>NC_091257.1:22522500-25022500 GCF_042477335.2 Ovis canadensis | reverse complement strand
CACCATTGTGGTTATCTGGGTCATGAAGTTTTTTTGTATAGTTCCTCTGTGTACTCTTGCCACATCTTCTGTTTCTGTTAGGTCCATACAATTTCTAACCTTTATTGTGCCCATCTTTGTATGAACAGTTCCCTTTGTATGTCTAATTTTCTTGAAGAGATCTCTAGTCTTTCCCTTTCTGTTGTTTTCCTCTATTTCTCTGCATTGATTGCTGAGGAAGGCTTTCTTACCTCTCCTTCCTATTCTTTGGAACTCTGCATTCAGATGCATATATCTTTCCTTTTCTCCTTTGCCTTTCCCTTCTCTTCTTTTCATAGCTATTTGTAAGGCCTCCTCAGACAACCATTTTGCCTTTCTGCACATCTTTTTCTTGGTGATGCTCTTGATATCTGCCTCCTGTACAGTGTCACAAACCTCCATCCATAGTTCTTCAGGCACTCTGTCTATCCGATTTAATCCCTTAAATCTATTTGTCATGTTCACTGTATAATCATAAGGGATTTGATTTAGGTCACACCTGAAAGCTCTAGTGGTTTTCCCTACTTTCTTCAATTTAAGTCTGAATTTGGCAATAAGGAGTTCATGATCTGCGCCACAGTCAGCTCCTGGTCTTGTTTTTGCTGATTGTATAGAGCTTCTCCATCTTTGGCTGCAGAAAATATAATCAATCTGATTTCAAAATTGACCACTTGATGATGTCCATGTGTAGAGTCTTCTCTTGTGTTGTTGGAAGAGGGTGTTTGCTATGACCAGTCTGTTCTCTTGGCAAAACTCTGTTAGCCTTTGCCCTGCTTCATTCTGTATTCCAAGGCCAAATGTGCCCATAACTCCAAACATTTCTTGACTTCCTATTTTTGTATTCCAGTCCCCTATAATGAAAAGGACATCTTTTTTGGTTGCTAGTTCTAGAAGTTCTTATAGATCTTCATAGACCCGTTCAACTTCAGCTTCTTCAGCATTACTGATTGGGGCATAGACTTGGATTACCGTGATATTGAATGGTTTGCCTTGGAAATGAACAGAGATCATTCTGTCGTTTTTGAGATCGCATCCAAGTACTGCATTTCAGACTCTCTGTTGACTCTGAGGGCTACTTCATTTCTTCTAAGGGATTGCTGCCCACAGTAGTAGATATAATGATCATTTGTGTTAAATTCACCCATTCTAGTCCATCTTGGTTTGCTGATTCCTAAAATGTTGATGTTCACTCTTGCCATCTTCTGTTTGACCACTTCCATTTTGCCTTGATTCATGGACCTAACATTCCAGGTTCCTATGCAATATTGCTCTTTACCGCATTGGACTTCACTTCCATCACCAGTCACATACATCCACAAAACTGTGTGTTGTTTTTGCTTTGGCTCTGTCTCTTCATTCTTTTTGGAGTTATTTCTCCACTGATCTACAGTAGCATATTGGGCACCTATTGACCTGGGGAGTTCATCTTTCAGTGTCCTATCTTTTTGCCTTTTCATATTGTTCATGGGGTTTTCAAGGCAAGAATACTGAAATGGTTTGCCATTCCCTTATCCAGTGGACCAGTGGTCATCATTATCTTCATTACCTCCACCATAGTTTGACCTCAGGTCAAATAACAAGGAGGGAACACAGTCCCACCCTTCAACAGAAAATTGGACTAAAGATTTACTGAGCATGGCCCCGCCCATCAGAACAAGACTCAGTTTCTCCCTCTGTCAGTCTCTCCCAGAAGGGAGCTTCCATAAACCTCTCATCCGTCTCTGTCAGAGGGCAGACAGACTGAAAACCACAGTGGAACACTACTCGGCCATAAAAAGGAACACATTTGAATCAGTTCTAATGAGGGCGATGAACCTAGAACCTGTTATACAGAGTGAAGTAAGTCAGAAACAAGTATCATGCATTAATGCATATATATGGAATCTATGTAATGTAGAAAGATGGTACTGATGAGCCTATTTGCAGGGCAGCATTAGAGATGCAGACATAGAGAACAGACTTGTAGACAAAGTGGGGAAAGTGGAGGGAGGGACGAATGGAGAGAGCAGCATGGAAACATATACATTACCATATGGAAAACAGGTAGGCAGTGGGATTTGCTGTATTACGCAGGGAACTCAAACCAGGACTGTGTGACAGCTGAGAGAGGTAGGATGGGGAGGGAGGTGGGAGGTGGGAGGTGGGAGGTGGGTTCAAGAGGAAGGAGACATATGCATACCCAAGGTTGATTCATACGGATGTATGGCAGAAACCAACAAAATATTGTAAAGCAATTGTCCTGCAATTAAAATTTTAAAAATCTACTAGAATAATTCCTGGAGAGGATGTAGAGAAAAGGGAACCCTCCTACACTATTGATGGGAATGTAAATTGGTTTAGCTACTGTAAAGAAGTGTGTGGAGCTTCCTTAGCAAACTAAAAACAGAGCTACCATATGATCCAGTAATCCCACTCCTGGGCATATATCCAGAGAAAACCATTGTTTGAAATGATACATGAACCCTAATGTTCATAGAAGCACTGTTCACAATAGTTAATATAAGGAAGCAACCTAAATGTCCATCAACAGATGAATGGATACAAAAGATATTGTATGTATATAGAGTAGCATATTGCTCAGCCATAGAAAATAAAATAATGCCAATTGAAGCAACATGGGTGGACCTAGAGATTGTCATACTAAGTAAATAAGTCAGACAGAGAAAGACAAATATCATATGATATTGCTTATACGTGGAATCTAAAAGAAATGGTACAAATGAACCTATTTACAAAACAGAAATAGAGTCACAGATGCAGAAAACACACTTATGGTTACCAAGTACAGGAGAAGGAATAAATTGGGAGATTGTGAGTAACATATACACACTACTATATATAAAATAGATTACTGATAAGGACCTACTATACAGCACAAGGAACTCAATACTCTATAGTGACGTGTAAGGGAACAGAATCTAAAGGAGTGGCTATATGTATAGCTGATACAGCAGAAAGTAAATCAACTACGAAATCTAAATCTAAATCAACTATGAAAGTGAGGTGAAAGTGAAGGTCACTTAGTCATGTCTGACTCTTTGCAACCCCATGGACTGTATAGTCCATGGAATTCTCCAGGCCAGAATACTGGAGCAGGTAGCCTTTCCCTTCTCCAGGGGATCTTCCCGACCCAGGAATCGAACCAGGGTCTCCTGCATTGCAGGTGGATTCTTTACCAACTGATCTATAAGGGAAAATCAACTATACTCCAATAAAAATTATTTTTTAAAAATGAATGACAGGATCACACTGGTGGAAAATCCACATGTTTCTACAAGATACCCTTTCCATGCCAACACACCTCTTCATGTATTAATTGGGAATATTCTGCCCTAATCAAAATCAGAAGCTGTCTTCAGTAGGAAATGAAAGGTTGTGGTGGTACCTGGTTGTGGGCATGATATATGCATATCATGTATACCAGATATATATATATATGTATGTGTATATATATATATATATGTATATATGTATATGTATGTATATATATATGTGTATATATATGTGTATATATATATATATACACACACACACACACCACACACACACATATATATACACACCTTCTTCTTTTATGTTTAGCCAGATGACGTGCCTCCTTACAGCAACTTTGAGAATGGTTTAGAAATTCGTCACTAGTTATTGTCAGAATAACCACTCTAATGAAACCCAACACTTGGGAAAAGTGAGAGTGTCAGTTATTCAGTTGTATCTGACTCTTTGAGACCACATGGACTGCAGCCTTTGGGAAGAAGACCCTCAAAGTATATCCACCAGTATATCAGTGTCTACCCTGTGGTGAGATACAAAATGAATGAGGACTTCACAAGGTAGCTGAGACAGAGAGAGACTGAGGACGTTAATCACCCACATGCCAAGTGCTATGGTGTGAATAGGGAACTCTGGAGGCCCAGAGGATGGGGGTGAAGAAAAGATAACAAGGAAATGGCACTGAACTTGGAGCCGGTTAGAGGAGGCAGTGTCAAACGTTTTCCACCCATGCCCGGCATTTGGATGCGTAGAAAGATCTCCTGTGGGTAAACGATCTGGGGGACTCAGCTCCTTACATCTTCACCTGACCTGCCTCACTCCCCTTTTGCCTCCTCTTGTTTGTGGTGCTGCCTCCCTGGAAATTGGAAAAGCTGCTCCAACTCTTTTATGTAAGATCACAACCACAAAGCTTCCCCAGGTGTTGCTGCATTTGGCTTAACTGAGCTGGATTCCAATCACGCTCCGCATGTCTGGCTGTTCTCTCCCTTTTCCAGGCCCCAGTTAAGCATCTAATTCTCATTCAGCCTTTCTGCCTCCCCGGTGTCCTTCAGGGCCTGGCAAGAATGAAAGCTACAAGGAGGCCCTTCTCAGCTCAGGGCCACCAGGGCTGGTCTCAGATCAGGGTCTTTCCAGCAGGAACAATACAAATAGGGTGTCTCTCGAACGCCACCCCCTACACCATCACACGCTCTTTGTGGCTCTTGTTTCTCGGCAGCGACTGGGTAAGTCTGTACACAGCAGGGCCCTAGTGAGCACAGAGATAGGTATTTTTTCCACAGGAGTCTCTTGATTCTTTTACTCTAATAGGGTTTTAACTATGTAAGGAGCCACAGTGGGGCTGCTTCGAGCTTTTCAATGGTTCTTTATGTGGTATCTTCCATAAGAAAGGAAACTGACTGCTGGAAATAACCCATGCTGGATCCTTAAAAACTTCGTCAAGCACTTAAGGCTCCGGAAAGAAAGCGCCTCTGCTTGGGCCGAAATCCTGCATGATTATGTACACAGCTCTTTAGTCCAAGAATAATTTAATCCTATCATTCTTAATTATAGATTCCTTAAATATTTCCACCAGATTTAGCCCTCTTTACATATTTTCCTAAACAGCACAATTTATTCAGAACATTTGATAAAATCTAGCGTGTCATCTTTGTGATGACCAAAGTACTCAAAATCTATACCTAGGAAGAAAGCTGCATCCAATAAATAGCAGATTTACAGAAACAGTGAAAGACAATCAGAGGACCCTGGACTGGAAGTAAGTGCATTCAGTTCCGTTAAGCTAATTCCATTTCTAGCCTTAGACTCTCTATACCAATTCTCTCTGCTTCAGGGAAAAATGATAGATTTTTTTCCCACTAGGAGAAGTTTTCAAACACACCTGGCAGTAGGCTGGAACCCATTTCACATTTCGCTTTTCTTCAAAAAGCACTATCACAGACGCCTGCATCTTAATCTATATCTTTAAATAGGTACACTATTTAATTATTAACATTAAACTTGAAGAGTTCAAGTATATGCTAGCCTTATGTTCTGATTTTTGAAATAACGATTAAAACAAAGCTTTAAGGGTGCAATGTATTGAACACTACACAGTATATTAACCAACTAGACAACCTAAGGGGTGGTGCAACTATTTTGGAACACTAACTGAAGGGAAAACTTGCCATTCAGGGCTGAACAAAGGTCCTTGGTTGCTGACGGAATCTCCCCTTGACTTCAGGCTGGAGATAAACCAAGGGAGTCTGTCAGTGTACAAAACCCACTGAATACAGAACCAACAGTAACAGGATAGATTGGCCAGAGCCAGCTCAGATTGTGGGGCCCCGGTGTTGGCTGGAGGCTGGGGAATGTTGCATCCGGAAGTCCAGGACCAGTAAAGAGCAGCTATCTTTTGATAGCTTCTATCAAAATCATTTTTATGCCTTTTGAGAGTTTATCACTTCTACAGCACACACACACACACACACACACACACACACACACACACACACCCCTAAAAGACCGTCTAAGCACATTCACTAAACATGTAACTAAACTGCAGTTAAACTCAACCAGATGCCTTTTATCAAAGAGAATTTGAAGTTACCTGTCAGAAGCTGCTGTTATATTTTCCAACCCCCTCTTCCTAAGGGTTTTAATCCACTTTTAGACCCTAGTTCTATTTTGACTTTTGCTGTCTGAACCAGACTGTTTTCCCCAAGAAATAAAGGAGATCCTTGACCATATTCCAGTTCAACAAAACCCTTTGCAACCAGAAAAGTGGCATGGCTGCCCCAGGCTATCTGCTGAGTGATGAGGTTGTTCTTCCGAGTTCATTCTGGGGCTACTGTCACGTCATCAGTATAGGAACAGTGGTGAGAGAGCCATGCAGAGTCAGGTGAAATGGGACTGGAACTTGGGTAAGGCCTAGAATCTTCTTTCAGAGGTCTGCTTGGTCAACTCTAATCCATTCGAAAGCAGTGGACTTGAAGAATGTCTTTCCTGTCCTTAAGATGGCTTGGGGGAGGGAGAGGAGCACAGACTTGGTCACAGTGAAGAGAGGGAGTCCTGTTGAATGGCAGGGGCTTCCCTGTGGTCAGTGGCAGCAGGATCGGTAGGAATGTGACATGCAGAGGTCTTCCCGCTGCAGAATCTGCAGGGCCTTCTTCAGAGACCATACTCCCCTGCCAGATATTCTGGAGTCCAGGCTTGGGGGTTTCATTTTCCCTTTGAAGACGGGTTCACGCCATGGCCTCTTTAATCTGGAAAACCAGGTTCATGTCACTCTGAACCTCCTACATGCAGTTAGAAATGTATGATGGTTTGGTTTGGAATCCATGGTAGAGATTCTAAGCATGAGGCAGCCTAGAGGCTTCCTTGGGACCCCGGGAGTCTAGGGGCCCAGCAGGAAAGTGGGTGGTCAGTCAACAGAGGTTAGCTTTGTAATGATGTCATGCTCCGGGTCCCAGGGCTCTTCCTGGGTTTGTACCGTAGCACCAGCTTCTTGGGGCTGACATCACTGGGGTGCTCAGTCTCCTTCCTGAGCCCCTGGGTGCTGAGCATCTTAACTGACCTGTTGCTTCATCACTTGATTGACTTCTGATGGCTACATTTTGCTTTTGTCTTGGCCGACATCTCATGGGGCACCCTGGTCTTTCCCATCGTTAGGAATCCCTTGCTTGTTCCAGAATTCTAACAACTGAAGGATCCCTAGCCCTCTGCCTCTTTTCTCAGACTGTCATAGATGCTCCTATAGGTTATCAGGCCACTTTCATTTTTCGTGTGGAAACAGTGCCTCCAGTGAGAGAATGGGCTCTGACGGCACTTAATAATGGGCCTTGCACCTGCTTTATCTCTTGACATTTAATCTCTTGTTCTAGGAGACAATTCAGGAAACTCTCCCATAAAGGGGAAAAAGAAAAAATAACAGCCAGAATTTTCCTTTCAGGCAAAGAAATCTTAATCCTTTTTTGTTCATGTATTTTACCAAACTAGAGATCGCGTCACATCATCTCTCCAGCAAGATAACAATTCACCTTTGAGGAAGAGGCAATCCAATTTTGATTTATTGATCTCAGGACACAATACTCTTCTTTAAAAAAAAGTGTAGACCAGTCCATAGGAGATTGTGAAATAAAAGCCTGAAGGCTTTTTGAAAAGGGAAATACCAAGTTTGATTTCTTTCTTTTTACAGTATTATATAGGCATTTTTACTTGTAAAAATAATTTTTTGAAAGCTCAAAATAACGCAGCTAGAAGCAGTAACATTTCCCCTGCCCCGTGGCTTCCTCTGGGCAAATGGTAAGAGTATTTCTAAAAGCTACCCTCAAATTTCAGCTTTCTCTTCTTTTGCATTCAGTCCAGTTGCTATCTGGCTGGTTTCAACAGAATATTAATTATTTGGGTGGCTGTAAACCTTGGGTGAAGAAAGAAGACATTCTTATTTACCAGTAAGTGTCCTCCACTATAAAGAGACATCTATTGAAGGTGCGGTGGTGGTGGTGTGCATGTGTGTGTCAGGGGACAGAAAAAGGAGGGCTCCTGAAGGTTTTATTACATGGAAAAGAGATTGCATCTGTTTTGTGGCTAAATTGTTATTAGTGTGTATCACTGTTTCAAAGATACTTTTTTTTGTGTGCCACATTTTAACATCAGGGAAGTTGAGATGAATCAAATAATCACTTACCACAATTACTGTTCAGCTGGATTGAAGCCAGGCTCATGCAGGCTTTGCATCTGCTTGCTCATCACTGGACATCATTGCCAACCCAAGGCAACTTATATGCCCTACCAAAGGTTTCTACAGACCACTCAGGGGTATGAATTCAGGGCACAAGTGTGTACAATTAGCATTGGCATGTGATCCAACTTCCTAAGAAAGACATTTTTTTAACCCTCTTTCATTAACGCCAAAGGTCAGAGCTCCATGTCTTCTAGCTTTTTGGCGCAGCTGTCACTGGTGCCTGGGCCCCCACCCACAGGCTGCCTTGGAGTCCTGTGCAGCTGAGCAGACACCCTGTGTCCTCATGTCCCCTCCAGAGCCTATGTCTCTCTGCTTCTCCACTAGCAGTGTCAGGGTAGATTGTTCAGCCTGGGACAGGACAGCCCATGGAAGTCTGAGAATGACTTGATTATTAACTGCTCTTTGCTATTTCCAACCCCAAAGAAAGGCAATGACAAAGAATGTTCAAACTTCAAACTACCACAATTGCATTCATTCCACATGCTGGCAAGGTAATGCTCAAAATCCTCCAAGCTAGGCTCCAACAGTATGTGAACTGAGAACTTCCAGATGTACAAGCTGGATTTAGAAAAGGCAGAGGAGCTAGAGATCAAATTGCCAACATCCACTGGATCATAGAAAAAGCAAGGGAATTCCAGAAAAACATCTACTTTTGCTTCATTGACTATGATAAAACCTTTGTGTGAATCATGACAACCAACCAACTGTAGAAAAATCTTAAAGAGATGGGAATAACAGACCATCTTACCTGTATCCTAAGAAACCTGTATGCCAGACAAGAAAAAATAGCTAGAACCAGACAAAGAACAATGGACTGGTTCAAAATTGGGAAAGAAGTATGTCAAGGCTGTATTTTGTCATTCTACTTATTTAACTTACATGCAGAGTACATCATACAAAATGCTGGGCTGGATGAATCACAAGCTGAAGTCAAGATTGCCAGGAGAAATATCAACAACTTTGGGTATGCAGATGATACCACTCTAACGGCAGAAAGCGAAGAGGAAATAAAGAATCTCTTAATGGGAATGAAAGAGGAGAGTGAAAAAGCTAGCTTTAAACTCAATGTTCAGAAAACATTAAGATCATGGCATCCGTTAAGTTCCATGGCAAAACATTAAGATCAGTCCCACCACATCATGGCAAATAGATGGGGAAAAATAGATGACAGATTTTCTTCTTTTGGGCTTCAAAATCACTGTGGATGGTGACTGGAGCCATGAAATTAAAAGACACTTGTTCCTTGGAAGGAAAGCTATAGCAAACCTAGACAGCATATTAAAAAGCAGAGATACTACTTTGCCAACAGAGGTCCATCTAGTCAAAGCTATGTTTTTTCCCGTAGTCATGTATGGATGCAAGTTGGACCATAAAGAAGACTGAGCGCTGAAGAACTGATGCTTTTGAACTGTGGTGCTGGAGTAGACTCTTGAGAGTCCCTTGAAGAGCAAGGAGATCAAACCAGTCAATCCTATAGGAAATCAACCTTGAATATTCTTTGGAAGGACTGATGCTGAAGCTCTAATACTTTGACCACCTAATGTGAGAGCTGACTCATTGGAAAAGACTCTGATGCTGGGAAAGATCAAGGGCAGGAGGAGAAGGGGATGACAGAGGATGAGATGGTTGGATGGCATCACTGACTCAATGGACATGGGTTTGAGCAAACTCCAGGAGATAGTGAAGGACAGGGAAGCCTGGCGTGCTGCAGTCTATGGGGACTCAAAGAGTTGGGGCTCTAATGCCCCCAGGGGCAGCCCTCATCCAGTGAGGGAAGGGAGTCTTTGGCTGACACCCAGCTTCCCTCAGCCCCATCCTGTGTTCTACATGGGTCTTCAAAGGGCCCTAAGGGAGTTTGGGTCCATTTGCTCACATCGTCCTTGGCTCATGACCTGTGTTTCTCTGGTTCCCTTCCTTTCAATCATTTCCCCTCGTGCTTCCTGGGGCCATTTCCCCAAATATACCACCTCCATGAAAGGTCTGACTTAGACCTGCTTTTCGCAGAGCACCGACTAAGGCTCTGGCTTTATTTCTCCTTTACCTTCTCCCAAGGGTGTAGCTCTTTGTTGCCCTATACTGAGTTCTCCATTTGGGGACTTTTCCTTCTTGGTAAGATTTAATAGAAGAGTAATTCTTATAATTGCAGGTGTTTTAATTTCAATGACATAACATTGATGCAAAGATAAAAGTCTGCTGGGATGACATAAACAATTGAAATTGCACAAACTGAGTCATTAGGTCTTCTCCCCAGAATCAGTCTAAAGATTTAAATGATTGTGAAGTGTTCTGTCCACCTGATCCAATCAAGCTAAGTTGGCACCTACACGGATTATGATATGGGTCTCGGGTCTCATCATCAGTTCTAAAAATCATTATAGCAAATAACAAAGGTCAAACAGTTTTATTCCAGTTGCAATTTTACCATTAGGTTTTTTAAGATTTCTTAAGTGACACAGAGGTTAATTAGCCGGTGGAAAGTTCCAGTGACTCGCTTGAGTTTGTCAAGATGTGGTCCGTGGAACCACCTGCTCTGGACTCACTTAGAGATCACTGCAAAATGCAGATTTGGAGGCTTCTTATAAAATCTATTGAATAAGAATCTATGGTTGGTGGGGCTTGGTAAGCTGCATGTTAATAAACTTCCTCAATGACTTATGTGTGCATGGAAGTTTGAAGATCATCTGTTTATCGACTAATTTTCACTAAAATAGCATCTTCAAGGTTCCCGAACCTCTGCCAGTATGTGTGTTTAATGTATCGACTACTAGAAATTTTATTCATAGCACAAAAGCTATAACTAGTATTTTTAAAAAGTGAAAATAAGCATTAGGAATAGCCTTATCTTGATAACATGCCTTTTAAAAAAATGACTACATTTTACAATTCCAGAGGTTCTGGAAAAGCACATTCTTCATTCAGCAAATTTTTATTCAATGCCTATAATTTTTTAGGTTATGTGATTACAAAGATGAATGAAACTCTGTCCTAACTCAAAGGCAATGGGAACATAAAGGACCATGGCCTCAGGGTTGAGAGCATGAATTTGAAGTGTGAATTTTCGTTCTGCTACTTATTTGTGGAATGATTCTGTGCCTGTCTTTTAACTTCACTGCAACTCAGGTTTCTAAATATGTAAAAGGCAGAAAGGAACGCTTACCTCACAAATAGGTCATGCACATCAGAAGGCACTTAGTGGAGCATTTGGCCCATAATGAATAAGTATGACAGCTATGATTTGAGTGATAGTAAAACACATGGTCTGTCAGAGCTGGAGGAGACACAGGCAGTGTGCACTGTGGTTCTATGCCTACATTCTGGAGATTCATGGAAGCTCAGACCTGGCTTTGCCACTTCCTTGGTATGCAACTCCAGGGATGTGATGTCTCTGCCACTTCCCCTCTGCTCTTCCTACACAATTCTGCTCCCTTTCCTTGAGTTTCTCATGCCTTCTTCCTCAACACATCTTTATTCCTAACTCCATCTATGTGTATACTTCAGGAAGAACCCAACTCACAAGCCTCATCTTTGAGTGCTTTGGGGTCATGCTTATAGACTTAGCA
Source organism: Ovis canadensis (assembly GCF_042477335.2). Taxonomy (NCBI): domain Eukaryota; kingdom Metazoa; phylum Chordata; class Mammalia; order Artiodactyla; family Bovidae; genus Ovis; species Ovis canadensis. The sequence goes on along the minus strand of NC_091257.1, from coordinate 25,010,929 downwards.
GAGAGTAGAGATGCTGAAGCTGAAGCTCCAATACTTTGGCCACCTGCTGCGAAGAGCTGACTCATTGGAAAAGACCCTGATGCTGGGAAAGATTTAAGGTGGGAGGAGAAGGGGACGACAGAGGATGAGATGGTTGGATGGCATCACCGACTCAATGGACATGAGTTTGAGCAAGCTCCAGGAGATGGTGATGGACAGGAAAGCCTGGTGTGCTGCAGTCCATGGGGTCACAAAGGGTCAGACATGACTTAGTAACTGATCAACAACAACAGCAGAGAGAGATGGAAATGACTGATGGGGCAAAGTTCCGTAGGGAGTTCATACCCACTGCTTTAAAGCAGGGGTTTCCACCCCCCCGGTACCAGTCTATGACATGTTAGTGACAGGGCCACACAGCAGGAGGTAAGCCGTGGGTGAGTGAGTGAAGCCTCATCTGTACTTGCAGCTGCTCCCCATGGCTCACATTATCTGCAAACTCCACTTCCTGTCAGATCAGCGGTGACATAACAAATGTAATGCACTTGAATCACCCTGAAACCACCAGCCCACCTTCTGTGGAAAAATTATTTTCCATGAAAGCGGTCCCTGGTGTCAAAAAAGCTGAAGAACTGCTGCTTTAAAGAAATCTGTTCCTTCTTCCTATGCTGAACAAGGGGACGTCTTCTGCCCAGAGCTTCCTGCACACCTTGGAAACCTCCTTGCCCCTCACCCAGAGATTCTGCCAGGCAGCACTGATCAAGATTGAGAGTTCTCCTGGGACTTCCAAGTAAGGACCAGTCACTGGCTGTGTGCCCTGAACAAGCTGCAAACCCTGTGCAGAAGACAAAAAGAGCCCCAGACCCTGCATCCTGCCCTGAGAGTCATAGCCAGGGTGTTCCAAGCAAGACTGGGGCTGCCTGGAGGATAAATTCAGTTCTGCCTCTAATTTCTCATTTTAGTTTGTCACCACTTCAATATTTTCCAAGCATCTGTAGAATAAATGGGTCTGGATTCATTTGAAAGAAAATAATTGGGAGCACTGGCATGGAGGACTTGGAGCAGGAGCAATCACTGTTCATGGACATTGCTATAGCTTATTTTTCCATCCCTGTGAAGGGTGTTACTGTATTTTTTTTAAAGAGAATGTCTTCTCATACAGATGGCTAAAGGTCAACATGAAAAGATGCTCAGTGTTGCTAATTATTAGAGAAATGTAAATCAAAACTACAATGAGATATCACTTCACATTCATCAGAATGGCCACCATTAAAAAATCTACAAATAATAAATGCTGGACAGAGTGGGAAAAGAGAACTCTCCTACACTGTTGTGGGAATAGTACAGTTCCCATAAGTTGGTGCAGCCACTATGGAAAATGGTATGGAGGTTCTTAAAAAAAAAGAAAAGAAAGAAACTTGCCATATGATCCAGCAATCCCACTCCTGGGCATATATCTGGACAAAACTATGATACATGTACCCCTATGTTCACAGCAGTGCTATTCACTATAGCCAAGACATGAAACAAACCAAGTGTCCATTGACGGAGGAATGAATAAAGAAGATGGAGTACTACTGCCACAATACTATGATACTGCAGCAGAATACTGCTCAGCCATAAAAAAAGACTGAAATAATGCCATGTGCAGCAACATGGATGGACCCAGCGACGGTCAGACTGGGCGAAGTAAGTCAGACAGAGAAAGACAAATACCATAGAGCACTGCTTATGTGTGGAATCTAAACAAATGTACAAGTGAACTTATCTGTGAAACAGCAACAGAATCACAGACACAGCGAACAGACTTGTGCTTACCAAGGGGGAGAGGGGTGAGGGACGGATGTACTGGGAGTTTGGGATTAGCAGATGCAAAATCTTATATACAGGATGGATAAACAACAAGGCCCTACTGTATAGCACAGGGAACTATATTCAGTATCCTACAATAAACCATATTGGAAAGGAGTATGGAAATGAATGTATACTAAGTCAACTATACTCCAGTAAAAATTATTTTTAAAAAAGAACGTATATATACATATGACTGAATCACTTTGCTGTGCAACAGAAAGTAGCATTGTAAACCCACCATACTTCAATAAAATGTTTTTTTTTAAGAGAATGTCTTATGAGTTCATTATTTTCAATCCAAAATTAGTCCATCAGAATGAGCCACAGCAAAGCGTTACAAGAATAGAGGACTGATTCATCCGAGAATTCAGCTGCTGAGAGATCTGTGCTGTCCCACCAGCACCAGTCAGCTTTATTTTTTATGTTTTCTAAACAATATAATTTGATTACATTTCAAAGACTGAGTTTCCTTATTCTATTTATTATGTAAATCACACATGCAAATTCACATGGATGAAGATATGAAGATTTTTGTGTACAGATCGCCAGTCCAAGTTCGATGCATGAAAACAGGGCACTCAAAGCTGGTGCACTGGAACAACCCTTGAGGGATGGGATAGGGGGAGGTGGGAGAAGGATTCCGGATGGGGAACACATGTACACCCATGGCTGAGTCATGTCAGTGTATGGCAAAAAACCACACTATTGTAAAGTAATTAGCTTCCAATTAAAATTAATAAATTAAAAAACCCACAACAATGGGCTGACAGTGATCAGAGTGTGACAGTGTGGCTTTGAGTTGATTTTCAGGTGACAGGAAGCTCTTGGCTGCGATTTAGGTGCAGTGTTTATCTGAGAAAGACTGAGCATACTGAACTGAATAACAGATTCTGGCCACAGTACGATACAACCAATCAACATTCTCATCTCCAAGTAGCCACTGAGCACCCACTAATCCCCTAGCGCAGGAAATGGCAATCCACTCCAGTATTCCTGTCTGGGAAATCACATGGACAGAGGAGCCTGGCAGGCTATAGTCCATGGGGTCCAAAGAGTCAGGCATGACTGAGCACCCACATGTAAGCCTCTCTGAATTCATTACTTAGCACCTACTCCATGCCAGCTTCCTGATGGGCAACAAGACCAAGATCATGTAACACAGTCTCTGCCCTCCAATGACTTCCATGATTGAAATTCAAGGCAGAAAGAATTATTCAGGGTTAGGAGAGGCATCTAACCCAGTGTTGAGGGAGGGCCAGGCAGGGGCTTCAGGGAGATGTTTCTGGACAAAGTCACAACCCAGCTGAACCCTGAAGGATTCCGGGAGTGGCCAGGAAGAAAGGAAGACTGAAGAAGCAGCAGGCGCAAAGGCCCAGAGAAGAGAGCAGGTGGCCAGGAAAAGGACCAGTGGTTGAGAAATCTAGACTTCCAAGGAGGATGGCAAACCGTGAAGCTAGAGAGGCAACAGGTACCAGGCCTTGGAGGGCTAAGAAGTGGCATTTGAAAGGCTGTGAGACCCATGAAGGTTTTAAACTGGGAGGGGTAATAATAGTTTCACCTTTTAGGAACATTATTTCTGACTGCTGATGGGAGACGAATTTAAGGGAGACACTAGAAGTGGGAAGACCGTTTATGAAGGGAGGACTTTGCTTCCCGGGTGCAGAGCTGGACTACACGTCTCAGCTTCTTGAATAGGAAGGCAGGGCGTCAGGACTGGGTCACAGCCGACTGGCCATGGGAAGAAGTGGGATGTGCTCCTTCCCAGCTGGCACTTAAACACCCTCCTGTGTGACCCTGCACGCTCCCTGCCTCCATCCGCTAGCTTGGTAAATATGTGTTTTGGATCCTAGAGCCAGAGCCTCTGATTTAGTAGGCTCTGAATTTACATTTTTAACAAGTTAACGGGTGGTGCTGCCCCTGCAGGTCCAAGAGCTGCATTTTGGATCCTGAGGACCTAAGCAATGCAGAGCTATGATGTACAGGAGGGTGGTGGCCTAGGATCCTGAGTGACCGTGTGGAGCAGTCTTTTGCCTCCTTGGAACTGCCTTGGAGTGTGAGGGGATGCAGGAGATACTCTTTTCTCATGTGAAGTTACTGAGATTTTGAAGGGGCCTGTTTATGCAGTTAGCCTACTAGCATGAGTCCAGAGGCACTGGTAGAAGGGACACAGCATACAACATGAAAATGTGTGTGGCTGCCAGCCCCGTGTCCATCTGGCAAAGTGATCGTTTCTGTCAGAACTGGATGAAGGGCGTGTGCGGCTTTGAGGCTCAGCTTCCCTTCCCTCCTTTGTTAGACTCAGCTCAGCCTTCACCCCTCCCTTTCACAGTGGAGTTTACTTGGATCACTCATTCGGCTTTTCCTCCACTAGACCATGAGCTCTTAAGACGGCCAGGCGTTCTGCCTAATATCCTCACAGGATGTGAAGCTTCACATGAAAAAGGGTGTGCAAAAAGTAATTAGTAGACATCTTGACGGTGACCAGTCAATGTGGGAGGTTGGAGGCCGGCGCCATATTGTCTTCTCCCACAGTCCTTTGCATGAGCTTCTGCTTCCCAGCAACACTCACCAACCCCTCCCCAAGGCAGCTACCAACTCAGCTGAGACATCGCTTCCACCAGCATGGCTACTCAGACGAAACCCTGGCTAACTGGCCATCCTATGTCCCTTTACTTTCCTTGTATAATTTATTAAATATTTGTGTATATGTTTATCATTAATGCAGTAGGGTGATAGAGGCAACAATAGCAACACCTGGTTTTCTAAGACACAGAACACCTGTGCGTGTCTGCAGTCCAAAGGGAAGGAACTAGGGGGAAGAAAGGTATGCACGATGCTGGGAAATTGGAAATAGATGAAAAGACAAGGCGTTGTTTGACAAAATTAAAGGGAACGTGATCCAGATATAATGTTAATGTTAATTTTTGGAAAGAAGAAAAAGTAGCTATTGCGCCAAGACAGAAGAGAACGAAGAAGGGGCATATGTTGGATCCAAGATATTTTTGGTGGAGAAGACAGAAGGTTGGGCGACTTCCTTTCAATGACCTTGACTTTCTCCACAAAGTGAAAGATAGAGCCATCTGTGAGGAGAAAGGATTTGGAGACAAAAAAAATAAAAGAAAAAAAATAATGGGGAAAGTTTAGAACAACTACTGTAAGGAGTGTCCTTGGGTAATCAAAAAATTGACTTATTCACAGGAACTGTTAAGCACAGCACATTAATAATACAATCTTTTTGCCAAGAAAAAAAGACCATGTAGTTTTATAGTACCAGAAACCTTGGCATTGCTCTGCAATGAGCACCTGAATTGATGAGCTCACCATTGTATTTCTTCTCCCCATAAGAACTAATTCCAAGCATTTAATTTTTCCATGTCTTTTCTCTTCTGTATACTCTTCCTCACATGACTTCCCTTGGCCATCTCATAACATTCACTTTTTAATAGTTTACCATCTCTGATTCATATTCTCTCTCCTTCAAGTGATGTTAACTTGGTGAAGAGGCTGTATCACCTCTCTGGAGCTTCGTGTTGGTTTGGCAAACATCTGTGGAGTACCACGAGGTGCCTGGAACTGTGGGCAGTGGCAGGGAACTGACTACAAATTAAACAGTGTGCCTATTCCAGGGGGTCTTACAGAGTGTGCAAGACAAAGTCACAGATACATCACTTCGGCACATTGTGGCTAGAGCTGTCTTGGAGGCACGGATCTTACACTCTTCAGCAACTAGACAAATGACATTTATCAATCCTCCAAATATTTTATGAATGTCATGTGACGGGCACCTCTGGTAATACAGTGAGGAAAATAGGTAAGGTCTCTGTTATCTTTTGTTTTGAGGCAAATGAGAGTGTGGTGTGACAGAGATAAGCAAAGGGGAGTTAGTTGCTTTGAGTGACTGGGGAAGGTCTCACCAAGGGGGGAGCTTCAAAATGAGACCTGAGTGAGGACTCACTCAAAGATGCAGGAAGAGTTGCTTCCCACCAAGAGCACATCCAGCAAAATGACCTGAAGGTTCAGATATGCTTGGCCTATTCCAGGAGCAGAGAGAAGGCCAATGTGGCTAGACATTAGTGAGAAAGGAGGTGGGAAAGGGGTGCTGTTGGAGAGATTATCAGGGGTGGAGAGTCTATTTTAATGCAAGAATGCAGTACCCAAGCGAGACTATCTTATTTTAGGAATCCAGAGTGAAAAAGTTGGCTTAAAGCTCAACATTCAGAAAACGAAGATCATGGCATCCAGTCCCATCACTTCATGGGAAATAGATGGGGAAACAGTGGAAACAGTGTCAGACATTTTTTTTTTGGGGGGCGGGGCGCTCCAAAATCAGTGCAGATGGTGACTGCAGCCAGGAAATTAAAAGATGCTTGCACTTTGGAAAAAAGTTATGACCAACCTACGTAGCATATTCAAAAGCAGAGACATTACTTTGTCAACTAAGGTCTGTCTAGTCAAGGCTATCGTTTTTCCTGTGGTCATGTATGGATGGATGTGAGAGCTGGACTGTGAAGAAGGCTGAGTGCCGAAGAATTGATGCTTTTCAACTGTGGTGTTGGAGAGGACTCTTGAGAGTCCCTTGGACTGCAAGGAGATCCAACCAGTCCATTCTGAAGGAGATCAGCCCTGGGATTTCTTTGGAAGGAATGGTGCTAAAGCTGAAGCTCCAGTACTTTGGCCACCTCATGCGAAGAGTTGACTCATTGGGAAAGACTCTGATGCTGGGAGGGATTGGGGGCAGGAGGAGAAGGGGACGACGGAGGATGAGATGGCTGGATGGCATCACTGACTTGATGGATGTGTCTGAGTGAACTCCAGGAGTTGGTGATGGACAGAAAGGCCTGGCGTGCTGCAATTCATGGAGTCACAAAGAGTCGGACATGACTGAGTGACTGAACTGAACTGAACTGGCTCTGCAGAGACCACATAGTGCTGTGAAATGTTCTTTACAACACCACCAAGCAATGATTGTTACCTAAGTATGGTTCATTCAGGTTCTCATTAATCATGTATTGTGCACCACCCAAACGTCAGGCACTGCTCTGGGTCCTGAGGGTCCAGTGGCTTTGTAGCAGAAAAAGTTTCTGCAGTCATGGTGCTCATATCTGGGTGTGCATGGAGGTGAACATTTCAGGTAAAGGAGAAGTGAGTGCAGAGGCCTTGATGCAAGAGTATGCTTATAACATTGGAAGAAAAACAAAGACATGAGTAAAGGAAGAGAAACTGACAGCAGAGGAAAAACCCTGGGGTGGGGAGGGGAGACTGAGGAGGTGATGGAAGTAGATCGGGATCATGAGGGCCACTGTATGAATGTCAGATTATACTAGGAGTCACGGGGGGCGGGGGGTGGTTTGAGGAAAAGTGGGGCATTATATTCTTATTTTGTAAAAGGATCACTTCAATGAGACAATGACTATAAGGAGACAAGGAATCAAATAGTTATGGTGATAAATGAGGTGGGTAGCTTTGGGGAGGAACAGGAGAGGTGGGAGATATCACCCCATCTGGGTTTATTTTGAAAACAGGATAATAAGATTTGGTGATCAACTGGATAAGTAGCTTGATAAAAAGAGAAGAGTCAAAGACAACTTCAAAATTGTGTACCTAACAACGAGGAACAAATGTCAGTTGCTCAGATGGGGAAGTCCATAAGAACTGGAGATGAGGGAGTAGATATTGAAAGCTCAGTTTTGAAGAGGTTCCAAATAGGAAAAGGAGTACGTCAAGGCTGTATATTGTCACCCTGCTTATTTAACTTCTATGCAGAGTACATCATGAGAAACGCTGGACTGGAAGAAACAAGATTGCCGGGAGAAATATCAATAACCTCAGATAGGCAGATGACACCACCCTTGGCAGAAAGTGAAGAGGAACTCAAAAGCCTCTTGATGAAAGCGAAAGAGGAAAGTGAAAAAGTTGGCTTAAAGCTCAACATTTAGAAAATGAAGATCATGGCATCTGGTCCCATCACTTCGTGGGAAATAGATGGAGAAACAGTAGAAACAGTGTCAGACTTTATTTTTTTGGGCTCCAAAATCACTGCAGATGGTGACTGCAGCCATGAAATTAAAAGATGCTTACTCCTTGGAAGAAAAGTTGTGACCAACCTAGATAGCATATTCAAAAGCAGAGACATTACTGTGCCAACTAAGGTCCGTCTAGTCAAGGCTATGGTTTTTCCTGTGGTCATGTATGGATGCGAGAGTTGGACTATGAAGAAGGCTGAGTGCTGAAGAATTGATGCTTTTGAACTGTGGTGTTGGAGAAGACTCTTGAGAGTCCCTTGGACTGCAAGGAGATCCAACCAATCCATTCTGAAGGAGATCAGCCCTGGGATTTCTTTGGAAGGAATGATGCTAAAGCTGAAACTCCAGTACTTTGGCCACCTCATGTGAAGAGTTGACTCACTGGAAAAGACTCTGATGCTGGGAGGGATTGGGGGCAGGAGGAGAAGGGGACGACAGAGGATGAGATGGCTGGACGGCATCACTGACTCGATGGACGTGAGTCTGAGTGAACTCCGGGAGTTGGACAGGGAGGCCTGGTGTGCTGCGATTCATGGGGTCGCAAAGAGTCGGACATGACTGAGCGACTGAACTGAACTGAACTGAACCTGGAGTTGCCAATGGCAAATCTAAGTGAAGAGGTTTATTAGATAAACCTAGAGTTCATGGGAAATAGCAACAAATGGAGAGAACAAGGGCCTTGAAAAACTAAGAAGGAAGAACCCATTTATGTTTAGATAATTGATTCTTTGTTTTCATTCAACCATTTTGTCACAGTTTCTTATTGGTGATTTGACCAGTGAAATTAAGCAGATAATCCAACTGAAATACCATGTGTTAAGTATACACCAAGCTGAAATACTACAGCACTCTTCCAAAAGTAAAATTCTGAGTAGTTTAATTGCCCACACAAGATTTTACTATTTTAGTCATCGCTGTAGAAAATAAAACTAGTGATCCTGGAAAACTGGGAGAGAGTCCATATCCAACTGCTTATTACTGAACTAATGGATCTTAATTCAACTGTCCATGTTTTAAGTCACGTTATAGCTCTGTTCATCTACTTTAAGCAAAAAGAACTACCTGCTGAATGAGCTAATTTAGACAATTGTCCTGCATGGAAAATGAATGTTGAATGCTCATTTTTTTCTGTACAAATTTCATAATTAGTGTTTGTTGTTCTACAGTGAGTACTTTTATTGGGAGTAAGATCAATTTAGGTCATCTTTAAAATAAATCTTCATTACCAAAGTAGCCTTTCTTATGAATCCTCCATAGTATTTACAATTTTCATTTATAAAACAAAGCAAAAAGTAAATACAATTTTCATTTATATACATTTCTTGTTTTGAGTTTATTCTTAAATATATTTTATTATCATTATTCCTATTGTATACTTCCTTCTTAGTTTACAAGGCCCCAAAATATACAGATATAAGTTTAAAAAAATCCCCTTTGAAAGACTGCAGAATTATTGCTTCCATATTAAAAATAGGAAACTGTGAAGAGTAAATGATGCCTGGCAGCAAATAAATCAATGCCATTTGGATACAGTCCTCTTTTCCTGCTTTTCTTTGCCTGCCCTTCATCTTTCTATAGGACAAAGATGAGACTACAGGACTCACTTTATGAATTATCAGAATGTTCTAGCCCCAACAAAGACAGAACATGATCGAGTCAAGAACCTTGAAATGGTGACTATTGTTACCTTGGGAAGTAATAGTGGAGTCCTTATCTGGCCAAAGGAGACCTTTTGCTCTAAGAAGGTCAAGTGTGCTGAACACTACAGTAGATGTTTAGGCTACTGAAAACAGCTAGGATCAAAAGATGGGCAGAAGTTCTATATAAATAGACACACAATAAACAGACCAATAGGGACATGAAAACATGCTCAACATTGCTAATTATCAGAGAAATGCAAATCAAAACTACAATGAAGTATCACCTCACATAGGTGAGAATGGTCGACATCAAAAAGTCTACAAGTAATAAATGCTGGAAAGAGTGCGGCCAAAAAGGGAACCCTCCTACACTGTTGGTGGGAATGTAAACAGGTACAGTCATTATGGAAAACAGTAGGGAGGTTCCTTCAAAATCTAGAAACAGAAGTACCATATGATCCAGCAATCCCACTCCTGGGCATATATCTGTTGAAAACTCTAATTTGAAAAGAGGCATGCACCTCAATAGATGTTCACAGCAGCACTGTCTGCAATAGCCAAGACATGGAAGCAACATAAATGTCCATCAGCAGAAAGATGGATAAAAAGATGGATATATATGTACATACATACATACATACAATGGAATACTACTTGGCCATAAAGAGAATGAAATAATGCTACTTGTAGCAACATGGAAGGACCTAGAGATTATATCAATACTAAGTGAAGTAAGTCAGACAAGGAGAGATAAATATCATGTATCACTAATATGTAGAATTTGAAAAATGATACAAATGACCTTATTTACAATACAGAAATAGACTCACAGCCAGAGAAAACAAACTTATGGTTAGCAAATGGGCAGGGAGTGGGTAAGGGATAAATTAGGAGTTTGGGATTAACAGATACACAGATAAACAACAAGGACCTACTGTATAGCACAGGGTACTACATTCAATATCTGTAATAACCTACAATGAAAAAGAATCTAAAAAAGAATTTTTATATATAAACTCTGAATCAATTTGCCCTATACCTGAAACTAACACAACACTGTAAATCAGCTACGCTTCAATTAAAGAAAAAAAGCTGTAACTGGAACCTCTATATAGTCTATTGGCATCTTGAACTTCTGTATAGCACTCCATGCTAATATGTGTATCTCCCCCCTCAACACACACACACACCCCAAAAAAGGAAAATGGTCAGCGATGGTAAAGGGATGCAGCCTGATGATATTTCACTTACTATCCCATTATTTTTCTTGGTTACTATTGAACCCAGATGGTGATGAGTGTTTCTCCCAGCACACAGGCTCTGTGTAAGAACAGAAGGCTTGTTGCTTTGCAAATGAGGGAAGTGGGAAAATCTGACCTAGTTATCTGCAAACTCACACTGGACTCCTTTTTGTGGGATTATGACAACCTGTCTTACAACCTAGGGAGCATGTATTAGGTTCTTAGTGCTAGCTTCTTCTGCATAACAAGTTGTCATTTGCTGAGAATTTTTTTGGACTAGAAAATATCAGATTCTAATATTAGTAAACATTTGATTTCCATTTTATAGATGAGCAACTGGGGCTGGAAGAAGTTAGGAAACTTGTTCAGGGTCATCCAGCTAAAAAGTTATGGAGCTGGAATTTGAATCCCATCTGTTTAAAGACAAGGCACATTGCTGACCTGGATAGTAGGCAAGTTCACATTTTAAAGCTCAATAGAAGTTGTAGAGAAACATTCAAGATAGCTCAGAGACAGACATTGATACTCCAGTATTCTTGCCTAGGAAATCCCATGGACAGAGTTTATGGGGTGCAAAAGAGTTGGACATGACTCAACAACAATTCTAGAGGAAACTCTTGATGTGCACAGCATTAGGTGGGGAAAGAATTGAGAACTTGAGTTGAGGGCCCTCATTCTGCAGACCTTCCAAAAGTTAAGTGACAAAGTTGAAGATGCAGAACAACCTAGAAGAGACCTTAGAGCTCTTCTGTTTAATTCAGTGCTCTATTTACCTGTGGTTTATCTCAACAGGTATTTCTCTGAACATCTAAAGGCACCTAAAGGCTTGTGACGCATAGACCAAAACCATCTGCTAAAACCTCTGGCCCTAAAAACATGCCATTGCTTACAGTTGTGTTCAGAAGAATCTGCAAAGGGGTGAATTGGGAGTGTTACCCTGCAGATTCTTTGTAAATATCACTTCCTCTAAATCTCTCCAGGGAGTGTACAAAATGTAAAAGATTATACATGTCTCAATTCTGTGGCGGGCCATTTGCTAACTAAATGTAAAAGATTTGGCAGTAGAGAATCAGTGCACCACCACCCAGGCAGGTAGCGCTGCTGCGAGCAAGGGGAGGGGGGCTCTAGCATTCAACCTACACAGGTGCTCAGCTGCAGTCAGCACTGACTGGGGAGATTCTCCCAAGCTATCCCTTGATGTACACCACAGTATGGAATCCCAATTTCATTTATGAATTTAGTTTTAATCTGTCATCTTTGTTCAATGTATGTGCAAGGTAAAACTTCAGTTCAGTTCAGTTCAGTCACTCAGTCGTGTCCGACTCTTTGCGACCCCATGAATCGCAGCACGATAGGCCTCCCTGTCCATCACCATCTCCCGGAGTTCACTCAGACTCACATCCATTGAGTCCGTGATGCTGTCCAGCCATCTCATCCTCGGTCGTCCACTTTCCTCCTGCCCCCAATCCCTCCCAGCATCAGAGTCTTTTCCAATGAGTCAACTCTTCGCATGAAGTGGCATGAAGTACTGGAGTTTCAGCTTTAGCATCATTCCTTCCAAAGAAATCCCAGGGTTGATCTCCTTCAGAATGGACTGGTTGGATCTCCTTGCAGTCCAAGGGACTCTCAAGAGTCTTCTCCAACGCCACAGTTCAAAAGCATCAATTCTTCAGTGCTCAGCCTTCTTCACAGTCCAACTCTCACATCCATACATGACCACAGGAAAAACCATAGCCTTGACTAGACGGGCCTTAGTCGGCACAGTAATGTCTCTGCTTTTGAATATGGTATCTAGGTTGGTTATAACTTTTCTTCCAAGGAATAAGCATATTTTAATTTCATGGCTGCAGTCACCATCTGCAGTGATTTTGGAGCCCCCCAAAATAAAGTCTGACACTGTTTCCACTGTTTCCCCATCTATTTCCCATGAAGTGGTGGGACCAGATGCCATGATCTTCATTTTCTGAATGTTGAACTTTAAGCCAACTTTTTCGCTCTCCTCTTTCACTTTCATCAAGAGGCTTTTTAGTTCCTCTTCACTTTCTGCCATAAGGGTGGTGTCATCTGCATATGTGAAGTTATTGATATTTCTCCCTGCAGACATTCTCAACTGTCCTCTATTCCAGACCCACCCCTAAGAGACAGCCTTTACACTGGGTGGTCAGCCTCTTACCTCTAGATAGCATGGAACTAAGCTGCTGTTTTTACCTATCCTTAGATGATAGCTATTGACTCTTGCAATGATCAGTGGTGATGTATCACTTATGGCACCCTCTCTTTTGCCCGAGTTTGATGGCTAAAATAATTTTCTAGCTTTTCCACTGGTTACTTTTGAATCTTTAACTAATGCACCTAAAATGTACAAACCCTTCCCTCTAGTTTTCCTTACTCCCTTTATACTTTAGACTTCTGCCATACATTTCTCTTACATGGTCAAGAATAACACTATATTCTGTACTATAATCATAATAAACTGAAATAATTGATTATAAACATTAAAGTTAAGAAATTACATTTTTATGAGAGAGGCTGAAAGCAGATAATATATTAAAAATATTATTCTTATCATCCTTCATTCCTCTTCCCTTCACATCACATTTCTAATAGTCAATGACTATTTTAGCCACTAGAAAGTGGGAGGGCCAATACCACCCCCGGAAGGAGGGAGGATACAGAGCAGGGTTTCCCAACTGTGGTGACACACTGGAATCACACATGAAGCTTTGCAAAATACTGATGCCTGGTGCCATCCCAAGAGCATCCAGTACAACTGGTCTGGAATATGGCCCGGGAATCGGGATTTTTGAAAGACCCTCAGGTAATCCTCATTTACAATTAAAGTTGAGAGGAAGAACTGGTTAGAAAGGAACATAAATGAAAGTCTACCCCTTATGACACTCCCTTTCAAACAGGCGCAAAAGGCTAAAGACCCAGAGAGAGGAGGCATTTACAAATGGTGTGACTGAGTGGAAAGGGGAAAAGTTGATGAGGGGCTTTGGTTCCACTTCTCATTTGGGATTTGGAACATACGTCCTAGGAGATCTCCACTGCCACCCTTCTGCAGAAGCTGAGAAAAGATGGTGCCTCTGTCTGATTAGGTTTAGCTCTCCAGAATCTCTTCATGCCTTGAAGTTCCCATATACCCTTCAGGTAAGGTGTCCAGAATACTAATGGAGCTGACTGTGAGTTTACCTGGGCAGTCACCACAGTGGGGAGCAAGCCAGCCTGAGCAGGACCGCCATGTGAAGATGAGCAATGTGGCACATTTTGGTACATTTGCAGGGGGCATTGATGTCAGTTCTGCCCCCTGGAGTTGTGTGATGTGGAGCCTAGATCCTGTAACTGAAAAGTACAAGATGAAATACCAGGCATGGGAAGACTACAAATCACACTAAAGGCCAGTGAAGGTCCGGGAATGGTGTTATGGAGAATCACCAAATCTGGATTTGATTAGAGAGAACAGACCAGAGTTTGGTGTTAGATAGCAGTAGGATATACTGGGGGCATTGCCAAGAAGCCAAGGGACAATAAAAGGGGAGAAAACATGGAAGACAGAATATGCATGAAAGGGATTACATTCCTCAAAGATACTTTAAATTGTTGGATCAAAGTTAACTTCCTTTTGAAATGAATAGGATTCAAAGAAATGGAAAGATATCTCATGCTCTTGGGTTAGAAGAATTAATATAGTTAAAGTTGCCATACTACTCAAAGCAATCTACAGATTTAACGTGATCCTTACCAAATTACTCATGATATTTTTCACAGAACTAGAACAAATAATCCTAAAATTTATATGGAACCATAGAAGACCCAGAATTGCCAAAGTAATCCTGAGAGAAAGGAATAAAGCAAGAGGCATAACCCTCCCAGACTTCAGACAATACTGCAGAGTAACAGTAATCAAAGCAGCTGATATTGGCACAAAAACAGACATATGGATAAATGGAACAGAAGAGGCAGCCCATAAATAAACCCACATGCTATGGTCAATTAATTTTCAACAAAGGAGACAAGAATATACAATGGAGAAAAGAAACAGTCTCTTCAGCAAGTGGTGTTGGGAAAGTTGGACAGCTGCATATAAATTAATGAAGTTAGAACTGGAACACATCCGCACACCATACACAAAAATAAACCCAAAATGGTTTAAAGACTTTAACATAAGACATGACATCATAAAACTGGAAGAGAACACAGACAAAACATTATCTGATATAAACTATACCAATGTTTTCTTGGGTCAGTCTCTCAAGACAATAGAAATAAAAGCAAAAATGAACAAATAGAACCTAATAAAACTTACCAACTTTTGTATAGCAAAGGAAATCATAAACAAAATGAAAAGATATACTATATACTGAGATAAAATATTTACAAATGGTGTGACTGACAAGTGCTTAATTTCCAAAATATATAACTCAATGAACAAAATAACAAATGATTCAACTGAAAAATAGGCAGAATACCTAAACAGATGTTTCTATAAAGAAGACTTGCAGATGGCCGACAGGCGCATGAAAAGATGTTCAACACTGCTAATTATTAGAGAACTGAAAATCAAAACTACAATGAAGTGCCACCTCATACCTTTCAGAATGACCATCATTAAAAAAATCTACAAGTAATAAATGCTGAAGAGGGTTCAGAGAAAATGGAGCCCTCCTACATTGATGGTAAGAATGTAAATTGGGGCAGCCACTATGAAAAACAGTATGGAGTTTCCTTAGAAAACAAAAAAAGGAGATTTGCCATATGATCCAGGAATTGCACTCCTGGGATATACAAAAATATAATTCAAATAGACACATGCACCCCTATGTTCATAGCAGCACTAGTCACAATAACCCAGACATAGGAACAACCTAAATGTCCAGTGACAGATGAATGGATACAGAAGATATGGTAGGTGTATACAAGGGAATACTATTCAGCCACAGAAAGGAATGAAATAATGCCATTTGCAGCAACATGGATGGACCGAGAGATTATCATACTAAGTCAGAAAGAGAAAATCAAATGCCAGAATTTGTCTCTCTCCTTCTCAAATAAAAATATCATTTATATGTGGAATATAAAATATGACACAAATGAACACATCTACAAAAGAGAAACAGATAAACAGAGACAGAGAACAGACCTGTGGTTGCAAGCAGGGGTGGGTGGGAGAGATGGATTCAGAATTTGAGTTTAACAGATGCAAACTATTACAAAGAGAATGAATAAACAATAGGTCCTACTATAAAAGTTATGACCAACCTAGACAGCATATTAAAAAGCAGAGACATTACGTTGCCAACAAAGGTCCATCTAGTCAAGGCTATGGTTTTCCCAGTGGTCATGTATGGATGTCAGAGTTGGACTGTGAAGAAAGCTGAGCACTGAAGAATTGATGCTTTTGAACTGTGGTGTTGGAGAAGACTCTTGAGAATCCTTTGGACTGCAAGGAGATCCAACCAGTCCATCCTAAAGGAGATCAGTCCTGAGTGTTCATTGGAAGAACTGATGCTAAAGCTGAAACTCCAGTACTTTGGCCATCTCATGTGAAGAGTTGACTCATTGGAAAAGACTCTGATGCTGGGAGGGATTGGGGGCAGGAGGAGAAGGGGACAACAGAGGATGAGATGGCTGGATGGCATTACCAACTCGATGGACATGAGTCTGAGTGAACTCCGGGAATTGGTGATGGACAGGGAGGCCTGGAGTGCTGCAATTCATGGGGTCGCAAAGAGTCAGACACGACTGAGTGACTGAACTGAACTGAACTGAACAGATATAGCATAGGGAACTATATTCAATATCCTGTGATAAACCATAAAGGAAAAGAATATGAAAAAATGTGCATGTATATATAACTGAATCACTTTGCCGTATGGTAGAAATTATCACATTGTAAATCAACTACACTGGAATAAAACAAAAATATTAATTTTCTTTCTTTGTTACACAATGGGGTAGAGTTTTAAGGGTTAGTATATTAGCCAATTTACAGATAGATTATCATAGCTTTCATTTGCATTTCTGAATCAGCAAGTGTAAACTGTTGACCATTTTACAGAAATGATACATATAATTTCCAGGTAGACCAAGAGGAGCACTGGAGCCAGGGATCTTCTCAACAGAATCAATGTCATAGCACCATGGTCGCTCAATAGGGAATGTTCGTGGCCTCAAAGTCGAGTTGATTAAAATGTTACCACATTTCAGTCTGCATCATATTAGAGCCAAAATAAGCCAATAATAGCCGTGAATAGTCTTCAGAATGGAGAAACGATCAGGGATGAATTTTACTACTGTTGTCCATGTGAAAACCATTAATAACATTGTGTTCCTTATTTGATTCAACTTGACAATACAGGGGAAAACCCATATAGTTAAAATTTAAATTATGCATTTAAAAAAAGTCCATATAGGACTTCCCTGGTAGCACAGTGGATAAGAATCTGCCTGCCAGTGCAGGGGACACAGGTTCAATCCTGGTGCAGGAAGATTTCACATGCCGTGGAACAACTAAGCCTGTGTGCTGCAACTATTGAGCCTGTGTGATGCAACTGCTGAAGCCCATGCACCTGGAACCTGTGCTCCACAACAAGAGAAGCCCCCGCACTGAGAAGCCCACGGCAGAGTAGCCTCTGCTTGCTGCAACTAGAGAAAGCCCATGCAAAGCAACAAAGACCCAATGTAGCCAAAAAAAAAAAAAAAGTCCATATAAGTATATTCAATTCAAAATGTATCAGCTATGATATGGAAGTGAAGTCTTTATACATCCTTTTCATTTCCCATTCTCTGGATATTATTATACTTTGGACATAACCAGAAATGCATGTGTTTCTCCACAGGCACAAAGATGATAAAGCATGTAGGTGATATGAAATGTCTGGCATAGTTTGTTCCCAAGAGCATTTCCATAGGCACCACTATTTCTCTCGCACACCCTAAGTGTGATTTCTGGCGACCTGAGAATGTGAATATGTTTTCCAGATCTCTGATGGTCAAAGGTCACTTGGCTGCTAAGAGCATGGGTTGTTGACAGTATGTTCCAGAATGAGGTGTCAAGACTGGGACAACTTAGCCAGCATTTCTGATGTTCTGGTCCTCAAAAGGGAGGGATCACTGGCACTGAAACACCAGGATGTAAGTAAAGTGATTCAAAATTATAGGGGCAGGGAACTGGGCAGTTGTTCCCATGGACATTCTAGGTCCAGAACATACAGAGGAGAAACTTAACTCAGCAAAGCTAACAACTACTTTGAGAACTCGGGGGTCAGAGAAAAGGGAACACAAGCTCCCCACATTCTATGTGGTGTATGAGGAAAGTGGTGGGGGGAGAGAAGGATGTAAAGGGAGGGGCTGCTTCAGAGATCTTGTAACCTTCGGTCCTTAGAGTCCATGCAGGGTAAGCTTGGCACGCCAGGCTCCCCCAGGGAGTCTCTGGGAGGAATTCTCTGCAGAGCCTGGGTCTTGCCACAGGCATATTCAGAGTGTTGAGTAAATATGCTGGTGTGACTACAGTTAGGGTTGAGTTCAGAGTCCTCTGTAACAGCATAGAACTCTGCAAGGCGATTGTTTTGAAAGACATTTCAGTTATTTTGGATGTTGAAATCTTGGTTCATCCATTTTATAATCGACTGGGAGAAAAATGGGTTTTTGAGAATTAGCTGCATGTTCACAATGTAGGCCTAAGTAGAGTAATTTATTGGGTAGAGCAATTTCTTTAGTCCTGAGTTTCTAGAACTCTGTGGCAGCCACAGGAATGCACCTTGCAGAGGCCCAGTTACAGGGAGTAGAGTAATTGACCATTGACTGCGCCCCAGTTCCTGGGCTCTGGAATCCATCCCGGCACTTGTTCTGGGGCCATGCTTCCTGCAGGCTCTGTGCTCCCAGCCAATGACCGAGGGGAACTAAGGCAGTTCTCTTCTTGGCAAAATTTGTCTCAAGGACTCCCAGATGCTTTGCCAAAGCTTCGTACCACTGCACACCTCCAGCTTTCCTTCCCTGTCTGCTTCTCCCAGGGCCCACACTTACAGGTGGTGCCAGGGCTCTCCCAGCCTTCACCAGCCCCTTCCTCCTTTGCTCTCACACAGGCCACAGCCATTTCCCTTAAGAAATCCTATTTTAGCATCTGCTCCTAGGAAAACCTAGACTCCTGCTCTGAACCTTAGAACAACTTGTACTGCTCAGCATCACTGGAATCTGCTGTATTTCAACCTATGGTTCAACTCTGGACTATTAGGACTTTGTATCTACATCAGAGACAGCAGGTAGAAGCCAGTTTCAGCCAAATGTATGGCTAACTGGCTTATTCTAGGTGAGTGGTTATGGATTTGGCCTCACAAACTCTGACCACATGTAGAGGGTACCTTTTCACCTCATTGGCAAATTCTGACAGAAGCTTCAGCAGGCGGGTATCACATCCTGAGTGCTGGGTCTCACCCTCCCAAACCCCTACCCACCCACAACTCAAGAGGGAACAGACTGTCAGAATCTGGATTCGACACACTTTAGATTCCCAGGTCACAGCCCTTCCAAGGACGCCAAACATTTCTGCTCTGCCCACACAGCCCCAGCACAGGTCCACCCAAACCATCTTGTTTCCCATTCAGGGTAAGATACTCAAAGTGCCAAGTCTAATGGGTTCAGTTTGTTTCAGGAAACTCATGAAGGATTTGAAGTGCATTTCTGCCATTTGAAAAGGACTGGCTTAGTTTTGAAAAGAGAAAAATGACATTTGGAGAGAAAGGTCTGGGTTTGATAAGACCCTATACAACTATGTGTTGAGAGGGTACAGTACCAGTCTCTGGGTTCTCAAGCCTTTGTTCCCTCATCAGGCTGCTTTTATTCCAGTTACTGATTTACCAGAATCCAAAGCATGATGAAGACGGATTCACAGGGGTCAAATGTGATTGGGAGAAAGTGATGGTCAGGGGCTGCTAGTCTCTCCTCACCAAAGGTAGGGGGGTGGTGGTGGTGGTAAGTATCTCAACATGATTCTCATACCCTAAGCTCTTAAAAACCCCAAGAACCAAAAACCAGGAGCTGTGCACCGGGTGATATGGAGTGAGGTGTCCATGAAGCATTTTAGGAACCTCTCGGTGGTTGAACACACACTTTAAAGAGGTTGAAGCCCAAAACAGTTTGCTAAAATAAGGTTGTGATATCATAGTGCTATTTCCCCCATTTTCTAGAACTGCTTTTATTGTTACAATATGGCTGGTATAAAATATAAATTCACGAGGGAAAATAAGATAAAATGGTAGGAAGACAAAGGACCATTCTTTTATATTCTGACTGCTGGTCGTGGCGGCTATGATCACTGGCATATGCTGAGATAAGAAGTGAGTGCCAGTGGGTACAGACTCTCCAGCACAAAATGTCACAAGATGCTGGTCCCGTAGGAGCCCTTCAGAGCAGGGAGTTTGAAGGTCAACTCTTTGCAGTGAGGCTGGGTGGTGCTGCCTGGTGACCCACACACATCATGATCTACAAGGTCATCTGGTTCTCTTTCTTGTCTTTTTCTAAGGTGAGATTTTCATAATGGTTAATCATCTTAATAAAGATGCCAATGATAATGTAGCTTATATTTAGCAAGGACCTCAACCCTGGCAACTTAAAATCAAGTAGAGCAGAGGGGAAAATCGGACTTCTGCCATTATAAGATTGATCCCACCAGGAATGACCTAGAAGGATTAAAAAGAGTCACTAGTGTGTCTCTCTGTAATTCCTTACAGTTACTGATTAGCCAGAATCCAAATCTCTGTTTGTCCCTAAAAATATTCAGCACTTCTGAGAGGGTAGCTCCTTGGGTTTTTGAGTTTCTCTATAAGACGGGTATTGGAGGGAATGATACAGAGTGAGGTGGGGGATGTTGTTTCCATCTCCTGCTTGATAACATGTTTGAGCCCAATGGTAACAACTGGAAGAAGTTCTAGGAAAGATAAAACCTCAGAATAGGGACCACAAATAAGGAAATGGAATTCACAATACTTTCTCAGACTTTACATCTCCTAGCCGAGGGACCGTAAATTCCATGCTCCTGTGTTTCTATACAATACAGTTTCCCATGTTTCTGTACAAATGTGCACCATGACTCTGACGGTGATGTTACTTAAGCTGCAGAGTTTATTATTTGGCCGAGTAAAAGTAACGTCTCAGGAAGCACACAGATCCACCCCCAATGAATGCTCCGTTCCTTCCTTTCATAGGCCCAGCTTTGCCAGACTCTGGAGGTGTTTGCACAGCCCTGTCAAGTGTGCCTGGGGACAGAAGCAGCTGTGACAGATGTATTTTCATGACACAGCACCTCTGCCAGGAGCCAAGGGCTGCGGGGCATTTTTCTTGATCAGCTGCATCCCTTTCATTAGGTCTCTTACAATCAAAGGCGTTGGCAGCTAAAGGAACAATGCTGCCGCTAAGTCGCTTCAGTCGTGTCCAACTCTGTGTGACCCCATAGACGGCAGCCCACTGAACTTGTAATGGGGGTCACGGTGGGAGGATGAAAGGAGCTGGGTGTCTCTCAGGGTGGCCCCGTGGCTCTATATCGTGCTTGTAGCAACCAAGGGAGTAGATTAGCCAAGTCAGTACAGGGAGGATGGCAGTATTTGATCCCTGTTTCTGTAGTTTTCAGATTTCTCACTGCTCATCACAAAAATGTGAGGATTTTCCTTGGCTTGGTGTATGGGCTTTTGTTCATAACAATGATAACAATAATAATAACATAAAGAGTTGACTGGGTCTGGCACTACCACTAGAACTTTATACATACGAAATCCTATGATCTTTATAAAACTATCCTCTGAGGTGGCTGCTATTTTTAGCCCCATTCCCAGATGGAGAAAGCAAGTCCAGGGTAGATAACTTGTTCCTGGCTCATTAGAGAACAGCCTGCCTACAAGCTCAGGGAGTCAGGCTGCAAAATCAGGCTGGGATCTTTCATCACCCAGGGAGAGTTATTCATACAGAGTTGCCAGGGCTTGAAGCAATTTCTTTAAAAAAATAAATCTCTAGGCTTTGATTTGACAAATGAAGGTCGGAACCACTGTGTGCAATTCTATACTCTTGTTTTGAGAAAGAAGATTGGAAAATCTAGCTTGCTTAGAGGGACACGGCCAAAATGATGAAGGGTTTGGAAAGCTCGTAAGACAAGGGGTGTTTGGAATAAATACGAAATGAATCAAGTGACTAACAATAGACATGGGCTGGGGAGTCTGCAAATTGCCTTCAAATACTCAAGGTGCTCTTACCATATGGGCCAGACTCACTGTAGTTCCTCGTGCAGGACAGGTATGGGAGGAGTGAGCAGAGGCCACAGGAAAGTCAAGTTCATTTATGAGCACCCAGTATCAGCTGAGGATGGAAGGACCACCATTAAGGGCATGAACTCCCATCAGATGCATCCTGTAGCAGAGGTTACGGCATCTTCTGGGAAGGAAGAGGGTCTCTGTTCCTCAGGGCAGGAGGTTAAACTGGGTGGCCTCCAGGGTCAGTTCCAGCTGCAAAACTGACTGGAGGATGACTTCACCATTTCAGAAGGGAGTTAAGTTGAAATGCAGCAGATACCTCCTTGAGTATCATCGCTATCAGCCACAACCTCTTGGAGCAGTGTTGGGGCCCAGGACAAGCCAACCCCAAATGTGCCTCAAAGACACATTAGTTATTTTGAAGTTACTAAGAAACGGCCAGTGCAAGAGGGTCACTATGACCCCCCTCTCTGCCTCCTTGAAAGCAAGAAATAAATCTCTCATATGAAAGGTATATTCCCTGCATCTTGCCAGACATAGGAGATTTCAGGCTGAGAAGCCTGTATAAACAAATATTGTTACTTTCTTAATATCCCAAGGCTAACCTTTGCTTAAATTCTCTACTAATTAAGCACTCAAACCTAAATTTCTTTGTCCTGTCAATTCCTCTCAAATGTGTTGTTTCTTTGTTTTAAAAAAACATAAAAGCTGCCTGCTTTGGCCATATCTTAGGTACTTTCTATGAGGTCTCTAAGCACACAAATTAAGATTTGTCTCTTTTTTTCCCAATTACTGAGTCCAGTGTCAATTTTGTTATTAGTCTAGCCACAAGAATGTAAAATGGTAGAGGGAGGGATTTTCTTCTCTCCAACAGCAGCTTAGAGTGGAAATAAGGCTGGGCCACAACTTATGGAACAAACGTCAGGTCTTCTGCCTACACATGCAACCCTCAGAGGCACTAACTCTACACACCCTTAATTTCTATAATTTCAAGATGAAGGAAAATGAATATCATCATTTTGGAAATTTCTGACATAGAGATGCTGGCCCCAAAGTTTTCTGAATAAGCATCAGTTTTTTTGGAAAATGGGCTAGACCAAGGTTATCCCACCCCCAGCACTCTAATGACAAAGCTGTTGTCTAAGCTGCTACAGAAGAGCATTTCTGCATATTTGCTGGACATCCTTGTACATCTCTGTATCTTGCTATAAAATGAAGGTCTTGCCAGTAATGTCTTTTCCTTTCTCTTGTTCTTACTTATTTTGTACCCATACAATCAGTTTCATGATCCAGAACTGTCCCCCTGGTTGGGATAGTTTAGTTTCTTGGAACTACTGTGTTCTAGGCAATTAATAAAATACTTTACTGTAATTAAGTTTTCTTCTATACAAAACTAACATTTATGAAAAGCATCTATAAAAGACCAAGTTCCTATTTGTCTTACCTTCAGAAAACTCTTGTGAAAAGTCTTGCTTACAGATTTTTTTAAGTCCATTAAATGTTAGGTGCTATTTTGGAGACAACAGTAAGATCATTAAAGTGATCTTAAGTGTTTGCAAGCCTTACTCCACAGTATAACACTGCTCAGAACACACTTTTCCGTGTTTGCAAAGAAACTTCCCCCTAATTTCTGATTGTCCTGCCCTCCATAGGTGAACCATATACATAAAATCTCCCGTATAAGCACATGTACCTAGCTATGCATCACTACTTAAAAAAACAGAAACTAATTAGTTCACTTGAGACCAAAAAAAAAAAGTCCTTCTAATCAAATGTTGGCATTAGTTCCTTCTCTGTGAAAAAGATGCTAATGGATTCATAAAGAATGATTCCCTTTTACCCAAATCTTGGTAATGAGAAATTGATATGAGACCACAGTTAATCATCCTAGCACCCAGCACCTGAGACTTGGAGATCCCACACGAGTGCTCGGCGAACATGCACATCTCAGAATTCAAGGAGAGGCCTCTTCTACCAGCCCACGAAAAATCTGTGCTTCACACACTCAGCTTAAGTGCTACTTCACTCCACTGCAATAAAAATCGAGTTTCATTTGGTCTCAAAAACTTGCTTTCTCCAAAGTATGAGGGAAAAGGGCTTGGGCTGTGGGGTCAACTGTGGCAGTACATGTGACTGTTTAGAAATAGAGGGGTTCAGCATCACTCTGAGAAATAAAATATTTCCTACCGTATCAACAAACAAGGATGTCACAATCATCATCGATTCCAGCACTTCACTGTGAGTTCCTGAGCCCTAAGGGCACTCAGGAAGGAGAATACCTGCCATCCAAGAGCCATCTGGCTGCAGTCAGTCTATGGTGAGCCCAAAGGAGCTCAGGATGTGGGAAAAACACAGGACGCTGGCCCGGAATAGCTGAGATGCATATGAAAGGAATGGGTTCAGTGAGCCCAGATTCTTGCATCTTCTCATACATAGAAGAGTGTGAAATTCCTTAACTTGGGATATCTGGTTTTTCTTTAATTAGCAATACTTTTTTGATGTTCAGACTACCTGCCCTTTGTTGCAAAACTTCTAGATAACCTGGCTTCTCCCCTCGCCTCCTTAGAGCAGTTCTCTCAGGGTTACTTGAGATGCTGTCTTCTGGGCTTGACATCCTAAAAATGCCCACCAAATAAAACATAACTCTTAATTTTTAGGTTGTGAATTTTTTTTTAAGTTGACAACTCAAAGGTGGGGTGCAAATCGGGATTGTGATTAATTAATTTAGCCTTCATAGCAAATGCTTAGAACTACAAAGAAGGTTTACCAGCTAATTTTCATCCACCAAACAATAAAGCACTGAATGAAAAGGCTAAGAAATTTAGCAAACAAACTGTTAGCCATTTGGGAGTAACTTAAGGGCTACACCAAAGCGCTCCTTGATTGAAATCCATTAAAAGGAACCAAACACTGACCTTGAGAAGATAGCTTAGATATCCCACCTATCCAATAATGGTCCACAATAGAGCTCCAAAGCCCTGGGGCCCTCATGAATATTCTGGGAACTAAATGTGCCAAAAGAAAGAGAGATAGGGAGGAGGAGAGAGGTCTTTGCTTCTAAATAATAGCAGCTCTCCTGTGGTTATGCCTAGCCTTCCAGGATTCCTTTTCAAGCTCTTTATTGAAATTGCTCAGGTCTTTAACTGATCTCCCGTGAGGCCTCAAAAGCCTTAAGCTAATTACATTTGGCTGAGATATGCTTGATGAGATGGGAAAAATATAAAGCTATTGAAAGGGTGAAAAAAAAAAAAAAATCTCTAACCATCTGCTGGTGGTGTTGCTAACAGAACAATAGGTGAAAAGAAACAGGGCAGCGAGCCAGAGTGGAAAGGTACAGGATTTCTTTAATTACTGGGTCAGTGAGGCTATTACTGCTTGGAATGTTGGGGAAGGCTGGGCAAACAGGCTTAGAGGACTAAGCAACTAGGCAGTGCTTAGTGAATAAACAAAGCCAAACAGCAACACCAAGAAAGGGATGCATTTTCTGAGGGAGAAAGGGGAATTAGGTCAGCTTGGTTTAGCAAAGCACTTCTAGCTAGAAATCACAGGTACTTTGTGGAAAGGAAAGAAAGAGATCCTCCTAAAGGGGAAATAGGTTTCAGCCCAACCTCTGTACTTCTTTCCAGGTTATCTGTGATCCAGAGGCAGTTTCTGGCTCAGCCATGGCAAAGTGCATTCTCTTTCGATGCTCTGAGCCAGATAGTTGCTTCTGTTATACTTGGCAATCCAGGTGAGCAGCCTGTGTTGAGCTTTCAAATCAATGCCCCAGGTGTTGATTCAATATGGCAACAGCTTATGTGCATTGCTCTAAAAGCTCTGTTTAGTTTTTTCCTCCTCTAAAATTTTTTTTAAAAATAACAAATCCCATCAAATTCAGCTGAGAAAATGTTAGATCTTGGAAGACAAACTGACTTAAATCAGAAAGGAGACTGCTAAATCAAAGTTTATTTTTACCTGTGTCTGTGTACAGTAATGCCTGAAGTTGAACAGCAGTTTCTGCCCCACACCGTATTTTTGTCCTTTTCTTCTTCAGACTTTACAAAGGGAATGCATTTTCTGTTATGTTACTTTGTTTTAATTCTGTGTCTGAAGGTGGGTGAAACTACTAAACTAATAGCAACATGTTTTTATTTTCTTCATTATTTTCTTTTCATCAGACCCAGGAAAGGATGACCCTTTAGTAGGGAACTCATTTTTCAGATGCACACAATTCAAATGTATTCTCAGGATGCTCTTGGAGTGCCCCCATCTGCTGCCTAACAGACAGAGTCCTCTCCTGCACCTTGCTAGCCTAGGCACGCAGTCTCTATGTTCCCTCTGCCACACTGCCTCCCATATCTGCCCGGTGGGAGGGATGTTTTGTGTCAGTGACCAGAAGGAGGGCACAAGTGGGAAGAAAGGAGCTGATCTCAGACCAACAGGGGTTTGACTTGAGAAGAGGTCTCATCCATCCAGTCTCCCAGCTGCAGGTCTGGGAGTCCAAGATGATGCAAAGAGACCCTCTCCTCTCTCAGAGCCTGATGTGAGACAGCTGGTGTAGATAATGAACAAGAGCTTTGCCAGTGGTTCTCAAAATATGGTCTCTGGACCAACAGCATCAACATCAGTTGGAAAGTTGTTAAAAATGCAAAACTCTTGCCTGCTTGTCATCATAGACCCTCTGAATCCAAACTTGAGGTACAGGGCCCAGCAATCCATTCTTTTACAAAGCATTCAGGTGAGCTGGATCTACTGAGGAGTATGTTCTCTCTCTATCCATCTATATCTGTCTCTACCCACCATCCTATCCATCCTATCATCCTTCATCCATCCATCCGATCATTCACTGTCAT
This sequence comes from Ovis canadensis, assembly GCF_042477335.2. Taxonomy (NCBI): domain Eukaryota; kingdom Metazoa; phylum Chordata; class Mammalia; order Artiodactyla; family Bovidae; genus Ovis; species Ovis canadensis. The sequence goes on along the minus strand of NC_091257.1, from coordinate 24,984,126 downwards.
GTTTAAATGCCCCACCCTCCAATAAAAAATAAGGCAGAGGGAAAGGTTTAATGGATTTTCAAACTATGGTGTTGGAGAAGACTCTTGAGAGTCCCCTGGACTGCAAGGAGATCCAGTCAGTCCATTCTAAAGGAGATCAGTCCTGGATGTTCTTTGGAAGGACTGATGCTGAAGCTGAAACTCCAATATTTTGGCCATCTCATGTGAAGAGCTGACTCATTGGAAAAGACTCTGATGCTGGGAGGGATTGGGGGCAGGAAGAGAAGGGGATGACAGAGGATAATGGCTGGATGGCATCACCAACCAAATGGACATGAGTTTGGGTGAACTCCAGGAGTTGGTGAGGGACAGGGAGGCCTGGTGTGCTGCGATTCATGGGGTCGCAAAGAGTCGGACACGACTGAATGACTGAACTGAACTGAACTGAAATTTGGATAGAAAGTGCTGGAGTGGTGGTTGTTAAGGAAATAAAATAGGAACTAGTGCCTGGTAGGCTGCAGTCCATGGGGTCGCTAAGAGTTGGACACGACTGAGCGACTTCACTTTCACTTTTCACTTTCATGCATTGGAGAAGGAAATGGCAACCCACTCCAGTGTTCTTGCCTGGAGAATTCCAGGAATGGGGGAGCCTGATGGGCTTCCATCTCTGGGGTCGCACAGAGTTGGACACGACTGAAGCAACTTGGCAGCAGCAGCAGCAGTCTTGTTCAGGCTTCAGAGGCAAAAGAACAGAGCAGGCCTCTGACCTTGCTTCTGACTTACCTGGACTCTGCCCTGACCACTGCTGTGGGTGTCAGCCACACCTGCTTTGAGGGTCAGGTTCAGTTCATTTCAGTTACTCAGTCATGTCCGACTCTTTGTGACCCCATGGACTGCAGCAAGCCAGGCCTCCCCGTCCATCACCAACTCCTGGAGTTTACTCAAATTCATGTCCATTGAGTCAGTGATGGCAACCAACCATCTCATCCTCTGACATCCCCTTCTCCTCCCACCTTCAATCTCTCCCAGCATCAAGGTCTTTTCAAATGACTAAGTTCTTTGCATCAGGAGGCCAAAGTATTGAGGTTTCAGCTTCAGCATCAGGTCTTCCAATGAATATCCAGGACTGATTTTCTTTAGGATGGACTAGTTTGATCTCCTTGCACTCCAAGGGATTCTCAAGAGTCTTCTCCAAACCACAGTTCAAAAGCATCAATTCTTCAGTGCTCAGCTTTCTCTATAGTCCAACTCTCACATCCATATGTGACTACTGGAAAAACCATAGCTTTGGTTAGACAGACCTTTGTTGGCAAAGTAATGTCTCTGCTTTTTAATATGCTATCTACTTTGGTCATAACTGTTCTTTCAAGGAACAAGTGTCTTTTAATTTCATGGCTGCAATCACCATCTGCAGTGATTTTGGAGCCCAGAAAAATAAAATCTGTCACTGTTTCCACAGTTTCCCCATCTATTTCCCATGAAGTGATGGGACTAGATGCCATGATCTTAGTTTTCAGAATATTGAGTTTTATTTAAAATTTTTTAATTTTTTACTTTATTTTACTTTACAATACTGTATTGGTTTTGCCATACATTGACATGAATCAGCCACGGGTGTACATGAGTTCCCAATCCTAAACCCCCCTCACCCTCCCACCCAATATCATTTCTCTGGATCATCCCCGTGCACCAGCCCCAAGCATCCTGTATCCTGTATTGAACAGAGACTGGCGATTCGTTTCTTACATGATAGTATACATGTTTCAATGCCATTCTCCCAAATCATCCCACCCTCTCCCTCTCCCACAGAGTCCAAAAGTCCATTCTAAACATCTGTGTCTTTTTTGCTGTTACGCATACAGGGTTCTCATTACCATCTTTCTAAATTCCATATATATATGTGTTAGACTCTTGAGGGTCCCTTGGACTGCAAGGAGATCCAACCAGTCCATTCTGAAGGAGATCAGCCCTGGGATTTCTTTGGAAGGAATGATGCTAAAGCTGAAACTCCAGTACTTTGGCCACCTCATGGGAAGAGTTGACTCATTGGAAAAGACTGTGATGCTGGGAGGGATTGGGGGCAGGAGGAGAGGGGGACGACCGAGGATGAGATGGCTGGATGGCATCACTGACTCGATGGACATGAGTCTGAGTGAACTCCGGGTATTGGTGATGGACAGGGAGGCCATTTATGTGCTCATGTGCTGCGATTCATGGGGTCACAAAGAGTCGGACACAACTGAGCGACTGAACTGAACTGAACCTGTATTGGTGTTTTTCTTTCTGGCTTACTTCACTCTGTATAATAGGCTCCAGTTTCATCCACCTCTTTAGAACTGATTCAAATGTATTCTTTTTAATGGCTGAATAATACTCCATTGTGTATATGTACCACTGCTTTCTTATCCATTCATCTGCTGATGGGCATCTAGGTTGCTTCCATGTCCTGGCTATTATAAACGGTGCTGTGATGAACATTGGGGTACACGTGTCTCTTTCAATTCTGGTTTCCTTGGTGTGTATGCCCAGAAGTGGGATTGCTGGGTCATAAGGCAGTTCTATTTCCAGTTTTTTAAGGAATCTCCACACTGTTCTCCATAGTGGCTGTACTAGTTTGCATTCCCACCAACAGTGTAAGAGGTTCCCTTTTCTCCACACCCTCTCCAGCATTTATTGCTTCTAGACTTTTGGATCGCAGCCATTCTGACTGGTGTGAAATGGTACCTCATTGTGGTTTTGATTTTCATTTCTCTGATAATGAGTGATGTTGAGCATCTTTTCGTGTGTTTGTTAGCCATCTGTATGTCTTCTTTGGAGAAATGTCTATTTAGTTCTTTGGCCCATTTTGGGTCATTTATTTTTCTGGAATTGAGCTGCATAAGTTGCTTGTATATTTTTGAGATTAGTTGTTTGTCAGTTGCTTCATTTGCTATTATTTTCTCCCATTCAGAAGGCTGTCTTTTCACCTGGTTTATAGTTTCCTTTGTTGTGCAAAAGCTTTTCATTTTAATTAGGTCCCATTTGTTTATTTTTGTTTTTATTTCTAGTATTCTGGGAGGTGGATCATAGAGGACCCTGCTGTGATTTATGTTGGAGAGTGTTTTGCCTATGTTCTCCTCTAGGAGTTTTATAGTTCCTGGTCTTACATTTAGATTCTTAATCCATTTTGAGTTTGTTTTTGTGTATGGTGTTAGAAAGTGATCTAGTTTCATTCTTTTACAAGTGGTTGACCAGTTTTCCCAGCACCACTTGTTAAAGAGGTTGTCTTTAATCCATTGTATATTCGTGCCTCCTTGTCGAAGATAAGGTGTCCATAGGTGTGTGGATTTATCTCTGGGCTTTCTATTTTGTCCCATTGATCTATATGTCTGTCTTTGTGCCAGTACCATACTGTCTTGATGACTGTGGCTTTGCAGTAGAGCCTGAAGTCAGGCAGGTTGATTCCTCCAGTTCCATTCTTCTTTCTCAAGATTGTTTTGGCTATTCGAGGTTTTTTGTATTTCCATACAAATCTTGAAATTATTTGTTCCAGTTCTGTGAAAAATACCACTGGTAGCTTGATAGGGATGGCATTAAATCTTTAGATTGCTTTGGGTAGCATACTCACTTTCACTATATTGATTCTTCCAATCCATGAACATGGTATATTTCTCCATCTATTAGTGTCCTCTTTGATTTCTTTCATCAGTGTTTTATAATTTTCTATATATAGGTCTTTAGTTTCTTTAGGTAGATATATTCCTAAGTATTTTATTATTTTCGTTGCAATGGTGTTCTTTTTCTACTTTCTCATTATTCGTGTATAGGAATGCAAGGTATTTCTGTATGTTGATTTTATATCCTGCAACTTTACTATATTCATTGATTAGCTCTAGTAATTTTCTGGTGGAGTCTTTAGGGTTTTCTATGAAGAGGATCATGTCATCTGCAAACAGTGAGAGTTTTACTTCTTCTTTTCCAATTTGGATTCTTTTTGTTTCTTTTTCTGCTCTGATTGCTGTGGCCAAAACTTCCAGAACTATGTTGAATAGTAGTGGTGAGAGTGGGCACCCTTGTTTTGTTCCTGACTTCAGGGGAAATGCTTTCAGTTTTTCACCATTGAGGATAATGTTTGCTGTGGGTTTGTCATATATAGCTTGTATTATGTTGAGGTATGTTCCTTCAATTCCTGCTTTCTGGAGAGTTTTAATCATAAATGGATGTAGAATTTTGTCAAAGGCTTTCTCTGCAGCTATTGAGATAATCATATGGCTTTTAGTTTTCAATTTGTTAATGTGTTGAATTCCATTGATTGATTTGTGGATATTGAAGAATCCTTGCATCCCTGGGATAAAGCCAACTTGGTCATGGTGTATGATCTTTTTAATGTGTTGTTGGATTCTGATTGCTAGAATTTTGTTAAGGATTTTTGCATCTATGTTCATCAGTGATATTGGCCTGCAGTTTTCTTTTTTTGTGGCATCTTTGTCAGATTTTGGTGAATGTTGAGTTTTAAGCCAACTTTTACACTGTCCACTATCAATTTCATCAAAAGGCTATTTAGTTCTTCTTCGATTTCTACCATAAAAGTGGTGTCATCTGCATATCTGAGGTTATTGATATTTATCTCAGCAATCTTGATTCCAGCTTGCGCTTCATCCAGCCCAGCATTTTGCATGATGTACTCTGCATATAAGTTAAATAAGCACAGTGACAGTATACAGCCTTAATGTACTCCTTTCCCAATTTGGAAACAGTCTGTTCTTCCACGTCAGGTTCTGACTATTGCTTCTTTACCTGCCTACAGATTTCTCAGTAGGCAGGTCAGTTCAATTCAGTTCAGTTGCTCAGTCATGTCCGACTCTGCGACCTCATGAATTGCAGCACACCAGGCCTCCCTGTCCATCACCAACTCCTGGAGTTCACTCAGACTCATGTCCATCGAGTCCGTGATGCCATCCAGCCATCTCATCCTCTGTCGTCCCCTTCTCCTCCTGCCCTCAATCCCTCCCTGCATCAGAGTCTTTTCCAATGAGTCAACTCTCTGCATGGGGTGACCGAAGTACTGGAGTTTCAGCTTTAGCATCATTCCTTCCAAAGAAATCCCAGGGCTGATCTCCTTCAGAATGGACTGGTTGGATCTCCTTGCAGTCCAAGAGACTGTCAAGAGTCTTCTCCAACACCACAGTTCAAAAGCATCAATTCTTTGGTGCTCACCTTTCTTCACAGTCCAACTCTCACATCCACACATGACCACAGGAAAAACCATAGCCTTGACTAGATGGACCTTAGTCGGCAAAGTAATGTCTCTGCATTTGAATATGCTATCTAGGTTGGTCATAACTTTTCTTTCAAGGAGTTAGCGTCTTTTAATTTCATGGCTGCACTCATCATCTGCAGTGATTTTGGAGCCCCCAAAAATAAAGTCTGACACTGTTTCCACTGTTTCCCCATCTATTTCCCATGAAGTGATGGGACTGGATGCCGTGATCTTCGTTTTCTGGATGTTGAGGTTAAAGCCAACTTTTTCACTCTCCACTTTCACTTTCATCAAGAGGCTTTTAATTTCCTCTTCACTTTCTGCCATAAGGGTGGTGTCATCTGCATATCTGAGCTTATTGATATTTCTCCCGGCAATCTTGATTCCAGCTTGTGTTTCTTCCAATCCAGCATTTCTCATGATGTATGCTGCAAAGAAGTTAAATAAGCAGGGTGACAATATACAGCTTTGACACACTCCTTTTCCTATTTGGAAAAAGTCTGTTGTTCCATGTCCAGTTCTAGCTGTTGCTTCCTGACCTGCATACAGATTTTTCAAGAGGCAGGTTAGGTGGTCTGGTATTCCCATCTCTTTCAGAATTTTCCACAGTTGATTGTGATCCACATAGTCAAAGGCTTTGGTATAGTCAATAAAGCAGAAATAGTTGTTTTTCTGGAACTCTCTTCCTTCTTCCATGATCCAGCAGATGTTGACAATTTGATCTCTGGTTCCTCTGCCTTTTCTAAAACCAGCTTGAACATCAGGAAGTTCACGGTTCATGTATTGCTGTAGCCTGGCTTGGAGAATTTTGAGCATTACTTTACTAGCATGTGAGATGAGTGCAATTGTGCAGTAGTTTGAGCATTCTTTGGCATTGCCTTTCTTTGGGACTGGAAAGAAAACAGATGTTTTCCAGTCCTATGGCCACTGCTGAGTTTTCCAAATTTGCTGGCATATTGAGTGCAGTACTTTCACAGCATCATCTTTCAGGATTTGAAATAGCTCAACTGGAATTCCACCACCGCCACTAGCTTTGTTTGTAGTGATGCTTTCTAAGGCCCACTTGACTTCACATTCCAGGATGTCTGGCTCTAGATGAGTGATCACACCATTGTGATTATCTGGGTCATGAAGATCTTTTTTGTACAGTTCTTCTATGTATTCTTGCCTCCTCTTCTTAATATCTTCTGCTTCTATTAGGTCCATACCATTTCTGTCCTTTATCGAGCCCATCTTTGCATGAAATTTTCCCTTGGTATCTCTAATTTTTTTTGAAGAGATCTCTAGTCTTTCCCATTCTGTTGTTTTCCTCTATTTCTTCACATTTATTGCTGAAGAAGGCTTTCTTATCTCTTCTTGCTATTCTTTGGAATTCTGCATTCAGATGCTTATATCATCCCTTTTCTCCTTTGCTTTTCATCTCTCTTCTTTTCACAGCTATTTGTAAGGCCTCCCCAGACATCCATTTTGTGTTCTTGCATTTCTTTTCCATGGGGATGGTCTTGATCCCTGTCTCCTGTATGTCAGGAACCTCATTCCATAGTTCATCAGGCACTCTATCTATCAGATCTAGGCCCTTAAATCTATTTCTGTCGGGTGGTCTGATATTCCCGTCTCTTTAAGAATTTTCTTCAGTTTGTTGTGATCCACACAGTCAAAGGCTTTGGCATAGTCAATAAAGCAGAAATAGATTTTTTCTGGAACTCTCTTGCTTTTTCAATGATCCAGCAGATGTTGGCAATTTGATCTCTGGTTCCTCTGCCTGTTCTAAATCCAGCTTGAACATCTGGAAGTTCACAGATCACATATTGTTGAAGCCTGTCTTGAAGAATTTTGAGCATTACTTTGCTAGGGTGTGAGATGAATGCAGTTGTGTGGTTGTTTGGACATTCTTTGGCATTCCCTTTCTTTGGGACTGGAATGAAAACAGACGTTTTCCAGGTCTGTGACTGCTGCTGAGTTTTCCAAACTTGCCGGTATATTGAGTACAGCACTTTCATAGCATCATCTTTTAGGATTTGAATTAGCTCAACTGGAATTCCATCACCTCCACTAGCTGTGTTTTTAGTGATACTTCCTTAGACCCACTTGACTTCATATTCCAGGATGTCTGGCTTTAGGTGAGTGATCACACCATCATGATTATCTGGGTTGCAAAGATCTTTTTTGTATAGTTCTTCTGTGTATTCTTGCCACCTCTTCTTAATATCTTCTTACTTCTGTTAGGTCCATACCATTTCTGTCCTTTACTGTGCCCATCTTTGCATGCAAATTTCCCTTAGTATCTCTAATTTTCTTGAAGAGATCTGTAGTCTTTCCCATTCCATTGTTTTCCTCTATGTCTTTGCATGGATCACTGAGGAAGGCTGTCTTATCTCTCCTTGCTATTCTTTGGAACTCTGCATTCAAATGGGTGTATCTTCACTTTTCTCCTTTGTCTTTTGTGTCTTGTCTTTTCTCAGCTCTTTGTAAGGCCTCTTCAGACAACCATTTTGCCTTTCTGCATTTCTTTTCCTTGCAGATGGTCTTGATCCCTGTCTCCTGTACAATGTCACGAACCTCTGTCCATAGTTCTTTGGGCACTCTGTCTATCAGTTCTAATCCCTTAAATCTATTTGTCTCTTCCACTGTATAATCATAAGGGATTTGATTTAGGTCATACCTGAATGGTCTGATGGTTTTCCCTACTTTCTTCAATTTAAGTCTGAATTTGGCAATAAGGAGTTCATGATCTGAGCCACAGTCAGCTCCCAGTCTTGTTTTTGCTGACTTTATAGAGCTTTTCCATCTTTGGCTGCAAAGAATATAATAGATCTTATTTCAGTTTTAAACATCTGGTGATATCCATGTGTAGAGTCTTCTCTTGCGTTGTTGGAAGAGGGTGTTTGTGATGACCAGTGTGTTCTCTTGAAAAACTCTCTTAGCCTTTGACCTGCTTCATTTTGTACTCCAAGGCTAAATTTGCCTGTTACTCCAGGTATCTCTTGACTTCCTACCTTTGCATTCTAGTCTCCTATAATGAAAAGGACATATTTTTTTGGATGTTAGTTCTAGAAGGTCTTGTAGGTCTTTGTAGAACTATTCAACTTCAGCTTCTTCAGCATTACTGGTTGGGGCACAGGCTTGGATTACTGTGATATTGAATGTTTTGTCTTGGAAATGAACAGAGATCATTCTGTCATTTTTGGGATTGCATCCAAGTATGCATTTTGGACTCTTTTGTTGACTATGATGGCTACTCCATTCCTTCCAATGGATTCTTAGTGTCCAGGAGTCTTCTTTGGAGATGTGGCTCAGCACTGGCCTGTTTCATGGTTGGGGGCCTTGAATGCAGCAGTGTCATTATCTTCATTACCTCCAACATAGTTTGGCCTCAGGTCAAACAACAGGGAGGGAACAGAGCCCCACCCAGCAACAGAAAATTGGATTAAAGATTTACTGCGTATGGCCCCGCCCATCAGAACAAGACCCAGTTTCCTCCTCAGTCAGTCTCTTCCATCAGGAATCTTCCTTAAACCTCTTATCCTTCTCCAGCAGAAGGCAGACAGAATGAAAGCCACAATCACAGAAAACTAACCAATCTGATCACATGAACCACAGCCTTGTTTTGCTCAATGAAACTATGAGCCATGCTGTGTGGGGTCACCCTAGACATATGGGTCATGGCAGAGAGTTGACAAAACGTGGTCCACTGGGTAAGGGACTAGCAAACCACTTCAGTATTCTTGTCTTGAGAAGCCCATGTGAGTGAAGTCGCTCAGTCGAGTCCGACTCTTTGTGACCCTATGGACTGTAGCCTACCAGGCTTTTCCGTCCATGGGATTTCCCAGGCAAGAATACTGGAATGGGTTACCATTTCCTTCTCCAGGGGATCTTCCCGACCCAGGGATCGAACCCGGGTCTCCCGCATTGGAGGCAGGCACTTTAACCTCTGAGCCACCAGGGAAGCCCACTGAGAAGCCCATGAACAGTATGAAAAGGCAAAAAGATAGGACACTGAAAGACCAACTCCCCAGGTCAGTAGGTGCCCAATATGCTACTGGAGATCAGTGGAGAAATAACTCCAGAACGAATGAAGAGAAGGAGCCAAAGCAAAAACAATACCCAGTTGTGGATGTGACTGGTGATGGAAATAAATCTGATGCTGTAAAGAACAATATTGCATAGGAACCTGGAATGTTAGGTCCATGAATCAAGGCAAATTGGAAGTGGTCAAACAGGAGATGGCAAGAGTGAACATCAACGTCAATGTCAACACAGGAATCAGCGAACTAAAATGAACCGGAATGGGTGAATTTAATTCAGATGTCCATTATGGCTACTACTGTGGGTGTCAGGAGAAAAGAAAGTGAAAGAAAGTGAAGTTGCTCAGTCATGTCCGACTCTTTGTGAACCCATGGACTGTAGCCCGTCAGGCTCCTCCATCAATGGGATTCTCTAGGCAAGAGTACTGGAGTGGGTTGCTATTTCCTTCTCCATGGGATCTTCCCGACCGAGGGATCGAACCCGGGTCTCCCACATTGTAGGCAGCCGCTTTACTATCTGAGGCACCGGGGAAGTGTCAGGAGAGAAACACAATAGATAGATAGAAAGTGGATCTTGGAATTTGTTAAGTTCCTAGAGGAGGTCTGGCCAGCCACTCCTAGGACTTAGCAACATTCCAAGATTTACAGAACAAAACAGCATTAACCAGAAACCAGAGCTGTATTTTGCTCACAAATTGGTGATGATATCAGGTTGCATCCTGGGATTATAGGTGGGAACCCTGAACTGCATCTTTGAAGTCTCACCCGTGGACTGGACGTCCTGCCTGGGACCATTTCCCAACTGGGACTCCAGACGTGCTGTGACGGACTTCCCAGTGCTATATTAAGTCTGGATGTTGGTCAAAACCCAATTTGATAATGTAACTTCTGTTCTATTTCTCTTTTCTTTTAATGTTAGTATATTGAAAGTAAGCTAGATAATTCTCTAACAAACAATTGTATTATTTCTTTGTATACAACGAGTGAATTATTTTGTTAACCAATCCTTTGAACCTGAGAGGAAAGTGAAAATTTCCAGCAAAACAGTGGAGCCATTCAAAATGTGGTCCACAAACCAGCAGCATCACCGTCACGAGGAGACTGACAGAAGTTTAGAGCACAGACCCACTTAGACCTGCTACACCTGAATCTCTGGGCGCAGAGGCCAGAAATCTGTTTTTCTAACAAACACTCTAATTCTTGCACACACCTAAGTTTTGAGAGTCATTGTGTCCGGACAAGGTTTGCAGTCAGCTTGGCTTTAAACGATTAGAAACTATTAGGGTCAAGGAGTTCTCTGTTCACGTTTTGTGATATCAGTCAGGGAGAGCCCAACTGGAAGGTCTGCTGGACATGAATTTTACATCGCCTTCATTTCCAGAAAACATTAGTTGGGTATTTATTATTTTTCGCAAGTCAGAAAATAGAAACCAGCCTTTTTTCCTCCTTCCAGCCTTTCCCTTTTCTCCCCCCTATCTTCTCTCATTCACTTCTTTCTTTCTCCTTCCCGTTTTCACTTTCTTACTGCCTTTAATTCCTTTTCTTCTAATCTCTTAGAAATCCATAGCTATTCTACTGGCACTTACTGTGGCCACAGTAATTAGTTTACCAGAATTAAATCCCAGTTGTGCAACCAACAGAGACTGACATTAAAAAAGGATAGGTCATGGTAATAAAAATGCTGCCTAACTTAGCATAGATTATAGAAAGAGTGAAAGTGAAATTTGCTCAGTCATTTCTGACTCTTTGTGACCCCATGGACTACACAGTCCATGGAATTCTCCAGGCCATAATACTGGAGTGGGTAGCTGTTCCCTTCTCCAGGGGATCTTCCCAACCCAGGGGTCGAACCCAGGTCTCCCCCAATGCAGGTGGATTCTTTACCAGCTGAGCCACAAGGGAAGACCAACAATACTGGAGTGGGTAGCCTATCTCTTCTCCAGAGGATCCTCCTGACCCAGGTATTGAACTGGGGTCTCCTGCATTGCAGGCAGATTCTTTATCATCTGAGCTATCAGGGAAGCCCTATAGAAGGAGGGACCACTGTAATTTCCAGCTTCCAACTAGAGCATGGGAAGATACTGGTGCTTCTCCTTTTGCTGGGGATCTATTAAGAAAAGCTTAAATTTCTCAACAAGGTTTTTCCAAACCACGTTGAAGGTTGGTGTAGTAGCTCTCATACCTTTTGTAACAAATTGCCATAGACTATGTCTTAACACAAATTTATTGTCTTATAGTTCTGGAGGCAGTGTCTGAAATGAGTTTTTATGGGGCTAAAATCAAGATGTCTGTAGAGTTACCTTCCTTCTGGAGGATCTGGGAGGAATCCTTTCCCTTGCATATTCAAGTTTTTAGAGGCTGCCGCTGTTCCTTATCTCACATGGCCTCCTCCTGTGTGTGTGTGTGTGTGCGTGTGTGCGTGTGTGCGTGTGTGTGTGTGTGTGTGTGTGTGTCTGTGTACTCAGATTTATCCGACTCTTTGCTACCCCAAAGTGGTAGCCTGACTGTTGCCTGCCAGGCTTCTCTGTCCATGGGATTTTCCAGGCAAGAATATTGGAGTGGGTTGCCATTTCCTCCTCCAGGGAATCTTCCTGCCTCAGGGACTGAACTCATGTCTCCTGTGTCTCCTGCATTGTCAGGCACATTCTCTACCACTGAGCCACCTCATCCATCCTCCAAGCCAGCAACATAGCACCTTCACTTCTCAGTGCTTGCTGGTTCTGTCTGTCTCTCACTCACTTATATACACGTATATGAGTTTATCAATATCTTGTCTATTATTATCCTACTAATTCTGCATAATTACTACATTTTATGCAAGTTTTGTTTTCTGATTAAGGTTGTCTATAATATTTTGTTAATGGGAAAAATGAGTAATGTAATAGCATGAAATGACTATATTAATTTTGAAAAGTGTTCCTTTCTGTTGAAATTATATGTCTATGTCTTAATATATCATGAACTTCACACCTCTTGATCCTTAAAATGATTTTATGAACTATGCCCAATATTATAAGAAAAAATGAAGGACATATGAATTAAAAGTTGTGTATATTTGAGAAATAAACTAAATAAAATGAATGGAAAGTAAACGTTCTCCTTTAAAATATATCTTTAAGAAGAAATATCCAGTTTTCACTCTTTCATTCTTCTTTCTTTGTAGCTTTTTTCTATTAGTTTCAATTAAAATCTGAGACTAATAAATTATGACATTTCTGAAAAATGAACAGACGTGTTTCTATATAAAAAATGTAAGCTGTAACTATGAGATGATATTTATTGGTTAGAAACATGACTGATTTATCTCAACCCTTCCTTTGAAGATTCAGAGTGAAATAAAGTGATAACATACCATCAACTCAAACCCTTAGCTATTGTTAAAATGCTTACTCCCTTTTTTCTTTTTTTTTTAAACAAATAGTTGAAGCAGATGCCATAAAATAAATGTAGTGAAACAGTCAAGCAGCAAGCTCCCTGTTTCCATCTTGATTATAGAAACACATTGATAGGTAAATCCTCACAGTGAAATAAATGAAAAGAATAATTAACATTCAAAGTACTCCTTACACCACCTGTTCTTTACATACTGCACTGAAATGAAGGCACCTGATGTATAAAAAGTAATGAAAAGAAACTGAGTTTCCTTCTAAAACAGAAAGAAAAGTAGCACTAAGTTTGAAAGCCAAATCAGAATGGACATACCTTTTATATCAATAGGGTACAGAATTTCTTTCATCTGATGAGTCAAGTGGTTAAGTCTAAATCCAGGTAAAATAAATATTTTACCCTATATATATATGATATAAGTCGCTGGCTATTTGTTATATAAAAAGCTCTTTTACGGAAATAGATATTGAACTTCTGTGATCTTTGAAAGCAGATACAGCAGCTAATACCTAATTCTAAGGTTATATGCTAAAAAAATGGGTTGACAATATTTTGGTCTTTACCACAAAGTGTCAGTGAACATTTTTACACATCCCTGTTATTATAATCCCTAGTTATCCAGTGCACTCTATTTATAGATGAGACCTGCATGCATCAGTCTTGTTATCTAATGGCCTTTCTGTATTCTTCCAGTGGAAGGATATTGATCCCAGATGGTCAAAGATGATGGAAGGAATTATAAACAAGGTAAATGGCAATTACTGGATAAGTCTAAATGAACAGTGATGTACAAATCAATGATAATTATAATAAGAATAATGTACTGTGGGGGTTAAGATAGACTGAGAGTTAAAATACATTGCAATAATGGCACTTATTGAGATGAGGTAAATTAAAGTATGCTAACATTTCTCCATTCTCATGGAAAATAAAAGCACCAATTAATATTACAATCTGGTGTCAGTGATGCCTGAGAGTAAGGAAATGAAGTGAGCCCTGTGCTGTCCCTGCTGACCATCTAGAGAAACTTTCCAGACCACAGTGCGCAGTCCAGCAGACTTCCTGAGTTAGGGAGATGCTGCTGAGAGTCCTGGGAGGTCTAGTGTTTGCAGGCAGAGGGCTGCAGATTATTTGACTCTGTACGATGTGACCTCTTTCACTTTCTACAACTAGACTATTTTACAGGTAGAGTTACCTTTTAGAAAACTTATAATAATGAAAAAGAGACTTGTTCACAGCAGTGCTAATGCATTCTGTTTGGTGAATAAGAAAGAATACATTTTATTGCCCTATAAGATATTAACCAGTCTTTCAAATGTCAATATTCCTGAATTATGTGTGTATGTGTATATGTATGGATATATTCAGTATTCCTGACTGTATGTGTATTATGGAGACACCATGATTTTATCTTCATGAAAATTATAATTTATCATGATTTAATATCTTAGAGAAGAGGGCAGATCTAATGAATGCGTCACCAAATGTTAACAATTATACCCACTGTTTGAGAGGAGGCTAATTTTGGAATATTTAAGAATAGTATTGATAGATGTAAAGTAATATTATGTTTATATGCAAATAACAACTATTCTTTGCATCTGTTAAGTATGAAGGTACTTCAGTGTTTCTGGACTGGAAGAATACATATTGTTAAAGTGATCATACTACCCAGTGTCATCTATAGACTCAGTACAACCCCTATCAAATTATCAATGATATTTTTCACAGAACTAGAATAAATTTTTTTTTAAAATTTGAATGGAAACAGAAAAGACCCTGAAGAGCCAAAAAAAAAAAAAAATCTTGAGAAAGAAAAAAAGAGCTGCAGGAATCAGACTCCCTGACTTCAGCCTATACTATAAAGCTGGAGTAATCAAAACAGTATGGTACTGGCACAAAACAGACACATAGGTCAATGGAACAAGAGGAAAAGCCCAGAAATAAACCCACACACTTATAGTCAATTAATCTCTGACAAAGGAGGCAAGAATATACAGTGGAAAAAAGACAATCTCTTCAATAAGTGGTGCTGGGAAGACCAGACAGTTAAATGTAGAAGAATGAAATGAGCACATTCTCTAATATCATATAGAAAAGTAAATTCAAAGTGAAGTAAATACCTAAATATAAGCCTGGATAAAACTCACAGAGCAGCAGGCCCCAGTGTTTCTGGCACCAAGGACTGGTTTCATGGAACACAATTTTTCTGCAAATGGAAGCAGGGGGAGGATGGTTTTGGTTCTGCCCACCACTCACCTCCTGCCATGTGGCCTGGTCCCTAACAGGCCACAGACCGGTACCAGTCCATAACCCTGGGGGTTGAAGACCCCTGTCCTAGAGCAAAACATAGGGAGACTCCTCTTTGACATAAATTGCAGCAATAATTTTTTGGATCCATCTCCCAGCGTAATGGAAATAAAAGCAAAAATAAACAAATGGGACCTAATTAAATTTAAAAGCTTTCACACAGCGAAGGCAACCATAAACAAAATGAAAAGACATCCTATGGACTAGGGGAAAATATTTGCAAACAATGAAACCGAGAAGGAACTCATTTCCAAAATACACAAATAGTTCAAAGTCAAGAAAACAAACAACTCAATAAAAAAAAATGGGCAGACCTAAATGGACATTTCTCTGAAGAAGACATTCAAATGGCCAATAGGCACATGCAGAGATGCTCAGCATCACTAAGGTATTCAGTTCAGTTCAGTTCAGTTGCTCAGTTGTGTCTGACTCGTTGTGACCCCGTGAATCGCAGCACACCAGGCCTCCCTGTCCATCACCAACTCCCGGAGTTCACTCAGACTCATGTCCATCAAGTCAGTGATGCCATCCAGCCATCTCATCCTCTGTCATCCCCTTCTCCTCCTGCCCCCAATCCCTCCCAGCATCAGAGTCTTTTCCAATGAGTCAACTCTTCGCATGAGGTGGCCAAAGTACTGGAGTTTCAGCTTTAGTATCATTCCCTCCAAAGAAATCCCAGGGCTGATCTCCTTCAGAATGGACTGGTTGGATCTCCTTGCAGTCCAAGAGACTCTCAAGAGTCTTCTCCAACACCACAGTTCAAAAGCATCAATTCTTCGGTGCTCACCTTTCTTCACAGTCCAACTCTCGCATCCATACATGACCACTGGAAAAACCATAGCCTTGACTAGACGGACCTTTGTTGGCAAAGTAAAATCTCTGCTTTTCAATATGCTATCTAGGTTGGTCATAACTTTTCTTTGAGAAATGCAAATCAAAACTAGGATGAGGTATCACCTTACACTGGTCAGAATGGCCATCATCAAAAAGTCTACAGATAATGAATACTGAAGAGAGTATGCAGAAAAAGGAATCCTCCTACACTGTTGGTGAGAATATAAATTTGTGCAACCATTATGGAGAATAATAGAGTTTCCTTCACAAACCAAAAATAGAGTTTATTATATGATTCAGCAATCCCACTCCTGGGCATATATCTGGAAAAGATGAAAACTGTAACTCAGAAATATACGTGCACCCCAATATTCATGGCAACACTATTTACAATAGCCAAGACATGGAAGCCACTTTAATGTCTATTGGCAGGTGAATGGATACAGAAGATATGGTACATATATACAGAAGAATACTACTCAGCCACAAAAAGAATTAATGCCATTTGCAGCAACATAGATGGATCTTGAGATTATCATGTGAAATAAGTCAGACAGAGAAAGAGAAATACCAAATGGCATCACTAACACATGGAATATAAAAAAAATGATACAGATGAACTTACTTACAAAACAGAAAGAGACTCACAGATACAGAAAACAAGCTTATGGTTACCTAAGGGGAAAGAGGGAGGGAGGGATAAATTAGGAGTCTGGGATTAACAGATCCACTATATATAACATAGATAGACAAGGTCTTACTGTGTATATATGTCTATATCTATATTCAATATCTTATAATAACCTATAATGGAAAAGAATCTGAAAGAATATTTACATGCACGCACACACACATATCTGAATCACTTTGCTGTATACCTGAAACTAACACAATGTTATAAATCAACTATGTTTCAATAAAAAGTTGTTTTGGAAAAGGAAAAAATAAGAATTAAGGTAATTTATGCACTGAGAGTTACAGAACTCTAATGCAACAGAGAGAAATAAAATGTTCAACACCTAGAGATAGAATTCCCCTTAAGGAAGAGATCTTTTTTATCTTTGCAAATTACTTTGATAAGCCACAAGGAAAACCAGACAACCTAGGCTTGATACAAAGTTAAGAAGAAAAAGGGATCCAGAAACAATTTGGATGCTAGAAAGTTAGTAGAAAAGAAGTTCTCTCAAAACTCCCCAGATAGGGATAGAGTAAGGATTATAATTTTTGATCCTAAGATTTATGGAATTATAAATTTCAATCGTAATGTTCGCTTGGGCTTCCATGTAGCTCAGACGGTAAAGAATCTGCCTGCAATGCAGGAGACCTGGGTTCAGTCCCTGGGGCAGGAAGATCTCCTGGAGAAGGGCATGGCAACCCACTCCAGTATTCTTGCCTGGAGAATCCCATGGACAGAGGAGCCTGGGGGAATACAGTCAACGGGGTCGCAAAGAACTTGACACGACTGTGTGACTGACACTATCACTACTCATGTTCGCTTGAGCCTAACATATACTTAGGTGTGTGGTTCTTCCTCTCTGGCATGTAAAATGGAGGTTTAGGGCAATTTTTATAACTCTTTAAAGACAAGATGATCATAGCAAGCTGGGGGACTTGGCCTAATATATACTTTCTTCTTGAGAAGCGACATATGAGGTTTACATGTGTTTAATCTAAATTTACACACATATATACACCTACTACATTATGGAACACAAAATTATTATTGTAGCAGTGAATATCTTTTTTGTTTCTACTTCAAAATTATAGGTTATACTTTTATTTGAGGGATAAGCCTGAAGAAAATTTGTACTCTAAAAATTATTTTAAATGTAAAATGTGAATAAAACATTGTATCTTTACTTATACAGTGGAATTTGCATGAACTGATTCTATATGTATGTCACATACACAGAGCTATGTAGAAGCCTTAAATACTTTACTTAAATTAAAAAAATTTTTATATTCAGTATACTTTACCAATATAAGAAATTTCATTAAATACTTAAAAAAATATTCAGAAAATCTCAATAGCTGATAGGTATAGAATAGGATAGTTATACAGGTAGCCGTAGAAGTTCCAGGAGGGGACTATAGACAAAAAGGGAAACCTAGGAAAGTTTGGGAGACCACTGTAAGTTCATGATTGCTCAAGAAATTTACCTGAACACTGTAGAATAAAGTAGGCCTACTTAACTCTAAAGCCATAAATAAAAGCACAAGATATGCCCCAGGCCATTAGGTGAAAGAAAAATGTTACCGCTGGTCTACTGATGTAAGTGCTACCAATCCCAGTCTGACTTTATAGGATCAGACACTCCTGCCCGATACGAAGGAGGAGCTATTGAGCTAAGTCTCACTTCTCTTTGAGGTGGACTTTTTCCGTGCCCCGCTTTATCTTGTGCACTTCCCTGGTGGCTCAGATGGTAAAAATCCGCCTGCAATGCAGGAGACGAGGGTTCGCTCTGTCTGGAGAAGGGAATGGCTACCCACTCCAGTATTCTTGCTTGGAGAGAATTCCATGGACAGAAGAATGGGGCAGGTTACAGTCCATGGGATCACAGAGTTGGACACAACTGAGCAACTTTCTCTTTTATTGTCCCTTAATTATAAAATGGTAGCTCATTTAATCCTCCAAGCAGAGCTGCCTCACCTGCCTACTTGCACCTTTCACAAGCATCCTATATTAACACATTTACTTCTTATGAATCAGTTTGCCTCTTGTTGAATTCCTTCTGTGATGACACAGAAAACCTGAGTCTCAGTAAGTCTGGACACTAGAGTCACAGTGATTCTAATTAAAAGACTGTGGGTTCCAGTCCAGTTAGGGTTTTGCCTGGGTTTGAGTCCTAGCATATGGGTTCAAATCCCAATTTGAAGCACGTGGCTTTACAGGCACCAGCATTATTATTTATCTCAGATTCTAAAATAAAATTTTGGTTGACAAATTCTAGCTACAAAACATGGTTAGGAAATAAGACTGGTAACAAAAGAAACTATTTGAAAATGAAACTGCCTTTGAAAATGAAATCATAGTACTGCCAGTGTGAAATGAGCAGCATTACTAAAGTTGACTTCATTTGAAAAGATACAAAGACCTTCAGAAAACATTAAATTCCAGTAAGTTAATCAAGATGAAATTTCATAGAATATTGGGCATGAACCAAAAATGTGCCTGAACCATGATTCTCTATAGGAAAGCACAGCCTGGAATATGAACGCTTGAATGTCACAGGCATTGTATGTTTCTGTTGTTGCTTCATTGCTGGTGTGCAGGCTGATTTTCAAGAAGACGGGAAAGGGCTCTATCAGTGATGTAAGAATCCCATCAATACCGGAAAACACCAAGGGCTGTGTAGTGGTATTTCGTAAACAAAACAAAACCCTGAGGAACTTGACTGGTAGGAGCAGAAGAGAAAGTGGTATTCTGTGTGTTCACTGAAAGATGAAACAGTGGCCGGAGGAACTATAAGAAAAATTTCTCATGTGAACTAAGAAAGAGTTTGTGTGTCAACCTAATTTGAGATAGTGGCCCTTTTTATCCTACTTAAAGTATCTTCAGGGAGTTCCTAGCTGTCCAAAATTGGTTAATAATTCAACAGCTAGTAATTCCTGAATGAAAATAAGTTAATATGGCTGATCTTTTTGTCTGGTCTAGGACACCTCTGTATTTTTATCAATAGGATGCAATAGAATAAAGCTGAGTAAAACCTACAAGTTTAGCTTCCTCAGTATATTGATGACTGCTGGCTCCCATCTCATCCCCTCTTGTTTCATCAAGACTTTCTGATAGTTTAGTGGCGAAGAATCTGCCTTCCAATGCAGGAGACATGGGTTCAATTCCGGGTCAGGGAACTAAGATCCGATATGCCTCAGGGCAACTAAGTCCATGTGCCACAACTTGAGAAGCTCATGCATTGCAGCTACGCCGGCCATTCACTCTAGAGCTTGTGCTCAGCAACAGGCAGGCCCTTGTACTGCAGCTAGAGAAACCCAAGTGCCACAGCTAGAGAAAGTCCACCTGTCACAACACAGACCCAGCACAGCCAACAATTATAGATAAATGGACACAGACCCAGCACAGCCAATTATAGATAAATGGAAGCTGCGATCTCATTAAAAAAAAAAAAAAAAAAAAGAAGAAGAATGCGGTTCTTCAGAGCTGGACTTCTGAGAAAGTTTACAAAACTGGAGACTATCATCCCTGCATTAATGAGTTCATGTGTGACATTTTACTACCCCGGAAACTGGGATTTATAAAAGGTAAAGAATTGCCAGCAACCACATAACCAGAGCCAGAAGCCATGGTTCTCCACACATAGTCTCATAGTCCTATTCATCAGAGGCCAAGACATGAGCCAAAGGATGTGATAATTTACATTTATTGCTGCCTTATATTTCACTTGCATGCCTGTCAATATTCATCTTTTTCTAAGAAGATCTTGGATCATAATATACCTTAAATCTCCATCAACATTTTGACCACCCCAAAGTAAATAAAGGATTACTACTCCATATTATACTTACTGATGGATACAAGAAAAATAATTGGGATGCATGCATTCTATATAATGCTTGGAGAGGAAGTCCAATACACTCATAATGCAATGTAAGTTAAAATGAGATAAAATAATGATACTCTGTTGATCTAGTTAAGATTTTATATTAAATATTTCTAAATTCAACTAGAAATAAAAATATTCAGAAAAACATTTAATGCTGGCTAAATTTATATTTTATGCTAAAACAAGAGATCCTTTTGAGAAGAGATTTAGAGGGTTACATTCTCATTTGGTTATTAACCTAAATGATGTTATTTTACTGGATTTCATATGTGCACAGATCCTGCTGGGAAAGAATAAAACTGGACTCATTTAGGAAGAGGCAATGTGGCTATATGAGAAAAGCTGCCATATGTGAAACCTCACTTTATGCCTGTTGAAATTGTTGTATTTCAGGTCTCCTAGGGACATGTCCATTGTGCTATTGTGCAATTTTATCAGCATGAACTTCTGCTGAATATTTTCACTTCTCTTTAAAACTCATATTTTGGCAGAGCTAACTTCAAAACAATATTACAACATCTGTGCCCATACACCTGGGAGCCATCAAAGATATATCCTAAAGATTAAGTATATTTTCTAATCTTACAGAATGCCACAAAATGAGAGTAAAGGTTATAGATACATTTTTCCTAGTCTGGAATGTTTTGAAAGGAACCACTTTCAAACTATTTTCTCTTTCCTTCGAAAGATTCTCAAAAGAGAATCAATATTTCTAAGGCTGTAAACAATTTCCCTAGAAATTTAACAGAATATTCTTTTTTTTTTTGCTGATTAGAGAGGTTCTTGATGCAAATTTCCATGAGAGACATTATGAATATACACAAAATTCCAAACTATATTCTCAAAATGTTTTCAAATAAGACTCTACAGTAACTGTATGAAACAAAAGAAAGCTAAAGAACATTCTACAACTTTGAATTTATTTGCTACTTTTAATCTCTGGCTCTACCACTAAATTAATGCCATCTTCTTTCAAAAAGTAGAAATTAGGGACCTCCCTGGTGGTCCAGTGGCTAAGACTCTGTGCTCCCAATGTCGGGGGCCCAGGTTCAATCCCTGGTCAGGGAACTAGATCCCACAACTAAAAGACCCCACTTGCTGCAACTAAGACTTGGCACAGCCAAATAAATAAATATTAAAAAAAAACCCAGAACAAAAATAGAAATTATGGTTGAATCAGCATTTCTCAAAGAGAAGATGGAGGTTTTGACAAAAAATAAAATTCTGAATACAGAGAAGTGTCTCCTAACCTTTCATTAATTGTTCTATCTTTATGGATTAAACACATATACCAAAATAGCCTGTAGTAGATGGTACTCAGAATGAAATGGGCAGAACAATTTGCTGTTGAAGGATAATGTAGACTATGTGAAATTTTTATGGCTTCAAAATAGGAATGGAATTGAGGAACTCCACATGCGGGTTCTCTTGACTTTGTCATCAATTTATCCAATTACGATAAATACTAAACACTTAAGGTATGCTTTCTATGTGTCAGGTATTGTTGGAATTGCTTTACAAGTGTTAACTCATTAAAGTTTCATCACAACCACACGTGACAGGTACTTTATCACCCTCCTACAGATGAGGAAACTAAGGCACTGAAAGTTTAAATCACTTGCCCCCAGGTTCATCCAGCTTGTCAGTGGGGGCAGGGCCAAGGCATCACACCCGAAATCTATCCCCAAATCCTTATCACTTCCTTTTCCTTCCTTTATTTTCCTTATAGGCAACAGAACAGCTTTCAGCTCTTACTTTGAAGCAAGGAATAAGATGTTAGAGGTGATTAACTTTAAGTTATTTCAAATTTAAACAAAAATATACCACCCCACCTTATCTGTCTCCTAAGAAATCTGTATGCAGGGCAAGAAGCAACAGTTAGAACGGGACATGGAACAACAGACTGGTTCCAGATTGGGAAAGGAGTACATCAAGGCTGTATATTGTCACTCTGTTTATTTAACTTACATGCAGAGTACATCATATGACGCACTAGGCTGGATGACTCACAAGCTGGAATCAAGATTGCCAGGAGAAATATTAACAACCTCAGACATGCAGATGATACCACTTTAATGGCAGAAAGTGAAGAGGTGCTAAAGAGCCTCTTGATGAAGGTGAAAGAGAAAAGTGAAAAAGCTGGTTTAAAACTTAACATTCGAAAAACAAAGATCATGGCATCTGGTCTCATCACTTCATGGCAAATAGATGGGGAAAAAGTGGAAGCAGTGATAGATTTTATTTTCTTGGGCTCCAAAATCACTGCAGATGGTGACTGCAGCCATGAAATTAAGTGACACTTGCTCATTGGAAGGAAAGCTATGACAAATCTAGACAGCATATTAAAAAGGAGAGACATCACTTTGCCAACAAACCTCCATACAGTCCAAGGTATGGTTTTTCCAGTAATCATGTACAGATGTGAGAGCTGGACCATAAAGAAGGCTGAGCACCGAAGAACTGATGCTTTTGAAATGTGGTGCTGGAGAAGGCTCTTGAGAGTCCCTTAGACAGCAAGGAGATCAAACCAGTCCATCCTAAAGGAGATCAACCCTGAATATGCTTTGGAAGGACTGATGTTGAAGCTGAAGCTCCAGTACTTTGGGCATCTGATCCGAAGAGCCTACTCATTGGTAAAGACCCTGATGTTGGGAGAGACTGAGGGCAAGAGAGGAAGGGGGAGACAGAGGATGAGATGGATGATGGCATCACTGACTCAATGGACATGAGTTTGAACAAACGCAGGGAGATAGTGAAGGACAAGGAAGCCTGATGTGCTTCAGTTCATGGGTCCAAAGAGTCAGACACAAGTTAGTGACTGAACAAGAACAAATTCAAGGCAGAACATATAACAAAGAAGTTATATTATTTTGCAGGGGTGGGGTTCTTGATTCTACAACTAGGGATGGAATCCATGGCCTCTGCAGTGAGAGCATGGACTCTTAACCACGGGACTAAGGAATGGAGTATTCCCTGTCATATCAGTAAACAAACAATGTCGTGGTCATCAGCAACTGCAGCCACTGCCAACAGTGAGCTGGTGAGCCCCGACAGGACTCAGGAAAGAGAAGAATACCTGCCATCTAGCAGCTACTCCTTGCAGTCACTCCCCACAGTGAGCCCTGAGGAAACTTGGGATGTGAAAATACGGGATACTGGCCCTGGACAGGGGAGGTGTGTATCAAAGGGATGATTTTGGTGAGCCCAGACTCCTATGTATCTTCCCATACATAGAAAAGTGCTGAATTCCTTAACTTGAGATATCTGGTTTACCTTTAATTAACAATAATCTTTTGATGTTCAGACTACCTGCCCTTTATTGCAAAACTTCTATATAAGCCGGCTACCCGCTTTGCCTCTTTGGAGTAGTTCTCTAAGGCGCTGTCTCCTGGGTTTGCAGTCCTGAAAATTCCCATTGAGTAAACTGTAACTCTCAACTTAGAGGATGTGAATGATTTTTTAAGTTGAGAGACCACCAGAGGAGCCTCTTAACAAAGAAATTCAACTTCACAGTTGATACAAGCAAGTAGTAGAATTTGATCTCACTTCTTCCTCACGTGCCATCCCTCCTTTTGGAGAAGAGGATTGGTGTCGATTCCTATGGGAGAGAACTGAGCTCTTCAGTAGCTAGAGGAACGCCACGTGCTGGAGAAACCACTGGGAGAAGCGTGACACGTGCTCGTGTGCTGAGAACGGACTTTTCCCCTTGTAGGCCAGGTGAAAAAAAGGACAATGAACCAGTTGTTTGATGTTCCTCATTTGCATGTCTTGAGGTACAGCATAAAAAGTAAATAATTTCTGCTGTAGACAGATTACACACCCTTGGATTCCT
The DNA here is from genome assembly GCF_042477335.2 of Ovis canadensis. Lineage (NCBI taxonomy): Eukaryota > Metazoa > Chordata > Mammalia > Artiodactyla > Bovidae > Ovis > Ovis canadensis. The sequence continues at coordinate 24,959,958 of NC_091257.1, read as the reverse complement.
CTTCCTCATCTGGCCTTTGAAAATGCTTTGCTGAAACCTTTCAGGGAGTTTGGGAGTTTTTGAGCATAAGCCACCTGTTCTTCTTATATGTTCCTGCAATAAACCCTTCTTTGCTCAGAACTCTGACATGTCCGTTTGTTTGGCCTCACTGTGAGTTGGGGATATGGACCTGCGTACAGTAACAAAAGGAGCAAGGCCGTGTATCTGCATTTCAAGCGAGGGTTGTATCAGTTTTCTATTATCATTGTCAGACATAAATTCTCCAAATATTTATTTGACCTGCCAGGAACACAGTGTCATGAGTCTGAACTAGGATTTCCTATTAGAAAAAAAGGTCATTAGACAAAAGACATAGAAGAATATTGTGCTCTAAATGCAGTGGATTTAAAAAAAAACAACAAGGTCTCAAAATCACTAACGTGACTTGGTAATTAAACTGTGTCAATGCTGCTGCCAAAAAAGAGTTTGCAGTTTGGAAGCTGTACTTACTATTGACCTGATTTTACAATTGAGATCATGTCTGCATTTTCATTTGGAAACAAAATTGATCACTGTGTTCTATAAACAAGGCCTGTCAAGTTATTACTCTGTAACTACCTTGCAAACACATATTTAAGAATGTTATGATTTATGATATCATATAGGAGACAAACTATTTCATTTTTTACTTCCCATTCTTAGCTCCTTTTAAATTATTTTAAATTCCTCAAGTTCTTTAATAAATTTCTTTGATAAATTTAAAGATACTTTTTAATGTCCACTTTTAATATATTGGCTTCTTGCCCCAAATGCTACATTAAAATTGACAAAGTGATCATTCCTCTAATGTTCTCTGAAATCAGTATAATGCTCACTTTTTTTGTTTTAATCAGTACTCAATATTATTGTATCCTAATCTTAGTGGACAAACATAATTTAGAAGGTTCATACAATGTGTGTATTTTATACAAATATATGAAGGATGACAGAATGAAATCAATACGAAAGGTTAATTTAGTTGTTTTAAAGCCATTTCAGATTATCTAAGACTTTCATCCATCTAGTTCATAATATCTATTTCTTAGAGATTTTCTCAAAATTATAATTAAAAAAATGAATCTAAATTAATAATAAAAACATCCCCATACTCCTTGGAAGAATGAAAAACTGTTATAAGTATCTTCTTTCACTACTTCTGGATGGATTTTATTTTACTTTCAAAAGTAAGTTCAGAATTAAAGAAATATTCATTTTGCCCCTTGACAGTCTGCAATTGAAGGAGAATAATGCTGATGGTTGGATTCTAGGCAGGAATCCAAAGAAACTCTCTGTTCTTGACTGGCTAATTTAAGAGCAGTCCTACCTCTTTCACCTTCATTTTCTTCTTGGTCGTCTGTTAGTGGGGTCACTTCTGGTTGCTCTACAATCATGGCATCTTCTTGGTTTGATGAAAGCTCTAAATAGAATGAGACAGAAGGACGCTCAGAGATGTTTTGGTTGGAATCTGTGGGAAACCAGTGACTAAAGCTCAGAAAGCTAAAGTTCTTTTTTCCCCTCCAAGTTTCAACGGTCACATAAGGAGAGCACTAGAGCCACTCTCCAGGAATCACTGCCTAGAAGCACACACGCCCCCTGCTCACACACACCAGTGTATACAGAAGTCATGACACAGCGTCACCTCATCCTCAGATAACAATATATTCTGGTTTCAGTACCTTCTGTTTCCATACAGGAACTCTGGGACTCTGCCTCAAGTTTTACTTCTTTCTTCGTTGAATCATTCTCTTGCCCTGTTATGAACAGTGATTGAAAAATAAATATGACATGGATGGCCATAGCTTTATCCCTGGTGTGAAAAGATAATCAATTCAGAAACCATGCTTTGATCATGCCTGGAGAGGCAGAGAACAGTTCTGAACCAAAGCCAAAGGTGAATATCTCATTTTGTAAATTATCAAATTTATATTGATTAGTTAATGAGAAATATCCAGATAATGTAGGCAAAAAACTTCTCTTTGAACTGATTGGTGTAATTAGTATTTAGCTAATCAATACACTGAACATCAATGGATACAAACTGGAAGTCAAAATTTTGAAGAATTTCTAGACTGCATGGGTTAATTATATTCAATTTCTCTTTATTATATAGATCTTTCTGTATTGAGGATTCCTAGGAAATTAAAACACTGCTTGTATTTTCATTCTTCCATCAGCAGAGCATAAAAAAACTTGAGTAATATGAGCACACAGGGATGGGGGTCACCTAATAGCTCAACCATTCTTACAAAACCCTACTAAATACAGCAAAGGTCAGGAGGGAATTCAGCCAACTCTTGATTACTCCAAGGCTGCTTATCTAGGAAAGCATTTTCTCCCCCACCTTCTTGGGTTTTCCTCCTCTCCCCTGTGGAGTTTAGAACATTTAAGGGCCAAGAGAAGAAAATGAAATTTGTCCATTTTGCATTATTTTAATGAAAGATTTTATGCTAAGGATATTACTGTTATATTAAAAAAAACATTCCAGAGCTAGAGGTTACAGGTACAAAGCTGAAGCAGAGGTTCGTGGGCTCTTAGCCTGTGTACGTCCCTAAAGGAGATGCATCATTTTTCCAAGTTGCCTCTACTTCTGAGAAAAGATCTTCTTTCCCTGCCTGAGACCATGTGACTTGCAGTGGCTCCTATGAGACAAGTCTATGTGCCCAGCTCACCTAAACAGAATATACAGTGTGTGCTCTTTTGTATTTTACTATATGTTTTCTGTAAGATTAATCCTTTCACTGCATGTATCAATGGCCTATTCTTTATCACTGATGTCTATTAATTCCATTGTATGAATATGTCTCAGTTTGGGGCTAAATGAATAACACTATTAAAAACATTTTTGTATATGTCTTTTGGGGGACATATGTATACATATCACTTGGGTATAAACCCAGGAGTGAAATGGTTAAGTAACAGGCAACGCATATGTTTAGCTGGACTAACTCCTGAAAAATGGTGTTCTGAAGAGTTTGTTCCATTTTATAGTCTCACCAGAAATGTATGTTTAGCTGGACTAACTCCTGAAAAATGGTGTTCTGAAGAGTTTGTTCCATTTTATAGTCTCACCAGAAATGTATGAGAATTCCAATTAGACATAGTCTAATTGGACTATGTCATGATATAAAAGTCTTTTTTCTTTCAGCTACACCACACAGCATGTGGGATCTTAGATCCCCAACTAGGGATCAAACCCATGCCCCTTGTACTGAAGACATAGAGTCTTAACCCCTGAACCACCAGTGTGCTGTGTGCTAAGTCACTATAGTTGCATCCAGCTCTTTGTGACCCTGTGGACTGTTACCCTTGTTCCTCTATTCATGGGATTCTTCAGGCAAGAATACTGGTGTAGGTCGCTATTTCCTCCTCCAGGGGATCTTCCTGACCAGGGATCGAACCTGCATCTTTTACGTCTTCTGCATTGGCAGGCGGGTCGTTTACCACCAGTGCCACCTGGGAAGCATGGAATCTCAGCCCCTGGACCACCAGGGAAGTCCCCAAAAGTCTTTATATGGGGAAGAAGCCATGCAGAATCTTTACCCCTCAAAATCATTTCCATCCTTTTCACCTCTGGGTACCATACAAAGTGGTCACATCTTTGCACATTGAGCTCCTTTGCCTATTTGTTTATGCTATTTATTCACCCATTCCTCATTCTCATCACACTGTAACATAGCTGTATCTGTGTTCGTTTCCCTTATCAGGTTGTAAGCACTGTGATGTTACACACTGCTTTATTCCTAATTCTCTGCCTAGTGTGTGCACATGCTCCGTTGCTCAGTAGTGTTGAACTCTTTGCAATCCTACGGACTATAGCCCACCAGGCTCCTCTGTCTGTGGTATTTTCCAGCAAGAAAACTGGAGTGGGTTACTATTTAGTCCTCCAAGGGATCTTCCTGACCCAGGGATCAAACCCGTTTCTTATGTCCACCTGCACTGGCAGGCAGATTCTTTACCATTGCATCTGGGAAGCTTTTCTACCTAACACCTACTAATAAAGAGTGATCGATAAATGTTTAATTAATTGGCCCTCCATTATAGTCCTCATCAATGTCGGTAAATAGTAATTAGGGACTGTAACTTACTTCCATTTGCAACAAAGCACTAAGGCTAAGCACTACATGTGCTATCTTTATTGCAAAGAATCTTGGAGGAAGAATTGAATGTTTTAGGCAAATTATCATCTCTTTAGGCTTCCATTTCATTATCTTTAGGAAAAAAAGCCCTCCCCACCCCCCCAAAAAAATCCCCTAGATACTATCTTGGGCTTTCCTGGTGGCTCAGTGGTCAAGAATACACCTATCAATGCAGAAGGTGCAGGGTTGATCCCTGGGTCTGAAAGATCCCCTGGAGAAGGAAATGGCCACCCACTCCAGCATTCTTGCCTGGGAAATCCCATGGACAGAGAAGTCTGGTGGCCTACAGTCCATGGGGTAACAACAGAGTGAAACATGACTTAGCGACTAAACTACAGCAACAGATACTAATACCTTAGATTGCACCTTTGGCATTATATGAGGTTATGTCCCCTGGTAAAGTTCCTAGTTATCCCTGACATTTGTCTACTGGGAGGACGATGTCAACGGAAACTTCACTGGTTTGAGTGAGCTTCATTCTCTAACCCCTTTCAGGGATCACAGCCTTGTTGTGGAATCAACACTGCTAGGAGAAATATTAACAACCTCAGAAATGCACATGATACTGCTCTAATGGCAGAAAGCGAAGAGGAACTAAAGAGCCCCTTGATGAGGGTGAAAGAGGAGAGTGAAAAGCTGACTTAAAACTCAACATTCAAAAAACAAAGATCATGGCATCTGTTCCCATCACTTCAAGGCAAATCAGTTCAGTTCAGTTCAGTTCAGTTCAGTTCAGTTCAGTAGCTCAGTCGTGTCCGACTCTTTGCGACCCCATGAATTGCAGCACGCCAGGCCTCCCTGTCCATCACCAACTCCCGGAGTTCACTCAAACTCACATCCATCAAGTCGGTGATGCCATCCAGCCATCTCATCCTCTGTCGTCCCCTTCTCCTCCTGCCCCCAATCCCTCCCAGCATCAGAGTCTTTTCCAATGAGTCAACTCTTCACATGAGGTGGCCAAAGTACTGGAGTTTCAGCTTCAGCATCATTCCTTCCAATGAACACCCAGGGCTGATCTCCTTTAGAATGGACTGGTTGGATCTCCTTGCAGTCCAAGGGCACTCTCAAGAGTTTTCTCCAACACCACAGTGCAAAAGCATCAATTCTTTGGTGCTCAGCTTTCTTCACAGTCCAACTCTCACATCCATACATGACCACTGGAAAAACCATAGCCTTGACTAGATGGACCTTTGTTGGCAAAGTAATGTCTCTGCTTTTCAATATGCTATCTAGGCTGGTCAAAACTTTCCTTCCAAGGAGAAAGTGTCTTTTAATTTCATGGCTGCAATCACCGTCTGCAGTGATTTTGGAGCCCCCCAAAATAAAGTCTGACACTGTTTCCCCATCTATTTCCCATGAAGTGAAGGCAAATAAATGGGGATAAAGCAGAAACAGTGACAGATTTTATTTTCTTGGGCTCCAAAATCACTGCTGATGGTGACTGCAGGCATGAAATTAAGATGCTAGCTTCTTGGAAGAAAAGCTATCACAAACCTAGACAGTACGTTAAAAAATAAAGACATCACTTTGCTGACAAAAGTCTATATAGTCCAAGCTATGGTTTTTCCAGTAGTCATGTATGGATGAGAGAGGTGGACCATAAAGAAGGCTGAGTGCTGAAGAACTGATGCTTTTGAATTAGAGTCCCTTGCACTGCAAGGAGATCAAACCAGTCCATCCTAAAGGAAATCAACCCTGAATATTCACTGGAAGGACTGATGCTGAAGCTGAAGCTCCAATAGTTTGGCCACCTGATGTGAAGAGCCCACTCACTAGAAAAGATCTTGATTCTGAGAAAGATCAAAGGCAGGAGGAGAAGGGGATGGCAGAGGCTGAGATGTTAGCATCACTGACTCAATGGGCATGAGTTTGACAAACTCCAGGAGATGGTGGAGGACAGACAAGCCTGGTGTTCTGCAGACCATGGGGTTGTAGAGCTGGACATGACTTAACGACTGAACAACCATCTCTGCCACTGTTCCTGGGGAACTGACCATCATAACTCCTTGTAGTCTTTGCTGGAAACTTAACTCATTATCTGTGATCTGCCTTTGTGCAGTGACAGGGATGAGCAGGCCACTCAGAGAGTAGAAGCGGCCACTTTACTGCAGGGTGTCTCCACTCCCAGTACTCCATACATTTTCAGAGGAAGTCCATCAGGAATAGCAAGATGGCAATTCACCAGGGACTGGGCACTGCTGATGGGGTGGGCCTAACTGGGGTGGCAGCCCAAGGCTGTGATGTGCACTAGGGATTTTCTCTGCAACCAGTATGGACTGTCAGCTCACTTGGAGGATAAGAGGCCATTGCAAAGCTTTTTGAATTAGTTCTCTCCACTGCCCTTGAACTTGTCTCATTCTTGGAGGGGGGTATAGTTGCTTTACAACATTGCATTGCCTTCTGCTATACAACAAAGTGACTCAGCTGTATGCATGCATATTTTTCTCTTTCCCCTCACCATGGACCTCCCTCCCATTGCCTCCCCTCATCCACCCCTTCAGGTCACCATAGAGGCACTGAACTGAGTTCCCCATGCTATACACTAGGCTGACACTAGCCATCTGTTTTACACATGGTCGTGTGTATATGTCGATTCCAGTCTCGCAGTTCATCCCATCTACTCTATTCCCCCTCACCCTTGTCTACCCATGTCTGTTGTCTGCGTCTCCATTCCTGCCCCATGAATAGGTTCATCTGTACCATTTTTCTAGATGCCACATATATGCAATCTTCTCTTGGGACAAAAATATATATTTTTTCTTCTTTCTCATTTTTCTGACATTCAGTTCAGTTCAGTTCAGTTCAGTTCAGTTGCTCAGTCATATCCGACTCTTTGTGACCCCATGGACTGCAGCACGCCAGGCCTCCCTGTCCATCACCAACTCCTGGAGCTTACTCAAACTCACATCCATCGAGTCAGTGATGCCATCCAAACATCTCATCCTCTGTCCTCCCCTTCTGCTCCTGCCCCCAATCCCTCCCAGCATCAGAGTCTTTTCCAATGAGTCAACTCTTCACATGAGGTGGCCAAAGTACTGGAGTTTCAGCTTCAGCATCATTCCTTCCAATGAACATTCAGGACTGATTTCCTTTAGGATGAACTGGTTGGATCTCCTTGCAGTCCAAGGGACTCTCAAGAGTTGTCTCCACCACCACAGTTCAAAAGCATCAATTCTTTAGTGCTCAACTTTCTTTATAGTCCAAGTCTCACATGCATACATGACTATTGGAAAAACCACAGCTTTGACTAGACGGACCTCTGTCGGAAAAGTATTATCTCCACTTTTTAATAAGCTGTCTAAGTTAGTCATAACTTTCCTTCCAAGGAGTAAGCGTCTTTTAATTTCATAGCTGTAGTCATCATCTGTAGTGATTTTGGAGCCCCCCAAAATAGTCTGTCACTATTTCCACTGTTTCCCCATCTATTTGCCATGAAGTGATGGGACAAGATGCCATGATTTTACCTTTCTGAATGTTGAGCTTTAAGCCAACTTTTTCACTCTCCTCTTTCACTTTCATCAAGAGGCTCTTTAGTTCTTCACTCTCTGCCATAAGGGTGGTATTATCTGCATATCTGGGGTTATTGATTTTTCTCCCAGCAATCTTGATTCCAGCTTGTGCTTCATCCAGCCCAGAGTTTCTCATGATGTGCTCTGCACATAAGTTAAATAAGCAGGGTGACAATATACAGCCTTGATGTACTCCTTTCCCTATTTGGAACCAGTCTGTTGTTTCATGTCCAGTTCTAATGTTGCTTCCTGACCTGCATACAGATTTCTCAAGAAGCAGGTCAGGTGGTCTGGTATTCCCATCTCTTTCAGAATTTTCCAGAGTTTGTTGTGGTCCACATAATCAATGGCTTTGGCATAGTCAATAAAGCAGAGGTAGATGTTTTTCTGGAACTTTCTTGCTTTTTATTGATCCAACAGATGTTGGCAATATGATCTCTGGTTCCTCTGCCTTTTCTAAATCCAGCTTGAACATTTGGAATTTCATGGTTCATGTACTGTTTAAGCCTGGCTTGGAGAATTTTGAGCATTACTCTACTACTGTGTGAGATGAGCATAATTGTGCAGTAGTTTGAGCATTCTTTGGCAGTGCATTTCTTTGGGATTGGAAAGAAAACAGATGTTTTCCAGTCTGTGGCCACTGCTGAGTTTTCCATATTTGCTGGCATATTGAGTGCAGCACTTTCATAGCATCATCTTTTAGGATTTGAAAGAGCTCAGCTGGAACTCCATCACCTGCACCAGCTTTGTTTGTAATGATGCTTCTTAAAGCCCACTTGCCTTCACATTCCAGGATGTCTGGCTCTAGGTGAGTGATCACATCATCGTGATTATCTGGGTCAGGAAGATCTTTTTTGTATAGTTGTGTGTATTCTTGCCACCTCTTCTTAATATCTCTGCTTCTGTTAGGTCCACACCATTTCTGTCCTTTATTGTGCCCATCTTTGCATGAAATCTTCCCTTGGTATGTCTAATTTTCTTGAGGAGATCTCTAGTCTTTCCCATTGTATTGTTTTCTGTTCTATTTCCCATTCTATTGTTTTCCTCTATCTCTTTGCATTGATTCTGAAATTAAAGTAGTGAAAAGCAGAAAAGAAATGAGGTTCTCAGCTTTGAAATCCAGAAATGCTCATACTTGCTCCTTCCTGAGCCACGCCAGGATTTGGTGTGCTGCTGGAGGAGGAGGTATGTATGAGTGCCAAGCCCTGTTGGCAGGCCTGCTGTGTGGTAATGATGACGTTCGGGGCTCCAGTCCGTCCGCCTTTCTCTGCAGCCACTCAGACATACCACATTCCGTCCACTCTCTTGACCCCATGGGGCATGCTTTATGCTTGCCCCTCTACATTCAGTCTGGTTGAATTCTGCCCACTGTCCTTTGCCCTAATCCCTCCTGGCAGAGGAAACAAAAGAACATAAAGGATCCCACAGTTTATACATATATTTTTTATACAGTGAACTCAGTCATCCATACTAATGGGCGGGGGCCATTAGAACAGATAATCCAAAATCCATTCACTTTCCTTTAGAACTGGATCACATGATTGTTTCTTGTGAGGCCTGGTAATTAAGTTTGGCTCAAGCTAATGCTTTAATTAATTTGCATTAAAATTGGTCTGAGAACATCAGTCTAGGGTCAAACATTTCTAGAGGAGGATAAACCTAAACTCACTTGGTAGGTAAATAGACTCTTTAAACAATAGCAACAACAATATAGCTTTGTTATTTATAGATTATTAGATGCTCAGATCTTCCTAAGAACAAAGAATTTGTTTCTCTGTTGTGTCTCTTAAAGATAATAGAAATTATGTCCTTTTGTTATGCTTGAAACTTGATTGCTGCTATTGGTCAAAATTTTACTTTCACTATGTCTAAAAATACCCCAGATTAAGATGAAATTTAAACCTAGGTTAAAGTGAATTTGATTATTTCTAAGTTATTCTTAGTTTTCTATTAGTCCTCTATTTCTTACTTTCTAGGGCCAATAAAATTTACTTTCTAATGTAAATTATTGCTACAATTATTTCTTGTAGTTACAAAAGAAGGGCAGTTTTCACATAGAAACACTTAATAGAGGTATTGGGAATTACCAGTAATTTTACAACTAAGGGATTGCCATTGTTAATACTGTAAATTGCTGTCATTTGCTTGCATGTGTGTGTGTATGTACCTACACATATGTGTATATATATATATATATATATATGTATACATACATATGTATCTGTATAAGTGTGTGTCTTTGTGTATGTCCAAATATAAAAAATGTATCTATACACATACATACTCAAATATACAAAATACATAAATGTATCCTGGCATTCCAATGAATCTACATTTTGATTCTTTTTTAGTTTACATTTTATAAGCAGCTTACACTGTCATTATAATTTCTTCAGAAATTTTATGAGATGCATTATATTCTATGTTATGGACAAATTTGGGGATGTTCCCTTTTGTTTTTGCCATCAAACATAGCACTGCAACGAGCATTTTTGTGAATACTTCTCTCTATACTTTTGGTGGCTGTTACTTTAAGATAAATTCTTAATGCATAACTCTTGGATCAAAGGGTAAAGAGTTTACCTTTTATTACATGTTGTCAAAATTGCTGATGAAGAGGTTATGCCCTTTAATCTCTCACCAATGGTGCGTGAGCCTGTTTGGATGCCTTCCTCATACCAATTCTGTGCACTTTCAATCCTATTTAAATGTTTGATACTCAGAAGAAGATACCAAAACCATGTTTTATTTACATCTTAAAGTAAGGAAGAGATAGGCTATGTCTTCATATTAACAGTGACTGCATTTTCTCTTTTGTGAATTACAATTGAGTCCTTTGCCCATTTTCTTCTTGAGTTGTTTATTATTATTATTGATTTATGAAGTTTTTATTTTTGGAGTAAGAAAACTGATTTGTCATTTAGGCTGAGAATACATTTCCTAGTAGCTTTGCTTTAGACTTTGATTATACACTTTATCATGTCAAAATTTATATGTTCAGCTTTAGCCACTAATTTTCCTCTTTGATGACCTATGTGGCTTATGTACACATGTAGTGCATATACTCATCTATGTGCACATATTTTATAATGCAATCATGTGTCTGTATACAGTCACATTTCAAAAGGCAGTCCTTATTTCAAAACTAAAAAAATTTATATATATATAAATTTTGTATATATATATACATATACACATACATACATACATACATATACATATACATATACATATATATATATATATATATATATATATATATATATATATATATTTCTCTTGCCTGGAAAATCCCATGGACAGAGGAGCCTGGTGGGCTGCAGTCCATGGGGTCGCAAAGAGTCAGACACTGAGCGACTTCACTTTCACTTTTCACCTTCACGCACTGGAGACGGAAATGGCAACCCACTCCAGTGTTCTTGCCTGGAGAATCCCAGGGACAGAGGAGCCTGGTGGGCTGCCGTCTCTGGGGTCGCACAGAGTCAGACACGACTGAAGTGACTTAGCAGCAGCAGCACACATACACCCTTTGGTTCTTTTAGCTAGTAGTTTTATAGTTTCATTTTTACATTTCTTCTTTGCTCCTTTTGGGATTTAAGCTGGTGTAAGGGATGAGACTGGGATACAGTTTATTTTTTCAAATGGCCAACTAGTTGTCTTAATGCCATTGATTGAGTCATCTGTCTTTGAAATGTCAGCCTAAATATGTACTGAAATCCCGATCTCCTGGGGTCTATTTCCAAACTCTTTATTCTGTTTCATTGATCAGCCTGTCCGTCCCTTCAATAGGACTACATAGCTAATCACAGTTTTTAAAGATATCATGTCATTTTTAGTCTATTTATTCTGTCATTGACTGATAATATCATATCTGTGAATTCCGCATTGCATTTCCAATTGGATTTAATTTGCAGTGTATCTTGTTATATCATCTGACACATAAAAACCCATCATTCTTATATTTCATCAGGGCTTTAGGTTTTTATTGATATAAAATGACCAACTCTTTCTCACTTGAGATTTTTGGCTAGAATTCTAACTGGAGAGATTCTAAAGTAGTTTTCCATGTTTTATTTTGATGTTCATTTCCCAAACATTCTTTTCTTTTTTTAACTTTGGATTTTTAAAGCCTTACTGTTTTATTGAAATCAGTTCAATCTGAGTGGTTTTTACACTCAGTAACCTACATTATGCTTACCGTCATAGCTATTTGCCTGCGTCATCCTCTTTCGTATATTGTCTTTTGGTTATAACGTTACTTATTATTTTTATTTGCATTACTAAATACACTCTCATGCTTGGTATGATCTTCAGGGGAATTTAGAAGCATGATTTATTCCTGTAATTCTTGTGATTTAATTCTATTTGTAACTATCATAAAATGTTTCAAAGTTATTCTAGTTATTCTTAAACCTAACGGACATTGTCAGAACCCAGAGCACAGCGGGATTTTTAATTGTTTACTATCTTTATCAAAGTCAGCACTGTAGACAACGCTCACCGCTCCACACTGGAATTTTTGGTTTACAAACTTTGGCGCTGAAATTTCCTTTCTTTACTCTTTTCCTTATTTCCTCCCTTTCTTTCTTCCTCTTTTAACTCTTCTATAAACATGCAACATACAATCAGGAAAGTATACAAACAATATGCAGATCCCAATTAAGTAATCAAAAGCAGATAGAGAAACTACATATTCTTAGGATAATCCTCTGGCCCTCAGCCCAGCTCCCAGCCCAATCAGTATCTCATCCCCAGTCACCCAAGTTTAATAAACACCCTGCCTGCCATAGTTATTTTCCCTGCTTTTCAAAGTTGATATTGATGAACTTGTATAACATATATGCTTTTGTACCAACATATATGCTTTTGTACCATCTTTAGTTAAGGTTTGTAAGATACAACATTTGTAAGATTCATTCACATTTTTGCTTGGAATTTTAGTTTGTAATTTCTTTTTCCTTTCTTTCCTTTTTGTTTTTTTTGGATATTTTTGATGTGGACCATTTTTAAAGTCTTTATTGAATTTGATACAGTATTGCTTCTGTTTATTCTTATGTTTTGATTTTTTGGCCATGATGCATATAGAATTTATCTCCCTGACCAGGGATCAAACCCACTCCCCCTGCAATGGAAGGAAAAGTCTTAACCAGTGGACTGCCAAGGAAGCTCCATGTAGTTAGTAGTTTTTGTACTTCATTCTTTTATTTGTTTCTTTGTATGTAACTTGTCTCTTTCATCTGATTGCTTTTGAGATTTTCTTCCTTATCACTGCTGTTGGCTGAGTTGATTACGATGTACTTAAGTATAATTTTATATTTCTTGTGCTTTGGGGTCATAGAATTTCTTGCACATGTGAGTTCATCGTTTTCATGAAGTTTCTGAAAAATTTAAGCAACTATTACTTCAAATATTTTTTCCTGTCTCCCCTTCCCATACCTGCCTACAGAGATTCCAATTCATGATTATTATATTTGGAATCACTTGAAGTGTTCCGTGGCTCCCTGATGCTCTTTTCATTTCCTTCAGTCATTCATTTTCCCTGTGTATGGATTTGGATAGTTTCTTTAGCTACAACTTCAAATTCACTGATCTTTTCTTCTGCCCTGTCTCATCTGCCATTATTCTCATCAGGTATAATTTTCATCTTAGATACTCTGTTTTTCATCTCTAGAAATTCAATTGTATCTTTCTATGTTTTCCATGTTTCTAATTCCTTCTTTTAGCTTCTTGAGAATGTGGGACACAATTAATGCTTTTTAATGTGTTCTTTCCTATTATTGAAACTTCCCTGGTGGCTCAGATGGTAAAGCATCTGCCTACAATGTGGGAGACCCAGGTTCAATCCCTGGGTCAGGAAGATCTCCTGGAAAAGGAAATGGCAATCCACTCCAGTATTCTTGCCTGGAAAATCCCATAGACAGAGGAGCCTGGTAGGCTACAGTCCATGGGGTTGCAAAGAGCTGGACATGACTGAGTGATTTCACTTTCACTTCCTACTATTACCCCATCTGTGCCACTTCTGGATTGATTCCTATTAATTGTTATCTCTTCCCCTATAAGGAGAAGGCAATGGCACCCCACTCCAGCACTCTTGCCTGGAAAATCCCATGGATGGAGGAACCTGGTGGACTGCAGTCCATGGGGTCGCTAAGAATCAGATACGACTGAGCAACTTCACTTTCACTTTTCACTTTCATGCACTGGAGAAGGAAATGGCAACCCACTCCAGTGTTCTTGCCTGGAGAATCTCAGGGACAAGGGAGCCTGGTGGGCTGCCATCTCTGGGGTCGCACAGAGTTGGACATGACTGAAGCGACTTAGCAGCTTCCCCGATAGGTCATACTTTCCTGCATCTTGTCAAGTAGGCCTATTAATAACCCTGCAATGATCTGAGTGTTCAAGTAAAAGGAAGAGTCATACATCTCTCACTTTAAATCAGAATCTAGAAGTGATTAAGCTTAGTAAGGAAAGCATATCAAAAGCTAAGACAGGCTAAAAGCTAGGTGTAGGTGTCTTGCACCAAGCAGTTAGCTAAGTTGTGAAGGCAAAGGAAAAGTTCTTGAAGTAAATTCAAAGTGTTTCTCCAGTAAACATACGAATGATTAAAAAAAAAAAAAGATTTTTGCCAATATGGAGAAAGTCTGGGTGGTCTAGATAGAAGATCAAACCAGCCACAACATTCTCTAAAGTCAGAGCCTAACCCAGGGCAATGCTCTGATTGTCTTCCATTCCATGAGGGCTGAGAGAGGTGAGGAGACTGCAGAAGAAAGGTTTGAAGGTAGCAGAGACTGGTTTATGAGGTTTGAGGAAATAATCCACCTCCTTAACATAAAAGAGCAAGGTGAAGCAGCAAGCGCTGATGTAGAAGCTGCATCAAGGTGACCAGAAGATCTAGCTAAGATATTTATGAAGGTGGCTACAGTAGACAATAGCTTTTCAGTGTAGACAAAACAGCCTTCTATTGGAAGAAGATGCCATTTAGGACTCTCATAGCTAGAGAGGAGAAGTCAGTGCCTGGCTTCAAGGCTTCAAAGGACAACCTGACTCTCTCATTTGGGGCTAATGCAGATGGTGACGCCAATGCTCATTTGTCATTCTGAAAATCCTAGGACGCTTAAAAATTAGGCTTAATCTACTCTGCCTGTGCTCTATATATGGAAAAACAAAGTTTAGATGACAGATGTATCTGTTCACAACAAGCTTTACTGAAAATTTCAGACCCACTGTTGAGACCTACTGCTCAGAAAAAAGATTCCTTTAAAAATATTACTGCTCATTAACAATGCATTTGGTCACCCAAGTGCACTGATGGAGATGTACAGTGAGATTAATATTGTTTTCACACCTGCTAACATAATATCCCTTCTGCAACCCATGGATCAAGGAATAATTTCAGCTTTCAAGTCCTATTATTTAAGAAATATATCACATAAAGCTACAGTTGCCATAGATAGTGATCTCTCTGATGGATCTGGGCAAGATAAATTGAAAACTGGGGAAGGATTTGCCATTTGAAAAGCCATTAGGAAACATTCATGATTCATGGGAAGTGGTCAAAATATCAACATTAACAGGAATTTGGAAGAAGTGGATTCCAACACTCACGGATGACTTAGAGGGTTTCAAGATTTTAGGGGAGAAAGTAACTGTGGATGTGGCAGAAAAAGCAAGAGAACTAGAATTACAAGTGGAGCCTGAAGATGTGACCGAATTGCTGCAACTCCAGGATAAAACCTTAGCAGATGAGCAGTTCTTATGGATGAGCAAAGAAAGTAACTTCTTGAGATGGAATCAAATTCTGGTGAAGATGCTATAAAGATTGTTGACATGACAGCAAAGGGTTTAGAATATTACACAAACTTAGTTGAGAAAGCAGCAACAGGGTTTGTGAGGATTGAGTCCAGTTTTGAAAGAAGTTCTACTGTGGCTAAAATGGTATCAAACAGCACTGCGTGCTACAGCGAAATTGTCCATGAAAGTCAATGATGTGGAAAAATTCATTGTTGTCTTATTTTAAGAAATTACCACAGCTGCTCCAGCCTTCAGCAACCACCACTCTGATCAGTCAGCAGCCTCGGCATCAAGGCTCACATCAAGGTGAGACCCTCCACCAGCAAAAAGGTCATGATTCATCAAAGACTCAGATGATCACTAGCAGTTTTTAGCAATATTTTTTAGTTAAGGTATATGTATTGCTTTTTTTTTAGACCTGGCATTATTGCACAATTAATAGACAACAGTACAGTGTAAACCCAACTTTCACATGCATTGGGAAGCCAGAAAATTCATGTGACTGGCTTTATTGTCATATTCCCTTCTTGCGGTGGTCTGGAACACAACCCACAATATCTCAGAGGTATGCCTGTACAAACATCCTTGAAAAAACTGGCCAAAACAAAGGCATTCACGCTCTCTGCCCATAAAACAGGCAGAAACACAAGAAGCGCAAGGAGAGGTGTCTCCCAATACTTCTTTTCATGCCTGGTCATTTTGTTGATTACTCTGTTGGATGTGAAGTATGTTTCCAGTTTTACAGATGTTCTTGAGTTTCATCTGAGGATAAGTTAAGTCATTTACAAACAGTTTGGTCCTTTCCAGTCTCGTTTTGAAGCTGGCTTGCACAGGACAAGAGCAGTATTTGGTGTATTGCTAGATTTGCTCTGCTACTGAGGCAAACCCATTCTGAGCCCCCATGCATTCTTAGGTTTTCCAGTCTGGTTAGTGGTAACCTGCCTGCCAATGCAGGAGACAGAAGAGATGCCGGTTCAGGAAGATCCCTTGCAGGAAGGCATAGACGGAGGAGCCTGGTGGACTACAGTCCACAGGGTCACACAGGGTCAGACATGACTGAAGCAACTCAGCACGCATACACTCTATAGGTCTCTAGAGTGTTCCCTGTGCGGAGCTCTCCCTTCTTCAGGACTCCACCTGGGAAATGCTAGATGCTTGGCTTTCCATCACTCAGCTCTTTCCTCAACTCAGGAAATCTGCTGGACTGTGCACTGTGGCCCGCAAAGTCTCTCCAGTCAGTGGGGACAACCGCAGGGCTTACCTCATTTTTAACTCTCAGGTATCACTGAGATTTACCAAATTTTAATATGAATTGGTGTTCCTATTTTCCATGACAATGGAAAATTATTAGCATACTTTAATTTATCTCATCCTAATAAATGCCATTATTGCAATGCATTTTGACTCTAAGTCTATCTTAACTTCCACGATACACTATTCTTATTATAATCATCATTGATTTGTATCATCACTGTTCATTTCGACTTATCCAGTAACTACCATTTGCCTTGCTTATAATTCCGTCTGTCATCTTATAATTCCTTTTGTCATCAATATCCTCCTACCTGAAGAACACCGGAATTTTCTGGTGATGCACATTTCCTTGCTTGCTCAGAAATGTTAATTAACCTTTATTCTTTTTTTTTTTTAATAGTTATTTGGCTGTGCCAGGTCTTAGTTGCTGGCATGTGAGGTCTTTAGTTGTGGTGTGTGTGATCTAGTGCCCTGGCCAGCGATCCAACCCAGGCTCCCTGCAATGGGAACACGGAGTTTTAACCATAGGACCACCAGGGAAGTCCAACCTTTATCCTTGAAACATACATTTTTCTCTGGGCTTAGAGTTCTTAGGTGGCAGTGACTCTTTTGTATTGTCTTTTTATTTCCATCGTGTCTTCTGAAAAGTCAGCTATCGGTCCGATTGTTTGATGACTGCTTTGGATGTTCTGTTTATCACTGGCTTTCAGCAATTTTACTATGATGGTTTTGGAATTATTCTGCTTGGAGTTCAAAGGACTTTTGGAACCTGTGATTTGAAATCCCTGCTCGTTGTAGGAAATTTCTCACCAAAATTTCTTCAGAGATTTTCTCTGTCCAATTCCCTCTCTCCTTTCTGCCCAGGATTCCAATTATATGCACAATAGACTGTCATTTTATCCTGCACATCTTTCTGCTTTCTTTAGTTTGCCATTCTTTCTCTCCTGTCTTTTAGTTCAGATATATTGTTCTGGCCTAACTTCTGGTTCACAAATTCTGGAATACTGGAGTGGGTTGCCATTTCCTTCTCCAAGGGATCTTCCTGACCCAGGAATTGAACCCGGGGCTCATGCACTGCAGGCAGGTTCTTTACGAACTGAGCTACGAGGGAAGCCCTCATTTGCATCTAATAAGTCATAGACCTGTTCACTGAATTCTTCATTTTAGAGTGGCATCTTTTACTTCTAGACTTTTTCTTTCTCTCTTTTAAATTTTCAGTTCTCAGCTAAAATTTTCAATCTTGTCTTGTCAGTGGAGGAACTGGTTTGCATGGTCTTTGTGTTTTATACTTTGGGTTTAGAACACTAATATTTTCAGCCCAAATGGGTTCCCTACTCTTGACTGTTCGTTTTACATGTTACCTTGTTTCTTTATTTTTTTTTTTTCTGGCTATTTTCTGGCATTTACAATGCTCTTTCTTTCTTTCATCTAGTAAATAATTTACATTTGCTTTTCTCAGGTACTTAGAGGGACTGGTAACCTGGGTTGATCTCAGTTTAATTTGGGGATTGAGATGATTTAAAGCTGAGCAGCAATCTCTCTCAGAAGGCTGATCTACATCTGTTTCATCTTTCCTGCAGAGATATACATCTTTGGAGTTTCAACCCAAAATATCACATTACCAGGGTCCTTTTGAGCAGTGGGACTTAAGATGCCTTTTGCAGAATCAGCAAATTCCCTAAGGTAAAAATAGTTTCAAATTCTATTTCTCTATACTCATATACATATATATATATAAAAATATGTGTGTGTGTGTAGTCCAGGTTGTCCAGTCAGAGTAATGGTCTATATTATTTAGTCTCTCACTGCTGAAAGAAAAACTATCTCCTTCTTTTTCTTTCTTATTAAAAAAAATTATAATTTTCAAAGGTAAAAGCAATCATTTAAGTAAGCTCTTTTGATACTAATTTTGAAACAATTATTCCAACACGTTCATACATTTAAATGAGTCTCTTATCACATAGTCCTTTCCAACTGTGCCTTTCTCAGTCCTGAATGCTTTCTTTCTTTCTGTATTTATTGTTTTTGCACAGGCCTTTTGTTAGTTTCTTCAGAAAGGACACTTTGGGTGGCATGTTTTATTAATCTTTCTGTTCCTAAGAAAATATTACTCTTGACTTCATGCATGAATAATAACTTTACTAAATATAGATGCAGTATCCATTAGAGCTCTGGAAATGTTACTCCATTTTAATGTTTCTTTTCTTTTTTTTTTTTTGAGAATTTAGAGTTGTGAAAGAAGTTTAAGGCTAATTTGATTTTGGTGATTTTAGTTATAAACTGATTTTGAATTTCCAAGATGCTTTAAAAGCCTTCCTTTATTATTGATCTTCAGAAATTCCATGAGGATTTGTAGGTTTCTGTTCTCATATGAGTTTTCATTACCTTTGCCTATAAATATAACATGTACTCTTGTGTTTTGGGTGGAGGAACTGGTTTGCATAAGGAAAATATTTTTTCTTTTTCTTTTTTTTTTTTAAAGATGGCTTCATTTCTGTTTGTTCTATTATCTTTTCTTGGTATTCCAAGGAGTTACAAATTTAATCTCTTGGATCTACTGTCTCCATGTTTCACGTTTATTCTCACTGGTATCATATTCTCTTTTTAGCAGTTGCAAATCCAATGCCTATAGACCTCAACCAGGTAACAAAAATAAATGAAGCCAGCCTGGTACACAATTAGTGAGTGGACTGCAGAGAGCAAACACCCCTTCTAAATGTGGCAGCTACCAGTCAGGAGGAGAAGGGGCTGACAGAGGATGAGATGGTTGGATGGCATCACGGACTCGATGGACATGAGTCTGAAGAAGCTCTGGAAGTTGTTGATGGGCAGGGAAGCCTGAGTGCTGCAGTCCATGGGGTTGCAAAGAGTTGAACATGATTGAGCAACTGAACTGACTGACTGACTGACTGAGCCATCAGCTGATATCTAAGTTGACACTTGAGCAGCACAAGTTTGAACTGTGCAGGCCACATAGAGGTAACTTTGTTTTCAACAAATATGTACTATAGTACAACACAATCTGTGGGTGGTTGAATCACTGGATATGGAACTACAGATACAGACAGCTGACTCTAAAGTTGTTCACCAATTTTTGACTGTGTGGAGGGTAGGCATCCATAAATCTCAGAGTTGTTCAAGATTCCAGAGGAACTAAAACCTGGGTTTTATAAAATGTAGTATTCCTTAGCAGAAAACAAGCAAGTCCCACAACTTACCACTGGGATGCTCTTGGTCACACACAGAATGATCTGTTTCTTCACTGTCTTTTGTCATATTGTCATCCTCTGCAGAATCTGACATAACAAACAAACAAAACCTTTAGTCAGTGTTTTTAACCAGGAAATACAGCAGCCTCCAGAACTCAAAGAACAGATACATGTTTGGGGGGAAAATTTTATTATTCAAAAAATTATATCATTAAAATGCTTAAATATCTTCATCAATAAATAAGCTTTTTTTAAAGTACTACATATGATGTCTTCACAAAGTTTACAAGGTAGAAATTGTAAGGATTCAGTTGGAACATCATTTTTACAACAAAGAAGAAAATATAAGCAGCCTTTATGCATCAGTGAAAGTCTTAGGAGAATTGTGCAGAACAATATGAAAGGAAGCAAAATAGAGAAGATTAAAGGAATATAATTTTAATGTCCTTAATGCTTCCATTATTGTCATTGTGCATATATGGGAGCCTTGAGTCCTTGAAAAGGCCAGATGTAGAGCTTTGAAATCCAGTGGTAATCAAAATCACCTTCTTCAGGAGCTATACCAGTAGAACAATAGCAAAGGGGAAACACAGACCTTCTGTTCATGCAACTTTACCCTCTCCCTCGTGTAGCAGATTTAAACGTGGGAACAGTATAAGTTCACTTTTTTTCCCTAAAATCATATGATGTACTTTACAGGAAATAATGTGGCTAAAAGGATTCTAGTGACTTATGGATTCTTGCAAAGCTAGAAATGGTCCCCTGTTGGATGTTTGGGACTTCTCCGGAGGCTCTTTAAAAATCACCGGGAAGAGCACATGAGTAGATCAGTAGAATGACAGAAAATAAATTTTTCATTCATTCCACAAATATTTATTAAGCGCCAGCTCTACATCAGACATGGTTCTTGATACTGGGGAGTCAACAGTGAACAAAACAACAAATCTCTGCCCTCAAAGAGGTTACAATCTAGTGTATATTCTTCTCATGGTTCAGTTCAGTTCAGTTCGATTGCTCAGTCATGTCTGACTCTTTATGACATCACGGGCTGCAGCACGCCAGGCCCCTCGTCCATCACCAACTCCTAGCGTTTACTCAAACTCATGTCCATAACGGTGATGCCATCCAGCCATCTCATCCTCTGCCTTCTCCTTCTCCTTCCGCCTTCAATCTTTCCCAGCATCAGGGTCTTTTCAAATGAGTCAGCTCTTTGCATCAGGTGGCCAAAGTATTGGAGTTTCAGCTTCAGCATCAGTCCTTTCAGTGAACATCAGGACTGATTTTCTTTAGGATGGACTGGTTGGATCTCTTTGCAGTCCAAGGGACTCTCAAGAGTCTTCTCCAACACCACAGTTCAAAAGCATCAATTCTTCGGTGCTCAGCTTTCTTTATAGTTCAATTCTCACATCCATGCATGACCACTGGAAAAACCATAGCCTTGACTAGATGGACCTTTGTTGACAAAGTAATGTCTCTGCTTTTTAATATGCTGTCTAGGTTGGTCATAATTTTTCTTCCAAGGAATAAGCGTCTTTTTAATTCTTGGCTACAGTCACCATCTGCAGTGATTTTCGAGGTTAAATGCGATCCAAAGATACCAAAAAGCCATGAGCTAATCTTGTATGCGTGTGGCTGTGGAGAGAGCAGAGGATGGCAGGCCAGTGCATCTGTTACTGACAAATGGTTTCTCTACTGAGTTCTTGCTCCTGAGTTGTGTTTTAACCCCTAACAGAGCTGAATCAGTTGGAATCTAAAATAAATCATTCTTGTTTCTCTTACCTATTTTTTTGTCTCCCCCACCTCCAAATGAGGAGACAGCTTCAAACAAACAATATGATTTGGAATATGATGAGAAAGTTTTTTCTCCAACTTGCCACTAGCAACATTTGATGGACAAGTGAGAAATCTGGGTAGTTAACATATGATTCAGATTTAATAACCAGTGAAGCAAGTATACACCCAAAGTGTATGGTTTTAATTAAATGCAAATAATTCCCCCGAGGCAAATGTTTAATTATCTGCACAGCTTCTTATTTCTTTCTGAGACTGACAATAAATTTCAAAGTCCAAATTTGGAAGCAAAACTTTAGCACAGACACATTTCCCAAACTGTTATCTCACTCAAGTCAAACTGTTTTAAACTAGCTCCCATTAAAATACGCCTTTTTAATTCTGAAACTAACACGTGAATTAAAAAATATCATTTGAATACTTTTTCAACATGAACAATGAAAATGAACAATTTAAAAAAGATACTATATGGACCAGGCTAAATTTAAATTTGAAAGTGTTTTAGTTTTACTAGTTTATAGAAAATGGTATCATCTGATAGGTACTCTGGTAAACACTCATTTCTTTCAAAATTATCCAAGATTCTGTATGCAGTTAGAATTTATTCATTTGTACTTAAGAATAATTCACTAAACTTTATAATTTACATAAACATTATGTTTCATGAACCAAATATGACCTAAGAAATGGTCTTTTGAAAAGTGATTTACAGTGAGTTTATAAGTTAACTGTACTATGAGTCACATACAATGGGTGAAAGTATTTAAAAAATTACTTACTAGACTATGCCGATTTTGTCACCAAAATCTGTGTCTTTGGCAAGTTAAATGACCCTTTAATTTCAATTTCCTTGAGGAGTTGCTACAACATTGCTAAGGCACTTTCTGATCTTATGTGCTCTAATGTATACAATGTATTTCATTGAATCCAAGACAGCATCAATTGTTATTTGCTCTATTATTTTGTGTAGAATTTAAAAAATGAGACCAAATGAACTATAACACACTCTAAATTTTAAAGATATACCCTGATTTTAGAAATAAAATATATAAAGAACTATGCATCCTAGAAATACAATATTTGAATATATTCTGTGTGAAATACATGTTTTTATGTGATGACAAAGATTTCACATCACATGACCCATCACCAAAGCCACAAGTTCGTCTTGTCTTGTATGTGAGTCTTTTTTTCCAGAAACGCTTTCATGTATGTGCATCTGTTTTATTTACAGTAATAAAGGAAGATAGAAAGTATAAGTTCATACAGCATGCACAAAAAACCAGGTGGCTATGGAAGATTGTTCCCACCACAGTTTTTCTATTCAAAGAGCTATGTGAATTTCCAGTCTCATGAATTCTGCAAGACTAAATTTGACCCTGAATGTTTTAAACCATGGCTCCTATTACATTACATATAGTCAAAGGTTTGAAATGACAGTGGAGCTTTTCTGCTCTGGAGGTGATGAAAGCTGCACTCTATGTGCATATAAAGTCATTATTCATAATCAAAAAGGGAAAATAAATCCAGTATACAGTCATTAAAAGAGGTTATTTTTCCTTTGTAAGTTCCATAAACTACCATGAAAACTGTAGTTGTATATACTAAATTCTTTCTGTTGTTGTTGTTTTGTTATTTATTATACTAAGTTCTTGAATCACTTTGGATTCACATTTTATTTAATTCTAAAAATTATCATTTGATAGTGTTCAAAAAATGTAGAAGAGTTATCACCTAATTCTGAGAGTCAGTCAATGTTATTTTAATAAAGAATTTGAATTAAATTTTATATGTAGATCGTGACTTGCAAAATCCTTAAGGTCAATGTCCTATTAGACAGTTTTTTCAAATGCAAATATTAAAATGAATAGCTTTGGCTTTGAAGTTCTAAAGACAAAAATTCTAAACAGTAGGTCATTTTTAATGCAGTCAATCACAAATGCCTACACAGGCTAGTACACGTAGAGATTTAAGCTGTGATGATAAATGATGATACTATTGAATTTTTTAATCAACATATCTAGACTATAAATCAAAATAAATATTCTTTCTTTTGAAAATGTCCCCTTAGAACAAAAGCTGTTAACCCTACAGCATCACTAAATATACTCTAGGGGACCACAAACCTTTTTGAAATGATATGTAAATGTGTGCTTATATTCATATGTTCATTTTTTCTGGGAGGAGAGAGCTTCTGTCATATTCTTATGGGGATATGTGACCCCAACAAGGTTAAAAACAACTATAGAAATCTATAATGCCAGTGACACTGCCATTTTACGAAAGATTTTTAGTACTATAATTGAGGAGCTATAGAATTTGATGTCCATGCATAAATTCATCAGTGATGGCAATTCTTGAATTCTTAAGGAAGATTTGATTTGAGCAAATAGCTCAAAACAATATGGAGATATATTTAATAAATGAGGAGGATAGTCCAGCTGTCAAAAAACACTTTGTGAATGGATGATTAACTGTCTTTGAGAACATTTCCAAGACAGGAGGTGAACTAAATCCATCTAGTAAGAGAGGCAGTCCCTGCCTACTATTGAGAGTAGAGGCAAGCGGTCATTTGGGTGCAAAAGTTCTACTGGGTCCAAACCAAATAAATACCATGCATGAACACCTACACATAAAATATTCTTGCTCTGTAACATGCAAGCCTCCTCACGTGAGTACCCTGGCTTGACATGAAAGTCACACAGAAACACAATCATCAGGATTTTTTTATACCATTTATCAACTATTATTATTATTTTTTACTTTACAATATTGTATTGGTTTTGCCATACATCAACATGAATCCACCATGGGTGTACACATGTTCCCCATCCTGAACCCCCTTTCCACCTCCCTCCCTGTACCATCCCTCTGGGTCATCCCAGTGCACCAGCCCCAAGCATCCTGTATCCTGCATCAAACCTGGACTGGCAATTCATTTCTTATATGATATTATACATGTTTCAATGCTATTCTCCCAAATCATCCCACCCTCTCCCTCTCCCACAGAGCCCAGAGATAAATTCACTCACCTATGGACACCTTATCTTTGACAAATGAGGCAAGAATATACAATGGAGAAAAGACAGTCTCTTTAACAAGTGCTGCTGGGAAAACTGGTCAACCATTTGTAAAAGACTGAAACTAGAACACTTTCTAACACCATACACAAAAATACACTCAAAATGGGTTAAAGATCTAAATGTAAGACCAGAAACTATAAAACTAGAGGAGAACATAGGCAAAACACTCTCCGACATAAATCACAGCAGGGTCCTCTATGATCCACCTCCCAGAATACAGGAAATAAAAGCAAAAATAAACAAACGGGACCTAATTAAAATTAAAAGCTTCTGCACAACAAAGGAAACTATAAGCAAGGTGAAAAGACAGCCTTCAGAATGGGAGAAAATAATAGCAAATGAAGCAACTGACAACTAATCTCAAAAATATACAAGCAACTCCTGCAGCTCAATTCCAGAAAAACAAATGACCCAATCAAAAAATGGGCCAAAGAACTAAATAGACATTTCTCCAAAGAAGACGTACAGATGGCTAACAAACACATGAAAAGATGCTCAACATCACTCATTATCAGAGAAATGAAAATCAAAACCACAATGAGGTACCACTTCACACCAGTCAGAATGGCTGCTGTCCAAAAGTCTACAAGCAATAAATGCTGGAGAGGGTGTGGAGAAAAGGGAACCCTCTTACACTGTTGGTCGGAATGCAAACTACTATAGCCACTATGGAGAACAGTGTGGAGATTCCTTAAAAAAAAACTGAAAATAGAACTGCCTTATGACCCAGCAATCCCACTGCTGGGCATACATACTGAGGAAACCAGAATTGAAAGAGACATGTGTACCCCAATGTTCATCGCAGCACTGTTTATAATAGCCAGGACATGGAAGCAACCTAGATGTCCATCAGCAGATGAATGGATAAGAAAGCTGTGGTACATATACACTATGGAGAATTACTCAGCCATTAAAAAGAATACATTTGAATCAGTTCTAATGAGGTGGATGAAACTGGAGCCTATTATGCAGAGTGAAGTAAGCCAGAAAGAAAAACACCAATACAGTATACTAATGCATATATGTGGAATTTAGAAAGATGGTAACGATAACCCTGTATGCGAGAGAGCAAAAGAGACACAGATGTGTAGAACAGTCTTTTGAATCATCAGGATGTTCTTTGATTCTTGTAAACTGATTAAACCAAGGAAAACATTTATCCTGGCCTGTTCCTTTGAATAGCTGGTTTAATGTGTGAAGCAATTGGAATAAAGTAGTTTTTCTTCCAGATGAACAGTGTGATCATTCACAATAAACTAGTCTCAACAGCTGCTTAAGGTCTCCTTAAAGCTTTGCAGTGAGGAAACCTCCATACATACAGGAAAAATATATCCTGTAATATGTTTCCAGAGGATTCAAATGGCAAGGCTCTGAACTGTGTGTGGGACCTGCGATGCTGGATATACAGGCTGCACTGTATTTGCCTGAAAAGGAACCAGGTACACAGGACAGGATGTTGCTCTGAGTAGTGGCAGCTGAGCTATGGTTAGTCATTTGTCTCCATTATGTTCTCATTAACCCCCATTAAAAAGCGGAGAATCATTACCAGAGTTGCGGAATCTAGGTACTAAGAGTCTTTGAGACACAGAGGAGAGAAATACCATCGTGTCTATTAACTTGGTTTCTTTTTTTTTTGGCAACACCCTGTGGCATGCGGGAGCTTAGTTGCTCACCAGGGATGGAACCCATCTCCTGCAGTGGAAATATGGAGTCTCAAACCACTGGACACCAGGGAAGTCCCTAACTGTTTCTGTTAGAAAACATATTCCATATTCCAAACAGTACACCTGGGTAAACCAGCTTGTTCTGTACCTTGTTTTTGCAAATATAAGCAAATAAGAGAACTGATCATGAGTGGATGGGCACAAGTCTGGGGGTGCGATTCCAGATGTACAACTAGAAACTCCATTCACTTTATATAATCTCAGTTTCAGCATCTTAGGACCTGAGGGTGTCTAGGCAGATAATCCATCTTAAACATTTTATAAGGCTAATCTGCTGAATTGTTCAAATTATCTCTTCCTTCCAGACAACAACTCTGTAAACCTTTCTATTCTTCACTTGCTATCTGCCTACTTGAGGTTTTACACAGACTTTCCCTGTTTATAAAGTAAAGGTTAACCGTGGGGGAAGTGGTGCAGCGTGACATCAATGACCCACTGGCTGTCTTTCATTCTGCGGCTCCATGAAGGAGCATCACAACGTGAATCAGAACAGCTGGATATGAAACCGGTTGGACCATGATGGGAAAAGAAATGCTTAATTACCCTTTCTATCAAGTTAATTTTCCCCCTTCGGCAATGTAAACAAAGGCAAATCTGCTCTTGTTTGGTTGTCTGTGACCTGCTATCCTTGACCTCCATCCTCCAGTGCCTTTCTGTTCTTGCCTCCCTCTCCCTTGCTAAGCCTTGCACTGCAGGCTCTCTTTATTAAAAAAAAAAAAAAAAAGAAAACTTTGACCAGGGCACAAGCATGAAAAGCAGCTATGGCTCCAAACGCAGAATGACTTGCAATTCTATTAAAATGTTTACTGAGGGACTCCCCTGGTGATCCAGTGGCTAAAAATCCAAGCTGCCAATGTGGGGTTTAACCCCTGATCTGGGAACTAGATCCAGTAGGCTGCAACTAAGTTCCCATACCACAACTAAAGACACCACAATGAGGATCAAGATTCCAAGTACCACAGCTAAGATCTGGCACAGCCAGATAAATGTTTTAAAAAGTAGTCCATCTATAAATCAGGGAAAAGAGAAGAATTTTGTTTCCACTTTGGTTTAATTTGATCTGATAATACCAGGTCTTTGAGACAGTGCTGCTGAGAGGACCGTCGCCCGAGAAGAGAGGTGGAGGGGTATTTGGATCTTCACTCTGAGCAGGGTCACAGCCTAACGGTTGGACACTTGTTGATTATTTTACTCCACAGAGAAGCTGAGGCAATAGACAGACTCTATGTCCAGATTCACAGCTGCTTCAGCTTCTGGGCTCTGGCTGTTTCAAGGCAGGAACCTGGAGAGAGAGGCTGAGATGCCAAGACCTCACCTGCTGAGATCCAGGGGTTCCTATAGTCTCCAAGGACCCAGACATAATGTGCCCTGCCAGAGCACCACTTAAGCCTCCTTTCCAAATGATGGAACGGGACACGTCTGTAGACTAAGGTACGCACTGGAGCCCTTGTGAGAGTGACTCATTTTATGTGAGCTTTGAAGAGCGGGAGGACTTCTGAGCATCTCTTTGTTCTGCACATCCAGAAAGATCCACAGATCCACTCCAGTGAAAATGGGTGCTTCCTTTTTCCTGGTTTTGTTTCCCTTTAACTTTCCCATGCTATTGAATACACTGTTTAACTTGGATGGCTGCAGAAGGGTTCATTACTTGGATCTGCCATAAGCTGCTTTACTACTGCCTCTACTATGAGATATCCAAATTGAATCACAGCTTCAGCCATTCTAAGCAATCCTATGTGTTTGTTGTATTGGGAGTCTCGAAGCTGGATTCACTCCATTCTTCTCTTACTTTTTCTCAGCCCAAGCCCATCTCTAAGATCTACAGAGAATTGATCTCTTGAGAGCTAGAGCAGTTGGAATACAGAACAAGAGAGGTCAGCTAAGCCTTACAGTAGCCAGCCTCCCCTATCCCCCATACCCACTGGACTCTCCCTGAGACTGCAACAAATGGTTCCAAGAGATGAGCTGCTTCCCAAGACTCTGATGAAAAGCACTCTTGACCCAGAAGGGCCAGAAGTACCCAAGAGACAATGTCCAGCTTCCTGACTCCCAAAGGATCCAGGAGGTAAGACTTCACTTTCCCTGCCTCTTAGGCAAACAATTCTGAATATTCTCTATACGTATCTCTGAGGAATGGAGCCCCAGTTCCCCTCGGAAGTAACCTGCTCATTACAGTACCCCTTATTGGATGTCCTCCTCACTTCCCCAAGCCTCACCTGTGGCTTCCTGGGACCACCCCCCAAGTAAACAACTTGTACCCACATCCCTGTCTCAGAATTTGCTTCTGCAGAACTCAAGCTAAGACAGCCAAGATAGTCAATAACCTGTCTTTCACTACTTAATAGCAAAAATGGGAATGCTGCCTCTATTCTCCTGACTTACAGCTCTCTTATGCTACGCTGCCTTTTGTTAGGGAATATTAAGCCAGTGCTTGCCACCTAAAGAGGGAAAGTTGGGGAAACAGGCATTTTGTATCATATAATCCTGAGCACTAAACCACAGGTGACTGGTGGAAGATGGATCCTGAATAGTCACCTTTAGACTGGCCAACAGACTCTGAATTAAGGTGGCCTCTCATGAGACCTCCACCTACCAGGAGAGAATTCACATTTGATTATGATGAAAGGAATCCACCAGCTCCTTGACTTGGAGTGTTTGGTGGTAAAATATACAGAGAAAGTTTCAAAGCAGAGAGTGGCTTAAAGGCAGAGATTTACTCAAGGAGAAAGAAGGAAACAGAAGCCATGGATGGGGCAGAAGAGAGAAGTGTCAAGAGTTACTTGGCAGCATCAGGAGAGTAGAAAGAGGAAAAGATGAAAAAGTCTCGGATGCTCCGAGTGGATGGCTGTTAGCTGAGTTTCCAGAAGAACTGATGGAGGGGCTATTGCCTCTCAAATAACTCAGTTACTGAGGCTCAATGAAATGTCTTCCTCTCTCTGACTTTTCAACCAATCAAGTTAAGTCTGACTCCCATGCTGGATCTTGCAAGTTCATTTTCTAATTTTGTTGTATATATATATACTTTAAACATTTCAAAAGTGCTTTTCAAAATATTATTTTAAGAATTATACTTATATCTTTTTACATCCATTTTTTAAAAAGGAACATTTACCTTTCTAGCGGTTTCCAATGTCCAGCATCCTCATGAACCTTGTACACAGAAGGAAAGATAGTGGACCAAGAAACTTAGAGAAAGTTAAAGAGGGGCACAGCCTGGTCTTGCAGAACAAAACAAGTATAATAAACTTCATTTTCAAAACTGACCCTGGTGGGGAAACAAATCAGGCAATATCTGGTATAACAGGAAATGGGGTGTATACAGGCATTTGTATGATGAGGGCAATGATTTGCCTTATATGCTAAGAAAAATGTTTTAAAACCAAATCCTGTGAGATGCTATGATGACCTTGGGAAATATACTATGGATTAATGTAAAATGTTATTTTCTATTTCCAGGAAGATTTTATTTTAATCTACTACTATTTTAGATTTAAAACCTACTATTTAAATCTACTACTACTAGGTTTAACTAAGAGGTCTAGAAATCATTATAATAGACTTTCCTAATGCAATGACTGGCTGTATTAGTATGCTAGGACTGTTTTAACAAAATCCCACAGACTGACTGACTTAAACAACAGAAATTTGTTTTCCCATAGCTCTGGGAGTGAACAGTCCAGGACTGAGTTATTGGCTGTTCCAGCTTCCGGTGGGCCCTCCTCCTGGCCTGCAGTAGGAAGCCTTCTTGCTGTGTGCTCACAGGTCCTTTCCTCAGTGTGTGTTCAGAGACAGAAATTGGGATCTTTCTTCCTTTTCCTGATGAAGGCACTAATCAAACCTAGACAGCGTATTAAACGCAGAGACATCACTTGGCCAACAAAGGTCCATATACTCAAAGCTATGGTTTTTCCAGTAGTCATGTATGGATATGGAAGTTAGACCATGAAGAAGGCTGAGCATTGAAGAATTGATGCTTTTGAACTGTGGTGCTGGAAAAGACTTTTGAGAGTTCCTTGGACTGCAAGGAGATCAAACCAGTCAATCCTAAAGGAACCTTGAACATTCGTTGGAAGGACTGATGCGGAAGCTATAATACTTTGGCCACCTGATGTAAAGAGTTGACTTATTGGAAAAGACCCTGATGCTGGGGAAGATGGAAGGCAAAAGGAGAAGGGGGCAGTAGAGGATGAGATGGTTAGACAGCATCACCGACATGATGGACATGAGTTTGAGCAAACTCTGGGAGAGAGAGGACAGAAGAGCCTGGCATGCTGCAGTCATGAGGTTGCAAAGAGTTGGACGTGACCTAGCGACTGAACAAGAATCCCATTATGAAGGGACCCACCCTCATGACTTAATATAACCCCAGTTACCTCTCAAAGAGCCCATCTCTAAATATCATCACATTGGCTAGCAAAGGAGTTAAGTAACTGTTTGCCAAACACCATGTATCAATAAGCACTTCATGGGTCTTCCCTGGTGGTCCAGAGGTTAAGACCCATGACCCCACTGCAGGGGGCATGGGCTTGATCCCGGATTGAAAACTAAGATCCCACATGCTATGTGGTGAGCCCAGAAGATTAAAAAAAAAAAAAAAAAAAGCATTTCAGCAGACTTCCCCGGTGGTCCAGTGGCTAAGACTGCAAGATCCACTGAAGATCCCCGGTCAGAGAACTAGATATCACACCCCACAACTAAAGATCCCATATGCTGCAAGGAAGATGGAGATGCCACCTGCTGCAGCGAAGACCTGATAGCGAAGACCTGATAGACCTGATTAGCGAAGCCTAATAACTGATAAATATATAATTTTTAAAAAGCATATCAGTATTTTAAATATTCCTGCAGTGGTAATAGGGTGAGTGGTGGAGTATCAGTTTTTTTTGTAATAGAGAGCTATGTCAATAATTTCCTGAGAAAAGAATAAACCATATTTCATCAATATTTCAATATTAATTACACATTGAAATTATTATATTTTGGATATACTGGTTAAATAGATTATTAAAATTGTTTTCACCTTTTTTCTTCCTTAATGTGACTATTAGAAAATTTAAAGTTATATATGTGGCTCTCATTTATTTCTATCAGGCAGTGCTGATCTAGAGAATTGAGTATGAGCTCGACTTACACAAATAATTAAAGACATGTTTATTTGAAGGCTGGAGTTATGGAGATGGGAAATTGCAGCTTGTAAAGCATGGTCTGTCAGAAACTTGAAAATCTAATTTGGCATATAGTGAAGCATCTACAAATGCTGATAGCGATGGATAAGGAGAAGAAAAGCCTAATTAAGTATAATCAGAGAGGATTTTCTGAGAAGGAATTAGAGGGAGAAAGAGAATGATAAATTTGCAACAACTATCACACTAAAAAACTACTTCTACCCAAACAGCAGCCAAGAGTTGCAAATTTTTGCTTTTTGTTGATTGGACCCAAATTTCTTAGCTTGGCAGTCAGAGTTCTTTCTTGACAATAAGGGCTCCACCTTAGCAGTGCATTACTAAGTAGATGAATGGATCTATCACTAAGGCCAAGTGAATCTATTCATTGAAGAGAAAATAGGTGTTTTGATGTCCTACTTCGAACTGTTCACAGATGCTATTCCACCCAAACACAACAGCTTATTTCTGCTCTATGACATTGGTGCAGCTTTCAGATTCCAGCTCAAAAGTCCTATTCTCTACCCACACGGCACAGATAACTGCACACCAGAGATGCCCCTTGCCCCCGAGATCCTTTAACGTGCTCCTGTGCATCTTCCCTTTCGTACTTGTCACTCTGTCTGGTTTGCTAGCTGTGGCGCATTCTAGCCGAGTGGCCTCTGACCACAACCTTATTGCTCCAGGCTTGACTTTCCTTGTCTGTAAAGTGGGGTGATAACTGCACTTGTCTCATAGACGAGCATGGAATGAATGAAAACATGTAAAGTTTTAGAATAGAATCTAATGGATAATAAGGATTAGATAAATTTAGTTGCAATTAGTATTATTATGACTGATATTGGTTATGCAGCACAGGCCTGTAGGTCTCATTTTTCCATCTCAATTGTAAATTTCTTGAAGGCTAAGAGCAATGTTTCCTTCTTCCTCTAGCAGAAGGTCTTACAAAGAGTTAGAATACAGCAAATATCAGTTGATGACCACAATACCATTTTCATTGGTGCTTTTAAATTTTTTAATTTAAATATATTCCCAAAACACAAGAGAAGACTCTACACATGGACGTCACCAGATGGTCGACACTGAAATCAGATTGATTATATTCTTTGCAGCCAAATATGGAGAAGCTCTATACAGTCAGCAAAAATAAGACCGGGAGCTGACTGTGGCTCAGATCATGAACTCCTTATTGCCAAATTCAGACTGAAATTGAAGAAAGTGGAGAAAACCACGAGAACATTCAGGTATGACCTAAATAAAATCCCTTATGACTATACAGTGGAAGTGAAAATTAGATTTAAGGGACTAGATCTGATAGACAGAGTGCCTGAAGAACTATGGACGGAGGATCGTGACATTGTACAGGAGACAGGGATCAAGATCATCCCCAAGAAAAAGAAATGCAAACAAGCAAAATGGCTGTCTGGGGAGGCCTTACAAATAGCTGTGAAAAGAAGAAAAGTGAAAAGCAAAGGCGAAAAGGAAAGATACACCCATTTGAATGCAGAGTTCCAAAGAATAGCAAGGAGAGATAAGAAAGCATTCCTCAGTGATCAATGCAAAGAAATAGAGGAAAACAATAGAAAGGGAAAGACTAGAGATCTCTTCAAGAAAATTAGAGATACCAAGGGAACATTTCATGCAAAGATGGGCTCAATAAAGGAGAGAAATGGTATGGACCTAACAGAAGCAGAAGATATTAAGAAGAAGTGGCAAGAATACACAGAAGAACTGTACAAAAAATATCTTCATGACCCAGATAATCACAGTGGTGTGATCACCTAAAACCAGACATCCTGGAATGTGAAGTCAAGTGGGCCTTAGGAAGTGTCACTACGAACAAAGCTAGTGGAGGTGATGGAATTCCAGTTGGGCTATTTCAAATCCTAAAAGATGATGCTGTGAAAGTGGTGCACTCAATATGTCAGCAAATTTGGAAAAGTCAGCAGTGGCCACAGGACTGGAAAAGGTCAGTTTTCATTCCAGTCCCAAAGAAAGGCAATGCCAAACAACGATCAAACTACTGCACAATTGCACTCATCTCACACGCTAGTAAAGTAATGCTCAAAATTATGCAAGCCAGGCTTCAGTAGTATGTGAACTGTGAACTTCCGGATGTTCAAGCTGGTTTTAGAAAAGGCAGAGAAACCAGAGATCAAATTGCCAACATCCACTGGATCATGGAAAAAGCAAGAGAATTCCAGAAAAACATCTATTTTTGCTTTATTGACTATGCCAAAGCCTTTGACTGTGTGGATCACAATAAACTGTGGACAATTCTTCAAGAGATGGGAATACCAGACCACCTGACCTGCTTCTTGAGAAACCTATATGCAGGTCAGGAAGCAATAGTTAGAACTGGACATGGAACAACAGACTGGTTCCAAATAGGAAAAGGAGTACATCAAGGCTGTACATTGTCACCCTGCTTATTTAACTTATATGCAGAGTACATCAGAAGAAATGCTGGGCTGGATGAAGCATAAGCGGGAATCAAGATTGCTGGGAGAAATATTAATAACCCCAGTTACGCAGATGACACCACTCTTATGGCAGAAAATGAAGAATAACTAAAGAGCCTCTTGATGAAAGTGAAAGAGGAGAGTGAAAAAGTTGGCTTAAAGCTCAACATTCAGAAAACAAAGATTATGGCATCTGGTCCCATCACTTCATGGGAAATAGATGAGGAAACAGTGGAAACAGTGTAAGACTTTATTTTGGGGGGCTCCAAAATCACTGCAGATGGTGACTGCAGCCATGAAATTAAAATACGCTTAGTCCTTAGAGGGAAAGTTAAGACCAACCTAGACAGCATATTAAAAAGCAGAGACATTACTTTGTCAACAAAGGTGCGTCTAGTCAAAGCTATGGTTTTTCCAGTGGTCATGTATGGATATGAGACTATAAAGAAAGCTGAGCACCCATGAATTGATGCTTTTGAACGGTGATGTTGGAGAAGACTCTTGAGAGTCCCTTGGACTGCAAGGAGATCCAACCAGTACATCCTAAAGGACATCAGTCCTGGGTGTTCATTGGAGGGACTGATGTTGAAGCTGAAACTCCAATATTTTGGCCACCTGATGCAAAGAGCTGACTCATTTGAAAAGACCCTGATGCTGGGAAAGATTGAGAGCAGGAGGAGAAGGGGATGACAGAGGATGAAATGGTTGGATGGCATCACAGACTCAATGGGCATGAATTTGGGTAAACTCCTGGAGTTGGTGATGGATAGGGAGGCCTGGCGTGTTGCAGTCCATGGGGTCGCAAAGAGTTAGACACAACTGAGTGAGTGAACTGAACTGAACTGTATTGAAATATATTTTAATTGGTACTTTCTGAAGGCCCGACTTTGTATGACTCGCTAGAAGATAAGATGGTGGAAAATGTACATGTTGTCTTTCTTCCATTGAAACTGAGTTATAGTAGAGGGAGCTGGGAAAAAGTAAGGATGCAAAAGGAAAGAGAGGTACCCACAGTTACAGGTTACTGTAAGTGTTATGGATGAATTACAAGGGGCTCGGACAGACATTGAGTGGAGGAGCCGCCATACCTAAAAAGTTGGTCAGAAAAGGCTCTGATGAGATGGAGCCATAGCGGGGGCAAGAGGGTTCTATGAGCTAAGAATGGAGAGGCAGGCGTAGTGGGTAATGTTAATCTTATATGTTGTAGTTATGTTTGCATTTAACTTTGGGGGAAACATGAAAGTAATACAAGAATTCAAGAAGCAGTGGGCTCATTTTGCTTTGCTTGGGAATGTCAGCTGGCCCTAGGACCTTTTACTTTCTTCCATCTTCACTCATCCTTTCCCCTCCTATGTAACGGTTCTCTCTCCGAATCAAGCTTCCTACCCTACAGTTTGCCTTTTTTTTCATCAAGTAAAAAGAAACTCACTATGGTTTATATGGTGACCATATGCCCTGAATTTTTTTTTATTGAAGTATAGTTGATTTCCAATGTTGTGTTAGTTTCAGATGTACAAGGTGTACAGCACAATGATTCAGATCTCTCTCTCTCTCTCTCTCTCTCTCTCTCTCTCTCTATATATATATATATATATATATATATACACACACACATCACTTTTTTCAGATTCTTTTCCCTTATAGGTTATTACAAAATACTGAGTCTAGTTCCCTGTGCTATACAGTAGATCCTTGCTGGTTATCTATTTTATACATATTGGGCTTCCCTGGTGGCTCAGATGGTAAAGCATTCGCCTGCAATGCAGGAGACCCGGGTTCAATCCCTGGGTCAGGATGATCGCCTGGAGAAGGGAATGGCTACCCACTCCAGTATCCTTGCCTAGAGAATTCTATTGACAGAGGAGCCTGGAGGGCTACATTCCATGAGGTTGCTAAGAGTTGGACATGACTGAGTGACTAACACACTCATGCACAAACACGTTAATACCAACCTCTTTATGCTCTGAATCTTTAAATATAATTCTAACTGTCAAGATTCTATTATATCTTATCAGATCACATAATATGATTCCTCGAAGGGAAAAAGAGAAACATCTTCCTTCTGAGCATGGACCATCACCTCCTTCTGCAACGTAGGAGATGCTGGAGATGGGGGTTCAATCCCTCGGTCAGGGAGATCCCCTGGAGGAGGAAACGGCAACCCACTCCAGTATTCTTGCCAGGACAATCTCATGGACAGTCTTCTAGTAGGCTACAGTCCATGGGGTCGCAAAGAGTCAGACATGGCTGAGCAACTGAGCACGCACACTGAGTGAACGTTTAGTAATGACTCTGCCCCAGAATGTGGCTGGCGTCGAAAACATTTATGGATAGTTTAGGTAAACTGAAGCAATCTAACGGCTTTTGAAAAACATGTCTCTTGAGAGGCTTAGATCTTTATGAGTCTCCCAATGTCACACAAACATCATAAATCATAGTGCAAGCTGGGAGAAATGTCTCGCAGATTCATGCTGGGTCTAAAACAGTGTCTGAGTGTATGTACATGTGTGTAGTTTTGCGTATGCACAGATGTGTATGTGAGTGTTACTTTGCTTGCTGGGTGAGAAAGAAAGCTAACTGTTATATGAAAGAGAAAAGTTTCTGCTAAATGCTATCAATTTGTTAGGAAACCTTGTCTTTATACTTGATTAGAAAGATATTTCAGTCTTTGCCATGGGCTAGTCAGTTATCCTTTTCTTTTTGCCTTAACAAAGCAGCAGTTCTGAGACATTCTCTGCCTCTCTCTCAATAAATATCCCCACCTGGGGAACAGTGGCGGAAAGGACAGATGACAACAAAACATCACTAGGAATGAGGCAGATGCACATTTCTGCTCATGGAATCTACTGTCAAACACGGAGGCTACATTTTCTGAAACGAGAGAATATTCCTTCAAAAACACTGTGTTGCCATGAATTTAGGAAACTCAAGCTCCGTTTTTCAAGTTATTTTAGTAGTGCTTATCTTTCATTATAATGATGATTACAATTTATCAAAAGCAAAACTTTATATGTTTTAATTCTTCTGGATAGGATATGAGATTGTTTCCCAAACTATAATTTGTTGGATTAAAATGGTTTATATATGAAAAAAAGGACAAACAAAACAACTTAAAAAAATATTTGGTCCGTTAAAATGAGAAATGCTGCATGCCTCAGTCTACCCTGAGCTTCTCAATGCATGTCAGCATGTTGAAGGCTCTGAAAAGACCTGCAATGTAGAAACTACCTTGTCTAAATTTGTGATTTCTAGACTGTTTTGGGAGAAGGCAATGGCACCCCACTCCAGTACTCTTGCCTGGAAAATCCCATGGATGGAGGAGCCTGGTAGGCTGCAGTCCATGGGATCGCTCAGAGGCGGACACGACTGAGTGACTTCACCTTCACTTTTCACTTTCATGTGTTGGAGAAGGAAATGGCAACCCACTCCAGTGTTCTTGCCTGGAGAATCCCAGGGACGTGGGAGCCTGGGGGGCTGCCGTCTATGGGGTCGCACAGAGTCGGACACGACTGAAGCGACTTAGCAGCAGCAGCAGACTGTTTTGGCTGCTGAATGTCTGACTGTTTGTGAGCCCATGGACTGTAACCCACCAGGCTCCTCTGTCCATGGAGTTCTCCAGGCAAGAATAGCTTTTATAATTTACTAACACTTATTAACATCCTAAATGTCCATGCACAGGTGAATGGATAAAGGTGTGATACATACGCACAGAGTGGAATACCGCTCAGCCGTCAAAAGAACGAAATAATGCCGCTGGCAGCAATGTGGAAGGACAATACTAATAAGTCAGAAAGAGAAAGACAAACGCCATCTGATACCACTTATATGCGGAATTTGTAATATTACACCAATGGACTTATCTACAAAGTAGAAACAGACTCACAGATGTAGAGAACAGACGTGGCTGCCAAGAAGGAGGGGGCCTGGGAGAGGGATGGCATTTGAGATTCGCAGACACAAACCGTAGAATGGATTATCAAGGTCCTACACTATGGCAGGGGAACTATATTCAATATCCCGTGACAAACCATAACG
Organism: Ovis canadensis; assembly: GCF_042477335.2. NCBI lineage: Eukaryota > Metazoa > Chordata > Mammalia > Artiodactyla > Bovidae > Ovis > Ovis canadensis. The sequence continues at coordinate 24,921,784 of NC_091257.1, read as the reverse complement.
GCAAAGAACAGAAAAAATTTGTAGATATGTATATATAACTGAATTACTTTGTTGTATGACAGAAATTAACACAATGTTGAAAATCAACTATACTTTGATAAAAAATAAACAGAAAAGAAAAACAGACTGCTCTTAGCAGATGCTCTTAATTTATTCAGACTGTCTAGGAATATACCTTTTATGATATATCTTAAGGAGTTACTCCATATATTATTTTTTATATTAATTAACAAGAAAGTGACAAGATAGAAAAAAGTATACTCTAGGAATAGTACATTTTTATGAGTCAAAGTTCAGCAAACATTCTTGAATATGCGTGAGTGATATTATGATTTCGATTTGTTGACAGGAAAGGCTGCATTTTTGGTGGGACGAGCACACATTTGGTTCCTCTGGTCCCAGTGTGATTGCTTGCCTTGGCATAATTATTAACAGCACCCTCATCACTCTCAAGAGTGTGCTTGTTGTAAAGATGTATGATTACCCTTATTAGGCCATGTTGACAAAAGCATCCTAAAATATGGATGTACAGACCTTCCATTTTAGAATTTTTTTTTTTTTTTTTGTAAAAGACTAAAACACAAAGTAGGTAGAAGGCACAAAAGGAAACTCTATGGGTGGTATTCAATCCAGGTTGCCCAGCTAGCAAATCCCTCTTGGTGAATGGGGGCTAGAGAGAGTGTGGAGTGTCCCCACCCGTCTGCCTGGCTCACTCCAGTTGTTTTCAGTGCTCAACAGGTCCCTGCCAGTATGATGGGCCAGAGCATGTTCACCTTGATGGGCAGGGGCTAAGCCACAGCTGTTGCTATGTGTTTTGACTACCACCAGCAGTTGAACTTCTTTAACTTTACACAGGTCAATAGATTTGGTGAGGATTCAATGAGATATAGGAGTCGCATTTGGAGTAGTTAGAATTCTAAAGCCAACTGCTGCTGCTGCTGCTGCTGCTGCTGCTGCTGCTGCTAAGGCGCTTCAGTCATATCCGACTCTGTGCGACTCCACAGACGGCAGCCCACCAGGCTCCCCGGTCCCTGGGATTCTCCAGGCAAGAACACTGGAGTGGGTTGCCATTTCCTCCTCCAACGCATGAAAGTAAAAAGTGAAAGTGATGTTGCTCAGTTGTGTCCGCCTCTTCTCGACCCCATGGACTGCAGCCTACCAGCCTCCTTTGTCCATGGGATTTTCCAGGTAAGAGTACTGGAGTGGGGTGCCATCGCCTTCTCTGCTAAAGCCAACAGATACACTTAATAACAGTTATTGTTAAAAAAAAAGTCAACACCTGTTGAAAGTTTACTATGTTTGAGCAGCTGTTACAAGAAGTTTTAGTTTTCATAAATCTGTGATATAAATACTATTATTATACCCATTTTACAGAGGAAAAAACTGAGGCACAACCTAAAAAAGTTACCCAAGGGTGGTGATGTAAATCCAAAAGAAACTTATTTGGCTTATAAGGCTACATGACTTGCCCCAAAGAGCTTAAAAACTAGGCCAGTGAATCTGAAAATAGATTACAGTGATGCTTATCTTAATTCAGACCTATTAGGAATGACAGTTTGATCTAAAATTGTGTGTTGGACAAGGGTTACCATCCCACTCAGCTAATTCCCATGACCGAGTCTGGGATAATTTTGTTTCCAAGCCTCACTCACCAGATCTTTAGAATATACCCAAGAGATCACATGACGGAATTGACTGCTATAAATATATAATTACAGTCACACTTAATTTGTAAGAGAAAAATACATATGTGAAAATGTGACTGGATGGCAACTGTTACTTGCCTTCCAATTGCTGTATGTATTTTAAATTATGTGTATATTAAAATATAAGTACACTTTAAACTATATCAAATGGGAGATAAATATAATTTAAATACCAAAAAGTAGATAAATGATTTTATCTACTTCAAGAGATTTAACCTGATTTTAAACATATTTAATCAAAGCATTTGAAGCGCTTATCTGAAAAGCCTTATCATAAATTAGGCATATATAACTAGCCTCAGTCATTGGAAATAATCTATATACATTCACCATTTAGAAGTTTATCTTGTTCTCTTACAGGATAGGGGTATCCAAGTCTGAAAGTGAAACAAGGAAGTCCATGGCTTGAATTTTTATTTGTGTTCTTACAGCATTGGGGGAAAATTCACTTCTTAAAACAGGAGGATTCTGAAAGGCAACTTGCTCTAATAAGAGCCTTGATAATAGTAACAATCATTCTGGGAAAGTGGCCGTGACATTAGGAGAATTATAAGTGGCCCTTGTCTGTGATAGGTTCTATATTCAATATTGAGGACCTACTGTGCACAGGTCACTGTGTTGGTCCTGAAACATGAAAATGAATGAGATCTGATATCTGATTTCAAGATATTTACATACTAGTGAGTTGGATATGTCATGTATATTATATGGATATAAGGCACATGATAATTTTTATATAGATTTATAAGAATCAGGCGAAAAGACAGTTCCCTCTTGTATGAGATGAAATGTAATAGGGAGAGGAGAAATCAAGAAAGATGAAAATGTGGATCTCCTCCTCTCCCTCCGCCAACTGCCCTGCATTATGTGAACTGATTCCTGTCCTTGAAATGTTGGCTCAGATAATTTGCGGGAAATAAGGGAAGGACAGAGGGAGGGAGAGAAAGAGTAAGACAGGAAAGGAACAGTGAAGTGTGAGACTAAGGTAAGATATTGGGAGTGAATCCTGGATGATCGGATGCAGCAGAATGGTGGTGGAATACAGCAGGCCAGTGAGGTTTGGGGGATGACAGGTAAGTGAGCTGGGCTATAGAGCAGGGTCCCTGGGGGGTATGAGGGAGCATAAGCCAGATCATACAGAAAGAGGTCTGAGCTTCATATCTGGTGGGGTCCATAGCCGGAGGTGTTTGTGTCCTCATTCCTGAGTAAGACGGCCACTGCAGCTTAGGAACAAAGGCCATGATGAGGGTCAGGGCTGTGATGTGGACCAAGCAGGCTGGTCTGTGCTGGCGCCTCAGCCTCAGCACCCCGCTAGCCTAGCCTGGGCCCCATTTCCCCACGTGCCCTCCCACCGCATCTTACTTCCTGCAGGCACCGATATCCCTTTCTCCAGAAGCATGATTCATGAAGCAGCATGGTGGGACTGAAGAAGCCTGGGTTTGGGGTTCAGGTAGATTTGGCTTTCAAATTCTGACTACCTTTTGGGTAACTGGACAAGTCACTCAAACTTTCTGAGCCTCAGTTACCTGCAAAATCAGGATAGTAATATTGACATCTTAAATGTCATGAGTTATTACTTTATACCCACTGAGCGGGTAAAAATTAGGAATAACAAAAATAATGATTGCTGATGGAAATAGTAATTGTTATAGTCTTCTCAGAAAGCCCTTTGGCAATATCTATTAAAAACCTATTCTCCTCACGGGAGAATGCATGCTTTGGAATTTTTCCCATGCAAATAAAAGCACTTCTTGTAAAGATATATGGGCAAAGACATCTATTGCAGCATTGTTTGTATGGCAATAAAGTGGGAAGAAAGTGCTTGCTCATCATAGGATAATGGTTGAATAAACTATAGGGCATCCAAGCTACGGGGTACACTTGAGCTTTAAAATGGATGAATTAGATTTACACAAATGACTACAAGCGGTTTCCACAAAGTTTTGCTGTCTGTAACAAGTGCATAGAATATGACGTATTTTTTAGAAAATAAGCACATGTATTTAACAATAGCGAAAAATTTTGTGCCTCTTACTGTGTATCAAACATTCCTTGACATGTTTAAGGGGGTTGACTTGTTTTACTGTTCAATATCTTATGATGGAGGTGTCATCATTCCCATTTTACATATGAGGAAACCGAGGTGCACATAGATGAAATAATTTGTCCTAAGTCACATAGCTCAGAGGAGAGCTGGAATCTGGACTCTGGGACTTGAGTTCAGAGACTAGATTCTTAATCAATGTGCTTTACTCTCTGAATATCTGGAAGGTGGGAAGTAAGCAAACAAGATAAAAGGAAAATGATATTAGAATCACACATTATATAACTGATTTATAAAAAATTTTACATGGTTGCAAATATTCAGAAAGTGATGTGTGAAGAAATGGCCCTCAGAATGCAAATGGTAGTTGTCTCAAGGAGCTGTGACTACATATATGTTTTTATTCATTTTTTTTTAAGTCTTAACTCTTTTGTTTAAACTTATTTTCAGTTGGAGGATAATTGCTTTACAATGTCGTATTGGTCATGCGTTTTTACTCTGTTCCTTAAACACTCCCATTAATTATCTGAATTTTCTATAATGAACATATATTATTTAAAAAATCAAAAAAGGAACACATTCTATTCATTGTAAAAAAAATTAAGATTTGTATGCATTTTTTTCATTTATTTGAATTTCCTTACAGGAATGATCATGAACATTTACCAAGTTAAAAGCACATTTCTGGCTAGTATAGAATTTAAAACTGAAACCAAAGAAATGACTCAAAATGGAGCCTGGGTAAGTAAATTATAGACTTTTGCTCATTAGAATTATTAATAAATGATATTAGACTATCAAAAGACATGGAAAAAATTTCACAGTCTTGCTATATTTCAAAGACAACTTCAAAATGGCATGCATTGCAGAATACTCCCCCTCCAAAAAAAAAACTTCATATATATATATGTGTGTGTGTGTGTGTGTGTGTGTGTGTGTGTGTGTGTGTGGTAGCCTAGAAAAAGACTGGAAGTTTATATACCAGCATACTAATATGTTTATTTCTCGGGATTGACATTATGAGTGATTTTTTCATTTCTTTTTTTGCTTATTTTTTCATTGAATAAATACACATTACTTTTAAAATAAGAAGATGAGGGTAAGCAATAAAAAATATCTTAATCCTTTCCCTGGTAAATCAACCCAAAGTCAAGATTTTATCCTGAGGAACTGATCATAGATACACATTCAGATTTATCTAAAATATAAATACTGCATTTCTGTATTATTTATAACAGAGAGAGTTGTAAATAACTAAATAATTAAACATTAGGACACTGGCTATGTAAATTATGGTACAACCATATGATGAAATATTATGCCTCCAATAAAAAGTATGCCTAAATACACGGGAAAATGTTCAGGGTATGTTGCTAAATGAAAAACAAACTTTTCTTTTTTACAATTTAATCTCTGAAATGAAAAGGATCATATGCTTTTGTTACCTTTTATACTTTTCTGCATTCAAAAATACTTTTCAATAAATATGCATTATGCTTTCCAGTAGAAAAACAAGCGCTAAAACATATAGAATAAGATACTATCATTTTTGAGGATTATGTAAGATCATTTGAGTATCTGGCATGGGAGTTAATACTGTTGAAGTAGTTCTTCTCTTTCCAACCCCCATGCACGCCTTTCTTTCTCTCCTTTCTCTCAGCTTACCTTTTTGTGAAATGAAAAATAGATTGTACAGAAATGTAAAGCACTGCAGCAATACGTGAACTGTGAACTTCCTGATGTTCAACTGGTTTTAGAAAAGGCAGAAGAACCAGAGCTCAAATTGCCAACATCTGCTGGATCATTGAAAAAGCAAGAGAGTTCCAGAAAAACATCTATTTCTGCTTTATTGACTATGCCAAAGTCTTTGACTGTGTGGATCACAATAAACTGTGGAAAATTCTTCAAGAGATGGGAATACCAGGCCACCTGACCTGCCTCTTGAGAAGTCTGCATACAGGCCAGGAAGCAACAGTTAGAACTGGACATGGAACAACAGACTGGTTCCAAATAGGAAAAGGAGTACGTCAAGGCTGTACATTGTCACCCTGCTTATTTAACTTATATGCAGAGTACAGCATGAGAAACACTGGGCTGGAAGAAGCACAGGCTGGAATCAAGAATGCCAGGAGAAATATCAATAACCTCAGATATGCAGATGACACCACCCTTATGGCAGAAAGTGAAGAGGAACTAAAAAGCCTCTTGATGAAATTGAAAGTGGAGAGTGAAAAAGTTGGCTTAAAGCTCAACATTCAGAAAATGAAAATCATGGCATCTGGTCCCATCACTTCATGGGAAATAGATGCGGAAACAGTGGAAACAGTGTCAGACTTTATTTTTGGGGGCTCCAAAATCACTGCAGATGGTGATTTCAGCCATGAAATTACAAGACGCTTACTCCTTGGAAGGAAAGTTATGACCAACATAGATAGCATGTTCAAAAGCAGAGACATTACTTTGCCAACAAAGGTCCATCTAGTCAAGGCTATGGTTTTTCCAGTGGTCATGTATGGATGTGAGAGTTGGACTGTGAAGAAAGCTGAGCGCTGAAGAATTGATGCTTTTGAGCTGTGGTGTTGGAGAAGACTCTTGAGAGTCCCTTGAACTGCAAGGAGATCCAACCAGTCCATTCTAAAGGAGATCAGTCCTGGGTGTTCTTTGGAAGGACTGATGCTAAAGCTGAAACTCCAGTACTTTGGCCACCTGATACGAAGAGTTGACTCACTGGAAAAGATCCTGATGCTGGGAGGGATTGGGAGCAGGAAGAGAAGGGGATGACAGAGGATGAGATGGCTGGATGGCATCACTGACTCGATGGACAGGAGTTTGGGTGAACTCCAGAAGTTGGTGATGAACAGGGAGGCCTGGCATGCTTCATGGGGTCGCAAAGAGTCGGACACTACTGACCAACTGAACTGAACTGAACTGAGTCCAGGAGACGCTCCATTTGTCTTAGCCTCTTCTTCACTGAACTACCAGAGGGCAACGGCTCTCATTCCACACTTCAGACTCTTACCATCCAAGAGTGATAGCCCAGAGGTGTCATGGTGTCTGCAGACACTCCATAGGTGCATATCTAGGGCAGGGGAACAGCTCTGTCCCACTGTGGTGGGTCATGGGGAGGATGCTAAGCAGGGCGAGAATGGATTCCAAGAACAGGGAAAGGACTAAGGAAAATCAGATGAGAGAAGTCTGAGGGGAGCGTCACGGGTGACCCAGCGTAGTGTTTCTCTCCAGTGTGTAGACAGGGAACAGAAACAGGTTCTGGAGCCTTATAGCTACTTGTGGTTGGGAGCATTTATGCTCATCTCTTGGGCTTCCCTTGTGGCTCAGCTGGTAAAGAATCCACCTGCAATGCAGGAGACCTGGGTTCGAACCCTGGGTTGGGAAGATCCCCTGGAGAAGGAAAAGGCTACCCACTCCAGTATTCTGGCCTGGAGAATTCCATGGATTGTATAGTCCCTGGGGTCACAAAGAGTCGGACACGACTGAGCGACTTTCACTTCACTTCACTTCACTTCACGTGCTCATCCCTGAATCCAATTCCTTATACATAACCTGACCCTTTCTCTGCTGTCTTCTTTGGCAAATTTGACTCTTTTTCAAGCCTTCCCCCATCCTATGGAAATTCGGACCACTAGGAGGCCTGAAACTAGATTCCAGTGTTAAGATGTCCTTTGCCAAGTGACATCCCACTTCATAAACAGCAGACAGCAATGCTGTGACTTACTCAGAGCTCCGAAGGAATATGAGCTCGAGTGTGTGTGCACCTGAGCGTTAGTTGATTTTGTTCATATGATGAGCATATGGTTTCATCTAGCTGACCTTCAAATTCAAATTGGGTACTGATTAAGCAATAAGAAATAAGATGGGCCTCCCAGGTGGTTTAATGGTGAAAGAATCCACTTGCCAATGAAGGAGATGCCGGTTTGATCCCTGGGTTGGGAAGATCCCCTGGAGAAGGAAATGACAACCCACTCCAGTATTCTTGCCTCGAGAATCCCGTGGACAGAGGAGCCTGGCGGGCTACAGTCCATGGGGTCGCAAAGAGTGGGACACAACTTAGTGACTAAACAACAACAAAAAGAAATAAGATAGGAGAATGAAGATGTGTTTAAACAGCATTTCCCCCTAATAAGGTGCCTTAACCTTGGCTGCAAGTGAGGATGATCTATTAGGAGCTAACAGAACAGAGAATTCTCCTTGAGTTAGCAGACCGACTATATCTTAGATAATGATGACGATGACGCAGCAGTTTCAACCAGAGTGCTTGATATTCCTAATGCTCATTTTAATCCTGGGTTTACACGCCCCTTCATCTGATTGCCTGTATATTTGCTAACTTAAATAGCCTTAACATTTGTACTCTTGGGTTTGTATTTAAGGATTTACAGTGTAAACTACCATTAAATCAATCACTGGAATATTTTTACCAGTAGAGAAAGAAATCTGCCAATAGACAAGTGTGTGCCCTGTTTTATAAATGACCTCAGAGCTCCTATCAACTGACAGATATTTTTTCAGGGTTCTCTAACTTGGAGTTCATTTCTATTCAGGCCTGGCTGCTGCATCCACCCCATATGGATGAATTATTCATCAGTATTCCTCCTCCTCACGTCTCATCCTCCCAGCTCAACCACTGCCCACCCAAGGGCTGGGGTGAGTCCCTGGGAACAGGTGTCCTCTGTCTGGAACTCAGAATCTAGCTCTTGATCTACGAGTTGTACCTCCTTCTGTTAGAGTTGGACGGTTAGCAGCTACACAGGGTAAATGGGCAATAAGTATCCATCCTCAGAACCTGGTGGGAAATGTGTCTAGAATACTTGAACAAAATCACAGACCTAGAAGACATCCCCAAAGATGTTTCCTCTTGAAATTATTCTGCTTCCACATACCTGTTTTAATTAAAAAAAAATCTTATTTTCCAAACCAAGTGACATTAGCCTGCTCAGTTTTTTGTTTATTTTCAGTCCTTGCACTCTAAGAAGACATTGAGGTTGCGGTGGGAGCCAAAATTATAACAAATATAAAGCCAGCCAACCAATAAGCAAAGCTAAAAATAACTACGAGGCTCAAAATCTCTGAGAATTATACTGGAAAGGATATTTAAAAAAAAAAACAAAAGGCCAGTCCATAATATTGGTGATTCCAAGACCTAAGAAGAAGATGCTGGGTCAGAAGCAAAGCCTAGAAACAAAGACAAGAGCAGGGGCTCTTTGAGAACCTTCGGTCAGCAAAATGCTCTGCACTTAAACTGGAGAGTGTAATAAGCATTTTTATAAGCAGTCTTATAGCTGCAGAGATCATAAATAGCCCAGACATCACCAAGGAGATATATTTCTGTATGTAACATGACGGCGAGTATTTGAAATGAATTCTCAACACACATGAATGCCTTTTAACCTCATCATGACCTCAATTTTGGAGGATCTCAATGGCAAATTCATTTTTTTTTTCATTCTAAGCCATGTCTCTATCAATCAAGCTAAACTATGTAATATTTCCAACACTTGCAGTCTATAAACAATAGATGCTTAGTCTAAGCATTGGAATGAAAATCAGTTAAAATAGTGGTCTTCTATAAATACATGCTATTTCAGAAAAAAGGCAAAAATCATAAACTGTATATTCTAATTTTAATGGAAACTGGGTCACATGTAAATGTGCACTTCAAAATTCTTTTCCTTAGATACAAGGGGTTAATGGATATTAACAATTTCAGTATAAGAATCCCCCAAACTTCACATTTGGTCTAATTAGGAAATGGCATTTGTGATACATGACAGAACTCATTGGACTTACCACCATTAAAAGTTTCGTGTAAAAAAAAAGAAACACCTAAAAGTGTTCTGAGAAACTGATTCTGGCATGAGCAATTAACGGTGTGAGATCCTAAAAGCATGAAGAAACATCACAGTGTGTTTCTATAAAGGTGTGACATCTCCAAACCAAACAACTCCACAGGAAAAATCTCAGTTTGAAGCACTTAATTATTTCTCTCGTTTCCTAAAACTCTGCTATTCTACTTCAAGACATTTACAATTTTTTTTTTTTAAATCACAGGCTGAATGATTGGGAGGGCTTCTCAGGTGGCTCATTGGTAAAGAATCTGCTTGCCAATGTGGGAGATGTAGGAGACACAGGGAGATACAGAGGATGGGGGTTTGATTCCTGGTCGGGGTACTGAGATCCCACATGCTGCGGAGCAACTAAGCCTGTGCGCCATAAGAGAAGCACCCCCCCACCCCACCCCAGCACAAATAGAAAAAGCCCACACAGTGCAAAGAAAACCAAGCACACACAAAAAAAACCCCAAACAAACATAAAACAACAACCAATGTTCATCGCAGCACTGTTTATAATAGCCAGGTCATAGAAGCAACCTAGATGTCCATCAGCAGATGAATGGATAAGAGAGCTGTGGTACATATACACAATGGAGTATTACTCAGCCATTAAAAAGAATACATTTGAATCAGTTCTAATGAGATGGATGAAACTGGAGCCGATTATACAGAGTGAAGTAAGCCAGAAAGAAAAACACCAATACAGTATACTAACAAATATATATGGAATTCAGAAAGATGGTAACAATAACCCTGCATGCAAGAGGGAGAGGGTGGGATGATTTGGGAGAATGGCATTGAAGCATGTATAATATCATATAAGAAATGAATCACCAGTCCAGGTTCTATGCAGGATACAGGATGCTCGGGGCTGGTGCACTGGGATGACCCAGAGGGATGGTATGGGGAGGGTGGAGGGGAGGGTTCAGGATGGGGAACACGTGTATACCTGTGGCAGGTTCATGTTGATGTATCGCAAAACCAATACAATATTGTAAATAATTAAACTCCAATTAAAATAAATAAATTTGGTCTTTTGACAAGGAAAAAAAAAACACAACCAAAAACACATATTTGAGTGGTATAAAGGGAGATGCCAAATGAGTCATTAAAAAAAGACAAAGAACTAGAAAAAGACCACCCAAAGCAAGAGAACAGTGGATGCTGTCTTGGTCCACAGGATCCCCCTTCAGGAAGGAAGAGCTTCCTCTTCTAGCCGTAGGCTGCTCTCATCCCTTCTCAAGCTTCTAGGATCATCTGAACAGAAGAGAGAGGCTTCATCCAAGACCACAGCCCCTTCCCCTGGCAGCCAGTGACAGGTGACTCCTCAGTGGGAGGTTTAAGAGCCAGACTCCCACGCCCCAGCTGGACACCTCAGAACTGTCACGCCATCCTCAGCCTGGCTGCGGCTTCGGTTGAGAACGCCTTGCCGTTCAATTTATTTATCCAGTCTTGCATGCTTTCCTTTCACCGGTGTTGATTCCAAGAGCCCTCCCTAATAAAGGTTAGCTCTCTAGTCTCCTGGGGAAGCCACCCTGCATAGGTACCAGGTGAACAGTTTGAGCAATGGGCATGTATCGCTGTATTCTGCAAGGTAATCCTCCATTCTATGGAGGAGAAGACTGAGCCACAGAGAAGTTAACTACTTGTGATGACATATTAATCCCTTGCTAAGTACAAGAGTTCCTTATGAAAGCCCACATACGTTGCTAGTGCCAGAGACAGGATCTAGGTCTCAAGCATCTGGCCCCAGAGCTCACACTCTTAGCAACCATCCTTCCTACACAGGATGTCTCACTTATGAAAACCGTTTACAGGCAACATGAGATGAAATGAATCATGTAAACAGTCGAGTGTTATTCTTAAGACAACTTTGATTTTCTAAACATTGATTCCAGGACTAGCTAATATCAATCTTACATGCAGATATATTTTCTTATCACTCCAAACTGAAGAAATGCATTCAGCATATTAATCTAAAAGTTCCAAGGAGGTCATATGGTTTAGCAGATGCCCATTTGTACAACAATCTCATCTACCATTGGGAGCATTTTTAGTAGTTATTAATTACAGATTTAAAGTATTACTTTTTGTGTGTGGGGACAATTAATCAGAGGGGGTAGAAATGACAATTTCATTTCCCTTTAGGTGATACATATTTTAAAAACTGTGTTATCTTCACATGGATGTCCCTGCAATTTCTCCCTCAAATTTTCTCTTAGAACCAACATAAATTTTTCTTTTCCTTTTTTCTTCTTTTAAAGATACTTGGGTCAGCAACATTTTCTCATAGTAACTGTCCAGAGAATGAGGAATGATGCTCTTGTCAAAGATTTATTTTCAAGGATGCCTTTCAAACATTTCTTTTTTATTCTGTCTAGATAATGGAGTTCTCTGGTAGGTGATTCTCAAATGAACCCATTCCTGACAAGTAGCTGTAAACAGCCTCCTTCTGTTGTTTCAAATAAACATCTTCTTTAAACATAATTTTTCCAATCATCCTGTTGTTTCATGAATAGTTACTGTTAGAGGAACAAATGGATATACAAATTCTGAAAAGGATAGATATGGAATAAAATAGAGCAGATTGGATATTTGCGTTGGAAACAGACATGCTTAAAGAGGATTGGATGGATTTGCTCACTATTTCATTTCCCCCAAACAAACAAAATCCAGATGGTTTTCTGAGAGTTTGCACAGATTTTCAGATGAGTAAGTGGTCTCATACCTTCATCTTTACAGACTTCAGCTGCTTCCTCTGAAGAAGGGCTGGGCGCCGAAGCAGTGCTGGTGCCATCTGTAAGGCAGAAAGAGACACTGTCTCAGAGTCCATACTGTGAGGTGGGCGCTGCCTTGCCCACCTTACCTCCCACTCCACCGAAGAACGTAGGAGCCCATTTCATGCTCTCAGACACTGAATGGTCTTTGGAGCGCTCGGGTTTGTGACCCTCCTCTATGACGAATGGAACAAGAACCCTTAGTTAAGCTTGAGCCCAAGGAACTAGAACTGTGTTTCTGTGAATACTGGGACTGTGATGCTTTGGCCTTTTGTTTCTTCCCTTGCCTCTGTGGTAGGCTAGTTTTCTTAGTAAAAAGTTGCACATTTCTACAAAGTGCTTTTAAAGTCTGGGTTTCCTCCGCACCACGCCTCATCCCATTACACCATGCTGTCAGGCTGCAGGGGCGCATCTGACGGGGAAGGGGAGCGTTTGCCACAAAGCACCAGAAGCCGCTTGGTGATTTTATGTTAGTCGAGCACAGGGTGGGGACTAAGGAACCTGGAGGTCCCTGTCCTGCGCTGCTCCCTCCCCCCCAACCACAGCAGCAATGAACCTCATCAGAGCTGGTCTTTCTATTTAGGACTTCAGCACTCCAGGGACTCACTCCACCTGGCCTGCAGAATAGTAACTAACTTATTAACACTAAAATAGTAAATTTAAGATGGGAAGGATTACCAAAATCATTTGGAATAGTTAATACTTGACAAATGGAAAAGGAATGTATACATTTTTTATGCAGTAACGAGGTTATAAAACTAAAGATAACTCAAAAACGCATGACGAAACATACACACACACACACTCAGGACATTTATATTAGCCTACAGCTGGGCAAACGTGTGTTAGTTGCTCAGTTATGCCTGACTCTTTGCAACCTTGTGGACTGTAGCCTAACAGGCTGCTCTGCCCATGGGATTCTCCAAGCAAGAATACTGGAGTGGGTTGCCATTTCCTCCTCCAGGGGATCTTTCCAACCCAGGGATCAAACTTGTGTCTCTTATGCCTTCTGTGTTGGCAGGCGGGTTTTTTACCACTAGCGCCACATACGAAGTCCTCTGGAGTGGGTAGCCATTCCCTTCTCCAGGGGACCTTCCCAACCTTGGGATCCAGCTTAGGTCTTTGGCACTGCAGTTAGATTCTTTACTCTTTGAGCCACCAGGGAAGCTCACAGCTGAGCAAAAGAATCTAACAAAAATCTATTATAATAAAGTGTTGAATATCTCAAAAAAAGATTGATTTTTCCATACAAAGTAAAAAAGTGGCTTCCTTGGTAATGCCTTTAAAACTTTACAGATATATTTATTAAACTGAATCTTTGAAATAGTATTAATATTATTCTGTGAGCAATTAATAAATATCTATATTTTCAACAAAATCAAGGCTAACCAGACATTTTTTTCAGCATATCCTTTGTTGGTAACGTACATGACTATCACCCTCAGGTCACATTTCTACCAGAACAGAGGATAAAATCTGTTAGTAGGGAGATAATGGGAGATGAATCACTGTCTTTTGTTAGGTGACAAACTCCTATGAACAACAAAAGAACAGACTAAAAATGATCAACTCTCCCTTGATGTCACATCATCCCAGCTCTCTGCTTCCCTTCAAGGCAAAACTCCCCAAAATAGCAGTCCCTGTTGTTGCTCCAAACTTCCTCATCTCCCAGTCTCTCCGTAACACAAGCCAATCGGCTTCCATCCTCCTCGCAGCATTCTCTTCTTAGAGGTGTCAGTGACCTCACTTTGCCAAATCCACGGGCCATTTTCCCTTTCTTATCTTCCTTGGCTTCTCAGTAGCATCTCAGGGTCTACTCTGCTCTTTCTGGAATACTTGCCTGCTGCAGCTGCTCCTTCCCCCTTGTTGCCACGTATCTGCATGCCGTGGTGTCCCAGGCCCGATTCTTCTCCTTATTGACATGTCCTCTCCAGCAAATCCCACTGAGTCAGGTGGCTGTAAGTAGCGTTTCTACACCAGCAACACCCAAGCCTGTATTTCTGGTCCACATCTCTCCCTAGAAATCCAGACTCATATATCTAACTGGCTTCTTGATCTCCCGTATGGCTGAGAGTCCTCTTGGATTTACCATGGCCAAATCTGAACTATCAACTCTATTAACAAAAACTGTGCCCTGTGGCCAGTCTTTCATACACTAGTCAGTGGCACCATCACCCACACAGTTACTGATGCTAAAAGCCTAGGATGTGGTCTGGGTCCCCGCGCCCTGTATCTAAGCCATCGGTACCTCCCGTCACCTCTGCCTCTGGGATGAAACACAGCAGTCCATTTTGTCTGCATTTCCAGAAACCGCCCATCACTGCTTTCCTGCTACAGTCTTTCAACTGGTCTCACTTTGGCTCCTTTGGCTCATTTTCATTCACAGGCAAGAGGGAGCTGGTTAAAAATGATTATGCTCCCTCACTACTAAAAGCCTTCCATTGGCTTCCCCTTGTAGTTCTAACAGAATCAGTTCTTACTGATTACATCAGACATAACCTGGTCCTATGGTATTTTCCCGAATCCCACCCCTGTTCTCTCTCATCCATCAGGCTCCGGTCACTCTGAACTTCCTTCGCTGATGTGTTAAAATTCACCTGAACATCTGCATTCCCTGGTCCCTCCATCTGGAACGTTCTCCTGCCATTTTGTCCCTGAGATTTCACTTTAACTACTGTCGTCAGGGAGTCCTCCCTGAGTCCAGCCAATGGAAAGCTGTCTTCTCAGGATTCCTTCTACGTTACCTCATTCCTCCACGAGGCACTTAGCACCACCACACTTTTCTTATTATTTCCTTTTGGATCACTGCCACCCGAGTATAAATTTCAAGGAAGAAAAGATACTGTCTTTATAGTTCACTGCCCTATTTCAGTGCCCAGAGCCGTGCCTGGGCCACAGCGAGCGCTGGATAGGTATTTGTTGAGTGGCCGTTTGAGGAAGAGAATCTACCACTTTGATTTGATCACGGCAGCAGTCAGAACCGCTGGATGATGCTGGTTGCTTTTTGCATGTTATGGAAGAGGCGTGCAGAGCTGTGCAGTTAGAATTGAAGCTGGAATTTCTAATGAATGAAAGGAAGATATTTTTATTTTGGAAGAATAACAGCAGGTCAAAAGGATTTTAATGAGCACCATTGCACCTCTGACTTCTCTGCACCAGGATAGGGAGGTAGAACAGTTACAGCTGTATATGCTGAAGTGGCCAGGATCCGAGATGAATCTTGCCACTGGGCTCTGAACCAGCGGGCACGCCTGCTTAGAAGAACAAGAAGCGGTGTGCTTAGGAATCTTCTCTACACTGAGAGGCAGCCACATTGTGGTGGTGATGTCCATCTGAGAGGTGGAGAAAAAGGCTTATGTTCTATGACTCTTTGCTAACATGCAAGATGGTCCCAAATCCATAAAGAAACTGCCTGTTCTCAACTGATTAAGGGAAAAAGAGATGCATAAATAAAATGCAGGCAGATGTGTGTGCATGTATACACGTGTGTGCCTGTGTGTGTGTATGTGTATATGTATATGAATGGGGTGGGAGAAATTTATGTTGATAAGACAGTTTGGGACAGAGAGCAACTGGGGTCGCAAAGAATCAGACATGACTGAGAGACAAACACACACACACACACACACACACACAATGAGTGAATAAAACCTGTAAAGCCACAGCGTTCAGAGAATGGCCTCAGCTGTCAGCAGCTGGCTGACTAATACTCATCGGCCCCAAATAGTGAAAACAGTGACAGCTTTTCTCAGAAGCCTCATCTTCCATGGAACATAACGATGTGGTGACCGGGAGCTGGGGGCAACAGTGGTGCAGATAACACCATTTTTCTGTATCAGAAATTCATTCCATCTCAAGGACTGCATTTAAGCAAAGGGCGCTGGCTGAGCAAGCAGCAGGTGCGCAAGGCCCCTGCCGCCCTGCTTCAGTGCCTCCTCTGATTGGCCGTCTTCAATTCCATCTTCCAGTTTAATAGTAAAGGCTTTCGGTTCTCCAGCAAAATCTCCAAGGTTAATGGAGGAACTTCTCAGTGACAAACCTATCATACCGCCTGGTTTATTTCCAAGAGTCCAGCGTACGGCTCAGAGTGTGGCTGGCACATGAGCAGAGCTCCCCATTTTAAAGATGCCCCACTTGTTGGGCTCGTTAGAATCAGAAGAATGACTTGGAAAAATTGAAGGAGGAAGCTTTTATGTGGGTGGTTATGCTGACAACTGCATAACATGTGTGTGAATCGTTCTTTCAAAGGAGAGCGTGCCTGAGTATAAAAATGGGGAGGAAGAAAAGAAAAATCTAAGGTGATGACCATCTTTTTTGAGTTTTAAGTGTAAAAAATGTTCAGTTTACAATATACAGCAGAAGACCTCTAAGCATTTCATTGGCACATCCATTCTTTGGATCTCACGGAGCTCTGGGTGTGGGGGAGTCAAGGCCACATCACAGCATCATCCACAACATATAGAAAAATGAACAGGAGCACAGCTCTTCAAAACTGAGTGCCAAACAGTGCGGGCCACTCCACGTGTTGTGGAAGGAAAGCCTCTGATACCTGTCCTTTGAATGTTTTTCATTTCGTTTTTCCCCTCAAACTGAATCTGCTGATTCTGACCTGCCCTAGTCAGCCCAGCTCTGACGTGGTCCTTCCAGCCTCTGCCGGTCCCGTGCAGAGCATCACTGAGCAAACTGTTATCACCCGGGACCAAAGAGGAGCTCGGGACTGACGCCCGAGAGGCACTGCTCTGACTAAGGACCCTGACGCTCGTCGTTAACAGGGCTGGTGATTGCCTGAGGGAGACCACAATGGACACTGAGGCTAACCCGATGAAACGGCATGAACACTGAAAACAGCACTAAGTCAAGCTATTGTTCACCTCTGGGGACGAGGCCGAGGAGACGCTTCAAAAGAAATCTGAGCCCACCTGCTTCTTGGCTCTGCTCTTCTATTTCTTCCGCACTTGGCTTTTCCTCTGGAGCATTCTCATCTTTTTCGAAAACCACAGAGGGGGAAAAAAAATATACATCAAGTCAATTTATGAAATATCTCTTTATGGCTAATATGCAGCGGTGAAATTAATTGTAACCAATGTAGCATGACTCGCCACCATAAAGCGAGGCAGAGAGATGAACCAGAGGTGTGAAACAGAAAAATTACCTACATAAATAGGCGCATTTATCCTGGGCCCTTCTCGCGTGATTTGCTTGGTGGAAAGCTGAACTGCGGTAAACAAAATTCACTCAGCAGTTCTAGTCACATCTCTCCTCTCACACACACTTCCCGAAGTGCCAAACAGATTTTAATTTCAATTTGCTTTCTTCCCTTGACTCAACCAATATGCGCCGTGTAAAGAGTGTTGGCTGATTATGTTCCTATGCACTTTATTTTCCTGTTTGATTTATGTTGCAAAAAACCCACCTATTTTTACTTCATTTCTTTTACAGTTTTTACTTAAATTTTTTTACCGGGGTATAGCTGCTTTACAATGCTGTGTTTCTGCTGTATGACAAAGTGGATCAGTCATACATATACGAATATCCCCTTCCTCTTGGACCTCCCTTCCGCGCCCCCCACCCCACCCCATTAATTTCTTAGACATTTACTTACATTTTGCACATGACAGTCTAACATTTCTATGCTACAAAATATTCTATCTTGAACAGATTATGCTGGTCAAGTTTATGCCGGAATACATAACTCCTTGAAAAATAAATAACTGGGCAGGTATAATGGTGGCTATATATTGGAAACTAGCTAAAAATTTCCCTTTGGCTTAAAATGTATATATCTCTGTGGATTTATGTGTAGAAAAAAAATAAACTTTTCAAAGTCATCATTTTAGAACTCATTGCTGGGAGGGTTTCCAAATGTGTTTAGAAATTTTTTTTAAATGATAAATTTATGTAAAGACAAAGGAATAAAATATAAGACACACAGTTAAAGTACAGAAAGCAGGGAAGTAGAAGTTTTCTGCACACGTGGGTTAAAGCTGGCCAAAGCTCCCAGTTGCTCAAGAGGCGGAATCTACTCCTTTACTCCTGAAATTTGGACTGGTTCTGACTTGTTTAGACAGTGAAATGTGGACATGATTCTCTGGGCCCCTCAAGCCAAAGCCTAAGAGAACTGGCAGCTTTCCCCTTCTGCCTCTGGGAAGCCAGTCACCTTGCTTAAAGACACTCAGGTGAGCCCCCCGAGGGGAGAGGGGGACAGGTAGAGAGCGGCGCAGAGTGGCCAGACATGTGGATGAAGCCGTCTCCCACCTTCCTACCTGGCCCTGCTGCCAGCTGAACACTCCCAATCAATGACCTCAACCGAGATCACAGGGAGCAGAAGGATCACCCTACCGAGTCCTTTAAGAATTCCTCACCCCCAGCCAGGCTTAGACCACTTAACCAAGTTGTACTTGAGTGCTTTGACCCACCATCTGTTCCAACTACCAACACTTAATCCAGAGGCAAGAGGATGGGCATCCTTCCAGAGGAGGATGCGACTCGTGGAGTTGAAATAAGAGCCTCGGCGGCAGAGAGGGAGCCTTTCACCAAGCAGCTCTGCAGAATTGAGGAGGGTGGAGAATGCGAAAACATCTGGCCTGAATGAAAGAAAAAGTTTATAACAGAGTGACAAAAATAAATAAATAAGAGCAACACAGGCATGGGGAAGAGGTTCAATCTATAAATAAATGTGTAAGTATGGGGACTTCCCCGGTGGTCCAGTGGTTAGGAATGGACCACTTCGTTGCAATGCAGGGGACATGGGTTTGATCCCTGGTCAGGGAACTAAGATCCAACATGCCACAGAGCAGCTAAGCCCACTTGCTTGAAGTACTAAGCCTGTGCTCCAGAGCCCATGCGCCACAACTAGGGCCCATGGACCGCAACAAAAGATCCCACGTGAAGCAATGAGGCTCCTGCACGCTGCAGCTAAGACCCAGCACAGCCAAATAAATAAAGTGTGTGTATAATTCCCTTGCTTGCTCCTTGGAAGAACAGCTATGACAAACCTAGACAGCGTATTAAAAAGGAGAGACATTACTTTGCTGACAAAGGTCCTTATAGTCGATATGGATCGGAGAAGGCAATGGCACCCCACTCCAGTACTCTTGCCTGGAAAACCCCATGGATGGAGGAGTCTGATAGGCTGCAGTCCATGGGGTCGCTAAGAGTCAGATGCAACTGAGCGACTTCACTTTCACTTTTCACTTTCATGCGCTGGAGAAGGAAATGGCAACCCACTCCAGTGTTCTTGCCTGGAGAATCCCAGGGATGGAGGAGCCTGGTGGGCTGCCATCTATGGGGTTACACAGAGTCGGACATGACTGAAGCGACTTAGCAGCAGCAGCAGCAGCAGCAGCACCATGTATGGATGCTGAACACTGAAGAATTGATGCTTTTCAACTGTGGTATTGGAGAAGACTCTTGAGAGTCCCTTGCACTGCAAGGAAATCAAACCAGTCCATCCTCAAAGAAATCAATCCTGAATATTCACTGGAAGGAATGATGCTGAAGCTGAAGCTCCAATACCTTGGCCACCTGATGTGAAGGGCCAACTCATGAGAAAAGACCCTGACGGTGGGAAAGATTGAAGGCAGGAGCAGAAAGGGATGGCAGAAGATGAGCTGATTGGATGGTGTCACTGACACAATGGATGTGAGTTTGAGCAAATTCAGGGAGATTGTGAAGGACAGGGAAGTCCGGCGTGCTGCAGTCCACGGGGCTGCAAAGAGTTGGACATGACCTAGCGACTGGACCACACAGATTCCCTCTGCCCAGCACAGTGCCCTTTGTCACAGGGTTATAGTATAACCTCGGTAGGGGTGGCTCTGCAGTTCCCCAAACCCAAGGTTCTCCGTGGAGTATTTACAAGGACATTTCTAATGTCTCTCTGTTTTGGTTCTCCAGGGAGGTGCTGTAGGAAGGCAACAGTCATCCTTGATGTTCCTGCTCCTGTTCCCAAGGTCCGATTGGTACTGGGGCACGTGTCAAAACCATAGGTCAGTGTTTTGCCTTCCTCCCACCACATGGACCCAGACTCAAGCAGGAAAAATCTACCAGCTTTCCTGTCTCTCCCGACAGCCAGACCTTTTAACACAGATTTTACAATAGGCTTGAAGTCTGCAGTGACCGACTGTTTTTAAAATTAATCTGGTCAGTGCATCTTTTCCCCTACCGCATGGAGTGGGGGTAAAAGCTTTCTTGCGGAGAGAGAAAGAGAGAAGGGAAAGAGAAACAACAGTTAAGTCACAGGAAGGTTCCAGCCGTCCTAAACACATGAAAAGGAAATTCAGAGCCCCCACGACCAACTGTATAACCGTAAGAAACAGTCTGGGTCTTTATCTCACCTACAGCTACTGGGTTTTTACCCTTAATCCCCGCGTCCGTGGTGGTCCCACTCCCTAATGAAATTGCCCAAGTGGCGTGTTCTGTTTTCCTCTTGGAAAACAGAATCTTGGCTGTGGGGTGCTCTGGGTTGCAGGATTTCTGCCCTTTGGAAGCAAATTCAGGAAACACTTGGTATGTTTATCACGGAGTAAACGCCTGCTAGGGGAATGCTACATTTGGCGTTTGAGTCCCTTGCCCTCAAATGAAAGGATTAGGTATATTGCTTTCATCAGTTTCCGAAGACAGTGCACCCTCGGAGCCAGCAGGGGGAGCCAGTGTCGAAGTCTTGCTTTCCAAGCCCACTTGATACATTCTCCGGCAATTAGACTAGCATTCATTTCACTTTCAGAAGGACAGTTCGCCTGGCTTCTAACATCCCATCCATTTAAAATGCCTCAAATGGGTGAGTTCTGAGTGAAACAATGGGCTTCCTCTGGTAGGAAAGAAAAATATCCCATTACACCGTTCCCTATTAAGTACTGGATAAGGACAAGCTTCCCTTTTTGTGGGCTTGTCTGTCTAGCTGTCTTCACAGGAAGCAAATAAACAATAAAAAAGTGAAGTAGACTGGGGAATGCAAACTTGAGGTTATTAGAAGGGATTTAAAAGGCTCACAATAAATGTGAAGAAATATAGGGAAGTGACAGGCTATTTCGTGAGCCTAAAAAATGTCATATGGAAGCTAAATTCTCCTAATTAATACAGCTCTAGGATTCCATATTTATTTCCAATAATAAATTTCCACCTCATTCACGTTGAGTGTCACATAAGACTACTTCCCCACACCTAAAAGCAAGGTGACCTGTGCAAATTCTAATGGCTAAATTATTTTTGCTTCTCCAGTATGAAAACTCTGCCCTCTATTCTTTCAACCCATATGCATGGAGTACATACTGTATGCAAGGATGTTTCAGGAATTTTATAGAAATAAAAATAAGAGACTCCTGCTGTAAAGCTGGAACCGAGCAGAAGCCTGCAGGGCTCTCCCACTTTCTCAAGTACAGAACCAAGAAGTTCATGATCAGGACAACAGCGTTGCAGACCCAGCATCTGATGCATGTTCTTGAGTTGCTTTACTGTTACCGTAATTGCCACTGGATGGGGGAAAAAATCTAACTGGGTGATGCCAGACTGCAGCCATGATGGAATCTCCTTCCGTCTCACACAGCACTGAGTCGTGGGCAGCATGGGTTCCAAGGACTGACCTCAAGAGAACGAGATGGACATGATTGCCCATAAGTCTCTATCTCTGTTGGCATCAATATAATTGTAGTCTATCCTGCCCATATACGAGAGCAGGCAACTAAAACTGCCAGAAAAGAGACGCTGACGTCTTCCACTCTAGAACGCTATGTTGACATGAAGAAGTTCCAGAAGACAGACCTTCCCTTCTAATCCCACAGAAATGGGATGATGTTCTGACAAGTGGGGACTTGCCAGCAGCTCTTTGAAGCAAACTGCCCTCAGCAGAAAGCCCCTTTTCTTGTCACTGTAGCAAAGCTATACTGTAATTAAGTTTTGAATGAGGCACCCCCACCTCTACTCATTTCTGGCCCAAGCATGCCTTTCAAACCTTTTAATCACACGACACCTTGCCTGACTTCTAGATCAACGAAGAATAAGCAATTAACAGATGACCAGATCTCTTCCCTAGCTTCTCTTTCAGTAATCTCACGAGCAAACTATGTGACCAAGCTGTGTGAACAAGATAATGTCTAGGGGAAGATCACAGAAGTCAACAGCTTGAAAGCAGTGGGGCACAGTGACGAGTCTAACCCCCCGTCTCAGTGATTAACTGAGTTTACTCTCCTCCTTTCCTTTAAACCTTTCATGGCTGAGTGGAATCTTTGGAGGTGTGTTTTGGGGGATTCTGAGTCCACCATCTCCCCAGATTGTTGACTTCTGATTAAAGGCCCATTTCCTTTCTACCATTTGTGAGTATTAATTCTGTAAGTGGCAAGCAGTAGGGTCTCCCATTGATAACAAAGTGAATTTGTGTAAATATGCAGTTCATGTTTAATTCTATACGGATGAGCTTTTTAAGGGCAAAATTTCAATGTCGTGGCTCCAAACTGCTGTCCTGATATTTGCAGTTCCTTTTGTGCAATGTGCATAGGGATGGGAAGGGAAAGGGGAGGTAAGTCAGAGCAAATACACTCTTGCTGCTGGGGAAGCAACCTGACGTGTGCTGCCTGCTAGTACACTGCTGTCTTTTCCAGGGTTTCTGGACATGGGCAGGCCACAGGCAATTCAAACTCAGGGGTTTGCAGACTGGATTACTGGCTTCAGTTCTTGAGTTCCTTGGCAATGGATTATTTATCTCAGTGTCATTCCCCTGCTGTTGGACTTGATCCAGGGATACAGCTAATGAAATGTCAGCAGACACGACAGGAGCAAAGAGCTGGAGTGCACTGCACAATTGGACTTGGTGCTTGCGCTTCTACCGTTGGCCATGACAAGATGCCTCTGTAGCCACCGGTTTAAAGAGGATGAGAGATATGAGGAGCAGGCTTGACCCATATCACAGACTGGAGGCAAGACCAGAAAACTCTCAGCTTGATATCCAACAGCCCAGTGGAGCCTCGCCTACATCAGCAGACCCACCGTCAAGCTGTAAACCTCTGGGCACGAGAACAAATCTTTTTGTTGTGAGGCTCTGAACTTTGGGGTGATTTGTTATATAGTTTTATTGCGATAATAGCTGATTAATACAAATGGTATCTTACTTTTTCTCAGGTCAGGAAGTCTCATTTTTTTTTAACTCTTTCATTTATAAAGAATTCAGTCTTAAATTTTTTATTTTGCCACACAGCTATATTCTTACACATCCCAAAATTCTCTAGCAGACAGACACTCACGAAATAAATTCAGCTTATATAAGGAATGCTCTTGACGAGTATGCTCTGCCATGAATGTTTATGCTTTACTTAATAGAGCTATGTGGTAGCAGTATGATACCTAGTTAATACTGGCTGACACGTATGGAATATTGGCTATGTTCCACTCAGTGTCTCAGTGCTCTGCATAGATTATCAAATTTAATTCTCATAACAACCCAACGAGGTGATATTATTATTGTCCACATTTTGTGGGTGGGGACACTGAGGCACAGAGATGTTAGATAATTTCCCCGAGATCCCACAGAGATTTCAGCAGGGATTCAACCCAGTCCACTGATACCAGAGTCCCCTACTGTCTTCCTGGAAACACAACTAGCATTTGTTTGCTGGAAGCATGGGAAAATGATATTTAACATAAGGCTGAAAATTAAGCTATAATCTCATACAAGTTAACTAAGAACATTGAGAAACTAGCTCTTCCAACACTGAAGCCAGACGGGCGCAAAGGTACAACTCTGAATTTGTTCTTTAATAGTAAAGATATTTTGAAATAATTTTAAACAATGGAGAGTTACAGGAATAGTACAAGAAACTTTCTCTTTTGCCCTGATCCATTTTAGAGTAAGTTGGGGACATAATCACCCCCTTATCACCTTTGCCAGCCCTGAGTACTCTGGTCTGTATTTTCTACAAAGACCTTCCCCATGACCACAATGCAACTAAGCAGTGATGACATTCCTCACATGGAAGTCTTTGAAAATTTTCTAAGAATACTTTTCATGGCAATCTACCATCACAAATGCCTTTCGTTGTCCTGGTTCTCTAGTCTCCTTCAATCTGAGACCAAGACACCCTCCTGACCTCAACTACACCCCGGCTGGTTGGAGTCGGGGGTGGGAGAGGTTGGTTCCCTACCTCACCACCTCTACTTCAGTGTGAATGCCTAACCTTGCTCAACTCTGCATGAAGGCTTTTAGGATGAAAGAAAGAAAAGAACAAAAGAAGAGAGGTAGAAAGTTTAGTTTCAAACCTTTCAACATTTGTTCTGGAGGTATTGTCAACCAATTGATCTACATATATGAATCTCAGGAAATTAAGTTCCCGAGTTGGCTGCCTCACCACTGTAATGAAAAGCCTTCTGTGTGTCTTCCAGGGCAGATCAGAGAGCGGTATATGGTCAGGCAGTCACCATCTGACAAGAACGGGAGCTGCTGCCTCCCAGGGATGGGCACTTCCGCACCTCTGACCTGTTACCGCGAAGCCCTCCACAGTCCTCCTGGGCTAGACTTTTATCTACATTTTTACAGATAAAGATTTCAAGGTTGTTGGAGGTCAAATATGTGCCCCGAAGCCCCATAATTAGTGGCAGAGCTGAGACTTAAAACTCAGGGCCAGATTGTGCCAAAACCTGAGGTCTTTCTTGTCTTGCAGATTCCTGTGACCTCTTTTGAGTTTTGACAGCTGAATTGTAAATCCTGAGAAAGATGTCCATACTGTTGCTGAGGTGTCCTCAGCATCTAGCACAGTGCTCACAATCTGGCAGGGTTCCATAAACACCTGCCAGGGGGTTAAGAAGGAAACTTCTTTCTCTCCTAAACAATAATTATTTTGTTGTTGTTCAAAGCTTATTTCAGTTCTTGATGGAGAAAAGGTACCGTGTCTATTTGAGCCTCTAGTTGAACCTCATTGAATTCGGGGCTAGCTTTAAAATGTCATGTCTCTTTGATCACAAATAATGGTTCCTAACAACAGACTGGTTTCAAATAGGAAAAGGAGTATGTCAAGGCTGTATATTGTCACCCGGCTTATTTAACCTCTACGCAGAGTACATCATGAGAAACACTGGGCTGGAAGAAGCACAAGCTGGAATCAAGATTGCCGGGAGAAATATCAATAACCTCAGATATGCAGATGACACCACCCTTATGGCAGAAAGTGAAGAGGAACTAAAAAGCTTCTTGATGAAAGTGAAAGAGGAGAGTGAAAAAGTTGGCTTAAAACTCAACATTCAGAAAACGAAGATCATGGCATCCGGTCCCATCACTTCATGGGAAATAGATGGGGAAACAGTGGAAACAGTGTCAGACTTTAATTTTTTGGGCTCCAAAATCACTGCAGATGGTGATTGCAGCCATGAAATTAAAAGACGCTTACTCCTTGGAAGAAAAGTTATGACCAACCTAGATAGCATATTCAAAAGCAGAGACATTACTGTGCCAACTAAGGTCCGTCTAGTCAAGGCTATGGTTTTTCCAGTGGTCATGTATGGATGTGAGAGTTGGACTGCGAAGAAAGCTGAGCGCCGAAGAATTGATGCTTTTGAATTGTGGTGTTGGAGAAGACTCTTGAGAGTCCCTTGGACTGCAAGGAGATCCAACCAGTCCATTCTGAAGGAGATCAGCCCTGGATGTTCTTTGGAAGGAATGATGCTAAAGCTGAAACTCCAGTACTTTGGCCACCTCATGCGAAGAGTTGACTCATTGGAAAAGACTCTGATGCTGGGAGGGATTGGGGGCAGGAGGAGAAGGGGACGACAGAGGATGAGATGGCTGGATGGCATCACTGACTCAATGGACGTGAGTCTGAGTGAACTCCAGAAGTTGGTGATGGACAGGGAGGCCTGGAGTGCTGCAATTTGTGGGGTCGCAAACAGTCAGACACGACTGAGTGACTGAACTGAACTGAAAAATCAAATGTGATGCTATGTAGGGAACACCAGTGGTTAGAGTTCACCTGTTTGCACCAGCACTTGGTCCAGTCTCTATGCCCACGTCTCCTGGATTGGGGCAACAGCCCTTATTCTTACCCAAGGAGGTTTGTTTTGAAATGTTTAAGTCTGATCATACCATTTCCACGCAAAGGCAGCAAGGCCCCATGTGAGGGAGACCTGCTGTTTTCCTGCTCTGACTGGTTCCCTCTCTCCCCTTCTTGCTCACTCCAGCCACGCTGGCCTCTATGTGCTGTTTCTCCAGCACGAGACTGTCTTCTCCCCTGGTCTTTGTACTGCCTGTCTCATCCCCCTCTGCCTAGATTCCTTTTCCTTCAGGTGTTTCTAGTCTTTGCTCAAACGTCCCCTTTACAAACTGTGCTGAACGTGCCACTTAAAATTGTAACATCTCCCCACCTCCACACACTCCATCTTCATCCTGATCTGCTTTTTTATTTTTGCCTCTTTCGATCACTGATCACCTTCAAATATTTAATTTAGGTAGGTGTTAATGTTCACGGTTTATGCATAGCCATCCTTAAGGGAATATAAGCTCCACCAAGGCAGGAATCTTGGCTTCCTTGCCTGTTGTCTCCTAAGAAACTAGACTGAGCATATGATGTTTATCAAATATTTGTGAATTAATGAAACATGCTCATCCTTTACCTGGACTTGCATGACTACTTTACATGTCAATCTGGAAAAAAGAGGAAAATTATTTTCTATTTCACAACCACCAGGTTAGCTGCGCTCCTACATCACGTGGGACACAATTTTTCAAGAAAGATGGCCCAGCTCCAGAGCCCAGGCTCCAGTTACAGTATACCTGTCTCCTTTTTGTCTTCTTACTGGAACAGGACTGATGCTGAAGCTGAAGCTCCAATACTCTGGCCGCCTGATGTGGAGTGCTGACTCATTGGAAAAGACCCTGATGCTGGGGAAGATCGAAGGCAGGAGGAGAAGGGCAGCAGAGGGTGAGATGGTTGGATAGCACCCCCAACTCAATGGACATGAATTTCAGCAAACTCTGAGAGATAGTGAAGGATCCTGGCGTGCTACAGTCCATGGGATTGCACAGTCAGACACAACTTAGTGCCTGAACAACAACGGGAGCAATTGCCTTAGAGAAGGAATCCCTTCTCCAGGCCAGTGGAGGTTGTGTCTGGAACTTGTTACAATGCAGTTGTCCAGATCGATGACTTGGGACCTTGTGGCAATGGAGTGGTGCACAGAGCCCACCTGGGGAGATGGTGAGCAGTGTTCCCCTGGCCAGAAGCACTTCTACTCAAACTCAAATGGTGTTACAGCTGCATTCACAGATGGTGTGTAAGACCCAGGGCTGGTCTTCAAATACAGGACCGAGAAGACCATTATCTTGGTCTAGCTCTTTCTAGAAATGTCCCCAAACTGCCTATTTGCGGATGTAGGGGGAAGAGAAAATAAGTAAACGTGTGATTTTTAAAGCATATGTGTCTATTAAGAGAGACTTAAATACGATGCAATTTCAAGGGAAAGAAACTCATGAGACTGTAGCATGCAACTGTCCCTTACATGCATCGTGTGAGTTGCTAAGTAGAAGGTCAAGTGTATAAGAAGAAACTCAACAAATACCTGCTGCAGGATTGAACTTTATAGTTCAATTAAGGTATGACGCTGGCATACCAAAACTTGCCCTGGCACATCTTGATATAAAAATAGCACAAGGCAATGCAACCAGACAACTATTTTCAATATCACACATGCCCTCTTAATAGATGACATATGGTTCTCCCATATGGCATATTAGTACAAATACTTATACTCTGATATGGTTAGTTTTTAATCCAAGGATTTCCAAGTACTTTACAAACACTGTTCATTAACACAGTCTTCCCTGGGGAAGTTGCAGTGCCTCACAGAGATACAAAACACAATCAATAACCATTAAGGAATGACAATAATAAGAAACATATTAATGTGGCATTTTTTTTAAAGAATAGGAAACAAAAGGGAATTAAGCAACTTTCCAAAAGTCTTTTAATGAATCCATGGGGCAGCTAGGGATAGACATCAATTTATGCTGGTGTTTCTGGTTATAAATTACACTGGTTTTCAGGTTGTGAAACATAGCCTGGTACCTATATCATAACTGGAAAAATTATGGCCAAAATACAGCTCTTTCGCTCTAACAGGCAAAACAGCAAGTGAACTTTTTCATTAACTTTAAGCCCTCAGGTTAAACTCCCTTCTAAAAGTTACATTTCTCATTGTTGTCATTTATGTGTCTGAATTGAGATAACTGGGATGCCTACACATTTTGTTTAAAACAGACACACATTTTGCTCTGTGCAGAAGTTACATTCAGAACTGGCAAGACAAAACACTGGTTGGCTTTTTTGTGGAATATTAGAAAAGTATATAAAGATGTTCTTTGAATAGAAGAATCGTCCCATGAATAAATTCAAAAGCTGTTAGGTATCTCTGTCATGAATTAATGTTTGTTGAGTGCTTACAAAGTTCAAGATGGTGGAGAGGGAATAAATTAGGTTATCTGAAAGACAAAAGACTTTCCTTTTGGGAGGTGACAAAAGAAAGCTGGAAGGAGCGTCTTCCTGAGAGGCACCTGTCTGCACAAGGTGAAACTGAAGCTTGAGACAATCCAGAGAGAAACAGAATTTTATCTCATATTATGACAAACCTAGATAGCATATTAAAAAGCAGAGACATCACTTTGCTGACAAAGGTTTGTACAGTGAAATTTATGGTTTTTCCAGTAGTCATGTATGGATATGAGAGTTGGACCATAAAGAAGGCTGAGAGCCAAAGAATTGATTCTTTTGAGCTGTGGTGTTGGAGAAGACTCTAGAGACTGTAAGGAGATCAAACCAGTCAATCCTAAAGGAAATCAATCCTGAAAATTTATTGGGAGGAGTGATGCTGAAGCTGAAGCTCCAATACTTTGGCCCCCGGATGCGAAGAACTGACTCATTGGAAAAGACCCTGATGCTGGGAAAGATGGAAGGCAAAAGGAGAAGGGGGCAGCAGAGGATGGGATGGTTATATAGCATCACTGACTCAAAGGATATGAATTTGAGCAAACTCTGGGAGATGGCAGAGGACAGAGGAGGCTGTCATACTGTAGTCCACGTGGTCATAAAGAGTTGGAAACAAGTTAACGACTGAACAAAAATTAATGTTGCCCATTTCTCTTGTGTCTTTTTAAAAACATTGCTTCTCAAAATTAAGAAAAAAACCTCTCAAAATTAAAAAATTAAAAATTGAATATACACCATGACTAGTGTTCTATTTCTCTCGGATGGTTCTGCTCTCAAGATAATTAGTGGGACTGGAGTCTTGGAACAGAGAGCTCAGTGGAGCAGACAGATCCTGAGGCTGAAGCTGTCAAACCCCCACTGCATCCCTTGGCACCCACCTCTGATCACGCGCTCACATGGCTGTGGTTTCTCCTTGTGAACACCCATGGCACTGTGCTCAGGGTTTTCTCCTAGTTCAAAATGATGCTTGTCCTGTGCAGCCAGTTTGGAAGCAGCCCTCAACCAATGATGGACAGCTGCTTTCATGCCCCTACGGTGGGACCACCTTGAGATTCCCACATGGTCTCCCAGAGACGCAGCCCTGCATTTATCTCCTTCCCTCCCCTGTCTCACACCCATGTGCCCCTTCCTGTCTTTCTGGAATCACTCTCTAAAGCAACTGCTCACCCTTGAATCTTTGTCTTAGGGTGGGCTTCTAGGGAACCTGGTCTAAGACATGCTTAAGCCAAATAATTACATGCTGTTCTCAATCATAAATGCTAATAGAGGCAAGTTTTCAGGTTGCCAAGAGGGCTTCTAAGAAGGCCATCAGAGGGAGCTTTCCTGGGGAAAGCATCTGAGCTGACAAGGCATTTATTAAGTGAAATTAATAAGGCAAAGAGAGAGAGGAGCGTTCCAGGTGAAGAGCATGTCCACAGAACTTTATGTGAAAAAGACCCTGGAGTCTTTGAAGACTCAGGGGCAGCCAATGGGGCTAAAGTACAGCTGGTGAGGGCCATGAAAAGTGCCAGTGTTAGTTGCTTAGTTGTGTCTGACTCTTTGCAATCCCAAGGACTGTAGCCCGCCAGGCTCCTCTATCCATGCAATTGTGCAGGCAAGAACACTGAAGTGGGTAACCATTCCCTTCTTAGGGGATCTTCCCGACCCAGGGATGGAACTCAGGTCTCCCACAGAGCAGGCAGATTCTTTACCATCTGAACCACCAGGGAGGGCCAGGAGCTGGGCCTAAACGAGAGATATCTAGGCAAGTCGAGCAGGATGAATTAATGGGGAGATGGAATGTTCCATGGTGGGGAACAAGACTAGAGGTGAGAGAGAAGGTGAGTGTTTGGAAGTCACTGCAGGGACCCTCTCAGCAAGGGGAGTGGAGCATGGAGAGAAGGCAGACGAAGGCCCAGCAGTCAGATCACAAAGGGCTCTGGACCCTCTGCTAGGGAGGCAGAGGCTTCCACAGAGGGGAGTAGGGGGCCACGGACGGGTTCTCCTTCACATGGCTGCTTTGTGAAGCATGGACTGATGCGGGCAGCAGGAACAGATAAGTGACTCATATGGAACTGATTAAAATATTGCAGACTAGAGATGATGGACGGAGAAGGCGATGGCACCCCACTCCAGTACTCTTGCCTGGAAAATCCCATGGACGGAGGAGCCTGGCTGGCTGCAGCTCATGGGGTCGCTAGGAGTCGGACACGACTGAGCGACCTCACTCTCACTTTTCACTTTCATGCATTGGAGAAGGAAATGGCAACCCACTCCAGTGTTCTTGCCTGGAGAACCCCAGGGACAGGGGAGTCTGGTGGGCTGCCATCTATGGGGTTGCAGAGTCAGACATGACTGAAATGACTTAGCAGCAGCAGCAGCAGCAGGGAGCAGAAACAGGACATGAACCTTGGTCGTCTGTTTCCAAGTGAAACCGATTCGTCACGATGCTTTAATGCTACCTGGACTCCCATCCAAGCATTTGGCCTGGAAATACTAGAGGTTGGGGAGCTATCATTGAACCTGGGAAACAAAGGGGAACGTTGGTATAAGGTGCCCATGAGACGTGCCGTAGAGACGTTTCAGTAGAAAGGAAGGGAAGCTAAGCAGATGAAGAGGAAAAACAGCCCACTAGGAAGCCTTCTAAAATATTATCAAGAAAATTTTTATAAGACTTAAAAAAAAATTAAAGTGGACATTTTAAAATACAGTTATGCTACTTGCTGAAAATCCTGGTTAGGTTTCTATTTATCTCTTTTGTGATATCATCTGGGCTGTATGTTTTGACCAATGGTTTGAAATAGTTGCTTCCACTATCTATTCTCTTCATGTCACAAATAGGAATATATCCAACTGTGAGCCCTCCTGACCAGCCTGAACAAAAGGAGAACACCAGTCTTCTTTACCCCTGTTCTGCATCCATTCTGTGATTTCCAGACCTATTGTGATTTCTCTTTTTCCTACGTGTGTCCAATATCCTCATGTTTTCTTTCCCATCAAGGTGTGCTTTAAGAAGGCATCAGCTGTCACTTTCAATTCAGTGTAAATCACTTTTATTTAGTAATTAACTCATCACCTCTCCGAAGTCTACTGATAA
The DNA here is from genome assembly GCF_042477335.2 of Ovis canadensis. Taxonomy (NCBI): domain Eukaryota; kingdom Metazoa; phylum Chordata; class Mammalia; order Artiodactyla; family Bovidae; genus Ovis; species Ovis canadensis. The sequence continues at coordinate 24,889,878 of NC_091257.1, read as the reverse complement.
CACTCTTAATTACCTAGTCTTTCCAACTATAACACTAGTACTTATAATTACTATACTGAGAATCAAGCTCTCCTGGTCCTGAATTTAAATACCTCCAAATTACTATCAGACATACCCAAAAAGAGTTACTGGGGTCTTACTTCACTTTGAATAAATAAAATTTTCTACATATATTTTTTGTGTGTGCGCTTCCCAATGGTATCTCTATTTCCCTTGTGCCAGAGCAATACCTGTTGGCAGTGGATCACTTCCTTGAGATGATAACCACACTCCTAATAGCCACCTGACCCAGTTAGTCAACAGACTTAAGGAACAGGCAGAAATTGTCTACGGTGGCTGATGTTATTTTAGACCACAAGTCAATGTAAATATCAGATGCCACATCAAAAGACAAATAGGAACATTTGTTTCCTCTCTCCTGGTGGCCAAGTAGGCCACAGACAGTCAAGCATTGCCAGTATATACGATGCCACAGACCTAAGCCACACATGAGTCTCTAGCTGTACAGTATTCTGGCATGTACTCTGTTCTTTCTGCCAAATTGGTCAATTTGCAGAAGTCTGCTCTTATCTGAAACCCTTTTGGATCACTCTAAAGGAATTCCAGCTGTCTCCTCTCCACAGAAACATGTTTGGTAAAAATATATATCAGACAGCCTGGGATCAATGAGAGGAGAAGCCTCTGTGAGTGCATTCCGAATGGAAATCAGGTTGCCCGGCGGTCACTGGCCTCCCCCTTCCCACGGATTCTCGGGGCAATCATCTAGTACACAGAGCCTCTTCCCATCTAAACAATCGAACCCCACGAGGAGGTGGCGGCTGCAGCAGGGCGCAGCAGCAGCCACTGTTCGATGGTGGGGGTGATGGAGCACTACTGTCAGGAGGACCAGAGCAGAGCGTGAGCACAACAGCAGCTCGAGAAAGCTTTTCAGGACTTTCTATCTTCTTGGCAGTTTGCTTATGAGAATAAATTACTCTACCTCTCCCAATTCACATTACCAGTGTTGGATGAATCCGGACTTGGTGGAACCAATTTCCCTGTTTTATCCCAGAGGATCCGTACCTTCCAGAAGTGTCAAAAAGGCTTGTGTTTTTGAAACTTACTCTGTGAATATTTTCTTCAGAAAACTCCCAAATAGCAGTATTGCAATGCATGCTGCCTTCTGCCTGACAAGGTCAATGAAAAACATGTCAAATTAGATGAAGTGATTTTCTGATTACATGACGGTGTCTGGACAAATACTCAAATATAGGCGTTTCATCCTTTGAGCCACCCAAATGAATGGCAAGTGAACAATTTCCTCTAAAACTGGCTATTAAATTTATGATTGGAATAATTTAGAGAAACAAATAATTACAGGAAGAAACATTATATATTCCAGAATGAAAGGTGATCTTTCAAAGTCTGTCCTATGAAAACTAATTAAATTGTAATTTGGGTCCATTTTAATTACAACTAATAATACATCCTACAAGGTAAGCTTTAAGAGGGTTAAACAAAGACTTAAGACTGTGGTTGTTATGTTTAGGAAGCTGAGATTCATTGCCTCCTGAAATATCTTCCTTTATCATAGTCAAAAATCCCCACTCTTGCAAGAGTTTTCCATGTTTTCCTGTAGGGTTTTCATTGACTGCCCTGATCTAGCAATTTTGTAGTGCTACAAGTTTGAGCACTGTAATAAAATAAGAAAGCAGCATTACTTATTTGGGGCTATCTTAAACATGAAATATGATGACAGTTTTTAATTTCTCTTTAGTTTTTTTTTTTTTCTTTTTGCCTCTTCTAGTATGAATTCATTCATCACATTTGTATGTTAACACACCATCTTTTGTTGACTCATGGACCAAAATAATACTTTTTTTTTTTTAATAAATACTCTGGTAAAATTAAAATGCTGATTAAAAAAAAAAAAGAATTGTTATCCAAGGATTTTGATTCCAGTTTCTGATAAAGACACAAGATTGTGTGTGTGTGTGTGTGTGTGTGTGTGTGTGTTCCATGTCACCCATGAGGCATGCTGATATTAGGAAAACAGTGAAGACCCAAAAGTCAAAAGCAGAAGACCAGATCATTTTCTCCCATTAAAAGCCAGATCTGACAGCAATCCCCAGCACATCACCACTGCCATATAAAGTCTTCATGGTGCCAATACTTAGTGAGCAGTAACGAATACTTCCTGGCAGTCCATACATTCTTCATTCTGCTTGTTGGAGAAGGTTATTGTTATTCACGTGATGGACAGAAACGAAAAATGAGTTCTCTGAGTGACCATAACCCTGCAGGTTCATAATTCTTTTCTGACAGTACCACATTAATCATTTTAGTGACTTAATTTCTGAGCCTGTTTCTGTCTCCCTGAAGGAATGAGAGGAAGCCTATGTAAAATGTATCCAATCTGAAGAGAGGACTTGCAACTCTTTACCTCAAGCAAGATACATTAGAAACATGGAAAGGATCCTCTGTTTTTATGGCTGGGGGTATGGAGAAGCGCACCTAAATATTTCCTGAGGATGCAATGAGCATCTTTCCACGGTTATTTTAGAGCAGGGGTCAGCAAACTCCAGCCCACAGGCTTGTTTTTGTACAGCCTGCGCACTAAGAATGGTTTTTACATTTTTCTAAAAGAGTTGTAATAAAAACAAAGAAAAATATGCGACAGAGACCATATGTGGCATGTGAAGTCCAAAGTATTTCCCATCTGGTCCTTTACAGAGGTGTGCTGCCTCCTGCTTTAAGATCAACCTGGTGAAATAGAGGGAGATGGCTCAGCCAGCCTGCAAAACCACACATCTGAACGCCTCGTGGAGGGGTGATTATTCATGGAGCATAGGAATCGGCTTGATTGACCATTAAGATGACTGTCAGTCCACCAGACATCACTTTCTGCAAGGCAGTGAAGTCCCTGGTTCTGACATCTTCTCACTGATTTCAAGACCTCAGACTGTTTTGAAAATGATTTCTGATTAAACATCAACTTAAGTCAATAAGAGGATTTAATATTTGAGGGCCCAAGGAATCGGAGGGCAGAGACACAGCTGGGATGGAGGAAGTCTTGGAAAAGGAAACTAGAAAGTCTTTTAGGATTATGGTGGTTAAAAAATCACTTACTCTTAAAAAAAAAAAACAACATTGAAAAACCTACTCACAAATTCTTAGATATTTCTCCCTTCAAAAGGTGGAGCTTAATTTGCCTTCCCTTGAATGTGCTGGATTTGTTAAAGACCTGCTCATAGTTAACAGAATACAGCAGAAGTGATGGTGTTTTAGTTTTGAGATTAAGTTATAAAAGGGCTGCCACTTCTCATCATGAACATGCACTCATTCTTTTGGATCATCTGTTCTGCAGGAAGCCAGCTGCCTGTAGATAGGACATGAGCCAGTATCTTCATCTCATGAGTATACAGACCAGGCTATGGAGAGACCCACATGGAGAGGGACTGTGGTCTCTGGTTGATAGCCAGCAAGGAAGTGCCCAGAATCAGCTCCCTCAAGAGAGGGTGTCTGGGGGAAGGTTTGGTGAGTATTTAGGGACACGGAGCTGATGCTGCAAATACTATGTTACAAAGATTAATCCCATCTTCAGTCAGCTGTGGGTTTCAAGGACCCACCAGGGCTTGAGTCAATTTGGGTATGATTGTGCTTTCCCTTTTGCAATCGATTTGTATCCTCAAAGACTGCAGTTTTTCATGATCCAGCCCATTCCACAGAGTCCTTCCTCCTCTATGGAAACTGCTATTTAGTCTCTAAGTTTAGAACAGTTGGTTTCTTTAAAAGAAGTCCCAATATTGCCAAAGAGAATTCCAGCAATTTGAGCTGCTCACTCCTGGTTCCCTTCCCCCTTTTTCCAGCCTCTCCTCTAAGCTTACTTCCCTTTTCTTCTAATTCACCAGGTCCCTCTTCTGCCTGTTCTCTATTTTCCCTGCGCTGTGCACTTTGGGACATCACTGGAAGACAGCACTCCAACCTCCCACCTCCAACCCCTACACCTTTAGCTCAAAGAGCCATGGATGAGACAGGGCATTCCTCCTGATCTGATCTAGCTTTCTCATGTGTACAATGAAGAGAGCCAAGCTTATGAAGAAGAGTTTCTTCATAATCCCTGTTGACACTTGGCATCAAAACGTGTAAAGACTGGTGTGGTCATCAGCTGTTCTTTATAACAGCACATAGATGCTGTACTATAAGGAGAAATATTTATTTTCATCTCCAGTTCTTGGCACAGAGCTCCTAAAACCCTTGAGTAATTTCCTGAGTGGTAAGAGTTAATAGTAGCAACTTTTGTTACTCATAATAAACCATACCTTAGTTTATGCTAATGAGATGACTTTAGGATGGAGGCTGATTGCTAGAGGACTCAGCTATGTGACCAGAGGGTTGGAACTTTCAGTCCAAACCCCAATCTTTAGGGGGAGGAAGGGCTAGAGATTGAGTTAATCATCAATGGCTGATGATTTAATCAACCATGTGTATGTAATGGAACCTCCATAAAATATGTAAGCAATAAGATCTGGACAGCTTCCTTGCTGGAGAACATGTCCACATGCTGGGAGGTGGCATGCCCCAACTCCCCACAAGCTCCTGTGCTGGGGATCCTTCAGGATCTTGCCCTGGACCTCACTCTTCACTTGCATGCTTTACAACAAACTGGTAATGGTAAATACGCTGTTTTCCCTGAGTTCTGTGAGCTGGTTTAGCAAGTGATCAAACCCAAGGAGGGGTTTGTGCAGATCTCCTTACTTGATAGCTGGTCAGTCAGAAATACAGGTGGTTCAGACCAGCAGTTGGCACCTAGGGTGGGCGTCATCTTCTGGGACTGAGCCCTTACCTGCTGAGTCTGATCCTAACCAAGGACAGTTGGTGTAGAACTGAGTTAAATTCTCGGACACCCAGCTGATGAAGGCAGAGAGCTGGAGAATTGGCTGGCACAAGGAAAACACCTACACATTTGGTGTCAGAAGTGTGAACAGAAAGATCGTAATAGTAGTACTCAGGCACTGAGCTAAACGCGTCACACGTGTTGTCTCATTTAATCCTCACCCAAACTATCATGAGGTGCATTCCTTCACTTCATTTTTAAGATAAGACAATTGAGGTTTCCAACTAAGAGATACACTGAAATTTTCACTGATAAGTGAGATTTAGGTCCATCTGTCTACTCTAAGATTAGGTCCATACTCAGTTCCTCAGCTCCTTTTTAGCATCTGGAAAACACCCTAACAAATTCATTGCTGATTAGACTGAAATGCCTGTCACTTCCCAAAGATCGTTGTTAATAAGGATAACAGACCTTTCTCTGGAGTAGATTTAGCTGTTGTCAAATAACCACAGGTCTGATATTCTAGGGGCTATTTTTCTGCCCAGGAAAAGGAAGATTTCAAAACCTAAATTATACACAAGGCAGGCAATCTGGAAAAGAGAGGGATTCCTAGGCTTCCTGTAACTGTAGCCGCCACATTCTGCTTTGGGAAGCAATGTTTTATTACCATGCTCACTGCTCTTTTAGTCCCCAAAGAACACTTTCAACAATGATTTATCTTAATTTAACTTTTTTCTTTTTTTCTTTCCCCAGGAAAGGAAGCAGTGTGTTTCATTCAAGAGAAATGATTTGCAGTCATGGCAAACTCCCCTTGCTCATTTGCTTATCTGTGTGTTCATTCATGGCCACTTACAAATATTTACAGAGTGCCTGGTATTAAAAAAAAATGTTGTATCTCTAAAATACTATCAATACTTTCACTTTTAGAGGTAAGCATATATGAGAGTTTATGGATGCACTTATACTCTCTCTCTATATATATTTTAATACACTGTTTGCTTTGACCAGAGTTGAAGTTCCGTAGTAGAAATATATTATTTTGAAGATAAAAAAGCAGGCAACAGCCAGTAATAATTGACAGTATTTTCAACATAAAGAGCAAAGAGTCTTCTATAAACTAAAAAGAAAGACACAAACAAGTACATTCCAAGCTTATGTATGTCACAGTTTTCAGGAAACTGGCTTTTTATTTCTTTTCTTGGCTGAAACTTCACTGTTAGCTCATAAGGGCTTATGATTCTTTTTGCTGGCACCTGTTGAAGAAATAATGGCAAACTTACTGAAGGGATAACAACAGATAAATGACCAGGAGTGTTCTACACAGAGGAAAGTGAAAGTTCAAAATCTCTTTAGGGAAAGGCTACACATACAAGGCAGGAAAACAATAATTTGACCATACTTTTTCTGGAGAACTAGCAGGACTGTGTCCAATATGATTTTCCTGGGCTGAGTCAGTTTTCAATTTTATACTCAGGCTACTTAAAAAAGGATTTTGGGTTTTGGATTTCTTCTTGTGGAGAGAGAAAAATGGATATCTATCACCTAGAAGAAGTAATCTTAATAGTAACACTATAACAGTGGTGACAGCTATCATTTCTGAGTGCCGACTACATACTTGCACATCAGACTTCAGGCTTGTTCTTTTATATGGGGGAAGTGGGCTTCCCTGATGACTCACTGGTAAGGAATTTGCTTGCAGTGCAGGAGACCTGAGTTTGATCCCTGGGTTGGGAAGATCCCCTGGAGAAGGAAATGGCAATCCACTCCAGTATTCTTGCCTGAGACATCCAATGGACAGAGGAGCCTGGCAGGCTACAGTCCACAGGGTCACAGAGTTGAACTTAGTGACTAAACAACTTTTGCATATACTTCAAATCCCTGCCCAGATCCCAGAATGTAAGGATTATTATTCCCTTTTATTATTATTTTTCCCCTCCCTATTATTATTTTTTCATTTCACAGATGAAAAAAAAAATGGGCTTAGAGGGACTTAAAGTCTACAAGCTAATAAGTGGCAGAGCTGGCATTCAAATGGGATCTAGCTGACACCCAAGCCTGTGGCGTTTCTGCCATGACACATTGCATGGTGCCTCTCCAGCTGACTGTGGACCAGGCAAACTTTCTCAACTTATTGTATGAAAACACTCGCTGCCATATAATTAAATTTTATGCAGAATTATATTTAACTTAGGATCTAATTAAATTTCTAGGCACAGGTTCAAGGTGAAATCATTACTGTCTTTTGTTTCATGACTTTGTTTTCATTCTTTGTCCCAGTAAGTATCCTCTTGACACCCTGATAACTTCCTCTGAAGGAGTCAGAGGGGATATTTTAATCACGTTTCACAGATGACTAATTTTTGTGGTCAGTGAGCTAGACAGCTTCAAAACTTACCTTGGTGTATTTGAAAACTAACCTTTTACACTTTCAACGAATAAGCTAAAAAGTAAAACCTCAGGGCTCAGCCTCCTAAGATCTATGTCTGGATTTCAAAATCCAGGTCTTAAATTCCTTAATGTGGCTCTTTCCATGATTTCTAAGACCTTTATTTTAAAATGCATACTGAGGAAATCTTGACCTGCAAAAACAATACTGAAGGATGCTGGTTATTAAAACATGGACCTGGTAGAGTGATTAGAAAACTAAGCAGATGATGTGGCCCAACTTTCCCTAATTGAATGAACAGTAGATAAGAAAATCTGCAGCAGCTGAGCAGCAGCGAGAGGGAGGCGAGTCCCTGTGGCTGCTGATATATAAACATCAGGCTTCCAAAGACAAGGTTAACATACCAGCCAAGGAATTTCCGGGAGTAAACAGAAGCTCAAATTTCACCTCTGCCTGCGGCTGCCATTTATAACAAAGCCCCTCATAAACAGTACTTTCAGCATTCCTTTGACCCACTGTCAAATAACTTGGAAATATAGAATGACATTTAAGAAGTGAACACACAAATTTTAAAAGCCTGATTCCACACTGCCTTCCAATTCCCCCTGCTGACTTTCTCAAGTCCTATTCTTGTAAGGCACAGGGTCTCTTTCTACAAGTATGTTTCCTGTGGAGACACATTCCAGCCACCACAGGCAGTCACTATATGTCTGTCCTTTTCTTGCCTTCATTTCCCCTTCCGAAGTGTTATCACTTCTCCTGCCGCGCTGACTTTCATTTTCTGTATCTGTGCTGTGCTCACTTTCATATGCCCTACTTCTTTCTCATCCTTGGCATTGACCTCTGGTGCGTGTGTGCTAAGTCCCTTTGGTTGTGTCCAACTCTTTGCGACTCTGTGGACTGCAGCCCGCCAGGCTCCTCTGTCCATGGGATTCTCCAGGCAAGAATACTGGAGTGGGTTGCCATGCTCTCCTCTAGGAGATCTTCCCAGCCCAGGGATCGAACCCGCATCTCCTGTGTCTCCTGCATTGGCAGGCGGGTTCTTTACCACTAGTGCCACTGGGGAAGCCCTTACCACTGGTGGGGTCCACCTTATCTATAGCTTCACTCCATATGCCCAGGCTTCCAGGTGGGGTTTGCAGCAATGCCAATACTTCCTTCAAGATTATATGTTGACCTTTCATCATCAAGCAAGAGTGGAAAGAAGGAAATTTATAATTAAGCATATTACTGGTCATAACATTATGTCCTCTTAACTGTAATTGTCTGTCTTAGAAAACGTGGACCATACAGTCCATGGGATTCTCCAGGCCAGAATACTGCAGTGGGTAGCTGTTCCCTTCTCCAGGGGATCTTCCCAACCCAGGGATCGAATACAGGTCTCCCGCACTGTAGGCAAATTCTTTACCAGCTGAGCCACGAGGTGAGCCCAAGAATACTGGAGTGGGTAGCCTATCCCTTCTCCAGCGGATCTTCCTGACCCAGGAAACGAACCGAGGTCTCCTGCACTGCAGGTGGATTCGTTATCAACTGAGCTATCAGGGAAGCCTTTTAGAAGACAAAGACACAATTCATGGAGCCATAATACTTCTCAAGGATAGACCTGAATGCTCTCCATTCGTTCTTTGCACTGGTAGTTGTCCTGTTTTCTCCTAGGAAACCTCCCCTCCCCTGCTCTAGGTCCATAAGTTTTAAGCATAATTGACCTCCTCTCTAGCAACCCCTGTGGTCCCTGAGTTGTCCTGTAACCTACACCTAGTTAGAGCACTGCATGTCTGGGGCTGACTCAAGACTGGCCAAACAGAGGCAATGAAACTTGGGTCCAGATCTTTTGTTGGAGTGGAGTGGTTGGGAAAGCAGCACATTTTTTTCCCCACTAGGGAGACGAAAGTCTAGCTGATGGTCATCCTGACCCTACCAAGAGAAGGGCATCTGAAATGGAGCCAACATGGATGAAGGCAGACCACAGAGATGGGGAGAGAGACCCAGTCCTAATGTCTCTGATTCTCTGATCAAACACGGCCTGGACTTTTCAGATGCACATTTGATTAAGCCAGTTTAATTTGACTTTCTGTCCTTCAGTCTGAAACTCTTGGCCCAGACAAACTATGTGGTGAGTGGCTTGTGGTTCTCATGCTTGGTTGCACATACAGCACCACCCTGGGAGCCTGAAAAATTACTGGCTTACAAATGTCACAGGCTGGTCGGAGCAGCCTCATAAAGTGTGCCCCCCCAGTTCAGAGTCACAGCTGAGCTCTGCTGCCATCATCATCAGAAAGTGCCTACTGAGTATACTATTTTTTTTTAATTAGTATCGGACTATAATTGTTTTACAACACTGTGTTAGCTTCTGCTATACAACAAAGTGAATCAGCTGGGCTGAGTGGCTTCAGTTGGGTCTGACTCTTTTGCAACCCCATGGACTTTGCAATCCTCTGTCCATGGGATTCTCCAGACAAGAACACTGGAGTGGGTTGCCATTTCCTCCACCAGGGGATCTTCTTGACCCAGGGATCAAACTCTCCTGTCTCCTGCATTGGCAGGCAGGTTCTTTACCACTAGCGCCACCTGGGAAGCCCTAATCAGTTACATGTGTACATAGATCCTTTGTGTAGATAGTATGCATATATCTCTTGGGCCTTCCTCTCACTCCTACGCTGACCCACACCTCTAGGTCACCACAGGGCGCTGAGTCGAGCTCCCCACTAGCTGTTGCACACACACGAGTGTATATATGTCAAAGCTACTCTCTCAGTTCGCCCCACCCTCCCCTTCCCCTGCTGTGCCCACACGCCCATTCTCTGCATCTGCGTCTCTATTCCTGCCCTGCAGATAGGTTCATCTGTATTGCTTTTTGGGATTCTATATATATGCGTTAACATACGCTATTCGTTTTTCTCTTTCTGAGTTACTTCTTGAGTGTAACCTTGCATGTGCTAATGCTTTGCTCACAGACAATCCTGGGGTTGTCATTTAGTCAATTTCCCATTTCTTTTACATCCACACCCTTTGGATTTAGTGCTCTTCTGCCCTCATCTAACATCAAAACTATCTCTTAGAGAAGAGCTGGGCCAGCTTTTTATACATATATCTACTATGTATATATATAGTTCCTTTGACTTGGCTACAGTACAATCCCCGGCTTATTACTCTTTTGATGGCACACATTCAAAATGCAAATTTTCATACACAAAGGAAGAATAACTCTTGAAATAACACTTGGTGCCATCGAGGACATGACGCTCACACTTGATTTAGTAGAGCTGCGTAGACAGCAGAGTGTGACTGTCTGCTCAGCAAAAGCAGCTAGGATTTAGAGTCAGCAAATTGTGTAGGAGAGGAATTTTAAAGCAGAAACAGGCACAGTGAGATGGTGGTGTAACGGAACTTCAGCCTTTCATAGAACAAGGGGTTTTGGGAGAGACCGTCCAGATCACGGAGATTAGACCCTTCACTTGGCAGAGATCAGAGACTTGGTAAGGTTGAGCTGCACCGACAGGAACCCAGAGTTTATTCCCCCACCTGCAGCCACTCTTTATCTCCCCATGCTTGAACCATAAGCCTCATGATTACATAAAGCAGACATTAAGACTTCCATGTTCATATTATCCCATCTCTGCTTGCTTCCCATTAGTAATCCCCAGTATTTTGCTTGGAATCTTGTTCCACAAGACTTGAAAAATGAAGTTATATATGTGTGTGTGTGCATGTGTGTGTATGATGGATACTGAAGCAGACTGTGGCCTCAAAAAGTGACTGCACCTATCTATATCCCATTCCACATCTTTTTTTAAAAAACGTGAGTGACATTGACACTCTCTGTCAAGAGGTGGGGTCTATGTTCTCTCCCCTTCATCCTGGGAGGGCTTGCTAATTGTCCCAACTGATAGAATGTGGTCAGAATGACACCACATGACTTTTAAGGCAAGGCCACGGAAGGTAATGTGGATTCCAGCTGGCTCCCGCCCCTGAGAGGGGCAGCCTGGGGGCTCAATGTGTAGGGGGCCAGCCGGCCTGAGGCCCCTCATGCCAGGGGTCATGGATAGAGAGTACATCGAGCCATAGAGATGCCCAAGGAGCCCCTGTTATTCCAGCCTTCTCCCCAGCCCAGGGCTCAGACAGTTGAGTGAGCCAGTAATCTGGATGGTACCATCTCCTAATTTCTGAGCCGCTCCACCTGATGCTGAGTCAGCTAGAAATAAACTGCCCATGAGCCCCCTCAGTAGGTCAATTTGTGGGCAAAATAAATGTCATTATTCTAAACCCAATTATTTTTCCAGTAATTTGTTATGCAGGAATTGTCCCTGGAACAGACATTATTCCCTCCTGGTAACAGGACTAACTCTTGGGGAGAAAATATTCAGGGGCCTGCTTATCAGGGTGACTTGGGGATTTGCAAAAGAAAGCGACTTCAGGCATGTAAGGGCTTAAGTCTACATAGCTTAAGAGCCAAATGCAAAATCACATGCAAGGCCAGTGAAAAAGCAACAGGAAGGGGAAAAATGAAGGGATGAAGAAAACCAAGCCGCCACCACAAAGGTGCACTACTGAACAATTATACTAAGTAAAGAATGAAAGAAAAGCAAGAGGACAGGAGGAGGGAAAGAGCGGTGAAGACTGGGAGCAGGCGAAGAGACACTGTCTTGGAGGCTTGGTCGCAGAAGGTATCGGCTTTCCAACAGAAGAGACCAACCGTGGTCCTAGCAGGAAGCAGCAACACATTCCGAAGGGTGTGACAAGAACGCACGTATGGACGGCAGTGGGGGTGGAGGGGTGGGAGGAGGTGGGAGACTGAGACTGACATGCATACCGATCCATGTGTCGAATGGATCAGCCAACGAGAACCTACTGTATAGCTCGGAGCACTCTGCTTAATGCTCTGCTGGTGTTCGGATAGCACAGCGGATTCGCTCTGCTCTGCAGGAGAAACTAGCACAGCGCTGTAAAGCAACTATCCAATAAAAGTTAATAAAACAAGGAAAAAGGGGTGTGAAGAGTTTAGAGAAAGATATTTTAAAAGATGTGGGCAGAAGCAAGGGCAGCAATAAGGGACAGTGAAGGTCCACAGGCCAATGATGGAGGGGCGCCATTACCAGCTGATTAACAGAACGCAAGCAATAGCTAGAGAGGGAGCGGACCATCCACAGGTGGAGTGGCCTCGGCTGGAGGAACACAGCTACTTCGGGCTGGCAAGGGTCCAGGAGCACAGATGTCTTAGAAATTTAGCCCCAACTCCAACCTCCTGTGAATGTCTTCCGCTGGTCTAGCCCATGGTTTCTTAATATGAGGCAAACATTTGTTCTTGGCAGGACAAAAAGTCCCCTCCAAAAGGCCACAGTTCATAAACAGATATACAGCATATTTGTGGCCTTACAATTTTGTGGTTGGGGGACAGCATAAGTCCAAAATGCCTGAAACAGCTCTCCCAGGGATCACAATAATGAAAAATCATTTGAGAAGTGCTGGCTTAACCAACCCAAAGCTCCAGGATGAGGGAGCCTGGTCAGTGAAGGTCCTTGGTGATTGAACATGCAGGGTTTATTGAAATTCTCCCTGATCTCTACCCTTTAAACCTCTGCACTGCGTCTATGTTGGGAACAGATGGCAGTGACAACCATTAATCCAGGGAAATTACCTACCCAGCAGAACCACCAAGGAGGAGAATTAGCAAAATGACCATCCACAGTGACAGCGAGACCGGTCCTCAGTGTAAAATTGCCTTTTTTTTGGATATATTTCAATATTTTTTAAAAAATGAGTAAACTGTCTAAAGGCATACCTGCATGTGTATATTAACTTTGCTAATCTGCTATTATATGATGAACAAGCCAAATTTGACAAAAGGGCCAGATTAAGTCTATTAGACATTCTAAATACCAAATATAGTTTGGTATGGAGTCCCACCCTCATACCAAAATACATATATTTTTCACCTGACCCAATCTTCAAAGGTGCTTCAAAAGAAAATTTCTCTTTAAATGATCTGATTATAATATTTTGAGTAATCAAAGTTGAGCATTTGTCACTTACTTATGATGCCCCTGCTTTGCTGATATCCAAAGCGTATGCCTAGTCTCTGTGTTGGTAGTGCGGTGGGCTTTGACTAGACATCGTGGGGAGGGTGCCTTCTGACCACGTGACTCCACTCCACCAAATGCATTATGCCATGACTTTTAAATAAAAAGTCTTAGCAGAAGACTCTGTCAGGTCTATGTTTGGGGACGTAGTTTTAATACAGAGAGCATCACTTTGTGTTACATATTAAGGTCACCCAAGGAGCATGTGTCACTTTGCCGGTGAAAAAAAAGCCCACGTGGCTGCTTGACACTAAGGAAACCAAATGTTGAAAGTGCTTGCTTTCAAAGTTCTTCCTAATACGGCCCTCAGTCCACGCTCACTTAATGTCAACCTCCGCATAACTTGGGCCCTTGCGTTCTTTCCTATTTGCCCGTCTCCTCTGTTTTGGACCTTTTTGGCTCTCTTCTCTTGGTATTTTCTTGTGCTGTGAAGAAACCCTTGGGAAAAACCTAGAGGCTTGCTCCTTCCCCTCCTTCAATGAGCCTGGGCCTCAGTGTTTTTCTGCATAGTCTCCAGGTGATTCTGAAACCAAAAACCCATGGCGAACCCAAAGCACTTTAGGCTCTAAGCCCAAAGTTTGAGAAGCACTGGCCTACGGTCTGGTATCAAGCTACCTTATTTCTAGACCTAAATTTTCAGAGGTTGTGGCCAAGCGACATTCTGCAAAGTGGTTGCTTCTCTAGGCCTCAGTCTCCTCATCTGTAAAATAGGGCTATTACAGCATATGCTCAGTAGTATAGTTATAAAGGTAGAATGAGATCATCAGTGTGATGTGCTTAGAACAATGTCCAGAACCGAATAAGTACACACTTACGTCTTCACTCACTGGCCCCTCAATGGTCTGGAAGTGTTCACGCTGCCCCCTCAAGCGCACAGTCAATAGGCAAGATGCTTACTCTTGGCATTGAGAGAATGAATGGGGCTGAGCCAGATTCCTAGAAAACAGGGCACTTAACCCTGTGATTCTCAACCTTGACTGCAAACTAGGTTCAACCAAGGTGCTTAAACAAATACAGTTCTACGGTCAGAGGCTGAACTTCACTAGTCTGGGGTGGGACACAGGAATGGGCATTTTTGAAAATCTCCCCAGATGGTTCTGATCAAACTGGCTTAGACAGCTGCTCAATAATCAACCCCAAACTGTTGTCCTTTTGTTATGTCCTGATCACCAATGACCTCCTGCTTTCTAAAACACTACTAGCTGTGGACCTACTCTTCTATAACCATGCTGGGTTGTATGTTGGATGGTTTAACCAAAGTTGGGCAATTTATTTTCTTGGTCACAGGTGTAATGGAAGGTCTACGGGAAGCCCATTCTGGCAACGGGAAGAAGTCATCAAGGAGCCTCGATCCTGCCAGCCTGGCCCTCATATGTAATCATCACAATCATCTGGTCATCTTATTTTAGATCATGTTTGTCAACTTATGGTCCACATATCTAGCACTCAGGTTTGGTTTTTTGTTTGTTTGTTTGTTTGTTTTATTTTAATTGTAGGTTAATTACTTTACAATATTGTAATGGTTTTGCCATACATCAACATGCATCCGCCACAGGTATACACGTGTTTCCTCATCCTGAACCCCCCTCCCTCTTCCCTCTCTGTACCATCCCTCTGGGTCTTCCAGTGCACCAGCCCCAAGCACCCATTACCATGAATTGAACCTGGACTGGCAATTCATTTCTTATATGATATTATACATATTTCAATGCCATTCTCCCACATCATCCCACCCTCTCCCTCTCCCACAGAGTCCAAAAGTCTGTTCTATACATCTGTGTCTCTTTTGCTGTCTTGCATACAGGGTTATCATTACCATCTACCTAAATTCCATATATATGCATTAGTATACTGTGTTGGTGTTTTTCTTTCTGGCTTACTTCACTCTGTATAATAGGCTCCAGTTTCTTCCACCTCATTAGAACTGATTCAAATGTATTCTTTTTAATGGCTGAGTAATACTCCATTGTGTATATGTACCACAGCTTTCTTATCCATTCATCTGCTGATGGACATCTAGGTTGCTTCCATGTCCTGGCTATTACAAACAGTGCTGCGATGAACATTGGGGTACACGTGTCTCTTTCAAGTCTGGTTTCCTCAGTGTGTATGCCCAGCAGTGAGATTGCTGGGTCATAAGGCAGTTCTATTTCCTGTTTTTAAAGGAATCTCCACACTGTTCTCCATAGTGGCTGTACTAGTTTGCATTCCGACCAACAGTGTAAGAGGGTTCCCTTTTCTCCACACCCTCTCTAGCATTTATTGCTTGTAGACTTTTGGATCGCAGCCATTCTGACTGGTGTGAAATGGTACCTCATTGTGGTTTTGATTTGCATTTCTCTGAGAATGAGTGATGTTGAGCATCTTTTCATGTGTTTGTTAGCCATCTGTATGTCTTCTTTGGAGAAATGTCTAAACATAAACCAGAAACTATAAAACTCCTAGGGGAGAACACTGGCAAAACACTCTCCAACATAAATCACAGCAGGATCCTCTATGACCCACCTCCCAGTATATTGGAAATAAAAGCAAAAATAAACAGATTGGACCTAATTAAACTTAAAAGCTTCTGTACAACAAAGGAAACTATAAAGCAAGGTGAAAAGACAGCCTTCAGAATGGGAGAAAATAATAGCAAATGAAGCAACTGACAAACAACTAATCTCAAAAATATACAAGCAACTCCTGCAGCTTAATTCCAGAAAAATAAATGACCCAATCAAAAAATGGGCCAAAGAACTAAACAGATTTGGTTTCTAAATACTGTTCATTAAATGGAACCATAGCTCCTTGAAGAAATGACTGCTGTCAGGGTTGGGGGAGGGAAAGCATAAAATGAGCTTGAGTATCTGCTTACACTGGAAAGCAAGGAAGAGCTCAAACACGATGGGTGCATGTTAAAAGAACACAGAAGCCACCCCAAAGGGGTCCCTGATGGTAATGGATTATAATCCACTGAGTAGAATAGAAATGGAGAAGGCAATGGCACCCCACTCCAGTACTCTTGCCTGGAAAATCCCATGGATGGAGGAGCCTGGTATGTTGTAGTCCACGGGGTCGCTAAGAGTCGGACACGACTGAGTGACTTCACTTTCCCTTTTCACTTTCATGCACTGGAGAAGGAAATGGCAACCCACTCCAGTATTCTTGGCTGGAGAATCCCAGGGACAGAGGAGCCTAGTGGGCTGCCATCTATGGGGTTGCACAGAGTCGGACACGACTGAAGCGACTTAGCAGCAGCAGAATAGAAAACTATGAGTCCATATGGCATAAGCAAATAAATCAATAATTTGTAAGGCTGATGAAGGACAGGATAAATTCAATACACTTGGACTGACTGGCCCCTCTGTGCAGAGATTGGGCCAGGTAGCTTTTGGAGATCATCTTGTTGAAATCTCACTACACAGACCCATAAGGTATGTTTTTACTGACCATTTAATATGAAGAAGCTGCCTTTTAGTTAGACAATCTGCCCAAGTAGGGAAGCAGAACTTGGGCCCTGAGAGCTCTGTCCACATTCAGGCTGAATTGTTTGTCTCTATGAGTAGGTGGGTCCATATGTTGTCACCAAGCCAGGGCATCTCCAACAGTGAAAGGGAACAGGCACCAACAGGGTCAAGGACAACAGGCATACGAGTCATCCTGGGTCCCACAGGACATGGCTACTCTGCAGGTAGGTTCAGCCCTTCTCCCCATGGAAAATACCTTAACAGTCATATCCTCTAAGCCCCATTCAGAATCCTAGGGCAGGCTGTCCAGGACTTCACAGTCCTAACCTCAGTTCTGTTTAATGGGTGAATGTGGTGAGCACAACTAAAAATAAAACAGACCCTTGGGTCCTTCTCCTAACCTGTGGCAGGGAGATAGCTCAGAGCAGCCCTGAAATTAAGCAGAACATAGAGTATAATCAAACCAAGATGGTGACACCGGCTTTTCTTCTATTCTGAATTTTACCATGGAAATTCACATTTTGCTTTAATTCGTAGTATTTTAAGGTCTAGAGGATAAAAAACAAAGCTTTCCTTCGTGAGAAAGTTGCTTTTCCTCATTCCCGCTTTTTTCTTTCTTATTTTAGTTTTAAAATCTGGTCAATCATTGAGCTCGTTTGAATGATGGCAAAGTCAAAATTATGACTGCCTGATTTTACCCTTCAGTGCACTTGTCAAAAAAATTAAATTAAAGATCATGCTTTTGAATATAATGCATGAAGCGCTTCATGGCATCCTGAAACAAACATCCAGAGAATGTTTGTTCTGTCCAGCCACTCACAAAACAGTTTGTCACGTGGTATTTTCATATGCAGAGAAAATAAGAGGGCAGAGAGAAAATGCTGTCTCTCGGGGAATACAAAGTGCATTCCACCCATGGTTCATATATTCAGAAAAATTTATTTTAGTAAAAACAATAATAATAATACTTCTAATAGCAACATTAGATCCTTCAAAACTTGTCGAGTACTTCCTAGTTTCCAAAATGTTTCCACATCTAATTTCATCTGACAAAAGAGATCAATAATATTTTAAAGTGCAGTATCAGGCTGCTTGATTTAGCACTGCCAGGGCTGGGGCTCCTGAAGAATAGGCCTCACATACAGGCTTGCTGAATACGCTATGTTGAGGCAATTGTGCAGCGAGAGTCACAGTGCTAGTGCTTTCTGTAAAAATACGATGGAAAAATCACATGCAGTTCCAAAAATCACTGAAGGCTCTGGAGATGAATGTATGGAGAAAATCACTACTCTAAGCTTTCTACTGAATTTTAGAAGCCTAAAGTCAAGTCAAGGCCATGGTTTTTCCTGTGGTCATGTATGGATGCAAGAGTTGGACTGTGAAGAGGGCTGAGCGCCAAAGAATTGATGCTTTTGAACTGTGGTGTTGGAGAAGACTCTTGAGAGTCCCTTGGACTCCAAGGAGATCCAACCAGTCCATTCTGAAGGAGATCAACCCTGAGATTTCTTTGGAAGGAATGATGCTAAAGCTGAAACTCCAGTACTTTGGACACCTCATGCGAAGAGTTGACTCATTGGAAAAGACTCTGATGCTGGGAGGGATTGGGGGCAGGGGGAGAAGGGGACGACAGAGGATGGGATGGCTGGATGGCATCACCAACTCAATGGACATGAATCTGAGTGAACTCCAGGAGTTGGTGATGGACAGGGAGGCCCGGCGTGCTGCGATTCATGGGGTCGCAAAGAGTCAGACACGACTGAGCGACTGAACTGAACTGAACTGAAAGTCTCTTTTGTTTTTAGTGAAAATGCCTTTTTTTTTTAAAGATTAAGTAAACCTTTCTATTTACATGTATACATATATATTCATATGTATTTCAATTACACATACATTTAGAAAGCTGAATATTAAACTCTCCAAAGTTTGCCCCTCCACCTTCTCCACTCCTCCAACTGATTCCTGAGGTCACTTTGAGATATATATATATTTATCTTTCCAGACCATATTGTATCTGTGGATATGTATGGACATACTTGGGGCTTCCCAGGTGGCTCAGTGGTAAAGAATCTGCCTGTCAATGCAGGAGACCAAGGAGACACAGGTTCAATCCCTCGGTCAGGAAGATCCCCTGGAGGAGGAAATGGCAACCTATTCCAGTATTGTTGACTGGAGAATCCCATGGACAGAGGAGTCTGGTGGACTATAGACCATAGGGTCACAAAGAGTCGGACATGACTGAACAACTGAGCACAGAGCACACACATATGAATATATGCATAGCTATGTAGACATGTATTTTATATGCATATTTGCATGCATATACTATCTACTATTTATGTATCATCTATCTACCTACTTACCTATCTACCATCTTCTAATCTATTTATTGTCCTACTTATCCATCTGATTCTTGGGATACACGGCCGAGCTGGTTCTTTTATAATGAACTTCTAAGAAGCCAGAAATGGTGAACAATATTGAATCAAGATTTGTAAGCAATCACTGGAATTATTGTTTGCTTTGAGGCGTCTACCAGTCTCAGATAGTCTAGACCCTAGAACCATGGTTCTCAGACTTGAGCGTGTACTGGAATACCAAGAGGGCTCTCAAGAACATGAATTACTGGATCCTACCTCAGAGTTTCTGATTCAGTAGGTCTGGGTGGGGCCTGAGAATCTGTACTTCTGTCAAGTTCCCAGATGATGTTAGTGGTCACAGAAATACTCACTGAGAAACTTGGGCCAGAACTAGAAATGGAAGCAGTGACAGATTTCATTAATATTTTCATGGGGTCCAAAATCACTGTGGATGGTGACTGCATACATGAAATTAAAAGATGATTGCTGCTTGGAAGGAAAGCTATGACAAACCTAGAGAGCATATTAAAAAGCAGAGATATCACTTTGCCAACAAAGGTCTGTATACTCAAAACTATGGTTTTTCCAATAGTCATGTAAGGATGTGAGAGCTGGACCATAAAGAAGGCTGAGCACTGAAGAACTGATGCTTTCAAACTATGGTGTTAGAGAAGACTCTTGAGAGTCCCTTGGACTGCAAGGGGATCCAACCAGTCCATCCTAAAGGAAATCAGTTCTGAATATTCATTGGAAGGATGGATGCTGAAGCTGAAGCTTCAACCACCTAATGCAAAGCTTTAACTAACTAATGCAAAGAAAAAGACCCTGATGCAGGGAAAGATTGAAGGCAGAAGGAGAAAGGGGTGGCAAAGGTTGACATGATTAGATAGCATCACTGACGCAATGGACATGAATTTGAGCAAACTCCAGGAAAAACCAGACGACAGAGGAGCCTGGTGCAGTCCATGGCGTCGCAAAGAGTCAGACAGGTCTTAGCAACTGGACAACAACAGGCAGCCAGACCTGGGGTTGAATGAACCATACATATGAAGTGAAAGACACGGAAGAGAGTGCTTTGTTATGAAGACAGTGGGAAACTTGCCTGTCTCAGTTTTAGCAGTGGTTGGAGAAGATGTTTAATATTTAAATACTTAAATATAATATATAATAGTTAAATACTTAAATATTTATAATATATATAATTAATATATATAATATATAAATATAATAGTTAAATACTTAAATATTTATAATATTCAGTCACTCAAAGCTGTAATGATGGCAACATTTCTTCCTTCAACAAAGTGAGTTCTAATTTCCAGAAGAGGGAAAGGGAAAAAGATTAGAGACACTGTGCTGCTTCCAGGAAAAAAAAAAAAAAAGAGATTCTGACATTAACAAACTGCATGGTCTTGGGCAAGATAAAGAACCATTTGCATTCTATTTTAAAAACAGTTTTGTAGAGAAAGAAAACGTGACCATATGCACTCAAGATTCTTCTTCTGGATCAAAATACAGCTATTATGGTTTTATACTCTAGAAAATCCAGGTGAATTTGTATTCTAACTCCACTCTGCATGCCCCTGTCTTTATACTACGAGGTGAGCCAAGGTGATTAGTAGTACCTGCCAGGGTTGGAAGCAGAGCAGGGAGCCCAAAGGTAGGAGAGAAGTGAGAGGAGGTCAAGCAATGGGGAGGAAAGCTGAGTGACCTCTAAGAGAAAATACCAGGAGCACATGCCACAAAGAGAGGAGCCAAAGGGAGCAAGTTTGAGGAACACTCCTAACCTATTCCATTGTGCAAGAGATCACTAGGATGGCTATGCAAAGAAATCTCAAATAATTTATCTCAGGAGAAGGGCAGGAGGAGAAGGGAGTGACAGAGAATAAGATGGATGGATAGCATCATCGACTCAACGGTCATGAGTTGGAGCAAACTCCAGGGGATGGTGAAGGACAGGGAAGCCTGGCGTGCTGCAGTCCATGCAGTCACAAAGAGTAGGACATGACTGAGAGACTGAAAAACAACAGGAGTAATGACAGTAGTTTTCACTGAAATCACTGAAAGCATTTTTCTGCACGTAGATTAAGGAATTCCACATGATAATAAATGCATATGTGTACAAATGATTCTGAAGTTTCAACTCATCAATGTAATCATCTATTTGGTCTGAGTATAGCTAGGTAATTTTCTGAACTCAATAAAATCAACACAAGTTAATAGAAAAAAAAAATAGAGAGATGACCAAGTTGGAAAATGATTGATAATTCTAAAGCAGGAAGATTGCAGAGAAGGGTCGTGACCCACATACCCCTTCTACCCAGTCCCTTTGCATATCCAGCAGGAGAGAATGACTGGGACCTTCTGAATCATGAGAGGAAGTGAGGCACAGGCAACAACGTAACGCCTGAATTGGGGACATGGTTCATTTTGTCAAAATAGGAGCACTCCCAAGTAACGAGTGCCCCCATCATGCAACCACCTACCACTAGCAGGTCAGACTCTGCTCCCTCCCTCACTCCTTTCCCAGCAGCTTTTGTATTTCTGGAGGCATCTTAGGAACAAACCTACAATTCCCACATGTCTGTAGAAGGACTAGCATGTACATTTCACCACGATGCTGTAAACCGTATGGTCCTGGTAACAAATCCACAGGGATGGCACTTTTGTGACTCAGAGCAGATTCTAGGATGATATATTTGGGTGAGGTGAAGATATATTATTTAGTCATATTAGGATTATGAGATGCTGCTCCTAAACAAAGTAAAATATTTAGCAAGTAAACAAGTTTTCACATATTTGCAGGAATAACTCAGAAGAACTCCCCTGTTCATCAAGGTGACTATTGCAGTGTATACTCCCAAGTGGACCCCCAGGCTCTGGAAAACTACCTCTGACCTGGGTCACACCTATGACAGGAACCTTTCAGTGAGGGGGAGCCTCTCCAGGGAAAGGAGACTGCTGTTCTGCTTCTAATCCATCTCCCAATCATGGTTTTAAGAGATTATCCAGAGAATGACCTAATTCCAGTAGGAGGGGGAGCCCTGGCTACTCTCCCAATCAGATATCAACAAAGCTTGTCCACCTCCTGCCAGTTAGAGATGCTGGCCTTCTCCTTGGTTCTAAGTGTTCTTTGAATGATTCTAAGCTTTCCAGGACCTTTCAATGAATGAGGACACTGTGTACCATATCATGGTCCTGTTTGTGATGTTTACTAGAATAGCCACCACTAATGGAAAGCAGACCTGTGCTAGGCACTTTATACCCACTATTTCTACTGTTACTTCCTCACTTTGCACCCTGAGTTACTATGGATCATTTCTTCATAAGACAGCCTCATTGGGCATACCAACTCAGTGCATAGATGTGAAGATAACGTTGGTTTCCAGAAAGGAAAAGAGAACAGTAAAGACAGGAAATGTTTCTATCACTCATTCCTGAGGTTTTGTTCTGGATCCAAATGTATTCATAAGAAAAAAAAAAAAAGATCCCAATAAGACAACAACTACCTTACAACTCTTCAAGTAGAGATCTGGACCTTTACCCTTATGTGATTTCAGAACACCTAAGTGGTAAGCAGTATCCACACTTGGTAGGAATGGAAAATACATTACACTGAGAAAATGACTTTTTACTTTTGGTCTTTACCTTAAAATGATTTAAACCTGAATCTACTATTTCACTGTCACATTCAGGGGAGAAAGGATAAAGGATAAAGAAGTTCCCACTGATTCTTGAACACTTAGAAATACCTGAATATGAGAGCATGCACATAATTTACAAATTAAACAGGAATTTCTTTTCATGGTGTATTTTCTTTTAAAGAGACAAAGAACTGGACTTACCCTCGCTGGAGTCTTTGGAGCCTTCTGGCTTCTTTGCTTTGCTCTTCTTGTGAGGTGGAGAGTGGTCTTTTGGCTCTAACCCCTCTGGAAGCACATAGATTTAGCACATTTTTATTTAAAAATCTCCCACTAGGGGCTCAAAATTATCATGATATTTAAAAATACAGTTTTCTTACTAAATCCACACATAGAGTGAAGCTTAATTGCAGGTTCGCCTGACATTATGGCTGAGCTAAATTCTGGCAAAAAATCTGGGCTTCTCCAATGAACACGGACTTGACGACTTAGAGCTTAGGCATAACCATTTTGTTGCCATTTCACGAATGTGAAACCATAAGGGTGTTTTTTAAATTAAAAAATTCTCCATTAGGCAACTCCCAATTATTATGATTATTCTCTAGGAGAGTTTGATTTAAAACTTCATGGATTAACCGATAGTTACCATTCTGCAGTTTCATTTTAGCCCTCAAAGTATGGCTAGATGAACTGTAAAGTCATCTCATTTGAGGGGAATGGGATGGGGCATGAAATTATCCTCCTTCTATTTAACAGATTTCTTTAGCAATCCAGATTCTAAATAATTTCCATATGCCCCTGATTAAATTCCTGTGCTTCCCACTTTTCTCAGTGCTCCTCCTGCCAAGGAGGCTGGTGACAAATTCTAAAGACAGTTTTAGGAAAACTCTTTCAAATTCATCCCATTTGGATATGGGATACTTTGCTAAACATTATATCTGCAGCTCTGGCCTCTTTATTTCTCAAAGCTTATGTCTTCAATTGTTCACATGGCATCTTATTTTGGATTTCGTCCATTGGCCCCTCCAGATCCGCTTTCCACCCTTCCTCCATCTGGCTTTGGGACACTGGTCTCTATGGACGGCACCAATGAAGTCCCCATCTCTCTGGCTTCCTATTATACTCAGCCAATGGGGAGCCCAGGGCGTGTATTTCCTAGGCTGCCGGTAGTCTTCAAGGACTAATTATCTTCCTAAATCTAAGGTCACAGTTCCTACCAACTGACCCTCTCCCCATGGCCCTCTCTGTCTTCTAGGCCCTGAAACTACCTCCACCCTGTTGCCTTTTCAGGGCTGGGAAGTATCTGTACTCCACTCTTCCCAACCCTCGTGATTCCCCTTTACTCTGCTTCCTTATATAAATAATCCCATGAGGCATTTCAAACAATGCACCTGGAACAGTACTCTTGATGTCTGCAAATCTGTTCTCTCCACAGTATTCCACCTCTCAAGGGAGTGTGTGACTTATCTACCCAGGAATCTAAACCCAAAACTGCGATATTATCCTTAATATTTTTCTTCAATTACTTCTCCAGTAAAGCAATTTCATCATAATGAGTCCTATTACCTCTGCTCCAAGATATATATCCTATGTTCATCTGCTGTGCTCATTCTCTGCAACCACCACCCTAGTCCAAACCAGCAGCATCTTTTACCTGGCTTACTATGCTAGCCTTCCGAATTCTAACTCCTAGCTTTCTCATCTTCCTATAATCTATTCTGCACATAGCAAACAGAGTTCTCTTTTTTTTTTCCCTTTTTAAAAAAACTTTATTTTTTTAATTGAAGGATAATTGCTTTACAGAATTTTGTTGTTTTCTGTCAAACCTCAACATGAATCAGCCATAGGTATACATATATCCCCTCTTTTTTGAATCTCCCTCCCATCTCACCAGATCACCCTGTTTCCTTGTTTAGAAACCACTGCTCTTAGAATAAGATCCAAATCCAGTGTCATGGGCCAGAACAAGTCACTTGGGTTCCACCTACCGCACTAGCCCCATCTCCCACTTGTCTTTGGCTTCAGACGTATTAGCTCCCTTCTATCATTTCTAGGCTGGTTCTTGCCTCAGGACCTTTACACCTGCTGTTCTTCCTTTTTCCTGACACACACATTCATATGCCTAGCCCATATGTCTTTTAACATAGAGTCACATTCACCTCCCAAGGAAGGCTATTCCTGACTACTTAATCGGAAGGGTTGCAAGGAAAATCTGTCACGGACACATCGCCTGGTGTAACTGAAATTATCTTGCTCCTTGTTTATTTCTTTATTATATGTCTCCCTCCTATACCACCCTCCACCTTGAGATGGTAGGTTCCATGAGAAAGGGCATTTGTCTTTCGTAATCCTCTCTTGTGCCACTGGTGTTCAGCAGTGCCTTGAAAATTTCATTTCAAATTCTTTTTTATATCCCTGTTACCAGGCCTTTCTTTGAGACCAAGATATAATGGGGTTTGGGCCTAATTCTCACTCTCTTAGCAACTATTACCTATGCCAGGACTCTCTACAATAGAGTTATCGTGACTCATGTTTCTTTCCCCATTTATTATAAAAAGAACAGAACAGAAAAATGCATTTGATAGATGTGCTATTAAAAACTTTGGCATTATGGGCTATAAAGGGGTTTGGGCACTAGGTTAGGCTTTCTGTGGTTGCAAGGCAGTCACATCCAAGGTCATTACCGCGACCAGGGTGAAAAATGTTGCCAATGACTACATTAGCAACTCCCCCAAATTTCTGTCATCAGGTGTGGATGGATATTGACCTTTCAGAATGGGTTCAGCAAAAACAGAAATGAGATGCTTGAAACAGCTCACTGAGCACAGATGCTGGGTTCAAAAGGATTCATAAAATGAGCAGAGTACCACTTGCAAAATCCCTGGAAGAAGCCTCTCACCCTCCCTTGTGCCGAAATGCATTATGAGCAACTGGGACCAAGAGGAGAGTTTCCAGTGATGGAGGTTCAGCTCCAAACCAGCATTTCCAGAAAGTGAGTTGAGACTTAAATTGTGAATTCACGATTACCCACCTAAATGGGAGTTCCTGGGGAATGTGTGAGATTTAAAAAGACATCTCTGTGTCCACATTTTGAGCTATTTATAAACTGTAAAAGCACTAGGGCTTCCTTTTTGAAGAAGCTGTAGGGCACTTCTGGGGTGATCAGTGGGGATAGATGCATGTTAGTTATGAGCAGCCACCTATGACAGGGGTCCTCAGCCTTCTGGGGGCTGGGAACTGGTTCCATGGAAGACAATTTTCCCACAGACTTGGGGGGTGTATGGTTCAGGTGTAATGTGTGCAATGGGGAGCGTAGAGGAAGCTTGTCTCCTTCCCCAGCTACTTACCTTCTGCTGTGAGGCTCAGTTCCTAACAGGCCACAGGCTGGTACTGGTCCATGGCCCGGGGGTTGGGGACCTCTAGTCTATGACATAGTATTTCACAACACCCATGGAGACTCTCGACTGAAAGTCACTGCTACATATGGCCTCTGTGCTCTCGTTTCCCCTCTCCCTCTTAGCCTGGGAAAGCTAGAGGACCTTCCCCAACAGCACCCCTTGCTTCTCCTTAACACGGTGTCAGCTTGTCTCTGTTGCCTCTGTTTGCAGCAGAAGCTGGACCTCTCGGGTGTTGCCATAGCATTGCTTTGTCCCCAAGGAACTCAACTGGGCTCTGGCTCTTGGGTGGCGGACCTGTCAGAGGTAGCTGCTGATTTTCTGTCCCTGGGCTCAGGTTGGGGTCCATTTCAAGAGAGCATGGTCTTGGAAGTGGAAGGACATGGGGAAATATTTACTATGTTAGGATTAAATGACTTAAACAGGATCCTAGGCATTTAAGTCAGTCTGTTTCTACCACCTCGAAGAGGGGCAGAGCCTCTCTTAGGATGACTCTATCTGACACCATCTGATATTATTCCCCTTAAGCATTGGATAATAGCAGTCCCCATCTCTTTGAGCTGTTGGATATCCTAAGTGAGTTCATGTATGTTGAGCAATCAGCACAAGGAACAGTTCAATTAAAATCCTGCTCAGCAAAGGGATGATGAGACTGATCTGAGCTGAGCCAGCCTGCACTAGCTGGTTGGACCTCTCTCTCCTCCACCCCTACATTCATTGGCTAATGTTTGGCACTTTGAACAACACCATTTATACCAAAGAAATCTGCAAACTCTCCAAATTGGGGCTCCCCCCTGCAACCAGAGAGTATGTTTCCCGGCACCTCACTGGTTTTTGATATTCATTTTATCGTTTACTATCATTTACTAGCATTTGTTGACTGGTTGATTCACACAAACAGGCCTTCACTAGCGGCAACTGCATTCTTAGAAATCCTTCCAGCACTACTTCTTGTATGAGAAGAAGAGGCGATGCAGGGCTCAGGGAAGGCTAGCAGTTAATGGTCTTAGGAGGCTCAATCAGATTCTTCTCAGACACCAGCACACTGGAGCATGAGACTGAACAGAAGTAAGCCTGCTCACAAATATTTGGCAAGGCCAGCTGGCCCTTCATGAGCCCATCTTGCACAAAATCCCTCATGATTTCAGCACTCAGATATTAGGAAAAGAGAGCAGCTTCCCAAGACCATTGTGCCTGAGTGACTAAGTGTCCTTGGGCCACTGAGTGTGACATCAATGGCTGCATCCAGCTGCTAGAGATAAACCCCAGGAAACTTGGCGGGACTAATATCAGAAATGATGGTTCACTTAAGGCTCCTAAACCCCAAATGCTAACTCCAAACTTATGGGTTCTGCGTTAGCATTAATGATTTCCTTGAACTCACTCTGTGGTTCAGATAACAAGTAGCGCCTTATTAAGAAGTCAGCCCCCTTTGCCTAGAAATGTGTACTTACATCACTTTGGGCAAATGATCCTTAGCAAGATAAGGGCCTTAAACTATCTGGCTGAAAGGGCAGTGCCCTCCATGGATGAAGGATAGTCCAAGGACATCCAAGGATATTCCATGTGAAGTGCATGCATTAATGCTGAATTCATGGAATTTAAGACAGGGTGAACAGTATGAAAAGGCAAAAAGATAGGACACTGAAAGATGAACTCCCCAGGTCAGTAGGTGCCCAATATGCTACTGGAGATCAGTGGGTAAATAACTCCAGAAAGAATGAAGAGACAGAGCCAAAGCAAAAATAACACCCAGGTGTAGCCGTGACTGGTGATAGAAGCAAAGTCTGATGCTGTAAAGAGCAATATTGCATAGGAAATGTTAGGTCCATGAATCAAGGCAAATTGGAAGTGGTCAAACAGGAGATGGCAAGAGTGAACATTGACATTTTAGGAATCAGCAAACTAAAATGGACTGGAATGGGTGAATTTAACTCAGATGACCATTATATCGAATACTGTGGGTAAGAATCCCTTAGAAGAAATAGGGTAGCCCTCATAGTCAACAAAAGAGTCTGAAATGCAGTACTTAGATGCAGTCTCAAAAAGGACAGAATGATCTCTGTTCATTTCCAAGGCAAACCATTCAGTATCACTGTAATCCAAGTCTATGCCCTGACCAGTGAAGCAGAAGCAGCTAAAGTTGAATGGTTCTATGAAGACCTACAAGACCGTCTAGAACTAACATGCCAAAAAGATGTCCTTTTCATTATAGGGGACTGGAATGCCAAAGTAGGCAGTCAAGTAACACCTGGAATAACAGGCAAATTTGACCTTGGAATGCAGAATGAAGCAGGGCAGAGGCTAATAGAATTTTACCAAGAGAACGGACTGGTCACAGCAAACACCATTTTCCAAAAACACAAGAAAAGACTCTACACATGGACATCACCAGATGTCAATACCAATATCAGATTGATTATATTCTTTGCAGCCAAATATGGAGAGACTCTATACAGTTAGCAAAAACAAGACTGGGAGCTGACTGTGGCTCAGATTATGAACTCTCATTGCCAAATTCAGACTTAAATTGAAGAAAGTAGGGAAAACCACTAGATCATTCAGGTATGACCTATATCAAATCCCCTACGATTATACAGTGGAAATGACAAATAGATTCAAGGGATTAGATCTGATAGACAGAGCAGCTGATAAACTATGGACAGAGGTTCATGACACTGTATAGGAGACAGGACTCAAGAACATATCCAAGAAAAAGAAATGCAAAAAGGCAAAATGGCTCTCTGAGGAGGCCTTACAAATAGCTGTGAAAAGAAGAAAAGTGAAAAGCAAAGGAGAAAAGGAAAGATATAGCCACTTGAATGCAGAGTTCCAAAGACTAGCAAGGAGAGATAAGAAAGCCTTCCTCAGGGATCAGTGCAAAGAAATAGAGGAAAGGAATAGAATGGGAAAGACTAGAGTTCTCTTCAAGAAAATCAGAGATACCAAGGGAATTGTACATGCAAAGATGGGCTCGATACAGGACAGAAATGGTGTGGACATAACAGAAGCAGCAGATATTAAGAAGAAGTGCCAAGAATACGCAGAAGAACTATAGAAAAAATATCTTCACGGCCCAGATAATCACGTGGTGATTGATCATTCAGTGAGAGTGATGATCTAGTGTGGTGTGATCACTCACCTAGAGCCAGACATCCTGGAAAGGGATGTCAACTGGACTTTAGAAAGCATCACTACAAAGAAAGCTAGTGGAGATGATGGAATTCCAGTTGAGCTATTTTAAATCCTGAAAGATGATGCTGTGAAAGTGCTGCACTCAATATGCCAGCAAATTTGGAAAAGTCAGCAGAGGTCACAGAACTGGAAAAGGTCAGCTTTCATTCCAATCCCAAAGAAAGGCGATGCTAAAGAATGCTCCAACTACCGCACAATTGCACTCATCTCACACACTAGTAAAGTAATGCTCAAAATTCTCCAAGCCAGGCTTCAGCAATACATGAACCATGAACTTCCAGATGTTCAAGCTGGTTTTAGAAAAGACAGAGGAACCAGAGATCAAATTGCCAACATCTGCTGAATCATTGAAAAAGCAAGAGAGTTCCAGAACATCTATTTCTGCTTTATTGACTATGCCAAAGCCTTTGACTGTGTGGATCACAATAAACTGTGGAAAATTCTGAGCGAGATGGGAATACCAGACCACCTGACCTGCCTCTTGAGAAACCTGTATGCACATCAGGAAGCAACAGTTAGAACTGGACATGGAACAACAGACTGGTTCCAAATAGGAAAAGGAGTATGTCAAGGCTGTATATTGTCACCCTGCTTATTTAACTTCTATGCAGAGTACATCATGAGAAATGCTGGGCTGGATCAATCACAAGCTGGAATCAAGATTGCTGGGAGAAATATCAATAACCTCAGATATACAGATGACACCACCCTTATGGCAGAAAGCAAAGAAGAACTTAAGAGCCTCTTGATGAAAGTGAAAGAGGACAGTGAAAATGTTGGCTTAAATCTCAACATTCAGAAAAATATGGCATCCAGTCCCATCACTTCATGGGAAATAGATGGGGAAACAGTGGAAACAGTGACAGACTATTTTTGGGGGCTCCAAAATTACTGCAGATGGTGACTGCAGCCATGAATTTAAAAGACACTTGCTCCGTGGAAGAAAAGTTATGACCAACCTAGACAGCATATTGAAAAGCAGAAACATTACTTGGCTAACAAAGGTCCATCTAGTCAAGGCTATGGTTTTTCCAGTAGTCATGTATGGATGTGAGAGTTGGACTATTAAGAAAGCTAAGCACCAGAGAATTGATGCTTTTGAACTGTGGTGTCGGAGAAGACTTTTGAGAGTCCCTTGGACTTCAGGGAGATCCAACCAGTCCGTCTTAAAGGAGATCAGTCCTGAATATTCATTGGAAGGACTGATGCTGAAGCTGAAACTCCAATACTTTGGCCACCTGATGCGAAGAACTGACTCAGTTGAAAAAACCCTGATGCTGGGAAAGACTGAAGGTAGGAGGAGAAGGGCACGACAGAGGATGAGATGGTTGGATGGCATCACCGACTCAATGGACATGAGTTTGAGTAAACTACTGGAGTTGGTGATGGACAGGGAGGCCTGGCATGCTGCAGTCTATGAGGTCGAAAAGAGTCGTGCTTGACTGAGCAACTGAAGTGAAGTGACCACTTTTTTCAATCTATGGTTCTTATATAATAAGCTATCTTGAGTATAGTAATTGATATTTTAATTGAAATTTTGCCTTGGGCTTTATGTTTTACAAAAGGGAAGCAGAGTCCTTGAAGTTGAATTTTCTCAGAAGACAAAGAGACAAACGTTTGAGTGCAAGTATTAATTTGAGAGATTATCCCAGGAAGCAGCAGAGGGGAGCAGGGAAGTAAGACCAGAAAGGGAGAGCAATCAATAAGTGTATTAATGAGAAAGTTCAGATGTGGACAATTCATTTCTACCAGGAGCCTCTGGGTGATAGGATTGAACCCCACTGTCTAATATTACATATTGCCAATGATACTGGAAATGTGAATAGTCTGATTTAAAATGCACGTGTGAAATACACACAAATTTTATTTTTCATTTATTTATTTTTACTTTACAATATTGTATTGGTTTTTCCACACATTGACATACACACAAATTTTAAAAACTTGGTGTGAAAATAAGAGAATCCAAAATATCTGACTAATTTTTATATTGCTTATGTAGAAATGATATTATTTTTGATATGTTACATACAATGTTAATTTCACTTGTCTAGTTTTACCTTTTTCAAGGTGACTAAAAGAAAATCTGAAATTGTCTGAATTATCAGGCTTCCATTTGAGGCTCTTGTTAGATTTCTCCTGGGCAGTGCTGGTCTAGGACATGCCTCAGATGCATGCTGCAATGGGACTGATCATCCATCTCCTGCTCAACCTTGGCTGAGAGGTACTCCAGAGAAGTTAACTCCCTGATACTTTGAGTTTTCTTTCACGAACAAAGACAAGAACTTTCCTTCGAAAGCTGCCCATGTTGTACAACAACCGGACTGCCAAGGGGGCTCCAGGAAGGGAACCCAGAGCTGCTGTCTTGACCCTCCTCCCGCTCCTCCATTCCACTCCTGACTTTGAGATCCTCCCTCTGCCTACCACGCCCCCTGAATCCACGGCCCTGGGGAGAACAGAGGTACAAGAGTGGATAGAACGTCAGATCGTTGTTCCAGGGAACTGTTACTACCGAAAAGAACAGGTATTATTCCTCCACGAGGACAGTGGGAGGTCGGGTAAGGGATAGAGATTGAACTTCACAAGGAGAAGGATGATCTTAACCAAACCTTGCCCAACAAGACTGTCTGCCACACAGTTTAAAGAGCTCCCTGTTTGTGGAGCTGTTCAAAACCAAGTTGTCAGTGATTTGTAGGGAGTCCTGGCAGCAATAGAGGTCACACAAAATGACAGTCTCTAAGCTATGTATTTCAGTTCTGAAAACAGGCCCCATCTCGCATCTAGAGCAGCGTGACACCATAGTGAGAAACACGGGGCTCTCGTCCCGCAGAATTGAGCTCTGTACTTTCTAATATGCGTCAGATACGTCGAGTAAACAAAGCGATCACCAACTATTCAAGGAACATTCCAGGTATGATATCTCATTCAGTGCCCCAACAAGACTGTAGGGTAAGAGTTGTTACCATCAGAAGTATAAACTGAGGCTAACAGAGAAACCTCTAATCCAAAGTCTTTAAGTGGAGGAGCTAGGCTTGAATCCAGGCCAACTGACTGATGTATTCATTATCAAGCTCATCTTGACCTTAGGCCAGAACCAATGTTTTTAACCACTAGATTTCTCTCATCAAACACTGGTCTTTTTCTGAGGAGCAGGAATGTATCTCACTTTCTGATAATGAGAACAATATATCACGTGTACAAAATGCATTTCCCAAAGATTCCCTCAGCCGTTTTTCAGGTCCTCTCTGCTATACAGACCCTCACTGATTCCTGTCAGGAAACTGAGTCTATTCTCTGCTCCTCTGAGGCTGGGTGGGCTGGTGAAGAACCATTCCAAAGAAAAGAGTGTGGTGGAAGTAATTCTATGGGATTCTTGAGGATGAGTCTTAGGATAGGAATGTGTCTGGCTCACTCACTCTATAGAGAAACCAAAAGGAAACTAGCCACTGGAAGGAAGCCCAGAACACAGGAGGAGG
Source organism: Ovis canadensis (assembly GCF_042477335.2). NCBI lineage: Eukaryota > Metazoa > Chordata > Mammalia > Artiodactyla > Bovidae > Ovis > Ovis canadensis. The sequence continues at coordinate 24,857,086 of NC_091257.1, read as the reverse complement.
CCATGCACAGGTATTTCAGAAAACTGTCCCAGCCAAGGTCTCAGGTGACAGGCCTGTCAATCACCAGCCAGACACATTGCTGCTGCTGTTCAATCCATAAGTCGTGTCCGACTCGTCAAACTCCTCTGTCCATGGGATTTCCCAAGCAAGAATACTGGACTGGATGGCATTTTCTCCTCCAAGGTATCTTCCCAACCCAGGGATTGAACCCAGGTCTCCTGCTTGGCAAGCAGATTCTTTACCACTGAGCTACCTACGAAACCCCACCAACCAGACATATATGAGTGAACAAATCTTCTAGTGATTCTAATCCCCAGCTGCCGAGTCTTCCTGTTGAAGCCTCAGGTTCTGTGAACAAATATTATCAAATTAGTCCTGCTGTGAATTTCTGACCCACAGAATATTTCAGCGTATATGTGGGTGCTTTAGCCACTAAGTTTTGGGGGTGATTTGTTATACACTTCCAGTAATGACATCATGGTCCACTTTTACCTTAGCTCTCAGGAAGCTCGAAGTCAAGTTTAATGTTTAATACAGTAAATGTATTAGTTATGAATGGGGCTTCCATGGTGGCTCAGATGGTAAAGAATCCACCTGCAAAGCAGTAGACCCAGGTTCAGACCATGGAGAAGGAAATGGCAAACCACTCTTATATTCTTGCCTGCAGAATCCCATGGACAGAGGAGCCCAGTGGGCTATAGTCCATGGGGTCGCAAATAGTTGGACATAACTGAGCGACTAACACACACCCACACACATACATATTAGCTGTGAGTTAGAATGACCACTTCCTTATTTTGTAACCTTGAGTGTACATTTCTATTATGTTAGCCTTATTTTGTCTTTCTTTGGAAGATATAAGGTATACATCAACAACAAAATGATCCTTGTCTATCCCCTAAGAATAAAAACATTAATACCTGAATCTTCTTTCATATCAACATCTTCTTCTTCATTATTATCATCTGTTAAAAAATAATAAAAAGAAAAACTCGTATGAAAGCTAGAAATACCACCATTCTCCAATTTGACTAACAAAAAAGTCAAGCTAAAGAAAACATTTAGTAGAAAAGAGTATTAAATCATGACTTGCCACTGACTTATATTATCATGCTTAATTAGGAAGAAAGTATATACATCAGAGCACAATTTAACAACTAGGGTTTATATTTCCTTTAAAAGTTATTACATATTTCATAACAAAATATATACACAATAATCTGTTTCACTTATAAAAGTTATATATGGTCACTTCAATTTCTAAAAAAAAAATAAAAATCACAGATTTTAAATGTCACATTTTTTGCATTTATTAAAGGTGTGTTTGCTTACCTGAAGTACCTAAGAAATGCAGGCATCACCATTTTATTGTAGGCTGACACACCATCCAACCCTTGCCCTGCACCAGGAAAAGTGCTTGTTTGCTACACGTGGAAAATGTACTTTCAAGTGTCCCTACCAGTTACTCCATTCCTACTTAAACCCTCGCATCACATCTTCTAGAATAAGCCCCTTTGACAGGACCCAGACGTATGCTTCCTCTGCCTGCTGAATGACGTATTTGTTTTTCTGAACTGTTACATGTGATCATCTCCTCTCCTTATATGTTCCTCACATCCAGCCAGTGCCAAATCCTGTCCTATTTCCATGTTTCTTCTCCTTCACTCACATTATTGCACCCAAATCCCAACTCTCGGCGCCGTTCACTTTTGGGGTTTTTTGGTTTCCCGACTGTCCTGCTCTTCTTCCCACTTCTGACACCAATTCCCTTTACATGTAGCTGTCAAATCAGTATTAAAACACTGCTCGCATCTGATTCACAACTACTAGACAACCATTCTCTAATAGGAAAAGTCTACATATTTGGAGTAACACTCAAGGCCGACAATATCTGGTTCCAACCACGCTTCCCGGTTTCACCACCCCTGTTCCGCTCATGCTGCCAACTACACGCATGGCAACACTTGGCTCTTCCTTATTTTCTGAGGTTTCCTTTAGCTTCCTCCCTCCTGCCTCAGTCCTGGAAGCAATGCTTTTCTCCATCTCTGTTCACACTTATAACTCAAGGCCAAAGCTGAGGCACAGTAATATCTGCTCCACCCAAATCTGAATGAATAATATTCTCTTTGGTACCTTATTTTCACTGCATTCTGAGTACGGACTTTAAGGGCCTTTAGGGTTAGACCTGTATACTGGCTCCTCTACCCACACATTCACCAAGTATGTGTTCTTGGAGAAATTACCTAATGTTCCTGGGTTTCAAGGTCATCAGCCATTAAGTGAGATAATGATAGTACCTCCTACAGAGAGTTATTGTGACAATTAAATGAGATAATATAACATAAAAACTAGGACAGATGCTGAAACATCATTTGATGCTAAGTTCAGTTCAGTCACTCAGTCGTGTCCAACTCTGCGAACCCATGAATCACAGCACGCCAGGCCTCCCTGTCCATCAGCAACTCCCAGAGTTCACCCAAACTCATGTCCATCGAGTCGGTGATGCCATCTAGCCATCTCATCCTCTGTCGTCCCCTTCTCCTCCTGCCCCCAATCCCTCTCAGCATCAGAGTCTTTTCCAATGAGTCAACTCTTCACATCAGGTGACCAAAGTATTGGAGTTTCAGCTTTTAGCATCAGTCCTTCCAATAAACACCCAGGACTGATCTCCTTTAGGATGGACTGGATCCTTGGATCTCCTTGCAGTCTAAGGGACTCTCAAGAATCTTCTCCAACATCACAGTTCAAAAACATCAATTCTTCGGTGCTCAGCTTTTTTCACAGTCCAACTCTCACATCCATACATGACCACTGGAAAAACCATAGCCTTGACTAGACAGATCTTTGTTGGCAAATTAATGTCTCTGTTTTTTAATATGCTATCTATGTTGGTCATAACTTTCCTTCCAAGGAGTAAGCGTCTTTTAATTTCATGGCTGCAATCACCATCTGCAGTGATTTTGGAGCCCCCCAAAATAAAGTCTGACACTGTTTTCACTGTTTCCCCATCTATTTCCCATGAAGTGATGGGACTAGATGCCATGATCTTCGTTTTCTAAATGTTGAGCTTTAAGCTAACTTTTTCACTCTCCTCTTTCACTTTCCCCAAGAGGCTTTTTCGTTCCTCTTCACTTTCTGCAATAAGGGTGGTGTCATCTGCATATCTGAGGTTATTGATATTTCTCCTGGCAGCTTGTGCTTCTTCCAGCCCAGTGTTTCTCATGATGTACTCTGCATATAAGTTAAATAAGCAGGGTGACAATATATAGCCTTGACATACTCCTTTTCCTATTTGAAACCAGTCTGTTGTTCCATGTCCAGTTCTAACTGTTGCTTCCTGACCTGCATACAGGTTTCTCAAGAGGCAGGTCAAGTGGTCTGGTATTCCCATCCCTTTCAGAATTTTCCACAGTTTATAGTGATCCACAATCAAAGGCTTTGGCATAGTCAATTAACCAGAAATAGATGGCTTTCTGGAACTCTCTTGCTTTCTCCATGATCCAGCAGATGTTGGCAATTTGATCTCTGGTTCCTCTGCCTTTTCTAAAACCAGCTTGAACATCTGGAAGTTCATGGTTCACATACTGCTGAAGCCCAGCTTGCAGAATTTTGAGCATTACTTTACCAGCATGTGAGATGAGTGCAACTGTGTGGTAGTTTGAGCATTCTTTGGCATTGCCTTTCTTTGGGATTGGAATAAAAACTTCACCTTTTCCAGTCCTGTGGCCACTGCTGAGTTTTTCAAATTTGCTGGCATATTGAGTGCAGCACTTTCACAGCATCATCTTTCAGGATTTGAAAGAGCCCAACTGGAATTCAATCACCTCCACTAGCTTTGTTTGTAGTGATCCTTTCTAAGGCCCAATTGACTTCCCTTTCCAGGATGTCTGGCTCTAGGTGAGAGATCACACCATCGTGATTATCTGGGTCATGAAGATCTTTTTTGTACAGTTCTTCTGTGTATTCTTGCCACCTCTTCTTAATATCTTCTGCTTCTGTTAGGTCCATACCATTTCTATCCTTTATCGAGCCCATCTTTGCATTCAATGTTCCCTTGGTATCTCTAATTTTCTTGAAGAGATCTCTAGTCTTTCCCATTCTGTTGTTTTCCTCTATTTCTTTGCACTGATCACTGAAGAATGCTTTCTTATCTCTCCTTGCTATTCTTTGGAACTCTGCATTCAAGTGGGTGTATCTTTCCTTTTCTCCTTTGCTTTTAGTTTCCCTTCTTTTCACAGCTATTTGTAAGGCCTCCCCAGACAGCCATTTTGCTTGTTTGCATTTCTTTTTCTTGGGGATGATCTTGATCCCTGTCTCCTGTACAATGTCATGAATCTCCATCCATAGTTCTTCAGGCACTCTGTCTATCAGATCTAGTCCCTTAAATCTAATTTTCACTTCCACTGTATAGTCATAAGGGATTTGATTTAGGTCATACCTGAATGGTCTAGTGGTTTTCTCCACTTTCTTCAATTTCAGTCTGAATTTGGCAATAAGGAGCTCATGATCTGAGCCACAGTCAGCTCCTGGTCTTGTTTTTGCTGACTGTATAGAGCTTCTCCATCTTTGGCTGGAAAGAATATAATCAATCTGATTTCGATGTTGACCACCTGGTGATGTCCATGTGTAGAGTCTTCTCTTGTGTTGTTGGAAGAGGGTGTTTGCTGTGACTAGTGCATTCTCTTGGCAAAACTCTATTAGCCTTTGCCCTGCTTCATTCCATATTCCAAGGCTAAGTATTAGCTATTTTACCATCAAATCCCACAGCCTAGTAACTCGTAAACTATCTGTTTTCCATAGGCCCAACTCTAGATCGTAAATCCTACAAAGATAAAGAACATCTGTGTTCTTTTGTCTCCCATGGGACCTAATCCAATTGCTTATACATTGGAATCAACAAAGAAATTTCTGCTGAATTAAATTTTTGTGATTTTTGTTTTGTTTTTATCTCATTTTGTATTAGCCAAACTGAGAATTCCTAGTTTATACTTTCTAAGTATTTCTTGTATATCAGGACAGCATGTATTTAGAAGATGGTCTGTAAGAAAAGGGACTCAGTCAAGATTTACAACTTCCTAGCCAGATTTATTCAATATGCCATTCCTCAAAGTTTTAATTATTAATGAAGATTAGAGATATAATAGCAGAAGTGGAAAATACATTTAATTTGAAGTGTTACACAGATAATTCTTGATGGCCACAGTTACATTTCAAAGAAGTAAAATTTCTTTCATACAGATTGTTAGAAACAGTTGTGATTTTCTGCATAATTTCTTTTTTTCATTCTTTTTATGAATATAATTTTAGGAGGAAGAATAGCTATTTCTTGGAAATGTGGTTTTCTAACCAAATGATTACCTAAATTCTACAAAGTAAACTCTTCACAGACTTTTTTCTAAACTTAATGTATTAAAATAGAATTTTATTTTCCAAAACTGCCTAAAATATGTAGAATCATCTCTATGACAACAGACCCTCTGGAATCTCAGAGTGGGATGGAAAAGACTATATTTTCTAGAGGAAAATAAAGGAAACGTCAAAGATCTTTCTGATCTCTACCCTTGTATTCATTTGTCCTTCTGATAAACACTAATTGGTAGCCTGGTATGTGCAAGGCTTGTGTTTGGAGAAATAGAAAACACAGAAATAAATCAGACACTTAAATAAAACCTTATCTAGAAACTCATCAAGAGTAAGGAAACTAAGACATGCAGAGAAATTCAAATATATGGTGCAGAGCAGTCATTGCCATTACAAAAGGTGCCAGAGGAGGGATAGAGGCTTCTAGTCAAGGCTACTGGGAAGGGTTCTCAGAAAATGTGACCTCAGAGCTTACATTTGAAAATAGACTCTATTGATAGCATAGGGGTGATAAAATTTCATTCTTCTAGAGTTGGTAATACATGTAAAGTCCTTATACAGAAGGAACATTCATTGAATACTGGCCGTCACTGTCATCATGTCATTATTATTACTACATGTACTACCTAACCATTTACAGGCCAGTACTGTGTGCCAGAACCATGGGAGGCTTTGGAGATACAAGATGACACTCCCCTCCCTCAAAGACCTCACAGAGAAGTGGGTGGCATAGGAAAGCAAAACCAGAAAGCAAGGGAGCTGGAAGCCTTGTATGCAAATCCTGCTGGTCACTCTGGAAAAGGCTGCCCTGGAGGGGAGGGTAATTCCATGACATTTCCACTCCCTGCTGGTGTAAAGATTTCCACTTGAATCTTGTTTCAAGTCTGCTTCTGGAATGGAGAGGGGGTTGGGTATTCAAAGTAAGACAAGGTTAATGGAGCTCAAGCAAAGGGAAATGCAGCTAAAAACACATGGATGTGAACAGGCAAGATGCTTTGAAGGCAATAAAACTAGCTCTGAATGGCTGAAGGGCGAATTTACAGAACTCTGGATAAAGTGATCTGTTCTACTATTGAAGAGTCTTCTCTGGTCCATGCTGAATATGGTAGTTAATTTTATGTATCAACATGACTGGACCATAGAGTGCCCAGACATTTGCTGAACACTATGCTGAGAGTGTCCGGCAGGAGGATTCTGGGTGAAGTTAACATTTGAATCCATGGGCTGAGTAAAGCAGATTGTCCCCCCATGGATCTCATCCAGTCTGTTAGGCTGACCCTCCCCCAAGTAAGAGGGGACTCTTTCTGCCAGACTACCTACCTCTGTGCTGAGACACTGAATATCTTGTGTCTTTGACCTCAAACTGGAACAAGGGCTCTTCCTGGGTCTCAACTATGTCAGCATCTGGATTGAAACTACCCTATTGACTCTCCTGGTTCTCAAGCTTGCCCACCACAGATCTTGGGACTTGTTAGCCTTCATAACTGTGGGAGCCTTTTCTTTATAATACATCTCTTTCTATATCTATACAGTTGGTTCTGTTTCTCTGAAGAATCTTGATTACTACACCAGGTTGAAGCATTTAAAGTGTATACTGAGAACCAAACAACTTTAAGCAGAGAAGTAACATACCATCCATTGAGTGATAACTTGTTTTCTTTTATGAGAGAAATTTACTTTAAACATGCCTTCATATTTTGGTATTTGTGTTAAACTCAAGCAAGAGTACTTTGGTCTGCAAAGCACCTAATGTGCTGTTACTTATTAATGAAATCCAGTTTAGTGCAAGTACAACATCATTCTACATAATGTGCTCACTGGAGCCATATTTACTCAACACATTCTAGCAATAATCTTTTTTTTTTTTTTCAAACAAAAGCTGGAACCAAAAGACAATGTATAAAACAAGATGATAGCCTATGGAGATGGGAGTGATGCCATTCAAACTTGGAAAGAAGTTAAAACATGTTTGGAGTGTGGGCAGAGAGCTGCCCTTTTTAACGGTTCTTCAAGCATCCTATTTTTTTGTTAGAGGACAAAAATAAAATATAAGGTTCTCAGCCAGAGTGATACCATTTCGAAATAGAAAGCAAGCCATCAGCTGGTATTATTCTGTATGTTCAGAAATGCCAACTCCAGAAAATCCCCTTTCCTCCCTCCGCCAGGGCTTCCCTGGTGGCTCAGTTGGTGAAGAATCCATCTGCAATGCGGAGACCTGGGCTCAATCCCTGGGTTGGGAAGATCCCCTGGAGAAGGGAACCGCTGCCCACTCCAGTATTCTGGCCTGGATAATTCCATGGACTGTATAGTCCATGAGGTCACAAAGAGTCGGACACGACGAGCGACTTTCACTTCACTTCCTCTGCCAAGGGCACAGAGGCTAAGGCTCAGTTTCATCTTAAGGGGCCCCTTTGATATGAATTTCATAATGGATACAATTTTTATTTACTTCACTGTCAAATTAACCTGTTGAATTCTTCACAGAAAGTACAAATATGACTAAAGTTCTTATTTAGATCAAATACAAGTACGAAAAACAACTAGTTTTCAGTAACACCTAGCTTTATACACTTCAGAAGCCCCTTCATAAGGAAGCATTTTACCTACTTTCACAGCTATCTACTTTATCTTTTATGGGAGATTGAGTTAATATAAAAGATTGTTGGCTTAAAGATATCTGTCTTTGGAGAAGGTAAATAGTAAAAATGGTCCCATGCTTCCTTGAAAAACAAAGTATGCCACAGGTTTTGCAATGACTTGGGGTTTGCCTCTTACTTCTCTACTTACCTAGAGTTCCCATAATTAATGCAGTCTTTGAGGGACGTAAAAAGAAAACAGACAAACTACAAAACCCCCCAGAACTTCAGTCTAAAGTGGGGTCTCTGGACCAGCAGTGTCATTGGCATTATCATCTGATAACTTGTTAGAATTGCAAGTTCTTGGGTCCCATAAAAGATCAGAAGTTCTCGGGGAGGGACCCATCACTCTGTATTTTAATAAGCCCTCCAGGTGATGCTCATGTAAACTGATATTCCAAAGTACTATTTGTGCATTGGAGGAAAATCTTTCAAAAGCAGTAGCTGCCTCACTTTACATCCAAGCTAAGCTAACTTGGATGTTTAACCAATACTGATGCTGGTAAGTGTTGGGAGCCAGCGTGAGGAACTCTGCCCATGGCAAAGGTCATGAGGAAGGAAGCTCGGCATACGCAAAGGAGTGATCAAGCCTCAGGAAACCCCCTGTTCCCAAGCATCTACCCCCAAAACCAGAGTACTTTCTGGGGAGCTCTCCCCCATAACCATTTCTCTCGGAGAAGGAGTTAACTTGCAGCTCCAGTTAATAAAAATTCCTGGGCGTGATGAGAGTGTTTCAACTTATGAACTCTGAAGGTTCTCTGGCCTGCCTGATCAGGCTCATCCGGCCGCATGTGATTGTTTACAGCCTCCCAACCTTGAGAGGCATGAGATGCTTTAAAACTTTCTAAATACAGACTCCTTTGAGAAGTTAGAAAATTATTAGTATAGTATAGTGGGTTGATTAGAAATTATATTGGTGAAGGGTTTTTTCATTTGTCATGCCAATAATTACTGCTAATTCCCTGCCCTGGGTGTGACAAGGATGTCTCAGGTCAAACCTCTCTGCTGACAGACTAGCTCGTGTGACAACCTCTCAACCATAAACAGCATGGAGAGTTTGGAGTATTAGCATAGGGCTTTTCTCATTGATGAGTCAATGATTGCCATCAGGCCTCCATATCCTTAGGCACCTGGGAATATCTTAATCAATGTATTTGGAATATAGAAAAGGAAATATAGTCGTTTTTTGATGTTAGCAATACTAGACTTTTGAGTTAATGAATCTTCTCTTTGGTTATAGATCACTGTACTTTGTTATAAATCACTATAAATCACTATGCTATGTAAAAATGTAACTTTATCACTATCTTAAGACAAAATAGATCTTAAGGGGAACATTGGTGAAGGGTTTACATTTGTTGAGCCAATATTTGCTGCTAAATCTCCATATTCCTGCCCTTATAATGAATATAACTAGCATATGGGAGAAATAAGTATTAACCTTTAAGATTAATCATGTTAAACCTTAGGTTAAGTAAATACCTTTCTTGATTGTAACTCACTACACCCTCTCCCTATAGGAATGCAACTTTATTTGGAGGATGGCGCCTGACTTAAGAAAAAATTACCCCTGGAAAAATAAGTTTTCTGGTTAACTGACTGGTATCAGAAAGGGCTATAAAATGTCAGCAGACCTCATGGCTAGAAGATGATGAAACTCATAAGACCTTTTGCATAATTTTATATGAAGCACCTGATTGTGACAAGGGTCAGGTCTGCTGACCCCTGCGTGACTCTGTATTCATCCCTATGTATAACAAAAAGGTATATAAACAAACCTGAAAAATAAAGAAATCGGATCAGTTTCTGGAAAGACTGATTCCCCCGTGTCATTTCTTTCTTGCTCCCCGCTCTCCTGGCTGAATTCCCATCTGAAATGTGGGTACTCACCAAGCCTGCTAATTCTGCCGGGGCTTCTGAGATCGGACCGGGGAGGCCTCAGTGCCTCCTCTCCTTCGGGAGAATGGAGAGACACCTGTGGCCTACGTAGGTGGTGATTAGTATTCCACGTAAACCAGTTATTCAGCCTCTTTTCTCCATTAATTCTCCTACTACACTAGCTGTTTCTAATCTCCCTCTATATCTGTAATTAAATACGTTTTTTCCAGGACGCTGATTCCGTCCGCCCCTTTGAATTACCCTGGATCCACCGGGGCTGGACCCCGGCAGGTAAGGGATGCCCAAACCACATGGTTTCTGGGAGCAAGACACAGTTCTTCTCCTCATAAGATAACATGTGCTTGAAATCACCCAGCTAACACATAGCTGGAAGGCATGGTTATCATGATCCATGGCCAGGACCCTCAGATTGGCTGAGGGACATGTACATGGATGGACGTGTACATGTCCACTGAAGCTCCAGCTTCATTCAAAGAGACCTGTGGGTTGCAAGGACTAAGGAGTGTGTTACAAAGGAAAGTTACCCTCATGGACTATTAAGGCAGCCTCTCCACTCCCAGGCAGGGGGTGGGTGGAGGTGGGGGGAAAATGAATGACAGGCACGTCAAATAGATAACACAACACTAGTCAAAACTTCAGGGACACCCCCGCATATGGGCAAGTCTGTAAAGCAGAACAATTACAGTGATCTCAGCTTTTATTTCATGTGCACCCAAGTCCTCTCTCCTAAGGCTTAATTTTCACACCACAGGCTTTTTATTTATCCTTTATTTTTAAAATAATTCATTATCCACGGCTTCTAGGAGCAATTTGCATTTGCAGAGAAAGGAGACAGCATTAGCAAAAACACAGTGCTCCAAACTTTTCAGGATTTCCATGAAGCAGGAAAGATAAAGGGATCCTCATGGCTTTTTGGGAAACTTGACAAAGCAGAAATTGAAAGCAAGGAAAGACTGATAAAGATGAATTCCTCACAGACTGAGTATCTTGCATTACATTGGAAATCGGGGTCCCCTGGATCTAACAAATTGCTAAATTTACTTTATGGAAGGTCACTGAGAGGGCCAGGAGAAAGTGTTTTTATTTTTTTTATTTTTTTATTTTTTATTTTTTATTTATTTTTTTTTAAATTTTAAAATCTTTAATTCTTACATGCTTTCCCAAACATGAACCCCCCTCCCACCTCCCTCCCCATAACATCTTCCTGGGTCATCCCCATGCACCAGCCCCAAGCATGCTGCATCCTGCGTCCGACATAGACTGGCGATTCATTTCACATGATAGTATACATGTTAGAATGTCATTCTCCCAAATCATCCCACCCTCTCCCTCTCCCTCTGAGTCCAAAAGTCCGTTATACACATCTGTGTCTCTTTCCCTGTCTTGCATACAGGGTCGTCATTGCCATCTTCCTAAATTCCATATATATGTGTTAGTATACTGTATTGGTGTTTTTCTTTCTGGCTTACTTCACTCTGTATAATCGGCTCCAGTTTCATCCATCTCATCAGAACTGATTCAAATGAATTCTTTTTAACGGCTGAGTAATACTCCATTGTGTATATGTACCACAGCTTTCTTATCCATTCATCTGCTGATGGACATCTAGGTTGTTTCCATGTCCTGGCTATTATAAACAGTGCTGCATGAACATTGGGGTACATGTGTCTCTTTCAATTCTGGTTTCCTCGGTGTGTATGCCCAGAAGTGGGATTGCAAGTGGTGCTGGGAAAACTGGTCAACCACTTGTAAAAGAATGAAACTAGATCACTTCCTAACACCGCACACAAAAATAAACTCAAAATGGATTAAAGATCTAAATGTAAGATCAGAAACTATAAAACTCCTAGAGGAGAACATAGGCAAAACACTCTCAGACATAAATCACAGCAGGATCCTCTATGATCCACCTCCCAGAATTCTGGAAATAAAAGCAAAAATAAACAAATGGGATCTAATTAAAATTAAAAGCTTCTGCACAACAAAGGAAAATATAAGCAAGGTGAAAAGACAGCCTTCTGAATGGGAGAAAATAATAGCAAATGAAGCAACTGACAAACAACTCATCTCAAAAATATACAAGCAACTTATGCAGCTCAATTCCAGAAAAATAAACGACCCAATCAAAAAATGGGCCAAAGAACTAAATAGACATTTCTCCAAAGAAGACATACGGATGGCTAACAAACACATGAAAAGATGCTCAACATCACTCATTATTAGAGAAATGCAAATCAAAACCACAATGAGGTACCACTTCACACCAGTCAGAATGGCTGCGATCCAAAAATCTGCAAGCAATAAATGCTGGAGAGGGTGTGGAGAAAAGGGAACCCTCCTACACTGTTGGTGGGAATGCAAACTAGTACAGCCACTCTGGAGAACAGTGTGGAGATTCCTTAAAAAATTGCAAAGAGAAAGTGTTTTTAAAAAGTCAAAACATTTTTTTTCTCTTCCCCCCCAACCTGGTCATTGACCTAGAGGAGCACTCACATCTCATTCATTTATGAATAAATCAATAAGTAAAAGACATTGCTCAGAAAACTGCATGGTTCTGCTGTTTCTGGCTTGGCCAACTAGGTACATGATGGTACCAATCCCTGAGATATGGGGTTCAGGAGTGGGGTGATGGGGAAGGGAAGACTTTGGATTTAGTTGTAGATGTGTTGAGTGAGAGATGCTGAGGGACTCTTGGCCGGAGATGGCCGTGTGCAGTGAGGACACAGAGAGAAGTGGAGACAGAAGGGTCAACAGGTTATAAGGATGCCCAGGCAGGTGAGCTAAAGGCTGAAAAGCACATGGAATCACGTGATCAAATATTCACTGGTTTCAATAACCACACTCCATCCATCCAACAGGTTTTTTGATAACCTCCACAAGGACAGCGGCTGTAGCAGGGTAGAGAGAACCGCATGATTGCTGTGGACTGCTGAGTAAATAGCAAGTGAAGGAGATAGACACCTCTTCAGAGATATTTGGCTGAGATCCCACTCCTGTACTTGGGCAAAACTATCATTCAAAAAGATACATGCAACCCAAAGATCATAGCAGCACCATTTACAACAGCCCACACATGGAAACAACCTAAATTTCCATCACTGGATGAATGAAATACTGTGCTGTGCTGTGCTTAGTCACTCAGTCATGTCTGACTCTCTGTGACCCTATGGACTATAGCCTGCTAGGCTCCTCTGTCCATGGGATTCTTCAGGCAAGAATAGTAGCATGGGTTGCCATGCCCTCCACCAGGGGATCTTCTCAACCCAGGGATTGAACCCAGGTATCCCACATTGCAGGTGGATTCTTTACTGTCTGAGCCACCAGGGAAGCCCATGAATACTGGAGTGGGTAGCCTATCCCTTCTCCAGGGGATCTTCCTGACCCAGGAATCAAACTGGGGGTCTCCTGAATGAAATATTGCTGCTGCTAGGTTGCTTCAGTCATGTCCAATTCTGTGCGACCCCATAGACAGCAGCCCACCAGGCTCCCCCATACCTGGGATTCTCCAGGCAAGAACACTGGAGTGGGTTGCCATTTCCTTCTCCAAGGCATGAAAGTGAAAAGTGAAAGTGAAATCGCTCAGTCGTGTCTGACTCTTAGTGACCCCACGGACTGCAGCCTACCAGGCTCCTCCGTCCATGGGATTCTCCAGGCAAGAGTACTGGAGTTGGGTGCCATTGCCTACACAGCCATTAAAAAAAAAAAAATGAAAAAATGCCATTTACAGCCACATGGACAGACCAAGTCAGACAGAGAAAGGTAGATACCATATGATATCATTTACATGTGGAATCTGAAATATGACACAAATGAATTTATCTGAAATAGAAACACACTCACAGGCCTAGGAAAGAGACTTGTGGTTGCCAAAGGGAACGAGTAGTGGGGGAGGGATGGAGTGAGAATTTGGCATTAGCAGATGCAAACTATTATATATTGAATGGACAGACAACAAGGCCCTCTGAATAGCACAGGGAACTATATTCAACATCCTATAATGAAGAATATGAAAAATAATATATGTATATGCATAACTAAATCACCCTGCTGTACAGCAGAAATGAACACAACTTTGTAAATCAACTGCCCTTCAATAAAATAAATTTAAAAAGAAGATGTGGCTACGGGCACAAGTCGGGTCTACACATATGGTGTCATGTAGGTTGGAGGATTTTCACCTACTCTATTGTTTATTCTTACTTCTGTGTCTTATTAGAACTTATTTCATTTATACACTATTCTCATAAGTTATTGTTACTTTTCCCACATCGGCCTCAATGTTTTCAACTACACAGCAGAAACCGGTCTCCCCAGAATGTTTGAGGAGTCTTTCTAAAGCACCTTGTAGGGGTTTTTTGTACAGATGCCTACAGCATCCGCCCTTCTCTTTTATCAGAACTCCCTAATGAGATCAAACTCTGCTTAGTCAAGGCCTGTGTCCTTAGGTCTTTATTTGTTCTGCTGTTTATCAGCATTGGCTACACACACTGCACATTCTTCCCCTTTGAAGAGACCGATTGCTTTCTGTCTAGGCCTGCTGCTTGTTCCTGCATTCGGGTTGCTTGGTTACAGCAACACTTCACTGGATTTTCATTGAAGGCAAAATGTGTTTGTAGCTGTTGAGGCCCATCAAGTGGAAATGGTTAGCAGCCCATTTCCTAAGAAGGCAGTCAACTCCTTTACGCACATTACAGAAAGCAGGTCTTGCATAATTCTAAGCATCAGTGCGACCCACACATTAAAAGCGTACAAATGAGCACAAAAGTGCCAAGTCCCTGTAAATATTTATAATTAAAGAAAACTTTGAGTTCTTTCACTCTGTAGATTTTTCTACCAAATGTGCCATTTTAAATAAAAACAATGTGCAATTCAGACCAAGTCAACAGTTTGCTTGAGTTCCCTTTACTTATTCAAAGACAACTGATGGATTAGTTTACTGGTGCTGCTGTAAAAAAAATTTCTACATACTTAGTGCCTAACAACAACACAAAATTATTATGTTACAGTCCTGTGGATAAGAAGTCAGATGTGGACCTAACTGGGTTAAGCGAGGTGTTGGTAGGGCTGCAATCCTTTCTGCGGGCTCTAGAGGAGGATCTGTACCTTCAACCTTGCAGCTGCTAGAGGCCACACACATTCCTCAGCTCGCGGCCCCCTCTGCATCACAACAGCCAGCGAGGCTGAATCTCTCTGAACATTATTCCACAGTCATGTCTCCCTCAGACTCTCTTCTTTCTGTTTCCTTCTCCCAGATTTTAAGGACCCTTGTGATTACACTGGCCCACTCAGATAAGTCAGGATAAGATCCCTATTTTAAGATCAGCTAATCAGCAGCCCTGATTTCATTTGCAATCTTATCTCCCCTCTGCAATGTTAACCTATTTACAGATTCTGGGGTTGAAGGCATCTTTAGGGGGTTTAAGGCATCATTCCTCCTCCCACATCTAGTAAATCAGGAAGCAGATGGCTTTGCATACAAAGTATCTGGGGAGTAAAACTAAGAATGACTCCATTTAGACATAGCGATTTCCTATGAGATCAAGTACCTAGGCTTAAAATCAAGGTCTTTCCTGAGTTTTTAATTTTCAACTTCATTCTCTTGTATAATAAGTTTCTTCTTTGCTTTCTTTTCTTCAGTCTTCATTCTTTCTTTCATCTTCCCCTCTCCCTTCTTTCCATTCTCCACCCTCCTCTTTTTCACATTTCCTTTCCTCTTTCTTTTGTCTTTATGCCTACCTTTCCTCATTGTTTTGGTCATAAAAGAATAGCTAACTAACATCACAAAGACAGATGACTAACTGGGGAGCTACTTGCAGCATACATTTGAAAAGCTTAATAGCTTTAATATACAAATTGTTCTTACAAATCAATAAGGATAAATATGCAATAGTCAGTATAAATGTGCAAAAGATATGATTAGTCATTGCACATAGGACATTTAGAGCTATAATAAACAACTGAAAAAGGGATTAGCTATACTATTAATAAAAGAAATGCACTTTGTTATCCATTAATTAGCTTAATTCATGTATAAAATTGATAACATGAGAATGTATACCACTTGGAAGAGTAAGGAAATAGTAAATTCTTAAATACTGCTTATGAGAATATAAATTCTGTGCAATGGACTGAATGTTTGTGCTCCCCCAAAATTCATATTTTGAAATCCTAGCCCCCAGTGAGATGGTATTAGGAGGTGACTTTGGGAGATAATTAACTATGAAGGTGCACCTCTGATGAATGGGATTCATGCCCTCATAACAGGAACTCCAGAGAGCTCCCCTTCCACCACGTGAGGACACAATGAGAAAACAGCCACCTGCTGCTCAGAAGTGGATCCTCACCAGAACCTGGCCATGCTGGCACTATGGCCTCACAATTCCAACCTCCAGAACTGTGAGAGGTAAATTTCTGTTGTTTATGAGCCTCTGTTTACAGATTTTTGTTACAGTAGCCTGGAAGGACATTAGCATGAAAGGCTGTTCAATGTGAGGTGTCAATGTTCACATTTTTGCCCCTGGGAATGGTGACTCCTGAGTACACGGCACTCACTCACAGGCTTGTAAACACAAAGGCCAATTTGACGATTACTATCAGAAGCATCTTGATTTTTTATGCATTCTGAAAAAGTAATACTCCTTCTAGAAAAGTATTCTAAAAAAATTGTGAATATATGCCAATGTTTACCTATAAAAGATGTGCTTCTATAAGTGTCATTCACCAACAAATAGAGAATAATTTGCAATGATATTTTCACAGTTCAACAATATGATTTTGGATAAACATGGGGTTCATTAACATTATGTTACAGAATATATAATGACATGAAAAAATGTTCATGATCTGTGGTTTGTGACACACTCTGAGTTACAGGACTGCATTTTTGGTTGTTTCCATTTTGCATTTTAAAAGACCTAAAGGATAAACAATGAAATCTAATTCATCTCTGAACTATAGGATAAAAAATTATTTGTATTTTTTTCTTTTGGATTCTCTACTTTTTTTCACTACAAATCTGTGCTACTTTTATATTACAATAAGAAGTTTTATATATATATATATATATATATATAATTTTCTAGAAGCTATATATATTCTAAAACATGGTCCAATGACTGAAATGCCTCCTTTTAAAATTATAAGAAGAAGTAAACAGGCATATTTTAAATGCATAATCCTTGGTCTAGACATCTCTCTGAATATTCATTTACACTGTTATTCATTCTGTTTGGAAATGTCCCATTACTGCTTGTGCCCAGGACAAAAGTGAAGCGTGGAAAGATTAAACAACCTACACAAAGTCCCACAGTTCTGAGGTGGCTGTCCCAGGAACAGAGACTGTTTGTGATGACAAGCCTAGAGGTTTTCTTCCAACAAGCAGATGGCTTTGACTGTGTACCAAGCTCTTCACTCGTTATTAGTTAGGTTTTTCAGATCTTCACCATGCCTCTCACCACCAAGGCCTTCAGACTTGGCCTTCTGACCACTGTGTTGATGTGGCAGGAGTAAAGTAAACCACAGCAGATCACGGTGCCCACTGCTTCACTGATGTTCTTGGAAAACAGATGACTGGGGAGCAGACAAGAAGAGGAAAGAAAAGGACGTGTGGGATCGCCCTGTGGCTGGAGGCATGTTCAGTGCTTCAGAAACTCTAGCGCTGTTACAACAAATGGATAACATGTGACTTTCTTAGCAGAAAGTCTAGCTTTGAACAACTGCCCACATTTTCAGAATTGTTATGGGAAGAAGTGCTGCATAGCAGGAAGGATTTGAGGTTAGAAATACCCATCTACATGATTTGGGGCAATCAGCTGAGCTTTCTTCAGTGTCCTGTTCATTGTTATCCCCCCAAATCAGTTGATGAACCTATACCATAGGATTCTTGTTGGAAGGCCAGTCTCTAGTTAGGAATGAAATAACCCTTCTTAATCCCACTGAAAGGCTTACTCTCAGGCCCAACTAGCTATTACATGGTGACGGGTGTCAACATTTCTGAGTCAAGGATTCACACGTTTGAGAGAAGCATCTCACTTATTTTCCCTGATTCTCCCATCTGAACTGCCCTTCTTCCTCTGTCTCTTACACAACATTCGACATCACATCTCTGCTCCTGTTCATCCCTTTTTTTTTTTTTTTGGCTGTGCCACACAGCTTGAGAGACCTTAGTTCCTCACCAGGGATTGAACCCATGTCCTCAGCCGTGAAAGCACAAATCCTAACTCCTGGACCACCAGGGAACTCCCTTCTGTTCATCTCTTGAAGCTCACTGCAGGTGCTAGAATCTTCATGAAACTTAGCTTAACCACTCTGGTCTTCACATGTATTTGCCTCAGAATTCCTGGTACTCTGACTGTATCCGTGTTCTACTTGATTGTTTGCTGATGTTGTCTTCCAACTGTTCTATATAATACTTGCTACTTCAGTCATCTTATGAGAACTGTATTTTAAATGCAATAGTGATCAAAGTCTTGGGCACAAAGGAGGCATATAATACTAATGGTGTATGAGAAAAACTTATGAGTGAGAAGGGAGATGAAAGAGAGGTTGGGTGAATACAGTCAAACCCTTGGTATCTGAAGGAGATTGGTTCTAGGAATCTTAGGCAGATACCCAAATCCAGGGATGCTCAAGTCCTTTGTACAAAATGGCATATTACTTGCATTAACCTACACCTGTCCTCTCATATACTTTAAATCATTCCTAGAATACTGATAATACCTAATACCATGTAAATGCTATGTAAATGCTTAGCATGTAGCAAATTCAAGTTTTGCTTTGAAGGACTTGCTAAAATTTTTTAAAATATATATTTTTAAAAAGGTTGGTTGAATCTACAGATATGAAAGCTGTGAATATGAAGGGCTGACTGTACTTTTTTCTTCTTAGCTTTGGAAGAATAAATTCAGGTATAAATTTTAAAAAATCATGTTCATTTGTCAGAGGATATAATTTTAGAAAGATATTTTTAGAGAAATATTCTTCCCTTATGACAAAAAATATATGAAAAGAAGTGCCGTTCCTTTATCTAGATTAGGATATCTGAAAAAAAAAATCATCTTTTACTTGAGTGAAAAGTAAAAGTTAATCAGTCATGTCCAACTCTTTGTGACCCCATGGACTTTGTATAGTCCATGGAATTGTCCAGGCCAAAATAATGGAGTGGGTAGCCTTTCCCTTCTCTATGGGACCTTCTCAACCCAGGGATTGAACCCAGGTCTCCTGCATTGCAGGCAGATTCTTTACCAGCTGAGCCATGAGAGAAGCCCAAGAATATTGGAGTGGGTAGCCTATCCCTTTTCCAATGGATCTTCCTGACCCAGGGATCAAACCAGGGCCTTCTGCATTGCTGGTGGATTCTTTACCAACTGAGCTATTTGTTTCAGCTTAAAAGGTCATAGTAGCTTTTTGTTAGTTTAATGAACACCTACTATATATATTTTGAAATTTTCCAGATTATGGAAGTACAACAGAATATCAGAAATGGTCTCTATTCGCTCCAAATTTACCTTTCCATTGATGAGACAAGACAAAGGTTAGAAAAGAAATCATAACATGAAAATTCAGCTGCAGACAAACTGCAAGAATGTATATAATTTAGACAGAGATAAATGACAGAAACACATGGTCAGGAAAATTAATGAAAGATGTATTTGTATTAATACAATTTAATTTATATTTGGAAGTCTCTAAGGAGGTTGAGATAACTGGAACCTGATTGAGAAGATTCTTGACTTGTGTTTAGAAAATAATAGGCATATGTTAAAAGATATGACAATTCTCATAAAAATCTATATTGGGGGTTTCCTTTATGATGATCTGTATGAAAGAAGGGAAAAAGCATGAAACCTAAATATGTCTGCACACTCAAATAAAATAAATTAATAACATGTCTGTCAATATTTGAATAAAACCTACACAATTTAGGCAACCACTGTCATCTGTTTAATTTTTAGCAGGTTGCCAATGTAGAGTTCTCAAACCTGACTTATGCTTTGACTTTTTCATTTAAATGGTTTTGCATTCTATCCAACAAAGAAAAATCTACATTTAAGGGCAGAAATCATCTCCAGTAAAATTCATAATTTATAAACATTCATAATTCTATGTCTATTAATTTTATCTACTAGTAACTTTATACAGGTCATACATGGGTTTCTATATGTGTATATTAATACAAATATATTTCTCAAGCTCATTTTTAAGGCACTGAATATCTTTGCAGCTTTATGAAGTTTATCATTTTATTATGTACTTAGAAATGCCTCCCAAATATCTTGGTGGGTCAAATGGTTCATTATTTTGCTATGTCTATCAAAAAGAGAGTGAAAATTTCAGCCTCTTTTCTATTTGATTTTCTCAAATAGTTTTTGAGTCACACTCAAACACAAATGAAATTTTCTGTCTAAAGCAAATCTTCCTCTTAGAGAAAAGTGGCAGGTTTGAGAAGAATACAACTTCATCCTGGAATCATTTTCCTATTTTATTATTTTTCTCAGCTACTTACTATTTGAAAGGTACATATTAAATTATAGTTAACTCTGCATAAGTCAACATGAATATTGTGTATAAGCTATATAAATTTCCTACTTGGAAGAAAAATTGGACAAATCTAATCACTTTCAGGGTCACACAATAAAGAGACTATGGATAAATTTTTTTTAGTCATAGTCACTTTCTTTGTGAATGAGTCAATTGAGTTTGGATACTGGTAGGGGATTGAAGATTCCTAGTATCAAATATATTTGTGAGCTCACAAAGCAATATTGTCAATGCATGGTTACTAATCCAATGGTCACTGATAAGAGTGAAAACTTTTAGCCATAGAAATCATAATTTTGCTTGAGGTATGTAGAGAGAGTAATTGGTGAATTTGTTCTTCCTTGTTCTGCCTATTAGCCTCACCTCTACACTTACGCATTAGGTGTATAAAAACTACATAACAGTTAACCACACTTTCTGAGATTATTACATTAGATCTCCTAGGTAGCAATAATGAGCGATACCAGGAGTGGGCTGGAGCTGCAAGAACCAGGCAGTTGGGGTGGGGG
Organism: Ovis canadensis; assembly: GCF_042477335.2. Lineage (NCBI taxonomy): Eukaryota > Metazoa > Chordata > Mammalia > Artiodactyla > Bovidae > Ovis > Ovis canadensis. The sequence goes on along the minus strand of NC_091257.1, from coordinate 24,836,142 downwards.
TAGCAGAGGCGCACACAAAGAAATCTGTGGGTTCAGACTGAATGCTGCTGCTAAGTCGCCTCAGTCATGTCCAACTCTGTGTGACCCCACAGACAGCAGCCCACCAGGCTCTGCTGTCCCTGGGATTCTCCAGGCAAGAACACTGGAGTGGGTTGCCATTTCCTTCCCCAATGCATGAAAGTGAAAAGTAAAAGTGAAGTCGCTCAGTCGTGTCTGACTCTTCGTGACCCCACGGACTGCAGCCTACCAGGCTCCTCCGTCCATGGGATTTTCCAGGCAAGAGTACTGGAGTGGGTTGCCATTGCCTTCTCCACCAGAGTGAATGGGGAGAAGGCAAACCTGGAAGACTAGACCAGGAGAGGGATGTGAAACTAGGGAGTCAAAGGTCAGGGTGAAGGCACAGGTTCAAACTCCAGCTAAGCTTGGGTAAGACATTAGCAAGTAGAAATAAACCCGATCCAAAGGCAAAGCTTGCTTTGGTGGCCTGAACGGTAAGAGAGAGATGGTCACAGTAGAGCAGAGTTTCTCAGCTTCTGCACCCTTGACATGTGTGGTCGGACATCTTTGCTGTGAGGCTGTCTCACGCATTACAGGCTGTTGAGTTCCATGCCTGACGTTGACTCTCTAGTTGCCAGTAGCATGTCCCTTCCTCTAGTTGTGAGCAACAAAAATGTCTCCAGTTGTTCTCAGAAGGGCAAATTCACCACTATTTGGGAAACCCTACAGTAAAGAAATTTGACTTTCCCTCCCAAAAAAGGGAAGGTGGTGACTTGACCCTATCTTTCAAGTTTCCAGCATGAGGATTCTTTGATCTAATCTCAAAACTGAGAATCAAGCCTTCTTATTATAAGGAAAATTAATGTCCTTAAATTCTTTGTTAGGACTTAAGAGTTCAATAAAAAAACTGACTTCCACATTCAAGATCAGAACTTGTGTTTTTATGCTTTGTTTTTTATATTCACTGAAAACTACACAAAATAAATCCTACCCACTGAAAAATCCAAACCTTTTATGTAAAGAACAAAGAGATTTCTGACTTGAATCATACAAATATTACTTGCTGTAGGCTATGAAACGACACATGTAACTATAAATTATTTGCAACTAAAGTGTGTGATAATTCCATAAGCTGCCACACCAGACTTCTAACAAATACTTCCAGAAAGAAAAAGTCATGTGTACTTCACCCGCAGAAAGACATAAAACTGTTCAAAAAAACCTCCAAAATTCCTAATGCATTTCCCTGATGGGCTCTATTTAGGGCTAAATGTGTCTCCCCAACATTCGTATTTTGAAGCCCTAACCATCTGTCCAACCAGTCCATCCTAAAGGAAATCAGTCTTGAATATTCATTGGAAGGACTGATGCTAAAGTTGAAACTCCAGTACTTATGGCCACCTGATGCGAAGAGCTGACTCATTTGAAAAGATCCTGATGCTGGGAAAGATTGAAGGTAGGAGGAGAAGGGGATGAAGGAGGATGAGATGGTTGGATGGCATCACCAACTCAATGGACATGAGTTTTGGTGGACTCTAGGAGTTGGTGATGGACAGGGAGGCCTGGCATGTTGCAGTCCATGGGGCCGCAGAGTTGGACATGACTGAGCGACTGAAATGAACTCTCTGTGACTACCTGGAGGTAGGGTTTTAAAGAAGTAATTAAATTAAAATGAATTTGCCCGGGTGGACCCTGATCCAATATGAATGATGTCCCTGTAAGAAGAGGAGATTGAGAAAAAGACACACAGAGAGAAGACCGCATGAAGACACAGGAGAGAGACAGCCATCAGCAAGCCAAGGAGAGGGGCTGAAGCGTAAACCAGCCCCTTCAGCACCCTGATTCTGAACTTCTAGTCCTCAGAGTTGTGAGAAAATAAATTTCAGTTGCTTGAGCCATCCAGTTTGTGACACTTTATTATGGCAACCTTGATAAACTGATACAGACCCTTTTCCATCTTCTTCTGTGATCCCCTTGACTTCCTAGTGACCACTTATCTATAGAAAATTGTGCCACACGACCTGGATGAGTTAGATGGAGTTTGATTTTGAAATCTATAATATGGTCCCTACTTGACTCATATTAGAGTGGTTTCATGAGGAAAAATTCATATATTAGAAGGAAGAGAAGCCTAGCAGATTTGAAAAGTGATGAGAATCAGATGAAATCAAGGAGACTTTCTCGATGCTCCAGGTGCCTCTTAGGATTTGACCCCTGCCTTCTCAGAAGACCCTCTTATTACTTGTGTGGTGACAGATACCATTCTCAGCTTTAAAATACAGCTCTGTTATTCCCTAGCTGAATGTCTCACTTTTCTGAAGTATGCATCATTTTCCATATCAAAAAAGTAGGGCCGCTATGGTGCTGACTTTCTCAGAGTTCTGAAGATTTAACTGATTTAACTATGCATCTTATGACTGACAGACAGCAATCCATAAGGTTAGCTATTATGCCTGTTAGTAGCATCAAGCAGTAGTTACGCATGTGCTGTATCTTTACTGTGATCATTTCTAGTCTAACTTCTACTGTTTTCTCATTCATTTTGCCTTAGTCTCCATTATGAAATTTAAAGACATGGGACTACAGTATCCCCAAACACAGAGATCTGGTTTAATGTAAAAATGACTTTTTCCCCTAAACTATGACAATTACTGCATTGGGAAGGGTTAAGAAGACTAGCTAGATAATCTGAAGTCAGTCCAGGGAGTATGTGCAAGTCAGAAAAATTATATTCCAATCAAAGATAGTATGGTCACGAATTAACCATAAATTCAAATTATGGACAGATAATGTATATCATCTATATTAGCAGTCACATATTCCATTAGAAGTTACTTTTATTTCATATTTCATATTTAGAATTTACAAATGGCTGATGCCTCAGCATTACAGAAATACTGAGCAATATTGGAGGATTTTGACATTTCATTTAAAAATGTACTTACTATTATAAATATGTAATAGAAATAATTTCATGAGCACAGCATGATTCAAAGCACTGATGTGAAACTGAGAATGATTTTATTATTATTTCACTCGCTCGAGTGCTAAGATGCATTTTGGATTTATTTAAAGTAGCAATTTTCAAACAATAATTTATTTGCATAGTTGTTAATACATTCTAGACTACTAAACCTGTCCCATTTTTTAAAACTTATAATATGATTTTTGGCTTTGCATCACTGGAAACACCTGCTGATGGATAGATTTGTTTTAATAGCAATGCATTATACTTACAAAATTATTTTTTTTCTCATATGTTAGAGTGAAAACAAGTTTTCATTTTCAGAGGTTTAAAAATGAATATTATGTCATTATTGCCCAATATATCAAGGAATCTGAAATTTATAAAATCTTATAAATCATGCTATGGTGTTGACAAGACATTTACAATCACATACCATAGCAAGTGGCATTTTTTACATGAATGGACATTTTCTTTTAGGAAGACTTTAAAATACAGAAATCTGCTCACTATGATTATACAGGAAATAAGCAGAGAAGATGTAACAAGGAGACTGGAACAGAAAAAAGCCATGAGACTATGGAGAGAAGAATTTATTAAATTCAACTCATATCAGCAACTACTTATTAAACAGCTATTATGTGCTTTATATTCTGGAAAATACTGAGTTGCTTGAAAAAATGAATACAAGTGAAACAAGGAGGGGAAGGAGGAGGAGGAGGAAAAAGAGAAAAAAGATCACAACCCTGATCTTCTTCATCACATGGGAGTCTCTCTGGATTGACGTTATGTTCCAGTTAGGGGGACACTAAAGTCCCCAATGAAATACACTTAGCAGGTTCACCTTTCAAGTACAACATTACAGAGGACTTCAGATCACCCAGGAGAACTTAGCCCATCTTGACCATCTGCACAGAGTGAAACATCTCCAGCATTTTCTGTAGCTATTCCGTAGCTAGGCAACTGATCCTGATCTGAGGGTGGAAGGGGCATCCTCTCTATCATGAGGCTCTGAAAGGTTGCTTAAGAGGGTGACAGGCACCAGCAGCCTTCACTCACAACTTCCCACCTGCCAGAATCACTAGTTAGATGAAAGACCACTTGAGATGGACATAAAAAAAAAAATCAAAAAAATCTTTCTGAAAGGCAGGCACCACAGTGCTCATCAGTTCAGTTCAGTCATTCAGTCGTGTCCAACTCCTTGTGACCCCATGGACTGCAGCACGCCAGGCTTCCCTGTCCATCACCATCTCCCAGAGCTTGCACAAACTCATGTCCATTGAGTCAGTGATGCCATCCAACCGTCTCATCCTCTATCATTGCTTTCTCCTCCCCAGCATCAGGGTTTGTTCCAATGAGTCAGTTCTTCACATCAGGTGGCCAAAGTATTGGAGCTACAGCATCAGTCCTTCCAATGAATATTCAGGACCGATTTCCTTTAGGATGGACTGGTTTGATCTCCTTACAGTCTAAGGGACTGTCAAGAGTCTTCTCCAACACCAAAAGCATCACTTCTTTGGCATTCAGCTTTCTTTATGATCCAACTCTCACATCTATACATAACTACTGGGAAAACCATAGCTTTGACCATATGGACCTTTGTTGGTAAAGTAATGTTTCTGCTTTTTAATATGCTGTCTAGGTTTCTTGTAGCTTTTCTTCCAAGGAGCAAGCATCTTTTAATTTCATGGCTGCAGTCACCATGTGCATAGATTTTGGAGCCCCCAAAATAAAGTCTGTCACTGTTTCCACTGTTTCCCCATCTATTTGCCATGAAGTGATGGGACCAGATGCCATGATCTTAGTCTTTAGAATGTTGAGGTTTAAGCCAGCTTTCTCACTCTCCTCTTTCACTTTCATCGAGAGGGTCATTAGTTCCTCTTTGCTTTCTGCCATCAGGCTGGTGTCACCTACCTATCTGAGGTTATTGATACTTCTCCTCACAATCTTGATTCCAGCTTGTGCTTCATCTAGCCTGGCATTTCGCATGATGTACTCTGCATTTAAGTTAAATAAGCAGGTTGACAGTATACAATCTTGACGTACACCTTTCCCAATTTGGAATCAGTCCGTTATTCCATGTCCAGTTCTAACTATTGTTTCTTGACCTGCATATAGGTTTCTCAGGAGGCAGGTAAGGTGGTCCAGTATTCCCAACCCTTTAAGGATTTTCCACAGTTTGTTGTGATCCACACAGTCAAAGGCTTTGGCATAGTCAATGAAGCAGAAGTGGATGCTTTTCTGGAATTCTCTCGCTTTTTCTGTGATCCAAAGGATGTTGGAAATTTGATCTCTGGTTCCTCTACCTTTCCAAAATGCAGTTTCAACATCTGGAAGTCCTCAGTTCACATACTGTTGAAGCCTAGCTTGGAGAATTTTGAGCATTACTTTGCTAGCGTGTGAGATGAGTGCAATCGTGCAGTAGTTTGAACATTCTTTGGTATTGCCTTTCTTTGGGATTGGAATGAAAACTGACCTTTTCCAGTCCTGTGGCCACTGCTGAGTTTTCCAAATTTGCTGGCATATTGAGTGCAGCACTTTCACCACATCATCTTTTAGGATTTGAAATAGCTTAGCTGGAATTCCATCACCTCCACTAGCTTTCTTTGTAGTGATGCTTCCTAAGGCCCACTTGATTTCACACTCCAGAATGTCTGGCTCCAGGTGAGTGATCGCACCATCGTGGTTATCTGGGTCATGAAGATCTTTTTTTTGTGTAGTTCTGTATATTCTTGCCACCTCTTCTTAATATCTTCTGCTTCTTGTTAGGTCCATACAATTTCTGTCCTTTATTGTGCCCATCTTTGCATGAAATGTTCCCTTGATAGCTCTAATTTTCTTGACGAGATCTCTAGTCTTTCCCTTTCTGACTTTTCCCTCTATTTCTTTGCACTGATCACTTAAGAAGACTTTCTTATTTCTCCTTGCTATTTTTTGGAACACTCATGGTAGTTTGAATTACCTGGGAGCTGTTCTTTACTATGGCTGAAAAAAGTGCATAGGGGATTGGGACATAGTGGAAGTATAAAAATAGCAAGATATTCACAGGCTGGAAGAGGGATAGTGGGGGTGATATTCAAATGAACCAAGTACAGTTAACGGCACATTTGATGGATGTAAATCATTTACTCAAGGTTCTTTAATAACCCTAAGGTTTCTCCTACTTTCTAAAACGTAGTGTGAAATAAGATGAGAGCCTACATTTTTCAGATTTCCCTAGAAAGGACTGCTCTCTCCACTGCAATTTGGGGTGAGAAAACTGGGGAGAAGAGGGACGGAATGCAGTAATAATCTGCATTGTGACTACAAATATTAATGGACAATTTCTAGACCTGGACGACTTAAAAGTGGGGGAAGAAATCACAGGACATGAAATTTAGGGCAAGAGAAACTACCGTTTGGTCCAGCCCCTCACTTTTGATGTGAGGGGCTGAGACTCAGGAGGTGAACCACCTTTCCCAAGACAACACAGTCACCTGGCCGGAGCAGGAGGTGTCCAGCCTGGATTTCCTGACGCCTCCTTTAGGTCTTAGCAAGGAAAACACAAGTAGTCAGATGTGACTGGTGTATGGAAACCACACTTGTAACACCGTTTAGGCGGCAAAATAAAGTATCAGAACTACAAGTGACGCCCTCACGGTTTCACCTTCCAATTTCAGAGGAAACAAACTGCTTTACTCACCTGCCGGGAAAAACTCGCCCATTTTCTTTTTGTAGATTTTGAAGTCGACCTCTAGGAAGACACAGAAGATGATCCGATCCACCTAGGAGCAAACAGCAGATACCTAAAGTGAGAGGAAATATGACAAATGCATTCCCAGAACACGGTCTTGGAACAAAAAATAAACAGGAGACCCTCTCACAGATTTTTGGTGCTATACTGCTCACTCTAAGAGAGCACTGAGTGAAGCTCACACATGTGTGTGTGTGTTTGTGAATGCACTCTCTATGCAAATAAACCCATGGGCAATTTGGTGGAAAGATGTTGTATAAATCAAATAAGAAATAATAAGTGACAATAAGCCACTTTGCAGCAAGCTATAAATAAGATCTGAGATTCCACCAGGATACCTAGACTTTTATGTTCTGTTAAACAGCCACACGAGAGGTGTACAGTGGAATGACAATAAAGTATGTCAGTAAACAGAGAGCTCTTTGTCCTACCCTTGTTAAACAAATATATTCATCAAAACTGTTAGTATTTGAACATGACCTAAAAAGCTTCACACTGTACAATTTGCATGTAGTCACTTGCTTTTAGCTTTACATACTTGGAAATGCAGCAGAAATAAACTATAATTAGTTGACAGTACATGAGGCCAATGTAACTAATCTGGTAGGTTATTACTGAATAAGGAAATGCCACTTCAGAAGTAAAATGTTTGCACAGTCCCTGTTTTCTGTTTCAAGAGCTTCTGCATGTAAGGAGTTTCTCTGAGACATACCTAGAGTAACTGGTACCAGAGAAGAGAGATGGGGTATACCTAACAGCTCACGGATATCTGATATTAAATCAGTGACTCAATTTTGTGGCTTGAAAACTAACATCCCCTTTGTTCCTTTATATTAACAAGGTACAAAAAGTTAAAAATTACTCCATCCATCAAATTGCAACTGGCAATTGAATGGAACATCAGTAGGGAACAGAAGTGGGGTGTATGTGTCACAGGACAGGAAAAAACCCAAATGGATTTCATCCACCCAATCTCTCAGCCCTCTCAGCCTGTAGGGGACAGAGTCGCATGAGCCAAGTCCCAGAGTTCCTAGGAGGAGAGCCATCTACGTGACTGGGAGGGGAGGGAGAGAATTAGGACGTGAAGAATCACCAGGGTTCCCTGATGGAGGCTCAGAGATGTGGCTTCCTGATCCCTGCACAAGGCTAGGCCCCCAACTAAGTGGACTGCCCCCTGGGTAGTCACTGGACTTTAATAGAACTGTGCATCTCCAGCCACTGTTCCCACAGGGTGGAGAGAGCAATTAGCCTTCAGAAATGGAAGGACTGGGGTACAAATAACCCTGCTTTCCTTTCCCTCTATTCACCTGAGTTTCTGCTGTCCAGTCCCGCCTACATGGCATTAACATTTTCAACAAATGTAAAAACTCACCATCAACTCACTCTCCAGGTTATGTATACATTTAGTTGAATCAATGATTAACTATCTGTACAATACTGAACGCTCACCTCCAGTTTCCCTATGGTGTGTTTATGCCCTGTTGCTAAAGATAAAAATCATAATGTTGAGCATTAAAAATGAGTTACAAAAGGATTACATGCTCTGATGCCACTATACAAAATTGTAAAACACAAATATACAAGAGTGTAGAGATTCATTCATAAGCACTAACCCCTAGAAACATATGTAGGAATATTGCATATGAACTTCAAGACAATGATGATTTCCGGAAATGGAGGGAAGGTAAAAGGACGGATTGAAGCGAAGTGAAGTGAAGTCGCTCAGTTGTGTCTGCCTCTTTGCGATCCCATGGACTGTAGCCTACCAGGCTCCTCTGTCCATGGGATTTTCCAGGGAATAGTCCTGGAGTGGATTGCCATTTCCCGACCCAGGGGTCGAACCCAGGTCTCCTGCATTGTCGACAGATGCTTAACCGTCTGAGCTACCAGGAAAGTCCAAATGATGGACTGGTAAGGCTTTAACTGAATAGTGACTATTTTATTTATATAGAAAGAAAAGAGATTCAAGAAAAAATATGGTGATGGGTAATCACTATTATCTATGGGGGTAGGTACATAGATATCATATTCTATACTCATTCTATACCTTTCTATAATATGAAATACATCATAATTAGAAGTCCTAACATTAAAAATAAGATTCTGTTACTATTCAGTCGTAAAAATGGAATAATATCATTTGCAGCATCATAGATGGACCTGGAGGTTATCATACTAAGTCAGAAAGAGGGCAAACACCATATGACATCACTTACATGTGGAATCTAAAATATGGCACAAATGAACTTATCTATGGAACAGAAACAGGCTCACAGACATAGAGAGCAGACTGTGCTGGCCAAAGGGAAGGACAGGCAGGGTAGGGATGGGGTGGGAGCTCGGGATTAGTAGATGCAAACTATTTTATTTTGAATGGATAAACAACAGAGTCCTATTGTACAGCTCGGGGAACTATATTCAATATGCTGTGATAAATCATAGTGGAAAATATGAAAAAGAATATATATATAACTGAATCACTTTCCTGTATGGCAGAAATTAACACAATATTGTAAGTCAATTATAGTTCAATAAAATAAGTTAAAAATGTAAGATTCTGTGTTAGACATACTCTACTCTTCAGCTTCAGTAAACTACTTATAATTTCCAAACACCATAATTATCTCACTTCTGTGCTTGTGATAGTTGACTTTTTTCTCCAGGCTTCAAATGATCGGATTATTTCTAAAGTCCTCTAGTTGAGATCAAAATCAAAACAAGAAAATTTGGTTCAAAGTACTTCTAAGAAGAACAAGCCAAGCCAGACAGTCTCATTTGTACTCATTTCTCATTTTTATGTTCGCAATATAAATTGTGGAATTAAAAAAAAACAAAACACTTATGTTGCATGTGTGTGTGTGGAGTACATTTGTTGGGGGGGAGGGAGGGTTGGTGGTAATGTTATTCACTGCTATTAAGTGTACTTTTAGATGCTACAGACTAAATCCAGATTTTTTTAACTATTGCATGAAATTATAATCCACCTTTTAACCCACCTTTTACGGTTTGTTACCATGGAAATGGTATGGGTCCAAATTCAGCAGCCTGATTTATTCTTTTTCTTTCTCCACAGAGAGAAGATGGATGATGAGGGAGAAGTACTTTTACTTTAAACTAATTGGGTGGCCTAGTTCTCTGCCCTTATCCTTAGGCATAACACTGAAAATATCTTGGAAGCAAGTTAAACCCAAGAATTAACCTCATTTGCCAAGTACTTGTTATATACACATATGTGCATGTATTCTCATACATATATACGCTTGGGGTTATTGCTGGATAAGAGCTCATTTAGCTGGCAAGCTCTGTGTTTATAAACTCATTATGGGTATTGGTAACCACTTGTGGCGGACTGTATTTTCCAAGATGGTGTGCAAGATACCTCACCCTTCAGGTTCCTCTTAAGATGTAATGCTGACCATCCTCTCATTGAGAGGTGGGGGTCTATATTGAATCTGGGAGTGCCTAGAACCCTTGCAGAAATGATATGTGAGTTCTGGGTCCATGTCATGAAAAGTGGTACAGTTTCTGCCTGGTTCTCTGGGATGCTCGCTCTCATACCTAATCATTGTGCCCTGAGAATCAGAGGTCCCTGGAGAATTCATGTGCAGAAGGTCTAGCCAACAGACCGAGCTGGAAGTGAGTTCTATACTCACTACAGCAGCTCTGGGGTCCCGGGCACCGAGGGGCACATGGATGAGGCAGTTTGTTCCTGTGGTTCCTCTTCGCCCCCGTGGCTCCCCCTTCGTCTTTGCTCACTTCCATTCGGCATCCAGCTGTGCTCATGACCCTCCTGCCCTGCTCACACACTCCAGGCACGGTCAGATGTGGAGGCTACAGCCTTCCACACACGTGCTCAGCACCTCCCTCTGCTGGGCCCTAGTTAGGGGCTCTTCTCTGTTCTGCCAGAGGTCATCCCCTTCTGGACACTGACTTCCTCAGTTTCTCACTGTTGAATAAGTTCTAATTCCTATAAGAAAACCCTTATTTCATATCTCTCATAAAGTTCTGCTTCCTTGTTTATATCAACTGATGTAATCTTTAAATCCTTTAGTTGGATATTATGGTGAAGAACATGACGCAGGGCAAAGAACAATAAAAAGGCTCCTTTATGAAAGGGTATAACCTGTCAAGGCTACTCAGGGTCCAGTGACTTTCTTCAGTATAGATTTTGGTTGGTCCTAGCCCATCTTCTTGGTGAACTTCCTAAAGTACGCAGGCGATATTTGGTAGTTAAAGAAAATTCTGTGCTTAAAATGATTCACATTCTTTTTTTTTTTTAAATGTACAAGTTATTAGTAAACTCAGATGGGTCCTCAGGCTAAAACATACTTGCAAATAATATAAAAAGTGACATTAACATTCTTAGGAATTGATGGCATAACTGTAGTTCTTGTTACAATCTTAAACCAGAATCTTACGAAGACTAGGGTGATGCTCACATTTGCATCGTGTAGGTCCTAACACAAAACAGGAACTTTGTAAATATTCCCAGAGTACTAGTTAAGGAAAACAGACCTGACTAAAAGGCAAGTTTATGGCAGTTGTATTTCAAGGGTACTTTAGTTCCAGAACAAAAGATGACTTCTTTTTTTGAAAAACACAAGACTTTCATTTAGGTTTGTCAGAGGACCTGAGTACAGAATTATCGAGGGGCCTGGATGTTTTACAAAAAGTAGAAAGAAGCCACACAAAGGGTGAGTCATTTATTGTTACTGATTGTCATCTTATCCAATGAAACTATGCCAAATACAAAGGTGCCTGAGCCCAGCACTGATGTTTTTATACAGGGTGCTTCTTAGTTTCATAACAGAAACAATGATGGTACCTGTAAACTATGATGTTTTAAAAATTTTAAAAACCTTTCTAAAGTGAATAAACAGTATCACATATTGGCAAGGATGTGGGTTAATAAGAACTTTCATATACTACTTTACAGTCACTTTGGAAAATTATTTGGCAGTACCTACTAAATTAGCTGAATATGTACATACCCTACAACCCAACAGCTCCACCCCTAGGCAAACACCCAGCAGAATGTATATGCTTGTTTTCAAAAGGACATATGCTGCAACACTCACAGCAGCGCTGATTTGTAGCTATCTCCAACTTGGAAGCTACTTACTGCCCACAAAGAGTAGAATGAAAAAATTAATTGTGATCTATTCATAGAAGGGGCTTCCCAGGTGGCACAAGTGGTAAAGAACCTGCCTGCCAATGCAGGGGATATAAGAGACACAGGTTCGATCCCTGGGTCAGGAAGATCCCCTGGAGGAGGGCATGGCAACCCACTCCTGTATTCTTGCCTGGAGAATCTCACAGAGGAGCCTGGTGGGCTCCAGTCCATAGGGTTGCACAGGGTCGGACACGACTGAAGTGACTTAGCACGCATGCATACAGGGGATACACAAACCGGACAGACTTGAAAATGTATAACTACACACAATAACACAAATTAAAAATATTGAATAAAAGGATCCAGAAAAAAATGGAGTTCACACTGGGTGGTTCCATTTCTATAAAGTTTAAAAATGTTAGAGAAATAGGAAGAGTCACCCATGGTGTTAAAAATTAATATAGCAAATTACTCTGGGGTGAGGGTTGCTGAAAAGGGACCTAGAGAAATGCTTGGGATCCTGGTTTTTCAATCTGGGTGCTAGTTCCATAGATGCGTTCAGTCTGTGAAAAGTCATACTCAGGATCTGTGTTCTTCTCTGAATATTATACTTCAATAAGAATTTTTTCTAAGATTGAAAGTCTTTTGTTACAGTTATCTTGGTCAACGATCAAAAATCCATTTTCACTGACTTTGAGGTCAAAAAAGTCCTTTAAAAACTGACCTTCTGAAGGCAATCTCTCTATATATTTCAACTGATGCCAACTGTAGCTCACCCATCAAGGCATAAAGGAGTGAAAATGTATTTTTTTCCACCAAGATATCCATTAATCCACAGTTGGGGGTTTTATGCCCCATAAACATGATGACATAAGTTCTATTAATCTTTCTCAGCATCACAGCCACTGCCCCTGAAGAGGGTTATGCAGCAAAGCAGGTTTGGAATATCTGTGGCTGACCTCCATTTTTCACAGCTACCAGTCCTAGGGCAGCTGACACAGCCAAGATTATCGTGGGTTCAGTGATCCTGGGAGAATGAATGGAGTCTGATGAATGCAACTTGCTTCCCCAATGACAAACGGCAAACACTCAGAGACCTAGCGTGCAGGCAAATACAGCCTTAATTGATGGAGGGGGTATCCTGTGTAAATTCAGCCTGTTGGGCAAGCAGACTGAGGTTCAGCCTTATTGACAGATAAACCAAGAGCCTCACCAGGACAGGCTTGGATATTGGGAATCTTCCTAAAACAGTGGCTGCTGCTAATAAGTGAATTAAATTACAAGGCTTAAGTGTCAACATGATATGAGGAGAGGTTTTGAGATGGATAGAAGACCAGGATAATTGGAGCTTGCTTGGGGCTTTGGGTAAGTCAAGTTTAAACAGAGTTAGAAAGGGATACAGTCACTACTGAATAAAGAACAAAACCAAGAAATGGGTACATTTCTGGGTCCTAGCCCCTTCTCTTTGATTCTGTGGAGTAAAAGGAGACCAGTCTCTCCTCACCCTTATATATTAGCTCTGGTGTCATTATATAACAGATGACCATAAACTTAGCAACTTATAAAGCAAAGTTTTATTGTCTCAGAGTTTCTGTGGGTCAAAAGTCCAGACCGTACACAGTTGGGTCCTCCACTGGGGGTCTTGGAAGCTGCGATCAGGTGTCAGCTGCCCTGCAGGTCTCACCTGAGCCCAGGGTCCACTTACAGCCTCATTCAGGTTGTTGGCAGACTCTAGTTCCCTATGGCTGTAGGACTGAGGTCCCCAATATCTTTCTACTTGTTGACTGGGGACAGTTTTAGCTTCTAGAAGTCACTGGCAATCCCTGTCATGTGGCCTTGGGAGGCAGTTCAGGATATGGATTCTTTATTCTTTCAGGCCAGCAAGAGTATGTCTCTACGACTTCCTCCATCTCCAACCTGCAGATTCTTTTTAAGAGTTTGGGCCCTCTCAGGAAACTCTCCTTTTTAATGAGCTAAAGTGATTAAATACTTTCATTACATCTTTTAAAAAGTTTCTTTTGTCTAATTCGGGGAGTGATCACCCCATCATATTTACATTTACAGAAGACAGACAGGGGCTATGGGCTTGGAGGCATCTCTGTCTCCTGTCCCCCTCAGTGAGTCACCTCTGTGTTCCAACACCAGCTGGCTGCGTTCCAACCTGGACTTGACCACTTAGCTGCTCTCTGATCCTGAGCATGCCACTACCCTTTCTAAGCCTCAGTCTCATCTCTAAAATGGAAACACTGACCTTGTGGGGGCAGATACATTAGTTTCTCCTGTTGCATAACAAGTGACCCCAAGCTTTGTGGCTCAGAACAACCCCTGACTATTAGCTTAGGGTTCGGTAGATCAGAGCCCGCCTGGAGTGACTGTGTTTTCTGGTCAGGGTATCAAAAGGCTGAAATCAAGGTGTCATCAGGGCTGACTGCTAATCCAGAGGCTGTGAAGAGAAGGCCACTACCAAGCTCCTTCTTATTGGCAGAATACTGTTTGCTGCAGGTGAGAGCTGAGGTCCCTGTCCCCTGGCTGACTGTCAGTTGGAGTCTGCCTGCCTCCCTTGCCAGATACCTGCCTCCATCTTCAAGGCACTGAAGGTGAGTTAAGTCCTTCTTGGTTTTGGATGTCTAACTTCCTTCATATCTGACATCTAGACTCAGATATAAAGAACTTTTGTCATCTGGCCCACTTGGATGGTCTCCCTACCTTAAGGTCAACTGATTTGGGACTTTAATTATATCTGAACAACCTCTTCCCCACATATTCAGACCTAGATTATTGTTTAAACAACTGGGAGAAGAGATGTGTACACCAGTCACTGGGAATCTTGGGAGAATCTCAGAATCTTTCTGTCACAGCTTGCTGTAATGACCACTTAAGACAGTCTATGTAAAGTGCTTGGCAAAGGGCCTGACATGCAATAAGCTCATAAACATTGATTGTTTATAAAGTTATTATTCACAAGGTACTTGAAACACTTCAGCACTGGCATTCTATCCTGATCTTTTAAAACAGGTCAAGGAAAAGTATAAGCCAAAGAGAGACACTGGAAATGCTTTTACTGGCTGGTATGCAAAAAGGTCACTTTATTCTAGTTCCAACTTTGCAGAGGAATTCTAACTTAAAAGAAACATTTACAAAAATGGTCCATATTATATATAAAGCAGCTTTTTTTTTTTTTTAGTTTGATCATACCAGCCAATGAGAGAAAGGGAAAAAAAGAAAGTTGAAATTGCAGTAATGGAAACGATTTCACAAGACCCTCCAGGCGTCTCAGGTCTGATATTTTAATATTGTTGTCAAATGTCACTGAATATAATTCTTTTGGCTCTTGAAGGTATTAAGTATGTCTGTATTTGTGCACTCCACCACAGACACTAGTATTCCGATCTCTAAATTACAGAATGAGAAAAATTTTCTTTCTGTGTTTTCAGAGACATTCGGAGGAGTTGGAGAGCATTCATAGTCCATACACACTCAAAGGGCATCTTTGCATTTTGAAATTGCTTCTGCATGCATAAAAAGAATCCTTTATTGTTGGGGGCTTTTTGCAAACTCAGTTCATCTGTCATTACTTGGTGGCAGCACAATTCAGAGTCTTCTTGTTTTGTTTTGATAAATTGCTCTTTTTGACTTTTCTTCAACTTTATAAGAAAAAATGGTCATGGAGCCAAAGAACCAAGACTTATTTTGACTTGAGCTGGAGGCTCATTCATACAAGTTAATTTCCAAACCTGCCTTGCATCCATCAAAGTGGACACCCTTGCGAACGACACATCTCTTGTGATCCTTGAAGCTCTTTCATACGCTTCACAGAGAAGAGAGATAAACACACACAAGGGCTTAGGACCCCTGGTTCTAAATGTTAGCATGGTAATAAACATGCCTTGCCCTGCCCTGCCCTTGAAACCAAAGAAACCATCCTCAGATGATTGGCGGGGAGGAGGGGGACAGTGCCAATCCAAGATAAAGAACAAGTTCATGACTGGGGAGGGGTTTTACAAAATTAATTAATCTTTGGCTGCACTGGGTCTTTGTTGCTGCTTGCGGGCTTTCGCTAGTTACGGCGAGTAGGGGCTACTCTTCCTTGCGTGCACGGGCTTCTCATGGTGGAGCACCGGGTTCTCAGGGCACAGGCTCAGCAGCTGGCACATGGGCTATAGCTGCTCCACAGCACGTGGAATCCTCCCAGACCAGAATCAAACCTGTGTCTCCTGCGTTGGCATGTGGATTCTTACTGACTGTAACACCAGGGAAGTCCCTGGAAAGGGTTTTGCAGTGGGCTACTCACATCTGCTCCTCCCTTCAGAGCCAGAGCAGTCTTGATTCCCAACTGATGGAGGTACCAGGGACCAAGAGCTCCGAGGAGAGTCTCTCAGAGGACTTTCCTCTGCTGAGAGGAGCACCTCACCATCTGAGCCTCTCTTCTCAATGTCAGCCTGCGTGTAGGGACTGGCTCACCCAGCGGTCCAAAGGCTCAGACCCCTCCCTTCAGCTTGATGCTCTTCTAAAGGACCAGCTGTTATGGGCTGAACTGTGTGGCCCCCTCTCTCTGAACTCATACCTGAAGTCCTGACTCTCAATATCACATAATGTGACTGTATTTGGAGAGAGAGCTCTGAAATGGGTAATTCAGTTAAAATGAAGTCATCAGGATGGGCTCTAATACAATATGACTGGTGTCCTCAGAAGAAGAGAAGATTAGGACATGGCATACACACAAGAAGAAGACAGCCACCTACAAGCTAAGGAGAGCGGCCTTAGAAAACCAACCCAGCTGATCCCCTGACCTCAGACTTCCAGCCTCCAAGAAGTGTGAGAAATCGAGTTTCTTAAAACCACCCAGTCTGTGACACATTGGCATGGCAGCCCTAGCCAGCCCATTCACCACATCAGCATTAGCGCGCCTGGTGGGCTCAACCTCTCCCTCTCCCCAACTCTGCTTCCCTCCTTGAGCCCCCTCTCCCCGCAGGGTGTCCCCTGAGAGTGTGACCCACCAAAACCTCCTGCTTGCAAACCTCCTTCTCAGTCTGCTTCCCTGAAAACGCGACCTATGTCAACAATCTTCTGTTTTGGACAGTCTGAACGATTTTCTTCTTATGCCCATTTCTAACATCACATCCAGGGATGCAAAAGGCAGGAGCCAATTACACGGCAAGCCTCCTGCCTGCTTTAGGTCTGGCCAACAGCTGACCACAATACCTGCTCCTTGTGGAGAAGCTCCTGTGCTTGGGCTGACCCAGGGTTAGGAGGCCAGGATTCACATTCATAGAACATTCAGAGTCAACATAAGCCATAAATGTCATCCAAATAAAGTGACAGTAGTTTCTTTGAAACGGGGGCCCCATCTAACACTCATTATTGGTAAATGAGTCTCAAAGCTCTTGGCAGACTCTGTTGTGAGAATGGGAAGTCAGGCCTGTGAGCAACTGTGCAGTGCCAGCCATAGGAAGTCAAGGTAAACTTTGTCCTGATGTGGATGAAGCTTCCCAGAGCTGAAACACACTTCTGCAGATGCCATTTCTTGTTTCTAATGCCAGGCATATACTTTTGATTAAAAATAATAGATTTCCTTTTGTGTAAGAGGTGGGTTACTTTGATGGGTTTTAACAAATCCATAAAAATGAGTCCACATGGTCTGAAGGTTTGGTCTGGAGATGTGAGGCACTCTGGGTCCTGTCCATATCCCCTCAGGCCTTACGGCTGTCAAAGCCTGAAGCCTTTCTTAGTGACAAGAGGTTCGAACCAAACATCCAGTAAACTGGGATTTTGGAGAATGAATGCTTCCCAATCCAGGAGTTCTCAAGCAAAGACCAGATGGACTTGATGTTGAAAATATCTCCACTGCATCACCTTTGAGTGGCAAAAATCAAGAGTTCTTCAAAGGGAGAAACTTCTGGTTTGTGCAGGGTAGAAACTTGATTGCACGTCTCTCTTAACCTTTCTCACCCCTACTTAATCCACAAATAATTTACCTGAACTGTAGTCCTTGTTTTAGAGTCTGCTTTGGGGAGAACTCAGATGATAAGATGAGAAGAAAATTGGTCAAATTCAACTTAGCCTGTCAGTATCCTGCCTACAAATCATAGAAAAAGCAACAAAATTCCAGAAAAATCTCTGCTTCTTCTTCATTGACTATGCTAAAGCCTTTGACAGTGTGGATTACAACAAACTGTGAAAAATTCTTAAAGAAATGGGAATTCCAGACCACCTTACCTGCCTCCTGAGAAACCTGTATGCAGGTCAAGAAGCAATAGTTAGAACCGGACATGGAACAACGGACTGATTCCAAATTGGGAAAGGAGTACGCCAAGGCTGTATACTGTCAACCTGCTTATTTAACTTAAATGCAGAGTACATCATGCAAAATGCTGGGCTGAATGAAGCACAAGCTTGAATCAAGATTGTCAGGAGAAATATCAATAACCTCAGATATGCAGATGACACCAGACTGATGGCAGAAAGCAGAGAGGAACTAATGACCCTCTTGACGAAAGTGAAAGAGGAGAGTGAGAAAGCTGGCTTAAACCTCAACATTCAAAAAACTAAGATCATACCATGTGGTCCCATCACTTCATGGCAAATAGATGGGGAAACAATGGAAACAGGGACAGACTTTATTTTCTTGGGCTCCAAAATCACTGCAGATGGTGACTGCAACCATGAAATTAAAAGATACTTACTCCTTGTAAGAAAAGCTATAACCAACCTAGACAGCATATTAAAAAGCAGAGACATTACTTTGCCAACATAGGTCTGTCTAGTCAAAACTATGGTTTTTCCAGTAGTCGTGTATGGATGTGAGAGTTGGACCATAAAGGAAGTTGAGCACTGAAGAATTGACGCTTTTGAACTGTGGTGTTGGAGAAGACTCTTGAGAGTCCCTTGGACTGCAAGGAGATCCAACCAGTCCATCCTAAAGGAAATCAGTTCTGAATATTCATTGGAAGGACTGATGCTGAAGCTAAAGCTCCTATAATATTTTGCCACCTGGTGCAAAGAACAGTCTCATTGGAAAATAACCTGAGGCTAAGAAAGATTGAAGGTAGGAGGAGAAGGGGATGGCAGAGGATGAGATGGTTTTATGGCATCACTGACTCGATGGACATGAGTTTGAGCAAGCTCCAGGAGTTGATGATGGACAAGGAAGCCTGGTGTGCTGCAGTCCACGCGGTCCCAAAGAGTTGGACACAACTGAGTGACTGAACTGAACTGATCCAGGCCTACAAAGGCTGATTTAACATAACCTGGCTTCTGACTCAGTTAAGGTACAGACCTCCTGCCCACCCTTTGCTGTCACTCGTATGGTATACTCAATACCCTTCCAGCGAGAAGACAGTGCCAGGAATAGGTCTTTTGACTCAAAGTTCTTCTTCACAATATAGTCCATGACACGAGATTACCCTTCCAATGATGGAGCTATTGTGCATCAGGCACTCACGTGGCACCCTTGTCAACCCTGCTAACCCAGCTGCAAACCCCTATTGTACATTCCATTCTTCAGCTTCTAAGAACGCTGTTTCTGTTCCCTTTTGTTTGATGAAGAACATCTGCAGAGGTGGTTCAGCTACACAAGTTAATAATTACTCTTTTTTTTGTGTGTCACCATAATTAAAAATTTCAAGGAAGAATTGTCATTCATTGTAGCTTATTGAGGTTGCCCACGGTGCGGATAACGCTTTAGGAAGCCCACAAATCATGACCTTAAAAAAAAACCATCATCAGGAGAAACAAAACCTCTCCTCAAAATAGGGATGCTATGCCAAGCCGTGAAGTGGCTCTGAAGCCTGCTTGCATGTCCAGTGATGTGGGGGCCACCCGAGAGCCTCACACATCATTGTCCCTGCATTCGCATTTTCCAGAGGTTTCCATCCGTATTGGCAGTCCCGTGGATGCCAGTTATGGTTCAAAGGACGCTCATTCACACAGCATCCCCCAAGAGCATTTTGTGAGGACAAAAGCTGGTTTTCTCAAGTTGGTGTCCCTCCCATCAGGCCAGAAAGGATCTTTTTGTTCAAAAGACAAATACCAAGGGGGACAATCACTCTCGAGTAATTTTCCATACAGTCATGTCTCATACAATAAGAAAGAGCAAACCAAAGAGCTTCTGTAGGTGGCATTTTTGTGGTCTGTGGAGTGTGTAGAAGACAAGGGCAGGAAAGAGAGCATTCTGTTTACATCTCTCCTCCCAGCCACCCTTGGGCCTCTCTTTAGCTCCTCCATCAGACACTGTCTGCTCTGAACCATGGATTGTTAGTTTCTATTTATATAGATATATTTATCTATTGTATATATTTATAATAGCTATCATACATATTATACATTTATAATAATGTTTATATTATATATTACATATATAGATATGTTTATATTTATTTATGCATACTTTACTGACATATAGTTGCTGTACAATATTATTTAAGTTACAGGTGTATAATGCAGTGATTATAGGTGCATAATACAGTGATTCCTAGTTTTTAAAGATTATACTCCATTTATACTTATTATATATATTTTTTTTTTTAAATTTTTAGTTTTTTATTTTTTAAATTTTAAAATCTTTAATTCTTACATGCATTCCCAAACATGAACCCCCCTCCCACCTCCCTCCCCAGAACATCTTTCTGGGTCATCCCCATGCACCAGCCCCAAGCATGTTGCATCCTGCGTCAGACATAGACTGGCGATTCAATTCACATGATAGTATACATGTTAGAATGTCATTCTCCCAAATCATCCCACCCTCTCCCTCTCCCTCTGAGTCCAAAAGTCCATTATACACATCTGTGTCTCTTTCCCTGTCTTGCATACAGGGTCATCATTGCCATCTTCCTAAATTCCATATATATGTGTTAGTATACTGTATTGGTGTTTTTCTTTCTGGCTTACTTCACTCTGTATAATTGGCTCCAGTTTCATCCATCTCATCAGAACTGATTCAAATGAATTCTTTTTAACGGCTGAGTAATACTCCATTGTGTATATGTACCACTGCTTTCTTATCCATTCATCTGCTGATGGACATCTAGGTTGTTTCCATGTCCTGGCTATTATAAACAGTGCTGCGATGAACATTGGGGTACATGTGTCTCTTTCAATTCTGGTTTCCTCGGTGTGTATGCCCAGAAGTGGGATTGCTGGGTCATAAGGTAGTTCTATTTGCAATTTTTTAAGGAATCTCCACACTGTTCTCCATAGTGGCTGTACTAGTTTGCATTCCCACCAACAGTGTAGGAGGGTTCCCTTTTCTCCACACCCTCTCCAGCATTTATTGCTTGCAGATTTTTGGATCGCAGCCATTCTGACTGGTGTGAAGTGGTACCTCATTGTGGTTTTGATTTGCATTTCTCTAATAATGAGTGATGTTGAGCATCTTTTCATGTGTTTGTTAGCCATCCGTATGTCTTCTTTGGAGAAATGTCTATTTAGTTCTTTGGCCCATTTTTTGATTGGGTCGTTTATTTTTCTGGATTATAAAACACTGGCTATATTTCCTTTGTTGTACACTATATCCTCAGAGCTTATTTTGTATGTAATAGTTTGCACCTCTTAATCCCCTGTCCCTACTTTGCCCCTCACCTCTCCCCCCTGGTAACCATTAGTCCGTTCTGTACACCTGTGCGTCTGCTTCTTTCTTTGTTTCAACTTCCAGTGACTCTCTTGAAATGTCAGATGAAGGAACATGTGTCCAACCAGAACGTAAATCCCTGGGGGAGACACACCTTTTACTTTAGTCCTGTTTCCCTTTGGCGAGCAATGGAGCCAACTGCAGGGTAGAGAAAAGGCCCTCAGTCATACTGCTTCCTGGACAAGGAGGCTCTGAACAGCCTGATGACCAAGCTCACTGACTACGGGACCCCAAAAGAAGGGCCATTTGAGGAAAAAGGACGGCCCTGACTCCCTGCCCTCTCCCCTCTGTGGTTTATCCACATCCATGCCATCCTTCTAAACCACACCACCGTCACCTGTGGTTCATCCACATCCACGCCATCCTTCTAAACCACACCACCGTCACCCTGACAGGTTGAAATAAAGTTGATTCCCGCTTCGTACTCTGACAATCAAATACAGCTTTCAGCTGTTTATCCATTAAGTTTTTTTACAGATGTCTATCAGAGAATGCCCTCAAGGGTTAAGTCTCTCTCAGGGACTCAACATGGCAAAATACCTCCTGCAGAATGTTATTTGAGTTTGGCCACACGGTCTTTTGTTTAATGGACTGCACACCAAGCTCATGCTGGTAGGCGTATAGAAGCAGTGTTTCTCCTCCCAGTGTCTATAGATCCTCAGATCCTCAAGGAAGACAGGCTCCGCCTTACAGGAGTTTCAAGTCCTACCTGGCACACCATTGCATATACTCCATAGGGGCTGGACTCCACTCCTGCCAGAAAAGTATGACTGTCTGGCATAGAGCCAGTGTGCTTGGTGTACCGACACACGTGCATGGAAGAGAGAGACCGGTATACATAAAGATATTTGAACTTCCAGAAGCATTCTTCCAGTCTTCTAAACTCTACATTTTAAAACCAAACCCATCATGAATATCAAATCTTCTCGGGGAAACAGAAGAGAAAGGACTAATGGTTACTGAACATTTCTCTGCTAGACTCTAAGGTATGTGGTTTCAACTGCGTGAACCCAGGTTATCCAGAATGCTCCCTGTGAAATCACTATTATCTTAATTGTGTAGGAAGAGAATCTTTTCTTTCTTTTTAAGAAAAACAAAATGGTGAAAACGGTAAAAGAATAACCAACCTACCAAAAATAAAAACAGAAGAGGCAAGACTAGAGCATAGGAATGTCAATAGCATGCCAACTTTTATAATCACTGGGGGGAACATGGGGAAAAAAATGAACAATTAAAGTCAAGCATCCACTAAGATTAATTTAATAGAGGGTAACAGAATGACGGTTTTCTGAAAATAGCCAACAGATGTTCCCCTCCCCCATCATTACACTGAGTCTTGTTATGTAACGTCTGCTGCTGTAATCCCTTAAAAATCTATTTTTTTTAGACTCACTTCTGTGGCAGCATCTGTGATGCTAAACGCTACAGCGGCTGTTTCCTGGTTTTCATGGATGCCAGTTACAGGTCAAAATTTAAGAGCAGTAAAAATAAAGACTGTGTTTGCATTTTCAGCAGGAAAAATGATGCTTCATTCACATCAGGGCTGTATCCAATAATGTTCTGTTCTTCCATCCTTCAGCAGGAGGGGAAGTGCCCAAATTACAAAGATGCGCAAATGTAATTGGCATATCGGCAAAAGTTAGAGTAACTAGTCAATTGCTAAGGGAGATACCTTCCTGAAATAACATTGCCCACAGTCCACGCTAAACCTTCCACCTGAAGTATGGACTTGTTCCATGAATTTAACTGCATGATTTATTTGCTGAAAATAAACCAATTCTCTATGTTATATTTTAGGGAAGATTGGGGAGGGGAAGCCAACATTTAATTTTGTGAACAGATGTAAAAAGTATTCAGAAAGACCCACTGATGATGTGTTCACTGAAGAACTTGAACCAGGATTATATTGCGCTATTTAATTTCTAAGTTGTGAAACACAAAGGCACGTTCCAGAAAACAAATTATTTAAAATATACTTAACCCCTAAGTTAAACATTTTGGAAACTGGATGTGGAGAAGCCATAAACATTTCAACTATGTTGAGGCCCCAGCTTGAAAAAAGTACTGGGCTCTAGGGAATCATTTAGTCTCTTTCCCCAGGATGTTGAGCATCTCACTGCTAACATTGGTTTATCATCTGTTCCAGGATGAAGGAATCTCTATGTTTTCTAAGTCAGTCACCAGCTCTAATCTTTGGGCATGGAGAAGGAAATGGCAACCCACTCCAGTATTCTTGCCTGGAAAATCCCATGGACTGAGAAACCTGGTGGGCTACAGTCCATGGGGTCGCAGAGTCCGACATGAGTGAGCGACTTCACTTTCACTTTCACTTTCACTTTCACTTTCTGTAGCCAGTAGGCGTGAAATGGTTAATGGAAACTTTCTGGACTACATTCTTCATGGGTTTATAGAAGACCTATTATGGCGTTGATGTTGCTCAGTAGTGAAAAGACCATATTTTCTCTTTTGTGTCCAGCCAGGAAATCACTTTTTTTTTTCCCTCCTGCCAAAATGGACTAAAACCACACTCTTGCTGCCCCTACTGGGAAAATGCAGTAGACATAAAAGTCAGGGTCCTCAGATTAGAGAACATTGCTGCTCCATCAAGTAAATATGTTTCTATGAGTGCTTCCACTTTGCAGAATGTACCAGAGGGGCAAGTTCAAGTAGAAAGCCACTGAAAATAGATGAAAGCAAACTAACAGAAACCTGTGACATCCCAGGGAGCCTATTGTGGGACAAAATCAGCAAAAGGGGTCTCTGCTGTAATAGTACTGCACAATATTGACCTAACGTAGCCTGGAGTGTGGAGCCTTATACATGAGGGTCCTCCCACACCCCCGCTCACAGATGATGACCTGAGAAATTCTAGCCTATTGCAAGTATTTCCTTAAACACACACCTTGTATCTTAAAATCCCATTTAATTTTTCAAAATGCTGCTCAATTATATATTTTTGCCTATTTTAGTATTAAAAATATGTTCCCTAAATGTTGGTGTAAAACTGAATCTCCTGGAAGTGATGGCACTTTTACCCTTTTGCCCCATGACTTCAGATCTACCTAGTCTTTGACAAGGCTTCTTTATAGATAAGCCATGTGGCTTTAACGGGAAAGGTACTCACTTCATTCTGGAGCCTGGGATAGAATGGAAAAGGGAAAAGAGAAAGGAGAAGAGGCCCAAATTCAGGCCTTTCAGATTTTGTACGTGGACTTGGCCACTTACTATGTCAATTCCAGTGAATTACTTAACTTTCCTAATAACAGTATTTTTGCCAATAAAATAGGGCTAATTGTAGACTGATACCTCAGAGGTGTCTAGAATATTCAATGGGATGATATGTGTGAATTAATTATCACATAGTAACTATTGACTAAGGGGCAGCTGTCCCTCCTAACAAAGTTTGACATGGCCTGAGTGCAAACTCACCAGGGCACCTCTCCAGGGCATCCAGTGTGTTCTGGAGGCCAAAGTAAAATCCTGTGAATTCCTAACACACCTAACTACTATACTCCCAGTGACAAGGGCCTCTTCTCTACACGTGTACAGTAGTGTTGCCCTTTAATATGCTACCTTATATGACTCAGCTCCTTGACCAAGAAGTACAACCAGAAGAGAGGCATCATACCTAATGTATCCTCACATCTCCCAAAGCCAAAGCTTTTAAATGTTAGTGAGCATAAAACCTCTAGGATGCCAAGTAAAACTGCTGATTCTTGATCCTCCTTAACAGATAATATGATGTGGGGGTTTGGAGGGTGCCCAGGAATCACCTTTTTAATGAGTACTCCTCATCCCTGGGCATTTCTACGTAGCTGGTCAGTGGTTCTTCCCATGGTCTCCACATACAAGAAGACCAGTCATTGGATTTAGGGTCCATTCTGATTCGGTATGAGCTCATCTTAATGAATTGCATCTGCAAACACTATTGCAAACAAGATCACATTTTGAGATCCCAGGTAGACATGTATTTAAGAGGGGCACTTTTCAACCCAGTGCACCCCCCAAACCTTGACTTTGAGAACACTCGTTTCATTAGCAGATTCGACTACAGAGTAAGTGAATGCAATTAAGAGTTGATCTCTTAATGTGCTAGGTAATTATCAGAATATTTGATGATGTTTTGTAAAATAATTTGCTCACAACACAATTTTATGCTTCGTATAGAAATCCTATTCACTAGGATATTTCTGATAAAATCTGCTGCTGACATGTACCCTGGTTCATCAATGAGGGCTTTTTGTACTGCCTTGTATTTTTCCCTATCTTTCCTCACGTCACTGTGTATCAAATATGGAGCTGGCCCTCAATACTGAGATGAATGTATATATTCATCTTGCAAACAGTGACAGGGCTTATGGAGGAACCAGGATATGTAAGCCAGAAATTATCCTGATTTCATGGAGATATTCCCACAGAAGGAAGAGCATCCTTTACACAAATACTATAATACCAGATGGACACTGTACAGAGTTTGCTTATGAAGTCTGCTGCCACCACTTACTAGCTGCATGCTGCTGCTGCTGCTAAGTTGTGTCAGTCGTGTCCGACTCTGTGTGACCCCATAGACGGCAGCCCACCAGGATCCTCTGTCCCTGGGATTCTCCAGGCAAGAATACTGGAGTGGGTTGCCATTCCCTTCTCCAATGCATGAAAGTGAAGAGTGAAAGTGAAGTCACTCAGTTGTGTCCAACTCTTAGCGACCCCACGGACTGTAGCCTACCAGGCTTCTGTACAGGTCCATGGGATTCTCCAGGCAAGAATACTGGAGTGGGTTGCCATTCCCTTCTCCATACTAGCTACATAACCTTGGGCAAATTACTTAATCTCACTAAAGCTTAGCTATCATACCTATAAAATGGGGACTTTAATGCTTTTACTTACCACACAAGACTGCTACAAGGAAGAAAAGATGATTTGCATTAAGTGCTCAATAAATGTCGACAATTATAGAGATGCAGGGGAAGAAAGGATGTTTATAGGTTGGTGATATTTTATGTGATTATTATATTACCCAACTGGTTTCTAAGTTTCCTGACTGAAGGGTCCTCATAATGACTCTGTCCTAGAATCTCTCATAACTCTGGGCAGGTCAGCTCCTCTAAGGGATTTGTACAATGTCACCAAATGCAGTCCTAGTTGACTGCTTCATTGAGTGATTCTGTCAGTCCATTTGTTGGCAACAGCAGTGAGATTTCTACACATTCTAGGCTTCTGCTTCTTTAAAAAAAATTTAATTTATTTATTTTAATTGGAGGCTAATTACTTTGCAATAGTGTGGTGGGTGTTGCCATACGTCAACATGAATCAGCCATGGGTGTACATGGGTCCCATCATACTTCTATTCATAGCTTTCTCTTCAAGCAAAGTAAATTTTTGTCATTCAAGTTTCTGCAGGCAAACATCAGAGGGTGGTAGATTGACAGTTGGCAAGAGAGAATACCCAAGTGAAACAGGGTGTTTGGGGCTGGGATTGAGATTATGCATATAAGACAGGAGTGGGGATGGGTGAAGAGTGAAAAGGGACTCTTCATATTCCTACTCTAATGCCATGAAATCACAATCGTTACATATGTCTAACTGATACAGGTGACAGCATGATTTGCCATAAATTTCAGGGGTGTCAGGGAGCAATGCAAATTGCAGATGCTAATTACATATCTTTCATTTTCTTGGAGTGGCTAGACCTTCAGTTGCAGCTTTCTGAACATGCACATAATGCTTTGCTATTTTTTCTTTGATATAATTATTATGATATTGATTTTTAAAATAGGCCCATGGTAGAAATTAAACACACATGCCAAAGAAAATTTTACAATGACTTTTATACTTATACTAAAAAATTGTCCTAAATATCCATCTGGAGCCTTGAAGTTAATGGATTTTCAATTAGCTAATTTGGTCTGCAACACCAAAATATCTCCTGCATAAATTTACGTATCATTTATTGCGAATAGGCCTATTTATTTAGCAGAAGTCATTTTATTAAGCTGTTTTAAAAGCAAAATAGCTGAAGGGAAAATATCACATAGAATTAACCAACACACAAACATGAATTGATATACACCATCCACAAGAAAAATGTTAACTTTGCTTGCACTGTCCATTTAAAAGGAACATTAATCTTACTTTACCTAAACATCGAATACGAGTCATCTTTCAGAAATGAGCCCTTGCCTTCTTTGAACATGTCCTAGCTCAGTCAATTAGTAAGGACTGGGAAATGGTGATGATAAATGCACGATAATGATGCCAGTTGGCATCAGCATAAAGCTGTTTCATTGTCAAAGTGTTTCTCATGTCCATTAATTCTTTTATTTCACTATTACACTCGCAGCACTCAGAACAGAGGTGT
Organism: Ovis canadensis; assembly: GCF_042477335.2. Lineage (NCBI taxonomy): Eukaryota > Metazoa > Chordata > Mammalia > Artiodactyla > Bovidae > Ovis > Ovis canadensis. Next base: position 24,808,351 of record NC_091257.1, on the reverse strand, counting down.
GATGAGTGGCGCCATTTCACACATAAGGTGGGTGCAGCACAGAGAGATTACACAATGACAGTGCCGCCAGGAGGGAGGAAAAGGGTCTGGACTGACATTTTGTCTTGTTTCCTGTCTCTTCCCAATGTTCGTGTGCCTAATCACTCAGTTGTGTCTGATTCTTTGTGGCCTCATGGGGATTCTCCACTGTCCATGGCATCTCTCCAGAAGAGAATCCTAGAGTGGGTTGCCATGCCTTCCTCCAGGGGATCATCCCAACCCAGGGCTCAACCCCAGATTTCCCGCATTGCAGGCGGATTCTCTACCATCTGAGCCACCAGGGAAGCCCCAAAACACTGGAGTGGGTAGCCTATTCCTTTTCCAGGGAACTTCCTGACCCTGAAACTGAACCAGGGTCTCCTGCATTGTGGGCAAATCCTTTACCTCCTTCCTGGTTTAGTCCACTAAATAATTCTGCTTCAAAATATAGTTCATCTCTAGTCAAATTCTTTTCGGTACTGAATCTTCTAGCTTACGTTGTCTAGCTTATTTAGCAAAGCCAGATGTTTATTTCTTGAGAGATGAAGCAAACTCTTGAGACAAATATGGTCAAGAGTATGACATGTCCCATACAGCCTTGGGATGTGTAGTCTGTCCAAATCACTTATAGTTCAAGGTCCTCTATCTACCTGTCTGTCCATCTATCCATCCATCATCCATCTATCCATCCAACCACCCACTTGTCCACTCACGCACCCTCCTATCTTTTATCCAAGCATTAGAAAGCAGTAAAAATAGAATTTAAAACCAGATAATCATACTGTTCAAAATAGCAAGGCAACCAATATGATGCTTTCTGTGGGATGTGTTTCTGTAATTCCCATTAAAGTGAGAAGCAAGGGAAATTGAGATGAAGTAAACAAATAGTGACTGACTTGTTTGGGGTCCTCCAGAGGCAAAAAACAAGAAACCTCCCTAAAACCCTCAAAATTACTTGGAGTAAAAAAAAATCTCTGGAATTTTGGCTCATTCATTTTGGGCTTGATTGTTAACAAATCATGGACTTGATCAGAACATCTATTTTCTCATCTTTGAAATAAAGAGGTTGACACTAGAATTTTCTGAGGGCTTACTTATTCTCAAATTTCATAATTCTTGATGTTATACCATTCCCCATGCCTCTACCAGTGGACATCATGGGCATCCCAAATAACTGCCAGACACCTGCAGGTCCAGCCCTGCTGCAAACCACAAAGCCCACCCTAACAGTGGTCCTTCGTACTTAGAGACAGCGTCAAGAATGAGGCAAGCCTCGTTCTGTGTCACTGTCATGCTGGATTATATCACTATGACCCTGAAAAAAGAGGCTTCGTTCACATCTCATTTCATAGACTCTTCACTTCGTTCCCAAGTGTCCAATGCCTTTTCAACCTCTCCCCTAGGTGAACCCAACACACCTGTGCATCTTTCTAATTCCTCTCCCTGGTCTTGACTTCCTATTTCCCTTTCCTCAAGTTGAACCCAAATCACATTGCTATACGAATGGATATGAGGTTAGAACTGAAGCCCCTTGTTCACTTTTTTAAAAATTTATTTTTTTATTGAAGGATAATTGCTTTACAGAATTTTGCTGTTTTCTGTCAATCCTCAACATGAATCAGCCATAGGTATACACATATCCCCTCCCTTTTGAACCTCCCTCCCATCTCTCTCCCCACCCCACCCCTCTAGGTTGACACAGAGCCCCTGTTTGAGTTTCCTGAGGCATACAGCAAATTCCCATTGGCTATCTATTTTACATATGGTAATGTAAGTTTCCATGTTACTCTTTCCATACATCTCACCCTCTCCTCCCCTCTCCCCATGTCCATAAGTCTATTCTCTATGTCTGTTTCTCCATTGCTGCCCTGTAAATAAATTCTTCAGTACCATTTTTCTAGATTCCATATATATGCATTAGAATATGATATTTATCTTTCTCTTTCTGACTCACTTCACTCTGTATAATAGGTTCTAGGTTCATCCACCTCATCAGAACCGACTCAAATGCTTTCCTTTTTATGGCTGAGTAATAGTCCATTGTGTATATGTACCACAATTTCTTTATACATTCATCTGTTGATGGGCATCTAGGTTGCTTCATGTTCTAGCTATTGTAAATAGTGCTGCAATGAACAATGGGAGACATGTCTCTTTTTAAACCCTGGTTTCCTCAGGGTATATGCCTAGGAGTGGGATTGCTGTGTCATATGGTGGTTTTATTCCTAGTTTTTAAGGAATCTCCATATTGTCTTTCATAGTGGCCATATCAATTTACATTCCCACCAACACTGCAAGAGCATTCCCTCTTCTCCACACCCTCTCCAGGATTTATTGTTTGTAGACTTTTGATAATGGCCATTCTGACCAGTGTGAGGTGATATCTCATTGTGGTTTTGATTTGCATTTCCCTAATAATGAGCAATGTTGAGCATCTTTTCATGTGTTTGTTAGCCATCTGTATGTCTTCTTTGGAGAAATGTCTATTGAGGTCTTTTCCCCACTTTTTGATTGGGTTGTTTGTTTTCCTGGCATTGAGTTGTATGAACTGCTTGTATGTTTTGGAAATTAATCCTTTTTCAGTTGTTTCATTTGCTATTATTTTCTCCCAGTCTGAGGGTTGTCTTTTCACCTGCTTATAATTTCCTTTGCTGTGCAAAAGCTTTTAACTTTAGTCAGGTCCCACTTGTTTACTTTTGTTTTTATTTCCATTACTTTAGGAGGTGGGTGATAGAGGATTTTGCTTTGACTTATGTCATCAAGTGTTCTGCCTATGTTTTCCTCTAAGAGTTTTATAGTTTCTGGTCTTACATTTAGGTCTTTAATCCATTTTGAGTTTATCTTTCTGTATGGTGTTAGGAAGTGTTCTAATTTCATACTTCTACATGTAGCTGTCCAGTTTTCCAGCACCATTTATTGAAGAGGCTGTCTTTGCCACATTGTATATTCTTGCCTCCTTTGTCAAAAATAAGGTACCCATAGGTGCATGGGTTTATTTCTAGGCTTTCTATCTTGTTCCATTGGTCTGTATTTCTGTTTTGGTGCCAGTACCATACTGTCTTGATAACTGTAGCTCTGTAGTATAATCTGAAGCCAGGAAGATTAATTCCTCCAGCTCCATTCTTTATCCAAAGACTGCTTTGGCTATTCAGGGTCTTTTGTGTTTCCATATGAATTGTGAAATTTTTTGTTCTAGTTCTGTGAAAAATGCCATTGGTAATTTGATAGGGATCACACTGAATCTGTAGTTTACATTTGGTAGTATGATCATTTTCAACAGTATTGAGTCTTTCTACCCAGGAACATGGAATATCTCTCCATCTGTTTACATCATCTTTGATTTCTTTCATCAGTGTCTTATAATTTTCTGTGTATAGTTCTTTTCTCTCCTTAGGTAAATTTATTCCTAGATATTTAATTCTTTTTGTTGCAATGGTGAATGGGGTTGAGTCCTTAATTTCTCTTTCTGATTTTTCATTGTTAGTATATAGAAATGCAAGTGATTTCTGTGTATTTTTTTTACCCTGCAACTTTGCTGGATTCACTGATTAGCTCTAGTAATTTCCTGATATTATCTTTAAAGTTTTCTATGTACAGAATCATGTCATCTGCAAACAGTGAGAGCTTTACTTCTTCTTTTCTGATCTGGATTCCTTTTATTTCTTTTTCTGCTCTGATTGCTGTAGCTAGGACTTCAGAACTATGTTGAATAATAGGGTGAAAGTGGACACCCTTGTCTTGTTCCTGATCTTAGGGGGAATGCTTTCATTTTCTCACCATTGAGAATAATGCTTTCTGTAGGCTTATCACATATGGCCTTTACTATGTTGAGGTAGGTTCCTTCTATGCCCATTTTTTGAAGAGTTTGAATCATAAATGGGTGCTGAATTTTGTCAAAGGCTTTTTCTGCATCTATTGAGATGATCATATGGTTTTTATCTTTCAACTTGTTAATATGGCATATCACATTGATTGATTTGTGTATACTGAAGAATTCTTGCATTCCTGGAGTTAAACCCAACATGCTCATAGTGTATGAGCTTTTTGATGTGTTGCTGAATTCTGTTTGCTAAAATTTTGTTGAGGATTTTTGCATCTATGTTCATCAGTGATATTGGCCTGTAGTTTTCTTCTTTTGTGTGTTGTCTCTGTCTGGTTTTGCTATCAGGGTGATAGTGGCCCTGTAGGATGAGTTTGGAAGTGTTCCTTCCTTTGCAATATTTTGAAAGAGTTTTAGAAGGATAGGTATTAGCTCTTCTTTAAATATTTGATAGAATTCTGTGATTCCATCTGGTCCTGGGCTTTTGTTTTCTGGGAGATTTTTGATCACAGCTTCAACTTCAGTGCTTATAATTGGCTAGTTCATAATTTCTATTTCTTCCAGGTTCAGTCTTGGAAGACTGAACTTTTCTAAGAATCTGTCCATTTCTTCCAGGTTATCCATTTTATTGCCATGTAGTTGTTCATAATAGTCTCTTATAATCCTTTGCATTTCTGCATTGTCTGTTGTAACCTCTTTTTCATTTCTAGTTTTGTTGATTTGATTGTTTTCTTTTTTGTTGATGAGTCTGGCTAAAGGTTTGTCAGTTTTGTTTATCTTCTCAATGAATCAGCTTTTAGTTTTATTAATCTTTACTACTGTTTCATTCCTCTTTCATTTATTTCTGCTCAGATCTTTATGATTTTTTTCCTTCTACTAATTTTGGTTTTAGTTTTTGTTGTTGTTCTTCTTTTTCCAGTTGTTTCAGGTGTAAACTTAAGTTGTCTATTCGGTGTTTTTCTTGTTTCTTGAGGTAGGAGTGTACTGCTATAAACTTCCCTCTTAGAACTGCTTTTGCTGCATCCCATAGGTTTTGAGTGGTCATGTTTTCATTGTCATTTGTTTCTAGAAATTTTCTGATTTCCCTTTTGATTTCTTCAGTAACCTGCTGGTTATTTGCAAACATGGTGTTTAATCTCCATATGTTTGTATTTCTCACAGTTTTTTTTTTCTTTTTCTTCTTGTAATTAGTATCTAATCTCATAGTGTTTTGTGGTCAGAGAAGATGCTTGATGTGATTTCAATTTTCTTAAATTTACTGAGGTTTGATTTGTGACCCAAGATGTGGTCTATCCTGGAGAATGTTCCATGTGCACTTGAGAAGAAGGTGTGTTCTTGTGCATTTGGATGGAATGTCCTGAAGATATCAATGAGATCCATCTCATGTAATTTGTACCATTTAAGACTTGTTTCCTTATTAATTTTCTGTTTTGACGGTCTGTCCATTGGTGTGAGTGGGTGTTGAAGTGTCCTACTATTACTGTGCTACTGTCAATTTCTCCTTTTATGTCTGTTAGTGTTTGTCTTATATAATGAGGTGCTCCTATGTTGGGTGCATAGATATTTACAATTCTTATGACTTCACCTTGGATTGATCCCTTGATCATTATGTAGCATACTTCCTTATCTCTTGTAATCCTCTTTATTTCAAGGTCTATTTTGTCTGATATGAGGATTGCTACTCCAGCTATCTTTTGCTTCCAATCTGCATGGAATATATTTTTCCATCCTCTCACTTTCAGTCTATATGTATCTTGAGGTCTGAAGTGGGTTTTTTGTAGACAGCATATATATGGGTCTTGTTTTTGTATCCATTCAGGCAGTTGTGTCTTTTGGCTGGAGCATTTAATCTATTTACAGTTAAAGTAATTATTGATATATATGTCTTTTATTGTGCCCATCTTCACAGAAATGGTAGGGACCTAACAGAAGCAGAAGATATTAAGAGGTGGCAAGAATACACAGAAGAATTACACAAAAAAGATCTTCATGATCCAGATAACCGCAATGGTGTCATCACTCACCTAGAGCCAGACATCCTGGAATGTGAAGTCAAGTGGGCCTTATAGAAAGGATCACTATGAACAAAACTAGTGGAGGTGATGGAATACCAGTTGAGCTATTTCAAATCCTGAAAGATGACACTATGCTGCACTCAATATGCCAGCAAATTTGGAAAACTCAGCAGTGGCCACAGGACTGGAAAAGGTCAGTTTTCATTCCAATCCCAAAGAAAGGCAATGCCAAACAATGCTCAAACTGCCGCATAATTGCACTCATCTCACACGTTAGTAAAGTAATGCTCAAAATTCTCCAAGCCTGGCTTCAGCAATATGTGAACCGTGAACTTTCAGATGTTCAACTAGTTTTAGAAAAGGCAGAGGAACCAGAGATCAAATTGCCAACATTTGCTGGAACACTGAAAAAGCAAGAGAGATCCAGAAAAACATCTATTTCTGCTTTATTGACTATGCCAACGTCTTTGACTGTGTGGATCACAATAAACTGTGGAAAGTTCTTCAAGAGATGGGAATACCAGGCCACCTGACCTGCCTCTTGAGAAACCTATATGCAGGTCAGGAAGCAACAGTTAGAACTGGACATGGAAAAACAGACTGGTTCCAAATAGGAAAAGGAGTACGTCAAGGCTGTACATCGTCACCCTGTTTATTTAATTTATATGCAGAGTACATCATGAGAAATGCTGGGCTGGAAGAAGCACAGGCTGGAATCAAGATTGCTGGGAGAAATATCAATAACCTCAGATAGGCAGAGGATACCACCCTTATGGCAGAAAGTGAAGAACTAAAGAGCCTCTTGATGAAAGTGAAAGAGGAGAGTGAAAAAGTTGGTTTAAAGCTCAACATTCAGAAAACTAAGATCATGGCATCCAGTCCCATCACTTCATGGCAAATAGATGGGGAAACAGTGGAAACAGTGGCTGACTTTATTTTTCTGGGCTCCAAAATCACTGCAAATGGTGACTGCAACCATGAAATTAAAAGATGCTTACTCCTTGGAAGAAAAGTTATGACCAACCTAGATAGCATATTCAAAAGCAGAGACATTACTTTGCCAACAAAGGTCCATCTAGTCAAGGCTATGGTTTTTCCAGTCGTCATGTATGAATATGAGAGTTGGACTATAGAGAGGGCTGAGTGCCAAAGAATTGATGCTTTTGAACTGTGGTGTTGGAGAAGACTCTTGAGAGTCCCTTGGACTGCAAGGAGATCCAACCAGTCCATCCTAAAGGAGATCAGTTCTGAATATTCATTGGAAGGACTGATGTTGAAGCTGAAACTCCAAAAATTTGGCCACCTGATGCGAAGAGCTGACTCATTGGAAAAGACCCTGATGCTGGGCAACATTGAGGGCAGGAGGAGAAGGGGATGGCAGAGGATGAGATGGTTGGATGGCATTACCGACTCGATGGACATGGGTTTGGGTGAACTCCGGGAGATGGTGATGGACAGGGAGGCTGGGCATGTTGTGGTTCATGTGGTCGCAAAGAGTCAGACACGACTCAGTGACTGAACTGACTGACTGATATATATGTTCCTATTGACACTTTCTTAATTGTTTGGGGTTGATTTTGTATATCTTTTTTCTTTGCTTGTATTTCTTTACTACATAACTCAGTTTAACATTTGTTGTAAAGCTGGTTTGGTGTTACTGAACTCTCTTAACTTTTGCTTGTCTGAAAAGCTTTTGATTTCTCCATCAATTTTGAATGTGATCCTTGCCAGGTGCAGTCATCCTGGTTGTAGATTTTTCCCTTTCAGTACTTTAAATATATCCTGCCATTCCCTTCTGGCCTGCAGAGTTTCTGCTGACACTCAAGCATATGGGGTTTCCCCTATATGTACTTGTTGCTCCTCCCTTGCTGCTTTCAATATTCTTTCTTTGTGTTTAGTCTTTGTTAGTTTGATTAGTATGTGTCTTGGTGTGTTTCTCCTTGGGTTTATCCTGTATGGGACACTTTGTGCCTCCTGGACTTTGTTGACTATTTCCTTTTCTATGTTGGGGAAATTTTCAAGGATAATCTCTTTAAAAGTTTTTCTCATACCCTCTCTTTTCTCTTCTTCTGGGACCTCTATAATTTGAATGTTGGTGTGTTTGATATTGTCCCAGAAAAAGAAAGCATAGATATGCAAAGTTAAATAGAAGTAGATAAAGAAGATTTATATATATAATATTATCTGCAAGAGGAAAAGAACAGTAGGAAAAGGGAATAAATGTAGAAAAAAATAATAAGCTTAAAAAATTAAATTTTTTAAAAAAAGAAAAAAAAAAAAACCTCCCAGAACTGCAAACACCCCATATAGAGGCAGAGGCTTATAACAACAATAAAAAATGTGACTGAGAAAAAAAAAGGAAAAAAAAAAAAGGTCAAAAGCTTAGCTAGATTTCATAGTGCCAATAAAATTGACAACTACAATGGTGGCAGGTGGGGGGCGGGGGATGAAAAAAAATATGAAAGAATCTACACAACACGTCAAAACATAAGAATAACAAATATTTTTCTTGAGCCCCTGCTGTCAGAGTCCTTTCCCTCGCTGGAAGTCACAGTCCATGTCACCTCCCTAGGGTGCCCTCCAAAACTGTGCTGATCTTTGGACCTGCTGTGGGGCCAGCTCAGATTCTAAATCTGCTCCTAGTCCTCTGTGTTCTTGCCTCCAATGCCCACAGCTATCAGAACTAGTGCATTTTCCTTTAAGGGTGCTCTCAATGACCTTTTATATACTCCACAGACACAGAGCCTGCCTAGTTGATTGTGTGGATTTAATCTGTAGCTGTAGCTGGTGGGAGGGTTTGGGTCTTCTTCCTTAGCCACACTACCCTTGGATTTCAACTGTGGTTTTATTTCCACCTCTTCATGTGGGTCATCCACTGGGGCTTGCTCCTGAGCTGCCCTGGAGGAATTGGGTTTGCCCCTGTGAGGGCCAGGTGTGGAGCTGGTGCAGCTGCTTGGGTTGCAGGGGTTCTGGCAGCACCAGGTACTCAGGGGAGTTGGCGGCGAGGGCAGCTGGAAACACAGCTCTCTAGAAGGGTATGGCAACGAATATTTACCAATATGCTCCAGTCTTTTTGCCTGTAGAATCTCCCTTCCTGACAGAGAACCCTGAGAGATCACAGTCTACAGGCTCATAACGAGTTGGACACTGCCGAAGCGACCCTGCATACATAGAAGTAAGACTTTTTTGCCTGGGGCAGCTCTGCCCCCATGAGAGTGAAGCCTGAAGGTGGTGCAGCTGTTTGACTTGCAGGGACCCTGGCGGCACCAAGTGTGCAGGGCCATGGACCGCCTCCCCTGCAGGAGTTATGGCCCTATCAGAGTCTTTTTTTGAGCCTCTTGTAGCTGGTGATCAGAAGGCCTCTTTGGCCAGTTTTTCTCCATAGCTCTCCCTGTTCAGACACTTAGAGGCTCCCTTGCCTGGGGTTCTTCTCTTTTGTTAGGCGTGTCAAGCACATAGAGGGGCCCCCTAGCTGGGGTCCTACTCTGGTTCGGGGCATTAGTCACTCAAAGGAGCACCCTGGGTGGGGTCCTGCTTGGTAGTTCAGTGCCTCAGGTGTTTGAAGGGCCAGCCTCTCTGTTGTTCAGCTGCCGACGCTGGCATGTGGGGAGAGAGAGGCTATGGTGATGGCTCCACCCCCTACACATGACTCAGCAGTAGCACCTTGCTTCCATGGCTGCCGGGCTGTCCTCCTGAGGCATTTCCCACCACAATCGCCTCCCTCGTCTCCCCTCAATCTGTCTCTCTGCAGTCAACAGCAGCCCTCGCCCTGGGATTGCTCCACATTCCCCAAACTCCAGCTCCCAGCCACTGTGCTGTCTAGGGAATACATGACTGCAGCAAGGACTGTCTGATTCTCATTCCATTTAGGCTGCCACAGAGGAGCTGTTTCCCTCTCAGATTTAAATGTTTCTCCTCCGACTTAGACAACTGACCCGGTGTGGGGATCAGACTCCCACTTCAGTCCCCCCACCCACCAAGGGCAGGTCCAGTCTGACTAACAGTCCCATTTTTCCCGCTAGTTCCTTTTACTACTGAGTTTTGCATGGCTCTATATATTCTTTTCTGCTGGTCAGGTACTCCTGTCCATTCTCAGCTGGTGTTCCGCATGCACTTCTGTGTCTGAAGATGTATCTATGGGGAGAGAGGTACTCCACATCCACCTACTTCTCCGCCACCTTGTTCCTCCTCCCATGTTCACTTTTTGCTATTTCTATTTTTCTGGGGTTGGATGTCTAGTTGGACACATTACAAACTATCTCTCCCTTAACAACTTTTCTCCAGGACCCAATCAAGCACCACTGCCTGGGCCTCCCATAATCATTCAAAGCCTGCTCACACCGGACATCTCCCCATTAACCCTGTGACTGAATATCTATTCCTTTGATCCCTTCTATTCTCACATATTGCCTTTTATCTCACAGCAGAGCATGGGCCATCCCAGATCAAGGCCAACATGTAAAATGCAGATAAAGCCATTCCATCTCACCAGGATAATGTGAGAATAAAATGGTATTACAAGATGGAGTGCTTGGAGAAACTTAAAAGTGAAATACAAATATGAGATTTCATGATGCTATGGAAAAAAATTTAAAGACTAAGGTTTAAATAGGATTCAGAAGCTTTTTGTTGAAAAATATATTTACTTTTCTTTCTAAGGACAAAAACCAAAACCATTTCAGACTTAGGGTGTGTACAGACTCTTACCATAAATGTAACCAATGTGGGTAACATTCAGCGTGTTCATGGCTTGCAGTGGGAGAGTATATTGCCTTATTTCAGTCCTGTCCTCTGTGTTTCTTGCTCTCTCTGGACTAACAAGTTACATAGGGGATATTCATAAGTTAGTGGTAAAACTATAAGAGGAGAAAGTGAAAAGGCACAAGGACTCTTAAGATATGCCTTGAAACTAATACAGAATCACTTATTCTGTCCTCCCATGGGCCAGAAGAAGCCACATGGTTGAGGTCAAAGTCAAGGAATTAGTACATATCCCCCCACCACCACCACATTGATACAGTAGAAAGGGTGTATATATAGAGAATAGTAAAGAATTGAGGCCAATGATTCAATTCACCAAGGTGATAAAAGATTTGAACTTAGGCAATCTGATTCCATAAAATAACAGTAGAAGTTGCTCAGTTGTGTCTGACTCTGCGACCCCATGGACTATACAGTCCATGGAATTCTCCAGGCCAGAATACTGGAGTGGGAAGCCTTTCCCTTCTCCAAGGGATCTTCCCAACTCAGGGATTGAACCCAGGTCTCCTTCATTGCAGACACATTCTTTACTAGCTTACTCATGAGAGAAGCCCAAGAATACTGGAGTGGGTAGCCTACCCCTTCTCCAGAGATCTTCCCAACCCAGGAATTGAACCAGGGTTTCTTCCACTGCAGGCAGATTATTTACTAACTGAGCTATCAGAGAAGCCCATAATTTTAAGTGCAACATTCTACTTCCTCTAGAGAGATGTTTCTAATTCTTCTCTTCATGGAGAGGTATAGTTTAAGGACCCTCTTTTGAGTAGTGAGGGGTAAAAAAGTGAGATCTGCCCAACATTTGAGATCTAAGCATAAATAAGATTTCTTTATGTAGAATGAAGCAAATATTACATATGAATATATCAGAAAATAATTTTGGAAAAAGTACATATACTTATAACCATATCATAACTACATTTGTATGTATACATATATGCGTGTGCATGTATATATCAACACATAAAATACATACACACACACATATATACTGAGTAACCAAAGTAGTTCCCCAAAGTATCTGGGCCTTCTGTCATAATTTTACAATAACAACTGACATTTAGGGAAGCAGTCTTGGCTTTACAAATGCTTGATCGAATAAAATCAAACTGCAAGTTCATTATTTTCCTGCTGTATTTATTTAAAAGATTCAATCTGTCTTAACTCAGAACACTTTGAATGCAAAATGATGTTTATCATTTTTATTTTCATATGCTACTTCTGTGTATATAGGATCCAAGAACTCATCAAAAGCTAGCGGGGCCCACTGGACTTTATCTCACAGGTATTGTGATATGGCTACACTGGGCAATCTCTTCTTATCAAAACAAAATTGCCATAGAAATAGCTAAATGGAAAACTACAACTGCTAAAAATTAATGAAATGAAATGAACCCCCCCAAAGCTGTATCTCTAATATAAATCACAAAGTTAGGTTGCAATGATCCAAAGACAGATTTAAGGATGTGTGTAATCCAGAAAAAGCTCAACTGATGCTTAATTTGTGCATCACATCTGTTAATGATGTAATTAAGGGCTCTACAAGATGGAAACATTAAGCACATTGTATAGAAAGAAAAGAAACGTGAAGATCAGTATTAGGATGAAAGCAATACCCTTCACTTGTAGGATAATTTCTCTGAACCTTAAGACCATTGGTCACTTTTGTATTCACAGTTTGCTGTTTTCCTTATTAGAAAGGGATTCTATATGTTAAATTAAAAGGAAAGGATTGAATGTATCATGGCTCCATAGAAACAATAAGCTTGATAGTCTGGTCGAAAACTTTCCATCCTTGACAGGAAAATTAACCTACACAGATCGCTGGGGTATTTAATGGAATGTTACACAGCAGTTACTCTTATACTTTTTAGTCTGACAAATTTATGAGGCTAGAGTGAGATATCACTGGGTTCTACAAAACTCAACAACTGATGGCCCAAAAGGCTCTGGCTGATGGATTTGGGATAGCTGATCATTTTCAGTTTGTATTGTAGGTCCAAGGAGAAGGATTTGGATTTGAGAAGCCAAGAGGTTGTTTATGGGCTTGGAGGTTCACAAAAATTACACAGGATTCAAATTACCTATGGGCTAAACAGGGGTTTAAGACCAACAACCAGGATGTAAGGACCTACTGCCTTTATACATCATCAGAGATAGACCAGAGATAGACCAAGAGGAATGCAAAGTGTCTCAGGTCAGAAGCAGCTCAGAAACAAAATCATAAGTTAGTAAAATTGTTTTATCAATGACTTGAAGAAAACTAAGTTTCCAGAAATTCAAGGAAGGTAGAAAAGGAAGACTGAGCCTTGGTGATCTTAGAAGTGGGTGCAGAACACAGCAAATCAGAGAAACAGGTCAACGGAGCTGGTGCCCAGAGGACAGGCATGAGTCCATGCGTCACACAGGGTCTGCCTGCAAGGGAGCTGGAGGAATCCCTGGGATGACAAGAGGATCCCCTCTCAGAGGAGGATCAGAGTCTGCACAACTGGAGGCAGTGGCTCAAGGACAAAGCTGAGGGACTAGCCCACTCGGACACAAAGGAACAGGGCTCTATTCAAGGTCTTCTGCGCCACTACTACAGACTTTCTCCCTCTGTTAGAAGGCCAGATTACTCAAGCAAGTACCACAGGACATATCACAATGAATATTACATTTCTGAAAAGGCTTCTGTGGTTAAACAAGTTGGGAAACACTGAATGTTTTATCTGTTTAAACATGTAAAAGAGTGTCTTTAATGTCTTGGTTCTCCTTCATGTTACCTACAGCCCTGTCCATGAAAATCTATGGTCTTAGAAACATCAAGAGAAACACACAGACGAAGTGCATGTATGTGTGGGTCCAGAGAGCCTGTATTTTGCAGAAAACAAACAAAAAACAGATAACCTCATGAACTGAAGCCAAAACCCCTTAATCTCTGATTCAAGAATAGACAGTGAAGTTTTCTTCTGGTTTTCATTCAGCAAGGTAATCCTCACAGGCAGTATCTCTCTAGTATACAACCAGACCTTCTTCAGAGAAATAGCTGTGGTCTACCTGCTAAGCTTCTGCCCAATTAGACCAATATTTCTTCCTTGAAAGCTCCTGATTTTCCCATAACATTGTATTGCCATTCTGAGTGCACAGCTCAAGCTCAGCCAGATCACATTAAAGTGGCAAAATCTACCAGCCATTCTCATGTCAAAGTTACTATGGATGGCCATTCCCTTTCAATGCATCATTTATTCTCTTCAAGCAATTTGTAAAGCAGACAAGAGGAGCATTGCAAGTTACAATAAAATTACAGAAACTATTTTAAAGCTAAAACTTATATTCAGGGAAATGAATGTTTTTTGGCCAACCACACACTGCTAACCCAGCCTCAGTGGATTGATGTGGTGAATTTTTCTCTCTCTGTAAAGATCATGCCTTGATTGCAAATAGAGGAGAAAAGAAAATAATCCCAGATAATGACTCCTATGACTCAGTTCTCTAAAACTGACCTCCAGTGGGTTGTAATGAGATTGCTTTTGCAGAAGATAGAGGTTTTAAGGAAGGGGAGTGTATGTCAATCATAAGGGGGTTTTGTGGAAAATACATTGCAATGCTCATTTCATAGTCAATGGGATTCACATCTGCATCAAATCCATTTACTGTCTCACATGTAGGGAATTGAACAGCTGTGTAATCTCTAAGGTGCTATGAAAAGGTAAAGAATTACTATTATTAGTATCTATTATGAATTTGAAAAATGCAAAAGAGATTGAATTGAAACAAGGGGTTACAAGAAGAGTTACCCAAGTTTCACAAACCCTGAGGACACCTGGAGTCCTGTGTGAAAAGAGACATTTAGTCTGTCTTCCCACCTGGGGTTGCTACTGCCCACAGCTCTATTGGTCCGAGTTCCTGACTCACCCTAGAAGAAATGCTCTGGTACATTGTGAAGGAAAGGGCGAACAAAATAACACCTGTTGCTCGTGCATCATATAGGTTTCAAGAAAGGAATGTTAGTTTTATCTTATTCAATTCTCACCATACAGGCACAGCTTAACCATCACTGGACCAATTGTGCAATGATAGTATTTCCAGTTTAAGACAGATCCTGTCTTAATCACGACTCAGTACCCTATTGGTTGTTTGACTTTGACCAAATTAACCACTCTAAGCCTCAGTTTCCTCATTGTTCAAACAGGGATAGCAGCATTTCTCACAAGTAGACAAAATAATAATTAATATTAAAAACATTGTTAGTATTTCCACCAAAACATTGGTATTTTAATAATATAACAGATTTGAAAGGAAAGTCGCTCAGTCGTGTCCAACTGTTTGTGACCCCATGGACTGGGGCCTGCCAGGCCCCTCTGTCCATGGGATTTTCCAGGCAATAGTACTGGAGTGGATTGCCATTTCCTTCTCCAGAGGATCTTCCTGACCCAGGGATCGAACCCAGGTCTCCTGCATTGTAGACAGACGCTTTACCGTCTGAGCCACCAGGGCAGGTTTATTACTATTTTAATATATCAATGTCATATAATAGTTTGAATATGTTCATTAAAATTAATAATATAACAATGCTGCAAATAGTTTACTATTGTTGTTGCTCAGTTGCTCAGTCACGTCCGACTCTTTGTGACCCCATGGACGGCAGCACACCTGTCCTTCACCATCTCCTGGAGCTTCCTCAAACTCATGTCCATTGAGTCGGTGATGCCATCCAACCATCTCATCCGCTGTCATCCCCTTCTCATCCCGCCTTTAATCTTCTCCAGCATCAGAGTCTTTTCTAATGAGTCAGCTCTTTGATCAGGTGGCCAAAGTATTGGAGCTTCAGCTTCAGCATCAGTCCTTCCAATGAATATTCAGAACTGATTTCCTTTAGGATGGACTGGTTGGATCTCCTTGCAGTCCAAGGGACTCTCAAGAGTCTTCTCCAACACCACAGTTCAAAGGCATCAATTCTTCAGTGCTCAGCTTTCTTTATAGTCCAACTCTTATATCCACGCATGACTACTGGGAAAACCATAGCTTTGACTAGATGGACCTTCATCAGCAAAGTAATGTCTGCTTTTTAATATGCTGTCTAGGTTGGTCGTAGCTTTTCTTCCAAGGAGTGAGTGTCTTTTAATCTCATGGCTGCAGCCACCATCTGTGGAAATTTTGGAGCTCAAGATAATAAAATCTGTCACTGTTTCAATTGTTTCCCCTTCTATTTGCCATGAAGTGATGGGACCAGATGCCATGATCTTAGTTTTTTGGATGTTGAGTTTTAAGCCACCTTTCTCACACTCTTCTTTTACATTCATCAAAAGGCTCTTTAGTTTCCCTTTGCTTTCTGCCCTAAGAATGGTGCCATTTGCATACCTGAGGTTATTGATACTTCTCCTAGCAATCCTGATTCCAGTCTGTGCTTCATCCAGCCTGGTATTTTACATGACATACTCTGCATATAAGTTAAATAAGCAGGATGACAATATACAGCCTTGACGCACTCCTTTGCCACTTTGGAACAAGTCTGCTGTTCCATGTCCTGTTTTAACTGTTGCTTCTGGACCTGCATATTGGTTTCTTGGGAGGCAAGTAAGGTCGTCTGGTATTCTCATCTCCTTAAGAATTTTGCACAGTTTGTTGTGATCCACACAATCAAAGTGTTTAGTATTGACAAAGAAGCATAATAGTACATTAATACCAACAAATTTTTAATAATGTATTATTATTATTAAGTCACAGACAAGATTTCAGTAGCATATCCATTTTCCTCTATTTTGTCATATTTCCTCCCAGGGGAAAGAGGAGGGGAAGAAAATATCTATTGACACATAATAAATAACACCCAAACTTGGTTGCTTAAAACAATAATAATCGTTTATTATTTCTAAGGTAACTTGGGCATGTCTTGACTAGGAAGCTTTGGGCCTTTCATGGGGACAGAGTCAGATATTGGGGGTGCAGTAATTTGAAGGACTAACAAGGGATGGAGGATTTGTTTCCAAGATGGCACTCACATGGCTGACAATTTTGGTTTGGTTATCAGAAATTAATAATGGAACATTAGCCTTAAATGACACATGAGGTCAGATGGACTTAATTGATATTTATCAAGTATTTCACCCAGAAGCAGCAGAATATACATTCTTTTCAATGCACATGGAACATTCTCCAGGAAAGATCACATCTTGGGCCACAAAGCAAGGCTTGGTAAAGTTAAGAAAACTGACATCATATCAAGTATCTTTTCTGACCACAATGTTATTAGTCTAGAAATCAAGTATAAGAAAAAAAAAACTGTAAAAAACACAGATATCTGGAGGCTAAACAACATGTTACTAAACAACCAATGGACCACCAAAGAAATCAAAGCTGAAATAAAAAGATACCTAGAGACAAATGAAAACAAAAGCATGACAATCTAAAAACTATGGGGCGCGGCAAAAGCAGTTCTATGGGGAAAGTTTATAGCAATAAAATCCCAAATAAACAACTTAATTTTACATCTAAAGCAACTAGAGAAAGAAGAACAAAAAATCAAAAGTTAGTAGAAGTAAATAAATCATAAATATCAGAGAAGAAATAAAAGAATTAGAGACCAATTATAAATAACATAAATAAGTGACAAAGAAATAATATCAATAAATAATATAAATTATATAATATACAACAATATTATATATAATATTACATAATTATATATAATATACTTATTGATATGTTTATATTTATAATAAATTTTAAAATATTTATTATATATTATTATATAATATACTATTTTATATGCTAATATCATATATAATATAATATAATGCAACATATAAATATATATTTTATTCAGTTCAATTCAGTTCAGTAACTCAGTCATGTCCAACTCTTTGAGACCCCATGAATCACAGCACACCAGGCCTCCCTGTCCATCACCAGCTCCCGGAGTTCACCCAAACTCACGTCCATCGAGTCAGTGATGCCATCCAGCCATCTCATCCTCTGTCGTCCCCTTCTCCCCCTGCCCCCAATCCCTCCCAGCATCAGAGTCTTTTCCAGTGAGTCAACTCTTTGCATGAGGCCAAACTATTGGAGTTTCAGCTTTAGCATCATTCCTTCCAAAGAACACCCAGGACTGATCTCCTTCAGAATGGACTGGTTGGATCTCCTTGCAGTCCAAGGGACTCTCAAGAGTCTTCTCCAACACCACAGTTCAAAAGCATCAATTCTTCGGTGCTCAGCTTTCTTCACAGTCCAACTCTCACATCCATACATGACCAGTGGAAAAACCATAGCCTCGACTAGATGGACCTTTGTTGGCAAAGTAATGTCTCTGCTTTTGAATATACTATTTAGGTTGGTCATAACATTCCTTCCAAGGAATAAGCATCTTTTAATTTCATGGCTGCAATCACCATCTGCAGTGATTTTGGAGCCCAAAATTATAAAGTCTGACACTGTTTCCACTGTTTTCCCATCTATTTCCCGTGATGGGACCAGATGCCATGATCTTCGTTTTCTGAATGTTGAGCTTTAAGCCAACTTTTTAATTCTCCTCTTTCACTTTTATCAAAAGGCTTTTTAATTCTTCTTCACTTTCTGCCATAAGGGTGGTGTCATCTGCATATCTGAGATTATTGATATTTCTCCTGGCAATCTGGATTCCAGCTTGTGCTTTATCCAGCCCAGTGTTTCTCACGATGTACTCTTCATATAAGTTAAACAAGCAGGGTGACAATATACAGACTTGACATATTCCTTTTCCTAATTGGAACCAGTCTGTTGTTCCACATCCAGTTTTAACTGTTGCTTCCTGACCTGCATGTTTATTATATATGGTATATTTTATTAATATAGTATATATTAATATTAATAGCACTGTATTAACAGTATAAATGGTATTATATTAATAGTATATATTTAATTATACAAATACATTATATTTAATATATTATATGTTATATACTATATTATAAATATATTTATAAATATATAATATATATAAATATATAAAATGTAATATATAAATAGAAAAATATAATATATATTATATATGTTCATACATACTTATATACTCATATGCATTAATATTAATTATCTAAATATTCAATCATACATTTAAATAATTTATTAATATATGTTTAAAATAATCTATATATTTTAAATTAATCAATAATTAATGTAAATAATGTATTAAACAGCTAATTAATATAATTAATCTATTTGTATATTTAAATAATTGATTACAAAATTAATATATATTATTTAATTAATGATCAATTAACCTAATTTTATATATGATATAAATATACAAGATATAATATATAAAGATATAATTATATAGTATAAATAAATAAATATATTCATATAAATATATATGATATTCATACAATATAAATATAATATTTATAAATTTTTAAAAATAAACATATAAATAATAAATAAATAAATGTAAATATCTTGCATATTATATTAATATAATATACAATATATGTTAATAGTATATTATAGTATATAATTTGCATATTATTAGCATATTATAATGTTAATTATATCACTAATCATACCAATATATTATATTAATTATACTAATTATATTATTACTATATAATTAGTCTTTAATAGTTTATTAATAGTATATATTAATATTAATAGCACTACATTAATAGTATTAATAGTATTATACTATTTTATTTATAGTATTATTGTATAATTTACTATATTAATATATTTTATACATTACTAATATATGCTAATTAATATATTATACAATACATATTATATCATATTTTTTATATTATTGTTATAATCATTCATTTCTATATATGTTTATCATAAATTTATATATGTTTATATTATTATTCTATCTTATTATACTTATATTATGATATTATTATAATATATATTAAAATTATATATTACATAATATATATAGCATATACATTATAATATATATTAGTTATATAAATTATTATTATAAATGATATATATCTTATAATTATATAACACCATGTATAATCTATGATATAATATATATTATAATATTTATATTTATATAATATAAACAAATAATATATATAAATTAGAGACAAAGAAATAATAGAAAAGATGAACAAAACTAAAAGCCGTTTCTTTGTAAGGATAAATAAAATTGATAAGTCTTCTTGCAAAACTTCTCAGAAAAGGAAGATGGCTCAAATCAATAAAGTCAGAGAAGAGAAAGGAAATGTTATAATGGACACCACAGGAATACAAAGATAATAAGAGATTACCAAAAGCAACACTATGCTGATAAAATGGCAACCTAAGAAAAATGGACAAATTATTAGAAATAAACACTCTTCCAAGACTCACCTAGGAAGAAATAGAAAATATGAGGAGACCAATCACAAGTATTGAAATTGAAACTGTGATTTAAAAATTCCTAACAAACAAAAGTCCAGTACCAGATGGCTCTATAGGCAAATTCTATCAAATATTTGAGAAGAATTAACTCCAATATTTCTGAAACTACTGAAAAAATCACTGAGGAAAGAGTACTCCCAAGCTTATTCTATGAGGCCACAGTTACCCTGATAACAAAATCAGACAAAGATAACAACCTTTTAAGACTTAGCCTCAGAAATCACACACCATCACTTCTACTATGGTCTGTTGACCACACATCAGCCTTGATTTGATAACAGACATGACTATACAAGGGCATGAGGACCAGAAAGTGAGTCATGGAGGCCATCTCTGAGGTTTGCTAGCACAAAATGTAATTTTTAACTAAGAAAATAAAGTATAAAATTGTCCAATTCAATTTATCAGATGTTTACTGAGTGTCTATTACATGCCAGGCTTCAGGGATACAAAGAATGAGATACAATCATCATTATTGAGGAAATCCTAATGAAGTAGAAAGTCAATAATGAAAAATGACTTAAAACTGGACAGATTTCTATGTGATAACGTTCAAGAAATGTATGCAGGATGAACTATGGGATCACAAAAGGGACAGAGTGAACCTAACTGGGCCAATGGATAAGGCAATGAAAGCTTTGCAATTTGATCTTGGCCTTTTAGAAATGAAGATGTACTTTACAGGCTGTGATGGCATTTGGGTTTGAGCAAAGGTACAAATGTTGGAAATACAGAGTCTGTGTGCTTGTTTTTTAAAAATATTTCCAAAGTACATTCTTGGAGAACACAATGGCAACCCACTCCAGTATTCTTGCCTGGAAAATCTCATGGACGGAGGAGCCTGGAAGGCTGAAGTCCATGGGATTGCTGAGGGTCGGACACGACTGAACGACTTCCCTTTCACTTTTCACTTTCATGCATTGGAGAAGGACATGGCAACCCACTCCAGTGTTCTTGCCTGGAGAATCCCAGGGACAGGTGAGCCTGGTGGGCTGCCGTCTATGGGGTCACACAGAGTCGGACACGACTGAAGTGACTTAGCAGCAAAGTGCATTCTATAGTAACTACACTCTTGACCCTTTATTGTTCACAAATGAAAAATATCTTGAAAACAAGTATGTATAACAACAAACTATCTATAGTCAGTTTTGTATTTTTCTGCCACTTGGATAGCAATTTCCTGGTGGCTCACATGGTAAAGAATCTGCCTGCAAGGCAGGAAGAAGACTCAGGTTCAATCTCTGAGTCAGAAAGTTCTCCTGGAGAAGGGAGTGGCTATCCACTCTAGTATTCTTGCCTAGAGAATTCCATTGACAGAGTAGCCTGGTGGGCTAGAGTCCATGGGATTGCAAAGAGTGAGACATGCCTGAGTGACTAACATACAGATATTAGTCTATATGGACATAAATTGAGGATATCCATGAGAGGATATAAATTGAGCTTCTAAAACTGTGAAAGCAAATTTACCAGATTCATAAGATATTTCAATAAACTATGGCAACCTGACTATATGCAGATATAAAACCCTAGAAGACACGTAGAATAAAGAACTACAGAAGAAAAGAGCTTAAGAACACTGGTCTTTAGAGAGTTTTGGTTATTTGTGTTTGCTGATATTTGGTTTTTGATTTTGTAAACTTCTCACTTCATATTCCTGTGTTTAGCAATGCTTTGGTAGTTTCAGGTGCACAGCACACTGACTCAGTCACACCTATACGTGTATCCATCCTCCCCCAAACTCTCCTCCCATCCAGGCTGCCGCATAGCATTGAGCAGAGTCCCCTGTGCTGTACAGTAGGACCTTGTTGGCTATCCATGTTAAGTATAGTAGTATATGCACGTTGATCCAAAACTCCTTAACTATTCCATCCCCCCACCCTTCCCCATGGTAACCGTAAGTGTGTTCTCTAAGACTGTGAATCTACATTTGAATCAGTTCTAATGAGGTGGATGAAACTGGAGCCTATTATACAGAGTGGAGTAAGCCAGAAAGAAAAACACCAATACAGTATACTAACACATATATATGGAATTTAGAAAGATGGTAATGAAAACCCTGTATGTGAGACAGCAAAAGAGACACAGATGTATAGAATGGACTTTTGGACTCTGTGGGAGAGGGTGAGGGTGGGATGATTTGGGAGAATGGCATTGAAACATGTATACTATCAGGTAAGAAACGAATCGCCAGTCTACGTTCGATACAGGATACAGGATGCTTGGGGCTGGTGCATGGGGATGATCCAGAGAGATGATATGGGGTGGGAGGGGGCTTCAGGATTGGGAACTCATGTACACCCGTGGCAGATTCATGCCAATGTGTGGCAAAACCAATACAGTACTGTAAAGCAAAATAAAGTAAAAGAAAAGAGAAAAAAAAACCCACCTTCATTTATATCATTTCCTTTTTGATTTTGCATATAAGGGATATCATACGATATTTCTCTTTCTCTGACTTCACTTAGTACAACAATTAGAGTATGTTTAAATAATATCAAATTGTTCTGCTTGTTTAAATAATATCAAATCATTCTGCATGGTCGACAGTAAGTAGCCAAGACAAGATCTGATATAACTTTAACAGGACATGGGTGGGTTTCCATATTATAGTCTCACTGAATTGTATGTTCTGAAAGGCCTGATAGGTGACTTCATTCCAATCCTGTCCTGTTATGGAACCCAAAGACCAGAGCCTTTGTAGGAGTTACCCAAGGTGATCTGGTGCGAGGGTGGGGGCACTGGAAAAGCAACACAGTCTGTTCCACATGCTGGCTTCCCCTTAGTTTGCATCAGACCATGAAACCAGTGATGAGAAGAGTGATTGGCTCAAAGATGATTATCAATCACTGGCTGTGTTTTTAATGAGACAAATTTGGCCTTGAGCAATACACATCTAATTTATAATGATGACAATTTCTTACATTAAAAAGTAAGGTAACTAGTAAAGATGAATCAGCTCTACTTGGTGAGCCAAGTATTGGACTCCTTCAAATCTTTATTTACCATCAAGAACAACAGCCCCATTTTAAGTACTTATCTTTCTCTGTTATTCTCATGTCATATTCTTGCTTTCTTTCCTGGTTTACATAAAAATTCAAAAACACAGTTCTTAATGCCTTTTATAAGAAACAACTAAAGCTATTACAGAGTTTCTACCTAAGGGATCTTGAGTTCATTTGCCACAGAATTCCACTGGATTAAATCAGAATTTTTGTATCTTTCCCCCATACTCTCATATACAGAGAATATTTCCATACATAAAAAATGCCATATGTGTTATATTAAAGCATGAGAGGCAGTATAAAACCTTAAGAAAGAGTTACTTAAGGACAGTCTAGAGAGGAATTGAAAGAGGAGTTAAAATGTAGGGAGCACTAGCCAACATCCTAGTGGGCTGAGCAGTTCACACTTAATGCATTATTCTCATCTGAGAGTTCTATTTTCAGCCATCAGTTATAGACATTGACACTGATGAAGGCTGGAAATACTTGCACTACATTGTTGAGCTAATTTTACATAAACACACCTCATGTTTTCTGTACATTCTGGACTACTCTCCAATGTCATTTCAATAGTCCACCTTTAAGTTTACTCGCTCAGTCGTGTCTGACTCTTCGCAACCCCATGGACTGTAGTCTACCAGGCTCCTCTGTCCATGGGATTTTCCAGGCAAGAATACTGGAGTGGGTCACCATTTCCTTCTCCAGAGGATCTTCCCGACCCAGGGATCGAACCCAGGTCTCCCACATTGTAGGCAGATGCTTTACCGTCTGAGCCACCAGGGAAGTCTAGTTCACCTTTAGGCATTTCTAAAGGTTGATTTCTAAAGTCAAGAAACACCTGGAGTAACAGGCAATTTGGCCTTGGAGTACAGAATGAAGCAGGGTAAAGGCTAATAGAGTTTTGCTAAATTCAGAACACACTGGTCATAGCAAGCACGCTCTTCCAACAACACAAGAGAAGACTCTACACCTGGACATCATCAGATGGTCAACACCAAAATCAGATTGATTATATTCTCTGCAGCCAAAGATGGAGAAGCTCTATATAGTCAGCAAAAACAAGACCAGAAGCTGACTGTGGCTCAGATCATGAACTCCTTATTGCCAAATTCAGACTTAAATTGAAGAAAGTAGGGAAAACCACTAGGCCATTCAGGTATGACCTAAATAAAATCCCTTATGATTATACAGTGGAAGTGACAAATTGATTCAAGGCATTATATCTGATAGAGTGCCCAAAGAACTATGGATGGAGGCTCGTGACACTGTACAGGAGACAGGGATCAAGACCATCATCAAGAAAAAGAAATGGAAAAAGGCAAAGATACACCGATTTGAATGCAGAGTTCCAAAGAATAGCAAGGAGAGATAAGAAAGCCTTTCTCAGAGATCAATGCAAAGAAATAGAGGAAAACAATAGAATGGGAAAGACTAGAGATCTCTTGAAGAAAATTAGAGATACCAAGGGAAATTTTCATGCAAAGATTGGCACAAAAAAGGACAGAAATGGTATGGACCTAACAGAAGCAGAAGATATTAAGAAGAGGTGGCAAGAATACACAGAAGAACTATACAAAAAAGATCTTCACAACCCAGATAATCACAATGGTGTGATCACTCACTAGAGCCAGACATCCTGGAATGTGAAGTCACATGGGCCTTAGGAGGCATCACTATGAACAAAGCTAGTGGCTATTTCAAATCCTAAAGATGATGCTGTGAAAGTGCTGCACTCAATATGCCAGCAAATTTGGAAAACTCAGCACTGGCCACAGGAGTGGAAAAGGTCAGTTTTCATTCCAGTCTCAAAGAATGCTCAAACTACTGCATAAGTGCACTCATCTCACATGTTAATAAAGTAATGCTCAAAAGTCTCAAGCCAGGCTTCAACAGTATGTGAACTGTGAACTTCCAGATGTTCATGGCTGGTTTCAGAAAAGGCAGAGAAACCAGAGATCAAATTGTCAACATTCGCTGCATCATCAAAAAAGCAAGAGTTCTGGAAAAATATCTACTTCTGCTTTATCGACTATGCCAAAGCCTTTGACTGTGTGGGCCACAAAAGACTCTGGAAAATTCTGAAAGAGGTGGGAATACCAGACCACCTAATTTGCCTCTTGAGAAACCTGTATGCAGGTCAGGAAGCAACCGTTAGAACTGGACATGGAACAACAGACTGGTTCCAAATTGGGAAAGAAATACATCAAGGCTATATATTGTCACCCTGCTTATTTAACTTATATACAGAGTACATCATGAGAAACACTGGGCTGGATGAAGCGCAAGCTGTAATCAAGATTGCTGGGAGAAATATATAAAACTTGAGATATGCAGATAACAACATCCTTATGGCAAAAAGTGAAGAAGAACTAAAAAGCCTCTGAATGAATGTGAAACAGGAGAGTGAAAAAGTTGGCTTAAAACTCAACATTCAGAAAACTAAGATCATGGCATCTGGTTCCATCACCTCATGGCAAATAGACGGAGAAACAGTGGAAACAGTGACAGGCTTCATTTTTTGCTGCTCTAAAATCACTGCAGATGGTGACTGCAGCCATGAAATTAAAAGATGCTTGCTCCTTGGAAGAAAAGTTATGACCAACCTAGACAGCATATTAAAAAGCAGAGACATTACTTTACCAACAAAGCTCTGTCTAATCAAGGCTATGGTTTTTCCTGTGGTCATGTATGGATGTGAGTTGGACTATAAAGAAAGGTGAGAGCCAAAAATTTGATGCTTTTGAACTGTGGTTTGAAGAAGACTCTTGAGAGTCCCTTGGACTGCAAGGAGATCCAACCAGTCCATCCTAAAGGAAATCAGGCCTGAATATTCACTGGAAGGACTGGTGCTGAAGCTGAAAGTCCAATACTTTGGCCACTTGATGCAAAGAACTGACTCATTGGAAAAGACGCTGATGGTGGGAAAGATTGAAGGTGGGAGGAGAAGGGGACCACAAAGGATGAGATGGTTGGATGACATCATGGACTCAATGGACATGAGTTTGAGTAACCTCTCTGAGTTCATGATGGACAGGGAGGCCTGGCGTGCTGCAGTCTGTCCATGGGGTCACAAAGAGTTGGATACTACTGAGCAACTGAACTGAACTGAGGCGTTTCTAAGGGCTGTGCATTTAACTTTGTTAAATGCAAATTTGTCATATAGTCTGTGTATTTTATTTATTATATTTGGGGAAAAATCCGAAGTGGGGGAAAGTTAAAAAAGTTCACATCTTTCTACCATCAGAACTGCTGGCTATAGTGGTCCTATCTCAGGCTTTCTTACAGGAGAGCCTGATGAAGTAGACAGTTTTCCCCATAATGGAAAATGCTGGTGCACATAAGCGTCACCTACGCAACTTGTTGATAATGCTATGCTCAGAGATCTTATTGAGTAGGTTGTC
The DNA here is from genome assembly GCF_042477335.2 of Ovis canadensis. Taxonomy (NCBI): domain Eukaryota; kingdom Metazoa; phylum Chordata; class Mammalia; order Artiodactyla; family Bovidae; genus Ovis; species Ovis canadensis. The sequence continues at coordinate 24,781,980 of NC_091257.1, read as the reverse complement.
ACTCTTCTGTTTGCCCTCAGCTGCTTTCCCTGCTCTGGTCTGTATCACAGGGACCCATATATCCCTGGATACTCCGTCCCTGTGGCTTTCATCCAGCTAATGGGAATCATGGACATAAGATTGGCAATTTAAGATGGGGAAAAGCCTGCGGTCATCACCACCCTCTCTTTCCGTTTCAAGCGCATTTCTGGCAGTGGCTATGCTTTTTCCAGCTCATACAGGCCAGCCTATCCATTCATGGTCCCAGCTCCTGTCTGATAACCTTGGCCTCTAGGCTGGTAACAACACTGCCACCTGTGTTCCTTCCCTCACGAGGCTGGAAATGGCTTCCTGCTGGTGTCAGTGTGTCTCACTGTTTCCTACTGGGCTGTCTCCTGTACCACTGAAGGCAGGGTGTGATGGGCAGAGTGTCACAGCAATCACTGAGAGCATTAGATGCTGATTCCCCACAGAAAGCCTCCCTCCCTCATCCTCAGCTTGGTAGTCCTTCAGTGTCCACACACACATACAATTTCCAAGGTAAAACTTCACTAAGAACTGCTAAGAAAACTACAACCCTTACATATCATTTGGTTTCCAATGCTAGTATTCACAGTATTGAATTTTTCTTTTTTCCGTCTTGAACCACTGGCTAAAATCAAATCATGTAGCTCCAACAAAGGACAAATGTGGGTAGAACTAATCTGAATTCTCAGCTCCAGCCTCAGTTCAAGGCTTAGCTACTAAGTCCAACAAACCCCAGAGATATCAGAGTGACATTTAGATAACATTTTCTGTGAGAGTTATACAACACAAACATATCAGCACAGGAAGTCAGGAGTTGAGGACAGCTTCCCGAGAGACAAGTTTTATTTTTCTTCAACCAGAGCGCTTCCAGGACAAAGGCCTGGGACTTGGACTGGCTTAGCTCTCTGGCTTCCCTGGTGGCTCAGATGGTAAAGTAATCTACCTCCAGGTTCTATCCCTGGGTCAGGAAGATCCCCTGGAGAAGGAAATGTCAACCCACCCCAGTATTCCTGCCTGGAGAAATCCATGGACAGAGGAGCTTGGTGGGCTACAGTCCATGGGGTCGCAAAGAGTTGGACACGGCTGAGCAACTAACACACACACACACACACACACACACACACACACACAAGCTCTCTGGCACCTGATGCTTCAGGGGCAGAGTCATAACTTGGTGTCTCCAGGTCACAATTCCAGGGCTTTGCATGGGGTCTTGAGGTCGTTGGGCGGTGGGGAGAAGGCAGAACCCTGGGTACAGTGCAAGGAATGCCAAGGGTGAAGAGGAGGAACAGGAAAGCCAGGCCTCCAAGGTGGGCCCAGACAGACAGGAGGGTGCAGCCTGAAGCAGAAGCAGCATCAGGCAGAGGGAGACAGAACAGGGGCTGGTGCAGGGGATTCTGGCAGCTGGGCAGAGGTTCCGCATGCAGCTCTCTATGGGCAGGTCAGGCCAGCCGAGAGGCGTCCACGCTTCAGGCTCCTCCCTTCAGGTGCTGCACTAACTCTTCATGCATTCAGGGTCCTTGCAGCAGTTTTTGCAAGCAGGCCAGTCTCTTTGATTAAGGCAGGGGAAACGCCTGCAGATACAGCTCCAAGAAAGAGTCTCAGGATCAACCCCTCCCTTGATATAACTTTGATCAAGGAACATGGCAGAGCTCAGCCTCACAGCCTGTGAGTGATGTGACTGATGGTTATTAGGACGCGTGGGAGAACATCCAGAGGGGAGCTGTCACTGAAATCCAGGGCAGCAGAATTATACTTTTTTAATGGCAATTGTGACTGTAGACCTTGGTTGATAGTAGCATCTAATGTCTTCCTGGTTCCATTTATGAGCTCACGTGGGTTCTAAATAATGTGAATACTCTGAGCCTTTAAATCCAAACACCCTGCAGACCAGATAACCCAGAGAAGGCCTTTCTTTGAACAGAAAGAAGTGCTATTTTACTCTCATGCTGTAAATATTTTAAGAAAGAAAGAAACTTCCAAAATGAGGACATATGCCTATGTATTCAGGATGTACACGGAAAATAACCACCTTAATTTACATACTGCTTTGTGGTTTTCAAATGACTTGGTATACATGATCACATGTGATGGATGTTATTTGATTGATTTTTCATGATACCACTTTTGAGGCCACAGAGGCTCAGAGAATTCCACACCCAATATCAAGCAATAGAGGTGTAGATCTCCTGACCCCACAATTACTGCTTGCTTTTATTTTACAAGCGCACGTACAACATAGGGAGCCTCCTGAGTTAGTGCACAAAATCCACCCCTTCCCCGGCATCTCTTTATTAAAACTTAATAAATAATTCTTTATTTTTGGCTGTGCTGGGTCTTCGGCACTATGCAGGTTTTTCTCTGTTGCAGTGAGCAGGGGCTACCCTTCATTGCGGTGGGTGCACTTCTTACGTGCAGGCTTCTTTTGTTGCAGAGCATGGGGCAGCTTCAGTTGTTCAGGCAGGTGAGCTCAGGAGTTGCAGCTTCCGGGCTCTAGAGCAGAGGCTCAGGAGTTGTAGCACATGGGTGTACTTGCTCCACAGCATGTGAGATCTCCCTTGATCAGGAACTGAACCTGTGTCTCCTGCACTGGCAGCTGAATTCTTCACCACTGGGCCACCAAGGAAGTCCCGGCTTTGGCATCTTCATTCACACGTTTGGTGTGCTTGTCCTTATTCTATGACACACAGTTCTTACCTACTCTCTTCTGCCAAACCACCTGTTTCATGGGGTTTAATGCATTAGAACCCTCATTATTTGGACAAAGACAAAACCCTGGTCGTGAGATGTTATATAACACCAGCCTGGTTATTTTGAAGGTTTTACGGCAGATTGGAATCATTTTGGCGTGCATCGACCCGCAGAAATTTAAAAGGCTTTCCCTTACCTATCCCATGTCTGCCTTCCTACCTGGAGACTTTGTGCTGTGCATGCCTCTCCTCGCTCTGTGACTAAGTGGATTCCCATTATTTTAGGAAGGTTTTTATTTGGAATGTGGATGTGCTGGGGAGCCCCTGGCATGGCCTCTATCCACACTGTCCACTGTGGCTGTGGGTCCCCTAAGCACGTATGGCTGTCCATCATCCTCACTCTCGAGAGAACATCACCCCACTAAGTGTCAGTAGCTTTCATCAGTCCTCTCAAATTCATCTTATGCTGCAGTCATCCGCAACAGTCTGAGTATTCTGGAACACGCATGTCGTGTGTCTGCCCTGTGGCTCTGCATATGCTATGCCCCGGGTCTAGGGAGTCTGAGTCTTCTTCCTTCTTTCAAAATGTCTTCCTTCAATAGTCCTTTCAGATTCCACTCCTGCTTTACCCATCCCCCTTCTAGGCTGAACGAAGTCCTTCCCTTCTGTGTCCTCACACTGCTCTTGTACAGCTTGTCCAACACCATATCAGTTTACCCTGTTTGATTCACTCTTTCAATCTACTGCCCCCCACCCTCCCCCAAAGGAGCTTGGATGTGTGACTCTGGGGAGCTCTTCCTCTGTTTCTGGTGCTTTGCAGATGCTTTTAGAATGAACGAATGTGAGGGAGGAAGGAAAGAAGGAAGGGAGACAGGAGAAAGGAAGAAGCGAAGAAGGGAGGGAGAGGGCGAGGAAATGGGTGGATAGCTTTGTTAAATGGAGACCCTAATTCAAAGAGGATCACAGATGAGCTCTCCACCATCTGGGCTTTTGAATGAAGCTCTGCTCCCCTTGCTGGTCACAGGGCTGAGGCTGGGAGATTACAGACATCATTTAATGGAATTTGTGATTTCTACAGTCTCTGTGGATGATGATGTGTTTGTTTGATTCTGTTTTCAAATCTACGATCCTACTTCATTTCTAGCTGGAGACTAAAACCACGGACTGGTCAGACAACACAGAAGAGGCTGTTGCACTGACGAGTCACTGCAATGGAATTCTCTGGATATGGGAAAATGGGAACATCCTACAGTTATGGGAGACAGCACCACTTGAGTACAGGATGCAAGGAAGTTGACTGGTAGGCAGCAGCTTTGAGTAGCATTGGCTAAATTCCAGGAATACCTTTTGAGGAAAACCAATATCCTTTGCTTATAAATGCCTTTCCTCTCTGAACTCATCATCAACTTCAGGGTTATTCTTTTCTTTATAAAAATCAGATGAATGCTAGAGTAATCTCTGCCACTCACATTTTGCCTTGGGCACAAGGTAATTTTCTTTTTTACTGAATAATCCTTAAACATAATTAAAAAGAATGCTTTCAAATATCAAGTGTGTGAAGTATCAGCTTCTTAACATAATGCTCACTTTTCTCTACAAAAACCTTGGTGTTTATAAACGATTGAAAGATCACAGCTTACAGGAACATTTCTGCACTTAAATAGGTCCTGAGAGTAAAGCATATAATCTAGTCATTCATCCTCATTCATTCATTCAACATATATGTAAGTGCCTACTATGTATTATGTAGTAACTATGTTTCTGAAGAAAGCAAACATAGACTATAGTGGAAGACAGGCAATATATGGCCACTAATGCTCAAAAATATAAAGTATAATAAGGAAAACCAAGAAACACATTTCAGATGATCCTCTGGAATGTACCCAATATTGGAAAACACCCTGATGCTGGGAAAGACTGAAGGCGGGAGACAGGGACGACAGAGGATGAGATGGTTGGATGGCATCACTGACTCAATGGACGTGAGTTTGACTGAGCAAGCTCCAGGAGTTGGGGATGGACAAGGAAGCCTGGTGTGCTGCAGGCAACAGGGGTCAGAAAGAGCTGGACACGACTGAGAGACCGAACTGACTGACAGCGCAGTATATGACAGTAAAAACCACTGTGAAAACTTTCAGCTTCTTCCTGTGTGATGACAAGCTCATCTGAAAAACATCTTCATTCTGATGTTTTTTCATGGTCATAAATTGGCAAAAATCTAATACTTTCCCCTTAAGAACCAATGTTAGGGACTTCCCTGATGGTCCAGTGGTTAAGAATGCAGGGGATGCAGGTTCAAGCCCAGACTGGGAACTAAGATCCCACACGCCGAGGAGCAAATAAGCACCTGTACCACAACTAGAGTTTGTGCACCACAGCTAGAGAGTCCATGCATTGCAACAAAATAACCCCATGTAACTCAGTGAAGTTTCTGTTGCCATAACTAAGACCTGATACACCCAAATAAATATTCTAAAAAAAAACCCAAAAGAATCATTGTTGGCATCTATTACCTTGCACTCCTAAACTGAAGTATTAACAGAATTGAGTTTGAAGATTTTGATGGGAGAATACAGTGTTTTTGGCACAAAGGAGAGGCCAGTTTAAATTTGCTCATCCAAGTTTTTCCCACTTCAACAAAGGCTATAAACACCTATACCCCAAAGAAATCAAGGCATTAAAAATGACCTCAATGGTCGTGATCTAAGCACCGCCCTGTCTGTTCTGTGCTTTTCCAGACTCACTCTGGTAAGGCACAAAGAGTACAGGGTCATTGCCCTAGAATGCACTGATATAGTCAGTCTTAGGTGGGCTTCCCAGGTGGTGAGCTAGTGTAAAGAACCCACCTGCCAGTGCAGGAGATGCCTGAGACAAGGGTTTGATCCCTGGGTTGGGAAGATCTCCTGGAGGAGGGCATGGCAACCCACTCTAGTATTCTTGCCTGGAAAATTCCATGGACAGAGAAGCCTGGTGGGCTACAGTCCATAGGGTCACAAAGAGTCACACACAACTGAAGTAACTTAGCATGCATGCATGGGTGTAGGAGGACCACTCAGCTGGAATCCCTCTGAGAAGCCCCCCGGAAGACTCTCCTCCAGGGCCCAGCAACTGTCAATCATTCAGGCAGATGAGCTTGCTCCACCCACCACTGTGGAAGCGCGCATTTCAGAGCCTACATATCCATTCTTGGATGTACAATCTACTTAGTGTAGCCTTGACTCCTGATTAGAATGAAAGGTAGTCAGAACATCCACAAATATGCAGCTGAGAGTTTATTATGTGCTGATCACTTTCCTGGCTGACTGATTCCATTAATTAATCTTGATTCTTCTCCCTTCCCCAACTCAACCCCATCGCCACAAGCAGAAAAGGAAAACACAATGAGCAATGGAAACTACTCCTTATTCTTTCTTTTAAAGGTACGTGGATAAACACTGCAGTTTTTCTCTTCCTTTGCAGTGGATAATGCTACCAGACAGACCATTAAGACAACTTAAGACCATTTCTTAAGGGGGGCTTGAAGACACGTCTTGCTGTTTTTATCTTGTTTCCTGTGAAGGCTAACATTGTGCAGAATATTTGTTTTCTTAGGTGCGTCATAGAAAAAGGTATCTGAGATGTTTAATGATCCTCCTTTTTAAAGAATATCCTCAATATGATAATCTTCTTTAATATTTATTGAAAAGATCTAAACTCTCTTTTTGGGAAATAGAGCATAAATCATGAATATCCTTGAAAAATTATTCTGAGGCCACATGACATTCTCTGAAACACTGCCATTGTTTTCCTTCTTATCTTTGAAAAGTTTTGCAAAGTTTCCTACAAAGATTATATCCATCAGGAAGAGAGTAGCTTTTGAAAATATCAATAGCTTCTGAAGAAGAAAATGGCTTTCAAGAAACAGCCATCCAAAGGAAAAGTTCTACTATATTTAAGACAATTAGTCTGTCATTTACCATGATTTAGAACCCCATATCCTCATGAAAGATGACAAAAGCAACTTACTTTGCTTACTATTCCTTTAACCACTTACTAGTACTGGAATAAGGTAAAGCTGTAGAATTGAAATTTATATGTCAGCCACATTTTTATTATTAACAATGCTGAGAATTTTAGAAGGAACATAACAAAAACAGATAGAAGGACTAAAAGCGTATAATTTCAAAGAGAAACTTCCTTCCTATTATTTCGTTACTCATATTCTACCCAGTATCCATTGTACAGACTATTATTCCTCTTTATGTTTTGCAGAAATATAATTTATAAAGCATTATCCTAAACATCACTTTGGAAAACATTCTTTAATAAAACAATAAAACAATCTGTGTTCAGGCATACCTTTGCTTATACTTTTGTAGAAAACAAATCCACTGAGTTTGAAATAAAATAATTTCATAGCAATAACGCTTCAAGGTAGGTGAACTTTCTTTCTTGTTCAAAACAATAAAAATAGCTTTGATGGACTAGGAAAAGGCAACCCACTCCAGAATTCTTGCCTGGAAAATACTATGAATTGAGAAGCCTGGTGGGCTACAGTCCATGCGATTACAAAGAGCTGGACGTGACTGAGTACAAATGTACATTCACTCACAAACGTTCACTCATAAACATTTAAAAAGAATATATGTTTAAAAAGAAAGATGGTAACGATAACCCTGTATGCGAGACAGCAAAAGAGACACAGATGTATAGAACGGACTTTTGGACTCTGAGGGAGAGGGCGAGGGTGGGATGATTTGGGAGAATGGCATTGAAACATGTAAACTATCATGTAAGAAACGAATCACCAGTCTATGTTGGATACAGGATGCTTGGGGCTGGTGCACGGGGATGATCCAGAGAGATGATATGGGGTGGGAGGTGGGAGGGGGGTTCAGGATTGGGAACTCATGTACACCTGTGGTGGATTCATGTCAATGTATGGCAAAACCAATACAGTGTTGTAAAGTAAAATAAAGTAAAAATAAAAATTTAAAAAAATGTAAAAAAATATATATAAATAGCACTTTCAGTAAAAAAAAAATAAAAAAATAAAAAGAATACATTTAACATGTTTAAAGAGTATCTTTATAGAAATGCTTGCATACAGAACCTCTAAAACTCCATGTTCTTGAGAGTATGGACTATACAGATAGAATGTAACACACGGTAAACTTTCAATAAATGTTTTGCTTTACATCTTTTTTTCTGTTCAGTTACCTACACACACACTCCCCCAGCCCCCAATTCCAGCTTATTCTCCTATAAGGGACAACAAGAGCATAATGTAAAATAGTCTAACTTGAAAGGAATCATCTGAATAGAATGTCTAGGGACAAAGTTTTCTACTAATATATTGATACACAAGAGTAACAAATACCAAAGTACATCTTGATAGATTGAAAATTAACAAAATCTGTGTGAACTTCTCATTAGTATCAAAGATTAATATTGCTATATATTTTTTTAACTTTTAATTTTATATTGGAGTTTCATTAAAAATGTTGTGGTAGTTGCAGGTGTACAGCAAAGTTATTCAGCTAAGCTTACACAAGTATCTATTCTTTTCTGGTCTTTTTTGCCAAGAGAAGGCACTGGTCATAGCAAGCACCCTCTTCCAACAACACAAGAGAGGACTCTACACATGGACATCACCAGATGGCCAATACAGAAATCAGACTGATTATATTCTTTGCAGCCAAAGATGGAGAAGCTCTCTACAGTCACCAAAAACAAGACTGGGAGCTGACTGTGGCTCAGATCATGAATTCCTTATTGCCAAACTCAGACTTAAAGAAAGTAGGAAAACCACCAGATCACTCAGATATGACCTAAATCAAATCCCTTATGCTTATACAGTAGAAATGACAAATAGATTCAAGGGATTGGATCTGATAAGGGATTGGTTCTTCAGAGTGTCTGAAGAACTATGGATGGAGGTTCACGACATTGTACAAGAGGCAGTGATCAAGAACATTACCAAGAAAAAGAAATGCAAAAAGGCAAGATTGTCTGAGGGCTTACAAATAGCTGAGAAAAGAAGAGAAGCTAAAGGCAAAGGAGAAAAGGAAAGATATACCCATTTGAATGCAGAGTTCCAAAGAATAGCAAGGAGAGATAAGAAAGAATTTTTCAGTGATCAGTGCAAAGAAATAGAAGGAAACAATAGAATGGGAAAGACTAGAAATCTCTTCAAGAAAATTAGAGATATCAAGGGAACTTTTCATGCAAAGATGGGCTCAATAAAGGACAGAAATGGTATGGACCTAACAGAAGCACAAGATATTAAGAAGAGGTGGCAAGAATACACAGAACTGTACAAAAAGATCTTCATGACCCAGATAACAACACTGGTGTGATCACTCACCTAGAGCCAGGCATCCTGGAATGTGAAGTCAAGTGGGCCTTAGGAAGCATTACTATGAACAAAGCTAGTGGAGGTGTTGGAATTCCAGTTGAACTATTTCAAATCCTAAAGATGATGCTGTGAAAGTACTGCACTCAATACACCAGCACATTTGGAAAACTCAGCAGTGGCCTTGGGACTGGAAAAGGTCTGTTTTCATTCCAATCCCAAAGAAAGGCAATGCCAAATAATGCTCAAACTATGGCACAATTGCATGGGGTCACAACATGTTAGTAAAGTAATGCTCAAAATTTTCCATGCCAGGCTTAAACAGTATGTGAACCGTGAACTTCCAGATGTTCAACCTGGTTTCAGAAAAGGCAGAGAAACCAGAGATTAAATTGCCAACATCCATTGCATCATTGAAAAAGCAAGAGAGTTCCAGAAAAATGCCTTTTACTGTGTGGGCCACAACAAACTCTGGAAAATCTGAAAGAGCTGGGAATACTAGACCACCTGACCTGCCTCTTAGAAATCTGTAAGCAGGTCAGGAAGCAACAGTTAGAACTGGACGTGGAACAACACACTGGTTCCAAATCGGGAAAGGAGTACATCAAGGCTGTATATAGTCACCCTGCTTATTTAACTTATATGCAGAGTACATCATGAGAAATGCTGGGCTGGATGAAGCACAAGCTGGAATCAAGATTGCTGCAAGAAATATCAATAACGTCAGATATGCAGATGACACCACACTTATGGCAAAAAGTGATGAAGAGCTAAAGAGCCTCTTGATGAAAGTGAAAGAGAAGAGTGTGAAAAAGTTGGCTTAAAACTCAACATTCAGAAAACTAAGATCATGGCATCTGGTCCCATCACTTTATTGAAAATAGATGGGGAAACAACAGAAACAGTGACAGGCTTTATTTTGGGGGGCTCTAAAATTACTGCAGATGGTGACTGAAACCATGAAATTCAAAGACGCTTGTTACTTGGAAGAAAAGCTATGACCAGCCCAGGACTGGCACTTCCCTGGTGGCTCAGACGGTAAAGCGTCTGTCTAGAATGTGGGAGACCCAGGTTTGAGCCCTGGGTTGGGAAGATCCCCTGGAGAAGGAAATGGCAATCCACTCCAATGATATTGCTGGGAAAATCCCATGGACATAGGGGCCTGGTAGGCTACAGTCTATGAGGTCACCAAGAGTCGGACACGACTGAGCGATTTCACTTCATTTCACCAGTAGTCCCAAAACCCAGCCTAGGATATTAAAAAGCAGAAACATTACTTTGCCAACAGAGGTCCGTCTAGTAAAGGCTATGATTTCTCCAGTATTCATGTATGGATGTGAGAGTTGGACTGTGAAAAAGGCTGAGCACCGAAGAATTGATGCTTTTGAACTGTGGTGTTGGAGAAGACTCTTGAGAGTCCCTTGGACTGCAAGGAGATCCAATCAGTCCATCCTAAAGGAGATCAGTCCTGAATATTCATTGGAAGGACTGATCCTGAAGCTGAAACTCCAATACTTCGGCCACCTGATGGGAAGAACTGACTCATATGTTAAGACCCTGATACTAGGAAAGTTGATGGTGGAAGGAGAAGGGGATGACAGAGGATTAGATGGTTGTATGGCATTACCAACTCAATGGACATGAGTTTGAGTAAGCTCTGGGAGTTGGTGATGGACAGGGAATACTGGTGTGCTGCAGTCCATGGGGTTGCAAAGAGTTGGACACGACTGAGCAACTGAACTGACTGATACTTTTTCAAATTCTTTTCCCATGTAGGTCGTTATATAATATTGAGCAGAATTCCCTCTGTATGCTGTACAGAATTGCCTTGTTGGTTATCCATTTTAAATATAGCAGTGTGTATATGTCAGCCCCAAATTCCCAAGGGTCAGAGTGGGAGAGAGATAATATTACTGTATTTCTTAATATGCACATACATTTTAAGACAGACTGTATTGCCTTACAGTGAATCATCTGTTCTCACTGAAATTGTCTGAGCAGAAGTTGGCTAACTATGGCCCTGGAAGAGAGGGAATTTCTGCAGATGGTATGAAGTTGGATTCAGGCAGAGGTTTTAAATTCCACAGATACATAAAATGCATTAAAACCAATGCTTCATACATTCTATATAGCACCTATATGGGTGCTATATAGGTATCCCAAGCTCTTAGTATCAGATTAAAGACATATATCCATATGTGTGTGTGCATGCCAGGTTGCTTTCATCATGTCCAACACTTTCAGTGCTATGGACTGTAGCCTGCCAGGCTCCTCTGTCCAAAGGATTCTAAAGGCAAGAATACTCCAGTGGGTTGCTATGACCTCCTCCAGGGATTCTTTCTGACTCAGGTATCGAATGTGTCTCTCTCATATCTCCTGTATTTTCAGGTGGGTTCTTTACCACTAGCACCACCTGGGAAGCCCCATACATCCACATGCATCACTGCTATTTATTCTGATCATTATATCAAAAAGAAATATCCATCAGTGAATCAGAAAATCCTGCCATTTGTGACAACATGGATGGAACTGGCATAAATCAGACAGAGAAAGACAATTCAGTATGATCTCCCTGATATGTGGAATCTAAAAACATGTTACACGTCAATTATATCTCAACAAAGCTGGAAGAAAAAAGGATATTTTGGCATCAAAAGAAGTAAGAAGTACAGAGTCTTAGAAGAGGCAATCCTTCTCAGAAACAGAAGCTAATAATCTTACACAAGTGAATGTATGCCATGGTTACAAGTGTCTATGACTGAGAACAAGTCAACCCAAAACTTACACAGTGACCTTTTTACTATCTTTTCAATTGTGTGAGTTCACTGAGCTCAGAGCGGGGCTCAGTGTAAGTCAGCTGGCAGTTGGCTGGGGGCTCAGCAGTGACTGTTGACCAGGGGGTCTGCATGTGTTTGTCTTGACATTTGGTTTGAGCTTTTCATCATATGGTGACTGGGTTCTGGGAGGGAGTGTCCTGAGAGCAAGCATCTCACCACAGGAGGCAGAAGCCTCTAGTACTCCTACAGTCAGGGCTTAAACTGGCCCAGGTGTCAAAAGGTCCTCCCATATGTGAGAAAGGGGAACAGATCATGAAGATTTTTCACATCTTTAATCTCCCCAAACCACCACTCTTAAGCTTTTCTCATTTTGCTTTGTCTGGTGAGAGTGTTGTCTAGGATGGGCACCTGTCTATGGACCATTATTAAGAAATGAACTGGTGTGAGCAGCTAATTCTTTCCTCTGAAGAGAAATTTCCTTGGGGGTTTCTCTCCATGGGTGGGGGAAAGCTCATGGGCTCTGTATTTTTCCATAAATGTTTTATGACAATTATTTACTTTGTCATGCCATATCACAATGGCATCAAGCTCTACTTATATAGGCAGCTCAGCAAGACAGAAGGAGATTTGACCTTACCGTGTCATGTATAGACAGAAGGAACCATGCAGTGGGTTTTCTCACATTGAGCATGTTAGAATGAAGGATGGATGCCTTTCTTCTCCTCCACCCCTTCTAAATATACAGTTTTCATGCAAACTTGAATTTCTCCTCTCACAGATCTCTGTAACAGTCTACGTTGCTAGTCTTGTTGTTCGGTCAATGAGTCATGTCCAAGTCTTTTGCAGCCCCATGGACTGTAGCCTGCCAGGCTCCTCCTTCCATGGGATTTCCCAGGCAAGAATACTGGAGCGTGTTGTCATCTGCTCCTCCAGTGGATCTTCCTGATCCAGGGATTGAACCTGCACCTTCTACATTGGCAGGTGGATTCTTTACCACTGATCCTCTAGGGAAGCCCTGTAAGAGTCTATAGAAGTGTCCAATGCAACTTACTCCCACAAGGTAGAACAGCTGTACCGTAAAACAGCACTATTCATCAGAGATGTCTCAAATGTATTACTGTTGAGAAAATAACACACACACATAGATAAATATACACACACACACAAATACGTGGTATATCTCTGAGTTCAATGAAATCATCAAACTTAAATCAACCCCATCCCATCCCCAGCATAGTAAATGCAAATTGTACAATCGATCAGGAAGCTGTACAATCAATTCAAGCTCATTACTAACATCAGCAAGACCACCAGTCACTGATGGTTCAGCAATTAATTGGATCTCTCTGGTTGATCCAATTACACCATTAAGAAATAACCAGAGCAACTATTTTACAGTCTGGTTATTCCAGTGTCTTAATGACTGAATTGGACTGGGTTGCCCAGTGACCCCAGCAATTGCTTCATGATTGGCCTGCAGGTGATTGAGACAGCCAGTCATCCCTGGCCAGTGTAATCTCACTAATAAAGTGGAGCTGTCTCTTCATATGCTGCAGAAGCACTAACAGGATTGTTTTCACTATAAGCTGTGGCCCCGTCTGACACAAGGACATTTTCTGACAATTATACCGCCGTATGTGCATTTGACCAGCCGCCCAGCGCTTGGAACAACTCTACCACCTTGGTATGGGAACTGCAGCGTGACTGAAGATGCAAATCTGATTAAGGAAATTGTAGTTGGAAACCAGGCATGTTGATCAATAGTTGGAAACTTTTATGAACATCGTGATGACTGCTATTTAACGTAAATCTCTTTATTTTTCCTGCTTCCAAAAGAAATAAATGACCACTTTTTTCATTGGCTGACATGTTTGATCAAAGCATAAAACAACACTGGAGAAGCAGTGCTTTTAAAAGCAATCTAGTCATGCTCGGACTATAAAACCTTAATTACAACCCTAGATTTTCCTGGCAGATGTGTCTGTTAAATGAAGCTCTTCTCTGTTCAGCATATATGGGCCTTGGTTTGCAAATATGATTTACTTCCCAGAGACGTGAACACACACCCAAACATGTGCACGCGTTTCATGGAGAGCTCACCTGCTGTTATCTTACATTTTCCTCTCTTTAGTCAGCTCTGTTTGCAGAGGGCAGATTTTAAAGCAGTCATTAGAGATACTTTATAGTTCACGTTTGCTTTCAAATATTTATCCATGTTGTTTTTAAATAAACAACAAGCAAACATTTATGAGTCACTTGCGAATATATTTAGGAGAAAAGTGACTGTCTGTGGGTCATAAGCCATTCTCACTATAATAGATTTTAACTCAGCATTTTACTTGAGGGTGTGAGAGTGGAAACTACCATGCTGATGGGAGCATCATAGAACAGAAATTAGTGTAATTTAGCATGTACATTGTCAGGACAGCAGGCACTCTCCTCTTCTCCCTCGAGCTCCTGGATCTTCAGGGTTCTTTCCTACTTTACAACCCTCTTCTCATCTCTACAATCTCCTCTCCTTCCCTTGCTGAAAACCCCATAAAATATTGATGTGTGCTAAGTCGTTTATTTGTATCTGATTCTTTGCAACCCCATGGACCATAGCCCACCAGGCTCCTCTGTCCATGGGATTCTCCAGGCAGGAGTTCTGGAGTGGGTTGCCATGCCCTCCTCCAGGAGGTCTTCCTGACCCAGGAATCAAATCTGTGCTTCTTACATCTCCTGCGTTGGCAGAAGGGTTCTTTGCCACTAGCAAAGCTGGGAAGCCCCAAAATATTGATGGGTAATATTTAAATATCTATCTATATAATCTATTTAACTATATAAATACTAAGGAATTTATCTAATCACTTTGTATTAAGTGATTAATACTGCTACTGCTGCTAAGTCGCTTCAGTTGTGTCCGAGTCTGTGCAACCCCAGAGACGACAGCCCATCAGGCTCGCCCGTCCCTGGGATTCCCCAGGCAAGAACACTGGAGTGGGTTGCCATTTCCTTCTCCAGGTGATTAATACTAAATCTATACAAATACACAGTGACAATCAACTAAGCAAAAGTAAATTTCTTTCAATCATGGTATCAGTTTAATAAAGTGAAGACTTATTTTTCAATGCAAAAGTAAAAACTTACTTTTTTTTTCCCCAATCAGTTCTCTGTTATCTGGAAAATGTACTAAAAGACAGTGGTTAATAGTATAGCAACTTACAGTTCCATCCCTGTATTTTATAAATTTTTATAAATTTTTTTATAAATTTTTTTTAAATTTTATAAATTTTTGCTAATAAATATAACAAGTTATGACTTCAAGGATCATGTATTTGATTATAACTTTTCCATAAATTATCCATGCAGGAATTAAAGGAAAATCCAATATTTAAACAGAAGTTTAGAATACATCAAACATCATTTGGCTTAGAGAACATTATTATAGTTTATATTAATACATTAGAAAGTCATCAAATTGTGTATCTCATCAAACTGTAGATCTGTTGTCTGATAATGTACATGTCATAAAGATGCAGGGACAGACTCAAGGATTCAAAGTGGATTATTTTCCCTAGCTGGATCTTGATTTAATTTGTATCATTATCTTGGCCAACTGACTTGACCTACCGATTTCTAATTTCCTGATTCTTCAAGTTCATTCTGATGTTTTTGATGATTAATAAGGCTACTCATTTTGCAATGCTTCTTAACTAAAAGCAACAAAGCAATCAAACAATAATTATTTGCCAGAATTTCAATGTGCTTCACATGCTTTCTTCCTACATCTTAGATCTCATGCTCGAAATACTGTACAGTTCATGTTCTGAGATCACATTGAAAGATGCAGTGCTATAACATAATGCAATTTTTACGACTTTTCATATGTATGCATACATGTAAGTATGCACAATTCATTTCAATAAGAACACTGCAAATTAGTATTTTCAAATGGCCAGTCTGAATTTCATTTAAGTAAATGTGTCATGGTAGTGTCAGAGTAAGAAATCTCTTACTAGCACCTAATATACTGTCTTATCTTCAAAATTAAATTAAAAATATACATCATAAATAGAAACTAATTACAACCAAAGAATTTGCCAAATGTCATGGGGGATGTACTAATAGACTAGAGGAAGAGAATTGCTGGGTATTTAAAAACTATCTTTTTTAAAAAAACATTTTAATTGGAGGCTAATTACAATATTGTAGTGGTTTTTGCCATACACTCACATGAATCAGCCATGGGCGTTCATTTTTTTTTTTTTTAGCAAAGTGCTTTTATTTTTTTTTTAATTTTTATTTTTACTTTATTTTACTTTACAATACTGTATTGGTTTTGCCATACATTGACATGAATCCACCACAGGTGTACATGAGTTCCCAAACATGAACCCCCTTCCCACCTCCCTCCCCATAACATCTCTCTGGGTCATCCCCGTGCACCAGTCCCAAGTATCCTGTATCCTGCATCGAACATAGACTGGCGATTCGTTTCTTACATGATAGTATACACGTTTCAATGCCGTTCTCCCAAATCATCCCACCCTCTCCCTCAGAGTCCAAAAGTCTGTTTTACACATCTGTGTCTCTTTTGCTGTCTCACATACAGGGTCATCATTACCATCTTTCTAAATTCCATATATATGTGTTAGTATACTGTATTGGTGTTTTTCTTTCTGGCTTACTTCACTCTGTATAATCAGCTCCAGTTTCATCCATCTCATTAGAACTGATTCAAAGGTATTCTTTTTAATGGCTGAGTAATACTCCATTGTGTATATGTACCACAGCTTTCTTATCCATTCATCTGTTGAAAAACTATCTTTTAAATAACAGAATAAATGAAGGCATATTTTAAAATAATTTATACAAGTGATATAATATTGCTGCTGCTAAGTCGTTTCAGTCATGTCCGACTCTGTGCAACCCCATAGATGGCAGCCCACCAGGCTTCCCCGTCCCTGGGATTCTCCAGGCAAGAACACTGGAGTGGGTTGCCATTTCTTTCTCCAATGCATGAAAGTGAAAAGTGAAAGTGAAGTCGCTCAGTTGTGTCCGACTCCTAGCGACCCCATGGACTGCAGCCCACCAGGCTCCTCCATCCATAGAATTTTCCAGGCAAGAGTACTGGAGTGGGGTACCATCAATATAATATTGGGTTGGCCCAAAAGTGTATCTGGGCTATTCCATAACATCTTATAGAAAAACCCACACAAACTTTTTGGCCAACCCAATACATACAAGTTAATGCTACAAAGATAAGTAAATGATGCTTTAAAGAAATAAATATATAAAAGAATTTATAAAGGAGAAGAATTGGGATTTGATTAAAATTAAGAACTTGTGTTCATTAAAACACATCAAGAGACTACAAAGGCAAGCCACAGAGGACATGATATTCGCAATATGACAAAAAATTTGTGTCCAAGAGTATATTAAGAAGCCCCTCAGATTAGCAGGGAAAAAAAAATAGATAATCCACTTCTGTAAAACAGTAAAAAGACTAGAATACATACTTCACAAAAGAAGATATTCAAATAGCCAGTGAGCTTATAAAGAGATGCTTATTAAATGCAAATTAAACCACAGTGAGATATTCCTAGAACAAAATGGCTAATGATAATAATAGTATCAGTTGGGAAAGATGTGGAGCAAACTGAGCTTTCATGCTCTGCATACGAGAGTAGAAACTGGTGTAGCTGCTCTTGCAAAGGTTTTAGGCGACCTATCACGAAAGCCAAAAATATAATTTCCTAGGACCCAATAATTCCACTCTTGATACATATCAAATAAAAATGATGAATACTTATGTACACCAAAAGACATGTAGAATAATATTCTGAGAAGTGTTATTTTAAAAAGCTCAATTGCAAACAACTCAAATGTACATCAAAATGGGTAAAAACAAAACAAAATCCAACTCACGTTATAACTATACAATGGAATATTCCTCAACAATGACAAGAAAGCAACTATCAAAACAGGTAACAACATAGAAAAATCTAGTGGGGAAAAAAATAAAAAGAAAACATTACTTCAGCAAGAGAAAAAAACGAAAGTGAAAGTTGCTCAGTCATGTCCGACTCTTTGCAACCCCATGGACCTAACCTGCCAGGCTCCTCTGTCCATGGGATTCTCCAGGCAAGAATGCTAGAGTGGGTAGCTGTTCCATTCTGCAGGGGATCTTCCCAATCCAGGAATCGAGCCAAGGTCTCCCACATAGCAGGTCGATTCTTTACCATCTGAGCCACCAGGGAACCAGGCACAAAAGAACAAATACTATATGACTCTATTTATATGAGCAGGCAAAGCAAGTCTACAGGGACAGAGATTAAAGAGTGGAACAAGAGGGATAGCTACACTGGGAGGGAGTACAAGAGATGTTTCTGGAGTATCAGTATTGCTATTATCTTGACTGAGTGGTGGGTATAGGGTATTTTTGCAAAAAGCCATCAAGCTGTGCCCTTAAGATGCACATAATTTATAGAATGTATGTCACATTATTTGTTTAGGAAAATATACTATATATGTGTGTGTGTGTATCTGGGAAGTCATATTATGATATAAAAGTTGTGTTTAAGAAGGTAGGAGGGATTTTGTTTGTTTTGTTTTTGGCTGTGCTGTGCAGCATGTAGGATCTTAGTTCCCTGACCAGGGATCGAACCTGCACCCCCTGCAAAGGAAGCACAGTCTTAATCACTGGGCCACCAGGAAAGGTAGGACATTTGGTATTTCAGCTTTGCAACAATCACAGCTGTATCTCAAATTCCCCATCGAGTAAATGCATGAGCTAAACGAGATATTTTCCAAGGAAACTTCTCATTCTAAATGTCAGTGATTCTATAATTAGGCCAGCTTAGTATTTTGGCTTATGTGTGGGCAACATATGTGTGTGCTAAGTCGATTCAGTTGTCTGACTCTTCGTGACCCATGGAATGTAGACTGCCAGGGTCCTCTGTCCATGGGATTCTCTGGGCAATAATACTGGAGTGGGTTGCTATTTCCTCCTCCCAGGGATCTTCTGAACCCAGGGATCGAACCTGCACCTCTTATGCCTCTTGCATTGGCAGGCAGGTTCTTTACCACTAGCACCACCTATTATGGGCAACAATCCAGTGCAAATCCATTTACTTCTGTAATGGACATCATGCGGTCTAAATCTGGAGTCTATGAGGGAAGATACTTGTTCACGTAGATGTCTCAACACAATGTTCAGATCAGAGAGTAAATTGCCAAATCTACTGAGAGATGACTCCTAACTAGGAAAGTGGACGTCATGAAACTTCCTTATCTACCTTCCTCAGATAAAGCAAATAAAAGCCAATACTATTAGCTTCTAAGGTTGTATTTTGCTAATTACAAATCAGTGCAAAATGTATTCTCTATAAATACCAGAACTTTCCTATAAAATATTTTCACTCATCTTACTGCATTTTTAATACAAATATGTAAAACAAATTTATATATAAATAATGCATAAATTTATGTATTAATATACAGAGTACATATTAATATAGATGTTAAGACACATGTTTAATAGATACATGTATAACAGATGTATAGTACATCTAATAGCATTCGCTTCTCACTGCTGGACTCTTTTCAACTAAATTATCAAGAGTGAGTTAGCAATGGCAAGAACATATGACTGCTTTGCACAAGATGCATGCCGGTTGGTCTGTTTGGTGGCAAGAGTCTCAGGGGTTTCACCGTGAGATGTGAGCAGTGGTAGCCTTGTCCTAGTGCTGAGCACAGTGCATTTAGGCAGCTTTGGGCTGTGAGGTCTAAACAGAGGAATTTTTTTTTTTCATGTTGGTATAACATGAATATGAATTACCAGATCTACAGTAGAAAAGCTCAAGTAAGTTTGTAGGGAGAGACAGAGATAACGGAAAGAAACAAAGCATGATTTTAAAAAATGTTTAAAAAGCAGTCCTCCTGGGAGGTCTGTTATAAGCAAAACTTTGGAGGTAAAAAAGATGGCAGTGAACACATTTAAGAAAATACATGTTAAAGCCCATTTTTAAAGGGTTTATCTTTAGTTCTAAAAGGCCATTGAGAACAGGTAAAGATTTGGTATAAAACAGGCAATTGGATTTTAGTTGGAGGCACATCCTTCTTCTTAAAATATTTCCACTTATGTCTTGAAAACCAGAAGTGAGGTAAAAGGGTGGGTGGTGCAGGTATTTTAGCTTCACGCAGAAAGCACAAGGTCTGTCTTCTCTGGAGGTGTGGGAACATGATATCGATATCACAGTACTATGCTTGAAGCCCAGAGAATTGGTGTTTGAACCCCTGCTCCCCCAATTACTAGTTGTATGACCTTTAACTACATTTGCCCAGCAAATGTTTGCTGAACAGATGCACAGTGCCAGCTGCTGGGAATATATAACTGAGAAAAGCCACAGTCCCTGACTTCCCAGTGGGAGGAACAGACAAGTTAACAGTTACTTTCATTAGAGCGCGGTCAGTGCCGTGCTGGGGTCTATTAGCACAGGGCACTTGCTCCAGGGACAAATCAGCAGGATCCTAAAGGCAGTCTTGAGAGGAAGGCATGGAAAAAAACCAGAGAAGATGGGACAAAATGTGCAATTTGAGTCCTGAAGGATAAGCAGGGATTCACGAAGAAAAATGAGAGAGAGAGGAGACTTACAGGTCAAATATCCTTGAGGAAAAAGAAAGAATAATTCTTTGGGGGAGGACACATTGTTCAGGAGTTAATTAGCATGGGGCACATACAGTGATAAGTAACTCAGGAGAGGTGGGTAGGGCCAGGTCAAACCATGTGCAGGACACTCTGAAGCTTTATTCTGATATCAATGGGGAACATTAGGGAGAAAACAGCCCAACTGAAATTGCAATTTTCAAAAATTCATTGCAACTCCATAGGATGGAATGGAAGGGCTGGTGTTGGCAAGAATACAGGTAGAGAGATTTATTAGGAGGGTGTGGCAGTGATTCAGTGGTGGCCTAACCTAAAGATGCTGGCGTTGGGGAGGGAGAGGTGAATGGAGATTTGAGAGGCATTGGAGAAGGAAATGGCAACCCACTCCAGTGTTCTTGCCTGGAGAATCCCAGGGACAGTGGAGCCTGATGGGCTGCCATCTATGGGGTCGCACAGGGTCGGACGCGACTGACGTGACTTAGCAGCGGCAGCAGCAGGGAAGAGGAATGAACAGAATTTTTTAAATTAATTAATTTATTTTCATTGGAGACTAATTACAATATTGCGGTGGTTTTTGCCATACACTGACATGAATCAGCCATGGGTGTACACGTGTTCCCCATCCCGAACCCCCTCCTCCCACCCCCCATCCCATCCCTGAGGGTCGTCCCGGTGCACCAGCTTTGAGTGTCTTATTTCATGCATCGAACTTGGACTGATCATCTATTTCACATATGATAATATACATGTTTCAATGCTAGTCTCTCAAATCATCCCACCCTTGCCTTCTCCTACAGAGTCCAAAAGTCTGTTCTTTATATCTGTGTCTCTTTTGCTGTCTCACATATAGGGTCGTCGCTACCATCTTTCTAAGGAATGAGCAGAATTTGAATAGACACAGGCCATGGGGAAGAATGGGGCTTCCCTGGTGGCACAGTGGTAAAGAATGCGCCTGCCAACCAGGAGATGTGGGTTCGATCCCTTGGTCAGGAAGATCCCCAAGAGAAGGAAATGACAACCCACTCCAGTACTCTTGCTTGGGGAATCCCATGGACAGAGGAACCTGGGGGGCTACAATCCATGGGGTTGCAAAGAGCAGGACACCATTTGGCAGCTACACAGCAGCACAGCATGGGGAAGAGCCGGGTATCAGAAGGAAGGGTTAGGTTTTTAGCTTGCATACTCATTAGACACCATCTGAAATGGAATAACGCAAGCCCCAGGAAAAGTAGCACTTTTTCCTGCCACAAATACCAAATGGTATCACTTACATGTGGCATCTACGATACAACACAGATGAATTCATCTATGAAACAGAAACACACTAACAGGCATAGAGGACAGACTTGTGCAGTCAGTGGGGGGAGCTGGGCTGCGAGGTCGGGATTAGTAGGTGCGAACTATTCCACAGAGAATGGCTAAACAATAGGGTTCCACTGTATATCACAGGGGACTGTATTCAACATCCTGTGATAACCACAATGGAAAGCACTATGAAAAATAATGCATACATATATGTATAACTTTGCTCTATCAAAGTGAAATGAACCACTTTGCTCTACACCAGAAATTAATACCTTGAAAATCAGCTATACTTCAATAAAATAAATACAACAAAGAAAATAAATCTGTTTTTTTTGCTTTGACTAAAAGAGCATTGAATACTTGAAGTACACTCTCACCAGCTGCCTTTCACTATCGGAGTTTTAAATGCTTCTGCCTATTTTCAAAACATTCTCCCAGTCTTTTATAGGGTAAAGTCCTCTGTCTCCAGCAAGACCGTTAAGGACAGCATAGAACAGGCTTTAGTACGTAGTAACAAATCAAGCACCAACTCATAACAGTTCTTTAATAAGAAGTGTGAATGGAGCCCACACATGTGAGAAGAACCTTGGGAATTTACAAACGCTCAGCCTCTCAGTGAGCTGAACGAGACAGGGTGATGAGCATCGTTTTCCGAGACTGGACAAGCATGTATTGAATACCCACTGGTGGGAAACATGGCACCTCGTTTAAATCATTAGGCAAAGTTCCCACCATCAGAGTTTATCAGTTTATCACTATCAGAGTTTTAAATGCTTTTACCTATTTTCACAAAATCCTCCCAGTCTTTTATAGGTTAAAGTCCTCTGTCTCAAGCAAGACCATAAGGACAGCATAAAACAGGGATCTCAGCATATCCTTTCTTTGCTTTGGGGTTTACTATCCTAATACCTAGGACAAACTAGAGCGAATAAAAGTCCACTGTCCAGGACTGAACTGATCAGAGGGTTTAGATCATGCTATCAGAGTATCAGATGTAAGCCTGCCTGTCAAATATTAGAGGAGTAGAAGGAAGAAGGTGTTGGGATTCTCAAGGTCTTCTTGATAGGATAAGGTCTACAATTATATAACTCTATGTGTATCTAGCAAGAGGTGCCTGGTTGGCTATAGTCCATGGGATCGCAAAAGAGTTGAACACGACTTAGCAACTAAACAACAGTTAACCTTAGCTTAGTGGTGGCAATTTGCATATTTCTATGGCTTACAGATAATGAAAACCCGAAATTTCTTGTAAACTAGGAAAAGATGAGAGTTTGAAGCCTATGCCATTTGAGGAGAGGACGAAGTTTCAGGTTTGCCAGAATAAGTCAGTTGTAATAGTCTGGTTCACATAAATTAGCGGGAAAGCATGGTTCCAGTACAATCTTGTGGTCCAGTGTTGACCTAGTACACAAAAGCCACTACAGGTCACTTCTGGAGCACAGGACACTTACAAGAGATACTGTCTGCTAAGTGGGACAAGAAGCTGCATTATCTACCAGATAATTTACATCAATTCATTGATCTGCCTACCATGAACTCTTTCCATATTACTTTAGGTAGGCCTATGAGTAAAGTACTATGGGCCAAATAGGGTCCTTATTATTCTTCTAATGTATGTATATGTATGTGTGGCAGAGATCAGGAAGGGAAAAGGGCTTTTCTATGAATAATGGTTAAATAATGCCAGCATGGCCTACTAATAGCCCCTCAATCATTTGTGGTTCCAATTCACCAATTACTGACTCAGTCTTCAGATTTAAAAGCTTTGCAATCCAATAATCAACATGATGGAAAAAACAAACCTTGTTGGCGTTTAGCTCATGAATGACAACAGATTCATTGAGGGAAGAAATTAAGTTACATATTTTGACTAAAAGTCTAAAGTCAAACTTGTATGATTTAGACATGATGCAGATAACTGAGGCAAAGAATTCTTCAGGAAATCTCTGCCTCAATTATCTTGAATAACAAAATTTCAAGGTAGTGCATTATCCATACAATTTTCAAACATTTCACTTTACAATGAAAAGGAAGACATAACTCAAGTAGAAGTGTTTCCTACTTTTTTCTTTTTCTTTTTTTTTCACCATTCTCACATTTGTTTTCTACCCAGAGGAGGCTGAGACTGAGTAAAAGGAGGCATCTTACAATATCATATGAACACCAGCTGTTGCATATAGGTCTGAAGTGCTATTTCATTTTAGACTATATATTTTAAAAAGAACTATTGTTTAACCATTAAAAAAAAAAAAAACCCTGCTGAAATATGCTGCAAGTTTTAGCCTTGGGGAAAATAACCAAGTGAAAACCCATTGAGTTCTTTATCCTCTAAACTTTAAGATGCTTTAGAGAGGTGTTCATAAAATAAGTTATATGCATTTTACCCATCATGGATGGGCTCTCACTTTGCTATACTGAGTGATAAAATCTTTCCTCTCTCATATTCACATTTCTCAAGAAATGAGTCAATGCATACTCAGCTTCCATGACCAACAAATTGGAAACCAAATTCTTCTCATTTGAAAGGGAGAAAGGTGTCCAGAGTAACTAGTTTTATGAGCTGCACCTCTGTGATAAATTATTCCCAGATGCTGATGTGGATAAAAATACCCTTCTTTCCTCTGAATACCTGTGTAAGCAGGTAGATTTCAAGCAGATGGCTGTAAGTACCACATGTCCTGCCATTGCTCTAAAGCTGGGTAAAGACCTTTCCACTGCCAAGGGCATAAACATCACACTTCATCTGATAAAACATTATCTAAACATCGACTTTGTGTAGGAATTATGCTAAGGCATAAGCTTTCTATTCATAGGGTGGTCTACATTCAAAAAATACTTATGAAACACATACCTGTGATGGGTATTGACTAACGCAAGGAAAATTCATGGCCTGGGTAAAAGCAACACCATTAAAAACTGGTTAATAACTCTTAAATACAGGAGCTGCTATAATTCCAGTGATTGGAATCCAAAGAAAAACCACTATGAGCAGAAATAGTGGTTGTCTTAGTTCGGGTTCTAAAGGAACTGAGTCTAAGACTAGAATATGAGTTCATGCAGTTTGTTTCAGAGGTGATCCCAGGAGGCATGGAAAGAGTAGTGAAGTGATACACGAGAGGAAGGCAGTTAAATGAAGAATGAGTTGTTGTCAAGCCAACTTCCAAAATGGACCACTGGAGTTTAATGCTGCAGGGAAATTTTAAGAAGTGATGCCTAAGAGCAGAGGAGCTAGGGTATTTATAGACTGGAGAATCATTGATGGAAGGCAAGCTTCCAATGGGATCTACTCCTGGGAAAGAATATTTCCACTGTTTTGGGAAAACCCCTCAGGCACAGAATTACAGGTAGTAGCACTTGGAAATTTGTTGGAGCACAGTGAAATGTTAAGGTCCAAGGAATGTAAACAGAGAGCAGGCAACATCCCCTGCAATGGCAAGATTTTATCCCCTTGGAACTTCCCTTTTTATGACCATTCTCTCTTCTTCCTTCATTTCTGTCCTCATCTAACTTGATTAGGGACATCGGGGCAGAGAAATCAACCTGTTTCTTAGTTGTTATTTTCCCCTTGAGAAAATTCTTTCACCTACTTGGCAATTTTATTTAAAAATTTATTTCCGCAAGCAACCTGAATATGGAAAGACAAAAAAAATTTCTTAAGAAAAACAATAGTATGTAAACCAAGTTTACATGGTTGTAAATTACATGGGCTATTTAATTTCCTTCCTATATCTACACACATCAAACTGGCATTTCTAAAACATATCTGACACTCAGGATGGTTTAATATTCAAGGTTTGATAACATAATCAATTATCTTCTGTTTTCATCATCTCCCAAGGAACAAAACATTCTTCAGTCTATGCCTCCCTAGGTCAAAGGTTTCTCATAAGAAATCAATTGACTGGTAGACTTAATGTGATTCTACAGGGCTTTTTCCTTTTATACAAGCAGTCATCATTTAAGACCAGTGAGATTAAGAAGAAAAAGCAATAAAAGGGATCCAAATTGGAAAAAAGAAGCAAAACAGTTGCTGTTTGCAGATGACATGATACTACATATATATGTGTGTGTGTGTGTGTGTGTGTGCATGTGTGTATATGTATGTGTGTGTGTATATATATATATAAATCCTGAAGATGCTACCAGAAAACTACTAGAGCTTATCAATTCACAGAAATCTCTTGCATTCCTATACACTGACAACAAAAAATCAAAGAGAGATTAAAGAAACAATCCTATTTACTATCACATTAGGGGATGACCCAGAAAGATGTTATGGGGAGGGAGGTGGGAGGGGGGTTCATGTTTGGGAATGCATGTAAGAATTAAAGATTTTAAAATGTAAAAAATAAAAAACTAAAAATAAAAAAAAAAAATAATAAAATAAAAAGAATAAAAATACCTAGGAATAAACCCACTGAGGGAGACAGAAGACCTGTACTCAGAAAACTATAAAATACTGATTAAAGAAAATAAAAGGTGACACAAATAGATGGAGAGTTATACCCTTTTCTTTGATTAGAAGAGTACTGTGAAGACGGCTATACTGCCCAAAGCAATCTACAGATTCAGTGCCATCCCTATCAAATGACCAATGGCATTTTTCACAGAACTAGAACAAAACATTTTACAGTTTGTGTGGAAACACCACAAATAGCCAAAGCATATTGAGAAAGAAAAATGGAGCTGGAGGAATTAAGCTTCTTGGCTTCAGGCTATACTACAAAGCTACAGTCATCAAAACAGTACGATATTGGCATAAAAAACAAATACATAGATTGATGAAACCGGATGCAAAGTCCAGAGATAAACCCACACACTTACGGTCATCTAATCTTTGACAAAAGAAGCAAGAATACACAATGGAGTAGACACAGTCTCTTTGATAAGTGGTGTTGGGAAAACTGGACAACTGCACGTTAAAGAATTCACAAAAATGAACTCAAAATCGACTAAAGGCCTAAATGTAAGGCCAGATACTATAAAATTTGTACAGGAAAACATAGGCATGACACTCTCTGACATAAATCAAAGCAAGACATTCTTTGGATCCACCTCCTAGAGTAATAAAAATAAAAACACAAACAAATGAGACCAAATGAAACTTAAAAGATTTTGCACAGCTAAGGAAACCATAAACAAAACAGAAAACAACTCTGTGAATAAAAGAAAATATTTGTAAACAAATCAAGAGACATAAGATTAATCTCCAAAATATACAAATAGTCCATGCAGCTCAACATAAAAAAATAAACAACCCAATCAAAAAAATGGGCAAAAGATCTAAATAGACACTTTTCCAAAGAAGACATACAGATCGATAAAAAGCATATAAAAAAAGACGCTCAACATCGCTAATTATTAGAGAAACGCAAAGCAAAGCTACAAAGAAACACTCACACGGGTTGAAATGGCCATCATTAAACAGTCTACAAACAATCAATGCTGAAGAGGGTGTGGAGGAAAGGGAACACTCTTATGCTGTTGGTGGGAATGCAAACTGGTACAGTCAGTATGGGGAACAGTATGCTGCTGCTGCTAAGTCGCTTCAGTTGTGTCCGACTCTGCACAATCCCATAGACGGCAGCCCACCAGGCTTCCCCATCCCTGGGATTCTCCAGGCAAGAACACTGGAGTGGGTTGCCATTGCCTTCTCCAGGAGAACAGTAGGGAGGTTCCTTAAAAACAGCTGGAAATAGAGCTACCATATGATCCAATATAGGGTCCCATTCCTAGTCAGATATATGAAGAAAATCATACATGCACCCAATGTTCACTGTAGCACTATTTATTAATATTATAGCCAGGACCTGAAAGCAACCTAAATGTCCATCAACAAAGGAACGGCTACATGTATAAAATAAACATTACTCAACCATAAAAAAAGAACAAAATAATGTCATTTGTAGCAATAGGGATTGACTTAGAGATCTGGATACTGAGCGAAGTAAGTCAGAGAGAGAAAGACAAATATAGGCCACTTACATAAGAAATCTAAAAAAGGCCACAAATGAATGTATCTACAAAACGTACATAGAATTACAGATGCAAAAAATAAACTTGTTGTTACTGAGAGGTAAGGGAGGAAGGATCAACTGGGAGCTTGGGACTGACACATACACACTACTATATATAAAGCAGATATCTAATGAGGACTTACCCTATAGCACAGGAAAGTATTCGATACTCTGTAATGGCCTATTTGGGAAAAGAATCTAAAAAAGAGTGGGTATGACAGGTTCATTTTGCTGTACATCTGAAACTAACACAACAAAAGTAGCAGACCTTATAGGTGAGAGATGGGGTAGTTACACCCTTTTAGAAGTGTCTAATGACTTAGAGTTGTTACAATTCAAGGGGGTTTCTGCAAATTTGCTTTAGTTTGTGCTTCTCTAAGCATGTGCTAATTGATTAAGGGAATATGTTCCACACTGTTATAATAAAGACATGGAAAATTAATAAAATGTATAGAAAAATAGAGCTTTCTGAAATAAGTGAAAAAGATGTTAACCTTATAAAATCTGAGAGGCTTTGAGATACTTCTGGGGAATCGGAAGTTGTTAACATTCCAATTAAGTATATCAAGCATCATCGTTATTCATATATCATTTCTCTGTTTTGTTTTTAATCTCTGTCACAATAATCAGAACCAAAATCCAAGGCTCTTTTGTTTCAGCCTGTTGTAAACACTGCACCTCCAGGAGACAACTTATATGATGGTGAACAACTAAGGCACTCTGCGCTTTCAACACTAGAGAAACGAAAGCAAAGGGAACAACTTTTCTTAGCCCGATCGAGAATTCTGACCGCCAAGACTTGGTTTCTATTGCAGAAGACTAATCTCTGAAAAATGGACAGCTATTTTAGAATTGATTATTCCCATAAGAATGTAGCCTTTTCAGGTGACTCTTTGATTAAAAAAATAAATCCTGTGTCTTAGGAATTTGTTTGGTTTCTCTTTTCTATACCAAGTCAGGAAACTACATATATATGTGTGTGTGTGTGTGTGTGTGTGTGTATACACACACAAACACATGTACTTACACATACATACATATGTATATACAGACAGACAGACAGACATACGCACACATGCACTATCCACATCTCCAAAAGGTCTTTTCCCCAGCCTTCTCTACTGTCAAGGTGATATTTTTCCACAGTGGAAAGCTTTGGAGCATGTCAGTTTATCGCATGTCCATCCTCAATATTAATTCAAAATAACTATTATGGAGGGTCAATGGGGCATGAGCTCTTCTCGCATTTTGTGTGATGGTGCAGAATAATCTAGACAGCCTCAAATATCAGTTCAGATAACACTGAGATGGAGTGAGCAGGCAGACACTCAGAGCGTGGCTCACTTTGTAGCATATTCGGACAGCTGGTTTTATGATACAGTCCACATCAGGTTTCTCATACAGTCAGTTCTTCTGACTTGGCGGGTCCTGCATATCAGGCGCTGCCTACCTGTCCTCACACATCACTATTGTTCACATGAGTAAACTTGCAGTTCTCGGAGCATGGAAGCCTCTCCTGGCCACTGGGATCTTGCTCATTCGCCTATAAGAAAAAGCCCTTTGCTGACGGCCTAAATGACAACTGCTGATAACCTCCAGTGCCAGGGAAGCTGCTGTCTCCTTCAGAAATGTTTCCTTTAACTTCCCAGTCTGGATTAGGTACCATCTCTATATGCCCCCCAGCACCCCGAATTCCCTCTGCTTGATACTACACTCCATCCTGTTTCATCTGCCTCTCCAGCCTGCCAGCCCACCATCAGTCAGACAGTCACCAGTTAGCCAGCCAGCTGTCATTTAAATATTGAGGGTCCTTTATGTGCCTGGGAAAAGATTATCAAAGAAAATAAAGTAAGCTTATGTTCTCAATTCTCAATAGACAATACACAGCTAAATGTATGCAAAGTAAAAAAAAAAAAAGATAGTTGTATAGTTGTTTGTACTGTAAAGAAAATTGAATAGTAAAATTGAGACCTAAGGTTACTGTCAGGAGAAGAGGAGAACCAGGCCCTGGGTGCCACAAAAGGCAACTCAGAGGTGCCCAAGCTAAGGCGCCCTCTGTTTTCCACTATTCTTATGGCTTAAGAAAGATTTCCAGGCAGAGTGATGACAAAGGTAGAGACTCTGAAGCAGAAGCCAGTTGGAGAGTTGAGTGTGAAGGGGAAGCGGAGTCTGGGGTGAAACTGGAGAAGGTGAGCTTATCCAGGGTCTTCTGGGTTTTGCTAAGGTTTTTTTCCCAAGTGCATTAGAAATTCACTCTGGAATTTTAAGTATTGGCAGTGGGAGGGACACGACTGAGCGACTTCACTTTCCCTTTTCACTTTGATGCATTGGAGAAGGAAACGGCAAGCCACTCCAGTGTTCTTGCCTGGAGAGTCCCAGGGACGGGGGAGCCTGGTGGGCTGCCGTCTATGGGGTCGCACAGAGTCGGACACGACTGAAGCGACTTAGCGGCAGCAGTGGGAGAAGCAAAACAAAAAGATTTATTTTTAAAAAATGTCATGTGCTGCTACACAGAAATTGACTGCTATATAGAAAATGGTGGATTAATCTAGATAAGAGTAATAGTATGTATCCGCCTAATGACCCATACCTCTCTACTACATTTTCTCAAAGCAGAAGACACATCATGTCTTTTTATGTCCATAGTTTAGGATAAAGGCTTATTGCTTGTATAAGAGCACCCAACTTCTGTGAGATGGCGGGTTCCAGCAATCATTTCATCTCCATATGGCTTGTCCCTTCCTGTCCTCTCTCGAGTGCCAAGTCACTGTGTATTTAATGAACTTGTTCTCACCAACCAATTCTTCCACCCAAGCTAATGCTTTTAGCAGAGGGAAACTGAAATAAGAGCCTCCTAACTTAATTGAAAAAAACAAATTCTATATTATAGTATTGAAAAGTTACAAAGACACTCTTACAGATTAGTATTATTTACTTCGGCGGTGAATTCTGCATGTCTCAATATGTGTCATTTAAATGAGGTTTTTGAAAACTCAGTTAAATGATAATTGCACTCTTTCCCAAAAGTTTTTTTTTTTATTATTGAAACAAAATTTAATGGAAGAGACAGACATAAACAGTAATAAAAATAATACTGGTATAAATCAAATCCTAATGAAGTTGAAGTATGCTGAATGTTCATAGTTTGTAGGAAAATAAATATCTTATGAATAGTTCCGTGTATGTGCGTAGAGTTTTAAGATATTTGTAAAACTAATTAGTTTTGAAATAGTCGGCCTCACTAATTAGATGGTTTCGTTGGCATCATTTTCCATCAGATAGGCATGATGTTGTCGGGTGAATTAAAGGGAAGAACATGTAAGGAAGAAGCTTACTTCATTTTCTGAAATACTGAAAGAGAGAAAAGTCCACCCACTCCTTAAGTTCCTTATTCCAGAGCTGGCCGCTGCTGCTGCTGCTGCTTAGTCTTCAGTTGGGTCCGACTCTGCGATCCCGTGGACTGCAGCCGACGAGGCTCCTCTGTCCGTGGGATCCTCCAGGCAAAAACACTGCCATGCCCTCCTTCAGGGGATCTTCCCGACTCATGGATCAAAACCGGGTCTCCTGCATTGTAGGCAGATTCTTTACCGCTGAGCCACCAGGGAAGTCCAGTAGAAACTGTTTAGCGACACATGTCACTTAAATTTTCTCATGACAATATTTTAAAAGTAACAATAAGTGTGCATTTAATTTTATATTTTACTTAAGTGAATATATACAAATATTATCATTTGAACCTACAATTGATATAAGAAATTACCAAAGACCTAATTTGTCTTCTTTTCTCAGTACTAAGTCTTTGAAATCTGTTGTGTGCTTTATAACACATCTTGCTTTGGATTCTGCATCTTTCCAGGGCTCAACAGACGCATGTAGCTAGTGGCTGCTATACTGGACAGTGCAGCCTGATATTTTCATTATATGTATTCCACACTGGAGGGGTGTGTGTGTGTGTGTGTTTGAAAGTAGGAAGCAGGTGGCTCAATATGCATTCAGAAAATGGATCTTCCTGTTAAACTCACAGAATGGTTCACATATTGATCCACAGCCTTATTCCTTTTTCAGTCATCAAAGAGGGTCTCATGAAGGCCTTGCTTTGGGCATTAAGATTCTGAAGTTAACTGTCTCTAGCTTTTCCCCATCTCTCTAATAACACAAATAAATGCTTATTGGGATAATTTAATAATAATTTGACTGAATTAAACCAAAGAGTCAATTTGTAGATGCTACTGCTGCTGCTGTTGCTAAGTTGCTTCAGTCGTGTCCAACTCTGTGAGACCCCATAGACAGCCTCCCACCAGGCTCCCCCGTCCCTGGGATTCTCCAGGCAAGAACACTGGAGTAGGTGGTTGCCATTTCCTTCTCCAATGCGTGAAAGTGAACGTGAAGTCGCTCAGTCACTTATGTCTAATATGGAATTGTATTTCACTTCACTTGCTTTCTCTATGATTCCTGGGATCCTTGTCTGGAGAGTGATTATTGGTGGAAGTCTGTGTAATAAGTTGTACCTCCAAGTGTAAGAGATGATATGAATAAACTTTGTCAAGTTAAATATAAATTGTCCTCTCCATAACAAATGTTCTAGAATTATTAATATATTTTGGGCTCTAAAATCACTGCAGATGGTGATTGTAGCCATGAAATTAAAAGACACTTACTCCTCAGGCTTCCCTGGTGGCTCAGAGGTTAAAGCATCTGCCTGCAATGCGGGAAACCCAGGTTTGATTCCTGGGTTGGGAAGATCCCCTGGAGAAGGAAATGGCAACCCACTCCAGTATTCTTGCCTGGAGAATCCCATGGAGAGAGGAGCCTGGTAGGCTACAGTCCACAGGGTCGCAAAGAGTTGGACATGACTGAGCAACTTCACTTTCACTCCTTGGAAGGAAAGTTATGACCAAACTAGATAGCATATTCAAAAGCAGAGACATTACTTTGCCAACAAAGGTCCATTTAGTTAAGGGTATGGTTTTTCCAGTGGTCATGTATGGATGTGAGAGTTGGACTGTGAAGAAAGCTGAGCGCTGAAGAATTGATACGTTTGAACTGTGGTGTTGGAGAAGACTCTTGAGAGTCCCTTGGACTGCAAGGAGATTCAACAAGTCCATCCCAAAGGAAATCAGTCCTGAATATTCATTGGAAGGACTGAGGCTGAAGCTGAAACTCCAATACTTCGGCCACCTGATGCGAAGAACTGACTCACTGGAAAAGATCCTGATGCTGGGAAAGATTGAAGGCAGGAGGAGAAGGGGACGACAGAGGATGAGATGTTTGGATGGCATCACTGACTCGATGGACATGAGTTTGAGTAATTTCTGGGAGTTGGTGATGGACAGGGAAGCCTGGAGTGCTGCAGTCCATGGGTTGCAAACAGTTGGACACGACTGAGCAACTGAATTGAGCTAAACTGAACTGCCAATGCAGGAGACCCAAGAGATG
The DNA here is from genome assembly GCF_042477335.2 of Ovis canadensis. Lineage (NCBI taxonomy): Eukaryota > Metazoa > Chordata > Mammalia > Artiodactyla > Bovidae > Ovis > Ovis canadensis. The sequence continues at coordinate 24,748,765 of NC_091257.1, read as the reverse complement.
TAGGTTCCATCCCTGGGTTAAAAAGATCTCCTGGAGTAGGAAACGGCAACCTGTTCCAGTATTCTTGCCTAGAAAACTCCATGGACAGAGGAGGCTGGCAGGCTATAGTCCATGGGGTCGCAAAGAGCTAGACATGACTTAGTAACTGAGCACACACAGACACGTGTAAACACATCTTGGGCTCATTTCTAGAGTGGGAGGAACAGCTCAAACCTGTCACCCTAGCTATCAATTTCCATTCTTTTCAGAATCCCTTATCTGCAATGGAAGAGTTAAGCTCATGGAGGTTTTCCTTCCCCTGACTCATTGAAAAAACAGCACATTCATTGTCCTTAGCAATTTTCAAATGGCACAAACTTACATCATGTTAGGACTGTATGACCTTTCCTCCACATTATATTTTATCAATAAGCTGAAATATAAAATTAAAATACTAAAAGGCACAAATTACTGGCCGGTGAAATTTCCTTAGGAGCTCAGAGATCACTTACGACCATTAGGCTTTCCCCTTAGACATACATAAGTATATAAATCCTGACAGGTAACAAACAAACAGGAAAGCCGTGTGTAAAGAGCATGCTATTAGTTTCCAGACACCTGAAGGGTGTTAAGTGGCTTGAAAAGCTGTGCAGAGTGCGTAGGGGTGAAAATGTGGTTGCTTCTGTGATCACACAGGGAACATTTCAGTCCCTTTTCTGAGCAAGTGCAAGTGAAGCTGCCTCTGGTGGTGACTGTTGAGAGGGGCTGCCAATTGTTAAATGGGTCCTGGCTTTGACATATTAAAACCGTAGCTCCAATCAATCATTAAAGGGTCTATTGTTAAGAAAAACCCATCTTTTTATTCATAAAGAGAAAGGACAGGTTCGAGGACTTCAGTGCAGGGAAAAGATGTATGTGTACTGGAGGGCTGGAGAAAAATCCATTAAAGTCATATGAAACACTGACTACATTTCCGAAGGTTTCACAAGGTCCTTTCTTTGAGAGAAATGAATCCCATTCTGATGAACTACACAGGGCGTCAAGATAGTCTCAAGACCAATAAATATTACTCTGTAAGCAGGGCTACAAATTAGGCATAAATCAAACCTGCCAAGAACACTGCCACCCTCTCAGTTCTCCAAGCAGGTTATTTTGCTTCCTTCATTCTTCCCTCTCCTCTAGCACCAACTCAGTCAGCATCAATCCCCACTGATTCTCCTTCAGGTCTTTTATCAGTTCCTCATTTTTGTTTTAGCTTCTTCCCAACTAATCCAAACTTCCTTTGTCACTAAGAATGGCAAAAATCATTTCCCTAGGTTGCAGGCTCCACCCCCAGCCACTTCCTCCCTTTACTACAAAGTACGCTGGACCACAGAAACTTAGCATCATTTTGTGTAAACAACACACCTATCCCTGTTCAACAGCCTGCAGCAATTCTATATTAATACCCACTGTAAGTAATCATCAGGCTTCTCCCACTCCCACGGCTACAGCAAAGCCATACTCTGCCCCTTGGAGTTAGTCTTCATCTTAAGCTGAGTTTCCTCAACAGACCCCAGAGAAACAGAATGTAGTTTAAGTCATTTATTAAGGAAGTGGTCATTGGAAGCGCTAGTAGGGAAGTTAGAAGGTAAGGTAGGGAAAGGAGTCGGTAAAGATGGACTGGAGCGCAGGTAACCATATGGGCACTGGGGTGGGTCTCAGTGGGGAGCTCTAGGAAACGGTATGCAAAATGCCTCAGAGTTCCCCACCAGCTGCTTTTCTGAGCAAGTGTAACCCAAGGGCAACAGAGGAGGCTGGCAGGCTACAGTCCATGGGGTTGCAAAGAGTTGGACGTGACTTAGTAACTGAGCACACATACACACACACACACACGGGTAAGTACATCTTGGGCTCATTTCCAGAGTGAGAGGAACAGCTCAAACCTGTCACCCTAGCAATCCATACCCTTGATCCTGGTTGAGAACCACTCAAGGCCTTGGAATTTTTCAGTTTAACACTTAAGTAGAGCCCTGGGGTGGTGTATGGTAGCGGTTCAACCCGAGAGCACACAAGAAGTGAAGCAGGGACATTTATAACTTAGGCCCTGGAGTCAGTACATGGCATATCCCAAGGGGTCCCTAGGGGAGGTCCAGAGAAAGAGGATCTGGGGCACATCCTCTGACAGAGTCCCTCAGCGGATGGCTTGGAGGTTCTCAGGCTGGGACTGGATTGGACAATTCAAACCAAACCAAGAGAGATTCTGGTAAGCTTTGTAGGTGTCTTACTTACAAGGTGTCTCAGGGAGACTGAGGCTCACAGGGTGCTTGAGCACTCATGACAAAGTTTACATTGGTTTATCTCTGTCTGCTGCTGCTGTCTAGTGGCAAGTCAGGCCCCTGTGGGCTGGTCCGCCATCCAAAGTGGATACTGAAGCAGTAGTATCATGGATTGGACTTCCCTGGTGGCTCAGATGGTAAAGTATCTGTTTACAATGCGGGAGACCCGGGTTTGAGCCCTGGGTTGGGAAGATCCCCTGGAGAAGGAAATGGCAATCCACTCCAGTACTATTGCATGGAAAATCCCATGGACAGAGGAGCCTGGTAGGCTACAGTCTATGGGGTCACATTAGTCTGGCCACACTCTGGACACATGGGTATCAAATCCCAGCTCCTCTGCCTGCCCCACTCACGGGCTGTATGGACGCCATAGTGAGAGGAGGCCCCAGGGCAGAGAGCCACAGCTGGATGTTGCTGGGCTGGCATTCATTGGACGGGTTGAGTACCAAGGAGATACAGGTAAACGCTGACATATTTCTCCAGGAAAATGAAGCCTTGACCCAAATGCATAGCTTGATTCCAGCATCACCCACCTTCTCTACTAATCTGTGTGTGTTTGTGCAGTGATCATGCTGAGAAATCCTGTCAGTGGTGCCCAGGGAGCTCCTTGACTAGACCATCACCAACTACATAGTTGCTAAATTACTCCCTCCAGCCCTTTCAGTATATTTAATCTCTAAGTCTGAAATTTCATTCTCATAAAGGAAACGTCCTACTGACATTCTTTCTACCAATTCTTACCCCTGAAATGGTTTCTCAACCTCTGATCAATACTTACTACCTCCATAATCAACTCAGTCTGTCCACTGGACACCATCTCAACACAGGTACAGTATTTATTTTGGTTGTTTCACTACCATTGAGTAATTTAGTCTTGATATATTCTGTGAATGAAACTAATTTGCAATGAACGTCAACTTTGAAGGTAAGAGGACCTGGGTTCCAGGCCCAGCCCCACCAACATGTCCAAGGGCAAGAACCTTAATCTTTGTGGCCTCAGTTTCCTCATCTGTAAAATGGAGATGATGGTAGTTTATCAGAAGGTTGTTATGAGGATTAAATGAGATACTGCCTCTGAGAGCACATAACATGCAACAACTATTTGATAAATGTTAATTATTAGTAGTTTTACCCTCAACATGGGGATTTGTGTATTGTTATCAGTTCCACCTTGCTATAAGCATGACATGCGTTCTCTAAAACTAACGATCATATCTTTTTTTTTTTCAATTACAAAAGAGAAATAGAACCATAGACATAGAAAACAAACTTATAGTTACCAAAGGGGAAAGAGGGGGGAGAGATAAACTAGGAGGTTGGGATTCATATATACACACTAGTATATATAAAGTAGATAACCAACAAGGAACTATTGTACAGCACAGGGAACTAACTATGCTCAATATTTTATAATAACTTATAATGGAAGAGAATCTGAAAATGTATCTATATGTATACAAACTGAATCCCTGTGCTGTACACCTGAAACTAACATGACATTTTAAACCAACTATACTTCAATAAAAATAAAGAAAGAAAGGTAATGATCAAGTGTTCTGTTTCTCTATACTTGACTTTTAAAAGACAGACTGCCTCCTATACAATAAGCAGTCAATTAAGGCAGTGCTTAAAAAGAGAGCTGGGCAAAAGGCGACTTTTTAAAGCACTTCACATTTCATTGGAAAATGTACTGTAAAATGTTATTCAAATGAAAGTCTGTCGTGGATTGCAGAACCAGTCAATATTTGGAACGAGGGCAGTCACTGATTTATGGGATTACAATGGACCCTTTTGTTGGATTCTTAAGTATTAAGTAGCATGCTATTAGGGTGCTTTTGAAACAAAATGAGACAAGTACCAGTATTCTTCACACACCTATGGGCAGAATTTGTACTGATGGAATGATTCAATGATCTCTTCCTGAACTACAGTGAGACCTACGGTGTTCCACTCCTCATCACCGGAAACTAGGCACTTCCTGCCTGAAATATACTTTCTCTTCCTTTCCCTTCCTTCCATCCGTCCATCCATCCCCCTTTTCTGTTATCTTTCAAGGTGCAAATTAAGAAATCTTTTCACTAAGGTGGCTTTTTCAGCTATTCAGCTAAGACAACTCTCAGCTGCATTTTAAAGCCATCAAAATGCATTTCCTTTGGTACATGATATAACCTCTTTATTGATGTTCATCTTTTTTAAAAGTATAGACCCAATATTTCCAAAGACTATAAGCTCTTTGAGGAGGGGGGTAGTGCCTTGGACTTTACAGTTTCAGTATTATTTTTATACATAAAGAAATTCAAGGTTTTTTTTTTTTGCTTCATAACAATATTAAATGATATTTGCTCTGGGTTCTTTTCTTTGCTCATTTGTTTCCATCTCTGCAGAACTGAACAAGCTTGTGCAAACACGAGAAATCTCTAAGACGTGGGTGGCCTGACAACTAATGGGGGCGTGAGGAAGCAGTGGTATTGGCCGCGTAAGACTTAGTGGTCAGTCCCAGAACAGAAATACTGCCATACCTCTGCGGACCTACCTTCTGTGCTCCGATGCTACGGCCGTGGCTTCTCATGAGGACTTCTAGAGCCTCAAGGATCCTTCCGTGGGGATTTGTCAGACACTACCATGTGTCTGTCTAGAGCAGGATGTATTTTCCGTAGAGGGCCGCGGGAGTGTTTCCCATCCTGCATGCTCTTCTATAATGTGATCCTGCCATTTCTTCAAAATGAAGTCTAATTCTCCCTCTGGGTATGAGTGGGCTTGTGTTTCACTTCTCACCAACAGAATGAGTCTGAGTGATGCTCATGACTTTCAATGCTAGATCATTCAAGGCCATGAGCGTCCCCCCAGGTCCTTGGGAAAGTTTCCCTCTCAGGACCCAGCCCCCATGCTATGAGGATGCCTGTCACACTGAGGCTGTAACACACAGGTGTCCTGGTCCAGAGTCAGAGGACAGCAGGTCACCATGTCATCCCAGCCCAGGTAGCAGATATATGAAGAGAAGGTCCAGATGACTCCAGTCCCCAAGCATTCAAATCCATGCCAGTCATTTGAGTCTTTTCAGGTGAAGCCCCAGACACTGTGGACCAGGGAAGTGTCACCCCCTGTGTGTTCTTATAATCCACTAAATAGATGAATGTAATAAAATGGAATGATCTGTTATACAGCCACATACTTGACCCTTACTCCAGACCTCCTGAATTAGAAATTCTGTGTGTGAGGCCCAGGATATTTTTTTTATAGTAAACTCTTCAGGTGATTTTAATGCACCATAAGGTTTGAGAACCCCTACTGTATGTTAATAAAACTCTTGATTTTCTTTTTTTTTTTAGGTTGCAATGTTGCCAGTCTTCACTGGGAGGATGACTAGTCTACCCAGGACAAGCCTGTTACCTGCCTTTCCAGATACCCTTAGAGTGCTACAAAGCGTGGTGATAGTTCCGGCCACTGAGATGGAAACATTTTGCTGAGGGCGCTTCTTGGAAAGCACTTGCTTTACCGATAAAAATGACATCATCTATGGATAAAGAAGTTGTGGAAGGGACACATTTAAGTCAGTGGTGCTGAGGTAGATGAACTTAAGAGTTGGCGTTAGAGTGAAGTAAGCCAGAAAGTGAAAAACACATGTCATATATTAGTGCATATATATGGAATCTGGAAAAATGGTACTGATGAGCCTATTCGCTGGGCAGGAACAGAGACACAGACATTGAGAACAGACTACTAATGGACTCAAAGGGGGAAGGCGAGGGTGGGGTGAACTGAGAGGCTAGCACTGGAATATATACATTACCATGTGTAAAACAGATAGCTAACAGGAGGGAGCTCAGACTGGTGCTCTGTGACAACCTAGACAGGTGGGATGGGGTTGGGGGCTGAGAGAGGCTCAAGAGGGAGGGGACACATGTATGATAAGGCTGATGTCATATGGCTGATTCATGCTGTTGTATGGCAGAAACCAACACAACACCGTAAAGCAATTGTCCTCCAATTAAAAGTAAAAAAAAAAAAAAAAAAAAGACATCATTTGGTGAAGACACTTTCTTTTCTTTGTAATGCTGGTAGGAGACCCAGAAATCATAGCTGCTCCGTGACCATGGGTTAATTAGCCTCAGGGTAGAAGCAGGCAAGGCTGCTAGGAGAAAATGGCAAGAGTTGGATCTTTGAGGACATTGTTGAGCACTGTAGTCAAGGGCAGAAACCTCCTCTCTTGATTTACAGCAGATATACCACTAGTTATTCAGACCACTATTGGCTACAGCCAAACACATTTCTAACTCATGTAACAGGCATACAACAATAACAATAGCAACAAGCCAAAAGAAAAAAATAAGGCATATCAATTTCTAAGTCATTTTTAGTATTTTCAAAAAGTTCTCACATTGCAATTTGGCCTTGAAGAGGCCCAGTAAGCTATAAAAGAGGTTAAGTGTGCTTGCTTTGGGCTGGATTTATATCAATTCATTTTGTTAACAGTAATCCTTTCAAGTTGGCTGCACTGGACACCAAAGACATTTGGGAGTGGTGATAATTCTATCAAAGCCTTATCAACTACTTGCCAAATGCCTGGCATTCTTCTTCAGTTCAGTTCACTTGCTCAGTTGTGTCCAACTCTTTGTGAACCCATGGACTGCAGCACACCAGGCTTCCCTGTCCATCACCATCTCCCAGAATTTACCCAAACTCATGTCCATCAAGTCAGTGATGCCATCCAACCATCTCATCCTCTGTTGTCCCCTTCTCTTCCTGCCTTCAATCTTTCCTAGCATCAGGGTCTTTTCCACTGAGTCAGCTCTTTGCATGAGGTGGCCAAAGTATTGGAGTTTCAGCTTTAGCATCAGTCCTTTCAATGAACACTCAGGACTGATATCCTTTAGGACTGACTGGTTGGATCTCCTTGCAGTCCAAGGGTCTCTCCAGAGTCTTCTCCAAACCATAGTTCAAAAGCATTAATTCTTTGGTGCTCAGCCTTCTTTATAGTCCAATTCTCACATCCATACATGACTACTGGAAAAACCATAGCTTTGACTAGGCATACTTCTTATGCGACCTTGTATTTTTTACTGAACCATAATCCCAATTTCTCCCCATTTCAGATAGGGAGACCAAGGTATACATCAAAAAGGTGACTTTTTCTGTTGGTGTATCATTCATGTAAGTCCAAATAAACTGATTTCAGAGCTCACTGTCACAATCGCTGCTAATGTTAAGTGATTTCCTGATTTAATTGCATATTCAACAAACATTAATTATGTTATATCCAAATACCTTAAAAGGCACAACCTTGATCCTCTTGTAGATCAAGAGGAAAGGATGTCTAAAATGGTATTTGTGGTAAAGAAGTTTAAGATTTCTGAAATTTGAGCAGCTCAGTGAGTAGTGAGTGACCTGAACCTCCAAGTGTATCCATCTACCTTGAATCTCTGGAAGAATTATAGTTGCCAGAATCAAAGAAAATATAGTCTCTGAATGTTAACATGGACTTCATATAGTTAGCACCACTGTGGAAAGTGACTCAGATAAAGCAGAACATACGCATACTATTTTCTTTACATCCCTTCTTCTCCTTCCATGTATACCTCCATCCATGCCTGCTTTCCCAAATCGCTCCCCTTTCAGTCTCTGGAGATCCTGGAGGGCAATATGGAGCCTTTGAACAGACACTCCCCACTGAGACAGTGCCCTTCAGAGGGCTCAAGACCCCCCCCTTTTGTGTCTATAGGTTGAGAACTGTCTCTCTGTTGATCTCCCAGCATCTTATGACCACGGAGCATGAGAATAGAAATGCAAATGTGACATTATGAGTGAGAGGTAAGGACTGTCCGGCCTTTTGTGGGCAGGAGGCCTGTGGGGTGAGTGAAATGCACACATACAGTAAGGGAATGCCATCCCCGGGTGTTCCCACAGTCAGCGCTCCGAGGTAGACCAGGCACTGGTGGGCTTTTTGTCCAGGTCCAGTTTTGAAAGACAACTTGACATTCTTATAATGTCATGCAAATGTATGCACTTATACAATGCCAGTGATTACTCAGCCTCCCGGGACAAGCCACACATATCTTAATAAATCGAGACTGTAGATTAAACAGTTTAGAGAAGAATGGTCTTCCACAGAGGGAGCAAGCCATGGCTTGTGTTCTTCAAATCAGGAGACAGAGTGTTTAAATCATTCTCAGAGTTCACCCAGACACATGCGGCATTATGTTGTTTCCAACTACACTGAGCCCCACCCTCCCACTCCACTGCCCCCAAAGCGTGACTCACCCTGAAATGCCCAAATTAAATGTCATTCTCTTTATGAAGTTTTTTTCTGATTCTCAAACCCCACCCCAAATACAATTCATGACACCCTCCTGGCTGATTTTGAACTCCTTTCTTTAGATCTCTGGAGTCACATAAATAAAATTGAATTATGAGTTGTGGTATGCAGTAGTTATGGGTCCTTCCTCCTATCCAACCCTCCCCCAAATATGAACTCTACAGAGGACAGATGATGCCTTATAATTCATCCTGATGACACCCACTTAGGCTTGGGCCTAGATTACTACCTTGTGTGACTGGACAGACTGTAATTGCATAATCCCCTGGGGTCCTATTCATATCAAAATCTAGATAAACAGCAACTTTGAGGATTGTGTGGCATTTTTCTTCATTCCTAGCCAACACAGGAGTTCATTAAATGCTTACTAAATGAAATAATGGCAGACTAGTTAGAACAGGGCTAGGAAAGAAGAGGAGCATGATTTCTTTAACATTCACATGAACTAGCTGTAGGGTTCAGCTCTTTTCAATGGCATATCAGTCTATCTGATCATAACTAATCAGGTGTTAGTGGCATATAGTTTGAGGGAAATAATGTTCTCTGTTATAGATGCCAGTTTAAAAAAAAAATAAAGCTTCAGTTGGTGCAAACTGCCTGCTTAACATGAGGCCATGAGGAGATAGTGACAGACAAGCTTTACATCCTCAACTTGCAATCAATTTGCTCCTCACTGTGATTCCAAGTATTAACCTTGTTCTATCAAACCCCTGGAGTGTGGGGCAGGGAAGAGGAGAGCCTGCACAGTGGAAGCTGGGATCAGCCAGAATAGCTAATGAACCACCAGATTTGATCTTTAGGGAAAAGGAAAAAAAAAAAAAAGGCCTTTGGAGGGAAAACAAAACATAAGAATCCTTTGCCCCAGTAAACCGACCACGGCTTGCTTTGCTGCTGACATGGTCTGGTGCAAAGCCCATTTCTCTGGTTTTCTGCCCCATTAGGAGATATGGGGGCTGGTAAAGAGAGATTCCAGCTTGTAGCTATTTTGTATTTGTTCCCATACGTTATATAATGTTCCTATGGGAGACTACACAACAGATACTGAACAAAGGAAACCATATAAACAAAAGTAACACAGAGAAGGTTATAGAAATATGGCCTGTTAAAACAAAAAGGGGGGACAGGATAGACTGTTGTTGTTGTTACTGTTCTAAAGGTTTATAAGAGTCTGAACCAGAAGAGGCAAGGCAATCATAAAGATGTATTAACAGAAATACAAGGAAGACAGCAAATTCCAAAACCACAGTTCCTCCTCAGGAATTTGTCATCTTGTCTGTCATCTTAAATGCTGCCCCATTATATGAATCAAATTCCATGTTTGTCACTTTACAGGACATCAAATGGTTTTTTGTTCTCTTATTATCTTTATATGTGTGTGTGTGTGTATATATATATACACACACACATACATATATACACACACAGACACACACACAGATATTTGGCATTAAATTTGATATTATGACAGGATGTGAATCACTGTGTTCTTAAAATATTTTGGCTTCTTGGCATAGTATCTCAGCTGATTTAATTTTAGAGTTCAAATTGGGACACAAGGAAGTATGTAAGAGGGTTAAAAGGTGGGAGAGATTTAATATCCCACCAAGCCTATTGCTAAGGAAAATAAATAACCAAACAAAATATTTAATTGTAAGTAATAAGCAGTAGATATAATTTTATTTCCTAGGCTTAAAATCTATAATAAATAAGTCATATCTGACTATTGTTTTTTCAATATGATAAAGACATTTAAAATGCTCCAGAATCCTACTACATAGATTGCCATTTTTTGATCTTCAAAGAAAAAAGAAATAAATATATGATTTCTAAAAATCAAAGGAACAGGATACTATTAGGTTGAGAAGCCTAGTTCTTCTGTAAGAATTATGACCCAGTGTGACTCGGGGGCCAGAAGCATCAGCTGCCCCTGGGAAATTGTCAGAAATGCACATTCTTAGGCCCCACTCTATATCCACTGAATCAGAATTCCTGGGGGTGGGGCCTAGCCATCGGGCTTTAACAAACCCTCCAGGGGTTGTTCTCACAGGTTGGCATGTGAAGACCACTGTTCTAAAAGGCAATCAGAGTTAAATTTCTTAAATTTTTTGCATCTTTCTGGTTATACTTTAATCATGCACATATATACCATATTTTTTTTTTTTTACTAAAGGAATTATTATACACATTGTGGGATCCTGCTTTGATTCTTTTAAAACGTATCATTTCTCACATGTCTTTCCACTTCTGCACTTCATGCCTCAGGAGATTACATAGTCTTTCACTGAATGTACCGCACACCTTAACGGTTCAGCCAGCCCCCTGGTGTGGCTATCTTCACTATTCAAGTCTGTTCTGTTGGTTTTGCCATGCTGGTGCACATTCATACATGTAAGAGTATGTTCTTGAACAAATTCCTGGCAGAGATGATTCAAGATCGTACCAAAGAAAAACCATCCCAAATAAAAAAATCCAAGAAGGTAAAGTGGTTGTCTGAGGAGGCCTACCAATAGCTGAAAACACAGAGAGGCAAAGGCAACAGAGAAAGGGAAAGGTACACCCAATGGAATGCAGAGCTTCAGAGAAATACCAAGGAGGGAGAAAGCAGTCTTAAGTGAACAATGGAAGAAATAGAGAAAAAACGGTAGAATGGGAAAGACCAGAGATCTCTTCAAGAAAACTGGAGATAAGAATTTATCTCCCAAGAAATTTATCTTATCAATCCAAGAAAAGAGAACATTTCCTGCAAAGATGGGCACAATAAAGGTCAGAAACAGCAAGGATCTAACAGAAACAGAAGAAATTAGGAAGAGACTAAAGAATACACAGAAAAGCTATACAAAAAAGGTCTTAACTACCCAGAAGGTATGGTCACTCACCTAGAGCCAGACATCCTGCAGTGTGAAGTCAAGTGGGCCTTAGGAAGCATTACTAGGAACAAAGTAAGTGGAGATGATGGAATTCCAGTTGAGCTATTTCAAATCCTAAAAGACGATGCTGTTTAGCTGCTGTGCTCAATATGCCAGCACATTTGGAAAACTCAGTATAGGCCACAGAACTGGAAAAGGTCAGTTTTCATTGCAATCCCAAAGAAAGGCAATGCCAAAGAATGTTCAAACTACCGCATAATTGTGCTCATTTCACACACTAGCAAGGTAATGCTCTTTATCCTTCAGGCTATGTTTCAGCAATACATTAAGCAAGACCTTCCAAATGTACAAGCTGGATTTAGAAAAGGCAGAGGAACCAGAGATCAAATTGCCAATATCTGTTGGATCATAGAAAAAGCAAGGGGATTCTCAAAAAAGAGCTACTTCTGCTCATTGACTACACTAAAGCTTTCGACTGCGTGGATCACAACAAACTGTGATAAATTCTTCAAGAGATGGGAATACCAGACGACCTTAGCTGTCTCCTGCAGGTCAAGAAGCAACAGTTAGAACTGGACATGGAACAATGGACTGGTTCCAAATTGGGAAAGGAGTACGTCAAGGCTGTATATTTGTCACCTGCTTATTTAACTTCTACGCAAAATACATCATGCAAACTGCCAGGCTGGATGAATCGCAAGCTGGAATCAAGACTGCTGGGAGAAACACCAACAACCTCCGATATGCAGATGCAAGAAAGCATCTAATGGCATTTAATGCACTAATCTAAAGCACCTAATGGCAGAAAGTGAGGAGGAACTAAAGAGCCTCTTAATGAGTGTGAAAGAGAAGAGTGAAAAAGCTAGCTTAAAATTCAACATTCAAAAAACTAAGCTCATGGCACCCAGTCCCATCACTTCATGGCAAATAGATGGGGAAACAATGGAAACAGTGAGAGACTTTACTTTCTTGGGCTCCAAGATCATGGTAAGTGGTAACAGCAGCCTTGAAATTAAAAGATGCTTGCTCCTTAGAAGAAAAGCTATGACAAACCTAGACAGTGTATTAAAAAACAGAGACATCACTTTGCTGGCAAAGGTCCATATAGTCAAAGCTATGGTTTTTTCAGTAGTCATGTACAGATGTGAGAGCTGGACCGTAAAGAAGGCTGAGAGCCGAAGAATTGATGCTTTCAGACTGTGGTACTGGAGAAGACTCTTGAGAGTCTCTTGGACAGCAAGGAGATCAAACTTGTCATTTCTTAAAAAAAAAAAAAAATCAACTCTGACTATTCAGTGGAAGGATTGAAACTGAAGCTCCAATACTTTGGCCATCTGATGCAAAGACCAGACTCATTGGAAAAGAAGAAAGACTGAGGGCAAAAGAAGGAGGAGGCAACAGAGGATGAGATGGTTGGATGGCATCACCTACTCATTGGACATGAGTTTGAGTAAACTCTGGGAGATAGTGAAAGACAGGGAAGTTTGGAGTGCTGCAGTCTATTGGTTGCAAGGAGTCAAATAAGACTTAGTGACTGAACAATAACAAGATCTTAAGGAAATTTATATGCATTTTAGTGCAGTTGACCTTAACGTTGGAAAAAGAGCTTGCACCAGTTTACATTTCAAGCAACAATTTACTAATAGTGTCTATTTTTCTGGATGGTCACTGACACTGGATCTTATCAAACTTATTTCAACTGGTGTCAAACTTATTTTAACTGGTGTCAATCTGATAATCAATCAAATTTATGTTTAATCAAAATATGGCATTTCATTATTGTTTGACTTGTGTTTCTTCATGAGATTGAAGATGGTCATTTTATAGTTTTATAAAGGTATACTTCTTTTTCAGTGACTTGTCCATATTCTCTTGGGTTATTTATATATTTTGTTCTTACTGATTTGTATGAATTTTTATAAATTAAGAAAACTATTCTTGGCCTGTCACTTGTTGTTGCTGTACTTTTCGCTAGTTCAGACATTTTAAAGTTGGTCATGACTTTATAGATTTGTTAATGTTTTCCTGTCCATGTTCTGTGTACTGCATCTTTACTGGAAAAATCTCAACCAATTTCAAAATTCTAAATAAATTCACTTGGGATTTTCTTCAAATTGTTGCAGTTTTTCACTTTTCACAATTTACTGAAGCAAAAGAAATGAGGCTGAAATATAAATTTTTTCATACGGTTAGTTTCTTGTCCCAACATCAGGGAATAAACAAACTCTTTTCCCAATGGTTTTAATATCACTTTTACCTCTGATCTAGAGAATTCAAGAGCATTCTCCTATAACCTATTGGTTCTCTATTTTCAAGTTGTTTCAATTAGCACATCTTCATTATCAGTTTTTATGCTAGATTGTTACTTCCGTCTCAGTCATTCATCTTTTTGAAAAATGTCATGGCATTTTTCTTTTATTTTTTATGGTGAACTTTCTGTCATTTTGTGAAATACAGAAATGAATTCAGATGGAATGCTAAAACTGAATGTATATTTTAAGAAATGGAGCTTTGTTGATGCACAATATTCTATTTCCTATAAAAAGAATACAATCATTTCTAATTTTATCAAAGTCTTCTTTTACATAACATTAGAGCTTCAAGTTTTCTTCCTACTGCTCCTTCACAGTTCTGGAAAACTTTAATATTAGTTATTTTACTTCTTGGCTGCTATAATAAATGTTTTATTTATCTCATTGTATTTTCTAGTTGTCCATTGGTTGTATACAAAGCAACTTCTTTTTTTTTTTAATAATACTCATTGCGAACAACAACAATAACTTAAAGAGCAAAAGAGCGGCTGTCATCAACCAGATACAAGGGTTAAGTCACAACCCACCGGAATTGTCATTGGAAAGTACGCTCAGAGTGGACACTCTGTGCTAGGTAGTTAGATGCATATCTCAGGATGAATTTCAAGGGTCCCAGATACTTCCATCTTTCCATACATAGAAAAGTACTAAAATCATTAAATTGGACATCTGTTCTTTGTGATTAGCAATAGTCTTTTATCTAGACGCAGGCCTGACTACATGTATGGATGTGAGAGTGATTATAAAGAAAGCTCAGCATCGAAGAATTGATGCTTTCTAACTGTGGTGTTGGAGAAGACGCTTCAGAGTCCCTTGGACTGCAAGGAGATCCAATCAGTCAATCCTAAAGAATATCAGGCCTGAATATTCATTGGAAGGACTGATGCTGAAGCTGAAACTCCAATACTTTGGCCACCTGATGCAAAGAACTGACTCATTGGAAAAGACCCTGATGTTGGGAAAGATTGAAGGCAGGAGGTGAAGAGAACGACAGAGGATAAGATGGTTAGATGGCATCACCAACTTGATGGACCTGAATTTGAGCAAGTTCCAGGAGTTGGTGACGGACAGGGAAACCTGGCATGCTGCAGTCCATGAGGTCTGCAAAGATTCAGACATGACTGAATGACTGAACTGAACTATGCCTGAGTACAAGTACTTCCCTGCCAAAAATTTCATATACACACTGGCTCCGCCCCTACCTCTTGGAGCAGCTCCTAAAAGGTATCTCCTAAGTTACTGTCCTCAGTAAGACCCTGAACAAAACTTTAACTCACAAGTTCCCTGTTGTGTTTTTCTTTAAATAGACACCATATATGTGCAATACACATGATACATGAAATGAATTCTTAAAAACACATGCAAAAAAAGCACATCTGAATGAAGGTTCTCTACTGAAAAGAGACATGAACAGGTTCAGTTGAGAAGGTATCTTTGGAATTGACCAAATATTATTGCCTTAAATATTCAGGCCTGATATTCTTTAGGATTGACTGATTGGATCTCCTTGCAGTCCAAGGGACTCTGAAGCGTCTTCTCCAACACCACAGAAGACAAAGTCCCATTTACTTCCTAGCGGTACATGGAAAAATTTTAACACTGATTGACATGGTCTTGCTTGGTCAACCAGTATATCAAGCTTTGTTTAGACAAATATAATCATTTTCTTACAGTATCCTATGAAAATAAACAGGGAGATCTGTTACCATTTGGGATATTCCAAAAAATAGTGCTAATTCTAAATAAATGTTTAAATATGAAGTTATAGAAATGCTTTGGCCAATGGAGGTTCCAGTGATTATAAATCTAAAATAATTTTTCCTTTTCCCTTCTAGGTTCTTTGCTGAGATACCCCTATAGTAAAAAGATGGATTAACAGGGGGAAAAAAAAATACAAATTGAACAACATGCATTCCTCCTCTACACATGGGAGAGACCCAGGAAAAGCAACTAATTCCCTGAAATGGCCCAAGCCATTTCCAAGCCACCATCTTAAATAACAAATATCCAGCCAAAGACACAAGAAGATGTTACAAGGAAAAAGCACGGTGAACAAGGGTAAGGTTGTTAATGCTGACATAGGTCTTTAGGTCTCTGCCTTCTATAGAAGTTCCAGAGATTCAGTCATCCTTCTCTTCCTGGTGCAGAAGGGAGATACCCTTACACAAGGAGTTTTTCCTTGTAAATTGCTCTTACAAAAGAATAAGTTCTACTCAGTTTCCAGAGTTTCATTTGTGCCTGCTATTCCTTAAAAATGGTCAGTCTAAGGGTTGTGAATTCAGCTCTCTTTTACAAGTTAAAAAGCAAGACAAAACAATAAAAAGTGTAATGAAACTGACAAAGAGTGAAGACAAATAAACAGAAGAAATGATAATGGAGCAGTACCACAAAGAGGAAGGAAGATTAATCATAAAATAGTACTTCATTAAACTTTTCCATATATATATATAAAATATCTACTTTCTGGGTATAGTTAAACTAACCAAAAAGAAAAGATGAAAAGTCAAAATTGATTATCTTATTATTACTAGTGACATTTTATGTTAAGTGATTGTTTTATAAATTTTTCAGTTGATTATATTGGATTTGCTCAAAATACAATTATATAAGCAGCAATTAATATATGTCTTATCCTTAGCAATATTTATACCTTAAATTATCATTTCTCATGTACATAGGCTATTTCAAGAACAATATTAACACTGGGGATAGTAGGCATTACTATTTTTATTATTGATATGAAAATAAAGCTTTTAATGTCTTACTCTTAAACTTGCTGCTAGATATTTGTTTCAGAGATATATATTCTTAGTAAATGGTATAGTGTATAGTGTTCTTTTACTGTACCACTATTCTGCTTGCCAACATTTAATATTCTTGCCCCAATAGTAATAAGACTGTATTGAGATTGTGAGAAGTAAGGATATTGTATTTTTCTTACAATACATCATCTGATTTCTGTTTAAATGTTATGATGCTTTGTACAAAGAATTTGGAAGTTGGCATTCTTTATTTTTGAAAAGCTTACATAATTTGTAAGTTTGCTCTTTTATGAAAGTATAAAAGAACTACTTTTTGATAAGCATTTGATTCTGGAAATTTCCTTTTGCTATATAACTTTTTAATAATTTTCATAGTTTTTCATCAACTAAAAGTTTCACTTCTTCTCTGTGGACACTTTTGTTAATTTTGGGGGGACTTTTTTAATGCGTTTTATAGAGATTTCTAATATAACATTTTGTTCACGCCATTTTTAATCTTGTGTATTTGTGTTTTCTCCTTTCTTTAAGCTCTGGTTCCAAAAAAGTCTTTAGAGTTGAAAATGTTTCCATTTTCTAATCTATTTTTTAAGTTTTTCTTTGCTATCTCCTTTTCATTCTGCAATTTTTTTTTTTTTTCAGTTAGTCTACATTTAACTTGTTCCTTAGATGCTAAATAGTCTCTCATGGCCCAGGGTATTTCTGAAACTTTACTTGGGAACTCTTCAGGATTTGCATTACATTCTTTTGAATATTCTAAGTGGTGACTAATCTTTCTCCTTTGTGTTCATGCTGTAATGTAAGAAAAGTGGCTGAATGTCATTTCAAACAAAGCTTGCCTGATAGAGTGGTTGACCAGCTTGGTCATAAAATTTTGTGTCAAAAATCATGTGCCTCTGTTATTAAATGAGGCATTGTTTTCTGTGGGTTTCATACACCAGCTCTAAAGGCAATCCATAAGAAGTTTCAAAATCTGTTTTCATCAAAAGCTCTTTAGAGGCAAACACTTCTTTGGATGTGTAAGCACTTCTTTTTGTCATTTTCAGGACTCATTACCATGTAGTCAGCTGAGCATGCATTGTGGCTAGCAATCAGAAAGGCAGATAAACCAAGAGTGCAAAGTGAGGGCTATGCAAAGCTGGGAACTCTGTGTTTGTCCTGAGCTGATCTTTTTTATTAGTCTAAAATGCAAAGTCGTCCCTTTCAAGGAAAGAAGTAGCTGCACTTATTTATAGCTATTAGACAAATATGCAGAGCAAAAATCTGTTTTTCTAAATGAAGAATGAAGCACAAGCCAGTATAAATATGTCAAAACAGAGCGTGCTTTTGATAAAGGATAATGAAGAGAGAAACTGTAAGAAAAGACATTGGTAAACGAAATTTTTATGTATCCCTTTGCCAAAGCTAGGGTTCTGAACACCCTCATAATTCCCTTACATATTGTAGTTCTGTCATTTAATGTGAATGCTAATGTCATTTATAAAGAAAGCAGTCATACTTCCTGGATAATTACTGCGTATCTATTAAAATGAATCATGTCTCGCTTTAAAATGTGCATTTATTCTTCTCCCATTCGGTTAATGCATATCTTTTCCTTCATTATGCTGCTAAAATGTCAACTTTGCTATGTTGAAGAAATCAATAATTAAATAGCTTTACGGTAATTACCTCCCAGTAACACATTTTTCCGCCTTAATAACACAAACCTAATCCACTAACATCTAAGTGACACAAATATATTGGTGAGAAGGTCATTTCGTGAAAACATAACTGTTGGGGAGGGAAAATTTTCCACTATCCTTCTAGATTTTTTTAAATTTAATGACTACATTGACACAACAGATTAACAGGATAAAAAGAAAAAAAATAATAAACACATTTTAATTTCCATATGGAGAAATGACAGAACACAAAGTTTATACTTTTTAGTCAAAGAAACAATAAATTTATGATAAATAGACAAGACAGAGTAACTAGGCTTGGGTACTAATTAGTGGAGAGTCTAAGCAGTTTGTTTACATAGCCTTCTTGCCCTGAATTCCCTGTGACTTTTACAAAGGATGTCTCTCTACCCCCTGGTGCAGGGAGGGTACGTTTCACATGGGAGATTTATTTCCTGCTTTCAGTGGAGGGTCAGCATTTCTTTTTGCACCAGCTGTTTCTCAAGTAATTTTAATTTGAAATAATCAATATGCCACAAAGGCATATTTTGGGGCTGCATGCCCTGGGTCTCATCCTAACTGAGTTTATGAACATTGTGAATCACATTTTAAACACCAGTTTCTCTATTTTGCAGGGAGGGAGGATGAAATACACAGTTAAATTGTATTATTTTCCTTTCTTTCAAAGGAATTAAATTCTTTTTTAGGTTTTTCCATTGGAAGGTGGACTGTGTTTACAATGTCGTGTAAATTTCTTCTGTCCAACAAAGTGAATCAGCTATATGTATACATATATCCTCCATTTGCCACAAAACACAAGAAAAACGCCCACAAAAACAAACCTAAAGTAATTAAGAAAATAGGAATCTACATATAAATAATTACCTTGAATGTAAATGGATTAAAAGTGCAAGTGTGGGTGCTCAATTGTGCCCAACTCTTTGTGACCCCATGGGCTGTAGCTCCTCAGGCTCCTCTGTCCATGGGATTCTCCAGGCAAGAATCCTGAAGTGGGTTGCCATTTCCTTCTCCTGGGGATCTTCCCAACCCAGGGATCAAACCCATGTCTCCTAAGTCTCCTGCATTGGCAGGCAGATTCTTAACTACTGAATCACCTGGGAATCCCAAAATGCTCCAACCAAACAACAGTGACTGGTTGAATGGATAGAAAAAATCACACACACACACACACACACACACACACACATGTCTCAAGAGTTAGAAGCACCAACTCTTGAGAGCAAACATTGAGCATCCATTCTGAGCAACTCACATGAACTTCAGCTCTACATTTAGAAAAAGCAACATTTTACTCTGTGGCTCTGGGAATTTGGAGTCAACCTTAAAACTTAACAACAATAAAAAAACTATGACTCTCGCAATAAGCTATGTCATATCTTACAAAATTTCCAGATGTTTCCTCAGTTTTCCAGTAAACTAGCCAATTTCTGTGTCTAAGCTACTAGGAACTAAACAGAAGTGGCCACTCTAGAGATTTTACCACCTCACTGGCTAAAAATGATCCCCCAGTCAAAGTAACCAGTCATGTACAAGCGGGCTTCTCACAGACATGATGAAAGGACCAGAGAAATTAGTCTCAACATGATTTCTGTACTGTAGGGGAGCACAGTTTGTCACCCCAAAATGTGTCTTTTTATCATGAGGATTATTTCAGACTGTTTTTAAGAAACAAAAGGCTCAGCTCGGGAAGAGTTTTGACAACTCCCCCCACTCCGATCCCTTAACTGCCTAAAAGGATTTAGACGGGGCCTATCCCAGGAAGAGAGCATGACAAACATTTGTTTACCAAATATTTGCTTTTCTCATCTTCTTGTAAGTTATTTTCCTCTCCTTTAAAGTCCTGAATCTGTAGCCCTTTCATTTCTGCCCCCGCCCCAGATGGCACATAAGCCTCAATTATCTAACTACTCCTGGGGTCTCATTTTTCTTATGAGGTCCCCGTATGTATGAAATTAGGTTTTCTTCTATTAATCTGTCTCATGTCAATTCAGTTCTTAGATCAGCCAGAAGAACCTTAAGCACAAAGGAAATCTTCCTCCCCTCCTCTCTGTCTGCGGGATCCAGAAGAAACACAAGTGATGAGTTCTCCTTTTCTCCCTCTGTATGTAACTTAGCAGGATAAAATACTTGTGGAGCTGGATTCTCGGGTACAGCATCTCTGGTAAAAATGTGACTGATCTGTTTCTTCCTAAGACGGTCCCTGTTTTGTCTCTGCTCTGCCATGTGTCTTGTTCCGTGTCTTCAGAGCTTGCTTTATGACGAGTGAGAATGTTCTCTGTGGAAGGTGCGTGTAGCAGTATGCACTGGTGGTCAGTAGAACGAACTAGGACTCCAAGCAGCTGTAGCCAGCTGGTCAGAAGCACAGCCAGCAGCCTAGACTTGCAACTGGTGTTTATTTGTCCAGCTGTGTGAAAGTGTTAGTCGCTCAGTCGCGTCTGACTCTTTGTGGCCCCGTGGTTGGTAGTCCACCAAGCTCTTCTGTCCATGGGATTTTCCAGGCAAGAATACTGGAGTGGGTTGCCATTCCCTTCTCCAGCAGATCTTCCTGACGCAGGGATCAAACCTGGATCTCCTGCACTGCAGGCAGATCAGCTATGCCAGCTCTCAAGGGGATTAGTCATAAGGGGGCAGAGTCCCTAAGGGGTCTTTGCTGTCTCAGCCTTCATCGTCTCATGTCTTATGCTGCCAGTGACAACAAAGGTCTTTGCCTTCATGGACTAACTCTGGGACAGAACATTCTGGATCTTATGAGCGCTGCATCCTTTGTGCACCTTGCATCTTTGGTTAAACCATAAAAAGACTTTTTCATCCAAGTTGTTATTTGAGATTAATAAAAGATTTTACTTATCAATGGCCAGATAATGGATCCTGTGAACTGGTTTTATTTAAAAGGAAACATCTTAGATGGCTCTCATTTTAAAATCAAATTTAAAAAATGGAGGTGTACACATATATTTATACATTTATATGCAGACACATATACACACACACAACACATAGCATCAGGGACTTTAATAAGATGGAAGAACAGCAATTAGAACAAAAATCAAAGTTCACTCAAACCCCTTCCTATTTGCCTTCAGCATTTACAAATATTTTTTAAAAAAATAGAGAAAGGTATCAGGACACTGGAAGTACAATTGCCCTATACGTAGGAAAAAAAATATTTTTGAAGAGAGAAAATAACAAATTGGGCAAATAAATCTTAAATGTCTAAGAACTATGTTCTTAGAAGTTATAATATCTTTAAAAACAATAGTCAAACAATAATGTGTGTTGCACCCCATTTGCAGCTGGACTTGTAGGTTAAGCTCCATTTGTGACTGGAATTCGACCAAACAGTCCTTAAGGAAATTGCAACCTAGGATTATTAGTGTCATTATGAAAAATGTTCCATTAGATAAGTTTATTTTTACAGTATACGTAAAAGCAAGGACTTTCAAATCACACAAACAGAATGGGATATCTATTTTAAATGGTGTGCAGGAACTTCCAAAAAGCTTCAAAATTCCAAAATACCTTCACCGGATTTGTTGTAAAAAGGCAGAAAACAATATAGAAGGCCACCTATCTGATTGCACTTCTGATCCAAACTGATATTCAGAGTTGAAAAGGAAATTTTTTAGGTCTTCCCCCCAAAGCTAAATGTACCCAGGGATAAAGAAAAGCATTCCAACAGAGGTGGATGGATACATCAGTCCTTGGATAAGCAACTAACTTCTCTGACTTGTCTCAACAGGCTCGTAAGTATTCTAGCCTCATAAAACCCAAGTCCTTCTTGGAGGAAAGTACATTTCTCCTCTATATCTTTGAGATGTAAACTTTCTACAAATTTCAGGAGGTAATTCTTATCAGAAGAAGAACAAAAAGGGGAAAAGACTATTTGAAAACTAAAACACATGAGAATTCATCTCTTATTTATTGCTGAGACTTCCCTGGTGGCTTAGACAGTAAAGTGTCTGCCTACAATGTGGGAGACTCAGGTTCACTCCCTGGGTCGGGAAGATCTCCTGGAGAAGGAAATGGCAACCCATTCCGGTATTCTTGCCTGGAAAATCCCATGGATGAAGGAGCCTGGTGGGCTACAGTTCATGAGATCGCAGAGTCAGACACAACTGAGCGACTTCATTTTTCACTTATGTACTTTCTATACTTAAACATATTTGAATGACAGTTTATATCTGTATTATCCCTTTATTCCTAGAATTTAAGTTCTGTTTGTTGGCTGAATTTCATATTCTTATTGTCCCATTTCCCCTCTCACCAAAAAGAGTACAAAAACACTTCATCCCCTCAATTTATTTACCTGAAATGCTCTATTCTTTGACTTTATATTCAAAGGAGAAGAAGTTATCTTTTTTCCATTATAATTTCTTTCCCTTTCGGTTCAGTTCAGTTCAGTCGCTCAGTTGTGTCTGACTCTTTGTGATCCCATGAATCGCAGCATGCCAGGCCTCCCTTTCCACCACAAACTCCTGGAGTTCACTCAAACTCATGTGCATCAAGTCCGTGATGCCATCCAGCCATCTCATCCTCTGTTGTCCCCTTCTTCTCCTGCCCCAAATCCCTCCCAGCATCAGAGTCTTTTCCAATGAGTCAACTCTTCGCATGAGGTGGCCAAAGTATTGGAGTTTCAGCTTTAGCATCAGTCCTTCCAATGAACACCCAGGACTGATCTCCTTCAGGATGGACTGGTTGGATCTCCTTGCAGTCCAAGGGACTCTCAAGAGTCTTCTCCAACACCACAATTCAAAAGCATCAGTTCTTTGGTGCTCAGCTTTCTTCAGAGCCCAACTCTCACATCCATTCATGACCACTGGAAAAACCATAGCCTTGACTAGACAGACATTTGTTGGCAAAGTAATGTCTCTGCTTTTGAATATGCTATCTAGGTTGGTCATAACTTTTCTTCCAAGGAGTAAGTGTTTTTTAATTTCATAGCTGCAGTCATCATCTGCAGTGAATTTGGAGCCCCAAAAGATATCTTTCCCTTTAGCTTTGTAGTTATTAATCAACTTTTTTCTGGCACCAAATTCTACATCAAGCACCTCATCTAACTCACTTTTTTTTTCTTTTGCTTATGCAGAGATGTAATTTTTTCTTTATACCTATAGTTCAATAATTTCAATATTATTATAGTGCCTTTCCATTGATAAGTTTTATCAAATTTTCCTCTCTTCCTTACAAATTAAGATCTTTTATTCAACTGATATATTCTCATTCTATCTTTAAATACATGTCTCCTCCATTTGTTCTCAGAGTCAGTTATACATGTATAGATATCTTTAGATTTTTCTTCTATATCTCTTATCTAATCTAGTGTTATTTGACTTGTTCCTTTTTCTACATTGTTAAACATAGAAAACTTATTTCCCAGTTCTTTATCAGGATTTAATCTACCTTCTCCTTTTGTTACTGTTAATGTGGCTCATCTCTATTGCTTTTATGCTTCAAAATATTAACACTTTTTATTTGAGCCCTTGTATCTCAGCAATGTATTTTTAGGAAAATATGTAACTGGCACTCTGAGGATGTGAAAAACTATTTTATAGAATATTCCTGTTTCTTTGTGCAATTACTCTTATGGTGTATTATTTCTATCTGCTTTTATGCATGTTTCTCAATTTTTAAATTTCTTTTAAGTTGGAAGATAATTGCTTTACAATGCTGCATTGGTGTGTGCTGTACAATAACGTGAACCAGCTGTAAGGATACATATTCCTCCTCCCTCTTGAGCTTGCCTCCCACCCCCATCCCATCTCTAGGTCATCACAGAGCACTGAGCTGAGTTCCCCATGGTGCACAGCCGCTTCCCTCTAGCTGTCTGTCTTACACATATAGTGTATCTGTGTCAGTACCACTCTCTCATTTGTCCCCCACAGCCCTGCTGTGTCCACAGCCCGTTCTCTCCATCTGCATCTCTATTCCTGCCTTGCAGATATGTTCCTTAGTACCAGTTGTCTAGATTTCATATACATGGATTAATGTATGATTGTATATCACACATTAATATATAATGTTTTTCTCTTTCTGACTTACTTCTCATATATATGAATTAATGTATAATTTCATATCATACATTAATGTATAATTTGTTTTTTTCTTTCTGACTTACTTCTCTGTATAGCAGGCTCTAGGTTCATCTACCTCACTTCAACCAACTCATTCATTCCTATTCACGGCTGAGTAGTATTTTATTGTATATATATATACCACAACTTCTTTATCCATTCATCTACTGATGGACATCTAGGTTGCTTCCATGTCCTAGCTGCTGAAAATATTGCTGCTAAAAAGATTCTTTGTTTTCCTCTCTTGTCTCCTACTAGTCCTTTGCTATTTATTTTTGAGGTAGGTTGGCTGTTTGGTGCAGGATGGTATTGGGAAGGAAGGGATAGCATGGCAGGATGGGTATGATGGCACAGCTGCAGATGCTCCCTGGGTGTGTTAGGACACTTGAAGGCTTGTGTCAGTGAGGCTCCCAGCCAACGCTCTGGTGGAGGGCCCTCTCCGCTTTGCTCTGACACTCACTGCCTCCTTCCTCTCCTTCACAGCCTCTCACTTCAGAGAGCGCCCCTCATCTGATGGATCTGGTTACAGAACATAGAAATGACTCATCTGCATAGCTTTCCCCAAACTCACCTTCTTTGTTCAATTTGCTTCAATACGGTTTGTCTTCTCTACCAATGTCAGGTCATATTAGTGACTCAGATTCTTATAACTTCACATAATGGTTGTCACCTTGCTTATTTAACTTATATGCAGAGTACATCATTAGAAACACTGGGCTGGAAGAAGCATAAGCTGGAATCAAGATCACCAGGAGAAATACCAATAACCTCAGATATGCAGATGACACTACTCTTATGGCAGAAAGTGAAGAGGAACTAAAAAGCCTCTTGATGAAAGTGAAAGTGAAAGTGGCTTAAAGCTCAACATTCAGAAAAATAAGACCATGGCATCTGATCCCATCATTTCATGGGAAACAGACGGGGAAACAGTGGAAACAGTGTCAGACTTTATCTTTTTGGGCTCCAAAATCTCTGCAGATGGTGATTGCAGCCATGAAATTAAAAGACACTTACTCCTTGGAAGGAAAGTTATGACCAACCTAGATAGCATATTCAAAAGCAGAGACATTACTTTGCCAACAAACATCTGTCTGGGTAATGGTATGGTTTTTCCAGTGGTCATGTATGGATGTGAGAATGGGACTGTGAGAGCTGGACTGTGAAGACAGCTGAGCACCAAAGAATTGATGCTTTTGAACTGTGGTGTTGGAGAAGACTCTTGAGAGTCCCTTGGACTGCAAGGAGATCCAACCAGTCCATCCTGAAGGAGATCAGCCCAGTATTCTTTGGAAGGAATGACGCTAAAGCTGAAACTCCAGTACTTTGGCCACCTCATGTGAAGAGTTGACTCATTGGAAAAGACTCTGATGCTGGGAGGGATTGGGGGCAGGAGGAGAAGGGGACAACAGAGGATGAGATGGCTGGATGGCACCACCGACTCAATGGACGTGAGTTTGAGGGAACTCCAGGAGATAGTGATGGACAGGGAGGCCTGGCGTGCTGCAGTTCACAGGGTCGCAAAGAGTCAGACACAACTGAGCGACTGAACTGATCCGAAATGAAAGAATCTTTAGATTTCTCTTTTAAGATGGCACTGGTTGCCCAGAGCACCAAGAGCTCCTAGACCGCTGAAAAGATTTTACAATGAACATCTGTGTATTGTCTAGATTCTAGCACTAAGGTTTTACTGTTTTTATTTAATCACATATCTATCCATTTATCTAGTTCTCTTCCCCACTACCAATGAATTAATCATCTTTGTTGTTTAAAAAAAAAGTGAAGAATAGCAATTTGCCAGGGGAAGGTGACTATGAAGTAGTAAAATTTCATTTATAATGGCAGTCAGTTTAGAAATCATAGGTATAATGAAACTCTTGTATAGCCCTTTGATAAAAATGAGTCATGTTATCAAGTAATAAGTACTATAATCAAGAATTATTTTATAGGATATTATTATAAGAATGAAACTTGCATTAATAGCCAGGTTCATAAATTTCTTCTCTGTGTGACTTGGTCGCTTGGGGCATCTTGTCTCAAACAAAAAGTTTATTCTAATATCATTCATATCGTATAAAATTAAAACATATAAGTTCTTTCCATACGGCTCAACTTTCTTGATTCTGTCACAAGCTACCAGCGACATGCAATACCATATGTCACCATCACACCAAAGAGGACCTTGGTTCTCAAATGCATTTGTCGAGGGTGGGAGCTGTTGCCTATTACAAAAGCTTCAGAGTTTTTTCACTCTGCAGAGTCATACACAGAATCGACTAGAATTGTTCATATACTTAGCTCTCTGCTGCAGATTTGACATTTGAGACTATTGCATGGAAGATCAGCTAACAAGTGATGTTCTTTCGGGGATTATGTCAGGAAATGTTAAAAAAGAAGTACAAGATTAAGTCCTCGAATTGTGAAGGGGTCAGGAATTAAGACCAGTTTGCATTTCTTTCTTCATTATGGATCAAAATCAGGATGAAGTGAAAAGAAAAAAAAAAAATGAGTGCAGTTCAAGTAGATTTTCTGCTCCTTGGCTTCTACTAACAATAGCAGTATGAGGTTAATCTCACTGGGATAAAACCTATCAGTCTGGAGGGGTACAATCTGAAGAAGAAGGGCCAGCATGGGGAGATGGGAAATTGAACACAGTGGCCACCGTGGCTCCAAGTATACATCACATGGAGAGAAAGGGAGCTTTCAGAGTTAGAGAAAGAAATGAGTGAAAGTTAGCAGCAAAAGATGCTGTTTGAAAAATTAAAATGGCATTAGGTAATCTTAGTAACTGTGGTATGCTGCTACTACTAAGTCACCTCGGTCGTGTCCGACTCTGTGCGACCCCAGAGACAGCAGCCCACCAGGCTCCCCCGTCCCTGGGATTCTCCAGGCAAGAACACTGGAGTGGGTTGCCATTTCCTTTTCCAGTGCATGAAAGTGGAAAGTGAAAGTGAAGTCACTCAGTTGTGTCTAAGTCCTAGCGACCCCATGGATGCAGCCTACCAGGCTCCTCTGTCCATGGGATTTTCCAGGCAAGAGTACTGGAGTGGGGTGCCATTGCCTTCTCCGAGTAACTGTGGTATACCATCCCCCAAAATGATCATCAACAATTCCTTCTATCTTTGTATCAGACAGGGCTCCTCCCATCAGGAGGATTCCCTTTTCCATGAATTGGTGGCCTCGTGACTGGCTTTGATTAACTAGAGGTGGTAGAAGTGTGGCTCAGGGACTTCTCAGACCAGGAATTAAGAAGACTGGCATGTTTGACAGCAAAAAACGAAATTCTGTAAAACAATTTGTCTTCAGTTAAAAAAAATAAATAAATAATTACCCGCTCCCCCCCTCCACCATGACCAAATAAAAAGAAGACTGGTAGCTTCCACTTTCTCCCTCTGAGAACACAGTTTCCATGTTGTCCAGGATAGACCAGTGGATGAATAGAGGCCTTAAGAAGAGAGGCTTTGATAGAAGGGGAATTCTTTCTATAGTTCAAATCCCATCCCAGTTCAAGCTGAATGCAGTTACGAGTGAACCCAGTTGTAATCACAGAACAGAACTGCTCACCAGAGCCCACCTAACACATGGGTTGATTGTACTAAGCAAGCCACTAAGCTTTAAAATGGCTTGTTAAGTAGTAATGCATATTGGAAACAGTAACGTTCCTTATGTAACTGGTATATGCCAAACTTTCTGAGAAGTACTTCATCCGTGCTTTCTCATTTAATTTTCAAATCCCTCTGGTTTTCTTTCATAATATCATTGCTTTATGTCAAGCCCTCCTACTTGCTTCAACAGAAAAAAAAAAGAGGATAAACAGCTTTCAAGTTGGAGTCCTAGACTTCTGACTTGATCCAATCCCCAACTGATCCTCTCTGCTGTCAGTAGAGAGAGTTATGTAAAATGCAAATTAAGCCATGACCCAGCTACGAATTCCAATTTCTCTCTCATCTGCCCCTCTGGTATATTTCTCAGCTGTGCTCCAATACTACCCCATTACTTGCCCCTCCTCCAGCTTCACCCATGATGTCTCTTGCATCTGTAACTTTACCCCTAAAGGACCTTCTCTATTGTCATTAACTTCATCTACAAAATTTTTGTGTATCCTTCAAAATGAAGACAAAACCCAAAACTTTTGTCTTTAGAATGAAGCTCATATGTCATCTCTTCCAGGAAGCCTGTCTTGACTGTATCAGCCCAGGACCATATCACGTGTCCCTTCTTGAACTACATAGAAAACCATCAATACAGTCATTATAACAACTTTGCCACAACACTGTCTCTATTTGTTTATATGTTGGTCATCTACAGTAGACAATAACTCTGTGAAGACAAGGATTTGCTGTTCCCAGCAGTTGCTTTCTAGTCATGGGACCTTAAGCATGTTCTTAAGCCCTCTTGGCCACCACGGTCTTTGTCTGGAAAGCAAGATCTCTTGCACAGAGTTTTGTTGTGAAGATTAAATAAGTGGGCCAAGTAGCATGCTTAGAACAAGTTACACCTTTTAACTCATTATTGCTCAATATGTTTGTTGAACATAATTATTCTGAAAAGACAGATGATATTTGGTGGAGAAAGGGGTTAGAAGGGACGAGGGAGAAAGGAAGGGATGTATGCAAGATGGAAGCAAGATTCTACCTAAATTCAGTAAATGGTCTCACCAAACATCCAAGCACTCAGACCACACGCTCAGGAATTCAGACCAAAAACTCAGGAGGCACTCCTGAGATGTCCCAGAGCTCTGTACTCTTCATATTCAATCATTGGTATACATCCCTGACTCCCCAAAAGGCATGCTGAATCTGTCCATTTATCTCTATGTCAGTGGACACCCCCCTAGTCTAAAGCATCACTATTCTCTTTGTAACTAACCACAGTAGCTTTCCAATGGGCTTCTACTTTCCCCCTTGTCCTTGGCCCTTTAGAAATTCATTCACAAAAGAGTATTGAGAATGACCTTTAAAAATGTCACTTAGGTATTTTAAATGCTCTGCTTCAAGCCACTGCAGTCGTGGTATTCTCAAGGTCCTACCTGGCGCAGCCTCACCTACCTGTTGCATGCCATCCATACTCCCTCTCTTCTTCTCCAGGCACAGGGGGCTCCTTCTAAGTCCCCACTAAGCCTTTCCAGCCATATGAACTCTGTGTACCACACATGCGTGGCTGATTCTCCTGTTTTTGTTCTCCCAATAGTCTTCTTTTTCGTCTTTCAAGCCTCAGCTAAACCACCTCCAGTCTTTCTCTTGCGGCAGCACTGTTCTGTTGGAGCACTTACCTGAATCCTAAGTAAATTACTCATTTTTCTGTGTACTTGCCTAAAGTGCGTCTTCCACACCAGATTCGAAATTAGAAGGAAGAAAGGGGTAAGGACACAGAATGTTAGCTAACTACAGTGGTACTTACTGGGATTTAAGTATTAATTCACTTAAAGATTTATATTCAGAGGCCGATTCCCCAAGAAGAGAGATAATTTTTCAAAACAAATAATTTTACAAGAGGTAATTCTGTAACTTAGTGACTCCTCTATGCCAAATGCTCTGTGCTAAAATGCATTATTAACTTATCCTTTCTCTTTTTTTGTATAAGAAACGTATAGCAGAGCACAGCAATACCAGGTATCAATAAGGCTCCAACACAGACTGAGCAGGGAATCTCCTCATATGCAATGCAGAACAGATGCAATGGTTTCTAAGCTAGCTCCAGGGGCAAAATCTTGGCTGGATTTTTTCATACAGATCTATTTCTTTATCTGGCAGAGAAGTTCTTATGGGAGGCAGTAACAGGAGATGTGACGTCTTTCGAGCTATTTTCCTGAACTTTCTAAATCCTTACATCCACCAAGTACAGAGGAAAAGAAAAGCCAAACTCTTTGAGTTGGGTGAAGGTTGTCATGGTGTCATTGTGTTTTTTTCGTTTTTGATCAGCCAATTCAGTATACCTCTGAGTGACACTGGCTGCCAATGAGAACGCTTTTCCTGATGCGACTTGGTATTTGGATAAATGGGAACCCTTTACAGATGGAGTTTCACAGAACGGCATGAAATTCAGCAAAACCAAATATATTGGTGAACAGTGTATGCCACCGCTTTAGCCAAATACCAGAACCCATGATTGAACCACTGGAGCCCCCCTGACCGAGGCTCCAAACACAAATGTGTGCTTAACTGGGACAGAATTCAAGAACACCCCCAGTTTAGTTGTTGTGCAATCTAAAACATAACAAGGATATAATAGCTTTTTAGAGCATCGATATCAAGGTGTATGCAAACAACTCCAGGGGGATTTCCAACAATAAGGATGATGTTAAATCCAAATGTTCTCTGAATATTCTCTAGGTAGCTCTGAGGACTCCCATGGAATATGATGGTTAAAGGATCAGATTAACTTGAATCATCACTGCTTGTCCCTGTCTTATGCCTACCTGATATTCTTCCACTCCTCCCCTCTCCTTTTTGGTCTTATGCATTTTTCTTTTACTCTGTGATCCTCATTTGATCAGACTGCATAGAATTTTCAGTACCCAGGGCTACTATACGAATCCAGAACATCAAGATCATTTTATAAGACATTATGTGAGCCATGCATGGCTTTTCCTTCAACTCTTTTCTAGGAATCGCTTCTCTCAAATTGTCCTGGAAGCATTTGTTGAGAACAATCAATAACATTTCATCCATCTGATAAATGAATGAATATATAGAACAGGGATCTGAGACTTTTACTTTATTTAACCCGGAATATAGATTTGTAAGAGATTTCCAGAATTAATAGCATGCCAAACACAAGTGGATATTTAAGGAAACTGGATTTCTTGTGTTTGGACATCTGACTATTTCCCTCCTCAGTTTTGTACACGCAGACCTAAGTGGTATCGTCAGGAGTTACCATGATTAACCGTGTATTTCTTTTTCTACTCCATGCTCCCAAAACTTCTCAGGAGAAGCCTTGGGAAACACCAAGCTTCAAGAGGAGAATAGAAGGTGTGGATCCGCAGGAAGAGACTAAGACCTGGTGGTCAGCTGGAAGAATGAGCAGAGGGACGGACGCAGCTTAAACTTGGTCTCATAAAGCACTTGTGGAGAATACATCCACTAGAGACAGATGCAGTCCCTTCACATGTTGAGCTGGCACGCCGCCTAAGCTAACAGTTCCTCCATGCCTGCCATTCTATATTTTATAATAGCTTTAACTTAAAAAAGTAATTAAATATTTAGGGTTAAGTTCTTATACTAAGCTCCAGGCTACACGGCAGAGTAAAATGCAACTAGAGATTCAAATAATCTCATCAAATCCTCTTCTACCTCCTCAAAAACTCTGCAGAAAGAACTTCCCTGGAGTCCATTTGGATTTAGCTGCAGTTATGTGCCTGCCAATGTCTACAGTATACTATGGGGTTTACTGGTGAAATAGTTTGAGTTTGGGAACCACTAAGGGGGGAAGAAAAACTTCATCTCCTTGTAGAAGGCACTCTATGCATAATCTTTGTTGCCATGAAAACGTGTGCAGTCACTGCAAACAGTGGAAATTTCAATGAATTTTAAAATACTTCAGTATTTTGGGAAAAAACTTCTTTTTAAACAAACAACTTCTAAAATCACTTTAATTCTTCTATTATTCTTGACTGTAGAGGAGCAAAACTCACATATCTTAATCTCTTAGCTATATCTAACGGGACTTCCCTGGTGGCACAGTGGATAGAATCCACCTGCCAATGCAGGGGACACGGGTTCAATTCCTGGTCCCGGGAGATTCCACAGGCACAGGGGCATCTAAGCCCGTGCAGCACAGCTACTGAGCCTGTGTGCCCTAGAGCCTGCGCTGTGTAACAAGAGAAGACTCTGCAATGAGCGGTCTGAGCACCACAACCAAGAGTAGCCCGTGCTCGCTGCAACTACAGAAGGCCCACTCATAAACGACTCAGAACAGCTAAAAACAAACAAAATATACCTAAAAATCACTGTCTTCATGAGCTAGAGATTCTAACATGTTCTTGCCATTATCATCCAAGTGACAGCATCGATAAGGGTTGTGAACGTTCCTTCAGCTGGGACACAGAAACTACTCTCACATCACACGTGAGATGGCAAAGGTGCTAGTTAGTAAACGCTTACTTCGGTCCACTGATGAGACAGCAGTTTCCTGACAGATTTAACATCACTCCCAGAAGCCCCATCTCTATCTCCAGAGCTGGGGGAGTGATTTCTTTACTCCAGATGGCACATGTGTGCTGTGCTTAGTTGCTCAGTTGTGTCTGACTCTTTGCGACACCAAGGACTGTAGCTCACCAGGCTCTTCTGTCCATAGGAATTCTCCAGGCAAGAATACTGGCATAGTTGCCAGGCCCTCCTCCAGGGGATCTTCCCAATCCAGGGATGGAATCCAGATGACCCGCATTGCAGAGGGAATCTTTACCAACTGAGCCACCTGGGAAGCCCAATGGCATGTATGACTAACTCAGTGGTGATCTCTGTACCTGATATTCTGCAGGTACACCAACCTCAAGTTCAAGTCCACCTAAGGACGGTGAGTATCTCATTCAGCTAAAGAACATTGCTACTTGAAATAACTGGTCACTTGTTTCAGACCTATACTAGCTTTGGAAATACTTCTATTTGTCATTTTATTTTGCTATGTGCAGACAAAGCCAGATTGAATAAGCACCTCGAGGGGCAGCACAAGAGCACATCAGTGAGTGACTTGGTTCAGATGTTTTAGGAGTGGACTCTAGCCATTTTGAGCAGGGGCAGAAGTGATCATCCTTTCCTTAGCAACTATGAAAGACTGAATTACATGTCTGTCAAAACAGGGAGACGGCATTGCCATGGTGCCCTTCAGCAGCATCCATCCTATCCACTGGGAATTTACTATAGTAGTATCTGCCGCAGTGTCTTCAGGGTAACCCAACTAGGGTACAGTTCCTCTGAGACTGCTTAAAGATAGGCTGGTGAGCACAATGCCATCCAAAGTCTTACCGGTAACTTTTACAAGCTCTGCTTTGTTGGATTTCTCTTCCAGCTGGTCTCTCAGGGTTACTCATGAAGCATCATTTCCCACCTGTCCTGGCTCTGGCTCCTGTCATTAACCTGTATTGACAGGTAGTGTCAGAAACACACCAAGATGCTCTCCCCACTGCCTTCTCAGGTCAGAAGAAATCAAAGTCCATAATCACTTGCATAATTCTCAACTCTGACCTCACAGGTTCTGGATTCAGGGAGCTGATCTTTTCAAATCTGATACAATAATGGAGTTAAGGCTGGTACAGAGTTATTAAAATGTCATGATCAAGTATGTTTTATCATTTGGTACATGGATGTAGAAAATCACACTCTATTTGACTTATGGTCTATTCTACCATCTTGGATAAAAACGGTTATGAGAACAGTAGAGAAAGGTGCTTCAGATAATAGTTAAAGGCTTTAGAATCAGATTAAGCCAGACTGGAATTCTGACTGCACTTTATGTCTATATGACCATGCCAAATCACTTATCTACCCTGAGTGCTTTTATCCTCATCTCTAACATGGATGATATTGACTCCATGGGTTCGTGGGACTGTTTACCGAGATAATTCAGGAGAGACACAGTTTCTACACAAAGCAAATAACCAACAAATACTAGGCAAATAAAGTGCAAAGACTTGATCAGGAGTTTCGAGCCTTGTGTGCTAAATCTGGCTTCACCATTGCCAGTACCTGAATTTGAAAAACTCTTGCAATGTCTCAGTCTCATATTCTCATATAGAAAACCGAAAAGCAGGGCTACCTTAGTCCAGTTGGTATTGCTTACCAACACCAGCATTTTCTTTTAAGCATAATTTTACATGGAACCCCATTACATAAAACTAAATAAAGGAGTTAGATGCTTCTGGTTGAAGTAGGGAGACTCATAAACAGACATACACACTACCTGTATATTTACATACACACACACACACACACACACACACACAGAGTTATGCTAGCAGCAAGAAGAAACAAGTCTCTAAATTCATATAACCTCGACAAATAACACTCCAGGAAAAAAGCTCAGCAGATATTCTGGCAGATCCTCAAATAACGACTATTGTTTTTATAGGCTCTTGCACTGAATTTCAATGAGCTGAATTCCAACTTTCATTCATATTTAATGGACAATTGTCCAACTAATCTATACTAAGGAGGTTTCTTTTCATCTCAACAGTCACATTCTTTCCATGTAAGCAATGCAATGCTAAGTACTTACAGTGATTGCAATTTCTTCCAAGAAAATCTATGGCACTTAAATATAATCAGTACCTCGCTCAGGACAACTTGTGTCATCAATATACTCTCTTGTTGAGTAATCAAAGCATGAAATTTAGTTTGGCATTTTTTTCCCACCTCCTGTAAAACCGAAATGCATTTGTGGGGTAAATATGCTGCTGTTGGGCAGATCTGCAAACGTTAACTTTTGAAAGGGAATGTGAGTATTGTTATTTAATTTAGAAAGAGAACACCCTTGTACATGTGCACATTAGTAGTATCAATGTATGTATCATCATTGCCTAGCTGCTTAATTGTTTCATTATGTGATTTGATTTAAATGACTGCTAGGTTGACACTGGGGTGGTCTGGAGCAAGTTCAAGATGACAGCCTGGGATTCACAACATGAAGGGCCAGCACTGAGTGGGGTAGAGAGCTTAGGCAGGTATCAGCCAGCAGAGGTACCAAGGTGGATCCCACTGAGCCTTGGAGTGAGTGAAGGCTCACAGATGAACAAAGCCCATTACTCCAGAGAACATCTTGGGACATTGGAGAGGCTGTATGATGAACACAGCAGCAGCGGCAGCCCAGAAGGTCAGGAAAGGAAGTCAAAGGTGCCAGGAGTCAGACCTGTGAGAGGATATGTGTGTGAGGGGATTTAGGGGGTAGGGTAGGGGATTGGGTGTGACTACGTAGGCTTGGTGAGAAGGCTGCTCCCCAAAGAAGCAGCTGTTATTCAGTTCTTGAGCATGTGTACCCAAGTCTTCCAAGAGAGGCCAGAAATCTGGATTTCCATGGGAAATATTTGATTGTTAAACCTTGTCAATAACTTCATCTGTTGTTTGAAACACCGTGGAAATGGAAGCAACCTATGCTGGCCAAATGGAATACTTCTGCAGGATCTACAAAGCCCTCGGGTTTCAAGTAAATTTAAGCATTCAGGCCCGAAATTCTATATTCAGGTTTCATGCCTATAAATTCAGGGATTTAGGGGGAAACTATGAACATTTTTCCGCTTTTGTCATAATTCATTCCTTTATGTCTGAGTGATCCCAATCATCAAGTTATCTTAGTATTTATGAGAGGCCAAATTCATTCTTCATTTTGGATTCCAAAGAAACATCCTCAAAATCAAGAAATATTGCAGTCTGTTCAGGGGTGGTCTCACCTTCTTAGCTAGCCTGCTCTCTTCAAGAAATGCTGGGCTGAACTCCCTGTTCCCCACCATTCTTTCATTAGCCAAAAATATCTCACAACCTAGCAACGCGTTGCACAAAGGGTTTGGCTGTTTCATAGGATATGGCATTGGGGTCCAAGGCAATTTAAATGCATGTAGGAATAGGGTCAAATTCAAAATCAAATGAAGTTGCTCAGTCATACAGTCATTAATACATGTTTTTCTGTAGAAGATGGATAGGGGGAAAAGTATTACTGTTATCACACAAAATAAAAAATACTTTTACTCCTTTTATCCCCATGAGACTTTATTCTCTTCACAGTGCTTTCGGAAGGGAGGGCAATGGAAATGCACGTATGTTGTGGGGGTGCCAGTCCAGCTCTCTGTCCCCTCTCTCCCTGGGCGCTCACCCTAAAGTCTCCACCTGGGTCTCCAGCTAGGGAGACCCGCTCCTAAATGAGAATGTTGGCCCTTCCTTCACCATTCAGCCTGAAGAGGCCTCCAGGGGAATTCTGACACCTCAGAATCTCCAGAACACACTCAAAAGTAGACAGTGGATCCACGAGCAGACGCCTTTTGAGACTGCAAAGGAGAAGGGGATTGGAAAACTCTAAATGGCACAGTATAAACAGGAAAAGATGCAGAGTGGAGTCACCGAGAGGAAAGTGGGCCCTGGAGGCGCTGAGGAAGCCAGCGGAGCAAGCATGTTGAAACAGCAATTAACGTAACTCTCCCGAATGGCTCAGACTTTCCTGTAACTTCACTGCTTTTACATATAGACAACTTTTACCCCCTTTAGGCACCAGTTCTTATCATCTATTAAAACTCCCCTAAACACAAAGCAAGTTTCAAAGTAGGTGGTTACAACAGTCTCAGAGCCCAGGAAAGTGAAATGGCAGAATCCTCTGACCTCCGAGGGAAGCTATTTCATTACACTGAAGAAACACAGGAAGCAGGAAAGAGAGAAAACAGTTTCCTTTTTAGATGACATGATCAAATGGATTTTACTAAGTGCAAAATGTACATCACTATTGCTTCCCTTTGATGGAAGACATTTGACTCACTGCTCTGAGGCTGGTATTAACAACAAAACCGCAGCAAAAACCGAGAAAGGAAATTAAGTGGAAACTGTATCTCCCCTTCATCTTCTTATTTTGTAAACTTTGCTTGGAACTATTAAGTGACTTCTTTCAAGTGCAT
The DNA here is from genome assembly GCF_042477335.2 of Ovis canadensis. Lineage (NCBI taxonomy): Eukaryota > Metazoa > Chordata > Mammalia > Artiodactyla > Bovidae > Ovis > Ovis canadensis. The sequence goes on along the minus strand of NC_091257.1, from coordinate 24,711,875 downwards.
GACATCTATTCATTATTTCGCTTTCTTTGTAATTTGGGGGAATACAGTCAGCACCTCCTAGAAGGGTGTCTTTTATCACTAATCTTCATGAAAAAGAAAAACATCCACTTGAACACCGAACTTTATAATGCTCAGTTTATCAATCTCTGAGTAATATATTGCACAGCTCTATTAAATATGAAAATAAATCACTGAAATACACTTGGCCAGCAGAGCTTGAATTGTTAGAATGAGTTAACAGGGAATTCATCTGATTAATTAATAAGTAATGTGACCCTGGATGAAAACCGTGTCTTTCTAAAGAGCTCTGAGTGCTCTTGCATCATCTTGCTTTCCTCAGACAATCTAGAGAGTGAAATGAGATGTCAGAGCTGAAAGTCGCATGACTGACTTGCAGGAGAATCAGTCTTTAGCCCCTCATTTTTAGGAACATGTCATAAAACACTGAATCATCATATTTCTCTAATTTTAAGAAATAGCATTCGGTATTTACAATGTAACATATGTAACATTCTAAAATCATACCATGTCACCAGGGGTCAAGTGGAATCATAAAACAAAACCAATTATTTCTAGACAAGATAATCATTATTTAACCATCTGAGGGTAAAGAGGTTTAAAGACATAAGAGCTGATGCAACTCAAAGCGTAAAACAGGATAACAGTAACGTCATGATTATCTTGTGGACTTTCAGTAACTCTGCATCAAAGAAAGGATTTAAATGCCTAAAAAAGAGAAGACATTTAAAAGTATCACTCTGTTACATATTAAATATTAGAATAAAATCATAACATTAGCCAGAATAGCTTTGGTGTTTGGGGAGGGGGTTAAATGACCTGGAATCTTAACTTCTGCTATGACCTTGAACCTATGACCTTGGAAGACTCACATAATCTTCCTGAGTTCCAGTTTTCTCATCTACAAAATGATAATGCCACCATTTAAATCAGTGGAGGTACTTGAAAGCACAGTGTAAACTATGTGGCTGTCTAATAATAGAATAGTGTATTATTACTATTATATGTATATTTTATTTGTAGGAGGCCCTATGGAGGGATAGGCTGGAGAGGCTAGCCAATATCAATCCTGCTTCTGATACAGCAAAATTGTGGCCTTGCTGTTGTTGGACACAAAGAAAGATTTTCAAGCTTTCATAAATGTGTATTTACAGGGCTGTGTATTGGTAACAGAAACCGATTTCTGATCAAAGGTTGCAAATGGCAGTCTTTATATTACAGCCGGTCTGCACATTTTTTTGTTTGGCTCAAACATGATTTTTAAAAGAATGCTCATTTCCAACACTTAAAAATGAAAAATTTTAACATAAGATTCTGAGTTTCTGTGTGTTCTCTCTAAACATCAAATTGCTGCAGAAATTCCCTGGGAATTCCTGTTAAGCAATCATCCTTGAAGCTGAGTTTCTGCTGTCTTCTTCTGAAGGCGTCTCCCCTCTGCTGTTTGCTTTATTTCCCACACAGACTGCTTTATTCAAATGGTTGCTGGCAGTCTCTTTAGGAATCTCAGTTTATAATATTTCTTACGTGAAGGTGAAACACCAGGCTATTGTTCTATAAGTCTTTATGGCTCTTCTCACGTCCCTGTGGACGGAATACATGGTTGTGCTTCACTGATCTGGGGTTTGAGGGAAGACTTGATTTGGTCAAAGGACTGCCAGCGGATGTGACGTGAGCAGAAGCCTTCACCACGCTTGGGCGTCTGGCCTAGCTCGGTGTTTGTTTTTCCTGAGGCGCGTATGCCCCAGGCAGTTGCTGCCCCTTTACTTTGAGCCCTACAGCTAACACACGGAATGGAACTGAGTCCTTCCTTCCAGACCTGAGCCTGAAGCCAAGGTCAAAGTCCAGCCTGAAGCCAAGGTCAAATTCCAACCTGAAGCAGAGTTGCTTTGGCCCAATGTAAATTAAAAGAATAAATTAAAATAAGTGCTTATTGCTGCAACTCACTGAGTTATAGGTTAGTTTGTTAGGCAGCATTATTACGCTAGTAGCTGACTGATACATTTGTGGGTAAGATAAACCTCCTTCAAATGCAAACTAAAACATATTTGTAGTATGTGTGCCTGTGTAGATGTATACACATCTCTGTGTCCACCTGGAAACTTTAATATTTTAAGGAGTGTGAGCCAGTTATCAGTGATAAACGCATTTGTAATATATCACTAACATCCTCTCAGGAAGATAAACAAGCTTAAACAGTTCCCAACTTTCCTTGTTTTTCACTCTTTCCCTCTTAAATATAAATTTAAGCTCTTTCAGAGGAGTTAATATAGAGACTCAGTGTTACTTTTTGTAATGACTGCAATGTTATGACAGACATACCCATACACACCTTTTATTTCTTATTTATTGCTTCATTTTATTTTTGTGACTGAATTTTAGTACCCTAAGTTAGGCTATTGTTTTATAAATGGTATCTGCTCACAGATACATATTTTTTAAATGCTTCATGTTACCTATTTCAAAGGATGGAAAAGCTTGGTTAACAGAAATAAGCCATGCAGTTAGTCGCACCTCCTTCTTATCCAACGATGCACTGTGATTTTATGTTAAGATTTCCAAAGTTGTTACAATGACATTTGCCAAAAATTAAGGATTATAAAATCTCCTTGCAAGATTCTCGGTACAAATAAATGGCTTGAAAGAATGCTACACATACAGCATAAAAATCCCAATAATGAAGTATTATATAGAATAGAACATATCATGTTAAAACACACCACTTTTTCAAATGGGCTACAATATGCATCATTAAACATGAAGAAAATACAGGCTTGCTAGACATGCTTAGTAGGCTGTAGTACATCCTGGGTTTCCAAAATAACCTTAACGCTTCCAGTTCCAAGAGACAACATCACAGCCTCCAGGAATATAGAGTGCCTTTGGCAATCAAAAGTCAAAAAAATCAGCAGAAATTTCCGGAGAGGAAGAAAAATGCATATATATATATACACACACACACACACACACATTAAGACACACAAAAAAATCTTTTAGTGATGAACTTCAGATAAAAATGGAGCCCAGAGAGAAACAACTCTAGATGTATTTTAAAATAGTGAAATTGTTGGCTTGTAAACATGAATGTTAACAAACACAATTTACAAGATTTAAGACTGGGGTGGCTTTGCCCTTGCGCAAATGAAAAAAGACAAAGTGGAAAGAAATGAGCAGCTAAAGATAATTTATGCAAGTGTGGGACTTCCTCACCCTTTGTTATAACAAGACCTTCTTCATTTGAGAAAGGATGGGCTTGTCAGCATAAGCCACAAGCCAAAAAATCACTTTTGTAAGAAGTATAAATAAATGTTCTTCCTTTTAGACATTTATCTATTATTTACCAAGAAATTGTCATGAAAATCTAAAATCACTAAGAATTCTGTGTGAATAGCATCTCCTAGATTGTGCCATGCACAGTCTGTACAATCTGAGGCACTTCTCCGGAGTTGGATAAATTGTCACCAGCATCCTTAGAATGTGGTATATCACAAGGCTTCTGCTATTCCTCCCAAAAGATGATCCATACATGCTTTGGCAAAAAGAGAACAGGATATACACACACACACAAATGTAATTACTCATTGTCTAGAGAAAGTATACATTTTGTGTTACTGTAACCATTATAATAGAAGAAGTAGTCTGCCATCGATTGCCAAATTCTTGGCATTTCTTCCCAGGAAGAGGTGGTGGAGCTCCTTCTTTGAGTCTGGGTTTGGACATGTGATTTGCTCTGGCCAGTGGAACAGTAGCAAATACAACATAATCAGAGACCCGAGACGTGCTTGTGCCCTGGGGTCTGTCCTCTGTGGCTGGGTGGATGCCTTCTATCCTGTGTACAAGCCTGGGCTAGCCAGCTGGAGATGGAGGTAGTACATGGGGAGACATGTGTTTTTTAAGTCAGTATATTATGGGGTGGTTTGTTATGTAGCAAAAAGTAACAGTGTCTCAAATAAGAAAAGCATTGTTGTAATTGCCCATTATCCCATCAGTTATCTAAGTAATAAAAGATGGGTCAAGTCGTCTCTTTTCTTTGGGAATCTGTCTATGTCAAGTCCACAAAGCTTGTTTGGGAAGACAGCTTATTTGGGGTCTCTCTTCTTCAGATTAGGGTGAATGGTGGTTTCAGGTACATGAATTTTTTTTTTTTTTAAGGAAAAGGAAACTTCTTAGCAAATAGCAAAAGAAACGAGCATAAATGCTTACCCTTAACTTCAGTAGAACATATAGGTGATTTTCAAAAGACTTTACTTGATTTTTTAATATTTGAAAATTATCCCACTGTTTATTTTAAAACTGTGAAATCATTGGCTTGTAAACGTGAATGTGAACAAACACAATCGACAAGAATGAAGCCTGGGGTGGCTTTGCCCTTGAGCAAATGAAGAAAGACAAGGTGGAAAGAAATGAGCAGCTAAAGATAATCTATGCAGGTTTAATAATCAATTAATTACTTGAGGACTAGAAGAGAAAGGAATGCTTCCTAATCACTGAAAAGGAATATTAAGGTGGGTCACCAAAAGAAAAATGTCTTTCTCTCAGAAAAAGCCAATCTGATGCTATTCTAAAGAAAGAATGCTAAGACTTTACACAGTGAAAAGGAAACCGTAAGAAGAAATGGCACAGACAGACAAGGCCTGTGATGGTTAGCGCTTTGGTTTTCAGAAAGAAATCTCCAGATCAGAAGTGTCATCATAAATTGCCAAAAGAGAGATTTTAGAAGGCTCTAGAGAGAACTGTGGCATGCAGTGTGGGGATTTTCAGGCAGTAGAAAAATTAGAAAAGTTCTCCGAACCTGTAAAATCAATGACAAGACTCACACTAAAAAGCATGCTTCACTGGGGTGGGACCAACAATTAACAAATGAAACACACACACACACACACACACACACACACACACACACACACACATGAGTAGTCTTCAAGTAGAGGAAGAACAGTGATACTCATTTTCTTCTTCCTCCCTCCTCCTTTATTGCCTGTCTCTTTCCCTGTCTTCCCCTCTCTCTATATCTCTGATTTTTTTTTTTTTTACTGGTTCCATGAAAGGAAGTAAAGACACAAGTATAGACGTTTGTATCAAATTAGCTTCTCTTGAAAGTACAGAAGTACAAACATTTGTATTGCATAGATTGTCACTGTAATGTAAGAAAATACTGTTTGAAGTTATGCCAAGGAGAAGATTGATCTACTGATCTATCCACACACGTGTATATCTCTGTGATATGTCTCACTTGTCATATTTCTTTCTTGTTTTTTGTAAACATGTTCACTTCATTTTGGGGCCTCACTAACTTTTGGTTTTCTAACAGAAGAAACCCATAAATATATAGAAACAGCATATGAAGAAGAGTCGAAGACAGACTGTATGGATTGAAAAACGAAAATTCTCCTCCTACTCTAATCATTTGCATGTATCCTTCCAGTTTGTGTGTGCTATTTTCCATGCATTTACAAACCTGTACCATGCACTCTGCTATAATGAGCATTTCTGTAATGCAAATTAGAGCACACATCACTGGTAAACAGGGAAGTCATCACTACAATGAGGAAGTCACACTGGTCCATATGTGAGTTATTTGTAGGTAAGAGGAGCCAGGAAAATGGTAGCAGAAGTATAAATTTGAGCAAAGAACAGTGTCTAGAGCTCAGTGTTGGAATTGGCAACAGGAGTCTTCTATCCATATTTTAAAAAGTAATACTTGTTAAAAAACTATCAAATGCAGCCAAAATCACCTTCTTAGAACAAACACCCATCTAGCTGTCCATGGGGGCAGACTGCACTACAGTAAAGGTAAAGAGTAAGGGCCTGCGGAGCGGGAAGGGCTGTGTTAGAGCAGCTAGGGAACGGTTCTGCGAGAAGGGGCATTTGAGAAGAAACCTGGAGCAGGTGAGACAGTGAGCCAGAGAAGATGGGGGGCAGGGTGGTTTTCCAGGCAGAGGGAACAGCAGTGGAAAGGCACGGAGCTCGGGAACAAACACAGGGTGTTCAGGGAAGTGTAGGAAGGTCAGCAGGGACAGACTGAACAGGGCAGACAGCGGCAGGATAAAACACTGGAGAGAGGAGCAGGGCGTAAGCCTTAAACATAACTGCAGACTAAGAGGAAAAATTTAGATTTTATTCAGCAGGTGCTAGGAAACCACTACAGGTTTCCAAGCAAGGAATGAATATATCTGTTTGTGCTTTAAAAAAGAAAATCACTCCAGGGGCTGTGTTAGAAGTACATACTGTGGGCAAAGAGTGAAATCAGGGAAACCCATGAGCAGCTTAAATAGAAGATGGTGATGCTTTGAACAATGGTGATAATAGCAGAGAATAGACTTTGAAGTCAGAGTTGGTAGGACTCACACACAGATTGGAGGAAAGGTATGAGAGAAGGAGAGAGAGCAAGGAAGGTTCCCAGGCTTGGACTTGGGAAATGGGTGAATGGTGAGGTCATTGGTAGAAGAGACTGAGGCAAAACAATTTTGGTGCAAGTAGTGAAGTCAAGAGCTTTCTTCAGACAGTAAAATGACCATTAGACATCCACATTGAGAACTGCAGATTTTAAGGGGGTATAATGGATGAATACAGAGTAAACATTCCTTGTAACAGTCAGCTAAATCAGGACTAGTTAATGATCCCACATGTAAGTGATGTTCATCTAACCAGATCAATATCACAGAAAACATTTTTAAACACAGAAGACACAGAAAGGTTACAAGACGGAACATAAATACTAGGTTGCATCTGATCGGTTTGCAAGTTCAAACAAGGTAAAAATGGCCTATGAGACACAATACAGTCAGCTTTCCTTTAATCACAGGTTTCTCTTCTGTGGAATGGTGGGGCTTTGTTTCTGGCTGACCATTTCTGGTCAGTCACTGTTTACTGTACCTACCCCTTAAAGAGAAAACATTTACTGTACCTACCCCCTTAAACCACCAAGGCAGAAGACAGCATATCCTATTACAAACCCTGAAATCTTTTGATTTAAAAAGGAAAATCTTTAACATGTTATTAAAATTATACAAATCTTACTAAAATTCTAACCTGCATAAAATAAAACTCTCAATTTCCCACTTTATATTAGAAAATCAGGGTATATTTCACAGATTTCCTACTATCATAATATGTAAATTTCTACTCATGCATCAGAAAAGCAAACATTAAATGAATCAACTGACCATGAAACTGAATGGCCTTAGAATACCTCAGCTTGCCTTTGTGACAACTGACCCAAATCCACTGACCCAAATCCACTTTTCCCAGTGAGAGTAACGTGAACCAAGTTAAGCAGAATGTTGAGACGAAAATTCGCCTTTTTAAGGCAAGATTAATTGAATGTGATTTCTGTCAATATTAAGCCAGTTATCTACTTCATCTTATATGCTCAATCATAGTTTAAGAATATAACTGTGACTGTATCAAATAGTCATCTCAAGCACCAGATAGGTCAAAACACCAAAAGTCAAAGTTACAAGACTCTGACTCAATCACAGTCTGAGAACAGCTTCAAATGCTTTGTGAAGTGTGTGTGTGTGTGTGTGTGTGTGTGTGTGTGTGTGAATGTATGTATGTACACTACTTTTTTCCTTCTGCGTTGGAGCCTAGTAATTTATAAAATGACATGATGCCACTTGATGACAGGCTGTGATGTTGTAAAATTTTTTCCTGGTTCACAATGATTCACCACTGATGATCTTGTTCAAAGTCAAAACCACCTCACGTAGCCCTACAGCTGAGAATCACCAGGATGGAATTTGGCAGAGGAGTGCTGGACTGTCTCTGCCCTGTGGGGGTCAAGATGCCTCTCAGCAGCACAAAGAGTGTCTTTTTAAGTGTCAGTTATCAGGAAAATGCTCCAAAAGCCAAAGCAAGAGCTAAGCAGCTAAGCCTTTAGTGGGAAAATCAGGAAAGAAATGGAAGAGTTTTCCAAAGGAAAACAATACTGAAACCCCCTCTCCTTTGATAATAAAATATTTATTTGCACCAAATAATTTTCTGGATGTAAAATTGATACTTCTGAACTGTGGTGTTGGAGAGGTCTCTGGAGAGTTCCTTGAACTTGCAAGGAGACCAAACCAGTCCATCCTAAAGGAAATCAACCCTGAATATTCATTGGAAGGACTGATGCCGAAGCTGAAACTCCAATACTTTGGCCACCTGATGTGAAGAACTGACTCATTAGAAAAGACCCTGATGCTGGGAAAGATTGAAGGCAGGAGAAGAAGGGGACGACAGAGGATGAGATGGTTGAATGGCGTCAACCACTCAATGGATACGAGTTTGAGTAAGCTCCGGGAGTTGGTGATAGACAGGGAAGCCTGGTGTGCTATAGTCCATGGAGTCGCAAAGAGTCAGACACAACTAAACTGAACATAAGACAACAAACTTAAACTCAGTTTGGTGTGTGAATGTGTGTGTGTATATATATATACATATATATATGGCTTTCCCAATGGCTCATTAGAAAAATCCACCTGTAACACAGGAAATCCAGGTTTTTTATCTCTGGGCTGGTAAGATCCCCTGGAAAAGGAGATGGCACTCCAGTATTCTCGCCTGGAGAATCCCACGAGGAGCCTGGTGAGCTACAGTTCACAGTGTCACAAAGAGTCGGACACAAACGAGCACGCAGTGTGAAGGCGATATATGTGTGGATATATGTGTGGATACATGTGTGGATACATGTGTGGATACATGTGTGGATACATGTGTGGATATATGTGTGGATATATGTGTGGATATATGTGTGGATACATGTGTGGATATATGTGTGGATACATGTGTGGATACATGTGTGGATACATGTGTGGATATATGTGTGGATACATGTGTGGATATATGTGTGGATACATGTGTGGATACATGTGTGGATATATGTGTGGATATATGTGTGTGTGCACGCGCATGCATACCCATTCATTCGGCACATATTCTGCAAAGCAGACTGAGCAATTATGAAAACATCCAAACTCAGATGACAATGCTCATTCACCACTGCCTACTCATCTTTGGATCATCTGAGGCTTATTAGCAGGTGACCCCGGGCAGCACGGTCCCATGTGTCCCTTCCGTTCATTGGCCAGCAAGCTGAGCAGGATATGGTCTTCTCAGATCCATGACAGTGAGCGAGAAGACGGGCAGAGGCCCTGCGGCCAACGAGAGCCTGGACTGAAAGCTGCCAGCAGCCTGTCACCTCTAGCCAAAGCAAGGCAAATGGCTAACGCGAAGACCAAAGTGTGTGGAATGGGAAAATAGACTTTGTTCCTTTAGTGGGAGCAGCTCCAGAGTCATGGGGCAAAGGGCATGGGTACAGGGAGCGTTAAGGATCATGGTCAACAACACCATGTACACCAGACCACCTATTCCTGCCACCTATTCCTGTTTTAATCTGGAGAAATATTGGGTTGGTCAAAAAGTTCATTTTCCTTAACATCGTGCGGAGAAACATGAATGAACTTTTTGGCCAACCCAATAAAAGTAGCACGGGGTCATAAAACATAGATTTGGGGGAGAGTTGAGTTCAATCCTTACAAGCTCTGGCCCATGAACAATCAAAATAAGGCCCTTGTCCTTATTTTCCCTTTGAGTAAACTGGAAATAGTAATACTTGCCTCGCAGGATTCTGTGATTCTTAAAAGGCATATTTATAAACAGTAGTTAGTCCAACTAAATCTTCCAAAAAGTAGTGACACTCATTGCTATTATCGCTATCATTATCAATATTCTCATTGTTATTACTCAAACTTAGACATAGCCAAGGGTTTGATCCTATTGATACTGGCCTACTCAATTTATTCACCAAAATTATGCTACTAGTTGTGAGATATGTACCTCTGACCACACAAGGAAACGAAATAGAACAAAATGAAAAGTATCCACCTGTGTCCTGCATGATTCCTGCCCCACACAGCTCTTGGGAGGAGAATCTCTGTGGATTAGAATGTAGTGTCTAAAGAGGGAATTTAAAGGAAAGCTTTCTAAACAATAAATGCAGAAAAGTTCTGCATTTATCAGAGATCTTCCTGCAGTCATTTCCCAGGTAAAATGAGTTGCTTTGCTATCAGAGTCATTAATTTCTTTTGAAATCATTTGGAAAATAGTTGCTTGGAAGGATTAGTGGTTCAATAGTTGGCTAGGTCTTTCTAGCTTTTCCTGGGTCATGCCTGCTTAGGAGACTTCACCCCACTGAGGCCCCAACCTTCCCTCATCTGCTTTGTTTCATATCCAGGGATGTTCCTGAGGTTCTCCTGGTATTTTGCCCCTAAGATGTAGATATATGTGTAGCATATATTCTTGAGTCAGCTGAAATAGACCCAAATCAACCTTTTTTCCCGCCTCAATTGAGCACATAATTGAAGCTATCTTTATTTTTTGCACAATTACAGTAATTGTCTTAATTTTCTACTAAGCTAAATCCACTCCTTTTCCACTGAGGTGGTACTTGAATGATAACAATGTGACAAATGTTTTAAAAGGACAATTTAGAGAAATTCAAATTTTTAATCTAAATGATTATCCAAAATAAAGTCAATTAATGTTATTGACGTTCTTGTTTCAGCATTTGCAGAAACAGTTTTCCATTCCCTTCTAGGCTTCATTTAAACTCAGTTTTCTGAATCCAGCAAAATTATGTTCTCTCCCATCACTGACTCAATGGACACAAGTTTGAGCAAACTCCGGGAGATGGTGAAGGACAGGGAAGCCTGGCGTGCTGCAGTCCATGGGGTTGCAAAAAGTCGGACACGACTGAGCAGCTGAACAACAAAATAGTAATAATGCTGCTTGGTTTTTTTTTTCTTCATATTTTACCTTTCAAATCTTTAATTTCTGCCATTATTGAATTATAATTGCAAAAATGGTCCCTTCTAAACCATGGTGTCTGTGTCCATTCAGGAAATATTAGCTGAAGATCAGTGTGCAGAGTATTTTTGGCATTTTACAAGAAGGTGTTGCTGAGGGCACGCCTGATGTACAAACATGTTGCTACCTTGAGATCTATTCTTCCCTCTCCTTAGGGGTTCTCCTGGCCACTCCCCCTCATGCTGCCCCAGAGATGGAGGACTCATCTACAGTGGGCTGAGGGTTCCCAGGAGTGAGGAGAGATGAGGGGACTCTCTTTTCTAGGCCTGGCTCTCCAGTCCCAATGACCTAGATGAGAACCAGTGTTGCCTTCCCATTCTGGAAATGCTATCAGTAGGACCTGCTGGGCTGGAAAGAAGGCTGTTTCCAGAGCAGTGCTTTCCCCAGCTGTGCTCTACTTCTAAACATAGCAGAACCCCTCCCTGCAATGCCAGCCCCAGCTGGAAAGCCCACCTGCCTCTCAGGAGGCATTTACTCTGAGTAAGCGGCTGAGAGCAGCTGAGATGCCCTCCAGGAGCCAGCAGCTGCCGCCACGGCTTTGATTCCTCCAGCTTCAGTGAGCAGCCCTGGGTCATTTTCACGAAGCCCGGACACTCCTCAAGATGATTCAATCCAAAGGATCAGACGCGACCCTGTGGTTCTGTTTTGATCCCCGGAGCATCTGAACAAGCAGTACAGGAAGAAGCTTTGTGATCAGCTCAAAGGGTTGATCTTTGCGGAGCTCCAGCTCGTGAATTTCTATCAGGGAGAATGGTTCTGTTCTCCGCTTGTACCATGAGCCCAGTATTGTTATTATTTTCTCTTTTCTAAGCTTTACAGACAAAAATTCAGTCTGCCTCTTGGGGATGCTACTTTTCTTTAAGACAAGAATTGTAGCATTTTCCTACTATAAACGCACATACAGGTTTTGTAATAAAAAACTCCTGCAGGTATTCGCTGATGTTTCCCTTCTGGCCTAAGCTGTTGGGTGTGACTCGTTTAAAAGCTGTCAAAATGACATAAAACAGTTATTAAAACCACTAGCTGCCTCACTGCCAGAGGGCAATATTGTTCCATAAATAGTCTGCTTCACAACAGTGCCCAGAGCAAGGCTAAGCCATCAGACCTAAGGGCAGAAGGCGTTTTAAACCCACAGTCAAGTGCAATCATAGAGTCTCACACAGAAGTAACTAGAAACAGCTTTTGTAGCGGTGATTTGGGCAATAGGCACAAGTGAAACCTAGGTATTTTCAGTATCTATCTGATCACCTAAGTGAACATGTAATTGCATGATGAGTTTTTCACGGCAACTCAATTAAACATGAAAATTACTGTCAAACGTTCCCAGGGGCCACAGAACATACTCGATGTCCAATGTCATTATCCTCTATCAGGCGTTTGTGCATCAGAGTACACACTTCTGTAATTAAACAGCAAATATTTTTACTTCTAGTCCCGTTAGTAATATTGAAAATCTGAACTCCTACATTGCCTTCCTTCATTTTTGGCTTGGATTCATAATATGTTTAATGAAAACACACTTTATGGCATCAGTGGGTTCCCACAGAGGTAGCTTTTAGCATATTTGTCGTTGGAAAGGTAGGGTGACTGGCAGTCCTCTTAAAATAGAACCACAAGAACATGTTCATCTGCAATGTCTCTTTGAGAGTCTTAACCCATAGCCAACACTGAGAGAAGAGCTACTGGTCGTTTACACAGAATATTATCCACATTAAGAAATAATACCCAACAGGTACTGGGTTGGCCAAACATTTTGGCCAATTCAGTATTTGCCAATAATATTTTTTAAGCAATTGTCTATCCTGAAAAACCGGTGGTAACTGTTTCTTCTATTTAATTTACAGCATTCCTTGTAAAAAGAAGACTTCCCTGGTGGCTCAGACGGTAAAGCGTCTGTCTACAATGCGGGAGACCTAGGTTCAATCCCGGGGTCGGGAAGTTCCCTGGAGAAGGAAAAGGCAACCCACTCCAGTACTCTTGCCTAGAAAATCTCATGGATGTAGGAGCCTGGTGTCCATGGGGTCGCAAAGAGTAGGACATGACTGAGCGACTTCACTTACTTTGTAAAAAGTGGGGCTTCCCTGGTAGCTCAGATGGTAAGAATCTGCCTGCAATGCAGGAGAACTAAGTTTGATCCCTGGGTCAGGAGGAAGCCCTGGAGAAGGGATTGGCTCCCCATTCCAGTATTCTTGCCTGCAGAATTCCATGGACAGAGGAGCTTTTCAGGCTACAGTCCATGGGGTTGCAAAGAGCTGGGTATGACTGAGCGACTAACACTTGAGAAGTTCAACTGGTAAAAAGTGAATGGACAAACCAGAGGCATTATTTTGAGGACCTTTGTGTGTGAGGGTTGGCAAGGACAAGAAATAGGAGTCAAAACCTCATGGAGATCCTTCCTACAGTGGATAGTCAGTTTTCAGTCCTTCCAAGATAATTTGAGTAATGAAGTCTTATAAAATATTTGTGATAGGAAAAAGAATCTTCTCTGATAGAGGACAGTAGTATTAACAGCATCCTCTGGGTTCTAGGCAGGAAGAGAAGTCCAACAGAATCAAAAGAAACCTGGGGCTGCTGAATATTACTGATTTAGCCCAGTGAGATGGAGCCAAAACAGTCCATTCAACTGGTCTACTTTGATCTCTCCTTCTACTGACAAATAACTACTCCTGTTTTACAACTCATTTCAATCACTTAGTAGCAATGCTACACAAGTTGTGAAGACGTGAAATCTACTGATTTCCACAGGGTATTCCTTTCATTGTTTTGTTTTGGTTTAGTTTCAAAAAATTATGCAAAGAGAATGTGCTCTGAAGTTCCAAATGATTTCAAAAATCAAACCAATCCAGTCAATTTCTCCATAATTGGCTTTGAAGAAACTGAGACAAGAGCAATGCAAACAAAGTGCTTTTAAATAAATCATAATTAGCCACGCAAATGTCACCAATAATTTGAAGGTTTAATCAGATGACTAACTATTTGGAAGCCCTCTTGCATTTGCTAATGTGACAGGTAACAGGGATGCAGAGTAAGCAGCCCTTGTAGGGACAATTCAAGTGTCAGAGGGAGAGGCTGGCGTAACTTCTAAATTGATCCAGACTCAGAAAACTCTCATACCAGGAAACTGTTTATGCACTTACCTTATTATTTAAAGACCAGCATATACATGTAACATTTTCAACTGGTTTTTAAGCCTTTGAATTGATCTGGAATGGTCGCAGACTTTCTTTTCCCCTCCAGATGATGAACATTTTTGTGCATAACAAGGAGCAGGTGTTGGTTTTGCAAATGCAGAGCCTGTTACCAGTTTCCCCCCCACGACTCCTTTCCCTATCCCTATTTTGAGCCCATATCCTAATGTCTTCTCATGCCACCCAATCTTCTATTTTCCGATTAGAGAAAACCTTTTAAAGAGTTGCACTTCTGTAGTCCTAGATGATGCAACCTTTAACAATGTTATTTTACTCCTTTTTGGTTGGGGTGGGGGTTAAAAATCAATACCGTATGTGACTTCCTTGTGAGATATATACATATATATATATATATTTTTTTTTTTCTGGAACCAAGAAGCAAAGTACTCCACTTAGTGCAGTTTTAATTAAACCGAATACATTATAAAACACTCTCCTAATTTGCTTTGCCTAGAAAATGTTTTTTAAAGTGTTACAAATCAATCAACTAATTGAGCTATGTAGTAGGAAATGCAGATGGCATCTCATTCCTCTCCTTTCACTCTGCCAACCAAGTGCCTCTTCAGAGACTGGGTTTGTGTTGGGGCTGGCAATTTACATCCCATGGTGGCAGCATGGGGTTGTGGCTTTAGCCTGTGCCAACAGTGAGCAAGGAACAACACAAAATGCACTGACGGAGGGCAGAGATGACACGGAGATCGTAGCAAGGCGACGGAGCTGGCACAGGCAAGGCCCCAGCTACTGTCTGTTCTATGCTGGCTCAAGAAGAGGTAGTGTTACCTGTCTGTACACAGAATGGTTCAACAGGGAATAAAGTCCTATCTGCTTTGGGGATTTATTCTTTTCCCCACAATTGTAATGCTGGGAGATGTTAGGGTTATGCTCCTTCTGTGCCCTTTCAGTCAAATTTCATAAATAATAGTTCAGTATGAGACACTGTACTGATGGTGGAATGACCTGCTAGCTGATGGACAAGATGAGACCTTTGCTTTTGAAGGACTTTCACTGGACAAATATTTACTGAGCAGATATAGCCTGTGGGTATGGGGCTTCCCCAACGACTCAGAAGTAAAGAATCTGCCTGTAATGCGGAGACGTGGGTTCAATCCCTGGGTTGGGAAGATCCCCTGGAGGAGGAAATGGCAGCCCATTCCAATATTTCTGCCTGGAAAATCCCATGGACAGAAGAGCCTAGTGGGCTATAATCCATGGGGTCTGAGTCAGACACAACTGAACGTATACATGTGCATACATGATAGATAGATCCCGAAGCACAATTTTGGGTGCCTGCTACAGAACACAAAAATAAATGGTCTCTGCCCTCAAGGATCTTCCAGTTTAGGAGGAAACAGATAAGCCAATAGCCATTGTACGATATTGTTTTATATTATTCATGAAAGTACATAAGAGACAAACAGAAACATAACTAACTTTGCCTGGAAGATTTTTGAATCCTTTAGAGAGGAATTAGAAGGTAGAGTACATTCTGGTGTGAAGGTTTATGGGTTTTGGGTGATGGAGAAAGTTTAGCATCAGCTCAAAAGAAAAACCTTATTTTGGTAGTTATCAAACAAGTGTCTCCCTAGAGTTCACATTCTGACTGTTCTCCTCAAATCTGAACTACAATGTATCTTTTCTTTCACAGGTTGCTATGAATTCTGAGGTTGCTGTTTCAGTTTAAAGCATTGCTTTGTATAATACACTTAGGACTCTCATGTCAACCCATGTCTGAAATGCACCATGGGAAATTATGCTGCCTCAGCAGCTCAGTAGCCATTTTGCTCACACGGTTTAGAAACACTGACAAGGTTTCATCAGTACCTGGCTATTTTCCAAGGGATGCTATATCTAAGCACTTAAGATGTCCCAAACTCTAAGGCTCGAGGGTGAGACTATATAAATAAAACGCAGAAAAATAAAAATTAAAACTTGGAGGAATAACCTAGATAATTTCTAATGTTCTTACTTAGCCAGTTGACACATGCTGTTTTTACATTTTAAATGGACTTTTCATTTGTGGCTTCCCTTGTGGCTCAGCTGGTAAAGAATCCACCTGCAATGCAGGATACCTGGGTTTGACCTCTGGCTGGGAAGATTCCCTGGAGAAGGGAAAGGCTACCCATTCCAGTATTCTGGCCTGGAGCATTCCATGGACTGTATAGTCCATGGGGTCACAAAGAGTCAGACACAACTGAGTGATTTTCACTTTCACTTTCCATTTGTGGGGAAGACAATTCAAATATTGAATATCCTAAAAGATAAAAGATATTTAATGTAAACATATCAGGAAGGCTAAGAAACTGCTTTGAACCTCTTGAGTCATATCGGATAAACTTCTGCTTCTCTATCCTCTAGTTCAGTGGTTTCCAAAGTGGATCCCCAACCAGCAGCATCGGGATTCCCTGGTAACTTGTCAGGTAACAAATTCCTGGGCCTCATCTCAGTCCTCCTGAGTCAGACACTCTGGAGGTGAGCCCAGCATTCTTGTCTGAAGAAACCTTCCAGGCGATTCCAATGTAGGCTAACTTTGAAAACCACTTCTTTACTTGTATAACCAATGCCCAATTCATCACCTGACTGTTGTGTTCTAGTCACAATAAACTGTGGAAAATTCTTCAAGAGATGGGAATACCAGACCACATGACCTGCCTCTTGAGAAACCTATATGCAGGTCAGGAAGCAACAGTTAGAACTGGACATGGAACAACAGACTGGTTCTAAATAGGAAAAGGAGTACGTCAAGGCTGTACATATTGTCACCCTGCTTATTTAACTTATGTGCAGAGTACATCATGAGAAACGCTGCGCTGGAAGAAGCACAAGCTGGAACCAAGATTGCAGGGAGAAATATCAATAACCTCAGATATGCAGATGACACCACCCTTATGGCAGAAAGTGAAGAGGAACTAAAAAGTGTCTTGATGAAAATGAAAGAGGAGAGTGAAAAAGTTGGCTTAAAGCTCAACATTCAGAAAACGAAGATCAGGGATCTGGTCCCATCACTTCATGGCAAATAGATGGGGAAACAGTGGAAACAGTGTCAGACTTTATTTTTTGGGGGGCTCCAAAATCACTGCAGATGGTGATTGCAGCCATGAAATTAAAAGACACTTACTCCTTGGAAGAAAAGTTATGACCAACCTAGATAGCATATTCAAAATCAGGGACATTAATTGTTTTTCCAGTGTTCATGTATGGATGTGAGAGTTGGACTGTGAAGAAAGCTGAGTGCTGAAGAATTGATGCTTTTGAACTGTGGTGTTGGAGAAGACTCTTGAGAGTCCCTTGGACTGCAAGGAGATCCAACCAGTCCATTCTAAAGGAGATCAGTCCTGGGTGTTCTTTGGGAGGAATGATGCTAAAGCTGAAACTCCAGTACTTTGGCCACATCATGTGAAGAGTTGACTCACTGGAAAAGACTCTGATGCTGGGAGGGATTGGGGGCAGGAGGAGAAGGGGATGACAGAGGATGAGATGGCTGGATGGCATCACCAACTCGATGGACATGAGTTTGAGTGAACTTGGGGAGATAGTGATGGTCAGGGAGGCCTGGTGTGCTGTGATTCATGGGGTCACAAAGAGTTGGACACGACTGAGCGACTGAACTGAACTGAATAAAAACATGAGGCATATTACTTATACTGAATCTAGGCTAAGTTATTTATGTAATGCTAATAAAACAATTTTTCTGATTTTTTTTCTTCTGAAGGGACCATGATTTTTGGCTGTGTAAAAGAAAACCAAAAGCTAAAAGGAAAAAAAAAAAAAAACTAACTTTACTTGAGTCATGTAGAAAAAGCAACTTAACTGATTATTTCACTTTCCAGTAAGTAATATTTTTCATTTAAAAATTTATTACACTACTGTTCACTTGAAACCATCACAACATTGTTAACTGGCTATACTCCAATACAAAATGTTTTTGGAGTTAAGCAAATAATAAAAATAAAATTTAAAAATTGTTTATTAAAAATTATGCGTATAATACTAAGAGAGGTGTTCTGTATACCACTCTGACACATACCAGTCCCTCTATGAGTTAAGTAACTATTATACGTCATTTACATCTCCTCACTTCTTACATATTTTGGTCTGCTTGATCCATCACATTTTGGAAGATAATGAAATATGCCAAGATGACTGTGGATCTGTCATCTTTCCCCTATAATTCTGTCAATATTTACTTTATTAATTTAAAATTCAAGTTCAGGTTGGTTTTTCTTATCTCATATTCTTTGTAACCTGTGGTTATTATGCTTCAGGATCCAAACATGCTCAATGGTATTTTTTCCACAAAACATGCTATTTCCCATGAGTGAAGAATACAGATGCATCTTCTACATACACGCTCCCTCTTCCACTCAAACCCAGAATCATTCTCTCCATAGCTCAGTCTTACTCCCATTGCTCAACCTCCCACATTTACATTTTGCTCAACACACTGAAAGGGAACATACAGTATCCAACTGTAATCAAATAGGAACAGAATCTCTACAAAGCTCACACAGCCCTTTGATGAGATATTATGCAAGAAAGGCTTTTCCTAAGGTCCAGAGTAAAAAAATATGCAAGAAAACCAAGGAAAATGGAATACCCCCATGACAGAGGGTGAATTACAAATCTTAAAGCAGGAAATTACAATGGTATCTGTTTCTGAGCAGAAACAAAAGCTGTTCATTCAAGAGGCAACCATGCAAAGAAATACTGCGCTCTGTATCAGTGAAAAGATCATCTACCTGCAAAGTCATACTCTTTGACAGAGAAGTCGATAAGACTGGTCAGGATCTGTAACTGGACTGCCTACACCAGAATAAAAATCCATGTGTTTCTGTGCTTTGTGGTGTGTGTTGTGTTGAGTGTGAGTGTGGTTGATGTGAGTCTTCATCTGTTGCTGCCACAAGGGAAATGATCGTTAAGGAAAACATATTTTCCTTGATAGCAGCAGGGAGTTTTGTTTTACGCCAATTGATCATGGGACCAATAAGACTTAACTTTTCTTTCCACCATCTCCAAGGAAAAAAAAAAAATCTAAGCATTTTTGAAACAGTCACAATTAGGTAAATGATTCTTTCTACCATAATAGATGGTCCCTAGGTTAACAGTACTAAAACATCCAGAATACAAGCTGGTTGGAATTCCTTCTTCACAAGGCAGTCTTGTATAGAAGAAAGTACTTAATAACAGAAATGAGATACACCCAAACTTTTCATAAGGAGGAACCAACCTTGACTTCCCAAAGCTTTAGTATCTAGTTCACACTTGCTTAGGAAGCAGTGCAGACAGCTAGGCACACTTAGAGCCCTGAGAAGGAAGGTTGGTCACTTTGGACATCAGTAAGGTAAGAGTTGTGTTGAAGATGAGATTTTTGCAAAGATATCTGCAAGCTAAAACGTGCTAACACAAGTATTAAACATTTGTATTTATATCCATTGGTTATTTGTCATCAACTAGATGACAATGCCTGAACTAAACAATTACATCCCAAGTTAAAGATGACATCCCGAGCTTCAGGACCATGGGAGCTCATGGGATCTTGATATGATTTCAGTTTCTCTCTCGTGGAGTAGAAAGGAGCAGATACGGAGGCCGTGTGCATTAGCAAGTTGCTACCTTGGTAAGATGTACAATGTGCTGCATCTCCCCCCACTTGTAAAATACTCCCCCTTACTCATCGGAGAAGGCAATGGCACCCCACTCCAGTACTCTTGCCTGGAAAATCCCATGGAGGGAGGAGCCTGGTGGGCTGCAGTCCATGGGGTCGCGAAGAGTCGGACACGACTGAGCGACTTCCCTTTCACTTTTCACTTGCATGCATTGGAGAAGGAAATGGCAACCCACTCCAGTGTTCTTGCCTGGAGAATCCCAGGGATGGGGGAGCCTGGTGGGCTGCCATCTATGGGGCCGCACAGAGTTGGACATGACTGAAGTGACTTAGCAGCAGCAGCAGCAGCACTCATCCATAGACCTTCAGAAGATATGGAGGACATTTCTAGACCAAGACAAAAGATGCTTCCACAGTGTATTTTGTTCCCTATGTAGAGCCTCCCAAGCTATAGCTTTCTGTCGCATCTTAGAAATTTATGCGTAAGGAATATAATGACTTCCCAAATGGCTAATTCCTATGGCCAACTTGAGGACACTGTAAGAAGAAGATAAAAATGGAAGCATCTCTTGCTTTTGTCCTCAAGAAAACAAAGTTTTAATTTAACCAATTTCTCATAACTGTGAAAACAGTAAATATGCTACCCTTCAATGAACAAAGGATTTATAGCTCTGAAGAGTTCAGTGCTACTGTATTTCGCTACCAAGCATCATTTTCCTGTATCTTTCAAATGGGAATATTAATATATCATATAGCATGACAAGGTAATAAAAATTGTACTTTTACTGTGGGAAAACACTAGTACCTTAATCATGTTATTGTTTGAATTTAATAAAAAAAAGCTCTAGAAGTAATCATCTCTCATTTTGTAGGGAGAGCACTTTAAATCTGTGTCAGAAGTAACAGCTGATCTTGCTCACTCTTCAGACCAAACTTTGGACTTCAGAGAAAGTTTATATTCTCAGTAAAGAAAAGAATGAGTCAAATTCAGAATAAACGTTATTCAGAAGTACAGAAGTTGAGAACTGAATAGGGTTTCTAAAGATGGCAGATATCAATACTAAGTCAATGTCATAAAAATTTCTATCTCCTTGATTCCTATAACCATTCATTTCCTTAAATCAATTAATATTCATTAAGCACCTATTTTGTGACAGGAATTGTCCTAAACTTTAGGGATTGAAATTCGTATTCTATCTGAGGTAACAGAAAATAATCAATGAAACAATATAATTTCAAATTGTGACAAGCAGAATGAAGAAAATGAAAAGGGCTGTTGTAACAGTGAGTTATTGAGTGAGAATCCTGACACATGATCATTCAATATTGTTTCACAGTCCTCATGGAAACGCAACTGTTGTCTTGATGAACTAAATAAAAAGAAAAAAAATTAATAAACACCTACTCTGTGATAGCCAATGCAGAGATTGTAAAAACAACTTAAGATTCACCACTGCCCTCAAGGAAGCAAGATATGAAAACAGATCAGTTATTAATTCAAAAGGTAATCAACACTTCAAGTCAGGAGTATGTATAGATGCCACAAAGACAAAAATGATAGTAACAGTTATCACTTATGTCCTAAATACTGTAAGTAATACTGAGTGAAATAAAAGACTCAAAATACATATTGTATTAGTGTGTCCTGGAGTGGTTAGTGCTTAGTTTTACCTTTTTTGTTGTTGTTGTTGCTGTTGAAAATATGCAATTTAAAATTATGCAAAATTCGAAAAGAGGTAAACTAAACTATCCTGTTCAGGGATTCATATATATAGTAAGACTCTAATAAGAAGGGGTTACCTCAATTGGACAGAACAGATGGGGGCTTCTTGGGCACTGGCGATGTTCTGGCTTTTCTCCATGGGGATTATTACACAGAAGTTCATTTTAGAGCTACTTGTTATATGAGATTATGCTCATTTCTCTCTGTAAGTAATATTTCATGATTGAAAGAATGAAAAATATAGAAAGAACAAGAAAATGAGAGACAGAAGCGTAAGGAAGGAGAGGGAGAAGAGGTAAAGGAGTACACAGTGTAACGTCAAAGATGGAAGCAATAAAAATTACCGTGCTAAAAGGGAGCGCTTTACTGAGAAGGGTTTTGAGTTGGACGATGAAATGTGAATTAGATCTGCTTCAACACAAGTGCAGGTCGGAGCTTTCCAAGCAAAGGAAAGAACGTGCATAGATGCCTGGAGGTAAGAAAGCTCAAGGATGTCCGGTGATGAGAAATTAAATTAGCCAATGTGAACAAAGCATTGTAATGGGCAACCCTTCAGGAGTCTCCTGAACTCTGCTCCTCCCAAGGATGCAGTGAATGAACAGCTTCACATACAGAACAATTCCCTCTAAAAGAAATTTAGTGACTCGTACACATCAGGAAAATGAGAAATGTCTCACATCAAAATGAGTAGAAAAGGCTGAGACCCACTCTTACAATAAACTCCACCTCTAAAACAGTGCCATACAGTTAGGAGGGAACCCCCAACTCTCAGCTTCTCCTTGAGGAGCAAACAGTTTAGACCACACATCTAATATGCCTTGTTTTCAGGTTCCTGAATAAAGGATGGGTCCCCCAAACATCTAGCTTTGAAAACCAACAAGGTTTGCATCCATGAGACCCACTAGATTATAGCAAACAATGAAGCAGTTTTTAAAAGACAGGAGCTTCACCCCAGCTATGACCCCAGGACTCAACACAGAGGAAAGAGGCAAAAATTGCCCATTTCTCAGTCTTTTGGAGTCCTTTTCCACAGATTGGAAGCTGTTGCCTGAGGGTCAGACTTGTAATTTAGCACCTATTTAGAGGCAGAGAGCAATCCTCCCTGGACATCAGGGAAGCCACCAGACACCTCCCCCACCTTCTCACTCCTGTCTGCCTCAAACGGCCAGTACCTCCCTAGAAGGAGTTTGTGCACATCTATGTTCCATCTTTTGCAGCTGTCATCCAAGGGACAAGTTCCCAGAATGCTTGACTCTGTTATCCCAATGGACCTTTCATTCATGAGTCCCACACTACTGTAGCAAACAAAAAGCAGTTCTTAACCAGCTTTCCCCCCAGGGCTCAGCACAGACAGAGCAGGCAAAAACACCCAGCTTCCAGTCTTTCCCTAAAACAGGTCTATTTGCATACTTCAAAAGCTGTTGCCTGCTGGTCAGGATTCTAATCAGCACATATCTAGAGGCTGACTGGGCTTTCCTGGTGGCTCAACCCTCTCTTCCAACCAGGGAAGGCTGTGAATGCCTCCCCCAGACATCTCTCTCTAGCCTGCTCTAAGTTGCCAGCATCTCCCTGGGGGTATATATACACATTTAGTGACCCAGATTTGGGGACTAATGTCTGGGGGAATGAACCCTTGGGTCACGAGGTTCTGATAGCCAGAGGACTGTAGAAATCCAAGAAGTTTTTCCTTTTTTTTTTTTTAACAGACTCAGATGTACCCCTACGCCACAGCTATATACCTAAAATTAGCACAGAGGAAGAAGGCAAAAATTCTTAAGATCCAATTACTTCTTGAAAAAGATCTAACTACATACTTTCCTAGATGCTGTCTGCGGGTCCCGCTTCCAACCAGCCTGCATCCAGGTACTGAAAGTGATCCTCCTCTTTGGGACATTGTTAGATACTGGCATACCCTCAACTACTGGGGAGTCACTAAGGACAAAAGGTGATGATTCAAGCAATCGCAAAGGTCTAAGAGGCAACCAGAAGAACAGGCCGATTGATAAACTTCGTTTCCAACACAAGACACTGTATCAAGACTGGGAGAAGTGGCTGTTTTCTCTAATGCACAGAAACCAACATACAGAAGAATATGCTTAAAACAAAAACAAACAAACAACAAAACCTAAAACTCCAAAAACAGATTTTAATGAAACAGAGCTAAATGATTTATCTGAGAGTTCAAAATAATGGTCACAAAGATACTCACAGGGAACAGAACAATACATAAATAAGGTGAGAACAGAGATAGAAGAAAGAGAAGTGAGAGAATTGAAGAATATAATTTAACTGAAAAATTCAATAGAAGGGTTCAGTAGGGGACAAGGTCAAGTGGAGGAAAGAATCAGTCAGTGAATTTAATGAGAGCACATTGGAATTCATCTAATCAGAGAAGCAATAAGGAAAAAGAATGAAGAAAAGTGAAGATACCTGAAGGGACTAATGAGAAACCATCAACAGGACTAGTAAATATTTATAGGGCTTGCAAAAGGAGAAGACTGAGAGAAAAAGGGACAGAAGGCTTATGCAATGTGAAGTGAAGTTGCTCAGTCGTGTCTGACTCTTTGAGACCCCATGGACTGTAGCCTACCAGGCTCCTCAGTCCATGGGATTTTCCAGGCAAGAGTACTGAAGTAGGGTGCCATTTCCTTCTCCAGGGGATCTTGACCCAGGGATCGAACCCGGGTCTCCCTGCATTGTAGACAGACACTTTACTGTCTGAGCCACCAGGGAAGCAAAGTAATAATGGCTAAAAACTTCAGAAACAGATATTCAGATCCAGGAAGCCAGAACCCAAAGAAACTCATGCTGAGAAACAATAAAACTGGATTGTTGAATGATAATGACTAGGAGAGTCTTAAAAGCAACAAGAGAAAAACAACTTGTTACGTACAAGAGAATCCCATAAAACTACTGGAAGATTGTCAGCAGGAATTTGGAAGTCAGAGGGAGTTGTATAATATCTTCAAAGTATAGACATACTTTGGAGATACTGCAAGTCTGATTTCAGAACACCAGAATAAAGCATGTACCATAATAAGGTAAGTCACATGAAATTTTTGGCTTCCTTATGGCAGAAAGTGAAGAGGAACTAAAAAGCCTCTTGATGAAAGTGAAAGAGGAGAGTGAGAAAGTTGACTTAAAGCTCAACATTTAGAAAACGAAGATCATGGCATCTGGTCCCATCACTTCATGGCAAATAGATGGGGAAACAGTGGAAACAGTGTCAGACTTTATTTTTTTGGGCTCCAAAATCACTGCAGATGGTGACTGCAGCCATGAAATTAAAAGATGCTTACTCCTTGGAAGAAAAGTTATGACCAACCTAGATAGCATATTCAAAAGCAGAGACATTACTTTGCCGACTAAGGTCCGTCTAGTCAAGGCTATGGTTTCTCCAGTAGTCATGTATGGATGTCAGAGTTGGACTGTGAAGAAGGCTGAGCGCTGAAGAATTGACGGTTTTGAACTGTGGTGTTGGAGAAGACTCTTGAGAGTCCCTTGGACTGCAAGGAGATCCAACCAGTCCATTCTGAAGGAGATCAACCCTGGGATTTCTTTGGAAGGAATGATGCTAAACCTGAAACTCCAGTACTTTGGCCACCTCATGCGAAGAGTTGACTCATTGGAAAAGACTCTGATGCTGGGAGGGATCGGGGGCAGGAAGAGAAGGGGACGACAGAGGATGAGATGGCTGGATGGCATCACAGACTCGATGGACGTGAATCTGAGTGAACTCCGGGAGTTGATGATGGACAGGGAGGCCTGGCGTGCTGAGATTCATCGGGTTGCAAAGAGTCAGACACGACTGAGTGACTGAACTGAACTGAAGTGCATAGAAAAGTTATGTTTATGCAATGCTGTAGTTTATTAAGTGTGTAATAGCATTATATATGACAAAATTATCTATACCCTAAAATATTTTATTACTAAAAAATTCTAATCATTATCTGAGCCTTCACTGAGTCATGGTAAGTAACATCAAAGATCACTAATCACAGATCACCATGACAAATACGCTAATAATTTTTAAAAAGTTTGAAATATTGGTAGAATTATCAAAGAGTGACAGAGAGAAAAGAAGTGAGATAATGTTGTTGGAAAACTGGTTCTGATAGACTTGCTCCCTGCAGGGTTACCACAAACCTTCAATTTGTAAAACACAAAACAAAACAAAAATACAGTATCTGTGAAATACAGTCAAGTGAAGACTGCACACACACACACACACACACATAAACAAAGTATGCTGTTCTGAAAAAAAAGAAAACAACTGCCAACTAAGAATACTCTACCTGGCAAAGTTGTGCTTTAGGCTGAAGAAGAGATAATTTGAAAGCTCATTACCACTAAATTGGCTTCATGAGAAGTTTAAAAGACAGGCCTTGTAAGAAATTTAAAAGAATTTCAATGTAAAATGAAAGGATGCTAATTAGGAACAAAAAATTCATATTAATGTATGAAAATAACTAGAATATATAAATACATAAATTCAGAACACTAGAATCTTGTAATAGTAGTGGGTATGTAAGTTTTGTATGGAAGTTAAAAGTCAAAAGTATTAAAAATAACTATAACCCCATGGCAAGTGAGATATATTCCAAGGATATATTAAGTATTGTTAAACATTTGTAAATTAATCAGTATAGTGTACATTAACAAAATGAAGGATAAAAATCATATGATCATCTCAATATATACAGAAAAAGCATTTGGCAATGTCCAATATACTTTCATGATAAAAACTCTTAACAAACTGGATATAGAGGAAACATCTCAACATAATAAAGGTCATATATGACAAGTCCACAACTAACATCATACTCAGTGGTGGAAAAGTTTCCCTTTAATATCAGGACTGAGGCAAGGATTGCCAGCATTCCATTTTCCCATTTAATGTAGCTTGCTCAGTCACTTGGTCATGTCCAGCTCTTTATGACCCTATAGACTGCAGTCTGGCAGACTCCTCTGTCCATGGATTTCCAGGCCAGAATACTGGAGTAGGTTGACATTTCCTCCCCCAGGGATCTTCCCGACTGAGGGATTGAACCTGCATCTCCTGCATTGGCAGGTGGCTTCTTTATCACTGATCCACCTTGGAAGTCCCATTCAATGTTTCAGTGTAGTACTAGAAGACTTATCCAGAGTAATCAGACAAGAAAAAGAAATATAAGGCATTCAAATCAGAGAGCAAGAATTGAAATGGTCATTCTTTGAAGAAGACATAAATGAAAACTTGAAGACTTTTTCAAATTCTTTTACCTCTAATCAAAAATTCAGTAAAGTTTCAGGATACAAAGCAAGTATGAAAAATATGTTGTGTTTCTGATTAAAAACAATATATCAGAAACAAACACTGAGAAAGTAATTTTTGTTCCAATAACCTCAAAAGGATAAATTTAAAAATGAATTTAACTAAGGAAGTGAAGGATCTATTCACTGAGAATTTTAAGACATGGATGAAAAAATGAGAAAGATACAAATACTCTGTGTTGATGGAATGGATTTATTAATATTGCTAAAATATCCATACTACTCAAAGAAATCTACACATTTAATGTAATTCCTATTAAAATCCCAAAGGTATTTTTCAGAGAAATATAAAAGAACTTCTAAATTTTGTATGGTGACACAAAAGCTGATAAATAGCCAAAGAAAGATGAAGGCTAGAGGCATCACACTTCCTGACTTCAAACTACATCACAAAGCTACAGTAATCAAACGATATGGTATTGGCCTAAAAACAGACATAAAAGATGTAATGGAATGAAGATGCAGAAAAAAAATGCCTATGTATATATATGACAAAGGAGTGAAAAATATACAATGGGGAAAGGCTAGTCTATTCAGTAAATGGTGTTGGAAAAACTGGCTATTCATATGCCAAAGAATGAAGCTGGACCCCAATTTACACCATACACAAAAATAACTCAAAATAGATTAAAGAATTAAATGTAAACCTGAAGCCATAAAACACCTGGGGGGGTGGGGGGAGGTGGTAAGCTCCTTGACATCTATCTTGGCAATGCTTTTTTAAAAATTTGACACCAAAGGAAAAGTTGACAAATGCAAAATTAGACAAATGGGACTGTATTAAACTAAAAAGCATCTGCAAAGCAAAGGAAATCAACAAAATTAAAAGCATCCTATTCCATAGGACAAACGGAGCAGCAACTTGGAAAACATTCTGGAGGTCATTTAAAAAGTTAGAATGATCGCATGATCCAGCAATCCCACTTCTGGGTACACACTAAAAGGAAATGAAAACAAAACTCAAAGAAATATCTGCACTCCCATGTTTACTGAGGCATTATTCATAATAGCCAAGTTATGGCTAAAGCACAAGTATCCCTTAATGGAAGAATGGATAAAGATACATTCTATAATACAATAGAATATTATTCCCCCATGAGAAAGAAAGAAATCGCACCATTTGTGACCACATCAGACAAATACTGTGTGATATCACTTATATGTGGAATCTGAAACAGCTGAACTTGTGGAAACAGAGAGTAGAAATGGTGGTTACTAGGAGGTAGAAGACTGAGAAAATGGGTAATGGGCAATACAAATTTCCACTTATAAGATGAATATGTTCTGTAACCTAATATATAGAATAGGGATAATGCTTAAGAATATTGTATTATATACTCAGAAACTGCTAAAAAAGCAGACAGTGATTTCATCACCAAAAAGAAATGGTAATTATGTGATGTGGGCTTCCCTCTGATATGGTGGGGGTGTTAGCTAACGCTACGGCGGTAGTCATTGCATAGCACAGAAGTATATCAAATCAACAGGTTCTACACTTCAAAATCAAATAATGTTTAATGTCAACTATATCCCAATTATGCTGGAGAAAACTTCTTAAATAAAATAAAAAGAAATCTCATAATGAAGAGGGATGTGAGAGAATACGAGAAAGTAGATGAGGATGAAATTAGGCGGGATCTTAAAAGTCAAAATGAATAATTGAGGACCTGACTGCTGAGCATAGATGTGGGGGATGATTTTGCATTTCAGTAATCTCTCTTCTGATGCCTCATTAAAATACATTTAATCTCCATGCTTATTTGGATCACATTTTGAAAATTTATGATCTCTTTGTCCAATTTTAACTTCTTCTGATTAATTCATAGTTCAATGGCAAACCAAGGATAGCATTTGAGATCAGTGAATAATTGAGGTCACATGTGCACAGCTGAGATCAGCTGGGACCCCTGTGGGGTCTGTCATCTTCTGAAATGCTCATGTGTGGGGAAGAGGGTGGTCTGGCTAAGCACAGAGGGCTTGGTTTCTCAGCAGGTACAACATTTCAACAACTTTGCAAAGGGTCTGTCTTGGCTCATCAATAAAATTGTTGCTGGTAGGGTAGTTTAAATATGAAATTCTGAAGGTAACAGTCTTATTGGGAAATCTATTTTGGGGGGGGGGAATAGCAAAGATATCAAACAAATATAATTTGACCTAACAAAGCACTTAATAAGCACACAAGAGCAATGGACGGTGATCCCTGCAAATTCCTCATTATCAGCCAGTTGCATACCCTAGGGAGCCGGCCTTCTTGTAACCCAGAAACAGCTCACACTTCTGCCAATTGTATCTATGTTTGCATTGGAGTGAACAAATGATGATTAATATCCTGTTTTATTTACCTCTTGGCTTTGAAAAGATGAATCTAAAAGTTAATGCCTAAACAGGAGCTGAAAGAAATTAAGATTGAAGGGTTGTTTTAGTTAAGCTCAAAAGGTAGGCAGGTGTCAAAGCCCATCTTCAGTAAACTGGTTTTTAATTTTCAAGAATTCTTTATTCTTTCATCCTGTTTCCTTTGGCAACAAAGTTTAGTGAAAATAGAAGAAACAGCCAAACACATCTGGGATGGTGAGTTTCTTCTTACACTGATTCCCCACATTATGGGCTGTTCCATCTCTAGTCTAAATTACTATCTATCTGTGAAAAATGAAATGGAAACTGAAGTGGGGATTACTCAGATAATTTAAGTCAAAAATAAGTTCTCCAGAAACATCCAGATTGAGGCAAACATGTTTTCTATGGTTCATATCATCCTGATAATTGCCTTAATTCTCTATTTCATTTTGCTTCCGTAGACAGCTTAATGGCAGTTAAGATTTTGGGGATCTTACAACATAAGAATAAATACTCAATTAAGGGTTTTTCAGATGAGTCAGAGACAGAAAATCACTGTAGCTGGAGGTGATGCATTCTCTCCTCTCCCAACCATTTGCCAGCCTGTAAGTTTTCAGACATCATTTGAAACACAGAGGATACTTATACTGCTAACCTGAAGAGTATAAATCAATAATCCATGAAGAAAATTTATTTCGTATCAGAGGAATCAAAGTCTAGTTGCCGTCTGTAGTCTTGGCCCAAGTCATTATCACCAGAAGCACAGCAAAGTGCAGAAGTGAATCACTACTTGTCAGGTAATATAGGAGGTATGGAAGTTCAAGGCAAAATCAATCAATCAATAGATTCATTAACTCATTCATTCATTCATTCAACAAGTACTTATGGAGACAGTTGGGTCAGCTGCTAGTCGAGGAACACAGGATATATAGGTGAACAAAAAGGCAAAGACTCCTGACTTCATGGAGTTTAAGACTGTATTGTGGAGGTGGAAGGCCAACTCAACAATAGACATGAGAAACAGGTAACTTACATATTATGCTTCAGGGCGAAAGTACTAATGGTGGATGTAGCATGGAACAGGCTAAGGGGATGAGAGAGTTTTCAGAGGGGTGTGTTGCTTTCTTAGGTATGGTCCCCAGGGGAAGGCTCTGCAAAATGTGACATGTGAGCAAAGATTTCAAGGAGGTGAGAAGGTCACCCATGTGAATACACAGAACAGAGGTTTCATGCTGTGAAGACACCAGAACCAGCACTCCAAAGCAGGGATATGTCTAATATATGTGAGGCACAGCAAGGAGGCTGCAAATTGAGGCAGAATGCCAACAGGAGGCAGCAGGATTTCAGATCTGAGAGTCATGCAGGCCATGTTGGGACACAGGCAGCTGTTCTGAGTGAGATGGGGGCCACTGAAGGTCACTGAGCAGAGGGGTGGCATGATTACGTGGTGAAAGGAGACAGGAAAGAGAGCTGGCAAAGGCGAGAAACAATGGCAGCGCAGGACAACCTGGCAGCAGGGAGGGGCACGGCGTGATCAACTAGAAATGTATTTCAAATTTCCTGAGTGACCAACTGTTCAATATGAGTCAAAAATGACTCCTGCAATCCCACTCCTCAGCATATATCTGGAGAAAACTAACTCGAAAAGGTACATACATCTCAGTGTTCACAGCAGCACTATTTACAACAGCCAAGACATGGAATCAACCTAAATGCCCATTGACAGATGAACAGATAATAAATAATAATAAAGAATATTCAGTTTAGTTCAGTCACTCAGTCGTGTCCGACTCTTTGCAATCCCATGAATCACAGCACTCCAGGCCTCCTTGTCCATCACTAATTCCTGGAGTTCACTCAAACTCATGTCCATCAAGTCGGTGATGCCATCCAGCCATCTCATCCTCTGTTGTCCCCTTCTCCTCCTGCCCCCAATTCCTCCCAGCATCAGAGTCTTTTCCAATGAGTCACTCTTTGCATGAGGTGGCCAAAGTATTGGAGTGTCAGCCTCAGCGTCAGTCCTTCCAATGAACACCCAGGACTGATCTCCTTCAGAATGGACTGGTTGGATCTCCTTGCAGTCCAAGGGACTCTCAAGAGTCTTCTCCAACACCACAGTTCAAAAGCATCAATTCTTTGGCGCTCAGCTTTCTTCACAGTCCAACTCTCACATCCATACATGACCACTGGAAAAACCACAGCCTTGACTACACACACCTTTGTTGGCAAAGTAATATCTCTGCTTTTTAATATGCTATCTAGGTTGGTAATAACTTTCCCTCCAAGGAGTAAGTGTCTTTCAATTTCATGGATGCAGTCACCATCTGAAGTGATTTTGGAGCCCAAAAAAATAAAGTCTGACACTGTTTCCCCATCTATTTCCCATGAAGTGATGGGATCAGATGCCATAATCTTAGTTTTCTGAATGTTGAGCTTTAAGCCAACTTTTTCACTCTCCTCTTTCACTTTCATCAAGACGCTTTTTAGTTCCTCTTCACTTTCTGCCATAAGGGTGGTGTCATCTGCATATCTGAGATTATTGATATTTCTCCCAGCAATCTTGATTCCAGCTTGTGCTTCTTCCAGTCCAGCATTTCTCATGAGGTACTCTGCATATAAGTTAAATAAGCAGGGTGACAATATACAGACTTGACACACTCCTTTTCCTATTTGGAACCAGTCTGTTGTTCGATGTCCAGTTCTAACTGTTGCTTCCTGACCTGCTTACAGATTTCTCAAGAGGCAGGTCAGGTGGTCTGGTATTCCCATCTCTTTCAGAATTTTCCACAGTTGATTGTGATCCACACAGTCAAAGGCTTTGGCATAGTCAATAAAGCAGAAATAGATGTTTTTCTGGAACTCTCTTGCTTTTTCCATGATCCAGTGGATGTTGGCAACTTGATCTCTGGTTCCTCTGCCTTTTCTAAAACCAGCTTGAACATCTGGAAGTTCACGTTCACGTATTGCTGAAGGCTGGCTTGGAGAATTTTGAGCATTACTTTACCAGCATGTGAGATGAGTGCAATTGTGTGGTAGTTTGAGCATTCATTGGCACTGTCTTTCTTTGCATTGGAATGAAAACTGACCTTTTCCAGTCCTGTGGAATAAAGAATATTACTTGGCCATAAAAATGAAATAATGCCATTTGCAGCATCATGGATGGATCTAGAAATTATTTATACTAAGTGAAGTAACCCAGACAGAGAAAGACAAATGGCATATGATATCACTTATATGTGGAATCTAAAAAAGAAAAGACACAAATGAACTTATTTCCAAAATAGGGACTCTCAGACACAGAAAACAAACTTATGGACACCAAAGAGGAAAGGTGGAGTGAAAGAGGGATAAATTGGGAGGCTGGGATTAGCACACTACTTTGTATAAAACAGATAACCAACAGGGACCTACTGTCTAGTAGAAAGAGCTATACTCAACATTATAGAGTAACTCATAATGTAAACGAATCTGAAAATATATATATACGCACATGTACACACTGAATGACTATACTGTATATCTGAAACTTACATGATATTGTAAATCAACTATTGGATATTAGTAGACACTAGTGTTAGTTGCTCAGTCATGTCTGACTCTTTACGACCCCATGTACTGTAGTCAGTCAGGCTCGTCTGTCTGTGGAATTCTCCAGGCAAGAATACTGAAGTGGGTTGCCATTTCTTTCTTCAGGGGATCTTCCTGACCCAGGGACTGAACCCAAGTCTAAGTTGTCTGAGCTACCAGGGAAATCAACTATACATAAATAAATAAATAAATGAATAAATAAATGTTTTTTAAAATAACATTTAGAAAGAATGATTCCAAGACCTGTAATTTGAATACCTGGAAGAAAACTATTAGTGTCACACTGATTTTTTTTTTTTTAAATTAAGGCACCAGGTAAAATGAAAAGAAGAGAAGTTAAAGGCAAAAGAGAAAAGGAAAGATACACCCATTTGAATGCACAGTTCCAAAGAACAGGAAGGAGAGATAAGGAAGCCTTTCTCAGTGATCAATGCAAAGAAATAGAGGAAAACAACAGAATGGGAAAGACTAGAGATCTCTTTAAGAAAATCAGAGATACCAAGGGAACATTTCATGTAAAGATAGGCAGGCACAGTGAAGGACAGAAATGGTATGGACCTAACAGAAGAAGATATTAAGAAGAGGTGGCAAGAATACACAGAAGAACTATATAAAAAAATATCTTCATGACCCAGATAATCACGATGGTGTGATCACTCACATAGAGCCAGACATCCTGGAATGCGAAGTCAAGTGGGCCTTAGGAAGCATCACTATGAACAAAGCTAGTGGAGGTGATGGAATTCCAGTTGAGCTATTTCAGATCCTAAGAGATGATGATGTTAAAGTGCTGCATTCAATATGCCAGCAAGTTTGGAAAACTCAGCAGTGGCCACAGGACTGGAAAAGGTCTGTTTCCATTCCAATCTCAAAGAAAGGGAATGCCAAAGAATGCTCAAACTAGCGCACAATTGCACTCATCTCACATGCAAGCAAAGTAATGCTCAAAATTCTCCAAGACAGGCTTCAACAGTATGCTAAACCATGAAATTCCAAATGTTGAAGCTAGTTTCAGTAAAGGTAGAGAAACCAAAGATCAAACTGCCAGCATCCACTGGGTCATTGAAAAAGCAAGAGAGTTCCAGAAAAACATCTACTTTTGCTTTACTGATTACACCAAAGCCTTTGATTGTGTAGATCACAACAAGCTGTGAAAAATTCTGAAAGAGATGGGAATACCAGACCACCTGACCTGCCTCCTGAGAAATCTGTATGCAGGTCAAGAAGCAATTGTTAGAACCGGACATGGAAAAACAGACTGGTTCCAAATTGGGAAAGGAGTATGTCAAGGCTGTATATTGTCACCCTGCTTATTTAACTTATATGCAGAGTACCTCATGAGAAATGCTGGACTGGAAGAAGCACAAGAGCCTCTTGATGAAAGTAAAAGAGGGGAGTGAAAAAGTTGGGAGTTAAAGCCCAACATTCAGAAAACTAAGCTCATGGCATCTGGTTCTATCACTTCATGGCAAACAGATGGGGAAACAATGGAAACAGTAGCAGAGTTCATTTTGGGGGGCTCCAAAATCACCTCAGATGGTAACTGTAGCCATGAAATTAAAAGATGCTAGCTCCTTGGAAGAAAAGCTATGACCAACCAGCTGCTGCTGCTGCTAAGTCGCGTCAGTCATGTCCAACTCTGTGCGACCCCATAGACAGCAGCCTACCAGGCTCCCCCATCCCTAGGATTCTCCAGGCAAGAATACTGGAGTGGGTCGTCATTTCCTTCTCCAATGCATGAAAGTGAAAAGTGAAAGGGAAGTTGCTCAGTTGTGTCTGACTCTTCGTGACCCCATGGACTGCAGCCTTCCAGGCTCCTCCGTCCATGGGATTTTCCAAGCAAGAGTACTGGAGTGGGGTGCCATCGCCTTCTCCGATGACCAACCTAGACAGCATATTAAAAAGCAGAGACATTACTTTGCCCACAAAGGTCCATACAGTCAAGGCTATGGTTTTTCCAGTAGTCATGTATGGATGTGAGAGTTGGACTGTGAAGAAAGCTGAGTGCTGAAGAATTGATGCTTTTGAACTGTGATGTTGGACAAAGCTCCTGAGAGTCCCTTGGACTGCAAGGAGATCCAACCAGTCCATCCTAAAGGAAATCAGTCCTGAATATTTATTGGAAAGACTGATGCTGAAGCTGAAACTCCAATACTTTGGCCAGCTCATGCAAAGAACTGACTTTCTTGGGAAAGACCCTGATGATGGGAAAGATTGAAAGCAGGAGGAGAAGGGGGTGATAAAGGATGAGATGCTTTTATGCCATTACTAACGTGATGGACAGGAATTTGAGTATGCTCTGGGAGTTGGTAATGGACATGGAAGCTTGGTGTGCTGCAGTCCGTGGGGTCACAAAGAGTCGGACATGACTGAGTGACTGAACTGAACTGAGAATGAATTCTGGGGGGGTTGTGAAGATCAGTTTAGTTTTGGCTGTGTTTAACTTGAGAGACCTCTAAAAAACCCATATGGAAAGGAAACATAGCAGTTGACTATGAGTCAGACATGCAGTGGAGAAGGCAATGGCACCCCACTCCAGTACTCTTGCCTGGAAAATCCCATGGATGGAGGAGCCTGGTAGGCTGCAGTCCATGGGGTCGCTAAGAGTCAGACATGACTGAGTGACTTCACTTTCACTTTTCACTTTCATGCATTGGAGAAGGAAATGGCAACCCACTCCAGTGTTCTTGCCTGGAGCATGCCAGGGATGGGGGAGCCTGGTGGGCTGCCATCTATGGGGTCGCACAGAGTCGGACACGACTGACGAGACTTAGCAGCAGCAGCAGCAGACACGCAGAGGAGGTCTAGACCGGAAGTGTAAGTTTAGGATTGTAACATTCTCCTATCCCACCCTAGCATTTGCTATTCTTCTCGGGATATGTGCTTCTTCCTCAGCTTCCTCGAGTTTGCTTTTAGTATATGCTCATGTCTATCTTTCTCACCCCTACTATTCATCAAACCATTTGTCTTTTATCTCTTCTCCACTCTTTGGGAATTAAGTTGGCTAAGACCTTGCCGCACATAAAAATAATAGTAATCATAATAGCAGTTACAGAGACCACTTCTGGTTTTACCAAAAATGGTTCTTTTCCTCTAGAGCTCATGTTTGAACAGCATTTCTCAGCTTTTCCCTGTTAGGAGGAATCATGTGACTTATTTCTGGGCAACAGACAAAGAACACATATAGCATTTCTAAGCCTTCAAATTATTCCCCACCCCCACCACGTTCTTGCACATCCTCTTTCTTTGCGTCTGACAGCTGGTCACAGAGGATCCACTGGGTGGTTCCAAGACCCTGGGAGGGCAGGGCACTAGGTTGGAAAGACCTTGAGGTCCTGAATGATTGCATGAAGCTCAGCCCCATCTCAGGCCTACATTAGACTATGACTTGGAGGGGAAATAAACCTTGTTATGATAAGCTGCTGGAATTATGAACTTGTTTACAACAGTTTGCATATCTTGACTAATAGAGAAAATGAATGTTTACTATGTGCCAGGCAGTATTCTCAGCTCTTGAAATATAATGTCATTATTATGCCAACTTTACATCTGTCCTTGAAGGCAAATGGGAAGGACAACTTCGTATTTCCAAGCATGTCTTCAACTTCCTCCAAACAGCTTCTGCCTTCCCTTCATGCCATTTCCTACCCATATAGCATATTCATCATGCAATCTTCTAGTTTTCATTCTATATTTTGTTGCTAAAGGACAACACAGACTTATCCCACTCCTGCTATCCAGTGTCCACTGGAACTTCAGAGTTGTTTAATAGGCTTCTGATACTTTCTTTCCCAGAGGCATCTATGCTAATGTTTTAATGTTCACTTTTATTCCCCTTTATCTCTTTGCAATCTAGCTTTCACACTCAGTGCAGAACTGAAAATGTCCTTAATGACTTCAGTGAATACTGTGCAGATCCAATTTAGCTAATATTTCTGGGTCTTTGCTCTGGAGCTTGTTGCTTCTTGGCTTCCATGAGTCTGCTGATTTCTGCTGTCTTCGTTTTTGCATCTCTGTGCCTCCTCTGTGTCTGTTACCCACTAAATGTCATCGGACACTGGCTCTGTTATCACTGGGTAATGTTCTCTCTGACTAGAGATTGAACTTATAATGTGATGACTTCCAGATCCAGACTTGAACCTCCTTAACTCCAAATTAATATTTCTGCTTCTGACAGGGCATCTCCAACTTAGTGTTTATTTTAAAAACACTTCTGACTCAACATCATCAGAACTTAATTCATAACCTTGCCTTCAACACAGGCCAATCCACTCCTTCTCTTGTGAGACTGATTACAGGTTAAGTACCCATAATATATATTGATGGAGACCTCCTTTCAACGAGCCTCTCACCCTCATACTCAGTTTGTCATAAAGCCACAGTAATCCTCAATATCTTATGAGTTCAGTTTTCTCCAACCACATAGCTACTACCATAGCTCAAAACTCTATCATTTTTGGCCTAGATTTGCATTAATCTTTCAACCAGTATCTCTGTCACAAATTTCACCCTTCAATATACCCTTCAGGCAGGTACTAAAATGATTGTAAAAAGCAACACCATAAATAACTTTGGTGAGCCTGCTCCATTTAACACCAGGGTTACTGGGTCTGTTCCCCACCAAAGCGTTTATTTCAAACTAAACTCTCAGGACCTGACATCCTCTCCTAGACCCCAAGATTCACTACCTGTGACATACACGTTAGGTGGTTCTACTGGGTTTGCCTCAGCTTCTAGGATTCTGTACACCCTCCCAACTACCTTATCAATCTTCCTGAGTATCTTTGTCCCTCCTTATCAATCTTCCTGAGTATCTTTGTCCCTCCTTCCCATATTTCCCAAATTAACACTGGTTTATCATGGAAAAACATCTATTTCTGTTTTATTGATTATGCCAAAGCCTTTGACTGTGTGGATCACAATCAACTGTGGAAAATTCTGAAAGAGATGGGAATACCAGACCACCTGACCTGCCCCTTGAGAAATCTGTATACAGGTCAGGAAGCAACAGTTAGAACTGGACATGGAATAACAGACTGGTTCCAAATAGGAAAAGAAATACGTCAAGGCTGTATATTGTCACCCTGCTTGTTTAACTTATATGCAGAGTACATCATGAGAAACGCTGGACTGGAAGAAGCACAAGCTGGAATCAAGATTGCCGGGAGAAATATCAATAACCTCAGATATGCAGATGACACCACCCTTATGGCAGAAAGTGAAGAGGAACTAAAAAGCCTCTCAATGAAAGTGAAAGAGAAGAGTGAAAAAGTTGGCTTAAAGCTCAACATTCAGAAAACTAAGATCATGGCATCTGGTCCCATCACTTCATGGCAAATAGATGGGTAAACAGTGGAAACAGTGTCAGACTTTATTTTTTTGGGCTCCAAAATCACTGCAGATGGTGACTGCAGCCATGAAATTAAAAGGCGCTTACTCCTTGGAAGAAAAGTTATGACCAACCTAGATAGCATATTCAAAAGCAGAGACATTACTTTGCCGACTAAGGTCCGTCTAGTCAAGGCTATGGTTTTTCCAGTGGTCATGTATGGATGTGAGAGTTGGACTGTGAAGAGGGCTGAGCACCAAAGAATTGATGTGTTTGAACTGTGGTGTTGGAGAAGACTCTTGAGAGTCCCTTGGACTGCAAGGAGATCCAACCAGTCCATTCTGAAGGAGATCAACCCTGGGATTTCTTTGGAAGGAATGATGCTAAAGCTGAAACTCCAGTACTTTGGCCACCTCATATGAAGAGTTGACTCATTGGAAAAGACTTTGATGCTGGGAGGGATCGGGGGCAGGAGGAGAAGGGGATGACAGAGGATGAGATGGCTGGATGGCATCAATGACTCGATGGACATGCGTCTGAGTGAACTCCAGGAGTTGGTGATGGACGGGGAGGCCTGGCGTGCTGCGATTCATGGGGTCGCAAAGAGTTGGACACGACTGAGCGACTGAACTGAACTGATCAATAGTTGTAAAACAGAAAGCTTTGAGTCCTTTTGTGCCTTACTTTTCCCTATGAGTGTTATTTTCTATAGCCTCATGAATATTATATTGACTCCTCTCTATTTTGCTGAACTATTTAAAAAGTTTACTGATGAGCTTTCAATTTTCTGACTCCCATTTTCTCAATCTTTCTGTACCACTAAATGCTGTGGAGCTTGTCCTTTTAAAGTTTTCTTCCCTTGGCTTCAGTGGCATTGTCCTATTTGGCTCTCTTCCTGGTCCCTACATCCTATAATCTCTAGTTAACTACTTCTATTTATCTGTCTGTCTGCATCCATCCATCCATTCCTTGATTCATTTAATCTACTGGCTACTTTCCCATCCATTACATGGGTCCATTCCCCAAGGTTCACTTTTGAGTCCTTTTACTCTCTTCCTAACCTCTCCTTAAAGCAAAGGTTCTCATCCAAGGTATTGAGGTACAATGGTTACCATGAGTACATTGCCTTCAATAAGTTATCAGTGTTTGTGAATGATTTAGGTCCGTAAAAATTTAAGAGTAGTTTTAGAAATATTTTGATAGCAATGCTATGTTTCTTCCATAAAAATCAACTTTTTGAAAAATTTATTTTAAATTGGAGGCTAATTGCTTTACATGTTGTGTTGGATTCTGCTGTACAAATTGAATCTGTCACAGGTATTCATATATGCCCTCCTTCTTGGACGTCCCTTCCCAACCCCTTACCCCCTGGCCACCCCTCTAGGCCATCACAGAGCACCAGTCTGAGCTCCCTGTGATATACAGCAACTTCCTACTTCTTGCTGTTCAGTCATTTAGTCATGTTCGACTCTTTGCAAGTTCATGAACTGTAGCACACAAGACTTCCCTGTCCTTCAGTGTCTCCTGGAGTTTGCCCAAGTTTGTGTCCATTGAGTCAGTGATGCCATTCAACCATCTCATCCTCTTTCACCCCTTTCTCCTCTTACATTCAGTCTTTCCCAGCATCAGGGTCTTTTCCAGTGAATTGGCTGTTCACATCAGGTGGCCAAAGTATTGGAGCTTCAGCTTCAGCATCAGTCCTTCCAATGGATATTCAGGGTTGATTTCCTTTAGGATGGACTGGTTTCATCTCCTTGCTGTCCAAGCAACTCTCAAAGAGTCTTCTCCAGCACCACAGTTAGAAAGCATCAATTATTTGGCACTCAGCCTTCTTTATGGTCCAAC
The DNA here is from genome assembly GCF_042477335.2 of Ovis canadensis. NCBI lineage: Eukaryota > Metazoa > Chordata > Mammalia > Artiodactyla > Bovidae > Ovis > Ovis canadensis. The sequence continues at coordinate 24,672,090 of NC_091257.1, read as the reverse complement.
TCACACATCTGTACATGACTACCAGAAAAACCACAGCTTTGACTATGTGCACTTTGGCGGCAAAGTGGTGTCTCTGCTTTTTAATACACTGTCTAGGTTTGTCATAGTTTGTCTTCCAAGGACTAACCGTCTTTTAATTTTGTGGCTGCAGTCACTGTTTGCAGTGATTTTGGAGCCTAAGAAAATGAAATCAGACACTGTTTCTACTTTTTACCCATCTATTTGCCATGAAGTGATGAGACCAAATGCCATGAATTTAGTGTTTTCAATATTGATTTTTTTAAAATTTTAATTAATTTATTTATTTTTTAATTTTAAAATCTTTAATTCTTACATGCGTTCCCAAACATGACCCCCCCTCCCACCTCCCTCCCCACAACATCTCTCTGGGTCATCCCCATCAATATTGAGTTTTAAACCAGCTTTCTCACTCTCCTTTTTTACCTTCATCAAAAGGCTTTTTAGTTCCTCTTCACTTTCTGCCATTAAAGTTCCTCTTCATATTTGCACATCTGATGTTGTTGATATTTCTCTGGGCAATCTTCATTCCAGCTTGTGCGTCATTCCAGCTTTTTGTATGATGTACTCTGCATATAAGTTAAATAAGCTAGGTGATGGTATACAGCCCTGACATACTCTTCCCAATTTTGAACCACTCTGCTTCTCCATGTCCAGTTCAAACTGTTGCTTCTTACCTGCATACAGGTAAGGTGGTCTCGTATTCCCATCTCTTTAAGAATATTTCACGGTCTGTTGTGATCCACACAGTCAAGAGCTTTAGTGTGGTCAATGAAGCAGAAGTACATGTTTTTCTGGAACTTTCTTGTTTTTGCTATGATCCAGCAGATGCTGTCAATTTGATGTTTGGTTCCTCTGCCTTTTCTGAATTCAGTTTGTACATATGGAAATTCTTGGTTCATGTACTGCTGAAGCATAGCATGAAGGATTTTGAGCATAATCTTGCTGGCATGTGAAATGACTGTAATTATACTATAATTTGAACATTCTTTGGTGTTGCCTTTCTTTGGTATTGGAATGAAAACTGACCTTTTCCAGTTCTGTGGCTACTGCTAAGTTTTCCAAATTTGCTGGCATATTGAGTGCAGCACTTTAACAGCATCATCTTTTAGGCTTTGAAATAGCTCAGTTATCTATTTTACACATGGAAATGCATATATTTCAATGCTACTTTCTAGGCTCACCTAGATTCCATATGTAAGAGTCAATATACAATATTTGTTTTGATTTTTTTCAAGTACAGTCTTGGCATCTTGAGACCAAGAACGTGTAAGTTTATTTTTTTAATTTTGGCTGTGGATCATGTGGGATCTCAGTCCCCCAACCAGGGTCTAACTGGCATTCCCTGCATTGACAATGCAGAGTCTTAATCACCGTGTCACCAGGGAAATCCTGAAAATTGACGTTTTTGAGAGGCCTGGCTTTATAGCTATTAAAAAGAACTGAATATTCTCATGCACGTCAGTCATGCTGTGCTCACTGCTTCACGGGTGGGAACTCCGCTGCTGTTCATGCTGTATCTCATCACTCAGGAAGGTGACTAGCATCCGCTCATGCATCCGTGTCTCACTACAGTTTCACTGTTGACTGAATGTGTTTAACACAAGGTACAGTTGGGAAACACTCCCTTAAAAAATTCATCTGCTTTTAGATATTTCATTACTTCATGAGGATGAATGACTCATACCTTGATTTCCTGATTGTCTTGAATTTCTCTCCCCATATGCCAACTATTGATTACAACTTTCTATTTGGATGTCCTGTGGTCATTTCAAGTTGAACATATCTAAAAGCAAACACTCATCTCTCAGAATTAATTCAACCTTCTCTCATTTTCCCAATTAACACGTACTGAATGCTTGGGTCAACCTCAGTTTCTTCGTTCATTTCCTCCCCCATATACATTCAATAACCAAAGCTAATCAGTACTTCCATCACCAATGTTCTATGCTTCTTCCTCCTATTGCTTCTGCCAGAAGCCTGATTCATTCAGGTCTTGGTTATTAAAACTCTTGTCACTCAACTTTTTTTTAATTCACCCTGCATTGAAAATAAAAATTAGTTTTCTTAAAAATACTAGCTTCAACTCAAAAATCTCACATGACTTTCATTACTGAAGTAAAATATTTTTAACTTGCACCAACTAATCTGTAACTTTAAAATTGCTTCTATTCCCCATTTACCTATCTAATTCATCTGTTTTAGTCAAATTATAAGTCAAATTATTCTACTCTAAGTTCTTCTGACACATGTAGTCCTACTTCAAAGACACTGCTCACACTCTATTCTTAACCAGGACTTTCATCTCTTTCTAGTTTACACACCTGGATTTAGTAATGCTCAACTCAAATTTTGACGACTTCAAGAAGCCTTACCAGACCACCTCAATGCTGAGAAATAGTGATTCTATTTGTGCTGGTAACCTGCAAGTGCTCCTTCCTAATGCTCTTTACAATTAATTATGCTGTACATATGAACTTGCCTTACATTCCTTTGAATTCCTATCTGACTGTGGATGTGGGCCCCTTCATGGATCACTGCCTTGTCATGGCAAAGGAGTTTGTGCAACTTGATGAAGTTATGAGCCGTGCCATGTAGGGCCACCCAAGGCAGATGGAGTTCTGACAAATGTGATCCACTCAAGGAGGGAACGGCAAACCATCCCAGTATAATTGCCACAAGAACCTCCTGAACTGTATAAAAGGACAAAAATATATGACACCAAAAAATGAGTTCCCCCAGGTCCAAAGGTATCCAATATTCTACTGGGGAAGAGCGGAGGAAAACTACCAATAGACCCAGAATGAATGAAGTAGCTGGGCCAAAGCAGAAACAGTGCTCTTCTGTGAATGTGTCTTGTGATAAAAGTAAAATCAGATGCTGCAAAGAACAGTATTGCCTAGGAACCTGGAATTTTAGGTCCATGAATCAAGGTAAACTGGATGTGATCTAGCAGGAGATGGTAAAAACAAGCATCAACATCTTAGGAATTGGTGAACTAAAACAGACAGAAATGGGTGAATTTAATTCAGATAGCTCCTATGTCTATTACTGTGGGCAAGAATCCCACAGAAGAAACAGAGTAGCTCTTATAATCAACGAAAGAGTCCAAAATGCGGGTACCTGGGTGCAACCTCAAAAATGACAGAATGATCTCAGTTTGTTTTCAAGGCAAGCCATTCAACATTAGAGTAATCCAAGTCTATGTCCCTGCCACCAAGGCCAAAAAAGCTGATCAGTTCTATGAAGACCTAGAAGACCTCCCGGGACTAACAGCAAAAAAAAAGATGATCTATTCATCATCGGGGATTGGAATGCAAAAGTAGGAAATCAAGAGATACTTGTAGTAACAGGTAAGCTTGGCTTTGGAGAAGAAAGTGAAGCAGGACAATGGCTAACTGAATTCTGCCAAGAAATGCATTGGTCACAGCAAATACCCCTTTTCAACAACACAAGAGATGACTTTACATGGGGACATCACCAAATGGCCAATATAAAAATCAAATTGACTACATTTTTGGTAGCTGAAGATAGAGAAGCTGTATAGTTAGCAAAAACAAGACCTAGAGCTGGCTGTGGCTCAGATCGTCAGCTTCTCATAGCAAAATTCAGGCTTAAACTAAAGAAAGCTGGGAAAACTTCTAGGCCAGCCAGGTATGACTTAAATCAGATCCCCTGTGAAGATGCAGTGGAGGTAAAGAATAGATTCAAGGGATGAGATCTGGTAGACAGAGTGCCTGAAGAACTATAGAGAGAGGTCCAGAACACTGTACAGGAGGCAGTGACCAAAACCATCCCAAAGGAAAAGAAAAGCAAGAAGGCAAAGTGGTTATCTGAGGGGGCTTATAAACAGCCAAAGAAAGAAGGGAAGTGAAAAGCAAAGGAGAAAGGGAAAGGTGTATCCAACTAAATGGAGATTTCCCAAGAACAGTACAGAGAGACAAGGCTTTCTTCAGTGAACAGTGTATAAAACCAGAAGAAAACAGTAGAAGGGGAAAGACTAGAGATCTCTTCAGGAAAACTAGAGATATCAAGGGAACATTTTGCCCAAAGATGGGCACTATAAAGGACATAAACAATAGAGACCTAGTAGACGCTGAAGAGATCAAGAAGAGATACAAAGAATACACAGAATAACTATAAGAAAGATCTAAATGAACCAGATTGCTATGATGGTATGGTCAGCTGGCCAGAGACAGACATTCTGGAGAGCAAAGTCAAGTGGGCCTTAAGAAGCACTGCTGTTAATAAAGCTAGTGGATACAACAGAATTCCAGTGGAACTATTCAAAACATTAAAGGATGCTGCCATCAAGGTGTTGCAATCATTATATCAGCAGATCTGGAAGTGGCCATGGGACTGGAAAATGTCAATCCTCATCCCAATTCCCAAGAAGAGTACTACCAAAAAACGTGCTAACCATTGGACAACTGCATTAATCTCCCATGCTAGTAAGGTCATGGTCAGACAAGTCTCAGCCAGTGAATGGTTAGGTACCCTACAGCCCAGGCCCCTTTCTTTCTACCATGGCACCACGATTCTTACAACATCCACTCAAGAGCTTTTTTACATGATTAAGAGAAGGTAGTAAGTGTCAGATAAAGACATATTAAATAAATGTGGGGATTTGAGGGTACTCCTTGGGGAACATGGGAGAATATACAGTCTACATTGATTTTCCTCTAACTATGGGGCTGAGGTCAAAATGACTTCAAAAGACCAGAGATCAGGCTTGAGCAGTCAGTTTGTTCCTTAAATTATGTAACTCCTTTAAATGATAAAACAAGTACATCTAACCAAACATAGAAAATAGAAACTTACACTAAAAATTTTCACCAGTTCTTTCCAACAGAAAAAGAATGAGTGATAACATAGCCAGTGGCAGATACTGGAGCAGAATGTCATTGCCCCAGGCCAAAAGCAGTCAATTCCATTTATTGAGCTGATTACCAAAAATTAAAACTGCTCCACATGAAATAGGGCATGTTAACAGTACCCTTATGATTTCTCATGGAAAGTGTTAAACTCCGGCATGGAAACTCCGAAAGAATCAACTTCCTCATATCTTCCAGAAAAACCACCAAAGCAACGGCTTCTGTTAAACTAAATTAAAGGCATTTCAGTTTTATTAAAACCAATTTATCTTTATTAAAACAATTTTATCACATTCATTATTAGTCAGACAAACAAATACATTAGTCATTAGTGGTGACACCACGGTCTTCTATGCACAGATAATTCAATTAAAAACTCAAATTGTTCAGCTAAAACTCACATTTATTGTTGCTGCAATTCAAGATAATGATTGGTGTACTCTCCCAGAATTGAGTTATTTTGCCACGCTAACCAAGAACATTATGAAAAATGAGTGGAACTGAATATATTTATTTGAATCACACCCGGAAAAGGGTAGGTGTGTATTAAAGAAAACACCTGCAAAGGTATGTCAGTACAATCCATTAATTAAAGGGAATTCTTACAGAGAGACACATATCCCAGGAATAATAATAAGAGAAACAAGAAATAATATTGGAGGAACAGGAAATAGGCTCAAGGCATCCTGTGAAGATAATTTTTATTTTCTGAAGGTATCCCAATTAATCATTCTACTTTTAGGGAACAAAGTAAGTATCAGAAAAACACCTCACACAGAGTCCACTATCTTTCCTAATGCCTCATCTATTTCCTAGCAAATTTATTTTAATCACATGAAGCTCACTAACAGGGTGACCCAGGATGAATTATGTAACCTCTCCTTGTCTCTGGCTTGTTGACCTTCATCACTTATGGAGACCTATCTGGATAGCTGGAGGGCTGTCTGAAGCTTGGAATATGACTTTAAGTTCCATAGATCTCCAATTTGCTGACTCTTACACAGACCCTGGACCTTTCATCTGGTACTTCTGTCTTCGATCATTCCTCTAACGCACTCCTGCCAACCTCATGCAGCATGCCAACCTCTGCCAGGGCTCGGCACCTTTGCAAAGAGCACTGACAATAATATCCTACTTTCTCACAGGTCAAAGTCCCTTTCATCCTTCAAAACATACTCTGCAATGTTTGCCTGACATTCCTACTCTACTCTACCACTCATACCAGAGTTAAATACTCCTCACATGTGTTTCTGCAGTGATCTGTAGACATCTCTCTTCTAACACAAATGTCTTAGCACGTAAATCTTGTATACTTGCATTTTCCTGACTAGACAGTGCTCCTTGAAACCTATGTCCTGTTCAACACCTAATGACCTTTAAAGGTTGTTATATGTGGGTCTCCTTTTGATCGATGGTTGTCTCTAACGTCTCAAGGTGACAGAATTTGAATTCTAGTAAGGAAATAAGCTGAACTGAAGGAAATAAGACAACCTCAGATATGTGGATGATACCACTCTAACGGCAGAAAGCGAAGAGGAACTAAAGAGCCTCCTGATGAGCGTGAAGGAGGAGGGTGAAAGAGTTGACTTATAACTAAATATTACAAAAACAAGATTATGGCATCTGCTCCCATTACTCCATGTCAAACAGAAGGGGAAAAGGTGGAAATAGTGACAGATTTCCTCTTTGGGGGCTCTAAAATCACTGTGGATGGTGACTGCAGCCATGAAATCAGAAGACAATTGCTTCTTGGCAGGAAGCTATGATAAACCTAGACAGTGTGTTGAAAAGCAGAGACATTACTCTGCAGACAAAGATCTGTAGATTCAAGGTTATGGTCTTCCCAGTGGTCACGTACGGTTGTGAGAGCTGGATTGTAAAGAAGGAAGAGCACCAAAGAATTGATGCCTTTGAACTGTGGTGCTGGATAAGACTCCTGAGAGTCCCTTGGACATCAAGTAGATCAAACAAGTCAGTTTTAAGGGAAATCAACCCTGTATTCATTGAAAGGACTGATGCTGAAGCTGAAACTTAAGCATTTTGTCACCTAATTCAAACAGTCAATTCACTGGAAAAGTCCCTGATGCTGGGAAAGATTAAGGGCAGAAGGAGAAGAGGTCATCAGTGGATGAGATGCCTGGATGGCATCACCGATGCAACTGACATGAACTTGGGCAAACTTTGGGAGATGGTGTGGGACAAGGAGGCCTAGTGTGCTGTAGCCAATGGGGCTGGAAAGAGTCGGACACAACTGGACAATGAACAACAACAAGGAAATAAGACAGAAATCCAGATAATGGAAACAAAATGATATCTCTCCCCCAATCCAAATCCTAATTATCATAGCTATTGGTGTGTTTATGTCTATGCAATGTGCATGGTTGAGGGTGGATTGGAATTAGCATGCCTACATACAATATAGATGAGTCACTGAGAGCATACAGTCTAGCACCAGCCTATCAGGGTATTAACTCTAGGTTGTTCTCAATGATTGGATGAGCCAGGATAAGTCATTCAATCTCTCCTTGTCTCTGTCCCATCATCTGTAAAATGAAGAGAAAGAAAGTGCCTACTCCATAGGATTGCTGTGGATGGAGATGTTTCATGTAAAGAATCTAAGTCCACAGCAGCACATATTGAGGACTAGACAAATGCTAACAACTGGTATTGTCATCAATATCCTTGTTTTTATTGTTAAATTTTCCCACCTAGAGGCCGTGAACATGAGAATGTTAACTTCACTAACCTATCAGGTTTAAGGAAGATTTCCTTAGCTATAAAACAAAATAGTATGGAAACCAAAGAGTTAGATGCTAGTATATTTTGAGATTTTCTTTACTTATCAGGCATGCCCTAGAGGTAGGAAAAGAAAGGTAAAAATAGCCATCTCTTCTGAATTTGCTAGACACTAGAGTTTTGTAGAAAAGATCTAACAGAAGATCCCGGCTGGAAATCTGAATAAGAACATATTTTGTAAAATTAAGCCTCTTTTGTGTACAGATACTGCTCCAGACATTGGGAATGCAGTGGTGAACTTGAGATGCCCTCAAGCAACTTTCATTCTGAAGCTGGTTTTAATAATCTCTTGCCATTTCCCTACACATCATAACCTAGATAATGGAATGTAAAACTATACCAATCAGTTGTTCTTATTTTTACCTTTTTCTCTTTTTTTCCCAGTTGTACATCTGCAGTTAGAGCCCTTAAAGTTGAAAGTGAAAAGTCAGGGAGTCTTATTTTGCAATAGGTAGCCACAACTCTTAACTGTTTAAATGTATTCATTAAAAGGATGTATAGAGGACAAGTTGCCCACAGATCCAGTGAGTGAGGAAGTGCCTTTATCAAGGTGATAGCAAAGACATCCTCATCATATCACATTGGAAACACAACTGCAGGAGGGCCTAGGCCAATGGAAGTCTGAGAAGGGGACACCAGTTCACTGAATCTTAATCTCCTCAGGAAGAATTTCCCCAGTGATTAGCTCAACAATTTAATAAATTTTTTCTGAAGTTTTCTTTTTGCCACTGCTTCTGTTCTTAGAGAAGGCTAGACAAACTGTGGTGAGCGGTTCCAGGATCATTTGTCACAATTTAAACTGCATTTAAAAGAAAATCTGGACCTTCACATGTAAAAGCAAAGGCAAAGTGATATTGACAGGAAAATTCAAATAGAGATCCTAGCATCAGTCCTACACATTCATAGGTGTCTGCCACATGGCAAAAGTGGCAGGGGGCAAATAATGGATTTCTTACTAAATTTCAAGGAGGCAACTGAATGTCCATCTATAAAAGAAATAAACTTGTATCTCTAGCTCATATTTGATAGCAGTAGATCTATTAAACATGTCAACATGAAAAAACAAGACTACAACGCTTTTAGAGAAATGATCTGGGATGATATCTTCATGACCTTGGAGTGGAGATGCTGCTGCTGCTGCTGCTGCTGCTGCTGCTAAGTCGCTTCAGTCGTGTCCGACTCTGTGCGACCCCATAGACGCCAGCCCACCAGGCTCCCCCATCCCTGGGATTCTCCAGGCAAGAACACTGGAGTGGGTTGCCATTTCCTTCTCCAATGCGTGAAAGTGAAAAGTGAAAGTGAAGTTGCTCAGTTGTGTCCAACTCTTCACGACCCCATGGACTGCAGCCCACCAGGCTCCTCCGCCCATGGGGTTTTCCAGGCAAGAGTACTGGAGTGGGGTGCCATCAAGGACTAGTATTCAGAATAAAGAAAGAACCCCCACAAATCAATATGAAATATCATATGAAATATCAGCACAATGGGGGTGGGGGGGGAGGATAAAAGGCCTGAAGATATGTTTCACAGAAAGGAAATTCAAGTGACAAACACAAGGCGATATAGAAATATGCTCAAACTCAGTAGTCACTAGAGAGCTGAAAGTTAATGATATTGTAAAGTAAAATTATAAAAAAAACTAGCTTCTCAATATGTTTTTAAAAATCTGTTAATAGCAAATACTGGTGAGAACATGGAACTGGGTTGGAAGCGTCAGCCGGCACAAGTTCTTGGGAAAACAGGTTGGCATTACTTCCGTGTGTATGTTCAGTCGTGCCCAGCTCCTTGAGACCCTATGGTAGCCCACCAGGCTCCTCTGTTCATTGGATTTTTCAGGGAAGAATACTGGAGTGGGTTGCCATTTCCTTTTCCAGAGGATCTTCCTGATCCAGGGATTGAACCCACATTTCCTGTGTCCCCTGCATTGGCAGGCAGGTATTTTACCACTGAGCCACCTAGTAAAATGTAATAGGTCTGCTGCTGTTGCTAAGTCGCTTCAGTTGTGTCCGACTCTGTGCGACCCTATAGATGGCAGCACACCAGGCTCCCCAGTCCCTGGGATTCTCCAGGCAAGAACACTGGAGTGGGTTGCCATTGCCTTCTGCAATGCATGAAAGTGAAAAGTGGAAGTGAAGTTGCTCAGTTGTGTCCGACTCTTCGTGACCTCACTCATAGGCAATGGGAGAAATTTGCATATTCCCTAAGAGGCACATGCAGAATTATTCACTATATCATTACCAGAGCCCTAAACTGGAATAATCCCAAATTCCCATTGAGAGTAAGATGAATGCAGACATTATGGCAAACTCATTCAGTGGAACACATTCTGGGATAATTTCCCACAATTTAAACTGAATTTAAAAGAAAATCTGTACCTTCATATGTAAAATCAAAAACAAAGATATATTGACAAAAGAATTCCAGTAAACAACCTAGCATCAGACCTATCCACATATAGACATCTGCTTCATGAAAAAGGTAGCAAGGAGTAAGAGAGGACTTTTTAGTAAGCTTCAGTGTTAAAGATAAACTATGTATAGATTCAGCAACTTTAATGAATCTTACAAATAGATTTGAACAAAACGAGCAACTTGGAAAAGAAAACATGAAATCATAATTCTATTTACATAAGGTTCAAAACCATGAAAAATAAGCTTTTACAGAGGTACATGTAGAAAATTATTATTACAAAATTCAGAAGAGTGGTTATCCTTATGGTGATATGTAAACAGGTTTCTGTGTTTCTGCTATTTTTGCTAATGATGATGGTTACAAGGGGGTGTTTATAATTATTATTTAACTTGTTCAGATGTATTTTACGTACACTTCAGATATATTGCACAAGCCAAACACACACTATGAGGGGATAAATCAAGTAACAGAAAACTTACCTAAAGTGTGTTATGAAATCATTCTCACTTGACAATAAAAATGATTAATTATATGAACATAGGAAAGTCTACAAAAATATATCAAAATGTTAACAAGTTTTCTTTGAATTGTGGAAATTTTGACTTTTTTTTCCTTTTCTGTATTTTATGAATTATGTATAATGATGCATATTCACTTACACTAAAAATACATTTATTTTAAAACAATAGAGGCCAAGGAAGGGTTAAGGATGAAAATATAGCTTAAAATATGTTCAGAAATTTGTCTTTTAGCAAAATGATCATGGTAACAGATTTTGGCAAACAAACACACAAACATTTGCAAGATAATTCCTAAACCATTCCACGAGGTTTGTGAATGAAAAGACAGTTGGCTTTTGAAGAAAAAGCTTTCCTGTATAAGCATGTGTATATATCACTGCAATGCTCTCCAGAAAGCTAAGTACAAGCCAACACCAAGAATGTGCATTTAGGGATGTTGATACATGCCTGGCAAGCTGACTAAGGTCTCACACACGTAGTTTACAAGGCATAACACAGACTGGCCAAAAGCTTCCATATGATGGGTTTTGAGGTTTTACACACCAGTGTGTGTGAAATGTGTCTGGATTTTTGGAAATGCTTTATTTTTTCCCTTAACATCTAACCAAAGCTCAGTGGAAAGATTCAAGATGGAGAGGAAACATACAACCTCACCATGACTGCTCTAGGGACGAACCTACTAAGCAATGAAGCAGGATGGTTTTGACAGCTGTACTCACCCAGCTGAGGAAACCCTCACTTAATTACATTTATGTTTTAGGAAAGTTAAAACAGAAGTCATGGCTTTATATAAACATCTGTTTTTAACAGGCAATAATTAGGACGTGCCTGGCTTTTTGTCCCTTTGTTGACAAAAGGGTGTAATAAATAGGAAGAGGGACCTCTCAGTGAAGACTCAAACAGGAATGCTTCTCAGTGTCCACAGTCCAGAGTGATCCAAATCAAAGAGCTGATTAAGCTGGCCAGTTCTAGGACAGCAAATCTATGACTGATATGCTAATCAAAACACAAATTGCATCTCTAATGATGTGTTGATTTTTCAATCAGCCACTGTGTTAAATACAAAGGTGACCCGCTGGTTGGTTGGTTCTATCAATTAAAGCCCTGGGTTAGGGCAGTTTGGGATTACCTTGAAGGAAGGAGAAGAAAAGGGAGGGAGTCAATGTTGTATAGAATTTAAAAGAATGAAATTTGGCAAAATGCAGAGATGTGTTTGTGCAACATTGGCAAAGAAATCACAATTTTATGAACAGCCAAGCAACTCAAAATTTATTTTGGGGTGATTATGTTTAATTTATTAACTGGGCCATTTCACTGAAGCTTGGTTAAAATTGATCATTTTTATTTTTGAGAATCAAGACTAGTTTTCAGAAGATTCTGTGGGGAAGCTGGTTGGATAGATTTTCCTTAACTAGGAAAAAAAAATTTACCAAATAGATGACTCTAAAGATGCCTATTTTATAAATAGAAACATCCAAAGTTCAATCATGACTCTCATGACATGTTGAGAATAAGTAAATTTCTTTTTTTTTTTTTAATTTTTATTTTTACTTTATTTTGCTTTACAATACTGTATTGGTTTTGCCATACACTGACATGAATCTGCCACGGGTGTACATGAGTTCCCAAAGATGAACCCCTCTCCCACCTCCCACCCCATATCATCTCTCTGGATTATCCCTGTGCACCAGCCCCAAGCATCCTGTATCCTGCATCGAACATAGACTGGCAATTCATTTCTTACATGATAGTATACATGTTTCAATGCCATTCTCCCACATCATCCCACCCTCTCCCTCTCCCTCAGAGTCCAAAAGTCCACTCTACACATCTGTGTCTTTTTTGCTGTCTTGCATACAGGGTCATCATTACCATCTTTCTAAATTCCATATATATGTGTTAGTATACTGTATTGGTGTGTTTCTTTCTGGCTTACTTCACTCTGTATAATCGGCTCCAGTTTCATCCATCTCATTAGAACTGATTCAAATGTATTCTTTTTAATGGCTGAGTAATACTCCATTGTGTATATGTACCATGGCTTTCTTATCCATTCATCTGCTGATGGACATCTAGGTTGCTTCCATGTCCTGGCTATTATAAACAGTGCTGCGATGAACACTGGGGTACATGTGCCTCTTTCAATTCTGGTTTCCTCGGTGTGTATGCCCAGCGGTGGGACTGCTGGGTCATAAGGCAGTTCTATTTGCAATTTTTTAAGAAATCTCCACACTGTTCTCCATAGCGGCTGTACTAGTTTGCATTCCCACCAACAGTGTAAGAAGGTTCCCTTTTCTCCACACCCTTTCCAGCATTTATTGCTTGCAGACTTTTGGATCGCAGCCATTCTGACTGGTGTGAAGTGGTACCTCATTGTGGTCTTGATTTGCATTTCTCTAATAATGAGTGATGATGAGCATCTTTTCATGTGTTTGTTAGCCATTGTATGTCTTCTTTGGAGAAATATCTATTTAGTTCTTTGGCTCATTTTTTTGACTGGGTAGTTTATTTTTCTGGAATTGAGCTGCATAAGTTGCTTGTATATTTTTGAGATTAGTTGTTTGTCATTTGCTTCATTTGCTATTATTTTCTCCCATTCCGAAGGCTGTCTTTTCACCTTGCTTATAGTTTCCTTTGTTGTGAAGAAGCTTTTAATTTTAATTAGATCCCATTTGTTTATTTTTCTTTTTATTTCCAGTATTCTGGGAGGTGGATCATAGAGGATGCTGCTGTGATTTATGTCAGAGAGTGTTTTGCCTATGTTCTTCTCTAGAAGTTTTATAGTTCCTGGCCTTACATTTAGATCTTTAATCCATTTTGAGTTTATTTTTGTGTGTGGTGTTAGAAAGTGATCTAGTTTCATTCTTTTACGAGTGGTTGACCAGTTTTCCCAGCGCCACTTGTTAAAGAGTTGTCTTTAATCCATTGTATATCCTTGCCTCCTTTGTCGAAGATAAGGTGTCCATAGGTGTTTGGATTTATCTCTGGGCTTTCTATTTTGTTCCATTGATCTATATTTCTGTCTTTGTGCCAGTACCATACTGTCTTGATGGCTGCAGCTTTGTAGTAGAGCCTGAAGTCAGGCAAGTTGATTCCTCCAGTTCCATTCTTCTTTCTCAAGATTGCTTTGGCTACTCGAGGTTTTTTATATTTCCATACAAATCTTGAGATTATTTGTTCTAGTTCTGTGAAAAATACCATTGGTAGCTTGATAGGGATTGCATTGAATCTGCAGATTGCTTTGGGTAGTATACTCATTTTCACTATATTGATTCTTCCCATCCATGAACATGGTATATTTCTCCATCTATTAGTGTCCTCTTTGATTTCTTTCATCAGTGTTTTATAGTTTTCTATATATAGGTCTTTAGTTTCTTTAGGTAGATATATTCCTAAGTATTTTATTCTTTTTGTTGCAATGGTGAATGGAATTGTTTCCTTAATTTCTTTTTCTACTTTCTCATTATTAGTGTATAGGAATGCAAGGGATTTCTGTGTGTTGATTTTATATCCTGCAACTTTACTATATTCATTGATTAGCTCTAGTAATTTTCTGGTGGAGTCTTTAGGGTTTTCTATGTAGAGGATCATGTCATCTGCAAACAGTGAGAGTTTTACTTCTTCTTTTCCAATTTGGATTTCTTTTATTTATTTTTCTGCTCTGATTGCTGTGGACAAAACTTCCAGAACTATGTTGAATAGTAGCGGTGAAAGTGGGCACCCTTGTCTTGTCCCTAACTTTAGGGGAAATGCTTTCAATTTTTCACCATTGAGGATAATGTTTGCTGTGGGTTTGTCATATATAGCTTTTATTATGTTGAGGTATGTTCCTTCTATTCCTGCTTTCTGGAGAGTTTTTATCATAAATGGATGTTGAATTTTGTCAAAGGCCTCCTCTGCATCTATTGAGATAATCATATGGCTTTTATTTTTCAATTTGTTAGTGTGGTGAATTACATTGATTGATTTGCGGATATTGAAGAATCCTTGCATCCCTGGGATAAAGCCCATTTGGTCATGGTGTATGATCTTTTTAATGTGTTGTTGGATTCTGATTGCTAGAATTTTGTTGAGGATTTTTGTATCTATGTTCATCAGTGATATTGGCCTGTAGTTTTCTTTTTTTGTGACATCTTTGTCAGGTTTTGGTATTAGGGTGATGGTGCCTCATAGAATGAGTTTTGAAGTTTACCTTCCTCTGCAATTTTCTGGAAGAGTTTGAGGAGGATAGGTGTGTTAGCTCTTCTCGAAATTTTTGGTAGAAATCAGCTGTGAAGCCGTCTGGACCTGGGCTTTTGTTTGCTGGAAGATTTCTGATTACAGTTTCAATTTCCGTGCTTGTGATGGGTCTGTTAAGATTTTCTATTTCTTCCTTGTTCAGTTTTGGAAAGTTATACTTTTCTAAGAATTTGTCCACTTCTTCCACGTTGTCCATTTTATTGGCATATAACTGCTGATAGTAGTCTCTTCTGATCCTTTGTATTTCTGTGTTGTCTGTTGTGATCTCTCCATTTTCATTTCTAATTTTATTGATTTGATTTTTCTCCCTTTGTTTCTTGATGAGTCTGGCTAATGGTTTGTCCATTTTATTTATCCTTTCAAAGAACCAGGTTTTGGCTTTGTTGATTTTTGTTATGGTCTCTTTTGTTTCTTTTGCATTTAATTCTGCCCTAATTTTTAAGATTTCTTTCCTTCTACTAACTCTGGGGTTCTCCGTTTCTTCCTTTTCTAGTTGCTTTAGGTGTAGAGTTAGGTTATTTATTTGACTTTTTTCTTGTTTCTTGAGGTATGCCTGTATTGCTATAAACTTTCCTCTTAGCACTGCTTTTATAGTGTCCCACAGGTTTTGGGTTGTTGTGTTTTCATTTTCATTCATTTCTATGCATATTTTGATTTCTTTTTTGATTTCTTCTGTGATTTGTTGGTTATTCAGAAGCGTGTTGTTCAGCCTCCATATGTTGGAATTTTTAATAGTTTTTCTCCCGTAATTGAGATCTAATCTTAATGCATTATGGTCAGAAAAGATGCTTGGAATGATTTTGATTTTTTTGAATTTATCAAGGTTAGATTCATGGCCCAGGATGTGATCTATCCTGGAGAAGTTTCCGTGAGCACTTGAGAAAAAGGTGAAATTCATTGTTTTGGGGTGAAATGTCCTATAGATATCAATTAGGTCTAACTGGTCTATTGTATCATTTAAAGTTTGCATTTCTTTGTTAATTTTCTGTTTAGTTGATCTGTCCATAGGTGTGAGTGGGATATTAAAGTCTCCCACTATTATTGTGTTATTGTTAATTTCCCCTTTCATACTGAGAACAAGTAAATTTCTAACATTTTTGCCCCAGAACTGCTTCAGAGTTGGCAAAGTGCATAAATTCTTCTCTGGGAGCTTCTGCCTCAAACCTTGTTCAAAAGCCCTTATAATAGAACTGCCAGTCATTTCAGAGCATACAGTGGTTATTTCTTAAGAAATCATCGCCCATAAATTTCTGATATTTACAGCCTGAACATGAAATAAATATAGTTTTTGTTCAGTAGCATTCATGAATAAGAAGTCATATTTCCCTTTGTGTGCACAGAATTAAGAGCTTTGGAAAAGATTCACCTCTGCAGAAGGATAATTTAAAGGGCTGCATTGAAAACAAATTCAGCCCAGTTAGGATTATACAAGTGTTTCATAATCAGCACTGATGCTAGCTTGAAGACAGATAATTAGAACCTTTAATGTGCAGAACACCTTTTGAAAATATTTCTGGTGACTAATACTGCCACCTTTAAATTCAAAGAAAGGCCACTGAGCCGAAAGATGATAACCAAGAGCTTTAGCCAAGGTCATGTAGCAAAGGGAAGGAAAGGTTTCCATTCTTCTCAGATGAACTTTCATGCTCTCATTGGATTTACTGCCATCCTACCACATAGTTTTGGGGTATAATTTTTTCCCATAAATGTCAAGGATCTGAGAGGGATACTCCTGGAATGACAGCTGAAAGAGAACACTTCTTACTTCCTCCCTCTGCTAACTGCAGACTGAAAGCCAGCTTTGAGGACAGTTCTGCTGGTCTATTGAGTCCTAAAATGACCCTCGGGAGAATCAGGCAGACACCCCTCATGAACACAGAGCTCAGTAAACAGAGCTTGGGCTACAGTTCTTTGAAAAAAAAACAAAACAAAACAAAACAAAACACATGTTTTCCTGAATCCAAAGCTCTCCACCCTTTTGGCATTACTTGTTTGGTAAACGTGCAGTTTAAAGAAGAAATGTAATGGTCACTTAAAACTTGTGATCACAGCTAATCTATAGTCAGGAGCCAAGGCTTTTTGGGAGAAATTAAGCCATATGTTGATGCAAGGAAAGGAGACTAGAGAATAATTTGCTCATATGCTAAGAAAACAAAGCGAAGGCATGCACACTGTTGTGTTATCAGGAGACTTCCGTCCACCACAGCAGAGCCTTCCTCTTAGTTGTCCTCCTCACTCGCTCTGTCCATCCTCACTGACTCTATTTTTTTCCTGTGAACTATGTGCCATCTCTCCACACCTCTTTAGAGCAGAGCTCTTTGAGAGAGTTGCCTGTATTTATTGCTTCCGTTTCTTCTCTTCCAGATCTCTCTCTAGTCCGCTCTGATCAGGCTCCCTGCAATTCTACCGCAACAACTATCCCCAGCGTTCTCCATTGACCCATCTGGGTTGTCAGTCCTCAGGCCAGGATGACAGGCATGACACAGTATCTCAGTTCCCCTTCTAGTGCTCCCTTGCGGGTATATCTTCCCTTCTCAGATGTCTAGATCTAAGCTGTGTGCTCACTGCTCTTTTGTTCTTTAACCCATAGGTTAGAGGCAACACATATCTGCAGGACTCAGACATTTGGAGGAAAAACTTCTGGCACAATCCAATGTGTTACGCCTTCCCCTTCATTTATCTCCATAGACGATGGAGTTGCATAAATACACGGTTCTGTCCAACTGTGAACATATCAGCTCTACGCCTCACTTCTCACACACACACTGTCACATTATTAGTTAATGATTCTATTTTTTTTTTCAACTGGTTAGCCCTCAAGTCTACAAGGCAAGCAGATGTCTGACATTTAATCAGTGACCCAATTATGGCTTTCTGCTGGCCTCAGCTTATTTTTTAATTTAGGAGAAAATGAGTTCAAATTGATTGGGTTTATAGGGAAAAAGAAATTACAACTCTAGTTATTGGTTCTAGCCTTCCCGGGGAAGAAATGACTTTTTAAAAAAAACTTTTCCCCCTAAAATTATAGGGACAAATTAAAAACCATTATAATTATTTCAGAGGATACATTTAGTACTTAATTAAAAAAAAGTTATAATCAAGAGATGGTTTCCTCAGTATATGCCAGTTCATAGCTGATCAGAGTATTCTTTTACTAAAAGAGTGGGGTATGAGGAAGCAATTAAAAAAAAAAAACTGTCCACAAGAAAGTGTGAACAGGTCACAGAAAATAATGTTTTGGCCAACAGAGAATTACTTTTCTTTTTCTGTCACTATATTTTCATTTCCCATTATTTACTTTTCAGGCTCTTCAAGTCTTGTCTTTTCCTAATCATGGAAAGCTTTTTTTTTCACCCTTCTTTTCAGATAAAACCTGTTAGAAGGTGTTACAAAGGATAAGGCCTAAAAGTGTCCAGAGAAGAAAACCGGTTGATGGCTTTCATTGTTAGGTTTGATTCTCCTCTGTTTCTTTTGTTGTTTCTTGTTAAAAGCGGAATCATCTTGTGATGAGAGAAAAAAAAATAAGGTGACTTACAACAACAAGAAAAGTGTTAAAAACACTGTAAATAGAATTGGTGATAAAGTATAAAGCCTGTGGACCTTTTTTAAAAACCTGTCTTGACTACAAAAGGCAGTGCCCCCTGCTGGTCTCCTGAAAAGTGAAAGTCTCTCAGTCGTGTCTGACTTTGTGACACCCTGGACTGTATAGAATTCTCCAGGCCAGAATACTGGAGTGGGTAGCCTTTCCCTTCTCCAGGGGATCTTCCCAACCCAGGTCTCCCGCAATTCAGGCGGATTCTTTACCAGCTGAGTCACGAGGTAAGCCCAAGAATACTGGAGTGGGTAGCCTATCCCTTCTCCAGGGGATCTTCCCAACCCAGGAATCGAACTGGGGTCTCCTGCATTGCAGGCGGATTCTTTACCAGCAGACCTGTGAGGGAAGCCCTGGGAATATGTGTATTAACCCCTTCACTCCTCTGCAGCTCTCCAGCTGGGCTTATTGGCGCCTTTCCAAGTCAATCTGTGAAATACAGGGAAGGGTCTGGAACACTGGGTTGTAATCAAAATGGGAACACATATCTAGAATTAACTATGTTTAAAACACTTTCAACTGGCTGAAAAATCTATGTTTCTGGAGAATGAGACATCTGCTAGAGAATAAAACCATCCATTATGAGATTCTGGCTTCAATAGTTTGCAAAAGAAGGCTTTTAACTGGAAAATAGCATCAATGATAAATTGATGACAAAACATTTTTTTAATGTGTGCAGATATTTGGGGCAAGTTTTTATTTCCTTTTTTTAAAATAAAAAATAGATAGTCAGTTCTATGGGGTGGTAGAAAGGATTAGCAGAGATAACCTCTTTGCCCAGTATCTGTAATGAATGAAGACCACATAGTTTCTCTGCTTTACTATTAAAATGTAGAGTCCTGTAACATCTTGTATAATTTAGAGTGAAAATAACAACATACTGTGTAGAGTAGTACTCTAGAAACGGTTTGCATAATCTTAATGAAATTCTTTATTACTGTATGCATGTTGAACTTGAATAAGGCAGAATATCAGTCTTTAATCTTTTTATAAAATGAGGGTGATAAAATGATCTATCTCTGAAGACTGTGACAACTAAAAGATAAACAACAAAATCATCAAGCACTTAGTTTAGAATGTGGTATTAGAATAAGCTCTAAATAATTAGCAGCAATTATCAACATTATTCGATTAAGATATACAATACTATATACAATTAGCAAATGTCTCAACATGAAGTGCTGATAGAGTGTATTAAGCTAACAAAATATATCCCACTTTGTTTAACTTATTATTTTTAATTGGAGGATAATTGCTTTACAATGTTGTGTTGGTTTTTGCCATACAACAGTGTGAATCAGCCATAAATATAAATATGTCCTCTCCCTCTTGAAACTACCTTCCAATTCCTAACCCCATTCTACTCCTCCAGCAAGAAGGAATAAAAATCCCCAAGGAAAGCTAAGAATTGCCCTAGTTGACTAGAGTTCCCTCTGGGCAGTTCCACCCTTGACAGACAAATTTGTCCACATGACCTAAAGACAGTATGCTATCATGTTTTAAAACAGTGCTAAAAATCAGTCCTCAAGCTAATTTTTTAAAATCACACAAAACGTGTGATTTTAAAATCACACAAATCCAAAGTGGACTTGGTTTTCTCAGCTTTGTTCAATAATTGAATATAGAAGAATGTTATTCATAAACCTACATTCTAGGCAAAGAAGCCAAAGTAACAAATTAATTTCTAATATAAATCTTTAAGGTCTTGATATTGTGTCTTCAACAACATCTTGTGTCTTCAATAACATCTTAACTGGCATTTTCCTGTAACTGTAACAATGTGTACATAATTACAATTACAGTACATGGTTGAGCAGGGTAGAATTCAAATTAATCAGGAAATTTTGAGCATGGAACTTTGAGCAGGAAACTCATGAGAATTTAATTGAAAAAAATTGGGAGTTATAAACAAGTTTTAAAATTTAAAATTTGGAAGTATATACACATAAAAGAGATGGGAATACCAGACAACCTGACCTGCCTCCTGAGAAATCTGTATGTAGGTCAAGAAGCAACAGTTAGAACTGGACATGGAACAACAGCCTGGTTCCAGAACAGGAAAGGAGTACCTCAAGGCTGTATATTGTCACCTTGCTTATTTAGCTCATATGCAGAGTACATCATGAGAAACACCAGGCTGGATGAAGCACAAGCTGGAATCAAGATTGCCAGGAGCAATATAAATAACCTCAGATATGCAGATGACACCACCATTATGGCAGAAAGTGAAGAGGAACTAAAAAGCCTCTTGCTGAAAGTGAAAGAGGAGAGTGAAAAAGCTGGCTTAAAACTCATCATTCTGAAAACTAAGATCATGGCATCTGGTCCCATCACTTCATGACAAATAGATGGGGAAATAATGGAAACAGTGAGAGACTTTTTTTGGTGGGGGGGCTCCAAAATCACTGCAGATGGTGAGTACAGCTGTGAAATTAAAAGATGCTTGATCATTGGAAGAAAATCTATGACCAACCTAGACAGCATATTAAAAAGCAGAGATATTACTTTGCGAACAAAAGTCCATCTAGTCAAAGCTATGGTTTTTCCAGTAGTCATGTATGGATGTGAGAATTGGACTATAAAGAAAGCTGAGCACCAAAGAATTGATGCTTTTGAACTGTTGGAGAAGACTCTTGAGAGTCCCTTGGACTGCAAGGAGACCCAACCAGTCCATCCTAAAGGAGATCAGTCCTGAATATTCATTGGAAGGACTGATGCTGAAGCTGAAATTCCAGTACTTGACCACCTGATGTGAAGAACTGACTCATTGGAAAAGACCCTGATGCTGGGAAAGATTGAAGGTGGGAGGAGAAGGGGACCGCAAAGGATGAGATGGTTGGATGGCATCACTGACTCAATGGACTTGAGTTTGAGTAAGCTCTGGGAATTGGTGATGGACGGGGAAGCCTGATATGCTGTAGTCCATGGGGTCACAGAGAGCTGGACACGACTGAGTGACTGAAGTGAAATGAACACATAAACTAATTAATGAGATATTGTGCGTCTTCAGTTGCTCAGTTGTGTTCAACTCTTTGTGACCTCATGGGCTGTAGTGGCCAGTCTCTGTCTTTGGAATTCTCCAGGCAAGAATACTGGAGTGGGTTGCCATTTCCTACTCCAGGGGATCTTCCTGATCCAGGAATTGAACCCATGTCTCTTGCATTTCCTGTATTGGCAGGCAGATTCTTTAGCACTGCACCATCTGGGAAGCAATATATATAGATATCGATATATCTATATCGATATCTATATATAGATAGACATATCTCATATATATATCATGTATTAGCTATATAATATTATTATATAACTAATATATGATATTATATACCTAATTAACGTTATATATATATAATTAATTGGCCAATCCTACATTAATTAGCCATGCTGCTGCTGCTAAGTTGCTTCAGTCGTGTCTGACTCTGTGCGACCCCATAGACAGCAGCCCATCAGGCTCCCCGATCCCTGGGATTCTCCAGGCAAGAACACTGGAGTGGGCTGCCATTTCCTTCTCCAATGCATGAAAGTGAAGAGTGAAAGTGAGAGTTGGCCAAAAAGTTCACTTGGGATTTTCTGTAACATCTTATGGAAAAACCCAAACAAGTTTTTTTAGCCAACCCAGTATATGTATATATGCACACAGTATAACTTTTCCATACATATATGCATATCTATATCATATAAATATACATATTTCTATGTGCATATACATATAGGGCATACATTTATACAAAGATGCTAGGCTTTTCCTCTAGGCATTTTATTGAGGTTTCATAGGAATATGCCAACATTTGATTGTGAATTCAAATGAAAGTGATTCATTATGAGGGTCGTGTTAAGAATCCAATAAGCTGAAATACTGTACATCTCATTTAGAAACCATCTGACTTGTTTTTATTTCCCCTAAGACTTTTGATAACAAGAAAGAGCCTATGCCTGATTTCTTAAGCATCTTGGGCTTTGGCTACTTACTTCTTTTCCCTTCAGCTGCAGATGTAGCAAAAGAGCTGCTGGAAGAAGGTGGCCAAATGTCCTTCAGTAAAGGATTTAAGTTACTCGTGTCAGTAACAGTAAGCGGCAGAAACCAAGAACTTCTCAGTGGAGCAAAAACTTTCCAGTGAGCTTTTCTACTTGAGACAGCAGGGTAAGAAGAAAAGAGAAGACGCACAGATTTACTTAAGTCTTGGTCCTCTTGTGTTTGACCACTTGCTCAAGAGCTGAGCAGACCAACAGCAGGCCTAGGATGACTGGATTTTGTTTGGTTGGTTGTTTCTTTTGAATGCATGTAGTCAACACACTGACACAGGGAAGGGAGACCATCCTGGGGGCACTTTATACGCCACCACGGTCCCCTCTTCTCTCTACATCTCACTTGTGTGTGTGTGTGTTTATACTAGGGAATGACTCCTGGATCCATACTCCAACTTCAACGCTGCTTTGACTTCCTTAATTTTAATATCCTCAGCCTGGCCTCCTGGACTCATGGACTGTGAGTTTTCAACATGGCCATTTACTTCTGTGTTGGCCTTCTCACAGTTTGGGTGAGACCATCTCACTCTGGGGCTTAGTCTCCTACAACCTACCCTTGACCTGCCTAGACCAGACCCCATAACCCTGCACCAATATTCATAAAAGATGAAGATTCAGTCATTTCACGAGAACACTGGGGACCAGCCCCTGGATAGTACTGGTCTTTCTTAACTCTAAGCAAAGACACAGACTCTGTATCTTTGGCCAAAGACTCGTCTTGCATTACCACTGGTCCTGGTGGGCATTGTCGGCCTGGATGATACTTGGAGCGCTCCTCTTATCTCCAGAGAATGGTGTCTGGCATTTCAGGATATTGTTAATCTGAGAAAAGATGTGGCTCAGAAGTGGTGAGAGCCAGACCCTCTGCCAATCTGGACTGAGGGATGGTGCCTGAGAGGGGTCAGGTCCCAGGACTTAGGACACATGCAGGTGAAACCTCGATTCACTGCATATTTGATGCAGAATCTTGGGCAACTCACTCAATCTCTCCAGGGCTATTCACTTTTAATTAAAAAGTAAACAAAAAATAACAATGATAGTCTCGAATGATCGGGCCAGGATCCTGACAGGCAAGACACGTGGAAAGGTTTCTGCATTGTCAAAGGGCTAGTGATGCTGTAACGTGACATAACGAGACTGTAGGAGCTCAGTCTCCCAAGAGTGAAATAGAAGAAGCTGGCAAAGGAGACAGGGCCTGGGAGCCCACATGGGCACTACACTTTCAAGCCTGGATTGACACAGTACGTTGCACGATAGTTCTGGGCTTCTGGATCCTCCATTTTGTAACAACAACTTTCCTGGCTCTTGCCTACTCTGTTGGTGATGGGCCTGGAACAGAGTGAAACAGAAGAGGTGTAATTAGATCAGCAGGAACCAAATGCAGGTGGGAGGTGACAGAACCCTTGGCAACAACTCAGTTAACTACGAGAAGTGCCAAGACTCATTTTCTATATCAAGGGTCAACACACCAATGCTGTGGGCCAAGCATGGTCTACCACCTGTTTCTATGAATAAAGTTTCACTGGAATACAGTCATGCTTACTGACATTTTCTTAATGGTTAGTTTTGCAGGACAAGGCAGAGTTGGGCAGCTGTGACTGTAGCAGCTGGAGGCCTTACATACTTAATTCTCGAGGAAAAGTTTGAAGACGGCTGTTCTATACCTTGTTTCAAACAATTTCTCATGATAGGGGCAACATCTGAACTACCAGATTACTTTCAATTAGAAAGAGGAATCCTCAAAAAAGAATGGGGCTGGGGTGTCCTCTGGGAATAATATGCTCGTTTTGCCTTCTTTTTCAAAGAGAATAATCAAGAACCATTGAAGGAATGACAGTTTCTTAGCACTTCAAGAAAGGGAATAGGAAAAATAAATGCTTGCAACCCAAGGAGTCCCAGAGAAAAAGAACACTAGCAATATTTAGGAAATAGCATCAGAGTCCACCCCACTATAGTTATTCTCTTTTTCCCCCCTAGATTTTCATTTTAATTACAAATGAGTACATACTTGTAACAGTTTAAAAGGTACAAAGACCTATAAAAAGTTTAAATCACCTCCCTTCACTCCCACTCCCACTGAACAAATTGGTTTATTTCTTTCCACATTACCCTCCATGTTTCCCATGTTCTACATACACACCCCAAACAGAGTTTGTTGTTTGTTTTGCAATTACATCATTCCATCTAGCTATAATTTACCTATTTTCCTCAGTACTTCTCATCTATTATGCCATACCATACCACAGTTCTACTATTTCCTATGATGGACATTCAAGTGGCTTCCTGGGCTTTACCAAATCACATAAAGTTACAGTAAATATCCTTGTGCACACATCTTTATGCACCAGGGCCATAATTTTTATAGGACAGATTATTGAATCAGTAATGGCACAAGGATCCAGCAAAATGGGAACCTTCCCGGCAAGAATTATATCATGCGAAAGCAGAGGCTGATTCCAGCTGGTTGTGAGGAGTGGACTGAAAGCATGCAGAAGGACTGTAATATACGTCAGGATCTAAGAATAAATATTCTGAGAGTACCTCGTTTTCCTGTGGAACTAAAGCACAAAGGCAAATTTAGTGTGAGGAAAAGCACACTCAGTTTCCCTAAGCCGGGTGCCCACTGTAGACACAATGAGATTTGAGGGGATCACTACACCCAGTGAGGGGCTCAGAGCAAATTGAGGCTCTTTCTGCCCAGAATAGTCAGCTACCACTCAGGGCCAAGCAGAGAGAAATGAAAATAGCTAACATGGAAGTCAGGGCTGAGTGGGTCTCAGTTCAGTTCAGTTCAGTCGCTCAGTCGTGTTCGACTCTTTGCGACCCCATGAATCGCAGCACGCCAGGCCTCCCTGTCCAGTGGGTCTAGGCAGAAAGAAAAATGGTTCTCAATATAGTGAGAAGTGCATCATTGTTAAATGTCCAGTTTTCCACGTATGCCCAGCACCATTTTTACTTCCTCGTGTATGTCAGCAATTAAAGTAATATGTAACATGTAACAACTGGGCCTTACTTGTACTCCCCATAACTGATCAGACCTGCAACCAGCATCTCCTGCTTTGCAAAGCCAAATGAAAGATCAACGAGAAAACAAACCTCATTGCCTCTCCCCATTCCCTTCCCTCTCCACATTCTCTCCTGAAAATCTATTTACTGGTTCTAACTCATTCAACACCCCTGATAGACATGGTAAATATAAACCAGAGGGACAAAGGATTAGGAAACATAAATTACCAGTGATACAAATGCAAGATATTAAAACAATAAAATATGAGTGAATTCTTATCCCTCCTTGTAATTCCCAATACAATTTAATTCTGTTTCTAGAAAAGAGTACGGAAGGAAATGACAAAGATGAATAAAATAACTACAGGAAAAGAAAACTTTGCCTTGTGTTGGCAAAAAGCTGGCGCCCCCAAAATAGTCTCCGTGGATCAATGTATCACTGTCCTTGAAGTTCCGCCGAAGGTCAAATCGCCGGCAACTTAGAAACCACTTACCCAATGATTGCTATGGGACAGATTCTGCCAAAAGCATCAGTGACAGGCGCACATGTGCTAGGAAAACACTGTGCTGTTTCTTTAATGTTTATGTGGCCTCGGAGGTTTCAAAAGGAACGTTTTGTGCATAAAACAACATCATAAAAGGAAAGCCTGCTACTTGACAGGGTTCCCTGTAATGGAAAGACTTTTTCACGCCCATAAACGTTTGATGCCCACATCTGTAAGGGAGAAAAGGAGAGTCTGACTTTCCTTTAGGATGAAGAGAGTTGGAATTCTCAGAGACCATATAACATGCTTAATGAGAAGAGCAAAAATGCTATAGTTTCCCTAATTAAATTAGCACTCCACTGAAATTTAAAGCTTTATGGACTGCTTCGGGTACTTCTCTTTTTTATGTGGCTTTGGGTGTGTGTTTATATTTTAATTCTAGGGAATGGCTTGTTATTCTCATTTTGAAAAGTCTCAGTTCAGTTCAGTTCAGTTACTCAGCTGTGTCTGACTCTTTGCGACCCCATGAACCACAGCATGCCAGGCCTCCCTGTCCATCACCAACTCCCAGAGTTCACCCAAACCCATGTCCATCGAGTCGGTGATGCCATCCAACCATCTCATCCTCTGTCATCCCCTTCTCCTCCTGTCCTCAATCTTTCCCAGCATCAGAGTCTTTTCAAATGAGTCAGATCTTCACATAAGGTGCCCAAAGTATTGGAGCTTCAGCTTCAACATCAGTCCTTCCAATGACCACCCAGGACTGATCTTTAGGATGGACTGTTTGGATCTCCTCGCAGTCCAAGGGACTCTCAAGGGTCTTCTCCAACACCACAGTTCAAAATTGCGGTTCCTAGATTAAATAAAACAGATTTTCCCAAGAAGTATTGCTCTTCACTTCTTAAATAATGGGCACTGACCAGAGTCAGCCTGACCTTCCCCCTCACCACCACCCACAGTACCACTGGGGACTGACATGGCAGAATACCATCCTGTGGTCTCACCACTTCATGGGAAGCCCGTCCTTCCCAGTTGATTCTCCTATGATTTGGGAAGAAATTCCTTAGTTTCTATGCTGACGTTGATCTTAGAAAGATAGCAAAGACCCTATGATGTCTACTCATTTCTTGGAGAGGAAAAGAAAGAGTCCTGGCACCATTCTGTATGATCTATCTCCCATCATCTCTCTGATTATGTCTCCTGTGTTTTTTTTTTTTTTTTTACCCCCTCACTTCACACCAGCCACACTGATTTCCCTGCTGTTTCTCCAGCACAGCTTTGCACCCGTGGGGCCTGCTTCACACAGTGCTCTTTCGCACATGTCTGCCCGGCCAAGTCCCTCCTGGGCTCCAAGTCCTGGCTCACGTCTCAGCTTCTCAATGACTCCCTCCCTAACCACTCTAACCCCACACTTCTGGTCCTCCTCACCCTACTTTTTCTTTCTTTTCCATATCTCTGGTCTTCTAACATATTATATAATATGCTTATTATTGTTGATTACTTACTCTGTGTCCCCCAACAGAATGTAAGCATCACAAGGCCAGCGAACTGTGCCTGGAATAATGTATAATGTCCAGTAGGTTCTCAATACATATTCTGATGAATAAATAATAAATACATGCCTGAGTGAAATAAAGATTTCAAAAGCCAGGTCCTATTAAAACTTCTCTTCTTACAGAAGGAGTAAGTTCCTCTTTCTCATCTCTGGACCTGCTCCACCTGTTTGAAACATTTCCTCCTAGATTATTCTCACTCTGCTTTCCTTTTATCACTTAAACCTCAGTTCAAACATCATAATCTTTAAGAGATCAGCTCCACGACGTGCAGCCCTTACCTCGACCTCCCTTCTCTATCCCTCCCTTTATATTGTCTTCACCACACTAGTCAATACTGGACGTATACCGGACATATGAATACTGAAGGGGAAGGTGAGTAGGATGAACTGGGGATTGGGACTGACATGTATACACTGCTGATCCTCTGTATAAAACAGATAACTAGCGAGAAGCTACTGCATAGCACAGAGAACTCTACTCAATGCTCTATGTTGACCTAAAAGGGAAGGAAGTCCAAAAAAGAGGAGATATAAATATACACATAGCTGATTCACTGTGCTATACAGTAGAAACTAACAACATTGTAAAGCAAATATACTCCAATAAAAAAAAAAACTAAATAATGGTACGCTAAAAGTTAAATATCAAAAGAAGGATTACAAATGTCTATAAATGTCTTCAAATTAGTGAATAAGCTCAATTAAAACCATGAGTGGTTTGAGATCATTATTTTCAGTACTTGCATATGTTAAAAGTATCTTTAATATGCAAGATGTATAATGTCATTAAAGATCACCATTAACAGGGAAAAAAGGGAAAACAACCAAATGTGATCTTACCTCTCTTTTCAGTTGTGTAAACATGTTTTGGAATCTTTATTTTTTCACTAGAATATAAATCCCTTGGGGACATGGAGAGTTTTATCACCATATCCCCAGGGATAAAAAGTGCCTGGCATTTGGTAGAGGAGTAATAATTATTTGCTGATTCTGTTGAATAAATAGCTGCTATCTACAGTCACCTGGAAAGGTATCAGAACATGAGCTATGTAATGTGCTGGGCACAGCTTCACTATCTCTGCTGAAATGGGAGTGAATTCATTGTTCCCCAGGTTAGTCTTTGAAACTATCTTAGAACTCCAAGTCCAGTTCCTTTACCTAGAATCTGATGAGTGCAGAGTCCTAGTGATGTTTCTGTGTAATTTACTGTGTATGATTATATATAGGCATGTATGTATGTACATACTATGTAGGGCATTGCATGCATGCTAATGTGCTCCAGTCACGTCTGACTCTTCGTGAGTCTGTGGACTGAAGCCCTCCAGGCTCCTCAGTCCATGGGATTCTTCAGGCAAGACTACTGGAGTGGGTTGACATGCCTTCCTCCAGGGGATCTTCCAAACCCGCGGATCGAAACTGCATCTATACATCTCCTGCCTTGGCAGGCGGGTTCTTTATTACTAGCGCCACCTGCGAAGCCCCATGTAGGACATTACTATGTTACTATGTAAGACTATCTATCCTACATACGGTGCTATCTAGGACTCTTAGAGCAGTGGAATTACCATGACTTTTCACCTGGAGGCTCAAACAGTAAAGAATCTGCCTGCAATGCAGGAGACCTGAGTTCGATCCCTGGGTCAGGGAGATCCCCTGGAGAAGCAAATCGCTACCCACTCCAGTATTCTCCCATGGAGAATTCCATGGGCAGAGGAGCCTAGTGGGCAATAGTTCATGGGATCACAAAGAGTTGGACATGACTAACACTTTCAGCTGGAAGGGTTAGCATCTTTTGTGAATCTAGCTATAGAAGTATTTGTCTAGAAAGGCATCTAAAATAGATGGACCCAATGATGGCAACCCTTGGTATGCCAATCTGTATTTGTAGCATCAGGAGCCATAAGTCACATTATGGGCCACTTGTGAAAATCGTGAGATGCCAGTCTTCAGAAATCCTGAATTACCATGAATATAAATCTTAGAGTCACTTCCTCCTTATGATTATGGCGGTTGAATTATGATGATGATAAATATTTTGGCTGAAGTAAAGGATTGTACTGTTAACCTAGACAAATCCTCATCCTTTGCTGCTGCTGCTGCTGCTGCTAAGTCGCTTCAGTCGTGTCCAACTCTGTGTGACCCCACAGACAGCAGCCCACCAGGCTCCCCCGTCCCTGGGATTCTCCAGGCAAGAACACCGGAGTGGGCTGCCATTCCCTTCTCCAATGCATGAAAGTGAAAAGTGAAGTCACTCAGTCGTGTCCGACTCTTAGCAACCCCATGGATGGCAGCCCACCAGGCTCCTCCATCCATGGGATTTTCCAGGCGAGAGTACTGGAGTGGGGTGCCATTGCCTTCTTCTCATCCTTTGCTAGTGTGCTATTTTATATACTAGTAATAGGGAGTCACTTGAGCTTTCTGGGCTTCAGTGTCAACTGTAAAACAAACTGACTGGAATTAACATATAAAATTCCCTTTTTATGACAGAATCAAAGCATTAATACATTTCTTTATTTTAATCTTATTTTTTTTTCTTGGGCTTAATTTAACAATCAAGTGACTTGTATATCTGCCCATTTGAAAATTCTCCTATAGGGCCATTGACTTTTTGAGAGTTCTGTGAGAATTATTTTAAGTCACTTCACATCGTCCCTAACTTAGAGGCACTCAAAGCACTTAGAAGCACCCTATCCCTTTTCAGTTATAAGAACCTTATATGAGAATCTCATATAAGAATCTTTTCCTTCATTTTACGAACAAAATACTGGAGACCATCAAGTTAAGAGACTTGCCAAGGGTTACACAGTTACTAAGAGGCAGGGCTTCATGGAGATGTCAGGTATTTGGACTTCACGTTCAGAGCTCTACCAGCTCTACTAGGCTGCTTTTATTTTAGTTTCTATAGTTTGACCTTGAATACCCAAAATAAGCCATATTTTTTTTTTTCCTCTGAGTAACGCACTCCTCAGTGACACCGAGATCTGTTCATGATGCTAAAGCTCATGAGGCAGGCATTTAGCAGTATTCTATTCAGAACTGAGACTGACTTTGACTAGCGGAAATAAAATATCTGCCAAGTGTCTTCATGTTTTATAAAACCTAGAATAACTGGCAAAATAATCCGGCATGTTTTCTTAAAAATAGGAAGGTACAACCTGCATCAACAACTTCTGTTTAATTAAGAAGCCATAATCATAAGGTGGAATCAGGGTTGCTAACAAGATTGGGTGCGGGGTGGGGGTGGGGCCTAAAATAGAACATCCTTAAACCCAAGCTTGGGCTTCCCTGGTGGCTCAGTGGTAAATAATCTGCCTGCTAATGCAGGAGACTTGGGTTCGATCCCTGCATCAGTAAGAACCCCTGGAGAAGGAAATGGCAACCCATTCTAGTGTTATTGCCTGGGAAAGCCCATGAACAGAGGAGCTTGGCAGGCTACAGTCCACGGGGTCTGTACAACAACAACAAACTGAAGCTTACTATTTGCATCTGCAGTAAACATATGATTGGAGAAGGAAATGGCACCCCACTCCAGTATTCTTGCCTGGAAAATCCCATGGATGGAGGAGCCTGGTGGGCTACAGTTCATGGGGTTGCAGAAGAGTCAGACACGCCCGATAGACTTCACTTTCACTTTTCACTTCATGCATTGGAGAAGGCAATGGCAACCCACTCCAGTATTCTTGCCTGGAGAATCCCAGGGACGGGGGAGCCTGGTGGGCTGTTGTCTATGGGGTCACACAGAGTCGGACACGACTAACACGACTTAGCAGCAGCAGGAATCATTTAAGAAAAACTTAGACTGTGCTAGATTACAGAAGTTACTACAGGAGATCTGCACTTATTCGTAAGTTGATACAATTATATTCTGTGGTGAAAAAAACAGTGAAAAATTTTCTCTGAACTGATCTTCAATGATAATTCCAAGGTATATGTTATTAAAATTCATTGGGCAACAGTAAACACCCCCAAAAGATGTCCTTTTCAATATAGGGGACTGGAATGCAAAAGTAGGAAGTCAAGAAACACATGGAGTAACAGGCAGATTTGGCCTTGGAATGCGGAATGAAGCAGGGCAAAGACTAATAGAGTTTTACCAAGAAAATGCACTGGTCATAGCAAACACCCTCTTCCAACAACACAAGAGAAGACTCTACACACAGACATCACCAGATGGTCAACACCGAAATCAGATTGATTATATTCTTTACAGCCAAAGATGGAGAAGCTTTACAGAGTCAACAAAAACAAGACCAGGAGCTGACTGTGGCTCAGATCATGAGCTCCTTATTACCAAAATTCAGACTCAAATTGAAGAAAGTAGGGAAAACCACTAGACCATTCAGGTATGACCTAAATCAAATTCCTTATGATTATACAGTGGAAGTGAGAAATAGATTTAAGGGCTTAGATCTGATAGATAGAGTGCCTGATGAACTATGGACTGAGGTTCGTGATATTGTACAGGAGACAGGGATCAAGACCATCCCCATGGAA
The DNA here is from genome assembly GCF_042477335.2 of Ovis canadensis. Classification (NCBI taxonomy): domain Eukaryota; kingdom Metazoa; phylum Chordata; class Mammalia; order Artiodactyla; family Bovidae; genus Ovis; species Ovis canadensis. The sequence continues at coordinate 24,640,072 of NC_091257.1, read as the reverse complement.
AAGAAATGCAAAAAAGCAAAATGGCTGTCTGGGGAGGCCTTACAAATAACTGTGAAAAGAAGAGAAGCGAAAAACAAAGAAGAAAAGGAAAGATATAAGCATCTGAATGCAGAGTTCCAAAGAATAGCAAGAAGAGATAAGAAAGCCTTTTTCAAAGAAATAGAGGAAAAGAACAGAATGGGAAAGACTAGAGATCTCTTCAAGAAAATTAGAGACACCAAGGGAATATTTCATGCAAAGATGGGCTCGATATAGGACAGAAATGGTCTGGACCTAACAGAAGCAGAAGATATTAAGAAGAGGTGGCAAGAATACACGGAAGAACTATACAACAAAGAGCTTCATGACCTGGATAATCACAATGGTGTGATCACTCATCTAGAGCCAGACATCCTGGAATGTGAAGTCAAGTGGGCCTTAGAAAGGATCACTACGAACAAAGCTAGGGGAGGTGATGGAATTCCAGTTGAGCTATTTCAAATCCTGAAAGATGATGCTGTGAAAGTGCTGCACTTAATATGCCAGCAAATTTGGAAAACTCAGAAGTGGCCACAGGACTGGAAAAGGTCAGTTTTCATTCCAATCCCAAAGAAAGGCAATGCCAAAGAATGCTCAAACTACCGCACAATTGTACTCATCTCACACGCTGGTAAAGTAAGGCTCAAAATTCTCCAAGCCAGGCTTCAGCAATACGTGAACTGTAAAATTCCAGATGTTCAAGCTGGTTTTAGAAAAGGCAGAGGAACCACAGATCAAATAGCCAACATCTGCTGGATTATGGAAAAAAGCAAGAGAGTTCCAGGAAAACATCTATTTCTGCTTTATTGACTATGCCAAAGCCTTTGACTGTGTGGATCACAATAAACTGTGGAAAATTCTGAAAGAGATGGGAATACCAGACCACCTGACCTGCCTCTTGAGAAACCTATATGCAGGTCAGGAAGCAACAGTTAGAACTGGACATGGAACAATAGACTGGTTCCAAATAGGAAAAGGAGTACATCAAGGCTGTATATCTTCACCCTGCTTATTTAACTTATATGCAGAGTACATCATGAGAAACACTGGGCTGGAAGAAGCACAGGCTGGAATCAAGAATGCCAGGAGAAATATCAATAACCTCAGATATGCAGATGACACCACCCTTATGGCAGAAAGTGAAGAGGAACTAAAGAGCCTCTTGATGAAAGTGAAAGAGGAGAGTGAAAAAGTTGGCTTAAAGCTCAACATTCAGAAAATGAAGATCATGGCATCTGGTCCCATCACTTCATGGGAAATAGATGGGGAAACAGTAGAAACAGAGACGTTACTTTGCCGACAAAGGTCCGTCTAGTCAAGGCTATGGTTTTTCCTGTGATCATGTATGGATGTGAGAGTTGGACTGTGAAGAAGGCTGAGCACCGAAGAATTGATGCTTTTGAAGTGTGGTGTTGGAGAAGACTCTTGAGAGTCCCTTGGACTGCAAGGAGATCCAACCAGTCCATTCTGAAGGAGATCAGCCCTGGGATTTCTTTGGAAAGGAATGATGCTAAAGCTGAAACTCCAGTACTTTGGCCACCTTATGTGAAGAGTTGACTCATTGGAAAAGACTCTGATGCTGGGAGGGATTGGTGGCAGGAGGAGAAGGGGACAATAGAGGATGAGATGGCTGGATGGCATTATTGACTCGAAGGACATGAGTCTGAGTGAACTCGGAGTTGGTGATGGACAGGGAGGCCTGGCGTGCTGCGATTCATGGGGTCGCAAAGAGTCGGACGCGACTGAGCGCCTGAACTGAACTGAATAAAAAACAAGCATCTTATTTTAAACTCTAGTACTAGTGGTCCTTAACTTTTAATAGTAGAATTACCTAGGGAGCTTTAAAAAAAAAAAAACCTATACCTGGAACAACTGACTGTTTCAAATTGAGAAAGGAATATGACAAGGCTGTTTCCTGTCACCCTGTTTATATAACTTTCATGCAGAGCACATAATGCGAAATGCTGGGCTAGAAGAGGATGAGGTTGTTATCAACATCCTCAGACATGCAGACGACACTGCCATTATGGCAGAAAGCGAAGAGGAACTATAAGGCCTCTTGATGAATGTGGAGAGTAAAAACCTGGCTTAAAGCTCAACATCAAAAAACAAAGATCATGGCATCTGGTCCCATCACTTCATGGCAGATGTAATTGGAAAAGGTGCAGGCAGAGACAGATTCCCTCTTCTTAGCTCCAAAAGCACTGCAGATGTGACTGCAGCCGTCAAACTAGAAACCGATTACTTCTTGACAGGAAAGCTGTGACAAACCTAGACAGTGTATTAAAAAGCAAAGACATCACTTTGCCAACCAAGGTCCATATAATCAGAGCTATGTCTTGCCAGTGGTCGTGTACAGTTGTGAGATCTGGACCATGAAGAAGGCAGAGCACTGAAGAACAGATGCTTTTGAACATGCTGGAGAAGACTCTTGAGAGTCCCTTGGACAGCAAGGAAATCAAATCACTCAATCCTAAAGGAAATCAACCTTGAACATTCATTGGAAGGACTGATGCTGAAGCTCCCATACTTTGGCCACCTGCTCATTGGAAAAGACCTTGATGCTGGGAAAGACTGGGGGCAGAAGGAGAATAGGGAGACAGAAGATGAGATGTTGGATGGCATCACCAATTCAGTAGACATGAAAACTTGGGCAAATGTCAGGAGATGGTGAGGGACAAAGAAACCTGGCGTGCTGCAGTCCATGGGGTCACAAAGAATCGGTAATGACTTGGCAGCTAAACAACAACACCACCTGGGTCTACCCTTGAAGATTCTGATTTAATGAGAGTGCTAAAATGTAGTCGAATTTGTTTTGTTTGGTCATGCTAATTTCTATTCATTTGAACACATTAACTTCATCATGTTATTTTAATTTAGTAGCTTCTTACTAGTAAATGTTTTACTTGATTAGGCGGAATTGTATTATGTATTGTACAACAATGTAATTGTAAACAAAGGATTTTAAAATACTCATAGTGGAAAGTATTTTGAGATGGCGATCCTCAAGCCAGAAATATTTTGGGAAGAGAGATTCTTGGGAAGAAACGATTAATATAGGAAATTAATATAGGGCAGTCTGGAAATTAGTAGTTGAGCAATCAAGCAGTAGACATTTTTAGAACATGTTTTGTGGAAGGAGCCATGTGTCAGCTGTGTAGGTGACATGACCATACTCAATTGAAAAGAACTTTGAATCAAGACTGGATGCAGTAAAACATCTGTGTACATATAAAGGCCAGCTCAACGGAACAGTCAAGAAATGTGGCTGTGAGTCATGATTTCAAATACTGATGCCTCATCAGCTCTGGTGATTGAATAAAGCCATGATTCTCTTCACTACTTTTCCTTCACAGCGTACATTCCATTCATATTCTATGTTATGCCCATATTCTAGTACCTTGCTACTCAAAGTGTGTTACACGGGCCAGCAGCGTGAGCACTAGCATCACCTGGGAGCTTGTTAGTGAGGGGGCGTCTCAGACCCTGCCCTGTTTGTACTGGGTCTCAATCTGCATTTTCTAGATTTCTACATGCTTCATGTGTCTATTTCAGGTTGAGTAGTACTGGTCCAGTAGACAGTGATCTCTTTAAAATATCATACACACATATCATTATTACTTGTAAGACCTTCTATAATATACTGTGGTTCAATCTGTAATTAAGATCTGCTTTTTTCCACCCCCACAATGCATCAAATAGGTTTTTTTGCAGTAATATTAAAGGCTTTCCCTACTTAGGAAGAACTGAACTCTTTGGACTATTTTATTTGGGAATGAGAACTATTTCTGTGTGTGAGTAGCTGCTAAAACATGTGATGAGGATAATGAGACCACAGGAGAACAAAGGAAGATGTGATTTCTTCAGGCTAAAGAACTCCGATGTCATAGGGAAGATGGGACACCAAAATGAGCATTAAGAGATAATCTGATTCAGAAAATGGTTCAAAAAAAAAAAAAAAAGAGAGAGACGAGGACATTCCAGATAAGAAGAACCTAGTAAATGCTAAGTCCCTGCCCAGAGTAGGCGCATATTAAAACTATGCAGTTTCTAGGATTTAAAATGCCCCCAACATTGTCAATCCCTTGATATTCACACACCTGGGTCATCCTCCTCTACTGACTGGGACTGACCTGTATAATGAAAACGATAATGCAGAAATGATGAGGTGCGATTTCTGAGGCTGTCTTAAGAACACCATGGCTTATCTCTTGCTTTTTCACGCTCTGTGAGAAGCCAGCCCTTGAGCCACGAGAAGGAAAGAGCCATGTGGAAAGGGACTGAGGCCGACAGCCAGTAAGCACCAATCTGCCAGTGGTGTGTGTGCCATCTGCTGCAGGCTGATTCTGTAGACTTAGAAGCTGGCTGATATCACCAGACCAGTATCACCACAACCCCACGAAAGAGCCTGAGCAAAAGCCTTTCTCCAAATCCTGCCTCACATAAAACAGGAGATTAAAAAAAGAAAGAAAATCTCTATAGTTGTCTTAAGACACAGTTTGGAGATAATTTATCATTAATAAATAACTAATATTAGAAATTAATAAAAACTAATATAAATAATAAATTACATACAAGAAAACAACTATAAAGTAATTTGAAAGATAGTGAGTAAACTAGTATGGCTTTTATTTTTCAATTCATACATTTTCATATTTTTGTCTTTCTCTCTTTTTTCTTTCTTTGGCCACACAGCACAGCAGGTGGGATCTCAGTTCTCTGACCAGGGATCAAACCTATGCTCCCTGCATTGGAAACTGGAGTTTCAACCAACAGACCAACAGGGAAGTCCCAAAACTGATGTGGCTTTGATTCCTGGGTCAGGAAGATCCCCTGGAGAAGGGATAGGCTCCCCACTCCAGTATTCTTGAGCTTCCCATGTGGCACAGCTGGTAAAGAATCCACCTGCAATGCAAGAGACCTGGGTTCGATCCCTGGGTTGGGAAGATCCCTTGGAGAAGGGAAAGGCTACCTATTCCAGTATTCTGGCCTGGAGAATTCCATGGATTGTATAGTCCATGGGGTCACAGGTGGTATAAAAAAGTGTTTTTTTTTTTTTCCTACCAGTCCAGGTGATAGAAAAAACAGTGCTAGTGGTTTGGTTGGAGAAGGAAATGGCAACCCACTTCAGTTGGAGAGTCCCAGGGACCGAGGAGCCTGGTGGGCTGCCGTCTATGGGGTTGCATAGAGTCAGACACGACTGAAGCGACTGGGCACCAGCAGCAGCAGTGGTTTGGTACCACAATGTTGAAAAACTGTAAAAAAAGAAGTTCTTATTCTGAAGACTATCATCACTAAATAGCTACATTTAAGCTGTTTATTCTGGAAATGCTTCTACATAGAAGCTACTAAAGGGAGAAAAGTGCTGGTTGGAAAACTCTTATACTGGGGAGGTGTTTTAATTGTGAAGACTGAATATGTTGGAGCATGGGCTAGGGCTATAGAAATGCGAATGAAAATATTAATGGAAACCCTTAAAGGAAATAAGGTCCTGAATAATTAAAGGTGGAATTCCTCAATTAAGACTTCCCCTTATATTTTGTCTTCAAAACTCACAAAATTTTTAGCCCTGTGTTAGAATGTGGGTTCCACGAGGATATAACTGTTACATCAATACTTTTGTCCAAGTTACTCCAGATAACTTAGAATACATTATAGCAAATATTTTAGTCTAATTATCTTACGTTTTACAGACTAAATACTCCTCTGCTATAACAGCACAAAGGCAGCTATGGACAATACATAAATTTACGCTCATGTTTGTGTTCCAATAAAACTTAAAATATGAAAAGTAAGATGGACTGGGTTTGGCTCAAGGGTTGTAGTTCATCAGTACCCAGCCACTGGTCACCCATGTCAGCATCTGTGTTAGTATTACTGGAGAGTCCTTCAAAGGCTGATTCAGTTCAGTTCAGTTGCTCAGTCGTGTCTGACTCTTTGCGACCTCATGAATCGCAGCATGCCAGGCCTCCCTGTCCATCACCAATGCCTGGAGTTTACTCAGACTCATGTCCATCGAGTCGGTGATGCCATCCAGCCATCTCATCCTCTGTCATCCCCTTCTCCTCCTGCCCCCAATCCCTCGCAGCATCAGAGTCTTTTCCAATAAGTCAACTCTTCTCATGAGGTGACCAAAGTATTGGAATTTCAGCTTCAGCATCAGTCCTTCCAATGAACACCCAGGACTGATCTCCTTCAGAATGGACTGGTTGGATCTCCTTGCAGTCCAAGGGACTCTCAAGAGTCTTCTCCAACACCACAGTTCAAAAAATCAATTCTTCAGTGCTCAGCTTTCTTCACAGTCCAACTCTCACATCCATACATGACCACTGGAAAAACCATAGCCTTGACTAGACGGACCTTTGTTGGCAAAGTAATTAGGCCCCAGCAAATGCAGATAAGTGGCATCTCTCTACATGCTAACTTCTGTCTCTATTAGAATCTTACATAACACAGTATTTGGGATGTCACAAAATTCTATGCTTGGCTCTTTTTAAGTCCAGTTTTGGGTGTTACTGTTTCATGGTATCCCACAAAGCAGGCCATGGCTTATAGGCTCTCCACCACCTAAAAGACATTGGAAACCACTAACCTAACACAGCTGCCTGTTTGCAGAGAAAAAGAACATGAGGCCAACTATGGTGAATTAATTGGGCCAAAGAAACATGTAATTCCTGAGAGAGTTAAGAAAAAACACACTCATATTTACATAATAAGCATGCCTCACATACAATATGATGTATTTGGGCTTGGCAGAAAATACCAAACATTAAAAAAAAAAGAAAAAGTGGTGACATGTAGTGATGGGATCTTATTTTTAACAATAGAATTTCAATTGTATTTATTCTGTTTTCTAAACTTAATGACTGGGTGGAACTGAAGTTTCCAGATTCTGTTCAAAGACTGTGAGGATAGGGAGGGAGTGAGACCAGACAGCAGAGGAACCGAAATCTCCCTCAGCTGTCCACCATCAAGGCCCTTCTTCCAGAAGGACTGTATCCCCGAGCCGCCGGAGGCATGGATGAGCCAGCAGGAAACAGCAAGATCCTCCTGCCCACCTAACAAGAGGACAGATACAAGATGAAATTGGCTTGGGCGTGAAGCTCAGACAGATATGAGACAATTACTGGGCTAGAATTCAGAGAGAAAACGATGGGTTCATGCATGATGTCTGCTTAGCCAAAAAAAAAAAAAAAGTCAGAAAGCTTCATTAAACATTCCTGAAAAATGTGGGTTTAAATCAAAGGAAAGAGAGGTTTCCAGCTGATCCATGCACTGGCCTGCAGGGTAGGCAAACCTAAGCGAGACATCAGATCTGAAGCATGAGACGCAATGCCTGCTGAGTCTATGAACCCCACTGGTATTATCACTAGGATTACAGCCATGTGGGTCCCACCACCGGCCCTGCCCTCAGCTGCCTTTACCTCTGCTTCTGCAGGGTTCTGGAGGTGAGGAGAAGCATTGCTCCCATGAGTATAATTGCATTTAAGACCCCTGCTCTTGAATTTGCGTGGCAACTGGATTGGCTTATCTAGAGTCAAGAAGAGGAGAGTCCCCCATCATTTCTCCTTTTGACCCTGGGATAGGCTAAAGTACAGAGAAGGCAATGGCAGCCCACTCCAGTACTCTTGCCTGGAAAATCCCATGGACGGAGGAGCCTGGTGGGCTGCAGTCCATGGGGTCACCAAGAGTCGGACTTGACTGGGTGACTTTACTTTCACTTTTCAGTTTCATGCATTGGAGAAGGAAATGGCAACCCACTCCAGTGTTCTTGCCTGGAGAATCCCAGGGACGGGGGAGCCTGGTGGGAGGCCATCTATGGGTCGCACAGAGTAGGACACAACTGAAGTGACTTAGCAGCAGCAGCAGCAGCAGGCTAAAGTAGGAATTCGAAGCCATTGCTGATGTACAAAATCAGCCCATGTCCTTAGTGCCAGGGGTGAAGGTGGGTGGGTGCCTGGGAAACACAAGCAAGCTGGCACCTGGGGGGGCCCTGAAGTGGGGCATTCACCATCCCCCTTGGTGACCTTACCCTTGAAAGTCTGATTTTTGCCAGAGGCCTCAGAGAACTCAATCCAATGGTCAGTGAACACTCATTGGGTGCCTACTATGTGTCAGGCGCTGATGTTACCTAAGTTCAGGAGGTGAACATGTTCAATCAGAATTACAATGAGCAAGAGCTGCAACAGGAGCTAGAATAATCAAAGTCCATGTGATGAGCATAGGCACTCCATGTGGCCAAGCTACACGGGAAGCCAAATCATAATTAGAGTGCCTGTGTCTCAAAGCATAATGAGAAGAGCTATGAACGGAAGCTGAGCACTGGAGGTCTATGTGATCAGAATATCCCTCCAGGTGGGCAGGTTTACATGGGAGGTTAAATCATGATTAGAATGCGTTTGGTGAACAGATTCAGAAAAAGAGCAGTTGGATTCATCATGCATTCAATGGCATCAGCTACAGCACCAGAGACTATCTCATAGCTCAGTCAGTGGATGAAATGATTCCCAAGGCAAAGGCTCTCCCCAGGCTGGGCAAGGGGCCCGTGATCCTGGGTACCACCCATGTCTGCTTTCTGACTCTCCTTTTCCCAGGATGGCATGGCTCGAAGCGGGTGTCTAGTCCCATGCTAAACGTATTTTTGTGTGCTGTCTCATTTCATCCTTGTCCAGCTCCCTGCCAAAGAAGCCTTCCCTGACTTGCCATGATCCTCAACACTGCTCTCCTTTCTACATGGCTCTTGCCACCATCCGTATGCACTGTAACACTTTGCTGATTGGTCCTTGACTGCTTTCCACCAAAGATGGCAGTCTCAGAAGGGCAGTAGCTTTATTTTCTGCAATAGATGCTTTTCCAATGTCTAATACGGAGGCTAGCACATAGTAGGAGGTTTTGCGTTTGGTTGGTGAATGAATTCATTGGTCAGTGGAAGGCTGGGTAAATTACATGGATGTATGAATTCACAAACAACCGGACAGGTAGATATTAGCATCCTCACTCTACAGATGAGGAAGTCAATGCATTGAAAGCTATGCTACTTCCAAGGTCAAGTGGAGAGCACAGATTTCATCTGACTCTGTTAGACTCTAGAGCTCTTGCTCTCAATGGCTGCTCTATTTCTTTAAAAAAGTTGATATATTCAGGAAATTTCCATCTAAAACTAGATGCCTTAGACCCTTGGAGTCAGAAGTATCTTTCTTCTGCCAGTCTCACTTGTTACTTCCGTGACCTCATCCAGAGAAATTGCTTAATTAACCTTTCGTGGCCCACATTCTCTTTTGTTAAAAGGAGGAATGAGAATATCTGTTTAAAGAGTTGCTCAGTCCATCAAACGGGAGACTGTGCACGTCCTTCACACTTCATGGATTGTTACAAGGACAAAAAAGCAAAATGGGATAATGAATATAAAGCCCCTGGAGACTGTAATACTAGTACGAGTTATTATTACAGAGGCTCAGGGACAAGAGGAGAAATGGAATCTACCTTGGTCATGCCATCAGGGCCATTTTGGATTTTGAGTTCCTAGAAGGCAAAGACTATAATTGTTTCATTTCTGTGTACAGAACATTCCACCAATGTAGGGAGGCATCATACAGGGGAAAGAGCTGGGTACATGGTGCTAAGAAAGCTAAACTCACAAATTATTTTTTTCTAAAATGAAAGGATTCTCTATGTGCTTTTTCCAGCCCATGGCTTTAAATACCATCCACATGGTGTGCTGTGCTTAGTCGCTCAGTTGTGTCTGACTCTGCGACCCCATGGACTGTAGCCCACCAGGCTCCTCTGTCCATGGGGATTCTCCAGGCAAGAATACTGGAGTGGGTTGCCATGCCCTCTTCTAGGGGATCTTCCCAACCCAGGGATCGAACCCAGGTCTCCCGCATTGCAGGCGGATTCTTTACCATCTGAGCCACCAGGGAAGCCCATTCACATGCTGCTGTCTTCCAAATTAATTGTCCTGTACAGTATGTCCTTTAACATCCAGACCATAATAGCCATGTCCACCTCCTAAAGCCATAGGCCAACTTGGATCTACTTTAGCCATCTTAGAGATACCTCACACCTGGCATGGCCAAAACGGAACCTTATTGTGTGATTTCCTTATCTCTCAGTCATAAAACCATAGTACATTCTGCTCACAAAGTCAAACTCCTAAGAATCATTCTTGAGCTCTCTCTTCCTTTTGCTCCTCTCCACCCAAAATCAGCCTGTGGACGTTGCCTATACTATCTATAAAATATGTCTTCATTTTACCTACTGCGTGTCATGTCCACTGTCAGTACTGGAGGGCCACAAGCCACCTTCCCTCCCCTGTGCTACTGCCACAGCCTCCTCACCAGATGTTCTGCTTATATTCTTTCTTCCCGCCTCCTAAACCATCCACACAGCAGGCACAGAAATGTTTTGCAACTGTGTCCTGGACTTGCATTTCTCTGTTCATTTTGGGGTCTTCCATTGCATTAAGCATCAGAGCCATTCCTTACTGTGGCCTCCAGGTCAAGCTGCAGCTATTTCTCTCAGATGGTGGTGGTGTTGAAGGTGGGCAGGAATAGACACAGTGAATGGAAGGGGTTTGGGGGTTTTGCTGCCTTTGGACAGGCCTGCTTAGCACAGAGGACTCTGTCTTGGGCTGGACCCATGGTCTGACCTGTGACATTAACATTGTGAATCTCACAGGGCTTCCTTCAGCATCTTCTCATCAAGTCACCAGCCATGAGAAAGCTCCACTTTAGGAGAATACGCTCAGGGGAGGCACCCTGCTCTCAGCTCTACTTAATGTAAAACCCTGAAGATTCTGCTCCCTGCCTACCCTGCCACCATCTTTCCAGACCACTCACCCCATTCCCGTGTTTGCTTACTTGGCCAAACTGGCTTCTGTTAGTCTCTTAAACCATCTGGGCGATTCCAACCTTAGGACCATTTTACAACACGCTTCCTCTGCCTGGAATGCTCTCCCCAGATTCTTAACAGGGCTAGTTCCTTCTTTAGTGTGTACTTTAAACACCTTCTGTTAGACATCTCTGCTGATTGCCCTGCCTGAAAGAAGTACTACCAATGATTTCTATCATAACACGATTGTTACTTTATTCTTATTCTTACAGCTCTCATCAAAATCTATTATCTTCCTGGTTTTTGTTTGTCTATACTCACTGTATGACTCTGTCCCCATGGCCTCCGGCACCATGTCTGACGTGTAACATGCACGTAATAAACAATGACATGTGTAATATGCATACAATAAACACCTGGCATCCACAACGGTGCATCATGCGATACATGTCAGTGGCTGGCATTAGTAAAAAGCATTATTAACCACTAAGATTTCTTATAGTTTTCATACTTTAATAATAAAATATCCTCTCTCTCTCTTTTTTTTTTTTGACTGTAATCCATGCCTTTCTCTCTCCATGATTATACGCCATAGAACAGACTGAAAGAGAAAAGGTAATTTATTTGAGCAAATGTAGGTCAAATTCACTTTTGGAAAAATCTGTGCATATTATGTACATCAGAAAAAAAGCATAGGCCTTTTCATTTTCTCCTCTATTTCAGGTAGCTCTTTTTTATCTTATTTATATTTGGAAGAATATAGGATCATAATCCATGGCACTCAAGATTCTTCACTTCTCAAAGCACATTCTCCTGCATGTATCAGATGGCTCCTTTAAAAACTCACCTCAAATACTGATGCTTCTGTGATCCCTTCTGTCCACTTTTTGTATTTTAAACTTAGACCCCTATGTCTATGTATGGTAGCTAGCTGTTCACACTGCTGTGTAGTATGACTTATTTTTCTATGAATCTAAATAATTTTCCATCCCGATAATCCCTCTTCTGCTTGTTAAAACTAAACTTACAGTAGAGAACATGGCCTCAGGGAATGAGTACGGTGCTTACAGCAAAACAGAAGCAAATATTAGAAAATTATTTCTCAATTTTCTAAAATGGCTTTTGAGATTCTGTATGGTGACAGTAATCTGAGAGAAAAAGTTTTGCATCTCAAAAATCTAGGTGTATTAACACATGAGCCAAACCACAAGTAAGTGAACAGTCTTTGAGATGTTCAGGGAAGAGTGAAGAGTCTAGAATGTTCATAGTCTAGGGCTCCCAGGGCTGGTAGCCTTATCCCATTGTGTTTTGCCTGCTCAAGTTGAGATCATAGATGGAAAAGACCACATCTCATCAATCATGGCATTTTCCGTGCCTTATATAAACCTAGCAGAGAATATATACTTGCTGTACTGTTGCTCAATCATGTCTGACTCTTTACGACCCCATGGACTGTAGCCTGCCAAGCTCCTCTATCCATAGGGATTCTCCAGGCACAAATACTGGAGTGGGTTGCCATATACTTGCTAAACACATTATTAAATCATAAGGGATTTGATTTAGGTCATGCCTGAATGGTCTAGTAGTTTTCCCTACTTTCTTCAATTTAAGTCTGAATTTGACAATAAGGAGTTCACAATCTGAGCCACAGTCAGCTCCCAATCTTGTTTTTGCTGAATGCAGAGAACTTCTCCATCTTTGGCTGCAAAGAATATAATCAATCTGATTTGGTATTGACCACCTGGTGATGTCTGTGTGTAAAGTCATCTCTTGTGCTGTTGGAAGAGGGTGTTTGCTATGACTGGTGCATTCTCTTGGCAAAATTCTGTTAGCCTTTGCCCTGCTTCATTTTGTACTGCAAGGCCAAACTTGCCTGTTACTCCAGATATCTCTTGACTTCCTATTTTTTCATTCTAGTACCCTATGACGAAAAGGAGATCTATTTTGGGTTTTTGTTCCAGAAGGTCTTGTAGGTCTTCATAGAACCATTCAACTTTAGCTTCTTCAGCATTACTGGTTGGGGCATAGGCTTGGATTACTGTGATATTGAATGATTTGTCTTGGAAACAAACAGAGATCATTCCGTCATTTTTGAGATTGCATCCAAGTACTGCATGTCAGACCCTTTTGTTGACTATGAAGGCTAACCCATTTCTTCTAAGAGATTCTTGCCCATCGTAGTAGCTATAATGGTCATCTGAATTAAATTCCCCCATTCCAGTCCATTTTAGTTCACTGATTCCTAAAATGTCTATGTTCACTCTTTCCATCTCCTGTTTGACCACTTCCAATTTACCTTGATTAATGGACTGAACATCCCAGGTTCCTATGCAATGTTGTTCTTTACAGCATTAGACTTCACTTCCATCACCAGTCACATCCACAACTGGGCACTGTTTTCACTTTGGCTCAGCCTCTTCATTCTTTCTGGAGTTATTTCTCTACTCTTCTCCAGTAGCATATTGGGCACTTCAGTGTCCTATCTTTTTACCTTTTCATACTGTTCATGGGGTTCTCAAGGCATGAATACTGAAGTGGTTTGCCATTCCCTTCTCCAATGGACCATGTTTTATCTGAATGCTCCACCATGACCTATCCGTCTTGGGTGGCCCTACAGGGCATGGCTCATAGTTTCACTGAATCAGACAAGGCTGTGATCCAAGTGATCAGTTTGGTGAGTTTTCTGTAATTGTGGTTTCTGTCGTCTGCCCTCTGATAGATAAGTATAAGAGGCTTGTGGAATCTTTCTGATGAGAGGGACTAGCTGTAGGGGAATATGAGTCTTGCTCTGATGGGTGGGGCCATGCTCAGTAAATCTTTAATCAAGTTTTCTGTTGATAGATGGAGCTGTGTTCCCTCCCTGTAGCTTAGCCTGAAGCTAAACTATGGTAGGGGTAATGGTGGTAATGGTGACCTCCTTCAAAAAGATGTATGCCAGGGCTGTGGTATTCAGTGCCCCTGATCCCAAGGCAGGCCACTGCTGACTCACGCCTCTGCTGGAGGCTCCTGAACATTCACAGGCAAGTCTGGCTCAGTCTCTTGTTAAGACTTGCTCGTTGGAAGAAAAGCTATGACCAATTTAGACAGCATATTAAAAAGCAGAGTCATTACTTTGCTGACAAAGGTCCATCTAGTCAAAGCTATGGTTTTTCCAGTAGTCATGTGTGGATGTGAGAACTGGACTATAAAGCTGAGCACTGAAGAATTGATGCTTTTGAACTGTGGTGTTGGAGAAGACTCTTGAGAGTTCCTTGGATAGCAAGGAGATCCAACAAGTCCATCCTAAAGAAAAGCAGTCCTCGTTATTCATTGGAAGGACTGATGCTAAGGCTGAAACTCCAATACTTTGGCCACCTGATGCGAAGAACTGACACATTAGAAAAGACCCTGATGCTGGGAAAGATTGAGGGTAGGAGGAGAAGGGGACAACAGAGGACGAGATGGCTGGATGGCATCACCGACTCGATGGACATGAGTTTGAGCAAGCTCTGGGAGTTGGTGATGGACAGGGAGGCCTGGCGTGCTGCAGTCCATAGAGTCGAAAAGAGTTGGACACAACTGATAGACTGAACTGAGTTGAATTGAAACATGTTAATTGATCTGAATTATTATAACAGCTATATTATTTACTGACTTATATATATGATTATTTACTATGATTATTCAAAAATTCTAAAGCAGCAAGGAAAAATTTGAGTATTACCCTGGAAAGATACTAGAAAGTGGTACAACCTATGCCACTATGTACAATCATACATACATACAAACAGCATGAGGCTTTACATACAATCTTTCCCCCATGTGAGTGCTCTAAGAACCCATCCTGAAGCTGAGTTCCCCATGTATTTTATTTTCAGAGGAAACCATTTTCATTTAAGTGCTTGATGAGGACCACCTTATATAACAAAGTGCAAGTATTTTAACTAATAATTATTAACGTACATTCCTAATACACTTCCTTCAGACATTTGTGTTTATCTACTGGTCTAGCAGAGAAGGCTACAACCATTTATTTATATTTTTGGAGGCTTTGATAATACACAAATAAAAATATGAAGAAAAGTCTACTAATCCTTCTCTCCTTTAAATGCCAGGAAATCCAAAATTTCAAGGAATAGACTTAACAGTCTCTCTGCCCCTATGGTGCAAGGTAACTACTAATCACATCAAATCTACATTATAAAGATGGGTATTTTACTCTATGCAGAATATTTTTAATATTTTTATAGTTTTATATTAGAACTCATATCATGCAGACTGTTTCATTAATGACCCTCACACTGCCAGTGAGAAGATCAATAATGATTTCACTCATTATGATTTATATTTTAAAAACATCTATTTTTCTAGGGGGGGTTGCATAAACTGTGGAGCTCATTTTGTTAGTTTCCATGCTTATGAACTAGTGTCCCAGGTGATTTGAACAATTTCTTCCCCTTTCACCTAAAATGGATATTTTCCCTCCTTTTGCACCAAAATAACAATGTCATGAGTGGTCTAACATTTATGCAAAAACGTGTTTAGTTTTTATGTCAAGAAATAAAATAATGGACACATCTTAATTTTAAAAATAGTTACATGTTATTTTCCATGGCTGATTCATGTCGATGCATGGCAAAACCCACCACAGAATGGCTGCCATCAAAAAGTCTACAAACAATAAATGCTGGAGAGGGTGTGGAGAAAAGGGAACCCTCTTACACTGTTGGTGGGAATGCAAACTAGTACAGCCACTATGGAGAACAGTGTGGAGATTCCTTAGAAAACTGGAAATAGAACGACCAAACGACCCAGCAATCCCACTGCTGTGCATACACACCGAGGAAACCAGAATTGAAAGAGGCACATGTACACAATGTTCATCGCAGCACTGTTCACAATAGGTACGGCATGGAAGCAACCTAGATGTCCATCAGCAGATGAATGGATAAGGAAATTGTGGTACATATATACAATGGAATATTACTCAGCTATAAAAAAGAACACATTTGAGCCAGTTCTAATAAGGCGGATAAAACTGGAGCCTATTATACAGAGTGAAGTAAGCCAGAAAGAAAAACACCAATACAGTATATTAATGCATATATATGGAGTTTTCAGTTCAGTTACTCAGTCCTGTCCGACTCTTTTCAATCCCATGAATTGCAGCACACCAGGCCTCCCTGTCCATCACCAACTCCTGGAGTTCACTCAGACTCACATCCATCGAGTGATGCCATCCAGTGATCTCATCCTCTGTCATCCCCTTCTCCTCCTGCCCCCAATCCCTCCCAGCATCAGAGTCTTTTCCAATGAGTCAACTCTTCACATGAGGTGGCCAAAGTACTGGAGTTTCAGCTTTAGCATCATTCTTTCCAAAGAAATCCCAGGGTTGATCTCCTTCAGAATGGACTGGTTGGATCTCCTTGCAGTCCAAGGGACTTTCAAGAGTCTTCTCCAACACCACAGTTTGAAAGCATCAATTCTTCAGCATATGGAATTTACATATATATATATATGGCATATATACAAATATGGAATTTAGAAAGATAGTAATGATGCAAGACAGCAAAAGAGACAGAGATGTAAAGAACAGACTTCTGGACTACATGGGAGAAGGCAAGGGTGGGATAATATGAGAGAATAGCACTGAAACATGTATATTACCATATGTGAAATAGATGACCAGTGCAAATTCGATGCATGAAGCAGGGCACCCAATTCTGGTGCTCTGAGACAACCCAGAGGGATGAGGTGGGAAGGGAGGTGGGAGGGGGGTTCAGGATGGGAGGATACATGTGTGTACAAAAAACAAACACACACATTATTGTAAAGTAATTATCCTCCAATTAAAATAAATAAATTAAAATATAGTTATATGTTGTTTTTAACAGTATGCCTGTGTCTCTTGGTAGAGCATTATTCTCATTTGTAATATTCAAAAGAAATCTTGCAGTCCACGGACGCTCACAGAGAAATCTCCTATTGATAATGCTTCATTTTGAAAAATCCTTAAAAACCCTTCATTAGACTGTTAAACCTTCTGGGTTGGTAGTTTAGTAATTCAGCTACGGATAAACTCAGAATGAATGTCCATTTTAAATGACTCACCCCTGAGATTTGTGTGGTGGTGGTTTTGCAGTAAACAATTTTCACGGAAGATTGTGGTAGCCACCCTAGCGTGCTCATGTCAGTTTGGCAGTGCTATTTTCCTCTGATCAAAGTATCTCCCTTGAAAGAGCCTCTGGGGAATTTTCTTTAGAAATGTAATTTTGCACTATCTGATTTTGCCTATGTCTTGCCCATCCAATGACCGTAATGTGGTCTAAGCTTTTCTTCAGATGCAGCTGGTCCGTGCCATTCAGTCTCCTTCACAGAGTGAGAGATGGCACATCACTGCAGTGAGGATGAGTGACAGCTCTCTTACCCAGGAAGAAATCTCAAGCCAGCCTGGGATGGGCCATAATTCTTTGGTGCTTAAAATAAGAGGTCATTAGAGTACAATAGGAGGGATGGGGTGAATGGAAATGAAAAGCAGGAAAGAAATCTGAATAGAGAGGAGGATAGTTTAAACTGAAGTGACTGGAAGTCACTGAATTAATGTTTTCACTTTAATAACTAAAATAATAACAGTGGAGGAGAGGAAATGACTTGCTCAGGGGCATACAGATGGTAGCAATGCTGAGACAGGAGTCTTCTGGTTACTAATGTAGGGTTCTTTACATTTTCCAATAATTTTAACCTGGTTTGAAAATATTTTATATTTCCCAATGAGCTATAAAAAGATATTATATGGAAATTACCATGTTGGTTATTTCTGAAATAATTTTCAGCAGGTCATTAAAAGAAAAAAAAAACAGACTGAACAATCCATTCTTGCTTTGCAAAGGAAAAGAGCTTAAACACTATATTTTAATACAAAAGATTGCCCAGAGAGGTGTTGCATTATACAGCAAGTGCCACAAGAAGATTAACTGCCATGTAGGCTGTACCTCGAGCAGGGAAACTCAATGACTTCTATATAAAACTCATAAATGAAAGTGTTCATTTATTCATGATATTCTAACATATTCTGTACTGTTTTTCTAAGACAAGCAATGCATGGCCTTTCAGTTTTATTCCATTACTTAAAATATTTGAAGAAAATTGTTCATCAATCTCTGATTCTATTATTACACTCAAGAGGAGGTTAATTAACTATCTCCTGGGGTTGTTTTTACCAGGAAATATATAATGGATTGCTACCAGGGCATGAGTTCATGGCAAGGAAGACCTGACTTACAGTTGCTAAAAGATGACAGATATGAATTATTTCCAGAACACAGGAAAAAGACAGAGCTTGCCAAGTTAAACTCATTTTTACCAAAAATGTGCTTATTTTCAGAGAATGATCTCTTTTTAAAGTCCATCTTGATAAGAGAAACAAAAAACCATTAACCATAGATTCCTTAACAGAAATTGAAGAGTCACAAGAGAGGGTCATGTTTTTGATAGTTAAATGTGATAAGAAAACTTTAAATCTGCTGTTTGGTTAAGATCGCACCTATATGTCCAACAGAACCTCATGTGGCATTGAAAAGAATTCTCTCACTGGTTTCAAATGCTAAACAGTATATGGAACTTTAGGAAGCCTGCAGGTTTCCTCTTGAGAAATGAAGAAAACTCTGTGAATTTGGGCAATAGCTACAATTCTGGTACCACAGATTGTGGTATCTGATATTGTGGTATGTGGTAACCAGATACAATTCTGGTCCAGTAATGGTGACTATATTATTGAGCAGTGCCTTATAGCAAGTCTAATTATTCTTGCAATCTCCATGGAATTTCTATAAATCTATAGTGACCAATTAGTAATTTCCTGCAAGTCACCCTATGCTAATGTGCTTAAGTCTCTCAGTTGTATCCAATTCTTTGTGAGCCTATGGACTATACCCGCCAGGCACCTCTGTCCATGGGCATTCTCCAGGCAAGAATATTGGAGTGGGTTGCCATGCCCTCCTCCAGGGGATCTTCCCAACCCAGTGATTGAACCCAGGTCTCCTACATTGCAGGCAGATTCTTTACTGTCTGAGGCATTAGGGAAGCCCGTAAGTCACCCTAGTTTCATAAAACCAAGCTGAGAGTTGTAGTGTGATTTCACTGTATCTTCTTACTTCGTTCAACTTAGTCTAAAGAACTTTCCAGTTAAATTCTTAAATGCAAGAAGAAAGAGTTGAAATGTATATCCCATCTTTTGTGCTTCTCTTTATTGGGCTTTGGAGCTGAAGTTCTTCTGCCCTGGACCACTCTGATTCACTCAATTCAAACTCTCCTTTCATTTGGAAATGCCAAAAGGACCTCAGTTGGAGAAGGCAATGGTACCCCACTCCAGTACTCTTGCCTGGAAATCCCATGGACGGAGGAGCCTGGTGGGCTGCAGTCCATGGGGTTGCTACAAGTCTGACACAACTGAACGACTTCACTTTCTCAGTTGGAGAAGGCAATGACAACCCACTCCAGTGCTCTTGCCTGGAGAATCCCAGGGACAGCGGAGCCTGGTGGGCTGCCATCTATGAGGTCACACAGAGTCGGATATGACTGAAGCGACTTAGCAGCAGCAGCAAAGGACCTCAGTGCTTAGATAGTAACATACACAGCTATACTTTATGAGCCATGTATTGCTACAGGACTGAGAAACTGTGCTAACATTAGAGTTGAAGTTCATAATAATGAAATTCTGCAAAGACTATGAGCCAAAATTACAAGACTGTGGAAGTACTCTTCAGAAGGACTGCCACCACGGCTATCATCTGGTGAATCATGAATATGGCTAACTACATGACCACAGACCAGCACAAAATAACGTGTTAATCCCTCGGTCCCCCAGGTTGCTCTACTATCTCTAGTAATAGAAAAGCAGTATGCCGGCAATCGAACAGGAGTCACTGCAGCCCCATTTTATTCCATTACACACCTCATGTAACATTCAAATTCACTTAGAAGGCTTCAGGATGAAATCTGATTATTTTAAATGAGAACAAAAATGCCATCAAACAGCCATAAGACAGGCAATGTCCTTATCATCACTGGAGAATAATGTAACACCGGCAATCTGTGAGCTATCCCATACCCCTGCTTCTCCCCTGCTGTTGAAAAGGATCCCTGGGTCTGATATGAAAATGAGCAGTGACTAAGACACTGGAAGCCTCAAACAAATCAGGTCACTCCTAATACAGATGATACAGTTGGTCTAGAATGGGTTGAAAATATCGATCTTCTTCTTCATGCCCATTTTGCTTGGTTTGTGTGGAAGGGCAAATTGGTAAGGATACTAGAAAACACCAAATGAGAGCTACATTGTCTGGATTGCCTATTGAAAAGGACTAGCAGAGTTAGACGGAGAAGGCAATGGCACCCCACTCTAGTACTCTTGCCTGGAAAATCCCATGGATAGAGGAGTCTGGTAGGCTGCATTCCATGAGGTCGAGAGGAGTCAGACACGACTGAGCAACTTCACTTTTACTTTTCCCTTTCATGCATTGGAGAAGGAAATGGCATCCCACTCCAGTGTTCTTGCCTGGAAAATCCCAGGGACGGGGGAGCCTGGTGGGCTGCCGTCTATGGGGTTGCACAGAGTCGGACACGACTGAAGTTGGCAGAAGCAGCAGAGTTAGGATGATTGTTTCTGGGTAGCACTGGTTTTCACCCATCATTAGACTGCTTTGCTTTTGAACAGCCCTTTATACTTCAATCATTTCTATATATTCCTGAGCATTAAAACAATATCAGAAACTAGACAGAATCTCCCACGAATCATGTAAGCAGAGGATGAGGCTAGAAGACTCATTTTGAGGTCGAGTGTTAAACCTTGAACTGGAAACCCAAGCGCTGTAGCATCCTGTCCTTTGGTAAGCAGAGGACAGTGGCCATGATGTCATGGATTTTAGGAGCATCTTCAAACCTGCCATTGAAACTATAATGAACAGAGGTAACAACCTGAATTTGTTACTTGTCTTTCTTACAAAGTTGAGCAGCCAGATGTAAATGCCCTTATGTGGCACCTTGGAGAGCATAATGTGATGAATTTTATTCAAAATAAAGTTTTTAACCAAGGCCAAAAGTCTCCTCCTAAGATGATTTCTTATCTTTAATAAAAATTAATAAGTCTGCCTCATTTTCAGACTTTTTACCGCTCTACAACGGTCAACGTGTTTTGTTGTTATGTCATCAATCATTGTATCTCCATGTCATTTTAATCCCAGTATTTATTTGCATTAATGTCCTGACAAAAATATCAACATTTTGCTGATGGTAAGAAAATTTCTGATGAAAGCATTAAAACCAAATACTAGGGGTGTTTTTGGTACCTGAAGTATAAAGCAGACTTCTCACATTTGGATATTTTGCTTATTTCCAGATATTCACAGTAGTTAAATTCAGGGTTTCAACTCACAGATTGTGGCTCATCAAGGTTATATTATACAACAGAGTAAGTCAGTGTTCACCCAACAGATAACTATTTCTCTCTCCATTTTATGCTTTCACAGTATTCCATCAGGTCATGACATAGGACAAGTATTCTGCAGGACAATATCTTTCTTTCTTCTTCATGATTACTTATTTAGTTGATAAGAGAAGAAAGACACATGAGCAAAAAACAGTACACACAATAAGTATTATACTTAAAAGAACTTGGGCTTACAGATTGGAGATACATTTTATTTCTGGTTCCTGAACAGTGATGTCAAGAATTCTGCTTTCTGTACTTTGCTTTCCCTCTTGATCAACTGAAAATACTGTCACCACAGAGAGAGAAGATATGGAAATGTAAACGCTATCAACCACAGCTCCCTTCTGTACTTGTCAGCTCAGACTACAGGGGAGGGCACTAAGCCCCGCATGGTTCTGCTGGTGGAGGGCACCCCCTGGGTTTCCGTCTGTGCCTCTAGGGGTGTGACTTCCCTTCCTATCCTGAACATAAAACATCACAGGAAAGTGCAAATAAGATTCTTACATTGGTAGGATATTTGTTTCCAGTTGCCTATGGCTGCTTCGTTAGTGACTCCCAATCTCGGCTGTATTTGCTCACAGTTATGCGGGCTAGGGATCCAGACAGCACAAGGCATGCACTAAGGTGGGCTTCACGCCAGCGACGGGCTCAGCTAGGATGACCGAGGCTCAGAAGCCTGGGAGCCCAGCTGTGTCCAGTGGGGGGCTTCCTCGGTCCTCCTCCAATCTTGCCAGGACCTCTGCTTCCTTGTGAGGCCCTACACGGCCCCCTGGAGCCAGGGAGCCAGGCTGTTCTTGGGGAACAGCCCAGGGCACTGCAGGTGTAGGAGCAGTAGCCACCCGGTTGGCTTCAGGCTGAACCTTAGAAGCGGAACCGCATCCCTCCTGCTAGGGTCTGCTGGGTGAAGCCAGGCACAGCGGGGGCTGCAGGGAGGAGGGCGTGGGCAGGGCCTGGACCCTGGGAGGGGAGGTTCCCTGGAAGCTGTACAGGAACTGACAGCCGCGGCAAAGAGCAGGGCAGCTGCGGGCCTCACCTGGCGCCGGCTCGGCGTGCCCTCTCAAGCCGCGCGCCGCCTCCTCCCGTGCGTCACCCGTCCTCCCCTGGGAGCCAAGTGGTGAGAGCGTCTGTGCATCTCCTGTTAGCTTCTCTTTCAGGAACTCCGCCCTGGAAGCTTGAATTCGACCAGAAAACTGGCAAACACCACCATCAGAGTTTGTTCCGTGGCTGTTTCTCTGCTTAGTTTGGATTGCTAGTTTCCTGAGACACTGCCATGCCCATTCCATTCCCATGCCACCCCATGCGACTTCCGGTCTCTCAATTTATTAGGTTCACAAAGGATGACCTGATAATGATAAAAGGCATTTTCCCACCACGGGGAGGAGTGTTTTATAGGGAGCCAGATGTGGGCTGTGGCTTCCAGAGTCATGGATTCAAATCCTAGCCCTATCATTGAGCAAGTGTGTTCTGCGGCAAGTTACTCAACCCCTCTTAGGTAAAACAGGAAAATTAACAATGGGAAGCCTGAGAGATTTTTTTCTTTTTTCTTTTTTGCCTTTAACAATATATATCTGAACTTAAAGGGGGAAAAAAAAATCTCTCAGGCTCCCCATTGTTAATTCTGACCATTTTCCTAAGGCTATTTCCCTGATGGCGGGCTTAGAGCACTGTGGAAGCCTGGGGTGCATGCAATGTCCATCCTTCTCTCTACTCTGCCTGTTCCAGGAGGGAGAGCAGCCACACTCCCTGACTTGGACAGGCAGGCACAAGGTGCAGGCTTCCTTGCAGTGCTGGCTGGCCCTGCCTTTGTGGGGATACTGTATAAATGATGGTAGCACTTTCTCAACATGACACTCCCCATGCCTGAGGTGCTGCCATGAATGATAAATTTCTGTGGGTCAGAGAGTGACTTTAGGGTTGCCCTCTAAATTTCCTAGATGCTTTATCTCAGAACGGTAGGAAAGAGAGCCTACAAGTTTTCACCTGTGTAGGATAAAAATTAAACATTAGCCACAGATGATGACAACAGTCCAGAAAGAAAAACAAAATTCTCCAGAGCAAAACAAAAGCCTTTACCAGCTACTCACACATCACATAAGAAAGCATTTGTAAAGCTCACTTTTATCTGTAAGTATGGCTAGTAGTTCTTTTCAACCTCATAATCTTAACCCTGAAGCACCGGGATGGTACAAATGTTCCAAAGGCATCAACTGATATTCTGTATTGTGCAAACAGTCCCTGGTCATTCACAAGTTTGACCCAGCTGGCACTTTCATGAAGGAGAGGGAGCCAATACATTTGTCTTATTTTCATCACTATTTCTGTCACTGTTGTTGCCAAGCTAACTTTCTTTACATTTCAGTATTAGAGCACATCTAATCATGATGAATAAGCAAGGTCTGTAGCATCTCGGATTATAAACTTACGGCTCTGAGACATAGGCTATAAAAAACTGAACATAAGCCAAAAAATGTCAGTTGAAATGACGTGTTTTTGAGCGAGCTGCTCACATTTAACAAGATACATGGAATCTTCATAGTGAGTGCAGTACAAAAAGTTAGAATACAATAAAATAAAGTGAAATACACAGCTTCAACTGCTCCATAAATGTAAAGAGCTGTGGTTTTGATTATTTGGACTGGAGGTGGGGCAAGAGGGAAGATAGGTTGTGAATCTGAATTAAATTTTATTCCTCTGGGCATCTGCAAAATATGATCAATCTGCACATGGATTTGGTTTTTGGTTACACTCTTTAACCAAGTAGGAAAGAAAAACAGGTTTTAGCTTATGATAGTAATCTAACTTGCTAGAAACACGGTGGGTTTATAATCAATATTTACATGGACCTTGCCGGTCTAAATTGATTTTTCAAGTGGAATGTTCAAATGCATGACTCAAATTGCTCTTAATCATTGTTCAAATGAAAGCCAGGCACATTAGTGAGAAGGTCATGGTGCCATATTTTCACAGCCTTTATGGAGGTACACAAGATGCATATTCCTCATGGAATAAAGGGACAGTGACAAATTGAGCAAGAGGGTAGGAAGAACTTTAAAAGAAGGGAAGGAGATTGAAATTTTCACATAATTCTATACCTACGAGTTCAAGAATGAACACAGGAAACAGAATGAAAAGCAGCAAATTGCTTCCTTAATTGAATAACATATGTAGTGGATGACTACCAATTGATTCACAGGAAAGGGAGGAGATAGACACAGGAGAACCTTGTTAACCTAATTAAAGCCTCACAGACACACGTTTCTAAGACTCGAGTTTCCAGACTGTTGGGATAATGAACACAAAACTAGGCCTGCCCACTTAAAATGTCATCGCTGCCACAAGAGGTTACGCTTGTCCTCAGTGAGTTCTCATAGTTTACATACATAACAAAGATAACCCCTGTTCTAATGCTTCGGAAATATTGGCCCTTTGGAGGCTGCTGCTGATTGATCTACTGTAATTTTTGAACCTTTCAGTTCAGTTCAGTCGCTCAGTCATGTCCGACTCTTTGCGACCCCATGAATCGCAGCACACCAGGCCTCCCTGTCCATCACCAACTCCCGGAGTTCACTCAGATTCACGTCCATCGAGTCAGTGATGCCATCCAGCCATCTCATCCTCTGTCGTCCCCTTCTCCTCCCGCCCCCAATCCCTCCCAGCATCAGAGTCTTTTCCAATGAGTCAACTCTTTGCATGAGGTGGCCAAAGTACTGGAGTTTCAGCTTCAGCATCATTCTCTCCAAAGAAGCAAGCCTCAGTCTTCTTTGTTTTGAATAAAGTGCTTTAGTCAGGAAGCAAATGCATGAATTACTGTAAACATTGCACTTTCTGATTAACTGATCTGGCCATTTTTCCAGCATTCACACTTTTTAAAATTGCCTTTAAAAGAGTTGCTAGTGCTGAATGGTTGAAGATGGGGGTTAGGAAAAAATCCACCCTAAGTAAATGCATTGAACTCTGAAAACTCAATGCTGCCTGTTTCTACTGTCCAAGATAAAAGTAGATTAATAGTTTAATTAAACATGTAAGAGACTGGGCAGTGTAGCTATTACACCTTCGACCTCATGCGGGGCTGCCAGAGGTGTAGGGAGGGTAAGTACTGAAGTTACATATTTACGATGCACAGCTGACTTGAAAAGCACACCAAGCTAGACAGAACTTGTAATTAACCAAAAGATCCAGTAAATTATGAGATCAATAAAATTTCCTGGGTGCCATAGTTTTCAGAACTAGTTAGTGCCTTCCTAATTTATTGGCAAAAACTTCGCAGACTAGCAAGGGAGATAAATAAAAATGCCTGGATGTAGAAATAAATATGTATGCTTGACAAATCTGAAATACACTGTTTACAGCTAATGAGGAAGCAACTATGCGTTTGGCTGCATGTCTTATATTTAGAGCAGCGGAGAGCATTAAAACCAATATAACTGATAACCTTGGTGCAAATAGCATAAGCCTTCATTTCCCATTATTCCCCAGAGTTAGAATTAATTAGTGCTTGTCAAAACCAGAGCGATCCCCTGCTGTAAAACTAAAAGTAATACAGAGGGCATGAATGGCTTGTATTACTTTTAGTTATATGGCTCTACTCCAGAAATATTTCTCTTCTATAGGGGAGAAAAATACTGCATGGATGCCTATATGAGTATATATATAATACTTCCTTAATCTCAGATACCTCATAAACAAATACAAATTTAAAAAAAGGAACCTTTGTTGGCTACAGTTCAAGGCACATCTATAAAGTGCCTACCATGTGAGCATCCAGAAGATAGAAAAGCACACCAAGCTAGACAGGGGAGTCAGGGCCTCGTCTCGTGTGGAGCCATGCAAGTCCGCTCTCCTCTCGAGCAGGAAAATCAGTGTCCGGCTTCCTGTCGGGTTGACCATAGGGATCAGTGGCTTTCTCTTGAGGCGCCACAGGGCTGTCACACCTGCCATTGTGTTTTGAGTTCACAGTTTAGTAGGGAGAGATGGGAGTGACAATTGCAACACGAAGCATTAGTGGTTCTATGGAAAATATGCAGTGAGTTCTGGGGATTCGAAAAGGGGATCCATCTGAATGCAGCAGGGAGGTCTACAGGAAGAATGGATAGGAGGCTACAAATGGGCAGAGTGGGGTGGGAAGACACTCCTAACCTACTCTTGTAAGAGTTTCTCTGTGAAATAGCTTTCAGTTCAGTTCAGTTCAGTTGATCAATCGTGTCCGACTCTGTGACCCTGTGGACTGCAGACGCCAGGTTTCCCTGTCCATCACCAACTCCCGGAGCTTACTCAAGTCCACTGTGTCGGTAATGCCATCCAACCATCTCATCCTCTGCCATCCCCTTCTCCTTTTGCCTTCAATCTTTCCCAGCATCAGGGTCTTTTCAAATGCGTCGGTTCTTTGCATCTGGCGGCCAATGTTTTGGAGTTTCAGCTTCAGCATCAATCCTTCCAATGAATATTGAGGACTGATTTCCTTTAGGATGGACTGGTTTGATCTCCTTGCAGTCCAAGGGACTCTCAAGAGTCTTCTCCAACACTACAGTTCAAAAGCATCAACTCTTTGGAGCTCAGTTTTCTTTATAGTCCAACTCTCACATCCATACATGACTACTGGAAAAAAACAAAGCTTTATACAGACCTTTGTTGGCAAAGTAATGTCTCTGCTTTTTAATACGCCCTCTAGGTTGGTCATAACTTGTCTTCCAAGGAGCAAGAGTCTTTTAATTTCATGGCTGCACCTACCACCTGCAGTGATTTTGGAGCCCCAAAATACAGTCTCTCATTGTTTTCATTGTTTCCCCATCTGTTTGCCATGAAGTGATGGCCCCAGATGCCATGATCTTAGTTTTCTGAATGTTGAGTTTTAAGTCAGCTTTTTCACTCTCCTCTTTCACTTTCATCAAGAGGCGCTTAAAAAAATTAAAAAAAAAAAACAACAGGCTCTTTAGTCTTTCTTCGCTTTGTGCCATAAGGGTGGTGTCATCTGCATATCTGCATATCAAAATTGCCAGGAGACATCTTAATTTCAGCTTGTGCTTCATCCAGCCCAGCATTTCACATGATGTACTCTGCATATAAGCTAAATAAGCAGGGTGACAATATACAGCCTTGACGCACTCATTTTCCTATTTGGAACCAGTCTATTGTTCCATGTCCAGTTCTAACTGTTGCTTCCTGATCTGCATACAGATTTCTCAGAAGGCAGGTCATGTGGTCTGCTATTCCCATCTCTTGAAGAATTTTCCACAGTTTGTTGTGATCCACACAGTTAAAGGCTTTGGCACAGTCAATAAAGCAGATGTTTTTCTGGAACTCTCTCGCATTTTTGATTACCCAACAGATGTTGGCAATTTGATCTCTGGTTCCTCTGCCTTTTCTAAATCCAGCTGAACATCAGGAAGTTCATGGTTCACATACTGTCGAAGCCTGACTTGGAGAATTTTGAGCATCACTTTGCTAGCGTGTGAGATGAGTGCAATTGTGTGGTAGTTTGAGCATTCTTTGGCATTGCCTTTCTTTGGGATTGTAATGAAAACTGACTTATTTCAGTACTATGGCCACTGCTGAGTTTTCCAAATTTGCTTGCATATTGAATGAAATAGCTTAGTCAAAAATAACATGGGCATCAGTGGTGCCCTTTCTACAACTGCCTCCCCCAACCCCTTTCTCCTGACCAGCTCAGATGCCTTCTGCAGGTTTCAGCTTCAGGATCCCCTCCCCACTGAGGTCTTTTATGACTCACTTCCAATTCAGTTCCGAGTCCTGTCCCTTCCATTCTCTTTAGCACCCAGTTCTCCTTGGTGGTCTTATCATAATTCATACTTACTATAATTAAGTAATTATCATTTACTTTGATGATCATCTTTCCTACTCAAAGTGTGGTCTATGGACCAGCCACATTAGCATCACCTGGGAACTTAAAAGTGCAGAACTTCCACCTCTACACAAGACCCTACTGAGATGGAATCTGTATTTTAATAGGTGATTCCTATGCACATTTGTGGAGAAGGCAATGGCACCCCACTCCAGTACTCTTGCCTGGAAAATCCTATGGATGGAGGAGCCTGGTAGGCTGCAGTCCATGGGGTCGCTAAGAGTCGGATACGACTGAGCGACTTCACTTTCACTTTTCACTTTTGTGCATTGGAGAAGGAAATGGCCACCCACTCCAGTGTTCTTGCCTGGAGAACCCCAGGGATGGGGCAGCCTGGTGGGCTGCCATCTATGGGGTTGCACAGAGTCGGACACAACTGAAGTGACTTAGGAGCAGCAGCATGCACATTAGAGTTTAAGAAGAAATGGTCTAGAGTCCTTCACATGTCAATACAGTAGACAGAAGTCATGTGGCCACACCAATGAATTCCAATTTAAAGTCAGCTTTTCACTAGCCATCCTCAAGTGCTCAGTAGCTACAATACATGGCTGATGTTTTGGACAGTGCAGCTAGAGATACATACGTGACAGAAAGTTTTACTGAATGTGCTAGATTATAAGCTGTTGAGAACAGGCCATTTTTTTCTCACTGACCACCCAATAACTCAGTATCTGCCTAGAACACTGAGGACAGGTATGCAAAATTTTCCCTTAAATATAATGAATTAAAAATATGCTAAAGTACTTTGAAAACTAGCCCACTGAAGGTGCAAAATAAACATTATTTCCCTTTCCTATTACCTGTGATCTTCAAATAAACTCTGGCATATGAACCATGAAGAGCTGCTATGTAGGCTATATCATAATAAGCATTTCCCTCTTTTATTGTAAGTATAGATTCTTGGGTTTCCTATTCTGGAGACTAAGATTTCATAGGATCTATGACACTTGATGCATTTGAACTGTGGTGTTGGAAAAGATTCTTCAGAGTTCCTTGGACTGCAAGGAGATCCAATCAGTACATCCTAAAGGAAATCAGTCCTGAATATTCATTGGAAGGAATGATGCTGAAGCTGAAACTCCAACACTTTGGCCACCTGATGTGAAGAACTGACTCATTTGAAAAGGCCCTGATGCTGGGAAAGATTGAAGGCAGGAGGAGAAAGGGATGACCGAGGATGAGATGGTTGGATGGCATCACTGACTCAATGGACATGAGCTTGAGTAAACTCCCGGAGTTGGTGATGGACAGGGAGGCCTGGCGTGCTGCAGTCCATGGGGTCACAAAGAGTTGGATACGACTGAACGACTGAACTGAACTGAACTGTGACACTTGAATTAGTCACCTGTTTTTAGATTTGATAGTCTCAAAAGTGAAATTCCATCCTTTCAACAGGAGGTGGCTTAATTTCCCCTCTCTGATGGATGTCTAATACAATTAATTCGGAATTAAGGAAATGAAATGTCAGCATTTTCATGTGGCAGTGCCAGACAAGCTGAGTTGTCTTAAGAAGATAAAATATTTTCTTATTGACTCCTACACTTGATGGCTCAGATAGTAAAGAATTTGCCTGCAATGCAGGAGACCCAGGTTCGATCTCTGGGTCTCCTATACTTGAAACGGGCTGGTGTTAGGGGTTTGAGTCAGCTGTCAACAGAATCTGAACTCTTCTCATGTTTTAGCACACATTTCCTACATATCAGGCTCATTCTAGAGTTTCATGTGGCAGAAAGATGCTGCATGAGATCTCCAGATCTGTTTTTTTCCAAGTCATGTACAATAGTAAAGGACCTTCGTGAAAGTTATTCTGAACATCACTGGCTTTGACTGGGGAATGTCATCTGACCAATCACAGTGGTAGGGAAAATACACAGTACTCATTGAACAGACCCCAGTCACATGTCCACCCTCAAGCCCAACTCATCTGAAAAGCATGGAGTATAAGAGTGAGAGAGAGGGCGTGGTTCCCCAGAAGAAAATCAGAGTAATGTCAGTAGAAAAATGAATGAATTCTGGATGACAAAAACAGATGTCTACAATATGCCACTTCATCCAAAATGAGTGAATGAATGAATCTGTGATGTGTGCAACAGAACAAAGTTCCAAACTGAACTAGAATGTTCAGTTATTAATCATTATTTAAGACTAGTCAAATCTTTGACATGGGAGATAAAGAATTTCTAACCTAGACTCAATGCCAACTGTAATTATAAACATTAACAGACTTTAAAATACCTATTGTTTCATTAGTGTACAGACAATTCATAAGCACAGAATCTAAATGTGTGCCAGACCCAGAGGAGACTCTGCTTCATATCGCCAGCCTCAGCTTCATTATTTCCTTTTGATTTAAGCAGCTAAGTGAGGCCTGGACCCCTCCCAGTATCCTGGGTGACTGTTTGCTACAGTGGGTAAGAATTCAGATTACCAACAGGTCTTTCTAGCTCTGAAGGAATGATTTCTTGATAAAATATTGTTGTATCGCCTCCCTGAGACAACACTTTTCGTTGACAAGGCACAATAGGAAAAAAAAAAAAAAAAAAAGAAATAATTCAGTCCAATAATTCAGAGTAAAACTACAAGCCAAGACCCTGGCAATGGCTGCAAATTTTCAGAATATAATTTTCAGACAAGCAGTTCACAGGCTCAAGCTTTCTTGTTAACCGTGCTCACAAATTGTAGTCCTAGGCATTCCACTGTGAAGAAGGGGACCTGGTCCATTGGGTGCTTTGTTTAAACGAATATCTCTCTAATACAGTTGACGAAGACTCTCTGGAATCTAAGTGGTAGGCAAGCGACATTTTTTTTCACAGATACAGGATTCTAGAACTAGAAAATGCTCTTGGTAAAGCTAGTTGATATTTTCAAATCTTATCCCACTGTATTTTGAAGGGCTCCATGGATACTCATTAGAGACCTCCCATCAGATGAAGCAGAAACAAGAAGACAGGGATTCAGTCCCATCAACTACAGGATTGGGTGTTTGATATATTTTACTTCTATAGTTTGATCTAAGGTTTTTAAATTGAAATATTTCAGCTGTTTTCAAGTTACAGGAAGGGATAGATATTTGATGGATTCCATTAATAATAATAAGATAGTTCTGCATGTACCGAAAAGCAATGACCTCCACAATCTATCGCCAAGTGAACAAATCAAGGTACAGAAAGCTTTGAATATGTTTATATAAACAAAGACAATTCTAGAAATATATGCAAGAAACATATTAGCTGTTTCTGAGGTGGGATCTTGGAGGACAAATCAGAGATGAACTGGATATTTACTTTCGTTTACATGCTCCTGTTTCATCTGAATGCTTTGTTGGTAATCATATTTCCTGTTTAAGCACATTTCTAAAATTTTTTAAATCACTGATTTAGCTTAATTATCTCATTTTATAGATAAGAAGACAGCCTTGCTCAGGTCTGCCTAGGAGGTTGCATGAGGAAGGTAACTGGCCACCAGAGCTGGACTGTGGAGCTGGTTCATGGCAGAGTTTCTGCCTCAAATGGAAACACAGGTACTGCCATGGTTTTCTCTGGGCAAAACATAAGGAGAAAAGCGTGGTGGTTGTTGGTTTTAGGAGTCTCTTAGCACTCTAAGATACCTTACTCAGGACACGCTGCTAATCTCTGTCCAGCGCATAGTACTGGGAGAAATTGCCAACAGACCCTGAGAAGCCATGCTCACTCAGAAGCATCCTTGGTCGAGCTGTTCTCGTGCCCTCCATGATGTTCAGTGACACTCTGGACTTGCAATGTTCACAGCCATTCAACTGCTTCCTTTCTGTGCTTTTAATTAGTGACGAATAACCATATTGCTCCTCCATTGGTATCTGGGACCTCAACTGTCTTACATTTCAGGAAACTGTTCATGCCAGCCAGAATTTTATTTGCTTTAGCGGCTGCAAGTCCAGAGGTGTTCCAAAATTCTAAGAGGGAAAAGTAGCCATGCCACACTATTTATCTGTCATTTTTGGAGTCCTCCTCTTTAACCTTTCAATCTACACACGTGTCCCTGCTTTCTCTGAAAGGAAACATTTACCACCCAGA
This sequence comes from Ovis canadensis, assembly GCF_042477335.2. Lineage (NCBI taxonomy): Eukaryota > Metazoa > Chordata > Mammalia > Artiodactyla > Bovidae > Ovis > Ovis canadensis. Next base: position 24,607,845 of record NC_091257.1, on the reverse strand, counting down.
AAAAGGTACTAATCTCCACTGATCAGAAACACAGGGGTCAGGAAACCTCAACAGTTATTAACTGGGTGGCCTTAAGTAATTTGCCTCAGTTTCTTATCTCTAAAATAGGGATAGTAAAAATACTGGCTCTTGTGAGATTCAATCAGATGATGCATAGAATAAATACAAAGCACAACCCCTGTTACACAGTAAGCACTCAGTACCTGTTTTAAAAGAAAGACTTAAAGCCAGTTGCTGGCAACTCTGTCTCCAGCCTTCATTCCTCTTGCCATTTAAGCACCTGCTTCAAATTCTGCCTCTTGATTATTTTCTTAGGTCTTTCTAGTTTGAGCAACATTGACGGAACATGTGGGATGATTTAAGCTTCGGCAAATAGAATCTAATTTTCCTACAGTCTTAAGACTGCTGAAGTTAGACAAGCTCTCTACTGACACCCGCCCTTTCTATTCCCTAATGAACAGCTCTAGGTACTCTCCAGGAATAGGGGTCAGATATTATTCACCTGAGTCAGATGTCATTTCATTTTCTCTTCTCCACACTTCTCCATCAATATTTTGTTTATCTTCCCTCATTCAACTCGTTTCCAGTGTTTACTGTTTCACATCGTGCTATACATCCAACAGACGTAAACTCAAATTGGGTGTGTGTGTGTGAGTCACTTAGTTGTGCCCGACTCTTTGCGACCCCAAGGACTGTAGCCTGCCAGACTCCTCTGTCCATGAAATTCTCCAGGCAATAATACTGCAGTGGGTTGCCATTTCCTTCTCCAAAACTCAAACTGACTGGACTTAAATTCATCACAGGAGGATATCAAAATTATCCTTGGCTTAATAAACTATTTATTCTTGAAATATCAGGAAGAGGTGGGGATATGGTTGTTATATTGATGTTACTGATCCTGCCAAGACTAGGAAAGGCTGCAGGTATGTAAATCAGTTTTTGAAGTTCGTTGAAAATTCCTTAGTGTCAGCAATATAACTTGGCAGTAGCATAATATAGGTAAACACAAAAACTCACTGCCTACTGCGTATGTACAATAATATTTACCAAGGCTGAAACAAGCAACCTCCTATTATCCTACAAAATTATAATTCTGTGGATAATACTGCCAACAAATGAGCAGTAATTGTACATGGGTGTGTTGACCTCATTTCCACCCACGTATGCTGTGCTTCCCTTTATTCCAGGGTTTCAGTTACAGCAAACTCATTAGTTATGAGATCAAAATAAACAACACAGTTGGACCTCCCTTTTCTCATCTGTAAAAAGAATTGTTGGGATATATACTATTTTAGGTCCCTTCCAGCTCAAAATTGCTATAGTTTCTCTAAATTTGTTTCAAGTTCTTAAGCTTTTAGTTTATGTAAGGCTAAATATTTGCCATTTCTAGGTCACGCTCTACTCAAATACACCTTTTTTCAAAAAAGCAGCTAAAATGAGTTCTTTAGAGAAGAATGCTAGCTAATCTATGCCAAAGGAATGATACAATTAGAATCTCCATTTTTTTAACCCTGTGTTGTAATTCAGACAAGGCTCATGAACATATGATATGAGCTTTAGGTTTGGGTAAATAAGCAATGCAAAATATCTACTTATTAACTGCAAAGACTAAACAACTTGTCTTTATAACAGAATCTGGTGGTCACCATCACAGCCAAGCAACAGAACACAGAACCACTAATAACATTAGGAACCTCCTCATGTGAATGAAATATAAAGAATCACCCATGGAGTTTTCTATCAAAAATATTCAATGTGAATCTAATCAAGCTAAGATGTAACTTCCAATTTATAAGAAATAGAGGATATAAAGGGGGATTCCCCAGTCGTTCGGGGGTAGAGAATCTACCTGCAATGCAGGAGTCACAGGAAATACAGGTCCGATCCCTGGGTCAGGAAGATCCCCTGAAGGAGGGCATGGCAATCCACTCTAGTGTTCTTGCCTGGAGAATTCCATGGGCAGAGGAACCTGGTGGGCTACTGTCTATAGAGTCTCAAAGAGTCGGACGTGAGTGAAACAACTTGGCGTGCACACAGAGGATAGAAAGGAGCACACTGTACATCTCCTTAAGAAAATCATCAGAAAAATACAGAATATGATTGGACTTTACAAAATCAGGAGGGCACTATGCTATATTCAAAGAAATTAAAAGGACATAAAAAATGCAGTGCTAAAATCTTTACTGGATGACGATTCCAAGAACAAAAACAGCCATGAAAATCTGAAGCTCAATTGAGGAAATTCAGGTATTAGGTGATACAGAATTTTTAAAAATCATTTTAGAGGGTGTTACAGTGGTATTATGGCTCTTAGTACAACATGATTATTCTTTGGAGATGTATGCTGAAATGTTTGGGGTGAAGTGTCATGATTTCTGTAACTTGCTTTCACATAATAGATAAATGACAGGTAAAGAGAGAGATACATACACATACAGATGAATAGAGGGAAGGAAGGAACAGCAGGTGGGTAGATGGGTGGGTAGGTGGATGGATGAATGGAGAGAGAAAGAAGGAAAAGATGAAAATTTCAACTGTTAACTCTAGACGGACGGCATATATATTCATTACACTATTCTTTCAACTTTTCCTAATGTTTAACGATTTTCATACTAAATAAACCTGGGGAAAATGTACCTTCCTTCCTCCATGAGAAATGATACAAATGTAAGGGTGAGTGGGTCTCTTTAACACCATAAAAGGGTCTTTCTCTGTCACACCCTAGTCACTCTGTTTCACAAGTACTTGTCTTCCAGTCAACTGTGACCTTCTGGAGGCCAAGGGCTAAGTCTGGTTTATAGTCATATCACCACTACTTAGTCCCCAGTGCCTTGCACACAGGGAATACACAGAAAATATCTGTTAAATTTAATTGAAATTTATGTACTGACTGAATAACCACATAGACTGATTTGGAAAACAACACACTTATTTTTGATACATAGTGATGAAACCCGACATTAAAAATTCATTGTTCAGGATAAACTGAAATCAGTAATACACAGAGCTTGAAAAAGAATACATACATCTTTAACAGGGTCAAGTAATTTGCTTAACATCTCGCAACAGAATGCCTTCGCAGAGAGGAAATGAGTCTATGTTTAGAGAAATGTCCTGATGAACAATTCCATGTGCAAAGTAAACCTGGAGCAGGTTGTGGAGAGTTAAAGCAGGTAAGGGAGGGGGTTGAACCTCTCTGAATAAGTGATGGAAGGGGTTAACTATTCTTATTTTTACAATTTGTATTTTATATTGGACTACATTTGATTTATAATGTGTTAGTTTCAGGTGTGGACAGGAAATGGCAACCCACTCCAGAATTCTTGCCTAAGAATCCTGTGGACGGAGGAGCGGGGTGGGCTGCTGTCCGCGGGGTCGCACACGGTCGGACACGACTGAAGCAACTTAGCAGCACTGGCAGTCTCAGGGGTTCAGCAAAGTGATTCAGTTATACCTATAGCTATTTTTTTTTTCAAATTCTTTTCCCATTTAGGATATTACAGAATATTGAGTAGAACTGGGTTAATTAATTGATGATTTATTTAGCCATTTTCTCCTCTCTGAAGTTGCCAGAGGGTTAGATTTTTTTTTTTTTTCAGTAAGAGGTGTCTAATGTTCAATTTCAATTATTTGCCTTTCTGGGATTTAAGTTGCCCTCTGTGACCTCAAACTTCTAGTCCAGTAATGCAGCAGGATACGCAAAAATTTTATGAAGGTCTTAACATATCAGATGACAAGAGAGAAAACCTCATTTTAAATGTAATTTAACTGTCTTGTTAATTACAAGGTTATTCATTTCTCTTTCCATTTACATTCATACCCTTTTAACTATTATACTTTCATTATTGCACTCATCTCACATGCTAGTAAAGTAATGCTCAAAATTCTCCAAGCCAGGCTTCAGCAACATGTGAACTGTGAACTTCCAGATGTTCAGCTTGGCTTTAGAAAAGGCAGAGGAACCACAGATCAAATTGCCAATATCCGCTGGATCATGGAAAAAGCAAGAAAGTTCCAGAAAAACATCTATTTCTGCTTTATTGACTATGCCAAAGCCTTTGACTGTGTGGATCACAATAAACTGTGGAAAATTCTGAAAAAGATGGGAATACCAGACCACCTGACTGGCCTCTTGAGAAATCTGTATGCAGGTCAGGAAGCAACAGTCAGAACTGGACATGAACAACAGACTGGTTCCAAATAGGAAAAGGAGTACGTCAAGGCTGTATATTGTTACCCTGCTTATTTAACTTATATGCAGAGTACATCATGAGAAACACTGGGCTGGATGAAGCACAAGCTGGAATCAAGATTGCCGGGAGAAACATCAATAACCTCGGATATGCAGATGACATCACCCTTATGGCAGAAAGTGAAGAACTAAAGAGCCTCTTGATTGAAAGAGGAGAGTGAAAAAGTTGGCTTAAAACAACATTCCGAAAACTAAGATCATGGCATCTCGTCCCATCGCTTATTGGGAAATAGATGGGGAAACAGTAGAAACAGTGGCTGACTTTTTGGGGGGCTCCAAAATCACTGCAGATGGTGACTGCAGCCATGAAATTAAAAGACGCTTACTCCTTGGAAGAAAAGTTATGACCAACCTAGACAGCATATTAAAAAACAGAGATATTACTTTGCCAACAAAGGTTCATCTAATCAAGGCTATGGTTTTTCCAGTAGTCATGTATGGATGTGAGTTGGACTATAAAGAAAGCTGAGTGCTGAAGAATTGATGCTTTTGAACTGTGGTGTTGGAGGGGACTCTTGAGAGTCCCTTGGGCTGCAAGGAGATCCAACAAGTCCATCCTAAAGGTGATCAGTCCTGGGTGTTCATTGAAAGGACTGATGTTGAAGCTGAAACTCCCAATACTTTGGCCACCTGATGCGAAGAGCTGACTCATTTGAAAAGACTCTGATGCTGGGAAAGATTGAGGACAGGAGGAGAAGGGGACAACAGAGGATAAGATGGTTGGATGGCATCACCGGCTCACTGGACATGAGTTTGGGTAAGCTCCAGGAGTTGGTGATGGGCAGGGAGGTCTGGCATGCTGCAGTCCATGGAGTTGCAAAAAGTTGGACATGATTGTGAGACTGAACTGAACTCAACTGATTATTTACAGGACACACAGGCTGGCTGGCTGGCTGGCTTGGAGAGATACCCTGAAGTAGGATATGGAAACCCACTCTAGTATTCTTGCGTGGGAAATCCCATGGACAGAGGAGGTGGTCCACAGGGTTGCGAAGAGTCGGATACAACTGAGGATGCACACAGTACACAGTACGTTATCTTGTCATCATGAAATATCAAGTGCATCTCAAAGGGAAATCAGTTCAGTCCAGTTCAGTCACTCAGTTGTGTCCGACTCTCTGCGACCCCAGGAATCGCAGCACGCCAGGCCTCCCTGTCCATCACCAACTCCTGGAGTTCACCCAGACTGATGTCCATCGAGTCAGTGATACCATCCAGCCATCTCATCCTCTGTCGTCCCCTTCTCCTCTTGCCCCCAATCCCTCCCAGCATCAGGGTCTTTTCCAATGAGTCAACTCTTCACATGAGGTGCCAAAGTACTGGAGTTTCAGCTTCAGCATCATTTCTTCCAAAGAAATCCCAGGGCTGATCTCCTTCAGAATGGACTGGTTGGATCTCCTTGTAGTCCAAGGGACTCTCAAGAGTCTTCTCCAACACCACACTTCAAAAGCATCAATTCTTTGGCGCTCAGCTTTCTTCACAGTCTGACTCTCACATCCATACATGACCACTGGAAAAACCATAGCCTTGACTAGATGGACCTTTGTTGGCAAAGTAACATATCTGCTTTTACATATGCTATCTAGGTTGGTCATAACTTTTCTTCCAAGGAGTAAGCGTCTTTTAATTTCATGGCTTCAGTCACCATCTGCAGTGATTTTGGAGCCCCCCAAAATAAAGTCTGACAGTGTTTCCACTGTTTCCCCATCTATAAGTCCTAGGAGGGCAAGGGAGAGATTTGCTAGGTGGCATGACTTCAAGGGGGTCATCACAGGCTTTGGTCTGATTGTGGACCTCTATTTCACCAGGATACCCAGCAGCGAGGATGCTTAGAGAATAAGTTTCAAGTGTATAAACAAAAATGAAAAAAAATGTTTATTCATAATCACAGAAATCTCTTGTCAGAATAAGCATATCTGCAATCTTCTTACTAGAATTTTAGCTCCTTAAAGGCCAAATTAAAAACCAAAGGATTTCTTAGTATCATGAAATCAGGACAAGGGAATAAGACATTTTAAGATGGAAGTATGGGCTATTTCCGACCCACAGCTCTTTTTTTTTTTTTTTCCTCTCTAGAAACTGAAGTCTACCTTCTGCTATAATTAGAGTTGGAGAAACATTGCCGTAGTCTTTCTCTTCCTTGATCATCCCCTGCAAATGGGATGCAACCCAGCTGACTGGTTGCAGTTTCCACTGTGGCTCCAAGACTGCAGTCCTACCTCCCTAGGTCCCCTTGCAAATTCCCAAGGATGTTTACTCAAATTTGCACAGACAACCCTGTGAGTTATTAGAGGCTGTACAGCAATTTTGTTTGGGAGATGTTTAAACTCTAAAAGACAAGTTATGTCCCCTTATTATCAAGTTATTTGTTGAGGGTGGGAATGTTCCCCATCATGACTAAGATACCAACTAAAATGCACTGTCACTCATACATTTAATTCTGAGGCTCTCAATGAAAACTAAAATAGAGAATTCCTTCAGAAGAAGGCTCATAACTAGCATACAAACTCTTCATGAAGCTTGAGTGATTGAACATTAACATAAATGCTCACCAATCACTTAGACTTAAAACAGCACTGAGACAGGTTAAAATCTTTCAGTTATGTTGAGGAGAAAGTCTGTGTCTGTAAATCTTTAACATCAGTGTGGCACTGGATAATAACTCTTTCATTAAGTGATCCAAGTCTAATTCCATATCCATAGTACCCTTATAAGCTCAGGAAGAGACTTGGAAACACAGCTTGTGGTCGATTCAACTATTGCCCCCAAACTTCACCCAGTCTCTCTGCCTTGTAACTCTGCAGCCCTTCCCACTAAAGGCAGAGTGCTTCCTTGCACTCTGAACTTAGGTTTGACCACGTGGTTTTCCGTAACTGTCAAGAGAATAGCAGATAGGAGTCAACAGAAGCTGAAAGTGTGCTTGTGTCATTATGCATGTCTCCTCTGTTAAGACAGAGTCATTGAGGCAAGCCCAGCAACTACCAAGGCTAGGTAATCCCTAGACACATATCTGACTCCATATTAGATTTATATCCCTTCTTCTGCTCAGTCATGCGGGTTCTGCACCTTTTGTAAAAGAATGTTGCCTGTAGCGTGTAATATAGGGGAGAGCCCATTCTCAGGGCTCTGACCTTTAAGAGTCCCTTCATACAGAGATAAAAGTTGTAGAACAGACAATTATGTTTGTCTTGTTGGAGGTTTACAGGAACATCGTGACCTGACATACATGGGTAGCTGCAAGAACAAAGGATTCCGACACCAAGAAGTTTGCAAACACTAAACAAGCCCCTCCCTCACCTTGCCTTAAAAAACGTCTTGCTGAAACCCTTTGAAGACTTCAGGGTTTGGGGGGCATGAGACACCCATCTCCTTGCATGGTCCTGCAATAAACTTTTCTCTGCTCCAAATTCCAACGTCTTAATTTGTTTGGCCTCAGTGTGCATTGGGCACGTGAACTTGTGAGAATAAGTGATTATAGTTTTACGTCTCTGATATTTAGGGGACTATTCCCTTGTGGCTCAGAGGCTAAAGCATCTGCCTGCAATGCGGGAGACCTGGGTTCGATCCCTGGGTCGGGAAGATCCCCTGGAGAAGGAAATGGCAACCCACTTCAGTATTCTTGCCTGGAGAATCTCATGGATGGAGCAGCCTGGTGGGCTACAGTCCACGGGGTCGCAACTTTGACGTGACTTTGCACTCACTCACAGGACTATAGCTGATGGATACAGTGATTAACTCAAAACAATTTCCCTAATTTGGGGATCTCAGTTATTCACTCCAAGAGATATATTTTTATGCTGCTTAAAGCCAATCCTATTAGAGAATGAGTATGCACTTTGCTGCTCACTGCAGGCTGCACTTCCTCTTGTGGTTTTCAATCACATCATCTAACCCCCTCTGCTGTTCAATTCTGCCCTGAAGATTCAGTTCCCTCTTTTCACCCCCTCTTCCCCTCAGTAAAGTGAGACTCATCTGAATCTTACCAGAACTCTTGGTCATATTTATTGGAAAGTCATAACTGTTTAATCTAGGTGCAGACTCAAGCTGAGGGTGATTTCTTTAATTTAGTCCCAGGGCTGACTGCTGGTCTAAATTATCAAACCGTCACACTCATGATTTATGATGCAGAGAGATTGACCAACTGATTTATACCCTGTTCTTCACCACAGACTGTGAATTATATTTTACAGGGACTCAGCAAAGATTTCCAGAGAAAAGAACACCTGTGGAGTCATCATTACACGTATTACTGTGATTAAACTTTAGTTCATATGGAAGGGACCTGTACTGCTTTTGACTTATTTCTGATTTTGCAGTCAGTGTGTTGAGGAGTAGCAGTCTTCACCAGGAGAAAAAAAAAAAAAAAAGCAGTCTCATTGGTATTAGCATTTAGAGTGTAGAAAATACTGCTTGTTCTTCTATGTTAAGTGTGTTATAAGTAAGGTGTCTTTGGTTAGCAGAGTTTGAAAGCAGGAACCATCATACTGAACAAGACTGCTGGTCTTATTTTGTTTGGCCTGTACAAGATCCAACAGCATTTTGCTAATCTTCCAGTTTTAAGCTTGGTATTAGCAGCCAGAATTCATTTAACATGGAGATACCATATAAAAACATATCCTGACTAGTCTTGAAGAAAGGAAAAATCTGGCAACACTGAGATCTTCTCCTTTTGTTTTCCCCATTCTCACCCAACAAATAGTGTCCATCAGAGAAGCACCTCCTTCATAAGGGAACATGAGCTCAGCACTCTGGTTTCCTTTTTGGGAGTTAAGCTAGTGATCTGTCTTATACCCAGCTTGTTGTTGTTGTTTTGTTGCTAAGTTGTGTCTGATTCTTTTTGATGCTTTTGAACTGTGGTGTTGGAGAAGACTTTTGAAGAGTCCCTTGGACTGCAAGGAGATCCAACAAGTTCATCCTAAAGGAGATCAGACCTGAGTGTTCACTGGAAGGACTGATGTTGAAGCTGAAACTCCAATACTTTGGCCACCTGATGCGAAGAGCTGACTCATTTGAAAAGACCCTGATGCTGGGAAAGGTTGAGGGCAGGAGGAGAAGGGGACAAAAGAGGATGAGATGGCTGGATGGAATCACTGACTCAATGGACATGGGTTTGGATAGACTCTGGAAGTTGGTGATGGACAAGGAGGCCTGGCATGCTGCAGTTCATGGGGTCACAAAGAGTCGGACACGACTGAGTGACTGAATTGAACTGTGTCTGATTCATGCGACCCTATGGACTCTAGCCCACCAGGCTCCTCCATCCATGGGATTTCCCAGGCAAGAATACTGGAGTGGGTTGCCATTTCCTTCTCTAAAGTATTTTCCCAACCCAGGGAGCAAACCTGTGTCTCCTACAACGGCAGACAGATTCTTTACCACTGAGCCACCAGGGAAGCTCTATATACAGCTTATTTTTCCTTTACCTTCTTTGCTTGTTTGACTCCTTTAAGAATCTGTTTATGAACCAGATATTAAAGGAAAACAATAATAAAGTGATTTTGATTATGCAAACACTTGAGGACCTCAACAACAATTAGACCTGAAAGTAGGTAAAAGCCAAAGAAGGGAATATGAATCTAATGTAGAATGAAAGCTTTTATTACTCATTTGTTCTTTCAAATAATGCCATTATTTACTGAGTGCCTACTATGTGCCAGACACCATGCAACACACCAGAGATACCAGGGACCTACCACCTCTTCTATAACTCAGCATCTATTGGGTTGTTGTCCAAAAAGTTCATTTTTTTTTTCATAACATCTTATGGAAACGGAACATCTTTCCATAGTGGAAAAACCTTAACAAACTTTTTGGCCAGCCCAATATTACTGTGGCTTTTATGCTTTACTAAGAATGAACTTAGGGGCCAGAGATCCATATCTCCAGGCTCCACTTCCAGAAAAACTGATACATACGGGTGGATATTGATTCCGGGGTGAAATCCAGGAACAGGAGTTGTTCGGAAGGTAATAGTAACACATGTGCAGTAACACTGCACAATACTAACACTGAGGAATAACTTCAATGCCTCATGAAGAAAGCTCTGAAATGGGGTAACCCAAGGACAGGCTGAGTTCTTGGGTTTGTCCAGATCAGCCCAATGGCTGGAGGTATTGAGACACTTAAGTTCCTCGTGGGAAGAGAGCAAGAAGTTTACCAGATGAAAGAGACCAGAGAGCTGGGAACTGTAAGGGATCTCTGAGAATACAGGAGGAAGCTGAAAACTGAGATTAGAGAGGAACACAAAGTTCAAATCATTAAGGGAGCGTTGGGTTGGCCAAAAAGTTCATTTGGGTTTTTCTATAATATCGTACTGGAAAAATTCGAACTTCACAGTCTGCCTGACAATAACTCAGTTATCTTTATAACAAGAGCTAAAACACTCGAGCCAGTGACTGCAATAAAGATGTGACATGCATTGTTTCATCCTGATTACATGGCCATGATGCAGGTGATATCACTGTCCTAATTTTACAGAGGAGGAAACAGAGGCTTAAGCTGGAATTTCTCAACCTCCACCTTATTGCCATCCTGGGGCAAATAACTCTTATGGTGTGGTGGGTTGTCATGGGATGTTGAACAGTACCCCTGGCCTCTAGCCCCTAGATGCTAGTGCTGGCTCCTTCCTCTCCACATCCCCCCGCCACTGGTTTGACAAACCAAAATGCCTCCAGACATTGCCAGAAGGCCTTTGGAAGGTGAAAGTAACTCCTGGTTGAGAACCATTACAGATAAGGTTTAAGCCATTACACATAAGCTCTCAAAAGTAGTAAGGGGCCAGGCAGAATTTAGTACCATTCTATTAACTGCTGAGCTCAAACTCTCAAACATTTGCCAAGAAAATAAGAACAAAATAGAGATGATCAGGTTAAAACTTTGTTTTAAAAAAGATCATTCTTGTAAAAAATATCTCAGTACGAATTAAAGGGGAAAAAAATCAACACTAACGACTTCTAATAAAAAGAATGGAATCCAACTAAACATAGTATTCATTGGCTTGAATGTATGGGTTGAGCTGCTAATGGAGGTCTGAAGTGTGGTGAAAAGCCACACACATACACACCACACTCTGCGCCTGTGGTTCCTGCAATTTCACTCTGTGATGCTTTAAAGTAAATGTGACATTACACACCTTTTAGCATCTATTTTCCCAGCAGGAAGTGTAAGATAAAGAGGCTCAATCAGTATGTTAAAATAAGACCTGATGCACAGGAGGGAGAAAAGCTTTCAGATCACAAGAAATATCATCTCGAGGAAATTAAAAGCCTGAAATATAGCATGTGATTACTGACCCCAAAGTCCTGCTGTGGTGTGGTTGAAAGATTTGCAAAGATATTTTCTATTAGCTAAATAAATCTGCAAAACTACACTTCTTTCCCAGGTATTACCGTGAATCAGTGGGAAAATCTGTGTACATGGATATCATCACCAAACTTTCTCAACTGAGGATTTGTTGGAGAAAAATAAGTTGCTTTAATTAACAACAGAACAACTGGAAACAGTCCTGATGGTTACTTTTTTCAACCTTCTATTTCCATCTATTCTTTCCGAGTACATTGAAGAAGGGATTTGTACCCTATGAATGTTATGGTTTGAAATTAATCAACAAGCACATCACACTGGTACCTTTTTTTTCTTCCTTCCGCCCTTATTCTTTCATGTTCTCTTTTTCCTTCAAGCCTTTCCACCTTCAATTATTCTCCCATTCAGTCATTCATTGAATAAATCTTTACTAAGCAAGTGCTCCCTGGGGCTTCCCAGGTGGCGCTGGTGGTAAAGCACCCTCCTGCCAATGCAGGAAACGTAAGAGAAGTGGGTTCGATCCCTGGGTTGGGAAGATCCCACGGAAGAGGGCAGGGCCACCCACTCCAGTATTCTTGCCTGAAGAATCCCATGGACAGGAGTGTGGCAGACTACAGTCCATAGGATCACCCAGATTTGTACACAACTGAAGCAACTTGGCATGCTCACATGCAAAAGTGCTCACTACACGCCAGATACTCTAAAGTTCTGGGAACAGATGCAGCCACTGCCCTCATGAAACTTTAAATCTAGAGGGAGAGGCAGACAGCAATCAAACTATCACTCAAGCAGAAGAAATCTGCATTTCTTATGAGAGCTATGGCTGATGGGTAACTGTTTTGATGACAGCCTACAGTGGAGGATTTTGTCTCATTGAGAAGTCAGGGAAGGACTCCCTGGCATCATATCTGAAGGATAAGTAGGAGGTATCCACATGGGGAAGAGGAAAGTACTCTATGTGGTCAAGACAACATGGGAACAAACAAAGAGCCTGTGGTTGGTGAGGGTGTGGCATGTCTGAAAAACTAAAAGAAGGTGGTTTTGGGTAGAAAGCATAGAGCCAAGAACAGGGTGCCGAGGTGGGTGGAAGGGTTTCCTGGGACTCTGCTCTAGAATTGGTATGAAGCTTCATCCTAATCCTAAAAGCAAGAGGTAACAGAAAACATTTGCTATCTTACAAGTTTTACAAGAGAATTAGATGGTTGGATGGCATCACCAACTTGATGGACATGAGTTTGAGCAAGCTCCAGGAGTTGGTGATGGACAGGGAAGCCTGGCGTGCTGCAGTTGATGGGGTCACAAAGAGCTGGACGCAACTGAGCAACTGAACTGAAGTTTTGGATTTTGTTTCTATAGAAGAAAGGCATGCGCAAAGGCAATACATCATATGATGCTAAGATCTGATCTTAAAAATAATTAGAAATGACCAATGTAACATATGCCTACAAACCAAGACCTGAGCAATCCACTGTGAACAGGAGCATTTTTTTTAATGGTTTCTAAGATGACACACAGTGGGGAACAAGTATCAGGGTCCAGCAAATATTACATTCCACTATACTCGTTTCCTCAGAAAACTATTAGACTTGATATTACATACATATCTGCGATCATATTTGGGGTTAACCCTGAAACATTAAAAATTGGAGGCAAATATTTAAATATGTGTCTTGAGAAAGTAAGCAGGCTTGATTCTTGAGTCATTTTTTAGTCTTTTCTACCCATAAGAACCATGGAGTCACGAAGAGCCGGACACAACTGAGTGACTTCACTTTCACTTTTCACTTTCACGCACTGGAGACGGAAATGGCAACCCACTCCAGTGTTCTTGCCTGGAGAATCCCAGGGACGGGAGCCATCTATGGGGTCACACAAAGTCAGACACGACTGACGTGACTTAGCAGCAGAAGCAGCTGCTATAAGAATTTGTACAACTTGACGACGTTACAGGCCCTTTGGTGATGTACCGTCTTAAGAATCCTGAATTGTATCATCTCATCACTGCTGTTTCTTTGGGGTGGGGGGGGGGCGAGCCACACGAGCAGCTGGATTGTCTGGTGTGGCAGATACAGAGGAAGCTGGCCACACTGAACGCAACCAGTCGAGACAAACCCATATAATTTGTCCGTGGGGCTTTTGGGGAGGAAATTCTCACTCCAATTTCAAGAAAGTTGAGAATTACATTTTTGCTCTTACCTAAAGCTATAGGGGGTGATGTTGAGAAGGTCTGTTAGAGTTTGTCAAGCGGAGCTCCCGCAGAGCTGAGACTTGCAAAGCACATGCCATCTGGAAAAGGAAGTTTCTTTGGGAAGCAGATAATGTAAACATGCAGTGGCTGAGGGATAGGGGGTGGGGAAGTGGTTCTGGGAGCCTGCCTGTCACTCAGCCAGCTGGGGACAGAGGAAGCTGACGGGTAAACATGGACACACTGGCGGCTGGTCTACGGGTCATCAGAACTCTTCATCAGGACCCTCCTGGCCACTCTCCTTCCAACCCTGTCAGAGGTCTCTGAAGAGAAGCCTCCAGACGATCACACAGAGAAGTCTCCAAACACTAAGGCCCACTAGGGAGATGCCGCCCTCTCACCCAGTAGGCAATTTCAGTCCAAAGCCAGTGATCTCTGGTGTCAATAACACAAAGCAGGATATATGAGAATCAGCTGCATGCAAGGAAAGCGGGTTCATGTCAAAATATCCAACTGGTCTCCCTCCTTCGCTTCACAAGCATACTCGTGGGAAATGGAGACGGCCAAGCATGGAGCAGCTGGTGAGTTTCACAGAATAACATGGAGATGCTCAAATTAAAAAAAAATTTTTTTCTTTTGTGTTGCCTACCCCTTTCTTTCTAAAAAGTAATTTCAAACATTATATTAGTTTTTAATTAATTATTATTTGTTGTTCATTTGCTAAGTTGGGGCCTCATTGTGACCTCATGGACTGTAGCATGCCAGGCTCCTCTGTCCTCCACAATTTCCTGGAGTTTGCCCTGATTCATGTCCATTGAGTCAGTGATGTTATCTAACCATCCTATCCTCTGCCATCCCTTTCTCCTTGTGCCTTCAATCTCTCCTATCATCATTACTTAATTACTAATATTGATGAGGCAAAGACTGCTGGTAGCTCCTTTTGACACATGAGGACACAGAAGTTAAGAGAAAAATCTGGTGACCATCTTTGGTCTACCTAAGGTCACACAACTAGTTATCAGGACTCAGTGATACTGGAGCCTGAGCCCCACACAAAGATGCTGCCTACAAGGAGCTATTTTCCTGTAACCCATTTAATTGTTCTGTATGCAGAGTTGCTCAGTTGTGTCTGACTCTGTGACCCCATGGACTGTAGCTTACCAGGCTCCTCTGTCCACAGGATTCTCCAGGCAAAATTACTGGAGAGAGTTACCATTCCCTTCTCCAGGGGATCTTCCTGACCCAGGGATTGAACCCAGTTTTCCTTCATTGCAGGCGGATTCTTTACCATCTGAGCGAATAAATTGGGTCTTTCCTTTTTGCTATTAGAGTTTAGGCATATTTTTAAGAAGGAAAAGAAAAGTGCCTTGTGTTTGTTTTTTGTTAGGAGCGTCTGAAAACTAACCAGTCTGATATGGTATTGATTTAAAGAAATGCAGTTTCATGAAAACCAGCCACAGGTGCTTGGAAAGGCTCTCATTCACTCCCCCTCAGCAAGCCGCAGCTGAATTGGATTTCTCTTTGCCATGTCTTTAGCAAGCTGTATGATCTAACACTCGACAAGAATAGAAGGCCAGAGAAACAAAAGAACCAGAAGGGAAGAAATAATGAATATTGCCGTAATTTTTTTTAAAATTCCGTGTGCCAGGTTATTGGGGGCATTGTCTACCACAAAGAGAGGGGCTTGTTTACTGGCTGTAACTGATTTTACTCAGCATTAGCTAATTTCAGAATGTTCCTTGCAGTCCATTCAGGGGTATACATTCACTTATTCTTCCCACTTTCTTTTCATTGTCCTTTAGCTTTTATTATTAGCTGCCGGCAATACTTCCTTCCTCCCTTTTTTCTTGATTAGTGCTTCCTTCCTTCCATGCTAAGCGAGTCAACTAAAAAAAACTGAAGGGACAAAGTTTCAGAAATCAAATTGGAAAAATCCTTATCTGACTACAGACTGACTTTTTAAAAGAAGATAGTCAGCTTTTAATAAATGAGCCCTTCTTGTTCCCCTAATCCCTGGATGGTCCCTTTTTACTTTGGTCAAAACTTGGGAGTAAGATCCATTCTTGGGGCAGGACCAGGGCTATTATGTTTAATTAATTTCTGTAGCTATACTTTCTAAGTCTTGGGAAATGAGAGCAACTGCATGCTCTGGGGCTGGGCTGCATTTAGTCCACAGAGGGCACCATGGGAAACCCTCTCCTGCTCCCCCTTGCTCTGGCACTGAGCCTTGGCCTGGGACCTCTCGCCGGCTGATCTTCATTTATGCTAAACCTCTCCCTTATTGGATATGTACAAAAGGTGCCTGCAGCGCCAGCTCTGGGGTTTGGCCCAAACGATTCTAATTGTCCCCTTATCCAATATTCAAAGATAAGGCTCAGCCATTAGGCCCTTGAAAAGCAATACACAAACACTGGCTTATGGACAAGGTTAGTAACAAGATACGGCTCTACTTTGTACGTCATACTTGAGGGATGCAAAAAAGATAGCTGCCCCCATCCCTGTTCTCACTCATTTTGTAGCTCGTACATGTTTATATTTCCTGCTTCAAATGTGCCAGGCGGAGCTGCAGCAATTCAAGACCCTGGAATTGATACAGCCTGACCGTCTGTAATTTACTTCAGGAACTAGTTAGCCCTGTTATCAAAAGGAGAAAGCTTCTGCTTCTGACAGCCTTCTCAGTTAAAATTAGGAAATGGATCACGATAGATCAATATTGCAACCCGAGCACCACTGTGCATTAAAGCTTCACCATCATCCCTCACCTCCCATGACCCCCCTCAACAAAACCTTTACATCTTGCACTAGAAAGACCAAAGTGTATAGAATTAAAACAGCAAGAGAGTTAGGTCAGCCACAGGGTTACCCTTAACAGAGGATGATTCAAGAGGTTTCTTTTAAAATGGAGTTGATGTCTTAAAGATAACTTGCTAACATCCCCCGTTTATCACTAAATGATGGCAAATATTTAATCTTTAGCAAAAAGGAGCTAAAATACAGCAGAAATAAAAGATGGAGAAATAAATGACCTTTTCTTCTTTTAAGCTGCTTGTTCTATTTACAAAAGAACAGGTTCAGAAGCAAGCATTACAGACCCTAGCGACGTACGTTTGGTAATGAAATGTATGTGTGTGTTGGGCAGTTCTCAAAAGTTTCCAGCATGTGTTTTCTTTGACAGATTAAATAATAACAGAAAGTTGTGACATGAAAAAATACATCATTCTGAGAAATGTTGACATGGCTTTTCTTATAGATTTTTTTCTTTTGTGGTAGGTGGTGTAATGTTACACAACTCTTAAAAAGTGCAAGAAAGCCTATGAGTAACTTCTTTCAAATCTTTATGTCAGGGGAGCAACTTTTCAAAAGTGATTCTGAAGCCCAGGATTTTCTGCTTCCCACACCTAAACCCCAAACCACTTGTGAAAATTCAGCTTTTCAAACAAAGCCCAGCCCTATGGTTTCCAGCTGTCTATCTGTTGCCAAATGTCCTGAGATTCATGTACTCAATCTGTAAATCAAAAGAGAAAGGACAGGAAGATGTACAAGAAGTGGGGCACTTGAAAATAAAACTCCTAGATAGCTATTTGTTTTAGAAGTGTGTATATGTGCATTTCTAGCGAATTCTGTATAATTATCAGAGTTGTCCTGTTTCACATCTAAGTACTAAACCACCATCTATTCTCTTTGACACAAACAATATGCACACAGTGCCTACAAATTCATAACATATTCACAATACATGCACACACAATGCACACAGATTCATAACATACACATGTGCAACACACATATGTGTAACACATACACACAATGTGTTTAAAGACACATACTCTTCAAATAAAAAAGCATTTTCTTTTCCTCTGGCCTCACAGCATCTCTATCAAGCGCTGCCTAACTTGGGGCTTAAGGCAGTAACTGTGGAAGCACGTGACCTGAATCTCTTGGGAAGATTCCATCTCCATCATCTCAGCTAGGGGATCATCAGGTTCCAGTATCTATAGTCAAGCTTTCAAAGTTAGGTTCTCTGTACTCTGTGAGGCATGGGCCCCATCACGCAGGGACAGAGAGACAGACAGAGCTGGTGGCATTTTACTTCTGCAGCAGGTTGGTTAGGCTACAAGAGGGGCTAATTGGCACCCTCACAGGCTATGATATTTGAGATCTCCTGCCAAAGGGCAAGAGACAGATGTCTAACTTCCCTTTGTTCCCTGTGCATCATCAAATGGATGCCAAAGAAAGCCTCTATGTCCCGACTCTGACAATTCCAGGCCAGCTTAGGTGATGGATTTAGCCATCTCCCCACCTTGACCCCATCATTTTTAAAGCAGTGCTTTAAATTTGTTCGGATGTTATATAGGAAAAACAAAATCTCTTAAAATGGAGGGGTGCTAGCGGAAGAGGGGAGAGATACACACTTTGGAATATAACTTTGTGCAAAGCATTCTGAACTGCTATGTCCTCTGAGCTTTAAGTCTCCCCGCCCAGCATTTTAAAAAGGCCAGGAAGAGTAATGGATAGCAGTGAATTTTCAGTGCTAGAGGGAAGCTCAAAGCAGCCACATGTTCACTCCATTCTAACGAGAAGGTCACCATGGGAAGGGTGAAGCTTCTACCGAAGTAAATAGTGTTACAGGTGGAACTTCTCTGATAGCCTCCCTGTTATTGACTTTTCTGGGTTTTTTTTTTTTTTGTTTGTTTGTTTGCTGTTTTTGCTGAACTTCTTTTGTCTGGTGTGCGCCTCTGTAACTGCTATCCACTCTAGTCTTCACCCTATCCTGGTGGCAGAAAATGACAGAGTAGCCTGCTATTTGCAATGGTTCCCACCCTGCCAACCTTGGAAAGAACAACACAACCAGGAGATGAGACCTGGAATGGGGTGTTTATCCCAACCTCTCCCCTGGCCTAACATCCCCTCCCCTGATGTTATCACCAACCTCTCCCCTGTTTATCCCTCCCTCTCCCCCTAAGGGAGACAGGTTATCTTCTCTTTTCCATGTTTTCAGCTTGCTTCTTCCTCTACAGTTAGAATGGAAGCATCAAGAGTGGAGTTTACAAAAGAGCTGGCCTCAATTCTAGCCCCCAACCCTCAGGAATGCTGAGGATCACAAGGGCTTACCATTTCTCCAGACTGAACACAGAACAGGGATTTGAATTCAATGTCATAAAGAGGGTTTCTTTTCCCATATGTCTCTGTGTTTATATCCCAATGACCCAGTACACTGAAGGGTGATGAGAAATGATTCAAGGATTTGGAATCTCCTGATAGTCCTCCCAAAGACCTGACCAAGTGTGGTCATAGGCCCCTAAGGAAGAGGATGCTGGTGTCCTGTCACAGCTGAAACTCTATCTGGGAGTGAGTTTCGACTGATTTATGGAGATTCTAAACAATTTTAGGAGCCAACCAGATGATGGAATTGTGGAATCCAGTAACGGTGATTATCCTAACTGAATCAAATTGCTTCACATTCACACTGAGTGACTGATGCTCCATTGATCCCGCCTATCACCAAAATCGTCACCTACTGCAAGAAACGAGTTCTGTCCATGTTTATAGATATGGAAACTTTGAGTTTAGTTACATGTCTATATATGTAACTAGATATATGTATCTCCCTGATAATATAAATCATTTTTCTATGGAAAAGTGATTTTCTCACCTCTGTGATGTTCTCACCACTCACAGTGTCCTGAATAGACTAAGTGAACAAGAATTATTTACAGAAAAAAGGACACAGCAATTTAAGGGCACAAAGAAAGATGATGCTGACCTTTTTGGTCACATCTACCCATGGAGATGGTAATTACCTCTAGAAGGTTCACTTCAAGCACAAGAGATAATACTCTAGTAGTTTAGGGTTTGAACACTGTCTAGGGTCAAGTGGACAGACTAGAAATTAAGACTTCTATCTTTTCCAGTGTCTTCTCCTGTAGGTCCTTCTAACCTGAATGATTTTCTGTCCAAACATTTTGATACAAAAGATGATGCAATTATCAGACCAATGAATAGCAATGCAATAATTATGATAGTACTATCAATTGCAGCTTTAGTGTTATAACACTAATAACATTGATCACTTAATAGGTACAAGACACTTTTCTATGCAATTTACCTATACTAATGTACTGGTATGCCAAAAAGTTCATTTGGGTTTTTCCATGACATCTTATGAAAAAACCCAAATGAATGTTTTGGCCACCCCAATATTTAATACCCATGGCAACACTATGGAAGATGTATTTTTGTCCATTATTAAATCCATTTTATAAATGAGGAAACTGAAAGAAAATGTAGTTGAATCATTCAAGGTTCATAGCTAAATAAGAAGAGCTGGGAGATCACCAAACACAAAGTCAATAAAACAGACCCCAGGCATTCACCCATTTAACATTTATGGGTTCTCATATTGCTGATCATTGACCTGAAAGTCCGTGATAAAATAGGGCAAGATTTTGTATATGCCCAATTTTGGACAGACTTACTACAAGGCTGACATAGGCACCCCCTATCCAGTGCATAAACTCAGTCATCCGTCCAGCAGCCATTTCTCAGCACATCTTTTTTCTTTTTTTTTTTTCACTTTCCTGTATCTCGTTCTGTTAGGAAAAAAAAATAATCACTTAAAAAGAGAGAAAATCTTAGTGAGAAATGATGAGCTAACTATGATATGAGCATAAATATGCAAAGTCCATGACTCTCATTGGAAATATGACCCAAGAGAATTCAAGACAAACACTTCATATTTCAAAACTCTCAGATTTGGGATTCAGTGAAGTTTGCGAGAATTATTCTCTGTGACTGTAAAGGGTCTACTGAACAACTGCCTCGGGAAGAACAATACTTTTTGTATATCCTGTAGCTAGTGACCAAGACTAGCAGGTCTTGCTTCTGACATGACTATCTAGAAATTAGACATGGTTTCTTGTCACGATGCTTGTCCAGTGCTGTGAGCAAGTTTCTGAGAACAGCATAAGAGACAGGTCAACAGGACCAGACCTCCCATGGCCACCCAAGCAATGAGTCTGGCTCCAACTTGCTTCCCTGTTAAATTCTACGGAACTGCTGTTTCCACAGTTACAGCCACTGGGTGAAGGCTTTCTTCCAGGAAGGTCCCTACTAAAAGGCAAAGCAATTATAGAAAGATAAGCAACCAATGGAGATCCCTGGAAGAAGCCTTGGAAGAGGAATAGGCACGATGGAAGGGACAAGTGAATTGGAAACGGGAACACTGAAGGGACACTTCCCAGGTACCACATCTTTGAATCCTATTGGCCCTGCTAAACGTTGTGTATGATGCAGGTAATACACACAGATCCATCTGAGAGCCTGGAATGAAAGCGGAAAACTACAAAGCTGAATTTAATGAAGCAAACTTTTGCCAAAGACCCTAGTGTTTGATACACATCTGATAGCTCTCTCAGTGCAAGTTCTGGATCATAGAGCACACACTGGCTAGCATCGAGACCCATTCTGCTTTCATTCCCAATTAATTAGAGATGCTGGGTCTCTAAGAGCTTTTGTTAGAAATAATTAAATAATAAATGTCTATAAAGCGATTTGCATGTTGAGTCTAATGAGAACAAACTCCACCAAAATCCAATTTCAACTCTTATTGCTTTTCTGAGCCAGATTTAAATTGGATTTGTGTTTCTGAACTCTTTGGCATAAGGATCAACCATCACATGGGTAGATTTGGCATGGTGACTGCCTTTGGGGCCAGCTGCACAGAAATATTGTTTGGCTCAGCCATGGTATCCCCCAAACATGGACACAGAACCAGACCGTTGGGCTGACAATTTCTGGATATCCAAAGGGTGTCATGAAGTTCTCAACTATGCTCCCAGAAAAAATAACGTTCATTCACTTCAGTTTCAAAAAGTAAGAGAGGAGAGAGGGAAAGCAAAGAGCAATAGGAAGGCTAGGATGTCCCAGTTCTGTAAGGTCGGGAGGACTGTTGTTAGCTTGGGCTAATGATATGGCGTCATCAACAGAGCAGAGCCTTTACAAGACAGAGATGTGGAACCACGAGCACAAGGGCTCCTTGGATTTCATATGTTATACCTTGTTTCCCCCCCATTTAGCATACTTTCCATGCTAGATCACATTTAAATTCACCGAATAACAAACTGAAACCCCTTGTTGTGCTATTAAATGTCCATGCTGTGTGCTAACCAGCAGTATCATTGACTTCAACTGTTATACGGTGTTTAGAAAACAGATGGGTAATTTACTTTTGCCTTTCTTTTATTAAAAAAAAAAGTGAGTGGAAAACAAAACAAACAAAAAAACCCCCTAAAGTATGTGTTCTTTAGTTCTAAGCCTCGGACAAAAAAGTCATTTCCAGGCAAACCTGGAAGGGAAGAATTTGTTCAAATCAGAAGTATGTTTGATTGACTGGTTGGCTATGAGTGTTTGGCAAGTGAAAAATAACTAAAGAGGACATCAGAAGTGTGAGGAAAATGTCAAAGAGAGGGGTAGTTAAGGAGCAAATGGAGAGATCAGGTATTGGGAAACAGCATAAACAATTTCTTTTTCAGAAACCTCATAGCAGAGAGAAGTAGCTTGTTCCACAGAACTATTGATACAATCCGTTATACTTGTCCTTTATCAAAAGAGAAGGAAAGGTAGTGTTCAGCTTTGTGTGATCAATTTTTTCAGCAAAACTGACTGGATTTCAGTAATGTCAGCACGGCTAAGCCCAGCTCAGTCTCTCACGAATTCCCTGCTTGATACCTGTGCACAAAACAGAAGCAGCAAGTCTCACCCCAGACGTAAATCATCTTCCTTTGTCTACTGACAGTCACATCAAGTAAAGAGATAGAACTAGACTTTAAGGCAACATCAGTTCAGTCGCTCAGTCGTGTCCGACTCTTTGCGATCCCATGAATCTTTACAATTTTTATTATTTATACTTGATAGCAAATTATTGTTCTTAAATAGCATTCAACAAGGAAGGAGTAAGTCCAAATATGTATGCCATTACTAAGGATTATAAAATATGCTTAACAATTTCAGAAACAAACCCACTGCTCAAATTTTGTTTATGCAACATCCATAGATATATCATATATATCTATGATATATATACCATATATCATGATATATCATGGGAGGTATTCTTGATAAGTGAGCAGACATCCTTGAATAACTCTAGTAACACACACCTGGGTTTATTTCCAAGCTATAAAGCACACAATGGCTTTCTCCCTCAATATCTACTCCACTCCTTTCTCATTTTTAGCATCCATGATACTTTTATTGATCCCATTCCTAGCTCAAAACAGTTGCCTAAGTCAATCAGAGTAATTTTACCTCTCAACAGATTGGCTCAGGAATCCCAGACTTGAGTCAATTGGCACATACCATCCCAATGACTTCTGTGTTGGGTTCAGAAGTGCTCCAGTCATAGCAAAGCTGAGGACTTTTGCTGGGGTCTGGGAATCAGATATTCTCTCTCCTTCTGGGCAGTGTGGTTTGGGTCTATGAGGCTCAGGAGAGCTGCAGCCATTTTGACACCATGAGGTAAACCAGCCTTTCAGAGCAGAGTCAGAGAAGGATCCAGCCCCAGGCAACCTCTTGAAACTGTAAATCAAACCCCCTTAATAGCTCTACCTCTTAATTGTCCAGTTACTTGAGTCAATAAATTGTCACTGTTAACAGAAGTCACTTTGATTAGGCTTTCTGTTTACTGACCATGTAAAGAGTTTTAACAGATAGGATACATTTAGCCAAGTTTCTAAACCTTTTTGGATAGCTTCCCTGGCCTCCGACTCCTCATCTCCCAGTGGGAAAAGCCTAACTCTTTAGTGGGCTTGTGAAGGGGTCAGCTTTAAGAAGAGTCACTTTTTGGTTCACTCATTTATGTATTCATGTGTCCATTCATTCTTCTATGCAATCAATGTTTACGGAGCACGTCCTACACATGTCAGGCACCACTGCATTAGAGAGAGAGCGATGAACACAAGCGATGAAGTCCCCGACGCCACACTATTACACAACAAGACCAGATTATAGAACTGTTCAGATGGTAATGCTGTAGAGGTAATCAAAGTGGAGAGGTCATACCCAGGAGCAGGTGAGGTTGACAGAATAGAAGAACTATATGGAATCGTCAAGGAAGGTCTCGTTGATAAGATAGGATTGGCCTAGAGATAAGAAAAGAATGAGGGGTCCAATCAGGCAGAGGTGAGAGTGGGAGGAGAGCTTTCCAGAAACAGATAGAGGAAATCCAAGTGCCCTGGAGATCTGTACTGGGCACATTCAAACAACAGCAAGGAGGCTTGTGGCTGGAGCTTATCCAAAGTGATGAAGTCCTTGTCAAAACCATGGTCAATCCATCACCAAATGTTATTTATTTATTCAACCACCTAAAAATCATTTTAAACCATGCCCTTTTATCTGTCCCACAATTTTGGATCATATTTTCACCAATGTTAACTTCCTTGGTGGCAAAATTCTCTTCAATACACTTCCCTGTACGGGTCTTAGACCTGTGTTATTAATATCGTCCTTCATGGGGCTTCAAAAAGAATCTGTAAACAAACATATGTGTAAGAGAGTCCCCCTTTAAATTAAACTGTCTACTGTCTCCCCATTACTTATGAAAGTGACTCCTAAGATTATATTTCCCTTGACCCTATCAATAAAAGAATTTTAGCCTTGAACTTTCTCACAGAAATTATATACCTGTGCTATGTGCCCACTCCCACACACATAAAGCTTCATCAAAAATTGAAACAATTTCTTTTAAAAATAGGGGATTAAAAGGTACAAACTCTTATGTATAAAATTAATATGCTATATTGTTCAGCATGGGCAATATAGCCAACATTTTATGATACCTATAAATGGAATGTAAGCTATAAAAATTATGAGTAACTATGTTGTGTTCACCTTAAGTGTACAGTACTATAAATCAACTAGACTCCAATAAAAATAAAATACAAAAAATAACAGAATACATGCTTTGGTGTTTTCCTCTGGTGCCTCTGTGCAACACTTCATGGCCCCTAATGTGGAGAGGGCTGACTTCTCATCCTGGCCCATGTCCTAGTGCCCTTCTCATCTGCCACCTCACTTCTCATCCCCCCCTACAATGAAAACCAACTCTTTGTAGCCCTGCCCCACACACACCATCTTTGTTTCTTGCCTCTTTGCCTTTGTCCAAGCTATTCCTTTCAGTCCCTTTCTCTTCATTCTGCTTTTCCCTTTAACCTTTTGGAGTCTATTAGCTGACATGCACCCCATCAATTATTACATGACTGCACCCCCAGCCTGGATGAGGAGAGCTCCAAGCTTCCACAGCACTTCTGCAGCTTTCTATTCTCTATATGTACTGCTCTCTGTTCTCAGCAAGTGTTCTGTGTCTTGTCCTGGCCAGTTCATGAGTTCTTGGAAGGCAAATATTGTGTTCATTTAATCTACATATTATCAGTGCCCAGGACAGCTTTGGGCAAATACTAGCAGACACTTACTGTTTCTGGGGTGGGGTGAGAAGGAATGGGTGGGTGGATAGATGGATGTTCCCTTAAAAGGAAACACAAAACGGTGAGTTTAAGGAGACACAGCATGAGACAGAGCCAGACTGCCTGAGTTCTCAGTCCAGCACTATCACATCCTTGCTGTGTAATTAAGGCCGGATGCCTCAATTTCTTCAAGCCTCCACTGCCTTTTCTGTAAAGTATGGGTCATGTAACAATACCGAGCTCACAAGATGGCTTTTAGGATTAAAGGAGCTAACAGAGGAAGACTTCCCAGCACAAAGTCCCACCTTAACAAAATTCAGTGATTCTCTGTCCGTCAATGCGAAAGCTCTTCCCTTGCTATTATGACAGAGAGAAATTGAGGCTTGGAATTTATCAGAGGAATTAGTTCCTGTTATGATAAGGTGTTCTCATTGTAAGACTGGTGAGGGTTTTGACAACAGATTATTTAAATGATATGCCTATGAGTTAATACATAATGCTGAGTTCACCTTTGCCTTACTTCAGGCGTGTGCTGAGAGGATTAAGTGATTAATATTATGATCCTAAGAGCTCAGAAGTGGGGGACACTCCAGTGTGAATCACACAAGAAATACCGAGGGAGAGGAGCCAGGGGAGCTGAGGTGGTATAGATCTAATGTCTTTTAAAACTACTGACTAGAAGGGAATATTAGGCATTCTTCTGTAATTTGCATAATATGGGTTTGTGAACAGCAAACAATACTTCTGAAGGCTCTGTCTACCATTATGGAACATGTGCATGTGATTTCAAAATTAGCTCGCCTGCTAAGTTACCTCTTAATCCAATGAAGTGTAACAAAACTGAAGGAGGGTGTACAAGCATTAAATAGATGTTTCTTAGAAATAAAGACCTACCCAGGTATTTAGCCCATCCTCAAGCCCACTTACTATATGTTTACGTGGTTTGCCTTATTAGTTCCAGTTTGCTTGTTATTACTTAACAGAGCAGGTTTTAAGTTTTGAAAGACGTTTTCCTAGAAGACTCATGAGGTTTCTTCCCATCTATTTATCCCTGATATAAACTTCTTTTTTTTTTTTTTATTTTCTTTTGACTTTTCTGGGTCTCTGTTGCTACACCGGCTTTTCTCCAGCTGTGCAAGCAGGAGCTACTCTCTAGCTGTGGTGAGTGAGCTTCTTGCTGCAGCGGCTTCCGTTGTTGTGCAGCACAGGCTCTAGGGCAGGTGGCTTCAGAAGTTGAGGCAGGTGGGCCCAGCAGCTGCGACCCCCAGGCTCTAGAGCAGAGGCTCAGGAGTTGTGGCACTTCAGCATAGTTACCCCACAGAGTGTAGTATCTTCCTGGATCAGGGGTCGAACTTGTATCTCCTTCATTGGCAAGTGGATTCTTTACCACTGAGCCTTCAGGGAAGCCCTAAACATTTTTAAAAAGAGAGTTTTCATAATATCTTTATTTCCTCTGCTGGATATTTTTCCCCTGATTTTCTTTAAAAGCACAAAAACAAAAACTCAAGACTGTCCCTTGTAAACTGAGGCACTGAGTTCCCCTGAGTTTTCAGAGAAAATGATTAGCTATACAGAGAACACTCCTCATTTCTTTGAACCATCTTCAACTTCTATCTCACCAGCCTAGAATCCCCGCAACTACTCAGATAATTGGAGAAAAATGACATGACAGGATACATTATCATGACACAATGTCTAGACAGTGACCGAAACAGAAGCAACAGGAAAATTCCACATGCATCTCTGCAGTGAAGGAGGGGTCTGGGGCTCTGTAATGACGTGTGACCCTCTTGCCTCAGAATCTTGAGCTGTAATTTCACATAAAGCAGGAAGCAGCCATCCACCATTCTAGCATGGTGACTGCTCTGGAGTTCTGGTGAAATGCAGGCATGGTCCAACTCAAAGTCCTGGTAAGCAACTGCAACCCCCGCCTCCCCCAAGGACTCTACAGCCCCACCTAGAGGCAAGAAGGGCATCTTGTCTGGCATTCCCAGAAGAAATCCAGTGTCTTCCCAGACTTTGCATGTTGACCTCCCTCTTGCCATCCTGACCCAAACAGGACTAAAACGTCTCAAGACAGAGAAAGTGGGTCTGTGGCCATAAAAGCCCTTTTGATCTCCAGTCAAATGGAGGCGTTCAAGCCTCAGGCATGGGAAACACGATAGCAAGGGCAGAGTTCACTCAAAAACAACAAAGTAAGGTTAAGGCACAAACACTGCTCAAAGAAATAGACAATCACTTCTTTTGAGTCACTAAGATGCACTTTAAACGTGATTACGTTGGAGAGAGTGGAGAGGAAAGCATCCAAGGGTAAGAGATTCTTGAACTGGAAAAAGCTAGTTATAAGAGTGAACTTTGGAGTGAAATTCTGGGTATACTTGGAGAAATTAACCACTCTAAGCCTGATTACCCTGGCTCTCAAATAGGTTCAATTTTTAGAATTGAGTGAACAATTTTTTTATAAAAATAAAACACTCAGCAGAGTACATAGTGAATTAAAGCAAATTTTCAATAGAAACTATTATAATCATTAGTAGTATTAAGACTATATCACACAAGAAAAGGGGTGGAGAGGGCGCCAACAGGTGAGAGTGGAGAGGCAAGGTCAGTGCTGCTGCTGCTGCTGCTGCTGCTAAGTCGCTTCAGTCATGTCCGACTCTGTGCGACCCCATAGATGGCAGCCCACCAGGCTCCTCCGTCCCTGGGATTCTCCAGGCAAGAACACTGGAGTGGGTTGCCATTTCCTTCTCCAATGCAGGAAAGTGAAAAGGGAAAGTGAAGTCGCTCAGTCGTATCTGACTTAGGGACCTCATGGACTGCAGCCTACCAGGCTCCTCCATCCATGGGATTTTCCAGGCAAGAGTACTGGAGTGGGGTGCCATTTCCTTCTCCAAAGCAGGAAAGTGAAAAGTGAAAGTGAAGTCACTCAGTCGTGTCCGACTCTTAGCAACCCCACGAACTGCAGCCTACCAGGCTCCTCCGTCCATGGGATCTTCCAGGCAAGAGTACTGGAGTGGGGTGCCATTGCCTTCTCCGAAGGTGAGTGCAGGCACCGTATGATGTCTGACAATGACTGTATCGTCCCTGGTTTCTGGAAATAAGAAAAAGAAGGGGGAAGACTTCAACCCCAGCTTTTTAGTCCATCAAGGATCCCTCAAGAGGGACTTGGGAAACAGCTGTATTACTGGGTGTGTGGGGGACGTTTAGATGCTTTGCGGGTAAACATAATGTCCTTACATGTTTCCATAGTGTAGTGGTTATCATGTTCACCTAACAAATGAAAGGTCCTTCCCTGATAGCTCAGACAGTGAAAGACTTCATCTACAATACAGGGGAAGCGGGTTCAATTCCTGGGTCGGGAAGACTCCATGGAGAAGGGAGTGGCAGCCCACTCCAGTATTCTTGCCTGGAGAATCCCATGGACAGAGCAGCCTGGCGGGCTACGTGGTGTCGCAAGGAGTCGGACGGGACTGACTGACTGACTAACGCAACAACAACACAATGTCCTGAGGCCAGGTTCCCATCTGCGCTCCATCAGCCAGTAGCTGTGTCGTTACTTTGGAAGCATTACCTTCCTGCTGTGAGATTCAACAAGGATGCAGCAAAACGGGCTAGTTCCTTTCCTCCTGGGAAACAGAATCTCACATTTGAGTTAGGTAAGCACCTTGTTGCCCTTAATTACTTTTGTCAGCTCCTTTCCTAAGTAGATATGGTATGGGTCTATATCCTGACCAATGCTGCTTCTGCTGCTGCCAAGTCGCTTCAGTCGTGTCCGACTCTGTGTGACCCCAGAGACATCAGCCCACCAGGCTCCCCCATGCCTGGGATTCTCCAAGCAAGAACATTGGAGTGGGTTGCCATTGCCTTCTCCAATGCATGAAAGTGAAAAGTGAAAGTGAAGTCGCTCAGTCGTGTCTGACTGTGCGACCCCATGGACTGCAGCCTACCAGGCTCTTCTGTCCATGGGATTTTCCAGGCAAGAGTACTGGAGTGGGGTGCCATTGCCGTCTCCCCTGATCAATGAGACAGAATCAAAAATGTTGGGGGGACTAGCATCAAACTTCTTAAAGGGAAGGAAGCATTACCCTTTTTATTCCTTCCTCCAGCCTCTTGCCTGAAAACAGAAGTGATGGTTGGACCCTGAGCAGTCACACTGGACATGAAGACGGTAGAGCAGATGACAAGTAGAATCGCCATTAACAGTCTTACATTTCTTCTACATAAGAGAGATATATCCATTTCTATGTTGTTTAAGCCACTCTTATTGAGAAATTCTGTTCTATGCAGCCAAACCTAAGTTCCTACCAAGGCAAATATAAAAATGGTGTGTACCAATAAGGTTTTTGTAGAGACTTGATAGGCTAAGTCAGGCAAATACCTCGGAGAAGACTCGAGAGTCCCTTGGACTTCAAGGAGATACAAACAGTCGATCCTAAAGGAAATCAGTCCTGAATATTCATTGGAAGGACTGATGCTGAAGCTGAAACTCTAATACTTTGGCCACCTGATGTGAAGAACCGACTCATTGGAAAAGACCCTGATGCTAGGAAAGATTGAAGGCAGGAGGAGAAGGGGACGACAGAGGATGAGATGGTTGGATGGCATCACTGACTCGATGGACATGAGTTTGAGTAAGCTATGGGAGTTGGTGCTGGACAGGGAAGCCTGGTGTGCTGCAGTCCAAGGGGTCACAAAGAGTTGGACACGACTGAGCAACTAAACTGTACTGAACTGATGTTATTTAAGCTACTCCTATTGAGAAATTCTGTTATATGCAGCCAAATCTAAGTTCCAACCAAGGCAAATATAAAAATGGTATGTATCCAATAAGGTTTGTGTAGAGACTTGACAGGCTAAGTCAGGTAAATACCTCACACATGATAGGGTTTCATAAATTCATAAATCCATTCATTCATTAAATACGCATTACACCTTCTCTGTTTCAAACCATCTTTTTGGCACTGAAAACATAATGGTAAATAAGACTGTAAGGTCTGGGTCACTAAAACAGATCACATTCCAGGATACAGACAGGCAATAAACATGCGGTGAAATAAGTCAACCCAGCAGAGAATGATACGCCACAGAAGAAGGTTAGTGGAGTTGTGGTGCAGAAAGTAATGGGATGAGGGAAGGTACTTCACAGTGGCTTAAGACAGTCTCTTGGATGAAGTGACATTTCAAGTAACATGGGAATGGGAAGGAGCAAGTCAGCTACAGATTTGAAGGCATCATTATACAGGCTGGGGAATGAATAAGCAAAAGGGCACTGGAGCAGGAAGACACCGAATGAGACCAAAAGGGGCCCTCCTGGATGCAGCTTGGAAAACGAGGTTGAGGGCAAGAGAGGAGATTGCATGAGCACAGGTCAGATCACATATGACCCTGAACAATTAGTTATAAGAGGCATCCATCAATATATATCAAGGGAGTAGGAACTCTAAAATCCTGGTCACCTCAAAATTCATGATTTGTTACCAAAAAAAAAAAAAAAGCACCATCAATTGTTTCTGTACTTATTTCTCGCAATGCTGACAACCTTCTTCTCCAGTTAAAACCAGGTGGGTAGGACTTCTCTGGGGTCCAGTGGCTAAGAGTCCACCTACCAATGCAGGGGACACAGGTTGGATCCCTGATTCGGGAAGAGTCCACATTCTGTGGGGCAACTAAGCTCATGCTGCCACAATACTGAGCCCACGTGCCACAACTGCCCATGCACCCGAGAACCTATACACAAGAGGAGCCCCCACGATGAGAAGCCCTCGCACTGCAAATAGAGAGTAGCCCCCATTCGCTGAAACAAGAGAAAGCCCGTGCGTAGCAACAAAGACCCACAACAGCCAATAATAATAATAATAAAAACTGGGTGTATAAATATCCCAACAAGATGTGCAGGTAGTGGCAGAGTGTGGTCAGTTTATACAGGTCCATGGGTGGCTGGATCCAGGGAGGAGGTCCTCATCCTTCAAGATCCAACTGTTGATGGATGTCTGAGGTAGTGAGTTGGAAGGGGAATCCTGTGCTGTGATCCAAATGGTGTGTCACGTCTGTGCCTCTGTGTGTGGGGAAGGGTGCCGTGTGCTTCAGAGAGGAAAGTGGAGGATAGGAGGGACATACTAGAGCCCAGTAGTTGCTCTGGGGGAGAATCTTCTGGCACACAGAGAACTGTTTGCATTTTGTTTTGTTTCTTTTCTGTTTTGTTGTGGGCGGGGCGGGGGGCAGGTGTACAGGCATATAATTCCCTCCTTCCCCCATCTCTGTTTTAGTCTAACCACAAATCAGAGAGAAAAACAACTTAAAGATGTGAGATTTTGCTTTACTGCAGGGAAAACGGGCATGCACATCCCTTACCTGGGGAAATTGATACTGTACCATTAAATGAACACTCACAGAAGGTTGAATCCACAAACCACCTAATAGGCAAAGTTAAAGAAGAGTGAGAATGGGAAATGGATGCTGGGATCGATTCCAGACCTGCTTGCTTTATGATGCTTGTAATTGTTTGTTCAAGGGTTCCTGTATGGACTGTTTTTCCGCAATGCTATCTATCCTTTTGGAGATAAATGAGGACAGGATGCTGAACTATTGCCATGGTCCCCTCCGTTGTCCAGAAATGAGCTGCACTGATTTCAAAGTTTCTATTATTTTGTGGCTGGAGTCATCTTGAGATACAGAATCTTTTGTGAGCTTGGAGGAGCTTGCCTTTTTTATGCTCTTTTCTCTTGTCTCCCCACAAATACTCAGCAGACAGGAAAAAAAAAATTGGCTTTGCAAAACTGCCTCTGGATTCCTAGGGTTTCCTATGTCCTAAAGGCAGTCTGTAGTCATGCCACCTTCGAGTCACTTAGAAAAGGAGGTTTTGAAAGATACAGACATAGATACAGATATAAATATGTTTTTATCCAATAGAGCCAGTCCTACTGATTACTAGTTCACAATGGTTTTTTAAACAAGGATTTTAATAAAGACATTCTCAATAACTAGGGCTATCTTTGGTTAGGAGACAAAATAAATCTCCTTAGCAGTCTAATAAAACTGAAATATTATGTATGTTTTCCTCTATCCAGGCTGATAATTTACTCACTGGAATTAACTCCAAAATAAATCCATCTCTTGGGAAAAGGGCAAAGAGGTGTTGAGGTTTGTCTGTCAGAAGGAAAAGTAAGTCCCTATGAAAATGCACTGCTGGGTCTTTATTTCTGTTTGTACATCTTCCCATGAATAATGGAGCTCTTGCTGCAGGATGTATCAGGTTCCATGGATACATACATTCCAGTTTCTCTGGCTGGGTGATGATGGAAGACACACAAGCCTAGTGAAGACCAGGGAAGCTCTGAAACTCGGCAAGCACGCATTTCCTGAGCAATGAACGCTCTTCCTTTTCCTCACATTCCTTCTGTTAATCTGCACAATTCCTTCTCAGCCGGTTTTGCGGCATCTACAGTTTTAAAGCCAACACACTCTGCTCTGTCTGCCTCGAAACAACATGAAAGCCCTAAGTGCTTAGGTGCAAAAGCAGAGGGGAAGCAGCAGAATCCAAGAGAAGGAAAAACGAAAAGAAAAAAAGTCAGAATGAGGCAAGGGTAGGCATGGCGATCAAGCAGGCTTTGATTTGTAACTAGAGTCATAGAACTTTTCCTACAGTGGCAAAGGGCCCTCTGCAAACCCCTACAATCAGCATCTCCAAAATAGTTTATCCTCAATACACATGCTCCTGCTGGACAACTTGCTTGTTAAGATAATGTCAGCATGTTCCAGGGAGACAGGCCGTCCTGCTCAGTGGCCCCAGGGAAATGAGGCAAGACTGTAAGGTGAGGTTAAGTACAATTGGAAGAAAATCTTCTCATAAGCCCACATGGGGGCAGGCTTCTGGGTGGTGCCCTGGCAGCGGGGGCCCTGCTCATTCATCTCAAGAGCCCCGTAGGTCCTTGACGTGGGGTGCCCAGGAGCCTCCTGGAAAGAACCATCCTGTGGGGAGGGAACAGAGGCTGCCAAGCTCCCTGGAGGGACAACAGGCAGAGTCTGACGGGAAGTTCTTGAGCACGGCACAATGTGTACCCATCAAGGGTCCCTTGACTGCACGCCGGGGACAGAGAGGCTCTAAGCATGAGGGACCACAGACCTGGAAAAGCCACTTGGCTCCATTCACCGTGGACTGCCTCATGGTGGGTGTAGTGGTGGCTCAGGGAGACTCTGCGCCTGCGGTGGTGGCTGGACAGGCTCGTGCTGGGGGCAGGGGAACGCCGCCAGCCCTCCTCCCGGGAGCAGAGAGGTCATCTCAGCATCCAGTTTGTCTCCCCTCCAGCTGCCCCCAAGTCTGTCCCTCTCTTCCGGGCGCACGTCTCACTGTCTCTGGCTCCCCCTCCATCTCTCCCCACCCTCCTCTGCATCTCTCTCACTTTTCCCCTCACACACTATTTGTTCCATCTGTTACCTGTCTCCCTCTCCCTCTCTGTCTGTCCTCCTCTCTCACAATTTCTCTTTCTCTCTGTGTCCACACCTCTCTCTCTGTCTCTCCTTTCCCGCTTCCCTCTCACTGTGCCCTCTGGCACCCCGGTGATGTTGGGGAAGAACCCGGAGGTTCCACTGAACAGGCACGGCTGGAGGACCTGACCCCTGGGGGTCATCTGTTGGGAGAGGGGTGCACGGGCCTGCAGACACCCCATGCCTGGCTGGGTCAGTATCCTGTGGATGAGGTGGACACGCCAGGAAGGCTCAGGTCTGTGCCCAGCTCCCAGGGAGCAAGCATCTTTGTGGCATCTCTGCCAATGGCTCTTCCAAGGTCAGAGTTTTTCAGTGCTGGGGTAGAGGCTAGGAGAGTACAGAGTGGGGACGCTGAGCATTCTCAAGACACAGGGGACTTTAAATTTCAGAGAAAAGAACCTGATGTCGCATTCTCACCTAACTACCTTCTCACAGAGCCTTGAATTTTTCTGAGATTAAGTGATACAGGTTGTGAGCAGCTCTGGTTATGAATTCTTCAATCTGTCCCAAACCCTTCTACCATCTCATTTTCCACATAAATACTTTTCTGTGCATCTAATTCAAATCCCTATCAGATCTGGTCTTTATTGTATTTTTCATTATTCATTCAGCACGGCATCAGCCCCTCTGCCGTGGGTGATTTCCTTTGAAGTAGAGGTTTCTCAGAAATAGCTCATTTGTATCAGTGCTCTAACCACAGTGCCTAAGGATCCATCTAGAAGGAAGCTGGAGCCAAGCGCTGGTCCTACCCACTGATGTCTCTCTTAAATTGCCGATATCTAAATAAAGAAGTGTATTCAGTTGATCTCGAACTCCATAACCACCTACTGCTATATTCAAAATGGGTAATCAACAAGGACCTACTCTATAGCACAGGGAACTCTGCTCAGTGTTATGTGGCAGCCTGGGTGGAACTTTAGGGGCAAATAGATACATGTATATATATGGGTGAGTTGCTCTGCTCTGAAGCTGAAATTATCACAACATTGTAAATCAGCTATCCACCAATATAAAATAAAGTTGTTGTTGTTGTTGTTTTTTTTAATCCCAATGTCTTTTACTGCTGTTTTTCAGAAAGCATTTGTCTCAAGCCTTTTGGAAATAAAAATGACACACGCAAACCACTGAGATCCGCAACCTGCAGTCTGCTCACATCCTGCCGTCTGCTCACATCCTGCAGCCTTGATGGTATTTCTGCTTGGTCTAAAGCCTCTGGTGGCTCAGCTGGTAAAGAATCCACCTGCAATGCGGGAGACCAGGGTTCAATCCCTGGGTCAGGAAGATCCCCCTGAAGAAGGGAATGGCAACCCGCCACTCCAGTATTCTTATCTGGGAGAATTCCATGGACAGAGGGCTATAGTAGCTGGAATACTGGAATAGCTGGAATAGCCCTCCAGCTATTCTCCTGGAGGTCTATAGTCCATGGGGTTGCAAATAATCAGACACAACTCAGACATGACTGAGCAACTAACACTTTCACTTTTGCTGGAGTTGAGAATTTCTAAGTTATCATCAAAATGTCCTTCTCATTGGCTTGTAATTCATATGTTCTTTACCAGCTCTTGAACCATGAAAATGTAACCTCCTGGCCCCCTTGCCTCAGCCAGCAGGCTCTTCTTTCCTAGGTAACTATCAGCTCTTAAGTAGCATTCTTTTAATTTCATGGCTGCAGTCACCATCTGCAGTGATTCTGGAGCCCTAGAAAACAAAGTCTGACACTGTTTCCACTGTTTCCCCATCTATTTCCCATGAAGTAATGGGACCAGATGCCATGATCTTAGTTTTCTGAATGTTGAGTTTTAAGGCAACTTTTTCACTTTCATCAAGACGCTTTTTAGTTCCTCTTCACTTTCTGCCATAAGGGTAGTGTAATCTGCATATTTGAGGTTACTGATATTTCTCCCAGCAATCTTGATTCCAGCTTGTGCTTCTTCCAGCCCAGCATTTCTCATGATGTACTCTGTATAGAAGTTAAATAAGCAGGGTGACGATATACAGCCTTGACGTACTCCTTTTCCTATTTGGAACCAGTCTGTTGTTTCATGTCCAGTACTAACTGTTGCTTCCTGACCTGCATATAGGTTTCTCAAGAGGCAGGTCAGGTGGTCTGGTATTCCCATCTCTTTCAGAATTTTCCACAGTTTATTGTGCAATGGACGTGAGTCTGAGTGAACTCCGGGAGTTGGTGATGGACAGGGAGGCCTGGCGTGCTGCGATTCATAGCATCACAAAGAGTCAGACATGACTGAGCGACTGAACTGAACTGAAGTAGCATTTTGATTCTGTAATGTTCTGTCGGATGAATTCAGCAGCACTGACCCATGGTGGTTATTATGTGTCATCTGGGTCTGTCAAAAGAAGAATCCAGGAACTTGAGTTTCTGGAGGCCCCTCAGCAAGTCCACGCCTACAACAAAGGCAAGCCAGTATCCACAGCCCTGACCCGCACTGCCCACCTCTACTCTGATTTTTGGCCTTGGCTAATGAGTTGGAATTCTTTTCTGATGCATGTGGGAATCATGCCCTGTGACTTTCACCTTCTGTGAATAACTTTAGCTTTTAAA
The DNA here is from genome assembly GCF_042477335.2 of Ovis canadensis. NCBI lineage: Eukaryota > Metazoa > Chordata > Mammalia > Artiodactyla > Bovidae > Ovis > Ovis canadensis. The sequence goes on along the minus strand of NC_091257.1, from coordinate 24,571,600 downwards.
AAGCAGTGATTTTTTTTCCATTCCAAGCCCTGTTCCATTTGACATGGTTGGGTGACTGCTATCCCCTGCTGGGTGTGTCTGTGTGTAGGGGGATTGATTTCCATTTATGTTGAGATATTTTTATTTCTCCTTCTCCTGGAAAAAACAGAGACACACAGAGGGTTGGCAAGAGGAAAAGAAGCAGAGCCTGAAGCCACCACATTTCCATGTGGAATGCATCTCCATTCCCCTTAATACTGAGGGTTTCTTCAGGCCAGAGCCAAATTCTTCATGTTTGTCTCTTAGCCAGGTGGCATGGAAGAGTACATGGGTCATTCCAAGGAAGTTCAGAGCATGTGCTTTAACTTAATCAGCACAAATCTAATTAAAAAACTATATCTGGACCTTCCTACAATTTACCTCTCACTAAAGGAGTTTATGGCCCGCCATGTGATCTTTAACTAAATTTGAACACAATACTTCCCAATAGGGAAACAGCCAAAGCAAGCCAAGACTTTACAGAAACTTTCCTTTCTCATTAGGCAGAAAGACAAGCAATTTCATTTCCTGGTTTAGAGCTTCAAAAATAATGTATCTTCTGACTGATTTGAAGTTCAAAACCCCCAGAACTTCAGCTCCCTAATTCTTCCTTCAATTGAGGAAGGGTGGAGGAGACACACAAAGGTCATGATCCCTAAAACATCCAGGGTCTCAAGTCTTTTCTTGAATGTTCTCCAGGGGTGTGAGCCCACGTGGCCCCATTTATGGAAACAGCAGCTGCTTGAACATTTTGAAATGTAGACCTTAAGAAAGTTAGATTCTCTCCTGAGGGTTGGGAAAGCGAGTCTGAGACCAGGCCAGATGATGGTAACAGTTTGCCACGCGGTCCCTGAGCTCTCCTGGTTCTTTAGCGTGAGGGTCTGGGAATACTTCCTCCCATTGACTTGTCTGGGAGCTGTGATGTCAGTCACCATAGAGCCAGTAAGAGTAAGTAGACGAATCCACTTGATCTGAATTACATTACTTGATTTCAACACCTACCCCTAACGAGGGAGGCACCATCCCAGCTTCCTTTTCACAGATGGAGAGACTGAAGCGCAGAATTAAAACAATAGAGCAAGTAAACGGAGGTGCTAGGATTTCGATCTAAAGTGGCTGCTTCTACAAATGACCCTGTGGAATCTAGAAAAGTGGTATATAAGTGAACCTACTTCCAAGGCAGGAATAGAGACGTAGAACGGGCATTTGTACCCAGAGGGAGAAGGGGAGGGTGGGACAAACTGGGAGAGCAGCGCTGACCTACACTGCCGTGTGTAAAATATACAACTAAGGGACGCGGTCATATAACGCAGGGAGCTCGGCTCAGTGCCCTGTGACAACCGCGATGGACAGCATTTGGGGGGCAGGGTGGGAGGCTCAAAAGGGAGGGGATATATGTGCACGTGTAGCTGATTTACTTTGCTGTATAGCAGAAACTAACCGAACATTGCAAAGCAACTACTTTCCGATTTTAAAAACTGGCTGCCTCCAGGGCCACGAGTTATTACAGAAAGGAAAGGAGCAGCCCCTTCCCTGGAAGTCGGACGGCATCTCCACTCCCTCTGGTCCAGCTGGATCCCAGCTGCAGCTTACATTCAGCACGCCCCTCACAGGACCCCCAGCAGTGAAGCTGCTTTATGGAGGCCCCCCCCCATTTCTTCCCGGCAGTTCTTCCTAGAAAACCCTTTCCCCGTCTCTGCAACTTCCGCTTGCCTTTTAGTGTCTAGACTCCTGTGTCTTCCTCGTGGTGCCTCAGTCCCTCCAGCTCAGCCCTCAGAGTCACACCTCTACAGGCAAAACACCTCCAATCTTTCACCGGAGCATCCCAAGACCCCCGTGTTGCATCTTCCTGCCGGCTGGTCACTGTTCCATTGACTTCTGGAAGGGGTAGTGATCTCAGTCCAGGCACCTGTTCTCTGAGTCTGCTAACCACAGGGAGCTGGGCCACTACCTGCCTAACTGCCCTCCTGTCTTGTCTTTTGTTTTATGTCAGGCTCCAAAATGCTGAACGACTCAGCCAATGATACACTCTGTCTTTTCAGAGTCTGCTTCTGAAAGACTTAGAAATACAAAAAACTTTCTGAAAAAATATACAAACAGCCTCAAGAGGACCTGAAACATGACACCTGATCCATTAAGGCAATAATTTTCCCTTCAGTGTTGTGATGAGGAATACAAAAAAAAAAAAAAAATTAGGGATGAATGCCATGGGCTAAAGAACTGCTCTTCATCCATATCTGATGATCACTACAGTGGTGTCGGCTGATGTAGGCTTGCTTCAGGGATGCAACTCTTCCCGTAAGAAGTCAAGGCTGCACAGATTCTATCTGCTTCACCCAAGGTGTGTGCTTGCATTCTTTTATGGCAGTGACATCAGAGGTCTTGTATTTAGTTTTTAGAAACTGCCCTAGCACTCGGGAATTTATTAAATTTTTAAATTAGCTTTAATTGGACGATAGTTACAATATTGTGATGGTTTATGCCAAACATCAACACAGATCGGCGGTAAGCACACACGTGCCGCTCCCCCCCCTCAACTCCCGCTGGCAATCTATTTTACATATGTATACATATGTAATGTATATGTTTCAACACTATTCTCTCAAATTATCTCACCCTAAGGTTGATGTTCAGAGGCTAAGTCGTGTCCAACTCTTTGCAACCCCAGGGACTGCAGCATGTCAAGCTTCCCTGTCCTTCACTAAAATTTTTAATAGAAGGAGGATTATTGCAATTTCTGCCCCTTACCTACTAGTTTTGCAGAGGGACTCATATTCAAAAATTGGCCTTGCTGCTTACTGGCTTTGTCACCCTGTACAAGTTGCCCATCTCACTGAGACTCAATTTGTCTGGCATTTAGTAAAGACTCAAGAAACTGTAGCTTTTTTTTTTTGGTACCACTGTTTTTGTACTAGTCAAGGTTGGCTGCAGGCGATGGTAACCCAGGATTTCAAGCAGAATGGTATTCAGCGCAAATTAGTTCCTCACACAATTCTTAGTAGGGGTAGTGGACTGGCAGACAAGGCCACAAAAATGTAGCTGCTGTAACCGCAGGGCAGGGGTTACACACTAATTTCTGTGCCCATCCTCAGCAGCAGAAACAGTAGCAAGATGATGGCCTCAGCCTTGGCTGTTTTCAAATCTCATCCACAAGTGTCTAATTGGCAAAACATAACTTGCACCCAGAACCCTAGAGCCTCAAAGGAGTCTAGAGAGCTGGGTTTTGACTCTCAAGTCCCCGGAGCATCATAAATCTCATTCTAAAAGGTGGGAATGAAAGCTGGGTGCTAATTGACAGAATTCATCACATTAGTCATAGCTACTGTCTCTACCATCTCCACCATCAATACAGCATATCCTTGACAGCATTATCAGAGCCACAGGGATAATCTGGTACAAAGCTTATAGCAACTTTAACACCTATAAGTTAAATGATTAGGACTTCTGATATTGCAACCTGTAACTATTTGAGATTTTCTGTGTTGAACTTTATTTGGACCACATGGATCAGATGTACAACATTTTCTGGTTAATATCCTAATTCAAACAACAGAGTTTATCAGACCCGAATAGAGAGTCGCTTTCATAACTACGGCAAACACATGTATGTTGAGATCAGATGAGGGAAGTTTTATGAATAATGAAGATTTTCTGATTAAATACATTGTTGGGTACTCCAATAATTCAAACAAGAAATCAACTCTTATATCTGTTCTTCATGATAAATGTATGGAATCACATCCTAGGAACTTCCAATAACTTCCATTATGTCAAATGGGTAGATCACAGATAGAACCATAAATTCAAACTACTTAATTTTCTCTAAGCATCCAAGGAAGTAGGAAACACACACATGCCATTTCACACATCTGCTGATCCTTTGTTCTCTCTGCTCCTTGACTAGCCTAAAGAGCAATCCATCAGTGATCGGCAGTCAGAGAAAAAAAAAACAAAAAACCACACACAGCAGACATTAAGTTGGAGAAAGATGAAGGGCATGTGACCATGATAAAGAGAAGCTGAAGGGGTATGAGAAAATGAAGTGAATCCTTTGAGTTTCATGAAAAAGAGCAACACTATTGAATTCTGACTCACTGGACATGCTAAAGAAGTTAAACTCTTTCTTACCACAGATTCATGCAAAGCCATTTGTAGAGTAAATACTCCTAAACCGTTTGTATGTAGACAAACATCTAATTGTATTTTGTGACACAAAGTAATAAGAAGTAAACATTCATTTAAAATACTATTAACTTGATTATGGTAATAGATTCAGTGTAAACCCAGAAAATTATGGGCTGATAATATTAGCTTGTTCAATTTAAAAATAACGTGTTGACTATTAATAGCAATTTAGTCTTAGCAATAACCAGATCATGACAGAGGAATGGTAAATACACGTGAAGTAATCCAAAAGAATTCAAACGCCGCTGCTGCAATGACTAATGAGACTTGTCATGGATAAAAAGGCTCTGCTTTACCCAAAATGGATTAATCAAAATACTTGTTGTCTATTAATACTTTCCCTCAAGATAAAAGCCAAAGCAAAGATAAAGATTATACTTTGGAATCTTGAATGGCATTTTCTATTTCTGGGGATAAAGTTGTTACCCCCTTACCCCCCATCACACTCACGAAGTCCCATAGTAACATTTAAGAACAATGCTTATCTAACATCATGACATTGTCATTTACATCTCCATCAGAAAGCAGCGACTTTTTGTTTGTGTGTATTTTTTTTTTTTTAAACTTCTGTTACTTACTTCAGGTCTAGTTTTGAGAATTTGGCAAATTGTGCTTAATAGTGGCTATTGTAGTTGTTACTGTCTCATTTTTTACCTTTTAAGCATTATTTTGAGGTCAAAGAAACAAGTTGCTTTTATTTCAATACACCCATACTACTCCAAATGGGAGAAGGAAATTGAATTATATGAGAGTAATGCCCACAAGAATCATCAGTGAAATGCAAGTTAACTAGGGTATTAGTAAATTAAAAGCAAGATCAAGGGTTTTCATTTTTGTGTTTCAAAACTGTAACTCATTTAAACAACAGAAGACAAAGTTGTAGGTGCCTCTTTCAGTAAGTGGGCAGGTATGCACGTGAGGGAATGGATGAAAGGAGGGAAGGAAAGAAAGATGGAAAGCAGACAAAAAGGATAAATCATTGTGCTGGTTTATGTTGGACCACTACTAAGAATACTCACATTCATAGATGTTGGTTGCACCCATGAAAAGCCAAGTTTTAAAGGCAACACAGAAAACACTTCATAAATGAGATCTTTCCTACAACCCATATTTTGTGTGCTTCCCTTAGTCTTTAAACTTTCAGAAATACTAATCACTTGATATAGTATATCATGAAAACTCCTCTGTAAAATATTCCCTCATCCCCTTCTCCTTTTCTCTTCTTTGGACCAATTTCTGATTTTGTATATACCACACTGTTTTGTAGTCAGTTGGGCTGTAATTGTAATTGAACTTACTTGTCCCTCTAATGGGTCTCTCACCACTGAGCTCCATAGGAGTGGAGATGATCTATTTTCTTATTTCTGTCTATGTCACTGGAGCAGAGCACACAGCTCTGCACACAGCATGTGCTCAGTCAACATTTAAAGTAAGCTGAAATTGACACATTTACTCATTTTCAGGCCTTTTTTTAATAGACTAGTCTACTGGGGTCTTTAAAATATACCTAATATATAAAATATATTTAAAATATACCTAATATACCTAATCCCCATGCCCAAATCACCCCCTAGACCAGTGAAATCAAAATGTCTTAGGTGAGAGAGCTGGATGTCAGAATTTTTAAAAGATCCCAATGTACTCCAATGTACAGCAAAGTCTGATAACCAGTGCACTGGGGCTCTTTTCCATCCCTTCGTGGTGTTTTGTTTCAAAAGAGTGAATGGGACATTTCATTGACCAAGTCTTGCCCTTCCAAAATGCTTCAAATGGGCAACACATAAGTTCAGAGATGTAAGGCAGAGAAACTTAAGAGTTTCTCTACACCCCAACTCTGACCAAAGGCCCTAAGCCCAGGCTCTGGACAATGTCTTTCTTTATTCTCTCATTATAGCTCTTAGAATCTGTCTGTAGGAGTTAGAACAAGATTGGAAGGATGCTGTAGATGAAAGATCATCTTTCCCAGATGAAACAAAAACATTTTAAAATAATAAGTATTTTGATAATATACTTGATTCTGTTTATTAAAGAAATAATGACACTCAGTTCTGGGTCCTAAGACTTAATTCTTGTCCTAGTATCAATAGCTGAACACACACTCATATTCGTTAATCCACTGGAACATGCAGATGGGCATTTTTTACTGAAGTGTATTGTGGAGCTGAGAGGCAATGTGATATCCCCCCACCAGTACTCGGCACTATGTCTCCTCCTTCTATGTGAATGGAGATTTATTTGCAAAGTATATCCCTCCCATTTGGTTAGTTTCAGTTCAGTTCAGTTCAGTTGCTCAGTCGTGTCTGACTCTTTGCGACCCCATGAATCGCAGCACGCCAGTCCTCCCTGTCCATCACCATCTCCTGGAGTTCACTCAGACTCACATCCATCAAGTCCGTGATGCCATCCAGCCATCTCATCCTCGGTCATCCCCTTCTCCTCCTGCCCCCAATCCCTCCCAGCATCAGAGTCTTTTCCAATGAGTCAACTCTTCGCATGAGGTGGCCAAAGTATTGGAGCTTCAGCTTCAGCATCATTCCTTCCAAAGAACACCCAGGGCTGATCTCCTTTAGAATGGACTGGTTGGATCTCCTTGCAGTTCAAGGGACTCTCAAGAGTCTTCTCCAATACCACAGTTCAAAAGCATCAATTTTGTTGGTTAGTTTGGGACTCTTAAAACATCGAATCAGAGTTTGGCCCTAAATACAGTTTACTCAACACACCAAGTTTTAGAAAGGCAGATCTCTCTATAAATATCCTTTTATGTGGAATTTGTAGCCAAAGCCATAATGATCTGTTGAGTAGATGCCTCTGTGTTCCAAGATGATGTTTACTCTAGATAGACTTGAAGTTCCATTGAAACTATTTGTGTCCCCTCTCTAGACTACCTGCCCCAGTGCGGATCCTTCAATTCAGTTGGTGGTTTCAATTCAAGTCTGGGGGAAAAAAATCTATCTGTGCACACAGCATCCTGCCCCTGAGGTGGGAACTTAGTTTGAGGGTTATTCACAAAGAGTTGGAAAAAGACCACTCTCTTCCTTGTGTTTCGTGCATGGCCAAAGGGCAGCTATATTTGCTGTTGATGCTTTTCTTGAACATTAAACTCACTTGCAGAATTTATTCTCTACTTCCCATTAGGAGAGTTATGCAACCTGAATCCTTAATGGATTTAATCAGCAGGATAACATGACATTTCCCAATTCTAGGCTAAGTACAAGGCAGAGTACAAAAAAAACGTATTAGAGACATCTCTGCCCTTGAGGATTTTATAATCTAGTTGTAGAGATGAGAGGGTCACAAAAACTACTGTAATGTATGACATGTCTACTAAAGGGACTACTCAAGTCAGGGCTCATTTGTTTGCAAGGAAGTTGCTCAAGTTTCAGTGCAGAACCTCGTTGTGGAAAGTCTAAGGAAACTTAAACCAACAGCTTCCAGGAAGGGCATATGAAGGCAGCACAGAAGTCTTGTCTGATCTCTTGCTATTTCATCTTGCCTGCTTCATTGATCCCCTCTTGCCTGGTTTTCTCTACATCTGTGCTCTGAGCACCACTGTATGTCACAACTTTCTACTACTCAACACAGGCTAACCCAGTTAATTTTATATTTGAAAATATCTTCAAGGAGTAGACATACTTATCCCCTATATCACCATCACTACCATGATGTGACTGCTGCACCAAATAGTTTCCCTGTGTTATCACGCCTTACCAAAACCCTGGAAAGAAGGATAAGGGAAATAAAATGGTGGGATCAAGAAGCTTTACAGAGAAAGGTAAGTAGCCTGACTCTTTGCATTTTACAAAGTCACTTTAAGACATGCATTGCAGCAGGGTCACACATGAGATGGTTCCTTTGCTTCTGCAATTTGAGGAGGCATCTTCCACTACATCTATATCCACAGGTACAGATCGTTTTCTCTTTGCCATCCTGACAGCTAGTCCCAAATTTACTTTTTTAGTCTCCTGCTTAGCAAGGAGGACTTCCCAGGTGGCTCACATGGTAAAGACTCTGCCTGTGATGCAGGAGACCTGGGTTCAGTTTCTGGGTCAAGAAGATCCCCTGGAGAAGGGAATAGAAACTTACTCCAGTATTCTTGCCTAGGGAAGTCAATGGACAGAGGAGCTTAGCAAGGAAACACACTGGGGAAAGTTGAACTAAATCTGAAGGTTTCTGAACATCCAAATTCAAAAGTTTTCACATGAAAAATTTCACTTTTTTTTTTTTTAAAAACATTTAGTTATAGCGTGGTGGATGTTGAGATTATTGGTCCTCCATGAGAACTGATACAACAAGACAGTGAATATCATTTGGCTTTAAGATGTGGGAAAAACCACCAATAAAATGTCAGGAGAGGTCCATTTGAATCATTTCTCTCAAAGCTTCAGCAGTTTTGAGAGAGATTCCACAAATAAAAAATAAGGAAAGACTTAAATGGGATAATCAGATAGGTTATCCCCCATAATCTATCAGGAAAGCAGGAAAAGTTACCTAAGCAGAGAATGATAGGGCAAGAGAATTAGATAAGGCCTGGGTTAATTTGTCAAAACAGTCCCTTCAGAAGAGCTAAGATGGCTAGAATTAATAAGATATGATACTACCAGTTGATGTTGCAAAGAGCTGACTCATTTGAAAAGACCCTGATGTTGGGAAAGATTGAGGGCAGGAGGAGAAGGGGACGACAGAGGATGAGATGGCTGGATAGCATCACTGACTCAATGGACATGGGTTTGGGTGGACTCCAGAAGTTGGTGATGGACAAGGAGGCCTGGTGTGCTGCAGTTCATGGGGTCACAAAGAGTTGGACACGCCTGAGCAACTGAACTGAACTGAACCAGTTGATGTGGAACAATTAAAATTTTCATACACTGATGTTAAGGTATAAATCTGGACAAGAAGTATAGAAAATTGTTAATGCTGACATAAACACATGCTATAACCCAGCAATTATATTGGAAGGAATGAACTCAACAGAAATAGGAACATATTCACACAAACACACATACCAGAATATTCATAATGGCTCAATATTCATTCTAGCTCAAAGCAGAAATTACCCAAATATCTGTGAGCAGTAGAATGGACAGCTAAATTATGGAAGAGTCACACAGGGTGATACTATGCTGCAATGGAAAAAATGAACTATGACTGCCCGTCATGGTGTGGATGAACCTCACAGACATAATGTTAAGCCAAAGAAGCCAGACTCAAGAGTCTATAGTATATGATTCCATTATATAAAGTCCCCAGAAAGGCAAATGTAGCTCACTGAGTGCTGGAGATGCCTTTTCTGGAAATGCCATGTGTCGGGCTCTGGTGGAAAGTCCAGCCGACCCAGATTCCCAGGCATTCTCATTAGGTGCCATGTACGTGAGTGACACTATCCGGCTCCTTCTAGACCAGCGCATCTGCCAGCCGCACACCACTGCGTGCCCTCTGTCTGTAACAGAAGACTTGCCCAGCCAAGACTGTCCCAGCTCCTGCCCAACAAAATTGTGAGCTATAATAAAATCATTGCTATTTTCAACTCCTATATCTTGAGCAGTTATTATACCACAGTGTATGGTAGGAACATTTCTCAATCCACAAGGTTGAAATCTTGCTTTCTCAGTGTTGCTCTTTGCCCTCCACACTCTGATAGAGACAAGGTGCTCTGATCAAGAACATGGGTCTTGCAGCCAGGCATCCTGGAGTCCAAGTCCCACTCAGTAGACTACTAGCTGGGTGGCCTCAGGCTACTCAGCCGCTCTAAATCTCAGTATGAACAAAGTGAAAATCATTCAGTCATGTCCAACTCTTTGCGACCCCATGGACTATACAGTCCATGGAATTCTCCAGGCCAGAATAGTGGAGTGAGTAGCTGTTCCCTTCTCCAGGGGATCTTCCCAACCCTGGGATCAAACCCAGGTCTCCTGCACTGCAGGCAGATTCTTTACCAGCTGTGCCACCAGGGAAGCCTAAATTTCAGCGTGCTTGTATGCAAAATGGGGATAAAAGTTAACCTACATATTATTGACTTATTTGGTTGACATGCTGCTTAAAACAAGATGTATACAAAGGTCCACTATCTTAAGGAACCAGGAAATTGATGAACGCCATTTTCTGATAAACGCTTGGAAACTGAAAGTACAAAATATGCAAACCCCACTATCCAGTCATCCCTGCGGTTATGTCCCTACCGTCTCCCTCCCACATATACCCTTCTGTCCGCAGCTGCTACCATCATCTAGTTCAGCTACTTGGGACTTCTCATACACCTCTGCAATGACCTTCAAACTCACCTGTCCACCCTTGCCCTCTCCTTGGCATCGTATGTCTCACAGTGCTGTCAATCTAATCTCCCTAAAACAAAACTTTAAACCTGGCATTCGAGGCTGATCTGCAGCATTTCTTCTCTGTTCTTTTTCTATTAGCTCTTCTCTGCTTGTACCATAACTTTCCATCTAAAAAGATGACTCGTTCCCTCTCTGAACACCATCCAAATCACTGTAGCTGCCATTCTGCAGCCCCAAATGCCTTATCACCCATTTCCACCTATTAAAATTCTAACTGCCCTTTAGGAACATTCAAACCTCAGCCTATTAACTAACCATTTGCTAATTCATTCCTTCGTTTGTTTCTCTGTTCATCTCCTCCCCACCTCTCTTTCTCTTTCCGTCTCTCTGCTTCATTCCTATGAAAACTCCACAGCAGTGACTCTGAACCTCCTTTGTGAAAATTGCCTTAAACAACCATTTATTAGTCATTTGTAAATTTCTGAACCTCAGTAATATAATACAAGGAGAAGGAAATGCAACCCACCCTGGTATTCTTGCCTGGAGAATACCACAGACAGAGGAGCCTGGTGGCCTACAATCCACGGGATTGCAAAAAGTTGGATGTGACTTAGCAACTCACACACACAATACAAACCCTTTAGCTCTTGCACATAGTGGACATTTAATAAATATTTGCTGGATTGCACTAAAAGGCTAGAAGCAAACAGTTTACTGGCAAAAAAGGCAGGGCCTTGTCACGAGTTTGCACATCAAACAAAAATTTTTGTGTGTCTAATCCATTTTGAAAACTCTTTGCATTTCAACTGATGAGAAATCACTTCTATTTTTATAAACCACTAAGAAAAGATATTCTGCTCTTTTCAGTAACATCTTCAGTGTGTAATAAGGTCTAATGGCAGAATAATCTTATTTCTCTCTATCCTAAATCCTTCATGTTGTAGACTGAGCTCTTTTTCAGGGATTTTTTTCCAACTGAAGGCAAAGAAACAATGGGCCGGTCACTTAGAACTGTCCATCAGTTTCCCCTTTGCCATTAAGTGTTTCTTCCACCTTCTGTATGGCTGATACAGGAGCACAGTATTATCACCATCATTCACAGGTCCAAGGTGACTGGCCGAAGAGCAGGTGTTTGACCCAAATGTGGCCAATAAATCTCTTCCCCAAGATGTTCTCTTCCCTGATCACAGAGAGAACCTGTGATCAGCTTTTTTCCAGGGTCAGCCTTAGTTAGTTCCTCTCTTTCTGTCATTTGCAAGCAAAGAATTTCTTGCCAAGCCATTTCCTGTCTTATATACGCTTCAGTTGATCAGCAAGTGTTTACTTTTTGTATCATAGGTTAGGTGAAGTCACTCAGTCATGTCTGACTCTTTGCGACCCCATGGACTGTAGCCTACCAGGCTCCTCCCTCCATGGGAGTCTCCAGGCAAGAGTACTGGAGTGGGTTGCTATTTCCTTCTCCAGGGGATCTTCCCAACCCAGGGATCGAACCTGGGCCTCCCGCATTCCGGGCAGACGCTTTAGCCCCTGAGCCACCAGGGAAGCCCTTTTGTATCATAATGAACTTATATGGTAGAAATGTTCCACCAAACTGTTTCGTATCTTTTTTCTCTTTCAAGATAAATTAATTCAGTCTCCTTTACTGTTTTAGAAATAATTACTTTTCCATCTCCTTCCATTGCCACTGACCTTTGCGTAGCCATTTTCATTTCTTCTGGAACACCCTGGAGCTGAACACCTGTATTCAGGAGGCATCTGAACGTCACGGAGCACACATATGGCCCCTCACTCTCCACACATTTGATGCCCCCTTGTGCCTCCCTTAGTTACACGGCTTCTTAACTTCCTCATTTAATAGGCATTTTGTGGTCCTCTCTGCACTTGAGTGCTTTTCTTCTAAAAAGTGCATTCATTTTCCCCTCTTTCTTTTCCCCTTTTTGATTTGGGCAAAATAGTGTGGCTAATATGGGAAATTTCCATTTCTTAGATTCAGCTACTGCAGATATGATACCCCAAGTTTAAAGAGGGGAGGCAAAAAACCCCACAAGAGATGAAAATCACAAAGTGCCAGATACAGAAAGAATCACTCCAAGGAAGCTTTTAGGAAGGAAGATAAAATATTAAAACATATGTAAGGCAATGGAGTGTAAGAAAGAACTGCTTTGTGACCTGTAGGGGCCTAGGCTCTGTAAAGTTACATATTATATTTCTGCTATGTTTGGGGGGAAATAACCTAACTGGTAGTACCAGTGCCTAAGATGAAAATCTACTATATAATAGTTCTTTCAGAGATTGGTAAACTTTTCCTGTAAAGGGTCAGATAGAAGATATTTCAGGTTTGGGGGTATTTGGTCTATACTGCCTTCAACTCAACTCTGCCACTGTTTATGATTTGGGGTGGGGGGAAGCAGGGTGGGAAATACATATGGGAATAGGCACAGCTGTATTCCAATCAGAGTTTACTTATAAACACAGGTAGCGAGCCTGTTCAGGCCTACAGGCCAGAGCTTGCCATATACAGTCCATAAACAGCATGTATATATAGCAGACCTTTGCTTTGTTCACCACAAAAAATGATAGTAATAATAGATTTTCATTAAATCCAGGAACTTACAAATTTTGACACCAGTGCCACATGGTGCTACAGAATACCAGGTACCATGAGTATATATCTCTCCCTATAAAATTATTGAGATGTAGTTAGATGGATTGATGATAGGTCACTGACTAACCGAAGCTAAGCAAGATTTCTGAGGTTGAGATTTTGCGAGTCAAGCCCCTATCTTCTCTAAGTATGTGTGCTGGCTTCTGTCACATGGCCTGGCTCATAGAAGAGCATCTGTATATTTGAAAGCAAACTTGTGGCTCCCGGTTCCTCACGCCCTCTCTACTTTACAAGTCTCTATCGGGCATTCCTTCTCTTTTCACTAACGATGGATTGGTCCTCTGAAAAGGTATATCCCCTCCTCCCCTCCTGAAAAAAATTCAGCCAATTAATATGCTCACTTAGCAAACACCAAATGCTTGATGAACGTACAGGAGAGACAAGTCGATACAGGGATAAAAGATGGTAGGGACACTGGGTGGGTACATTTTATTAAAACAACATACGTCTTTCATTTTAGTGACCGCAATCCGGATTTTGTATAGAGTTAACATTAGACTTCACTCTATTTCAAAATAATTAAGAACCATTTTGCTTCCACACAGGCGAAAGTTTTATGGAAACACATTCACACATACACCCTAGAGTTCACTAACATTTTCACTCACTGGTCATTGGATTACTTGGGGCTCCTACGATTTCTTCTCTACCAGAATTTGACACAAATTAAAATGGCACATTGCTCCCAAATTAACAAACTGATATCACTATTTGATGAAAAAACAACAATTCCACATTTAAGAGACTGCTCTCCTCATACTTATTTGGAGAAAATTTCAGTGAGGACACCACTCAATTTTGAATTATTTCATGAGATTGTGTACCACTATCCAAACTCAAAGCACCAAAGAGCATGTTTATATGAATTTTCATAATGCAACACCTCCATTCAATGGAGATAGCACTGCCATCTCCTCTAGATCACCTTGATTTTTCACTTAAGTGTACACCTATCTGAATCGAGACTCCCATCACCTACTGCACTGTCTGAGGGCTCCTGCTTGATGCTGGAGGCCACTGTGCCACAGACAGAGTGTAGGCGAGTAAGTGCCCCCACAATCAGACCTTGGCCAATAACCAGTGGGAGTGGTGTATCAATACCCCAAACCCCTTGCCCCTCAGATGTCTCAGATGGGCTGGCTCTGCGGTGTCCATTTCCTGTGGTTGTAGGTGGCTTGCTACCTGCATTCCCTGCCTGCCCACTTCTCATTCCCTTTCTTTCTCTGCCCAAGAAAATTACTTGCACTTGAATCTTTGTCTGGTCTCCTCTGGGGAACCAAAAAAAAAAAAAAAAAAGCACCAAAGCCACACACTCAGCCTTTCTTAACTGCAGAAACTCAAGCACAATTACTGCATGTCTAATTTTACTTCCCAAATCCAAACCTATTTTTAGTCTGTTTTGAACAAATCTATTTTAAAATGGCATGAAGGCCTTGGGGAACTATATGAAAAGTGAAAGTGAAAGTCGCCCAGTCGTGTCCGACTTTTTGTGATCCCATGGACAATATAGTCCATGGAATTCTCCAGGCCAGAATACCAGAGTGGGTAGCTTTTCCCTTCTCCAGGGGATCTTCCCAACCCAGGGATTGAACCCAGGTTTCCGGCATTGCTGGCAGATTCTTTACCAGATGAGCCACAAGGGAAGCCCAAGAATACTGGAGTCGGTAGCCTATCCCTTCTCCAGGGGATGTTTCTAACCCAGGGATTGAACCAGGGTCTCCTGCATTGCAAGTGGATTCTTTACCAACTGAACTATGAGGGAAGCCCTGGGGAACTATATACAAAACATAATTAAAATCTGCAGCATCCATATAGATTTTGAAAAGCCTAAATCATCCTCATAGTCATTAAAAGTATAATCTGAGTGGCTTGGTGTTGTTCAGTTGCTAAGTCGTGTCTGACTCTTCATGATCCCACAAACTACAGCACACCAGGCTTCCCTGTCTTTCATTATCTCCTGGGGTTTGCCTCAAATTCACATCCACTGAGTCGGTGATGCTATCTAACCATCTCATCCTCTGTTTCCCCTGCTCCTCTTGTCCTCAGTCTTTCCCAGCATCAGGGTCTTTTGGGGTGTGTGTGAATTTCCTTGGTAATATGTTCCCATTCTCTCCTTTCCCTGAAGTAACCAGAAGGCTGTCTGCCCCTTTAGGGGGCAGAAACAATTTGTAGCGGGGTTGCATGAATGAGTAGCATTGGGTCAAAACAACTATTTTTGAGTCAAATACTAAATATTAGGAAATGAAAGCATTTTAAAACCTCCAGATAAGAATGATTCTCTTCCAGTTTTCAATGTTTCCAGTTTCAGTGCTGTGTCTGGAGGGGAATTAATTGTGTAACCATTTTACAGATTTCTGCAATGATCCATTCTCAAATTAGCTTAGAGGAAGTTTCTGTATTTTTAAATAAGTAGCTTTTAATATACATAGCAAGAGTAAAAGGCTAATTGCTGCAACCTGCAAAGCCTGGGCAAGGTTGTCTAGAAGCATCAGGGGATTCAGAGACTTGTTGGGGCCATTCAGCCTCTAAAAAGCCACCCACATCCAACAGCACCATAGCAAGTCTGAAGTTAGGCATCTTAATTCATTTTAAGGTCAAGATCTAATGCTGAGGCTGTCCCAAACGAGTGGGAAAAATAGTTTGAAACAGTGAAGAGACTTCTAATGAACAGAAGAATGTGAGTCAATGAGAACAAACAACAAAGGGCTAAGAAGTTCTACCTTGAAATGGAACAACATGAACTGAAAGCGGTCTGAAAGTTCAACCAACATCCTCCTTGAACAGCACGAATACACTGACATGCCGAGGTATCCTCACGGACGGCTTGTGACCTAGAATGTCCCCAGTTCTGCTCCACGTCTTCCGCACCATCAGCCATGCCATCAGCCACCACTAGAAGAGTCCATGGCATCTTCTCTACTGATGCCCATCAAAGTGATGGCAACCGTCCCAAGCCTCAACTATGTTCCCAGAACTCTGAAGCCTATTTGCTGTTTCAAAACACATGTTCAGGCATTGTTCCTACCCCTGGTAGTGCTGCCTCAACTCCTGTCAGTTTATCCTTGCTTCAGAAATGTCCTCAAACTGGCAGTGATGTTACCAAAGGCAGTGAGGAGCCTTTAAGAACTTTGGTTGCATCTGTGGTGGGTGATGATGCCGGGACTCTTCATAAAAGGTGGGACTTCATCCAGAGTCTCTGGGAATGTCTCTAGATATGACGTTCTAAATCCAGAAATAAATCCTAAGACTAGTCTAAGTCCTTCCCTGATCTTTAACAAATTAACAATATTCATAATCACTAACAGCCACTGCACATAACACAAGGGTCTTCTTTGTATTTAACCTACCAATTATCCCATTTCATCCATGACGCTCTGAGGTGGGTGCCATTAAAGCTAAGTGACAAGATATTTCCCTGGTCATTCCATCTTTCTCAAATGATCTAAATATCTGGCCTGGGTGGTTCTCTCTTAGGCTCCAGATACAAAGTTGTCATCTCTTCTTCGGGGCCCCCACACCCTGAGCCTGAACACAAACACACTGAGAGAAGAACTCGTTCTCTTCCATCCCACGCTTTCTGATTCCTCAGTAAACTCAGCAAACAGTATTCAACACAGCAGGTGTCCAGACCACAAAGGGAGGTCTTACCCTACGCCCTCTGCCCTTCCGTACACCGCACCTCCGTGTAGTCACCATGTCTCCTTTCCTCCCCAGGAGGACTGCTTTAATGTAGCCCATCATCATTCCCTGCCTGGATCATCCCATCAACCTTGTACTAGACTCCTGACCTCTCCTCTGCCTCAAACCTCTAAATTGTTTAGGCCATGCCTCTGATTGAGATTATCGATGGCTCTCTAGAGACATCAGAGAAATCATCTCAGCCTCCTAACATCCTGAGACAAAGTCCCATGCTGGTTTGGCCCCTGCCTGCCTTTTCTGGTCCATTTTTCACTCCTACCCTCTCTTTTGTCCTGACGGATAACAAGTGCTACTGTCCTATGATGTCCACATCGTGTATTCCATCTTTTGGAACCCCTGTTTCCATCCTTCAATATCCAGTGGGTAACCACCACCTCCAGTAAGCCTTCCTGAACTTGTCCTACCCACACCCAACACCACAACACAGAAGCCCATCATTGCCTTAGACACCCTGTGGTGAATGAGCAGTCTTTCTTCCTAATAAGAGACCAAATACCTTGTCTCCTTCCTCTGCAAGCCCAGGGCTTATCACAGTGCTTGGCACACATTGTGGAATGAATGATGAATAAGGTGGAATTCTCCTGCCATAAATATAAGGCATCTATAACCTTCCATTTCCTAAACAATCTGAAAACTGTTATGTTCACCTGTCCCCAAGTGAACATATTATGAATATATGAATATATTAAGCATATTAAGTATAATATAAATATATTAAATATAATATATTAAGATGAACAAATATGAATATAAGCATATTCATATTTAATAGTTAAATTGAATTTCCACTTGTGCTTTGAAAAATAGGGTAATTATAGTCTTTCAACTATAGTCATGGTTGGATCAGCTTTGAGACCAGTTGTGATGGGACCCAGTCCCTGAACCTTCTGTGCTTAGGGCAATTTTAATAAATCATTCCTTGGTTATCCTGGGAAAACTGAAACCTCACTCTCAAAGCTCCAACCCAAATCTATTTTTTCCATCCTTCTGTACTGTCTAATCATGTCTGTTCTGATGCTGAGTGTGTTTGAATTATGCTTCTCTCACCACCACATCAGCCCAACTGAACCTCAACATATGCTAGCAGAAACAACAGATAAACGCTAGGAGAAAAACGACAAGAGAAGAACCACAAAGCCTGATAATCCAAAATGAAAAACAGCCCAGCAAGAATTTTCCTGCAAAACAGGAAAAGAATCTTGAGACGTGGTGAATGGCACATTAGAGTCAGACCCAGGAGTATCCCTGGAGAAGTCATAATTCTAGCATACCTCCAGAGATGGACTAAGACTTTGTGCTGGAGATCTGAAAATGCCCAGCCTGGGCAGAAGGGAAGTATCAGCCTTCAGGGAGAAGTGGACTCAGGAAATTGAAGCCCATATGGGTACAGCACTCCAGTAGCCATCTGTAACAGGAGAAACTCCATAAAAGTGAAGGACTGACAATGATTGAAGGCAAGTTAATTTCGAGATCTTTGATGACACAGCCCAGAAAACCAGGTAGCCTATCACTTCCAGCTAGAACTGGAAGAGGAGTTTTACTAGCATGAAGGACAGAAGTGAAGATTGTATAGGGGTAATGGAGATGATCCTGTCTGGCATGGAATCAAAACCAGAGCCAAATGATTCACAGGCAGAGAATAAAGCCAACCAGCACCTGGGGAGCCTGGTGGGATGCCGTCTATGGGGTCGCACAGAGTCGGACACGACGGAAGTGACTTAGCAGCAGCAGCAGCACCTGGGATGTGGCAGGCAGACAGTGCAGTCACATCCTGGGGAGGGTTTCAGGGCAAGGGGTCTGCTGCAGGCAAGATTAATAGTGATGAACTTCTCTGCAGAAGTCCAAGAGTAGGTGTCAGCCCAACCATGCAGAGATCCTCTTTCAATTCTCACTTTGCTATCAAGCATGGGGAGCTGGAACTTTCCTGGTGGTGCAGGGGATGAGAATTGCCTGCCAGTGCAGGGGACATGGGTTGGATCCCTGGCCCAGGAAAATTCCATATGCCATGGAGCAACTGAGCTCGTGTGTCACAACTACTGAGCCTGTGCTCTGGAGCCCAGTAACTGCAGCTACTGGGCCTGTGCACCTCAACAGCTGATGCCCAAGGGCCTAGAGCCTGTGCTCCCCACAAGGGAAGCCGCTGCAAGGAGTATCCCCTGCTCACAACAATTAGAGAAAGCCTGCATGCAGCAGTGAAGACCCAGCACAGTCAAAAACAAATCAAAATAAGACATGAAATGTATTTATTTATTTTTATCAGAGGGTAATTGCTTTATAGCGCTGTGCTGCTGCTAAGTCACTTCAGTCGTGTCCGACTCTGCATGACCCCATAGACGGCAGCCCACCAGGCTCCACCATCCCTGGGATTCTCCAGGCAAGAACACTGGAGTGGGTTGCCATGTCCTTCTCCAACACATGCATACATGCTAAGTTGCTTCAGTCACGTTCTACTCTGTGCGACCCTATGGACAGCAGCCCACCAGGCTCCTCTGTCCACAGGATCCTCCAGGCAAGAATACTGGAGTGGGTTGCCATTGCCTTCTCCACAGCGTTATGCTGGTCTCTGCCAAATAACAATGTGCATCAGTCCTAATTAGATATACCCCCCGTCTTTTGCCTTCCACCCCCATCCCACCCCTGTAGCTCATCACAGAGTGCTAGGCTGGGGTCCCCGTGTCATATAGCAGCTTCCCGCCAGCTATATATTAATATTTCACACAGAGAGTGCATATATGTCAATGCTGCTTTCTCAGTTTGTTCTGCCCTCTCCCTCCCCTGCTGTGTCCACAAGTCCATTCTCAAAAGAAGAAAAAGGAATGAGGAGCTGACCTCATGGGCCACAGATCACAGCAGGCAGAGCTGGGCACCAGGGAGGCTGCCTGCCCCCTGCACACAGCCAATGCCAGCTTTACTCTTTGTCCCACAGTCCGCCCAGAACCCTGCCAACCTGTTTTATTCCACTTAATTAACTAAATTTGTTTTCAGTCATTTCTGGCTTAAAAGAGCTTCTTTTGGGAATGTTTCACTTAAATTCAGGTATTATTGTCCTTTTACACTACAGTTTGATATTTCCATCTTAGAGGGTCCTCCTGCTTCTCACAGGCAAGGTCAGCAGCAAGACAAAGAAGCAGCAAAGACAAGTTTTTTGGGGGTGGGGGATGGTGATTCCTCACACCCTGTACATCTCAAAATAGGGGTTACAAAAATCTCAGCAAAGGAAAGCGGCAAAGTTACTTAACAAAAACAGGAAATGTGCTAAAAACAGGAAGGTATACCATTTTATTTTTAAAGCCAGAAATAAGAATTATCCGGCAAGAACATAAAAAGTTCACTTTTTTTTTCTTTTTGCACTAAGATATGGGTTTATCGGTTTGGTAAAAATCTTTGGAAACTTAATAAAAATGTTAACACCCACAATGCTGCGTCTCACCAGAATCCCGAGTGTCTGACTACTGGTTCTTTAAGATGCATCAACCCTTCAAACTTTGCAATCCTTTGATCTATTCCAACAATCTTCCACTCCTGTTGCCTTTAAGTGCACTGCGAGGTGTCAGACAATTCACTTTCTATATGCACAATATATGTTTTGTTGTTTTAATGTTGCATAGGATATACTTAGTGATAGTGATCCCAATTTATAAAATCCAACCGTAAGTAGTGATGCCAAAGCAAACAGCTCACCTGTGTGGACACTGAGAGGAACGGCGCAACCCATACCTTGAACACATGATCCAATGCTCCCGCCCACAGGTAATGCCCTGCTGGGTGGCTGGCCTGTTCCCATTTACGCCAACTGTAAAATAAACTGCTATTTCAGAGTTTTTCAAATGTATAAAAAATAGGAAATACAGTGAGCTCCCGAAGTAACTGGAGGACTTGGGTATGGGAGAAAAAGATCAGAGGAGTGATGTTTATTTTTGCTCTTCAGAATAAAAGAATAAAGAGATTGCAGAAGAATCTTTGAAATTTAATACTTGTTCAATGTTTTTGTTTGTCACTTTAGGTTAGGTGCTTGGCATTCATTTTATTTAGTTTTCATCTGCCAGAAGGTGGGTATAATGAAAGTGACTTCCTCAAGGTCAAGAATAGGAATGAGCTGGATTCAAACTCTGGCTTTTCTGTAAAGATACTCAAGACCAGTGGCTTGTGCTTGAAAGCCTGGCTCATCACTGCAAGGCTAGTGGAGTCTAGAATGAAGAGTGACACCCTCCTTCCATCCCTCAGTTGCTCAGGGGTCTAAAGCACAGCCACAAACAGTAACAGTTTGACAAAGCCGTAAGGGCAGTGGCCAGGAACCCATGCACGGATGACACCATGTGGATTATCAGCCTCTGCCTCTGTCCTCTGCTAATGTTATTCATTTCTGGGTAAAATAGATTTCCCACTTTTCTTTGTCATTTTCAACAGGGTTGCTAACAGGCAGATTCCACTGTATGAAGACAGCCTCACCCAAAATGGAAGCAAAGCCATTAAAATCGGGGAGGATTGGATTTAAATCCCAGCTATGTAATCCTCAGTTCAGTTCAGTTCAGTAGCTCAATCATGTCCAACTCTTTGCGACCCCATGAATCGCAGATTAATTTCCAAAAACCTCTATCTTCTCATCAGTAGACTAGATCACTGTGAATACCTTTTGTGATTATTATTATATCTTTTGTGATTATTGAGAAGCTTAAATGGGTTAACATCTTATAGATCTAAACACAATGGCTGATAAAGAAAGAACATTGTACGTTAATAAGGAAATAACCCTTCTTGTTTACATTCAAATGCTTTTAGAGGATACTGGAAAAAGAAAAAAGGAGGTTTGATGATAAGCAATTGTATGCATCTCCTTAGCCATCTACCTTTATAAAGGCAGGAAGGACCAAATAAAATCTCAAGTAAGGCAATCTCTTTAGTAATATCTATATAAATAAGCCAAAACATAACACTGCGATGTTGGCGTGCCAATCTAAGACCTAAATCAGGAGCAAACACAACTGTCATCATAACTAGCAAATCTGGAAGGATGGGAGCAGATGGAAAAGTTTAAATCCATTAATTTCTGACTGTCTACCAACACACAGAGTACAACAGGGTCAGTGTGCCTGTCATTTTAATACAGCCAAATGGCCCCAGGACCTGTCCTGTCATACTAATAAAGTAGGTACAGGTTAATTCTAGTAAAAAAAAAAAAAATCTTCCTTTTCAATGGACAGTTTAGGAGATGCAGCTGGATATCCCGCTCCCCCCCTTTTTTGCCACAGGGAAAATGATCTCTTCCCCTCATAAATGACAATCCCTTTGCAGCTATCCCCAGCCTGGAATTTGAGACCATGCTCTACCTAGATGCACAGAACAGAACATACAGGAGTCAGAGCTTGGTTGCAGGGTGACAGGCTTCTCAGGCAGCTTGTCTGTGCCATTTTATTAGTCAGTGATAAGTGAATGCATTAGACACTCTTCTTTCAAAAGAGTCTGTCCTATTTTCTTCAGCCAGAAACATAGGATGCTTACATTTCTAAAATTTTCTTTTCTGCATTCACTCTTGTCTAGCGGCACATTCTAGGGAACATTATAAAAATGACTACAAGAAGCTATCCTTTCTGTTCATTTTCTTCTCCAGTGTTAGAACTTCTGTGATTATAATTCCACTGCTCGTGATGAAGAGCTAAAAGTCATAGTCATAGAGGAGTATTTCTTCTGTAGAACATGGGGTCTGCAGTCTCTATTTTGCTCTGTGTCCTAAGAATCTGTCTTTTAATGCTACTTCTGAAAGAGCATCATTGCAAAAGATGCTTCTTGTGGAGTCTCGAGCTTAATCAACTGCCCGTGATTCTGCAGTCCTTAATGGGAAAAGATAGAGATAACGTAATGAGTATTATGCAAAGCTAGACAAAAGGGAGGCAGCGGAACCCCATCAGCCACCATTATCTCCCAGAAGAGTCGACACAATAGAGGCAGGCAATTAGATTAGAGCATTTTCTTAACTAGGCCAGAAGTAAAATCCAGGGGACAAGATAATGTTTGGATTTGGGTAGCAGCCAAGAGACGAGAATCCTAAGCCATCATGGTGGAATCTTGCTGTATCTGTGTTTGTTAGACTCTAGAACTTGGAATAAGACTGACTCTTCTTGGAATGAAAGCACCAGGAACTATTTACTAAAGTAGCGAAGGAACCCATCGTGCTGTGGCCTGAATCTCACCAATATCCACTGTTTGGGAAAATCTACTTACGCAGTCAGGTATCATGAAGTTAGCTCACTGCGGGAAGAATGGAAACTTGTGTCTGGTGGGGAGCAGGGAGGTTAGATATTGAATTCAAAGAGGCAAGAGAAGACCTGCTGGGGAAGATGTTCAAGAAACAGCCACGATCTGCACACAAGTGTGCTCACACACAGACTTACACAGAACATCGCGTGGGTAGGTAGGATGCAATATCCCCACAGCACGCCTGGCTCCCAGGTACTGCTCAGAGCCTATACACATTGTCTAGCAACTGTTCCCACTGCCAGATTTAGCACTCTGCCTACAATAGATGCAGAAATGAAGTTGTTTAGAAGCAATTACAAAGCCATATTTCAACCAGAACAAATGAACACAGCACAAGCTTAGCATGTAAATGCCGAGGGGGGTCACAGCATGAAGGAATAATCAGAGTCAGATTGAATTAATCATGAGCAAGTGCAACAGGATGAGGGCCAGCATGTTAATTCCCTCGGGGCTGTGAGCAGTGCTACCCTACCAAGAGGGCCGTGGGGTCCTCCCTGCTGTCAATCAACAGCAACAGGACAGACAGGCACCCAGTAGGCACTTGGACAGTGCTTAGGATGCCTAATGACAATCATGCAAAGCAGACCATAGGTATTTAAACAGTAGCCCGAGCATGTAGCCACGCCAGCTAGTGATGACACAATATTGCATGGAAGAGGCAGTGCGCCAGTGGGAAATCCCCAGAGCACAGAGTCCGAGGGCAAGATTCCAGTCCTGACTCTGTCACTGACTTAGCCATGTTCCCTGCGGGCAGCTTTTAATTTGTAAATTCTTTGAGACTTAGCTACCTCACCTGCAAAATGAAACATCAGTATCTACGTTAACAAGATGCAATTTAAAAGTACATATCTGGCACTGAGCGGGCTCTCAACAAATGACCAGTGTGCTCTTGGATGCACAGATTGAAGCGTATCTATTAGGATGTAGAGTGGAGACCATGGTCCAAGGGTATTAGGATACCCAGGGGCCAGAATGGCTACTGCTTTTTTCTCCCCTGTCTCCTCCAAGGGAGAGGACAGGCCAGGCCAGAGAAGCAATAATCTTCACTGGTCCAGTGGCAGTTCATTGCCAACACGAGTTGAAGGGATGGAACACGTGCTGATTTAGCTCAGGATGTATTTCTGGTCACCTCCAAATCCAAGTCATGTGGTAAGTGCAAACACTTAAAATACCTTTGAAGACAAAGATGCCAACACCCGTGGTACCAACGGTGGGGTGAATGGTAGCCCCCAAGGATATGTGCAACTGAAGCCTGTGGATATGGCCAATTTGAAAATAGAACACTTACAAAGATTGTTTAATATCTAGAGATGGTATCATCCTGGATTACCTCAGTTCAGTTCAGTTCAGTTGCTCAGTCGTGTCCAATTCTTTGTGACCCCATGAATCGCAGCACGCCAGGCCTCCCTGTCCATCACCATCTCCCGGAGTTCACTCAAACTCATGTCCATTGAGTCAGTGAGGCCATCCAGCCATCTCATCCTCTGTCGTCCCCTTCTCCTCCTGCCCCCAATCCCTCCCAGCATCAGGGTCTTTTCCAATGAGTCAACTCTTCACATGAGGTGGCCAAAATACTGGAGTTTCAGCTTTAGCATCATTCCTTCCAAAGAAATCCCAGGGCTGTTCTCCTTCACAATGGATTGGTTGGATCTCCTTGCCGTCCAAGGGACTCTCAAGAGTCTTCTCCAACACCACAGTTCAAAAGCATCAATTCTTCGGCGCTCAGCTTTCTTCACAGTCCAACTCTCACATCCATATATGACTACTGGATAAACCATAGCCTTGATCTGTCAGCCTTAAATTCAGTGAAAAAAGTCTTTATAAGACAGAAAAGAAACAGACAGGGCAAGACCATGTGAAGTCAAAGGCAGAGATGAGAGCTTGCAGCCACAAACCAGGGATTGTCAGCAACCATGAGGAGCAGTTAGGAGACACGAGGGGCAGACACATTTTCAGATCCTCCAGAAGAAATTAACCCTGCTGATTTTGGACTCTGGGCTTCATAAACTGTAAAAGAATACATTTTTGTGGTTTTAAGCCTCCTGCTTTGTGGGAATCAGTTGCAGCAGCCCAAGGCAACTATGACAGCACCCACTTAGGAGGGGAAGGGATGAAGTGGCAATGATTGTGGGCAAAGAGAATGGGCCTCCCTGGAAATCTGTGTTCAGTCTGCCCACATTACTCTTGGGTTATGAGCTTAGATATGGTCTATGTGAAAGAAAACTTTTTTACAAAAATAATTAGTTAGTTATTTTTGGCTATCCTGGGTCTTTTTTTTTTTTCTGTGTAGGCTTTTTCTCTAGTTGTGGCAAGTGAGGCTACTCTTCAACACAGTTCTCAGGGTTCTCACTGTGGTGTCCCCCTTGTTGCAGAGCATGGGCTCTTGAGCACGTAGGCCTTCTCGAGTTGTGGCACATGGGCCCCATGGCTGGGGCTGCCAGGCTCTAGAGCACAGCCTTACTAATTATGGCACAAAAGCTTAGCTGCTCTGCAACATGTGGGATCTTTCGGGATCAGGGATCGAACCCATGTCTCTTGCACTGGCAGGAGGGTTCCTTACCACTGAGCCACCAGGAAAGCCGTAAAGAAAACTTTTACCATAAATTTGCAATAAGAGTGTCCTGTGTTTCAGGTATTCCCAGGAGTGCTAGAAAAGGAGAGACAAGAAACATTTCACACGGCAGTATTCCATGAAATTCAGTACCTGGGGGGAATCTGTAGACAACTGCACAGATTATGATGCTAGAGAAGGAAGTAATGGTGCCTGTAGTGGCTTTCTGGCTGTGGACTGAGTATCTTGTGGCCAATCTGACTCCTGAGAGGGTGGGTGAGGGACTTAGAACCCACTATATCCATTTGTGACTGTAATTATGTTAATTTATATTGCAATGGTCTAGCCCCTGCTGATCCTTTATGAAAGACTTTAGAAGTCAAGGATTCCATAAAGCAGTGCAATTAAGCCAATAACATAAGTAGCAATTGGGAGTTGCAGGTATTGATACCACCCATCTACCTCCCTTCATCCCAAAAGGGCACAAACCTAAGGCATCCCTGAGACTGACAAGTGGCACAAGAATCAGCTATCTTGCTCCCTTTTCACTCACATGGGCCAGATTCCATGAGGGTTCCTGGGGACAATTTGGATCCTTATTTCTCTCTATTTCAAATTAACTCAGAGAAGCATATGGATGGCTGTATTGCACTGCCTCTGGGCATTTTAGACTGATAATGTGTTCCAGTGTAGTCAAATGCATCTTCAATATTGTTGTGAGCTGATGGAAAGGAATTATGCACATTTTTTAAATTTGGCAAGACAAATAGAAGCTTATTTCCCAGTTCTGACACAATGGGTTTCCCTTATGCCTTGTTTTCTCCAAATCTCGTTTCAGAAAACAAAGATGCCATTAACAAGCTCCCCATGGTTCTTCCTTCCCTCACCTGGCCCATCTCACTTCCTCTCCTTCTTTCCTTCCTGCTGTTCAAAGACAGAACAGCCTGGAAGGAGTGTAATTAATGAGCTCCATCTCTGAGCAGCTGGGGGTGGGTAGACCATGGGAGCCAGAAAGCAGAATGCAATTATCAAGGGGAGGATTTCAGTCCGTTTGTTCATCTGCCTTTCTGATTCTGGAGGGGCAGTGAAAGGACAGCAGGATGGACTGGGGCCATCACCCTGCAGGGCATAAGAGAAGCAGAAGAAGAGCCCAGGGTGGGCAACAGCGCCACGGAAGGGCACCGACGAAAGGATGCAAGGGACTTTCAGGGAGCAGCAGAAGAAAAAGGCAAAAATGAGATTAACCTTGAAAAATAAGCATTCCTGGAAGAAGTAGCAAGTCAAGTAAAGGGAAAGGAGAAGAGTAAGAACTGAAGAAAAGCAACTCAACACAAGCAAAGGTGTCAAGAATCACACGGGATTTCAAAAAGCTTAAGACAGCAGAGAAGGGGAACGAGATGAGGACCATAAAGAGTATAGTGGGGTCAACGACGCAAAAGGCTTACGATTTTTAAATTTGGTAGCCTGTGAGGGAGGAATGGTATCAGGCGGCTATTTCTGCAAAACAAAACATTCCCAAGGAAATCAGCGGTTTTAAGAAACAACGATCATTTATTCTTGTCTGTGTGGGTCACCTGCTGGCTGGTTCACCTGGGTTGGGCTTGCCCGGGAATCTCTGCTCTGAGCTGTGGGTCCAGCCAGACTTGGCTCCCTAGCACAGATTGCTCTCAGGTTGGTTTTGCCACACGTGCTTCCTCAAGGACCATGATGAGACAGATACTATCTACCCAGAGCAAGGAGTTTCTCTGGCAATGGTGGAGGCTCAAGTTCTGAGCCATTTCAAGCTTCTGTTTACACGACATCTGCTAATATACTGTTGACAAAATCTTGCCTTACTACCAAGTACAAAACTAATATGTAAGAAAATTTACTTGTCTCCTGGAGGTGGTAGCGAGGGAGTACGCAGTGGAAGAATGTTCTAATCAGTGATAGAAGTGAATGAGCGAGAATAATCATGAAGTTATCACAAGAGGGCTCTCGGACTGTGGCAAGATTGACTGACAGACAGAAACACACATATAATAGAACAAAGATACAACTTTATACGATATGTATTTGCAAAGCCCAAGAACATCATGCCCTGGAACCATGATGTGAAGTGGAGGATTTCCACTTTCCTCCTCTCTGATTAACTTGTTTTGGACAAACATGTGGCCATGTTAAGATAAGTCAACTGAGGATCAGGTCATACCAAAATATCATATTACATAATTCTTTTTCCACTCATGCTGTTTATTCAATTCAGTCTCTGAGTATCAATTTTAATCAGCAAACACATTTTCAATGACATGCAAATTAATGTATCACGTAGAATGGGGAAGTTGGCTTATGGAAATATTTTAGTAGGCATGACGTGTGAGATTCATAAGACTGCAAAACAAACTACAGTAGAGTATAATCAAGGCAGAGATGTGCAAAAGAAAATGGTCAAAGGCTTGAAAATATTGAGCCACGGGGTCACTGTGAATAGAAAGAGGGGAGAACATCCCTGAAGTTTTCCCTAATAAATGAAATTAGGGAAAAGTCAATATAATCAAGTTATACCAGTATTTCTCATGGATATGCCAAATTAATATAACTCAAAGTAGGTCAGAAGGCAGCACACCATAGTTTCAGCTTAGTTGCAGAATGAACATTTAGTCTGACACATTACTTCAGTTTCTTGTGTCTTATTTTCCGATTTTTGAAATAAAGTCCTTCTACTATTTAAACTGTAACCTTCCTTCTGGCTTCTGCACCCAAGTTTTAATTAAGCATATACTTGTAACTTGATATTTGGTGGTGCTAAGATGAAGATGTGACAGTTCTGTTCTCAAGGGGCCTAGAACCTAGCGGGGTGGAGTGGGACATAAAATACATCATATGAATTAAATGTGGCAAGTGTCATGTAGAGAAATGTTTTGGAGACCTTGGGAGGATAGAGAAGAAGGAAGTCCAAGGTCATATGCAGGTTGAAACTTGCACTGAGTCTTCAAAGATTGATGGCAACTAGGGCTTTCCTGATAGCTCAGTTGGTAAAGAATCTGCCTGCAATGCAGGAGACCCCAGTTTGATTCCTGGGTCAGGAAGATCCCCTGGAGAAGGGATAGGTTACCCACTCCAGTAATCTTGGGCTTCCCTTGTGGCTCAGCTAGTCAAGAATCTGCCTGCAATGTGGGAGACCTGGGTTCAATCCCTGGGTTGGGAAGATCCCCTAGAGAAGGGAAAGGCTACCCACTCCAGTATTCTGGTCTGGAGAATTCCATGGACTGTATAGTCCATGGGGTCACAAAGAGTTAGACATGACTGAGCGACTTTCACTTTCAAAGAAATGTTTCAATCAACTGAAGTGGGGGAAAGCAAGCATTCCAGGTGAAGGCAGAAACAACACAGGAATGGAGGTAGGAGAAGGCCCATTTGTGGATGTGTGTGGAAAACCAGTTGTAGAGTCTGAATCAGGGATGAGCCTAGAAAGAAGCTGAGGGCTCTGCTCAAGAGTCAATAGTGAGACACTGAGGAATTCTCCGTGAAAAAGTACCACTGTGGGTTTGCGTTTTTCCATGGCTCACATCATTGGAAGACAGATCTTCAGGGGTACAAAGCTGGAGGCAGAGAAACCAAGTAAGAAGCAATACAACAATGTTAATATAACATTCTCTTATAAATAAGAGAATATAAGAATCCAAGCAAAGGCACTGAAGTAGGGACAGGGAGAGGGAACAAGTCAGTAAATATTTGAGAAAAAAAATTAAAGGAGATTCAGTTCAGTTCAGTTCAGTCGCTCAGTTGTGTCCGACTCTTTGTGACCCCATGAATCGCAGCAAGCCAGGCCTCCCTGTCCATCACCATCTCCCGGAGTTCACTCAAACCCACGTCCATTGAGTTGGTGATGCCATCCAGCCATCTCATCCTCTGTTGTCCCCTTTTCCTTCTGCCCCCAATCCCTCCCAGCATCAGAGTCTTTTCCAATGAGTCAACTCTTCGCATGAGGTGGCCAAAGTACTGAGTTTCAGCTTTAGCATCATTCCTTCCAAAGAACACCCAGGGCTGATCTCCTTTAGAATGGACTGGTTGGATCTCCTTGCAGTCCAAGGGACTCTCAAGAGTCTTCTCCAACACCACAGTTCAAAAGCATCAATTCTTCAGCGCTCAGCTTTTTTCATAGTCCAACTCTCACATCCAAACATGACCACTGGAAAAACCATAGCCTTTATTGCTGCTACTGCTAAGTTGCTTCAGTCGTGTCCGACTCTGTGTGACCCCACAGATGGCAGCCCACCAGGCTCCACCATCCCTCTGATTCTTCAGGCAGGAACACTGGAGTGGGTTGCCATTTCCTTCTCCAATACATGAAAGCGAAAAGTGAAAGTGAAGTCGCTCAGTAAGTGTCCGACTCTTCGTGACCCCATGGACTGCAGCCTACCAGGCTCCTCCATCCATGGGATTTTCCAGGCAAGAGTACTGGAGTGGGGTGCCATTTCCTTCTCTGTAGCCTTGACTAGATGGACCTTTGTTGGCAAAGTAATGTCTCTGCTTTTCAATATACTATCTAGGTTGGTCTCAACTTTCCTTCCAAGGAGTAAGCGTCTTTTAATTTCATGGCTGCAGTCACCATCTACAGTGATTTTGGAGCCCAGAAAAATAAAGTCTGACACTGTTTCCACTGTTTCTCCATCTATTTCCCATGAAGTGATGGGACCAGATGCCATGATCTTCGTTTTTCTGAATGTTGAGATTAGCAGTTCATATTAGGACATGCTGGACTGACTTCTCAGTGGAGAATCCAAGAAGAGATACACATAAGCATTGTTATTTACTTGAGGTTGAGAGACAGGAAATCAAGATCCTTGAATTACATCAAGGACAAACATGGGCTTACAACTGGGACCTGTGCTTCTTAGTGGACCTCATGGGAGATGAGTTTCAGGAGGCTCTAGACAACAGTATCTATGTAATGAGAAATTCTAAGACATGTCTATTTCTTATATACAAAAGTTAGTATTAAAAAAAATTCTTATTTTTTGAATTATTTTTTATAGATTTTTTTTGGCCACACCCATGGTGTATGGGATCTTAGTTCCCCAATTAGGGATTGAACCAAGATCCCCTGAATTGGAAGTTTAGAGTCTTAACCACTGGACTGCCATGGAAGTCTCTCAAAAACATTGCTTTTAAATGAAAACCAAAGTATCAACAGATTTTTCCAAATTCACATTTTCAAGTGTACAAATTTTATGTGAGCTTTTACAATACAGTATTCTTGTTATTAGCTAGCAAATAACCGGTATTTTTATTTTATGTATTCCATCTGATTTTAATTTTGGAGCCTACCTAATGTTGATTTACTCCTGAGGAAATGTCACACACACACACACACACACACACACACCATCTTTCTGACTGAAGTTTTCTGAAATAGTCTATGCCCCACAGAAGAAAGAGAATTAATACTGTCTTTTCATGTTGCATCTTTCTCTGGCAAATATGGGAAACCATGAAAAAATAAAACCTATATTACAAAGAATGATGGCCCAAGACTGCAGAAGAAAGAATGCTCAAAGAGAGAAGGACCCACGACTTTCCACCCAGGCACATTTCCTCCTGATTCAAAGGAAATGAACACGCACAGGTCCTGCACTACATGTTTGTTGCCGTGCTGATAGACGAGAAAAGAAGTAGAAAGATTTAAGAGAACGAGGAAGGGTCTGAAAAGCCACACATACTGCCATGGGGGAAAATCACGCAACGTTTGCCTTTAGTTTCTAAGGTCAAAAATCACGTAAAGGAACATCTGGGAATAAAACAAAGGCCTTTTGCTGCTAAAATTACATCCACAGTCTACCATTTCTTCATTCTATTTCCTAAAGGGTCATGACTTAAAAATTTTCATGAACTATTAACATGTAAGAAGGGTGGATACTTGTAAAATATGTTGTGAGTTATTTCATCATAATTTTTGAGATCTCTAAGAGGAATATGCAAATCTAAGTTCCCAGTTTTAATGAGTTATCAGATATATGTATATGCAAAACTGATTCTCTTTGCTGTATGGCAGAAACACATTATAAATCAACTATATGCCAATAAAAATTTTAAAAGATAAGTAAAATGTTTAACAAAAAGAAGAGAAGACCCTAGAGTAAAGGCTTTGCTCTGCCATTGAGTCTAGACCTCTGACACTCCAGTAAAACCCCCAGAGGAGCCACGTCTTTCTGAGACTTTCCAGAAAGGCTGACAGTGGCTCAGAGGTGGTACACAGATTCTGTAGTACAACTCAGTAGAGTGGGTGGCAGTCTGTGGTTGGGCCCACAACTTGGCATGTCCCCTTCTATCTCTTGTCCTTTGGCATTTTCCTTCTGGATGGGGGAGCTCTGTGCTTCTCAAACCTGCTGCAGAACTGCCCATGGGGCATTTTACAAATAAAGCTGTTCAGGCTCTATTCCCAGACAGCTTTTCAGTGTTGGAGCACTTGCATTCTCCAAAAATAAAATGCATATAAAAAAATTCAATTGGTAGTTTTGTTGCACTGCCTGGGTTAAAAATCAGAAAGAGAAAAGATGGGAGTAAAGGAAGAATTTAAGAAAGAAACCAAATAAGCCCACTTGGATGGATCCTTACCCCTGTGTATTGAGACTGCTGCAAAATTCTGGGCAATACTGTCTGGGCCATTTCCTTTCCATTCCCATACCTAAACAGAAGCCCATGTGGTAAGCATACTCGCACAGTGGATCTGGTATGCCACATCTTGCCAATTTTAGGAGCAGTGGGATGCAGAAAGCTACCTTTAAGCAGGGCATCACAAAAAGCTGCCATCTAAATCTGAACTCTACTGGAATTCAGAGTTACATGCCAGGTTGGGGAACAGACGGAAACAGATGATGACAGCTGATTCTAGGTGAGCTCAGTTGCTCAGTCCCGTCTGATTCTTTGCGATTCCATGGACTGTAGTCCGCCAGATTCTAGGTACTGGTGAGTTATTCCAAAGAACCATTCCAGCAGCACATGTTGTTGAATCAACTCTGAAAACATTTAAAGACACTGTGTTTCCAGGAAAATCTTCAATGTTCTCTAAAGAGACTGCAGGTTGAACATCCACTGAAGAGTCATTTTTACTGCTGAAAGGACTCTCTCAGTTGAGAGGGAAGTTGGTGAAATTCTCTTCTATTTTCCCTTTATGCCAACTAGTTTATTGAATTATCAAATACCAGATGAACTGGTAAAAATTTCAGGCCTTCTGCATCTTTTATGCAATATTTAACCACCTTTAGTGGTCAAGGGTACTCCTACTTTCCTCCATTCAGATTGCAACTTGGAGAGGCTTGTTTTGTTTATTTCTTTCCCTAGAGCTTGATTTGATGTTTTGGATATGAATCAAAGAACATTAATGAGCATTTCAGTCTAAGCAAAGGATCTCTACGTATAATAATCACACGTCTTGAGCCAGACCTATTTGCAGTTATTTTCAGTTAGAAGTAGCTATAGGCTTTGAAAAAGACAACATAAATAAAGTCTCTCCCATCATACACCCACAACAGTGTAATTTTTAGACTGACATACAGTCAAGAAATAGATAAGATTTTTTTAAAAGAAAATGGCATTGGCTAAATTTTCTAGATTATATTTTTAAAGAAATAATCAATAAGAACTGCCAAAGGATGGCTGTTAATAGACCTGGTTCTTGTAGGAAGTAAGATGGCAGAGTTCCCAATGATAACTAGGTAGTTGGAGCAACTATCTTACGTAGAATCCACTTTCCTACCATTTATTCTTCTGTTTTCATTGTACAGACATTTTATCCTGGGTTCCTCTTA
Source organism: Ovis canadensis (assembly GCF_042477335.2). NCBI lineage: Eukaryota > Metazoa > Chordata > Mammalia > Artiodactyla > Bovidae > Ovis > Ovis canadensis. Next base: position 24,538,165 of record NC_091257.1, on the reverse strand, counting down.
TAAAAATCATTGATCACTAATCTCTCCTCGAGAAGCTTCTGCTTTTTGGATGCAACTATGAAAAGCCGCATGATAACTTGAAAAGGAAGCATATTATTTTAGTACATTCTTTGTAGTTCCCAGGCTAATAAAGAGCTCTCACTAGGTCTGCAAGTGTGAACCCAATAGTATAGTATAAAATGAAGAAGCTGTCACAGTTGGGATTCCCCTAAAAAGCTGACTCAGAAACTAAGACTTAGAGGCAATGGGATAGTGAAGAAGTGCTCTTGGGGTCAGAATCCCTAGAAGGGAAGTAAGGAAAGCAAAATTGGGCATAAAATTGAAATGGAGCTGTGATACAGTCTTGCAGTCTCAAAGGTCACAGACAACTCCACAGGGAGTCTGAAAGTAACAAGACCTTTCAGAAGGTTGAGTTGGAGCCATGGGGCCAAGGCTTTATTCCCCCAAGCTGCTGGGTCACTGAACATGCACCAACTAAACTGGGAGCATGGCCCTAGCTCTCTTTAGTGTGGCAGTGCCCGTAGGGGCTGGTAGCTGAGGCTTTCTACCCTACAGCATTCCCTACACTCTTAAGTGGGGGATCTGGGTGGTGTCTGCCTACATCTACGGTGTTATCTGTAGTGATTCAGTGATGACTGAAGAACCCAAATGGTTTAGGGTCATTTGTGAGCAAATTGACCTGGTCTGCCATGCTTTCCTTTAACAAAAAGTATGAATGAGTCAAGTTTGAGGGCTGGAAGAGTTGTTGCTTTGTTATTGCTAACTGGAGGGCTCAGAGCGAACCAACCAACAGCAAAGTCATCACCCATCGCTGGACATCAGGCCTTGAGGAACATTCCTCCAGGGGTAGGATAATATTGAAATCCAACAGTCAACTATTTAACTATACTTTTTATTACCAACTCCATAAGAACAAAGTGTGATTATATATTAGTACTTTTGCATGTAGCTGTGAATGTTAAATGTACTTTCTTCACTTCAACTGAGGTTTATTGACTGAGCATACATTGTTTGGAATGGGCACACACATTTTTTTTTTTTCTATTGCTTGAGCTTTCTGCAGAAGCAAAGAGCTTTCTACTTGTGGGCTCTCTAAGAAACACCCATGGAAGAGGTCCTGAGTGGTGTGAAAAGGTGGGTAATGCACAACTCGGACAGTCCAATGGCCAGCTTCTTTCCTAATGATGGGGGCTGGCAACTGGAAACCCAACAAGGCTGAGGATATTATTAATGAGTGTTCAACAGAAAGAAACAATGTGCATCCTGAACTGAGTTACCTTCATGTACTTAATCCCTGACTCAAAATTTTAAAAATTATCAATATATGTTTCTTATTGCTCTGTCATCCTGTGGTTATACAATCACATGAATGTGGGGCTGCCTGGCTGAACTGCCAAGTGATGGAGCTGGATGAGTGGAGTATTGACACACTTCGCATGAATGTATTAGAGGAGGGATAATCAATTGCAGAAAACTGAACCCTGGATTTTCCTTCCAAAAAAGATGGTCAGAATGTCAAGGTTTTTCCAGCAGTAATATCTTTTGAGCTCTTATGTTTATCTGTAAGCTCTCCTCTGCCACTGCACTCTTTCTGCAGATATCAGCATATTCTCCACCAACTGGTGATTGCTCGCATTAGCCTGTGGTATTCATCTCACGAGCTCATCAAGCCCCATTTGTCTCCTCTGAGCTTCTGATTTTTGAAAATGCCTTTACCTTCCTCCCCAGGCTGTTAACCACAGAGTTTCTGCAAAGACATTTTTCAGTATATTGGACATCACAAAACTATTTTGTCTTTGGTTAGACTTCCTGAAGCTCTCTGTGAAGTCACTTGCTGCTTTGTCATTAACAGAGCTAGAGGAAAAAGAAGAGGGGGGTGCTTGGGAAGGGTTTTTTCTCCCCTGGGTTTTACAAATAACTTTTTTGATAAAGATCAGAAGAAAATGATTAAAGGAGAACTGATAATGAGCAATGCAAAATTAAGATCAAATGTGCTTGTCTTGTGACTTGCTGGTTCGAACAACAAAATCAACAACAAAACTAATGAATCAAAGAGGAAGTTAAAACAGGCTACCAGAAACTTGCAAGAAGCCCACACGAATGGGTACTGAAGGCAGTGCAAATGAACTTGGGGATGGGGAGGAGGAGGAGGGTCCCCTAGAGGGACAGTGGCCCAGCCCACCCTGGCGTGAGAAGCATGAAGCCCAGGGCTTCTAGAATAATGAGGCTTAGATCTTGACTACCTGCAGAGCTTCCGTGTGATGGAAAGGAGACACCGTCGAGGTCGGCACATCGGCTCTGATTCACTGATTTTCCTCATCAGCTGTCTCTCATTCTTCTCACCTCTGAGCTGTCCCTCAGTTTGTGAGCATCACCCCAGACTTAGCAGCCAAAGGGAGAGACAGTGCCATTGAAAAGGTCTGCCAGCCCAGAGGGCATTCTGGAAAAGCCTTCAATGGAAAAGGCATCCGAGTTGGATACCTGGAGTTCCTGGATCTGTTGTGGTTCCGACATTCCTGGCTAAGCCCAAGTTTACAAGGGAGGCAGGTCTCCTGAATTGCATGTTATTTTTAAGAAGTAATTTTCATGCAATTCTGTGCAAATAAAGTGCCAATATAGAAATTTTAAAATTTAGACAGATTGGTTCTGACACTACTGCCAAGAATAGTGACATCGGTAAGGACTTTCGTGGTGCTGATTGCCAATTTTCTTTCATTTGCTTATTTGGGTCTCACTACGATCATCTGGTATTTCCAATTTGTGGATGAAGATGCAAAAATTCAGAGAGGTTAAGCAGTTTGCCCCAGACCACTCTCCTGGAGAAGATTTCCAACTGAGCAGAAAAGTTACCCCAGGCCAGTTCTATTCACATTGTCTCAGGTAAGGGATAAGGTTGAAGCCATCACAGGTCTGAATATTCAGGAATGATTTCAGTCGAAATAATGTAAACTGCTTTTGTATTCAGGCATCAAATCATGCATGCCAAACTTTGATTTGGAGACTAAGATCAGTGCAGAAGCATATGGCCCCATCTCTGGGAATTTTTTAAGTGGCTATTTCCTACATGCAATCCAACTATGCAGGAGCAGAGAGGAGGGCAAGCTTTTCTTGATATTTTATGTCAATAAAATGTCTTGATACTTTAAGTCATCAGATACAGTATCGCTTGCTATAATCTGGAATGTTGATTCCTATATAATGATCAAAACCTCAAATGGGATTTGAAGTTAAACTTCTTTCTTTCGCCAGCTGGTGCTTTTTGTAGGTGGTAAGCTACGGAAATGGGCATGGCAGCCTTCTGCCTTTACTCCCTGCTTCTCTTATTAACTTTCAGTTCTGATGCCATTTAGGTCAGAGAGGGGAGGATGAAGCACGGACGATGCAGAAGTTAGAGAAACAGGAAAGACGGTTTTGTGCTCTTGAGAACAGCTCCTCTTCAAACTAGTGTTTTTTTTTTTTTTTTTTTTTTTTTTTTTAATGAAGCCTCTTCGTGGATTCTTCGAAGACCCTCTGATCTCACACCCTCACAGGACACCTCCTACCTGTGGTAGCCTTTTTACAGGTGATGCGTTTCCTCTGGTACATAACTTGCTTCTCAGCTGGACCTAGGAATCTGGGATTATCTTCAGATTCTCTTTCCCCAGGTCTCCTCATGTCTCTGGACAGCCCCATTGGACAGAACCCAAGATAATTCCACTTTGTCATTTTTCAGTTTCTGGTCCATGGGTACCACCCTTGCATCCTTTGCCCTCTATAATAAACCAAATCCTAACAGAACAACTTTCTCTTTTTCTCCACAGTATGAGCTGCTAAAACATTTCCAACATCCTATATTATTTAAGTGGGCCAATATACTACTCCAATGCAAAAAAACAACACACAAAAGATCAGGCCAATATAGTCCTCAAATGCAAAAACCATGTATTTTTGAAGTTCTTGGAATAGTCTCATTGAAGATTTTCTTACTTAGGCTTGAGGCAAGAGGCAAATACTTCTCCCAGTATTTGGGGATGGGACTCACCACTAGAATCTATCTTAGAAAGTTTGTTTTCAAAACAAAAAACAACTTTTGACAATGCTTTTAGACTAACAGTATGGAGAAAGGGTTCAAGAATTCTTTAAGGGATCACAGGCTTCCTGTTTGAACTTTTTCAGGGTGAACACCATGGAATGTGGCATCACTGACCTATGTCTTCATGGGAATAGAGAGGGAAAAAGACCCATTTCAACACCTATTCCTCCAGGGAAATGTGTACTACCAGTAAGGGAACACACATATTCAGAGCATGCATTGAGCCCAGGATCTCAAGTCATGCTTTGGGGTTCTCAAAGCATTTAGGTCTATTTAACTCAAGAAAAGCTTCATGTTCTTGAAATTTCTAATAAGCAGGAGTACTCTGGCTTCATAAATCCTGTGTCATGCATGGGTTCTTTCGATGTAGGATGCACATATAATGAACCAAATCACTTAGAAAGCCCTTCTGTGAAAGTATACTGCAAATCACTGCAAGAGCCTGAAGGGCTAAGGGAGTCATTTCCAGTCATGGCTTTCAAGAACACTTATAATTTAAAGTAGCTCACGGAACGTTCTGGATTTCCCAAATAATGCATGTTATAAATGCCTTGCTATGGAAAAAGTTGACCGAGTCCACCACATTTGAGTCAGTGAGTCAATATCCTTCTTACTGAATACTTTCTCAAGGAGGCTGCCAAGCACCAAGACCTTGACCAGCTAACATGTGCGACTATCTGCCTCATTACTTCAGTGTTGACTGGTTCCAGCGAAGGCTACAATACATAGGCATCAGAACACCCAGCAAGGGAGGGTGTTCTGATCAGCCACCTCTGTTAAGACCTTTGCTCTCAGTCAATGACAATGAGGAGCTGGCCCTGGACATCACCCGCTAGCTCCCAAGCCAACAAGATGGCAGAACACAGGCAGTCATGACCAGCCCTTCTTGCTCTCCTTCAGATTATATCAGAGCTGGCTGACTAGTAGGGGGAACTTCCCTGATGGCTCACTGGGTAAAGAATCTGTCTGAAATGCAGGAGACACAGGAGATGTGGGTTTGATCCCTGGCTCAGGAAGATCCTCTGAAAGAGGAAATGGCAACCCATTCCAGTATTCTTGCCTGAAAAAGCTCATGGACAGGGTAACTTTGTGGGCTATAGCCCAAAGGATTGCAAAGAGTCAGACACGGCTGAGCGACTAAGCACCGCCTATTAATAGTTACTAAGCAGCGCCTATTAATAACTGGTAGGGATGAATGCAAGGGAGTTCTGGGCCCAAACGTCGTGGCTGCTCAGCTTTCTACCTGTTGTATGACTGCTCCAGGCTTCATTTTTACCATCAAGGATTGGAATAGAAACAGTACTTCCCCACAGATCAGTTGGGAGGACTGTGTAAGGAAATATACATAGGCAGCTCAGGAAAATGCTTACTCCATGCTGCATGTGACTTATTTTACACCTAAAATAGGTTATTTATGTTGGTACAGCTCAGGTCTTCCACTCTGAGTGGCTGACAACCATTGCCTTTGCTGGTGGGCCAAGTTATCGTTCACAAAGCACTTTCACACACATTACAGACAATCCAACCACCGCTAGATTTGAGTGCATGGCTTTACATTTTATTTTTAAGAAGTGAAATCATATTGAATTTGCAGCTTTGTATACTATGTACACTTTTTTCATATAATAGAATTTTAATATTCCTCACATCATTAAGTATATTTCAAAACAAGTTTTAAAAAGCTGCATTTTCCTTCCTATGGACATACTGACCTTCATTTTACTCATCCTCTGGTTGAGGACTAAGTATGCCATGTTTTTGTTTTTGTTTTTTAATTTTTATTTTTACTTTATTTTACTTTACAATACTGTATTGGTTTTGCCATACATTGACATGAATCCACTATGGGTGTACATGCGTTCCCAAACATGAACCCCCCTCCCACCTCCCTCCCCACAACATCCCTCTGGGTCATCCCCCTGCACCAGCCCCAAGCATGCTGTATCCTGCATCAGACATAGACTGGTGATTCAATTCTTACATGATAATATATATGTTTCAATGCCATTCTCCCAAATCATCCCACCCTCTCCCTCACCCTCTGAGTCCAAAAGTCCACTATACACATCTGAGTCTTTTTTGCTGTCTTGCATACAGGGACATCATTGCCATCTTTCTAAATTCCATATATATGTGTTAGTATACTGTATTGGTGTTTTTCTTTCTGGCTTAATTCACTCTGTATAATCGGCTCCAGTTTCATCCATCTCATCAGAACTGATTCAAATGTATTCTTTTTAACAGCTGAGTAATACTCCATTGTGTATATGTACCACAGCTTTCTTATCCATTCATCTGCTGATGGACATCTAGGTTGTTTCCATGTCCTGGCTATTATAAACAGTGCTGCGATGAACATTGGGGTACATGTGTCTCTTTCAATTCTGGTTTCCTCGGTGTGTATGAAAAGTCAAATAAATAACCTAACTCTACACCTAAAGCAACTAGAAAAGGAAGAATTAGAGAACCCCAGAGTTAGTAGAAGGAAAGAAATCTTAAAAATTAGGGCAGAATTAAATGCAAAAGAAACAAAAGAGACCATAGCAAAAATCAACAAAGCCAAAACCTGGTTCTTTGAAAGGATAAATAAAATTGACAAACCATTAGCCAGACTCATCAAGAAGCAAAGAGAGAAAAATCAAATCAATAAAATTAGAAATGAAAATGGAGAGATCACAACAGACAACACAGAAATACAAAGGATCAGAAGACTACTATCAGCAATTATATGCCAATAAAATGGACAACGTGGAAGAAATGGACAAATTCTTAGAAAAGTACAATATTCCAAAACTGAACCAGGAAGAAATAGAAAATCTTAACAGACCCATCACAAGCACGGAAATTGAAACTGTAATCAGAAATCTTCCAGCAAACAAAAGCCCAGGTCCAGATGGCTTCACAGGTGAATTCTATCAAAAATTTAGAGAACAGCTAACATCTATCCTACTCAAACTCTTCCAGAAAATTGCAGAGGAAGGTTAACTTCCAAACTCATTCTATGAGGCCACCATCACCCTAATACCAAAACTTGACAAAGATGTCACAAAAAAAGAAAACTACAGGCCAATATAACTGATGAACATAGATGCAAAAATCCTCAATAAAATTCTAGCAATCAGAATCCAACAACACATTAAAAAGATCATACACCATGACCAAGTGGGCTTTATCCCAGGGATGCAAGGATTCTTCAATATCCACAAATCAATCAATGTAATTCACCACATTAACAAATTGAAAAATAAAAGCCATATGATTATCTCAATAGATGCAGAAAAGGCCTTTGACAAAAGTATGCCATTTTTAAATCATAAATAATGCTTCAGTGAAGAGCATTAAATGATTCCTGACCATATTTCTCATTATTTTCTTAAGATGCACCTAAAGAGGGTATGGACAATCTTAAGTCCCTGATATAGTGCTAAATTACTTTCTAGAAAATTTATTTGTGTTCAGTTTTTATAAGTTTTCTTACATCTATTTCCTCAACTAATTGCAAGATCCATTTTTTTTTTTCAAATTTGACAAATTACATGCAACATAAGGTTTTCCTTCTTAACCAGTTTTTAAGTGTACAATTCAGTAGTGTTATGACTATTCTTAAAACTAAGACCATGGCATCTGGTCCCATCATTTCATGGCAAATAAATGGGGAAACAGTGGAACCAGTGAGAGACGTTATTTTTCTGGGCTCCAAAATCACTGTAGATGGTGACTGCAGCCATGAAATTAAAAGATGCTTGCTCCTTGGAAGAAAAGTTATGACCAGCCTAGAAAGTATATTAAAAAGCAGAGATATCACTGACAACAAAGTTAAAGCAATGGTTTTTCTAGTAGTCATGTATGGATGTGAGAGTTGGACTATAAAGACAGCTGAGTGCTGAAGAGCTGATGCTTTTGAACTGTGGTGTAGGAGAAAACTTTTGAGAGTCCTGTGGACAGCAAGGAGATAGATCCAAACAGTACATCATAAAGGAAATCAGTCCTGAACATTCATTGGAACGATGGATGCTGAAACAGAAATTCCAATACTTTGGCCACCTGATGTGAAGAATTGACTCATCTGAAAACACTCTGATACTGGGAATGATTGAAGGTGGGAGGAGAAGGGGATGACAGAGGATGAGGCGGTTGGATGGCCTCACTGACTCGATGGACATGAGTTTGAGCAAGCTGTGGGAGTTGGTGATGGACAGGGAGGCCTGGCGTGCTGCAGTCCATGGGGTTGCAGAGTCAGTCATGATTGAGCGGCTGAACTGAACTGAACTGATTGCTGTGCAAGGATATCTAGAACTTAATCATCTTGCAGAGCTCTTCCCACTGTAACCACTAGTGTGGTCTCTGCATTTTTGAGCCTGTTTCTTTTTTTGTTAGATTCACTACTTTTTAGATTAGTAATATCATATGGTATTTGTCTCTCTAAGACAAGCTTACTTTTTTTTACAGATCCTGTGCTAAGAGTTTCATATTGAGAAACTCATTTACCTCTTACTTCTTATACCAGCTGCACAAGGAATTTATGGTTCTCCTCTCTTCCCAAACAATGACAGAATGGCTTACAGAGAGGAAGCAAGGTGCCAGCATCCCATTAAATGTATGGACGGGGCAGCCCACCATCAAATACCTAAACCCTGGACACCATCACAAACTGCCTTCCTGAAATCTCTTCACAGCCACAGAAGATGCAAGTATATGGACAGATGTGTGTCCTGTCACCACAGTGCCACAGCTGTGGCCCATACCACCCAGTGCCTCATCACAGACCTCAGACCTGGGGCCAGAGGAAGGCCGACCACACACAGCACCCAGAAGGGGCTTCCTCCAGCCTCTTTGAAAGACGCCTCCTGGTGTGCGTAGTACAGACAAGCTGATATGAAGTTTTTACAACATGGACAAGTCAATCCATGCTTCAAATTAAAAAAAAAAAAATCTGCTTTCAGAAAATTAAAAGAAATCTACCAGTAATGGAACTGAGAAATAGCCTTTCAGATGGAAGCAAAATGCTGACACAATGCCAATTTCAACTTGAGAAAATAGGCCACGTCTTGGACGGTGAAATTTCCACGCCTTCAGGCATTACACCTATGGAGTGAGTCTGGCTCCGATGCATCCAGTCTAAATAAATCTTATTTCGTATTCCTTAGATGACTATTAAAAGAGGGTTACACGGAGTGTCTCTTATGAACGCAGGGCCTATTGCAAGTGATTACAGGAGAAAGCACTAATGTCTGCCTTTGTTACGAGAGTAGTTTACAATTAGCAGGAAATGTCACTGTGCCAGTATATGCAGCTGGGGACGGGGCACTAGAGAATTCGAGGTACAAATCATATTTTGCAAGTGGAGAAAGAAGATGGCAGTACCTCGCTTTATCGGTACTCCGCCTTAACAAAAAGGGTGAGTGCCAGAGTCTCATCCTAAGAAAAGGAAGATTAAGCCAGAGTGCCTTATCACTCTGTCATGAGCGACTCAGGGTGTCAGAATTAAGTCCTGCAGGGTCACAGCGTGAGACGAGGATAATGTGTAGAGACAGCTCTAGCATCAATATTCCAAAACGCAACTGGATAATTGCTTCATATCACATCTAAGACACTATGATAATGTCAGAGTCATCGCTCCTCAGATACCAGGGGCAGCAGCACTGCGACTATCATCCTGGCCTGGCTTGCTCTGTGTGTGCTCGTGTGTCCCTCTTGCCACCGCTCAAGTGCCTCCTTGCAGACATGGCACTCAGACTCGTAAATTTATCCCTGAGGCGGGGCACAAGGGTTGCTTCTGAACTACAGAGACTGAAGTGCACCGATTTAATATTTGCGTCTTACTGGTAAAAGCTTGAATCCATCTGACAAAGGCTGATGAGGAAGGGATGCTTTGCAAAGAGAACCTAGACTTGGAGGCATCCTTTGGATTTTTTCCAGCTCTCCTGTTACATCTCTTTTGTACTTTATTCCTGAGATTTTTGAACAATGAAGACAATTGCGGTAATAGCTCTAAAGAAGGAATGTTTTCAGCTTTGCCGTGGGAAAGATAAATAAAACTTAAGGGAACTGGGGACCTTTCATTTTGCTCATGCTCTCCCTTTCCTATTTTTTGGGGAGGGGATCACACTACCTATAGAATTCATTATTGGGAACTTCGGCAAGAGCTGGACCTAGGAAGGTAAAACAAGGGAAGAAAGACAATCTTTCCTGAGTATGAGCGTTAAATTAGCATCTCTGAGCTAGACTGAGAAGTCAGAGGAAAACATGGTCAACGAGTCTGGGTAGTAGAGATTTCCCTGTTTTCAGACTAATGGCCAACTTTGCCTCTGTATTTTTCAATATCAGAAACATGCAACCCTTGAAATGCTCATCTCTGGTCTGAAATAGACAATAGCTGGCTGTAAAAAACACAAAAACACCTTTAATCCATATCTACCAATCTGGACTCTCAGTAATAATGGTATCATTTATTGAGCAGTTAGTACGTGTCAAGAGTTGAAATGCTTTACATATATTAACATGCATTATGTAATTTAATTCTCAGTCATTCTCTGTGATCTTACTGCATCCCCATTTTACAGATAAGAATGTTAAGCATTGAGGTTTCCCTCCCTGGACAAATAGCTACTAAGTAGCAATCAGGATTTAAACTTCCTAAGCCAGACTAGGGAGACTTTAAAATTGCCCAGGATGGCAGACTACCCACTATGACTCTATGAGTCAATTGACAATCAACTAACCAAAAATTGGCTGTCCTTTCTATTGTTCATCAAATGTTTTATAACTCATAGCTGGTCTAAAAGTGCTGCAGCAAAACCACTTTGGTCTAGATTAGCAATTCACGTTATCATTTTAAAAAGCCAAAAGAAAGGGAAGGGGGGAGGTAAGGTTACTCAGTGCCTACAGACAAATAGAACCTTAATTTCCTGTCATACAGATAATTAGGCACCAAATAGGTCCCTAAGGTAATTAAAAACATAATAAACCTAATGAAACAAGGGCTGCATCCTGGTTAAAGAGGAAAAAATAAACGTCATCAATCACTAGTAAATGATGAACTTCCGCAACCGGTGGATTGTGCTTGTTTTAACAAAAACCTACTGGCCTTCCTCCGAATCAGGGGTTGAGCTCCAGGTCAGCTATGAATGGCCCAGCATCACTGAGGTCAGTGGCCAACCTGTTATTTCCCACTCATGGGACAGAGGGGTAGCGCAGCACCTGGAAGGATCAGAAGCCTGAGAGCCGGTCAGGTGCCCAGCATCATGGTGCTGCACTGGTTACCACATGCACAGAAGGAGCGCCTCTGAGGCACCCTAACTAGTTGGGAGAGCATGGGGGAGAGGTGAGGGGCCCAGGAGAGACCCCAGGCTCACACCAGCGCTTCTGGATGTGCTCAGACCTAGCCATGCCATGTCCTGAGCTGCTGACAATATTTCTTCCAGCCTAAGGCCTGGTGAAAATACACCACCAAGGTTATGCTTAAGACCTTTTATGGACTAACTTCAATCACCTAGACCACCAATCCTCTGCTATCTTGATGGCCTAAATTAAGAAATAAAACATATTTTAATAATCAATTTCATGATTTAAATTGCAGATCTGAAAATCATGTTGAGTACCCTGGAATATGAGGACTCAAATGAAATAAAGACAGTGAATAGAAAGCACTAGAAGAGAAATGGTCAACAATATTGCTTATTGAAATTTGGAGTTGGGTGTACGAAGGAGGCCCGGATAGGAAATCAGAAGGCCGTGGTTTGAATTCCATCTGTGCCGCTCGTTGCTGTGCAACTGTAAGCAAGATACCTAATATCTCTGGGCCTCTATTTTCTAAAACTTTAAAATGGAGTTAAGAATTCCTGCCCCACAGATTTCTGTGAAGATTACACAAGTTAAAGCCTGTGGAAATGACTAGCAAGCTTTGCAGCGTGTAGACAATTCTCAGAGTAAGTTGCAGGTGAATCTGAAGCGATGCCAGATGTAACAATATTAACACAATGGCCATGGGTCTGGGTTGGAGAAATCTGTTCCATTTCTTCACCAGGAACAAAAACGTCAATTTCGTGACCTGATTCCTATTTGAGATTGGTGGCTATTTGTGGGTTTTCTACTGTGTTCTATATTTGACCTACTACCAGATTGTTTGAATTATCATCATTTTACAGTATATTTTAGCATCTATAAATCTTTCCTCATTACTCTTGTAGAATTTTCCTAGCTAAACTGGTTGGTTTACTTTTCCATGTGCACTCTAGGAATACCATCTTTAGGTAAAAAAAAATTCATGCTGGCATTTTAATCAATGTAAATAAATCCTTATCAAATTTATTTCTTATCTAAAGAAAATTAACACTTGCATGAATTTAAACCTTGCTCCTCAAGAACACTGCATCTTCTTCCATTGGTTCAAGCCCTTTTTGTACACTTAGGAGATCTCTTAAAAATTTATTTTTAACAGAAGGATAATTTCTTCACAATATTGTGCTGGTTTAAAAATAAAAGAGAGACACTGTATCATCACGAGGTTTCCTGCAGTTGGGAAAGAGAGCCTCCAAGCACAGGGGTGCAGGCAGAGGCAGCTGGGCCTCAGCTGGAGCACAGGGCTTGGGAGGCACAAGCAGGGCACGGACAGCACATGCTGCCCCCATCGTGGGACCTGAAATCAGCCTGGAATGGGCTGCCCTCTCCACGGGCATCTCAACATCACTATGTGTATCCAATTGGCAAACTCCATCTTGGGAGGTCAGATGCAAACAGCACTTCTGGTAAAGAAATCCAGGGAAATTGTTCCTCTTTTCAATTAAGTGACAGGATGGTAAATTCATTCTCAGACAGGGCAAGAGAGCCAGGGAGAGAGCTGGCATTCGAGGCAGAATAAAACACTGCACCAGGAAAACTGGGGCAAGGAAGAAAGTGGAAGGAGACACCAAAGGCAAGAACCTTGCGTTTCCCCAACAGCCAGCCTCATGGCTCCAGGGCGCTGCCAGGGAACCGTGGGGAGGGGCGGGCCCAGGAGGGTGGCAACCACGCTCAGGATGGGCCCCCACACAAGTAAGTGGGTCAAGAAGAACCATGTCTGATGTGATTCAAGCAACTAGTAGCTGAACAGGAATTTGAACAAAACAGCAGAGCCCCGTCACCCATTCAAATCCCCCGTATCTTTATCTGCTTATAAGTTTTTCTTTTTACTTTATTTTGCTTTACAATACTGTATTGGTTTTGCCATACATCGACATGAATCAGCCACGGGTGTACATGAGTTCCCAATCCTGAAACCCCCTCCCACCTCCCACCCCATACCATTTCTCTGGATCATCCCTATGCACCAGCCCCAAGCATCCTTTATCCTGTGTCGAACATAGACTGGCAATTTGTTTCTTACATGATAGTATACATGTTTCAATGCCATTCTCCCAAATCATCCCACCCTCTCCCTCTCCCACAGAGTCTAAAAGTCCATTCTATACATCTGTGTCTCTTACTGTCTCGCATAGAGAGTTATCCTTACCATCTTTCTAAATTCCATATATATGTGTTAGTATACTGTATTGGTGTTTTTCTTTCTGGCTTACTTCACTCTGCTCCAGTTTCATCCACCTCATTAGAACTGATTCAAATGTATTCTTTTTAATGGCTGAGTAATACTCCATTGTGTATATGTACCACAGCTTTCTTATCCATTCATCTGCTGATGGACATCTAGGTTGTTTCCATGTCCTGGCTATTATAAACAGTGCTGCAATGAGCATTAGGGTACACATGTCTCTTTCAATTCTGGTTTCCTTGGTATGCATGCCCAGCAGTGGGATTGCTGGGTCAGGCTCTACTACAAAGCCACAGTCATCAAGACAGTATGGTACTGGCACAAAGACAGAAATATAGATCAATGGAACAAAATAGAAAACCCAGAGATAAATCCACACACCTATGGATACCTTATCTTCGACAAAGGAGGCAAGAATATACAATGGAGAAAAGACAATCTCTTTAACAAGTGGTGCTGGGAAAACTGGTCAACCACTTGTAAAAGAATGAAACTAGATCACTTTCTAACACCACACACAAAAATAAACTCAAAATGGATTAAAGATCTAAATGTAAGACCAGAAACTATAAAACTCCTAGAGGAGAACATAGGCAAAACACTCTCTGACATAAATCACAGCAGGATCCTCTATGACCCACCTCCCAGAATATTGGAAATAAAAGGAAAAATAAACAAATGGGATCTAATTAAAATTAAAAGCTTCTGCACAACAAAGGAGACTAAAAGCAAGGGGAAAAGACAGCCTTCAGAATGGGAAAAAACAATAGCAAATGAAGCAACTGACAAAAAACTAATCTCAAAAATATACAAGCAACTCCTGCAGCTCAAGTTCAGAAAAATAAACGATCCAATCAAAAAATGGGCCAAAGAACTAAATAGACATTTCTCCAAAGAAGACATACAGATGGCTAACAAATACATGAAATGATGCTCAACATCACTCATTCTCAGAGAAATGCAAATCAAAACCACAATGAGGTACCATTTCACACCAGTCAGAATGGCTGCGATCCTAAAGTCTACAAGCAATAAATGCTGGAGAGGGTGTAGAGAAAAGGGAACCCTCTTACACTGTTGGTGGGAATGCAAACTAGTACAGCCACTATGGAGAACAGTATGGAGATTCCTTAAAAAACTGCAAATAGAACTGCCTTAAGTTTTTCTTAAAACAGTAACTTTATTTTTCTTCAGCCTCATCCTAACTATAACATCAGTAAAGCCACTGGTTTGAGACTGCACTTTACTTTGTTCTAAAACACATGAAAATTAATGCATAATTATTTTTTAAAAGTTATTCCAAAATGTCTCCAATACCTTGAGTGGTGAGCAGGCAAAATTTTGGCAAAACCAACTCTAGAATTTGCTTTCTTTTTATTACTCCAATTTCTTACACAATAGACCAGAGGTTCTCAAGCTTTGCCTTGAGTAAGAATAATCTGTTGGACATTTAAAAATACACGTCTACCTGATTTCCATCCCACAAAATGCTGATTTAGAAGGATCCCCAGTAAGATCAGGAAGACTGAATTTTTAGCAAGTATCTGAAGTTGCATCCGGACACTGAGACAAACACTTTACAGGGTAAAATCTTTGGAGTGGTTCGAAAGAAGCTTTAGGGTAATACTCTGACTTTTAAAATTTGATTGGTTGTTTAAAACCAGAGCAGCCGAGGGAGTATCTTCCATGAGGTTGGAGAAAGATGATTACAACATGCTGGAAGCATGAAGGCTATAGACAGAGACCCCTGTGGGCTCAGGAATGTGATATGGGAGTGTAGAGTCCTTTTGTCATAAAAGCCAGGGCCATGGGGGATGAAGTGGATGATCACAAGACCCATGGACTCCTGGTTCCCTGCAGGAACCTGAGCCACTCTGCAGAAAAGGAATCAGAGTTGCTTCTCCTGTTTCTCTCTGCTTTGTGATGATTAAAAATTGTTTTTTTTTTAATTTAATTAATTTATTTTACTTTACAATATTATATTGGTTTTGCCAAACATTGACTTGAATCTGCCATGAGTGCACATGTGTTCCCCATCCTGAACCCCCCCTCCCACCTCCCTCCCCATCCCATCCCTCTGGGTCATCCCAGTGCACCAGCCCCAAGCACCCTGTATCATGATCTAGGTGGAGACTAGAGAAACAAGAGCTTTGTTACTTAATCTGCCCATTAGGGATACTTCCCATCCATTCTAGGCTGTGTACACTTCTTCACATAGTCTTTTGTCAGAAGGGCCTCTGAGGTAGGAAGCTGTATGGATAACAGAAGGAAAGGGGACCCAGGACTCTGACTGCATAGGGATGCCGGGGGCATGGTGGGTCCTTGAAGACAAACAGGGGCCTTGAATTAGGGACGAGGATCAGGAAGAGAAGGCACTGGGGTCTTTCTGTGCTTGGAATGAATACCCACATTTAGAGGGGTTTTCTGAACATGACTGAGATGAACTGGTGGCTAGACTACACTTATTTTTCCCTCCTCTTCCCCTCTCTGAGAAATGACATGTTTGCCTTCACATTCCATCAGCTCAGCCCCTGTAGCTTCTAAGGTGAATTTTCTAAGATTGCAGGGGAAGTCAGGGAAAAGGTGAGATGACTTTCAGCAGTCAGAACTCCAGAAGATATGTGCTGCTAGGTAACCAGCATCTCTCAGCCTGGACAGAGCCTGATTACAATAGTTTAGTACTAACCACAGTGGCAGAACGGATCTTCCACCTGAGGATGTAAAGAGGTGAAGGGGTGTGAACTGCAGTTTGCAAACCTTGATGCTGCCTGGGGGTCTGCAGAATCTGTCTTTTCTCCCCACCCTCCTCCACAGGGCAGCAAGATACAATGGCTACTGTCTAAACAGAAAGGAAGTGGATTCTTCAGCTTACAGCTTGTCACTTTGCTCCAAAAGACACGAGAAAAGTAGGATTCTAGCAGGCAGACTGAGCAGTGCAGACAGGCTTTGAAAATCCTGTAATTCTACCGTTAGATACAGATCCTCTTTGACTTACCTGATAAACCCATTATAAATTGGAAGTATTAGAATTTGAAAATGTATTTAATACACCTAAACTAGGTGGTGCTAGTGATGAAGAACCGTCTAATCAATGCAGCAGACATAAGTGACATGGGTTTGATCCCTGGGTCAGGAAGATCCCCTGGAAAAGGGATGACTACCCACTCCAGTATTCTTGCCTGGAGAGTCCCATGGACTGAGGAGCCTGGCGGGCTACAGTCCACAGCGTCACAAGGATTTGGACACAACTGAAGTGACTTAGCTCACACGCACTCACCAAATGTCATAGCTCAGTCCAACCTACCTTAAACATGCTCACTTACATTAACTTAGTGGGGCACAATCATCTAACACATAGCTTATTATATTATATACCATCGAAAGTCTCATGTAACTTATTACTGTACTGAAAGTGGAGAACAGAACGGTTATCTGCATGCAGAATGGTTGTCAGTGTATGGGAGGTAGACCCTCGTGATTCTACAGTTGATGGGAGCCGAGACTTGCTGTCGCTGCCTAGCATCATGAGACTCCTCAAACATTGCTAACCCAGGGAAAGATCAAAATTCAGAACTCAAAGCATGGTTTCTACTGCACACATATTGTTTATATATCAAGAGATTTTAAGCAGGCTGGCGATCGACTGGCCCATCTCAAGTCCCACAGACGCTATGCGGCACGTGGGTTACAGGACCAAAGGTGAGGAAGTGTGGGAGATGCATTCCCAGTCTCCCATTCTTCCAGAGAAAGGCAATGTGTTGTCGCTGCAGCCATGGAGGTAATAAAAGGCGGTTAGCTTAGGAGCATAATTTGGACATTGCATTCATAACAGTAATTTACAAGAGGGTGTTATAAGGATACCTAGAAGATGGAGTTTATACAATGGCAGACTGTGGCCCGAGGAAACATGGGACGAATCATTCAATGAGAAGGCGGCAGGAGGGGGAGGTTGGAGAAAGGCAAGAAATCAAAAGCACTGCTCTCAACACGTCATGTTGGAGATGCCCATGAAATACCTATGTGGCAATGAGCCGGAAACTGTGGCTACTTGGCTCTCAACCTGTGGGAGGCCAGGGCTGTAGATATAAAGTTGGGATCATGAATGTACAGACGCATGGACTGAAAGCCAGGGGGCTAGAGAAGGCGATCCCAGGAGGGAGGAACCTGCTCCAAGCTTCTGGACATGCAGCTATTTAAATAAGCTGTGGATGATGCAGAGCTGAGAGGAGAGAGTGAAAAGCAGCAAGTGAGAGAGGGCATGCGAGTCATCAAGCTGCCGGTCTTGGCTCCAGGCTCAGCCCTGCTGTCCTGCTTTGTGATGTGGGGCGGAGACCTCTCCTGCTTTGCCAGCAGCTCCCTCTTAGGCTCAGTCTCCCAGCAGCACCAGAGGGAAGGTGCAAGGCAGGTGGCGGTTAGAAGGAGCTTGGGGTTTCCTTGCCCTTCAGCTTCACGCCAGTCTCCATTGCTCATCCTAGCAAAGATAGCGCTTTTTCTCAGCAGCAGTTTATTTCATTTTATCAGACTTCACAGACCAAGGCTCATAGCTCCTTGCCCAGCAACTCCAGCACCATCATCCAGCGTGCCCACCTCAGAGGGCAGGGTCTCAGCTCTACCCTCTCTGCCTTCCTCTTGGCTTCTAACTTAGAATCCTTACAACCTCACCCCTCAAGGCAGAGGCTGTTTCCTGGAGTCACTACCTTCATAACGCCTTGGAGATTGCCCTTCATGCACTTCAGTGACCTCATTAACATTCTTTACATTTGCTGTTATTGTTGTTCAGCCACTAAGTCATGTCCAGCTCTCTGCAACCCCATGGACTGCAGCACACCAGGCCTCCCTGTCCTTCACCATCTCCAGAGTTTGCTCAGATTCATGTCCATTGACTGTGATGCTGCTGCTGCTGCTAAGCCACGTCAGTTGTGTCGAACTCTGTGAGACCCCATGGGACGGCAGCCCACCAGGCTCCCCCGTCCCTGGGATTCTCCAGGCAAGAACACTGGAGTGGGTTGCCATTTCCTTCTCAAATGCATGAAAGTGAAAAGTGAAAGTGAAGTCGCTCGGTCGTGTCCGACTCTTCGCGACCCTGTGGACTGCAAACTTCCAGGCTCCTTTGCCCATGGGATTTTCCAGGCAAGAGTCCTGGAGTGGGGTGCCATTGCCTTCTCCCAACTGTGATCCTATCTAACCATAATTCTACATACGCCTTTCACTTCCTTAGTTCATATTCCTTCTTTCAAGTTATATTTATTAAAATAAAACGGGAGGATGTGCTGTCAAAGAAGTCTAGAAAAGAGGAATGTTTCAGCAAAGAAGGTTAAATAAGAAAGGTCCACACAATGGACCACCCGTTAGATTTAACCAGGAAGTTCTGGTTACAGTGACATGATGTCTGTGTACCCAGGGTGGACTGGGAGTCCAGTGGAGACGATGGAAAGGGATTGGACTGAAAGACTTTTCGGAGTTTGAGTTTATAAGAAAACTTCTAAGATGGAGCTTTTAAACAACTCCAGTGATTTTGGCCTGCAGAAATGGTAGATGGATGTGTCATTTATAAAAAGATGGATGGATTTGGAGGCTTGATGGAGTTATTTGGGCAGAAGGGTTGGGGAGAACTGAGCCACCAGGGAATCCCAGAGATGACTAACATAGCTACTTCTCTAAGGACTTTTGCCGCTGGTGATGAGAGTGGTTTGCTTTTTAAGATCAGAGCTGCTATGTTAGGAGAGAAGACTAGTGGAGGCAGGTACCCCAGGGTGGTGGGTTTGACAGTGACATTCTTGAGTACAGGGTGAGAAGAGCTGGAGTCCGGATCACCAGGGAACCGTCGGCTTCTAAAAGAACTGGGAGCCTGCTCTCAGTTGCAAGAGAGGAGGCACAAGCTGCGAATTCAGATGCTAGAGGTTAGGGGATTTGGTGAGAAGAAAAGCAGTTGATTGTTTTTTTCAAATCTAAAAAAAAAAAAAAAAATCCCTCTGATCTATTTTCATGATAATAAAACCCCAGAGAGCCCTCAAACAACCTACATTGCAAAAGAACCACTGTCACCAACGGCATTACCAGAAAAGCACTTTTGACTTCCAGGGATGACAAAAATCAATATTTAAGGGTGTGCAAGTGATACAAATTATCTTCTTGGTATGGAGAAGAAAGATATAGGACTCACATTCTGGAAGTGATGTGAGTACCCATAATTACCACCATAAATTTGCTGAGTACTAAAAATAATTCTGTATTTTCCTGTAGGATTTGCAAGCTAATAATAAGCAATTTCCAGCTGTGTGCTGTGACAGCAAAAAAGAGGGTCTAACATCCTTATAATTATATTTTCCATATCCGTATTCACATTAGAAAATACTGATTAAGATCCATCTGCTTAAACTATTTTTTTGTTGTTATAATCTCTATGGTAGGTGACTTTTATAAAATCTATCTGACTACACTGGATGCATTAGACTTCAAAAGGAGGATTATCAAATATTTCACCTTTCAGGCTTTTTAAATACACATGTATGCTTGTGAATCAAAATGACTAATATCAGTGAGAATTGAGATTTTTCTTCAGAGCAGATTCTACACACAAGTCTCAAGGGCTCCCCTTAATTTGGCACCTAAAACTGCAACAAACAGCAGGTTTTACCCTACCAAGTGTTTGGCCCAGCTCACTTTCTTTATTCTGCTTGACAAGATGAGTATTATTGTCTCAGAACCACTAAATCGAGTATCTATTCCTTGGCTGCATTTTCTCAAACTTCCAATGTTCTTCTGGGCACGTGATATGTCACCACCTAAAGAAAGGAGATAACTCTTTAAATCCTTTATGGATTCACTGCTATTTCTTGGAGGGATTCTGAAAAGGAAGTTACTGTTCAGGGCAACTGGATGGGTCTAGCCTGCTTCCCATGACTGGTTTCAAAGCCCACAGCTCTGGTTTAGGCAGAACAGATGAGACTGCTGACATGCCAGCGGGTCCCCCAAGGAAACCCCAAGGAAGCAAGGAAGGCAAACGCCTGCCCCCCCGTTGAATGTGAAAAGTTATCTTAAAAATATAAAGGAGAAGAGTTTAACTAAACCACAGACATAGAAAACAAACTTACAGTTACCAAAGGGGAACGTGAGAAGGAGGGATAAATGAGGAATATGAGATTAACAGATATGTCCACTATACATAAAACAGATAAACAACGAGGGCCTACTGTATAGCACAGGGAACTCTACTCAATATTTTATAATAACTTTTAAGGGAAAATAATCTGCTCCCAAGTCGAATGTAGAAAGTTCTCGCAAAAATTTAAAATATGGGATTAACAGATACACACTACTATAAATAAAAGAGACAAGGACCTACTGTATCACACAGGGAACTCAACTCAGTATTTTATAATAATCTATAAGGGAAAAGGAGCTGAAGTGCACCACTGAATCAACCACATTGTAAACCAACTATGCTTCAATTTAAAAAGGTCCTTAGCCTTAAAAAAAAATCCAAATATATATATTGTGTGACTTTAATCAACATTATTCTAAATTTTCCTAAAATATAAGAGGAGAGCAACAATTCAGATTGAAAACAATTAGCATTACATCTGTCCGTCTATCAACTGTGGCACTATATGCCAGATTTCTCACTGCCAGGAATAAGATTGGTATTATTTTTTCTTCTCTGGTAGCTCAGCTAGTAAAGAATCAGCCTGCAATGCAGGAGACCCCAGTTGGATTTCTGGGTCAGGAAGATCCCCTGGAGAAGGGATAGGCTACCCACTCCAGTATTCTTGGGCATCCCTGGTGTCTCAGAGGGCAAATAATGTGCCTGCAATGTGGAAGACCTGGGTTCAATCCCTGGACTAGGAAGATCCCTTGAAGAAGGGAACAGCTACCCACTCCAGTTTTCTGGCCTGGAGAACTCCATGGACTGTATAATCCATGGGGTTACAAAGAGGCAGACATGACTGAGTGACTTTCACTTTGATTTTTCTATTTCTTCTTGCTGTTCTTTGAAGTTCTGTTTTCAATTTTTACTTTTCATTGAAGTATAAAGTGTATACAAAAGGTGCCTATTCATACATATACAGCTCACTGAATTTCTGAAACTGAACACGCCTGTGTAACCAGCACAAATCAGGGCAACACCCTAGAAGGCCCTTGAGCTCCCTTTCTAGTTACTATCCTCCTAAAGATAATCTTCATCTCGACATCTAAGGCACAGGTTCATTTTCCTGTTGTACTATACGTAAATGAACCTCCCTGTGTCTTTGGTGTTTTCAATTTATTGTGGTCTTTTGACTGACCGGAAGCCACTATAATTTATTGAGCTCCTGGTTAACCATGTGCCAGGCGCTATGCAAAGCCCTTTACTGCGTCATTATCACGTTCCATCCCCACCATCACCTCACGATTAGGCAATACTATTAATATCATCTCCTTTAAGCAGTGAAGAAGTTTCAAGCTCAGGGATATTAATATTACTCTGTCACCCAGCAGTAAATGTTGGAGACAGGATTTGTGCTTTGCTTCTCTGGCTTCTAAGTACCGGCCTTTCCCATGGAAGTCTTCACAAACGTACAAAAGACCAAATGTTCCGGAATCACCAAAACCCACAAGGATCTGAGTGCTCAGGAAGCACTGTCATTGAATCTTGTATCTTATATATTTAACTTCAATCATGTACCCACCGAGCATGCTAACTCAGACCTTATGAATTAATATCGAAAGCTGGTACTCTCCTGGCAATGTACCTCGTCATCAGTGACACACAAGGTCATACGCATGTGGTTCAAGCATCTGTACTTCTATTCACAGAAAGTAAAACACACTTGCCTGAAGACACTGTCACCACAGACAGAACTGGGGCTCACTGCTTTGCTCATCAAGCAGTTGTTAATATCTAAAGTATATTAGAGATATATATCTAAAGGTATACCAGTGCATATAATGCAAACTTATATTCAGCGATAATTTAAATGTCATGTATATTAAATGCAGGATGGTCCATAATGAATAATTAAAAGTAAATGATAAAATGGGTAATAGTGAGGCATCCTATGAGATTCTAGACAGCCATGAGGGAAAAAGAATGAGGGAAACTTAGTACACTGTTATGGGAAGATATCGCAGAAAAGGATTTCAGGGGATACGGATTTGTGAATATGAGTGCATGTTTGTATAAGTGGACATCTGGAAGAAAACATACGTATACATAAGCACACACACACACAAAAGAGGAAGGCAGTTGTTGAAAGGATGTACAACAAGATATTACAAATGGTTTTTCTTTCACTATGGAAAACAGTATGGAAATTCCTATAACAAACTAGGAATAAAACTTCCATGCTGCTGCTGCTACTAAGTCGCTTCAGTCCTGCCATACGACCCAGCAATCCCACTGCTGGGCTTATATCCTGAGAAAACCACAATTCAGAACGTACCCCAATGTTCACTGCAGCACTGTTTACAGTAACCAGGGCATGGAAGCAACCTAGATGTCCGTCGACAGAAGCTGTGGCTAAATATTTCTCAGCAATAAAAAGGAACAGATTTGAATCAGTCAAAATGAGGTGGATGAGCTTAGCGTCTCTTGTACAGAGTAAAATAAAAAAAAAAACAACAAATACCATATATTAACACATATATATGGAATCTAGAAAAACGGTACTGATGAACCTACTTACAGGGCAGGAACAAAGATGCAGACACAGAGGGTGGCCTTGTGGGCACAGAAATGGGGAGGAGAGCGGGGTGAGCCGGAAGAAGCACTGACAGAGATACACCACCATGCGTAAAACAGCTAGTGGGAAGCTGGTTTTTTAAAATTATTAATATTATTTTTTGGAAGCTGCTATTTAACACAGGGAACCCAGTCCGGTGCTCTGTGATGGCCTGAAGGGATGGGATGGGGGTAGGTGGGAGGGAGGTCCTGGAGGGAGGGGATATATGCATTCTTATTTAAGTGTTGTACAGCAGAAACCAACATGACATTGTAAAGCAATTCTCCTCCAATTAAAAAAAAAAAAGAACATAAGAACCCAAACAGTTGTTTTTCTAACCATTGATACCAAATAAAAGTTGATTGGGGAATTTGTATTGGCAAAATATTTAATAATATAAAATTATTAATGCATTTCATCTGTGATCATAGCACTATAGTGTTTTGAAAGCTTCATCTTTTAGGAGCACATACACAAAATTTTGGATGAAATCAAATGATGTGTGGGATTTGCTTGAAAATAATCAAATGTGAGACAGGATTTCTGGGCAGAGATGGATAAAGAGTGGGTGTGTGTTGATCCTTGTACAGTTGGTGATGGGTGCCTTGGGTGGTCTATACTATTTTCTCTACTTTTACATACATTTGAAATACTCTTTTAAAAAAGTTAAAAAAAGAAAGAGTGATGTTTCTGTGCAAGGATGAGAGGGTCAGAAGAGTCAGGTGTTTTCAATGTTCTTTTGCTTGATTGTATTTTTGTGCTTTTTCTCCATAAGAATACATTTTGCACTTATAATATACTAAATAAAAGATGAAGAAAATTGTTGAGAAGGCACATTTTGAAACCGACACTCACTTTACTTATATAGTGCTTCCCTTCAAAAATCAAATTCAGAATACTCCTGAAATCACAGGAACGGTTTGCCAACCATGCAACTATGCATTAAAAACTATGCATTAAAACATTTAAGCTGATCAATTTTCTCCCAAAATACCATCTCTTTCACTGTTATCAGAGTTACTGCAAGGTGGTAAAGAACTCTATTCAAGAGGTAACTTGGGAAAGTTCTTAACGGTGAATAAATTGGGGGAAAATAAACGTTTTCCTGGAAAACTAGAATCGTGAAAAACTCAAAGCGGTATTTGAGGGCACATCTACCCATTGTTCCTGATTCAGCTCCGAGTTTTTCTTTTCCACTCCGTTCTGTGGAGATTCAGATGATCCTGACCCAAAGGTCAGCATTTCTGTGTTTTGAAGCATATGTAACCTAATCTTTGAGAAGAAACAAATATCCATTTTGTATAGAAAACAGGGTTAGTCAGTCCAGTAGAACACTGTAATTTTGGACCACCAGAAAAATGCCTTTTTTAATATGGACAGACAGACTTTGGCCTTTGCAATCAAAAAATGAAAGGACAAAGGGAAAATCTGCAGCTGAGAAATGAAGAGTGAGAAAAGTTTCCTCATAACTGTCCTGAAACTCAAAATGTGGACCGTGATTCTCCATCAGGCGTTGTCAGAATGGCTGGGGGGAGTATGACTGCAGAAGGGCAAAAGGAGAGAGCTTTGGGGTGATGGAATCCTTTGGAATTCAGCCTGAAGGGGTAGTTACTACTCCTGTGTCGGAAATCATGTAATCATGCACCAAAAAACAAGAAAAAAGCATATAATCATGCACCAAAAAACAAGAAAAAAGCCTATTTCAGTGCATGCAAATTAAAAAAAAAAAAAAGACAATTCAAAGCTCCAAAACATTCTAAACTTCAAGGTTGTTAGGTGTCTGGCGAGCATTCACGATTTTGTAAATGGGTCTGAATGGATGGATGGACGAAACTGTGGATGAAGAAATTATTTTAAAAGGATGAATTATTGAAATACATGTTAAAATAAAAAACTAAAATGATAAGGCCAACTTAAATTCTGAGAAGACTCAGTGGGTGTTTTGAGGGAGGAGACTGTCAGGATGGGAGGAGGATCCACAGGTCTTTGGGAGGCTGAGACAGTCTATCTTTGCTCTGGGAGCTGGTCCCACAGATCAGGCTGGCTTGTGAAAACTCATCTAGCCGTACACTTATGATCTGTGCTCTTTTCTCAGTGTATGTGAGGCTTCCATAAAATGCTTTAAAAGTCTCCCACAAACTTAAAAAACCATGTTAAAGCCATATTACAAATGTCTTTCACAATTCAGTTGTAGGGCAAAATTACCTCTCCTGATGAACCAGTATGCTTTCTTTCTGCCTCTTCACACCAGCTAATGAGAATTAAGTAATCCATCACTTCAGCTTTTTGCCTTGGTTGTCACAGGATCTGGGGAAGATCACCTGATTAGCTCTAGGACTTATTCGGCTGATATATTTTTACCTCCCTCCATGTATGACTTCTAATTTTCTAGTTCTGTTTTAAAGATGTTGTTATATATACCTGCTCCTTGTATTATAAGCCAGGTCCAAATGCCTTTTGAAAGTAGATCGAGTATAACTCATAACCTCAAAATAAGAAAGTCGATTCTTATTTAAGAGTTTTACGAGCAAAGCTTGAAAGAAGAAGGGAAAAAAAAAA
Source organism: Ovis canadensis (assembly GCF_042477335.2). Classification (NCBI taxonomy): domain Eukaryota; kingdom Metazoa; phylum Chordata; class Mammalia; order Artiodactyla; family Bovidae; genus Ovis; species Ovis canadensis. The sequence continues at coordinate 24,512,307 of NC_091257.1, read as the reverse complement.
CTATTTAAAAATGAAATGCAACTGATTTCTTGTTCCCCACGCAGCACGATCTGTACTGGCCACTGAGGGAGAGCAGATATGTATCTTTTCTAGATAAATACAGGGATTGGTAAAATGAACTCGAAGCTTATATCCAAGTAAGCTGAAAACCATGCTCTATGTGCCTAAGTATGAAGAGAGAGAAAGCTAAATGAAAACCCATAGACAGGAGAGGAACAACTCAGACCTTAGACTGTGGAGCTCAGTGATAAATAACAGCTGAGTCTAATTTCATGCATGAGCTTTGTTAAATTAGAAGAAAAATGGAGTGATGAACAAAAGAATCTAAAACAATTGCAGCCATTTGCTCAGATCTGGTAACTGGATTTTCCACTTATGCAAGTCATTTCACGTTCACATTTCAAGCACACGGAGAATGGCCCCTTACAGGCTGACTCCATCAGTTCAGTTCAGTTCAGTTCGGTCATTCAGTCATGTTCGAATCTTTGCAACCACATGGACTGCAGCACACTTCCCTGTCCATCACCAACTCCTGGAGCTTACTCAAACTCACGTCCATCGAGTTGGTGATGCCATCCAGCCATCTCATCCTCTGTCGTCCCCTTCTCCTCCTGTCTTCAATCGTTCCCAGCATCAGGGTCTTTTCCAATGAGTCAGTTCTTCATATCAGGTGGTCAAAGTATTGGAGTTTCAGCATCAACATCAGTCCTTCCAATGAATATTCAGGACTGATTTCCTTTAGGATGGACTCGTTGGATCTCCTTGCAGCCCAAGGGACTCTCAAGAGTCTTCTCCAACACCATAGTTCAAAAGCATCATTCTCTGGCACTCAGCTTTCTTCATAGTCCAATACTCACATCCATACATGACTACTGGAAAAATTATAGCTTTGACTAGACAGATCTTTTCTGGAAAAGTAAAGTGTCTGCTTTTTAATATGCTGTCTAGGTTGGTCATAACTTTTCTTCCAAGGAGCAAGCATCTTTTAATTTCATGGCTGCACTCACCATCTGCAGTGATTTTGGAGCCCAACAAAATAAAGTCTGTCACTATTTCCACTGTTTCCCCATCTATTTCCCATGAAGTGATGGGACCAGATGCCATGATCTTAGTTTTCTGAATGTTGAGTTTTAAGCCAAATTTTTCACTGTCCTCTTTCACTTTCATCAAGAGGCTCTTTAGTTCTTCTTTGCTTCCTGCCATAAGGATGGTGTCATCTGCATATCTGAGATTATTGATATTTCTTCCAGCAATCTTGATTCCAGTCTGTAGTTCAGCCCAGCATTTCTCATGATGTACTCTGCATATAAGTTAAATAAGCAGGGTGACAATATACAGCCTTGACATACTCCTTTCCCTATTTGGAACCAGTCTGTTGTTCCATGTCCAGTTCTAGGCTTACTACAATGAACATATAGTGGGCCTTTTTGGAGAAAAAAACAAAAATATATTAGAACTGATACAATAAGGTCAAAGTTTGGGTATGATTTGGGCTACCGAGAAGCTGAAATTATAGAAATATAAACCAGGAGATGCTATGAGGGTTGCCAGAGCTAAAAATCTTCTAAGACATTCCTATTCTTTCATGGTCTATTACAGTTTCTTCTACTTAGTCTAAGGAAATAGCCTTCAGAGCTTGTCTATATTCATATAATAATTGGGAAACACCATCTTCAGATTAACCTAAAATAGGCTTCCATGAAAAAGTCAACTAAGTATAATTCAACATTGCAAGATGAGATAAAAAGAGGGATGGTCTTTGGAACACATTTCAAAATCTAGATGATTCCAGATTTATTCTTAAAAACCATGAACAATGATCTGACATTTCCATCACTCTGTTGATCCACTAGAATTCAGCATGGTTTCTCAGGCTAAAGAAGTCATTGTGAAATGCCAAGCATGCAGCATTAACCCCAAGTAGATGCCTCCTGGTACCTACAGATGCTTTGAATCTTATGAAACTGTATATGACTTTTTTTTTTTTTTTTGGTTATGCCCAAACAGTAGTGGTTAGAACAACATTGCCAAAGCACTTACAGAAAAAAGTATTCTTATTACACCCTCATGTGGAACCAATGTTTAAAGTTTATAAATACCAAAAATGTGTCACACACAAAATCACACTTAACTATGTAATTTTGATTGGTTGAGAGTCAAGAGAAATATAGATGGACTCTCCAGGGATTTATGTTTTAAGAGCTATTCTGAGAATCAGATGGGAGAATGAAACTGTCACAGTTGCACGTCAATAAGGTGATATCAAGGCACGATTGCAGTTAGAGTATAGATAAGGCGACCTAGTTCCCTAAGGACAGGAGAGGGATGGGGGAGGGAGGGAGACAGGTAAATGGTGGGAGTGGCATTCAGAAGGGGGCTATTGACAAAGACCCAAGGGGCTACAGTGTGGGAGGTGTGTGGCTTACAGGTCATTCTAACACATTCCAGGTTTATTTAGCAAATAAAATTTTTTTACTGGAATCATTTATCTTGCTGGGCTTTACAATTTCTCATGGAATGCTACTACTTCCCACAACTATTTATAAAAGAATTATTCAGCTCTCTCATCCTAGACTGTGCTTGTCTTTCTCTGCCTTGATTAGAGAATTAAGAAAAGGCAATTGCAGAAAATATTTTGATGATTTTTCCAGGAAATATTCCTAAGAGAGCACAGTAATCTCGAAATCTACACATGTTTTCAAACATGCTGTGAGCCCTTCTTACAATGAGCCCGCTTTTATTCTCAGAGGGAAAATACAAAACAACAAAAAGTTTATTTTAATTAAGAAAAATACTCTTCTGGTTTAGCTATGTGACAGCATAGTATGCTGCTAATAAAAGGGATGTTCATTTTGTTCTAAACTGACGTGTCAAAATATACAGCTTATAGCTTAGTGATAAGAGGAGAGACCGGAATGAACTATTTCAAAATATCACAGTTGTAGTAGAATGGTGGGGTATTTCTAACTGTGCTTCACAGTGTTCTGTTTCTCTAAATTATAGCAATGAGTTTATTTTCTTTTTGAATAACAGTATCTTAAAAAGTAACTTGGTGATTTTGATTTTGGTATAAGAATATTATTAACTATATTTTTTAATCATGTAATACGGGCTGTTGTTGCTGTTCAGTCGTTAAGTCATGTCCAACTTCTTGAGGCCCCATGGACTGCAGCACTCCAGGCTTCCCCATCCTTCACTGTCTCCTGGAGTTTGCTCAGATTCATGTCCATTGAGTCAATGATGCCATCCAACCATCTCATCCTCTGCCGCCGTCTTCTCCTTTTGCCTTCATATTTCCCAGCATCAGGGTCTTTTGCAATGAATTGGCTCTCTGCATCAGGAGGCCAAAGTATTGTATACGTGCATGCTAAGTCACTTCAGTCATGTCCAACTCTGTGCAACCCTATGGACAGCATCCCACCAGGCTCCTCCGTCCACAGGATTCTCCAGGCAAGAATACTGGAGTGGGTTGCCATTTCCTTCTCTTAAAATATTGTATACACTACATTTATTTATAATTTGAATTTCCAGTAGTTTAAAATGACTCTCCCTGCGTCTACAAGGTCCTCAGATTAAGATTTCTTCTTGGTCCTGTATCTTCCTTCCTCATTCTTTGCATGTTGTTTGATAGTTTGCTGATTGAAAATATATGCTCCATCAAGTACAGCTAGCTGTAAAAGAACTTCTTTAGCAGAATCACTTTTCAGGTTTAAATATAAAATTATGAGGTATTCCCATTATTTACAAGAAAGGAAATTGTTTTTAAACTAAGAGCACACAGATTGTAGTAAAAAAAAAATATACTTTAAAGTTACATCAAAATCATTGTCTATTAATAGACAACCCATTTAGGAAAGGTAAAATTTCCACATTCAGCTCTTCTGAGAAATTAGCTAAATTAACCAGTAGTTCCTACCACACTGAATAAACTCTAGACAGATTACAATGAATGCCAGTGAAGTTTGTTTTTCTTTTCATATTCTGCTTTGGCAGGAATTAACTGTGAAAATTACATGTTAGAAAAGGTTAATTTCAAAGCCAATTTTACTTTACATGAGTATGTTACTAAAGGAATTAAGTATGGTTTTCATTGCAAATTTGGGAATAAGACAAAAGAAATTCTCTCTCAATGGCTAATGGATTTATGATTTGCAATAATGAACACTGACTCACACAAGGGGTTGGTGAATGCTGCCGTTTCCAGGAAACTTATCTTTTCCTCTTACCTGGGAAATTGAAGTATTTACTTTCAGTGAATTATTTGTACATAAACAGTTCCCCTTTCTACTAGTTAAAGAGGAAAGAGGTTAAGAAATAATGTTTACCAAGATACAACATAGGTCTTTTTTTTTTTAACACTTTGAAGAAATTAACATGTTTTTCAAAATCTGTCCTGTGGTTCTCTATGTTAGTAGCTGTTCAAGTCAGAATATTGTGGTCAAAATAGGTTTAAGAAATTTTATGTTAGAATTGAACAGGGTTTATTATCACCTTTTTAAAACTATAGGACTTTTCAGAAAACTTACAAGGTCTATTTTTAATTTTCAGGAGGAGAATAGAGAATGCAGCATTTTCTTCACTTGTCTGCTCAAGTAACCCTTGCAAATTGGTGTTCTAAGAACATACTTTGGAAAAACACTAAATCATTACATGTTTGCAGGTTTAAATAAAAGTGCACCTCCCATCCTCATTTCATTAGGCTTTAGTCATCTAGCCCCTGCTGTTCAGGATATATTATCAATCTGGACACCTCCCAAGTAAATGCCTTCTATATCTGCTAAGGATAAAGAAGCACAGTAATCAATGTTTAATTTTCCCCTACTTGGAATCTTATAGAATCTGAACAGCTCACTAAGTTTTATTTTTAAAATTAAATATTTTTAATCATAAAGTTTATACCTAAGAGAAAACTGGACATTTGCAATACAATTAGTACAGTTTCCAGCAAAGTCAATATTAAACTTCCAACAAACTAGGGGAGATTTTTAAAAGAAATACATCTGTTGACAGAGATACACCAGTGAAAGAAACCAAAGAAAAGGAACAAAGCTTGGGGAAGATATTTGAAAAATGATTATTTCTGTCTCAAAACCCTCTTGACTTGGATAAATCCAAAGAGAAATCCAGAGATTATAACCATGTGATTATTTTTCATTTCAAGGACATCCAAACTGTTTCCAGCTATCTGCAGGCTGCCAGATGTACAAACAGCACCATGGTAAAAATAAAATAGTGGCTATAGTTAAAAAGTACTTCTGTTTTGACTACTTCAACCTAGAATTATAGATTAAAATATACTTTTAAGGGTTAAAGTCCATCAGCACAATTTTAACTATCCACCTTCTGCATATAGTATGCCAAGTCAGCAGGCGCAAGAAAAGATCATGATGATTGGTAGCAATGCAAATAGAATAGGGTGGAATAGAATAGAGAGCCCTGAAAGAAACCCACAGGATAGTTAACTGATGTTTGACAAAGGAGAAAAGGCATACAATAGAGAAAATGTAGTCTTTTCAAAAAAATGGTGGTGGAATGACTGGACATCCATAGGCAAAAAAAGAATCTAGACACAGACTTTAAACCCTTCACAAAAATGATCTCAGAATGGACCACAGATCTCCATGCAAAATGCACAACTGTGAAACTCCTGGAAAACATAGGAAACTAGCTAGATAACCTCAGGTTTGAAGATTACATTTTTAGAATACAAGACCCCTGGTATGATCCATGGAAGAAAGCATTGGTAAACTGGGCTTCATTAAAATTAAAAGCTCTGCACTGCAAAGACACTATCAAAAGAATGATAAGTCACAGTCTGGGAGGATAGATTTGCAAAATACATATCTGATAAAGAACTGTTAGCCAAAATATACAAAGAACATAAAACTCGACAATAAGAAAACACAATTTCTTTTTTTAAAAAAAGATCAAAGACCTTAACAGATATCTCATCAAAGAAGATACACAGGTGGAAAATAAGCATATGAGAGATGCTTCACATCATATGTCATAGAAAACCACAAATTTAAACAATAGGATCCCAGCACACACCTATTAGAAAGCCTAATGCTTGGGGCTGGTGCATGGGGATGACCCAGAAAGATGTTATGGGGAGGGAGGTGGGAGGGGGGTTCATGATTGGGAATGCATGTAAGAATTAAAGATTTTAAAATTTAAAAACTAAAAAACTAAAAAAAAAATTAAAAAAAAATAAATAAATAAAAGAAAAAAAAAAAAAAAAGAAAGCCTAAGATTCAGAACTCTGACAACACCAAATGTTGGTGAGGATATGGAATAAAAAGAATCTCCATTCATTGCTGGTGGGAATTCACAATGGGACAGTCACTCCAAAAGACAGGTGTTTTCTGTTTTTTTTTTTTTTTTTTTTTTTGGCAAAAGTAAACATATACTTTGGCAACCCACTGCAGCATTCTTGGCTGGAAAATCCATGGACAGCAGAACCTGGTAGGCTACAGCCCATGGGGTGGCAAAGAGTCAGACACAACTGAACGACTTCACTTTCTTTTTCTTTTAAACATACATTTACCATACAAGAAAGCAATTATGCTTTTTGGTATTTATTCAGAGGAACTGAAAACTTATGTCCTCACAAAGGCCATATATATATATATATATGTGTGTGTATATATATGTGTGTATATATATATATATGTGTATATATATGTGTATATATATATATATATAGATGTAGATATATATGTATGTGTGTGTATGTGTGTGTATAAAAACACTCTGCATGACTGCCAAAAATTAGAAACAACTAAGAGGTCCTTCAGTAGATGAATGGATTTTGTGATACATCAAAATGATGGGCTACTATTCAGCACTAAAGAGAAATGAGCTCCATTGCTGCCCTGCAGGTAGGATCGTCAGTACTATTTTCCTAGATTCCATATATATGCATTAATATGCAATATTTGTCCTCTTTCTGACTCATTTCACTCTGCATAATAGGCTCCAGTCTTATCCACCTCATTAGAACTCAAATGCATTCCTTTCCATAGTTGAGTAATATTCCATTGTGTATATGTACCATGATGTACGATGCAGGGAACCCAAAGCTGTACTCTGACAACCTAGAGAGATGGGATGGGGAAGGAGGTAGGAGGGGGTTCAAGACAGAGGAGATGCATGTACACCTAATGCTGATTCCTCTTGATGTATGACAAAAATCATCACAGTACTGTAACCTAATTATCTTCTTGAAAAGAAGCCATGAAAAGAGCTACAGGAAACCTAAATGCATATTTTTAACAAACAAAACCAATCTAAAAAGGTTATTTACTGTTTGATTCCACCCATATGACAATTGGAAAAGGCAAAATTATAGAAGCAATGAAAAATCAGTGGTTGCCTAGCGGGGAAGGATAGGCAGAGCACAGAGGACTTTCAGGCCATGAAAATACTCTGTGTAATATTATAAAGGTGGATACCTATTATACATCAGTCCAGACCCATATAGGTAAAACATCAAGAGTGAAACCTAAATGTAAATTGTGGACTTTGATAACAAAGCACCGCTGTAGATTCATCAGTTGTTACAAACGGAACACTGTTGCTGAGGATGGTGTTGCTAATTATGCATGAATGGAGGAAGAGGGAAATCCCTATCTCCCACTCACTTTTGCTGTGAGCCTAAAAATCTGCTCTAAATAATGAAGCCTATTAAAATAAATAAACAACATTTACAGTTATAATGGACTTCTCTGGTGGCTCAGATGGTAAAGAATCTGCCTGCAATGCGGGAGACCCAGATTCAATCCCTGGGTTGGGAAGATCCCCTGGAGAAGGAATTGGCAACCCACTCCAGTATTCTTGCCTGGAGAATCCCATGGAGAATCCCATCCATATAAAAGGGTTACATGATGAAAATATCTAGGTAAGTAACTTTATTCTCTTCTTTATACTGAGTAGTATATATGGGTGTTTATTGGCTCCCTGTATCTTTTTTTTTTTTTTTTGGCCACACTGCAAGCCAAGCAGGTGGAATCTTAGTTCCCCAGGAACCTAAGACCAGGGATTGAACTCACACCCAGTGCATTAGAAGCATGGAGTCTTAACCACTAGACCACCAGGAAAGTCTTCCTATTACCCTTTTGTTGTTGTTCTGGTAATAGCCATTACCTTTTGATTTGATACAAACCAATCACCACATCTCAAGTCATACTGGAAGGCTCAGAGTAGGGTATGTGACTTAAGTAGTTCAATTCAAGTAAATCTTAAGGCTTTTTAAGAACACTCCAAAGGATTCTCATTTTTTTCTCTAACTTTGAACCTGAGAGGTTTTGAACCTGGAGCTGCCATCTTGAACAAGCTGAAATGCTAATAGTCAGTGTGTACTGGCTCAAAATAAAGTCAGCGTGGGTAATAACACAATAGTGAAACTGTGGGTGCCGACTGCACAGTGTGAGTTTTGAATCCAGCTATAAACGGAGCCAGTCCTTCTGCTGGGCTTAACCAACTATTCAAGAAAATCAATTCCTATTCTTGCCTGAGCTCGTTCGAGTTGGATTTTTATCAGTTGTTTATAACTAGAAGATACACGAGATTTGAAGTCATTCTGTTCATTTTTCCAGCAAGATTGATTCCCACACATGCATGTTAAGAACTTTTTGCTCAGATTAGTGCAAAACTGTTTCAAAGTGCAGACTTCGGTAGCATTGAGAGGACACATACTTCCGATTGGCCAATGTGGAACCATTCAGGGGAGGAGTTAATCAGAAGGTACTAGCCATCCTTCCCTACTAATTTTTTTTTGAGGGGGGGGCGCCGAGCTCTGTGTTTGAGGATTCCTGGGAGAAGACATGTCAAGGCTTCGTTAAGGCATTTTTCTCTTTGCTCCCATGCTGTGATCATGCCACAGTGACAGAAGAACAGTGGCCCTGGACTGGGAGGTGGGGGGCTTTGCATTTTTGGATTCTAAAAAGCTAGTGTCCTCAAGCTCCAACTTTCTATTCATGAGACTTCAGCTAGACTGTTCTGATAACTTTTGTGTCATGCCTGCAGAGAACGACCAGGGCTTCTATGAAGTGTTCAGGGTGAAGCCACCTGAAGTTGCTTACATTCTGGGAGAAACAGTACTGGTCAGCCAAGACCTCATGTGCTACCTCACGTTCCCCAGCCTCCCTTGACGTTCAGTGGGAACCACATAACTGGCTCTGGCCATGATCAGAAGTACTATGAATCATTTCCAGACAAAACTCAAGGGCGTCCAGCCATTGGACTCTGCTATGGAGCCCCTGGAAGCCGTATTTTGAGATGAAAAGCATCCCAAAGAAGTAGACCATTTTCAGTCCTGGTCCCTGAGTAACTGTGTTGAAGGTACCCACTTGTTCACCACACAGTGAGTGCAACAGAGAACACTTCCTTGTGTGGAGCCACTGAACAGTGAGGGCTAGTTTGCCATGCAGCATAATCTAGCACAGAATGGAAAACAATTGTGGTGTGCATTGAGTCCCCTACATATGAACGAGGTCCGTTCTGAGAGCATATTTGTAACCCTGGTTTGTTTGTGAGGTCCAACACAGTCAGCCTAGGTACCCAACTAACAGTCAGCTATACAGTGCTATACTGTCATAGGTTTATAATGCTTTCCACACAAATAGTACATAAAACATAAACAAAAATAAAGAAAACATTTTTCATCTTTTTACAACGTGCCTGTGTGCTCAGTTCTGTCCAACTCTTTGCAACCCCATGGACTCCTCTGCCTGTGGAATTTTCCAGGTAAGAATACTAGAGCAGGTTGCCATTTCCTACTCCGGGGGCTCTTTCCCACCCAGGGATCGAACCTGCATCTCTTGCGTCTCCTGCACTGGCAGGTGGATTCTTTACCACTGCACCACCTAGGAAGCCCAATCTTGTAGTTCAGTACCTTGAAAAGTACAGTAGTACCAACTACACCACAGCTGCTTTTACACTTACATCCTGGGCGTGAAATAAAGATACACTACCACAGCGCTCTACATGCTCTATATAGTAATGTACAGCAAAGCACACAAAAGCAGAGCCTCTTACAGCGGATGCACACGGGCCACAGTGTACGCCAGATACATAAACTTGTGTGACTGGACACACACATTTCCACTTTTGAAAGTTCACAACTTGAAGGCTTGTATTTGTAGGGGGCTGACTGCTTAAAGGCGTGTCGTCCATTCCCAAAGCTCAAACCCTAAAAATCTCCATTTTACTGGTGAAGATATACAAAGGATGAAAGTCATGAGACTTTCTTGAAAACCTAAATGAGACTTTTTAAATATGATACTGGCCAACCCTTGACCTGGTGGGGACGTGATAGGGAAGAAGGGGAAGACGCATCCACAGGAAATGCAGGGCTTTTCCTTTCTAGCAGCAGTTTAGAGCCAGAGGCTCAGGCCCTAGGGACCCATGTCTGTGCTCAGTCATGCCAACTCTTCGTGACCCCATGGATTGTAGCCCCCCAGACTTCTCTGTCCATTTGATTTTTCAAGCAAGAATACTTGAGTAGGTTGCCATTTCCTACTCCAGGGGATCTTCCTCACCCAGGGATTGAACTCACATCTCTTGTGTCTCCTGCATTGGCAGGCAGATTCTCTACCACCGTGCCACCTGGGAAGTCCCTACGTCCAACTACAGTCAAAAAGAAATTTGCCTGCCCAAGCACACTAATGTTACATCTAGCTTAGCTAGTACAGTTTTTTAAATTGAGTTACCTATTTAAGATTCAGGAGATTTCACACACAAAAAAATCTGAATTTTCAACTTTTCCTGGAGGATGAGGAGAGGTGATAACTCTGAGACCACATCATGACCAGGACATCATTGTCTGGAGCAGAAAAGCAGGCTGCTCCTTTAAAGGGGCAATGGGCTTTCTTTTACCTCTGGTCCCTACTGTGAGCCTCTTGCACTTGATACCACCTGGCTCTTATAGGTATTTGAGTTCATGCTTTTAAGCAGACTCTTCAGGACAGAACTCTCCACTACTTAAAAATTACCAAGTAATTTTGACAGTTCACCACTTCATGGCAAATAGAAGGGGAAAAAGTGGAAGCAGAAAAAGATTTTCTTGGGCTTCAAAATTACTGAGGACAGTGACTGCAGTCATGAAATTAAAAGATGTTTGCTCCTTAGGAGGAAAGCTATGAGAAATCTAGACAGCATATTAAAAAGCAAAGACATCACTTTGCTGAGAAATGTGTGTCTAGTCAAAGCTACGGCTTTTCCAGTAGTCATGTATGGATGTGAGAGCTGGACCATAAAGAAGGCTGAGCACCAAAGAACTGATGCTTTTGAATTGTGCTGCTGGAGAAGACTCTTGAGAGTCTCTTGGACAGCAAGGAGATCAAACCAGTCCATCCTAAAGGAAGTCAATCCTGAATATTCATTGGAAGGACTGATGCTGAAGCGCCAACATTTTGGCCACCTGACAGAAAGAAAAGATCCTAATGCTGGGAAAAATTGAAGGCAAAAGGAGAAGGAGGTGGCAGAGGATGAAATGCTTAGATAGCACCACTGACTCAACGGACACGCATTTGAGCAAATTCCGGGATTTAGTGGAGGACGAAGGAGCCTGGCACGCTGCAGTCCATGGAGTCATGAAGAGTCGGACCTGGCGACTGAACAGCAAGAAGAAGCACCTCTTAAGGGATCACAGATGTCAATCATTCAGAGGAATCCAGGAAAAAGTTAAGGCTTGTGGGCAATGTTCCTGATTTAATCCCAGAGAATGGTTTATATACCGTGGATATGTGCTTAGTCACTCAGTCATGTCTGACTCTTTGTAATCTCATGGACTCTAGCCCACCAGGTTCCTCTGTCCATGAGATTGCCCATGGCCAACAGTGGGTTGCCATGCCCTCCTCTAGGGGATCTTCCTGACCCAGGGATCGAACCCACATCCCCTGTATTACAGGAGGATCCTTTACTGCTGAGCCACCAGGGAAGCCACACGTTCTACGTGCCGTATGCTGGGCACCAGGGAGGCCATACCTGAGGCGTTAGTCCGGCCTCTTCAAGTAAACACACCCCAGGTGAATACTTACACACCCACACCAGCAGAGTGGATTATTCTGACTTTTCAACTACATGACCTAACTCTCCTCCTCTTGATAAATGAGAAAGAAAACTATTTTCATATAATTCATAAAATGATAATAAAACCTTAAATACCATTCAATTGCCATTCACTTATGAAAAAAAATCCAAAAATTCACCTTAACTACGAATTGAAATGAAGTTTTTTTTAACTAGGTCCAGTATATTTAAATAATTTTTGAAGAAAAACACACCAGTTATTTAAAGAAGAGGATAAAATGCTGTACATGTATTTCTTTCAGTCATTAATCTGCTCAGTAAAGTAACAAAAGAATTAAAAAAAAAAAACCTAGCTGGCTTCAGAGTTTGTATTTATCTTTTTCCATGATGAGAGTAATCTGAGATAGAGGGCACAATTCTGTTTGTTGAACAGATAAGTGACAGTATTTTAATCTAATAGTGATATTTGGATAACCGAAAAGCAGCAGTATAACAGTGGTAAATTACTTGACAATTGCAATAACACTGCTTTGAGTGTTAGAGACACACAGGTAACTAGCTGGGGGTTTTGAGATAAGCTGGAGAGTGATGCTTATTCATAACAAGCCGATATGATAACAGGGTAAACTAGGGGAACGTCAAGAGGTGCTCTTTCTTTTGAGTGACAGGAAATGAGATGGTGTAGCAGAGTTACATGGAGGTGTAAGACTGGAAAAAGTACCCCCTCCCAAGCACGGATGTCCCAGTCACCATGAGTGAAATCATTTCCAAACTGGGACTATACTTCTTTTCATGAATGAGTAAATGGATACCCACTGATTATTATTATTTTAAAGAACCAACTGGGGTGATGTAATAACCTATTAAACTAATACTCGTTGTTTTCCTGTCTCCACCCTGCCTTTAAACAGATGTCTGTTTTAATAGCCTTAAAACACACTATTTTTCCATACTCCTTTAGTGCTGAGTTGCTTTATTTTACAGAGGAGACAGATGAGGCTTCAGGGCTAATCAATAGCAAGAAAAAGATTATTATTTGGATTCATAACTCCAAACATAGTGTGACTTGTATTATAGTAGACCACCAGCTTTTTGCCTTCAGACACTATTGAAAACAAGTCATACCACAACTGACTTTCTGCTCAGCTGACAATTCTACTTTCTCTATCTCAAGTAACTAGATACAACAGTATCTCAGAGTTTGAAAGCGTCTCACCCTGTTTGGTATTTTATTTTATTGTCGCAATAATTAACTCAGGTGAATGCACACACTTATCCCTTCAGACATTCCAAACTATTATCCACATAAGAACATTCTAGGAAGTAATCAGTGCACATCCATGAAGTTTGTGGTGCTTCATTCACAGTTATAACCATCTTTATAATTAAATCTGTGTATTTGATCTAAAAGTAACTTTAGATTGCTCCCCTGTTTACCTCTTTAGACCCTCAGAGATCTTAAGGAATTTATTTTCAGATGAATATTTGCATTTGAAATGCTTTCTGATGAAGATTGTCAGATTCATCTTAGTTACTAGAAAACCAAAAGGGTTTACAGCAGAACCTGGCAAGCAGTGATGTGGGGGCCCTGGCACAGCTCCTGGTGGAAGGTTGTTCCATACTATCTTTAATATATTGCATTTCAATTTTATTTTATTTTTTAGTCTTATTTTTTGATATAAATTTATTTATTTTAATTGGAGGCTAATTACTTTACAATATTGTATTGGTTTTGCCATACATCAACATGAATCCACCACGGGTGTACACATGTTAAAAGCAGCTGTGTGATATTCCAGATTAAAGGCTAACTGGACATGGCAATTAAATGCAATGAATCCTGTACACTGGTGGAAAAACTTGGAGAGATTTGAAGATGAATTGTGGATTAGACAACAGTCTTGTATCAATTTTACCTTCCTGATAGTTTATTTAGAGTTCTGTAAGAAAATACTCTTATAATACTGTGAAAATAGTAAGGGATATTTAATATTTAAAGGTTAAGGGGCATGATGTGTACAACTTACTGTGAACTTGTTCAGACGAAAATATAAGCAAATGCATTTGCTATATATTTTATATATTAAAATATATATTATACACATACATAGTATACATCTATATTGTACATATCTGTATCGTATATCCACATACATAGGCGCACACAGGTGTGTGCATGCGTGTATATGTATAGCTCCATCTCTATATCCTGGTGAAAGTCTACTGGAGTTCTCACCACTATTCCTGTGACTTTTCTGAAAGACGGTCTAAGTATATTAAGATACAAAGTTAGGGGGGAAGCAGCCTCATGAAACTTTATCTTCACCTCAAATAACAATTTTGCAAGCATTCCTTATTGTTAGTCCTGTTCTTTTTTCCACATTTTCTGACATGGTACCTAAGAAGAATTGCCCCCTAACATGCTTTATGCTTTAAAAAAAAAAAAAAAAGGCTGAACAACAACAGTGCTTTGTAAACCTAGCTACAAAAAGTACTTACTGCAAGTAACAGTGGTACAATAAAAAAGATCGAAAGTGGGAAGTTGGATAGAAATATATTTTTCAACTGGCAAATGACAGTGGGAAGGCATAGAATGCAGACTTTTTAAGCAGACATGAGTGTACAATCTTTTTCATCATGTAAAAATTCTATTTTTCTTAACACCTAACCAAAAAGTGACCTGCAGGCATTAGCTGTCAAAAAGATATCAGTGTTACACTGCGTGTAGCTACATAGACAGATAGCAACAAAAATGTGTGAAGGTTCTTAAATGCACTATCTGAAAGTGAGGCTGGTCTCGGGCTGGATTTTAATATACTTAGCCCAGTTATCTTCACTTTCACAGTAACAGTGATGGCAACTGACAGTGTAATTATCTTTCAAGGACTGACTGGTCTAAGAAATATTCTTCTAGCGTGTCACACACTGTTGATATTAAACTGGCGACATGAGAAACCATCTGGAAAAAATCTGGGCATAAGGAAGTTTAGGGGATCTAATCCAAGCTAGGTTTTGGCTGATTTACTTCAGTTCGCTCAAATCTTATTTAATAACATGAAATAACACATACGGAAAAAAGAAAGAAAAATGCCATCCTTTGTTCCAGGCTTGATTAAATGGAATCATATGCAAGGAAAACAGTTTAAGGATCCCCTCATCCAAGGCTCTGCTTTCATTGATCATTTCATTCTCCCTGCTAGTAAGACAAACAATGTGCTCTATCCCTGTGTTTCAAACCATGTCTTTAAGAGGTTTTTATAGGTGTGTATTTCCTGCAAAGCACTAGCACAAGTGTGCAATAAAATATATTATTTTATTCCTTTGATCAGTTTCTACCATGCTCTGCTCACCCATTTATCCTGCTAAGAATATACGTTTTTCCTTTAAACCTGAAAAAAAGAGATTTTCATAGCTGTCTACTTAAGTGAAATATACTCTTTAATAGTTTTAATGCAAAGAGAAGTTATAGTCTTCCTTTTAAGATAGCACTACAAATTCTTCTTATGTCTAACGCTTACAAAGTGCATATGAAATCTGAATGAAGCATGGAAAGTAGATAGACTTAGAGGCTTTCCTAGCCCATGATGGAGCAAAGTACCTACGGAGCATGACCTGATGGGACCAGATATTAACACCTCGGACAAGGTGTAAGTCAGAGACAGAGGAAAAAGCGTTTTTTAGCTTCTGAGGGTGGGGAGACTTTGAGAAGGAGCAGGGGGAGGTTTGCATGGTTAGCCAGCCCAGTACCTCTCAGGCTTCTCCATCTCTCTGATTGACATGATAACAAGACATGTTAATATAAGGTGCCTCTTTCTAATTCTCATTGCAACCACACAGTCCACAAATGATACTGTGTTTAGGGGCGTCAAGCCTCCACCCTCACCTAGGAATCTGCATTTGTGCACAGTCACGCACTCAGACATTACTTTCAGAGTCTGCTCACCAGCCAGTCATAGCAGGAAAGGGATGCTGCCAGTTTTCTTCTGATTTCCTACACCCACCATGTCTACATACTCTGATCAAGCTATGCATGCTTCAGAGCAAGTGTGACGTGCCCTGTGGTATGTTATTAGTATCTGCAATTCTCTGTCACTGGCTCTCCGTAGCTTCATCTTAAAGTACCAGCTTCCTCTTTTAGACCCTTTCACCAACTGTGGCTTACTCATTTTATCTTAGTCAACACAATTCCAAAGTCTTGCTTTAACTTCTTCCATGAAGATAAATTTCCATCAGAGAACATACGGGTAAGATACCGATTGCACATCAGCCTTCCTCTGGGGATATTTTTTTAAGCAGTGCTTCATTAGGGCCTACCCTATATAACATCTCAATGATTAAAGATTTCAGAAAAGTTGCTACCGCTTCAAACCTATAAAAAGAAAGAAATCACCTTTAAATCCAGAACATATGGTGATGAGCTCTAATAATAAGTCTACACACAAAAGCATGCACGCACACACACACACACACACACAAATACCTTCCAATACTAATTCCGTTTTTGTCATGCATATATAATATCACAGAAAAGGGTATTTTGGAATCTCTAAGCTTAGATCTAGTAAAGAAAATATTAGGAAACCTGGAAAGTTTAAGTGCTCATAATCATAGCTGCTGGCAAGATATGTGGTGGAAAATGGAACTTTTCATACTAATTAACTGTGTGTTCACACATGGGTTTCATTTTCCACATCGCATACTAGAGGAAGGCCCTGTATCATAAAGGGGTCTGAAATCCCAGAGACAAAAGCAGCTGTCGAAGCTGTATGCAGTTGCTGCAATATGGAGATAGCTAGAAAGACACTCCACACTGGGGACGATGGGGGAGGTGGGGCATTGTCACAAGGGCACATGCTCAGTTGCTAAGTCATTCGTGATTCTTTGTGACCCCACGGACTTGTAGCCCACAGGCTCCTCTGTCCATGGGATTTTCCAGGCAAGAATACTGGAGTGGGTTGCCATTTCCTCCTCCAGGGGATCTTCTTAACTCAGGGATCAAACTCACGTCTCCTTTGTCTCCTGCGTCCCTTACATTGGCAGGCAGATTCTTTACCACTGAGCTACCTGGGAAGCCTCCTTGTTTACAGTAGATAGTACCAGTGGACATAATTATGCAAAGATGAACATTAATTTTTAAATTCTTTATAAGAATAAGTTGTCCATCCATACTAAACAGAAATATTCTATATTCAAAGCTTCATTAAGATCATCTCTTCCCCAGTGGTAAGAGAGGGGTCGGTCCCTTCCAGGAATAAGTCAGGCCTGATTATATGCTGACTCAGCATAACCTTGGCACACAAAGCAGCCAAGACTTTGCTGTCAGGAAAAGTACATGTGTCATTGCTGGAAGCTACTAAATAGTCTCTTGTTCAGCATGGGGTGTCCAGCAGAGATGTCGCCTTAGCTCACAGCTCAGATAACACAGTGTTCTCTGTTCTTACTTTAATTCCCTCAGCATCCCCCAGAGTTCACACAGCTACAGAAGAAAAAGAAGACTATTTTCACCACAGTGCAGCTTTCTAATGATACCTCCTAATAAATGACGTAGCATAAAATAAAAGCCAAAGGCACTATCTGAAATTCTACACAAACATTTTTGCTTTCACATTTCTTCATTGACTCATTCATTCATTTTAAAAACGTGCGTGATTTTCACAACAGATAAGCGGCAGTATCTTCTGGGTGGCAGATGAGATCCAAAAGGTATCAAGGTCAGGTACCATGGACAAGATTTAACCTATTATTTAATTTAACCCAGTGTTGCCGAGCAACATAAAGGAGCATGAAGTCGAAGCAGGAAATCACTCCATCTGGCCAGACTCTGGCCACAGTGGGAAACTCAGCTATTAAACTGGTGCAAGGACAACCTCACGACAGTTTGCTAGCAAAATTCCAAAAGTTGAAAAAATCTACCAATCTTGGGGAAAAGGCTTTCTGTCTTCTTTCTGGTTCATTTTCACATGCTGTTGGAAAGTGGCAAGTCTAATTGCTTAACTCATGCTTATTACAGTCAAATTCAAGCGACAGGCAGTCTACTAACATTTTGAAGAATAGGATATTTGGACAAAGGAGGTGAAAATGCTGGAAACGGATGATTCTGAAGGAAGTCACTGCCATGGCCTTCCCTCAGGACAGTCCCTGCCTCCATGTCAGAAGCATAGACCCCCGTGTCCTCTGACTACACTGAAATGAACACAGCATTTACTGGGACACAACCTCTTAGGAGCCTCCCATTTTCTTTTTCTGGCAAATAATATAAGTAAGAGCTAATCTGTGACATTTTAGATCTAGCCATCTTGGAAAATTGTTGACATTAATCATCTAGTTTATTCCTTGCCCTCTGTTCAACATGTTCTCCTTTTGTTTTAAACATAAAGCAGGCTCGTTTAAAGTAAAATTACTTGTCTAACAGTGAAAAACCAAAGACAAGGAAACTATTGACATGTTCAGAAAGATCATGGTCAGTCTTGACTGATCAGGTCATTTATTCGATAAGAACAACATTGATCACTAGTATTATATTTCCTCTTTTGAATAATTATGAATATATGATATCGGAAAGTGAAAGTCACACAGTTGTGTACAACTCTTTGTGACCGCATGGTCTATATAGTCCTGGAGTTCTCTAGGCCAGAACACTGGAGTCAGCAGCCTTTCCCTTCTCCAGGGGATCTTCCCAACCCAGGAATTGAACCAGGGTCTCCTGCATTACAGGTGGATTCTTTACCAACTGAGCTATCAAATACTGCTATCTGAAAATGAATGCATTTAATTCAATCTTATTTAAAGTACTAGAATCTTATAAAATAATTCTTATTTTCCTTATGTTACCTAAGAGGAAGGGCCTAAGAATCAGAGATATTAAGGAGTTCACTGAAGTGTCTTCAGGAAGTTTCTCAGTAGAGCTAGGGGCAAACTTGGATTTTTTTTTTTTTTTTTAATCTGGCCGTATCTCATGGCATGTGGGATCTTAGTTTCATGAACAGGAATTGAACCCATGTGCTGCATATTGGAAGCATGGAGTTTTAATTACTGGACAACCAGAAAGTCCCAGATCTCTTTGTTTTAATCCCACACGCAACCTCTTCCCTTCCACTGTTATTTAGCCAGCCACTAATTTGGGAAACAGGCATTAATAGTAAGGCAACCTGGCTGTCTTTTTACACTGGAGGAGACTTCCATGGACTATCATTTCTTCGGTAAAAAGCCTTGGAATTTGACTCAGAAAGTGATTTGCATTATGCCTGTGATGTCCTCAGTTTTGATAAACTAAGTTAAAGCTATTGTAGGTTGAGTACGATGACATATTACATCCATGTAACTTCCAAGCCATGAATCAGTTGAAAAATATATGCAAGATCAAATAGGGATTAGAACATTAGCTTTCTTAGTGGGAAGACTGAACTGGAAAAGGCAGCTTAGAGGTAAGGCCAATACTCTGCCTCACTATGGATGCCACGTTTATACCTTGGGATCCACAGATACTTAGAACTGGGTTTTCAGGATAGACACTCAAGCAGAGAACTTCATCGACAATTGGATATGCCTCATCCCTTATCATGGAGAAAGCAATGGCACCCCACTCCAGTACTCTTGCCTGGAAAATCCCATGGACGGAAGAGTCTGGTAGGCTGCAGTCCATGGGGTCGCTAAGAGTCAGACACAGCTGAGCAACTTGATTTTCACATTTCACTTTCCTGCATTGGAGAAGGAAATGGCAACCCACTCCAGTGTTCTTGCCTGGAGAATCCCAGGGACGGCAGAGCCAGGTGGGCTGCCGTCTATGGGGTCGCACAGGGTCGGACACGACTGAAGTGACTCAGCAGCAGCAGCATCCCTTACCAAGCACTCTGAGTAGAAGAGGAATGATCATAAATCAATCTTCTCCCATTGATTTCACTCAACAAAGCAATGTGGACTCATAGATGTTAGACTCTTGCTGTTAAACTAATCACTTCTCCTCTAGGGAAAGAAGCCAGAGGATGACAGAGAATGCATTCAGCTCTTGTCCTAATTCTTCCAAGAGCTGGTAGAAGTTCTCATTTTATGGGGTGGCAGGAATGTGAGCAATGGATGAGGAGACGGAGTGAATGGTTTCTCTGCAGATAAAAATCTACTTTTATCTTATATGAGACTATGGTTTTCAACATTTTAACTAAAAAGTAACATCAGATCTATTTTATTCAATTAACATTTGTTTGATGTATTTAGTGATCTTATCCCAGAGATAGATTTAACTGGGACTATTATTTAATAGTTTTTATTCACTACTGATACCAAATAGATTTAAGCTCTTACCCTTACCTATCCACATGTGACAGTCAGTTTGAGAGGTTTTTTTTTTTTTTTTTTTATAATACTGCAAGGAAATCCAACCTGTCCATCCTAAAGGAGATCAGCCCTGGGTGTTCTTTGGAAGGACTGATGCTAAAGCTGAAACTCCAATACTTTGGCCACCTCATGCGAAGAGTTGACGCATTGGAAAAGACTCTGATGCTGGGAGGGGTTGGGGGCAGGAGGAGAAGGGGACGACAGAGGATGAGATGGCTGGATGGCATCACCAACTCGATGGACATGAGTTTGAGTGATCTTTGGGAGTTAGTAATGGACAGGGAGGCCTGGAGTGCTGCGATTCATGGAGTCACAAAGACTGAACTGCAAAGTAAAAATGTGTTCTTTGTATCATAAAATACTGAATGGTTTAGCTAAAGCATCTGAAATTATTGCACCATTTGCAAAAATTCAACAAAATCTTGATTTTTGATAGTCACTTGAACAAGCCTTTACTTCATAAGAAAAATAAAAATAATGCTATAGGCTGTTCAGTAACATTAGTTGTGTGGGATATTTTTTTCAGGCTCAGAGTTAAAATACATTGGATCAGTTAGTGGTTTGTTTCCCTAACCAAAACTTCTGGAGATCAGCCAATAGGAAAAAGACACATGCTGCCAATGAAGCATATTTCTTATCCTCTTTCAGATTCAAGGAAGAGCTCAGAAGATGAGGGAAAACAAAACAAAAAATAGCACAATGGAGTGAAATTACCACATGTTGCAAATGATGCCAAGAGAACTTTCTTTACCAAGAAGTGGCATCTTTGGAAGGTGTTTTAGTGACTGTTTTTGGTCAGCCACAGTGGAATGTAGAAGAAATCTCTCCCAATTTAAGGGCAGAAGGGTGGGAGCTGGGGTGGTAGGGCGCCCACAGCCACGGGGAGGTGGTTGAGGCAGTGGCATGGGGCGCATAGTTGGCAAGAGGTTAGCAGGGTAAACAGTGAGATCACCCACTGGCATCTTTGGTGGGGATGCACTGATCATTAGTTCCGCGGAGACAAAATGCACAGGACGTCTATGACAGTCTTGCTGACTTTGTGTCAGGAGCTAAAGAATTTCAGCTGAGAACAGCAGAAGACTAGCCTTGAGCATCTTACTTGACCTGTGATTCTTCCCATCATTTTTGTGTCTTAATGATGCTCAACACAGAGACTTGGGAACAGACTGCATGTCGACATCTGAACGGAACTCAGCAAAGTGCCCAGCACACACAGAATGATGACTGTAGGAGCCCATCCCATTTGAAGTGTCTTCTGAATGGTTACTTTGTGAGGGAGGAGATGATGGCTCCTACTTGACATGGCTGGGGATGAATACAGAGCACAATGGCTGTCCAACAACAGTCATCTGCTGGAGCTCAGTAAGACAAAATCCAAACAAATGGCTCAGCAACCAGAGGATGCACTCAAAACAGCTGTGCCAAATTAAGCCCGATCCCCCGCTTCCACGCTGTGTTCCAGCATGAGCTCGGAAAGATAAAATCTGAGACTACTTCAGAATGCTCTCTGTAGTAAACACATTTGACCACAACCAGGACAAGGTTTCCTCATAGCCCTTAGGCTTAGGTTGTTTGACTTGGCTGCTAGGGTTTCAGGCAACCAGAGATTTTTAAAGCTGTAGTTGGAAGATGAGCCAAAGGTCAGTGACAAGGTTCCTAAGTCATGAGGCAGGGAAAACCCAAAGATCAATCTTAGAGCATGCTGCCTTTGCTTCAGGTTTTTCTGTTTGTTGTGTCTTTTGTTTCTAAAACCAAATGGAATGCTCTAGTTTTTCCCCCTTCTCTCTGTAACCTGAGGCATAGCTTTTTTTCCCTCTATGCAATAGCTCACTAACAGAATCAAAGTGAGGGTCCTAAATTGAATCTTCTTGTTTTAACCTGCATTTTGGAGCACCAAGCTGAATTTTACTAAGCAGAGTTGTACCTAAGGAAAACAGAATTGTTTTAAAGAGTTTCAAAACTTGCCTCCTTAAAATAGAGCGCCCTGCTGAATGTGGTTTTTGAATGAAGAAATGCAATGAAGAAAACTGCTGCAAGCTTTTTCTCTTAAAGTGAAATTACACTAAATGAATTAGCCCCTATTATTTGCATGTGAATTTTGTTGTTACTCAGGATTGTCTAACATACATTCATGCCTGGATGATTGATCAGAGTTTGCCTTACTTGCAATGGTCAAACTTGAATGCCAAGATGATATGAGCCTTCAGTTCAGTTTAGTTCAGTCGTTCAGTCATGGCCAACTCTTTGCGACCCTATGAATTGCAGCACGCCAGGCCTCCCCACCCATCACCAACTCCTGGAGTTCACTCAGACTCATGTCCACTGAGTCCGTGATGCCATCCAGCCATCTCATCCTCTGTCGTCCCCTTCTCCTCCTGCCCCCAATCCCTCCCAGCATCAGAGTCTTTTCCAATGAGTCAACTCTTCGCATGAGGTGGCCAAAGTACTGGAGCTTCAGCTTTAGCATCAGTCCTTCCAAAGAAATCCCAGGGCTGATCTCCTTCCGAATGGACTAGTTGGATCTCCTTGCAGTCCAAGGGCCTCTGATAGGAGAAATTGAAATTCATGGAAAAAAAAATCCCAAACAATAAATAAAGTTGGACACTCTAAGGGGAAGAGCCCTAGCCATTCTCTCTTCAAGCAAACTCCCCGTGTGGTCGGGATTCAAGTTCCCCAGCTGAAGCCAATCACTGCCAATCAAGAGGAAGAAGTCAGAACAGACTGAGGGGCCATGGACCAGAAATAAACTCCACAGTGTACTCAGTTTATAACATTTGTTCTCAATAATGCAACTGTAATCACGTGAAGCACAGAAACAGGGACAGTGATTCTGTTTGGTAATACCTCCCAAATGTGTTTCTTGGGTTTTGAAAGATGAATAGTTAGCATAGTCAGCCATGTGAACTGCACTGCGGTATACATGAACTACAGTTCAAGTAGGTCTCTTCCAACGGTGTTGTCTTTGAAGACGACCCCCGTTCCTATAAAGAATGCATGCCATCTAACCAAAAATGTTTTAGAGTATGTGGTAGATCACTGGTTAGAAGTGACCGGGCACCAGTAATGCCCAGAGGTTATTTTATCTCTGAGTAAACAGCTGCAGTTTAAGCAAAGGTTTCAGGGGTTAAAAAAAAAAAAAAGCCAGATGTCCTCATATAAATCAAGAGATCCTTGATTCTTTAAGTAAACCGCAGTGCCCCAAATCCATCATTTATATTGGAGTAACCAGCATTCCGGAAACACATTCCGTGAGCGAGCAAGCGAACGCGCCTCCAGCACTACCCTGCACTCTGAGAAGCCAGAAGGTTTAATCCCCAAATAGATTAAACTAGACAGATGGATAAAACTGTTTACGATGTTCCCAGAATGGCTGTTTTTGTGATATGCCTCAAAGAGGACACAGATGCATATGACCCATTTTAATTTTCCTTCTCTAAGCCTCTCTGCTTCACTGAGCCAGGCAGGGTTCAGAAGCAGGTTTGAATAAGTCAGGAATGCATGAGTTCCAGGGAGCCCCATTTATGACCTGAGAGAGATGAAGATCAGGGCAATGAATCCTGAGTAAACTACCTTCAAACCAAATAAACATGTTCTTCATTGGAAGATTATGCCAAGCCATAAATGTCACACACATTCAATCGCAGTTAATTTACAGTTATTTCTAATGTCAAATTTTCTTGATAAGTGGGACAAGCTCAGAGTATAAATTTGAAAATTCATTGTCCCAACTGTCAACCTCTTACCTGTTTCTTTAGACTTTTCAGTGATCTGTTTCAGACTAACAAAGGGCAGAACCAATTCATCACTACCTGTGATCAACAGTTACAAGCATGTGCTATTTTTTCCCCCCTGGAAAATACTAGATTGTTCTGGAAGAAGGGCTTTTTAAAAGTATATTAAATGGTATTGATAAAACCATAAACTAGTTATAGGAAGACAGGTAAATGAAAATGTCTATTCAGGTAGCAATCTACAAGCAGGACAATTTTCAAATCCCAGTAAAGCTCTTCCATCTCCCTGTTCCAAAAGAGGGGTAAAAAGTAGATAGAATTAGTCAGGATTCTGGTCTGGAAATAAGATGTGGGAGAACAGGAGAGCTGATACAGGGAGACTGAAAAGGCTCTCGGCATGTGACCTTCCACCCTCTGCCACCTCTCACTTTTCCTCACCCTCCCCACACTTCCTCCTTCCTCTGCTGATTCACACACTCACAGCCCTTAATGCTTCCTGTCTTTAGAGATTGGCTATATCTTAACCCCAGCCGTATAAAATCAAGAATAACTTGAATCCCATTGGCACACAAACAGCTTCTGCATTTTAGTGGCAATGCTACAAGAAGTGAGGATTTCTCTTGAAGATTTGTATAGTCTGAAATGAATAAAAGATAAGAAGTCTGAGCACGGCCATGGGGTTCATGAGATTAGTATTCAGGTGGCTGTTTATTCCCTCCAAGGCTAAACAGCTAAAGTCATTTCCTTCCAAACAAAGGTCTTTTAGGACATTTTTATTGAGCATTCAGAATGTAAATGCGTGCCTTCTTTAAATGGCCAAGCTTGCTACTTCAGCTCCATTTAACCTTCTTACCCTTCCTCACATCTCCGAAAGAAGCAATTTCAAAATAATAAACTGCACCTCAAGGGCTATAATCAATTTCATTAAACTATTCCAGCAGAAAACTATTCCAAGCATACAAGTTAAATAATCATGTTTTGTTAGAGAAAATTATTATTATATAGGTTTGGTTTTGTGTTTGTTATTTTTGCCAGATGGGACTACCATGATTTACAGTTTCTGGCGTTAAACATAAGATCTGATAGAAAAATTAACATATTATACTAAATTTTCATCTTATTTGAAATATATCCATATTTGCAAGGCTATAAATGAGCTCGCTATATTTAAGTGATACATTTTGAATCTTTTCTTTTCCATAATTAGTCCTTTTTAGACCTATATGGACAGAAGGAATTGTTACATACAACTTCAGTGAAAATTCCTTTCTTCTTTCAGCACCACCCTCAAGTGAATTCCTTTCTCTTTGCCTTCATCCCTAAACTAACTGCCCCTCCTGCGGTCCCAACTTGGAGAGGCCTGTGGTGGC
Organism: Ovis canadensis; assembly: GCF_042477335.2. Lineage (NCBI taxonomy): Eukaryota > Metazoa > Chordata > Mammalia > Artiodactyla > Bovidae > Ovis > Ovis canadensis. The sequence goes on along the minus strand of NC_091257.1, from coordinate 24,486,842 downwards.
CAGAACCCTGCATGTTATCAACACTGTCTCCCCCTCCCCACTGCTCATATCCAACAAGTGCCAAGATTTATCCGTTTGATCTCCTAGTCTCTTTCCAGCCCAGCCACATCTCCACCGCCTCTCGCAGATCTGGGTCTCCATCAGTATGCATGTAGATTATAGCGCAGTGCTAATTGATTTTTCTGAGCCCTGCTTTGCTGGCTCTGATTCATTCCTCGTGATGCCTGCAGAAGGGGCATGTGAAACTGCTCATCTGCTTCTGTCCCTCCAATGCCAAAAATGTAGAGTCTCCTGTAACTTGGGATAAACTCGCCACTCCTAGACATAGTATGCAAGGTCACTACCCACCTCTTTCATCTGATTTACTCATCACATTGATCATTTTTGCTCTTCCTTAAATCTAACTCATTCTTGAATATACTTCTTTTTACTCAATAAATATTTCTGAAATACCCATTGTGTTCCAGGTTTTGTGCTGGAGTTTGAAAGACAGGGATAAACAAAGATAGTCTTTTTGACCCCATGCAATCCTTCAGTAACAGGACTTCTACCACAGTATGTTCCAGCCCGCACAGTAATTGACTATTAGTCTATATTACAACTAGAGTCTAAACTCTATAATGGAGAAGGGTAGGCTACATTTATTTAGCTTACTCTTGTGTTTTCAGCCCATAACAGAAAGCTTGGCATACAGCAGACATTCCAGAGACATTCCAGGGTTAATAATAAATTAACCTGTATTTACACAATAAATTCAATTATTTATTAAAAGAAGGGTAATATTGTTAGATCAGAACATAATATTGTTATGGCAGAAATTGAAGAAGAACTAAAGAGCCTCTTGATGAAAATGAAAGAGGAGAGTGAAAAAGTTGGCTTAAAGCGCAACATTCAGAAAATTAAGATCATGGCATCCAGTCCCATCACTTCATGGCAAATAGATGAGGAAACAGTGGAACTAATGACAGACTTTATTTTCTTGGGCTCCAAAATCACTGCAGATGGTGACTGCAGCCATGAAATAAAAAGATGCTTACTCTTGGAAGGAAAGTTATGACCAACCTAGATAGCATATTAAAAAGCAGAGATATTCCTTTGCCAACAAAGGTCCATCTAGTCAAGGCTATGCTTTTTCCAGTGGTCATGTATGGATGTGAGAGTTGGACCATGAAGAAAGCTGAGTGTCAAAGAATTGATGCTTTTGAACGGTGCTGTTGGAGAAGACTCTTGGGAGTCTCTTGGACTGCAAGGAGGTCCAACCAGTCCATCCTAAAGGAGATCAGTCCTGAGTGTTCACTGGAAGGACTGATGTTGAAGCTGAAACTCCAATACTTTGGCCACCTGATGCGAAGAGCTGACTCACTGGAAGAGACCTTGATTCTGGGAAAGATTGAAGGCAGGAGGAGAAGGGGGTGACAGAGGATGAGATGGTTGGATGGCATCACTGACTCGATGGATATGAGTTTGGGTAAACCCTGGGAGTTGGTGATGGACAGGGAGGCCTGGCGTGTTGCAGTCCATGGGGCCACAGAGAGTTGGACACAACTGAGTGACTGAACTGAACTGATTGTTAGATCAAAACCGGATAATTTCTTACACATCTTCCCAAGGCAAAGTCCATTTCCAACAAGATATAATAATTCTTTAGAACTTTTTGGATCTTTGAACAGTTCCCCCCAAAACAGACTCTGAGATAAAGACTTGGATGTAGTTAATTTGAGAAATGATTGTAGAAAGTACAAAAAAGTAGGAAATGAGATAGAGATATGAATAGAGATATGAATAGAGCTAGAGATATGAATAGAGATAGAGAAGGAAATCAGACAGAGAAGGAGTATAAAGGAGTATAAAGGAGTATTAATGAGTTTGAGCAGTGATTGTAGAAAGTACAGTAAAGTAGGAAATGAGATAGAGAAGGAAATGAGATAGAGATATGAATAGAGATAGAGAAGGAAATGAGATAGAGAAGGAAATGAGATAGAGAAGGAGTATAAAGGAGTATTAATGAGTTGGTTGGGAGAAGGCAATGGCAGCCCACTCCAGTACTCTTGCCTGGAGAATCCCAGGGACAGAGGAGCCTGGTGGGCTGCTGTCTATGGGGTCACACAGAGTCAGACACGACTGAAGCGACTTAGCAGCAGCAGCAGCAATGAGTTGGTTACCAGAGTGGGCAGTTGGTTACCTTCTGAGGAAGTGCACAGGACAGTCCCAGAACCATCCAAGAGAAGGGCTGAGATGCAAGAGTATTTATTCATTGATTTCTGTCCCTTACTGGTTAAGGGATGACCTTGGAGGCATTAAATTCTTATCATGTCCAAGCTACCTTTCACGGAGACTGAGGAAAACTCCTGTATCACAGGAGAATTCCCTGGAAAAGTAAGCAAGGAGATGGAGGCATCTGAGATGGGAAGCTGTCTGAATATACAGGAGCTGTCCAGTAGGGCCACAGGTGAACTCAGGGCTCGGCTATAGGCACACAGAGTATGCATCGTCTACTAAGCGCACTTCAACACGGTGTTAAAAACAAACCAAAAAAAAAAAAATCTGGAGTGTCTTCCCCTTCTAGTATCTAATAACAGATCAGAGTACTGCAGGATAATGAGAGATTTACAAAACACCAAAATTGCCTGAAGACCAGATCCACAGTTAGGAGACCTTTACAGCACCCTGGGTAGGAAAAGATTCGAACATTTCAGACTGGTCTAGAAAGTGAAGGAAAGATTGTGAGCATCTACATAAGCATATAAGCTGTCAACAAAACAACCTGAGGACTTTGCCAAAGGCCCAGATGCTACTTCTGGCAAGGGAGTGCGGATTTAACTGTCTTCCAAGAAAGAGAACTTCTAGTAAACCAAGGCGGGAGGAAAACACATGTTCCCCCTCCATATACCTAACAAACCTTCCATAGGTCTGATTAATTAATAAAACATGGCTTTTTTTGAGGAAAAAAATTATGTGTCCTTGAAGAAAAAATTATATATGCATAGAAACAGGGAAATTTTTCTTCCATAAAAGTAATCAGTGTTTATATAATCATAAATAAAAAAGGAACAGTAATGTGATCACACAGGAAGAAATATTCTTGAATGTGAAACAATGCAACACAAATGGAGACTTGAAGCATTTGTCTTGTGCAGTTCAAAACTGAAAACACCAAAATCCACAAATCATGAGACTAAGTACATGCGTTCTCTTCATTCCCTTCTGAAATTTCACTCAAGTGATGGCGAAATAATGATAAACAAAAGCCCAAAGGAATGGAGAATGGGAAATAGGGTGACGAAAGACCCAAAAGGCCAAGTGTTTTTAAACATATGATGAGAGGTAATAGAATAAAGGAAAAAAATGAAATATGAGAGCCTGCAGAGAAGGTAACTAATAAACCAGAGAGAGTTGCCTGGAAACTCTGGAGAAGATATGGAAGTGGAGAACCCTGGTATCCTGGAACAAAGGGGCAAAGCTCAGGGCTGAAAATAGGAAGACTGGTGTCGAGTCTAAATATGGAAGAGCTGAACCTCGTATGCTGTCTACTGCCTCAGGTTGCCTGACTCTTCCCCCTCCTTGAATCTAGCCTAGTAGGAAACAGGAGATATTTCTCTCTGATAGGGTTAGAAGGTTACCAATACAATAACTGATTCAGGAGAGATTAATCAGCAAACACTGAAATCATAGGATGAAAATTTTTCATAGGATGAAAAAATGGAATATCTACATAGTCTCAAAGAATCATGTCTCAGATTAGAAATTATTAAAAGAAAAATATGCCTATAAAATGAAAAGATATAAAAAGGACACCACCTTTACATTGTAAATAATGAGACTAATGGATTACAAGTATCTCCTCATGTGATGTCCTGGAAAGGAGTAAGATCACCTATAAATATTCTCACACAAAATGTAAAACCTGAATTTAATCATAAGGCAATAATAAGATAAATTCAAACTGTGGAACATTCTAAAAATAATGAGTCTCGACACTGTAGAAATGTCAGTTTCACTGAACACACACACACACACACACACACACACACAATGATGGGACCATTTTTCCAGGTTACAGTAGGATAAAAACACTTGATAATGAAACACAACACATTGAATGTTATTTAGGTTAGTGCAAAAGTAGTTGTAGTTTTGCATTGTTAAACTGCCATTTGATACTGGAATACATTCTTAAATAAATGTGGTTATGTTATATATCATTTTAATGCACATCTCTCACTTTATGTTTTTTTTGCTAGTAACTTGTTACTTGCTGCATGTTTTATATTTTTTTAAGACGATGAAAATGATGTTAGACAAAAATCATATTTGATCAATTTTCTTATTCCAATTCAACATGGGTTGTAAAGCAGCACAGACAACTTGCAACATCAACAACACATTTGGCTTAGGAGCTGCTAACAAATGTACAGTGCAGCGGTGGTTCAAGAAGCTTTGCAAAGGAGATGAGGACCTTCAAGAGGAGGAGCCTAGGGCTGGTCATCGGAAGTAGACAACAACCAATTGAGAGCCACCGCTGAAGCTGATCCTCTTAAAACTACACGAGAAGTTGTCAAAGAACACAACTGACCATTCTATGGTCTTTCAGTATTTGAGGCAAATTGGAAAGTGAGGAAGCTCATTAAGTATATGCCTCATGAGTTGACCAAAATTTAAAAAAAAAAATCATTTTGAAGTGTGGTCTTCTCTTATTCTATGAAACAACAATGAAAAGTTTCTTGACTGGATTGTAATGTGAGAAGAAAAGTGGATTTTATATGACAGAGGCAACCAGCTCAGTGGCTGGACCGAGATGAAGCTCCAAAGCACTTCCCAAAGCCAAACAAAACAAAGGTGATGGTCGCTGGTGGCCTGTTGCCCGTCTGATCCACTGCAACTTTCTGAATCCTGGAGAAACCACTACATCTGAGAAGCTCAGCAAATCAATGAGATATACTGAAAACTGCAACATCTGCAGCCAACACTGATCAACAGCAAGGGCCTAATCTTCTCCACGACAGCGCCTGACCGCATGCGGCACAACCAACGCTTCAGAAGCTGAACGAATTGGGATACAAAGTTTTCCTTCATCCACCATATTCACCTGACCTCTCGCCAACAGACTACCACTTCTTGGAGCATCTTGGTGACTTTCCAGAGAAAATGCTTCCACAACTGGCAGTGAGCCAGAAAATGCTTTCCAAGAGTTTGTCAAATCCCAAACCACAGATTTTTATGCTACAGAAATAAAACTTATTTCGCACAGCAAAAATGTATTAATTGCAATGGCTCCTATTTTGATTAATAAAGATGTATTTGAGCCTAGTTATAATGATTTAAAATTCATAATCCAAAATCACAATTACATTTGAACCAACCTAATATATTAACAACAAAAAGAGAAAACATCCTTGGGGCAACTAGGAAAATATGAATATGGACTATATTGGATATATTATTGTGTAAGTGTCAAATCTTTTGAATGTGATAATGCTTTTCTGGTTGTATTTTTAAAAAGTCATTTTACTCAGAAGATTTATGTTGAAGTATTCCCTTGTGTCTCAGATGTAAAGCAGCAGCCTGCAATGTAGGCAGGAGACCTGGGTTTGATCTCTGGGTCAGGAAGATCCCCTAGAGAAGGGAATGGCAACCCACTCCAGTATTCTTGCTTGGAGAATTCCATGGACAGAGGAAACTCGTTGGCTACAGTCCATGGGGTCGCAAAGAGTCAGATACAACTGAGCCACTAACACTTCATCTGTGAATGAAGTGTCAACCTCTCCAACTTAATTAATATTCAAAAAGTTCTGCAAGAAAAAATACACTGGTGTGCACATATCTGACAAGGGCACAGACAATACCTGGTTTGAGTTAACACATTATCTGACTGTGGAAAGACTAGTCGCATGTACTAAAAGAATGATTCAGCAAGATTCAAAGGGAAGCTGCTTGGCTTTTATGACAAGATGACTGAGACTGGAGCAGGCATGAGAAAAGTGAGCTCCTTGTAGGAAGATCCACAGAATTATTACAGTGAGGCCTATTTTTCCTATTACCACTGGAGATGAAGCTTCAGTCTCAAAATCAAACCTCAGTGGATACTGAATCATGTTAACAGAATACCTAGTGAATACCCAATCTTTAAGAGATGATATACTTGTGGTACACAGTCCAAAATATAAATGTGAACCTACCTAGGAGTAAACAAATTGAAATTGATGACCTAAAACAATTCCACCCTGCCCCCCACCATTGGCTTCCAAACTCATGCAACTAAGATCTCTCCATATTTGCGTACATCATACAATCCTATGGGCAAAAGATATTGACAGCCATACTTTCTAGATCAATTTCTGTTTCAATCTATATTTAGGATCAAGGCTTATAAAGCAAAGCTTAAAATAGAAAGGTGAAAGCTAGAAAAATAATTAGCCCTTTTCTAAAAAATGAAACCACCAACTTTCCTTTAATGTCTTAAGTAATTTACTAGTCAAATATTGGCTTTATTTTATTATAGTTATCATTAATGCAGAATGAATTAATCTAAAACTTGGCAGTTCAGAGAGCCATTTTATGATGATCATAGTTATTGGTTAATGGATCCAGAAAGGGCATGTCTGGGCAATTCATGTTGGTGATTTCTCACGAGGATGATGTTTGATGTAGCTGGGGCTGGAATCATCTTAAGGCTTGGCTGCTCGGAACACCCAAGATGGCTCACTCTCATGACTGACAGCTGATGCTGGCTGCTGGCTGGGAGCTCTATGGCGCTGCTGGCCAGAGTCTCTACCTGTGTCCTCTTCCCACATGGCAGCCCCAGGGGCCTACTACATTGTTCATGGTAGCTGGCTTTGCCCAGAGACAACAATCCACCAGAACAAAGTAAAAGCGACATGGTCTTTACTGACCTTGGCTTGGAAATTTCACAATATTATTTCTGCTTCATTCTATTAATAAAAAGCACATCACTGAAGTTGGTCCAGATTCAAGGAAAGGGAACACCGCCTCCTCCTCTCAAAGAAAGGAGTGTTAAAGACTTGGTAATATGTTTTAGAATACCTATGCTTCAATTGTGAAGTTCTAATAGTTGATTAGAACTCTAAAAGATAAAGTATTTACTTGGTTAAAACTAAATAGATAAAAGTTAGATTACTCTCATATAATCATATAACAAGAGGCTAAATTTTGAGACTATTTCCAAATGTTAAGAAACAGTAAATGACCAGATAGATGGACAGGTAGATGAATGGATGGACAGGTGGATAAATGAATACATGTAGAGAAATGGAAATGAAGGAAGAGCTACTTGGCTGAAACCAAGTGCATTAAGGGCTATTCTCAACCCTAACATGTACACTGGGGTTACAGACATCTTTTTTGAGGAGACTTACCAGGTAGCTCAGATGTTAAAGAATCTGCCTGCAATGCAGGAGCCTGGGTTCATTCTCTGGGTCGGGAGGATTATCCCTTGGAGGAGGGTATGGCAACCCATTCCAATATTCTTGCCAGGAGAATCCCCATGGACAGAGTAGCTTGGTAGGTTACAGTCCATGGGGTCAAAGAGTCGGACATGAATGAGCGACTATCACTTTTATTTTTCCACACTAAAGCCACCATTCATTCGAAAGAATTACTACATAGGGTAAAACTAGGACAGAGGGCAGGTTCTGACATGAAAAATGCTTATTAGGCATTATAAGGAAGTGAAGATTTACATAGGAAAAACCCCCCTGGATCAATGCACAACTCCATCTGTTAGGCCAGCTGCTCAATTCTGCTCTTAGAGTTGGTAGTACCATGTCAGTTCATGGCAGGACAAGATCCTCTGAAAGTGGGAATTAAAAAAAAATGCTGTGGCAAACGAGAACAATTAGATGATTTATTCTGTCCTAAAAACTTATGATCACATTACATGGATTCTTTTGCCTTCTCAGGCCAGGAAATTACCAGGATTCAGAACCAGACTGAGAAAAGGACTAAGCCAATGGGAGGTAATATGAGAGATGGTCTCACTTACTTAAAACTTTGAAGGCTACAACTGGGATAGTCCTCCATTACAACATATGGCTTAAAGACATGAACCCTCATCAAGAAAATGGAATAGAACCTGTCATCGTGGACAGATTGTTAGGGGGTGCAAAGCATGGCGATGGGCATATTATGAGATAAGGACAGCTAGTACCATTTGGAATGCTCTAAAAGCTCCAGAAGCGTTTGTTTTGCTCTTTGGATTGGTTCCATCTGTCTAGTACTGCTGAGAATATTTTGACAGTGTAAATTTGTGATATGAGGCAACCTCCACTATGCAGTGACATTTATTAGTCAGAATATCCTTGATGGAAAGAGGAAGGATCTGAGACATCGGTTCAAGTGAACTGGAACCAATATACCATGAGGACCACATGAGTGCGATTCAAGGAAACCTTGGGTGACGGAGACTTTGATGTCAATTTCTAGGGTTTGGGGTGGGGGAGGGGGGAGGCGAAAGGATCTCTCTTTGATTTTGCCTCTCAACAGCAAGCTGCACAATAGCTCACAGGTAAGATAATTGTTAGCTCTCTGGCTCGCTAATTAAAGGAGATGGGGAGCCATAGGGACATTAATTCTGTTCACTCACCAGAATCTCCTTTGGAAAAGGGAATTCCTTTTGAATCCTAAAAGAGATCAATTCGCTACTTGATATGCACCCATGCGAGTATGAAAAATATGCCTTCAGGCTGAGTGATGTATGAATCAGATGTCAAGCCTCACATGGTAAAATAGTGATATTACCTTTTAATTGCTCTGGGAGATAGAAAAGTCATCTGAAGCTGAGGTACAGCAACCACTGAAGAGATGGCATCAAAAGGAATCATATTTCAAAACATGAGGGAGCCAAAGGGGAGATCAAAAGCTCCTCTACCTCACTCACCTGTGCCTTGATGTGCTTTGTGTGTCCATTCCAATATTTCTAACACTGCCTTTTAAGTGAATCTGAATTCTTTTCTTTATTCTTTGGAGGTTTCCTGCAGGCTTGCAGGATAAAACAACTTCATTGTTAATCCATTCTCAATTTTAGGTTAAGTGTGGCAATCCCTTGAAACCAAGCTACAAAGCTGATCATCCAGGCTCTAACACTTAATAGCTATGGAAGTTTGAGAGTGTTTCCTCACTTCTGCAATGCAAATATGATGGGTAACTTCCTGAGGTTTTCAGAAGAACTTCAAAAATGCTGAAACTTCTATATTTAACCACTTATACAGGGCCTGGCACATAATTGAAATTCAAGATGTATAAGCTACTATGATGTGTCTCCATTGTCAGAAAAAAGGCCTTTCTTTCCACTAGGAATGCAGTTCAAACATAAGGAAGAGATGGGTGTGGTCAAAGACTTGATGAGTAATAGCTGCTCACTCATGCAGCCTGCCAGGCTCCATGGAATTCTCCAGACAAGAATACTGGAGTGGGCTGCCATTTCTTCTCCAGAAAGACTTGATGGGGCAGAGCAAACCTGAACATGTCGCCATGGCAAGGTTTTCACTCTTCCATACTCGGGCCATCCGCTTCATAGTCTTTGAGGCGAAGGGATTTTTCTTCTGCCTTGTCCCTTTGTGGTGTGCAATGCCACTTAGATTTTTTCCTGATGTGTGATAAATCCAAGGATTTATAAAATTGAGGTTAAAAAAATGGCAAAATGCATTTGCAAGCAGATCTATAAACTCTCTATCCCTTGAGTACAAAGCTTTGCCCTCTGGTCACAAATGTTTCAGAAAATACAAGAAAACATGATTTGCTTCCAATACTATATACGGTCAAAATGAAAAGAAAGAAGGAAAAGAAGAGATTTTAAAGGTGACCCCATAATTCCAAAGAGACCTGTTTTTCGTTCTCACAGACTAGCAGCCTCACTCCAAGATTACTGAGTGTGCGGTATCTGTTTTCTACGGGCAGCTGCCAACAGATGGCTTATTTTGAGTGGAGAGAAATATCATTAAGGAACAAAGAGAAATTAGGACTAAATAGGAAATTAAATATGTTCTTGGGATTACAACTGATGATCAAGGAGTTGCAAACCAGTGATTTGCAGCTTAATATTTTGCCTGCAGCCAATACCCACTGTTTTAGGGAAACCTTAATATTAAGAAGGCTGTTCTCACACCATGCAATTTATTTGTCTTTCTGTCTTGCCAGCGCCTTTGCCAAACATCATAATTTGCCCAGAATCCTGAATTGCAAGATGAACAAATAATATTCATTTCCTCCATGGAGAAAACATCCTTTGATTGAATTGTCTCCTTCCATGCCACTCACTGTTGTGCGTGCTGCATGTCAGACGTGCGAAATGGAGTTCAGCCTACTTGAGAGCAGAGTATAAATTAGCTTCCGAATGAAAACAGTTAGAAGGAAAACATTTTCAAAATGACAGCCAAACTCGATCGGCTCCTAAAGTACTCTCTGAGGTCTCTCTGAGGATTGCAGCATGAAAATGAGGGGCCCAGAAGCCCAGACTGTGACCCGACCACTGTTTCCTGGGTTCAGGGATTTTCCTGGAAGACCATGGGGGATGGAAGGCAAGCAGAAAAAGGTAAGCTTCCTCTAAAAACCAGCTATCACGGTTGACTTTTAAAGCTGCATCAATCTATTATTTTACCTAACAATAATTAAATATAATAACAAGGGACTTCCCTGGTGGTTTAGTGGTTTAGGAACCCACCTCCCAATGCAGGGGACACAGATTCGATTTCTGGTCCAGACACAAAGATCCTACATGCTGCGAAGCAACTAAGCCCGAGTGCCGCAACGAATCACTGAGCCAGCGCGCCCTAGAGCCCATGCTCTGCAACAAAAGAAGCCACCGCAGTGAGAAGCCCGTTCACTGCAACTAGAGAGCAGCCTCTGCTCATTGCAACTAGAGAAAGCCAGTGCTCAGCAAGGAAGACCCAGCACAGACAAAAATTAAAATAAATATAATAACAAAGAAAAACCGATCAATGAACTATTCGCTCAGTCGTGTCCTACTCTTTGCCACCCCATAGACTGCAGCCTACCAGGCTCCTCCGTCCATGGGATTCTCCAGGAAAGAATACTGGAGTGGGTTGCCATTTCCTTCTCCAAGGGATCTTCCCAACCCAGGGACTGAACCCAGGTCTCCCACATTGCAGGCGGACGCTTTAACCTCTGAGCCACCAGGGAAGCCCAAATGAAACAAAACTCCACCCAAAGGTAGTGTTCAAATGTAGCCAGAAAGGTAGAAGAGGATGTTTGGCTACCCAGAGCTTGTCAAGCCCTCCAGCACCGCATTGATACATTCACGACCAAATTTACCATGCAGTCCCTGGACACAGGTCTGCCTCTGTTCCCGCATGATGACAATGCCAGGAATTCTAATCTTGGATGGCTCCTAAATTAGCCGTGGAAAAATCCAGAGTATTCCCAGGAGGCACTGTGATAAAGAATCCACCTGCCAATGCAGGAGATACAAGAAACACGGGTTCAATTCCTGGGTCAGGAAGATCCTCCAGAGTAGGAAATGGCAACTCACTCCAATATTCTTGCCTGGAAAATTCCATGGACAGAGGAGCCCGGCAGGCTACAGTCCATGCAGTCACAAAGCATCAGATAGGACTGAGTGCGCGCGTTCACACACACACACAATTCAGAGACTACTTTGAAAATTGTAATCAGTCCCATCCCAGACTAGCTGTTAAATAAGTGAGAACCTATTAAAAATGATTGAGAATCATTCTTGCCCCCACCTAGAGAGTCTATATTCTTGAGACCAGAGTTTGGGTTTTCTCTTTTAGCTCAGACTATGGCTATAAGAGAATCACCGAGCCTTTCTGCTGGGCTGTGATTACTGATGGGACAGCCAGCTACTATAGCAAACTGGGGGAAGAAAATAATAGGGCACAAGTCCATGCTCCAGAGTCTAGGTGCTGTGAGGTGAGTGATTCCTTGACTGAGGGTCCCTGTCCTGGCCGCTTCCCTAACTCTGCATCCACACCTCTTCCCTAGACTTTGCCGGGCTCTTCTATTATTGGTAGGTCACCTTCCCTGGGAGCTTGATGCTGAGCTCAGCCACGTGACTTGCTTTGGCCAATAAGACAGCAGCAGATGTGATGCAGCGTCTCAAAGCATTTGGCTCACAGCACCTGCTCAGCCTCGTACATCTGCCGTTCCCATGAGAAGGCTATGCCCAGGCAGGGCTCTTGTCCCAGACAGAGGACGAAGGAGGAGAAGACATCTGGCTGACCTGACCACTCCTGACCGAGATCAACCAGCAGCCCGCTGGTCCCTGTTCACACAGCAGCAAGCACAGCTGAGGCCAGCACAGCCACTCCAGCCGCAGTTGCTGTCCCTATAGATTAATAGTCACTTATTTTTTGGTGGGAGAAGGGGGACTAAATGTTTTAAGTGAAGTCGCTCGGTCGTGGCCGACTCTTTGCGACCCGTGGACTGTAGCCCACCAAGCTCCTCCGTCCATGGGATTCTCCAGGCAAGAATACTGGAGTGGGTTGCCATTTCCTTCTTAAAATGGTGGCAATAGAAACCTACGCACATTTTAAAAGTAGGAGAGGCTTTGCTTCCTTGTCTGGATGAAAACCACTTTTAAGTTTCCATTCTCTGCAGCACAACGTCCCATCACTCTACTACCATGGCTTGAAAGTCAAAGAAATGGCATTCCTGGCACTTGAAGAACAATATATATTCAACATATAGCTCTGAAAACCAGAAGGTCTATCTGTGATGCCATTAAAACAATAGCAGCTGATCTTACTGAGGGCCTACTATGTACCAAATGCTTTTAGTATAGCCTCAATATTCACTGCAACCTTATAAGTGGGGCATATTATCCATTCCTATTGAACAGATGATGAAATTGACACTCAGAAAAGCTAAGCAACTTACTCAGGAACCTACAACTAATGTATTTGAACCTGGATTTCAGTGGCTCAAACCAAATATAGTGCCCCAGGCCAAATTCTCCTAATAGTATTAAAAATAGCATCAAAATAGTATTAAAATAGTATCAAAGGATTTTTAGCAGTAAATCATTTTTGAATTAATTTATTTTTTATTGAAGGATAATTGCTTTACAGAATTTTGCTGTTTGGGGATATATGTATACCTATGGCTGATTCATGTTGAGGTTTGATAGAAAATGGCAAAATTCTATAAAGCAGCAAATCATTTCATAGAAATAGTTCTATAAAGGTACAGGAAGGGGTGAAAATTGCAGTCAGCTCTTAAGAGAGCATATAATCCTAAATCTATGTATGTCTCTGCTTATCACATTTTGGTGCAGAACAGGGACACCAGCCAGGCACTCCAGTTCCTAAAGGAGTTTTTCTTCACTTCTCAGACCCTCACTCTCTGCCAGCAGGCAGGATTCAGAAGAGTCATTTGCTTTGAAGGGCTGAGATAGAGAAAGGACAAGTCCTGGGCCTACAAACAGAGTTGGTATTATTCACCAAAGAATGATTAAGTTCCCAGTCATAGGAAAGGCAAAGGTTAAGACCTCCATTTTTTAAAAGAAATCTCTTGGCTGTTTGATGAAGCTTACAATAGTAAATATTGCAAGAGCCAATGCTTCTGTGAAATTGTGTTGAGGAACAGATTTCAGAGAAGTCAAAATCAGTCAAGTGCCCAAAACGGTAGAGTTCTGACAGTGCATTTCCATTCCCTCCTTCCAGTCTTCTTTCAAGCAATCCATCTCTGAAGGGCCTTTGAAGTCTTACCTCATTCCAGGCCTCTCCCTATGAAGATTGTAGGAGCACCCCATTAGCCCCCTCCTCTCTGAATATCCCTGGTGAGTATGGCCTCATATCCTCTCAGTCCAACTTTCTCAAGTGGTTCCTTAGTAGGTCCATGTGAACACACAAGATTCTCAGACCTCTAGTATAAAGGTGATGATAATTTTGACAATAATATCTACTATTTGATGCACTTTTCTATATGCCTAGTCTCTTTGGAGTCACTGTGTTCACAATAATCCTAGAAAAGTGAAAGTTGCAGTCATGTCCAACTCTTCGTGGCCCCATGTACTATAGAGTCCATGGAATTCTCCAGGTCAGAATACTGGAGTGGGTAGCTTTTCTCTTCTCCAGGGGAATCTTCCCAACCCAGGGATCAGACCCAGGTCTCCCACATTGCAGGCAGATTCTTTACCAGCTGAGGCACAAGGGAAGCCCAACAATACTGGAGTGGGTAGCCTATCCCTCCTCCAGTGGATCTTCCCAAACCAGGAATCAAACCAGGGTCTCCTACATTGAAGGCAGATTCTTCACCAACTGAATTATCAGGGAAGCCCAATAAGCCTAGAAGTTGGTACTATTATGCATGCATGCTAAGTCGCTTCAGTCATGTCCGACTCTTTGCAACCCCATAGACTATAGCTCCCTGGGCTCCTCTGTCCATGGGATTCTCCAGGCAAGTACAGTGGAGTGGGTTGCCATTTCCTTCTCCGCGGTACTATTATAATCCTTATGTTATAAACAAGAAACTGAAGCTTACAAAGGTCACATAGGTTTGTTTGTTTGTTTTTTAACGTGGACCAGTTTTAAAGTCTTTGTTAAATTTGTTACAGTACTGGTTCTGTTCTATGTTTTGGTTTTTGACTGTAAGAAAAGTGGGATTTAGCTGCCAGACCAGGGATTGAACTTGTACCGCCTGCCTTGGAAGATAAAGTCTTAACCACTGGGCCACCAGTGAAGCCCCACACAATTTGCTCAAGGTCACAGAGCCAGAGAATGGTTGAGTGGGATTTGAGACTGTCAGTCTGACTCCAACAACTTTGGCTTTGACTGTCTCCACAAAAGACACCCTCTGATATTCTTGGTGTAACGTGGAGGTGCCTGGCACTAAGAGATGCAGAGCAGGCCCTCATCCATGTGAATATTACAGGTCACAACCTCAAAAGTTTCCAAGAATTACCCAGGGTGCCTGTGTGATCACAGTGCCTACGTAGCTGGAAGGCTGGATGCCCAAGGTAGGCTCACATCTAGCACCATTTGGGCTTCTTAATAAACATGACACGTTCCCACATGGTTTGGACCGGTAGATAGAGCACTGTATGAAGGCCTATATGTGCTGTGTGCTAAGTTGCTTCAGTTGTGTTTTTACTCTTTGTGACCTCATGGACTGTAGTCTGCCAGGCTCTTCTGTCCCTTGAATTTCCCAGGCAAGAATACTGGAGTGGGTTGCCATTTCCTCCTCCAGGGGATCTTCCCTACCCAGGAATCAAATCTGTGTCTCTTATATCTCCTACATTGGAAGTTGGGTTCTTTACCACGAACGTCACCTGGGAAGCCCTTAAGGTTTATATATCACATGCAAGCATGGAGAGATTCTTTTCAATGCCTGTGTCCCAAACAGTTGTACAACAGTTACTCAGCAGCTGGATTTACTCAACATCTACCACACATTAGGTACCATGTTGGACAATAGAGTTACAGATGTAAAAAACTGTTCTCAGAATTTGTTTTCCTTAGAAAATCTAAAGAGTAATCTATTAAGGATTTGGCTAAGTGTTCTGAGCTTTCTGAAGAAAACTGTTAGGCAAAACTTCTACAACACCCAAGATGCTGCTTTGGGACATATGCATATGTGTCAGTCATATTATGGAGTCAAAATATTCTGAAAAAAATAAAAAGACTGCTCTTTCCACTGAGTCTGGGCTGCTTGCCCATTATCAAGACTCAGTGTATCAATGCCACATTGTTGAAAGTGATCTGTGAAGGGGGCTCCTGTATCTGTATACTTGGCTCTTGCCTTTTTTCAAATTTCTACTCAATATCCAAATTTTTGCTCTCCTATCAGTATAACTTGAATACGTTAAAAATATTAAATAAAGAGAAATGAAAGTGATTGCAGTAGGCAGTGCACCTGAAGCCTCTCTTTTTAAGAGCCATTGGTTTCTATATGCCAGACTCATAAAGCCAGTTTTTAAAAATCACTAGTTGAGTATTCCCTTGGGATATCAAACTCAGTGTAAGTAATGAAAACTGGACAATCTTCATACATTTCCTATTTATCTGAATAGCACCCTGTTATGCATTCCACTGTATCCTCTAAAACTTCTCAGGTTCAAGTCTTAACCTGCAGCGGTTCAAAATGTGACCTTATCAGGGAAAAGCATCACTGCAGATGTTATTAGTTAAGATGAGTCATACCTGAAAAAGTGGGGAGGCTATCTCAATAGGTCTGGTGCCCTCATAAAAGGGGAAAGTTCGACATAGACATACGCAAGATGAGAATGCTATGTGACAATGAAGACAGAAGTCAGTGATGCTTTGCAAACCAAAGAACATCAAAGACTGCCAACAAACCACCGGAAGCCAGAAGGAAGAATGAAACAGATTCTACCCTGCAGTCCTCAGATGGAATGAACCCTGACGATACCTTGCTTTTGGAATTTCTAGCATCCCAAGCTATGAAGTATTCAATTTCTGTTGTTTAAGCCACCCAGTTTGTGATATTTTGTTATGGCAAGCCTCGCTGATATATATCCCATCAACCCAGTTACCCTGGGATTCTTCCTAAGCCTTCAGCCCAATCATCAAATTTTAGATGTGTTTTACACAGTCCCCTCCTTTCCGTATCCAGTGCCTTGTCCTTGGTTCAGGTGCTCAGTATTCTCATTTAAATTGCTACAAGAGTCTCTTAATTGGCCACCCTGCCTTCTCTTCTGATACCTTGCCTTACCTCCCAATCCACCCTCCACACTTTAGCCAAGGTCATCTTTCTAAATTTCAAATCTGAGGTCAGTCTTTTACTGAAGATCCCTGCACCCTATAGGATACATATCCTAATGACCTTTAGACATCTTAACACTTTAGCTTAGCACTCAAGGCTACTCATGATTTGGTCCTGACCAACCATTCAGCCCATCATGCTGCTCCCCCATGTTTAAGTAATATTTCCTGTCCTGCAGCCAGTCATGCTGAGCTATTTGCCGTCATCTGTGCATCCATGCTATCTGTCATCCTCTATTTTTACATATTCTTCCCTACACTCCCCAGGTGGAATTCCTTTTCAGCTACAATGTTCTCTCTCGTCATCACTTTCTCTCTCCTCCATAAAGCCTAGTACAGTGCTTAACACTGAGTAGTTTTTAAACAGGTGTTTACTGAGTGAAAATGTAAAATCAGAATTTCATCTTGTTAAGATATAAGCCTCCACCATGCTGAACAACCCAGGAGAAAAAAATGCCTCAGTTGAACCAATAAGTCAGTGAAAGTATCTCCAGTCAAACCTGAGTTCACTAAATTCTACTCCAATATTGAAATAACAATTTATTGGACAATAAGCCAATGAAATTTCTAGAACTAGAAAAACAATAAAATAGTAAAAAATAAATACAAGTAGAGTTAGTATGTTTTGGTCTTGCTGCACACTTGGCCCAGGTTTCCTGTGATATTAAAGAGCTGGCAAGGCAGGATGGTCTTAGAGGATTCTGTGTGTGTTTGTGGTACTGATGCACACCTGTGTCCTCCCACAGTCAGCTTAAGCCCCACATGCTCCTCTTTGTCTCCGATATGAATCTTTCTCTTTTTAAAGAAAACATTTGGCTCACACAATATACCATGGGTTTATATGAGTTTCATGCCTTTCCTAGATCTCTTGAGATTCTGAAGCCTGCTGCAAAAGACATATTTATCACTATATTTGTTGGTTAAATGCATTCCTAAGTACTGCTTTAAAGGGAAAAATTCAAGATTTATATATTAAGAACAAAAGATAAAAAACAGAAAACTGTCCTATTATGTATTTAAGATAAAAGTATTTTATATATTTTATATTTTGTATAAATATATTAAATTTTTATATATTTATTTTATGTATTTTATACCTTATAATTTATATAAATGCTTTATATAATATTCTAGGGCATACCAAAAACGCATTAGAATAGCAAACAGCAATTTAATCTGTTGACACTGAATAAGAATATTCAATTATTTTGTTCCTCCTTATGACTGTTCTGATTTCACTTTTAAACTATGTTGTCCATGAAATAGATTTCTTCAAAATTTCTCAAAAAAGTCATTTTTTTCTTACTCATTCAAAATATGCATATTCTAAGGGTCAAAGGAGAATGAGTCAGTGTAAGAAAACAATACTTTTCTATTTTTTAGAGAGCTGTGCTCTCTCTCCAGCCTTCATAGAACAATGTGCACAATCAATCGGATGTTCTACACTACAGAGTGAAGTTTCATTCCCAAAACTGTCAGTGGATCTGTTCATTCACCTGCAATTCTAGCAAGCATCTCAAACTCAGCATGTTCAAAGCTGAGCACTCTCTCTTTTGCCCAAACTTGCTCGTTTTCCTGAAGTCCTAAAATGGAGTTAGCAGAATCACCCTTTATATAGTCACTGAGCTAGAGACCTTCTGTTTCTCCTGAATTCCTTCTCTGATATCAACAACTGCTCGGTGGGTCTTGTTGATTCTACCTCCCAAGTGCCTTCGGAATCCACCGCTTCCTTTCCATTTTTTGACTTAGAGTCTGTTGCTGCCTTGGCAACTAGCACAGTGCCGGACGTGTACGTTGCAAGCGCTCAGTAATGTTCCGCAAGTGAGTAAAAGGGCAGTTAAATGGAGAGCTTAGATAGATCTGTTTTCTTTTTCTTTCCTAGACAACTACAATAGTCCCCTATATGAAATCGCAATTACTGGTTGTTCTACTCTCCAATTTGACCACTCAATTGACTACAGGAGTTATTCTTCTAAAACATAGCCAAGCATATCATTCCCTGCTCAAAACATCTGATGGCTGTTATTGTTCATGATAAGGGAGGCAGACAGTCTGCTAAGTGCTAGGGATACACTGATGAGCAAGTAATGGCCTTGATGTTGAAAGACAGGCATTAATCACCTAATTACTCTATTACAAAACTCTAAGATGCTTTAAAAGCATGCAACCAGGGTCATGAACCAGCTTGGGAGACAGAGTGAGATTCCCAGAATGCGAGTTGTGGGAGGAGTTTCCAGGCCAAGTAAAAGGACTAATCACAGCAAGTGAACAAGTCGTGCAAAGTCCACATGTAGAAAGAATCTCAGGGCCTTTGGGGAGCTCAGAGGAGAGAAGGGGGTACAGAACTTGGAGCTAGTGGTGAGCAGTGTGTGTGGAGGCCACAGAGATACGCAGGAGTGCTGGGTATCCTTTGCTGACCACCCTCAGAAAAACCCATTGGAGGATTATAAACAAGCCATGGGTTGCTCTCACTGTGTTTGTTTTTAATTTAGTTCTTTAAAAACTACTCAGAGAGGCATATCTTAGGATGCGCAGGATTGCATTAAAGCTCTGGACCACTGGAAATGAACCTAGGAGCAACATTTTATAATTATTCAAGAGTTGTCAAAGTATGAATAAAGAATAAGTTTCAGCCCATCAGCACGTCAGTGGATGGGCATAACTCATTGCATAGTGACTTCACTACTGTTTCTTAATCCATATTAATCACAAGCATTTTCAGCAAGCGAAAACGGTCACTGCACTCTCTGCAACAACCTATTCTGCAAAGCGAAGATAGCAGCACAATTAATACATGTGATAAATGCAAGAACATCCCAGCTTTGTTTCTGATCTCACTTTTTAATCAACATGGAGACCTTTTAACATTTAACTTCCTTTTTTTTTTTAATGCTTCTGAAGACATTCAATCCCCTGGGCTCTTGGAATAATGGAATTCACTTTGCTTTGTTTCAATAGCTGAGGAACAATCACTCCCCTCCCCCAATTCTTCATTTGTGCCAAGACACAACCCATGTGGAAGTGACAAGAATTTCACCGTCTGCTCAAAGACCTTCCCGTAAAGAACAAAGCTGAAGATGACACGTCTTTATCAGCAACTGTCAGCTCAGAAACTCTTCCATTTGGGACAAATACATTAATCTGTGTACTTGCTGAGACCGCTGTAGACTCCAGCCTCTGGAAAGCAGAAGTGCTGATGAGGGGCTCAGCGTCACATGGCAGGCGGACCCTGCTGCTTGCTGCACTTTTATTGTTCTTGTAATTGCAATAATAAATAAAACACTATGACCTTCAATGTTCACTGTGATGCCTCAGATTACTGCTTCAGTTTCTGTCCAGGAGCTCCTCTTCTTCAGAGAGCATCCTTTTCAGTCTTACTTTTTGAAATGAACATCTGTGTTACCCTCCAAAATTGCCACGTTTATCTGCTAATAGGTTTGTCCAAGAGACACTTTCCCTATTTTCTGGTTGCCTGTTTATTTCTCATCCATTAAGTACTCACCACAAATTTAGGTGAAATACTCAGACGAACTTTCATGCTGAAAATATATCTGCGGAGATGGAAATCCCAGATGCAGGAGACCCAAGATTGGAAAGTGTCCTGTCAGGAAACAGAAGCAGGACCTGCCTTGCTTGTTCACTTGCATAGTAAGCCCTGGGTCCCCCTCTTCTGTTTACAGATCCCTCATGAATGCAGTTAAGTCGAGACCGAGTTACGGGGGTCTCCATCCAGCAATCTGGGAATCACGTTTGTCTTTCAAATAGCATAAAACAGTGATTTTCCATCACTTGGAGGGCTTATTAAAACATAAATAGTTTCTGGCCCTGTCTCCAGAGTTTGATTCAGCAAGACTGAGGTAGGGCCTGAGAATATTTACATTTCAGACAAGTTTCCAAAACCACATCTTGAGGCCCACTGGTAGAAGAGTAAAGAGACTTTACATTGTCTGTAGGAGCTACTAGAAAATAGAGTGTTCTAAATATTGACATGGAAATGCCTACATTTATGAAACCAACCAAAGATGGTAGGATTGAGATTTGTCACTTAAAGCACAGACATAACACACCTTAAAGAATATAAGTGATATATCTAAGGTCACAAACCAGTTGGCAGTGGAGTAGAGGGTATAACATGTTCTGAATTTCCCCCATTTGTGTTTCCTCCACCACTATCCCGGTAGCCAGATCTGACATCAACTCTATTTACTAAAAATTAACCATTGGTTATGACATTTTTATAGTGAAAGTTGGATCGATTATGTGATTGCAGCTGGTAAACATATTAGTTTTCACACCTATCATTACACTTTTTAGACTCCCTTTGATTATTTAAAACACAAGCACAAAACAAAACTTCTATATTAAAGAAAAAGAAAAGTAGGTATATATTACTTTTGTTCAGGTAAGGAAAAAGCCTGAAAGGGAGGGGAAACTGCATTTACTTTTAAGGAAAAAAAGTTTGACCCATATCAAATATTGTGTTATTTTAAAGTCAACCAATGGATTTCAGTCAATCTGGGTATTTTAAAATGAATAATTTATTTATTTATTTCATGTAATAGGCTTTATCATGATAGTTTTATATTCTTCTGCCAATGAATTTGTACATGATTTTAGCATGAATTTGGCCATGTATTTTTCAGAGAGATTTTAAAGAAATTTAATTTTAATTACAGTGTTCAGAGGGCTTCCCAAGTGTCCTGGTGGTAAAGACTCCACCTGCTAATGCAGGTGATGAGGGTTTGATCCCTGGGTTGGGAAGATCCTCTGGAAAAGGAAATGGTGACCCACTTCAGTATTCTTGCCTGGGAAATCCCACAGACAGAGGAACCTGGTGGGCTGCAGTCCATGGGGTCACAAAGAGTTGCACACCACTGAGCAACTCAACACACACACACACACACACACACACACACACACACACAATGAGCCCAGAAAGAAACACATCTCCATGAGACAAACACCATCACAAGTGGCCCTGAAGTCCACGTCCCCTGGTCTCATGTCAGGGAGCCTTTCAAAGTTGCGGAGGTCACACCGACTCCATCAGTATGGTATAATGCAGAACCCATCTGGATTTTGCTTCCTAGACCCGAGTTTGAGTCCTGCCCATTACTCTGTAACCTTTGGCAAGTCAGTAAAATGCCTCAGGGTTATCTGTATAATTGGAAAAAAAAAAAAAAACAAAAGAAAAAACCCCTCCCCTCCCACCTCACAGTTAGGGCTGAAGCCAAAAGGTGGTTTGGGAAAGATACAGCCCCTCCACAATTTCCATCAGATCCTTCCTGCCAGTCATGCCTCTCTCATCAAGGCACCTAACAGTCTAAGTAGAAACAGTAAATTTGAAAATGCAGCTGGAATTTCTAGACAAGCCTCCTACTCAATCCTTCCCCCTGCTCTATCGCTTCCCCTACCCAACAGCCACACTGTCCCCTTCAACCTGCTTCTCTGCAGAAAATCCAGGCCTTGCTTAGCCCACCCTGCATCTATGGTCACACATGGGCTATATCTGCAGAGTGCCTGTCACTAACTCCCTTTTCTTCCCTTACTAACTCTCCTCCCTTGAGTGAGTCATTAACTGTACTAGGACTGAGTTTCTTCTCAAGGAAAAAAAAAAAATTTAGTAGAATGAATTACCTTTAAGATTTTTTTTTCTTTCTTAAACAAAACAAAACAAAAAAAACTATCAAAACTGCACTTAGATTATCCAAGTAATAGAAATTGGAAAATTTGGACACGGTGGGGGGATAAATGTTTATATATTACAGTAGAAAGCATCTGTCTCATGTAAGATTGGTTTAATGTTTGAAATCATTATGGCCTATGTACATTTATTTTATCTCCTGCCTTTCTCTTTAAAAAAGACAGATCTACAATTGGGCCACCAAAATTGTTCTTCCCAAGGAAAATATCGTTTTATTCTATCATTAAACTTTTAGAATGAGCTTCAAAATCCTTAGGGAGAAATGCTGACTTCATTTAAAGGATACACTCAGCATCCTAATGTGAATACTAGTGAGCTTTGTTTGGACTTACTTTTGAATTATTGCTTTACATGAGTGACATCATCACACCCCCTATTAAAGGTGAATACTAAATCCATTTCAATGAAAAATAAACACAGAAACAGCACAGTTTACAAAAGAAGTAAATAAGTAACACACCTAGAACAGACTTCATGAGTACCATGGATACATAATTATTAACCAGGAACTTGAAGGAGTAAATCATGGGCTACTATAACCTCTCTGGTCTGGAAAAGTCCTTAGAGATGCTTTTGAACTGTAGTGCTGGAGAAGACTCTTGAGTCCCATGGACAGCAAGAAGATCAAACCAGTCAATCCTAAAGGAAATCAACCCTGAATACTCATTGGAAGGACTGATGCTGAAGCTGAAGCTTCAATACTTTAACCACCTGAGGTGAAGAACTGACTCATTAAAAAGACTCTGATGATGGGAAAGACTGAGGGCAAGAGAAGGGGGTAACAGAGGATGAGATGGTTGGATGGCATCACCAACTCAATGGACATGAGTTTCAGCAAACTCCGGGAGAATAGTGAAGGACTGGGAATCCTGGTGTGTTGCAGTCCACGGAGTCACAAAGATTTGGACATGACTGAGCGACTGGACAACAATAGTCAAGACTTCAACCCCCTTTAATTTTCATATGAGAACAAGGAATCCTTTGAGGGTTTCAGATACTTGCCCAGACCATGGAGCTTATCCAAACAAAGCCAGGAGTAGAAGAAAGATTTTCTGAGATCCAAACCAATGTTTTCTGAGAAAAGAGGCAGATTCAGGAAGGTGATAAATTTAATATGAGGTAGTGCATTTATGGCTTTCTGTGTTTTATAGGAATGCTTTTTTAAAAAACATTAAAAAAATAAAATAAAAAAATAAAAAAAAAAACATTTTTGCATGTTTTGATGCTTTTATTTTCTCAATGAGCATATGTTAATTTGCACATAGGAGAAACACTAATCAGTAAGCAAAAAGATAAAATTAAAAAATCATACAGTTGAATAATTTTTAAAAATCTCACTTTACTAGCTTCTTCAACAATGGTGCCAAGTTTTCTTTTTTCAACTTATCAGACAGGTAACTAAAACTTGCAAATATTCCGTCAATCATGAAACTGACAAAAATTAAAAAAAAAACAGAATCAAGCAAAAAACTAGATAATTAAACATTTTATATGTTATGTTCTGCTAAGTTTGCCAGATTTAGCAAAGAAAAATATAGAATACCCAATTAAATTTGAATTTCAGATGAAAAAATAATTATTTTAATATAAGTATGTCCCAAATATTTCATGGGACATAAATTCAAATTAAACTGGGCATTCTATATTTTATGTTGTAATCCTAGATCGGCCCACATTAAAATATTTAATTAAAATGTCACTAGGTGGTAAATTAGTACCAACTCAATACAGTTACTAAGTTTTTACTATGCAGAACTAAATTCTCTCAAGTCTATGAAACAAGAAAGGCATTCAATATTCAATGGATATTGGGGGTAGTGATTTATTTCCAGGGAATAAAATGAATTAGTAATTTGAAAAGGACATGTGGATTTTATTTATGTATTCATGAAGTATACTCCATGAAACAAAGCAAACCAATCACAAATACAATAGACCTTCCCTTATTGCTGAATGCAGTTAATTGATCTTTAGCATAAAACTAATACTCAATTTAAATTGATAATTCTTTGGTAAGTATTTTGCTAAATTTTATCCTTGTGGCACACAGAAATATAAAGGAGACTTAAACAAAAAAAGAGAAAGCAGTAACAGAAGATTTGTGCTGGATACTCATATCTAGATCTGTGAGTCAGTAATTTTGCCAATCTAGATTTTGTTCTGATTTTTCAAATATATTACAATATCTCACTGTATACAATGTCTGACTGTATAGAAAAGCTCTATACAGTCAGCAAAAACAAGACTGGGACCTGACTGTGGCTCAGACCATGAACTCCTTATTGCTAAACTCAGACTTAAATTGAAGAAAGTAGGGAAAACCATTAGACCAGGTATGACCTAAATCAAATTCCCTTCTGATTATACAGAGGAAGTGAGAAATAGATTTAAAGGATTAGATCTGATAGAGTGCCCGATGATCTATGGATGGAGGCTTGTGACACTGTACAAGAGACAGGGATCAAGACCATCCCCAAGAAAAAGAAATGCAAAAAAGCAAAATGGCTGTCTGAGGAGGCCTTACAAATAGCTATGAAGTGAAGAGAAGTGAAAAGCAAAGGAGAAAAGGAAAGATATACCCATTTGAATGCAGAGTTCCAAAGAATAGCAAGGAGAGATAAGAAAGCTTTCCTCAGGGATCAGTGCAAAGAAAGAGAGAAAAACAATAGAATGGGAAAGATGAGTGATCTCTTCAAGAAAATTAGAGACACCAAAGGAACATTTCATGCAAAGATGGGCACAATAAAGGACAGAAATGATATGGACCTAACAGAAAGAGAAGATATTAAGAAGAGGTGGCAAGAATACACAGAAGAGCTGTACAAAACAGATCTTCATGACCCAGATAGTCACAATGGTGTGCTCACTCACCTAGAGCCAGACATCCTGGAATGTGAAGTCAAGTGGGCCTTAGGAAGCATCACTATGAACAAAGCTAGTGGAGATGATGGAATTCCAAATGAGCTATTTCAAATCCTGAAAGATGATGCTGTGAAAGTGCTGCACTCAATATGCCAGCAAATTTGGAAAACTTAGCAGTGGCCACAGAACTGGAAGAGGTCAGTTTTCATTCCAATCCCAAAGAAAGGCAATGCCAAAGAATATTCAAACTACCGCACAATTGTACTCATCTCACATGCTAGTAAGTTCAGTTCAGTTCAGTTTTAGTCGCTCAGTCGTGTCTGACTCTTTGTGACCCCATGGACTGTAGCCCACCAGGCTTCTCCTTCCATAGGATTCTCCAGGCAAGAGTACTGGAGTAGGTTGCCATTTCCTTCTCCAGGGGATCTTCCCGACCCAGGGATCGAACCCAGGTCTCCTGTATTCCAGGCAGACGCTTTAACCTCTGAGCCACTAGAGAAGACCACACGCTAGTAAAGTAATGCTCAAAATTCTCCAAGCCAGGCTTCAGCAATACGTGAACCGTGAACTTCCAGATGTTCAAGCTGGTTTTAGAAAAGGCAGAGGAACCAGAGATCAAATTGGCAACATCTGATGGATCATTGAAAAAGCAAGAGAGTTCCAGAAAAACATCTTTTCCTGCTTTATTGACTATGGCAAAGCCTTTGACTGTGTGGATCACAATAAACTGGAAAATTCTGAAAGAGATGGAGATACCAGACCACTTGACCTGCCCCTTGATGTATGCAGGTCAGGAAGCAACAGTTGGAACTGGACATGGAACAACAGACTGGTTCCAAATAGGAAAAGGTGTACGTCAAGGCTGTATATTGTTACCCTGCTTATTTAACTTATATGCAGAGTAATGAGAAATGCTGGGCTGGAGGAAGCACAAGCTGGAATCAAGATTGCCGGGAGAAATATCAATAATCTCAGATATGCAGATGACACCACCCTGATGGCAGAAAGTGAAGAGGAACTAAAGAGCCTCTAGAAAGTGAAAGAGGAGAGTGAAAAAGTTGGCTTAAAGCTCAACATTCAGAAAATGAAGATCATGGCATCTGGTCCCATCACTTCATGGCAAACAGATGGGGAAACAGTGGAAACAGTGACAAACTTTTTATTTTTCTGGGCTCCAGAATCACTGCAGATGGTGACTGCAGCCATGAAATTAAAAGACGCTTACTCCTTGGAAGCAAAGTTATGACCAACCTAGACAGCATAATAAAAAGCAGAGGTAACTTTGCCACAAATGTCCGTCTAGTCAAGGCTATGGTTTTTCCAGGGGTCATGTATGGATGTGAGAGTTGGACTGTGAAGAAAGATGACAGCCAAAGAATTGATGCTTTTAAACTGTGGTGTTAGAGAAGACTCTTGAGAGTCCCTTGGACTCCAAGGAGATGCAACCAGTCCATTCTGAAGGGGATCAGTCCTGGGTGTTCATTGGAAGGACTGATGCTGAAGCTGAAACCCCAATACTTTGGCCTCCTGATGCGAAGAGCTGACTCATGGAAAAAAACCTTGATGCTGGGAAAGATTGAAGGTGGGAAGAAAAGGGGACAACAGAGGATGACATAATTGGATGGCATCACTGACTCAATGAACATGAGTTTGGGTAAACTCCAGGAGTTGGTGATGGATAGGGAGGCCTGGCGTGCTGTAGTCAGTGGGATTCCAACGAGTCGGACACAACTGACTTACTCAACTGATAATGGTCTCAAAACAGTGTCAATGATATAATGCAGAATTTAAAAGTTGTACTCCATTTCTTTTTAGGTGTTTTTCCCCTATTTTAACAATTTGCATAGTCGTATAACAAAGGTTTTACTCTCTTACGTTATAACAGCTGTTGAATTTTGGAGGTTCATTGTTCTTTTCTTTCAACGTCTGTGTTTGAAGACTTTTAAAACAAGTTGAGGGAGAAGAGAAAAATGTGAGAAAGAGTAAACAGTGATGCAATCTTTAAAATAAGTTTTGGGAACAGCAAAATAAATAGAGCTCAGTTCATTCAGCCTAGTGTAACAATTACACCGCAGACTGAATGGTTTATAAACTACAGAAATTTATTTCTCACAGTTCTGGAGGCTAGAAGTCTGAGGTTGGGTGCCAGTGTGGCCAGGTTCTGGTGAGGCTCCACTCCAGGCGGCAGACTCTTGACCTCTCGTGTCCTCATATGGCAGAAAGAGCTCTACCCTCATGACCTAATTACCTTTCAAAGGCCCTAGCTCCTAATACTTCACATTAAGGGTGAAAATGTCAACATACTGATCCGGGAAGAACACAAACATTCGGCCCTTAACAAGTGCCAAGTAAGTTTTCCTCCAATAAATATACACTCTTACGATACGTATTTATATGCTGGCTAATCTTGTCAGAAGTATATTGCCGAGAACTTCTACACAATGGAATATTATATAACCATGAAAATGAATGACCTTTAATGTATATGAAACTAAAAATGCTAATAAAATTTTAATAAGAAAATATAGCTTATAAAAATGTATATACTATTTATGTAATTCAGATTATGGCAGCAAACATAAAGATGCCCCTGAAAAGTACCCCGTCTTTACTGTATGAAGGTCTAAGAATTAATTTATAATGTGCTCACATCCTTTAGTCGAGAGTGTTCAGTGCCCGTTATCACATGGACCCCCTGGATGGACCCCTGTTTCTCGAGCCAGAGCCTTGCTTCTACTTTTGCATCTGGCACAGAAGCAGAGGAGTAAAAACAATGCCACAGTAGTCAAGGAAGGGCCGAAATATGGTGAATAGCAGGTAAAGAATGAAGCTTTTCAGGCCCAGTTCAGTCGCTCAGTTGTGTCCGACTCTGCGACCCCATGAATCGCAGCACACCAGGCCTCCCTGTCCATCACCAACTCCCGGAGTTCACTCAGACTCACGGCCATCGAGTCCGTGATGCCATCCAGCCATCTCATCCTCAGTCGTCCCCTTCTCCTCCTGCCCCCAATCTCTCCCAGCATCAGAGTCTTCTCCAATGAGTCAACTCTACGCATGAGGTGGCCAAAGAACTGGAGTTTCAGCTTTAGCATCATTCCTTCCAAAGAAATCCAGGACTGATCTCCTTCAGAATGGACTGGTTGGATCTTCTTGCAGTCCAAGGGACTCTCAAGAGTCTTCTCCAACACCACAGTTCAAAAGCATCAATTCTTTGGTGCTCAGCCTTCTTCACAGTCCAACTCTCACATCCCTACATGACCACAGGAAAAACCATAGCCTTGACTAGACGGACCTTAGTCAGCAAAGTAATGTCTCTGCTTTTGAATATGCTATCTAGGTTGCTCATAACTTTTCTCCCAGGCCCAGTTAACTCAGCTTTACTACAAGTTGTTCAGCTTATTTTTTCCTCTTTAAGCTTTATTTACTGCCCTCCTTCCTTTCTCTGCTGATAGATCTCCCACGTTCTCCCTCTGGTTTCTTCTACCTGCTGACTCAAACCATGGTTATCCATCCTCACACCTCTCTGAACACACACTCTTGTCCTTATTTCTTTGCCATCTCTTCTACACTGTTTTATCCACTTCCATTGTATTGACAGTTTTGCTTTTCTTCTCCCAGTTTCTCAACTTAATTATCATTTGCTAAATCTCAGAATCATTGGTTATAAGGGGATAAATGAGTCAAGCTAGAAGTTTCAACTCTACCATGTCAAACACCTGATTTGCTTGATTTATTTTTTTTCAAAGGTGGCAACACAGACATCAATATTATAGTTTAAAATATATTTTAAGAGATAATAAATTTTTCTTCAACTCAAAATCTCAAACACAGCATTCTTTTTTCTTTTTCTTTGAGGGAGGGTTATAGTTGAGGTCTTTCTTATTTGAAAGAAATACCACCTATTTTGCATTTGGTAAGTATCTATTTTCCTTGGCAGATCTTTCCATACAGTTTCCACTCAATACCATTTTAACAAATTATTTCAAGTATGTCTCAAGTGGCCTAAAAGCACATATACATTCAGTATAAAATATTTTAAAATATAGAAGTGCAAAATAATGAAAATTAAAAATTGCCTGTAATCATACCTTTCAGAAATAACTACTGTTAACACTGCTTACAAAGGTACATGTGTGCGCCACTAGACATACATACCATGCATCACAATCTTTAAAAATATGCTACACGGGAGTGCCTCTCTCTCCCCATCTCTCAAACGGGAAAACAGATATAGTTTCTTCCAGATCTTTCTCCTTTTGTTTGAAGACAACACTTGGAGAATGACACACTAGTAAGGAGGAAGCTTGGGTATCTGGATAATAGCATGGAGTAGTGCCACCCTGATGACTTAGACTTATCACACTGGAGAGAAATGAACTTCGATTTTCTTTGCCTTAGGGTATTTGAGGCTCTCTTTGTTAAGCAGCACCCTATCTAGTATATTATTCTAATGGCCAAAACTTTTGGTAAAGTTTCTAACAGTGCAGAGATGAGAGAATAGCAGAGGGAGTCATGCTGAAGGCATCAGAGAAACTTAAACAAAGTAAGGATGATGAGGTTTCAAGTTCAAGGTGGCAGCTGAGTCCAGGCATTTGCCTCCCCTCTTGTGGGAAACCACATTAAAATGGCAGGAAAGGAATATAAAAGCAAACAAATAAGAGGTTTCAACTTTTGCATGATGAAAAGCAAAAAAAAAAAAAAAAATAATAGTGTGGCCAGCAGATGAGCCAGAAAAACTCCGGCAGAAGATGTGCCAGAGAGAGCCACGGGAAAGATGGAAGCCCACCTCCCTGCAGAACTCTGGACGGTTCTGTGCAGCAGGATTTCTCAGTCTCAGTACTGTTAATATGTGGGGCCAGATAATTCTTTGTTGTGAGAAGCTGTCCTGGATACACATGGGTACCAGTAGCTGTATCCATGTCCCTATAGTCGGAACAATCAAAAACGTCTCCAGGCAATGCCAAATGCTCCCAGAGGGCCAAACTTTCCTGGTTGAGAACTACTCTTCTACATTGCTTACTCCAAACATATACTAAATACTTCCTGGCTGTCAGATACTGTCCTAGCTACTGGAGATCAAAAAAAGTTAATTAAATCATCAAAAAATCCTTGCCCTCATAATACTTTCTAGTGAAACAAGGTAGGTAACAAACAGGATTTAGCTGGCCAAGTGTTGATGAGAGAGAGAGAGAGAGAATGAAGAAAAAGACTGAAGACCCTAGCAGGAGAAGGAAAAGGGAGAAAAAACACATGGGCTTCCTGGAGCAGCCGTGCCACGTGGCTTTCAAACCTTTTTCCTGGATTCATGTGTGTGGAACCTCAAGTGTCTGTTTTTGCCTCTTGGAAATCCACTGGAGAGATACTGGCCAAACGATTTAAATGGGCTTCAGGAAAGAATGAAGGATGTTGGTAATAATGGACTTTACCTGTCTGGAAGCCATCTACCGAGGAAACAGATCAGACAGGCCATGGGCAGTCACTGAGAGTTAACAGGCAGAAGGGTGAAGGTGGTGTTGGTTAGACGATCCAAGGAGGAAAACAGCTGCAGTAACTCAGGAATCTGGGTTGGCATCTGACTTTGAATGGTTTTAGTGAAAATGGATTTAGCTGAATCCACAGGCTATTCAACAGTAAATATATGAACCTTCTATCATTTCCTTTTAAACTCATTTTCTCCATCAGACACTCAACAAAGATGGTCTACAAGGTTGTATGAAACAAAATTTCCTTTCAGAGAGTTTATTTCCTATGATTGCATAACAATGCTGAGTAGAACACAGTTAAATCCATTAACTAAGCTTTACTAATATTATTGCAGCGAAATGAATTAGGAGCTTTCTTCTTGAATAAAATCTTTAAAAAATTCACACTTAAGACACATGGAAACCAAAACACTTAGAAATATTTACCGATTTCTAGTGGGCTCATTTTATTTTCTCTGAAGAACACATGTACTTGCTGGTATAGTCCTAAAACAGCTTGAAGCCACAAACTCAGACAAGGGGTGTGGGTGGGGGGTAAAAATGGAGACAGGGAGCTTTTTTTTTTTATCCTTAAAGGTTTCATTTTGCATAATATTTTGGCATTTTCCCATCACAACAGTTAGCAAAATCAGATGGTCACATCTTTCTGATTTCCAATATATGGTAAGATACTTGTTAGCAAAATTATGAAACAGACAGAAGATAAATGAACTGGGTCTGTGGGATTTTGGTTATTTGGGGGTTGCTCATGTTTCTTCACTAGAGATTCTCTATGTGTTGAGAAAGTTACTTTCTTTGATGGAGATTTGGGAAGGGTGTATGCACTTTAAGAGAGAAATAGGGGGTTTGTCTTTAAAAGCCTGGACAACCAAGCCAGGCTTATCAAGCTGAAACAAACAAACAAAAACAAAAAACACAAGGCCAAGCTCCACACTTCCAATACGGTTTACCAATATCTATGTATTTTTCCCCCTAACCAAATCAAGCTGGTAGATACAACTTAATGAATTTTCACATATGATTAGTCTAAAGATCAGTGAGGTCAGAATTATTACTGATCTGTAAACGCATATGGTCTCTCATGGTTCTTTGCTCGTACCACCCGGTAGGCAGCCTCCACGTTCCACACTGTCCAAATTTAACAGCCTCCCTTCTACTCTGCTGCTGCTGCTAAGTCGCTTCAGTCACGTCCAACTCTGTGTGGCCCCATAGACGGCAGCCCACCAGGCTCCCTGGGATTCTCCAGGCAAGAACACTGGAGTGGGTTGCCATTTCCTTCTCCAATGCATGAAAATGAAAAGTGAAAGTGAAGTTGCTCAGTCGTGTCAGACTCTTAGTGACCCCATGGACTGCAACCTACCAGGCTCCTCCGTCCATGGGATTCTCCAGGCAAGGGTACTGGAGTGGGGTGCCATTGCCTTCACCCCACTTCTACTCACTCCCATGCAAATCTTTCACTGTGTCGATTTTTCTCCTCTTCTCCAGAAAGCCTTTTCTGAACAATTTAGCCCAGTTTAGTCTCTTCATTCTAGTTAGAGCTATGGTTTTTCCAGTGGTCATGTATGGATATGAGAATTGGACTATAAAGAAAGCTGAATTACATTGATTGATTTGTGGATATTGAAGAATCCTTGCATCCCTGGGATAAAGCCCACTTGGTCATGATGTATGATCTTTTTAATGTGTTGTTGGATTCTGATTGCTAGAATTTTATTGAGGATTTTTGCATCTATGTTCATTAGTTATATTGGCCTGTAGTTTTCTTTTTTTGTGACATCTTTGTCAGGTTTTGGTATTAGGGTGATGGTGGCCTCATAGAATGAGTTTGGAAATTTACCTTCCTCTGCAATTTTCTGGAAGAGTTTGAGGAGGATAGGTGTTAGCTCTTCTCTGAATTTTTGGTAGAATTCAGCTGTGAAGCCATCTGGACCTGGGCTTTTGTTTGCTGGAAGATTTCTGATTACAGTATCAATTTCCGTGCTTGTGATGGGTCTGTTAAGATTTTCTATTTCTTCCTGGTTCAGTTTTGGAAAATTGTACTTTTCTAAGAATTTGTCCATTTCTTCCACGTTGTCCATTTTATTGGCATACAACTGCTGATAGTAGTCTCTTATGATCCTTTGTATTTCTGTGTTGTCTGTTGTGATCTCTCCATTTTCATTTCTAATTTTATTGATTTGATTTTTCTCTCTTTGCTTCTTGATGAGTCTGGCTAATGGTTTGTCAATTTTATTTATCCTTTCAAAGAACCAGCTTTTGGCTTTGTTGATTTTTGCTATGGTCTCTTTTGTTTCTTTTGCATTTATTTCTGCCCTAATTTTTAAGATTTCTTTCCTTCTACTAACTCTGGGGTTCTCCAACTCTTCCTTTTCTAGTTGATTTAGTTGTACAGTTAGGTTATTTATTTGACTTTTTTCTTGTTTCTTGAGGTATGCCTGTATTGCTATGAACTTTCCTCTTAGCACTGCTTTTATAGTGTCCCACAGGTTTTGGGTTGTTGTGTTTTCATTTTCATTAGTTTCTATGCATATTTTGATTTCTTTTTTGATTTCTTCTGTGATTTGTTGGTTATTCAGAAGTGTGTTGTTCAACCTCCATATGTTAGAATTTTTAATAGTTTTTCTCCTGTAATTGAGATCTAATCTTAATGCATTATGGTCAGAAAAGATGCTTGGAATGATTTCGATTTTTTTGAATTTATCAAGTTTAGATTTATGGCCCAGGATGTGATCTATCCTGGAGAAGGTTCCATGAGCACTTGAAAAAAAGGTGAAATTCGTTGTTTTGGGGTGAAATGTCCTATAGATATCAATTAGGTCTAACTGATCTAATGTATCATTTAAAGTTTGCGTTTCTTTGTTAATTTTCTGTTTAGTTGATCTGTCCATAGGTGTGAGTGGGGTATTAAAGTCTCCCACTATTATTGTGTTATTGTTGATTTCCCCTTTCATACTTGTTAGCATTTGTCTTACATATTGCGGTGCTCCTATATTGGGTGCATATATATTTATAATTGTTATATCTTCTTCTTGGATTGTTCCTTTGATCATTATGTAGTGGCCTTCTTGTAATTCACCACATTAACAAATTGAAAAATAAAAACCATATGATTATCTCAATAGATGCAGAGAAGGCCTTTGACAAAATTCAACATCCATTTATGATAAAAACTCTCCAGAAAGCAGGAATAGAAGGAACATATCTCAACATAATAAAAGCTATTTATGACAAACCCACAGCAAACATTATCCTCAATGGTGAAAAATTGAAAGCATTTCCCCTAAAGTCAGGAACAAGACAAGGGTGTCCACTTTCACCGCTACTATTCAACATAGTTCTGGAAGTTTTGGCCACAGCAATCAGAGCAGAAAAAGAAATAAAAGGAATCCAAATTGGAAAAGAAGAAGTAAAACTCCCACTGTTTGCAGATGACATGATCCTCTACATGGAAAACCCTAAAGACTCCACCAGAAAATTACTAGAGATAATCAATGAATATAGTAAAGTTGCAGGATATAAAATCAACACACAGAAATCCCTTGCATTCCTATACACGAATAATGAGAAAGTAGAAAAAGAAATTAAGGAAACAATTCCATTCACCATTGCAACGAAAAGAATAAAATACTTAGGAATATATCTACCTAAAGAAACTAAAGACCTATATATAGAAAACTATAAAACACTGATGAAAGAAATCAAAGAGGACACTAATAGATGGAGAAATATACCATGTTCATGGATTGGAAGAATCAATATAGTGAAAATGAGTATACTACCCAAAGCAATTTACAAATTCAATGCAATCCCTATCAAGCTACCAGCCACATTTTTCACAGAACTAGAACAAATAATTTCAAGCTTTGTATGGAAATACAAAAAACCTCGAATAGCCAAAGCAATCTTGAGAAAGAAGAATGGAACTGGAGGAATCAACTTGCCTGACTTCAGGCTCTACTACAAAGCCACAGTCATCAAGACAGTATGGTACTGGCACAAAGACAGACATATAGATCAATGGAACAAAATAGAAAGCCCAGAGATAAATCCACACACATATGGACACCTTATCTTTGACAAAGGAGGCAAGAATATACAATGGAGTAAAGACAATCTCTTTAACAAGTGGTGCTGGGAAAACTGGTCAACCACTTGTAAAAGAATGAAACTAGATCACTTTCTAACACCGCACACAAAAATAAACTCAAAATGGATTAAAGATCTAAATGTAAGATCAGAAACTATAAAACTCCTAGAGGAGAACATAGGCAAAACACTCTCAGACATAAATCACAGCAGGATCCTCTATGATCCACCTCCCAGAATGCTGGAAATAAAAGCAAAAATAAACAAATGGGATCTAATTAAAATTAAAAGCTTCTGCACAACAAAGGAAAATATAAGCAAGGTGAAAAGACAGCCATCTGAATGGGAGAAAATAATAGCAAATGAAGCAACTGACAAACAACTAATCTCAAAAATATACAAGCAACTTATGCAGCTCAACTCCAGAAAAATAAACGACCCAATCAAAAAATGGGCCAAAGAACTAAATAGACATTTCTCCAAAGAAGACATACGGATGGCTAACAAACACATGAAAAGATGCTCAACATCACTCATTATTAGAGAAATGCAAATCAAAACCACAATGAGGTACCACTTCACACCAGTCAGAATGGCTGCGATCCAAAAATCTGCAAGCAATAAATGCTGGAGAGGGTGTGGAGAAAAGGGAACCCTCCTACACTGTTGGTGGGAATGCAAACTAGTACAGCCACTATGGAGAACAGTGTGGAGATTCCTTAAAAAATTGCAAATAGAACTACCTTATGACCCAGCAATCCCACTTCTGGGCATACACACCGAGGAAACCAGAATTGAAAGAGACACATGTACCCCAATGTTCATTGCAGCACTGTTTATAATAGCCAGGACATGGAAACAACCTAGATGTCCATCAGCAGATGAATGGATAAGAAAGCTGTGGTACATATACACAATGGAGTATTACTCAGCCGTTAAAAAGAATTCATTTGAATCAGTTCTGATGAGATGGATGAAACTGGAGCCGATTATACAGAGTGAAGTAAGCCAGAAAGAAAAACACCAATACAGTATACTAACACATATATATGGAATTTAGGAAGATGGCAATGACGACCCTGTATGCAAGACAGGGAAAGAGACACAGATGTGTACAACGGACTTTTGGACTCAGAGGGAGAGGGAGAGGGTGGGATGATTTGGGAGAATGACATTCTAACATGTATACTATCATGTGAATTGAATCGCCAGTCTATGTCTGACGCAGGATGCAGCATGCTTGGGGCTGGTGCATGGGGATGACCCAGAAAGATGTTCTGGGGAGGGAGGGGGGAGGGGGGTTCATGTTTGGGAATGCATGTAAGAATTAAAGATTTTAAAATTTAAAAAATAAAAAACTAAAAATTAAAAAAAAAAAAAAAAAGAAAGAAAGCTGAGCGCCAAAGAACTGATGCTTTTGAACTGTGGTGTTGGAGAAGACTCTTGAGAGACCCTTGGACTGTAAAGAGATCCAACCAGTCCATTCTAAAGGAAATCAGTCCTGAATATTCATTGGAAGGACTGATGCTGAAGCTGAAGCTGAAGCTCCAAAACTTTGGCCACCTGATGTGAAGAACTGACTCACTGGAAAAGATTGAAGGCAGGAGGAGAAGGGGACGACAGAGGATGAGATGGCTGGATGGCATCACTGACTCGATGGACATGAGTTTGAGCAAGCTCCAGGCGTTGGTGATGGACAGGGAGGCCTGGCGTGCTGCAGTCCATGGGATCGCAAAGAGTCGGACACGACTGAGCGAC
This sequence comes from Ovis canadensis, assembly GCF_042477335.2. Taxonomy (NCBI): domain Eukaryota; kingdom Metazoa; phylum Chordata; class Mammalia; order Artiodactyla; family Bovidae; genus Ovis; species Ovis canadensis. Next base: position 24,450,234 of record NC_091257.1, on the reverse strand, counting down.
TGAACTGAACTGAGTCTGTTCTTCCTCCAAATCTCTAGAGGATGTTATGTTACATCTCCGCTATTCGTGGCGGTGCCACTTTATATGCTGTTTTGTCTTTGTCATCTAATTCTTTCACAAGATCAGATACCTTTTGTTTCAACTAGCACTTCTTTTGTCTGGCTTATGGTCAGGGATTAAGGGATACTTTTTTTTTTTTTTGATATCCACTTCAGCATCTGATGCATTTATTAAAGAAATCTCATTAGATTGCTCTGAAGGAAAGATACTCCAAGGACAGACCCCATAAAACACAGTCTTAGCCTTTGTGGAGTTTATAGTATTGACATACATTCTTCTTTTTAAAAATCTATTTTCTCTTTTGGAACATTTAAAGAATAGTTGTTTTTCATTAGTCCCTTGTTTTACTTCTCAGCATCACTTATTAACTTGCCACAAATATTCTTGTTCTGAGGCTCACATGGCTGCCAGACACTGAGTGGAGACCTGGAGTGCCTCTGACCACCCTGTACATAGTATTCAGCTGTCTGGATTCTGTGTGATCAAGGGAGATAAAGGTTTATACAAAGAGAGGATAAATGGCCATGATACAGAAAGAACTATGGAAGGATAGTTAGCACATCCAAACTGCTTTTAATACGAGGTGAGTATTACTGACACTTTGTCAGTGTATTTTCACATGAAATTGCACTGGCTCGTGAGAGTTGACAGTAACAAGAACATTTTAACTCTGGATGCATGAGAACGTACAGATTGGGCTGACCTCATTCACATTGACAGACCAGCACTTGACTGCTTTGGGTATATTCTTCTCAAAGGACTGGGGACGGTGTGAGTCTGAATCCCACCATGACACCTCACAAGCCAGCAGATGATAGAAACTCTTTCTTTGAGCTCTGTTATTTTTCTTGTTTGGAATCGGTTTTGCTCATACTGGATGCTGTTATAAAAGAAATGTATGATACCTATGGCCTAAAGAGTTGGCTGCCTGCACTGTGCCAGAGATGAAATGGCAAGCACTCCAGGATGGCTGCCCTTCTAGCTCTTAGTGGGATCTGGTGGACAGAAAACATCCATTTTCCAGTTGAATATGAAGGCATAACTGTGATGAAGGGTCTCAAGCATATGTGCAAGAGGAAACAGGAGCTCCCACTTCCCTCGGTGACCAAATCCTTCATCTTCATGAGCAGACAGTAATTAGCCTGGAAATGACCCAACAGGGGGATGTTTTTGGATGAATAGAGAAAGTGAAGCAACAAACACACTGGAGACACTGAACCAATCACAGCTGCAAAATGGCCAGTGTCAGAAAGTGCCAGGACAGACCCCGTAGAACAAAGGGGCAGGTGCTAGTCCTGTTTCCTGCGGCTAATAGAGGCATAGTTCATCAAAGATGCTTTATAGAGTCTGGTCTGGTCTCAGAAAGAAAACCACAGGAATAGATTTGAGAATAGATGAATCCACTGAGTTGTGAGTAGGTTATGCTCACAATTCCAAAAGGTGATGCTACGCTGGGGCATAGTTCAAGGTATTCTGATGAACACAGTCAAGAAAAGGCCCAAAGGAAAGGGAAAATAGCCAGAATTCAAGACAGCAATAGAGAAATACTAGGTCATGTGGCCATGGCAGATCTTGTACCATCCATAAGAGACAAGCCTCCTTTACTTCCTGAAATATTCATGGTTGAGGTGATTTATCAGTAATTGGAACACAATGATTCAAATCCCATAATGTACAAGATGTCTGAATAGAGTTCAAAGAACAGCAAAGAGAAATAAGAAAGCCTTCCTAAGCGAACAATGCAAAGAAATAGAGGAAAACAATAGAATGGGAAAGATTAGACATCTCTTCAAGAAAATTAGAGATACCAAGGGAGCATTTCATCCAATGATGGGCACAATAAAGGACAAAAATGGTATGAACCTAACAAAAGCAGAAGATATAAAAAGAGGTAGCCAGAATACACAGAAAAACTGTACAAAAGCGATCTTAATGACCCAGATAACCACAAAAGTGTGATCACTCACCTAGAGCCAAACACCCTAGAATGCGAAGTCAAGTGGGGCTTAGGAAGCTTCACTATGAAAAAAGCTAGTGGAGGTGATGGAATTCTAGCTGAACTATTTCAAATCCTAAAAGATGATTCTGTAAAAGTGCTGCACTCATTATGCAAACAAATTTGGAAAACTCAGCAGTAGCCACAGGACTGGAAAAAATATCAGTTTTCATTCCAATCCCAAAGAAAGGCAATGTCAATGAATGTTCAAACTACCACACAATTGCACTCATTTCATCAAGCTAGCAAAGTAATGCTCAAAATTCTCTAAGCTAGTCTTCAATAGTACGTGAACCAAGAACTTCCAGATGTTCATGGTGGATTTAGAAAAGGCAGAGTAACCAGAGATCAAATTGCCAATATCCACTGGATCATAGTAAAAGCAAAAGCAAGATAATTCCAGAAAAATATCTACTTCTGCTTCATTGACTACACTGAAGCTATTGACTGTGTGGATCACAACAAACTGTGGAAAATTCTTAAAGAGATGGGAATACCAGATCACCTTACTTGCCTCCTGAGAAACCTATATACAGGTCAAAAAGCAACAGTTAGAACCAGACATGGAACAATGGGCTGGTTCCAAATTCGGAAAGGAGTACATCAAGGCTGCATATTGTCACCCTGCTTATTAAACTTATACACAGAATACATCATGCAAAATAGCAGGCTGGTTGAAGCAATCAAGATTGCTGGGAAAAATATCAATGACCTCAGATATGCAGATGACAGCACCTTTATGGCAGAAAGTGAAGAGGAACTAAAGAGCCCCCTTGATGAAAGGTTAAAAGAAGAGTGAAAAAGCTGGCTTAAAACTCAACATTCAAAAAACTAAGATCATGGTATCCGGTCCCATCACTGCATGGCAAGTAGATGGGGAAACAATGGAAACAGTGAGAGACTATTTTGGGGGAGCTCCAGAATCACTGCAGATAGTGACTGCAGCCATGAAATTAAAAGACACTTGCTCCTTGGAAGAAAAGCTATGAAAAACCTAGACAGCATATTAAAAAGCAGAGACATTATTTTGCTGATAAAGATCCATCTAGTCAAAGCTATGGTGTTTCCAGTAGTCATGTATGCATGTGAGAGTTGGACCATAAAGAAGGCTGAATGCCAGAGAATTAATGCTTTTTAACTATGGTGTTGGAGAAGACTCTTAGGAAATCAGTCCTGAACATTCATTGGAAGGAGTGATGCTGAAGCTGAAACTACAATACTTTGGCCACCTGATGCGAAGAACTGACTCATTTGAAAAGACCCTGATGCTGGGAACGATTGAAGACAGGAGGAGAAGAGGACTGACAGAGGATGAGATGGTTGGATGGCATCACTGACTCAATGGACATGAATTTAAGCAATCTCCCAGAGATGGTGAAGGACAGGGAAGTCTGGCATGCTGCAGACCATGGGGTTGCAAAGAGTCAGAAATGACTGAGTGACTGAACAGCAATTCAACTCCTGAAATGCACAAGTCTTCTTCTGAAGAATGGCTCTGGATTCCAAATCCACAGGCTTCTGTGATAAGGAATTATTTCATACATTCTCTCGATGACCAGGTAATTCTGTCAGAGCGCACAATTAACCCCTAGCTAAATGGAAAGGATATTCACAAAAACTGAGGGGCAGAAAAATAATGCCTACATCATTCTGAATGCTTTGTGGACAGCATTTGAAGCTTGGAATCACCTGGGAGCATGTTAAACCTATTGATCCCAGGGTCTACCCTTTACCTAACTGAATCAAGGTCTCCAGGATGAGACCCTGTAAACATGAAACAACCTCTTCAAGAGATTTTCATCTGCATGAGATGTTTGGGAACCAATACATAAAGTCCTTGAATCCTATGACCAATTATAGATGGACATACCAGACTGAGAGAAATTAGGCATCGTTTCCACAAAGGTCTCTGGATGCTCCATTAGCAACACAAAATGCATTGGTTTATTACATTTTAAAACTTCATAACCATTATGATGAATATGTTCCCATGTTATGAAAATATTATTTTATGACTGTATAGTATTCCATTATAGTTTACGATTTCAAATTTATTAAACCAATCTCCTGCTGGTGTTAAATATATATATTTATTTATTTTATTATTATTTTTTTAATCAGGGATTTTCCTGATTCAGGAACACCAGTCACTCACACAAACTTGTTCTGTCTGATTCACATCCAGAGAGGCATTAAATTTTCCCATATAGTACGAAAAAGATTTAGCTTCTGTCATGTACACACAGAGAGCCCACTTGGTGGTCATAGAAGTAAAAATGATTCGAATTTAGAGGGCATGAATTATTGAGCAGCAGTGAAAGGTCCTTTTAACAGTCTCTTCCCATGATATTTTTGGCATTCACTCAGTGGATCCCAAGCTTTGACTAACATTGGAATCACCTAGGATATTTAATCATAGCTTTTCTTCCAAGGAGCAGAAAAAGTTATGATTAAAGATCCTAGGTGATTTCAATGTCAGTTTGCTGACAAACTAATTTGCCACCAAAAAATCTGTCTAGTCAAAGCTATGGTTTTTCCAGTGGTCATGTATGGATGTGAGAGTTGGGCCATAAAGAAAGCTGAGCAACGAAGAATTGATCTTTTGAACTATGGTGTTGGAGAAGAGTCTTGAGAGTTCCTTGGACTGCAAGGAGATCCAACCAGTCAATCCTAAAGGAAATCAGGCCTGAATATTCCTTCGAAGGCCTGATGCTGAAGCTGAAGCTTCAACACTTTGGCCACCTGATGTGAAGAACTGACTCACTGGAAAAGACCCTGATGCTGGGAAAGATTGAAGGCACGAGGAGAAGGGAACAACAGAGGATGAGATGGTTGGATGGCATCACTGACTCGATGGACATGAGTTTGAGCAAGCTCCAAGAGACGGTGTTGGCCAGAGAAACCTGGTGTGCTGCAGTCCATAGGATCTCAAAGAATTGGACATGACTGAGCAACTGAACTGAAATGAACAGGATCTTTAAAAATACTGATGCCTTGCTCCCATCCCTAAACACTAACTTAGTTAATATATGACAACCTGAGCATTTGGAAGTTCCTCCAGGGTGCAAAGTTTAAGAGACACTAGGTTAAGTGAAAATGACTGATACAATAGGTTGGTAGGGCTTCTTCGAGTAGCCTTTTAAGGAAGTTTATGTGACTTCAGAGCAGCTGTTCATCATCAGTGTGGCCTTCACACAACCTTCCCTGGAGCCACAGGCTACGCCATTGAGATTCAGCCGCAAGGATGCGCATAGGAGCCATAATCACCTTTCCTTCCTAGGTTCCTCCTACCCACTGCTGCCTGGTCCCTCTCACTCCCTGCAGTGTGTCCACCTAACGTGTCCTTATCCAGAGTCTCTTTATTTCAATCCATGTCTCCTTCCCTCTGTTCAGAGTGCCAGCAAGAGCATCCAATACTCAATCCATGCAATGTAGTCCAGCATTCTGGCATGCTGGGTGATCAAACAGGTCTCCAAGTGTCCCTTTTTAAAAGGCTCTGCAACTCCCAGGGAGGGACTTGGAAGTCCAAAGTGAGGTCCATGGTCAAAGATGGACCCATTCCCAATTTTGCCCCTCTAACAGCTATTTCCAATCTAGTACCTATGATCTCAGTATAGAGCATGTTAACTTCGGGAGATCTCCAAAGAGTATGGATGAAAGAACTGTCAGTCTTAGAAAATGCTCTCTTCCTACTGAGACAGATTAGTATTCTAAGATTTCCTTAACTTCTTCGAGTCTGCTCTACTAAGGTAACCACATAAGTGGCCACCAAGGAATTTAGCGATGCTGAAGTCCAACAACATAAAAGCAGGCTTTAGCCAGGATACCATTTGATTATGACCCAGGCCTTTGAGTATTCCCGAGGCTGGAATGACCTAGGAAACTTGGTTTGCACTCATAGAGTGATGCTTAACCAGAGACATCCATCAGGATCACTGAGAGAAATCCTCATGAGCAGACTTCCTTGGCCCAACTCCCTAGAAGTAGTGGTAAAGGAGACATGAATTAGAGCACAAACACTTGGATTTTGAAAGTATCCTCAAGAATTACTGCAGTGACTTAATGGCACTGACTAGTACTCCTTTCTAGGAAAAATAACTGTATTACCATTCAAGACAGTGATCCTACAGTGGAGACTTCAGCCACAGAGGCACAAAGATCAGGAAAGCATTTTCTGAGAAAGCGGGCCATTTGGTTTTACTCAAATCATACAAACACCCTCTTATGCCACTTAGTTACAACACGGCCTGGGCTACCAGAATCTAAGAATCTAGAGCTAGACAGTTTGATAGAATTTCCTGCAATGATGGAAACATTTAATTCTGTTCTGTCCAGTATGGTTGCTGCTAGACACATGTATTTATTGAGCACGTGAAATGTGGTTGGTGAAAATGATTAAACTTTCAGTTTAATTCATTTTAATTTAAATAGTCATATGCAGCTCTCAAGTCTACCATATTGTACAGTGCAAAGAAATAACCCATCTTGAGTAGAAAGCATAGTAAGTAGACACTGGACAATAAATAAGCCTTTCTACTAGACAATCCCTCCTGCCCTAGGGTTTCCTATAGGAAGCCTTTCTTTCTTAAGGAATAAGAAGCAAACTCCTTTTGTAGGTGGCCCATCATTCATCCAGAACAGAGGATATCAAAACATGGTCACCCATGAGCCAGATCTGGCCCAAAGATGGGCTTTGAGTTGCTTTTCACTATACTTTTAAGAAGCTTTAAAATTTGTTTAATAGTTAAGATTGAACTTTTTAAAAACTCAGTGTCTGCTTTCTTCAGAAAAATTAGACAATAAGGCCCTCTTGGCTAATCCTTCATGGCAGTGAGTTCCTGGCACTGCAGCAAAGAGATGCCTGAAATTCAGTGGAGATATTGTTCTGCCTGATTGCCTGACTCACATGGCCTGCCTTGGCCCCAGGAGGGCTTGGGTTTGAGGGAGCTGGTCTAGAAATCTCTCCCAGGCAGAAGTATCTAATCTCAGTGACTGGCAAGTCTGGTTGTCACCTCTGCTGCCCTCACCTTGAATACTCAAAGAGAAGATAGACTTCCGTACAAATGCCGTCTATTCAGGGTAGAATCTCTTCACTGGTCTCCAAAAGAAAACAAGCATGTGCATCCATACAGAGGATTTCAGAGTTATTGTGTCAGGATGAATGAAGCCAAGGCTAGAGTATATACAGGTGACATTTACTTGCTGAAGCATGTTTCTTAGTTGTGACTTAGCTTCTTCATCTGCAAAATATCAGGACCTAAGAAACTGGAATAGGACCTGGAACAACAGTAGTGCTCAGCACCTGTTAGCTAGTATCATTCCAGTTAGGGAAACTACCTCTCCATGGGGGAGAGAATGAAGTAAGCCTTCTCCACAGTGTAATATACACACACAAGCAGCTTTTCACTCTCCAGTTAATTCTCTAAATTTGCTTGTATACCTAAAGTGAACAGTCCCAAGAAGCCAGTTATTAGTGACTAATCAAAATTTCCCCATTTCTCCAATGTGTTCCAAGATTCATCATACAAACACTATACACAAAAGACAACCATGACCAAGTGTATCCAAACCAGCCCTTTGTCTGACTGAACTTGAGTGCAGCTTCAGAAAAACTACAAAATTTTTAAGACTAAGAAGACACTAAAAATTCAGCTTTTCTTTGCAGACATACTTTTGAAAATTACACTGTGCTCACACTCGACCCAAATTATTTGCCGCAACTCTTGGCAACATCCTCCCCACAGCAAAAAAAAAAAAAAAAAAAATCTTTCTTTGCTCTGAATACATTTAGCTTTTAATTCATATGAAGTTAGTCAGTTCTTTAAAAATCCTTCAAAGGGTGCCTAAGGCCAGCTTAGAGATCACCACAGATGATTGATTCTTATTATGGCTCTTACCCAAATGAGTCGATGCTTTTGGATGGTAAGAATGCCAGTCCTGTCAATCGTCTGCTCACCGTCTTCCCTAAGTAATGCTGCAACTGCCCAAATTCCCCACTCCATCCACCAGGCAGACTGCACCCTCCAATTCTGGAACAATGTTCAGTCCTGATGCTTTTTTTCCAACCTCATCCATTTTCTGGTATAAAGCGACTGTATCATGTTGCTGGGCTGGTGGCCAAATTAAACAAGGTGAGAGGATACCACCCCTACTGAGTACCTTCCTAGTCTGTACTCAGAAATCATTTCAAGTCTAGTTTGAAGGATTATCTTTAACATACTAATTAATACACATTAGACAATTTACAATCTTCACCAACTATAATAACCATTGTATATATACATACATACCCAGCACACACCTTTGCTAATGAGAACAGCAACAGAGCAACTGCCATCGTCATTTAGCACAACTAATGTTTATACTGCACGTCACAAGCACATTCACGTACTTCCTCCTACATACTCCTCCAAAGACACCATGAGGCAGACAGAATCAAAAGGGGAGAAACATTTTTGGAGCCTCCGTATGATCCAGGAATTGTGACTAAGTCTTGAACAGTGCTGGGACTAGGGAGAGGTGAGGCAGGCACCTCGGGAGCCGAGTATAAGGATGCCCTCACCCTCAGAGTCATACACCCATAGAGCTGGCACCTGAGCGCTGCCTCCTTAAATTGCATGTTCTCGGCATCCTGCTGGCCTCCTTCAAGTCCTGACCCCGCTAATACTCTCATCCACCTTGTCAGTTATATACTATATTCCTCCCTTCAAAGCTGGACAAACTAATATGCAGAGAGTCCGGCAGCTTGCCAAAGGCCTCCAGTTAGTGACCCTTCTGACCTCATTCTGGTGTCCTTTTTCCCACTGAAGGGCGAAGAGCCGAAAGCCATGGCTAAATAAAACCACATTCGTGAGCTGCCTAGGAATTCACTTAGATCCCTCAATCATCACTTAAAATTCAACATAGACTGCACTCCAAAGATCATCTCAATTTAACTGTTCTCACCATTTATACAATGAGAAGGCTGTTTATTTTTAGCTTTGTTAGTTCTTTAAAATCTGCAATTAGCATTTCTAATTAAGTATAACATTGGGTTTTCATCACCAGTAATCTTTGTTTGAGCATGTAAGGAGGTAGATGGACTGTCCAAGAGGTGGCAGAAAGTAAATCTATGTCAAACTTTCATTTCCATTTTTATACAACTTCAAATATACTCTGCCCCCTAGCTTCAATGATAGTTTACAGAATCCCCCAGAAAAATCTTACCAGGTCCATTACTTTAGCATTCTCTAACATGTATGGATGTGAGAGTTGGACTGTGAAGAAGGTTGAGCACAGAAGAATTGATGCTTCTGAACTATGGTGTTGGAGAAGACGCTTGAGAGTCCCTTGGACTGCACGGAGGTCCAACCAGTCCACTCTGAAGGAGATCAGCCCTGGGATTTCTTTGGAAGGAATGATGCTAAAGCTGAAACTCCAGTACTTTAGCTACCTCATGCGAAGAGTTGACTCATTGGAAAAGACTGTGACGCTGGGAGGGATTGGGGGCAGGAGGAGAAGGGGACGACAGAGGATGAGATGGCTGGATGGCATCACTGGCTCGATGGACGTGAATCTGAGTGAACTCTGGGAGGTGGTGGTGGACAGGGAGGCCTGGCATGCTGTGACTCATGGAGTTGCAAAGAGTCGGACACGACTGAGCGACTGAACTGAACATAAAAAACTGTCAGGTTAATACTTATCCAGCTCTAAAGTCACTAAAATACAAAAGCTTCAAGCTTAAAACAACTTCATTGTAAAGGGCTGTGTATTTTATTTCTTCCCAGTAACCTTAAATCTACTTACAGCGGTCCCAGGCAGAATTTATGGGAATACAGTAATATGCCAATTAACTACAGTCATCCAGTTCCTAATTTTCCATCTCCCTGATTTCTTTGTTACTAGTGAAAAACTCTGCCATATTCACTGAGAAAGAGGAAGGCAAGTTGAAAAGAAAACCTTAACTGTAGTTATCATTGTTCTTACAGAGACAATTCCTTGCCTGGAGCTTCAAGTCTGTGGATCAAATTCAACCAGTTCTCTGCTAGGGAAGCTGCTGACACAATTAGGGCGAGTTACCCAAGAGAAAACCCTCAGCCAGGAAACATGTCTAATTATATATTTGTTCTCGCTGTCCCTTCCCTCTGGTTTAAACATCTACTTGCTGTTAAATGCATCTGATGAGGAAGAGGAAGAAAGGCCGGCTGACGCTGCGGCTCCACACGATGAATTCTGATGACATCTATATTGGGCCCAAGGCAAGTCTTCCAAAGGGGTCGCAAAGAGTCAGACACGACTGAGCAACTGAACTGAAGTTTTCCAAACCCATCACCAAGAACCAGTGGGAAGATGGGCATGAGGCTGTTGTTAAGACCCAGGCCGGGGTATTCTGTTTGAAAAACCAGAAAGAAGGAACTCTCTCTGAGACTATCCGTAAGCCCAATCTTGATTTTGCCAACAGATGAGTTTAGTCTTTTTAAGGTAGATAGTGTGGGGGGTGTTCTCATGATGTCCAACGATACAGAGACATAGATGCTCTGGGCCCAGTGGGACCTTTCAGTTCTTTTGAGTCTGATCTTCGCACAGTCTCAACTGTCATGCAAGCTGAGGGTCTTTGTTATTAGAGGGGAATCTCAACATCCCAGGGCCACCTTAAATCTTAACAGGGAAGATACTTGTGTTTATTGTCCTAGCAGGCAGAGTCACAATGGATGTTGTTACTGTTATCTGTCAGGGTTCTGGACAAGACAAAAGGGGATGAGAACTCCATTGCTGCAGTTATTGTTATATTAACTGTGACTCAGCTGCACTTTAATAGATTCCAGAAACTGTCATTCCGTTAATGTTGCAAACGGTCTCAGAGCCACGGCTATATCCTGTGGATATGTCCCCCAGACTCAATGGTTAACACAATTAGAAGGCAGGTTCATCTCTTGGGACTCATCTAGAACTTTATTTACTACACACCCTATTTGAGTTTTACTCATTACAGTTCTTTATACCATAAAATGTCATCTATGTTAACTGATAAAATAGGTCATTCTTTGCCAACAAGATGTTTAAAGAAATACTTGGCTACTTATATCTCTAATCATTCTACTACTGCAGTTTTTTTTTCTCCCACGTTTTATTTGTTGGAATTGATTGAAATATTTCTTTCTGACCCATCACTTCCCCTAACGTCAGTAGAATATGCCCCTCTGCATGATACAGAGTTCTGGGTTTCTCGACTTGGCCTCAGAGGCCTCTGCAGGTCAGCTCTTAGCAATCAGCCATAGGTGTTTCTGATAATGGAACTATTGTGCAGACTGACCTCATTTCTGCTCTGTATCCCCAGTCTTTAATCCCTGCCCCCAAGAACAGCCCTCTTCAACCTAGTATCAGCCAGAATGAAGACAGAAGGTGATCGAGCTTCCAGTCCATTTTATCTTCTTTCCAAACCAAGTCACCTGGCACTTCACTCATTTGAGGAGTGAGACTCCATCCCTTTCGCTTGCATAACTAGAGCTAAGGGTTAATTTTAATACAAGAGTTAGTTTCTGCACATTTCCCCTTAAATTGTGTTAACTGTATTTCTTAGCAAACTATAACTGTTTTCACGTGAAACTTTTATGGAAATTATCATTCATTAAAACAAGACAACATATTTGAGTCAAGACTTTAACTTTGCTGATGTATAAAAAACAGGGGGCAAGTCCTAATACCCTGAGAGAGTGCTAGTGAGGTTTCATCCTTAGCACAAGATCTGACATATAGTAGCTAAAAAATGCTAAGTCATTCCATGTTCAGCACTTAAAACACCAAGTCTGTGACAGGTTCTTAATAAATGGTAGTTATTACATTATCTTAATTAGCCACAAAATGAAAAGGAACGGAAGTGAGCCTTTCCCATATAAAGTGATTAGAACATGGGGCAGAGGGTCTTTCCTCCCTCCCCCTCTTCAAGCCCCCTTCTTCCTGTCAACTTTCCTCCTTTCTCTTGCTCCCAATCCCTTCTCCATTTCCTTCTCTCCTTTCTGACTTCAAATCAAACCGGCTGCAGATTGAGGGAAAAGAGAAAAAGGATGGGGGCACACAACATGCAGGTCTAAAAAGAACCATTATTGAAAAATTGGCCTCTGCTTAAGGGGACGCAATTGCCAGCACAGAGCCAAAAGACATTGATGGTGTTGTCCCAGGGGCTGAGATTCAATTAGCATTGGGCTGTTGTCAATTGGCTCCGCAGTCACAGGGATAAATCTTTCACAGGCTAGTCTGGACACTCCTCCTGTGGCCACCACCGTGGCATCAGTCTTCTCATCAGCTTTGTCATTATGGATCTCAGCCATTTCTCACATTTTCAGGAACTCTGCATGGATTTGATCTTGAGAAGTATTGGGCCACTATCATCTCAGCTGTTAAATGTCAGACTCAGACATCTCAGACTGTGTGTCAAGATACAGTATTCTGCCGGCAGTGAACCTATTACCTTCCCCTCCTCATAAAGCACGCTCTTTAGGTACCCCAAATTATGTGATACGAGTTCTCTCACGAGTCTCATTTGATTGTGAGTGCCTTTGAAAAGAATACTGCCAGCTGCATTAATTTGGGGGACTTTTGGTAGTTTCGGGAAATTGATGCAAATAACGTCTGCTCATCTTTCCTGGGTGAACTAGGTGGCAGGGTTAGGCAAAAAGATACAGCTAAGGTGGGAGAAGGGGATGACAGAGGATGAGGTGGTTGGATGGCATCACCGACTCAATGGGCATGAGTTTTTTTTAATATAAATTTATTTATTTTAACTGGAGGTTAATTACTTTACAATATTGTATTGATTTTGCCATACATCAACATGAATCTGCCACAGGTGTACACGTGATCCCCATCCTGAACCCCCCTCCCTCCTCCCTCCCCATACCGTCCCTCTGGGTCGTCTCAGTGCACCAGCCCCAAGCATCCAGTATCATGCATCAAACCTGGACTGGCGACTCGTTTCATATATGATATCATACATGTTTCAATGCCATTCTCCCAAATCATCCCACCCTTGCCCTGTCCCACAGAGTCCAAAAGACTATTCTATACATCTGTGTCTCTTTTGCTGTCTTGCATACAGGGTTATCATTACCATCTTTCTAAATTCCTTATATATGTGTTAGTATACTGTACTGGTGTTTTTCTTCCTGGCTTACTTCACTCTGTATCATAGGCTCCAGTTTCATCCACCTCATTAGAACTGATTCAAATGTATTCTTTTTAATGGCTGAGTAACACTCCATTGTGTATATGTACCACAGCTTTCTTATCCATTCATCTGCTGATGGACATCTAGGTTGCTTTCATGTCCTGGCTATTATAAACAGTGCTGCGATGAACATTGGGGTACATGTGTCTCTTTCAATTCTGGTTTCCTTGGTGTGTATGCCCAGCAGTGGGATTGCTGGGTCATAAGGCAGTTCTATTTCCTGTTTTTTTTTAAGGAATCTCCACACTGTTCTCCATAGTGGCTGTACTAGTTTGCATTCCCACCAACAGTGTAGGAGGGTTCCCTTTTCTCCACACCCTCTCCAGCATTTATTGCTTGTAGACTTTAGGATCGTAGCCATTCTGACTGGTGTGAAATGGTACCTCATTGTGGTTTTGATTTGATTTCTCTGAGAATGAGTGATGTTGAGCATCTTTTCATGTGTTTGTTAGCCATCTGTATGTCTTCTTTGGAGAAATATCTATTTAGTTCTTTGGCCCATTTTTTGATTAAGGTCGTTTATTTTTCTGGAATTGAGCTGCATAAGTTGCTTATATATTTTTGAGATTAGCTGTTTGTCAGTTGCTTCATTTGCTATTATTTTCTCCCATTCTGAAGGCTGTCTTTTCACCTTGCTTATAGTTTCCTTTGTTGTGCAAAAGCTTTTAAGTTTAATTAGGTCCCATTTGCTTATTTTCGCTTTTATTTCCAATATTCTGGGGGGTGGGTCATAGAGGATCCTGCTGTGATTTATGTCAGAGAGTGTTTTGCCTATGGTCTCCTCTAGGAGTTTTATAGTTTCTGGTCTTACGTTTAGATCTTTAATCCATTTTGAGTTTATTTCTATGTATGGTGTTAGAAAGTGGTCTAGTTTCATTCTTTTACAAGTGGTTGACCAGTTTTCCCAGCACCAATTGTTAAAGAGATTCAGTGAGCTCCGGGAGTTGGTGATGCACAGGGAAGCCTGGCATGCTGCAGTCCATGGGATCGCAGAGTTGGACACAACTGAGCGACTGAACTGGACTGAAGCAATCTGAACCTTTAGCACTTTTCAAGCTTGTCTGTTAAGATTAATACATTCTTCAAGTTGTACTTTTTTACTGTTCAAAAAGTCACGCTAAGCCCTCTTAGTGAGTCAGGAGCAGGCAGGAAGGCCAGTGGATACTGCCCATGAGACAGGCTGGGACTTACGACCCATTGCTTCAAGGACTGCACCTGGACATACTCCTCCTCAAGCAACAAAATGCAAATAAACTGAATGGGACTAAAAATAACTGCATGCACCCACAGTTAGGGGAAATTCTGGACAAAAGATGTGGTGTGGTTTAGTCGCTAAGCTGTGTTCGACTCTTCCGACTGTAGCCCACCAGGCTCCTCTGTCCATGGGATTCTCCAGACCAGAATACTGGAGTGGGTTGCCACTTTCTTCTCCAGGGGATCGTCCTAACCCAGGAATTGAACCCGGGTCTCCTGCATTGCTGGTAGATTCTTTACCTACTGAGCTATGAGGGAAGCCCAAGAGAAACCTTCCCTGACCAGGAACCGAACCCAGGCTGTGGTGGTGAAAGCACTGAATCCTAGCCACTAGACTACCAGGGACAAAAGATAGAGAGGCCAATAAACCCAATTGTCACTTTTAAAGAGTCTTGAACAAAAATAGGGTACTGCACACGCCCTCCTGCATATACCACCACCAAAGGGTGTGCAGAACACCATGCCAGCCCTCTGCCCTAACCCTTGGACTCACTCAGAAGAAAGCAAGGACACGTGGTGTCTGTTCTTGCTCTCACTGCTGCAGCAGGGGCCCTAGTGAAGCCTTGCCTGGATTTCCTGTCTGGTCTCTAGCCAATTTCTATCGATCAGGAAAGGTCGAGAACCAGGTATAACACCAAGTGTACCACTGTCAGAGTGTTTCCAGTAATTCTGGGCCCTTCAGGCTGTCTGCAGTTCTGCACCTATGGTAGTGGTGGCTTAAGGCCTGAGCATACTGGGTGGATTCCAAGGGGAAGCCAGTGAGGCTGGAGGGCTGAGAGCAAGAGAGCAGGAAGACAGGTAGGACCACAGGGCCTACTCCCTGGTGTTGGGAACCATTTAGCATCTGACTGGAGCCTAGAGAGCCTTCTTAGAATATGGGTCTTAAATATATAAAATTATAAAAGATTACCAAGGGAACACTTTTATTGAGCTGATGACTCAGACAGTAGAGAATCTGCCTGAATGCAGGAGACCTAGGTTCTATCCCTGGGTTGGGAGGATCCCTTGGAGAAGGGGATGGCAACCCACTCCAGTATTCTTGCCTGGAGAATCCCATGGACAGAAGAGGCTGGTGGGCTACCATCCATGGGGCCACAAAGAATCAAACACTACTGAGCAACTGAGACTTTTCATTTTCTCTGTTAACACACTTAAACAAGATCTAGTGGTGATCTGAGTGTAAAGTCATAGAAAATTTCTGGTTTCTATTGATGACAAACTCATAGAAAATGCTGAACCCACTGTGGTTTGTGGATACAGTCATGACAGAAGGAACTGCTAGGTTACAGTTAGAGACTAAAAAAAAAAACAAAAACAAAAAACACCAATGAGTTTGCTGGTCAAAGGTTGAGGGTGCGTGCTAGGGGAAAGCCTGTGGATTTACTCTCAGGGGATTGGAAGCCCTGGGAGGGATGTGCAAGCTCCAGTCTCTTGTCCGTTTAAATTAGGAAGCCTCAGAATCTTCCCTGTCTCTTCCTTCTGTCCGGCGCTCTGGACAGAAAGACACCATCTGCCCTGGCTCTCACCTCATTATCAAGTGACAACTGTCTGTGTGGTCTCTTCCATCAGATTATAAGGACAACAGCTATGAATCAGCCGTCTTTGTATAAAAATTGCACACGGCTAAGATCATGGCATCTGGTTCCATCACTTCATGGCAAATAGATGAGGAAACAGTGGAAACAGTATCAGAATTTATTTTGGGAGGCTCCAAAATCACTGCAGATGGTGATTGCAGCCATGAAATTAAAAGATGCTTACTCCTTGGAAGGAAGGTTATGACCAACCTGATAGCATATTCAAAAGCAGAGACATTACTTTGACAACAAAGGTCCATCTAGTCAAGGCTATGGTTTTCCTGTGGTCATGTATGGATGTGAGAGTTGGACTGTGAAGAAAGCTGAACACTAAAGAATTGATGGTTTTGAAGTGTGGTGTTGGAGAAGACTCTTGAGAGTCCCTTGGATTGCAAGGAGATCCAATCAGTCCATCCAAAAGGAGATCAACCCTGGGATTTCTTTGGAAGGACTGATGCTAAAGCTGAAACTCCAATACTTTGGCCACCTCATGTGAAGAATTGACTCATTGGAAAAGACTCTGATGCTGGGAGGGATTGGGGGCAGGAGGAGAAGGGGACGACAGAGGATGAGATGGCTGGATGGCATCACGGACTCAATGGATGTGAGTCTAAGTGAACTCTGGGAGTTGGTAATGGACAGGGAGGCCGGGAGTGCTGCAGTTCATGGGGTCACAAAGAGTCGGACACGACTGAGCAACTGAACTGAACTGATTGAGTATTTGTTAAATACATCAGTGAAGACTAGGTTTCTATTGAAAGAATTCCACATGAATGTACACTGCCAACATTTTTCTCAAGAACATATTTTCATTTTTGAAAGGGGTTATATGTGGAAATACACAGCATTTTAAACATAATATCAGACTTCACAACTGGAAATGGAAACAATGACACCATCAAGTAGATTTTCTAAAAATAATGTCAAAGTAGACTGATCAAAAAAAAGGAAAAAAGATAATATGGTTACCTAAAGACCAAGCTGGGCTTTCCAGGTGGCACTAGTGGTAAAGAACCCACTTGCCCATGCAGGGGATGTAAGAGACCCAGATTCCATGCCTGGGTTGGAAAGATCCCCTGGAGAAGAGGATGACAACTCACTCCAGTATTCTTGCCTGGAGAATCCCATGGACAGAGGAGCCAGATGGGCTATGGTCCATAGGGTCACAAAGAGTAGGACACAATTGAAGTGACTTAGCACATGCACAAAGACCAAGGTGGCCCAGTGTTTAAAATCATAGGAGTCTCTGCATGACAGGAGAAGGCCAGGTAGGCAAAGGAGTTAAGTGCTGTGTTGAGCCACAACTCAACAGCTCAAGGGCTCAGGTCAGAGGATGAGCTTCTAGGTATATTGAACTTCTCTAGCTCATTTCCTGAATGAGTTTCTCCTTTTATACAATAGTCTGAAGCTGCCTAACCCCTCAAACACCAGCATTCATCTGGGACCTGGCTAGGGCTGTGAACAGGAGAACTGGCTTCCAGCCCTCAGCTTATTTGGGAGGTAGCCACAGGGATGAAGGCCTGACTCAATTTGGAACACCACTGAAATACAGATAAAAACCTACTGAGCACGCTCACCATCTGACACAGAAAAGGCCTGCAGGAGACACATGAGCAGGGCTCATGCACACTCAGGCCTGTCATAAGAAACAATACCAAACAGCCATTCAGTCAGTGTGCTTGTATCAAGGCTTTCTATTTGCCAGGATCCCTGGATTTAGCAAGCACGCGCGTACACACACACACACACAGTTCATAGGTGAAATGACACAGTCCCTGTCCTCAAGTTCATGGAAAAGCTAACAGGTAAATCCACAATTGGAGTCAAAGCCCTGAAACTTGTAAGTTTTCCTAAGGTTGCATGGGGGGGGGGCAGGGCGTGAGGGGAAAAAAAATTCCCCAAAGACACAACACCTGAGCAGACATGACCGGCCAAGTAAAAGGAACCTGTCATCTCAAGAAGCATGTGCTCCAAACAAAGACAGCGCAGATCCCTGCGAAGCTGGAGCCGCTGTCAGGGACTATCTACCCTCTGGGAGATTTAAACACTTCCTGAGTTTGCTCATCATTTGATCAGATTTGCCTAATGAATTAACACCAATGTCTGTGGCGCAGAAGTGTCACCCCAGCATGGCTGTTCAGCTTTTAGCTCTCATCACATGAAAGCTCAGGAGACTAAGAGAGCTCTGGCAGGACAATAAAAAGCTCTGCTTGTTACCTCTTTACTCTTTCATCCAACCTGGAATGCATATGGGCCTGGTACTGTGCTGTTGCTGCTGCTGCTGCTGCTAAGTCGCTTCAGTCGTGTCCAACTCTGTGCAGCCCCATAGATGGCAGCCCACCAGGCTCCCCCATCCCTGGGATTCTCCAGGCAAGAACACTGGAGTGGATTGCCATTTCCTTCTCCAATGCATGGAAAGTGAAAAGTGAAAGTGAAGTCGCTCAGTCATGTCCGACTCTTCACAACCCCATGGACTGCAGCCCACCAGGCTCCTCTGTCCATGGGATTTTCCAGGTAAGAGCACTAGAGTGGCACTGTGCTAGGGGCAAGAAAATCAAAGATGGCCAAACTGTGGACCTGCCATTTTGGTTTCCTAAAAAAAAATTAACAAGTCATTTGAGCAACAGTGTGGTAGGTTCCAAGGGAACATGGTAGGAAAAAATCCAAAATTAGACTGCAGACTTGTAAACAGTGAAAAAAGTTCTCTGAAATTGTAATTTACTGTAATTAGCTTTCCTACTGGCTCAGAGGTGAAGAATCTACCTGAGATGTAGCAGACTCAGTTTTGATCTGTGGGTCAGGAAGATCTTCTGGAGAAGGAAATGGCAACCCACTCTAGCATTCTTGCCTGGGAGAGTCTATGGACAGAGAAGACTGGCAGGCTACAGTCCATGGGGTCACAAAGAGTAGGACAACTATTATCAAGAAAAAAAATGAGGCTTTCAATGGTCATGGTTATGAGTTTGAAATCCTGAGTTAGAATTCCAGCTCTGCCATTTATCTGCTGTGTGGTCTTTGAAATTTTACTTAGTATTGCTAAATCTCAGTTTCCTCATCCATAAAATAGAAGGGTTACAATGACAACCACATAGGTTTGCTATGGTGATTCAATGAAATCATCCAAGTGAGGTGCTTAGACAAAGGATGCACTCAATTTTTCAACACGTGTGTCATTAAATATATGCATGTATGTATATGTGGTGCACACACATGAACTCAGTCATGACCAACTTTTTGCGACCGTAGCCTGCCAGGATGCAGTGTCCATGGAATTTCCCAGGTAAGAATACTGGGGCAGGTTATCATTCCCTCCTCCAGGGGATCTTCCCAACCCAGGGATCTAACCCAGTCTTTTGCATCTCCTGCATTGGCAGGCAGGTTCTTTACCAGCTGAGCGACCAGGGAACCCATATATATATATATATATATATATGTATGTATGTGTGTGTGTGTATAAATAAATACATAGTTAGTGAAAAATCAAGCTCAAGTGGATTTGCTTCTAAAATCCTCTTGTCCTCAGCTGTCACTGGTAGACCAAACTTTACTTATTTGAAAAAGTATGGTATGGTATATTAATTCTGAACCTCAAAAGTACATCTACTGAACTCAATAGAAGAAATACAAAATGTAGAAATGGGGTTAGAATAAAATCAATCTCAATCACACACACACACACATGCACACACAGAAATAACCTCTGATGTACATACTGAAGAGGTCACACATTTCACTTAGGTCAAGGCTCTAAGTTACTGGGTAAACCAACTACAGCAAATCCCCTATGTAGGAAGGAGTTTCATTCCAAGAGTGTGTTTGTAAGTCCAACGAAGTTAGCCTAGGTACCTAACTATCACAACTAGCTGTACAGTACTATAACATTTATAATACTTTTTACACAAATAGTACATAAAAACAAACAAACAAAATAAAGAAAACATTTTTAATCTTACAGTACAGTACCTTGAAAAGTATAGTTGAAAGTTCACAACTTGAAAGTTCATTTGTAGGGACTTACTGTACTCTAAAGACTTCCCTAGTGGGCCAGTGGTTGAGCCTGCCTGTCAATATCGGGGACATAGGTTCGATCCCTGGTTTGGGAAGATCTCACATGCCATGGGGCAACTAAGCCCGTGTGCCATAACAACTGAGCCTGTGCTCTAGAACCCAGGAGCCGCAGCAAGAGAAGCTGCTGCAACAAAAAACCCGTGCATCACAGCTTGAGAGTAGCTCCTACTTGCTGCAACCAGAGAAAGCCCAAGGACAGCAATGAAAATGCCACCTGGCGCAACCAAAAATAAACACTGATAAAAAAGAGCTTCACAGGTAAAGGGGGTGATGTCAATCCCATTGCTGCTGCAACCACCTCATAGAATTTCTTTAACCATACATTTAATAAATCTACTAATATATTCCAGAGGATACACTTATCTCCACCCTCTACGGAAAATCATTAGTCAACTATACTTAGAAGCAAGGGATGAATTTTCTTTTTCCTTTGCCCCCTGCATAGAACGTGACTATTTGGGGGGTTCATTCACTGCTGGCAAATGGCCATTTCCTGCCTCTAGACAGAAAGGCTTAAAAGAACTTATACAAAACAGTCAAAATCCTCTGCAGACATCCAATAACTTATAAGGGAAAGAACATTTTGATGAGTTAGTGCAAATGAATCAGGACCATATGGATCCGATTTCCCTGGAGTTTTAATTTGTAAAGAGAAAAACTTCTTAGAAAAATGATCTTTGTAGATGTCACTGAACCCAGGGGAAAAACATATGAGATGATTAATCAACTTAATACATTCCCAAGTTGCCCTGTGCTTAACTGAAGCACACCCAGGTCATTTGTAGATCAATTCAGACTGTCAAACATACAGACCATCATGCTCTAATTGTTTTCAGAGCAGAATTTTGAGCAGCAGAAGATATTAAGTTGGTTAGTATTTTCAGCAATGAATTTCAGTACAACTGTTTATTTTCTAATTCCTTAAATAGTTAATTTCATCAGTGGCAGGAGATTCTGGAAACACAGTAGGTGACATGTATCTGCATATCCAGGGGCCAATCCACAGGTAGGTGGTGTAAACAGGCTCCCATGCAGGACAACATGGTACCAGTCAGAAAACACATTCCTTGTAGCCTACTAAATGGTGGCCTCATGCCCAAGGAGAACTAATTTGCTTCACGTGACTGGGTGCTTTATTCTCAGGTTTTTCAGAAACCAATATAACTGCACAAGATCCAAGAGACAGACTCATCATCTGCATGTAATACTCAAATAATGATTCAGTTGTATATGTTGATGACTTTTACTAACTTATTAAATACATCTCATGCATAGAGGCATTTGAATACGTATCCAGAGACAATGATTACTATAAATAAGATTTCGGAAAGGTATTAAAAGTGCTTTCTTAAGGAAATAAAAGCCCCTACTATATGTAGGGTGCCACGGAAACCTAGCTAGCAAATCCTATGAATATTTAACATGAGTAAAGGTGATATATTATATATAGACATGATCAACATTGTTTATTTGTCAGCTCATGTCAAAGGGGATTACCGGATGGAAGAAACAAGTGTCTATCAGTGAGAAGGCTATGGTGGCTACTCTGGAACCTTCTAGACAATACATTCCCATCAAGTCTCCTAAATCCCTTGTTAGAAGGTCTGTTGTTCGCTGGTTTAGAGAGAGATTTACTCTCACAGTTCTCAGAAGATCTTTTTCCACATTGAAGAGAATAAATATGAGCTTGCACCATAGTATTTTCTAACTGGAAAAAAATCTATGAGAGTTACTGGTCTAATCAACCACTGGCTGGAGAAATGTTTTAAAATAATAGGCTGCTGTCCTCCCAGATATGGCAATAGAGTAGATTTAGGCTATGGTGCTGGTATATGATTTAATCATTTTCCCAGAAGACTTTTACCTTATTTTACAGATAAAGAACAGGCCTAGAATGGCTACAGCCTCTCTTGCAATCTCCTTATTCCCAGGTCAGTGTCTTACTGACAAGCTCAGCCATGCCTGGGTCATTAGGGAGTTTCTCCAGTGTATAATCAGGCAGGAAATAGAGCCCAGACCAAGCAAAGATCAACAGGCTCGAAGCAGCCAACATTTACGCTGAAAAATAAATGCAGCTGAGTTTTTCTTATGCCTTATTCAGGCTCTAAATTTCAGCACATAAAATGAAATTTTCACATGGGCACAATTAATCTTTAAACTTTTTTAGGAAGGCCCTACATTAGAAACTAACATGTCTCTCAATAAGCTCAACAAAGCTCGTTTTTCCTGCAGTTTTAAGAGAAGCTGCCGGAGTTTTCAAAGTCCCCATTGAGCAAGAGATGAAGTTGTTGGTTAACGTTTAGGAGCAATGTCAGAGAAGCAGTAACAAGCAAGTCCTTATGGACTAGCATTACACTGATTCAGAAGGAAGCTAAGACATTTGTGAGAATCTGGACCAACTGGAAGAAGAGTGAATTTATATTTATCTCACACCAAGGTTTATTATAAAACTCAAAATAAATCACCTCATTTAAAATCTCTTATTTACATCTTTTTTTTTTTTTTTCTTTAACAGAGTGCACATAGCAGAAGCTACGGGCACAGGAAACACCTCCTCACTATCAGACATCACTTGCTCTGGTGCCCAGCAGGGCGCATGTCAGGGGTTGCAACCCTTGCTGCAGAACCGGGTCTAAGATCAGTACGTCAGGATCTACCTTCCTTGCCTCAGGCCTTCAAAACCTGGATCACAGACGTGAATGCTTCATTCTGACCAGGTTTTAGTAACTTGGATTCACCACAAGTTTAAGAACCCAGATATCCTCCAATATCCTTTCTGCTCTCTGCTTCAAGGAAATAGCCTCCTCACTGAAAGTTAGGGGCTCCCTGGTGTGGACTGAAGATGCCACAGCTTTCTTCTCTACCCTCAAGTTTCTATATGATGAGACTTCCTAAGAATCTTTAAACAGAAATAAGAAGAAGTTGATCTGATTGAGCAGGTCACGTTAGCAAGTCTTTCTATCACTAAGCTCACAATCTGCCTCCTCCATATCTCCAGATCAGTCTATAACTCAGCTGATTTGCATGTTCATAGGTCCACACTCTTGGGAAGTTTCTTCTATTGTGTTTTTGTTTAAGTGTCAAAGAGATTGAAGTACTGGTAGCTTTGGCATATCTACTCCTGTTTCTTACCATAATGAATGGACATGTCACTGTCAAAGAGGTGCAGTTTCCACAGAAAAGTAAAAGTGTTAGCCGCTCAGCCCTGTCCGACTCTATGCAACCCCATGGACTATAACCCACCAGGTTCCTCTGTCCCGGAATTCTCCAAACAAGAATACTGGAGTGGGTTGCCATTTCTTTCTCCAGGGGATCTTCCAGACTCAGGGATTGAACCTGGGTTTCCTGCATTGAAGGTGGATTTTTTTTACCATCTGAGCCACCACAGAAGCAACTTCCACAGGGGCCACCCTTAAATCCAAATGTGTTAGGAAAAACAATGAGATGGCTACAAATCTGGCCACAGTTTCCATATGAAACTGAGATCTGGCTGGGAACATTGCCTCTCAGAGGCAAATCATTTAACTTCACAAGAATGAGAAAGTATCTTTCTTGTTCTTGCCTGAATTAAGCTCGATGATGGTGGCAGGATTGCTGATTTTCCATTCAATCATAGCAGCACATGAATCCTATTCAATTAAGGTGGAGAGCAAGGCAAAGGGTTGTTTTTCCCTCCCTACTCAGCAAGAAGGAAGGCACACACTTCCAGCTTATGAAAATGGCAGTAGAACGTCCTTAAGTAGAGCCTCTCAGTGTCATTTTTATCCCTGTGTCAGATGTAGATCCAACCACATGCTCAGAGGTTTATTTTCTATTTATAAAAATGCCACATCATTTGGATAATCAGCAGATTTAATTTCATAAGGAGTTTTAAAGGTTGTCTATTTTGAAATCACTATATAATCCAGATCATTTACAGAAAAGCAACAGGGTGGGCCCTTCTCCTACACTAAATGGGTCAAGGTTGTTAGAGACACCCATATGGAAATTAAGAATCATCTTAAAGGCATCAGAGAGCATGTGAGAATGATGCTTGATATTTGGTATATCACCTGGAGAATCAGACAGGACAAAACCTTCTTTTGGCCTGACTATGCCATGATGACCTGAGCAAAGACATGACTGTGGCTGTATCAGTGAGGTTGTTCCAGAAGACGACACCAGTGGTGATGGATTCTGGAGCTGGAAGAGACTTGGCCCACATTCCCCATTTTACAGATAAAGAGTACAGACAGATGGCTTTAATTGTCCATATTTACACAGCAGAGTTGGAGTAGGAAATGGCAACCGCCTCCAGTATTCTTGCCTGGAAAGTTCTGGGGTCAGAGGAGTCTGGTGGGATACAGTGCATATGGGGTTACCAAGAGTTGGATGTAACTGAGCATGCATGCACCCACACATACAAGAGAGTAATCTGATTAGAACCCACATTTTTCTTCTGACTTTTAATCCAATGTTCTAATTTTTATATCAATCTGCCTCTTTGAGACAATAATAGCCAGGGTTGAGTTGCACCCTACCTTCACCCATCCAACTTCCTGAAGCCGTAAGTTCCATTTTGACTCCATGAAGGTGGAGAGGAGCTACTGCTACACGGTGGCCTCCCTGATACAACCCTGCAGGTGTGGAAGATGTCCTGTAGCCTCACGGACTTCCAAGTCATATTTTGTAAAGAGATCCATCTTATTTCAAAAACACAAATTTTAATTGTAGGAACATTCTGCTCATATCATCTTAGCAGACTTCTTACTCCCTTTTAAAGAACTGTTCACTTAAGTACTAATTACAGAGAATCTCTGCTTCACCTGTCTCATACTATTTACTCTTGGCTTTTACTCAGTACTGGCTTCCAATAAAACTTACATGTTTCTTTACCTCGAGGTTACAGTAAAGAGGAAGATACAGCCATCAGCAAAAACAAGCTGATGATTTCCCCCTTCATGAAAGTACTGAAAGGCTGTATTTTTAAAAGAGTTCTTACTCACTTTGCTATTAAGAGCAAATACTCAAAGTATTTTTCTGACCCAATGCATTTGAAAAATCTGGAATAATTCTACTGAAAGCAGTAGTTCAACATAAGATGAGCTCTGTGAAAGGGGTAAACTACTTAAAACATGCAGCTTTGGGAAACAAACCTCCAAATAATTCCCAACTGTCCCTTTTCTCTAGCTGAGAATTATTAGCTTGAGTGGTAGATACTAAAATGAGAGGTCAGTTTTGCTAAAATATATCAACATTTTTGATTCTTCACTCAGGGCAGCAAAATGGGCTCTTTGACTCTGTTAACTACTCAGTGATCAGTAACATCTTTAGCAAAATATCCTCTTAAGGTAACCCCTCCCCCCTAGCCAAAAAACAAAACAAAACAAAACAAAACATGGCAGGGAACATGGCCACCGGCAGCTCCTGAGCCCCAGCTCTCTCTGCTCCGTTGCTAAAGTGGGTCCTCAGTTTCCTTTCCCAACACCAGTTTGGATCACTAACTAAAGCAGCACAGTTTGTATTAGTCCACCTATTGTGTTTCTTGATCGATGGGAATAGGATGATGAAGCCTGGAGACAACAGCAAGAGGTTCTAATTTCTGGCTGCACAACTTGGGGGTGTCTGTTGGGAACAGATGCTAACACAGTGTGGGGATGCAGAGGGAAGTGCATTTGCACACTTGGTGAGCTCTCAGGTGGGGTCTATGGTGACACCCAGCACTTGAACACTATCTCCCATCAAGAAAGGCAGAAGCTGCCTTGGGACATGGCTTTTACTGTAACAATGGGTATTTAGAATCACACAATCAAGAGATAAAACTCATATCCAGCCACTCATGAAACTGCTTGTCACAAACTTCAACCCAGACAATGTGAGGATGAAGTATTATGCATATGAATGGGCGGAGAGTGAGTGAGTGAATGAGTGTGTATGTATATGAAAGAGGAGGGAAAGAAGGGAGGGATGGAGGGAAGGAGGAAGGAAGATGGAGGGAGAGAGAAAAATTGTTTCCAAGTCCTGAGGGTTCCTGAAGCTCAAAAGGAACATGGCACATGTGCAAAGTCTGCAAATACTTTTCTTCCATTATGTCAGAGACGATAAGCATCATGGCTTCCACCTGAAGACCGGGCCTGGACTAGTCAAAGGATACATTTTAATAGCAGCCTATTATGATGATGGGTGTTATTACCATAATCACATTCCTGCAACAGAATGTGATGATTTTAAGATGGAATTTATTTTTTTAAATACACACATCTTAAGCTTAAATTGTTCCAGAAACTGAGGCCTGCATAGATGTTCAAATGATACTTCTAGACATAAAAAGACACCCCCCAGGGAGAACCCCAGGCAACACCTCTGGCTTCTTGCAGATCTCTGCATGTCAACCACATCTCTGTCTCCTGCAGAACTGAAAGACAATGCATTGCTTTGCATTTCTGTAAACAACCGTCCACAGGAATTGAAACTTGGTGTGAAGGATATAATTTTCTCATCAGAAATGTAAACATCATTTCATGTTTCATTTAAGCCCTCCTATTAACAACCACACACACAGATCCTAAGGTGTTCTATGTCAGTGACATAAGGCAGGCCCTGCAGTGTTTTTTTTTTTTTTTTTTTCTTGGTGATCCATAATGTGATTCTGAAATAAAAGTGACAAACAATTTTTAACACTGCATATGTTCAAAGACCTCTGCCAAGAAGGGGAAAAAATAGTCTTGGCGTCAGAAGCTGAAGTATGACACTTCCTCTGTGATCTGTGAGGAGGAAAGGAGTGGCCGCGTCCCTGATCTTGTCAAGTTAACAGCAGGACGGCAGATGAAACTTTCAGGAAGCTGAAGCACGTAGCTTCAGTGGATTCCCATTTCTATGCTCTGGGGGAGAGGAATGTGTTCACCTTTTTCCATACTTTGCGGATTGTGTGTCTGCAATGCTGGAAGGCAGGGAGGAGGATGCTGAAACCAGAGACCAATATCTTAACTTCTAAAGAACACCAAGGATGAGACCAAAACTAGTTCTGTTCTCTGACTGCCAGCAGTTGTCTTGAGGCCTAGACTATACTGGGTAAGGTCTGGGACCTTAGCTTGCAACAAGTGCCGAGCTGGGCACCTGGCTAGGTATCACACAACATCTCGGAATGGCCTGCCTCAACTGTAGGCAAACTACCCCAAGTGACAAACAGCAATACCCAGGTCTGTTTCCCTTGGAAGGCACAGAGCAAACAACTTAAATGACAAGCAGATAATATTTAACATTCTCGACAGCAATTTGTTGGTGCTAAAAGCACAGTTAAAAAGTATTATATGTTAGGCAAAGGTCCAAACTCTGCAGGCAATGAGCAAAAACCTCTACCGTCCTCCTACACAGAAGAAAACCAACTGATTTTGAAAATGTAGACCTGGGGCTCCTCCATGTCAATGATACCCAAGTCAAGCCAAGTGCCCATGGAAGGTCTGCAAAGGTAAACCAAAGGTTGCAGCATTGAATTGTTCCCACGGCAGAACAGGGTGATGGCTTGTGGAGGAGGGGTCTATGGGCAGGATAGGGGAGATGAGGGAATTCCCATGAAGTAAATTATTGGGGAAGATTTCTGGAAAACTGCCATCCTCACCTCAAAGATCCGCAGAGAGGCAGTTAGGGCCTGGTCTCAGGTGAACCACGACCTCCGCTCTGAACAATGGCTGCCCAAGGCCGGAGCTTTAATGAGAGCTCCCAGAATGCTATGCTTCTGCTCAGCTATCTGCTGCTTTATCACTGGCAGAGGGGTAGGCAGGGGGTACAGGTCTGTGTCACACTGTAACTGAGGCCTGGTTACTATCTGAGGGTTTCCAGATTGCAAGTGTCCTGGACATCCACTGATGTTCTGGCTCAAAATCTTCATCCTAGGTGCCTTACTGCCTAAGATAGTTTCTTGGAAGCCTTAACCACAAGCCCTCTAGGCTGTAGGATGGTTACTCCCTTGGGGTATTTGAAATCACTGAACATGGCCTCCATAATGGGCAAATGGCTCACAACATCAAGCCATTTGTAGCTTTTACAAGTGAAAGACATCCTATTCTTCTTCTGCTACCTATGGAAAAACTGACAAATACAGACATTGCTCTGGAGACTGGTACCCAGAAGGCAGATGAGTCCCCAGGGTGGACCAACAGAACAGGCCCTGTAGAAACACCATTTAGCCTAACTTCCAGATAGGAAAGGGGAACCTCCGAGCTGTGCAGTGAGGAAATCACTATTTCATGAGGAACAGTATTTTTAGATGGTGTGAGAAATGAGGAATGCATGAAGCTGCGGACCATAACACGGGGCAGTCTCCCCAAGGCAGACATCTGGGCCACATTTCTGCTGCTCATTTCCATAGGGCCCCTTGTTTTGCTCACTTGTCTCTTTAAGAAAGTTTCTACTTGAAAAAAAATGGGTGCTTCTGGAAGGGTTACCATGCCACATGCTGTCAACTTTTTATAGTCAACTCTGACATGCTTTTCTCTTGATTTTCTGAACTTGTGAGTTCTTAATTCTTGATTAAGCTGAAAATGCCAGTGGGTAATCTCCACTCCTCATTGCCCACCTCACGTCTGATCTCTGGGTCTCCCTGCCTCGCACGTTATCTCTGCATCCTGATTTCCATCTCCTTATGTTTCTGGTCTTTGTTTAAGATAATCCATCTCTCTGGTCTTCCCAGAGCAATAATTCAACTCTCAGTAGTGAATATTCTCTTTTGTTTTCTCAATTTTTCAGTCAGAAGTCATTATATTTCTTAGTTTTGGTGGGTCACCAATATGCCCTAATTATATCCTCTTGAGAATTCACCTTCCTGTTTTTAAGAAAGTGCTGCTCCATCTCTTCCGTTTGAGCCACTGCAGTCAGAGTCAACTGCACTATTAATATTTGTTCAGCTGGGCTCCAGGTCCCTGAGTCCCCTTAAATATGTGGTGACAAGAGCACCCTCAGAGCCTAAACTGCAGGCAAGTGAAGCAAACTGATGGTGGATGAATGGAACATGCTTTTCCCAGTCCCACCACTGGGCCCAGGTGTACCAGTCAGCCCTCTCAATGTGGGAATGTGTGATTTGTGTGACAGGACAGAATCAAATCAACTGTTCTGGAAAAAAAAAACAAAACCAAAAACTGTATGTTAAACCCGATGCCCTTGCCCCCTTTTCCACCATCACTGTGTTCCCAGCAACATTTGTCTCCTGCGTGGATTTACTGCAGGGCCCCCTTAATCAGTCTTCCCCTTTGCACTCAGACATTTTTCAAGTCCATTCTCCAAGTAGCAACCAGACTTTGGTCATTCTCTAGGTGAATCTGCTCATGCTACTCCTTGTCCCAAACCCTCAACAATTTCCCATTAAAAGCCTTAGCAAAAAAGTCAAAGTCTCTCCATGAAACCGCAACATTCCCATCTGACCCCTGACGGTCTGTCCAAATTTGTCTCCTGCTATTCTTTTATCTCTTTGTTCCACCACACTCTCTCTCTTATTGTACTTGCAAACAGTAAACTTTCTCCCCTCAGGGTCCGCCTCTTGCTTTCTCTCCGTGTGGAATGTCCTTCCTGAAGACCTCTTGTGTGGCTTGGCTTCCCATCATCCAAACCTTCATCCCAACGTGATGTCCTCAATACAATCTCTACATTCTGCAAAAGTGCTTCCCTGGTGGCGCAGAGGTTAAAGCGTCTTCCTGCAATGCAGGAGATTTGGGATCGATTCCTGTGTTGGGAAGATCCCCTGGAGAAGGAAATGGCAACCCACTCCAGTATTCTTGCTTGGAGAACCCCATGGATGGAGGAGCCTGGTGGGCTACAGTCCATGGGGTCGCAAAGAGTTAAAACCACATTCCCCGAGAACCCACTATGCAATTACTTGGTTTTACTTTGTACTCTTTGAGATATTCTATTTATTTTTTTAACTTAGATTTCTCTTTTCCTAGACTATGAACACCATAAGAAAATGTATTTTTTTCAGCATTCTGTCTCTAGTATTAGCAAAGTGTCTGGTTTTGAGTGAGACTCAATATACAAACATCAAAAGAGTGAATTAATGAATAAATAGCTTAAACAATCAGGATGCCAAAAGAATACTGCCATGAAGAGACAACTGAAAAAGTCCTTAACCTAGTTTGTCAACAGAGCAAAAAATACATCAAAATATTGCTAGATAATCCATTTGTATAGCTTTTATCTATGCCGCACAACTTATAATCCATTTATTAGGCAAAACCTGACTTGTTGAAATTAAATTAGCTGATGCATATTTAGGGAGCTTCTTGAAAAAGCATTCACATATGCTGTTTAAAGTTGTAATGACAATAACTAAGTTATGTTTCTTAATCCAAATTATGTAGATTCCCTACAATGAATCTAAGACATGAGCATGGAAAGAATAAGACAGCAAAAGAATGAACTCAAAGAGAGTAGGCTAGTAAGGAGATCAGAGCAGAAAAAAAAAAAACACACACACATTAGGCGGGAAAGCTAAGCTAACAAGTATCTAAAAAAAAACAACAACACCTCTCTGAATAATTTAACTAGGGAGACTCCATCAGAAAAATGTGTCAGTGAGGTATAGATGTGACCAACATGATTGTTCCTCCTCATTACTTATGTTTTATGTAGTTATGTGTATTCCCATCACATGCCAAGATGGCTCATGGGGATTTCCAGTGTGGGAAATGTCCTTGGATTATTACTTTACTGGAAATGATGGATTCACACCAATACGCACGCTCATTTATCAGTTTTCAACTCATGAAACACTACATTTTTGCCAAGCAGATGGGTCTTCACTATGACTGAGAGATATATTGAAGATTACCAGCTTTCAAAGGAACTGAACGTCTCTCCTAGCCTCAGGAGCATTCCAAGGAGGAATGGCTCTTAGCATCAGGAGAGGCAGGTCAGACTCTTGGCTCTGAGATGCTGAAGTTTTGAGTTTGTCATTTAACCATTTGATTCCAGATGAAGATAAAGATAGCAATACCTACCCTACATGTTCTGCAAGATTGTTGTGAAAATAATACATGTCAAATAAATGTTTTGGAAACTGTCTATTTTGGTTTAATTTTTACTCTGCATCTTTGAGGTTATTGTGTGTGTGTGTATCATTACCCATTCCTTTTTATTGAGTAGGATTTTTTATTATATGTATATACTACAATTTTTAATCCATTTACCTGTTGATGGACATTTGAGTTGTTTCAGTTTTTGGTTATTATGAGTAAGCTGCAATGAACATTTGTGTACAAGTCTTTATGTGCTTTGTTTCTCTTGGACTTGCTGGGCCTTATGGTAGTTTTATGTTTAGCTATTTAAGAAACTGCCAGTTTTCCAAAGTAGCTATACTTTTTATAGCCCTGAAAGCATGCATGAAGTTCTAGTTGCTCTATAATCTTGCCAACACTCGGTATTGTCAATACAGTTGACCATTGAACAGCAAGTGTTTGAACTGCAAGGATCCATTTACAAGTAAATTTTTTTCAACTGTATGCATCACAGTACTGTGCTACCCACAATTGCTTGGATCCACAGATGCAGGATCTTCCAGGGTTAACTCTAAGTTACATTCAGACTTTCAACTGCTGGTTTCAGATTTTTACATGCAGATATCAACAGAGAGTTGGTGCCCTAACCCTTGGGTTGTTCAAGAGTCAACTGTATTTTGAAGTTTAGCCATTCTAATGTGTGCGTTGTAGTATTTTATTATGGTTTAAATTTGCATTTCCCTGATAACTAAAGATACTGAACTTTTTTTTTCATATGTTTATTGGACATGTCTATGTCTTTTGTAAAGCATCTGTTCAAATAATTTGTTAAACTTGTTTTTTAAAGTATGCTAATTTCCAAATATTGAGGGATTTTTCAGCTTTTATCTGATACTGATCTCTGTTCAAAATTTGATTCTGTTCAGAGAACACACTCTATAAAATCTTAAGCCCTATTAAGTTTTGAGACTTGTTTTGAGACCTAGAATATGGTCTACTTTGGTTATTATTTCATTTGCACTTGTAGTGAATGTACATGTTGCTGTTGTCAGAATGTTCTCCAGATGTTAACTAGGTCAAGTTGTTTGACAGTGTTATATACATATTTTATATTCTTACTGATTTTCTGTCTACTTTCTATTAATTATTTGGAACACAGTCTTGAATTATCCAGCTATAACTGAGAGTGTATCTATTTATTCTTTCAATTAAAAATTCCTTCTTTTGTTTCATGTATGATGCCATTCAGTTACTGGATGTAAACATTCTAGACTTAATATCTCTTCTTGATGAATCAAACCCTTTATCATTATGAAAAGTCCCCCTAATCTCTGGTAATATATCTTATTCCAATATCTTCCTTCTCTGATATTATTATATCACTCGGATTTCTTATATTTACTTTTACATGGATATATATTTTGCCATCCTTATACTTTTATCCTATGTTTGTCTATATTTTTTTGCATAGCTAATTGCCTCATTTATGCATTCCTTTTTTTTTAACTTTACAATATTGTATTGGTTTTGCCATACATCAAAGTTATCCTCTAAATTGAAGTTGTCCTACATACACCTTTTAAAAGCAAGAGGAAAAGAAAAAGCAAGCACCAAAATGGGTATGTCTGACCACATGGTCTTCTACTTGAGATCAACAATTTTCATACCTGTTTTAAAAATGCTGAAATCAGAGTAGTTAGCAAAAATGACACTGCTGTTTATTTAAATACAGAAAAGCACCAAGAGCTCTCATTAGGAAACTCCCATAGTCTCTTTCCATACCCAGACATTTCCAAATAATCTGTTTCCCAGCAAAGGAGAAAGCTAAATTCACGGGCCA
The DNA here is from genome assembly GCF_042477335.2 of Ovis canadensis. Taxonomy (NCBI): domain Eukaryota; kingdom Metazoa; phylum Chordata; class Mammalia; order Artiodactyla; family Bovidae; genus Ovis; species Ovis canadensis. Next base: position 24,417,272 of record NC_091257.1, on the reverse strand, counting down.
TCATAAATGGAACAAAATACTCTACAGTACTCATGAGCAAATGAGGACAAAGCCAAAATCATAAGAAAAATGTACAATATTGTGTGTTGTCTGAAACCTATTTGCTGTTATATGTTAATCACTGAACCTCTAAAATCCAAGCCTCCATAGCATATTTACTTATTGTGTTCCTTGGTTTACTTGAATAATCCTTTTACACATCACTGCATATATCCTGAAGATCTTATTAAATAAGTAGAAAAACAGGCATGATGTACAATGATGGAAATATTCAGTTTCATTAAAAAAAATCCCCATCATGATGATTTAGCGCAATTAGTCAAACCCACTCCAATATCACACTCAGAGGTTGTTTTAAAGATTGGTAATATATAAAGTGATCTTAGATTACTGAAAAAAATTAACAAACATCAGAAATCCCCTATCAACAAAGGTAACTCCTTCAGGAAAACAGAACCAGACGATCCCTGAATTTTTCATCTTAATGAAACCAACCCAGTTCTTTTATGCAAAAACCCACTTTTTTCTAATGAAGCAAAAATGAGATCATGGCTAAATAAATCTGACCATTTTGCCCATCTTCACCACCAAAACCAATCAACCTCATGCCGTCAGTCAATAATTACAGAAAGAGAATCACCCATCTTTGGCTCAATGACTAGGTCTACTGGATACTTATGGAATAAATGTATCTGCCTTTTCAAAACTGAGGATCAAATCACAGCATCTTATATGTTCACTGACTGTGTTCCCCTACCTCGTGCTGATTCTTGGCCAGCCATTCCTTAATGGTGCTAAGGGCGATGACTGCAGCAGGCTCGTTTGGAAAACCTAAGTGAAAAGAAGAAAAAGACAATTTTTTTTTTTTTAAAGGCAAAGGTGATAGAGAGTCAGTCATGGATGGATATGGGTTTTTTCCTCATTTAGTCAACATTCAATCCAACCATTTAGTACTGAGCAAGGCAGACCCTAGTAAGTGGTCTACACACTCTAAAATTAACATCACAGGAGATGAAGTCTGCAATGCTATATACAAGAACACTGGTCCTACATCCATCTAGAGCAAGAAGGGCAATAGAGAACTAATTGTCTCTTCAGTTGTATGGTTATCTATTAAAAAGAATTTACAATTGCTTAACGGTTTTCACAACATTTTCATATAATTTTCTCATAAAGTTCAGTTTGGTTACTCAGTTGTGTCCAATTCTATGTGACCCCATGGACCACAGCACACCAGGCCTCCCTGTCCATCAGGAACTTCCAGAGCTTACTCAAATGCATATCCATTGAGTCAGTGATGCCATCCAAGCAACTCAACCTCTGTCATCCCCTTCTCCTCCCTCCCTCAGTCTTTCCCAGCATTAGGGTCTTTTCAAATGAGTCAGCTCTTTGTATCAGGTGGCCAAAGTATTGGAGTATCAGCTTCAACATCAGTCCTTCCAGTGAACACCCAGGACTGATCTCCTTTTAGGATGGACTGGTTGGATCTCCTTGCAATCCAAGGGACTCTCAAGAGTCTTCTCCAACATCACAGTTCAAAAGCATCAATTATTTGGTGCTCAGCTTTCTTCACAATCCAACTCTTACATCCATACATTACTACTGGAAAAACCATAGCCTTGACTAGATGGACCTTTGTTGGCAAAGGAATGTCTCTGCTTTTTAATATGCTGTCTAGGTTGGTCATAACTTTCCTCCCAAGGAGCAAGCATCTTTTAATTTTATGGCTGCAGTCACCATCTGCAGGGATTTGGGGGCCCCCCAAAATAAAGTCGGCCACTATTTCCATTGTTTCCCCATCTATTTGCCATGAAGTGATGGGACCAGATGCCATGATCTTAGTTTACTGAATGCTGACCTTTAAGCCAACTTTTTCACTCTCCACTTTCACTTTCATCAAGAGGCTCTTTAGTTCTTCACTTTCTGCCATAAGGGTGGTGTCATCTGCATATCTGAGGTTATTGATATTTCTCCCAGCAATCTTGATTCCAACTTGTGCTTCCTCCAGCCCAGCATTTCTCATGATGTACTCTGCATATAAGTTAAATAAGCAGGGTGACAATATACAGCCTTGACGTACTCCTTTCCCTATTTGTAACCAGTCTGTTGTTCTATGTCCAGTTCTAAGTGTTGCTTCTTGACCTGCATATAGATTTCTCAAGAGGCAGGTCAGATGGTCTGGTATTAACATCTCTTTCAGAATTTTCCACAGTTTGTTGTGATCCACACAATCAAAGTCTTTGGCATAGTCAATAAAGCAGAAATAGATGTTTTTCTGGAATTCTCTTGCTTTTGATGTTGGCAATTTGATCTGTGGTTCCTCTGTCTTTGGGAGAGGGTGGGATGATATGGGAGAATGGCATTCTAACATGTATATTATCATGTAAGAATTGAATTGCCAGTCTATGTCTGATGCAGGATACAGCATGCTTGGGGCTGGTGCATGGGGATGACCCACAGAGATGTTATGGGGAGGGAGGTGGGAGGGGGGTTCATGTTTGGGAACACATGTAAGAATTAAAGATTTTAAAGTTTAAAAAATAAAAAAACTAAAAAAAAAATATGACCAGTCTGAACATCCAGAAGTTCACAGTTCACATATTGCTGAATCCTGGCTTGGAGAATTTTGAGCATTACTTTGCTAGTGTGAGAGATGAGTGGAATTGTGCAGTAGTTTGAGCATTCTTTGGCATTGCCTTTCTTCGTGATTGGAATGAAAACTGACCTTTTCCAGTCCTGTGGCCACTGCTGAGTTTTCCAAATTTGGTGGCATATTGAGTGCAGTGCCATAACAGCATCAACTTTTAGGATTTGAAATAGCTCAACTGGAGTTCCATCACCTCCACTAGCTTTGTTTGTAGTGATGCTTCCTTAGCTTCCTTCCCACTTGACTTCATATTCCAGGATATCTGGCTCTAGGTGAGTGATCACACCATTGTGATTATTTGGGTCATGAAAATCTTTTTTGTACAGTTCTTCTGTGTATTCTTGCCACCTCTTCTGAATATCTTCTGCTTCTGTTAGTTCCATACCATTTCTGTCCTTTATTGAGCCCACCTTTGCATGAAATGTTCCCTTGGTATCTCTAATTTTCTTGAAGGGATCTCTAGTCTTTCCCATTCTACTGTTTTCCTCTGTTTCTTTGCACTGATCACTGAGGAAGGCTTTCTTATCTCTCCTTGCTATTCTTTGGAACTCTGCATTCAAATGGGTATATCTTTGCCTTTCACTTCTCTTCTTTTCAAGATGTTATATTAAAGTCAATTACCCTCGGTTGACAAATCAAATAAATTCAGGTCAGAGACTGCATGTGGTGGACTCAGGGTAACATAGTCAGCAGCCCTCCATCAATGAGCTGGCACAAGACAGGGTGAGAAACTGGTCACACAGTCAAACCACTGAAAGATATTGTACAAATTCAAGGCAGGCAATGCCTGCTCCATTTAAAGCCATTGGAAATGTCAACATGAAAGGACCTGATTTTATAGTACAGGTTTGGTTTTAGAAGGGCAGGAAGAATGATGCACTTATAACACATCAATGAGCATGAGCACGCATAATCGGAGTTTCTAAAACTCATCCTGTAGTGTATGTAAACAAACACATTCAAGAACTCACAGAATCATCAGACGTTCTGCCAATAGAGATAAATGTGAGGGGATAACCTTATAAGTTACTCATTTATGGGGCAGAAAGGAGAGTGACTCCTACTAAAACTCAAGCTCACCACTGCCTTTCTAGTCACAAAAGTCTGTAGCCCTTCACTCAGTCTTCATCTTCTTTGGTATTAAATGTTTTTAACTCGTTTTTCATATTACAGTGTCTCTTCCCTCCTGATTTTTTTTTTAAATCTTTGAAGTGTTTTAAAGTATATAGTTTAGCAGTTTTTATGTCCACAAACTTGTGCAGTCATCATCACTAATCCCAGGATATTTTCACCATCCAAAAAATAAGCTCTGTACTCATTACTCTCCCCAATCTCACCTCTCCCTCAGCTCCTGGCAAGTACTAATCTACTTTGTCTCTAGAGATTTGTATATTCTACTCCTGGATTTTCTTTCTTCTATCTTTTGGTTACACTGCACAGCATATGGGATCTTAGTTCCCCAACCAGGGATTGAACCCTGCCGCCCACCCCTCCACCCCCCACCACTGGAAATATATTCTAGTAGTTCTAACGGCTTAAATACTAATGGTTTAAATCTCAGTGGACTTTCTGAGAAAATGTGAGAGAGAAATAAAAGAGGACTTGTTTGCCCCCACTTCCAAAAGTAAGTGTTGCTTGTCTAATTAAGTCTCTACATGCTTTGTGAACGAGTATAGAAGGAAAGGGACCAAAATAAAGCAGTGCCAAGCTCCACTTGGTCACTGTCACCGGGGAGAGAGAACCCTGCAATATGAAAACCAGTGCACACGTTCTGAAACGTGCAGATTCGTTTATGGCATTTAGGATTATGGCTTTCTTGCACATTGTTTCACTTTCCTTAAATGAAGTCTTCAAAATGTAAAACTCTTAAAATGAGAAAAGCCTGTTTGTTCATTAGCTAGTTCACCAAACAGATTGAACCCACTTCTCTTACGTTCTTTACCACTAGTGCCACCTGGGAACCCCATCATTTAATTAGAAAAGGGTATATATGTACATACACATATGTACTTATGGATATATCTGTATAGACAGACCCTAACCAGTCCTTGTCTTTAAATCCCAAAGTTGGGAGGGAGGAAATAACAGGAGGCCGTTACAATCCAGCAAACAAGGGCATTTAGGAATGTAGGGACACGGATGAGAGCTGAGCAAGGAAGGGGGTTACTTTCTAGAAAACGACAGAATATTTGGGAAAGGGAACGGTATGTCAGGAGCCGAGGGGGACACTGTCCTTGGGAATAAGATGTGAGCAGCAAGGAATTGATGGAAAAGGGGAGAGAAAGTGAAGTGGGGGAGCAGGAGTCCTAGAGGGCTGCAAGGAGAAACAAGGTGGCCAGAATAGGTGTATGTGGTTAGGGGTTAACCACAGTGAGATTTCCAGTCCAACTCTCCCCTGAGTTGAAAACCTACATTTGTAATTACCCAGGTGCCTCCCCTGATGGGCTGTAGAGCTGGACGTACAATGTGTAACCAAAAGTGCAACATGCATTCGTCCACAAAAGGAACCCCTTCCTGAGTTTCTGGTTCTGCCCAAGCTCTAGCTCTCTTTTAGCAACTGCAGAGCCCAGCAGCTTCCCCCCTGGTAACTTGGTCCCACAGGCAGTGTCCCTCTGACACATCTGACATCACCCCGTTCTTCCTTACCCATCGATCTCACAGAAGGTCTGATCCACTCTCACCCCAACAACTGCGGTTGACTTGTACCTGTGCTCTTGGTCTTCTCCCCTTCTCTCGCCTATCCAGCACACTGCCTTCAGGTGACTCTCCTAAAGTACAGTTACCACCACCTCACTCAAAACAATGGCAGCCTTGGCTGACTCTCCGTCTCCTTCAGAATAAACCTTAGCATCTTAGCTTGGGTATATACCCCAGGGGCCTTTCTAGATTTGTCTTACCTCTATTTTCTTCCCATGAAAACCTCCAACTTTTTGATGTGTTCAAGAAGTATTTAAATAGTAAAATTATAGGGCTATATAAAGCTAATAAATTCTGTAATCACACTCAGTTGCAATGGCCATCAGCATTAACCTTTAGAAGATGTAATTCCCCACAGAGAAATTATACAAGTTCTCCTAGAACCATGGCAACTCTGGTCACTTCTCAATGATGTGTGACCTCCTGGTCACTTTCCCACATTCATCAAACCTCTGGCACTGAGTTATAGTTTTCATCTCCACCTCCAGGCTTGTAATAACCTTGGGCAATTTTAACATCCAAGATGATGACTCACTCAACACCTGGCTTGCCAGTTCCCTGATCTGGTCATTTTTGATGACAACCCCCACCTTACCTCCTCCCCAGATCACACTGTGGACCCTGATGTAATATTTCCATTCCAAAGCTATCTCCCAAAACCTCTTCTTTTTAGAAAGTTCAGCCACTTTCCAAAGAACAGCCTTTGCAAGCCTTTGAAGGCTGCTCTGTCCTCAGACCACTCCCCAGATTCGTGCTAATACTTCTCTCCTGAGTGGTCTGACTCTGTCTCATGTTGTTTTACTCTCTGCTTTCTCATTCCAGCCACACTGACCTTCTTTCTAGTCTTTGAATGTGGCATGCTCCTTTTCACCTTCCTGCCATGAGGCCTTGCTCATGCTGTTTCCTCTTCCAGAAATGGCATTTTTCTCTTTTCCTAGCTGATTTTAACATTTGCTCTTTGCTCAGCCAACACTCCACCAGGGAAGGCTCCCCTGATACAGATGACTACTCACCTCATGCTTTCATAAGACCACGTGCCTTTTCCTTGCAGCACTCACTGGAGTTGCAATTTTATGTTTATTTATGGAAATATTTGGTTAAAAATCTTCATAAAGTGAAAGTCCTAAGGAGATAAGCTACCACACCTGTTTTTAACTCATCACGTATCCCTAAAACATTGCTGGCACACAGGAAATGATCGATAAGTACACGTGGACTAAGGAACCTTTGCACCGACAGCAGGAATGGTTAATTACTGGGAGAACAGGAGCACTTAGCTCAAGAGTATGGTGTGAGATGTCCAAGCAGAAATGATGTATCCACATTATCCTATTTCATCCCTGAGGGAAAACTATTGAGAAACTGCATTTGAGAAAATATAGCTCCTGGTGGGAAGATATGCTGTAATTAAAAGGGGAGGAAAATATCCAGACAAATACCCCTGAAAACATACTTGCTGTCAGCAGCCTAAGTAAACAAGATAAATATTATACTATGTTCTGGGTAAATAGCAACCACACAACCCTTTGCCCACTTAACTGCAAGACCCCAAGGGTTACAAGCAAGACCAATGAATAGACAAGGGTGGATTTGTGCCCAAGGATGGGCTCCTGAGGAGAACAAGGCCTGCCTCAGGAGGTCTCAATGGTATTCTGGTCACCAAGGGGCTTTTGTTCACAAAAGCAGAATGGCCACCCAGAGGCAAGGCTGCAGACAAGCTTCAGATGAATCATTGAATTAGATGACATAGAAAATCTCTTCCAAGTATGAGGGTCAATGAGGCTGAGAAAACCATTAGCAATTCAGGGCCAAGCATGCAGGGAGCTGTGTGTGTCCAGGTGTGCATAGGACATGCTTCTGTCATTCCAAAGCTACTTAGTTCCTCATTCATTAGGGTTATTAAAATTAACTTTTGCTGTCAACGGTGAAGCCAACTTATACAGTTTTTAAAAATTTATTTTGTATTTAAGTTGCTTGCAGTTTTTCACACATACACATATGTGCATGCGTGTGTATGTATCACACACACACTATTTACCACATCAAGATATAAAACATTTCCAATACTGCAGAAAACTGTCTTGCCTCAGGTCAATACCTATGCCCTGAAGGAACAGCTAATCACAGATTCATTTGCTTTGTCTGCTTTTCCATTTCATATACATGGACAATGTGCACTGTCTGTATTTTGTTCAATATCATGCCTGCCTGATTTATCCACGTATCCATATAACCATGCTACATTCACACATGCAGCAGAAGCTCATTCTTTTTCACTGGAGGGCTGCATTCCACTACATGAATATTCCACAATTTATCCATTCCAGTATTGATGGATAATTGGATTGTTTCCAGTTTGGGGCTATTGTGAATAAAGCTGCCACAAACATTCTCTTACATGCCACAATGAAAACAAAAGCACTTGTTCCTGTTGAGAATGTACCCAGGATTTGGGGCTATGGGCCCAGAGGTTCATTCCCAAGATGGTAGGACTGGTAGCTCCTACCAGTTTTTCAAAGCAGTTGTACTGATGTGCAATCCCAACAGAAATGTATTAAAGTTTAAAACAACGTATTTATCTTTCTAGTTAGTTAACATGTCAGGATGTACTTCATTATATTTTCTTGACCACATTTAAAGCCATTAGGGATAGCTTTAGGCTAATCAATACCTTTTATAGCTAGAAGCTCAGACACACTTTCTGACTCTCTTGTTGTCTCTCTACAAAGCAGTGAGTACTTACACCATGAGGGGACAAATTCCGTCAACAGAACATCAAAACAGAAGAGGGAAAATTGGGGACAAAAGGGAGAAACAGAGGGGGACAACCGAAACAGAAAGTTGAGTTTGCAATGCTTTTCATCCATGGCGTATCAAATACCACTTTAGCCATTTTCTCTCACTCAGTTATTACCTTATATTTTCTCTTTGCATCAAGCTGCAGAAAAGATAACAGCAGCAAAGAGTCATTGAAGTCTCTACCCAAAACCGTTTATCGGAATTGTAGAAAACCCTGTTTCCAACATAATTGGAGTGAATCTGGCTTTGACCTTGTCATTGACAATTTTCCTCTCTAGCTTTCTTAAAAAAAATATTGCTGTTGATAATTTCCCAATATCAGTTCATGAGGTGGCAAAGAGCTGGAAACAATGGAGCGCAGAAATATCTTTAACTTTGTCTGTAGGCTCCTATGGAGAAATTAAAGTTGTCCCGTTGTTATAAAACAAATATTTTCTATTGAAAATCCAGCACAGTCTACCAAAATAAATATAAATATAACATACTCTGCCCATTTTTGAGGAAGAAGCAATGGATCAACTTCTGTTTTAAACTCAGTGAGGTATGCTTGGAGCTATAGATTACTACATCATACAGAGGCAGATGGTAATGCCCTAAATCAATTATTTCTGAGAAGCTCTTAGCATGCAAAAGAGTTAAAAATCAAATTGAACAGAATACCCAGTATAGTTAATCCATGCTTTAAAATATTCAACCCATCTATCATTCTGAAGGAAATCAGCCCTGGGATTGCCTTGGAGGGAATGATGCTGAAGCTGAAACTCCAGTACTTTGGCCACCTCATGCGAAGAGTTGACTCATTGGAAAAGACTCTGATGCTGGGAGGGATTGGGGGCAAGAGGAAAAGGGGATGACAGGATGAGATGGCTGGATGGCATCACTGACTCGATGGATGCGAGTCTGAGTGAATTGTGGGAGTTGGTGATGGACAGGGAAGCCTGGCGTGCTGCGATTCATGGGGTCGCAAAGAGTCGGACACGACTGAGTGACTGAACTAAACTGAACTGTTTATAGTCCACCCAGGGCTTGCATTTCCCCTCATCTTCTAGCCCAGTTTCCAGCGATCACCTGCGCTTTAACTGCCAATGCCTCCCTAGCAGTTGTAAGAAAAAAAACCATCTAGTGATCAATGCCCAGGCAAAGCTCATAAATGTAAAACTATTGTTTGTGTACTGAATCTTTTTTTTTTTTCTAGCTACACAATTTCTTCTGTAGTGGCCTTTACCTCAAAGGGTATTTAGTCCATATTATCAACTCTATCCAGCCAGGCACTTGGCCCAAGGCTGTGATAAAATACTAACAACTTTATGGGATCATAAATCTCCATGTCCATTGCATATTTAGAAAGTGGTTGCCACACTCACCAGCCCTTAGGGTGACTATAAGCACCCAGTTGGGGCCAAATGGCCATAAATATCCAAAAAAAAAAAAAAAAAGCAATAGTTTAAAAAAAAAATCAAACTCAAACTCTGCCCATTAAATTCACATCTACTTTTAAATCCTCCCTCCCCCCATCAAGTCTTTAATGAGGAAAGCACGCTGCTGCTTTTAATGTTTCTATTTACACACAAACTCAAATAAAATAAAAATATCCGTTATTAAACATGGGATTTTCCACATTGATGAAAATCTGTCCTAAATGAGGGGGATCATGAATTACTGGGCTTATTGAAATGTTAACATCAGTTGGACTGGGATTTTGAACATTGACTTACTGTAAAATTATACTTTGCTTGATTTTTTAAGAGGATAGCCACAATCTTTTTCTATCTTAGCGCATGAATTCTGGTGTGGGGACTAAGAAGACAATGAAACAACACACTTTACAAGCTCAGGCAAAAGAAGATGCAATGTAAGCTGGGTTGTGTTTTGCTCAGAACATACTTCGCCAACCCCCTGAACACACATCCACCCCTGCCCTGCGTGGGCAAGAGAGGTAGAAGCATGCAGATGGGGAGTGTGGTGGACACGGGGAACCTTACAGGACATGATTGCTGTTAACCTCAAAACAGCTTTCCATAAACCCCCTCCCCGAGGCCTCCTTCCAAACCAAAAAAAGCAATTCTGATAGCGTGATGGAATCAAATTACTTGAGAGAAATGAGCTGAAGGAACCTCACCGTTAAGCAATTGCCAGAGCAGCCACTCAGACAATCCTGACTAACGGCTGAGTTTCACAAGAGATAAAACAGGTGAAGTAATAAGACTGACACTGGCCCCTGTCACTGCAGTGAGCACGGCAGCAGAATGCTAACGAGGGTGTTGCTGGCTTCTCTCAGCAGAGCAAAAGGGCACCTGGAAGGCAAGAGGGAGGCATCTGCAGCCCGTTTCAACAGGGTGGAGTCTTAGCTGTTGTTTGAAAGGACAAGGCAGGCTGTGCCATACATCTGTATACACATAGGATGCCAGGCTTGGTTATTTGCATATACATGTGCATGCTCAGTTGCTTCAGTCATGTCTGACTCTTTGCAACCCTGTGGACTGTAGCCCACCAGGCTCCTCAGGCCATGGAATTCTCCAGGCAAGAATACTGGAACAGCTTACCATGCCCTGCTCCGGGGCATCTTCCTGACCCAGGAATCGCACTTGCATCTCCTGCTTTGCAGGCAGATTCTTCACTGTTGAGCCACCAGGGGAAGCCCATTTGCATACATATACACATAGGGTATGGCATATCCGTCAGTTGCATCACTGTGGAAGACTCAGACCATGCCCTACATACATCCCTGTGGCATGTGTAATCCTCGCATCCTGGCTCAACTTACACCCACTGGCACCTGCTGCCTTTTAACTGTGGGTTCTCACTGCCCACTGCGGGGCAAGTCCAAAGTGTCAGGGTATCAAAGGCACCAGGAGCATCCTTCAGTCGTGACTAATGAGGTGGTGGGTACCCGCATCAGATTGCCTGCCCCCTGGCGGAGAAGGCTGAGGGGCACGCTGAATGCTGTCCAGTGGGTGGATGCTCCCATGTTCCACAGCAGTGATGCTCAGCAAGATCCTCTTTGCTGACCCCCTCTCCTTGTCTTTCTCCCCCACTACCATTCATGAAACTCTCTTCCAAACTCAACCCTAACCTCTGCTTTTGGGGGAAAGGAAACTATGACAGCCGTCAGCATCTGTTCACAAATTGGAGCAAGTGAGGTGTTACGTCTTACCTGGAGGGCACTCTTTCTCTAAACTTTTCTAGTTGTCACCTTGGGAACATGCACAATAGAGAATGTTTTATAAGTTACTTAATGACAGAGGGAGAAGAGTTGGGGGAGCCCGCTGGTCATCACGTCATGAAATCACAATCATATTTTACTTTTGGGAGGTGCAGAGGGTTTCCCTTGTGGCTCAGCTGGTAAAGAATCCACTTGCAATGTGGGAGACCTGGATTCGATCCCTGGGTTGGGAAGATTCCCTGGAGAAGGCAACAGCTACCCACTCTAGTATTCTGGCCTGGAGATATTCCATGGACTGTATCATCTATGGGGTCGCAAAGAGTTAGACATGACTGAACAACTTTTGCTTTGCTTTCAGAGGTCATAAGACAGGTTCACACTGGCATATGAAGCTGCCCCACGACATAGAAATCTTGAAATAGCAAAATTGCTGCTGTTGTTAACATTTTGCAAGTAATTATTATGTACAAGTCACTAAGTAAAATGCATGCCAATACTAAGTAATCTTCACAACAGCCCAAGGAAAAGAAGGGAGAAGAATGAAGATGAGTTGGCTTCTAAATGGACAGCGATAGTGTATTGAGGGAGGAGCTGGTCAAAGTTGCTTAATTTGGATAAATCCTGAATACAATCAAGAGGTATGCAAAGTATAGTCTGTGTTGTACAAGCTTTAATGAACTTAGAATCACTCACTAATATGATAAAGTGATGTGGACCAGCACCTACCTGAAGAGGAAGCAATGATACTGCATGTGGCTATGGACGGGCATGGGATGGAAGCCTGTTCTTAGAAGCCCTGCCACCTCTGGCTTCCACCTAACAGAGCTCCAAACCCTCGAAACTCCCTTCAAGATGTATACAATCTTTATCATTTTACAGAAGTGAAAAAGAAAAAACATGACTGTAGGGGAACTCAAGCAGAGGCAGGGCCAGGGCCAGCCTTCCCCCTCCACCCCCTGACCTGGATCTACCAACTTCCCTCCCTCCATCCACACTCTAGCCCAGTGCCTGGCATTCAGTTCACCCTCACATCTCTGCAGAAGGATGATCACCATAGCACTTCTCCCTCAGAGACTCCAGTCCAGATGCAACACTGTTTCAAATTCAAAAGAAAGGAAGTCAGCCTGAAGGCCCCTGTGGTCAGAAAGTTTGTTGCCCAAGTACAGAGCCTCCTGTGAGGACCATACCTGCTAGCCCTGGGCCTCATGTCCTCCTGCCCTCTTTCTCAGGTGGCAGCCCCCAGTCTAGCACTTATATCTTCACTGCAGAGCATGACTTGGGCCCAAGGAGACCCTGGGGATCATAGACAAGCTGGTCATTACTCAACATGTAGGTACTGTAATTTTTGACACAGTTATTAATAAAATCTGAACGTTTGAAGCTCACTGGCTCACAACAGAACTTCTGTGATCATGCCTTTCCCCATGGCTCTGCCTTACCCCTCACTGGTATCAGCTTAGTACTGATTTTCCAAACATGACCTCTAGAATTGGTCATAAAGAAAGGAAATTTCTATACTTCTTAATATCCTCATGCCCATTCTTTCATTTCACTTGACATTATGTATGCTATAGTGAATAATGCCCCATAAATTCTACTATATTCACCTCAGACTTGAGTAACTTTTGCTTTCTGTTAAAAAAAAATTGTGGAACATGAAGTTTTCAGGTTGTCTCTGCTCGGCAAAGCAGGTCTGAATGAGTTGCATTTTTATGGGACACAAGGTTATCATCTATGCAAGCTTCATCAATTTCTCAAACTTATGAGCACTGGTGTCTTATTTCTAAGAGTGTTTTTAAAATCACCTTTTGCCTAAGGAATTATAATAATGACCTGAGAAATGGCTCGTGAAACAAATTCTATTCTATGCAAGCTGTTCCTACTAACCCTGAATAAGTCTCTGGAGAAGGGAGATGAAAGATCTCACAGAATCATCTGGAAAAGAATTCTTATGAATTTTTTTAAAAGATGATTTTTCCAAAAAGGGTAATCAAAGGAGTTTGTTGAGGACATCACATTTGAGTAGAAAAGACTGATACTGGGATCAACTGAGAGATGAAAACGCAGTGTCTACTTTCTGAACTGGTGGTGTGTATGGTACATGGACCTGGGGGACAGTGACCTTTCCAAATTTAAAGCATGTGATCTCATGTCCATGCTAGGAGCCCCTAGTGGATTCCTCCACGCTTATGACCAAAGCCCACACTTCTCACTTTGGCTTGCAGGGCACTTCTGGTACCCTTCCCAAAATCTGAAATGACCTCAGACCCATGTGATTGGTCACCTTGCATCCATCCCATTGCAATAGAAGCTCCAAGAGGCAGAACCCTTGTCTTACTCATTTTTCCACCTTTAGTTGTGCTGTTCAGTCGCTAAGTCATGTCTATTTGTGACTCTACGCACTGTAGCCCACCAGGCTCCTCTGTCCATGGAATTCTCCAGATAAGAATACTGGAGTGGGTTGCCATTTCCTTCCCCAGGGGATCATCCCGACACAGGGATCAAACATGTGCCTCTTGCATCAGCAGGCAGATTCTTTACCACTGAGCCACCACGGAAGCCCTCCACCTTCAGTGACAAAGCAAAATAGGAGCTCAAAAATATGGAGTATGAACAGTGAGAACCTGGGGCATAATTGTTTGCTCCAGTGCCCTGTGAGGCTCCCTGCCATGCTTTTACACCACCTGAGGTCTAGGGAAATCAGTCCTTGCCACTGGAGGGAAGGAAATGAACAGATTCTATGTTGTGTACTAGAGCGTGCTGGCTAAATATCCCATGCACATGACCTTTAGTTTAGTCGCTCAGTCATGTCCAACTCTTAGTGACCCCATGGACTGCAGCACACCAGCCATCCCTGTCCATGGCCAACTCCTAGAGTTTACTCAAACTCATGTCCATTGAGTCAGTGATGCCATCTAACCATCTCATCCTCTGTCCGCCCCTTCTTCTCCCACCTTCAGCCTTTCCCAGCATCAGGGTCTTTTCTGAGGTCTTTTAAGAGGTCTTTTCTAATGAGTCCTTCACATCAGGTGGACAAAGTATTAAAGTTTCAGCTTCAGTATCATTCCTTCCAATGAATATTCAGGACTGATTTCCTTTAGGATGGACTGGTTGGATCTCCTTGCAGTCCAAAGGACTCTCAAGAGTCTTCTCCAACACCACACTTCAAAACCATCAGTTCTTCAGCACTTAGCTTTCTTTATGGTCCAACTCTCACATCCATACATGACCACTGGAAAAACCATAGCCTTGACTAGACGGACCTTAGTTGGCAAAGTAATGTCTCTGCTTTTGAATATGCTATCTAGGTTGGTCATAACTTTCCTCCCAAGGAGCAAGCATCTTTTAATTTCATGGCTGCAGTCACTATCTACAGGGATTTTGGAGCCCCCTAAAAATAAAGTCTGACACTGTTTCCACTGTTTCCCCATCTATTAGTCATGAACTGATGGGGCCTGATACCATGATCTTAGTTTACTGAATGTTGAGTTTTAAGCCAGTTTATTCACTCTCCTCTTTCACTTTCATCAAGAGGCTCTTTAGTTCTTCACTTTCTGCCATAAGGGTGGGTGATGTCATCTGCATATCTGAGGATATTAATATTTCTCCTGGCAATCTTGATTTCAGCTTGTGCTTCCTCCAGCCCAGCATTTCTCATGATGTAATCTGCATATAAGTTAAATAAGCAGGGTGACAATATACAACCTTGACATACTCCTTTCCCTATTTCGAACCAGTCTGTTGTTCTATGTCCATTTCTAACTGTTGCTTCCTGACCTGCATACAGGTTTCTCAAGAGGCAGGTCAGGTTGTATGGTATTCCCATCTCATTCAGAATTTTCCACAGTTTGTTGTGATCCACACAGTCAAAGGCTTTGGCATAGTCAATAGAGCAGAAATAGATGTTTTTCTGGAACTCTCTTGCTTTTCCCCTGATCCAGTGGTAGCTGGCCATTTGATCTCTTATTCCTCTGCCTTTTCTAAAACCAGCTTGAACATCAGGAAGTTCATGGTTCACATATTGCTGAAGCCTGGCTTGGAAAATTTTGAGCATTAGTTTACTAGCATGTGAGATGACTGCAATTGTGTGGTAGTTTGAGCATTCTTTGGCATTGCCTTTCCTTGGGATTGGAATGAAAACTGACCGTTTCCAGTCCTGTGGCCACTGCTGAGTTTTCCAAATTTGCTGGCATATTGAGTGCAGCAAAACAGCATCATCTTTTAGGATTTGAAATAGCTCAACTGGAGTTCCATCACCTCCACTAGTTTTGTTCATAGTGATGCTTCCTAACGTCCACTTGACTTCACATTCCAGGATGTCTGGCTCTAGGTGACACACCATCATGGTTATCTGGGTCATGAAGATCTTTTTTGTCTAGTTTTTCTGTGTATTCTTGTCACCTGTTCTTAATATCTTCTGCTTCTGTTAGGTTCATACCATTTCTGTCCTTTATTGTGCACATCTTTGCATGAAATGTTCCCTTGGTATCTCTAATGTTCTTGAAGAGATCGCCAGTCTTTCCCATTCTATTGTTTTCCTCTGTTTCTTTGCACTGATCACCGAGGAAGGCTTCCTTATCTCTCCTCGCTATTCTTTGTAACTCTGCATTTAAATGGGTGTATCTTTCCTTTTCTCCTTGCCTTTCACTTCTCTTCTATTCACAGCTATTTGTAAGGCCTTCTCTGTTAACCATCTGGTGATGTCCATGTGTAGAGTCTTGTCTTGTGTGGTTGGAAGAGGGTGTTTGCTATGACCAGTGCATTTTCTTGGCAAAACTCTATTAGTCTTTGCCCTGCTTCATTCCTCATTCCAAGGCCAAATTTGCCTGTTACTCCAGGTGGTTCTTGAATTCCTACTTTTGCATTCCAGTCCCCTATAATGAAAAGGACATCTTTTTTGGGTGTTAGTATGGCAGAAACTGAAGAGGAACTAAAAAGCCTCTTGATGAAAGTGAAAGAGGAGAGTGAAAAAGTTGGCTTCAAGCTCAACATTCAGAAAATGAAGATCATGGCATCCGGTCCCATCACTTCATGGGAAATAGATGGGGAAACAGTGGAAACAGTGTCAGACTTTATTTTGGGGGCTCCAAAATCACTGCAGATGGAGACTGCAGCCATGAAATTAAAAGACGCTTACTCCTTGGAAGAAAAGTTATGACCAACCTAGATAGCATATTCAAAAGCAGAGACATTACTTTGCCGACTAAGGTCCATCTAGTCAAGGCTATGGTTTTTCCAGTGGTCATGTATGGATGTGAGAGTTGGACTGTGAAGAAGGCTGAGCACTGAAGAATTGATGGTTTTGAAGTGTGGTGTTGGAGAAGACTCTTGAGAGTCCCTTGGACTGCAAGGAGATCCAACCAGTCCATTCTGAAGGAGATCAGTGCCGGGATTTCTTTGGAAGGACTGATGCTAAAGCTGAAACTCCAGTACTTTGGCCACCTCATGGGAAGAGTTGACTTATTGGAAAAGACTCTGATGCTGGGAGGGATTGGGGGCAGGAGGAGAAGGGGACGACAGAGGATGAGATGGCTGGATGGTATCACTGACTCGATGGATGTGAGTGTGAGTGAACTCCGGGAGTTGGTAATGGACAGGGAGGCCGGGCGTGCTGCAATTCATGGGGTCGCAAACATTCAGACACAACTGAGTGACTGAACTTACTCAGTCAACCATTTTGCCGTTTTGCATTTATTTTCCTTGCGGATGGTCTTGAGCCCTGCCTCCTGTACAATGTCACAAACCCCTGTCCATAGTTCTTTAGGCACTCTGTCTATCAGATCTAATCCCTTGAATCTATTTGGCACACATAGGAGAACAAGATCTAGATCCTCTTGGTTTTAGGTCTGATAAACACCTCTTGGCTTCTGTCACCCTTAAGTGGGGAGAATATAGGACCAATTTCAGGGACACATCAGCACAGGGAGTGTCTAAGTTTCGACTGTCACCCAATCAGAGTCAGAAAGCAGTTTATGTCCCAAGAAGCTGATTTTATGCCCCACACCTGCCCAGGCAGGATCAAGGTTCTCCTGAAGCAGCCACACCAGAGACCATCAACACAGCTCCCAGCAGTGTTAATCCCAATCAACAAACATGGAAGAAGATGAGTTAGTCCCCAAAGCCTCTGATTATTGGCTTTTACAGATCAATGCTTGGTCCAGTTCCCTGAAGGCCTGTGTAAACTGACCTCATCAGTCCAGCAATGCCTCTAAAAAGATTCCCAGTGACCATCTGCCCTTTGATGGTGACACAGCGTGAACTATCTCTCAAGGCTGAATGCTGAAATAGACACTGGCTTCAATCCTCTATAATCTGAGGTTTGAGCTAGCCTCCCAATGTCAGTATGCACTATTTTCCTACATAGGGAGGGCCCAGCTGGTGGAAACTCTTCTCCACGGTTTGAAAGCATATATCATGGCAGCCACTCTTTTGCTGAGTGAGCCAGAGGTGAATGCACTCTTAGGGCCTAAAATTATCATCAGAAATAAAACATTATATATGAAATCTTTAAAAATACAAATGAATGTATAGGCAAAATAGAAATAGACTCATAAACAGAATCACAAACTTGTAAAGGGAAACGGGGAGGGACAAATCAGGGATATGGGATTAACAGATAAAATGGATAACAACACAATAAACTGTATAGCATAGGATATCATAGCCATCATCTTGTAATAACCTTATAATGGAAGATAATCTGTGAAAATACTGAATCACTATGCAGTGCACTTGAAACTATATAATATTGTAAAACAACTATTTCAATGAATAAAGAAAATACAACTGAAACTAATACAACATTGTAAAACAATGATACTTCAATAAATATATACCAGGATGAATAAAATTTTTTAAATAATAAAAAAATAAATATAATTAAAGTCCACTGGAGGACTACATAGTGAAAGTCATTTGTAAGACATTTCAAAAGATACCAGATGAGAAGTTCTGAAAATTTCCATGTTGAGACAGATGGCAAAGCTTCAAGTCTGATGTGAGCAGGAATGCCACCAGCAGACCACTCTATCTCTTTTTAGTAGTTTAGTTTGAGTGTGCTGGATCAGATAAGTGTCCCCTGTTCTACACTCTTCTTTGCTACCTCATTTACCACCTGGCTTTGGAGAACCTGTCCCTGTGGGTGGAGTGTACTTCTCTGCCTGACTAATGCCAAATTTGAGTGTGTGACTTGCTTTGGTCAATAGGATGTGAGCAGAAACAAGGCTTTTAAAACTCTTGGTGTAGGGTTAGTAGAAGGAATGAAATCTTAAAAATTAGGGCAGAAATAAATGCAAAAGAAACAAAAGAGACCATAGCAAAAATCAACAAAGCCAAAAGCTGGTTCTTTGAAAGGATAAATAAAACTGACAAACCATTAGCCAGACTCATCAAGAAACAAAGGAAGAAAAATTAAATCAATAAAATTAGAAATGAAGATGGAGAGATCACAACAGACAACACAGAAATACAAAGGATCATAAGAGATTACTATCAGCAATTATGTGCCAATAAAATGGACAACTTGGAAGAAATGGAGAAACTCTTAGAAAAGTACAACTTTCCAAAACTGAACCCAGAAGAAACAGCAACTCTTAACAGACCCATCACAAGCATGGAAATTGAAACTGTAATCAGAAATCTTCCAGCAAATAAAAGCCCAGGTCCAGATGGCTTCACAGCTGAATTCTACCAAAGTTAGAGAAGAGCTAACACCTATCCTACTCAAACTCTTCCAGAATATTGCAGAGGAAAGTAAACTTCCAAACTCATTCTATGAGCCCACCATCACCCTAATACCAAAACCTTACAAAGATGCCACCAAAAAAGAAAACTACAGGCCAATATCACTGATGAACATAGATGCAAAAATCCTTAGCAAAATTCTAGCAATCAGAATCCAACAACACATTAAAAAGATCATACACCATGACCAAGTGGGCTTTATCCCAGGGATGCAAGGACTCTTCAATATCTGCAAATCAATCAATGCAATTCACCACATTAACAAATTGAAAAATAAAAGCCATATGATTATCTCAATAGATGCAGAGAAAGCCTTTGACAAAATTTAACATCCATTTATGATAAAAACTCTCCAGAAAGCAGGAATAGAAGGAACATACCTCAACATAATAAAAGCTATATATGACAAACCCACAGCAAACATTATCCTCAATGGTGAAAAATTGAAAGCATTTCCCCTAAAGTCAGGAACAAGACAAGAGTGCCCACTGTCACCGCTACTATTCAACATAGTTCTGGAAGTTTTGGCCACAGCAATCAGAGCAGAAAAGAAACAAAAAGAATCCAAATTGGAAAAGAAGAAGTAAAACTCTTACTGTTTGCAGATGACATGATCCTCTACATAGAAAACCCTAAAGACTCCACCAGAAAATTACTAGAGCTAATCAATGAATATAGTAAAGTTGCAGGATATAAAATCAACACACAGAAATCCCTTGCATTCCTATACACTAATAATGAGAAAATAGAAAGAGAAATTAAGGAAACAATTCCATTCACCATCGCAATGAAAAGAATAAAATACTTAGGAATATATCTACCTAAAGAAACTAAAGACCTATATATAGAAAACTATAAAACACTGGTGAAAGAAATCAAAGAGGACACTAATAGATGGAGAAATATACCATGTTCATGGATCAGAAGAATCAATATAGTGAAAATGAGTATACTACCTAAAGCAATCTATAGATTCAATACAATCCCTATCAAGCTACCAGTGGTATTTTTCACAGAGCTAGAACAAATAATTTCAAGATTTGTATGGAAATACAAAACACCTCTAATAGCTAAAGCAATTTGAGAAAGAAGAATGGAACTGGAGGAATCAACCTGCCTGACTTCAGGCTCTACTACAAAGCTACCATCATCAAGACAGTATGGTACTGGCACAAAGACAGAAATATAGATCAATGGAACAAAATAGAAAGCCCAGAGATAAATCCATGCACCTATGGACACCTTATCTTTGACAAAGGAGACAAGAATATACAGTGGAGTAAAGACAATCTCTTTAACAAGTGGTGCTGGGAAAACTGGTCAACCACTAGTAAAAGAATGAAACTAGAACACTTTCTAACAACGCACACAAAAATAAACTCAAAATGGATTAAAGATCTAAACATAAGACCAGAAACTATAAAACTCCTAGAGGAGAACATAGGCAAAACACTCTCTGACATACATCACAGCCGGATCTTCTATGACCCACCTCCCAGAATATTGGAAATAAAAGCAAAAATAAACAAATGGGACCTAAATAAACTTAAAAGCTTCTGCACAACAAAGGAAACTATAAGCAAGGTGAAAAGACAGCCTTCAGAATGGGAGAAAATAGCAAATGAAGCAACTGACAAACAACTAATCTCAAAAATATACAAGCAATTCCTGAAGCTCAATTCCAGAAAAATAAACGACTCAATCAAACAATGGGCCAAAGAACTAAATAGATATTTCTCCAAAGAAGACATATAGATGGCTAACAAACATATGAAAAGATGCTCAACATCACTCATTCTCAGAGAAATGCAAATCAAAACACTTACGAGGTACCATTTCACACCAGTCAGAATGGCTGCGATCCAAAAGTCTACAAGCAATAAATGCTGGAGAGGGTGTGGGGAAAAGGGGACCCTCTTGAACTGTTGGTGGGAATGCAAACTAGTACAGCCACTATGGAGAACAGTGTGGAGATTCCTTAAAAAACTGGAAATAGAACTGCCTTATGACCCAGCAATCCCACTGCTGGGCATACACACCAAGGAAACCAGAATTGAAAGAGACATGTATCCTAATGTTCATCACAGCACTGTTTATAATAGCCAGGACATGGAAGCAACCTAGATATCCTAGATATCAGCAGATGAATGGATAAGAAAACAGTGGTACATATACACACCATAGAGTATTACTCAGCCATTAAAAAGAATACATTTGAATCAGTTTTAAAGAGGTGGATGAAACTGGAGCCTATTATACAGAGGGAAGTAAGCCAGAAAGAAAAACACCAACACAGTATACTAATGCATATTTATGGAATTTAGAAAGATGGTAACAATAACCCTGTATGCAAGACAGCAAAAGATGTATGTAAAAGACAGATGTATAGAACAGTCTTTTGGACTCTGTGGGAGAGGGAGAGGGTGGGATGATTTGGGAGAATGGCATTGAAGCGTGTATAATATCATATAAGAAAAAAATTGCTAGTCCAGGTTCGATGCATGATACTGGATGCTCGGGTCTGGTGCATTGGGATGACCCAGAGGGATGATACAGGGTGGGAAGTGGGAGGGGGTTCAGGATGGGGGATGCATGTATACCTGTGGCAGATTCATGTTGGTGTATGGCAAAACCAATAAAATATTGTAAAGTAATTAACCTCCAATTAAAATAAATAAATTTAAATTAAAAAAAAAAAAAAGCTCTTGGCGGCATAGAAAGAATACCCCAGGTAGACACTGCTCTTTCAGTTTGGCCCCTAAAACGAGAGACCTGACAGAGACCGAGCCCCAGTAAAAGCCTGGAAACCAGCTTGGCCAGACCAAGCCTGGCCTTTATCGGTTAAAAAACAGGAAGACATCAGAACCAGGAATTGGCGAATAAAGGCTCTTCGCTGTCAGCCATTGGATTGGAGGGGTTGTATTAATGCAGAAAAATCTGACTGATACACTGAACTAGAATTGATAGTCAGGGAATGTAATTTTTTTTTTCTGAAATCCCACTAAGGCCACACAGCACCCAGGAATGGTCTGTACTTTTATCTAGGTCTTTGTCATCTTCAGAATGTGGTTTCACTTGTGGACGGTTCTTCCAGAGTAAAATATATTATCTACATAATAAAATCTGTATACTTGTTCAAGGAACAAGGCATGGGAATGGGGTCAAGAGGGCCGCTCGAACAAGGGCAAGAAGAGGCCTGGAATCAGACCTACCACACTGCGCATGTCCCCCTGCATCCTGCAAGCTGCCCTCTGGGTGAATGTGGCACGTTTCTGTTGTTCCGTGTTTGTACCTGCGACGTGGCACTGTTACTCTTGTGAAGACTAAGGGGTGTAAGTCACATGCCTCTTGTTGGTCACAGGTGTTCTCATTTAGGCCCCTTTCCTTATAGGTACTTAAAGATGTGTACTTAAAGAGCTGAGGAGTGTAAGAAAGCCTGAAGCAAGGTAGGTGAATGCCGGTCAGCACGGGAGCCCTGGAGACCCAGCTGAGAGTACAGAGCGCTTCTGTCCACCGCTGGCAGTGGCTCCGAGCACAGGTGCGTTCTTTCAAAATCAGTCTCCCAGTCTGTCAAGAACTTGGGAGCAGATTTACATTGGCTGCCTTCTCCGAGAACCCCCTCCTGACACTAGGAAATCCAATCTTTGGTAACAGAAACAAGTACTGGAAGAAACAGGTTTTCTCAAGATTGACCTCATTTACAGCTAAGCTTCTGAAAGAATTGTACGATACTTGCTGTCCTCTAGAAAGCTGTGGTACATATACACAATGGAGTATTACTCAGCCGTTAACAAGAATTCATTTGAATCAGTTCTGATGAGATGGATGAAACTGGAGCTGATTATACAGAGCGAAGTAAGCCAGAAAGAAAAACACCAATACAGTATACTAACACATATATATGGAATTTAGGAAGATGACAATGACGACCCTGTATGCAAGACAGGAAAAAAGAAACAGATGTGTATAACGGACTTTTGGACTCAGAGGGAGAGGGAGAGGGTGGGATGATTTGGGAGAATGGCATTCTAACATGTATACTATCATGTAAGAATTGAATCGCCAGTCTATGTCTGACGCAGGATACAGCATGCTTGGGGCTGGTACATGGGGATGACCCAGAAAGATGTTATGGGGAGGGGAGGTGGGAGGGAGGTTCATGTTTGGGAACGCATGTAAGAATTAAAGATTTTAAAACTAAAAAAATAAAAAACTAAAAAAAATAATAATAAAAAATAAAATCCTTAATAGTAGGAAAAAAATAAAATATCAACCTCCAAAAGGAGTTTACTGATTAGATCCTCCCAAATCACCACACTCTGGATTTTTACAGAAGTCTAGTAAGAGGGGTACACTTCTTTAAAGAATCTAAAAGGAATTTGGAGGGACCTGAACAGTGGATTGATTTGTTGTGTGTGTGTGTGTGTGTGTGTGTGTGTACACACTATTCTATCTAGAACATTCCCTTCACTGGTTTTTGGATTTCAAAGTTTTACCCAAATATAAGACACTACTCCTAAAAATGCCTAGAGAGATGTAACAGGAAGTGATGCATGTACCAGTTTCCTCAGATGGACAGAACCTGGCTCATTCTTCTAAACCACAGTGAGGCACTTGGGGGTAGGAGGTTTGAGGAATGACACAGGAATGAAGAGACCAAATAAGCCACAGAATTGTAAAGCAGGAAAACTGCATTTTCAAATGCAAATTTCCCACAATGCTCGTCATTGTTCGTCTTAATAACGAATGACAATATCTCACAAACCATGAGCTCTAGACCAAGATTGTGGTAAAATAATGAAATCCTAGAAGGGTGTATTTCCCATCAAAAATCAATCTGTTCTCCTGCTGGAGCTACAGTAAGCAAATGCACAATAACGTGAAGTTGTAACACATTATGAAAACCTGCCAGGGTCAGAGCAGCTCAGTATGTGTTTTTAGACGTAATACTACCCACTTAAACATATACGTTAAAGGTTTGATGGATTTTTTTGGAAGTGGGAATTTTTGTGTGGATGCCAACATATCAAGGTATTGCTGATAGAAATATAAACTAGTCACACAACATTTCACTTATGTTAACACCTGAAAAAACTTTTTTTTTTCCCCTTAAAAAATAGAATGGCATTCTGGCACTTAAGGGTGCTTGGGATTCATCACTCTGTTCTGACAAGGAAAAGGCTGAACAAACTGAAAATACTTTTAAAAAGATCTTAGATCCACCAGAGAAGTGAGGTCACAGAGAAAACCACTATCCCTTTAATTTGGAGAAACTGCTGAATAAGAGAATTCCAACTAATCAGACCAGAAACTCCTAAGCAGAAATCTCCACAGGAACCAGTACCATGGCAGGAAAAACTAAACTGTAATTGAGGAATTGTTTGTTGGAACTTGGAGTGGACAATTCTGTGTCAACTTCAAAACAAAGTACCTTACCAGACTAGCTCAATGAGTTTACTCAGGAGTAGTTGAAGGAACTGCAATTCAGAAGATGCAAGCTCTTGCTGACCACAAGCTCTGCTTTTATAGGGAAAATAGGGCTTTGGGTGGTGGTGTCTTCTCATAGGCTGAGCTGCAGTTTTTCCATTGGCTGGGCTTGTTGCTAGGCAACAAGAATTAGTCCTTCCTCTTGCTTCCTCTCTGAGATGCAAGTAGTCTCTCTTATTTAGGATAATTGACAATGGCTGGGAGGGTGTAAGAACTCCCCACACAGGCCTTCCCAACTCTAATTTTAGCTGAAGTTTCCTTTTTTTTTTTTTTTTAATACACTGGAAAGTTACAAATTCCACGGAGCTGGGTGGCTAGTCTTAGGGTCGCCCCCCGCCTTTGTGAATTTTACCTTGACCAGGTTCTTACAGTGAGTAGAGATTAAAAAATCACCTCCTGCTCTCTGCAAAGGTGGGGGTGTTGGTGTAGGGGAGGCGGGGGAGGTGGCTTAGGACTTCTTTGAAACATGTTGCTCAGTTCTTTACAAGGCCTGCCTTCAGGAGAAACTGCTTTACCAGAGCCTAACCTACCAGAGGGAAGGGCCATGTTCTACTTCGGCCAGCTCTAGGCACCTACATTGTCGTTGTTGTTTAGTCGCTAAGTTCAGTCTGACTCTTTTGCATCCCCATGGACCATAGCCCACCAGGCTCCTCTGTCCGTGGGATTTTCCAGGCAAGAATACTGGAGTGGGTTGCTGTTTCCTTCTCCAGGGGATCTTCCCAACCCAGGGGTCGAACCCATGCTTCCTGCCTCAGTGGATTCTTTACCACTGAGTCGGCAGGAAAACTTGAGGTATTTACATGAGGAGGGTAAATACCGAACTCCAGGCACCCTAGTTATTCCATCCACCTGGGGTGGAGAAGGGGACGCTGAGAAGCACTTGTGATATTCACAGTTCAGAAGCCCAGGCTCAAAACAGACTGAGAACTCATCACAGGACTACAGAACGTTCTCTCCCCCCACCACCTCACTGCCACCTTACTAAGGATCTGTTTACTGCAAGTTCCATCTACCCAGTACATCATGTCCAGCTATCAAGGAAAAATTATAAGACATACTAAGAGGCAAAAAAAAAAAAGCACAGTTGGAAGAGACAGAGCAAGCATCAGAATCAGATATAGTAAGGATGCTGGAATGATTAATATGCTAAGGATTCTAACAGATCAAGTATATAGCACACAAGAACATATGTGCATTATAAGTTGAGAGACAAATTCTAAGAAAGAAATAGAAAAAAAATTCTAGAGTTCAAAAATAGTGTAACAGAAATGAAGAATGCTTTTGATGGGCTCATTAATCCAGTAGACACAGGTGAAGAAAATTTCTGACCTTGAGGGTATAGAAGCTTTGAAAGTTGATAGACACTTAAAAAATAGAAAATAAAGAGGATAAAACTAAAATAGAGCAGAATGTCTAAGAACTGTGAGGCAAATACAGGAAGTATAAAAAATACCTAATGGAATACCAGAAGGAAAAGAAAGAAACAAACAAAAATATTTGAAGCAATAATGGCTGAGAATTTCCTCCAGGTTAATGTCGGACACCGGACTATAGATACAGGAAGTTCACAGAAAACCAAGGAAGACTAAAACAAATCACAAACAAAACTACACCTTGGCATATTGTATTCACATTGCAGAAAAATAAAGATAAACTTTTAAAAATCTTGAAAGAAGCCAGAGAGAAAAAATGCATTTTACATATAGAGGATAAAAGATAAGAATCTTACCTAATGTCTCTGAAACCTTGCAAGCAAGAGAGGGAAGTGAAGTGTTTAATGTGTTGAGAAAACAAAATCACCAATTCTGCACCTTGCAAAATTATCCTTCAAAACTGAAGAAGACATAAAGACTTTCTCAGATACAAAAATGAAGGGAATTTTTTTCTGGTAGACCTGCCTTGTGAGAAAAGTTCTTCAGAGTGGAGGAAAACAATGTAAGTCAAACAGATCTACATACAGAAAGGAAGAGCATTAAAGATGGAATAAGTGAAGATAAAGTAAAGCTTTTATTCTTATTCTTAATTGATTTAACCGATTTAAAAAATATAATAGGAACCATGTATGTGTGTATATATATATATATATCTTTGCAGATAGCATAGGAAAATATATAGAAAATATTTGTATGGTGATAACTTTTAGATACAGCATCAAAGGTTCAATTGACAAGCTGGCCATCATTAAAATTTAAAACTTCTACTCTGTGAAAACCACTGTCAAGTGAATGACAAGCCAAACAGGGAGAAAATATTTGCAAGACACATTTGATAAAGGACTGTTATCCAAAAATATACAAAGAACTCTAAAACTCATCAATAAGAAAATGAACAAGTTGATTTAAAAATGAGCAAAAGATCTGATCAGATACCTCACCAAACACACACATACACACACACACACACACAGATGGGAAATAAGTTTATAAAAAGATTCTCTCCATCACATTTTATAATAGAATTGAAAATTAATAATGAGATACTACTACACAGTTTTTAGAAAGACCAAAATCTGGAACACTGACAACACCAAATGCTGGTGAGGATGCAGAACAAGAGGAACTCCCCATTCATTACTGGTGGTTATGCAAGGTGGTACAGTTACTTTGAAAGACAATTTGGCAGTTTCCTACAGACTAAATGTACTCTTACCATACGCTCCTTAGTATTTATGTAAAGGAGTTATGTCCACACAAACACCTGCACACAGATCATTCATAATTGCCTAAATTATAAGCAAAATGTCCTTTAGCAGGTCAGTGAATAAACAAACTGTGGTACCTCCAGACGATAGAATATTTTGTTGTTCAGTTGCTAAAGTTATGTCTGACTTATGGCCTGGAGCTCACCAGGCTCCGCTGTCCATGGGCTTTTTGCAGGCAAGAACACTGGAGTAGGTTGTCATTTTCTTCTCCAGCAGATCTTCCCATACTAGGGATCCAACTGGTGTCTCCTGCATTGGCAGGCAGATTCTTTACCACTGAGCCACCAAGAAAACCCAATCAAATATTAGTCAGTGAGCTATCAAGACATGAAAAGACACAAAGGGAACTTATAATACTAAATGAAAGAAGCCAGTCTGAAAAGACCACATATTGTATGGTTCAAACTGGAAATTATAATACTATAGATATCATAAAAGGATCAAAAGGTGCCAGAAGTTAAGGGGGAGGAAGTGATGAATAGGTGTTTCACGGAAGATTTTTAAAGGCAATGACAGTATTCTTTATGATATATAATTATAGATAAGTGTGATACTTTTATCCAAGCCTATAGAAAGTACAACACCAAGAGTGAACCCTAATATAAACTACAGACTTTGGGTGATAATGATGTGTCAGTGTAGGTTCACTGATTATAAATAATGTATCATTTTCCTATGGGATTTGTGGTGGAGGCTGTATGTGGGCAGTGGTGTACAGGGAATCTCTGTTTTCCACTGAGCTTTGTCATGAATCTAAAACTTCTCTAAAAAATAGCCTACTAAAAATAAAGTTAAACTTTAAAAAGTAAAATAATGTAAAATAAAATAAACAGCTCTCAGCTTTGACAGATGAGCATTTCCAGTTGCTGTGTTTAGCATATTTTCTAAATGACAGTTTTACCCACCAGCAACTTCAGTGTTCTTTTGGAATCCTAAATTCAAAAGCTCATTTTAGCAAATGATATTAAAGCAATTCCCATGTGACAGCAAGCATATAAAATTTCAACTCTCTTAAGCACAGAGGCCTGGTAATTACTAAGGAATGTTTTATCAGATGTAAAACTCTTCATTGTGTAATAAAGTCAGTAGTGGCTTTAATAACACATTGAAGTTACAAAGCACTTTTCATGGTCATCAGAAATTCCCTTTAGTACTGCCCATTGCATCTCATGTCAGAATTATACTCAGGCACATTTCTGACATATAATAAATGCTATATTTCCATTAAAAAATGTGGAATGGACTACTGATACATACAATATGGATGAATCTCTAAGACAGTACTTTGAATGAAAGAAGCCAGATGCAAAGTATATATACTGGCAAGATTCCACTGAAGTTCCAGAACAGGCAAAACTAAGCTGTTAGAAATCAGAACAATGGTTGTTTAAGGGGGAATCGGATTGCCTGAAAGGTAAGGCAACTTTCCAGGGTGACAGAAACGTTCTACATCTTGACTACGTAGTTGGTTACACAGGGATATACAATTATTCAAATCTTCCCTCCTGACGCAAAAGAAGCTGTGAAAAAATTCCTTCCAAATGATTCCTGTAGAATGGGGCCCAGGGGCCCAGGTTGACTGCCCTTATTAATGTCCAGTGCTCACATCAAGGAAGTGGACGATTCAAGTGTGAGAAGGAGACTCCTAGTGTTCTAATCTCTCTGCAGCACGGATGGGCTTGTATCACTTTCATAATAAGCAATGCTTTTTGTAAAACAAGAAAGAGAGGGTTGGGGGAAATAAACCAAAGAGTAAGAGAGTAAAACATTCCTTTGACAGAAGGATACATCAGGAGTACAGAAGTAAGAACAATCAGTAGGGGAGCCATGCCAGAGATGGGGGAGGGGGCAGAGTCTGCCTGAGGGGGTGGAGTCTGCCTGAGGGGGGCAGAGTCTGCCTGAAGGAGTTGAGGCTGGAGTCTGCCTGAGGGGGGTGGAGTCTGCCTGAAGGGGGTGGAGTCTGCCTGAAGGGGGTGGAGTCTGCCTGGGAGGGGTGGAGTCTGCCTGGGAGGGGGCAGAGTCTGCTGAGGGGTGGAGTCTGTCTGAGTGTGGGGCCAGTAGGGGTAGGGGTGGGTAGGTGTTAGGTGACCTCTGCTCAGAAGAGCAGAGTGAAGTAGCCAATGTGTTCACAATTTACTTATCTGCAGGACTTGCTGCTACTGATGCTACTAGGTTGCTTCAGTCATGTCCGACTCTGTGTGACCCCACAGATGGCAGTCCACCAGGCTCCCCCATCCCTGGGATTCTCCAGGCTAGAACACTGGAGTGGGGTGCCATTTCCTTCTCCAATGCATGAAAGTGAAAAGTGAAAGAAGTTGCTCAGTCGTGTCCGACTCTTTGCGACCCCATGGACTGCAGCCCACCAGGCTCCTCCGCCCATGGGATTTTCCAGGAAAGAGTATTGGAGTGGGTTGCCATTGCCTTCCCCATTTCTGCAGGATTCACTTCAGTCATTCAGTCGAGTCCGAGTCTTTGCAACCCCATGGACTGCAGCACGCCAGGCCTGCCTGTCCATCACTAACTCCTGGAGTTCACTCAAACTCACGTTCATCGAGTTGTTGATGCCATCCAGCCATCTCATCCTCTGTCATCCCCTTCTCCTTCTGCCCCCAATCCGAGCATCAGAGTCTATTCCAATGAGTCAACTCTTTGCATGAGGTGGCCAAAGTACTGGAGCTTCAGCTTTAGCACCATTCCTTCCAAAGAACACCCAGGACTGATCTCCTTTAGAATGGACTGGGTGGATCTCCTTGAAGTCCAAGGGACTCTCAAGAGTCTTTTCCAACACCACAGTTCATAAGCATCAATTCTTCGGTGCTCAGCTTTCTTCACAGTCCAACTTTCACATCCATACATGACCACTGGAAAAACCATAGCCTTGACTAGACAGACCTTTGTTGGCAAAGTAATGTCTCTGCTTTTCAATATGCTATCTAGGTTGGTCATAACTTTCCTTCCAAGGAGAAAGTGTCTTTTAATTTCATGGCTGCAATCACCATCTGCAGTGATTTTGGAGCCCCCCAAAATAAAGTCTGACACTGTTTCCACTGTTTCCCTATCTATTTCCCATGAAGTGATGGGACCAGATGCCATGATCTTAGTTTTCTGAATGTTGAGCTTTAAGCCAACTTTTTCACTCTCCTCTTTCACTTTCATCAAGAGGCTTTTTAGTTCCTCTTCACTTTTTGCCATAAGGGTCATGTCATCTGCATCAGTTCAGTCTCTCAGTCGTGTCTGACTCTCTGCGACCCCATGAACTGCAGCACATCAGGCCTTCCTGTCCATCACCATCTCCTGGAGTTCACTCAAACTCATATCCATCGAGTCGGTGATGCCATCCAGCCATCTCATCTTCGGTCATCCCCTTTTCCTGTTGCCCCCAATCCCTCCCAGCATCACAGTCTTTTCCAATGAGTCAACTCCTGGCATGAGGTGGCCAAAGTACTGGAGTTTCAGCTTTAGCATCATTCCTTCCAAAGAACACCCAGAGCTGATCTCCTTTAGAATGGACTGTTTGTATCTCCTTTCAGTCCAAGCATATCTGAAGTTATTGGTATTTCTCCCAGAAATCTTGATTCTATCTTGTGCTTCCTCCAGCCCAGCATTTCTCATGATGTACTCTGCATAGAAGTTAAATAAGCAGGGTGACAATATACAGTCTTGACGTACTCCTTTTCCTGTTTGGAACCAGTCTATTGTTCCATGTCCAGTTCTAACTGTTGCTTCCTGACCTGCATACAGATTTCTCAAGAGGTAGGTCAGGTGGTCTGGTATTCCCATCTTTTTCAGAATTTTCCACAGTTTATTGTGATCCACACAGTCAAAGGCTTTGGCATAGTCAATATAGCAGAAATAGATGTTTTTATGGAACTCTCTTGCTTTTTTGATGATCCAGAGGATGTTGGCAATTTGATCTCTGGTTCCTCTGCCTTTTCTAAAACCAACTTGAACATCTGGAATTTCACGGTTCACATATTGCTGAAGCCTGGCTCGGAGAATTTTGAGCATTGCTTTACTAGCGTGAGATGAGTGCAGTTGTGCAAGATTAGAAACAAGTCAAGAACCAGGTGATCTTGACATGTTTCTTAAGCTTCATAGATGCTCCATTATGTCGGACTGTGATTATATCCTAAAGGATTAGTGAAGAAGAAGAAGTGAAGTGGTTCAGTTGTGCCCGACTCTTTGCGACCCCATGGACAGTAGCCTGCACCAAGCTCCTCCATCCATGGGATTTTCTAGGCAAGAGTACTGGAGTGGGTTGCCGTTTCCTTCTCCAGGGAATCTTCCTGACCCAGGGATCAAACTCAGGTCTCCCGCATTGTAAACAGATGCTTTACCGTCTGAACCACCATTAGTAACTAACCACAAAATTTAAAGAACCTGTGGGTTGCTCTTTCAGTTCAGTTCACTCGCTCAGTCATGTCCAACTCTTTGCGACCCCATGAATTGCAGTATGCCAGGCCTCCCTGTCCATCACCAACTCCCGGAGTTCACTCAGACTCATGTCCATTGAGTCGGTGATGCCATCCAGCCATCTCATCCTCTGTCGTCCCCTTCTCCTCCTGCCCTCAATCCCTCCCAGCATCAGAGTCTTTTCCAATGAGTCAACTCTTCGCGTGAGGTGGCCAAAGTATTGGAGTTTCAGCTTTAGCATCAGTCCTTCCAAAGAACACCCAGGACTGATCTCCTTTAGGATGGACTGGTTGGATCTCCTTGTAGTCCAAGGGACTCTCAAGAGTCTTCTCCAACACCACAGTTCAAAAGCATCAATTCTTTGGTGCTCAGCTTTCTTCACAGGTTGCTCTTTAGGGACAAGAAAAAAATAGGAACCATGGAGACCATGGCCTTCTTCTCAGCCAGACTCAGTGAGAGAGAAAGCACAGGAGAAAGGGGAAGTGGCAGTTTTGAGAAGAAAAGAAAAGAAGATGGTGGAATAAACCGTACGGGCTGAATTAAGAAAACAAGAGCATGGGAGGTCATGTGAGGGTGTGACAATCCACTCTCTGCTCATCTCTCCTCACACCCCACACCCCACAACCAAAAATAATAATGATTTATAAGTCACGCCCCCCCCCTCCAAAACCCTTGTATTCTTCTGTTCCTATTGGGGATGCTTTCTTTCTTTCTTTCTTTTTTGTTAGAGTGAATCGCTGGGTAGAAAACTATTCAAGTATTTTTCAGTCATCGAGGAGTCACCCTATCTTCAGAGACTTCTAGAAAATAAAAGAAAGAAGAAAGACATTCATGAGAGCACAGTGGTTTCATGGCCACTCTCATGACTGGTTTAATTTACTTCTCTTCAAGGGCAGGAGCTAGCCCTGTCTTAGAATTTATTTCTGCCTGGTCAGCTTCTCCCTGCATCCCAGCCAGTTCCTTCAGCACCTGTGTAACTTGTTTAAACTCAAGTTAAACCACATTCATATGCTTCCTAGGAAATATGAGTTTTTTGAAAGGTGTTTATTTTCTGTAACCTGGACTATCAGTGAGAAACTGAGTGTAGGCTACCCCTGGCTTGCTTTCTGGCACCACAGTATTTCTGCAATGTGATGCTTTTAGTTAACACTGAGCCCTAGCCATTGCCCCAGAGAAGGCAATGGCAACCCGCTCCAGTCCTCTTGCCTGGAAAATCCCGTGGAAGGAGGAGCCTGGAAGGCTGCAGTCCATGGGGTCCCTGAGGGTCGGACATGACTGAGCGACTTCCCTTTCACTTTTCACTTTCATGCATTGGAGAAGGAAATGGCAACCCACTCCAGTGTTCTTGCCTGGAGAATCCCAAGGACAGGGGAGCCTGGTGGGCTGCCATCTATGGGGTCTCACAGAGTCGGACATGACTGAAGCGACTTAGCAGCAGCAGCAGAGCCCCAGCAGGGCTATTCATAGGCTTCATAGCTCAGATTCTCTCTCTCTAGTATGTGAGCATATAAATATAAATATACGTGTGTGTGTGTGTATATATATATATATATAAACATATTCTATGTAACTGTAATATATGCATACCATACAGGCCATATATACTAGAATTATAAACACACTGTGCTAAGACTTCATCTTAGCTTTTATTATCCAGACTAAAAGGACCTGGCCAGCCTCTGCTTTGTGTTAAACATGAGTCATTTGGCTGCTTCCAGAGCGGTAGATACTGCACCAAGGTATGCAGACACCCACCTGGCCAGCTCCTGCAGGCTCAGACCCTCTTTCTGCAGAGACAGAATGACATACACCTTTGAGCTCAAACTATAATGTTATGCAAGATGGCACCTTCTATTTTTGTTTCTCTCGCAAAGTTTGGAGTAGCATGCTTGCCAAATGAGAACTCCCGCATCGCAAGTGTGTCAACTTGAGTATTTTATAATTAAAATTAAATACATATCTTCCTTACTTTCAAAGAATGCTATGGTTAGGGAAAGCAAAGTGTACCTGTCAGCATCCTGGCAGAAAAGACAATTTGCTAAGATGGTTTACACGCAGATATTTGATGAAGGGACCATGTACAGAGACATGGCAGGGTAGAAAGATAAGTGGAATACACTGGGACACTCTAGGGCCAAGGGGTGGAAGTCACATGACCACTGCCCAGAGCAAGAGAGCTGGAGACATAAAGTGGAGACTGCCCGGTGAACCCGCAGCCACGGCCAGAGTGGGGGATGGGGAGGAGAGGAGGGTGGGGAGTCAGGGGAGTGGGGGTGAGGCGGCGGCCATTGAGAAATATCCCAACTTCCTCTCCCCTTCCCATCCTGCAATTACCCCATATCTCCCCTTTCCTATCAGCCAGACCCAAACAGAGTCCAGGTAGCAGAGATGGGACTCTGGGGTGACCTTGCACAGAGCGAGACAGAGAAGGGAGGGCAAGGGGTGGACAGGAGGGGGACAGAACTGCCAACAAACAAGGGAACCGTGCTGGCATCAAACACAACCCTCACCATGGTTCTGGGTTATCACTTCTAAAGTGGTGATTACTGCAGACACAGCCCCAAAGATAGGGCAGCACACAGCAATGGCACAGAGCTCAGCTTGTGTCGGGGAAGGGGCCAGAACCAGTCAAGTATGGCTTGGTTATGAGCCACGGGTCCAGGAACCAAAGTGGACAGGTGGGAACTGGTGACTCTGGCTCATGCCAACATGCGCCCAGTTTAGGGAGTGGGGTGGGGTGCTTGTTGCTCAGTTAGGTAGCAAGCTGCTTTCTCAGAAAAGGAGTCCAAAGTTTCGGGACTGCAACCTTACCTGATTCCACAAGCTGATCACCCACAAGCTGATATTCACAGCCCACAAATCTGCAGGGGTCAGAGAGTCCCTTGAGGCCTGTGGCAATCAGGACCTTTATGTAATTAGCAAAACTATGGATCCATCAGGGCTTAACTACTCTGAAATATCCTTCAGAACCTGATGATTCTTTGAAAAGATCAATTAATTTTAATACCATATGTTACATTTACTCTTATTTTCAAATATTTTAAGTACACAATGACCTTCAAAATATATCTTCATATGTGTATGCATGTGCTTAAATATTTCATACATACATATGTTTGTGTGTGTGTATGTACATGAAGAGAAAGACAGAGCTTTTCCAATACCCTAGGGCTATTTTAACAGTGAGTGTCAATGAATTTAGCCAAATACCGTTCAAGGGCATCAAACTTTTGTCTGACATGTTCAAATCAGGAGTAGCAGCCTGTGTGGAAGAGAAAGACCATTTTCCAGGTTTCTCCTAAAGAAGAGGCACTCAGCCTTCATTTTAAATAAGTTCTGAAGGCTAATGTACCTGGCAGAACAGAAAGTAAAGTGAAAATATGCAAGGCATCTGCAAAGAGCAGTGAGTGAAGTGCTTGCTCAGTTTATTGCTTAAAAAATAAAAAGGTCCAGGAGTAAAGAGTATCTGGTGTTTAACAAGCGCTCCCCAAAGCTAGTCCCGTTAAGATACCTAGCCAAGGGAAGACTTTGCTACATTCATCACATTGTCCTCTCCAAGCCCTTGTCAAGACAAAACTGTCTCTCATGTGTCAAGTGGGATTTGTGGGAGTTAATCTGATTTTTCTTTCAGGACCAGGGATCATAGGACTTTCATGAAGGAAGTCTTTAGTACTTTACCAATATGCTCAATTTTCTGCCAGACACATGAAACGGCTGTTTGACATCAGCACTGCCTGTGATGCTCGGCTCTTTCTTGTATTGATTTATCTGCTAACCTTGATGAGGCAGTCTTAGATTGCAGATGGATTGTGTGCCACGAGAAAGCCGTTTTGCCAAGCGACAACTTGCATTTGTGATTGACAGCCACCTCGCACACACACTGCCTGGGATCTACAAAACCTCTTGAATCTCTTTCCAAGAAATAGCAATGTTTTCTTCCCTGCAGTCTTAATTTAGGAATTAGAGAAAATGGCACTGTAAAATAGCCAACTTCCTTATTTACTGTGACATTCACAAGCTGTCCCATTCTGTCTCCCAGTCCAGCAGGAAGTTTTTCCTAGATGTCAAGCACTGAGCTGGAGCCTCACAAATGGGAGAGAATTTCTAGCTTTGAAGAACTTGATGAAAGGGAACAAAAAACATGCATACATGCATGCCCACACACATGTACTTATGCACCATAGCAGGTAATGCCGGTCTTCCACCCACATTCCCTTGGTTCTCCCTAATTATCATCTATATCCTTGGAAGCCAGTCATGGCCAA
This sequence comes from Ovis canadensis, assembly GCF_042477335.2. Lineage (NCBI taxonomy): Eukaryota > Metazoa > Chordata > Mammalia > Artiodactyla > Bovidae > Ovis > Ovis canadensis. The sequence goes on along the minus strand of NC_091257.1, from coordinate 24,381,357 downwards.
GCACATCACTCTCTATTCATGCACCTAGGTCTCTCGGACTGAGGCTTCCTCTGGCCTCTGGAGTGGATGAGAGGTCAGCTCGAACAAGTCAATCGTATGGAAAGTTAATGCCCCTGGGAGCAGTTCTTACCCAGCGAGTGAGGGGAGTCACTGGACACATTCCCTGGTCTCCTAGGCCCTCAGAGGCATGAGTATGGACTATGATTCCCATGGTATCTCAGAAATCTCTGCACTGGTTTCTTAGGGCTACAAATTAACCATGAACTTGGTGGCCTAAAAGAATAGACATTTGTCATCTCAGTTCTCCAAGTCAGAGAAGCAACATAAATTTCATTTCACTAAGATCAGGGGTGGGCTGGATTGCACTCCTTCTCGAGGCTCTAGGACAATTCCGTTTTCTCACTTCCTTCCGCTTCTTCACTCTGCCTGCACACCGTGGCTCCTGGCCTGTCCCCCATGTCACTGTTACACTGTCCTTCCCTTCTTCTGCTTGTGATTTCACGTCACCTTCTCTAACTATGACCCTTCAGTCTTCTTCTTCAAAGGAACATTGTGAATATATTGGCCCCACCTGAATGATCCAGAATATTCTGCCAGCTCAATATGCTTAACTTAATATCAGTGAAACACATTTTGCCATGTAAGGTAATATATTTAAAGTTTCCTGGATTAGGATGTAGACTTCTTTGTGGGCTGTAATTCAGCCTACCACAGTCTCCAATAAAAATGAGCCCCACTTGCCCACAGTAGTAACCCATTAATTAATGCACCCTGCCCTGTCTCACTTTTCTATTCACCAACCAGTGCTTGTGGGATTACCTCTTTAAATTTCTTTAATCCAAATCCTTATTGCAAATTAGAAGACTCACTTGTGTTCATAAAGTGATTTTAGAATGTAAGAGGTATCCAAAGGCAGAATCTGATAAATACCCAAAGGAACTCACATACCATAAACATTCAGACAAAGTGTGATCAGTCCAACTTAATTCCAGAAAGCACCATAGAGAAGGAAGAATTGAAGTTAGACTTTAAAGAATGAGAGTACTGTTCACATCCTAGTGAGTAATTTGTGATTTCCCTTCCTTCCTTCTTAAAATAGCTGTATCAGAGCCAGTTTCTGACCAATGGGGAGAAATACCACCATCTTGAGATGAAGCACTCATCAAAACTCTCTCAAGTTCCCAAGTAGCAGCATATGACCCAGATTTTTCTAGTATCTGAAGACATACAATTTTATCTGCAGGACTCCAAGACTGGAGAAATACTTTGCAGGCAGATCTTGCTAATTTTCCTTCTCTTCTACTGAAATAGGATGCAGCAATACAATTGAATGACTATGTACTGGGGACTGAACACAGTGAAACACAATGCTGAGGGAGATACCAAAATAAGAATGTGACAACTATACTCTGTTCAAGAAGTTTATAAGCTTACTGGGGAAGCTAAACAGGTGGAAAACAATTCTGTACCTTTTTTTAAAAAAAGAAAGACTACATCAACATTATTTTGACATCACAGATGATGATACTAGGTGGAAAGAAAACACATCTATTGATGACTCTGAGAAGCCTGGTGATTTGGAAAACTCAGTATTTGTGAAGAAGGTTGAGGAATATTTTCACTCGTGCATTTTCATTTTCTTTTTGATTGTGCATGCAGAAGAGTGATATATCATAAAGGACTGTGTCTAAAATAAATACAAAGTGCTCTTTTGATAAGCGCATGTGCATGCTTGCATGCTAAGTCACTTCAGTCGTGCCTGACGCTTTGTGACTCTAAGGACTGTAGCCCACCAAGCTCCTCTGTCCACGGGTTTCTCCAGGCACGAATACTGGTGTGGGTTGCCATGCCCCCCTCCACGGGCTCTTTCTGACCCAGGGATCAAACCTATGTGTTTATGTCCTCTGCATTGGCAGGAGGGTTCTTTACCACTAGCACCACCCGGAAAGCCTCCTTTGATAAGTATAAAATACAAATTTTAAGGGGTTGTGACATAACATCATAGTTGAATGTTTCTAAAATTACAGGGACATCTTACAGTTGATAGCATTTTGGATCCCATAAAACAGCATTGCATAGTGCTAAATCAGTCCAAAATTTAGACATCACTTTATTGCAATTCTGTAGAAGATGTATTTGGTTACAAACATTTTGCTTAAGTCTCAAGACTGAGCAGTGTAAGTTTAATAGGAGAATAAAGGTGACCCTCTCTCCTTCTCTTCATCTTTTGCTCTCCTAAGCTTCCTTTATTTGAAACCTATTTGCCTTACAGAAGGCAGAAAATAGATCTTCTCTTTCATACAATTTTACAAGGTGTGCAGAGCCAGAAAAGTTAGAAAGTCAAGCTGGCCAAGAATTGTGGGATTAAAGGTTTTCTCTCACAAGACTTCTCAGCAGGTCCACAAGCCCTCCAGCAGCCATGGGGAGCTAATCTCCAAGGGTGACACAGATATCTGGATGGGAAACCCTTCCTCGAACTCTTTACAAATCATAACACATGTCAGTGGAAGCGGGTGGCAGGCGGCCAGGGGCCTTTGCACCACGAGATATACTGCTGCTGGGCGCGGCTGATGCCGGACGGAGAGACCTGCTGAGGAAACATATTTATGGCAGCAAATGCTGAGAAATGCAGCTCCCACCCCCTCTCTAGGCAGCATTAAATTTTTCCCCATCAGAATGAAGATTTCCCAAGCACTCTCATGCAATTCTCGTGGAAAAGAATTGGTCCCCACACTGCCTTCCTCTGCAGAAGAAAGTTTACCATACCGTTAATGCCAGTAGAAAAAGTTTCACCTGCATGACTTTCAAAGTATTTGGAGATCCACTTCTCATTAAAAATGAGAGAGGGGCGACTGGGGACTTGCAGGGGAGGGGGAATGTTCCAGTGAGAATGAGTGAGAGGTCATGTTGTCTCCTGGTATAGCCTTGGTTGCCTTAGGGTTGTGGGGGAGAGTGCAAGCATATGTCTACTCCCAGCAGGACCTCCAAGTAAGACTGTGCTGAGTCGAGATGTAGATCAGAATGAAATCCAGCCTAGGTCAGCTGCCAACATTTATGCTCAGGTTCAAAGGTGACTGTCTCCCCATCATCCCAGACCATTCCCACCATCTCCAACTACCCCCACCATCTCCCACCTTCCCCACCAGCCCCCACCATCCCCACCATCTACCCCCCCCCCATCCCCATCATCCACAACAAAAGACTGGTTTTTCTTGTTCCAAAACACCTAAACTACCAAGCCTTTCAGCTATGGGATCACCTCTGTCCAGAAAGGATTGCCTTTTCTGACTTATACTAAGTAATTGTGTAGGATGGTAGTTGTCCTACAAATCAGAGAGGCGTCCTTGTTTGTTTGTTTACCTACACCTGTGCTCCCATGAGAAGCAGTTAGTTACTGATATTGATGGGAATACGTTAGGCAAGCTGAAGCAGGGAAAAGAAAAGAGCTGAGAACCTGTGTAGTTGATACTGGGGGAATGCCTCTACTGTAAGAAGACAGAGGGTGTTTTCCATTCTAGTCCTTCTTGCCCATGCTAGCCCAACTCAGACATCAAGAATAGGCAGGGAGGGGAGTCAAGACAACATCAAGCCTGATTCATTAAGTGAAATGTTTACCCTGAGGAATAATAAAAACACACCCACACAAAATCAATGAACAACAGCAAATCTATTATAGAAGGAATAAACAAACAATTTGGAAAGCCAAAAGCATAAAATCAGCAGTGAACTTGATAATTATAAAAGACTGATGATAAAATGTCAATATGCATATCCAATACCTATGAACTCTAAGTGATTCACCATGTTAAGACATTTAATTGCCTTATTTCATTTAATTTCTCCCAATTTCAGATGAAATCGGTTTAATTCTTAAATCCATTTAGAAACAAGCAAACATGGTTCACAAGAGCATATATTTTGCCCTGAATTCATGGAGTCAGTAGGTGTTTCAGGTAGGATCAGATCTAGGCAGTTTGAACACTAAAGCCATGTTCGATAATGTGTGCACACATTTCTATCGTAGACACCAAAACAGAAGATCACAAGATAATTTGCTTCCTTTAACTGAGACAAAACTGGCCATTTAAACCTTTGGGGATCATGCTACTTAAAAAAAGATGCAACTCTAATCAATAAACCCAAGTGGGCATCACTTATGGAGGGAAAACCAACTGGAAATGGAGAAAGGAGATAGCTCAGGGGACATTTAAAAGCTAGATGTGTTCATGTCAGTAGAGATTGAAAGCTGAGGGAATCGACAAAGTCACTGTAGCACAACCAGCAGCTATTATGTTTTGAAAATGCAAGCACAGGCAGAATTCCCTCAAACTTGGGAAACAGTAAATGTAAGGCTCAACTCAGAAAATAGGACCGAGGATGGCTGTGGTCACTACAAACAGTTGAAATGCAATTTTAGAATGACGGTTTCTACTGTCTTGAGGGGATGTTTTCAAGCAAAAGTCACTCCATGATAGATGATAAATGAGTCAGGCTTTTACCCAGCCTAATTTTAGCCTTCTCTGGCTCCTGGTGGACAGATTTTAAAACCGGTGGACGAAACTGGTGGCAGGGTTTTGCCTCCTAAAATTCTAGCCCTTTCACTGTGCAAACATTTCCTGGATGCCTACTACATGCCATGGTTTGTGCTCTTTCACATCTTATACTCTACTCGGAGAGAGCATTTCATTCAATAAATGTCTCCTGAACAGCAACTCCAAGTCAAACGCAGTATCAGGAGCTGTGCCATACATTGTTTTCTATCTTCCCAATACACCTGAAGGTCAAGACTTGTTATTCTTATTGTGTAGATGAATAAAATGAAGTTAAGGGCTTCACCAGGGCTTCCCTGGGGGCCCAGCAATAAAGAGTCTGCCTGCAATGTGGGAGACCCGGGTTCAATCCCTGGGTTGGGAGGATCCCCTGGAGAAGGAAATGGCAACCTACTCCAGTATTCTTGCCTAAAAAACCCATAGAAGAAGAGCCTGGTGGGTCACAGTTCATGGGGTCTCAAAGAATCACACACAACTGAGCAACTAACAACAACAACAAAAAGTCCAGAGACATTGAGTAACAAGCTTAAGACTGCCCAGCTGAGAAGAATAGAGCTGATCAGCCTAGGCAGACTGGACTTGAAAGTCAATATTCTTGCTATTCTTTTCTATTACGGGTAAGATAATAAGAGGTCTGAGAAGATGTTTTAGGAATTTAGGGGCAAAAATCTTTACCAGTTTGGGAATGAATGGCAGAGAAAGTAGATCATGGAAACTTTCTGGAAGAAATGTATTTATCATAAACCTTATCAGATAATGGGGTTTAAATAAGAAATGGAGAGCAGGATTCTGCAGAGGTGATGTGAGCAAAGGCAAAGGGACCAAAAATGGACTTCACTGTAGGAAGTCTAGTTAAGGGAAGGAAAACTGGGCCATAAGGTAAGAAACAAGTTAATAAAAGAGGATATTGGAATAATTGGGGATAGAATACACTCGGGTGATGGCAGAAGGGGAAAAGGAGGGAAATATTCCATAGCCATTGGTCATGAATGGATGTGAGAGTTGGACTATGAAGAAAGCTGAGTGCCGAACAATTGATGCTTTTGAACTGTGATATTGGAGAAGACTCTTGGACTGCAAGGAGATCCAACCAGTCCATTCTACAGGAGATCAGTCCTGGGTGTTCTTTGGAAGGACTGATGCTAAAGCTGAAACTCCAATACTTTGGCCACCTCATGTGAAGAGTTGACTCATTGGAATAGACTCTGATGCTGGGAGGGATTAGGGGCAGGAGGAGAAGGGGATGACAGAGGATGAGATGGCTGGATGGCATCACCGACTCGATGGACATGGGTTTGGGTGGATTCCAGGAGTTGGTGATGGACAGGGAGACCTGGCATGCTGCCATTCATGGGGTCACAAAGCGTTGGACACTGAAGCGTTCACGAGCGACTGAACTGAACTGAACTGATGGAGATAAAAATGACTTAAAAATAGTTGACAGCTAATTACCGGTGGAAACGAGGAAAGAAATGGTGAAAAGTAACTTAAACCTTTGGGTAGTGCAGTTGCCATAAATGAAAGAAAAAAAGAAAAGACAAAGGAAAATAAGATGATGGACATAAGGTTAGACAAAAAGAATGCAGACAACCTGTCTGTACCCCGTGGCCAGCACACGCCAGCTAAGAACACGCACCGGGGTCCCACCTCCCACAACCACAAGCCCGTCATTCTCTCTCACTTTCCACTTGTATTTCACAGCTCTCTTGCAAGCACTTTGACTCCAACCATATTCCAGTCCTCCGCTTGTGCCCTCTTGGTTCCAACTCCAATGCCTTTCCCAGTCCTGTACCAGCCTCTTCCTTCCTTTCTATGAAGGGCTTCCACCCTCATTCCAGATTAACTTCAGTGCCCACTTCCTGCACTGAGCCCAGCTCTATGTCAACTAACAGACTTTAATATCAATTCTTTTCTTGTACATATTGTATATGTCTTCCAACTAGTGGTGATCTCTTTTAGGGTCAGGACTGCCTTCTTGTTCTTTTTTCCTCTCTCACAGAATGTATACCAATGTTAAGTACATAGTCGTCAATAACTTATAGTAAACAATTGGCTTTGGAATTCATTTCTTTACTTCCTAAATATGCTTCTATATTCCAGACAGCTCCATAAAAATGAAATACACTAGCTAGGAATGTGGTTCAAAAGTACCTTTCCCACCTTCAGAGGCCTTTCAAAATACCTGAAATTCCTTTAATAGCAAAGCATGAAGAAGGGTGTAATAAAATTACACAATCTGGGATAGGGTTTTTCCTTTGGTATTTAGTAGAGTTATTAGGAGGGTGAAAAAGTTGGCTTAAAGTTCAACATTCAGAAAACAAAGATCATGGCATCTGGTCCCACCACTTCATGGGAAATAGATGGGGAAACAGTGGAAACAGTGTCAGACTTTATTTTTTGGGGCTCCAAAATCACTGCAGATGGTGATTGCAGCCATGAAATTAAAAGACACTTACTCCTTGGAAGAAAAGTTATGACCAACCTAGATAGTGTATTTAAAAGCAGAAACATTACTTTGCCGACTAAGGTCTGTCTAGTCAAGGCTATGGTTTTTCCAGTGGTCGTGTATGGATATGAGGGTTGGACTCTGAAGAAGGCTGAGCACTGAAGAATTGATGCTTTTGAACTGTGGCGTTGGAGAAGACTCTTGAGAGTCCCTTGGACTGCAAGGAGATCCAACCAGTCCATTCTGAAGGACATCAGCCCTGGGATTTCTTTGGAAGGAATGATGCTGAAGCTGAAACTCCAGTACTTTGGCCTTCTCATGTGAAGAGTTGACTCATTGGAAAAGACTCTGATGCTGGGAGGGATTGGGGGCTGAAGGAGAAGGGGACGACAGAGAATGAGATGGCTGGATGGTATCACTGACTCGATGGATGTAGGTCTGAGTGAACTCCGGGAGTTGGTGATGGACAGGGAGGCCTGGCATGCTGCAATTCATGGGGTCGCAAGGAGCTGGACACGACTGAGCGACTGAACTGAACTGAACTGATTCAACATAAACAACGTAATTCATAAAAAACAACTTGATGTTATGGAGCACTGACGTGCTCTCATCTGCAGGTGGAAAAATTCAAAACACTACTAGGTAAAAAGTAAACTGAAAAGTATTCTGTCATGAAAGTTTTTTGTCATTTGCAACTTGTAGCATGATAAGCCTTTTGATTCACTGCTAGAAATTGTATGCATGTCTTATAGGATAACCATTGATCACTATTTTGTTACATATTGATGTGTGTGTATATACACATCCCAGTTTCCTTGGTGGCTTGAGCTTCCCTGATAACTCAGTTGGTAAGGAATCCGCCTGCAATGCAGGAGACCCCAGTTTGATCCCTGGGTCGGGCAGATCCGCTGGAGAAGGAATAGGCTACCCACTCCAGTATTCTTGGGCTTCCCTTGTGGCTCAGTTGGTAAAGAATCCATCTGCAATGCAGGAGACCTGGGTTCAATCCCTGGGTTGGGAAGATCCCCTGGAGAAGGGAAAGGCTCCCCACTCCAGTATTCTGGCCTGGAGAATTTCATGGACTATATAGTCCATGGGGTCACAAAAGTCGGACACGACTGAGCGACTTTCACTTCACTCTGCTTTCTTGGTGGCTCAGTGGTAAAGAATCTGCCTGCCAATGAATGAGACACAGGTTCGATCTCTGATCCAGGAAGATTTCCTGGAGGAGAAAATGGCAACCCACTCTAGTATTCTTGCCTAGAAATCCTCATGGATAGAGGATCCTGGCAGGTGAGAGTGAATGGAGTCATAAAGAGGTAGAGATGACTTAGAGATTGAAAAACAGCAATAATGTATACATCCTCTGTGTCTATATATGGATTTAAAAATAAAAAGGCATGCTGCTTGGCCTGACTAAAAAAAGAGTACCTAAAATTCCACTATTATGGGCTCTTCCTCCAGGCCATACACACTCTTCCATCTTTCATCATTTCTAACGTTTTATCCTAATAGCAGATGATGCTTTGCATGGCAGTTGGGATACCTGACAGAGAGGAAGACAGTCACAGTTAAGTGAGAACAAAGACCATGGCCTTTTACATGGGATGTGTACCTGGGGAGCAGGAATGCAAGAAAAGCCGTGGACAGGTGAAAACGAGGAGGAGGCCAAGTTTGTGGAATCTATCATTTTGAACAGCGACGGGCCCTCGTGATCAGGTGACCCACCCTGCTCTGTGACTGCACAGCCCTGAGCCTCTCCCTTCATGTCTACAGGCTGTGTTTTTGGAGCCCACCTGCTTTCATAGATTATGCCATAATACATCCTAAGTAATTTGAAGCAAGGCACAAATCACTAGTCAACCGTGAAATCATCATAGCGCTCAGAATGGAACGACATTGGGATATTGGTTTCATTTGTAGTTAAGATGCCAACAAGGCTAAACACCAATTTCTTCCCACTGATTTAAATCAATAGCTTCTCTCTCTCCCCTTTTAATTGAATGAAAGCATGAGGAAAATATTCTGTTAACATCTTCAATACTCCCTTAGTCCAGGCACTTTCTAAGCGAGTCCTGTACCCAGTTTTTAAGTTGATGTGGATCATGCAATTATATTCAGAACTTTGGTCATTATTACTTATTCAAATTCAATGCAGTGTCAGAAGTATTCATTACCTACAAAAGGCATTTATATTCAAGTGAAAGGAAAACATAAAAAGGTCGATCCAAAAGTAAAAAAAAAAAGAGAGAGAGAGAAATGGGGTTCTGCTTACTGACATAAAGCCAACTAATTGGCATCTGAGTAGATGCTTAGAAATCAGGTTGTCATTTCTGAACACTTCTTGAATAGCAGCCTAAGATCCTGGCATCACAGGAAGCTCTAATACCACGATGAGAATTTTTCACAAATCAGTATGCATTCAGCCCTTCTCATAGGAGAGCTCCTCACTTGCCACTGTACGTTCAGGAAGGAGCGGAGAGCCTGGCACTTAGCAGGAGAAAATAAATATTTGTAGAAAGAATGAACAGAATTCCACCTCCTGCATTTTTGACCATGACTACAGCAGTTCAAATCAATAAATATTTGATTTATTATTCTGCTGCAAAATTCATTAACCACATGGCTGCACATTCTTAAAAGATCACACCTTGCCAGTCTTCTCTCAATAAGGTAGGAAAGGAAGGAGATTTGGAAAAAGAGAGCAAGCTAATTAATCTCTGTGAACCCCAGCTTCTTCATCTGTAAAATGGGGATAATAACATTTCCCATGGGGCTTCCCAGGTGGTGCTAGTGATAAAGATGAGCCTGTCAATGCAGGAGACACAAGTTTGATACCTGGGTCAGGAAGATCTCCTGGAGGAGGGCACAGCAACCCACTCTGCTATTCTTGCCTGGAGAATCCCATGTACAGAGGAGCCTGGTGAGCTTGCATGGAGTCAGACACGACTGAAGTGACTTAGCATAACTCAAAAACATTTCCCCCAGACAGGCAGTAAAGATGAACAGACCATGTATGCGATGCACATGTCCTGGTTTGCCTCCACCAGAACCAGACCTTGAATAAGGCAGTGACATGAATGGAGGACAACCCCAGAAACACGGTTAGGAAAGTGGAAAGATGGAAGAGCAGAAACCTGGTAAAGGGTGGCTATCAAACCAGCTACCACTGTGGGCATGTGGGCCACAATCGCAGTGGGGAACTTTGGGAAATGGTGTTGAGCATATACTTCAAAGTTATTTTATCCAGGGAGCAAAAGAGGTGGGGTATTTATCCACCAAACCCCATTACTCCTGGATTGCAGGTGGCTGGTATGTGTGTGATTTGATTCCTGGACATCCTGACCTGCCCTGGTCTTCAGCAGAGCACATTCCAGAAGTCAAAGGATGCTCTCAGAGAGAGACGCAGGTTCTGGTAGGAAGATGTCAGGCTGGCTGCATAGACACGGTGAGTGTGGAGAGGAGAAGGAAGGGCAGGCGGGGGCAGCATCTGCTGCAGAGCCTGACCTTGGACTTGGCACCAGGACGTGTCCAATAACCAACTGTCAATTATCATGACATCTGTAAAGACTTGCTGGGCCTCTAAGAAATGTTCCTTTTCAGAAGTAAACATTTAATTTCAATGTTTATAGTGTTCAGGGAGACCTTACAGTGTGCTAGAGCTTGTCTGCTCTAGCCATGAAATTGACATTATCAGGATTAAAATAATTAGGGACGGCTGCTTATAGGCTATCAAATATCAATGACGTTAATGTAAATCAAATTCATTTTATCCTTATAAAACAACCCCATTTTTCTCCTTTGTATTTTCCCAACCTCTTGTTTTTAAGCTTTTCATGGTAAGCATACCAGAGAAAATATTATCTTGAAATTCTTATGACTTAGAAGTCATAGAGAGGGGAAGGAACAACAAAGAAGGATAAGGATACTGGTGCCAATTGTATATCCATCAGTCAAATCACATTTTGAGGGGCTTAAAAATTTGGATGTTTTATTAGATGCTGAGTCAGTTCATAAATACGCCAGAGTTGATTGTAAGATCTAGGTGAATCACACACTGTGTATTCTTTTATCTGCCTTTGCCCTATACCAATAGCTGTCTCCAGGTAAAATTGCCAATATAGTGGCAGTTCTCAATGGACGAATAACTGAATTACCTAAATGTGCATAACCCCCTTCCAAAATAATTTGGAAGGCTCCCTAGTCAGTGTATCATAATAATGCCAGGTAATGTGCTTAAGTTGATGCAGGCATTCATGGTTATTGAATGAATGAATGACAGAATAAATCCATAAAGACAAAGACCTGTGTAGAATGACCAGATCTTCACTCTTCCTGACCAGTCAACTCTTGGATCAAATTTAAAGTAGCCGCTCCCCACCATCCCTACCCCCTCAATGTTACTACTCAAAAATTAATAGAGAAGAAGGTTGGATAACTCAAGGATCAGCCCAGTGTCCATCCCTTCTTCCCAAACTGTGGATGTGTCCTACAGTTTTCTCATGCCTCACCAGCCCAGAGAAGAATCTGAGACACTACTCTGACTGCTGATAGACCTCAGACAGTTCTGAGCAGGGTCTCCTCTCAGATAGCCCAGAGGAGTGCGCCTCCATCCATCCCTAAAGTTATCAGAGAAAACTCTACCTTTTCTGGAAAGCCTGTCTCAGGCTTGTCAAGCACTCATCTGAGAGCCCAGCCAGAACCTCAGTGAAGTCAAGTCACCTGAAAGCTCTTAACACAGACAGAAATATGGTCAACTCAGCACTCCCACCCTGCCTGCCTAGACTTTAGTGGAATATTTTAATATGTTCTATTTTCAAGTTAATAGTCAAAAGTAATTCATAAAACAAGATGTATTGTGGCAGTAAAAATATATTTTAAAAAATGTAATAATAGCATTTATACTTTATATGTAATAAAGAAATCTCATTCACTGAGGCAACACTCGTCTGTTATATTTATTTATGATCCTCGTTATGTAGAGTGAAAAGCAGTACTGTACCTTAAGGGAAAAAAAGGGGGGGGGGGAAGAGAGTATCAATAAAAGAAAAAAAACACAAAAACATACAAACTAGCTTTCAGTGGGGAATAGGCTGAGTCAGTGAATGAAATCAGGCCTCTCTCCATGGGGAGATGGTGGTGGCAGACCAGAGTGAGAGAGTGAGTGAGTGAGTGAGTGAATGAGTAGAAGTCGCTCAGTCGTGTCCGACTCTTTGAGACCCCATGGACCATACAGTCCATGGAGTTCAGTTCTAACCAGTGCTTATGGGGCATTTACCACCAGCCGTTTGCAGCAAGGCATTCGAGATACAGTGATGACGGAGACACAAACCCTGCCCTCACCCAGCCCAAGTGAAAAATATACTTTTCAAGAAGAACAATAATGAAGGTAAAAACAAAGCTTGCCTGGAGGCAGAGCAATCAGTTTTCAGGGATAGGAAAGGAAGTGATGTCTAAAGATGGGTTTTTGAGATCATAAGTAGCTAAATAGGTACAAAAGGAGCAGAGAGAGGGCAAGCACATCTTTTTTTCCCTCAAAAAAACAGAGCATTTATGATGAGTCCATAATTGCAAGGAAACCCCACTAAAATATTTTTTAAGTATGTAGTTATTTTAATTTTTTCCAACATGCTCAGAGAAGAATAAAGCTAAGGTAGAAGACTTTCCGAATAAACTAGAAGATTCCAGGCATGGTTAATATATAAATTATACATAGCACTGGAGTTTATTCCTTTCCTGAAAAATATTTCAAAAATCAGTAAAGAAGAAGGTTGAATAGTTCACATGGTAAGTGACTTATAATTAGAGAAATTCATTTAGATAAATAGAAGTATTGGGTTGAGGGACCAAAGCTATCTTTCACTTACTTTTCTCCATATCCCCACTTTTGTGCAAGTGGTCTCAGTGAATGACTCATCTTTCAAGAGAACAGCCAGTCAGAATAAACCAAGCACCAACAAGCCAGATGGGATGGCTGTGCCAACCAGTGATGGGTAGGGAAGGTCCCTCATCAAATGACTAAAATAAGAGAAGAAACTTCAATATTTAATTAGTATTGGAGAAAAACAGATGGTTTCCTCAAGTGGAGGGAGCAAGAACAGGGTGGTTCATCACAGGGTAAGTTTGGGATGAAAGACCCAATAAACTTCACTTGTTCTTAAATATATTTTGTAACACAGATTTTATCTTTTAGAGCAGTTTTAAGTAAATTTTAAAGTTAAGTTCTTAGTTTAAACCTTTGTTAGATATCTATTTTAGTGGCTATCTCCACTATCCTTTCCCAGGGTAAGCTGAGTCAAATGGTCCAGTCTGAGTCAAGGATGTCAAACATATGGCTCTTACACACCTAACCTGTCCCCCTTCCCTGGCAGACTTCACCAGTTGATAGACAGCACCTCTTTTGCTCTGAACTCATACTTGGACTTTCAGTACCTTTCCACACAGCCCTTCAGACAGCCATTCCTCTCCACTGGCACTGACATATGAGATGTAGGAGGCTGTCCATCCCTGAGCTTTCTGATTCATTGGTTATGAATTCCTAGGGGAATTTAGAGTTATTTAAAGAGTTTCATGAATTCATATTTATACTCTTGAGAGTCCCTTGGACAGATCAAACCAGTCAATTCTAAAGGAAATCAAACCTGAATATTCACTGGAAGGATTGATGCTGAAACTGAAGCTCCAATACTTTGGCCACCCACTGCAAAGAGGCCGACTCATTGGAAAAGACTCAGATGCTGGGAAAGATTGTAGGCAGGAGGAGAAGGGGGTGACAGAGGATGAGATGGCTGGATGGCATCACCAACTTAACGGACATGAGTTTGTGCAAACTCTGGGAGACAGTGAAAGACAGGGAAGCCTGGTGTGTTATAGCCCATGGGGTTGCAAAAAGTCAGATATAACTTAGCAACTGAACAATAACAACAAATGAATTCATTGTGTATCAAGACTGGCCTTTAGAATGAATAGTGTGCTTCATATATGTATATGTCACCACTTTACAAGTGTATCATCCATTGAAGTTATTAAAATGCAAATACTTTGAAAAACATTACAGGAGTCATAGCTTTCTTTTTAGCACTACAGAATAGAGACCTGTGAACTTTTCTTTGACCTTATTTAAAAAAAACCCTCTTACTGGATAAGTCTGGGAACCACTTGGCAGGTGCCATCAGTGTTTACCCTGTGCAAACTGTGCAAAGTGGTAGTGATGGTACCCTCAGGGCAGACATAAGTCTCTTTTGTACGAACACAAAACTATGGCACAAACATATTATAAATCATGACTCAATTCAGTCAGTAAATATTGTTCTTTTTTACTAAACTTGAAGTTGAACAAAAGTCAAGTAGCTTCCAAACCAACAAAGAGAGCAAAGCGTCAAGAAACAAAACTACCACTTGTATATTTAAAATGGTGCAGCTATAATATCTATTTCCCTCCTTAGCCAAATATCATAGTAATAGCAGTTTCCTTTACTACATTACAAAGGTTTGTTTTTTTTTAAGGAATTATAGAAGCAAGAGGTCATGGCATGCCTTGAAAAGTACATATGCTATACAAACGCAAAGGGTTCTCATCACTTCTGATTATTGATTATTTGCAACTGCCCTACAGTGAAAACTTCATTTTGAAATATGTTCATTAGGTGCACTTGATTTTTGGTGGTCTCTGCTTTTCCGGAAAACAAAGCCAACCCAGTAAGAATCTGCATTATTATTATATTTCCCAAAGGAACTCATAAAATATCTGAGACATGGACACTGTCCATACAAAAGTCATACTTCACATTTCACGAGCATTTTCTCCAATAATTTTCCAAGAGTAAATTTTTCACTTCCCAGAGATGGTTTCTTAGAGGAAATGCTTTGGGTCGTCCCAAAATTGGCAAGAAAGTAGCTCCATCTGGAAACTAGATTTCATGTAGTTCTTACAGACATATCATTTTCACCTAGCAGGATTCCGACAGAATTTGGGTACTGTCTGTGATTTTGATTTGTTCATAGAGTTAAAGAGAAAAAAAAAATGCCAGCAGTTGTTAGTATATTCAAGAAAATATGTAAATAAGGTTAGTTCAGTTCTAGAACAACAACAAAAAATATTTTTACATAGCAAGTTTACCCAACTACATTTGAACACTTAATGGATAAACAAAATATATACCAATTCAGGGGAAACCCTAAGGTTGCAGTTTAAAAGCTACCAAATTTTAGGATGGTTTGTGAGGCAGCAATAGTAACTAGACCAGTTTGTTTTACGCAGTTTTGTTTTTAGGCTCTTACTGAGGCCAGATATAAGCACTGAGCTGTGCTGTACACAGTGGTGGAGGTTCACAAAACTAACAAGAAAAATAAGCAGCATTTCACTCATGTTTCGGATGATCATACTGTTTGTGTAAGGTAGATATTGTTATCCTTATATTAAAATAAAGCAAAATAATACAAATTCCATTGTATTAAAATAGAGCCAAAGGAGGGTTTAATAACTTGATTACAATAATCCAGCAAGTGTGTATAATGCTCTAAGGACTCAGCCTAAGGATTTCTAAGCCCTGGCTCCATGCTCATTAATGATATAGTGCTGTTTCTTGCCTTCCTAGGGAGGACAGTCCAGTAGAAAAGAGAAAATGTAACATATAACCTCATATTTAAGTAGAATATAGTTAATGTGTTAAGAAAATTCCAAACAAAAGATATTGGAAGAGCAGAGTGAATTTATTCCTGGCAGGGGTAGAAACAGACAACTTCAATCAAATACTTAGATAGTGATACTTTATCACATGCTTCTAATATAAATCTAATATAAACATTATACGAACATCCCTGGAATCCTTTTAAGTGCCACAAATCTTATACAAAATACAATATGGAAAAAATTAAAAGCATTTGTGATGAAGAAGAGTGAGGCTTCCTTGCCCATCTTCTCTGCATGTAGCCTTGATTCTCCATCGCATGTAGGTGAGTTGTTCTGGGACAGGCAGACTTCACTTTGAAAAGCACTGAGTTCATAGAAAAGATCACCAAGCATAGGCAAGTGTCAGGGAAGCTGTGGTGATTTGATAGAAATGGGGATGGGGTGCCCTGTCCCCCAGGGTCAAGAAAGGCAAACAGGAACCACCACAGTTATTGTAATAGAGAATGGAATAGCAGGGACTGGTCACATGGGTTTTGAAGGACTGCAAAGCTAACATGTGCAAAGCAGGAAGCAACTACCACTCTAAGCCCTAGGACAAAGGGAACCAGCCTTGATCACTGGGACTCAGAAGCCTGGAGGAGTGTCCCCAGCTTGGCAGAAACCCAGACTTTGAGGAATGGGCCCTGCTCAGGACCTCGGAGGAGCTGCCCTGGCTTCTGGGACCCAGATCTCTGAGGAGAGCATTGAAGGATGGCAGAATTCACCGTCTTGCAAAGTGCCACTTTGCCGTAAGGAGTACTTGGAGCTAGAGGCATTAAAAAAAAAAAAAAAAGATACAACAGAGCATTCTAATCTCCCCTTTTCCTTCTGAAGAGGAAATAAAAACACCCTTGTGAAACATGTTCTCCCTGTACTAGGAGAAAAGAAACATTTTTTGACAGGGAATCAAAGCTGAGAGAATCCAGTCCAAACAGGTGCTGTTAAAGCAATTCTTATCTTCCTCTAGCTTCCCTGTATATTTCGGTTACTTTTCTACACTTGACTCTCTTTGTTTGACCTGGAATGAAAGTATTTCAGTTTTGCCACTTCTCTGGTCCTGTATTTCCTTATGAGGGCTTCCATGTCACACAAAACTTACATAAATTTGATGTATTTTCTCCTGTTAATGTTAAGTGTTTAGTTGCTTAGTCGTGTTCGACTCTTTGTGACTCCATGAACTGTAGCCCATCAAGCTCCTCAGTCCATGGAATTCTCTAGACAAGAACACTGGAGTGGGTTGCCATTCTCTTCTCCAGGGGATCTTCCCAACCCAGGGATTGAACCCAGGTCTCCTGCATTGCAGGTGGATTCTTTACCATCTGAGCCACCAGGGAAACCTTATGTCAGTTTAATTTTCAGGTTCAGAGGAAAAGCCCTGAGACAGAAGAGGTAAAATTCTGTGTCCCTTCAGGATGCAACCTGCCAGCACTCCTGTTTCTCAGGAGAAGCCAGGACCTGGGTGGCTTCTGAGGTGCTGGGGTGGAAGCTGGAAGCAACTGCTTTGGCCAAGGTGAAGAGCCCTGTGGGGGTGTCAACAGGGATAGGAAGCAAACCAGAAGGAGCACAGATCCTGGAAACACTTGTGCCTGCACCCTTCTCCTGCCTTCTGGTCTTCTTTGCACACTCTGCTAGGAAGTTAGGCCCTCCAGATGGAGAGCAAACAAGCATCCATCTCGAACAGTCCATCGCAGAAGCAAAATTGAAAACAGCCCATCTAGTCAGGTATGGTTCCGTATTCCTAACACCAACCCAGCTAGGCCATTTTGCAAATTGCACTTTTCATCTGGGACTGGAGACTATTTTCTGTGAAGGCATTTGCAGCATAGCACCCTTGCAGCTTGGAGGCAGAAATGCCATTTCCAAAACTGCCCAATGTGCAAATCGCCACATGCACAATGACGCCTTGCCACAGCGACCCCTGGCCAAAAACAAATCATCAGACATCATCTGATGTAAGACTTGGTCATGTTGGAAGTGTGACAAGGTGAAGAAACATGAGGTGAGATATATCTTCATAACCAGGTAACACTCCTTAATGGCAGGGCTCATGAATTCTCCAGGCAAGCCTACCGGAGTCGGTTGCCGTGCGCTCCTCCAGGGCTCTTCCCAACTCAGGGATCAAACTTGAGTCTCCTGCATTTCCTGCAGTGCTTTACAGCTGAACCACTTAGAAAGCCCTACACATATGGAGGACAATATACACACTCACAACCAGCTTCTTGAATTGAAGGCTTTTTTTTTTTTTAATAAAGGAGAAGCAAAGCACAAAATGAATAATCCAGGAAGAGGTAATGCAAGCTACGCTTTAATATCTACATGACTATCAACATCACTATCTCTTGCTTTTGAGGTACACACAGTAATAGAATGGTGCACCTCATTCTAGCTTTTTTAAATTCTAATTTTTTAATTTATTATATTTTGGCCACACCATGGTATATGGGATCTTAGTTCCTTCACCAGCGATAGAACCCAGGCCCCCTGCAGTGGAAGTGTGGAGCTTTAACCACTCGACCTCCAAAGAAGTCTCAGGGGCACTCGATTTTAAGGCTGAGGAAACTGAGTCTCTTCAAAGTGGGTTTACTGATTCTAAGGGATATGCAAATTTCAGAAGCTAGAGTTAGATTACTTTGTAAAAACAGATGATCAAAATTCACATTCCCATCTGCATTACATGAGTCTTGGTTTCTCCATACCTTCACCGGCACTGGTTGTTATCAATCTTTTTTATGTTTTTTCTCTTGCAGTCAACTGCATAGGAAATAAAATGATATTTTATTTTGATTTTTTTTCCTGACAATTGAATATCCTTTTATATGCTTACTGGTTATTTATATTTCCTCTTTTATTACTCTTTATGACTTTGTCCATTTCTCTGTAAGGCTGTTTATATTTTTTTCTAAGAATTCTTTACATATTAAGGATTTTAACACTCTGATAGCCAAGAATTTGTCTTTTAGTCAAATTTAATGTCCATCCAAAATTCCCACCCACGTATTATACAAGTATTATCCTAAAATTTAATGTGATTATTTTCTTTTTTTAACTGTAGATTATTAATCCATGTGTACTTTGTTTTTCTGCTTTGGTGTGAGACAGACATTCCTCATGATTGATTACAGTTTTATCAACTTAGCTCATTAAATAAATTACTATTTTTATTATTTTTCCACTGAGCTAAAATGCGGCATTAAGCTCACATTAAGTTCCCAACTATACACAGGTACTTTTATGAACTTTGACTCAGTGGGGGGACTTTCTGATGTACTTAGACCATTTTATAACATTAATTAAAGGGAATCACAGAATAAGAAAGGATGTTATTTCTACTGAACTTCTCTCTGCAATTGTAGATTCATTTTGAAGTAGATAAAAACCCTAAGTTGGTGCCTTTGGTTTTGGGATTATGAAACACAGAGTAGATTTTTAATAATGAAACAACTAGAACAGACAATTAATGACAATAAACACTTCTTCACAATGGAAAGTGAAAGTCACTCAGTTGTGTCCAATTCTTTGCAACCCTATGGACTATAGAGTCCATGGAATTCTCTAGGCCAGAATACTGGAGTAGGTAGCCTTTCCCTTCTCCAGGGGATCTTCCCAACTCAGGAATCGAACCGGGATCTCCTGCATTGTAGGTAGATTTTTTACCAACTGAGCTGTCAGGGAAGCCCTCAGAATGGAAGGGGAACAATTAAATTGAGCATTAGACATTATCCAAAAGTTTTTGGGTTTGCTTGTAACACTGTGGGAAGTCATCCTCAAAACTGGAAATACACACACACACACACACACACACACACAAGTTCTTTGGGTGATAATTTTATAGCATTTGGGATAGTTCACAATGCAAGTGACACATAAACCAACTCAAATTCGCTTGAACAATGATATGCATATGTATAGATTCACATAATTAAAAAGTTCAAGAGTTATCCCACTTCAGAAATGGTTTAATCCAGTGATCCACATAATATTACCTAGACCTAAGCTGTCTCCATCTCTGGGATCTTCTTTCATCTATGTTGCAACCACTTTTGGGTCCAAATGGTAGTAGAATGCCTACAAGCAACTACAAATCTACTTTCTCACAGGTTTAATTTCATCAGAAATGACAACAGTGTCTCTTTATAGTAACTTCCCCAAACTGCCCATGTCTGCATAATCTCCGCAGCCAAAAGCGTAGACTCAACCTACTTCCCAGACCTCTGTTATATGCCTGTTTCTAGATGAGTCAGTATGACCGGTTCTAGGTTACAAACTACATCTCTGTGGCTGGAGATGAAATCCATGAGAACTATTTGGACTGAGGGTAGAGGTGTGACCTCAAAAGAAAAATTTAGTGTATTGCTATGTCTTATTTGAAGAAATAAAAAGGTAAAATACTGAGAAACTAAAATAAAAATATTAACCATATGCATCATCTCTGTATCCAACTAATCCCCTAATAATCTCAATATATACAGGATCCCAAGAGTGGAAAATTGTCTAGAAAAAGGTCAAGAAGCGACAAGGTTGCCTGAACTCTGAAGACTTCCTATTCCCCTTGCCCAGCTTCTTACACAGATCTGGAAGCTTGGCAAGCAGCTGGACTCCTTTAGGAAGATTAGAGGATGGGGACTGAAAGTGTCATAGATAATTATTAGATAATGATCAGGATGGTGAGCATTTAGTGTCACTGGGAAGATCAAGGAAATTTCTGTAAAGAGATAGTGTGTCAGGGGTAGTCAGGGAGGCTCCCATTAAAATATAGCATATGTTGAAAATCTGCTTCAGATGTTGAATATATGCAGCAGAGAGCATCTAGCCCCCTTCTTCTGCTCTAACCTTCCTCCAAATGAGCATCCATAGTACCTCAACACTGAAATGGGTGAGCAGAAGGGCTGTGCAGTAGATACAAGACACTCAGGCAGCAGAGACACTAATGAAAAATACATTGCAAGTAAGAGAGTTTATTTTCTACAAATCTGCCTCACTGGAGGAAAAAAGAAAAGTCAAGCTTCCCAGCTCTAAATATTGCCACTTTTTCTTTTCTTTTTTTTTTTTTGAAAGACTGTACCCTCAAGAAATGTTTCTTCTTTGATTTCAGGCCTACAAATTGCCTTCGGATACTATTTCATCTTCCATCCTTCCTATCAAGGAGGTCATGGCAGCCCTGGGAGCTTCCTGGAATGTCTAGATTTGGCTCTAAGCTGGAACTTCCAATTGCCCTTCAAAATTATGGGCAGGAAGACCTGGGATCACTGCCAAAGGACTTAGGACTCTGATGCTCACTCAGCACATTCCTCTGAGGGGCTGAAAGTGAAGGGTCAGGAGCAGGTGACAGGTCATCTCTCCTCACTGTCCCAAAACTACTCTCCTTCATTCTGGTCAAGATATATCAAGCCCGGAAGAATCCCTTGTACACAGTATGATGAGAACTCAGGAAGTAATTGTTGAACTCTGAATGAACGGACTATTAATATTAAATGAGTATTATCAGTGTCAATCTGGTGTTGCATTTAGTGGGCATCTATTGAATGAATGATGCATTTTTAAACAGCTCATCCCCTTTATCTCTCCTGAAGCATTTAGTGTTCATAAGTTTAGTGTCACTCTCTGATTCAATGCTAAACACTATGGAAGAACCTTGTCTTTAACAGGTATGCTCACCTAGGATATATCTCAGTTCCAAGTCCACATTTTCATCACTGATAATAACTTCTGGTTTATATCACAGCAGCTTCATGAAAGTCAAGTTACCTTCCCTAGAGAATGCAAACATCTTCCTGAGTCTGACCACAAAAAATGAGGCTAAGGTCTAATTATTACTGGGAACTTTCTTTTTTTAAAAAAAAAAAAAAAGAGGTCAGAGTACATTTCCTTTTTATGAGTTATTATATGATTTATCTCAATGCTGTGGTCATCCTTGATCCACAAGGGAATGGTTTCTGAAAAGATGTGGATTCATTATTATCCAAAATGTCTTTGGAAATGCTTAGAACAGTTTGAAACCAAGCTTTGTGTGGCAGGATTCAGCAGTTATAGCCCAACTTTTCTTATTCTAGTGGAAATAATCGGAAAAATGTAACTCAAGATTAAAGTTTAGGAAACAGAACTAAATACTGCCTACCATTTACTATGGAAGGGTTCTCTGTGAATCAAATATGGTACTGAGCACTTATGCATGTTTTTTCATTTAATGTGCAAAGCAGCTCTGTTAGGTTAATTTATATTTTCTACATTTTACAGAGGAGGGGAAACCACAGCCCATAGAGATAAAACAATTAGAGCAAGAGATAGTACGTAAATCCTAGTATGTGTGGGTGCTTAGTCGTGTCCAACTCTTTGCAACATCATGGACTGTAGCCCACCAGGCTCCTCTGTCCATGGAATTTTGCAAGCAAGAATACTGGATGGGGTTGCCATTTCCTACTCCAGGGGGTCTTCCCAATCCCGGGATTGAACTTGTATGTCTTTCATTTCATGTATTGGCAGGTGGATTTTTTACCACTGAGGCACCTGCGAAGCCCAAAACTCACTGTAAGCAACTTCAAAGGCCCAAATCATCACAGGACATTGGGCGCCTCCCAGGGACCTGACACTTATTAATATTGTGAAAAGTGTATCTACAAATGGCCAAATACCTTAGAGTATCAGCCATATGACAGGGAAAGGACAAAGGAGAGATTTCCACAGCCAAATACAGAAGAGCTTGGTAACATATCCTTTCCCCAACTTTAAAACCAAGTCATATTCTAGCTTGTGGTCATCATGGTTAGAACCAGAGTAATGCTCAGACAAAATGGCATTTCAAAGAAGTCAATGGGATTGTTTATTCTCCAATCATGCAAATCCAGTTACTTTGTACTTCAGAATAACTGAAATATTTCAGTTATTCTATCTCCATGTGACCCAGTTTCATCAAACAAACTTGTAGCATTCCAAGATTGCACCTGATTGTACATGTAGTTACCAGAAACAATAAGGGGATGATGGTCAACTTAACACAGCCAAGTTGGATGACAAAAAGTTTTACAGACTGGCTATATCTATCATTACAGAGTTGTGGCTTCTCAGAACAGAAACATGTCAGATGCAGAATAGTCAAGTCCAGAAATCCTTGTCAAACTGCACATCCTCTAATAACTTCAAAAGTAATAGAAAAATTAAACTGAGGATAAGAATTTCAGACTATATACGGTAAGTACACAACAATCACAATCATTTGAATTAATCCTTACATCTTGAATTAATCCTTACATCTAGCTTAGCAGATGTTCAAAAGTAAGCTATCTTTCAAAAAATTAAAAACGAATTTCAGTTCCCTTCAACAACTTCAGTCTTTGAGGGTGCCAGCCTGTCTGCCCAAGAACAGATAAAATGAAGTGATATGAAGTCAGTTGCCCACTGTAAAAAGCAAGCTGAAATAAAACTATAAAGCCTATGAAAGGGTAAGCAAATTTCACTTCCACCAGCTCAGTGGATCTCAGTCCTGGATAAACATTAGATTCTCCTAGGAGACTAAATAAATCCTGAAGCCCAGGTCACAGCCAAGGCCAATCACATCAGAATTTCCAGGGATAGGATACAGGCACTCGATTATCTCTTATAGTTTATTTAGTCACTTTCCTGGTGATTGCAAAAGGCAGCCAAGATTGAAAACTGCTGTGTTAGGGACAATGGGAGAAGAGGCCAAAATCAGATCTTCCTCTGGGGCTGCACTTCTGTAACTGGAAATGGGTTGCCATTTTCTTCTCCAGGGAATCTTCCCAATGCAAGGGTCGAACTTGCATCTCCTGCATTGGTGGGAGGTTTTGTTTTTTTTTTTTTTTTTTTTAAATAACATTAAGCCACCAGGGAAACTCTTAGTTTACCTACCAGATGCAAAAACTGTACACCTTACCTCAAGAAGCTTGTACTCTGTTACAGAATGTGATTCGTAACCACAAATAACTGATTACGACCACAAGTGAAGAGGGAAGTCACATTTGTGTTTCCAAGCAGCAAACCACTGTGGGGATACAAAGGAAAGACACACACCTGTGGTAGATGATCAACAGACTACTCAACCACATTCCTGGATGAGACAGTGTCTAGGGAAAGGTGTTCCCAGGGTAGGAACTGTGTAAGCAAAAACCAGAAGTGCAGAAGCAGAAGACACATTTTAGGAAGGGGCGGAGCCTGAGTGATGTCAGGAGAATTAGATCCGGTAGCTCAAGAGTATTTTCTGTCTCAGATGCCCAAGCAGTTCTGTGATTCCCAGTATTTGCCTCGAGGATTCCTGTTGCCTGGCAATTACTGTCAGACACTACAGTGATCACTTAACACACATCTTTCCCCAAAACGGAATTGTTGAAAGCACATTTTTGTAGAGACATCCTGCTGCAAAGAACCTGATGAGGTCAACAGAGCTATCCCTCAGGCCTGTCTAGGTCTTTATTAAGCTCATAAAAGAGAGATTTCACAAAGCAGAAAGCTCATTTTTAGTTTACAGATTTATGAAGGGAGCCTGTCTGACTGGTGAAAATGTCAATCAACTCCCGTCTTCAGAAATAAGCTGAAATGAGAGGGCAGTCAGCATCTACAAGGTTGTAACCCACCTTGGAAAACTGAGCAGAGGCTGCAGTGGAATGAAAACCTGACAATGAAAGTGAATCTGCAGTAAAAGCTTAAGTAATTAATTTATTCTTCAAAATATGCATCACATTTCACAACTATAATTTCACAGGCTGCCCTTTATAAAAAGATTTTGACAGGCCTGACAGTTATTTGCTCAAAGTCTTATGATATTTCCCAAGAAGAATTCTTAAATATAAACCCATCAGTATTTGGGGTAAAGATAGCTTTGTATGGTTTATAGTAGGTGCAGTTACCCAAGGGTATGTACATAAATCACACATCTGAAGGTTTCTCATGGTTTCATTTATCACTTGTTGAATGTTCTGGGTTGCTCAGATGCTAAGATACTTTTATTCCTGCCTCTGATTACCTATAACCAATTTAAAACAGTGACGACTCATTAATCAGTCTCTAAAATCACAGTACAAGCTGACACCGACTAGAATTTCCATTAAATCAGATGACAGAAGGGGGACCAATATGTATACTCATTATCCACATAATCACTGGTGTGAAAGCAGTGCTGAGTACTAATTTTCTATTAAATGGGCCCATTTGGTGACTGGTGAAATATTCCTCTACTACCAGGAAGCTAAATGGCTAAGAAAGTGCACAAGAAGAAAGCCCCTAAATACCATAAGGATGTCATCCTTGCTGTTTGTTAAGTGAGGACAATCTGAAGTCAGAATTCCTGGATTTAGTTACTGTTTTGACTGTGGTGGTCTCTGTATGAACTTGAGCCAGTGGTTCAGGTGATCTGAATTTCTTCGTCTGTAACAGTAAGAGCACTTATCCCACAGATTGTTCTGAGCATGAGATGGATTAAGATACACAGAGCAACTGACCCATTACCAGGCAGAAGGCACAAGGTAAATCCTTGGTAAGTAACCACCATCACTGTTAATAATCATTTTTTATCCATGAAAGATCACCACCACAGCTCAAAGTATTTCTATATAGGGATGGGGCCTTGGTTTGAAATGTTAGACTGCTTCCCAGGAAGTGGGAAAGATAAATCTTTAAAATATATATGATAAATATTTGTGTGTATGTACATATAACTACATATATGCATATATATGTGTGTTTGTGTGTGCATAGTATACTGTTAGGTGCTCAGCCATGTCTGACTCTTTGTGACCCCATGGACTGTAGCCCGCCAGGCTCCTCTGTCCATGGGATCCTCCAGGCAAGAATACTGGAGTGGGCTACCACTTCCTTTTCCAGGGGACCTTCCCAACCCAGGGATCAAACCCAGGTCTCCTGGGTCTCTTGCATTGCTGGAAGATTCTTTACTGTCTGAGTTACCAGGGAAGTCCCTTGTGTATATATGCATATACATGCAAATATGACTAATATATGTATAAACACCTACATACACAATCATGTCTGATGGACAGATAAGACTTAAAAGAGAGAGATCTTCATAACAATTCATCAATTTTCCGAAGTTAGAAACACTTAGAAAAATGTAGACATTCAACAAACAGTGGCATAGTGTGTGTGTGTGTGTGTGTGTGTGTGTGTGTGTGCCCGCACATGCATGTATGTGTTGAGGAAAAGAAAATATTAATAACACTTGTTAGGGAGAGAGGATGGAAAGAGCAGTGTTAGGGAAGGTTGTAAGGAAGGAAGAGAGAGTGATTTAGGCATCTCACCATTGAAAACTGACAAAGATGCTTACAACCTGCAGCTAAGAATGCTTTAAAAATGATTAAACTAATAATACTGTTCTTACTAAAGATACAGCTGAACAAACACCTGATAATTAAAGCACACAAAAATGATTAAAAGGCTTTGGCCATAACTGTTTGTCAAATGACAACTTCACCTAATGCTCATACCCTATACTGGCAATTGGCTAGGGACATGCCCTCCCAACTGCTCAACATTCTCCAGAAACCCAAAATTAATTGTCAAAGCAGAGCAATGGCCTTGTGCATAAAGCTGAGATTACGCAGGAGACACAGGTCAATGTTAGAAGAGCCAATGACTGTACATCTAACATCCAGCTTCTAGTACAACCATTAGGGTTGCTTACGGATTTCCCAATATTGGGTCTTCAAGTGCCTCAGCCAATGAGATAACTAGAGAGACTGTGATATAACCAGGAAAGCAAAATTTGGATTCTTCAAACCAAAGGCTTGCTGGACAGACTTGAGGCCTTTGGTGAATATTCATTATATATTCTATAATTGAAGACACTGCCTCCCAAATCATGACCCCTCTTTCAGTAGAACAGAAGGATGTTTCTCTGAGCACTGCCCTTTAACACAGAGAAGCAAGGACTGCTTTCAGGTGCACCCCTAAAGAATAAGGCTGAGTTAGGGTCTCAACTCTGTTTTTTCCTAAGTCAGTTACTAAACTCACAGAATCTCAGATCCCTCATCTGTATACTGGGGATAGTTGTACTGATCTATCAAGACTGTTGTGAGGATTAGAAATGATGCATAGTATATCAGGAACAATTATAGGTAACCAAGAGATAGAAGGCAACATTATTACCTTTAAGGTAAATGTCAGTTCAGTTGGTGTAGAACCATTTTAACCTAAACTGTAATATGCAACATGATATGAACATTTTTAGGAACAACGCAAATAACTCAATGTTTGGAATGGCTAAATTAGTTGTGAAGTGTCAGTTGCTCAGTCATGTCTGACTCTTTGTGACCCTGTGGACGGTAGCCTACCAGGCTCCTCTGTCCATGGAATTTGCTGGGCAAGAATACTGGAGTGGGTTGCCATTCCCTTCTGCAGGGAATCTTCTCGAACCAGGATCAAACCCATGTCTCCTACACTGCAGGCAGGTTCTCTACCATCTGAGCCACCAGGGAACCCCTGTACTTCCTGGTAAAATAGATCATGAACTCCTTATTGCCAACTTCAGACTTAAACTGAAGAAAGTAGGGAAAACCGCTAGACCATTCAGGTATGACCTAAATCAAATCCCTTATGATTGTACAGTGGAGTGAGAAATAGATTTAAGGGCCTAGATCTGATAGATAGAGTGCCTGATGAACTATGGAATGAGGTTCATGACATTGTATAGGAGACAGGGATCAAGACCATCCCCATGGAAAAGAAATGCAAAAAAGCAAAATAGCTGTCTGGGGAGGCCTTACAAATAGCTGTGAAAAGAAGAGAAGAGAAAAGCAAAGGAGCAAAGCAAAGATAAAAGCATCTGAATGCAGAGTTCCAAAGAATAGCTAGAAGAGACAAGAAAGCCTTCTTCAGTGATCAATGCAAAGAAATAGAGGAAAAAAACAGAATGAGAAAGACTAGAGATCTCTTCAAGAAAATTAGAGATACCAAGGGAACATTTCATGCAAAGATGGGCTCCATAAAGGACAAAGATGGTATGGACCTAACAGAAGCAGAAGATATTAAGAAGAGGTGGCAAGAATACACGGAAGAACTGTACAGAAAAGATCTTCACGACCCAGATAATCACAATGGTGTGATCACTCATCTAGAGCCAGACATCCTGGAATGTGAAGGCAAGTGGGACTTAGAAAGCATCACTACGAACAAAGCTAGTGGAGGTGACGGCATTCCAGTGGAGCTATTTCAAATCCTGAAAGATGATGCTGTGAAAGTGCTGCACTCAATATGCCAGCAAATTTGGAAACTCAGCACTGGCCACAGGACTGGAAAAGGTCAGTTTTCATTCCAATCCCAAAGAAAGGCAATGCCAAAGAATGCTCAAACTACCGCACAATTGCACTCATCTCACATGCTAGTAAAGTAATGCTTAAAATTCTCCAAGCCAGGCTTCAACAACATGTGAACTGTGAACTTCCTGATGTTCAAGCTGGTTTGGAAAAGGCAGAGGAACCAGAGATCAAATTGCCAACATCCGCTGGATCATCAAAAAAGCAAGAGAGTTCCACAAAAACATCTATTTCTGCTTTATTGACTATGCCAAAGCCTTTGACTGTGTGGATCACAATAAATTGGGGAAAATTCTGAAAGAGATGGGAATACCAGACCACCTGACCTGCCTCTTGAGAAATCTGTATGCAGGCCAGGAAGCAACAGTTAGAACTGGACATGGAGCAACAGACTGGTTCCAAGGCTGTATATTATCACCCTGCTTATTTAACTTCTATGCAGAGTACATCATGAGAAACGCTGGACTGGAAGAAGCACAAGCTGGAATCAAGATTGCCGGGAGAAATATCAATCACCTCAGATATGCAGATGACACCACCCTTATGGTAGAAAATGAAGAACTAAAGGAACTAAAGAACTTTTTAGGAACTAAAAAGCCTCTTGATGAAAGTAAAAGTGGAGAGTGAAAAAGTTGGCTTAAAGCTCAACATTCAGAAAACGAAGATCATGGCATCCAGTCCCATCACTTCATGGGAAATAGATGGGGAAACAGTGGAAACAGTGTCAGATTTTATTTTTTTGGGGGGCTCCAAAAATCACTGCAGATGGTGATTGTAGCCATGAAATTAAAAGACACTCCTTGGAAGAAAAGTTTTGACCAACCTAGATAGCATATTCAAAAGCAGAGACATTACTTTGCCAACAAAGGTCCGTCTAGTCAAGGCTATGGTTTTTCCAGTGGTCATGTATGGATGTGAGGGTTGGACTGTGAAGAAAGCTGAAGAATTGAAGCTTTTGAAGTGTGGTGTTGGAGAAAACTCTTGAGAGTCCCTTGGACTGCAAGGAGATCCAACCAGTCCATTGTAAAGGAGATCAGCCCTGGGATTTCTTTGGAAGGAATGATGCTAAAGCTGAAACTCCAGTACTTTGGCCACCTCATGAGAAGAGTTGACACATTGGAAAAGACTCTGATGCTGGGAGGGATTGGGGGCAGGAGGAGAAGGGGATGACCCAGGATGAGATGGCTGGATGGCATCACGGACTCGATGGACGTGAGTCTGAGTGAACTCCAGGAGTTGGTGATGGGCAGGGAGGCCTGGCATGCTGTGATTCATGGGGTCACAAACAGTCGGACATGACTGAGTGACTGAAATGAACTGAACTGAGAGGCCTGGGTGTGGGGAAGGGGGAGAGATTCAACTAATGAGGTGTGATTCAATAAGCACTGGGATTTTCAGGTCACTGGGGTAGGTTCAGAGAAGGCCATGGCAACCCACTCCGATACTCTTGCCTGGAAAATCCCATGGACGGAGGAGCCTGCTAGGCTGCAGTCCATGGGGTTGCAAAGAGTCAGGCACTACTGAGCGACTTCACTTTCACTTTTCACTTTCATGCATCAGAGAAGGAAATGGTAATCCACTCCAGTATTCTTGCCTGGAGAATCCCAGGGACAGAGAAGCCTAGTGGGCTGCCATCTATAGGGTCACACAGAGTCGGATACGACTGAAGCAATTTAGCAGCAGCAGCAGAGGTAGGTTTAGAAAATTATAATATATCTTTCTCAGAGAGAGAAAGGGAGAAATAGCAATTGATTTACATCGTTTCCCATGTGACTTTTTTTTTTTTTTTCCTGCTGAAAGAAGCTAATCATCAGAAAAATTTCAAATCGTGTACCTCTGAGGAAAAAAAAATCACACAGCAGCGCCTGGATGCTGTGGTCATGGTCTGGATTCTACACCTTCAGGTTGGTACTGGGAAATTCTTGGCAATAATTTGGACCTCAAAAAAATATCCATTGTTTTTTATTACCTGAGTTAATAAATAGAATCTCTAGTCTTAAATACATATGAAAAAATGTGGCTTTTTTAAAAGTTAGTACTAGAGATGAAATGTTTTCAACCTGGCTTTAAAAAGTAATAAAACTCCACATTTTAATTATATCTTATTTCTACTCAGTTGTCAGGAAGAGGTAAAATGGAAAATTTAGAGAAAATGATGCAATACAAGCATATGGTCTGAACAGTGATCAGTTTTCCTAGGAATTAATACATTCCACTACCAACCTATAAGACCCTGACCCCTCTTTTGTGAAAGCTACATGTCACAGCTGTGAATGCCACTGTCCATAGTTACAAGAACACTATTACTCTTGCTTGATTCAATTTGAGCATCTTGAGTATTTCAGAGGGGACATAGAAGAATAGACTCTTAAACTTAGGATGGATAACATCAGAAACATTCCATCACATAGATTGGCTGTCTTTTACAAAGAATGAGCACTCCAAAATATGATTTTTCTTTTGGCTACACTGCAGGGCAGGGAAAGAAAATTGACTTTTTGTTTATCTTTTACTATTATGCCACTTCTTATTGTCAGCATCTTCCTCTTAGGATCTTCCAACCTTCTTTAAATTACTCTAGTCCAAGAAAGTATTTGTTAGGATTACATCTAAAATAAGACAAATTTGGCCTGAGTGATGGACTGAGAAAATTTCCTACGGGTAAAGCTTATGAAATTTATTAGAGGGACTGGGGAGAGAGATGAAGAACATTTTTAAAGGTATTTTCAGTTTCATGGTTAAATGTTGAAGAGAAAATTGCCTGGTAAGTGAACTGTAATGAGTGGAAAGGGCTAGATACCTCCCTCCCCAGCAGATGAATGGACCATAGACAAGCAGCAAGCATAGATAGACACTCTCATTTGGAGCTTACAATGGACCTTGGCCAATTTCCAGACAGTCAGACACAGCATCCCTTTCCAGGGTTCCCATGGGCAATCTCATATCCCACTGCCCAGAGCCTCTTCCTCAGCAGGATGAAACTCTACCCTCATCCCTGCA
Source organism: Ovis canadensis (assembly GCF_042477335.2). Lineage (NCBI taxonomy): Eukaryota > Metazoa > Chordata > Mammalia > Artiodactyla > Bovidae > Ovis > Ovis canadensis. Next base: position 24,350,415 of record NC_091257.1, on the reverse strand, counting down.
GCACAGATTGGTCAGGTCCCTGGCGGACCTGAGGAAGCCCTGCTCAGATCAGCCGAATTTCGAGCAGCTCGGAGTGGTTTGTTTATGGGTGGTGGTGACAGGCAAACCACAGTGTCCCTTCAGTCTAACGGGGTGAGTTGAAAGATTCGGCTGTCAGACCAGCGTGAGGCCTCATTTTTCTTCCCTGCTGCGTAGGGTGCCCCTTGCTGCAGCCAACATTTGATTGTGATTAATTTGTCAGGGATGGCTGTACAATGGAAATGGAGAAATGGATTGCCAATTACAGCTGGTCTTTTCTGACTGCTTGGCAGACGAGGGCCTTGCTGCAGGGCTGACAGCCCTAGAGCACAGCAGATGTAGACTGGGAGGGAAGGAACCCATTTTCAAGTGAGTTTTAAAGATGAGGAAGGGGTCAAGGTGACTCATTTTTTTAATTTACTTGCCTGGCCTGGCCTGGCATTTTTGGCAAGCACCATAGGAAGGAAAGCTACTCTGAGATTTGCTTTTTATTCTGTTGATTTAAAATGCTTTATACTTCTGATTTCAGTCTTAGTAGCACAAATGAAAGGTGTGAAAGAGTCCATTCCATATTTCACCCCGAAAATGCCCCAAGGGAAGCGGTATCTCCAATGCCCTCTGAAATGTTTCCAGCATGCTAATAATGGTGGACACACGGCAGGCGTGCCATCACTTTTTCCCTTTTAGTTCCAAAAGACAATATGCAATTGCATGCCGATAACGATCACACAATTTGTGACTTACCTCCGCATGGAAGAGATAACCCTCTGTAACTTAAAAATTGTCCCAAGGGAACGGAAAAAGTTGCACAGTTGTGTCCGACTCTTTGAGATCCCATGGAGCCTGCCTGGCTCCTCTGTCCATGGGATTCTCCAGGTAAGAGTACTGGAGTTGGTTGCCATTTCCTTCTCCAGGGGATCTTCCCAACCCAGTGATCAAAGCCGGGTCTCCTGCATTGTGGGCAGATTCTGAGCCACTAGGGAAGTCAGTAAATGAGGAAATGTCTTTAATTGTCAAGTCCGATGGATCTCATAATCAGATATGCTTTCAGATGGTGAATGAAATGGACTCAATCACACTTGTAGAAAATTGTCACCAAACTGACATCAACATTTATAATTCTAAGGAATCTCACTGTACCTCAGAAACACTTGAACTACAATTTGTGAAGGGTCGCACTATTAATTTATTCTCACATTACATGATTTGCTCATTTGAAGGTGCAGGGGTAGGCAAATGGACCTTGTTTCTGTGGAAAAATCTCAGTGTCACTGTCTTGTAAAGAACAGATGAAAAGATGAACACAATTATTCAACGACAAGAAGATTAAAAAAGTAAACCTTACCGTAAAATTTCCTAGGGGCTATAATAAAACTGCTTGAGATACAGATGCACACTTACCACTTTTCTCACATCCATACAAAAGAGCACAGACACACACAATAAGTGATATATTTTCTATTATCTATTATAATATATCTGTGTCTCTCTATATATACACATAGAGAAATATATAAGTATTCTGAAATATAAACAATAATATTGGTAAAGTATTACCTTGAAGTTATCAATTCGAGAGAAATTTAAAAGGCTAGGAATTGTTTATGAAAGAAATGAGAAATAATTAAATAGATGGTTGTTTAAAGTTATCTTTGAGTAATCTTTGAGTAATTCACACTTTTCCTTAAATCAGTACACACACATGGGTACAAAGATGTAATTATACTTTTTATATTAAAATACATACTACTCACTCAACAACAAGCATATAAGGACTTTATTATATGTATATGCACATATAGATATCCACATGTTCATACACAGAGGCATATCTGTGCACACACATATGCTACATAGTGCATGTGCTATATAGTGTATATGTATCTATGTATAAATGTATATCTATATATGTATGTGGTGTATACATGCGTATGTGTGATATTTGTGTATGTACACAAACATATATAGAAAGAGATGGTTTAACCTACAAATGTTTGTGTGTTTGAAACGTAGCAAGCTCACTAGAAGAAAGTTGGGGAGAATATTTAAAACTGTCTTGAAATGGGAAGGCCTTCCTAAGTTGGAGGCTATCAATATGAAGAAAAAGACTAATGAATTTGGTTACATTTATAGGTTTTATATTCAGTGAATTTTTTTTTTTTTTGGAAAATGCACAAGGAATTCAATAATGGCTGCCTCTCAAGAGTGATATTAGCAGTTTTACATGAGGAGAGATTTTGTTTTTAACTTGATGACCTTTTATATGGCTTTATTGTTTTTTTTTTTTTTTTTTTTTGCTTTGTGCATGTATTACTTTAATGGTAAAGGCACAACATTTTAAAATGTCCCTCAATCTCCCATTCTCATTGGTAACATTAGTGCAACATAAGTGTTCAGATACTCTAGCCATATTTTTTCACTAGTCCTCTAAAGCCTGGGGTGGTGATCATAAACCTTCCAATAAGTTATTACCCAAAGCAAAGTGGGGATCTGTGTGATTTACTTCATTGTCATGGGTATTCATTTGCCATGTTCCATACCAGATATACTAGACACAGAACATGTTCCATGTTCCATACTAGACAGACTAGTGAAAGGCAAAGGAGAAAAGGAAAGATATACCCATTGGAATGCAGAGTTCCAAAGAATAGCAAGGACAGGTAAGAAAGCTTTCCTCAGTGATCAGTGCAAAGAAATAGAGGGAAACAACAGAATGGGAAAGACTAGAGATCTCTTCAAGAAAATTAGAGATACCAAGGGAACATTTCATGCAAAGATGGGCTCAATAAAGGACAGAAATGGTATGGACCTAACAGAAGCAGAAGATATTAAGAAGAGGGGGAAAGAATACACAGAAAAACTATACAAAAAAGATCTTCACCACCCAGATAATCATGATAGTGTGATCATTCACCTAGAGCCAGACATCCTGGAATGTGAAGTCAACTGGGCCTTAGGAAGCATTACTATGAAAAAAGCTAGTGGAGGTGATGGAATTGCAGTTGAGCATTTAAAATCCTAAGAGAGGATGTGAAAGTGCTGCACTTAATATGCCAGCAAATTTGGAAAACTCAGCAGTGGCCACAGGACTAGAAAAGGTCAGTTTTCATTCCAATCCCAAAGAAAGGCAATGCCAAAGAATGCTCAAACTACCACACAATTGCACTCATCTCACACGCTAGCAAAGTAATGCTTAAAATTCTCCAAACTTCCAGATGTTCAGGCTGGATTTAGAAAAGGCAGAGGAACCAGAGATCAAATTGCCAACATCTGCTGGATCATTGAAAGAGACACGTGTACCCCAATGTTCATCACAGCACTGTTTATAATAGCAGGACATGGAAGCAACCTAGATGCCCATCAGCAGATGAACGGATAAGAAAGCAGTGGTACATATACACAATGGAGTATTACTCAGCCATTAAAAGAATATATTTGAATCAGTTCTAATGAGGTAGATGAAACTGGAGCCTATTATACAGATTGAAGTAAACCAAAAAGAAAAACACCAATACAGTATACTAATGCATATATATGGAATTTAGAAAGATGGTAATGATAACCCTGTATGTGAGACAGCAAAAGAGATACAGATGTATATAACAGTCGTTTGAACTCTCTGGGAGAAGGAGAGAGTGGAATGATTTGGGAGAATGGCATTGAAACATGTATAATATCATATAAGAAACAAATCGCTAGTCCAGGTTCTATGCAGGATACAAGATGCTTGGGGCTGGTGCACTGGGATGACCCAGAGTGATGGTATGGGGAGGGAGGTGGCAGGGGGGTTCAGGATGGGGAACACGTATACACTCGTGGCAGATTCATGTTGATGTATGGCAAAACCAATACAATATTGTAAAGTAAGTAGCCTCCAATTAAAATAAATAAATTTAAATTAAAAAAAAAGAAAAAGCAAGAGAGTTCCAGAAAACTTCACTTATGTTTTATTGACTGTGCCAAAGCATTTGACTCTGTGGATCACAACAAACTCTGGAAAATTCTTAAAGAGATGGGAATACCAGACCACCTGATCTGCCTCTTGAGAAATCTATATGCAGGTCAGGAAGCAACAGTTAGAACTGGACATGGAATAACAGACTGGTTCTAAATAGGGAAAGGAATACGTCAAGGCTGTATATTGGCACCTTGCTTATTTAACTTATATTCAGAGTACATCATGAGAAATGCTGGGCTGGATGAAGCACAAGCTGGAATTAAGATTGCCGGGAGAAATATCAATTACCTCAGATATGCAGATGAATATCAATTACCTCAGATATGCAGATGACACCACCCTTATGGCAGAAAGTAAAGAATAACTAAAGAGCCTCTTGATGAAAGTGAAAGAGGAGAGTGAAAAAGGGCTTAAAAGCCAACATTCAGAAAACTAAGATCATGGCATCTGGTCCCATCACTTCATGGCAAATAGATGGGGAAACAGTGGAAACAGTGACTGACTTTATTTTGGGGGGTTTCAAAATCACTGCAGATGGTGATTGCAACCATGAAATTAAAAGATGCTTGCTCCTTGGAAGAAAAGTTATGACCAACCTAGACAGCATATTAAAAAGCAGAGACATCATTTGCCAACAAAGGTCCGTCTAGTCAAGGCTATGGTTTTTTTCAGTAGTCATGTACAAACGTGAGAGTGGGACTATAAAGAAAGCTGAGCGACGAAGAATTGATGCTTTTGAACTGTGGTGTTGGAGACGACTCTTGAGAGTCCCTTGGACTGCAAGGAGATCCAACCAGTCCATCCTAAAAGAAGTATCAGTCCTGAATATTCATTGGAAGGACTGTTGCTGAAACTGAAACTCAAATACTTTGGCCACCTGATGTGAAGAACTGACTCACAGGAGAAGACCCTGATGCTGGGAAAGATTGAAGGTGGGAAAAGAAGGGGCCAACAGAGGATGAGATGGTTTGATGGCATCACTGACTCAATGGACATGAGTTTGAGTAAACTTTGGGAGTTGGTGATGGACAGGGAGGCCTGGCATGCTACAGTCCATGGGGTTGCAGAGTCGGACATTACTGAGCAACTGAACTGAACTGATACTAGACATTGAGGGGGCAGGTATGCTCACTGGTAACTGAGAATCTAGACACTAGTGAACTGCTATGTTTGGAAGTAGGGATGAAAATATGAATTAGTGCATCTGATGACTGACTTTTTAGACAAATTCTGAGGGTCAACAACCTGTCATTAGACAGTTGACTTACCTGCTCTGAGTAATCCTACAATCTTAGGGATGATCCTCTAAGGGGAATGATGGCCATTTGCATAAATGTTACCCTAGTATAACCACAAGAAGGATCAACCAAAACAACAAATCCTAGCTCTTTATAGTATTAATAGAAAAACACTCATGTGGTTACATGTATTTTAAGAAAAGAAGAAACAAATTGCTAGAATGAGACATAAGGACTCTAACTTATTATGCTGTCCATGTTCAAGATCTGTTATTTCCTGTCTGATTTTTTGGTACTTATAATTCATATTCTCAATGAGAAAATATTATACATTTTAATTCTGTTGTGTGGAAACCTCAAGATTTGATTTATAGCAAATATAGAGCATAGAGCATTTTTTTTTCAAAACAGGAAAATGCATGCATTCATTTAACAAGAATTTACTCTCAAACATTTGTCAGACACTCTGCTGGGAGCTAGGGACTTAGGGATGAGCAAAACCAGACACTAACCCTGATAAAATAAAACCCCAATAAGCATAAGCTGCAGCTGTAATGAGGACTGTGAAAGAGAGTCGCATAGTGCCACGAGTGCTGGTGATAGGAAGGTTTGGTCTGATCCAGGAGGTCAAGGAAAGCACCCTTGCTTGTGCTGGTTAGCTAGCAGATGACAGGGAGGTAGGGGTTCTCCAGACCCTGGGCACACACAGCAGAGCAGAGGCCTGGGGGAAAGGACTGAAAGGCAGATACTGGAATGGGGAACAGAGATCCAGGCAAGGGGAACAGAGATCCAGGCAAAGCCAGGCACCTGATGAGGCCAGGAGAAGAATCCAAGACCATGCTGATATTTTTATCTTCATCCCAAGAGAATTTGCTTGGAATTCTGGACTGGGTTCCCAGAAATACTTCTCTACTACAGGGACTTCTCCTGTCTTCCACCTCCCAAGCAGTCAGAACAGTAATTCTGTACCTCTTCGTTATTAGCAGTGAGTTACAATCCTACAGCAGGGTATCCAGGGCAAAGGAGTTGGAGGTGGCAGAATAGAAACCTAGGAGTTCTAGGGCTGGGAACTGGAGGACGGATGAGGTCATGGCTTCTTATTAAGGAAAACCCTTGGGCTTTTTTTTTTTTTTTTTCAGCTTTACTGAGATATAACTGGCATTTAATACTTTGTAAGTTTAAGGTGTACAGCCAAGTTACTTTATATATGTATGTAATGCAAAATGATTACCACAATCAGGCTAATTAACATACCCATCACCTCACAGAGTTATAACTGTGCATGTGTGTGGTGAGGATTTTTAAATATCTAATAAGGTGCTGTTAACATAATTGCCAGACTCTTATTGTTAATATAGCCCCAGAATATATTCACTTTATAACTGGAAGGTTGTACTCTTTGACCACGTACTCCTATTTCCCTAACCCACCAACCTCTTCCCCTGGCAAAAATAATCTGTTCTTTGTTTCACTGAGTTTGTTTTATTAGATTCCACCAATAAGTGAGATCAGATAATCTTCCTCTGCCTGACTTATTTTACTTAGCATAGTAGTCTCAAGGTCTACTAATGCTGAAAGAAATGACAGGATTTTCTTCTTTTTATGACTGAATAACATACGATTATAAATTTAAACTTTCTTTACCTGATCATGCATTGATGGACACATATTATTCCCATGTTCAGCTATTGTAAATCATGCATTAATGAACCCAGAGGTGCTTATATTTCTTTGAGATAGTAATTTTATTTCCTTCAAGTATATTCCCAGAAGTAGAATTCCTGGATCATATTGTAGTTCTTAATGTTTTGAGGAGTCTCCATACTGCTTTCCTTAGTGGGTGTACCAATCTAAATTCCCAGCAACAATGAGCAATGATTCTCTTTTCTCTGCTTTCTTATCAACACCTGTTATCTTTTTGTCTTTTTGATAATAGCCATTATAACAACTTGAAGTTAACTTCACTGTGGCTTTGATTTGTGTTTTGCTGATGATTAATGATATTGAGCACCTCTTCATATAACTGTTGGCCATTTCTATGTATGTATTTTTATTCTGGTGCCATACTGTTTTGATTATTATAGCTTTGCAATAGTATCTGAAATCAGGAAATGTGACTCTTTCTTTTTCAAGATTTCTTCAGCTATTCAGAATTTTTTGTGGTTTCAGACAAATGTTATTACTTTTCCTATTCCTGTAAAATGCTTTAGGCATCCTGATAGGGATTACACTGAGCTTACAGATTATTTGGGGCAGTATGAACATTTTAGCAATATTAATTCTCCCAATCAGTGAACATGAGATGCCTTTCAATTTATTTGTGTCTTCTTCAATTCTTTGAAGAATCTTATAGTATTCAGTGCTCAGTCATTTCACCTCCTTGGTGGTATTTATTCCTATTAAATAAGTATAAAGTTTATCTTTGTGATGTTACTGTAAATGGGATTGTTTTATTTATTTCTTTTTCAGATAATTTATTGTTAGTATACAGAAACACAACGTATTTTTGTAAAGTGATACTGTATCTTACAACTTTACTAAATCCATTTACTAGGTATGGTGAATTTGGCAATAAGCAGTACATGATCTGAGCCACAGTCAGCTCCCAATCTTGTTTTTGCTGACTGTATTGAGCTTCTGCATCTTTGGCTGCAAAGAATATAATCAGTCTGATTTCGATATTGACCATCTGGTGATGTCCATGTGTAGAGTCTTCTCTTGTGTTATTAGAAGAGGCTGTTTGCTATGACCAGTGCGTTCTCTTGGCAAAACTATGTTAGCCTTTGACCTGCTTTGTTTTTACTACAAGGCCAAATTTGCCTGTTATTCCAGGTGTTTCTAGACTTCCTACTTTTGCATTCCAGTCACCTATAATGAAAAGGACATCTTTTGGGGGTGTTATTTCTAGAAGGTCTTGTAGGTCTTCATAGAACCGTTCAACTTCACCTTCTTCAGCATTACTAGTTGGGGCACAGACTTGGATTACTCTGATATTAAATGGTTTGCCAAGATCATTCTGTCATTTTTGAGATTGCATCCAAATACTGCATTTCAGACTCTTTTATTGACTATGATGTTGACTACTCCATTTCTTCTAAGGGATTCTTGCCAATAGTAGTAGATAAAATGGTCATCTGAGTTAAATTCACCCATTCCAAACTAACATCCGTTGGATCATTGAAAAAGCAAGAGAGTTCCAGAAAAACATCTAATTCTGCTTTAGTGACTACACCAAAGCCTTTGACTGTGTGGATCACAACAAACTGTGGAAAATTCTTAAAGACATGGGAATATCACACAACCTTACTTGCCTCCTGAGAAATCTGTATGAAAGGTCAAGAAGCAAGAGTTAAAACTGTACATGGAAAAACAGACCGGTCCCAAATCAGGAAAGGATTTCGTCATGGCTATAAACTGGCATCCTACTTGTTTAACTTATGTGCAGAATATATCATAAGAAATTCTGGGCTGGATGAAGCACACTCTAGAATCAAGATTGCCAGGAGAAATATCAATAACCTCAGATATGCAGATGACACCTCCCTTATGGCAGAAAATGAAGAAGCACTAAAGAGCCTCTTGATGAGGGTGAAAGAGGAGAGTTAAAAAGTTAGCTTAAAACTCCATATTCAGGAAACTAAGATCATGTCCCATCACTTCATGGCAAATAGATGCAGAAACAATGGAAAAAGTGACTGACTATTTTTGGGGCTCCAAAATCACTGCAGATGGTGACTGCAACCATGAAATTAAAAGGCACTTGTTCCTTGGAAGAAAAGTTATGACCAACCTAGATAGCATATTAAAAATCAGAGACATCACTTTGCCAACAAAGGTCTGTCTAGTCAAAGCTATGGCTTTTGCAGTAGTCATGTATGGATGTGAGAGTTGGACTGTGAAGAAGGCTGAGCACCAAAGAATTTATGCTTTTGAACTGTGGTGTTGGAGAACGCTCTTGAGATTCCCTTGGCCTGCAAAGAGATCCAACCAATCCATCCTAAAGGAAATCAGTCCTGACTATTCAGTGGGAGGACTGATGCTGAAGCTGAAATTCCGCTACTTTGGCCACCTGATGCAAAGAACTGACTCCTTGGAAAAAGACCCTGATGCTGGGAAAGATTGAAGGCAGGAGGACAAGGGGATGACAGAGGATGAGATGGTTGGACTGCATCACCCACTGGATGGACATGAGTTTGAGTAAACTCTGGGAGTTGGTGATGGATAGGGAAGCCTGGTGTGCTGCAGTCCATGGGGTCACAAAGAGTCAGACATGACTGAATGACTGAACTAAACTGAGCTATGTTGAAATTGTGTGGTATCCTGCAACTTTCAGTTCAGTTCAGTTCAGTTCAGTTCAGTCGCTCAGTCATGTCCGACTCTTTGCAACCCCATGAATCTCAGCACGCCAGGCCTCTCTGTCCATCACCATCTCCCGGAGTTCACTCAGACTCACGTCCATCGAGTCCGTGATGCCATCCAGCCATCTCATCCTCGGCTGTCCCCTTCTCCTCCTGCCCTCAATCCCTCCCAGCATCAGGGTCTTTTCCAATGAGTCAACTCTTCTCATGAGGTCAACTTTACTAGTTCCATTTACTAGCGATAACAATTTTGTTTTTGGTTTTTGTTTGCTTTTTTTGTTTGGTGTAGTGTTTAGGATTTTCTATGTCATCTGTGAATGGACAATTTTACTTCTCTCTTCTCAATTTGGATATCTGTTAATCCTTTTTGTTGTCTGATTGTTCTGGCTAGGACTTCCAGTATGATGCTGAATATGAGTAGTGAGAGTGGACACCTTGTTTTGTTTCTGATCTTAGAGGAAAATCTTTCAAACTTTCACAGCTGAATATGATGTTAGGCTTCCACATATAGCATATGTTCACATATAGCATAGGCTTTCACATATGTAGGGCTTATCACATATAGCTTTTATTAGGTTGAAGCATGCTCCTGTACTCTATTTGTTGAGTTTTTATCATGAATGAATGCTGAATTTTGTCAAATGCTTTTTCTGCACCAGTTGACATGACTATGTGATATTTTATCTTTCCTTCTATTAATGTGATGTATCACATTTACTGATTTGCAAATGTTGAACCATCCCTGCATCCCAAGGATGAATCTCACTTGATTATGTTACATGCTCTTTTTAATGAGTTTCTAATTTAGTCTGCTAGCATTCTGCTGAGAATTTTTACACTTATATTTGTCAGGGAAATTGGCCTGTATATTTCATTTCTTATAGCATTCTTAACTGACTTTGGTACCAGGGTAACACAGGTCTTGTAAAATGAATTTGGGAGTGTTTCTCCTGTTCAATTTTCTGGAAGAGTTTGAGAAATATTGGAGTTCATTCTTTAAATATTTGGTAGAATTCACTAGTGAAACCATCTGGCTGAGAGTGTTTTTTTTTGTTGTTGTTGAGAGGTTTTGATTGCTGATTCAACTCCACAGATTTTTTTTTAATTTCTTCATAATTTAGTTTTGGTAGAATGTATGTTTCTAAGAGTTTATCCATTTATTCTATGTTTGCAATTGTTGATGTACAGTTTTTCACACTAGTCTCATGATCTTTTGTATTTCTGTGGTATCAGTTGTAATGTCTCCTCTTTCATCTGTAATTTTATTTATTTGGGGTCCTTTTTTTCTCCCTGGTTACTCCTGCTCAAAGATTGCCAATCTTGTTTTACCTCTTCAAAGAACGAGTCTTGGTTTTGCTAATCTTCTCTGCTGTTGGTCTAATCTTTATTATTTCTTTTCTTCTACTAACTTTGTGCTTGTGTGTGTGTGTGTGTTTTCTTTTTCGGTCCTTGAAGTGTAAAGTTTCTAAGTGGACAATGTGTGAGATACATATACAGAGTAATTTTCACAGTTACTTTTTGTCAGAGACATTGCTAAGAGCTCTACATCCATTGTTATTGTTGTTTAGTCATTAAGTTGTATACAATTCCTTTGTGACCCTATGGACTATAGCCCCTCAGGCTCCTTGGTCCATGGGATTTCCCAGGCAAAAATACTGGAGTGTGTTGCCATTTCCTTCTCCAGGGGATTTTCCAAACCCAGGGATAGAATCCACGTCTCCTGCATCTCCTGCACTGGCAAGCAGATTCTTTACCACTGCTCCACCTGGGCACCGATTTGATCCCTGGCTTGGAGATATCCCCTGGAGAAGGAAGTGGTAACCCACCCCAGTATTCTTGCCTGGAAAACCTCATGGACAGAGGAGTCTGGCAGGCTATAGTCCATGGCATCGCGAAGAGTCAGACACTACTGAGAGTGCATGCATGCACACACGAGATGTAAAGTTAGGTGTTGTTTATCTAGGATGTTTCCTAATCCTTTATGCTGCACTTATCGCTTAAAAAGAAACCTTCCTTTTGCTGTATCCTTCAAGCTTTGATATGTCTTTCCATTTTCATCTGTCTCAAGCTTTTTTTCTTCCTTTTGCTTTCTTCTTGGTTGTTCATGAAAGTGTAGTTTAATTTCCATGTATTTGTAAAATATCCAGCTTTCCTCCTGTTATCAATTTCTAGTTTCACTGTATTGTGCTCAGAAAAGTAAAACACTTGATATAGTTCCCATCTTCTTGAATTTTTTGAGGTTTGTACCATGGTATTACATATATCCTATTCTAGAATGTGTTCTCTGTGCATTTGACATGAATGTGTGTTATGTTGCTGTTGGATGGAAAGTTCTCTATATGTCTTTTAGGTCCCTTTGGTCTATCGTGTCCTGAAAATATCCTTGGGTTTCACATGGTCCTAGGCCAACCTCCTCTCAACTCCTTTGTTTTCTTTAAAGGTCATGAAGGACAGAGCCACCATCTCTTACCATCCATCATTTCCCCAGGAGGTTCATTTCTACCTCACTCCACTGTAGAATGCACAACAGTTTCAATTGTCTTATCCTTTTTTTTTTCTAATGCTTGAGGTAAGTACACAGTTTCCTGGGTTTCCTGAGAATCAGTGCCATTTGCAGACAAGAAAATACACTGAGATATAAAAGATCAAGATCAGTTTCTTTGACATGAAAGTTTCATTGGGCACTGCACTTCTGCCTTGGAAGGCAAGCTGCATAAAGATTGTGATGGTAGGAAATGCTATGCAGGCTGGGAAAGTGATCAATGTTGCCCTTGGTCTGGCAGGGGGTTGGAGGGAACTTGATAGGAAAATTATTAGGAAAATCCCCATATTTCCACTTTACTTCCCACTAGAAACAATTCTGACACTATTGCCCCATTTAAGATAAGTAATGCATTGTCTCAAGTGAGAAGCAGAAGTATTTGGTAGTGAAAGGGATGGGAACAAACACTGGATGTAAAGAACAAGAACACAAAGGATGTTCTTGAACACAAAGTGGTCTGCACATCCTAACTAATCCTGTAGCCATTCTTCTTCTGCCTGAGAATGACTGTCCTGCCATGAAATTATCAATCCACTTGCTCTAGCTCCTTGGCATTTCTATATCATCCTGTTACACTTCTCCTTCACAAATTTCTCATGTTCACCATATTTTCTACTTCTTACCTTATCCCATGGCTGGACAGGTAGTGTGGAGTGAGATCTGTTGGGAGAAAGGCTAGACTAGGATACCTCCTAAACACCCGTATGTCTTCATGCATACACACACAGAGACATACATACATACAACACACTATTCTTGGGTTACAATATGCCTTTAACATGTGCAGATACCTTAAAAAAGCATTTGAAGTCAAGTATTTTTACATTTCTCAGATCCTTGATGCATATGCCTATTTTTTCCGAGCAGTGAGGTCTATTTTCATTGTTTTATGAAGGATGAAAAAAGCTGATGAGTCCTCATTTCCTTCAATATACAACATGGGAAAACAACACTCTGTGCACTTGTCTTTCTTTTCCACTACAGATCTATAGATGAATGGATTAAAACATTTGCAAAACTGAAAAAAAAAATATTGAGAGGCAAGAATTTAGAATGGTTGCCATTCCCCATGGCAGCGCCAGCAGATGTTTTCAGCTTGCTACAGGATTCAGAATTTGTGGAAGCTCATGAGCTGCTGGTGATCACGTTCATAGGTTCCTGTAATTATATGCAAGAGCTGGTATTTGTAAGTTTGGTCAAATGCCTGGCTTTTAAACTGGAGCATAGGCGGTATGCCATAGGAACAATAAACCACAGAATGGGTACCTTCCTAAGGGTTAATTTTACATGAAGATTTATTGGAAGAGGTTTATACAATTATTTAACAGGTAACTAATTTAGAGTTTTTATTTACAGAAATAGATTATATTTATGCTTTAGATAGAGTACAATGTGAGATTTCAACTAAAAATAAAAAATCCTCACTTGCATAGGCAAAGCCCTGGGACCTCAAGGATACAGATGCATCAAACTTTATCTTTAAAGGGGCTTTGATAATATAATGGAAGAAGAACTGATATGATACAAAGAGAGATGAAAAAAATGAAAAAAAAAAAACAAACAAAGAGAGATGAATGTGCAGTTACTTTCTATATTATCTCAGTCTTTACAAGTTACTGATAGTAAATTCAATGGCCTGGGGTATAGGGTAGCATGATTCTTATTAAAAGGATTTGGCTGGGAAAAAGCTTAGGTAGAAGAAAAGGAAGGGGTTGGAGCAGGGTCATAGAGGAAGTATAGGAGTCATGACACTTATTGGGATGTCCTTGGGGCTTAGTTCTAGAAGAGCAACAATTCAACATTTTACTTTTCTTCTAATAGCAGAAGTGGACACGAAACAACAGACTGGTTCCAAATAGGAAAAGGAGTATGTCAAGGCTGTATATTGTCACCCCACTTATTTCTTATATGCAGAGTACATCATGAGAAACGCTGGACTGGAAGAAACACAAGCTGGAATTAAGGTTGCTGGGAGAAATATCAATAACCTCAGACATGCAGATGACACCACCCTTATGGCAGAAAGTGAAGAGGAACTAAAAAGCCTCTTGATGAAAGTGAAAGTGGAGAGTGAAAAAGTTGGCTTAAAGCTCAACATTCAGAAAACGAAGATCATGGCATCTGGTCCCATCACTTCATGGGAAACAGATGGGGAAACAGTGGAAACAGTGTCAGACTTTATATTTTGGGCTCCAAAATCACTGCAGATGGTGATTGCAGCCATGAAATTAAAAGCCACTTACTCTTTGGAAGAAAAGTTATGACCAACCTAGATAGCATATTTAAAAGCAGAGACATTACTTTGCCAACAAAGGTCTGTCTAGTCAAGGCTATGGTTTATCCAGTGGTCATGTATGGATGTGAGAGTTGGACTGTGAAGAAAGCTGAGCGCTGAAGAATTGATGCTTTTGAACTGTGGTGTTGGAGAAGACTCTTGAGAGTCCCTTGGACTGCAAGGAGATCCAACCAGTCCATTCTAAAGGAGATCAGTCCTGGGTGTTCTTTGGAAGGAATGATGCTGAAGCTGAAACTCCAGAACTTTGGCCACCTCATGCAAAGAGTTGACTCATTGGAAAAGACTCTGATGCTGGGAGGGATTGGGGGCAGGAGGAGAAGGGGATGACAGAGGATGAGACGGCTGGATGGCATCACTACCTAGATGAAGTGAGTTTGAGTGAACTCTAGGAGTTGGTGATGGATAGGGAGGCCTGGCATGCTGTGATTCATGGGGTTGCAAAGAGTTGGACACAACTGAGCAACTGAACTGAACTGAACTGATGCACTTATTTAGTTCCTGCCTAATAATGAGGCTGTGAACAAAGCTAGTAGAGCTGACAGAATTCTAGTGGAGAGATTTAAAATGCTAAAATATGATGCTGTTAAAATACTGCACTCCATATATCAATAAATTTGAAAAACTCAGCAGTGGACACAGGACTGGAAAAGGTCAGTTATCATTCCAATCCCAAAGAAAGGCAATGCCAAAGAATGTTCAAACTATTGTACAATTGTGCCCATTTCACATGCTAGCAAGGCTATGCCCAAAATCCTTCAAGCTATGCTCTAGCAGTACATGAACCAAGAACTTCAACCTGGGTTTAGAAAATGCGGAGGAAACAGATATCAAATTGCCAACATTCATTGGATCATAGAGAAAACAAAGGAAGTCCAGAAAAACACCTACTTCTGTTTCATTGATTATGTTAAAACTTCTGACTATGTGGATCACAACAAACTGTGGGAATTTCTTAAAGAGAAGGGAATACCAGACCACCTTACCTGTCTTTTGAGAAACCTGTATGTGGGTCAAAAATCAACAATTAGAACCTTATATGGAACAATGGACTGGTTCAAAACTGGGAAAGGAGTGCAACAAAGCTTTATATTGTCACCCTATTTATTTAACTTCTATGCAGAGTACATCATGCAAAACGCAGGGCTGGATGAATCACAAGCTAGAATCAAGACTGCCAGGATAAATGTCAACAACCTCAGACATGCAGATGATACCACTCTAATGCCAAAAAGTGAAGTGGAACTAAAGATCCTCTTGATGAGGGTGAAAGAGGAGAGTGAAAAACCTGGCTTAAAACTCAACATTCAAGAAAACTAAGATTATGGCATCTCATCCCAACACTTCATGGCAAATAGAAGGGGGAAAAGTGGAAGCAGTGACAGATTTTATTTTCTTGGGCTCCAAAATCATTGCAGATGGTAACTACAGCCATGAAATTAAAAGACACTTGCTCTTTGGAAGGAAAGCTATGACAAACCTAGACAGAGTATTAAAAAGCAGAGACATCACTTTGCTGACAAGGGTCCATCTAGTCAAGGCTATGGTTTTTCCAGTGGTCATGTGTGGATGTGAGAGTTGGACTATAAGGAAGGCTAAGCACCAACGAATTTATGCTTTCAAAGAGTGGTGCTGGAGAAGATTCTGAAGAATCCCTTGGACAGAAAGGAGATCAAACCAGTCAATCCTAAAGGAAATTAACCCTGAATATTCATCTTGGTGGATCAGATGGTAAAGAATCTGCCTGTAATACAGGAGACCCAGGTTAGTTCCCTAGGTTGGGAAGCTCCCCTGGAGAAGGGAATGGCTATACACTATGGTATTTTTGTCTGGAAAATTCCATGGATAGAGGAGTTTGGAATGTTACAGTCCATGGTGTCACAAAGAGTTGGACACGACTGAGCGATTTTCACACTTTTTTTGGAAGGACTGATGCTGAAGCTGAAGCTCCAATACTTTGGCCATCTGATGTGAACAGCCAACTCATTGGAAAAGATCCTGATGCTGGGAAAGATTGAAGGCAGGAAGAGAAGGAGACAACAGAGGATGAGATGGTTAGATAGCATCACCAACTCAGTGGACATTAATCTGACCTACTGGGGTCCAGCCCCGGTTGGATCCAGGGTATCTGAAGCGTGGATGGCAAGGCAAGAGAGATATATAGATATAGAGAGAGATAAGGAAAGAATTTGCAGTTAAGAGACTAGAGAAGAGAAAGAGGCTGATATTCCTTGGCTTACGCAGAAAGCCAATAGTCTCAGACAAGAGACTTGCTCTGTTCACGTAGGCCGCAGGGGCCCTCTCGAATAGCGGAAGGTGCTCCCACCTTGGGCACCTTCTCGAGTGGGCCTTAGAAGCCCAGGCAAAAAAGTGAACGCAGAGAGCCTCTTCGCTCCAAGGGATCAGCCTGAAAAAGAGAGGGAGGAAGAGGGAGAAAGAGAGAGAGAAAGAATTGACATGGGGGAGGCCAAGCTTGTGCAAAACCCCCATAACTTTATTTTTAAAAGGTGCTTATATACCCTAAGTTTTACATAATGGAAGATGCAGAGTCATGCAGGGGCAGCAGTCCTGACCCTTATCGATACCAGGCTTTCTGTCTGCATACCTTTCCATATACAAAAGGTCTCAGGTGATTTACATTATCTTCTGGCCAGGAGGCCTGTTAACATTTTATGGCTTTTTTCCTTGATAAATGTTAATCAACCAAAAAACTCATTTTCCCTTGAAGTGTTTTTTCTTAAATCTGCATCACCCTCAAAGTACTAAATAAAGTTACATACTTATAGAACAAAGGTGCATTGGGTTATAACAAAGAAAGTACTTAAAGATCTAATGTTGCTACTTGTTTTTTCTATATACCAACTATATTAATTAATGCACTCCCGGGTACACAACAAATGAAGGATATGAAAACCTGGCAGCAAGTATTGGCTCAACAATGAAACCCTTAACCAGTTCTTTTCTAGTGATTTTTAACTCCTCAAAAGGCTCTACATTCCTAGAATGTTTTAAGCTTCTTATGCCTATCGAGGTTGGGAGGCTGTAAACAACCATATGCATAGTTGAAAAGGTCCGGATAAACCTGTCAGGCAAGTTAGAAAGCTATCAAAGGGGTCTGGGTTGAAACACTCTTATTATGCCCAGGAGACTTATTAACCAAAGCTCTAAGTTGAGTTTCTTCAGAGAAAGGTGGTCGGGGGTAGCCCCCTGTTAATGTCAGAGGAGTTGGTGAAAGTCATAATATAGTTAGACAGACAGACTCTGGTTTTTGGGGTAGATGCTCGATCAAGTCTAGGGGATCTCTTGAGCCCTGATATACCTTGCCCACCAGGTCTCTCCGCATGACCTTGTCATGGGTGAGATCTCCCGTGTTGGCTCCTGGCACTGACCCAACTCTGGGAGATAGTGAAGGATAGGGGAGCCTAGTATTCTGCAGTCCTTGGGGTTTCAAAGAGTCTGACATGACATTGCGACTCAACAACAATAACAGTAAATGATGAAGATTTGAAAGAAAAGTGAAAGTGAAAGAGAACTTTTCTTTTTTTACTGAACATCAAAGAGATTAACTAAATGAATCATCCTGGATTGTA
Source organism: Ovis canadensis (assembly GCF_042477335.2). Taxonomy (NCBI): domain Eukaryota; kingdom Metazoa; phylum Chordata; class Mammalia; order Artiodactyla; family Bovidae; genus Ovis; species Ovis canadensis. The sequence continues at coordinate 24,332,418 of NC_091257.1, read as the reverse complement.
ATCTCATATTCTCCTGATTCCTCATCCTTACCTTTGCTTCTTTGCCTTGTTAGTGGAACGGGAATCTGATCTTAGGCTCATATGGACTATTTCTGTATGGTAAGGCAAATCACTTAATAACTCAGGGTCTCATTTTTCCCACTCAGAAAAATAAGGAGCTAGACAAGTATGATATACAAAATGGCTTTTAACTCCAAGAGCCTATGGTCTTAGAAATTAAAAAAAAAAAGAAAAATGTGCAAAATGTTTAGGTACTTCTGGCAAGACAAAGCAAGCATCAATTGGGCCTTTTCACTTTTTAAGCCAACTGGCAGGATAATAGTTGTCTACTCCTCAAGGTTTCCCATGAGGAAAGCATTTGAATGTTGCTTTACAGAACTCGATTTAGTTTTGACCATCAGAATATGCTGTCTTACAATGTGAAATTTCACTTTTGAAGCCACAAATAACTGTCATTATTTTGCCTGTCTTATATATATATATATATATATATATATATATATATATATATATACATATACATGAAACTTGCTGGTAATATCATGGCAGACTTTCTATATCGCACCTACCCATAACCACTGTAGCCTAATGATTAAAAAATAAGTCAACTTGCTTCATCAGTTTCAAGTTTCAAGTTCACAACAGTTTATCTAAACATTTTGTTAAATGTTGTCATCCTTAGGTTTAGATAAACTGTTGTGAACTTGAAACTGATGAAGCAAGTTGACTTATTTTTTAATCATTAGGCTACAGTGGTTATGGGTAGGTGTGATATAGAAAGTATGCCATGATATTAAAAGCAAGTTTCATTTCCATGTGGCTGAACTCATGAGGCTTAACCATAGGACCACCTCAGTGGGGGCAAAGAGACAACCACTGGCCTTCAGAGAAGCAGCATAAAGAACTCAATAGGCAGTGAGGTGGTTCAGACAATAAGCCTGCTTCCTGGTGTCATTCAGTCTAAGTAAAACCTTAATACAATGAATTACTTAAAAATAAATTTAATCAGTAAAAAAAGTAAATTACTTGTTCAATAGTGTAGATACTCTTCTAGAGTCTAGGTGATAGGAGTGAATAACACTCAAAGCTCCTATCCTTGAGGAACTCAGACTCTAGTGGGAGAATAATACTTATACCAATAATAAAATTACTATTAAATAATAAAAATAATACTAATTGGAAAAAACGTTTATCTTTATGTCAATTCAATCTTTGCAGGCCACAGTCCATGGGGTCTGCCAGACTCTTTTGTCCATGGAATTATCCCAGCAAGAATACTGGAATGGATTGCCATTACCTCCTCCAGGGAATCTTCCTGATCCATCTCTTGCATTGACAGGTGGATTCTTTACCAAGGAACCATCTGGGAAACCCATTACCTTTATGTATCTGGTACCATTTTAATGTATTATCTCAGTCAGTTCTGTTGCTCAGTTGTGTCCGACTCTTTATGACCCCATGGACTGCAGCACACCAGGCTGCTTCCCTGTCCATCACCAACACCCAGAGCTTGCTCACACTCATGTCCATCGAGTTGATGATGCCATTCAACCATCTCATCCTCTGTCATTCCCTTCTCCTCCTGCCTTCAATCTTTCCCAGCATCAGGGTCTTTTCCAAGAATCAGTTCTTTGCATCAGGTAGCCAAAGTATTGAAATTTCAGCTTCAGCATCAGTCCTTCCAATGAATATTCAGGACTGATCTCCTTTAGGATGGACTGGTTTGATCTTGCAGTTCAAGGAACTCTCTGAGTCTTCTCCAACACCACAGTTCAAAAGCATCAATTCTTTGGTACTCAGCTTTCTTTATGGTCAAACTCTCACATCCATACATTTAATTTAATTCTTCCCAGGAGTCACAGTGGTAAAGAATCCACCTGCCAATGCAGGAGACACAGGGTCAATCCCTGGGTTGAGAGGATCCTCTGGAGTAGGAAATGGCAACCTGCTCAAGTGTTCTTGCCTGAAGAATTCCATGGACAGAGGAGCTGGCAGGCTACAGTCTATGGGGTTGCAAAAAGCAGGGCATGACTGAGCAACTGAACACAACAATTTAATCTTAGAACAACCCCATGTTATTGGCATTGTTATTCCCATTTGACAACTGAAGTTACTGAAACCCAGAGAGAGTAATTTGCCTGGACACATGGTTATGACAGACTCAGAATTTTAACCTAGGCCTGTGTGATCCTGAAACCTGGATCCACAGCCACTTTGATATATGCCCTCCTACTCCAGATCCGTTTGTACTCTAAGTGAGCTCCGAGGCAGAGATAACTCAAAGAATGATCACACACAGTGATGCAGACCATGCTCCAAGAAATGTTTATCATCCTCCAGGCAGCAGGACACCAGAATCATGATAAAAGGTAGCCATGAAGGGGCTTGAGAAAAAGTGGGCAGCCAAAGAATTAAGTGTTTCAGGATGATTAAAAATACTAGATGATTAAAAATAAACTCAAAATATATAAAAGATCTAAATGTATAATGTCAGATATTATAAAACTAGAGGAAAATATAGGCAGAATATTCTTTGACATAAGTCACAGAAATATTATTTTGGATCTCTCCCCTAAAGCAAAGGAAACAAGCAAAAATACACAAATGGGACTTAAGTAAATGTAAAAAGCTTCTTCACAGAAAACGAAATCATTGACAAAACAAAAAGACAACCTACCGAATTGGAAAAAACATTTGCAAATGACATTCCTGATATGAGGTTAACATCCAATGTACATAAACAGCCATTTTCCCAAAGAGGAAATGCAGATAGCCAACAGGCGCATGGAAAGATGCACAACACAAGCAGTGCTCAGAGAAATGTAGACCAAAGCCACAGCGATATAACACTTCACACCTGTCAGCATGGCTATCAAAAACTAAAAGCAGAACTACCATGTGAGGTAGCAATGCTACTCCTGGGTATATATCTGAAAAAACCCCAAAACATTAATTTGAAAAGATACAGGCATCCCAGTGCTCACAGCATTATTTACAACTGCAAGGTATGGAAGCAATCTAAGTCTCCATCAACAGATGAATAGATAAAGAAGATGTGATACACACACACACACACACACACACACACAATGGAAATTTTGGCATTTGCAGCAACCTAAATTGACTTGGAGGGCATTTGCTAAGTGAATTAGGCAGAGAAAGGCAGATACTGTATGATATCACTTATATGTAGAATCGAGATAAATAAAAAATAGTGAACAGGATGGAAAATAAGCAGATGCATATATTTAGAGAAAACTAGTAGTTACCAGTGAAAGTGAAAGTTTCACTTTTTACTTTCATGGATTGGAGAAGGAAATGGCAACCCATTCCAGCATTCTTGCCTGGAGAATCCCAGGGATGGGGAAGCCTGGTAGGCTGCCGTCTATGGGGTCACACAGTCGGACATGACTGAAGCACTTAGCAGCAGCAGCAGCACTGTTTACCAGTGGGGAGAGGAAAGTGGGTAGTGGGGAATAGGGGTTATCAGGATAGGATACCATGTGCGATCAATGCAAAGAAATAGAGGCAAACAACAGAATGGGAAAGACTAGAGATTTCTTCAAGAAAATTAGAGATACCAAGGGAACATTTCATGCAAAGATGGGCTCGATAAAGGACAGAAATGGTATGGACCTAACACAAGCAGAAGATATTAAGAAGAGGTGGCAAAAATACACAGAAGAACTGTACAAAAAAGATCTTCATGACCCAGATAACCACAAAGGTATGACCACTCATTTACAGCCAGACATCTTGGAATGCAAAGTCATGGCCTTAGGAAGCATCACTACAAACAAAGCTAGTGGAGGTGATGGAATTCCAGTGGAGCTATTTCAAATCCTGAAAGATGATGCAGTGAAAGTGCTGCACTCAATATGCCAGCAAATTTGGAAAACTCAGCACTGGCCACAGGACTGGAAAAGGTCAGTTTTCATTCCAGTCCCAAAGAAAGGCAATGCCAAAGAATGCTCAAACTACCACACAATTGCACTCATTTCACATGCTAGTAAAGTAATGCTCAAAATTCTCCAAGCCAGGCTTCAACAATATGTGAACCGTGAACTTCCAGATGTTCAAGCTGGTTTTAGAAAAGGCAGAGGAACCAGAGATCAAATTGCCAACATCCGCTGGGTCATGGAAAAAGCAAGAGAGTTCCAGAAAAACATCTATTTCTGCTTTATTGACTATGCCGAAGCCTTTGATTGTGTGGATCACAACAAACTGTGGAAAATTCTTCAAGAAATGGGAATACCAGACCACCTGACCTGCCTCTTGAGAAACCTATATGCAGGTCAAGAAGCAACAGTTAGAACTGGACATGGAACAACAGACTGGTTCCAAATAGGAAAAGGAGTACTTCAAGGCTGTATATTGTAACCCTGCTTATTTAACTTCTATGCAGAGTACATCATGAGAACCCTGGGCTGGAAGAAGCACAAGCTGGAATCAAGATTGCCGGGAGAATTATCAATAACCTCAGACATGCAGATGACACCACCCTTATGGCAGAAAGTGAAGAGGAACTAAAAAGCCTCTTGATGAAAGTAAAAGAGGAGAGTGAAAAAGTTGGCTTAAAGCTCAACATTCAGAAAGCGAAGATCATGGCATCTGGTCCCATCATTTCATGGGAAATAGATGGGGAAACAGTGGAAACAGTGTCAGACTTTACTTTTTTGGGCTCCAAAATCACTGCAGATGGTGACTGCAGCCATGAAAGTAAAAGACGCTTACTCCTTGGAAGGAAAGTTATGACCAACCTAGATAGTATATTCAAAAGTAGAGACATTACTTTGCCAACAAACGTCTGTCTAGTCAACGCTATGGTTTTTCCAGTGTTCATGTATGGATGTGAGAGTTGGACTGTGAAGAAGGCTGAGCACCGATGAATGGATGCATTTGAACTGTGATATTAGAAAAGACTTTTGAGAGTCCCTTGGACTGCAAGGAGATCCAACCAGTCCATTCTAGAGGATATCAGTCCTGGGTGTTCTTTGGAAGGAATGATGCTGAAGCTGAAGGTCCAATACTTTGGCCACCTCATGCAAAGAGTTGACTCATTGGAAAAGACTCTGATGCTGGGAGGGATTGGGGGCAGGAGGAGAAGGGGACGATAGAGGATGAGATGGCTGGATGGCATCACGGACTCGATGGACATGAGTCTGAGTGAACTCCAGGAGTTGGTGATGGACAGGCAGGCCTGGCATGCTGCGATTCATGGGGTCGCAGAGTCAGACACGACTGAGCAACTGAACTAACTAACCGTGTGAGTGAAACTTTTGAAAATTGTAAAGCACTGCAGAATTTAAAGAATCTGTTATTCAATTAGAAATTTAAAAAACTAGATAACACCACTATATGTTATAATTTATATATTTAGATATATAATTATACTTAAGTAATTGCCTATAAACATTGCTCATGATAGTAAAAAAGTAATACCAAATACATATATCTATGAACTGACAAATGGATAAACAAAATGAGGTACATTCATATAACAGAATATTAATGAAAAGGAATAAATTACTGAATCATGCTGCAACATGGATGGAGTTCGAATGCATTATGCTAGAAGGTAGTCACAAAAGATCATATATTTTATGATTTCATTTATAGGAAATATATCCAGAACAAGTAAATCTATAGATACCAAGAGTAGATGATTGTTTGCCTAAAGTTGGGGACGAGGGGCTATGGAATAACATCTTATATGAAGTCTCTTCAGGGGATGGTGAACATTTATTAAAATCAGATGATGATGGTTACATAGTTTTGTGAATCTACTAAAATCATCTTGAAAGGAAGGGTTTTATATCATGTAAACTATATTTTAATAGAAATGCTTAAAATGAACTGCAAATAAAAGATTGGTCTCTGTTATTATTAACTGACTCTTCTGTTAGCCTCTCAGAAGTCTAAGTGAAATCACTCCTTTCAATACGTAAGAAAATAGAAATGAGGGTGTGATCGATCTCAATGACTATTGAATTCAGAGTCTGGTTTCCTAACATTGGATTTCCCATTATACATTCATTCATTCATTCATGTATAATGCCATTCTTTTCTCTAAATTTATTTATTTTTTAATTGAAGGATAATTGCTTTACAGAATTTTATTGTTTTCTGTCAAACCTCAATATGAATCAGCCATAGGTACATATATATCCCCTCCCTTTTGAACCTCCCTCCCAGATCCCTCCCCATCTCACCCCTCTGGATTGATACAGAGCCCCTGTTTGAGTTTCCAGAGCCAACAGCAAATTCCCATTGGCTATCTGTTTTACATATGGTAATGCAAGTTTCCATGTTACTCTCTCCATACATCTCCCCTCTCCCCATGTCCATAAGTCTATTCTCTATGTCTCTTTCTCCACTGCTGTCCTGCAAATAAATTCTTCAGTACCATTTTTCTAGATTCCATACATATATACATCAGTATACAACATTTATCTTGCTCTTTCTGACTTACTTCACTCTGTACAATAGCCTCTAGGTTCATCCACCTCATTAGGTTTACAACAAAACTGAGAGGAAAGTACAGAGATTTCTCAGATACTCCTCCCTAGCCCCAGACATGCGGGGCCTTCCCCATTGTCAACATCAGACGCTAGAGTGATACATTTGTTACAAAAGATGAACTCACAGTGACATATCATAATTACTCAAAGTCCATACTTTACCTTAGGGTCCCCTCTTCACATTTTTACATTCTGCAGGTTTGGACTAGAGTGTAATGACATACATGAATCACTGTAGTATCAACAAGTATTTTCACTGCCCTAAAAATCCTCTGTGCTCTGCCTATTTATCTCTCTTGCAACTAAAACCCTGGCAAACATTGATCTTTTTTTTTTACTGTATCTGTAGTTATCTACTTTTCTCGACAGTGGTATAGTTGGGATCATATAGTATGATTCCAATATGAGGCCAGAAGACCAGCTTCTTCACTTAGTAATAAGAATTTGAAAATTTCCTGTGTTCTTCCATGGTTTGATTGCTCATTTCTTTTTAGCAAATACTATTACACTTTTTAGTGAAAAATATTTTTTCTGTCTTAATCTGCTACAGTTTATTTACCTATTCACTGACAGAACGGCATTTTGACTGCTTCCAAATTTTGGCAATTATGAACAAAGCTGCTCTAAACAGGTGTGCATATTTTAGTGTGGATAGAAATTTTCATCACCTTTGCATAAATACCAAGGAGCACAACTGCTGGATCACATGGTAAGACTATATTTAAAAAAGAAACTATAGTAAGAAACCTTACAAGAAACTATCAAATTATCTTCCAACGTGGCTATACCATTTTGCATGCCCATCAGCAATGAGAGTTTCTATTGCTCCACACCCTCACCAGCATTTGATGTCGTCAATGTTCCAGATTTGGGCCATTTTAATAGGAGTGTGGTAGTATTTCAGGGTTATTTTAATTCACAATTCCCTGATGACATATGATTCAGAATATATTTCCATATGCTTATTTGCCATCTGTGTATCTTCTTTTATGAAAAGTCTATTAAGGTTTTTGTCCTACTTTTTCATTGGGTTGTTCATTTTTATTGTTGAGCTTTAAAAATACTTTGTATATTTTGAATAACAATCCATTATAAAATGCATCTTTTAGACATATTTTCTCCCAGTCTGTGGCTTGTCTTTTAATTCTCTTTGCCATTCATAGAGCACATGTTTTCAATTTTAATTAAGTCCAAATTATGAAAATTTTCCTTCTGGATCATATCTTTGGTGTAGTATTTATAAAGGCATCACCATACTCAAGGTTATCTAGGTTTTCATCTATATGTCTTCTAGGACTTTTATAGTTTTGCAGTTCACATTTAGGCCTATGATTTATTTGGGGTTCATTTGGGAGAAGGGTGTAAGATCTGTGTCTAAATTATTATTATTTTTTTGTATGTGCATATTCAGTTTTTCAAGCAACATTTGACTACATTTACATGGGTCTGTCTCTAAGGTCTCTATTCTATGGATCTATTTTTTCACCAATTCCACACTGTCTTGATTATTATAGCTTTAAATAATTCTTGAAGTTAGGTACTGTTAGTCCTTTAACTTTGCTCTTTTCCTTCAATACTGTGTTGGCTAGTCTAGGTCTTTTTCCTCTCCATATAAACTTTAGAATCAACTTCCCAATATTTATTAAATAACTTTCTGGGATTTAAATTGGAATCACATTGAACCTATACATCAAGTTGGGAAGAGCTGATGTTTTTGGAATATTGAATCTTCCTATCCATGAGCATGGGATATTTCTTTATGTATTTATTTGTATAAATTGAAGCATTTATACTAACCATTACTCTACAATCTTGCTATAATTGCCTATTGGTTCCAGGATGATTTTTTGGGGGTCAGTTCTTTTTGATTTTCTACAAAGATGATCATGTTGTTTCCAGATAAAGACAGCTTTATGTCTTCCTTCCCAATCTATATGCCTTTTATTTCCTCTTCATAGCAAGGACTTACATTATGATGCTAAAAAGAAGTGGTGAGAGGGAATATCCTTGACTTGCACTTGATCTTAGTGAGAAAGCTTTGAGTTTCTCACCATTAAGTATGGCATTAGCTATAGGTTTTTGTAGATAGTCTTTGTCAAGTTGTGGAAGTTAGCTACTAGCCCTAGTAGTTTACTAAGGGTTTTTTGTTTTTTATCATAAATGTGTGTTGGATCTTGTCAAAAGCTATTTCTGAATTCATTGATAATTACATGCTGTTTCTTTCATAGTCTGGTGATGTAATAGATTAACTTCATTTAACGAGGCTTGCATATCTAAGTCCCACTTATCATGGAATCTAATTCTTTTTTTAAATTTGATTTGCTAATATTTTTGAGGATCTAATTAATTTGTAGTTGTTAATTAAGAAAATATTTATTAAGAACCACTCTACATCCAGCTCTGGAAGCACAGAACTTAGAGCCCAGTTGCATAAGCTGTCTCAACAGCATAAAAGTCTTGAGTAAATAGAAAATTAGTTTTATCAACAATTTAGTTGCTTAGAGAGATTCTTGGAATGTTTAGGTGAATCTACATTCATTTAATGGGCTTCCCTGGTGGCTCAGAGGTTAAAGTGCCTGCTTCCAATGCAGGAGACCCAGGTTTGATCCCTGGGTCGGGAAGATCCCCTGGAGAAGGAAATGGTAACCCACTCCAGTATTCTTGCCTGGAAAATCCCATGGACAGAGAAGCCTCATTTTGAAATAAATTCTGGGTGACAAATAGACAACATGTAAGGTAATTTCATGTTGATTTTATTAATTTCAATTTAATTTTCAATCACTTGCAGGAAACTCTCCCTATTGACCACAGCTGAAAAGAGAGACGAGGTATTTAAAAAAATAGATTTTTTTCAGTTCTTAAGAGTCTAAGGAAACTTACTTTGACTGCTAAGGAGGTTTAGATTCATATTCATATTATCATTCTCTCTCTGTCTCTTTCTTTCTGTCTGTCCTTCTTCCTCTCTCAACATCTGTCTGTTGGTTATATTTTCACCCTACTATAATCAGACTCTTCTCTAAAGTCACATTTCTCTAGAGTTTTTTGGTACACAAGATGCTGATCTATATCTGCTCAGGATCTCTGATATGTTTATAGATGGATATAGCCTCAGGAGCTTAAGGAGTTACAGAAACAAACTATAATTGATTCCTCCAAGGGTTTCTATGGAAATGGGCAAGAATTAGGAATGTAAAGAATGATGCATTTATTCATTCTCAATATGTTGATTTTAGTTTCCACTGATATGTCTGTAAATTTTGGAAGAAGTACAGTACAAAAAAACACAACTGATGTAAGATCTAAAGGTCTAAATATACTGGCTGACAACTAATAATAAGTCACTGTACTGATGCCTTAGGAATTCCATACTTTCAAATTTTTCAGGATTTGGGATTATAAACGCATCTTAATAAAGTAGACACTATCAAAACCATTAACTATTCTTACCAAATAGAGGCTATAAACATTCAAATATTTACCGATTCTGAGTAGAATCAAACCACTCCGTAACTAATTTACCTATGAGTGACCTGTCTGATTTAATTTGGTCTTCTTCCCCCCTTGAGTGATAATATCCTGAAGGCCATTATGATTTAATGCTTTCTTCTTGCTACATGAAAGAATTGTAGTCAGACACATAGAATTCAAGTTATACTTGAATTTCCAATCTCTTTTGCAGTTAGGTTGGTCACAAGACCAATTTCTCTCCAATAAAAGAAAGATAGAATTGAAAAGTGCTACTGTGAATCCAGGGACTGTAGAATAGGGTGTGTGCCCATCCTACTTGTTTATTTTCCTAGAACCAAGAAAGATAACTACCCGAGAACAATGCCTAATGAAAGGCAGAACAGCTACTTAATACCATAACAGATTAATGGCACCTTGAATGATAGCGTGGAACAAATCCTCCCTAACCAGAATGCTCTCTTAGGAATTATTAGCATAGAAATAAATCAGCATCTATATATACTAAGACACTCTATTTTGGATTCTCATTGTTACAGAAGCTTAGCTTTACCCTAACTAATATGGTCTCATTCAGATGCATCTCAGGATGATTTTTAAAAATAGAATCATTGACTAAAAAGGATTTGACATGAAAATCATTGTCCTAAAGAGCTAAATATACTTGACTTCTCTAAGAGCTGTCAGAAATATTTTTGAATTCCTTTCTAAAGAGAGCTGAGCTATGTTTATTTAAAGTCACTCTTTAGATACAAGTATGTATAAGGAGCAAATAAAAAGGAGTGTCATTCAGACTGGATGAGAATAATGAGCAAGCACATGGAAATTATTCTACTGATCAAATGGAAAATGTGACCCATTCTTAGGAAATTCTTCAGGGAGAGCATCTTATTAGTGCTCCCATTTTTAACATGGCTGAAAGGTATCCCCAGGGTTCCTACTAAATGGATAGACTTTGTAATTTACTGAAGTGGTTTCCTTATTTCCTTAAAAGACTTACTGTTTTATTACTTCTATAAGAAAAGCCATTTTTAACATGCAACATAATAATAAATGGCAGCTTCTAAGGATGAGGTGGCTTGGAATTCATTTCTGCTTTCTAGTCCTGAGACAAAATTTTACCTTGACATAGTTGCAAGGGGTAGATAGTCAGACCTCAGGAACAATAATAAAGTTGTAATTTTTATTACTTTTTGAAACACTTAATCTTTTAATTAAGTCCTAAAATTGTTCAATTTGAACAGAACACCAGGGAGAATGACACTGGTTTCCTCAGTACCACAAAGCTAGGTTTCCAGGATTTTCATTTCTTTCGGTAGATCCCCTGAAGGAATCCTGCCCGTGGGTCTCACTGTTATTTTTAGGTATATTTTGGCATATTTTGTTGCTGGATGATTGAAACTATTTTTCAGAGCAAAAGTAGAAGCTTTGGTTTCTTCGTTTATATCTTTTATTATTATTATTAAAGACTCCACAGTATGAGAGAGTAAAAGAGGAGTTTGTACCACATTTTGTGGGATGAATGTATAAATGTGTACATGTTTGAGTGAATTTTCTAGAACTGTCTATTCAGATGATAAGGCCTCAGAGGATTAGAAGCAATTTAATAGGGATAATTGAGTTATCTGTTAAACTTCCTCCAGTGCTTCCTAAGGATCAGTTCATGAAATATTATTCAAATGTGATAGAATTAAGATAAGCGCAGCCCCAGCACTGCATTTTCCCAAAGGGAAGCAAGTTACCCTGACTCCAGTGTTACTTTGCTTTGAGGGCCAGCAATTAACTCAAGGATTACCAAGAACAGTAACACTTCCTAGAGTGGGAATGATGTGTCCAGGACAAAAAAAAACACAGGATGTCATAGAAGGCAATTTATGAGAGAGAGTAAGAGTCACCATTAGCCCACCTGAAAGAAAGTTTTCAAAGCAAATGGAAATATCAAAGGGAAAAGAAGAAAGCCAGAGGAAGGAGGGGAGCTGTCAGGGGGATGAAAGGGAGGGACACACATTTTTGTCAATTTTGCTCTGGTTTCCAAATGTATTACATAAGATAAGTCTTCCCACAAGCCCCGAACTGTCCAGCCATGGTTGTCACACCCTCTGAAATCTGTCAGCATTTAGAGCTGACAGAGGGCATGCCCTTTAGCATTGCCTTTGGAGAATGCCCTGGTTTCTTTCCAAGTCATGTCTGTGAATGTAGACAGATGTAGTGATAAAAAATATTTGCCAAGTAGATATAAGGTTAGTGAAACGTCGTGTCGATCTCCTTTTTTACCACTTAAAAGCAGAAGAGCAAACTCGAATGCAAATGAGGGATTCAATTAGCAAGTTGAGTTCTGGCAGCATGTCATGGAAAGCAGAGGGAGACCAGGTGATTTGGTAGAAACAGACCTTCCACGTTGATAACAGAAGCCGTATGAATAAATATGGGAGCTGCTTTCACTAAATTATGCTGTGCTTAAAGTTTTTCACCAGACTTCCAGCCAATAACTCAATGTCTGAAATTCCTTCCTTTCTAAAAACACCATCTTGTACCTGGAAAGGAAGATTCAAGTCTTGTGTTTTTTGTTTTTTGTTTTTTTTTTTTCTCCACAGAGAATATTTTCTCAGTTACTCAAAGGATATACTTTTCCACCTGGACTTCATTTCTGTTAACTATATTGACTCTCATAAAATGGATAAAAATTATTTTCGCTGCCCACTTCTCAGTAAAAATTCCATTGCTATGGATCACGTCTAGCCTCTTGTGTTAAACTTATTAGCACCAGAGTATCCAAGTTGGGCTCAAAGGGCAGAAGGCACGCACAGGATCTGAAATGTCCATCAGGGAAGCTCAAATCTATCCCTCTGAGACAGGCTTAGTGGCCAAATCAAACCTTTAACTAGGATCTGGGAGTTTAGAGCCCCTGGAAGTCTCATCTGGATCTGTTTTTCCAAAACTAACACAAGTCTTGTTCAGTGTTTTACCAAATGTGGCTTTTCATCCTGAGTGTAAGCAGGCGGTCTGGTGCCCCGTGGAACCAGGCTGGAAGCATTACATGGGGGGCAGCAATGGCACTGGCTGAAAATCAAAGTGGAAAAGTCTAGCTCCTCATCCAGGGAAACTTCAAAGTAAGCAGGGCCTGCTCCCATTAGGTTTTTCTCTTAAATCAGGTTCAATCGCATGGTAGAGAGTTGTCAGTCTGTGTCTTGCAAAAAGAGGCAGCTGGTTTCATCTCCAAAAGGTTGGGGATTGAGGAGAGGGTAAAAGAGGAAAGGTTTCTGCCTGGGTCTCCAGCGGTTCAAAGCCTGGATCCTCCAGACATGCTTTGAATGTGGAGATTATGTCTAGGTTTCCACAAACTGGGGATGCTTACTGTTGAAATTGCCCTGTATGAGATCACCTTGGCAATTAAATAACTCAAACCCTTCCAAAGAAGGCTCTACCATAGTTAGTAATTTTGTTCTAATAGAAGAATTAGAGTTACATTGAGTTTGGGGTCCATAAACCTAAAAGTGAAGGTTAATCCAAAGCAAACGGGTGTCTGAGAAATTACCATGGGGTGGTGGGCTGGGACTAGGGCATGTCGGGAAAAGTCAGGATGGGGTCTAAGAGCAGTGAGTACCTCCCTGAGATACCATCATTCGATGGGCCATGATAAACAGCAAAGATTTTTTTGCTGTTGTTGTTTTTAAGTGAAATAGAGTGCTATATTTGTCTTGGTTTTCTTTCCTTTAAAAATAAAATTATTGGAGTAGAGTTGATTTACAGTATTGTGTTAATTTCAGGTGTACCAGTAAAGTGAATCAGTTATACAAATACAACCCCCTCCAAAAAAACACAATATTTTTTTTTGAGGGGGTTGTATTTGTGTATACACACACACAGATTGCTTGGTTTCTAACTAAACAAGTTCTTGAGTTTTCATTTTTCCTTGTGAAGATGGACACTGCTATGCCTAAAGATATCATTCCCAGTTTGAGAATGCTTTTTAAGCAAATTTGTTTCTCTTAAAATGGAGATGTTTGTCCACTTAAGAAAATACTAACTAGGTAGTTTCTCTACATGTTATGTTGCCAATCAATAATTCTGCTTCTAGTATCACTGGTTAGTCATCAGTTAGAGTTATAAACATCATTGTTGTAATCGAGTAGCAGTATTTCCTGAGCTTCTCCAGGAGATACCATGCTAGATACTAGACATGTGTAGAAGATGCACAAGTGAATCCCTACTCACGAGAAAGCTCCAGATAGGCTACAAACATAGAGTAGATTTTTAAAAATCTATGGAACAATATGAACTGGCAATTATTAATTGTCCAGACTACAATTGCTGAAAAGTTTCAAAGATGTAATGTCCATCAAGAGTCGGAATATTCAAGGAAGACATCTCATAGATCAAGCTTCAACCTATACAAGTGTGTGTGGTGTGTTTTTGTTTTGTTTTTTTGTTTTGCTCTTAATTTTCTTTTCCTTTTTAGCTGTGGATCACTTTCTTCAAATAAAGTATTCTTTCAAATGCCAATAAGTAAAGGTAAAAGTAAAATTGATCTAGATAATGGAGGAGCCAGAACTAAGTTCTGAAAAAGAGCAAGAAAACAACTGATCCATAAACTATGAGTACTTAGGAGAAAATCAAGGACTGATTAGAAAGCTACAGTTTCACAAGGGACACATAACATAATTTCCAAGTTTACAAAATGCTAAATGGTTCAGAAAGTAAAGAGACCTGGAGTAATCTACATGTTACTAAAGATCTCATGAAGCTGAAAGTAAGTCTGGGTCTAAAGCTCAAGTGCAACTAATGAAAGACAACACGGCATCTGACTTGCAGGTTTCAGCTTCACTTTGAAATTTACTCCAACACTAGACAGGAAAAGAGATGAGTAGCCAGGACTTGAAAATCATTTTCTTTGACCTGGCGCTGTGAAAACTGAGCACCTGTGGCGCAGCCTCTAAGCCAGACTGTGACTCCCTCTCAGTGCCCTTCTCAAGTCTTCAGCATTCCCTGCCACCAACATAGGGCAGCACTGATCTAGTTACTGTACCCTGAGCCACGTTGCTCTAGGGAGAGAAATCCCTGTCCTTCAGGGATCACAGTTCATCAAGGGCCACGTTAACTTTGGTTCCGTTTTTACTGCCCTTTCTCGAGCCTTTCCTTTTAGTGTTCCTGCTCATCTTCCTTTACTTTTCTGTTTCTTTCCCCACCACCTCCCTCCTTTTTAGTGTATTAGCTGTTAAATTCAGCTTCCAAAGGTCTTTGAACACTACCATCAGATTCTCAGAGGTAAAACAGACATCGGCAATATGACATACTATTGTCTGGGGCCTTGGGGTTTTTGTTTGTTTGTTTGTTTTGGTCAAGGAAAATCAAGACCATCATGTGAGAATATCCTCAAAATCAGAATCATTTCTGTGGTGGAGTCTGATTTGCCTTTAGACAAGGTGACATGAAGATCTGGGTAAAATGTTGCATGTAATGCTTCTTTTAAGCAAATATATCAGTGAGTTATAACTGGGCACCTGTGAAGCAGAAAGAGTGGCACTGATTGGGTGGTGGTGCAGATGGTCCAGCCTTAGCTCACCAGCCCAGTGTCCATTGTATTTCCCCAAAGATAGGCTGTAGTGGAATCCAGAGCAGGGGAGTCGGGGTGGGGGGGTGGAGAGGGGGGAGAAGCATGCCTTCGATTTTTAAATAATGTCACCAATTTTCCCATTTAATTTAGGCCTATATTTTCCACTTTATTTTCACTGAAATCTTAAAAACAAACAAACAAACAAACAAAAAACCACCTTGGGGACTTCCCTAGTGGTCCAGCGGTTAAGAATCTGCCTTGCACTGCAGAGAATGTGAGTTCAGTCCCTGGCTGAGGAACTGAGATTCCACATGCTGCAGGGCATCTGAGCCCAAGTGCTACAACTAGAGAGAGCAGGTGCCTCAAAGATCCCATATGATGCGACTAAAACCGGATGCAGCCAAATACATATTAAAAAATACCACCTTAGGAGGAAGAAGTCTCCTGCCTTTGACAACACTTTAGCTATCCTTTCCCTGTAGTAACAAATTTAAAATAGTTCTTTACATCTGCATGTATTTTATTTTTCACTTAAAAGTGTCCACGTGAGAAGCTTGAGCTCAGAAAAGTCATAATCTTATTTGCTTGACCAGAAAACTCTAAAATGACAAACTCTGTTTTACCTGAATATTGTGAAATGGATTCATTAATGAGTTGAGGAAAAAAGTATATGGGAATGCCATTGTAGGTGAAAGAATTTTAGGCTGATGCAAACAAGGGGTTATAAAAAACATTTTGCTTCCACTCTAAGTAAAGCAGCTGCTACTTAAAACAATCTATTGACACCAGAAAAATAAAATCTTCCTCTAATCAAAAATGTGTGTTTATATTACCAATCACATCTTTTAAATTAAATATATAGATATATGCATGTGTGTGCATTTTAATGCTTCTATAAGTTTGTAATTCACAACAAAAAATGGTAATGTTAGATTTTATATGTATTATGACTCATCTAACAGAAAAAAAATATGACTTAATTAAAGAAAACACTATTAGAGGTCAGATCATAGGAGAGTAAACATTTTTACATAACAAAAGACATTAAGCCACAGTGCACCTAATTATTGCACCTGGTATGCAATACAACTAAATTTAGGAACACCCAAAATATCCAAATAGCCTCTTCAGATTCCTCAAAGAAGTTTGACCTCCGTTTGAGTCTCTTTAAATGACAGCAAACTGCATCCATCAGAGAACCTCTGATGTTTCCTGTTAACCTTGACTTTAACAACAAAATAAAGAAATGTAAACATTACCAAAACATAGGTCACTTACCATAAATGCCTGTTGAGATACAGGGAAATGCCTGTGAATAAACCACAAAAAACAGAATAAATTTTAAAGGCCCGGCTCTCCCCAAACCCAACAACATCTATTTCAACACCTATTCTGCTTGATAATGGGATGCCCTCTACTCACACACTCTGAGCTCTGAACTCTACTCAGGTGAAGCAGGAGACATTGTGGAAATGGTATATTTGATTAAATTTTCTTTACCAGCAATTATTCCAGCTCACAAGAGCCAAGGGTCAAATTACGAAGAATCTTGGGAACCAGTTGTTAAACATAGTTACAAGGAATTATATCACATAAGCCTACAATGAAGTAAATCATATCGAAAAGAAACAATCATTCATCTTCAAGTCCTAAGTATTTGCCACATTTTACTATTACCTTCGCTATTGAGATGACCATGTCTATTATATGTGTCTGGTGGAAATACAGTATACCAGTATGGTATGCTACTGGGCATTCTCTCCCAGCTCTGTATTAAGTGACATCGTGTTGGTGGCATAAAATCTGAAAATACCAATCAATATTCATCTGTGTCAACTGAAACCACAGGCTGGCTATGGAAATAAAATTTTGATAAAATTTAACAGAAGGATTCTGTAAGAATCAATTGGATATACAGAATTTCTAATAAAGGGTATTGCATATTCTATTCTATTCAAGAAGGAACATTTAGAACCTTACATGAACAACTGACTGTTTCACAATTGGTAAAGGAGTACGGCAAGGCTGTATGTTGTCATCCTGTTTATTTAACTTACATGAAGAGTACATCATGTGAAATGCAGGGCTGGATGAATCACAGCTGGAATCAAGATTGCTGGGAGAAATACCAACAACCTCAGATAAGCAGAGACATCACTTTGCTGACAACGGTTCCTGTAGCCATGGTTCTTCCAGTAGTTATGTAAAATGTGAGAGTGGGATCATAGGAAGGTTGAGTTTCTAAGAATTGATGCTTTTGAAATGTGGTGCTGGAGAAGATTCTTGAGAGCTCCTTGGACTGGAAGGATATCAAAGGAAATCACCCCTGAATATTCATAGGATGGACAGATGCTGAAGCTGAAGCTCCAATAGTTTGACCACCTGACGTAAAGAGCTAACTCATTGGAAAAGACCCTGATAATGGCAAAGATTGAAGGCAGGAGGAGAAGAGGGCAGGAGAAGACGAGATTGTTAAACAGCATCTCTGACTCAACAAACATGAACTTGAGTGAACTCTGGCAGAGGTGGCAAGAATACACAGAAGAACTGTACAAAAAAGATCTTCATGACCCAGATAATCGTGATGGTGTGATCACTCATCTAGAGCCAGACATTCTGGAATGCAAAGTCACATGGGCCTTAGGAGGCATAACTACGAACAAAGCTAGTGGAGGTGATGGAATTCCAGTTGAGCTATTTCAAATCCTGAAAGATGATGCAGTGAAAGTGCTGCACTCAATATGCCAGCAAATTTGGAAAACTCAGAAGTGGCCACAGGACTGGAAAAGGTCAGTTTTCATTCCAATCCCAAAGAAAGGCAATGCCAAAGAATGCTCAAACTACCGCACAATTGCACTCATCTCACATGCTAGTAAAGTAAGACTCAAAATTGTCCAAGTCAGGCTTCAGCAATACATGAACTGTGAACTTCCTGATGTTCAAGCTGGTTTTAGAAAAGGCAGAGGAACCAGAGATCAAATTGCCAAATCTGCTGGATCATCAAAAAACCAAGAAAGTTCCAGAAAAAAAATCTATTTCTGCTTTACTGACTATGCCAAATCCTTTGACTGTGTGGATCCCAAGAAACTATGGAAAATTCTGAATGAGATGGGAATACCAGACCACCTAACCTGCCTCTTGGGAAATCTGTATGCAGGTCAGGAAGCAACAGTTAGAACTGGACATGGAACAACAGACTGGTGCCAAATAGGAAAACGAGTACATCAAGGCTGTATATTGTCACCCTGCTTATTTAACTTCTATGCAGAGTACATCATGAGAAACACTGGACTGGAAGAAACACAAGCTGGAATCAGGATTGCTGGGAGAAATATCAATAACCTCAGATATGCAGATGACACCACCCTTATGGCAGAAAGTGAAGAGGAACTGAAAAGCCTCTTGATGAAAGTGAAAGAGGAGAGTGAAAAAGTTGGCTTAAAGCTCAACATGCAGAAAACGAAGATCATGGCATCTGGTCCCATCACTTCATGGGAAATAGATGGGGAAACAGTGTCAGACTTTATTTTTGGGGGCTCCAAAATCACTGCAGATGATGACTGCAGCCATGAAATTAAAAGATGTTTACCCTTGGAAGAAAAGTTATGACCAACCTAGATAGCATATTCAAAAGCAGAGACATTACTTTGCCGACTAAGGTCCATCTAGTCAAGGCTATGGTTTTTCCAGTAGTCATGTATGGATGTGAGAGTTGGACTGTGTAGAAGGCTGAGCACTGAAGAATTGATGCTTTTGAACTGTGGTGTTGGAGAAGACTCTTGAGAGTCCCTTGGACTGCAAGGAGATCCAACCAGTCCATTCTGAAGGAGATCAGCCTTGGGATTTCTTTGGAAGGAATGATGCTAAAGCTGAAACTCCAGTACTTTGGCCACCTTATGCCAAGAGTTGACTCATTGGAAAAGACTCTGATGCTGGGAGGGATTGGGGGCAGGAGGAGAAGGGGACGACAGAGGATGAGATGGCTGGATGGTATCACTGACTCGATGGATGTGAGTCTGAGTGAATTCTGGGAGTTGGTGATGGACAGGGAGGTCTGGCATGCTGCGATTCATGGGGTCGCAAAGAGTCAGACATGACTGAGCGACTGAACTGAACTGGCAGATCATGAAGGACAGGGAAGCCTGGCGTGCTGCAGTTCATACGGTTGCAAAGAGTGGGGCACAGCTTAGCAACTGAACAGCATATTCTATTCTTATATTTAAGTTGTGTGCTATACATTCTTTGTATCAGTAAAACTTAAAAATAAAGTTACAGAAGAAACATTAAATTTTTGGACTTCCCAGGTGGTGCTAGTGGTAAGAAATCTGCCTGCCAATGCAGGAGATGTAAAAGCCTAGGGAGGAAGAAGATCCCCTGGAGGAGGCCATGGCAACCCACTCCAGTATACTTGACTGGAGAATCCTCATGGACAGAGGAGCCTGGCTGCAGTCAGTAAGATCACAAGAATCGGACATGATGAAAGTGACTTAGCATGAACACTAATTTTTGAGTCATTTTTTAAAACAATTGCTGGCAAACTACTGATTATACTAAATACTATGGATTGAATACTCGTGTCCACCCAAATGTAGAAGGTGAAACACTAACATGATGGTATTTGGAGCTGGAACCTTTCGGAGTTAATTAGGTCATGACAGTTGAGCCTCCATGATGGGATTAGAATTCTTAAAAGAAGAGGAATAGAACAAGCATGCTCTGCTTTCCACCAGGTGAAAATACAGTGAAAAGATGGCCATCTGCAAACTAAGGGGTGCACCTGCACCAAACACTAGATCAGCTGGCATCCTGACCTTTAACTTCTCAGCTATGAGAAATGAATGCCTGGAGTTTAAGCCATCTAGTAATTTGTGGTTGCTGCTGCTGCTGCTAAGTTGCTTCAGTCGCGTCCGACTCTGTGCGATCCCATAGATGGCAGCCCACCAGGCTCCCCCGTCCCTGGGATTCTCCAGGCAAGAACACTGGGGGGGGGGTGCCATTTCCTTCTCCAGTGCATGAAAGTGAAAAGTGAAAGTGAAGTCGCTTAGTCGTGCCCGACTCTTAGTGACCCCAGGGACTGCAGCAAACCAGGATCCTCCGTCCATGGGATTTTCCAGGCAAGAGTACTGGAGTAGGGTGCCATTGCCTTCTCCAGTAGTTTGTTATAGCAGCCCAATAAAAGACATTGTACTTTATTTAGCAATATTTAGAGTTAGATTAAAAGAGTTAATGAATAAATGTAAATAGAGTGAAGTCAAAATCGAGCTTTCTAATAACAGAAGGGGATCTGAGAATGGTGATGTTCTCTTGCCAATGTATCTATATGTAAATGTGCTCCAGTTGCTGTCATCTTTGTCTTTTCCCAGAAAAAATGCAGATTATGGCATTTACCATATAGAAGTGTGCTGAAGAAATTCATGACAGGATTGTTTAAAAAAGGACTGATGTTGCACCAGAAATTCAAAAAACTGCAGCCGCTGTTGACTATAATAACTAATATGATGGTTGAGCTCAATCATTATGAAATGTTTAAGCCTTTTCAATTTATGTCTTAGGGTTAAATGTGTATTGCATTTTATTTTCCTTAACATTTTATTTATTTTTAATATAAATTTATTTATTTTAATTGGAGGTTAATTACTCTATAATATTGTATTGGTTTTACCATACATCAACATGAATCTGCCACAGGTGTACACGTGTTCCCCATCATGAACCCCTTTCCCTCCTCCCTCCCCATACCATCCCTCTGGGTCGTCCCAGTGCACCAGCCCCAAGCATCCAGTATCATGCATCGAACCTGGACTGGCGATTCGTTTCATATATGATATTATACACGTTTCAATACCATTCTCCCAAATCATCCCACCCTCTCCCTCTCCCACAGAGTCCAAAAGACTGTTTTATAGATCTGTCTTTTACATACATCTTTTGCTGTCTTGCATACAGGGTTATTGTTACCATCTTTCTAAATTCCATATATATGCGTTAGTATACTCTATTGGCTTCCCTGGTGGCTCAGAGGTTAAAGCGTCTGCCTCCAATGCAGGAGACCCGGGTTCGATCCCTGGGTTGGGAAGATCCCCTGGAGAAGGAAATGGCAATCCACTCCATTATTCTTGCCTGCAGAATCCCATGGATGGACAAGCCCTAGTAGGTTACAGTCCACGGGGTCACAAAGAGTTGGACATGACTGAGTGACTTCACCTTATACTGTATTGGTGTTTTTCTTTCTGGCTTACTTCACTCTGTATCAGAGGCTCCAGTTTCATCCACCTCATTAGAACTGATTCAAATGTATTCTTTTTAATGGCTGAGTAATTCTCCATTGTGTATATGTACCACAGCTTTCTTATCCATTCATCTGCTGATGGACATCTAGGTTGCTTCCATGTCCTGACCATTATAAACAGTGCTGCGATGAACACTGGGGTACATGTGTCTCTTTCTTTCTTTCTTTCTTTTTTTTTTACATGTGTCTCTTTCAATTCTGGTTTCCTCGGTGTGTATACCCAGTAGTGGGACTGCTGGGTCACAAGGCAGTTCTATTTCCAGTTTTTTAAAGAATCTCCACACTGTTCTCCATAGTGGCTTACTAGTTTACATTCCCACCAACAGTGTAAGAGGGTTCCCTTTTCTCCACACCTTCTCTAGCATTTATTGCTTGTAGACTTTTGGATCGCAGCCATTCTGACTGGTGTGAAATGGTACCTCATTGTGGTTTTGATTTGCATTTCTCTGATAAAGAGTGATGTTGAGCATCTTTTCATGTGTTTGTTAGCCATCTGTATGTCTTCTTTGGAGAAATGTCTATTTCGTTCTTTGGCCCATTTTTTGATTGGGTCATTTATTTCTCTGGAATTGAGCTGCAGGAGTTGCTTGTATATTTTTGAGATTAGTTCTTTGTCAGTTGCTTCATTTGCTATTATTTTCTCCCATTCTGAAGGCTGTCTTTTCACCTTGCTTATAGTTTCCTTTGTTGTGCAGAAGCTTTTAATGTTAATTAGGTCCCATTTGTTTATTTTTGCTTTTATTTCCAATATTCTGGGAGGTGGGTCAAAGAGGATCCTGCTGTGATTTATGTTGGAGAGTGTTTTACCTATGTTCTCCTCTAGGAGTTTTATAATTTCTGGTCTTATGTTTAGATCTTTAATCCATTTTGAGTTTACTTTTGTGTATGGTGTTAGAAAGTGTTCTAGTTTCATTCTTTTACAAGTGGTTGACCAGTTTTCCCAGCACCACTTGTTAAAGAGATTGTTTTTTCTCCATTGTATATTCTTGCCTCCTTTGTCAAAGATACGGTGTCCATAGGTGTGTGGATTTATCTCTGGGCTTTCTATTTTGTTCCATTGATCTATATTTCTGTCTTTGTGCCAGCACCATACTCTCTTGATGACTGTGGCTTTGTAGTAGAGCCTGAAGTCAGGCAGATTGATTCCTCCAGTTCCATTCTTGTTTCTCAAGATTGCTTTGGCTATTCGAGGTTTTTTGTATTTCCATACAAATTGTGAAATTATTTGTTCTAGTTCTGTGAAAAATACCGCTGGTAGCTTGATAGGGATTGCATTGAATCTGTAGACTGCTTTGGGTAGTATCCTCATTTTCACTATATTGATTCTTCCGATCCATGAACACGGTATATTCCTCCATCTATTAGTGTCCTCTGTGATTTCTTTCACCAGTGTTTTATAGTTTTATCTATACAGGTCTTTAGTTTCTTTAGGTAGATATATTCCTAAGTATTTTATTCTTTTCACAGTGGGGAATGGAATTGTTTCCTTAATTTCTCTTTCTATTTCTCATTATTAGTGTATAGGAATTCAAAGGATTTCTGTGTGTTGATTTTATATCTTGCAACTTTACTATATTCATTGATTAGCTCTAGTAATTTTCTGGTGGAGATTTTAAAAGAATGTATATTTCTTCCATTTGCTTGGATCTTCTATTTAAAGTCACAATTTACATGATTTGTTTTGGACACAGTAATATTAATAATTGACTCTATTGAGCTTAGTTATAGGTCTGTGAAACACTTTTTCCCTTTCATTTCACTAGTAAATGCTACTAGTTTCTAATGAAAGAAAGGACAGTTTCTGGAATGGAGTAGAAGCTATTTTTTAAATGAATTGAATTAATTATTTGATTCCTTGAATTCTTGCTGCTGCTGCTGCTGCTAAGTTGCTTCAGTTGTTGAGGTGCCAGTAAATCTGAAGGATTTTCTTGAATTACTCAATCCATCCCATGACCCTCAACCATGAAAAGATAGGATGGAGCAAGTTCTCCTGAAAATATTGTAGTTTTTTTTTTTCACAGGCATTCACCAGATTTCTCCATAGTCATGTAAATCAACTGCATGATTCCTATAAGTCATTTGTTGCTAATAGTAAGGACTTGACATTCAGGAATGGCCAGCTTAGAAGTACAAATTAGAAAATCAGAGAAGATTCAGGGTCATCCCTATCACTTTTGCCACGCCTACTCATGTTTCATTGTGCTTTTAAATGCAGTGGAGAGAGGCGAGTTTATAGCTGATGCCCCAGGTATTCCATGGAAACAAACTGAACACATAAACATTATCCATCTTGTGCTCCATGCAGACAAAGAGAAAAGTTTGAGAATGGTTGCATCAAGCTATCAAGCAGAAACTACTAGCTACTAGAATGGTTTCCACAAGCCAGTCTGCTAGAAATCCCAACTGGACACCCTTTCCATTCAACATGTCGGAGAGTTTAGTTAACTGCTTGGAGCATCTGTTTCCTCATCAGTAGATGGAAACTCAAAGTTCTCCTGAGGGTTTTGTGGAAGGATGAGGAGGAATGAAGAACACATAGCATTGTGTCTGATGAGGGGCACTATCTCAGCTGATGCTGATTCTTCTGTCGGCCACTGTAATGACCACCAGGCTCTGCTTTAAGCAGGGAATCTATTGCCCTAGGGGCTTCCCTGGGGGCTCAGATGGTAAAGAATCCACCTGAAATACAGGAGACCCCGGTTCAGTTCCAGGATCAGAAAGATCCCTGGAGAAGAAAATGGCTACCCACTCCAGTACTCTTGCCTGGAGAACCCCATGGACAAAGGAGCCTGGAGGACTACAGTCCATGGGGTCACAAAGAGTCAGACACGACTGAAATGATCGAGCATGCACACAGGCACTGTTGTGCTAGCGCAGGGTTCCTGACCTTGGCACTGTTGATATCTGGGACCAGACAGTGCTTTGTTGCTCGGGGCTGCCTCAAGCATGGCGAGATGCATAGCAGCTTCCCTGTGCTCTCCAGCCACTTGCTAGGAGCAGGCTCCCAGTCTTGACAATCAAAAACATTTCCAGGCATTGTCACACTTCCACAGGGGGTGAAATCACCCCTGGCTGAGGACTACTGCCCTGGAATCTAGCACCTAGACCCCAGCAGGGCTGTCTGCAGACAGCCTTCAACTGTCAACCTTTTCAAGGATGGTCTCAGGTGCAGAGGCCCTCCTCACTGGGGCCATGCCCTGGCCCATAGTCAGTGCAAAGTATAAAGGCCTTGGTTCACCTTGGCTCAAGTTAGTGTAGGACCCTGCAACACCACAGCCACCACCAAGCCACACAGCAGCTCACCCCTTTCCTCCTGCCCCCTCTTGTTACTCCCTCCCCCTGTCTTCTCCAGGGGCTGATCCCCAGGCACAGCTCAGTAAACATCCTGCACCCTGAACTCTGTCTCAGAGTCAGCCTCCGGGGGAAATGATCTGACTTCACTCCCTTCTGCTTCCCTCTTATGTCCAGTATTACCAGTCATTCTCCCATCAGATTCAGCAGAAGAGAGAGCACACCAGACCGCTAATGGCAACTTTCATTTGCCTCACTCCCAGCTCTTTCTCAGAATCAATCACGCGACTTAATAATTGAGTCTGAATGTACCAGCTGTCTTGTCTGTTTTAACAAGGACAAATAGCTTCATCTGAAAATGACATTGTTGCCTTCAAAGTGAAGGTACACAGTTGTGTAATGGAGGATGGTGTTGATAATATTATTGTATTAAACACAAAGGCAATGATAAAGCAGAGATGGGATTGCAGTATCATGGAAAAGCTCATTGTATGTAAAGCAACTTTGCATACAATTCATCCATATAAATTTCCTAATTGATCACTTTTTATCATGGGAAATACAGAGGAACAGCAAAAGAAAAGAGGGAGCAAAGTGAGCTCAACCAAAGCGTTTCACAGGACATTTGTTCTTTGCCACACTAAATTTCTGATGGGGCCACCAGAAGTGAACAACATAGGATTTCTTTATTTCAAAGTTATATTTAATATAACCACCTCCCACGAAAATCCTCTCCTGTGGAAGAATGATAGATTGCATTATACCAAAATCCCGGCAGTTTAGCCTGGTTTATTTTAAAGTGCATGTAATTCTGCAGTCACCTGTAGAACTTGGGGAATTTACATCATCAGCCCACTTTGTAAGGCTCCAGACTCCCCTTCCAGCAGGCAAGCCCCAGGAGCAAGGACTTCTCCATGCTAATCACGGCCGAACCTACAGCAACCGGAAACTTCAGAGCACTTGACTGCCAGCCAGTATTTTTTTTTTTTCTTTTTCCCAAATCAGCATGTACTTCCCTCTTGTGGGAAAAATATTCATTTGACTTGGAGAGTGAGAGAGGATTTTTCTTTCGTAGCATTATAGATTTCCACCTGGAAAATACTTCTCTAGCCCAGCACGTTGGTTTCAAGCACGTTTGTAGAAACACTAAAATCCTCAAGGCTGTAGACTATGCTTCCCATCCTCTTGAATGCCTGTTTCCACTTCTCCAATTTCTGTCTCAATAACTTGAGGGCAAAGAAAGAAATACCCCTCAACCTTTGTTTTGACCCTAATGGTGCCTCAAACTCAATGCAGTGAACCTTTAGCCAGCATTATAACCATCGGGTGCTTTCCTTTGATCTCTGATTCATACAAAGTGAGAATTTCTTCCTCTCCTCCTTATCCAAGGTCACTGCCATCTACCTACTGCTTATACAGCAGCCTTATGATCTAAGTAGGTCTGACTCCACCCTCAGTTCCGCAGGAAGGTGATGACTGAAGAAGGTAAGTAGCACACACCTCCTTTAGTCACAAGGATGGAGAGATGGGGAGTTGTGGCATCACTGAGCTGATCGTGTGAATTAACTGAAAAGTGCTCTCAACCCCTGGAATCTTTCAGTTGCTTAGTCAACACTTTCCTCATCGCTTAGTCAGTTTTAGTTAGATACTTCATTATTTGTAAGCAAAAGCATGCTACCTAATACACCTTTCATTTAAATGTCTGTGATTATATATCACTGTTCACTGACTTGAGGAAGCTGTCAACTGTAAGAAACACCATTATGTTGTACTTTGTGTGCCACAAAACAAGAAGAAGCTCTGTAACAGTGAAAATACACTTTCCTACCACTTGGGATTTTTATTCTATACATACTGAAATGACTATTTTGGATTTATTTAAACTGTTTCTTAAGTCATAACTTGCTCTATAGCATAGATAAAAAGGAGAAAAACTGGTTACAATTTCTTCAAACTTTCCTCATGTGAAGAGTCCGGTACTTCTGAATGACTTTTCGAAACAGAATTCTAGACATGAGCTTCCCATAGTTTTATCCTTGTGCTCTCAACATGATATTGACTCAGGCCATCACAAGTGCTCCACTGCTGACTCAGAACTTTCCTTCTAGGCCCATGACACCCTCTCTGAAACTTTGGAAGCTGGCTCCTTCTTTGTTACTAAGAAATGTTTTCAGACAACATCAAAGACACATACCTCCTTAATTGGCCCCTAACTGGTTGGGCAGCTGAAGGTCAAGACTGTCCAGTCAATGCCTTGGGGAAGACGACAAGCATATGCATGTACAGCAACAAGACCTTACTGTAAGCAGGCTTGACTGTAAACAGCCTGGGCTAAAAGAGGCATCCTACTTTCAAAGAAGTTAAAATATGAGAAAATGTGTATCGGTGAAACTTAGGGTACCGCACTTTGTCTTTAGATGTCTGGTTATCAGCCTAGTAGGTTGTACCAAAATCCTCTTAACCCCAGGATGAAGCATACTTGGGTATTTCTCAAACTGTGATATACCTCACTCTAGGAGTATGCAAGATATTTTGGTATACAGCAAACAGTCACTGTTCATTCCAATGTAATATCAATATATTATTTTTATATCCCGCATTAATGAGCCAAGAGTATACCCCTCAGGGCCTCAGTTTCTCTAATTATGAAAGGAGCAGAGTTGGACTAGATGGATCAGTGATTACATTCTGGAATGCTATGAAACAGCCTCTTTTGCCTCTCTAAAGCTCAGGATAAAGGTGCTGAAGAGCCAGGCAATTTTACAGCATCCTGAATTCTTCAGTGTTTAAACATGGGAGGTGGTAACATAGCAACAACAGCTGTCATTCTTGAATTATAGCAGTCTGCTCCTTATCTGTGGTTTTGCTTTTCTCAGTTTCAGTGACCCCTGGTCAACTGCAGTCTGAAATTATTAAATGGAAAATTCCTGAAGTAAACAATGCACAAATTTTAAATTGTGCTCCATTCTGAGCAGTGTGGTGAAAGCTAGCGCCACCTCACTCCATCCTGCCTGGGGAGTGAATCCTCCATGTATCCTACCTGCCGGTCACTCAGTAACCGCCTCAGTCATCAGCGAGGCTGTCGCAGTACTGCTGTGTTGTGGTGCTTGTGTTCAAGTAACACTTCCTTGTCTTAATGATGGTCCCAAAGCCCAAAGGCAGTGGTGTTGGCAATTTGGATATGCCAAAGAGAGGCAGTGCTTTCCTTAGGTGAGAAGTGAAAACTCTCGGCTCAAAAAAGAAAGGAAAAACAAACAAACAAACAAACAAACAAATCTGTGCTACTCTTGCCATCCACCTCAAACTGCAAAAGTTACAGCCATCGTGTGTGATAAGTGCTTAGAGAACACGGAAAAGGCACCAAATTTGTACAATAAGACTTTTTGAGAAAGAGAGAGACTGTATTCAAATAACTTTTATTACAGTATGTTGTTACAGTTGTTCTATTCTATTCTTAGTTATCGTTGCTAATGTCTCGTGTGTTTGTGCATGTGTGTGTGTCGGGGGGACGGCTCAGTCACTCAGTCCTGCCCGACTCTTTGGGACTCCATGGATTGCAACCCACCAGGATACTAGAGTGGGTTGCCATTTCCTACTCCAGGGGATTTTCCAGACCCAGGGATCCAACCCACAACTCCTGGGTCACCTGCACGGGGAGGTGGATTCTTTGCCACTGAGCCATCTGGGAAGCCCTGTTAATCTCTTACTGTACCTAATTTATCAACTAAACTTAATCATAGGTATCTATGTCAGGAAAAAAAATACAGTATATATAGGGTTGAGTACTACCCATATTTTTGGCATCCATTGGGGGTCTCAGAATGTATGCCCTACAGATAAAGGGGATCACTGCGCTCCAGTGTGCTAAGCATGGGCTAAATGCTCTATGCAGAAAATCTGATTCATTCTCATGAACAATCCTGTGATAAAGAACCTATCACTCTCTTTTCATAAACATGGATAAGAGAAAGCTAAGAAAGTGAATTCCCTCAGGGTCACAGACATTTATTTTGTGTAAGATATCTACTTTATATAAGGCATAACTGATAGTTTACCCTTCACACTTGTTAACTACACAAAGAATTTATAAGTAATTCTCAAAAGGCTGAAAGAAGACAGGCACGGGGAGACACAGTGGGAATCTTCTTCTACAGCCACAGCTCTTTCTTCCTCAGATTCAGCTAGAAAAGCCTCCCCCCAGGCCATCACAGACAATAGCATGGTGACCACCACACCACTCCATTCATTTAGATTTTGAAGCCTGAGATTGTGTCTTTTTCCTGATCTCAAACCCTCAGTCCCTTCAAATCACTTTTTAATAAAACATGAAGTCATGTTTTATGTGGCCTCCAATTTCCCCAAGATCTGGCTCCTGGCTTCCTCTCCACCCTCCTTTCCTCCCACTTGTCCTTGTGCTCACAGAGTTCCAACCCCACTGGTCTCCTTCAGTTCTTCAAACACAGAAAGCGTAATCCTGCGTCAGGGCTTTGGATTAGCCGTCTCCTGTCTGGAGCACTTCTTTGTAAGTTACTGATCAGATACTGCCTCCTCAGCAAGGCTCCTTCAGGCCTCTTCCCTCAGGCTGCTGGGTCTCCATGACTCTTCTGCCACCTGACAGACAGGTGTTTGCTTGCTCATTGCCCCATCAACCTTGGTCTCCCCAGTGGCAGGCAGAATCTAGGTGGATCTTTGTCTTCCTTATGATTGCATCAGTTGCAGCTAGAATGAGGCCTGGCATTCAATAAATATCTTTTGAATGGATGAATGAATGAATAATTGAGTTATATGGCCACACAAACATTTTTTTTCCCCCTACAGAAATTGGAGCATATGTTGTGTTTTATCTTCTGAGACTATCTTTTTTCATGTCCTAGGTGTTGGAGATCTTTCACTGTCCGTGTACAGTGATATAACGTCTACATAATATTCTAGGCATGGTTACACTATGTTTACTTAACATGTAGGTTGTTTGTAAATATTGCTGTAATAACCCTTCCATAAGCATTCTTGACTATGCCTTTATGTAGCTAACATATTCTGGCAGGATATATTTCTAGAAATAACATTAATTTGTTTAAATGAACAAATTGACCTAAATGAAAAAGTTCAAAATTTTGAAAATACAGTCCTTCCACGACCCTCCTCACATACCTACATCCATAAATGCCCAAGTCATTTGCATAAAATATGTAGTATTTGCATATATCCTATACATACCTTCCCATGTATTTTAAATCATCTCTAGATTACTTATAATATCCAATACAATGTAAATGTGATGTTAATAGTTGTAAATACAATGTAAATGATATGTAAATAGTTGCCATTACAGAGCAAATAGAAGTTTCACTTTTTAGAATGTTCTGGAATTTTTTAAAATATATTTTTATCTATAGTAGGTTGAATCTGCAAATAGGAAAGTAGATAGCTACAGAGGGCTGATTGTACTGACAAACTGCTCCCCTTAAAATATTTTTTTCAGTGTAAAATCTCTTCAACAGTAAAGACAATAATTCCACTCCCCCCTTATCCCCATTACATGGGTGAATAGAGCAAAAGAATGGTGTCTTTTTAACAAATTACTGGAAAATGCAAACATTATCAGGGCATTCCCTTCCATAAAGCTAGATAACCTGAAGGCCAAGGTCATTTAAAGGAGCCTATAAATGACATCAGGTGGAAATGGCCAGGGTTGGAGCACATGGCAGAGGCTCCCCAGGCACCATGATTATAAGCAATAACTTTGTTTTTGTTTTCTTCATTATACCTTGGAAATAGCTGTCATAAAGTCATTTATTGCCAGCTGCTTTTGTGTTTATAACTACAACTCCACGCAATATAAAACAAACTATTACACAGCCATGAATAGGAGCAGTCCTCTTGTAAACTTTATATTTTCCAAGAAGACAGATGGGTTACTTCCACCATGAATTTATATGGATGCAAAATGTCAGAACCAGCAAAGGGAAAAAAACCTGCCTTTTGCCTGAGCTTGCTCGAGTGACTGGTAGGAATGTTTTACTAGAAACTATATGTATATGAAAATGAGAACTAGTCCCCATAAACCCACTGAACCCAAAAGAATGTGCATTCTGTTCCCAAATGTCTACATCTGTAAACTCCTTTTACACAGAAGCAAAGGGAAGAAACACAGATTAAAACCAAAAAAGGAAAAACAAACAAACAAACAAAGATCCTTTCCATGTTAATAGCAAACCAGTGGTGCAATATGGAAACTCCTACTGAAACAAAATATTCCTAAAAGGATGTTTTTTTCCCATAAACTTGACCACCTCTAATTTTGAAAGTATCTGTCCCCATGTCTTTCTCAAAATTAAATATATGTACCAGACTCATTCTACACCCCTGGCAAGACGAGGGGAGGATGAGGGGATGGCCTTAAGTGCCCCTTTCTTGGGTGGAGCTGGGGAAGCTGAGATTACTGACCATCACCTCAGATCCCCTGAGAAGTAAATTACCCTCTTGAGACTGAAAGGCCCATAGTCATTGTGGGGCCAGACTCTTTCTGCACAGAGGGGCCTTCCTGGCTGAAGAAGGGGCCAGGATGACAAGGAAGCCCCCTGTGCATATAGTACTGAGGGACCAATGTGCTGTGGGAAAGAGCCCAGGGCTGTAGGCAGAGCTTTGGAGGACTTAGGGTCCCTCAGTGTGCTGGAAGGGACACCACCATCATTCACCAGAGGCAGGCACCCCTACACAGCAACGACTGTCATGGGGATGCCCTTGGGCAGCTGGGCCCTCTTTGCCAGTGCACTCAGAGCATAAGGAGCTGGGGTCAGGGACCTCCAGGGCACCCTCTAACTGATATCTGATCAGTTACAGGTGTGGAGGTGTCCCACTCCTGCATCCTTGCCCTGGAAGGGACAAAGCAGAGCTGTGACCTGCATTATCTGGCAAGCATCACTGGGGGACTTTGCCATCACCTAGGACTAAGCCTGAGCTCCACCCTCCTCTTCTGATCTCAGTCTTCACATCTTGCACCTGTTTTATTTTCCCCTGGGATTTTCCTAACAGATTCCCTTCCCCCAGATCCTCACCCCAGAGTCTGCTTTTGGGAACCACTGCAGACATTTATTATTGTCATTAAGCTTGATGTGGCTGCAAAAGGACTTTTACAGCGAAATGAACCTGCAAGGTGATTTTGGGGAGAAGCTCAGAGGAAACAGAGCCCATGGTCACTTCTGTTCAGTCTTGGTGAGAGGAAGAAGAAAAAGCAGGTGAATTCTTTAAAGAAGCAAGAAGGAAGAAAGAACATTCTTAAGACCACGAGTAACATGAACAGAGACCTGGCTCACAGCCAAGGAGGAGCTGCCAGGGTGTACAGAAGGAAGGGATTCAGAGAATGACATGCAGGGGCGAGGCAGTGGTCCTGGGACTTTCTGTCTTCCACGCTGAGGGCAAGGCTCCATAAACAATGTGCACCAATGGGATGGGGAGGGAGGTGGGAGGGGGATTCAGGATGGAGAACACATGTACAGCCATGGCTGATTAGTGTCAATGTATGGCAAAATCCACTACAATATTGCAAAGTAATTAGCCTCCAATTAAGTTAATCAAAAAATAAAGTAAGGCTATTAATTGAAAAAAAAAAAAAAGAATGTGCACCACATAAATAGTAGATAAACCCAAGTAGAAGTTATCATCTACTCATGTGAAAGGGAAAGTGTTAGTCACGTCTGACTCTTTGTGATTCCATGGACTGTAGACCGCCAGGCTCCTCAGTCCATGGGATTCTTTAGGCAAGAATACTGGAGCAGCTTGCCTTGCCCTCCTCCAGGGGATCTTCCCAACCCAGGGATACAACCTGGGTCTCTTGCATTGCAGGCAGACTCTTTACCATCTGAGCCACCAGGGAAGTCCAGCTACTCAGGGGTTGGAGTCAATCCTTGACTTCCTTAATGATAAGTTGTATCTCTACATCTTTCTTAGGAATAAGTTGAAGATTTGACTTCCAAAGGAAACATTTAAGAAAATCTATTAATAGCAAACAACCACAAAACAAGAAACACAGATGACCTCATCGAGGAGCAGCCCCAAAGCCTTGACACGATGGGGTGGTGAGGCGGTATTTTCTAACAGTCTATGCATGGACTGGGCATAATGGATATAGTAACTCAACCACTTCTCAGCCAAACCCGTGTCTCCACTCTTCTTCCAAGAATCCCTAATGGTCTGTTAACAAACCCAACAGCGAAGGGAGGGAGATAATACACAGTCAACAAGATTTCCTGAAACATCATGGAAAGAAACGGATGCCGGGGTGTCCAGGAGCATCCACTATCAGCTTCTCCTCTGTGACTTAAGCAAAGAGACAGAAATAAAAATGACATCTAATAAATGCTAAATCTTCCTGGATGTTTTTACATGACCTTTGCTCTCAAAAGAAGCCTGAGAGGAGGCATTATTATTATTATCTCCAGAGAGAGTGAGGACACTCCCCAAAGTTATACTATGGCTAAGAGGAAAAGCTCAGACAGTTCTGATCTTCTGGCTGAAAATTCTAAGCACTTTCCACTGCAGAACAGAGTCCATGAGGTCAGTGGAGAAGGAGGAGGCGAAGACAGAAGAATCCACCTTAAAGCATCCCTGGTTCTTGAGGAAGGACTGGTTAGAGACGAGAATTCTTTTTCCACATCAACAGAGGATGAAAACCCTCCCGGGCACTAGCTACCAGATCTCAACAGTATTAAATCTGCCATCTAATTAAAGATTAGTGTCACAGTGTCCCTGAAGATTAGGACATTTTGAGAACTACTGTGTTATTTTATTCTATTCCCACCACTGCATCAGACAAGCGTAGCCCAGGCTGCACCCTTCTCGTGCCCAGCAGACTTCTTCCCTGGGATGCACTGAGGTCCTCCCGTGTGCATCCATCACAGACCATATCATTAGAGAGGGAGCAGACTGCTAGATTACCAACACATATGCAGGTTTTCTGCCTGCAGAATTTCTTGAAACTTCTGTTCCATCTCTTAAAATGTCAGCATGCTCTCTTCACAGATTGGGCAATTCCACTTCAGCCCCTCTACAATTTCATGGTATGAACTTGAAAACACTACACAGAAAAAGAGATGGGTTTCCACAGGCACCTTAAAAGTCAATTCTATGTGCAAACACCTGACTCCCTTTCCTATGTATGGGAGTTAGGTGAGATTCTCTTGACAGTTGCTTAGGGCCTAACCTACAGTGTGGTTTATAAAGAATAAGGACTTTAAATAAAATGCGTTATGATTATGCAGCTTGAGTCAATATGTAAAGGTAATACATTCTTTTTTCCTTAGTCAGAAAGGAAGACATTAATCAAGCCTAATGCACGCTTTATATTTAACAAGGGAATTAATTAGGGGATAATGACTAAGAAAGAGGTGTCTACAGAACACACGCTGTAGGAATGACTAAAGAAAAAGAAAGAAAGAAAAGAAAAGAAAAAAAGGAAATTGACTGTAGTCATACTTCCCAAGTTTGGGAATTGATATTCATGGCCTGAAAATGGCTGTGGTTTTTGGACCATCAATAATAGTGAAGACTTTTATCAGCTAGAGTCTATTATGGAAATAAGCAAAAATAACAGGACAAGGAGCAGCCAGTCTGCAGGGAGATGTCTGACAACTTAGGCCCCAGGAGGTGGGTTATTTGTAGACATTTCCTGGTGATCACCACATTAATCCAACCAGAATTATCTAGAACAGGAAGGAAGCAGGCACCTGGCCTTTCATTGTACACGTGAAGGTTCAGTGTTGGCTCCTGTACTAGGAGATGAGCAAACCAAGTTTTGCAGAATGTGACACACCTGTGATTCACTAAAAAATAGTCAAGACTAAATTCTGTTCTACTCTCAGGGAGTTAAATAGTGTAGGCATTGGGTCATTATTACTGTTACAGAAGCAATGAGGAGGTCATACGTGATGGATGGATAGATGCATGGATGGATGGAAGGGCTGAGGGTGGCAGACGGAAGGACAGATAGATAAAAGAATGGAGGGAACCATTTTGAATGTAGAGGTGGATACTGTCAAGCTGCCACTAGCTCTGGTAGACTTTGACTTCAGCAAAAGTTTAATCTAACAAAGTGAATGACTTAATTTTTAACCATGTTATAAACACATCTTTCCTAAGGATAAACAAAATAAAAGCCATCCATAACAGGTTGTAACCCTGTCTCAGATAAAACGCATTGCCGCCAAGAGTTATATTGCTTTCAAGTGTGTGAAAGAATTTCTTCCCACCACTTTCCCTCTCCCTCAGTGTTACTGTTTCTTTTCTTTCTTTTTTTTTTGGGGGGGGGGTGTTGAAAGTGGAATGCATCCTCAACGTGGAAAATAATAGTTTCATCAGTAACAGATGTCACTTGATGTAACTGAGCAATCATTTTGAGGACATAGCAAGAAGCCAAAGATTCTGTATTAGGGATTTCTCCCGAGTTACAAAGAGCTGTCCAAGGTTCCTCTACTCCATGAAAAGCAGTAGTTTCACAACCAGCATTTCACCATGTGATCTCTAGTGCATATCTAATTGCGGAAACTATAAATGATACCTTTTTGGCACACATCACACTCCTGGCATTCGGTGTTCCTGTTAGAAGCACAGATCTCTCAGAGATGTACTGTTCCTGGCAGTGATCTGTTCCCAGTGGCCCACACCGTCGTTGATAGGCTTGCCCAGGCTCCATATGAAATTCTCCCAGGATGAAGAGTTCACCGGTTCAGAAAGTACATGGACCAGTGATTCTCAAATGTCAACATATGTGTATCCA
Organism: Ovis canadensis; assembly: GCF_042477335.2. Taxonomy (NCBI): domain Eukaryota; kingdom Metazoa; phylum Chordata; class Mammalia; order Artiodactyla; family Bovidae; genus Ovis; species Ovis canadensis. The sequence continues at coordinate 24,296,524 of NC_091257.1, read as the reverse complement.
CTCGCAACAGCATCTTGCTGAAATGAAAATTTGGCGGCCGTTGGCCAGGGGCAGGCTGAGATTATGTATTTCTAACAGCCTCCCAGGTGATGCTAATATGGCTGGTCTGGTCACAAGTAACTACACCATAGTACTCTTTCAAGTCCTACTTTTCAAGGTGACATTGCATAAGTTGAAACCTGAGGAAAACCTGGAGGAAATCACTGGTTCCACTTAATATGGGTGTACCTGAAATGGCAGATCTTCTGAAGCTCCACAGAAGGCAGCAATAAACCAGGGAGAGGCCAGATGATGAAGCCCCTGCTCTTCCGCAGCCCCTTGTATTTTCCCACAAAACTGCTCTCTTCCAACGCCCAACTCCTGTCATCCTGATAAACACACTTGCCCTTCTGCTCACTGGATAGAATGTCAACATCAGAGCGTCCATCATTTCCCGGTGGGACTATTTTGTTGTTGTTGTTGTTGTTTGTTTACTTCCATCTGTTCATGTCACTACTATATTTTAGACCCACAGTCAAAGCATTACCGTTTGGACTAGGATAATCCTCACACATCAGTGTGTAGACATGCCCTTAAGGAGGACCTTTCTTAAAATGCAGATTCTGATTCAGTAGGTCTGGGTTGAGAGCTTAGTTTCTGCCTTTTAACAGCTCCCGGATGATACCTATGCTGCTGATCTTGGGACTCTCCTCTGAGGGGCAAGCACTGAGACCATTACTCATGGACTTTCGTACTCTGACCCCTCTGCTCATTTTGACATCTAAACCTGTAAAACTCATGCTGCAAACAACAGGCAACTCAACTCCAAGTGGCACTCAAAATGAAAAAAAAAAAAAAGCAATCTTTTATAATTAAAAATTTTCATTGATATGTGTAGCTTCACAGGTAAGTCTTGATCCAGCCTCTCAATGATATCTCCAATGATTATAGTAAGTGTCTGCTTGATTTAGGCTAATTTGCTGGTGTGAATCACATGCGTGTACACACGTGGCAGTTGTGAACATCAGCTACCTGATGAAGAGGAAGTCACCTAGTACATGAGGTGACTTATTTTCTGCTAAGACAGAAGTTAAGGTATCCCTTCTTGTCAAAATTGCAAGTGGACATCTTCATGGGTTGAGAGGAATGCCTTGTGGAGAGACATCTGAGACTGTTTCTGCTGTAAAGACTTATGATTTAGTGATGCGAAAAAGTTCCAAACACTTGTTCAAAATTAGAAAGCACGGATTATTAAGGACTAAGAAAAAAAATGCATGAACATATGAATTCTTTTACCTTTAGACTGAATATAAAATTATATTTTTTTATAATTAAAAGAAGTTCCACTTGAACTCATTCCCTGAACTCTCAACCCAATATTTACTTCTCCTCCCCAATCACAGGTAAAGGTTCCCTTTGCACCATTTCCTCCTCTTCTGTATCTCCACCTCCATTCTTTCCTGGGTTTGATTTGGTAAAGTGAAGCTATCCTTAATGAGGCACCCTGGACCACTCTCATAGGACTGGAGCTCCTAATCAGTGGCTTCAGAAAAATTAGGAAGGAGAAGGAAAGACAAGACAATGCTTTCCTTAGCTATGGTGAATTTCCCTTAGTTGGTCACTCTAGTCCTTCCATTCAGAATTCTAAAGTTGTCTGGAATCTTGACCCTCATTTTCATTTTTTTCTTTAATGTGGAGCAACACTTCCCCCCCAAAAAAGTTTTATATTCCTGAAGAAATGTCATGACATTTTATATTCTGCAGTGAATGCACAAGCTCAAAAGATTACGCTGATGTGATGGTGCCTCTGCTATCACTTCCAGGAACTGATATATAGAAGAAAAATGCAAATATGTTCACTAAATGGAATCAAGAAAAGGTGCTTGTTTATAATTATAGATCTTAATTCTATTTTCTCCTCTTGAATGATAATATACACTCTTTTCTAGTTACTTACGGTAAGGGATATTTTTGGAAAGTTATTAGGAATGCAGATGTGAACATCTTTGGGTATATTTTATTGGGGAGATTTTTAAGTCTGTAATGACTAGCCTATGATATTTTATGAGCTTTCATAAATGGGTCATTTGTTCAGATAAGAAATTTAGTTATAGAATGAACATAGAGTTATATTTGGATCTTAATTACACAGGCCAGAACCACTCGCAAAGTCATTAGACATAATAATTCCTAAGCTTCTGAGAAGAATGGACTGATCAGGGGTGATCTCACTGAGGCCATTTTCTGGTTTTAAGAGGCCTGAAATTCTACTCTCAGATTTCTCAATAATTTAGATGGTATAGTGTCTGTGCTAAGATCTCAAAGAGCTGTCAGTTTCCAGGAGGAAAACAGAGTCTGGGTCTACAGAGGCCCCACAATTTCTAAAAATTGATGCAGGTATCTGGATAAATCATTAAAATGGAAATCATCTTAGACAAAGGTGGTTTTTTGTTTGTTTGTTTTTTTAACCTGCACTGTGCTGATGCTTTGTTCATTTTGATGTTTTAGTTACTACATTATAACTTAATGACAAAACATGGCATGGTCAAGAGGCAGTATATAAAGGGTATTAATTAACACTAATAAAGTGGGTTGGATTTTCTTCCCTTCTTGATCTTTTCTCAGCTTATTTCAGTTTTTTTAATAGTGCAAGTGCAAAACTAAATCCCCTCAAACTTGTTTAACCTCTTCTTCACAGGTCATCAACTGTCTCATTAACACAAATAAAATTATAGGTTGTTTTGAAGCTCCAGTTGGTAGCAACCACTAATATTATTCACAGCTCTTTTTCCAAGGCAGTTGTGCCCTTGGGGACACAATGAGGAACTCATTACGGTTGATTCAGCATCTGAATTTTTCGGGCGTTCTTTGTCACCCACCTGACAGGCAGCATTACGAATGGTGGCAGAGGCAGGGCGGAGAGTGTCAGGAGGTGCTGAGAACCTCCACGCGGCCACAGGTGTGGCAAGAGGCACAGGAATACCCACGGTGGCGCCAGAGTAGACATTTCCAAGCGCACTCCCGTCATGTTGTGCGGCACCCAGGATTAACCCCTCTGGACCCATCCTCCTGCACACTGGCATTCCATTTCAGCGAGGAGTAGATGGGCTTTATTGGTTAGAAAATGAAAGATGAGCTTGTATGGATAAACACTGATGTTTCCCATTAGGCCATATTTTTTCTCACAGCTCTATATGGAGTCAAAAACTCAACTGTAGTCAAAGCATCAACTCATAAAAAGTTTTAGACGAAATGTGAAATGCTAAGTAATTTGAGGACAGTTCTAATACCAACTTATTAGGCTAAATGTCATTGTGAAGTTAGAGGAAGTTGTGTTTTTCTACAATATCTATTCAAACCCGTGTCAAATCATGTTATCCTATACTTTCAAGAAAATTTAATAAAGCATCTGTAGCAGGATGTAGTTTTTAAAAATTTGCCTGAGAAGAGGGACAGGATAAGGGGATATGAAACAGGATTATCAAAATTTTAATTTTTTTTCATTAACAGAAAATATCAGTTCTGGCTAATTTTTAAAGTAAGCCAGTTAACAAAGTAAAAACAGTAATACTATATGTTAAGATTATTAAGATTCTCTTTACCAAAAATTCAGACTAACAACCATGGAAATTTCAAATTGGTGACATATTTTTCTAAGAAAGGTGAATCGTGATTTCTAAAGAGTTTCTGTTTTGGAGTATTGTCCAGGTTGAAATTTGGTTTTAAATACCTTTCTTTGTGTGTGTGTGTGTGTGTGTGTGTGTGTGTGTGTGTGTGTGTGTACAGCCTGGAGGCAGTTAGTTCATATGAAGTACCCTAATCAGATTTTCAGCCTCCACAGATGGCTCCATCAACCATTTCAACTATCAATATTGAAGCAAAGAGGGTTAGTTAACAATCAAAGGAGATATTAGAAATACTTCTTTATTGGTAAAATGAGAGGCGTTCAACATATGTAGTTGGCCAGAGAAGTTGTAAAGGTACCATCACCTTTGCATGAAAGGTGCATGAGAATCATGCAAGTTCAAGCACCTAAAAGCTTGGGAGCCAAGCCAGTATCCACAGCTCTGTCCAGGGTTACAACCACACCGAGTGGATGAGTCCATGGCCTGATCTGCCTTCAGCACTGGTTGCTCAAATGAGATTTATCTGTAAGGGATTTGTGGGATGCCTGCAGATGGAGGGGTGTCGCTCAGCTTACAGGGTAAGACTAGATGACCGTTTTTGTGACTGCATGCTAATGGATGTTTGTATGTGTAACAGAATTCACCCTGAGAAGTACTTGTACTGTAACACAGAGTTTGATATAGATATGAGCTATCAGTAGGAAATGTTCCTTTCTTTCTCTTTTTCACCCCTACCAGAGGCCAGTGGGCTTCCCAGGTGGCACTAGTGGTAAAGAGCCTGCCTGCCAGTGCAGGAGACACAGGTTGGATCTCTGGGTCAGGAAGATTCTCTGGAGAAGGGAATGGCAACCCACTCCAGTATCGTTGCCTAGAGAATCCCATGGACAGAGGAGCCTGTCAGGCTACTGTCCATAGGGTCGCACAGACCACGCATGTACACTAGAGGCCAGTAATATTTGACAAACGGATTTAATGATTAGTGATAGAGCTAAGGTTGCAGGCAGAAACAAGGAAACCAAGTTAGAGCAGATGCTGGTGGTACTGACTCAGGAACAGGCAAGAGGTGCCTAGGATTCCCCAAATACACGCAAGAAGGAAACTTAATGCAGGGGACACATGATTTTTTCCTTTTCAATCAAGTTACCCTATCAGCTCAAAAATTAATGCTACCATACAGTATACTTCTCCTTGTCAGGATCCATTTAATAGCAGTAAGAACTAGCAAGCGTACTTAACAGTTCTATTTCTAGTTTCGATGATATTTTGTTTGTTTCATTACATTTAGTCACATCTTTTGGCTACGAATTTTCTTTTGCTTACAAGTATCTTTACTATTTCCCAATTATTTTTTATTAATCTATTTTCAATCTTTTAGAGAAATAAAAAGAAAGAAGAATGAGGTATTTTTAAAAGAAGAGTGAGAGCAAAAGAGAGGAACAGACCCAGACAGAGACAAAAAATCATAGGGGCCGGATATTAACATCCAATTTAATATCCCAAGTTCTGAGGCTGCACTCCAGTTTATTTCCTAAGCTCAACTAGTTATCACTATACATAATTTGGCTGGTAGAAAATTACACTGATGCTGTACCCATGGCCCCTTAAAGGTCCCTGTTCCTTGCACACCACTGCCTTGCCATCGCAGGCTGCTGAGACTCTCTGGCCAGGATGGACGAAGAAAGGAAGGTGACAGGAATCAGGCGGGGCAATTCTGAGACGTACTATGTACTCCATGCAATCTGTCAGGGGGTCTCATGGGCTTGAGTCCTCACTGTCCAGAACAGTAACCTGTACAATAATGCACCTGCCTTGGCTTCCTGCCGCTTCCATTATTATTCCCCGGTCTCCTTATCAGTGGGTCCTAGCATTACCTTCAGAATTAACTGCATGTCCTCACCTTCTCACCATGTGAGCTTCTGGGGAAATCCAGACTCACACCTGTGCTAACAGATATGTGCACTCTTCTCAGTGCCCACAGTAAGCACCCAATTTGAACAAGTCATCTTTCTTCTCCCAGAGACATGAACCAATAGCCCTTTCCCTTTATTGCTATCTCTGCATTCTATTGCCACACCCTAGTTTTGCTGCTTGGAAGAATTACAGACTGCAGCCTTGTGACTCCTGGAACTGCATATAATCACTATTCAAAGGGGGGAAAATGAATTGCAAAATTAAAGCCTTCCCCACAATCTGATACACAGAAAACAAAGGCAGGGAAGGACACAAGTGGAAACTTAGGGAAGCTTGATGCCTATCATGGTACAGTAAGTCCCCTAAATACGAATGAGTTCCATTTCAAGAGAGCATTTAGAAGTCTCATTTGTTTGTAAGTCCAACAAAGACAGCCTAGGTAACCAGCTAACACAGTTGGCTATAGAGTACTATACTGTAATAGGTTTACAATAATTTCCACACACACACACAAAACATTAAAAAAAAAAACACACAAAAAGTAAACATTTTAAATGTTATAGTACAGTACCTTGAAAAGTACAGTATTTCATGCCAGACACACACATGAAGTGACTTACATGACTGTATATGCAAACACGTGTTCACATCTTTGAGTTTGCAACTTGAAGGTTTGTATAGGGGACTTACTGTAATTAATCAGGAAAATAACTTATGCATATCATGCATCATTTGATCCTGAATAGAGGTTATATTATGGTTCCCAGGTGGCTAGTTGCAAAGAACCTACCTGCCAATGTAGGAGGGATGTAAGAGATGTGGGTTCTACCCCTGGGTTGGGAAGATCCCCTGGGGGAGGGCAGGTAATCCACTCCAGTATTCTTGCCTGGAGAATCCCACGGACAGAGGAGCCTGGCAGGCTACAGTTCATGGAGTCACAAAGAGAAGGACACAACTGAGGCAACTTAGCACACAGAGACATTACATGTTTTCACAAAGGCTCAAAGATCGTCCATTTGTACAGAGTTGATCTATGTCCCCAACCAGAATTGGCTTCCATGGAAGCTTTAAAATAATAACAATAAATTGATTTTGTTGTAGCTTTATCAGTTGTAAATAAGAAAATTTAGAGAAATGAGGCTAAGTGTATTAATATTGGGATAGTCGACAAGCAAAGATGTTAGAAATAATTCATTATAGGCAAAAATGAGTGGTGTTCAAGATATGTAGTTCGAATTGAAGAAATAAAGATTAGCTGACTGGCTGATCTGATGGCAAGTATTCACTGTGAGACAAAAGAAACTTCCCTATAGCAGAACAGATAAAATGATACTATTTTCACAAACCAGCTTGTTTCACCTTTCAAGAGATTCTCTCTGGATTTCCTTTGCCAGACACACTCAAAGATAAATAGAAACATGAGTCTCAGACAAATATTTACAAGTCGTGGCACCACAGGGCTCTCTCCTCCCTGTAATGTTTTGTGTATTTATATGGAGACACACTTGCAGTGGCTGAAAGATGTCGTCTCTGGAGAGGAAGGGCCAGAGGTCATCTTTAATGTGGTTTTATTCCACTGATCTCAGGGGCTGGATAGGAGGGAGAGCTTTCGTTTAGTGCTCTGATTCACTTCTGGCAGTGAGTCCTCATGATTTGCCCCTTCATGGTTTTAAGGTCAAAAGTAAGACGAGAAGATGTGGCTTGCATGAAGTGGATAACAAGTAGAGACTTAAAAAGCCAAGAACTGTTATAGAAACATGTATTTTTAGTTTGTTAGGTCTGGTTCCAAAGCTAGTGAATACTACGAAGGCTGTAAGCTATAATCAGATAAATGCCATCAAATACTCTAAGGACTTCAACTGTACAGCGAGACCTGTCATGTGCCTGGACCTGGGACCAGGAGGTTAAGCTGAGCTTTGTCATAAACTCTGCAGCAGAGTGCATTCCCATCTAAATCCTACATTCTCCAAGAGGACACTCTGCCTCTGGCATTGCAGGGGTGATTTTTTTTTCTTAAAATAAATTTCTACTTTCCCATTCATGAGATCCCTGAAATCTTCCAGAATTCCTTCATTGTTCCTGCTTTGCACTGCCTAGGAGTTTGGGGTTTTGTTGTTTTGATTTTTGTTGGTTTTCGTTTGTTTTTCAATTCAGTAAATTTAATGGCCACATTGGGTCCAATGTCTTAATGGAATATTTGGAGGTATGACTGCTGTGAAGCTGGATTTGGGGTATCATACACTGGGCTCAGAGATCTTAGGGTCTTGTTGTTGCTAATTAGCTGTAAGACCCTGAAGAAACCACTTGATGTTTTTCTGGGTCTTGTGGAAAATGAGGAAGTTACCCTCGCTTGTCCATAAAGGTCTTTCCTGACCTGATGGTCTGTGACTCTAGGAGTCACAGCTAACCAGCCTTGAGCATTTACCCCGTTGCTCTGCAGTATTCCAGAAGGAGTGTATGGATCACTCACTTAATTCTCACCACCAGCCTGCAAGGTGGGTACTATTTTTATTATTGACTGTATTTCCTGAATGAGGAAACTGAGGACCGGAGAGGTTCAATGTCTTCTGTGAGGTCACCCAGCCAGTGAGTAGACAAGTAGGAATTGACAAGGCATTCTGCCCTCCTTATTTATTTATTTATTCTTTTTAAGGTATTTATGTATTATTTTGTTTAAGTTTTTAAAATTTTATTTAAGTGTAGTTGGTTTACAATGCTGTGTTAATTTCATCTGTACAGCAAAGTGACTCAGTTACACACACACACACACACACACACACACATCTTCTTTTTCAGTCTTTTCCACTGTGCTTTGTCACAGAATATTGACTGTAGCTCCCTGAGCTCTACAGCAGTACCTTATTGTTGACCTGTTAGCAGAGGACACCCTCCCCACCAGGCTGGCCTGCCTCTCAAGCCACCTCTGACCTTTATGCCACCCCAGGAGTGACAGGCCCAGAGTGGCATTGTGTCTCAGCAGGTTCCTGCTAAAGCAGACACTGAAACTAGGATTTTGGAGGCAGTGTTTCTTTTGGGAGATGATTTCAGAAGAGCCCTGAGGTGACAGTGAGCAAGCCCAGGAAGAGAGGAAAGCCGCACATGTATTGTCACTACACAAATCAGTATTGTTGTTGTGCTAGTCACTTGGTTGCGTCCGACTCTGTTGACCCCATGGGCTGTAGCCCACCAGGCTCCTGGGATTGCCATGGGATTCTCCAGGCAAGAATGCTGGAGTGGATTGCCATTTCCTTCTCCAGGGGATCTTCTTCCTGACCCAGGGATCGAACCCAGGTCTCCTGCATTACAGGCAGATTCTTTATCATTTGACCTATAGGGAAGTCAAGAGGCTACTAACTGGGCAACCACACTTGTTCCTGCAGGGGGCGCTCTGAGCAAGTGCGTGGACCACAGCTTGGCCTTTGCCACTGAGGGTGACTGGGAGAGGGTATTTCCTCCCCCAGGTCCCATCCTAATGCACTGACTCTCTGAACATTTGGCCGGCCTGCACTCGGGCCAAGAATGACCTTTCAGCCATAGAATGACCAGGTTTGAGCTGCAGGATGCCTTGAGCAAGCACAGGAACTGGGCTGTCACATCCTGGGTAGGCTGAGTGGCAAGGGCAGGACACTGACAGCATCTGCCGGACGCGGCCCGGAAGCGCAGCCGCCAGCACGCTGGGGTAGGTCATTTGGCTAGAGCCTTCGGCCTGTGAACAGGCTAATCACCTATGTTGACACCTACCTAGGCTCAAGAGTTACTAAGGAGGAAAATAGCCTTGCTCAATCCCCTCCAAGCATCTCTGCCAACCAGGCTCCTGCCTGGTGGGAGGGAAGAATCCCAACTCAGTCTCTTGTTTGGTTTAATTCAAGATAGGACACATCCCATGATTTATAGGAGGCCCAGGATACTTAATGAGCTTAATCTGTGCCTTCAGCTAAGGGCATCTCCTGGTGCTCAGCTGCTATCGATTAAAAATACATGCTGGCTTTGTTTATTCTGGACAATTTGTTTGTCTTCTGTATGAAGGTTCAGTTAGCTATCAGGGAGGTTTTTGAGTTCGGTTGCCAAGACTAGTGAAGTTTGGATAGGTGCAAAATGATACATGCTTGCCCTTTCTGCCCAAGTTGAAGGCATTTAAAAATATTTTACACAAAACTTTTCCTCTTTTAATTAAAGAATAAAACCCAGTTTGAGCTCATTACTTTGTAAGATAACATTTTACCAGTAAGAGACATTCCCCAAGGACTCTAATAAAAAGAACAAATATATTCTTATAATATGATTAATCCACATTAAAGATTCTCTTATGAAAGAAGGTCAGTGAGACTCATTTGGAAGGATTCTTAGCTTGGAGCCAGGAGGTCAAGGGTTGTTACTATTTGACATTTATAGACCTGGCAGCAGCAGATGATGAAGTATTTGAGTGAGCAAACTGGACATGACCTAACAGCCCAATAAAACAACGCTGGCCACTTGCGCTGAGCACCCCAATCATTTAGTATCTTATCCTCCCATTAGATTGCAGGTGATTCAAATGAAAATGACAACTGTAACATCAGACCACCTCACCGGGTCCTAGGAGGATAAAATGACCAAATTCTGGCAACTTAAGGGAAGAAGGATTCAGCAGTGAATAGACCTCTCAAGGCCGGAAGGGACAAACCTCTTCTTTCAGAAGCCACATTCTCTTGGATAGTCAGACAGTAGATCACTCTTTATAGTCTTTCACTGAGCTCATCATCATGGACTCCTTGAACCTCAGCATGTGCCAGACACTGAGAAGTGCTGACCTCATTTGAGTGAGCAAAAGCAGGCAGGCCCCTACTCTCAACAACTTCAAACTCTGCCAGGAAAGGATAATTAGATGAAGGAAGCACACCGGTGTGAAAACGCAACTTTAAGAGTTTAGGGAAAAGGGAAGTGTAAGACGAGAGAGTGTGCGGTTGGCAGTTTGAGTTGATTATGAAGGTCACGGTTGAGAAATTTCACTGAGGCAATGACATGAGTGCTAAGATCTGTAAGATGAGGAGGAATTAACTAAACAAGAAGCATAAAGGAACAGCTTTCCTAGGAAAGGAATGTATGTGCAAAGGCCCTGCACTGGGGAAGGCAACAGGAATTAGAATGGGCTGGAGCTCAGACTCCAAGAGACATATGGCACACAATGAGGGCAGAAAGATTGAATTAGGGGGTTTTGCTCTTACCCTAAGCAGCATCTCATTTAAAAGTATCTTCTCACTCCTGGAGGCTGTCCCACATTGCTGAGCTGGTTTTATCGTAAGGTTCCTTTCTGTAGTCTGAGGTGTTTGAGAGCTAAATGTGTGTGTGTTTAGTTGCTCAGTGGTGCCTGACTCTTTGTGACCCCCTGGACTGTAGCCCATCAGGCTCCTCTGTCCATGGAATTCTCCGAGCAAGAATACTGGAGTGGGTTGCCATTTGCTCCTCCAGGGGCTCTTCCTGACCCAGGGATCAAACCTGCCATTTCCTGCATTGGCAGGTAGTTTCTTTACCACTGAGCCATCTGGGACGCCCTTTGAGGGCTGAGACAAGACTATTTGTTTTTGCCTTTTCTGAATTTAGCATTGTAACTGGCTCAATCAGTCTCTTCTTAAATTTTGTTGAGATAAAATTGACCATTTAAAAGTGTGGTTGTTAGTATATTCACAAACTTGTATAAGCATCACCACTACCTAATTCCATAACACTTCCACCATGCAAAAAAGTCTTCCCATGGTACTTCCCTGATGGTCCAATGACCAAGACTGGACCATGCTCCCAACACAGGGGACCAGATTTTAATGTTCAGTTAGGGAACTAGATCCTACATGCCACAACTAAGAGTTGCATGTTGCAACCCAACTCTTTGTGACCCCATGGACTGTAGCCTACCAGGCTCCTTTGTCCATGGGATTTTCCAGGCAAGAATACTGGAGTGGGTTGCCATTTTCTTCTCCAAAAGAACCTGCAGGCCACAACAAAGATCAAAGATCCTCTGTGCCACAACTAAGGCCCAGCATAGCCAAACAATTAAATAAGTAAATAATGGTTTTTAAAAGCCCTCCTATTTGTTAGCAGTCTCCCCCAATTCTACTCTCTCCTTGTGTCTGACAACTACTAATCTACGTTCTAACTTTGGATGTGCCTATTATGGACACTTCATGTAAATGCTATCATATAATATGTGGCCTTTTGTGTTTGGATTCCTGAGCTTAGCATAATATTTTTATGGTTCAATCACAGTGTACCATGCATCAATACTTCATTCATTTTTATGATAATGATGTTCCATCAGAATAGAATAACATCCCATTATAGGAATATACCACATTTTGCTTATCTTTTCATCAGGTGGTAGACATTTATATTGTTTCTACTTTTTGGCTATTATGAACAATGGTGCTATGAAATTCATGTACAAGTTTTTATATAAATACCTGCCTTCAATTCTTTCCAGAATTGCTGAGTTATATGGTACCTCTGTGTTTAACTTTTTAAGGGAACTTCACACTGTTTTCCATAGGAACCTGCGTTATTTTGTGTCACTAGTAATATACAAACATTTCAGTTTTTCTATATCCTCCCCAACATTTACTTTTGTTTGCCATTGAGTATAGGCATCCTAGGGCGTGTGAAGTGGCATCTCATTTTGGTTTTGATTTCAATTTTCTTACTGATGCTTAAGCATCTCTCCATGGTCTTAGTAGCCACTTGCATATCATCGAATAGATGTTTATGCAAGTCATTCACCCATATTTAAAAATTGGATAGTTTGTCTTTTTGTTGTTGAATGGGAGGAATGGACATTAGAACCTTTATCCATTTTATGAATTGCCAGTATTTTATCCCAATCTATGTTATCTTTTTAACTTCTTGACAGGGTCCTTTGATGCACAAAAGTTTGCAATTTTAATGAAGTCCAATTTATTTATTGTTTATTTTTTTGCTTATGCTGATTGGTGCCATATTTTAGAAACTCTTTTCTCATTCAACATCACAAAGATTCATACCTATGTTTCCTTTCAAGAGTTTTATAGTTTTAGTTCTTATATTTAGGTTTCAAATCTATCTGGAATTCTTTTGTTTGTATAGGGTGTTAGGCAGGAGCCCAACTTTATTCTTTTGCATATGGATATACAATTGCCCCAGCACCTTTTGTGAAAGGACTATTCCTTTTCTATTGAATTGTCTTGCACCTTTGTGAAAACTTACTTGACCATTGGGCTTCCCAGGTGGTGGTACTGGTAAAGAACCTGACTGCCAGTGCAGGTGATATAAGACTTTGGTTTGATCCCTGGGTCAGGAAGATCTCCCAGAGAAGGGAATGGCTACCCACTCCAGAATCCTTGCCTGGAGAATCCCATGGACGGAAGAGCCTGCCAGGGCTCCTTGGTATTCTAGGTGAGCTTTAGAAACAGATTTTTCAAGTCTTAAAAAGACAGGCAGTTGGAATTTTGATTAGTGATAATACTGAATCTATAAATCACTTTGGGGAGTATTGCCATCTTATCAATATTAGGTCCTCTAATCACTGAACAAGTGATATCTTTACATTTATTAAGTCTTCTTTAATTTTAATAATGTTTTTATAGTTTTTAGGGAAAAAGTCTTACAGTTCCTTGGTTAAGTTTATTTAGAAAATTTATTCTTTTGATGCCATTGTATTGGCATTGTTTTTGATCCCACTTTCAGATTGTTTTATTAATAGTGTGTAGAAATATGTCTGATTTTTGTATATTGATCTTCCATCAAGAAATTTTGCTGAATTAATTCATTAGCTCTAATTTTTTTTTTGGTTTCTATTATTTTCTTTTTGGCAAATTTCTTAGGATTTTCCATATTTAAAACATACTATATGCAAGTAGAGTATGTTAGTATCTTTCCTTTCCAATCTGAATGAGCCTTTATTTCTTTTTCTTACCTAATTGCCCTGGCTAGAATGTCCTTTACCATGCTGAACAGAAGTGATGGCCATGGATATCTTTTTCTTACTCCTGATCTTTGTTGTTTAGCTGCTAAGTCATGTCTGACTCTTTTGCAACCACATAGAGTGGGTTGTCATTCCTTTCTCCAGGGGATTTTCCCAATCCAGGCATCGAACCCATGTCTCCTGCTTGGCAGGAAGATTCTTTACCATTAGGCCACCAGGGAAACCCACTCTTGATCTTGTGGGATAATTATTCAGTCTTTTCCCATTAAGAAAGATGTTAGCTACAAAATATTCACAGATGGACTTTCAATCATTCTCTTTTGAAAAACAAAATAGTGAACACTTCTTTTTTTTAATCTTCCAAGATAGAAAATGAGTTTATTCCTAAAGACTAATACCAATGATTCTTTTTTGCTCATTCAGCTTTCTTGCTAAATGGTACTTTGTCCCAATCAATGTTTTCAAGCATGATTAATAAACCATTCACTAAAATCACTTGGAAACCTGATTTAAAATACAGATTCTTGTGTCTCTCCCCAGAGTATGCTGCCAAAATCTCTGAGTGTGGAGCCTAGGTATCTGCATTTTAACAAGCCCCCATGTGATTCCTGAAAAGAGAAAAATAAAAATGAACAGTTTTGTTTTCAAATAAATTTGGGAATACTGCCAGAATGCACATTAAAGACTGAGTATGGTGAAAAATGGTTGGATGGCATCACCATCTCTATGGACATGAATTTGAGTAAGCTCTGGGAGTTGGTGATAGACAGGGAAGCCTGGCGTGCTGCAGTCCATGGGGCTGCAAAGAGTCAGACACAACTAAGCGACTGTACTGAACTGATGCTGAAAAAATAAATAAATAAACCCACTTAAACTAGTAAGTTCTACTCTGTTGTAAATTTCAAATGTATTTCACTAAGAAAATTGGGGGGGGGAGGGGGCGTCAAACACCAATTAATCAAGCGGTATATAGCATCAAAATTGCTAGATAATCACTTTTCATAAATCTGGTGGTGGGGGAAAAAACACTTTCCCTACGCTTAAGGAGATCCAAACATCTATAAAGCCAGCTATCAATGAAAGATGTTCAATAGTAGGAAAGAAGAACAATGGTTGGACCCTGTTCTTTTTGGCAAGACTAAAACTGGCCAAATACCTTGTTCATAAGTATCTTTACAAGCACTGAGTCTACACAACGTTCTGTGAAATGGAAAATGGAAGAAGCATTTCTATGGAATAACAACTATAATACAGATATAATAACAGGATGGGAATGATTCAAAAAGGCCTTCCATGGCCTAATAGCAAAAAGACACATCCTAGCCTCCTCGGAGCCCTCCTGCTAATGTTCTCCTGCATAGGAGGGTCTCGTGGTCTGCTCTAACCAGCTGCAGAAGTTCCATCAGATTTAGATCTCATTCCTCCAGCACACCCACAGTTGTCCCTTCTCTCTCTTTGCACATCTGCAGATTCCAAACAAGCTCATTTCTGATATCCTTGCTTTACAGTCATGTTAACAGCCTTTCAGATGTCTTTGAATTAGTCAGTAGGCACCTGTTCTTCCTTACCTAGAAGAGCATAGCCTGAGCACCCTGAAGCCATGGCGAGTGGAGCAACAGAGAAGAAGGAACCCGAGGTCCGCATTAGCTTCACTCGTGGATCATGCTTGCTGTTTGGATATTTAAGGTGCCATTGCGTTCTCACATAAGGAGTCTCTCTGTAAAGATTCCTAGGATGTTTCCCCAGGGCTTGTGTTACCTAAAGAACCTGGGGTGGGGTCGCAGCCAACATTCCACACTTAGGAGCAGGACAGGCCTATCCCTGAGCCCATACTGAGCATGCTCTAAATTCCGTGTGGGGTTCTGGTCCATCTCTGAGCCCTCCTCCATGGTCTCTTCCAAACCCTCCCTTTGAGTCAGTAGGTCCTTCAGGTAAACTCCTGGCACCAGACTTGTAAACAAACTCCCCTCCTAGGGTAGCTTGTGGCAACCGCTCTGATGACCACTGGCTTTGGCAAACCAGCCACAGCCATGGCCCCCAGGTATACCCTGGGCTCAATCTTTGTGCCAACTATTGAATTATTCCTTTCTATTGTTGGTGAGTTGAGGACCTGGGAGAAGGGGCTGGACTTGATGAGTAAAGCCTTAACTGTTAAGGGGTCTTTAACTGAAACTTTTAGAACACAGTTGAGTTCCCTGAATCATTAGTAGGGTAGGGAGAAAAAGCACAAATGAATTACTTCCTGGAAAAAATATATATAATCTATCCCTTCATCTCTCAATAGACATTAGGTTGCTTCCATGTCTTTGCTATTGTAAATACTATTGCTTTGAATGCTGGGGTATGTGTATCTTTTGAAATTATGGTTTCCTCTGAATATATGCCAAGGAGAGGGATTGCAGGGTCATACAGTAGCTCTATTTTTATAGCAGTTTTTTTTTAAGGAAACTTCAAACTTCTCTCCATACTGCCTGTACCAATTTACATTCCCACCAATAGTGTTAGGAGAGGTCCCTTTTTTTCCAAACCGTCTCCAGCACTTATTATTTGTAGACTTTTTAATGATGGCCTTTCTGACAGATGTAAGGCGAAACTTCATTGTATTACAGTTTTGATTTGCATTTCTTTAATAATTAGGGATGTTGAGCATCTTTTCATGTACCTTTTGGCCATCTATACAGATGGATGAATAAAGAAGATGTTGTGTGTAACAACAAAATGTGGAAAATTCTTATAGGGATGGGAATACAAGACTCCCTTACCTGCCTCCTGAGAAAACTGCATGCAGATCAAGAAGCAACAATTAGAACTGGATATGGAACAATGGACTGGTTCAAAACTGGGAAAGGAGTACGTCAAGGTTGCATATTGTCACCTTGCTTGTTTAACTTATATGCAGAGTACATCATGAAAAATGGTGGACTGGATGAAGCACAAGCTGGAATCAAGATTACAGGGAGAAATATTAATAACTTCAGATACACAGATGACACCACCCTTATGGCAGAAAGTGAAGAGGAACTAAAGATCCTCTTGATGAAGGTGAAAGAGGAGAGTGAAATAGATGGCTTAAAACTCAACATTCAAAAAACTAAGATTGTGGCATCTGATTCCATCACTTCATGGCAAATAGACAGGGAAAAAAATGAAAACTAACAGAATTTATTTTCTTGGGCTCCCAAATCACTGCAGATGGTGACTACACCCATGGAATTAAAAGACACTTATTCCTTGGAAGAAAAGCTATGACAACCCTAGACAGTGTGTTAAAAAGCAGAGACATTACTTTGCCGACAAAAGTGCATATAGTCAAAGCTATAGTTTTTCCAGTAGTCAGATATGGATTTGAGAGTTGGACCATAAAGAAGGCTGAGCACCAAAGAATTGATGCTTTTGAACTGTGGTGTTAGAGAAGACTCTTGAGAGTCCCTTGGACTGCAAGGAGATCCAACCAGTCCATCCTAAAGGAAATCAGTCCTGGGTGTTCACTGGAAGGACTGATGTTGAAGCTGAAACTCAAATACTTTGGCCACCTGATGTGAAGAGCTGACTCAATGGAAAAGACTCTGATGCTGGGAAAGATTGAGGGCAGGTGGAGAAGGAGGTGATAGAGGATGAGATGGTTGGACGGCATCACCAACCCAATGGACATGGGTTTGTGTGGACTCTGGGAGTAGGTAATGGAGAGGGAGGCCTGGCGTGCTGCAGTTTCTGGGGTGGCAAAGAGTCAGACTGACTGAACTGAACCAAACTTAACTGATACCCAAGGAGCAGCTTGCTGTTGTTGTACAGAGTAAGGCAGAGACGAGAGCAATTTGGTGCTGATCCAAGCCATCCCCTCCCTAAGTAGCAGTGTTTGTGAAGCACTTTAAATACCTTCCTTGCCATCCTTGCCAGCCAGCTCTGCCCTCTGCCTTCTACCCAAAGGAGTCACGATGCTGAAGAGGGTTACGTACAATGATCCCTATTACTCAAGAAGTGCAAAGGCCTCTTGAGAGAAAAAGACAGTGCATCTTAAGCCATGTCTCTTTGGTCAGTGAGGTGAGCATGCAGAATAGTGGTAGATATCAGGTGAGGTAGCTCAATGACAAACATATCAAAGGAATGAATTTTTTACAAACGGGTAGAGTAGCAATTGTCTGAAATATCCAGAAGAGATCAACTTCCCCTTTTGGCCCAGAGGTTGGAACAGATAAGAAAATAAATAATATCTGAATGCCTGATCCTGCTGTAATTGTCACACACATCCTGCTCCCTGATAGTTTCTGAAACACTTCACATCTATTGGTATATTTGTTACAATTTGCTTTAAAATTGTGTCCTTTTATCTACATTTGTTGTTGTTGTTTAGTCACTCAGTCATGTCTGACTCTTTGCAACCCCATGGACTGTAGCCTGCCAAGATCCTCTGTCTATGGGATTTCTCAGGCAGGAATGCTACAGTGGGTTGCATTTCTTTCTCCAAGGGATCTTCCTAACCCAGGGATTGAACCCACGGCTTCTGCCACATCTCCTGCTTTGCAGACAGATTCTTTACCACTGTGCCATATAGAATCAAAAATAAAATTGCCAATTATATTTTCCTTTAATTATAACAGAATACTGAATAAGCATGATGGTAAGGGAGGATCAAAGTTAATTAATGTTAAATATATCTTATATAAATCAAAATCTTGTTAATAAATTTCTAGCAAGATGTTCCCACCCAGAAGAAAAATAGAATACTTCTAAAAATGAATATGGCAGAGAATCTACTATACTTTCAAGCACTATGAAGATGGAAATACTCACCTGTAGTGAGAGCTGGAGCTCCTTGTAAATTTCCAAATAGCTATGGCCACCCAATAATATCAAATCTGTAACACACCCATCTTAGTCCTAGGAGTGGATAATGAATGAATGAGAATTGTTCTCATCCCCCTTCTTGCTTTACTGTCCCATATGTTCCTTTGTAGGTATTATTATAGTTAATATGATTGACTTAAACAAATGTGTTTATTTTCCTCCTTCAACAGATGAAGATAGTCCCACAAATTCATTAATTGCCTGGGAATTTTAATACTCCTGTCTGTCATGCATAGAGTGTGTCTTCCATCCCAATGGTCCCCAACAATGGCCCCAAGTGCTAAGTTCCAAATGATAAGAAGAAAGGGACAAAGAATCGGGGGCATTCCACATTTCAAGAAACAAAAATTTGCTAGTAATCTCCAACAAACTTGCATTTAGAGTGCATGCCCCAGACACACAATCACACATAGTTGAATTTGGGTCCTGGTAAACATGTGTGGCTTCTTTTTTTAATACCTGGGTCAATTGCCATTCCAAATAAAATTGGGATTATTATAAATGAAGAAGGCTAAAAGTGAATATTACATCTAAAACATAACAGAGTCTGCCACACACACATACACACATACACACTTACTCATTCAAAATATTAAAGACTGAACTATAAAAATATTAGAACAAATGCTCTTTTCCTTTTTGTCTCTATGTACAAGCATTACAAATCTATTAAGAGGACCTGCCTTGGGATATTAGTTTATATTGCTCTTGTATTTCTCTCATAGTATTTAAATATCTCATGCCTTTTGTACACATTGGGGATTATTCTCAATTTTCAAGGACCAAGATATCTAATTAAAGCAAAAGGCCTTACTCAATCACATCAAATTAAACCCTTTGAAGGGGAAAGATGTGCAGTTATAGGGAAGGACATATATGCAGTGTCAAATTAGTTCTATCTTTGCATTTCTTTTTTCTTTGTTCTTCCCCTATTTCCTAAATATGTCTTCCCAGAAGGACTACCCTGCACTCACTCTTCTGGGCTTCATTCCTCATGACTGTTTACATATTCATGCTTTTCAATTTTGAAGCCTTTTGAAACATCCCAGAAAAAATATTTGATCTCAAAAATATGAAAGCAAGGATTTTATATTCAACCATCCCTATAAGTCCTCTAGTCTTACAGATTTAAGACATTCCCAAAGCATTAATAGAAAAGTTTTTAGAATTTTATTATTTAAAATATTTATAGTTCTCAATTATGTAAGTAATAGGCAATTTCATTGCATTTATTATAGGTCTGATTTTTGCCAGAGAGTGTGCTTATTACGTAGGCAGTCTACAAAATGGAAAGGACATACACAGTCAAGTTAATCTTTTAGATTCTACTTGTTTTTACTGAAACTTCAACAAGCCAGGTTTCCACAATGGATATCTACGGTACCATCCACACAATACCTCTGCCCAAAGAGAAGAACCTTAGGAAATGTAACTGATCTTCCTTGACCTATAACATCTGTGTGGTTTGGACCATTGCTGGGGGCTTGAGCAACATTCCTCTTGTCAAAGGAGGTGACTGAAACCTGGAAAATGTCCTGAAGGAGTGTGAGGTGATGAAAGGTGTAGGAGGGAAGCACAGCTTGGAAAATGTCCAGCAGAACACAGGCAGATCTTACTCTCTCAAAAAGAATAAATTATATTTAGGAAATGTAAAGCACTTGGCATCTAGAGACTTCACAAAGCCTTTGCTATTCCCCAGCTTGCAGGAGGCCCAGCTCAGCTGTTGGCCTGTGTCTCAACCATCTGTCACTAAGAACATTCCCTCAAGGTTTCCATCTGTCAGGTGGGTCACCTCTTTCTGGCTCTCTACTCTACTGGTGGATCCTGTGCCTACAATTTCTCTTGTGTTACCTGTAATCAGCCTCAAAGTCCTTGGTTATTCTTGCTGTTAATTTATTAATAGGCATGTACTCTATATTCCTAGATCTACTCCAAAAGCTTTGCAAGTGTTAATTAATTTAATCCTCATAACAATCTTATGGAATAGGTACAATTATCTTCTGCATTTTTCTGATGAAGAAAACAGAGCAGTCAGGTACTTTACCCAATATCATCCAGCTAATAAATCATGAGTTGGGATTATACCCAGGCATTATGTCTCCAGGCTTCAACCACCAAATAATCATACCCCATGTCATTGGAGTAAGGGCCTTGACCTTGGAGGTCATGTCAGATTTTACCTATGAAGAAATTTCTACTAAAGTCCCTATGAAAGGTCAACTCTGAGTTGGATTCTTTCTTCCCTGGGGGTAAGAAGCTCTCTAGATCTGCTTTCCAAGTCACCGGTGGTGAATCTAATTTCACTGGCTTCATGCTAAACAAGGAGGATGAATGGATACCAAGGTCTTTAGTTATCACACTGCTGCTATTTCTCATCCCTCACTCGTGGGGCAGAAATGAGAGATCTGCCATTATGCCTCTGTATTCTGTTAGCCAGTGCTGTCTGCTAAAATCTGGAGAAAAATCAGTAGAGTTTCAGCTCTTACAAACCAGGTCACTTCTGTGATTTGGCAGAGTATGCTAAAAATTCCAAACAAACATTTTATATTACTTGGAATGAAACAAAATAAATAACCAAAACCAACCTGTACGATGGCATCTCAAAATAATGGAGAGAAAACCCAGAACCAAGGAAATTGCTTCCTTTTTCTCACTCGGCCGCTAACTGCCCTCAGAAGCATCCTCGTTCCTTATTTTTGTCCTGAAGCTAATCCAGCATACCCAGCTTCCCTCACAAGATCAATTTCAAACCAAAGATATATAATGACTTCTCACTGGATAGAAGATGCAGAACTAGACCCTGAGGAAAGAACAGTGAACCAGACCTAGACTCACAATAAAGAGCCTGACCACAAAAGAGTGATATGAGTTCTAAGAAAAATTAAAGTGTGTGATGAGACACACAAAATCACTGCAGATGGTGACTGCGGCCATGAAATTAAAAGACGCTTACTCCTTGGAGGAAAAGTTATGACCAACCTAGATAGCATATTCAAAAGCAGAGACATTACTTTGGCAACAAAGGTCCATCTAGTCAAGGCTATGGTTTTTCCAGTGGTCATGTATGGATGTGAGAGTTGGACTGTGAAGAAGGCTGAGCGCTGAAGAATTGATGCTTTTGAACTGTGGTGTTGGAGAACACTCTTGAGAGTCCCTTGGACTGCAAGGAGATCCAACCAATCCATTCTGAAGGAGATCAGCCCTGGGATTTCTTTGGAAGAAATGATGCTAAAGCTGAAACTCCAGTACTCTGGCCTTCTCATGTGAAGAGTTGACACATTGGAAAAGACTCTGATGCTGGGAGGGATTGGGGGCAGGAGGAGAAGGGGACAACAGAGGATGAGATGGCTGGATGGTATCACTGACTCGATGGACGTGAGTCTGAGTGAACTCTGGGAGTTGGTGATGGACAGGGAGGCCTGGTGTGCTGTGATTCATGGGGTTGCAAAGATTCGGACACGACTGAGCGAATGAACTGAACTGAACTGATGAGACACACAGGAAGATGAAGCAACTAAACCATAAGGTCAGAAATAAAAGCTGTCTAAGCTGAGGCCAGGAGAAGGCAATGTCAACCCACTCCAGTACTCTTGCCTGGAAAATCCCATGGATGGAGGAGCCTGGAGGCTGCAATCCATGGGGTCGCTAGGAGTTGGACATGACTGAGTGACTTCACTTTCACTTTTCACTTTCATGCATTGGGGAAGGAAATGGCAACCCACTCCTGTATTCTTGCCTGGAGAATCATAGGGATGGGGGAGCCTGGTGGGCTGCCGTCTCTGGGGTCGCACAGAGTCGGACACGACTGAAGTGACTTAGCAGCAGCAGCAGCAGCAGCAAGCTGAGGCCAAGCAATTGAGAAGAGTGCCCTGAGGCTGAGGGCTTCTAAGGGTGCCTGGTTCCTTAAGCAGGAGATAAACTGAGGCAGCCTGTAGGCCAGCTCAGCCTGAGAAAACACACAGACCAAGTTAGAGAAAATAGATTTCTATTGTAGAGGTAATTTAAATAGAATCATTATTTAGATGCAATGGCGAAATACAGAACTATTCTGAACCTTTAGCAGAAAAACTAAGTGGTAGAAAATTCATTTTCTTTTCAACTTCCCAATTTTTTTCATAGTGGATTCTCCTGGAGGACAGTGACCATGGGTCTTGCAGAGTTGTTTACAGTCATTTCCGCTTGTCATTCAGTGTGGGTGGCTTCCACAATTGCTGGTTCACCAGGGCAAAGGAGACACGAAACAATGACCCTTCTCACAGCAGAGCAAGACCCACTTGGAAGACAGCTAGGATGTTGTTAGGCCCCAATTCAGATTTTCTTTCTTCCTCAGGAAGAGGTTCCTAAAATGTCTTCAATTTAGTGCAGTTATGCAATTTTAGGATGACCGTTAAATATTCATTCTTCAATGCAAGAAAAGACAGTCAGAGAAGGATCTGAATGGGGAATGGCTTTACACAGTTACCCTTAATTTGAGGAAATGACAACTTAAGTTCTGAATACACTTTCTTTCATTTAAAACACTCATTCTTCCCAGAGAGAAAAGAAGAATTTCATCATTTGGATGGCTGATATCTAGCTTTGCTAAAGACTAGATAACACACAAGAATAGGAGGAAATTACTTCTAGAATTAAATAAAGTCCAAGAGAAATGATAAAATAAGTAAAGAAGGATGTTCAGGAAATGCTCAAGAAAACAGAATAGATAAAACAATAGTATTCCATGCTAGATATACACTTCACAATGTTTGGCCTCAGAAGGGAAAGGGAAGTCGCTCAGTCATGTCCGACTGTTAGTGACCCCATGGACTGCAGCCCACCAGGCTCCTCTGTCCATGGGATTTTCCAGGCAAGAGTACTGGAGAGGGGTGCCATTGCCTTCTCCATTGGCCTCAGAGGACAGGCTTATTTTCCTTTTTGGGGAAAACACTATAGGAGTGCAAGTGACGCAGCATCCAGTAAATCAGGGTCTAACACTTTCTTTTGAAGAACAGCTACATTTTATTTCCTGAAGCTTAACAAAATTACCAGGGAGCCCAGGGTGAGTGTTGACAATGAAACTTCTGCACTGGGAAATACAGAAGGAAGCTGACTGTACCCTGTCAGTAACTATTATAGACAGTGTGTATTTCCTATTCAGTATCCACTTGCTTCTTTTTCTGCCTAACAGAACATTGCTTGTTTGAGAATGGCAGTATGTACAGCCCCAGGAGAGAGAACCACTCCTATAACACTCCCATATCACCACGTGATACAACTATAACTAACAAGGTTGAAGCAGAGGACTGCTAGGAGCTCTTGGGTAAGCATCGGTGTTTCCTATTGAAAATGAAGACACTGATGCTCGAATACCATTGTGATAAGTGGAGCTACAGCAGCCATTCTACTCTCATGAGGTCACGGCCAATACCCTAAAACTGGCAGAGCAGGAAGAGAAAAGATATGCAGACCTCTCTTGATGATGCCTATGTCTGCCCCGGACAGCCTAACTCTGGAATTGTGAGAAAACTAGTATTTATAGACGAGCCTGCTCCTGACACCATAATCATTTTATTCATGTCCTTAGACACATATGCGAGGAGAGATGAACAGTATCCTCTTCCTCCTCCTCCATCACCACCATCCTCTCACCCCTACCTGTGCCCCAACCCCTAACATGGAGACCAGCCTGATCCAGTTGACAGAATATCTGGATTAGAATGATAACACCCAGGTCCACATTCCAGCTACACTGTTACTTAATAAGAATATAGACCTGAGAACTTAACTTTTCTGAGTCCGATTTCTTTTCTAAAAATCAAGAGAATGACATGAGTTGACAATACATTTGCTAAACAACACACACACACACACACACACACACACACACACACACAGAGTAATGGTTGCTTTAGGATCTCAATAAATACAAAATTAGGTTGGGGTAAGTAATAGAGAGTAATTTGCTTATTGTCCTTCTTGAGTCAGCTTCAAAGTCCCCCAGTTTTACCACCACATTTTGCACATTCAAAATATTCTATTCCCCTGCTGCTTTGTCAATTTAGTACCACTCAGAGTTACTGAACTCTCTATATAGGTGGATAGCTAAAGATATCTATGCTTCTAGTAGCAAAAACTTGTGGGTTTTCTTTGCTCTTAATTTACTAAATTGGCATATATCGAAGGGATTTGATGTGCAATTTATATATCACAGAGGTAATTTTACTCTGTACAACATTTCTTTTCTTGCAAATGAAAATTAAGCCAGCAATGGAGTTGGTGAGAATACCTCTGCTGTTTAATCATGATTTTATGTAAACCAATCCTCATGAGAAGACATTGGGAGGATAAATTCTCAGCATGATTGCAGATTGAGGCTGTGAGTTTCCATTAACTTTATGACAGTTTATACAATCAGATTCCTATACCCAAAGAATATATGATACTTAGATCTTCCTTTACTTCTAAGATCCACCTTGATTTTAAAATTATGATAATGTGCCCAGAGAAAACCCAAGAGGCTGAAATTATACCCACAATAAACATAAGATGTGAGAGTGTGTTATACGACCTAACTAAAAGCCTCTTGATGAAAATGAAAGAGGAGGGTGAAAAAGTTGGCTTAAAGCTCAACATTCAGAAAACTAAGATCATGGCATCTGGTCCCATCACTTCATGGGACATAAATGGGGAAACAGTGGAAATAGTGTCAGACTTTATTTTTGGGGGCTCCAAAATCACTGCAGATGGTGATTGCAGCCATGAAATTGAAAGACACTTACTCCTTGGAAGGAAAGTTATGACCAACCTAGATGGCATATTGAAAACAAGAGACATTACTTTGCCAACAAAGTCCGTCTAGTCAAGGCTATGGTTTTTCCTGTGGTCATGTATGCATGTGAGAGTTGGACTGTGAAGAAAGCTGAGCGCTGAAGAATTGATGCTTTTGAACTGTGGTGTTGGAGAAGATTCTTGAGGGTCCCTTGGACTGCAAGGAGATCCAACCAGTCCATTCTAAAGGAGATCAGTCCTGGATGTTCTTTGGAAGGAATGATGCTGAAGCTGAAACTCCAGTACTTTGGCCACCTCATGAGAAGAGTTGACTCACTGGAAAAGACTCTGATGCTGCGAGGGATTGGGGGCAGGAGTAGAAGGGGAGGACAGAGGAAGAGATGGCTGGATGGCATCACTGACTCGATGGATGTGAGTTTGAGTGAATCCGGGAGTTGAACTCAGGGAGGCCTGGCATGCTGCGACTCATGCGGTCACAGAGTTGGACACGACTGAGTGACTGAACTGAACTGAACTGATAATTTTACAAGTTTACTATAAGTTTACATTATAAGTTTGCTATAATGATGGTTGCTTCCATTGAGCAGTTGTAGCTCTAGTGCACAGGGATTCACAACAGAAAGTAGAGTGTGAGATTCTTTACATTCTTAGAAAACAGTCAGCTAGCTTTTGCTTTAGTTGCATTTTGACAGGGCTTTCAACTACCCTGTGAGAAGCTAAGAGACGGCAAGTCAGATCTGGTGTCGAGAAGTGATGTTTTTAATAAAGGAATTCACTGTCCTTCCCATTCAATAGAGCATGATGGGCGGGCTTGCTTCACAAAGAGTCCCTCACCCAGTGGATGGGGGGCAAGGAGGTGACCCCAACAGGCCTGTGACTGACAATGTGTGTATGCTTTAAACAGCAAAGTTGCACGTTACTCTCTTATACAGACAAATGTCCTTGGCAAGAAAAAATTATCTTCTGATGAATTCATGTTCTCTTTTTGCTATTTTGTCAAGAAGCCATGTAGTACTAAAACACAAAATAAACTAACAAAAATAAATGATTTTGTTTAAACAGTAAGAACAACAGTGTTTTAATTCTAGCAGTCTGCAGCTACTTTATCAAACCCAAAACTTTCTCTGAGCCTCAGTTTCCTTGTCCTTAAGTATAAGATTCTAATAAGCAACCTCCACTTTTCCTTCCGCATATAAGATTCTATTATGAATCTCAACCATCTCTGATCTAGAGAAGGCTTGCTTTTTTTATGTCTACAGAATTAAGGCTGCACATCCTCGTGTTCAAAAACAATCTGGGCTACCTCGGAGTGGTGTAGCTTTTAAAGTTACCTACTCTCTATTAATTTCATTTTCCATGCTGGCTCAATGTATGCTATTTATCTTCATTTTTTAAAAAATATAAATTTCTTTATTTTAATTGGAGGTTAATTACTTTACAATATTGTATTGGTTTTGCCATACATTAACATGAATCCGCCACAGGTATACACGTGTTCCCCATCCTGAACCCCCCTCCCGCCTCCCTCCCCATCTCATCTCTCTGGGTCATCCCAGTGCACCAGCCCTGAGCACCCTGTATCATGCATTGAACCTGGACTGGCAATTCATTTCACATATGATATTATACATGTTTCAATGCCATTCTCCCAAACATCCCACCCTCTCCCTCTCCCACACAGTCCAAAAGACTATTCTACACATCTGTGTCTCTTTTGCTGTCTTACATACATGGTTATTGTTACCATCTTTCTAAATTCCACATATATGCATTAGTATACTGTATTGGTGTTTTTCTTTCTGGCTTACTTCACTCTGTATCATAGGCTCCAGTTTCATCCACCTCATTAGAACTGATTCAAATGTATTCTTTTTAATGGCTGAGTAATACTCCATTGTGTATATGTACCACAGCTTTCTTATCCATTCATCTGCTGATGGACATCTAGGTTGCTTCCATGTCCTGGCTATTATAAACAGTGCTGCAATGAACATTGGGGTACACGTGTTTCTTTCAATTCTGGTTTCCTCAGTGTGTATGCCCAGCAGTGGGATTGCTGGGTTGTATGGCAGTTCTATTTCCAGTTTTTTAAAGAATCTTCATACTGTTCTCCATAGTGGCTGTACTAGTTTGCATTCCCACCAACAGTGTAAGAGGGTTTCCTTTTATCCACACCCTCTCCAACACTTATTGCTTGTAGACTTTTGGATAGCAGCCATTCTGACTGGCATGAAATGGTACCTCATTGTGGTTTTGATTTGCATTTCTCTGATAAAGAGTGATGCTGAGCATCTTTTCATGTGTTTGTTAACCACTGCATGTCTTCTTTGAAGAAATGTCTGTTTAGTTCTTTGGACCATTTTTTGATTGGGTTGTTTATTTTTCTGGAATTGAGCTGTAGGAGTTGCTTGTATATTTTTGAGATTAATTATTTGTCAGTTGCTTTATTTGCTATTATTTTCTCCCATTCAGAAGGCTGTCTTTTCACCTTGCTTATAGTTTCCTTCATTGTGCAGAAGCTTTTAATTTTAATTAGGTCCCATTTGTTTATTTTTACTTTTACTTCCAATATTCTGGGAGGTGGGTCATAGAGGACCCTGCTGTGATTCATGTCAGAGAGTGTTTTGCCTATGTTCTTCTCTAAGGTCACTGGTGCTGTGGGATTTAGATAGCATTATGCATTCCCCTTATGGACTCCTCTAGTCAGAAAATTCTTCCCCAGCCCTCTGCCAGGTATTTTACAAGTTGACGTAGACATCTGCTAATTTAAAAATCCTCTTTTAATATATAAGTGCTCTTAAAGGATGAACACATTAAGCTATGGTCAGTGGTTCATTCCTAAACGTATATTATTCTATTCTGTCCTCTGGCTAGTTGAGGTCACTGTGCTAAGAGCCAGGGTGTGGTGATGGGGAGAAAGAGAAGAGAATATATGTTAAACTGAGACACTCTGGATGGCATTTGGGGGTGGGCAGCACAAGGCTGGAGATATTGGCAGGGAAAACAGCAGAGAGGGGTGGACAAACAACAAAACAAACTGGGTTGAATTACAAGGTGAATGCCAGCCTTGTTTCTGGAAATATTAATCTCTTAGTACTCTGAGGCAGGAACCAAATTCTATTCATCTCTGTTCCCCAGAGCCAAGTATAGGAATGAGAACAAGTAGGAGGTAATCAGTGTGTTGTGTTGGGGGTCCGCTAACAACAACCCACTTCCTGTTTGCTATAAAGTTTATTGACTTTCAGACAGGCTCATTTGTTTATGTACTACCTATGGTTGCTTTCATGCTCAACAGCAGGTCTGAGTAATTGTGATAGACTGTAGGCCTGCAGTGCCTAAAATCTTTGCTATTTTTTGCTATCTAGCCCTTCATGTAGATAAAGTCTACCAAATCTTGTGTTACATGAATGACAAATACATCAGTGAATGAATAAATGTAATTGCAGAAAACAAATTTCTAAAAACAAAACAAAGAGATAAGAAAAATAGCTAATGTTTGCTTTAGGACCAAAACAATGATCAAAACAGATAACAGAGAAAAAGAATTGGAAGTTCATGATTGCTAAATATCAGACCACATTCAAATGCATTATCTTTAGCACATACTTGTGCTTTGTTTGGGTGTCCCTGGTGGCTCAGATGATAAAATTCCACCTGCAATGCAGGAGACCTGGGTTTGATCCCTGGGTCTGGAAGATCCCCTGGAGAAGGAATGGCTACCCACTCTAGTATTCTTGCTTGGAAAATTCCATGAACAGAAGAGCCTGGCAGGCTACAGTCCATGAGGTCCCAGAGTTGGACACAATGGAGTGACCTAACACTTTCATTCGCATCGTATTCTGTTTATGCCTCAAGCCTACTTGAAAGCATTCTGTTTGGTGGATATGGTAAGGGGCAGATCATGGCCAGGATAATAGTTAAGGATAAATAAAATGGGGTCTTCTCTAGAATTTTCTTGTGGAACCAAATCACACAGGAGAAAGAATACCTTTTAGTTACCTTGTGTCAATTCTGCATTGCCCATCCAATGGGGTGGGGGGTGGGGTGGAAGAGAAAGTCATTGGTGTTCTTGATACATTTGGAGGACAGACACCATTTTGCAGAGTAAGCACTCATTAGTTGGGTATCACAAAAATCTCTTCTGCTCAGCTCCTATGACCCTGAAGAGATTTGGGTGGCATATTTGCTTCAAAATATTCATTGAGTTTAACCTACAGTGGACTTTCAGATTTCTCTAGCTCCAATCCAGAGAAAACAATAAGGGATTTTTAAAAAGGCAAAAAAAAGGCCATGCTGCCAGCAGGGACCCTGCTGACTCTGTATTCAGGATGATGTTAAGGATTTGACAGAAACTACCAAAGTAGTAGAGTGGAACACACATGTAAATGCTCTGTCCTGAGCTCTTGTTCTCCTAAAACCATCCCAAAGTTGGTGTAGGCAGGCCTTCAGAATAGACTGCCTAAAGACTAAAAAATGTGGAGACCTTGAGCAGCGGCTGGTTTATGTGGATCCTCCATCTGCTTTCAGTATTGTCAAACTTTAATCAGGCTGTGCTATAGGAAGAATTTAAGATGAAAACAGGATAGATCCTGCCTTTCTGTTGACCAGCACTCGAAATATCACAACTCCTGGGAAACAGATGGGAGCAGGCAGACCATAGAAATCTTGGAGGTCTACGAGGGCCTAAAAAATAAACAGTGGAAGAAATGTGCTGGTTTACCCAAGGACCAAGCCACAGCCCTTACCTCCTGGCTAATCTGAAGGGAGATTCAAACTGGCCTCTGTTCTTGTTCCTCTATGTGCTCCTAGCTTAAAGGAGTTTGTTCCGTAATTTTCTTTGTGCCAAGTATATATGTTTCAGTTGCTTCACCATTAGAAGAAATGACCTGAAGTTCTTCCCTCTTGCATCACTCAGGTAATCTCTTGTGAACTGACAATAGGGCAAGCATGTCATTTCCAACCATGAAACTTTTGGTTAGAAACTCGTCCCAGAAGTTTCCCCTTTGAACTTATTCTATTCTTTCTCCTCATCTTCATCACCATCAAACCATTTACAAGGAACTTATGATTCAGACAGTACAATGAGGAGAAAGTCATTGGTAGGTGTGTGTGCACAAGTGTAAATGTGTGTCTTGGGAGGGGTTGGGAAGGGCAGATAGGGGAACACTTCTCAGAGAATCCTCTTAGCCAACACTCAGAGAAGGAGTAGTTGAGAAGGAAGATACTGGCAGGCTCGACTGGTTAAAACAAAGATAGTGTGAAGGGGCTCACACCAGAAGAGTGATTAATGGAAGTCCTTTCATTCTGGGCTGAGAGGTTTCTACTGTATTCTGTATCTAACAGAAAAATCCTGAAGGATTTGGGATAAACAATGATTTGGTCAGGGTAGTTGATTAAACTAAAAGTGGACTTGGAAAAAGAATTGAAAAGAAAAATCCAGACATGGGGCAATGGGAAAGGGAAAAACACGCGTGCACACACACACACACACACACACACACACACACTAGTTTGGGTTGGGGGAAGACAGATAGAGGTCCAGATTTTGAGTGGAAAAGAGAGTTGTCAAATATAACGGAAAAATTTATGGGACTGACCTGGTATGGAAAGATGAAAGAGCCAAAGATAGCTTTGATATTTTGAGCCCAGATGACAGAACGGAAGAATAATGAAACTGTTAAAGAGAAATGGAAAAGTCTAGAGAGACAGTGGGTTGGAAAAAGAGATGCTGAGTTAAATGGGTAGAGTTAATCCTTTGTCACCATCTGTCTTCCCACCACGCACTTATTCCAATCAGTGTCATGAAATAATCTAAGACGATTCGGCTCATCACAGCACTGTAACACCCAGGGTGGCACTGCCGTTAATCTCCTGACAGAAGACCACACACTCTTTATACTTCACGTCAGTGTTAGGAATTAGAGCATCCATCCTTTGCCACAGACTCGCAGGGGAATGTCATGGGAAGCCCTGGACTGAAATCTGGCTTCCGGAGAGAGACTGGCTGCTGCAGTCATGGCTTGCTCACCAGGGCCTTTCCAGGGGCTCCCAGCCAGCGTCATGACCTGAGAGATGGGCAGGACCTGCCCTAGAGTGTTCTGTGAATAGAAAGCATAACTTTATCCTACGTAATTTCCTATTATAAAACAGCAGAAACAAAATTTTCTGACGTTATTCTTTAAAAGAGAAAAACAAAAGAAGAAAGGAAAGAAGAAGGGAAATAAAGAAAGAAGGGAAGGAGAGGGAGACAGAGGGAGAAGGAAAAGAGGAAGGAAGGGGAAAGTGAAGGGAAAAAGAAAGGTGGGGGCAAGGGAAAGAGCGAGAGGACAGAAAGAAGGAAGAAATAGGAGGGGAAAGGAAAGCACTGACACTCCAAACAGAAGTTAAGACCGTTCAAAAAATTCGGTAAATCACAGCAATATCTCTGAGTCTTCCCTTTTCCCATTGGTAGAGAGGCATAATGATGCATTATTATTCACCTAAGGGAGAAAATATGAGGCAAAATGATACCAATTAGGCAAAAACAGAAGTAATTGAAAATAAAGCCTAACAGTCTTGAAGTGTGAATATTAAAGACATGGAATGATCAAGAGCCATCTTATAAATGAAAATAATAAATCACATTAAATATGGTATTAGTGTCACATTATTGGCTTTTCCTCACACTAGTGACCAACATATTAAAACACTGAATATTAATATCACCCATTAGAAAACCAATCATAATAAAAATCAGTGATGGTAGATAATGAGGTATTAGTGAACCCAAGCCACACTGGCAAGAACAAGGACTTTTTTTATAATAAAAAATATATTTTTCTGTAGTTCCTTCAACTATAAAAATCTCCTTTGCATGATAAGCATATTTTATACTTGCTTTAGAGCTTATAATAACTGGTCTCTTGCACATTAACTACATTTGCTATATAGCAAAGCTAATTAAGGGCTTCCCAGGTGGTTCAGTGGTAAAATAATCCACCGGCCATTGCAGGAGACTCAGGAGATTGCAAGTCTGATCCCTGAGTTGGGAAGATCCCCTAGAGTAGGAACTACTGGAGTTAGCTCCAGTGTTCTTGCCTGGAAAATCCCATGGACAGAAGAGCCCAACGGGCTACAGTCCAGGGGGGTCGCAAAGAGTTGGACATGACTGAGAATGCACAGGAGTGAGGGGTGGGGGGTGAGTTAATTAAATAACATATTAGAGTTCCTCTCTCTTCCCATCTCCCCATATTTTTCCCACTTAAAAGGACAAACAAAAATCCTTGGACAGTGATGTGAAAAAGAATGAAATTAGAACATTCTCTCAGTTCAGTTCAGTCTCTCAGTCATGTCCGATTCTTTGTGACACCATGAATCACAGCACACCAGGCCTCCCTGTCCATCAGCAACTCCCGGAATTTACTCAAACTCATGTCCATCGAGTCGGTGATGCCATCCAGCCATCTCATCCTCTGTCGTCCCCTTCTCCTCCTGCCCCCAATCCCTCCCAGCATCACAGTCTTTTCCAATGAGTCAACTCTTCACATGAGGTGGCCAAAGTACTGGAGTTTCAAGCTTCAGCCTCAGTCCTTCCAATGAACACCCAGGACCGATCTCCTTTAGGATGGACTGGTTGGATCTCCTTGCAGTCCAAGGGACTCTCAAGAGTCTTCTCCAACACCACAGTTCAAAAGCATCAATTCTTTGGCACTCAGCTTTCTTCACAGTCCAACTCACATGCATACATGACCACTGGAAAAACTATAGCCTTGACTAGATGGACCTTTGTTGGCAAAGTAATGTCTCTGCTTTTGAATATGCTATCTAGGTTGGTCATAACTTTCCTTCCAAGGAGTAAGCGTCTTTTAATTTCATGGCTGCAATCACCATCTGCAGTGATTTTAGAGCCCAAAAAATAAAGTCTGACACTGTTTCCACTGTTTCCCCATCTATTTCCCATGAAGTGATAGAAGATTCTCTAATACCATATTAAAACAAAATAGAGTCAAAATGTATTAAAGGCATCAATGTAAAACCAGATACTATAAAACACCAAGAGGAAAACATAGGCAGAACACTCTTAGACACTAATCACAACAACAGTTTTTGGACTCGTCTCTCAAAAGTAAAAGAAATAAGAACAGAAGTAAATAAATGGGGCCTAATTAAACTTAAAATCTTCTGCACACCAAAGGAAACATCAACATAATGAAAAGACGACCTACTGAATGGGAGAAAATATTTTCAAATGATAAGACCAATAAGGGATTAATTGGAGAAGGAAATGGCAACCCACTCCAGGATTTCGCCTGGAGAATCCCAAGAGACAGAGGATCCTGGCCGGCTATAGTCCATGGGGTCTCAAAAAGTCGGATACAACTAGGCAACTAACACACACATGACCAATAAGGGATTAATACCCAACTTATATAAACCGCTCATATAATTCAACCTCAAAAAATCAAACAGACTGATTAAAAAATGGGCAGAATTGAATACATATTTTTCCAAAGAGGAAATGCAGATGGACAACAGGCACATGAAAAGATGCTCAGTATCAGTAATCATCAGGGAAATGCAAATCAAAACCACAATGAGATAACACCTCACACTTGTCACACTCACCATCATCATAAAGAACACAAATAGCAAACTTGGGTGAGGATGTAGAGAAAAGGGAACCCTGTATACTGTTGGTGGGAATGTAAATTGGTACAGCCACTGTGGAAAACTATAGAGATTACTGAACAAAATACTGAAACTTGAGTGGCCATATGATCCAGCAATCCCACTCCTGGATATATATCTGGAAAAATGAAAGCTCTAATTTTAAAAGATACATGCACTCCAATGTTCATAGCAGTATTATTTGCAATAGCCAAGATACTGAAGCAAGCTAAATATCCATCAACAGATGAACAGATAAATTTGCATGAGCTTTACATAATATATTTATATATAAAATATATTTATAACAATATAATTATATTATATATCATATAATATTTTTATTATATGTATTTGTTTAAATATATTGTTTGTATTATATTATATATATTTATTATATGCATTTTATATAATTTATTATATATTTATAAATTATATATATTTATAAAAATATAGCAATTTTTTTAATAACTGTGAAAGGAGTATAGCCTTTAAAATTGTATTAGAAAGTTGAACTTTTTTAAAAAGTAAAATTAAAAACAAAAATCCTGAACCAAAATTCTGAGATGAAGATGTAAAAGCAAAGTTTGGAGGTTGATTTATATTAGATAAAAGCTTGATAATCCTAAATTTTGTTTATTTTGTTTATCATTGAGATTAACATGCTACCTTAATTGTTTTTTGTTTACTAAAGTAAACAAAACATACCTAAAGGTATGTTTTCTAAATAAAAGTGGATCCCTTCAATGATGACCTGAATTGAAATCTCTGGGATGGTTACAAGGTCTTTTCACTTTTAATGGGCAGATATCCACACATTTCTACATAGTTTCCAAGAAGATCCCACTCACACAGGACAAAATATAAAAGCAAAAAAAAAAAAAAAGAAAGCAAGAAATTGGAGAGAAGAAGCGAGCATTTTGGGGGTAATGGAAGACATAGGTGACTCCCCAGAAACCTCATAAAATCCCTTCCAATATTTACCATCCAACCACATGGATGGCAGAATGAATCCTCACAAGTTTCCTCAACCTGGTCTCCTTCCTGACTATGGCTGGGACACCTGCCCTCTTTGGTAATGCCAGCCTCACCACTGCCGAGCTCCCCCATGTTCTGCACAGCTCCAAGCCTCTGTGCTAGGGCTTACAAATGCTAACTAAACATCCTAGACCAGCTGTGGCACAACAAAATCATCAACTCCCAGCATATTACTTTAGATCTCCAGGATAATTCCTCTCCCAGGTTGTACTGCCATTAAATATTTTACTTTTTAGGAAACTTCCTACACTGCTGGTGGGGATGTAAAGGACTGCAGCCACTGTGGAGAACAATAGGCAGGTTTATGAGAAAACTACAAATAGGGTTGTCATACGGTCCAGCAATCCCACTCTGGCATGTATCTGGAGAAAATGATAATTCAAAAAGATATACAGCCCTCAGGGCTCGCTGAAACACTATTTACAATAGCCAAGGTATGGAAGCAATCTAAATATGTCAGCAGATGGACGGATAAAGAAGATGTGGTATATAGACACACAGTAGAGTACTACTTGGCCATAAAAAGAATGAAATAATGTGATCTGCAGCCACATGAATGAACCCACTGATCGCCATACTAAGTCAGAAAGAGAAAGACAAACACCATATAATACCACTTATATGTGGACTCTAAAATATGAGGCAAGCGAACTTATTTACAAGGCAGAAACAGATTCACATGGAGAACAGGCTCGTGCTTGCCAAGGGGAAGGGAGGAAGGGGAAGGAAGGACTGGGAGTTTGGGATTAGTAGATTAGAACCATTATATTAATATATAGGATGGATAAACAATGAGGTTATACTGTATAGTATAAGGAACTATATACAACATCCTATAATAAACCATAATGGAAAATAATATATATATATATAGTCTATAACATACATACTATGTACAAGAAACTAACAAAACATTGTAAATGAACTATACTCCAATAAAAATTAAATTTAAAAAAAGTTTTACTTTTTAAAGGCAACACATATAAAACCACATGCACTGATTGAACAAAATCGACCAAGTATTTGTGCTAAAGTGCCTAGGAGGATTCCTCAATCCCCCTTTTAAAAGGTTATAATGATGATTCAAACCCCGTAAGCAGGCAGGAGTCTTGCTTTTGTTAGCTCACTTTTATTGACTCGCAGTAGAGTTCACCTGCCATCAAAGTCTTCAGTTACCTCTCACTCTTTTCTTAGGTGCTTTCAGCCAGTTTCACACAATTTCCCTGTACATGTGATACCAGCCTGGTGAAGTGAAGTGGTGGAGGACACTTGCCCTGCCTTCGCTATTTGGGCCCACAGACTTAGGTACCCCCTGAGTCTGATACATCAACAAAATAGCATGAAGCAGGAAGTGTGGTGAGACAGAGCTCCAGCTACTGAGCTCCTACTTTTTTCCAGTTTCCTGATTCAAATAAATCTATGTTACAAAGGGCTGAATTTATATGACCAATCAATAAATTAAGAGTAGCTACATTTCAAAATATTTCTTTATCCCAATAATTCATTTCTGGTTGTTTTATTAAAAGTACAATTTTTAAAATTTATAAATGGGTTATATTCAAGAGATTTTTAAAATAATTATTAATTATTAATAATAAAATAATAATAATTATTAATAATGTTTGGCAAAACTTAGGACATATTTTTCCAAAGAAATTGATTTGTAAATGATAGGAATCTAAGGCAGGCCACAGATACACATTTAATTCACTGAGAGTTTGGTGCTGTCGACACCCACAAATGCATTTACTCACTAAACAAATCCTACTATGCGCCAAATCCTATTCCAGATGCTGAGGACACAGCCGACAAGGTGCCAACTCTCAAGGGATTTAGATCCCGGTGGTGAGAGAAATTCAGAGAGAATCAGAGGAACAATAAAGTAGCAACATTATCTTAGAGAATAATCAGTGCTAAGAAAAAACAAGGCAGCTGGGGAATGTTACGGGTGAACTTGGGCAGGTGGAGAGAGTGGGCAGTTCAGAGGTCTCACTGAGAAGCTTACATTTGAGCTGGACTCGAATGCTGTGAACATCTGAGCATACGACAGTCCCAGAGAAGAGTATTTTAAGCAGACAGAACAGTAATAGCAAGAACAGCCCAATGGCAGCAATGTTGCGTGTGACTCACTGTTGAGGAGGAAGACATTTCCCTCTGTCCCTCTAGGTTCTTCTGGTTGGTCTAAGAATTAGCTTGACATGAGACAGATTGAGAGCAGAAAATTAAACAAAAGTTTAATAAGGTGTACATGGAAGAGACACAGGAGAGCTAATACTCCAAAATGGCCTAAACCCTCACCCTGAGTACCATCTTCAGCTAACGACAAAAGAGGATGTTAGGGGTATTGGTTTGGGACTTTCAAGAAGAGGAAGAAAATTCTCTTGGAGATGGAAAAGCAAATGTTTGCTTGGCCAGTCAGAGACAATTGGACTCAGAGAGGACTCTGATCCCCTATGTGCTGCAGAGTTTCTCCCACTGCACGAGACAGTATTCTTGGTAAATAGCTCTGGTGAGAGCTTTATCCCAGGAGTAGGTCCTTTATCTGAGTTATGTAGGCCGTTAAAAAGGAGACAAAAATAAAGGCTCCCTGAATCTTCTGTCTCTTAAAAATAATCAGACTGAATTAATCCTCTGGCCAAAGAGACACACTTTGGGCTGACAGATTTTGCCTCTCTGTGATACAAAGACCAGATGTATGACCAGTGTGACGAGAAGAATGAAGGCTGAGGGTGGGAGAGCCAGATGATGGAGCTCAGCCTGGGTAATGAAGCTGGATTTTGTCCCAGCTGCACAGGGCTTCCTAGTCCCAGCACTTCTACATAGACTCTAAACCATCTCTCCATCTCTCCATGGCTCAGCTACGACAGCCGTGAGGAAATTACTTCAGAGCTGTCGCTTTGATTTTCAGGACCCTATCTTTCTCTTTTCAGTATGAATTCATTTTGTTTCCACAGCTAGAGCACAGACAGAGGAAAGTTCTCTTCCTCATCAGTTCCTCCAGTGCTCAGAATTATTGAAGGAATGAAGGAGAGTGAGAAGTAAATAATGCCAGTAGCATTTGTCCTCCTGAAGGGTTTAGACGTGGCAGGGTGAGAGACCAGTTAGAGCAGGCAAGGCACGGAGGAGGAGGAGGGGGAGGAGGGACGGCAATAAACGGCACAGCTTCCTGGCAGCATCACACTCCAGGCAAACTCTGGAGCCGGGAGACACCTGCTCCCAGGCACCTCCTTTCTCTCCTCCCTCAGTTCTGGGGGACCAGTGCAGGAACTAAGCTGGTGAGGCTTCAGCCTCCTGGTTGATGCCACTGAGAATCACGTCTGAAAAGGAGGGAGGGTCTCTGTAAGAACACTCACTCTTACTACAGTGAGTGAGGGGGGGATGGGGTTAGCTTCTCCATCACGTTCTTTCCAACAGGGAGGAGGATTCATAGACCTGACTTAAGCCCCTACAGGGACCCTGAGAGGCCATGGGGTAGGGCCACAGCCTTGACCTGGACCTCAGGGGCTCGCTAGCCTGATCTTTGGCTGCTTGTGCACATATTGGTAGTTCAAATATTAAAAGACTCCTGTGAGGTAGCTGCTTCCCCAGCTTCCTTAAATTTCAATCAAAGAGTCCTGGCCAATCCAAGACCCTTCCCTGGAATGCTCACGACCACCCTTAATCAAACAACAAATGGGGCTTCCAGACCCAAGTCCTGATTCAGGACTTTAAGCCCATTGTCTTTCTGATGAGTCCATGCTTGCTGTTATATACTATGAATATCAAATATTTTCAATATAGGGAGGATTCATAGGCTTAACTGAGAGACAGCTGTTAACTAAGGCATGGGCATGCAATGGACAGCATGGTGAATATAGAAATACTGTATTGCATATTTGAAAGGTGCTGAGAGAGTAGATCTTAAAAGTCCTCATCACAAGGAAAAACATGTGTAATTAGTTATGATAATGATGCTAACTAGACTTACTGTGTTGATCATTTTGCAATATACACAAATATTGAATTATCATGTTATATACTTGAGATGAACATAATGCAATATGTCAATTATACATCAATTGCATAAATTGACTAATTTTTTTTTTTAAAAGAAACAATCATTATCCTCATAGATCCCTGGGGAAGAGTTCATTTATCATGATATTCCTGACCATGAAACAGTCCCTTGGAGTTTAAATAATGATAAGAATGTGCCTTTTTAAACCCTCTTTTCTCCTTTTCGTGTTTGCATTTGCTTCTCCGTGTCTCTCCCCATCCCTCTCTGCACACATTGTTTCCCAGGGCAGGGACTTCCTTTCACCCTCCACAGCCTGTCCTGTTCCCCCTCCTCCATGAGGTCTTTGCAGATTATCATCCAGGTTGGGTTCACTTAGAGAAACCTCTCCTCTAATAACCCTTTAATCCATCCCTGAGTTTCTGTACTTAGCACATTATTTGAGTACTGAGAGCTTGTCTGTCGCCCTTGCCTGCAGAACCGAAGTGTGAGGACCGCATACGTGGTCCCAGGACCTGATGTACGAATAGAAGGTAAAACAAAGGAAGAGCTTGGGGAAAGGGCTGTGGAAGGAAGTGGGGCTAAAAGGGGGAGAGAGGGAAAATGGAGTCAAGAGAGAAAGGAGGCTTGAATGGAGTTAAGGAAAGGAGGAAAGCGGAATGGAGGGGGAGGAGGACAGAAGTGGAGGAAGCGAGAAAGAGAAGGACAAGGAGAGGGGAGCAGGGAGAAAGAGGAAGGGAAGCTGGGGGCGAGGGCCAGATGGAGGAGGGGGGAGGAGAGCGAGGGGGCATTTTTGGAAGAAAGAAGAAGCAGTAGAAACTAGAGAGAAGCAAGGATACGGGGGTGGGGGGGGTGGGGGGAAGGCCAGAGAAAGGAGGGAAAAGGGAGAAACAGACTGATTTCAGGCAAACTTTGCACAAACAGCAAAGCACCCAGAGACCTAAGCTTCCGCTCGGAGCGCGCATTCACATCTCACCTCGAAGCCATCAGGTTTCTTCCTGAATAACCTCCTTATGAGCTGTGACTGCATTCTGCGTCTCTCCTAAGTCACCCTGCATTATTTCTGCCAGTTTGACTTTGTTTTCCTCACAGCGACTGTGAATTTTGATGAGTGAGGGAAACAGGCTCTACTCTAACAATCCTGGGCTGCACTGTTCCCATCTCCTGTGCTGAATGCTTTTGGTTTTCTTTCCCTTTAAATGATTTTCTTATTTGGAAGGATAGCAGGGGGAAAGGAGAGAAAAAAAAAAAAAAAGACAAGTATTTGAGAGTGAAGTTTTCCCTCAGGATTCACAGACAAGTTAGCCAGGGATCACAGATTACAAGAATGTTAACAGAATAGACGATATGAAGAAATTAAACACTTTTCAAATTCTGTGTTCAGTTCTAACTTAATAACAATTGATTTTCCAGTGATTTGGTCAAAGTGGCCTCAAGTGCCACTTTTATTGTCCAAGGAGCAGGGAGTTAAAAATGAATAGGGCATTAGGCCCAACTTTGGAAGGAACGTATTCTGGTATTAATATTTTCACCATTCCAGCAAATGACTACAATACATTTCAAGGGATCTGAAGTTATAATGTAATTATTGGGCAAGCTATTACAGCTTCAGTGGAATTTCCATCAGCCCTGGACCTAGCAATTCAGGATCACGTCTTGACACTGGGGTTTTGAATATCCCAGTAGTACTTTCAGTGGCATCCATTGAAATCATAATGGGATATCCCAAATGGACTCTTAAAAGTTTTTACTGCTCTAAGTGCTTTGACCTTGCAGGTCACTTACCCTCTCTGCTGCGTACTTTCTTCATCTTTAAAGTGATCCATTTGTACAAAATTATTTTTAATATCCCTCCCAAATTTAAGATTCTGGAAACCATATGAAGCAAAACGTAAGAATACAGGGGCGAACAGGCTAATTTATTACTGGTGTACACAGAACTATCACTCAGGATCATATAGCTCAGGGCAACGGTGCTGAAGTCTACTCCTTTTTTGCCAGTAACTATGACATCAAATCTATTTTGCTTAAGCATATCTCCACTGGGACAGTGCAGAAAAAAATACCTCTACTGGGATACCACAGGAAAAATACACATGATTTATCTCTTTACGGCCACTTCTGAATGATATCCCAATAGCTTCATCTCCTTGCATTTTAGGTAGTCACTTCTGGAATCTCAACATCTTAATATCTGTCAGTGTGGGACTGAAACAAAGCAGTCTTTCAGGCCCTCAAGCATCAGTTTGTAAAAACCACCACAGGTTCTTACTACTTTGACCTAGTCACCTTACAGAACAGACTGTCATTTATGGAACAACTCAAGTCTAAGAACTGTTATTTTAAGCTCAATTAAAGGAAGTTTCTTTTTCTTTTCTTTTGCATTTTTAGGAAAAGAGACTCTTGAGAACACATTAAAGTTTACCTAAAGAAATAATTTTAGGATTAAACAGATCCACAGAGCAGTTGGCTAAACTCACCTTCACTGTAAGACATAAATTTGAGTAAGGGTAGTTTCTCTTTAATGAAAAGAGACCAAGAATAACTGACGGGAAACAAATAAAGCCATAATAATTCACAGAATATTAATGGACCTGTCCATGGAGAAGTTAATAATTTATGTCAGGCAATGTATACATTTTCAAGTGGATAAGAAGGCAGGTCTCAGGGTAATCCTTAGACACTAATGTCAAGAACACGTAGGAAAATAAACAGACAAGTGTGTCCTCGTGGTTTGCTCAAATAATCCAGACCACACTGAATTATGCAATCATGCCACTCAGTAGCCACAGATTTAAAATATGACTGCCTCATGTCTTCTTGGGGGCACAATTTTAAAATAATTTTATTTATTTCCTGCAAAAGACATATGGATACATTATATTGTGCAGGAAAATTCCTTCCATTGTTTGAGTCCAAACAGTAGTCATTTTATTCCAAAACTCACTGGCCTCTATCCTTCATGAGGTCAAAGTTCTATCTTGTTAAATCAAAAATTATTCAAGACAGAGTCTCTGTCTGTCTTCAGAGTGTTTACATGAACTTGAATCTGTCATGTGTAGATACCATCTGCCCTGTCCTTCTAGTCAGCTCTAAATCTCCCCTTCTCTCCTCCTGTGTACAGTTGGAAATAATCTATCTTAAATGCATTCTCAAGGCTCTATTAATTACAGAAGTTTCAGAACAGTCTCTGTAGCTGTTGTACCAATATTTTCTTTCTTTCTTCTCTACTCTGACTTAGCAGTTTATTTCTTGTGAAATATCATGGGGTCACACGGACTTGCCAAGTAAGAGGGCCTATTAAGGGGAGATGTCTTCCTTTGCTTAATTAAAACCAAGGGATACACCGGCTCAATTTTGGAAGGACCCCTTGTCAATCTGTCAAGATCTAGTAAGAGTGAGAATTAGGTTAATGGATGTCTTACCTAGTTTACTGCTAGAAGAACCTCTTCAGGCCTCCCAGCTGGTGCTCCTGGTAAAGAACCTGCCAGCCAAGGCAGGAGGAATAAAAGTCAGGGGTTCAGTCCCTGGGTTGGGAAGATCTGCCAGAGGAAGGAATAGCAACCTGCTCCAATATTTTTTTCTGGAGAATCCCATGGACAGAGGCTGTCCTAGCAGGCTGTAGGCCATAGGGTTGCAAAGAGTCAGACATGACTGAAGCAACTGAGCACAGCACACGTGGGGACAGCCTCTTCAGGGTTTCCCTGATGGCTCAGATCTTAAAGAGTCTGCCTGCAATGCAGGAGACCTGGGTTCGATCCCTGGGTTGAGAAGACCCCCTGGAGAAGGGAATGGTTACCCACTCCAGTATTCTTGCCTGGAAAATTCCATGCACAGAGGAGCCTGGCAGGCTACAATACATGTAATCACAAAGAGTCAGACATGACTGAGCGACTGAGGAGACACATACAACCTCTTCAAAGGTCCTGAGAGTTTCATTTCATATGTTAATTGTAAATAATGTGTTGATTAGTATTGGAGGATACTATATAAATATGCAGTTTTGACAAGTATGGGTCCTGCCTCAGCATTTGTCACAGTGCCTGGCATATAGTAGGAGCACAATAAATGATTTTTGGATGGGTGAATGGATGAACTAAAGAATTAGTGCCTTCAGATATGCAAAGGTTTGCAAGACACATCCTTTGATCTCAATGTTAAGAGGCTTCAAAGAGTTGATTGAAAATATTTCTGACTGAAAGCCACAGTTACTATTACACAGTTATTATTTTCTCCCTTCTTGGATCTGTCTTGGGCCTTTCCAGAAAAAAAAAAAAAGATACAAATAACCAATTGTGCTTCCTGAAGGTTATATACTATGGATTAATGTCCATTAAGAACTGAGTTGAAGCCACATGGCTGAGGCCAAGCTAACATGTCATTAAGAAAGGCATACAGTCCCCAAAGCCTCTATTCCAATGTAACTGAATGCATGAAATTTATGGAGTGCCATTAAATGTCCCCATGCAGTTCTGAAAAATAAATGTTTTTGACAAAGCATAAGTACAAAGCATTTACCAGATCTCCTATTTCCCAGAAAAAAAAAAAAAAAGACTGAGTGGCTCCTGGAACTAATTAATGGCCACTTCCGGAGATCAGAATTTAAGTAAAGAAGTATTAACAAAGGAAAACTGACTAAAGGGAATGGAACTGGATTACTGAAACCAATACACTATTCTAACTCCTTTTATGACGAATAGGAAAGTGACTTGGAAAATAAAACACTTCTGCTCAATGTGAAACTTATCAATTGTTTTCAAAAGTGAGCACACATGATATTTTACTTCTTGGAAGTGCACTGTGACAACTGAAAATGCAAGGCTTCCTGTAGATCAGTGTCACAAGTCTGCACACAGAGGACTAAAAATAATAGGGACATGGAAATTCAGTTGTTTGATGCTCATGAAAGCCAGCAGAATGTGCTCAGCCGCACCCATTTTGCCCCTTAAAAACATTAACTCCAAAAGGAACATCATGTTAGAATAAAGTTGAAACCCTTACTGGGAAACAAATGCTGTTGTGAAAAGAACCTGGGCTCTAGGTTAGTACAACCTGTGTTTGAAATTCCATTCACTAACTGAGGGAACTTGGGCAAGCTTTCATCTCTCTGAGTCTTTTAACTGGAAAGGCAGTTGTTCTTCTCAGGGCTGCTGAATGGATTAAAAATGCAGCATCTGGCTTACTGCAGGTAATGTCAGCCAACACTGGCTAACTCTCACAGGAACGTTTCTTACTAATTCTCTATCCTTATTAGTCTATTTGGAAATTTCTTAGAAAATAGTTGGAGGTATATCTAATTAAAGTGACAAAGTGAAGTCGCTCAGTCATGTCCGACTCTTTGCGACCCCATGGACTGCAGCCTACCAGACTCCTCTGTCCATGGGATTTTCCAGGCAAGAATACTGGAGTGGGTTGCCATTTCCTTCTCCAGGAAAGTTCTACCTTGTCCAATGGCTTCTCTGCTCTTCCAGCTCTCTGAATTGATGTCCCTCTTTTTCTCTCTCTCAGAGTCAGATGCCTTGACAACACCTGTGCTGTTGGCCAACTTCTCTCCCTCTCCCAG
The DNA here is from genome assembly GCF_042477335.2 of Ovis canadensis. Classification (NCBI taxonomy): domain Eukaryota; kingdom Metazoa; phylum Chordata; class Mammalia; order Artiodactyla; family Bovidae; genus Ovis; species Ovis canadensis. The sequence continues at coordinate 24,252,227 of NC_091257.1, read as the reverse complement.
AACATAGTTTCTTATTCAAACTACTGACTACGCGTCTTGCCTGTGTGTGTAGATAGACCGACACACGTGCCTCCTCGTCACTCATCAACTGTATGAATCAGTTCCTCACGAGCAGTGTTTCCTTCTCCAGATCCACCCGTTTCTGTCTTCCTTCTAATCATTCAGGATTGAATTCTCTCACGCTTTCTCTTCTTTCTACCAAGAGAACGTGTATATTACAAGTAATTTACATACACACTTTCTCTGAGTCTACCTTACCATGTGCCAAAAAAAGAACCAGTGAGCTCTCATTTATCCCCTCACACTTTCATTTGTGCAACAGCTATTTACTGAATGCTCACTATGCGGCCAGTCCCTGCTCTCTTAAAGCTTTAGATTTAGAGGGAAAACAATAAATACAGTAAAGAAATATATCTGGTTCATTCAACAGGAATGGCTTCTAGGGATGAGCCATAAGGCTGTCATTTATTTGTCTCCTAATGTCCCTCAATTGACTTGATGGGAGCTGGCTCTTGTTTTGCTCCTTCAACATGCAGTCTCGTGTAATGATCAACTGTGAACCTGATTAACACGGGAGGAGTTTTTCTTACCACAGCCAGACCTCCCGTCAGTGAGAAGTCAGCAGCTAGGGTAGGAGAGGGTGGACGGATGTCCTTCATTTCTTTTTCCCCAATTTACTTACAAAGCAGGAAAGCCCTAACAAGACTGGCACCATTGCAAACTGGCAGTGTATTCATTCTCCCTTTCTAGGGGTTCAGAGCTGCCTTCTCTTTTAGGTGTGTTAAGGGGTTCCTCAGAGATTCCCAATTCCCAGTTGAAGATTTTTCAACTGGAATTCTCCTCATGCAAGACATACATCTCTTCCTTTGGTTACAGAAAACCAGGAGTCATTTTGAGCTTCTTCATACAAATGCACTTTACTCATCTGGATCTGAGTTGACCCTGTGCCGTATTTGATTCACATGAGGGCTGTCTCTGGTCCCAGGGGAACTCTCACTCAGCCTTTGCCCCACATCACTGGGTATGTGCTGGTGAGTTGCTGTAACAGCAACCTTTCCTTACTCCTCCTCTTAGAGCAGCCAGCCAAATCTCTCTCTCTGCTTTCAGATTTTCCAAGAGAAGTAAGACTCCAATTCATACCCTCCTTGTCCCGGCCCTGAGAAACATAGTCTACACTCTGTTGGTAGTCTTAGGAGATGCCCCTTCTCTTGACTTGGGGTAAAAAGAGAAATAACTTGCCTTCCTCTGGGACAGATAGTGCATCTAACACAGTTCTGTGCTAGAAAAGCTTAACAAGGAGCTCTCTGAAATACAAAAGTATGCATATAAACCTATACATAAGTTTACTACACATTTTACTGGTATCAAGGAGTCCTAGAACAAAACACAATAGTATTTATTGTAAAATCTACATGGCCAACTGATTCTCAAAGAATGATTTAATCAATTTATGCCAAACTTTAAAAAATCTGGAACCAACCTAGAGTACAACTGATAAATATGTATAACTCCAACATGAATATTGGTTGCTATTTTCAGTTATATTACTGAGTAAGATGAAAGTGACAGTTTATCATGTAACAATGCTGTGGTCTGAGTGTTTGTGGCCCTCCAAATTTATATGCTGAAATCCTACACCCCTAAAGTGACAGTATTAGCAAATGGAGGCTTTGGAAAGTGATAAGGTCATGAAGGGCAAGCCTTCGTGAATGGGATTAGTGCTCCTATAAAAGAGATTCCACAAAACTCCAGAACTCCTTCTGATAAGTGAGGATGTAAGGAGATGTCTGCTGTCCAGAAAAGGGCCCTCACCTGACCATGATGGAACCCTGATCTCACACTCTGAGCCTCCAGAACTGTGAGTGACAAATGTCTGCTGCTCAAAATCTACCTAGTCTGTGGCATTTTGTTATAGCAGTTTTGATGGACTAAGACAAAAAACTACAGACATGACAAATATTTGGATTTTATGCTATATGTAATGGGAAGTCCTTTAAAGGGTTTTAAAGAAGGGGATGACATAATCTGATTTACGTTAAATTTTTTTTTAATGAACTCAGTTTAGTTTCGTCACTCAGTTGTGTTCGACTCTTTGGGACCCCATGGACTGCAGCACACCAGATTTCCGTGTCCATCACCAACTCCCAGAGCTTGCTCAAAGTCCATCAAGTCAGTGATGCCATCCAACCATCTCATCCTCTGTCGGCCCCTTCTCCTCCTGCCTTCAGTCTTTCCCAGCATCAGGGTCTTTTCCAATGAGTCAGTTCTTTGTATCAGGTGGCCAAAGTATTGGATCTTCAGCTTCAGCAACAGTCCTTCCAATGAACACCCAGGACTGATCTCCTTTAGGATGGACTGGCTGGATCTCCTTGCAGTCCATGGGACTCTCAAGAGTCTTCTCCAACACCACAGTTCAAAAGCATCAATTCTTCAGCACTCAGCTTTCTTTATAGTCCAATTCTCACATCCATACATGACTACTGGAAAAACCATGGCTTTGACTAGATGGACATTTGTGGGCAAAGTTATGTCTCTGCTTTTTTAATATGTTGTCTAGGTTGGTCATAGATTTTTCTTCCAAGGAAAAAGTGTCTTTTAATTTTATGGCTGTAGTCATCATCTGCAGTGATTTTGGAGCCCAAGAAAATAAAGTCTGTCACTGTTTCCACTGTTTCCCCATGTACTTGCGATGAAGTGATGAGACTGGACACCATAATTTTAGTTTTTTGAATGTTGAAGTTTAAGCCAGCATTTTCACTCTCCTCTTTCACTTTCATTAAGAGGCTCTTTAGTTCTTCTTCACTTTCTGGCATAAGGGTGGTGTCATCTGCATACCTGAGGTTATTGATATTTCTCCTGGCAATCTTGATTCCAGCTTGTGCTTCATCTGGCCTGGCATTTCACATGATGTACTCTGCACAGAAGTTAAATAAGCAGGGTGACAATATACAAGGTTGGCGTACTCCCTTCCCGATTTGGAATCAGTCTGTTTTTCCATGTCCAGTTCTAACTGTTGCTTCTTGACCTGCACACTCAAGAGGCAGGTCGAATGACCTGCATACTCATTTCTCAGGAGGCAGGTAAGGTGGTCTGATATTCCCAATTCTTGAAGAATTTTCCATAGTCTGTCATGATCCATATAGTCAAAGGCTTTGGCGTAGTCAATAAAGCACAAGTAGATGTTTTTCTGGAGCTCTCTTGCTTTTTTGATAATCCAATGGATCTTGGCAATTTGATCTCTGGTTCCTCTGCCTTTTCTAAATCCATCTTGAACATTTGGAAGTTCATGGTTCATGGACTGTTGAAGCCTGGCTTGGAGAATTTTAAGCATTGCTTTGCTAGTGTGTGAGATGAGTGCAACTGTGCGGTAGTTTGAACGTTCCTTGGCATTGCCTTTCTTTTAATGAACTAGAAGGAAAGAGTGGAAAGCTGAATGACTAGTTGGATTCTCTTTCATGAATTCAATCAAATGATAATAATTATAAACTAAGGTGCTGACAAGCAAACCAGAGAAGAGGGAATGAATTAGACATATACCTTCCAGGTAAAGTCGAAAGAAACTACAGATGAACTTGGTGTAAAGTGTGACGGAAAGCAGAAAAATGAGAACAATGCCCATGTTTTTAAAGCTTGAGCAGTAGAATGAGTCATGTGTTCAAATGGGGATCCCTACAGTTGGAAGAGGTTTGAGCAGAAAAAATAAGACTTTATTTTGAGCAGCCTGGCTGAGGCAATGCCAATGCCAAGAGGAAATGTCAGTTTGAGAGTGGCATATTTTAGATCAAACTATGAGAAATTATCACTTTTGTAGACTCAAAATGATCAAAACCTGGAAATGTCTTTGGTTTAATTTAATATGCATTTGACGCCCAGTGGAAAGATATGTGAAGATGCTATCCATATAATAAAGTCTGTCTAACTATTAGGCTGGATGTAATTTATAAACAAACAAAAAAAAATACATGGGTATATAGTTTATCATGGTATGATTTATAACACACTCACAGAAAGCCATAGCTACTGATGTAACCAATCAGATTTTGAGGATTCAGCATCTACATCAATTTCTTTAATATTTGGCTTTCAGTACTTTGGCTTAAAGGTATTTCTTCACGATTATGAGACTCACTACATGGTAATCTTTGCAGTTAGATAACTAGCACATTTTGTGCTGAATTTCCCTCTCAGAACAATGGTAGTTTGCCAGTTTAAAGCAGAGATAATCTCATGCATCCTTTGCAATTTATTTTCTTTTCTGTATGTTCTTTCTCTTCTGTTTGGATTTTATTTGTATAAAAGTCTCAAATATATAAAAATCAATTATCACATATACTCTGTCGAGGTAGTCACATGACATTAACTGACGGCAAATAAACTCTTACTTAGAAGGACTAGCACTGTGATAGCTTATTTCTTCTTTTAAGAAATAAATTATCCTCTCAAAGTGAAGAAGACCACATTATAATTTAATAAGTGATATAATAATAAACTTCCTTTGAACACAAATAAATGTATAATATAACCTATAAATGCAAGACACATCATTATAATTATCAGTATCTTTGCTTTAATATGCTCCATCAGTCATATGTCATCTCAAATTTTCCATTAACGTGTCTTTAGCATGTACCTCTTGACTCTTCCCTTCCCTACCATCTGTCTGGCATGGCATTATTTTCCTCTACCTGGGTTATCAAAAAAGAAAGAGTTAGTTGCTCAGTTGTGTCCAATTCTTTGCAACCCCATGGACTGTAGCCTGTCAGGCTCCTCTGTCCATGGAATTTTCTAGGCAAGAATACTGGAGTGGGTTGCCATTTCCTTCTCCATGGGACTTTCTTGACTTAAGGACTGAACCGCAGTCTCCAGCATGGCAGGCAGACTCTCTACCATCTGAGCCAGCAGGGAAACTCAAGTTTCCTAATGCTTTCCACCTATCTATCCTCCACTCCAACCTCCCTGTCTTCACTGGCATATTCAGTGACGACTGATACTTCCAGTTGTAGCTCAGATGGTAAAGAAACTGCCTGCAATGCAGGAGACCGGGGTTTGATCCCTGGGTTAGGAAGATTCCTTGAAGGAAATAGCAACCCACTCCAATATTCTTGCCTGGAGAATTCTATGGATAAAGGAGCCTGGTGGGCTACCATCCACAGGGTCACAAAGAGTCAGACACGACTGAGTGACTAACACACACCCACACTGATACTGTATATGTGGCCCAATATAGATCTTTCTGTAGGGGGCTAGGAATGGAATTATAACCATGCTGCAAAGGTATTTATCCCAATGTCCGAGAAGCAATTCATGGTAGATCATTGTTTTATTCTCAAAGTTTCAGACCAGCAAGTTAAGGGCTTCTTCTTTACCCAGGGGGTCAATGTATTAGGGAAAGTATCCCCATTCTGGAAACATGTTAGACTATGGGCATTTCTTGTGATATTTCTTAAATGGATTAAATATTTGAATTCACACAGGTAGCACTTGGGAGCTGGAAGGTCATTGAGAAGCCCTTGTTCCTTCATAATGAAAGCAAGGAAGTTTAAAGGCTTCCATATTTCACTGTTGAATTATATCTCAAGGTAAGCAGGCAATAGTAAAGTAAAAGTTGTGTGTGTGTTTTAATATTGTGTTTTGCTTTGGCTTCTGGTTTTCATTATCTCTGTGGAGTCCAATAAACAGTAAAATACTCTAGAGAAAAAAAACTTTTCTAATAAAGATGATTTAAACAAATTTTTTTCAAATGTAATACATGTAAGCAAATGAACATTTGAAATAATACAAAACTACAGAGACTAGGACCTGCCATGACACGGTGGGTACATCAATGAGCTAGGATTCAGATAATTTGAATTTTATTCCTAGTCTTATTGGTAACTAACTATTTAGTTTTGGATTAGTTCATTTTTCTACTTCACAGTTTTTTTCTCTGTAAAATAGAAGCAATCTTAAAGGCCTTATCTAGCTTTCAAAGTTTATAATTCTTTTATCTCTAATTTCCTGGCTAAAAGCAATTCTGTAGTAGTATGTTAGACAACTCTAGTGGTGCAACAAGTATTTTCTCATACCCCTGGTGGAAGAAAAATCTAATTTGGGATGGAGCACCTTTATCTAAATCTAAGGGGATCCTCTATAATTTTTGATATTGAACAACATAGTACAGAAAAAATCTGTACTGCACTTTTATCTTCCAGCAATAAATACAGTGTCAGGCCACTCTGATTCTGCATTTTCTTATCTATTGAATAGAGTGATAATTTATAGCCCTATTTGTCCTAAAACCTACCTCAGCTTTCTCTTGATGATCTGGAATTGTACTACATTATCCAGAATTGATGCACACAAGTGCTGTGGTCATTAGGCTGAGCATAGATTTCCCCATCTGGACTGGACTGGATAGACTTGCAGATGGACCCTGTGGTTCCCCACTTCTTGGTATTCCTATCCTTATGTAATCCCATCACCTTCAAAGTAGCCAGAGCAGGGAACCCTAAAATAAGCATCAGTAACATAACAATTACTGATTAACAACATTTCCTGTCTTTTACACCTACCCACAGGTTCCCAAGGACAGGTAACCAAGCCAGAATCACCTTGTAAACATGAAATACATGGTCTCAAAAAAGTTCCCAGATATACTAAATAATACTTAAAAGAGCATTAAGACAGAATTAAGAATATACCTTGATACAAATATTCATTACTACCATTGATATAGAAGAAAGTCAGCAGTGGCCACAGGACTGGAAAAGGTCAGTTTTCATTCCAATCCCAAAGAAAGGCAATGCCAAAGAGTGCTCAAACTACTACACAATTGCACTCATCTCACACACTAGTAAAGTACTGCTCAAAATTCTCCAAGCCAGGCTTCAGCAATATGTGAACCATGAACTTCCAGATGTTCAAGCTGGTTTTAGAAAAGGCAGAGGAACCAGAGATCAAATTGCAAACATCCGTTGGATCATCGAGAAAGCAAGAGAGTTCCAGAAAAGCATCTATTTCTGCTTTATTGACTATGCCAAAGCATTTGACTGTGTAGATCACAATAAACCGTGGGAAATTCTGAAAGAGATGGGAATACCAGACCGCCTGACCTGCCTCTTCAGAAATCTGTATGCAGGTCAGGAAGCAACAGTTAGAACTGGACATGGAACAACAGACTGGTTCCAAATAGGAAAAGGAGTACGTCAAGGCTATATATTGTCAACCTGCTTATCTAACTTCTATGCAGAGTACATCATGAGAAATGCTGGGCTGGAAGAAGCACAAGCTGGAATCAAGATTGCTGGGAGAAATATCAATAACCTCAGATATGCAGATGACACCACCCTTATGGCAGAAAGTGAAGAGGAACTAAAAAGCCTCTTGATGAAAATGAAAGATGGCATTGAAACATGTATAATATCATATAAGAAATGAATCGCCAGTCTAGGTTCGTTGCAGGATACAGGATGCTTGGGGCTGGTGTGCTGGGATGACCAGAGGGATGGTATGGGGAGGGAGGTCGGAGAGGGGTTCAGGATTGGGAACACGTGTACACCTGTGGCAGATTCATGTTAATGTATGGCAAAACCAATACAATATTGTAAAGTAATTAGCCTCCAATTAAAGTAAATAAATCTAAATTTTTTTAAAAAAGCTCAACATTCAGTAAACGAAGATCATGGCATCTGGTCCCATCACTTCATGGGAAACAGTGTCAGACTTTATTTTGGGGGGGCTCCAAAATCACTGCAGATGGTGACTGCAGCCATGAAATTAAAAGACGCTTGCTCCTTGGAAGGAAAGTTATGACCAACCTAGATATCATATTCAAAAGCAGAGACATTACTTTGGCAACAAATGTCCATCTAGTCAAGACTGTGGTTTCAGTGGTCAGGTATGGATGTGAGAGTTGGACTGTGAAGAAAGCTGAGTGCCAAAGAATTGATGCTTTTGAACTGTGGTGTTGGAGACGACTCTTGAGAGTCCCTTAACTGCAAGGAGATCCAACCAGTCCATCCTAAAGGAGATCAGTCCTGGGTGTTCATTTAAGGACAGATACTGAAGCTGAAACTCCAATACTTTGGCCACCTCATGTGAAGAGCTGACTCATTGGAAAAGACCCTGATGCTGGGAGGTATTGGGGGCAGGAGGAGAAGGGGATGACAGAGGATGAGATGGCTGGATGGCATCACCTAATTGATGGACATGAGTTTGGGTAAATTCCAGGATTTGGTGATGGATAGGGAGGCCTGGAGTGTTGCGATTCATGGCGTTGCAAAGAGTCAGACAGGATTGAGCAACTGAACTGAACTGAACTGAAGCAGACTTTGGAAAAAGACAAACTGGGTTTGAATGGTTATAAAAATTCCTCGACTTACGATGGGATTAGTTAGTTAAAGTTGCTCAGTTGTGTCCGACTCTTTGCGACCCCATGGACTGTGTAGTCTACTCCATCCACGGCATTCTCCAGGCAAGAATACTGGAGTGGGTTGCCATTTCCTTCTCCTACGATGGGATTGTGTACTAATAAACCCAACTCAAGTTGAAAATAAAATAAACTGAAAATGCATTTAATACACCTAACATCAGAGCTTAGCCTTGCCTGCCTTAAATGTGCTCAAAATACTTTCATTAGCATACAGTTGAGCAAAATCATCTGACACATAGTCTGTTTGATAATAAAGTGCTGAATATCTCATGCAACTATTAATCATTGAATATTGTACTGAAAGTGAAAAATAAAATGACATCAGGTACTGAATGTTGTAAATGTATCAGTTGTGTGTCCTCGTGATTGTGTAGCTGACTGGGCGCTATGGCTTGCCCCCACAAGAAAGCACAGTACCACTTACTAATAGTAAATACATATGTATAGCTTTCACATGGTCATAATGTTGAAAAACCACTAAGTAGAACAATCCTAAGTTGGGGACCATCTGTGTTAGCTGTGTGACCTTGAGAAATTTTCTAACCCATCTGAAACACAACTTCATCTTCTGTTAAGTGAGGATAACCCTCACTTTTCAGGATTGTGAGAATTAAATTGAATGGGCTAAAATATGAAAATGCCTAACATAGTATTCAATATGCAATAAGCGTACTATAAGAGCTTGCCCCATTTCTTTCTTGTTTTGTCAACTTCTCTTTAATATTCTGGTTTTTCTTTTCCTTTTAAGGAATGAAGAGATGAATACAAAATCTCCAGAAACATGACTGTAAGTAATTTCTGGCTAATTCAAAGTTTAGAAAAAGCTGAGAGTCATCTGGTCCAGGCACCTCTACTTTAGTAGTCAGTCTTTGTTATAACCTCCCAGTTACTATTTGGCTGAGACTGTAGTTCTGCAATTGGTGAATCTTGGCATCTGAGATTTTTCCCAAGGTTGTTATCATTGTCAATTCATAATTAGCATCTGTCTTACCAGATTGCCACAGAATTATAGCACCTGAGTCTTTCTTGGAGCACTTGCAATTAAAACACTAGCTGGGATTGGCAAGGCTTAATTTTCTCCACCTTGATGGTCCAAATTAGCAGCGTATTATTTGACGCCATGTAAGGATGATTTTTTTCAAGTCCCAGGTATCTCATGAGTTTATCTATCATCCATATGACTTTATTATGTCTGTAAAAGGTTTTGCTGCTGGGAAGACATATAGATTTAAATTAAGAATAATTTGAGAAGCCCTTAGTAGATGAACTTTCTGAGTTGAATAATTTAGTCACACCAAGATGAACAGTTTACATGGACAGTAGAAGAATTTACTCGAATAAAAGAAGACTGGCATATTTTGCAAAACATAAGAGTACCTAACTGAAGGCAGGAGCTAATGGAAGTTGATCTAATGTCACCCCATTTCCTGAAAAAAAAAATCCCTTCTTTTAAGTTGTGAAGAATCTGTCAAACCCATTTGTCATCATCTTTGCACAATTGTTTGGCCTCTGATGTGCACTGGTCTGGGGCAAAGCTGTATGTCTTACATGGCAATTAATCTCACCGACTAAGGTCTGTCTAGTCGAGGCTATGGTTTTTCCTGTGGTCATGTATGGATGTGAGAGTTGGACTGTGAAGAAGGCTGAGCGCTGAAGAATTGATGCGTTTGAACTGTGGTGTTGGAGAAGACTCTTGAGGGTCCCTTGGACTGCAAGGTGATCCAACCAGTCCATTCTGGAGATAAACCCTGGGATTTCTTTGGAAGGAATGATGCTAAAGCTGAAGCTCCAGCACTTTGGCCACCTCATGAGAAGAGTTGACTCATTGCAAAAGACTCTGATGCTGGGAGGGATTGTGGGCAGGAGGAGAAGGGGACGACCCAGGATGAGATGGCTGGATGGCATCACAGACTCGATGGACGTGAGTCTGAGTGAACTCCAGAAGATGGTGATGGACAGGGAGGCCTGGCGTGCTGCGAATCATGGGGTCACAAAGAGTCGGACATGACTGAGCGACTGAACTGAACTGAACTGAATCTCCTCAAGGCAAAACTGTATGCCCTTAAAAAAATGCTCTGTAGCATTAGCAGCAAAAGTCATTTATATACATCCTAGCCATTCTCTAACTTGGATCTCTGATGGTTAGGAATGTAATACAATATGTACATGTGCTTATATGTATGCTGGGTGACTGGATAGATTCAGGATGAAACTGGAGAAGTCTCTCTCGTTCTTACACAGGAATAGTGTGTGTGTGTGTGTGTGTGTTTACCCCCCTTTGGGAGTAGAATTTCCAGAGATAAGTCAAATGTCTACAATACTGAAATTTTTTAAAGGAAAAATGCATAGTCTCAGGGAAAGTTTGGTCCAGGGACAACTATGATTATTTCTTCAAATTAATCTTAAGTGGAAGGCAATTATATAAAGATATAAATAGCACACATTGATTGAAAATGGGTTTCATATAGTTAGAAAATATGAAAAACTTTGCAGGATATGAAACAGTGCACAGATACACACACACAAATATCTGACTATATACATTAGTATATATTCTTTCTGAAACTTTTTCAAGATTTTATGCACATTTAATTATATTGTCAAATAAGATACAGATATATTCTTGTAAGCATCCCAGTAAGAATAAAAGAGAAGAGAAAATCGGAGAAAGGTAGTAAGACTGTGCATTTTCCAGAGTTGAAGAAACACATGAGTACCCATCTTGGGGAAAAACAAAAACATATACACCATAATAAGATAAATAAATGTAAATTCACTGCAAAATGAATTTATAACATACACATATTAAAATAAAGATATTAAATACTATCAAAACACAATGCAAATATTTACCAAGGATAATATAAAAATATGCATAAGTATACAATATTCATGGATCAGAGGACTCAAGAAATTTATCAATTCTCACCCCAAACTAGATCTATAAGTTTAATGATACTTCAATAAAAGTCTCCAGAGAAACTCATATAAAAATAACAAATTGTCCTGTAATTTAACTGGAAGAAGAAAAGTCAAGAATAGTTAAATCAGTTTGGAGCATAATAAGAAAGTCCTTCCAGTTCAGTTCAGGTCCGTTCAGTTGCTCTGTCATGTCCAACTCTTTGCAACCCCATGAACTGCAGAATGTCAGCCCTCCCTGTACATCACCAATTCCCACAGCTTACTCAAACTCATGTCCACTGAGTCAATGATGCCATCCAACCATCTCACCCTCTGTCAGTCCCTTCTCCTCCTGCCTTCAATCTTTCCCAGCACTAAGGTCTTTTCTCGTGAGTCATTTCTGCACATCAGGTGGCCAAAATATTGGCGTTTCAGCTTCAGCATCAGTCCTTCCAGTGAATATTCAGGACTTATGTCCTGTAGGATGGACTGGTTGGATCTCCTTGCAGTCCAAGGGACTCTCAAGAGTCTTCTCCAACACCACAGTTCAAAAGCATCAATACTTTGGTGCTCAGCTTTCTTTACAGTTCAACTCTCACATCCATACATGACCACTGGAAAAACCATAGCTTTGAGTAGATGAAACTTTGTTGGCAAAGTAATGTCTCTGTTTTTAATATGCTGTCAAGCTTGGTCATAGCTTTTCTTCCAAGGAGCAATCATCTTTTAATTTCATGGCTGCAATCACCATCTGCAGTGATTTTGGAGCCAAAATAAATAAAGTGAAAGTGAAAGTGAAGTCACTCAGTCATGTCTGACTCTTTGTGACCCCATGGACTGTAGCTACCAGGCTCCTCTGTCCATAGGATTTTCCAGGCAAGAGTATTGGAGTGGGTTGCCATAAAGTCTGTCACTATTTCCATTGTTTCCCCATTTATTTGCCATGAAGTGATGGGACTGGATGCCATAATCCTAGTTTTCTGAATGTTGAGTTTTAAGCCAACTTTTAACTCTTCTCTTTACTTTTATCAAGAGTCTCTTTAGTTCTTCTTCACTTTCTGCCATAAGGGTGGTGTCATCTGCATATATGAGGTAATTGATATTTCTCCCAGCAATCTTGATTCCAGCTTGTTCTTCATTCAGCCTGGCATTTCCCATGAGGTACTCTGAATATAAGTTAAATAAGCAGGGTGACAATATGCAGCCTTGACGAACTCCTTTCCTGATTTGGAACCAGTCTGTTGTTCCATGTCCTGTTCTAACTGTTGCTTCTTGACCTGAATATAGATTTCTCAGGAGGCAGGTCTAGTATTCTCATCTCTTTAAGAATTTTCCATAGTTTGTGGTGATCCACACAGTCAATGGCTTTGGCATAGACAATAAAGCAGAAGTAGATGTTTTTCTGGAACTCTCTCAAAATCAGGCCCTTCCAGTTATCAAGGTATAAAGCAAAAGTCATTGAGACAGTTTAAATCTGGAGCAGATAGACCAATGTATCAAAAAGAGGTCCTAGAAATAAAGTTGTACATTTTAGAAATATGGCCTATGAAAGATGGATTAATGATCTAAATATGAGTGCCAAGATGTTAACCTTCTTAAAAGAATTTATAGAATTGATAGGATCAATTTATCCTATTATGATAAAATTATGATAGGGAATGATTTTTAAAATAAGGTCTCAATGGCAGAAACTATAAAGAAAAGGATCAGTATATTTTTCTGACAATAAAATTTAAAACATGATAAAAATCTCCATGGAAAAAATTAAAAAAACAGCTCCAATCTGAGGGGAAAAAAATAGCAACACACACAGTTGGCAAAAACTTATAATAACAAATATATAAATAATTCCTATATTACAAGAAAAAAAAACTGAACAATGGTCTTTAGGGGTAATTCCCAGAATAGAAACCTAATGGACAGTAAATTAGGAAGATATTTAATATTGCTAATAATCAGAGAACTGCCTATTAAATCAGCAATGAGATGCTATTTCATACTCATTTGGCAGGAAATAACAGTCTGAAAATACTGCTATTGAATGCAGAAAAGCATGGGCCATAATACAATGCTAGAGAGCATGTAAATAAGAACAGCCACTTTGGGTAATATTGATACATTGGTTTTTTTGAAGTAATGAATACTGTGAGTCTCAAGAACACTTCTGGTTTTAAGCAGAGCCTAGTTTAACCCTTAAACATGTGTGTAAGGATGTAAACTGCCATGCTGTCTATCAGAATGAGCAAGTACAAGGCACTCTAATATTTTCCATGGGAATTAAATTAATTGATTAACATGACATATTCATTATATGGAATTGCAGCAAGCAATTAAAATGAATAAATGAAAATCTATATATATGGACATGGAAATCAAACATAAAATATGATGTGAGGAAAAAGATCAATGATTTTATAGCATAATGTTCATGAAACATCTCAAAAGCACACAATTAATACAATATATACTTTAATGAATATCTTTACATATGTAGTAAAAGTATAAGAATACAGATAGGAATCAAGGACACCAAATTGAAGATAGCACTTGTGTTTGGAGACAAACAAAGGGTAGATTTAAAGGAGGGATTTCAACTATTTCCTATTATATTTTATCTCTTTGATTAAGATATCATTAATATTAATTCTAGATGCTTTTTTGTATCACTTGTGCATTTCCGAAATGTAATAATGATACAAAAAGAACCAAAGGAAAAACTAATTTCTTTTTATACGTTACAAGTAAACCATAAAATTTTCCTATGATTTCAGGGGATTGCTAGCATTCCAAAAATCATCCTAAACATAGCAAACATTCTGAAAAGCATCATTCTGAGTTAGGATACACTGGTTAGAGGCTGCACAAACCTATCTCTCAGGGTCAGCTGCAAATCCCTTCTCCAGGAGGACAGCCGATGATTTCTACCTAGCAGTTATCCAACTGTTTTCAGTGGAACTTGGTTTCAACGCAATGCTGAGTAGAATCCAACATGGTCAAAAAAAAGAAAAAAAGTTAAGTTGGTCTGGGCAAAATAATTTGTGTGAAATGTCCTCCCTCTTACCTAGGAAGTGGCTGTTGAACCCTCTAAGAAGACTCTAGGTGACATGATTATTCTCATTTCTTATACTGAAAAGCAAGCTGTGATGGGGAGCCCAGTCAACCACGAAATCACCCTATTGCTCAAGTTTCCAATGTTAGCAAACTAAGCAGTGAAATAAAATGAAGAAAATAAAGTATCAGTTGTTTTTCGTTGGTTGGTTTGTTTTGAATGATTTAAGAATAAAATGAAAACACTGAGAGATTTTAAAAGATGATTCAGATATTGATTACTGAACCAGGTGACCTATGGACGAAAGTCATTGGCAAACATTTATTGAATGTGTTCATACTGTATACTCTTAGACCTAACAAAAACTTACACTATATTTACTAGTCAAAATTTAAAACCATAACAACAAGCAACTTTCCTTGCCTTTGCTCACAAGGAGTTCAGAGCCAAAATTTACATAACTTATATATACATGTATATATTGCTGCACTGTGAGGCATGCAGGATCTTAGTTCCCCAACCAGGGATAGAATCCCTGTACCTTGCAGTGGAAGAAATCATAATATCATAAGTCTATGGGTTACTACCCTCTCTAACGCTTTTTTTTTTTAATTTTTGCACGTGTTTCAATTTTCCATCTCTATCCAAGTTTAAAAAAATAAAGTCAACAATTTCTTAATGTAAATAGCTTCAAATTCTTTTGAAAAGGAGGTGTGAGCATAAGTAAAGAAGACATTTTCATTAGATACAAAATATATATTTTAGTCTCCCAATCTTATACAAATGTTTTATGAATATTTATGTATATCATTCCATTTACTATTCTATTCTATTTATTTGTTCATCTAAATATATAGTAATTTTCTGGTAGTACATATTTTTAATGACATCCCAGTTTTGTTTCTCTGTTAGATAAACTGATGACAATATCAGTCATCAATATGATAAAAAAAGAAAAGCAAAATGCAATTGGGCTAGACTCTAGGAGAATGAAGAGTCCTCCATTCATCCATCAACTCATATGTATTCTATATCACAGAAATATAAACTCCTACTTAAAGGTCTATGTGAGACTGTCAGCTAGAATCTGTATTCCTTAAATATTACTTAATGAAACTGAGATTTATATTTTTCAAAGCTGAAGTTCAGTCACTCAGTTGTGTCTGACTCTTTGTGACCCCATGGACTGCAGCATGCCAGGCCTCCATGTCCATCGGCAACTCCTAGAGTTTATTCAAACTCATGTCCATTGAGTCAGTGATGCCATCCAACCATCTCATCCTCTGTAGGCCCCTTCTCCTCCCACCTCAATCTTTCCTAGCATCAGGGTCTTTTCTAGTGAGTCACTTCTGCACATCAGGTGACCAAAATATTGGAGTTTCAGCTTCAGTATACGTCCTTCCAATGAATATTCAGGACTGATGTCCTGTAGGATGGACTGGTTGGATCTCCTTGCAGTCCAAGGGACTCTCAAGAGTCTTTTCCAACAGCATAGTTCAAAAGAATCAATTATTTGGTTCCCAGCTTTCTTTATAGTTAAACTCTCTCAGCCATACACGACTACTGGAAAAACTATAATTTTGACTAGACGGACCTTTGTTGACAAAGGAATGTCTCTGCTTTTGAATATGCTGTCTAGGTTGGTCATGACTTTTCTTCCAAGGAGCAAGCGTCTTTTAATTTCATGGCTGCAGTCACCATCTGCAGTGATTTTGGAGCCCCCAAATTTAAAGTCTCTCACTGTTTCCATTGTTTCCTCATCTATTTGCCATGAAGTGATGGGATCGGATGCCAGGATCTTAGTTTTCTGAATGTTGAGTTTTAAGCCAATTTTTTCACTCTCCTCTTTCACTTTTATCAAGAGTCTCTTTAGTTCTTCTTCACCTTCTGCCATAAGGGTGGTGTCATCTGCATATCTGAGGTAAATGATATTTCTCCCAGCAATCTTGATTCCAGCTTGTACTTCATCCAGTCCAGCATTTCACATGATGTACTCTGCATATAAGTTAAATAAGCAGGGTGACAACATGCAGCTTTGACGTACTCCTTTCCTGATTCGGAACCAGTCTGTTGTTCCATGTCCAGTTCTAACTGTTGCTTCTTGACGTGAATACGGATTTCTCAGGAGGCAGGTCAGGTGGTCTGGTATTCCCATCTCTTTAAGAATTTTCCAGTTTGTTGTGATCCAAAAAGTTGAAAGGAAGTTCAAAATTTACTTCTTTAGTAAACTTAGAAATAAAGAAACAATAAGTAAACACCTGTAAGAGCTCACTGGTAAAGGATGAATACAATTTTTAGCTAATGAACAATTTCAAATAATCATGGTGGATTCACTTCCAATTTAGATCAAATGTTCCATCCTTGGTCTTTGATCTTTGTTCATAATACAAATGTGAAATCATTCAACCGTGGAGCCAATCATATAATTTTATTAAGAAATTCAAGGTAGATGTACTAAATAGTTTCATCCTGACATGTATTTTCTCTTTTTCTAAAAACTAAATGAATGATTTTAGGTTGTAATCAGCAAAACAGAGGTCAGAGTTTTTTAGAATTAATTTGCATTTCATTATGAAATGATGCCAGGTGCAAGAATTAAAGTGCCTCATTTTGCTTCACAATCTTTATTTAAAATTCCATTTCTATTTTCATTCCTGCAAAAATGACATCCTACACTCATTTATGCTTTGTTTGTTTGAGGGAAAAGAAAGTCTGAACTCAGTCTACTGGGATCTAATTATCGGAACCTAATTCTAATTACAGTCTTTTAAATCAACGCTGTAGGCTTTCCTCCTCTCCACTGCTTTTTGAATAAGGACCGTTTATATTGTTCAGAAGATTTTCCATGTTAGATACCTCTATTTATAGATACCATCTACCAAGGGTTTTGTAGCTCTGTAATCTCAGTTTGCCAAACAGCTTCATGCTCATTTGAACTATGGAATGTCTTTGTAATTTAAACACACAGGATAAGAGACATGCAAAGATAAAACGTATACAAATCAAGACTTTCTTGTTGAGATAAAACATAACATTTTCCCTGTTTTACAAAAGGTATAGAGCTACTAACAGAGAATGTTGCCTATAGATGTTTAAATAAAATGTGTAATGTTTGATCTCTATTATTAAATCATCAGAAGTCCACTAACAAAATTTAAGGGTGTATTTAGTTCTTTGGCCCATTTTTTGATTGGGTCGTTTATTTTTCTGGAATTGTGCTTCATAAGTTGCTTGTATATTTTTGAGATTAGTTGTTTGTCAGTTGCTTCATTAGCTATTATTTTCTCCCATTCAGAAGGCTGTCTTTTCACCTTGCTTATAGTTTCCTTTGTGGTGCAGAAGCTTTTAATTTTAATTAGATCCCATTTGTTTATTTTTGCTTTTATTTCCAGAATTCTGGGAGGTGGATCATAGAGGATCCTTCTGTGATTTATGTCTGAGAGTGTTTTGCCTATGTTCTCCTCTAGGAGTTTTATAGTTTCTGATCTTACATTTAGATCTTTAATCCATTTTGAGTTTATTTTTGTGTGCGGTGTTAGAAAGTGATCTAGTTTCATTCTTTTACAAGTGGTTGACCAGTTTTCCCAGCACCACTTGTTAAAGAGATTGTCTTTACTCCATTGTATATTCTTGCCTCCTTTGGGCATACACACCGAGGAAACCAGAATTGAAAGAGACACATGTACCCCAATGTTCATTGCAGCACTGTTTATAATAGCCAGGACATGGAAACAACCTAGATGTCCATCAGCAGATGAATGGATAAGAAAGCTGTGGTACATATACACAATGGAGTATTACTCAGCCGTTAAAAAGAATTCATTTGAATCAGTTCTGATGAGATGGATGAAACTGGAGCCGATTATACAGAGTGAAGTAAGCCAGAAAGAAAAACACCAATACAGTATACTAACACATATATATGGAATTTAGGAAGATGGCAATGACGACCCTGTATGCAAGACAGGGAAAGAGACACAGATGTGTATAACGGACTTTTGGACTCAGAGGGAGAGGGAGAGGGTGGGATGATTTGGGAGAATGACATTCTAACATGTATACTATCATGTGAATTGAATCGCCAGTCTATGTCTGACGCAGGATGCAGCATGCTTGGGGCTGGTGCATGGGGATGACCCAGAAAGTTGTTATGGGGAGGGAGGTGGGAGGGGGGTTCATGTTTGGGAATGCATGTAAGAATTAAAGATTTTAAAATTTAAAAAATAAAAAACTAAAATTAAAAAAAATAAAAATTAAAAAAAAAAAATTTAAGGGTGGTTTCCCCACTAATCTTTGACCTGGCAACAAGCAATAGGCCACAGATTCATGTTGCCATTTTCTGGCAGATGTAATAATATTTATTTCCAACTTTTCATTTTATTTTTATTTTTTAACTTAAATAATATAATATTTTGTTTTATTTACTAATTTCACATTCTCACTTTGTATCATGACATTTTTTTCCTCATCAGATAATAAGTATTTGGTCCAAAGTCTCTGAATTTATTTTACTCAGATACACAACCATCTCTAATAGCCAGAAACTATTAGAGTATTTCCTCTCAGGTTTGGTAACACAGAAGCCATTATGATACATTTTATACAAGACACGTATGCTCAGATATATTAAGATATACACGGCAGGTATGTGGTTGGGGGTAGCAGAGGTGAATCAGCTCAGCAGGCAATGATGCATCCTTTGATTAAGGATATAGTTAAGAAAGGGCTGTGGTTTTCTCATGATCTACTCATAAGAAAGATGTAAAACACTAACCCACTTCAGTTCTGTCCGACTCTTTGCAACCCTATAGACTGCAGCAGACCAGGCTTCTCTGTCCTTGGGATTTTCTAGGCATGAACACTGGAGTGGGTTGCCACGCACTCCTCCAGGGGATCTTCTCCACCCAGGGATCAAACCGGTGTCTCTTATGTCTCCTGTATTGGCAGGTGGGTTCTTTACCACTAGTGACACCTGGGAAGCCCCAAACATTAATGCACATGTGTAAATGTACTGACCACTCAGGTTGAAGCTGGCAAGTGCAATTTGAACTCAGACACACTCCATTGCCATAGGAGTGCTGCGGCACCCCCCTCCAGTACTCTTGCCTGGAAACTCCCATGGACGGAGGAGCCTGGTGGGCTGCAGTCCATGGGATTGCAAAGAGTCAGACACAACTGAGCGACTTCACTTTCACTTTTCACTTTCATGCATTGGAGAAGGCAATGGCACCCTACTCCAGTACTCTTGCCTGGAAACTCCCATGGATGGAAGAGCCTGGTGGGCTGCAGTCCATGGGATTGCAAACAGTCAGATGCAACTGAGTGACTTCACTTTCACTTTTCACTTTCATGCACTGAAGAAGGCAATGGCAACCCACTCCAGTATTCTTGCCCGGAGAATCCCAGGGACAGCGGGGCCTGATGGGCTGCCGTCTTGGGGTCACACAGAGTTGGACACGAGTGAAGCGACTTAGCAGCAGCAGCAGCAACAACATAAATATAGCATGGTAAACATTTTGGGACTACAAAGTTTAGAGAAATTTTTTGTGCTGTGATATGTATTTTTTCTTTCCTCTACAAGCCTTGTCAGAAACTTTAATAAGGTAATGACATCAGAAGTTGCCAAGAAGAAGTTAAAGCAGTGGTTCTTAGACTTCAGTGATTAACATAATAACTAAGGGCTTGTTAAAATATGGATTGTTGGCTCTGCCTCCAGAGTTTCCTGATTCGGTAGGTGTGGGGCAGACCTGAGATTTTACATTTCTAACAAGTCTCCAAATGATGTGGATCTTGGTAGTCCAGAGATCACATTTTGAGAAGGTTCAATGTTAAGAACACATTTCATACTTTTACTGAATTTTTAAATTTTCTTTATGGAAATTTCATCCTAAGGTATGTGTGTTCCCTATGATGTATTTTTACAAATAGGTTTTATGATCCTCCAGCTAGAAGAAAACCTTAGTTTGGGAAAAATATTCCGGAAACAAACAAGGGCAAAAGGGATCCCTTTATCTCCAGTAAGACATTTTAGAAAAAAGAAAAAAAAAAAAAAAAGATAGACCACTGAAAATGGAAAAAAAAAAAAACAGAATACAGCTCATGAGGATGTCATCTTCTTATTCCAACTTATACCAAGTGATAATACTAAAGTTATTTCCAATATATACACTCTAGTATTTTAATGCATAAGAATTAAGGCAAAGTGAGAAATAGATAAAATCAGGAAATGCCAAATTCCTTAGATCCAAAACATATATCATTAACTCATCTTTCCATTAATAAACCTTTATAGTCAGGGGCTTCCTTAGGTAGAACAAGTTTTAAAAGTCTTACTAACTTAAAACTTCCTGAGTTTCTTTTCTTCTTCCTTTTTTGGTAGTGGTCTTGGAAGTATTCATTGGTTTCTTGGGCTTAACATTATGATGCTTTTAAAGCTATTTTTCTAAAGAGAAACTCATGTTAATGAAGACCTAATAGTAATGTAAATAGATACTACTATAGAAAATAATATTGTAAAAATGAAAATAAATGCTTATGGCTTGACTCCCCAAGGAAGTGTATTTCAAGGAAATAACTCAAAAGGAGAAAAGAAGTTTATGTCCAGAAACTATGTTTCCAATATTATCTACAACATTTTTAAAACATTAAACAAATTACATGTGTTCAAACACAGAAATAATAGATTATGGATAAAAAATTGATGAAACAGTATTTCAAGATTGAACACCAAAGTTATAATGGGTGTGACAGCATAAGAATTCTATGTGCAAAACAGATCTCATTATTTCTCTGCTCATATACCATGGCACAAGAAGAGTGAGGGAGAAAGGAAAAAGGGTTGAATTATAGTACTGAGAGTATGGATGACTTTATTTTTTTCTTTAAAAAAATGTGTTAATGTTATTTTTATAATACATGAACATTTTAAATATTCTTATCAATATATTTATTCTCCCCCCAAAATAACTCTTTAATTTTCTGACAGTTGGTATTAACAGCTCTAGGATCAGAATATGGTAGAAGTTTCTGGAACACGTTGTAAGAATACTTAGGAAGAAATACTGAATAAAAGGAGATTGAAATCTTCTATAACTTAACTTTCTTCGTATTTTAAATGAGGGCTCACTGGACATGAAAAGTTTGGCCAAGCTGGAAAATGTTCAGGAGAAGATGAATTTTATGTTCAGGCAACCAGGTTAAAATTTTAATTGTGTGATTAATTTGCTCTTTTTAAAAAATGTAATTTTTCTTATCGAATAAAAACTCTCTTCATTTCAATTAAGAGTAAGCATAAAATCAGAGATCTTGCTGATTACAAACAGTATTTTTCTTACCATATTTTTGCTAAAAAGGCTCAGAAGTTTGGATAGAGAGTCTCTGAGTTTGTTACTTACTGAACAAGGTACAGGTTTCTTTTTCTTTTCTCATTATACCATCTTCACATAGATTTTTTTTCAATATTCACAAATACAAATATATTCTCTACAAAACACCACTTTTGATTTAAAACATCTGCCTTACATTTCTGATCCTCAAAGAATAATTTAGAATACAGAACATTTTCCCAGTTATTTAAAAAGTGATGTGTGGTACAATTATAAAGTTGCCCTAAAAAGCAAGTCTCAGCATATTCTTAATCAGACTAAAATGTGGTTCTTTCCAGCAAATGCACTGTTGAATTTCCTTCTGCCTTTGTCCGTAAAACATCTGTGAATAGATAAAACTTTTTTTTTAACTTTTTCTCTTACGACTTGTGACTTTCCTGTTTTCCTCTTCTACAGCTACTAGAATTTTAGAGGAAACAAGTTGGATCAAACTCATTTCCCAGTTCATACACTTTTTCCTTCACATTGTTCACAATAGATTTCACACTTAAAAGTAACCCAATACAGTATACTAACACATATATATGGAATTTAGGAAGATGGCAATGACGACCCTGTATGCAAGACAGGGAAAGAGACACAGATGTGTACAACGGACTTTTGGACTCAGAGGGAGAGGGAGAGGGTGGGATGATTTGGGAGAATGACAGTCTAACATGTATACTATCATGTGAATTGAATCGCCAGTCTATGTCTGATGCAGGATGCAGCATGCTTGGGGCTGGTGCATGGGGATGACCCAGAAAAATGTTATGGGGAGGGAGGTGGGAGGGGGGTTCATGTTTGGGAATGCATGTAAGAATTAAAGATTTTAAAATTTAAAAAATAAAAAACTAAAATTTAAAAAAAAAAAGTAACCCTTTTGCAACCTTCAGTTCATGCAAGGGTCCCTGTAGGAGCTTAGTTCGTTGGTGAGCACACATCCGTTGAGGACTTACTATGTGCCATACACTGTCCTTGTTTGCATTCTAAGCTGTGTGAGAGATAGGGAAGACATGAAGGTGTTTGTGCCTGCAAAGATCTGGTGAAAAGATCTGATGAACTACTGACATGACTCATAACTCAGTCATTAATTCAGTAAATCTCTGGAATTTCTTAAATTCTACTCTCATGAGAATTAAGACTTTGATCTAGGCTGATGGAGGTGTGACCAATACAAACAAGAGAAAGAGAACCACCAGCAAGCATTCCCCAATATTGAACGTGTAATGAATTAAATGATGCTTACACAGGGAAGGGCAGTGGGAACATGCCTGGGTATGTATGTTCTTCGTATATTGAAAACAAAACAAAACAAGGCCTTTGTGCTGACAGTACAGGAGAATTTCTGGAACAATAGGGCAGGGAGTTTCAAAGTGGGATTCCCTTGGAATAACTGGACAGCTTTCTAACAAACAGGAGGCCTCTAACATGTACTGGTGCAGTGGCATTCATGCTTATTTAGATAGAGAGGTGGGTTGGAGGAGATGGCAAAAGTCAAAAAGCCTGGACATTTTTAAAGAAGAATAATAGGCACAATCATGAAGGCCTTGTTGGTGATGGTTTTATCAAGAATAAAATGTTATTAGTTTAACCTAGTTCTCATGCTTGTACATTAGGCAGGAATATATTCACAGAAAGTCAGGATTGTGCCAGGAAATTTAAAACCAGTGAGATTTAAACATACCCATTAAAATTATATTAGAAATCACCAAAGTTACCAAAAAGTGTTGTAAAGAAAATAAAAGAGGTGAGTTCATGTGAACCATCCAGACAGTAATAATGTACATGGAGCTCTGTTAATGGATGTGCTAACTGCTACTCCTTGTATCCTGTACCATTTCCCTGGACCACATCCCCCACCTCCAGTGATTCATTATGCCAGATTGTGGAGCCATTTGCAAAATATAAAGTGCTATAAAAATACTGGATAATAATGATAATCCATCTTGCCTTCCATCTCTATAGCATTTATTTATATTACACTAAATTTGAGCTTTTATTGCTCCCTAGTGAATCTGTGGATCCATATTTCTTTCTTTTCCTCTTGCAGTAATACTTTCTAAACATGTCGGGCAGGTCAGGGCTGGAAGGGTGGCAATATTTTCCTGCAGTAGATTTTATGCAGTTTGGACCAAATGATCTACAACCCGTGGGCTTTCCTTGTCATTCATAATGGACACAGTTTTATTTCCTTAACTTGGTCAAAACTAATGATATGAGAAAGCTCTCTCTTCTAATTGGTCATTTCTGCCCTCAATTTATGGCACTGTTCTATAAAAGCAACATATTATCCTGCGTCTTCTGAAACTTTTTCTTATAACAAATGTTCCTATTCCACCAAGCATAGATTTACACAGTGATATTACTTCATCCTCAGGTTAACACTGCCTTCATTCTACCCTTGTCTCTCTGGCAGAGACAGAATGCTGAAACTGGAGGCTCCTAGATCTTCTATTAACTTCTATGACTCTACAACACACAATTAAATGTGTCCCCACTAAATAAGCAGATGGCCATTTGTCTCCTGGAATCTGGACTCCATATGGGTTCTCAAGTCAGGGAGCACCCAACTTCACAATGCAAAAAAAAGTGGTAGCAGGAAATAAAGAAAGAAATACCAGGGAGATAGTAATATAGTTGAATAGAAGCTAAGTTAACCTGTATACTATCGTGGATTCCCATGTGTCTGTTCTTTCTTTATTTCTAGTATCTAGATTTCATGGCTTTACCTCTTTTCCCCCTTTCATGCACATTTGACAGTTTAGTTGATGACAGATGTAATGTTTGTTTACTGAGCAAGAATGATTAATTTCTAATAATGAATTAAGTATTAAAAATGTTCTTCTGAACCAAAGTATTCACCATATTCACAGCTTTTTTTTTAGAAACACAAAATCATACCAGTTGATGCATAAAAAAGCATTGGACAGAAATCAACATCTCTTCACAATATTTCCAGAAAACTGAAGAGAACTTCTTTAATCTTTAGTAAGACACATCTACCAAAAAACTTATAGTTAACATCATACTTTTTGATGCTTTTGAACTATGGTGTTAGAGAGGACTCTTGAGAGTCCCATGGACTGCAAGGAGATCAAACCAGTCCATCCTAAAGGAAATCAGACCTGAATATTCATTGGAAGGACTGAAGCTGAAGCTGAGGCTCCAATACTTTGGCTACCTGATGCTGGGACAGATTGAAGGCAGGAAGAGAAGGGGATGACATAGGATGAGATGGTTGCATGGAATCACCAAATCAATGGACATGAGTTTGAGCAAGCTCGGGGAGATAGTGAAGGACAGGGAAGCCTGGCGTGCTGCAGTATATGAGTTGCAAATAGTCGGACACAACTGAGCAAGTGAACAACAACAACAACATCATCATACTTCATGTTGAAAGACACTTTTTCCCCAAAGACTGAGAATAAAATAGTGGAGTTCACTCTTAATACTCCTGGCCTATGTGATAAAGTAAGGAAATGAACATGAAAGAAAAAAGGAAATCTACAGATGACTGAGAAATATTTAGATAGCATTTCTTTTAAAGGTTCCTTAGATTGACCACTTTGGATGGTACAGATAGTTTTGTGACTGCCAGAATATTATTTAGTACAATTGATTCTCCTAGATGGCCAAGAAAATGAAAAATATTTCCCAAGTATCCGCCATTCTGAGTGAAGAGCTTCCTCAGTTCAAGACTGATTCATAAGATCAAATCAGATATACATACTGTGGAATGAATGCTAAGAAAATCATAAAGAAACTAATACAGGAGAGGAGTATAGTTCCTTGGTTTTCTTTCTCTGAGATTGAATCCTTTAAACTCTAAGAGCAACTTTGTAGCCTTTCTAAGTGCAAAATCAGGTCACTGATCTCCCTCAAGAAGAGCCAATAAAATTTTCATCTCAATAGGCTGCTTATATGGAATTATTTCAAATCTCCAGCAAAAGGATAATATTTGGAGGAGAAGTAAATAGTCATTGACCACTAAGCAATTAATGTCTCTTTCAGAAGACTATATTTGTATCTATATCTGTATTTTAGTTGGACAGTCCTACTGGAAAATTCATTTATATAATAGTCATCCAATAAACTAGGTGACTTTTCTGATCACTTAACCTCCCCCCAAATATTTTTTTCTCCTCAAACTCCTATACACTTCATATTACCTTATGACTTTTCAATGTGTGATGTGTTTGATAACAGCCATGCAGATACCGGACCTTTCTCTTTTGCTAAATGCTATACATTTGCCAACTTCTCACCATCATCACTTCATGCTTATATTAGCTGAATGAATGCCTGAATAAATGTGTGAAGAGTAAGAATGT
Source organism: Ovis canadensis (assembly GCF_042477335.2). Taxonomy (NCBI): domain Eukaryota; kingdom Metazoa; phylum Chordata; class Mammalia; order Artiodactyla; family Bovidae; genus Ovis; species Ovis canadensis. The sequence goes on along the minus strand of NC_091257.1, from coordinate 24,226,169 downwards.
GGATACCATTTCTACCTTAATAAATCAACTCATCTCAACTTCAGAAAAATATCATTTAGACTTTTAAAAATTACTTACATATTTGCCCAAGAGTTTCATGTATTATATATTAAAAAATGTAGATGAAAAGAAATTAAAATACAGAGATAATGAACTTTATAAACATGTACATCTGATAAACATGCAATGTAGTAATTATTATTAATTATCTGAATGCTGGTAATGTTAATATTCATGATTGATTATTTATATAAATGCTATTTGTGTCTCATGGACAGAAGGGAAGAAAATTAAAATTAGTATACATGCCATAATAGCAAGACTAATTATTTTAGGCCAAGATCACAAAAAGCAAAAATAATGCAAAAATGGAAATTTCTATTAAGTATGACATATTTTTGTCCTCTAGGTTTATTAAAAACTAAATTAAATTTTTAAGATAAACTTTTAATTATATTTGTAATTAGTAGAACAACAAATAGAAAGTGATAGAAATGACTCATATCTGCAGGATGGCATCATAAAATTTAATCCTTTCCATTCAGTCAAGTATTTCACAATGGCTGTTTTTAGAACTTGTTTCATAAGTCAAAGCCCCAGGGCTAGAATACGGTAACACCATAATTTCTTTCAGGCAAATCTACTCTAGTTAACTCTTACTGAGATGGTTCTATTAACTAACTTATACAGGTTGATCTTATATTCAAGAACATGTATAAACATTCATCTTGTATTCATCATAATATAATAGCTACCTCAGTTATTCCATTAATTAAGGATTTTCCAAGACCTCTGTCATCTTCTCCTGATCCACATATAAGTTTGTTATCCTCTGAATGCAGTGTGTCATTCTCTCGTGACAGTAAAAACATCCATAAAACATTCTCCTTCACAACATTCAGATAACCTATAATAGCAGTAGTTTGTTACAGGATAAATTATAATAACTTTTTTTGCCCTCAGATTCTGGATATATGTATTTTTTAAATTGCATGTCAATGGTAACATGCCTGATATTCTTATCATGAATACACTGAAGTTCTATTGATCCTTGATGCATTCACTTTTATTCCAGAGAGTTAAAATCATATAAAAATTTAATAAAATATAAATTACCTGTGAGAACATTTACTGAGTCTTTACTATATTTCTGCAGAATCAGTGCTAAATTCTTTACCTGCCTTATCACATCTTATTCTTTTAGCAACACTGTAATGGAGACACTACTATTCTCACCACTTTGCAAATGAGAAAATTCAGACATAGACAGGTTAAGTAAATGGCCAGAGATCACACACCTGAAAAATGGCGGAGATGGGCTGGATTCAGAAAGCTTTGAGCTAAAATAGCCTTCAGAAATAGCCTTCAATTTCATATATATATATATATATATATACATATATATATATATATGTGTATATATATATATGTATGTATACACACACACATATACATGTCATGCTAAATCAATCAATCAGAGAGTGATGGATGGTTAGGAGTAGAAGAAACCAATAATGACATTTAAAGAACCATTAGAGGAGAAGAAACTTGGGCCGGGAGAGTAAGGTAACTTGGGGAGAATTCTAGTGCTTATAAGTTATTTAAACAAGAGATATTAAGAGACTGGAATGAAGTTAGAATGCAGCATTCTTTCCATTGGTTCATGGTTCATCATTATGAGAAAGGGATGGCTAATGATTTCTCAAGAATAAAAGATGGGTTATCCAAGCTCATGAAAGATACTTGATATGTACTAAAGAGTTTATTTAGTCTTTGGCCTGTTCTTGGTATGAAACTTATAAATTCTTAGAATTTCTGAAGTGATGGAACTGTCTTTGTTATGTTAATAAAGTCATTCTCTATGGGCCCCAAAGATAGCTTCAGGATGGAGACTGGTCACCAGAGAGACAAACCACATGACAAGAGGGTTGAAACTTCTGGCCAGCCTGATCTCTGGGGAAAGAAGGAGGGTCTAGGGAGGGAAGTGAACCTGGAATTCAATCACACAGTCAATGATATGATCAAAAATGCCTACATAATGTAACTCCAATAAAAACTGTGGCACTGTGGCTCAGTGGAGCTTCCTAGTTGATGTACACACCAGTGTGTTGGGAGGGTCATGTACCTGATTTCCATGAGATGAAGGCATAGAAGCTCTGTGATCCCTCACCTTCCAGACTTTGCCCTAGGTGTCTCTTCATTTGGCTGCTCCTGATCTACAGCCTTATAGTAAAACTTAATGTGGCATTCATCTGAGTCCTGTGAGTTATTAGAGAAAATTATCCAGCTAGAGGAGATCAGGAGAACCTCAGAATCTAACTGGTCTCAAGTGAAGGTTACCTAGGGATCCAAAGCATGGATGACAAGTAAGGCAAGTCTTATGGAGGCCTGAATTTAACACCAGTTCTAGGTGGTTAATGTGAGAATTATGAGGCAGAACCCCAACTGGTGTCAAACCAGTTGCATTGAAATGGAACAAAACTCTAAACTATAGAACATTAGCCAAATGACTTTTTTCCCTCCAGTTTTTATCGAGAAATAAATAAGTAGAAGTAATTAAGAAATATGTCACTATACAAGTTTAAGGCATACAGTATGATAGCTAAATTTATATGCACTGTGAAATGATTGGGCTGCCCAGATGGCACAAGTGATAAAGAACTTACCTGCCAATGAAAGAGATGTTAGGGACTCGGGTTCGATTCCTAAGTCAGGAAAGTCCCTGGAAGAAGGCATGGCAACCCACTCCAGTATTCTTGCCCAGAGAATCCCATGGACATAGGAACCTGGCAGGTAACAGTCCATGGGGTCACAAACAGCTGGACATGACTGAAGTGACTTAGCAATGCACACACACACGTGAAATGATTACTAAAGTAGATTCAGGGGCGGTCCTAAGATGGCAGAGGAATAGGACGGGGAGACCACTTTCTCCCTCACAAATTCATCAAAAGAACATTTCAACACTGAGTAAATTCCACAAAACAACTTCTGAATGCTGGCAGAGGACCCAGGCACCCAGAAAAGCAGATCATTGTCTTCAAAAACAGGTAGGAAAAAATATAAAAGATGAGAAAAGAGACAAAGGAGGTAGGGAGGGAGCTCTGTCCCAGGAAGGAAGTCCCGTCCTGGGAAGGGAATCTTAAGAAGAGAGGTTTCCAAACACCAGAAAACATTCTTGCTGCTGAGTCTGGGGTGAGCCTTGGAAGCACAGAGGGCAACATAACAGGAAGGAAAAATAAAGAAATAATTAAAACCAACAGATTACGAGCCCAACAGTAACTCCCCCAGCAGAGAAGCAGCACAGACCCCAGCATCTGCCACTAGCAAGTGGGGGCTGGGCAGGGAGGCGCAGGAGGCCCGGGCTGCAGTGCTTTTAAGAATTGGGCTGGAACGCCCCACGTGTAACCAGACTGAACTAACTTGGGCTATCAAACCAGACTGTGGGATAGCTACCACGTGAAAAGCTCGAACATAAGACACCACCAGGACCACGCACAGAACCAAGGACAGAACAGAAATAGCCGGCTGCAGACCATCCCTCTCCAGTGACAGGCAGCCAGAGCCGTAAGGGCTGGAAGGGGGCAATCACAGCCCAAGAGAGACATTACCTACCAAAATGCAAGCAAGCTTCTTTGCTAACTAAGACTTCTGGGGATTCTGGACAGTCATTATCTGCCTGAGAAGGGACGCCAGTGGTACACCCAGAAAACTGAGCAGCAGAGACGGGAAAGGTGATAAGTCGCAGCAACCATGCTCGCCAAACGCCTGAGCTATTCGGACCTGGGAGGATCAACCGAATCCGCGCCTCTGAGGGCTACCTAGGTGCTGAGCCTGAGCAGCTTAGAATGGGGAGGTGCATACATCCTAGGGCCAGCCTCAGACAGTTCCCGGCGGAGCAATGTAGAGCCTGAGTGGTGTGCGCCGCAAGCAGGGGCAGGCCCAGCGGGACTGAGACACTGTGAGCACACGCCAGTGTTATTTGTTTGCAGCATCCTTCCCTCCCCACAGTGCGACTGAACAAGTGAGCCTAAAAAAAAAATGAAAATTTCCACCGCCCCCGCTGTGTCAGGGTGGAAATCAGACATTGAAGAGAGCAGCAAACAGAAGAAGTTAAACAGAGGGAACCGCCTTGGAAGTGACCCCACACTGCCCATAACACCAGAGAAAGGGCCAGATATCTTTACTATTTTTACGATCATTCCTTTTTGTTGTTGTTGTTGTTGATGTTGTTGTGTGATTGTTTTTTCTTTTCTTTTTCTTTTTTTTAACTTTTTATAAATTTTAAGTCCTCTATTTCTCCTTTAATTTTAATTTTTATTTTTATAACCTACTATTACTTTTCAAAAAAAAAAAAAGACCCTATTTTTAAAGCAAACACCGAATATAGTCTTTTTGTGGTTGTTGTTTTTTAATAATTCTTATGGCTGTTTTTCTTCTTCTTCTTTCTTTAATATTGGATTTGAAAATCCAACCTCTAGATTTTTAATCTTTGCTTTTTGGTATTTGTTGTCAATTTTGTACATTTAAAAACCCAATCTTCAGTATCCAATTTTACCTGAGAGCAAGATTACTGGCTTGACCACTCTCTTCTCCTTTGGACTCTCCTTTCTCTTCACCAGGCGGCCTCTGTCTCTTCCCTCCCTCTTCTCTTCTCTACCCAACTCTGTGAATCTCTGTGTGTTCCAGACAGGGGAGAACACTTAGGGAACTGGTTACTGGCTGGATCTGTCTCTCTCCTTTTCATTTCCCTCTTTTATCTTCCTGGCCACCTCTGTCTACTTCCTCCCTCTCCTCTTCCTTGTATAACTCTGTGAACACCTCTGAGCGGTCCAGACTGTGGAGTGCACATAAGGAAGTGATTACTGGCTAGCTTGCTCTCTCCTCTTTTGATCTCACCTCATATCATTCCAGTCACCTCTAACACCCCCCTCCCTCTTCTCTTCTCCATGTAACTCACTGAACCTCTTTGGGTGTCCCTCAAAGTGGAGAAACTTTTCATCTTTAACCTAGATGTTTTATCATCAGTGCTGTATAGATGGAGAAGTCTTGAGGCTACTGTAAAAATAAAACTGAAAACCAGAAGCAGGAGGCTTAAGTCCAAATCCTGAGAACATCAGAGAACTCCTGAATCCAGGGAACATTAATCGATAGGAGCTCATCAAACGCCTCCATACCTACACTGAAACCAAGCACCACCCAAGGGCCAACAAGTTCCAGAGCAAGACATACCATGCAAATTCTCCAGCAACACAGGAACACACCCCTGAGCTTCAATATACAGGCAGCTCAAAGTTACTCCAAAACCATTGACGTCTCATAACCCATTACTGGTCACTTCATTGCACTCCAGAGAGAAGAAATCCAGCTTTATCCACCAGAACTCCAACACAAGCCTCCCTAACCAAGAAACCTTGACAAGCCACTGATACAACTCCACCCACAGTGAGGAAACTCCATAATAAAGAGAACCCCACAAATTCCCAGAATATAGAAAGGCCACCCCAAACTCAGCAATATAATCAAGATGAAGAGACAGAGGAGTACCCAGCAGGTAAAGGAACAGGAGAAATGCCCACCAAACCAAACAAAAGAGGAAGAGATAGGGAATCTACCTGAGAAAGAATTCCGAATATTGACAGTGAAAATGATTCAAATTCTTGAAATCAAAATGGAATCACATATAAATAACCTGGAGACAAAGATTGAGAAGATGCAGGAAAGGTTTAACAAGGACCTAGAAGAAATAAAAGAGTCAATATATAATGAATAATGCAATAAATGAGATCAGAAACACTCTGGAGGCAACAAATAGAATATCAGAGGCAGAAGATAGGATTAGTGAAATAGAAGATAGAATGGTAGAAATAAATGACTCAGAGAGGAAAAAAGAAAAACAAATTAAAAGAAATGAGGACAATCTCAGAGACCTCTAGGACAATATGAAACACTCCAACATTCGAATCATAGGAGTCCCAGAAGAAGAAGACAAAAAGAAAGACCATGAGAAAATCCTTGAGGAGATAATAGTTGAAAACTTCCCTAAAATGGGGAAGGAAATAATCACCCAAGTCCAAGAAACCCAGAGAGTTCCAAATAGGATAAATCCAAGGCAAAACACCCCAAGACACATATTAATCAAATTAACAAAGATCAAACACAAAGAACAAATATTAAAAGCAGCAAAGGGAAAACAACAAATAACACACAAGGGGATCCCCAGAAGGATAACAGCTGATCTTTCAATAGAAACTCTTCAGGCCAGGAGGGAATGGCAAAACATACTTAAAGTGATGAAAGAAAATAACCTACAGCCCAGATTACTGTACCCAGCAAGGATCTCATTCAAATATTAAGGAGAAATCAAAAGCTTTACAGACAAGCAAAAACTGAGAGAATTCAGCACCACCAAACCAGCTCTCCAACAAATGCCAAAGGATATTCTCTAGACAGGAAACACAAAAAGGGCATATACACCCACACCCAAATCAATAAAGTAAATGGCAATGGGATCATACTTATCAATAATTACCTTAAACGTAAATGGGTTGAATGCCCCAACCAAAGGCAAAGACTGGCTGAATGGATACAAAAACAAGATCCCTATATATGCTGCCTACAAGAGACCCACCTCAAAACAAGGGACACATACAGACTGAAAGTGAAGGGCTGGAAAAAGATATTCCAAGCAAATAGAGACCAAAAGAAAGCAGGAATAGCAATACTCATATCTGATAAAACAGACTTTAAAACAAAGGCTGTGAAAAGAGACAAAGAAGGCTGCTACATAATGATCAAAGGATCAACCCAAGAAGAAGATATAACAATTATAAATATATATGCACCCAACATAGGAGCACTGCAATATGTAAGACAAATGCTAACAAGTATGAAAGGGGAAATTAACAATAACACAATAATAGTGGGAGACTTTAATACACCACTCACACCTATGGACAGATCAACTAAACAGAAAATTAATGAAGAAACACAAACTTTAAATGATACAATAGAGCAGTTAGACCTAATTGATATCTATAGGACATTTCACCCCAAAACAATGAATTTCACCTTTTTCTTAAGTGCTCACGGAACCTTCTCCAGGATAAATCACATCCTGGGCCATAAATCTAACCTTGATAAATTCAAAAAATAGAAATCTTCTAAGCATCTTTTCTGACCATAATGCATTAAGATTAGATCTCAATTACAGGAGAAAAACTATTTAAAATTCCAACATATGGAGGCTGAACAACATGCTTCTGAATAACCAACAAATCACAGAAGAAATCAAAAAAGAAATCAAATTATGCATAGAAACTAATGAAAATGAAAACACAACAACCCAAAACCTGTGGGACACTATAAAAGCAGTGCTAAGAGGAAAGTTCATAGCAATACAGGCATACCTCAAGAAACAAGAAAAAGTCAAATAAATAACCTAACTCTACACCTAAAGCAACTAGAAAAGGAAGAAATGGAGAACCCCAGAGTGAGTAGAAGGAAAGAATCTTAAAAATTAGGGCAGAAATAAATGCAAAAGAAACAAAAGAGACCATAGCAAAAATCAACAAAGCCAAAGGCTGGTTCTTTGAAAGGATAAATAAAACGGACAAACCATTAGCCAGACTCATCAAGAAACAAAGAGAGAAAAATCAAATCAATAAAATTAGAAATGAAAATGGAGAGATCACAGCAGACAACACAGAAATACAAAGGATCATAAGAGACTACTATCAGTTGTATGCCAATAAAATGGACAACGTGGAAGAAATGGACAAAGTCTTAGAAAAGTACAACTTTCCAAAACTGAACCAGGAAGAAATAGAAAATCTTAACAGACCCATCACAAGCACAGAAATTGAAACTGTAATCAGAAATCTTCCAGCAAACAAAAGCCCAGGTCCAGACGGCTTCACAGCTGAATTCTACCAAAAAGTTAGAGAAGAGCTAACACCTATCCTACTCAAACTTGTCCAGAAAATTGCAGAGGAAGGTTAGCTTGCAAACTCATTCTATGAGGCCATCATCACCCTAATACCAAAACCTGACAAAGATGCCACAAAAAAAGACAACTACAGGCCAATATCACTGATGAACATAGATGCAAAAATCCTTAACAAAATTCTAGCAATCAGAATCCAACAACACATTAAAAAGATCATACACCATGACCAAGTGGGCTTTATCCCAGGGATGCAAGGATTCTTCAATATCCGCAAATCAATCAATGGAATTCACCACATTAACAAATTGAAAAATAAAAGCCATATGACTATCTCAATAGATGCAGAGAAGGCCTTTGACAAAATTCAACATCCATTTATGATAAAAACTCTTCAGAAAGCAGGAATAGAAGGAATATACCTCAACATAATAAAAGCTATATATGACAAACCCACAGCAAACATTATCCTCAATGGTGAAAAATTGAAAGCATTTCCCCTAAAGTCAGGAACAAGACAAGGGTGCCCACTTTCACCGCTACTATTCAACATAGTTCTGGAAGTTTTGGCCACAGCAATCAGAGCAGAAAAAGAAATAAAAGGAATCCAAATTGGAAAACAAGAATTAAAACTCACTGTTTGCAGATGACATGATCCTCTACATAGAAAACCCTAAAGACTCCACCAGAAAATTACTAGAGCTAATCAATGAATATAGTAAAGTTGCAGGATATAAAATCAACACACAGAAATCCCTTGCATTCCTATACACTAATAATGAGAAAGTAGAAAAAGAAATTAAGGAAACAATTCCATTCACCATTGCAATGAAAGAATAAAATACTTAGGAATATATCTACCTAAAGAAACTAAAGACCTATATAGAGAAAACTATAAAACACTGATGAAAGAAATCAAAGAGGACACTAATAGATGGAGAAATATACCATGTTCATGGATCAGAAGAATTAATATAGTGAAAATGAGGATACTACCCAAAGCAATCTACAGATTTAATGCCATCCCTATCAAGCTACCAGTGGTATTTTTCACAGAGCTAGAACAAATAATTTCAAGATTTGTATGGAAATACAAAAAACCTCGAATAGCCAAAACAATCTTGAGAAAGAAGAATGGAACTGGAGGAATCAACTTGGCTGACTTCAGGCTCTACTACAAAGCCACAGTCATCAAGACAGTATGGTACTGGCACAAAGACAGAAATATAGATCAATGGAACAAAATAGAAAGCCCAGAGATGAATCCACACACATATGGACACCTTATCTTCGAAAAAAGAGGCAATAATATACAATGGAGTAAACACAATCTCTTTAACAAGTGGTGCTGGGAAAACTGGTCAACCACTTGTAAAAGAATGAAACTAGATCACTTTCTAACATCACACACAAAAATAAACTCAAAATGGATTAAAGATCTAAACGTAAGACCAGAAACTATAAAACTCCTAGAGGAGAACATAGGCAAAACACTCTCTGACATAAATCAGGATCCTCTATGATCCACCTCCCAGAATACTGGAAATAAAAGCAAAACTAAACAAATGGGATCTAATTAAAATTAAAAGTTTCTGCACAACAAAGGAAACTATAAGCAAGGTGAAAAGACAGCCTTTTGAATGGGAGAAAATAAGAGCAAATGAAGCAACTGACAAACAACTAATCTCAAAAATATACAAGCAACTTATGCAGCTCAATTCCAGAAAAATAAACGACCCAACCAAAAAACAGGCCAAAGAACTAAATAGACATTTCTCTAAAAAGACATATGGATGGCTAACAAACACATGAAAAGATGCTCAACATCACTCATTCTCAGAGAAATGCAAATCAAGACCACAGTGAAGTACCATTTCACACCAGTCAGAATGGCTGCGATCTAAAAGTCTGCAAGCAATAAATGCTGGAGAGGATGTGGAGAAAAGGGAACCCTCTTGCACTGTCGGTGGGAATGCAAACTAGTACAGCCACTATGGAGAACAGTGCGGAGATTCCTTAAAAAACTGGAAATAGAACTGCCTTGTGACCCAGCAGTCCCACTACTGGGCATACACACCAAGGAAACCAGAATTGAAAGAGACACATGTACCCCAATGTTCACTGCAGCACTGTTTTTAATAGCCAGGACATGGAAACAACCTAGATATCCATCAGCAGATGAATAGATAAGAAAGCTGTGGTACATATACACAATGCAGTATTACTCAGCCATTAAAAAGAATAAATTTGAATCAGTTCTAATGAGATGGATGAAACTGGAGCCGATTATACGGAGTGAAGTAAGCCAGAAAGAAAAACACCAATACAGTATACTAACACATATATATGGAATTTAGAAAGATGGTAATGATAACCCTGTATGCCAGACAGCAAAAGAGACACAGATGTGTAGAACAGACTTTTGGACTCTGAGGGAGAGGGAGAGGGTGGGATGATGTGGGAGAACGGCATTGAAACATGTATACTATCATGCAAGAAATGAATCGCCAGTCTATGTTCGATACAGGATACAGGATGCTTGGGGCTGGTACACGGGGATGATCCAGAGAGATGATATGGGATGGGAGGTGGGAGGCGGGGAGGGGGGTTCAGGATTGGGATCTCATGTACACCCTTGGCAGATACATGTCAATGTATGGCAAAACAATACTTTATTGTAAAGTAAAATAAAGCAAAAATAAAAATTTTAAAAAAAATAAAGTAGATTCAGCTATCATTCACCTTCTCTTTTACAGACAATAAAAATTAAAGAAAGAAAATAAAATTAAAAAAAAAAAGTTCTCCGTGAGATGAGAGCTCATGGGATTTACTCTCTTAGGAGACTGACTGACTAAACTGCACAGTGTTCTGTGTGGCACAGACAGTTCTATTCTAAAACTCTGAGGTGTGGGCAGTTCCACCCCAAGATTATATGGATATGGCCACTCTGTGCCCAAAATCACATTGCTACTATCTGGCCCACTCAAGTCTCTCAAGCAACAACTACCTCCCAGCATCCAAAGGCAAAAGCTAGGTCTTCTCCTGAGATAAAGTTCTTTACTACACTTCATGACATATTTTTAAAATAGAAATCAACCAATACAGTATTGTAAAGTAAAATTAAAAACATAAAATAGAAATCAATAAAATTAAGCTAATATTTGTATCACTCTTTTGCTTCATATTAGCTCATTCAATTCTCACATTAATCCAATAAAATAAATAATTTTCTGTCATACAAATAAAATAAAGATCAGTTCACTTGCTCAGTCATGTCTGACTCTTTGCGACCCCATGGACTACAGCACACCAGGCTTCCTGGTCCATCACCAACTTCTGGAGCTTGCTCAAACTCATATCTGAGTTGCTGATGCCATCCAACCATCTCATCCTCTGTTGTCCTCTTCTCCTCCCATCTTCAGTCTTTCCCAGCATCAGGATCTTTTCCAATGAGTCAGTTCTTCACATTAGGTGGCCAAAGCATTGGAGCTTCAGCATCAGTTCTTCCAATAAACAGTCAGCACTGATTTCCTTTAGAATTGACTGGTTGGATCTCCTTGCAGTCCAAGGGACTCTCAAGATTCTTCTCCAACACCACAGTTCAAAAGCATCAATTCTTCAGCACTCAGCTTTCTTTATAGTCCAACTCTGATATCTATACATGACTACTGGAAAAATCATAGCTTGACTAGATTTACCTTTGTTGGCAAAGAAATGTCTCTGCTTTTTAATATGCTGTCTAGGTTGGTCACTGCTTTTCTGACAAGGAGCAAGTTTCTTTTAATTTCATGGATGCAGTCACCATTGCAGTGATTTTGGAGCCCCCCCAAAATAAAGTTTCTCACTGTTTCCATTGTTTCCCCATCTATTTGACATGAAGTGATGGGACCGGATGCCATGATCTTCGTTTTCTGAATGTTGAACTTTAAGCCAACTTTTTCACTCTCTTCTTTCACTTCATCAAGAGGCTTTTTAGTTCCTCTTCACTTTCTGCCATAAGGGTGGTGCCATCTCGATATCTGAGGTTACTGATACTTCTCCCAGCAATCTTGATTCCAGCTTGTGCTTCATCCAGCTTGGCATTTTGCCTGATGCACTCTGCATACAAGTTAAATAAGCAGGGTGGCAATATACAGTCTTGATGTACTCCTTTCCCAACTTGGAACCAGTCTGTTTTTCCCTGTCCAGTTCTAACTGTTGCTTCTTGGCCTGCATACTGATTTCTCAGGATGCAGGTAAGGTGGTTTGGTATTCCCATCTCTTTAAGAATTTTCCACAGTTTGTTGTGATCTATACAGTCAGAGTCTTTGGCGTTGTCAATAAAGAAGAAGTAGATGTTTTTTCTGGAACACTTTTGCTTTTTTAATGATCCAATGGATGTTGGCAATTTGATCTCTGGTTCTTCTTCTTTTTCTAAATCCAGCTTGAACATCTGGAAGTTCATGGTTTATGTACTGTTGAAGCCTGGACTGGAGAATTTTGAGCATTACATTGCTGGTATGTGAGATGAGTGCACTTGTGCAGTAGTTTGCACATTCTTTGGCATTGCCTTTCTTTGGGACTAGAATGAAACTGACCTGGGTTAAATAATTGTCCACAGTCCTGTAGCTTGTCATTGTTTCGTTGCTAAGTCATGTCTGACTCTGTGATCCTGATGTGCTACAATTCATGGGATTGCAAAGAGTCGGACAGGACTGAGTGACTGAACTGAACTGGGCATGGCCCCGCCCATCAGAGCCTTCCAGGCTCCTCTGTCTATGGGATTTTCCAGGCAAGAATACTGGAATGGGTTACCATTACTTTCTCCAGGGGATCTTCCTGACTCAGGGATCGAACCTGCATCTCTTGCATTGGCAGGCGGATTCATCGCCACTGAGCTAACCTGTTCTGTAGTAAGCAAATGCTAAAATGGTATTTAAAGTCCATCCTATCAGTCTCCAAAACTAGTTGGTTCCTTTCTTTATTACCCAACCTATGGCAACAAATAGTTTTAGGGATTCAGGTGTGCTAAGGTGGCTTGTTTCATTTTGTAGATGTGAGAGAGTCACTTAACCCCACATTATTACTAGTATCACTCCCCCCTCTCTCCCTGTAACTTCAGCTTCAAATTTCTTTGGAAGAGATTAGCTAGAGAACTTGTGAGTGAAAGCTTAAGAGGTAATCAGGAATTTTTTAATTTTAATTATCTTTACCCAAACAGTGAAAATCTCTCCTGTTAGCACTCTTCTAAAATAATGTTTACAAAAATGCAAATATACAAAACTTACAGGTGAAATCTCATTTATTATTCTAGGTGATACATTAATAAAAAGATTAGATTTCTGTTGTTATTGTCATAGATCCATGGAAGCCAATCCATAGAGTGGGTGGACAAAGAATCATTGTTACCAGTTGATTTGTTCAAAGGAGAAATGTAAACATTAAAAATCTCCACTATTACTCACTTTGATTACCCCATGATATGAAGAATCTTATTAAGTGTAAAGATGACAGAGTAGAAGGATGTGTTGTCGTCTTCTCTTGATTGCAACTCGCTACTGAACAACCATTGACAGGAGAATGTTGGATTCCACAAAATAAGATACCCTGCATCCAAGAAAGGACAAGCCCCAACAAGATGGCAAGAGGGGCGAAACCGCATTTAGAATCAAACCTCATGCCCACCAGAGATGCTCAGAGGGGGCAAACAAAACCTTGGGCACACCAGGGCCCAGGGACCCCACAAGATACTGAGCCGGACCTGTCTTTGAGTGTTTGAGTGTCTCCTGCAGAGGCACGAGTCAGCAGTGGCCTGCCGCAGGGACAGGGGCCCTGGCTCCAGCAGACCTGAGAGGTGCAGCGTGTAGCCTAAGTCCTCTTGGAGGAGGTCGCCATGAGCCCCACCACAGAGCCACAGAGCCGATGCCCACAAACTGTAGAGCCATCTGCCGATCCCTAACCTAGGGACCTGGCAAAGGTACTGAGAACCCCAAGGAATTTGACTTTGAAGGCCAGTGGGTTTAACTATAGAACTTCCTCAGGACTGGGGATAAAGACTCTTAGAGGGCACAGACAAAACATGGCATGTACCAGGGCCCAGGAGAAAGGAGCAGTGACCTCACAAGAGACTGGGCCAGACTTGCCTGTGAGTGTCCAGGAGTCTCCAGCAGAGGCGTGCATTGACAGTGGCCTGTTGCAGGGTCAGAGGAATTGAATATTATACTCCTGGGAGCCGCAGCATGCTGGCATAAGTCCTAGCAAAGGAGGTCACCATTACCCCTACCATAGTTTGGCCTGAGGCCAAAGGGGGCTAACATAGCCCCACCTAACAGTGGAAAACTGGATTAAAGATTTACTGAGCATGGCCAGTACCAACCAGTCCATTTTAAAGGAGATCAGCCCTGGGTGTTCTTTGGAAGGAATGATGCTATAGCTGAAACTCCAGTACTTTGGCCACTTCATGCAAAGAGCTGACTCATTGGAAAAGATTCTGATGCTGGGAGGGATTAGGGGCAGGAGGAGAAGGGGACGACCGAGGATGAGATGGCTGGATGGCATCACTGACTCACTGGATGTGAGTTTGAGTGAACTCTGGGAGTTGGTGATGGACAGGGAGGCCTGGTGTGCTGCAATTCATGGGATCACAAAGAGTCAGACAGGACTGAGTGACTGAACTGAACTGAGCATGGCCCCGCCCATCAGAGCAAGACTCAGTTTGCCCTACAGACAGTACCTCCAATAAAGAAGCTTCCACAATCCTCCTATCCTTCTTTATCAGAGGCCTGGCAGAATGAAAACCACAATCACAGGAAACTAATCAAACTGATCACATGGACCACAGCCTTGTCTAACTCAATGAAACTATGAGCCATGCCATGTAGGGCCACCCAAGACAGATAGGTCACGGTGGAGTGAAGTAAAGTGAAGTAGCTCAGTCGTGTCTGACTCTTTGTGCCCCCATGGACTGTAGCCTACCAGGCTCCTCCCTCCATGGGATTCTATAGGCAAGAATACTGGAGTGGGTTGCCATTTCCTTCTCCAGGGGATCTTCCCGACCCAGAGATCAAACCCAGGTCTCCCCCATTGCAGGCAGATGCTTTAAACTCTGAGCCACCGGGAAGCCCCTACATGGTGGAGAGTTCTCCATGGTGGCCCACTGGAGAAAGGAATGGTAAACTGCTTCAGTATGCTTGCCTTGAAACCCCCATAAACAGTATGAAAAGGCAAAAAGATATGACCCTGAAAGATGAACTCCCCAGCTTGGTAGGTGCGTGCCCAGTATGCTACTGGAGAAGACTGGAGAAAGAGCTCCAGAAGGAATGAAGAGGCTGAGTCAAGCAGAAACAATGCCCAGTTGTGGATGTGTCTGGTGGTGAAAGTAAAGTCTGATGCTGTAAAGAACTATATTTCATAGGAACAAAGAATGTTAGGTCCATGAATTAACGTAAATTGGAAGTGGTCAAACAGGAGATGGCAAGAGTGAATACTGATGTTTTAGAATTAGTGAACTAAAATGGACCAGAATGGGCGAATTTAATTTGGATGACCATTATATCTACTACTGAGGGCAAGAATCCCTCAGAAGAAATGGAGTAGCCATCGCAATCAACAAAAAAGTCAAACATGCAGTACTTGGATGCAATCTCAAAAATGACAGAATGATCTCTGTTTGTTTCCAAGGCAAACCATTCAATATCACAGTAAGTCTATGCCCCAACCACTAATGCCAAAGAAGCTGAAGTTGAATAGTTGTATGATGACCTGTAAGACCGTCTAGAACTAACACCCAAAGTACGTCCTTTTCATCATAGGTGACTGGAATGCAAAAGTAGGAAGTCAAGAAACACCTGGAGTAACAGGCAAATTTGGCGTTGGAGTACAGAATGAAGCAGGGCAAAGGCTAACAGAGTTTTGCCAAGAGAACACACAGGTCATAGCACACACCCTCTTCCAAAAACACAAAAGGCTGTACACATGGACATCACCAGATGGTCAACACCAAAATCAGATTGATAATATTCTTTGCAGCCAAAGATGGAGAAGCTCTATACAGTCAGCAAAAAAAAAAAAAAAAAATGACCAGGAGCTGACTGTGGCTTAGATCATAAACTCCTTATGGCCAAATTCAGACTTAAATTGAAGAAAGTGGGGAAAACCACTAGACCATTCAGGTATGATCTAAATCAAATCACTTATGATTATACAGTGGAAGTGAGAAATAGATTCAAGGGATTTAGATCTCATAGACAGAGTGTCTAAAGGACTGTTGACAGACGTTGGTAATATTGTACAGTTCAGTTCAGTTGCTCAATCATGTCCGACTCTTTGTAACCCCATGGACTGCAGCATGCCAGGCGTCCCTGTCCTTTACCAACTCCCAGAACTTGCTCAAATCCATGTCCATTCAGTCAGTGATGGATCCAACCATCCATCTCATCCTCTGTCATCCCCTCTCCACCCGCATTCAATTGTTCCCAGCAATATGGTCTTTTCTAATAAATCAGTTCTTCATATCAGGTGGCCAAAATATTGGAGCTTCAGCTCAGCATCAGTCCTTCCAATGAATATTCTGGACTGAATTCCTTTGGAATTGACTGGTTGGATATCCTTGCAATCCAAGGGACTCTCAAGAGTCTTCTCCAACACCACAGTTCAAAAGCATCATGGCACTCATGTTTCTTTATGGTCCAACTTTCCATCCATACATGACTACTAGGAAAACCATAGCTTTAACTAGACGGACCATTGTTGCCAAAGTAATGTCTCTGCTTTTTAATATGCTGTCTAGGTTGTACTCACCATCCACAGTGATTTTGGAGTTCAAGAAAAAAAGATTGTCATTATTTCCATTTTTTCCCCATCTATTTTCCATGGTGTGATTGGACCAAATGCCATGATCTTAGTTTTTTGAATGTTGAGTTTAAAGCCAGTTGTTTTTTTTTTTCCACTCTCCTCTTTCACTTTCATCAAGAGGCTCTTCAGTTCCTCTTTGCTTTCTGCCATAATGGTGGTGTCAACTGCATATCTGAGGTTATTGATATTTCTCCTGGCAATCTTCATTCCAGCTTGTGCTACACCCAACCTGGCATGTCACATGATGCATATAAGTTAAGTAAGCAGGGTGATAATATACAGCCTTGAAGTACTCCTTTCCCAATTTGGGAACAGTCTGTTGTTCCATGTCCAGTTCTAACTATTGCTTCTTGACCTGCATACAGATTTATCAGGAGGCAGGTAAGATGGTTTGGTATTCCCATCTCTTTAAGAATTTTCTACAGTTTGTTGTGCTCCAGACAGCCAAAGGATTTGGCATAGCCAATAAAGCAGAAGTAGATGTGTTTCTGGAACATTCTTGCTATTTTTATTATCCAGTGGATGTTGGCAATTTGATCTCTGGTTCCTTTGCCTTTTCCAAAACCAGCTTGAACATCTGGATGTTCTTGTTTTGTGTACTGTTGAAACCTGGCTTGGAGAATTTTGAGCATTACTTTGCTAGCGTGGGAGATGAGTGCAATTGTGCAGTAGTCTGAACATTCTTTGGCATTGCCTTCCTTTGGTATTGGAATGAAAACTGACATTTTCCAGTCCTGTGGCCACTGCTGAGTTCTCCAAATTTTCTGGCATATTGTACAGGAGGTGGTAATCAAAGCCATTTCCAAGAAAAAGAAATGCAAAAGGCAAAATGGTTCTCTGTGAGGCCTTACAAATAGCTTAGAAAAGAAGAGAATTGAAAGGCAAAGGAGAAAAGGAGAGATATACCTATCTTAATACAGAGTTCTAAAGAATAAAAGGAGGAGATAAGAAAGCTTTCCTAAGTGAACAATGCAAAGAAATAGAGAGAAACAATAGAATGGGAGAGATTAGAGATCTCTTCAAGAAAATTAGAGACCAAGGGAACATTACATGCAAAGATGGGCATAATAAAGGCAGAGATATAAAGAAAATGTGGCAAGAATACATAAAAAACTATACCAAAAAAAAAGATCTTAATGACCCAGATAACTGTGATGGTATGATCACTCACCTAGATCCAGACATCATGGAGTGTGAAGTCAAGAGGGCCATTAGGAAACATGACTACAAACAAAGCTAATGGAGGTGATGGATTTCCACCTGTACTATTTCAAATCCTAAAAGATGAAGCTGTGAAAGTGCTGTACTCAGTATGCCAGCAAATTTGGAAAACTCAGCAGTGGCCACAGGACTGGAAAAGGTCAGTTTTCATTCCATTCACATAGAAAGGCAATGCCAAGAATGCTCAAACTACCTCATGGTTGTACTCATCTCATACGCCAGCAAAAT
Source organism: Ovis canadensis (assembly GCF_042477335.2). Lineage (NCBI taxonomy): Eukaryota > Metazoa > Chordata > Mammalia > Artiodactyla > Bovidae > Ovis > Ovis canadensis. The sequence goes on along the minus strand of NC_091257.1, from coordinate 24,207,943 downwards.
TCTCCAAGCTAAGCTTCAATAGTACATGAAATGAGAACTTCCAGATGGTCAAGCTGGATTTCAAAGAGGCAGAGGAAGTAGAGATCAAATTGCCAACATCCGTTGGATCATAGAAAAAGCAATAGAATTCCAGAAAAAACATCTACTTCTGCTTCACTGACTACGCTAAAGCCTTTGACTTGTGTGGATGATAACAAATTGGAAAATTCTTAAGGATATGTGAACACCAGACCACCTCACCTGCCTCCTGAGAAACCTGTGTGACTGTCAAGAAGCAATAGTTAGAACTGGACATGGAACAATAGACTCGTTCAATATTGGGAAAGGAATACATCAAGACTATATATTATTACCCTGCTTATTTAACTTATATGCAGAGTATATCATGTGAAATGCTGGGCTGGATGAAGCATAAGCTGAAATTAAGATTGCTGGGAGAAATATCAATAACCTTAGATGTGCAGATGACATCACACTTATGACAAAATGAGTAGAGGAACTAAAGAGCCTCTTGATGAAAGTCAAAGATGAGAGTGAAAAAGCTGGCTTAAAATTCAACATTCAAAAAACTAAGATCATGGCATCCCGTCCCATCACTTCATGGCAAATAGATGGGTAAACAATGGACACAGTGAGAGATTGTATTCTTTTGGGCTCCAAAATCACAGCAGTTGGTGACTGCAGCCATGAAATTATAAGAGGCCTGCTTCCAAGGAGCAGGCCTCTTAAAATGACAAACCTAGACAGCAGATTAAAAAGTAGAGATATTACTTTGCCAACAAAGGTCCATCTAGTCAAAGCTATAGTTTTTCCAGTAGTCATGTATGGATGTGAGAGTTGAACCATAAAGAAAGTTGAGCACCAAAAAATTGATGCTTTTGAACTGTGGTGTTGGAGAAGACTCTTGAGAGTCCCTTGGACAGCAAAAAGATCCAACCAGTCAATCCTAAAGAAGATCAGTCCTAAATATTCATTGGAAGGACTGATGCTGAAGCTGAAGCTCCAATATTTTGGCCACCTGATGCGAAGAGCTGACTCATTAGAAAATACCCTGATGCTGGGAAAGATTGAAGGCAGGAAGAGAAGGGGATGACAGAGAATGAGATGGTTGGATGGCATCACCAACTCAATGGATATGAGTTTGGTCAGGCTTTGGGAGATGGTGAATTTCAGGGAAGCCTGGCATACTGCAGTCCATGGGGTTGCAAATTATTGGACATGACTAGCTAGTGAACAATTTCGAATGAAGTACATGCATCAAGTAACTTGTTTCAAGGAATACTATTGAGAAATTCTTGACAGTGTCAATTTCTAGTCAGGTTAGTAAGAAGTCTGGGGTCCCCAAGGAGGAGAAAGGGGTCTGGGGCTCTCAAGGAGGATATAGAAGTCTGGAATTCTCAAGGAGGAAAGGACAATTTTTTTTTCCCTACATTCCTTAGTAAGGATTATATAACAATAATGTATCCTGCTTGAGGACATGGTTCTCCTTCCTGAAAACCTTCCGATTAATCCTATTATCTTAAAATGTATATTGAGGGAGGGGGTCTAGTAAGATCTTTACAACCTTGAGACATTCTTTTGATTTACTGTAATAACCAATTAAAAATGTATATAACTCCCTTACTAGCACTAGCAAGGGGGGCACTCTCTGTCCTCTTTCTGATGTTTGTGTCAGAAGCTTTCTCTGTGCATTTTCATGCTTTAATAAAACTCCGCTACACAAAAGCTCTTGAGTGATCAGGCCTGGTCCCTAGTCCAGAAGCTAAATCTTCTTCTGAGATCAAGAATCCAAAATGGTTCACTGTAAGCTATCATTCTCATAATATAAGTTTTTGTCTCACAATTTAAGAATATCCTCACAAGCTGTCCAGGTCTTCCCAGGTGGCTCAGTGGTAAAGAATCTGCCTAACAATGCAGGAGAAACAGGTGCCGGGGTTTGATCCCTTGGTCAGGAAGATCCCCTGGAGAAGGAAATGGCAACCCACTCCAATATTCTTGCCTAGAAAATCTCATGGACAGAGGAGCCTGGTAGCTACAGTCCAAGAGGTCTCAAAGAGTCAGACATGACTTAGCTCCTGGGCATGCATACACGCAACATGCTGTCTACGTGTACAGAGAAATTTAAAATGAAAGTTTCTGGTATAATATGCATTTAAATGAATTTAATTCATGATATTTTGATGAACACATATTCACACCGATCTACACAGTACTCAAATCCTGATATGTGATCCTATATGAGGTTAAGAATTTTTCATTTCCTATCTGAGTAAACACCAATTTGCATTTATGATTAAAGGTTATGGGAATATTTAACATCAAGCTGGCTTTCTGCTTCCACTTATCACTTCCTCCCATTTACCTACAGCCAGGTAAGAACTAAAAGTTAAGTCTATTTATGGAAGTATATCTGCAATTAAAAAAAAAAACACAAAAATACAATTGAAAGTCAAATATAAATGCATTTGACTGTTATCTTTACCTGAGTCTTTCCAGCCATACCAGCCTGTCTAAATGAGGGTGACACTAGGCAACCTCCCAACTATGATCATGACAGGCTTATTGAAAGCCAGCATCCAAAGCCATAATGATACAGAAGTAGATGCCAAATCAAGGAGTACCATGTTTCTGGCAGCCAAAAGGAATTCTCTCTGCTCATGCTGAAGGAAGCACTAACTGCTGCTGTAACAGATCAAATCTCAAATCTCAATGGCTTCATACAGACACGCTTGGTCCCTATATTGTTAGCAGGCTAATGTTAAAATCCAATTGTGTATGTGGGAGGCAGGAGGCTTCCCCAGTTGTATGGCTCTCCTCAGAGACACAGAAGCTTCCCCTGGTTCACTTGGTCTCCTTCAACAAAGAGGTCCAAGGATGCCTTCAGGATAGGCTTCATCCCAGCAAGCCAGGAGAGGAAAAGAGCATGGAGGAACAAGCAGGCAGGTTTCACAACCAGATGCTAAAGGGGCATGAGTCATTTCCACCCACATTTCATTGGCCAGGACACTGTCACACATTGTCATCGAAAATAACATATGACATCCAACACAGCCTAGTTGGAGGCCAAGGAAAGGAAATGGGCTCGGTGAGCACATTATTAGGCTTTGCCATACTCTCCAAGAAAATCCTAATAAATTCTCCAAGAAAGTACCCCCTATAAGGCCCATGTATTAACGCCCCTTTGGGAGTACAGAGTTTCAGTTTTGCAAGATGTGAGAATTCTAGAAATTTGCCTCACCACAATGTAACTGTACTTCACACTACAAAGCTGTACACTTAAAAATGGTAAAGACAGTAAGATTCATGTATATGTATTTTTTTAAAGTAATTAAAAAAACTTTTTAAAATGGTCAAAATTATTTTTCTAAAAAAGCTCATGGTTTACAGTATATCTTTGCCATATCCCTACCAGGCAAGAAATAGATGTTTTTCTGGAACACTCTTGCTTTTTCCATGATCCAGTAGATGTTGGCAATTTGCTCTCTGGTTCCTCTGCCTTTTCTAAAACCAGCTTGAACATCTGGAAGTTCACGGTTCACATATGGCTGAAGCCTGGCTTGGATAATTTTGAGCATTACTTTACTAGCGTGTAAGATGAGTGCAATTGTGCAGTAGTTTGAGGAGTCTTTGGCATTGCCTTTCTTTGGGATTGGAATGAAAACTGACCTTTTCCAGTCCTGTGGCCACTGCTGAGTTTTCCAAATTTGCTGGCATATTGAGTGCAGCACTTTCACAGCATCATCTTTCAGGATTTGAAATGGTTCAACTGGAATGCCATCACCTCCACTAGCGTTGTTTGTAGTGATGCTTTCTAAGGCCCACTTGACTTCACATTCCAGGATATCTGGCTCTAGGTGAGGGATCATACCATCGTGATTATCTGGGTCGTGAAGATCTTTTTTGTACAGTTCTTCTGTGTATTCTTGCCACCTCTTCTTAATATCTTCTTCTTCTGTTAGGTTTCTACCATTTCTGTCCTTTATCAAGCCCATCTTTGCATGAAATGTTCCCTTGGTATCTCTAATTTTCTTGAAGAGATCTCTAGTCTTTCCCATTCTGTTCTTTTCCTCTATTTCTTTGCATTGATCGCTGAAGAAGGCTTTCTTATCTCTCCTTGCTATTCTTTGGAACTCTACATTCAGTTGCTTATATCTTTCCTTTTCTCCTTTGCTTTTTGCTTCTCTTCTTTTTACAGCTATTTGTAAGGCCTCCCCAGACAGCCATTTTGCTTTTTTGCATTTCTTTTCCATGGGGATGGTCTTGATCCCTGTCTCCTGTACAATGTCACGAACCTCAGTCCATAGTTAATCAAGCACTCTATCTATCAGATCTAGTCCCTTAAATCTATTTCCCACTTCCACTGTATAATCATAAGGGATTTGAATTAGTTCATACCTAAATGGTCTAGTGGCTTTCCCTACTTTCTTCAATTTAAGTCTGAATTTGGCAATAAGGAGTTCATGATCTGTGCCACAATCAGCTCCCAGTCTTGTTTTTGCTGACTGTAGAGAGCTTCTCCATCTTTGGCTGCAAAGAATATAATCAATCTGATTTCAGTGTTGACCATCTGGTATGCCCATGTGTACAGGCAATAGTTAGAACTGGACATGGAACAACAGAATGGTTCCAAACAGGAAAAGGAGTATGTCAAGTCTGTATATTGTCACCCTGCTAATTTAACTTTTATGTAGAGTACATTGTAAGAAACGCTGGGCTGGAAGAAGCACAAGCTGGAATCAAGATTGCCAGGAGAAATATCAATAACCTCAGTTTTGCAGATGATACCACCCTTATGGCAGAAAGTGAAGAAAGTCTCTTAATCAAAGTAAAAGAGGAGGGTGAAAAAGTTGGCTTAAAGCTCAATATTCAGAAAATGAAGATCACGGCATCTGGTCCCATCATTTCATGGGAAATAGATGGGGAAACAGTGGAAACAGTGTCAGACTTTATTTTTGGGGCTCCAAAATCACTGCAGATGGTGACTGCATCCATGAAATTAAAAGATGCTTACTCCTTGGAAGGAAAGTTATGACCAACCTAGATAGCATATTGAAAAGCAGATAAATTACTTTGCCAACGAAGGTCTGTCTAGTGAAGGCTATGGTTTTTTCCTGTGGTCATGTACGGATGTGAGAGTTGGAATGTGAAGAAAGCTGAGCACCGAAGACTTGATGCTTTTGAACTGTGGTGTTGGAGAAGAGTCTTGAGAGTCCCTTGGACTACAAGGAGATCCAGCCAGTCCATTCTAAAGGAGATCAGTCCTGGGTGTTCTTTGGAAGGAATGATGCTGAAGCTGAAACTCCAGTACTTTGGCCACCTCATGCAAAGAGTTGACTCATTGGAAAAGACTCTGATGCTAGGAGGGATTGGGGGCGGGAGGAGAAGGGGACAACAGAGGATGAGATGGCTGGATGGCATCACTGACTGAATAGAAATGAGTTTGAGTGAACTCAGGGAGATGGTGATGGACAGGGAGGCCTAGCATTTTGCGATTCATGGGGTCTCAAAGAGTCATACGTGATTGAGTGACTGAACTGAGCTGAACTGAAACAGGCAAGAAGATTCGTTCATTTATTCAGCATAGATTTACTGTGTGTACGTGCTGTGTCCCTTCAGTCATGTCCAACTCTGCAACCCCATGGACTGTAGCCCACCAGGATTTTTTTTTTTTTTAATCCATATGTCTTCTTTCTTAAATTGCTTCTGGCATATAGCAGGCACCCCCAGGTGGTCCTACTGGTAAAGAAGCTGCCTGCCAATGCAGGAGACACATGACTTAAGAAAACATAACAACTCTGAGAATTTGAAAACACGTTTTCTCCTGTACCAATCCAGGTGATAATCCACTGGCCAATAAGATAAGTACAAAGTGCTTATATTTCCATCTCCATCAAGTAAAAGCAGAGTTTTTATTAAGAAAAACAAGTAATGTAACAAGTTAACAGAAAAAACAAGTTAACAACTTTTAATAAGTAGTCTAACTGAATCTTTTGATGTGTGAAAGTTACTCAAGTTAAGGGAAGTTAGTCTTGACTGATGAGACTATAAAAATAGTCTCAGGACAAGTGGATAATTTTGCTTAAATGGATTATTTCAGCCAAATTATTTTTGAGAAATAAGTTTAAGTATGTAGGGAGAATCAAGTTGCAAATTACTTGTAGCCTTGAAAGACTTTTATTTATTTATTTTTAATATAAATTTATTTATTTTAACTGGAGGGTAATTACTTTATGATATTGTATTGGTTTTTGCCATACATCAGCATGAATCTGCCACGGGTGTACACATGTTCCCCATCCTGAACCTCCCTCCTACCTCCCACAGCATATCATCTCTCTGGATCATCCCCGTGTACCAGCCCAAGCATCCTGTATCCTGTATCGAACATAGACTGGTGATTCATTTCTTACATGATAGTATACATGTTTCAATGCCATTCTCCCACATCATCCCACTTTCTCCCTCTCCCACAAAGTCCATAAGACTGTTCTATACATCTGTGTCTCTTTTGCTGTCTCACATACAGGGTTATCGTTACCATCTTTCTAAATTCCATATATATGTGTTAGTATACTGTATTGGTGTTTTTCTTTCTGGCTTACTTCACTCTGTATCATAGGCTCCAGTTTCATCCACATCATTAGAACTGATTCAAATGTATTCTTTTAATGGCTGAGTAACACTCCATTGTGTATATGTACCACAGCTTTCTTATCTATTCGTCTGCTGATGGACATCTAGGTTGCTTCCATGTCCTGGCTATTATAAACAGTGCTGCGATGAACATTGGGGTACACGTGTCTCTTTCAGTTCTAGTTTCCTCGGTGTGTATGCCCAGCAGTGGGATTGCTGGGTCATAAGTCAGTTCTATCCACAGTTTTTTAAGGAATCTCCACACTGTTCTCCATAGTGGCTGTACTAGTTTGCATTCCCACCAACAGTGTAGGAGGGTTCCCTTTTCTCCACATCCTCTCCAGCATTTATTGCTTGTAGACTTTTGGATCGCAGCCATTCTGACTGGTGTGAAATGGTACCTCATTGTGGTTTTAATTTGCATTTCTCTGATAAAGAGTGATGTTGAGCATCTTTTCATGTGTTTGTTAGCCATCTGTATGTCTTCTTTGGAGAAATGTCTATTTAGTTCTTTGGCCCATTTTTTGGATTTGGTCATTTATTTTTCCTGGAATTGTGCTGCAGGAGTTGCTTGTATATTTTTTATATTAATTCTTTGTCTGTTGCTTCATTTGCTATTATTTTCTCCCATTCAGAAGGCTGTCTTTTCACCTTGCTTATAGTTTCCTTTGTTGTACAGAAGCTCTTAAGTTTAATTAGGTCCCATTTTTTAATTTTGCATTTATTTCCATTATTCTTGGAAGTGGGTCATAGAGGATCCTGCTGTGATTCATGTCGGAGAGTGTTTTGCCTACAGTCTCCTCTAGGAGTTTTATAGTTTCTGGTCTTACGTTTAGATCTTTAATTCATTTTCAGTTTATTTTTGTGTATGGTGTTAGAAAGTGTTCTAGTTTCATTCTTTTACAAGTGATTGACCAGTTTTCCCGGCACCACTTGTTAAAGAGATTGTCTTTTCTTCATTGTATATTCTTGCCTTCTTTGTCAAGGATAAGGTGTCCTTAGGTGGATAGATTTATCTCAGGGCTATCCATTTTGTTCCATTGATCTATATTTCTGTCTTTGTGCCAGTACCATACTCTCTTGATGACTGTGGCTTTGTAGTAGAGCCTGAAGTTAGGCAGGTTGAGTCCTCCAGTTCCATTTTTCTTTCTTAAGATTGTTTTGGCTATTCGAGGTTTTTTTGTATTTCCATACAAATTGTGAAATTATTTGTTGTAGCTCTGTGAAAAATACCACTGGTAGCTTGATAGGGATTGTATTGAATCTATAGATTGCTTTGGGTAGTATCCTCATTTTCACTATATTGATTCTTCTGATCCATGAACACGGTATATTTCTCCATCTATTAGTGTCCCCTTTAATTTCTTTCATCAGTGTTTTATGGTTTTCTATATATAGGTCTTTTGTTTCTTTAGGTAGATATATTCCTAAGTATTTTATTCTTTTCATTGCAATGGTGAATGGAATTGTTTCCTTAATTTCTCTATTTTCTCGTTATTAGTGAATAGGAATGCAAGGGATTTCTGTGTGTTGATTTTATATCCTGCAACTTTACTATATTCATTGATTAGCTCTAGTAATTTTCTGGTGGAGTCTTTAGGGTTTTCTATGTAGAAGATCATGTCATCTGCAAACAGTGAGAGTTTTACTTCTTCTTTTCCAATTTGGATTCATTTTATTTCTTATTCTGCTGTGATTGCTATCGCCAAAACTTCCAGAACTATGTTGAATAGTAGTGGTGAAAGTGGGCACCCTTGTCTTGTTCCTGACTTTAGGGGAAATGCTTTCAATTTTTCACCATTGAGGATAATGTTTGCTGTGGGTTTGTCATATATAGCTTTTAATATGTTGAGGTATGTTCCTTCTATTCCTGCTTTCTGGGGAGTTTTTATCATAAATGGATGTCAAAATTTGTCAAAAGCTTTCTCTGCATCTATTGAGATAATCATATGGCTTTTATTTTTCAATTTGTTAATGTGGTATATTATATTGATTGATTTGCGGATATTGAAGAATCCTTGCATCCCTGGGATAAAGCCCACTTGGAAGACTTTTAAAATGACAAGGACAGAGTCAACCTGCACAGCACTGTTCCAAAAGATAGTTGTCAAGGCAGTGAGCGAAGAGCTGAAATGAAATTTCCTGAGTTCTCTTAGCCTAGACCTTTGCTTTACTCTCTAGTACCTGGCCCTGTGCTCAGCTGCCCAAGTCAGCTTTGCCCCTTTTGGTTTGAATGTTTAGTTCCCTGTCCTAGAGATTTCAGGCTGTGAATGTCCCATGGATTCTCCTGACTCTCTGTTTCACTGTGTTCTATCTCTGCCAGGCTTCACGGTGGTTGGTTGTGGAACTAAAGCTTAAGATGATCAACATAAATGGAGAGAGTTAACTAGTGCTAATATAAGCTCCCTAGACAGGATTTATTATGCATTTATTTTGAAGTCCTTTCTAAGACATGATTTCTCTCTTCAGATACTCTCAAGGAGATAACCCAAATTGCTAAGCAGGCAAACAGAACATATTTTTGCCTCTCTCTCCAGTTCCTTCCATGACAACAGATGGTCTTCAACTCCCAGCCCAGCCAGATCCATACAAGAAGAATAGAAGGAGCTAGTTTAGATCACTGGACTCAATAGTATGTGAACATTGCTGCTGTACACTGTATGAGTTTGAGAATAAGTTATTTTATTTGGAAATCTGCCTCTTTCCTAATACTCCAATTCTAGTCACTGAGTAGCTGCCTCAGTTACCGAAACTCAAAACCCAGTCCCAGATAACATTTTCTCAAAGACAAAAGTTTTGTCTCCTTCTCAACAGTCCTCCCAGGAGGAGGGAATGGGGATTCTGTTCCCGCAATGTAACCCAGTATTTAAAGATCTCTATTTAGCCCATATTTCATGAATTCTGGTCACAAATGCACCTTGTTCTGTTTGGAGCTCTTGAAGAGCTTCTAAGTGGCAAACATCTGCATGGCTGGCTACCTGTACATCATTTCCAGAAATCAAACTCCTCCTGTCTAGCTATGCACTGTCTCAGCTGTTGATATCTGACCTGTGAACAGTCTGGATCCGTGGACATTCAGAATGGCTCACTGCACCATTTCCTGAGCAGCAACCTGCCAAAGAAGCAGCAGTTCTAACCTTAGAGAGACAACAGGGAGCTATGGATCATCTAGAGCGGTACTGTCCAATGTGATGGCCACCAACCGTGGGCAGTTACTGAAATGTAATTTTAAGTTCAATAACATTTAAAAATTCAATTTCTCAGTTGTACCAGTGACGTTCCAAGTTCTCAATGCCACATGTGTCTAGTTGGCCAGCATAGAGCATATTTCCATCATCAGCCTTCAAAGTTCTGCTGGATGGCATTGATCTAGAGCCTGGGAATGAGATGTCAAAAGTCAAGGATTTGGCCAAGAGGAGTCAGTCCTGATACATACATGCAATGGAAAGATGTGTACTGAACTGTGCTGATCATAGAGCTAATGCAACTATATTTCAAAAGACTTAAAGCACGTTCTGAAGGATGTAGATAATTAAGGAAGGGATCTTCACCTACTGTGCTCATTGATAAATACAAGAACCTAGGATAGTAACCGAAGCATTGAAGAAATGCACTAAATACATACTGAATGAATGAACAGACACACAATTATAACAGGATCAGAACTTCCCTGGTGGTCCAGTGGCTAAGACTCCATACTCCCAGTGCAGGAGCCCTGGGATTTATCCCTGGTCAAGAAACTAGAGCCCACATGGTGCAAGTAAAGATCCCACATACCCCAGTGAAGATCAAAGATCCTGCATGACAACCTGAAGATCCAGCATGGCCAAATAAATAAAATAAATTAAAAATAAATATATAACAGGATGGAAATAATTTTCTAGGCTCCATTACAGGTCAGATTAAATAACATACTAAGAATTCCAATCCTTTGTCTATGGTGGCCAATTTTCTAGTCACTAATTCCACATCTTGGGCCAAGAAAGGGTGAACAAACAGATAGGACCATTGTGGCTGCAAAACTAGATAAGTCACATTGCAGTTGAATAAACAGGCACAGAGATTTAGAAATCAGTCCTCTGTGAGTCTAGTTGCCAAGGCTGATGCTCTCTGGAAGTACACACAACAAAAGTTTCTACACAAAACAAACCAAGACTCAGAGCTTAGGGCAGATTGGTCCCTGCTGCTGCTCCATCTGAGCAGTCCACCCCCTGATAGCTCTATTAATGTCTTCTAACAGGAGCAGTGCTTGCTTTGTTCCCAAGCCTGGGGCATAGGAGAGCTTCTTCTGGTCCTTCCAGTGACCCAGAACTGTACATACAAAATTGGTCAGTGCCTCTTCTCATCTCTGCCTTAGCCACACCTTCTCAGTCTGGCTTTCTCACTCTTACAGAGCATACAGATCGAAGAGTATCAACAGGAAGAGGACAAGGGAAAAAAAGAAAGCTTGTTTAAAAAAAAAAAGAAGGAAAGAAACATTAGAGATAAGGGGTCTCTGAAGTGGGAGAAAGGCTGGCATTTGGAGATGAAAAGGAGAAAGGGAAGGATTGGGAATTATACTTAGATTTTCATCAGTGAGTCTGGATTTGTATTTGGAATCTAATGTGAATTTTATGCTATCACCGAATTCATTTTAGAAGAATCTCATTTAAACTATACATACCAAGATAACTGAAACTTCACGAGCTAATTTAGACTGCAGCTTTCAACCCCATTTCTATATATATATATATTTTTTGGTACATTGATAAAAAGAAAACGAATGGGAGTGTGGTTACTCCTGTACCTGCCTTGATCTGTATGTTAAAGTCATATTTTCAGGGGTTATGCAGACTAGATGGGGAGAGGGGATAGCTCATCAAACCAAATAGATCACAGAACTCAATATTAGAATTTGATGACATGAGAGATGCTACAGTGGCTCTCCCTCATAGTCTAAATGCATGGCTGGTCAGCTTTTTAGATATTGGTTACCCTGGGATCTTTGAATGAAAATCTGGAGCTTTTAGGAAAAATAATGAATGTTTGTTAAAGTTACTTGGTATTATTCTTAGAAATGATCAACGAATTCTCACATATATTAAAGTATTGAACTAGGAGACAAGAAACCAGATTTCTGTCTTAATCCCAGCACTAACTAGATGGATCATTTGCTTCCATTGGTCTCTGTTTTCTTTTATGTGATATTGAAGTTTGGAAGTGAGTCAGAATTAGAGATGAAAAAGAGAAAGAAATTGAGAGAAAGAGAAAGACATATAGAGAGAATACCACTGATTGTCAAAGTATTAGATAAACAATGTGTCTTAATGAAGACGTCTCCTGAATCAATGCCCTATTTATGTCTGGCCAAACAAGTCAAATAAACATGCTCTTCCAACATTTTTGTCCAGTAGATCAGTTTTTCATCCTCAATCAGGTTGACACCATCTTCAGAAATTGCTTGTAGTAGGCACTTTGCTTTCATTTGGCTACAGAAGGGTTTAAAGCAGTCCAACAAATGAACACACAAAGTGTCAAAATAATGTTGCAACAGAAGCACACACAAGTCAAGCAGCATCAGATGTGCTTGCAAAACCATGGCCTTAATTCACCCTGATGTGAGTGGGAGGCCTGGCTGAGCGGCGGCTCCGTGAGGAATTCTGACAACATGCCTTTGCATCCTATCCTACATGCTGCAGTTCCTAGGTGCATCTGAGTTAGTACCGAGGCAATCCTTCCCATTTCTGAAGCACTTGCTAATCATTAATGATTTAAGCCTTACAACATCCCTCCAAGGGAGGTCAGTAGCAAAACACCAGGAGCACAGATGAAGAAACAACAAGAGGAAGATGTTAAATGCTGTGGTAGGGATTGCAAACAGAAAAGGCAGTATTAAGGCAAGAGGCCGCTCGCTTCATATAGATATACCAAAGTGGGTAGGTGGTCAAAATGAGGTTACATCTATCCCCTCACCACCAATAAAGCTCGATTCCCCAGAAACTTCTTCCTGTCTCCACTTTTTTCTTGTCATCTCCTTCATCCTTTTAATGTCTGACATCACCTTTTCATGATGTTAATGTGATTTAGTCCTCGGCTATTTGCAATGCAATCAAATATCCTTGGCTGTCATCTAACACAAGTCAATAAAAAGACCCTCCTTATCTGAAGGAGGAAAAAAAACCAAAAAACAGAAACACATTAACTATTTCCTTAGCTTGTCCCCATCACATACAATGCTGTCCATTATTTTAAGGATTTCATATCTCCATTGATTTCCATTAATAGATTCCCTGAGACTCAAGTTCATACTACAAAAATGCTGCCTACTCTCCTCGGGGTTCCATCCCCATACCACACAGACCCCCGCACGACATAGACACTTTAAAACCGTAAATTAAGAGTCTCAGCTCTGGGACTTCCCTGGTGGTCCAGTGGTTAACATTTCACCTTCCAATGCAGGTAGTACAGGTTCAGTCCCTGGTTGGGAAGTTAAGATCCCATGTGCCTTGGACTCAGAAAACCAACACATAAAAACAAAAGTGATATTGTAACAAATTCAACAAGGATTTTAAAAATGGTTCACATCAAAAAAAAAAAAATCTCAGTTCTGATTTCTGGAGATAATTTGCCCAGCTATATCTGTGTAACTTATTTTGATCTGCATGAAAAATGTATTTTGAAAAGGCTGTATGTTCACCATTTTATAAATTACATGACATGCTTCTATTGATTTACATTATAACATAATTGATGTTGTACCTTTAAGGTTAGAGCCATATCAAACTGTCAATCACTCTTAAAGCCTTAATTTTAAGTTGATATGCTTTTTCTTCTTCCCTTTGCTCCCCACCTGGCTTAGGAAGTACCTACCAATCAATATCACAGAAGGCTGAAATACAGAGTTTTAGAGGTGGATGGTTTTGTATACTTAAGAAATGTTTTTGTAAAGTGAATAAGCCCTGAATTCATCTTCTAGATTTGTTGCCAACATTTTTCTTAATGGATATTGAAGCCATTATTAAACAGAAAGGTTTTTTGAAGATGCCTTTAGGGCAATACATTACCAATAGTGAAGCCTAGCTATATAAAACTCTCTGGAGATTTCTTATATTCTTTCTTTGGTTGCACCTAAGTACATTTTCTCATGAGGCAGTCTTGGACTCAGCAGAATTATATCATATTAAGGTAATTTACTACTAAGATACTACTATATTACATTGGTATAGATAATGGATTTTTTGAATTACTATTTAATATAGCACAAACTGGGCTTTCCTGGTGGCTCAGCTGGTAAAGAGTCTGCCTGTAATGCTGGAGGCCTGGGTTTGATCCCAGGCTTGGGAAAGGCTACCCACCCACTCCAGTATTCTGGCCTGAGGAATCCCATGGACTGTATAGCCCACGGAGTCACAAAGAGTCGGACACAACTGAGCGACTTTCACTTCACTTCACTTCATAGTATGATGTTGGTGCCTACATGAATAGAACTTTGCTTGAATATTAAGTAAGTAATTTTAAAAACTTAAAAGTTACCAAAGAGCAAATCATATAATCAAAATAAGACAAACAATTTGTTAAAACTTTTCTGACCATTTTATGCCCCAAAGAAAATCTAAAATCTAAATGGAAGTAGGGATGTTTTGCAGGAAGTACTTTGTGCTATTAGTGGAGTGGAGAGTCCTTTCTTGTACCATTGTAGAAGGAAAGAAGTGGTCTCTCCTCAAAAAAGTAAGTAATTAGACCTCTATATAAGGAACCTGATGCTGTCAATAACTCAAGAATTTGTATCATTCCAATGATACTAAAATAAGTTTGGTATGTTTCCTGAATGATACACCATGATTGTAACTTCATGAAAATAAATCTAAAAAAGTTACAGTTTGAAGAAAGTCCACGTGAACCAGAATAGAATAGCAAGCATGGAGGAAAAAAGTTTGTATGTGGAGAGTGATCAGTCAAACAGAATCTGTAGCTTTCATGCAGCACAGATTCAGGGAGAAAGTCACTGAATTGCAAGGGTATGAGAAGCCCAAGTCTAGAAAATTGTGTCTGTTGTGAGACAAGGATGAGTTTTGGTCTGGAGGAAAGCCCCGTGGGTCACTTGGTTCTGTTTCTATGATCTTGTGTTCACCAAGTAATCTTCTGTTGCTAATTCAGGGCTCTGAATCTGGGAAACTCAAGCAGAGTATGGTTGTAGACTCATCAAAATTCAATGTAGCAATGGGAGTCAAGTTTACCCAAAGGGGAGACAAAAAGAAAGGTTGACTAAGGGGAAAAAAGAAAAGCAGACCCTATATATATATCCTGGTTATTTTATCAAGACAATGGGAGCCAATGAGACCAGGCTAGCTTATTTTTCTGTGTAGTTACAAGAGTAGGAAATGTTGGTCAATAATCCATTCATCATTGCATTACTAATACTACACTATATTGAAAATTTTGGGGGGAGGTGCTGTGCTTAGTTGTTCAGTCATTTCTGACTCTTCACCAGGCTCCTGTGTCTATGAGATTCTCCAGGCAAGAATACTGGAGTGGGTTGCCATGCCCTCCTCCAGGGATCTTCCCAACCCAGGGATCAAACCCAGGTCTCCCACACTGCAGGTGGATTCTTTACCATCTGAACCATCAGGGAAACCCTGGTGAAGGGAGGGGTTGGAGGGAGGGAGTGTCGTTAAATCAGGCCAAATAATCACATGATATGTAGCTGCACTTTTACCATCAACATTGCCAGCAAAGCTACAATAAATAATCTTTAGATCAGGATTTAAATATTTTCAATTAATTTTTCTCTGTTCTATAAATCAAAACTAATTCAAATAGTATCCAATTATAATCATACTATTAGAAACTGACCTGGAAACATGAATTTCACTTGCTGAGGAACCATTACAACAAAACAGCTGTCTCTTGGACTACATAAATTCACCGATAAGCACAAGATAAGTTAGTAGAGAAACATTTTTCTGAGCCGTGCTCAGGATCCTCCATCATGCTGGGCTTCAAGTGCTGGAAACGACTTAGCAGCCAGCTCTTCCATCTGCCCTACAGTCGGCCAGCAGCCAGCATCCAGGATGAGCAACAGCCTCAGGGGCTCATGACTTACCAGCCAACAAGTAATATATTGTGCTGTTTGGTGCTTTGTTGATTGCTTTCTTAGAGTGAAAACTGCCAAAGCTGCAACCCACCTGCCAATACTTTAATCTCTGCCAAACTGCTTTAAAAACATAACCTGAATATCAGGATATATACAACCCAACACCTCACCTATGGTAGATGGAACTCCATTACCACTGGGTACTGAGTGACTCAATAACTGTAAAAGGTTTTCAAGGGTATCTGTACATACATATGCATACATATATATTCATACACATGCTGAGAATACCTCATTTGAGTTTCTAAAAAGAGAGAATATTCCTTACCACAATATCTTTCCTACTAATAACATTTGCTAGAGGCCAGCTATAATAGATTAAACAAGCTTATTTGAAGGAGCCAGCAAAGCCAGTGGTTGATATTAACAAGCTTCAGTGACTGCAAAGAGAAATAAATGTTCCAAATATACAGAATGTACCATTCCAAAGTGTATCATCTAAATAGTGAACATAGTGTTTATAAACTGAAAAATTAGAATCATTGCTTTAAAATGAACCATAATGCTTGTGTTTACCATCGGAGTTTGACAGAAACAGTGCGGGGAGACAGTGTGGGTGTGCTCTGTGACTCATTCGCACCCGAATCTCTGCGACCCTGTAGACTGCAGCGTACCAGGCTCCTCTGTCCATGGGACTCTCCAGGCAAGAAGACTGGAGTGGGTTGCCATGTCTTCCTTCAGGGGTTCTTCCCAATCCTGGATAGAACCCAGGTCTCATACATTGCAGGTGGCTTCTTTACCATCTGAGCCACCAGGAAGCCCCGGGGAGACAGCATAACTTGTATAATATATCATTTGGCACAGTAATTACGAACTGAAATTTTGGAAGCTGTCCCTCTGTGCTCATAATACAGACTCTATCACGTACTTTATAGAAACTTTTAGAAGCCTTTTAGACTTCAGACAAGTTAACTTAAACTCTCTGTGCCTCCAGTTTCCTTGCTTGCAAAATGGAGATGATAATGACATCTCATGGTGTTATTTTGAGAATTAAATGAAATAACAAAGTACCTAGCACCCATTAAGTCTTTGATAAGTCTTCTTGCTATTACCACCTTGAGCTTAGGTTGTGGGTTCTCTTAAGCTCCTCTAGCCTGATGGATAATCAGATCCAAAGAGAAAAAAAAAAAAAAAAACAAAAAACCAAAAAAACAAAAACTGGGTCTTTTGCAAAGGACTGTTGGTGAGTCAACCATGGCAGGCAGAGTGCTTTGAAGTGATGGCTTCAGATACAGAGGCAGCAGGAGACCTCAAAAGATTTGACTGGACCCTTTGGGAAAGAAACTCATTGGCATACAAAGGAAAAACATGCTTGAAAATCTGGATGAGAAACTTTGACTGAATAAACACAATTTAAGGTGTTTCTAAGCAATGTCTTATAAGTCATAAAGGGTAGAATCAAAACTATATTGCCATATGATGGCTTAACTGGGTTTTGTGTCTACATGTAGAGGAAAGAGAGGAGAGAGGCAGATAGGGAGAAATCAATGGTCCTGGGATGAATTTCTTAGCTAATCTGAGAGCAAGAGTGTTCTTAGTCTATTTTCTAAAGTACTTCAAAGCCACTGAAGGGTCTTCAATATTATTTACAGGCTTTAGTACCTCCTGAGTTCAACATTGAAAGAGATGGTTGAGGGGACACAATTTTGGGTCAAAAATGTTATGGATGTTTAAGAATAAGAAACAAGTGAAGAAACTAAATTAAAGACAAGGATGGAGGAAAACAGCTGTGTTCAAAGATAATTCTCCTACTCAAGGCAATAGCGCTGTATAATTCCTTAAGTTCTCTCAAAGTAGTTCAATAAATACTTTGATAAAAATAAAAATAAGCCCATATATATATATACACACACACACACACACACACACACACACAAACATACCACCACCACCACCACCACTGTATGTTGGGATGTTATCAGAGTCAAAAGATCTGTTGAAAATCAGCTTTTGAAAGGCAGTAGTGCTAAGGCTAAAAGGAAAATTTTAACATGCAAAAGTGAGAGGGACCAAGCTGGAAGAGAGTTGCCAGCCTGAAAGTTGATCCTTGCAGGGACTCAGAGCTGGGCAGATCCAACGAGAGTGCACACAGGTAAAGGTTTACTTTGAAAAAGTGTGACTATCAAAATGTTGCTGAATTCTTCCCAGGCTTTCTAAGAATAAAAATATATAAAAATACAGCAAGGGGATAGAAGACAGCTTAGAGGAAGCTCTGTTAAAAAAAAAAATCTGGGACTTTCCTAGTGGTTGAAAATCTGTGCTTCTACTGAAGGAAGCATGGGCTTGATCCCTGGTCAGAAAACACAGATGTCAGATGCTGTACTGTATGGGGATTAATAAAACAAAACTGTCCTGTGCCATATAAGGGTGACCCAGAAAGAGATGAGAGAGGAAGTCAGAAGATGGGTCAAAGAGATAACTTACAACCACCTAATCTGCAAGGAGATCAAACCAGTCCATCCTAAAGGAAATCAGTCCTGAATATTCATTGAAAGGACTGATGCTGAAGCTGAAACTCCAATACCCTGGCCACCTGATGCAAAGAACTGATTCCCTGGAAAAGACCTTGATGCTGCGAAAGACTGAAGGCAGGAGGAGAGGGGATGACAGAGGGTGAGATGGTTGGATGGCACCACCGACACAATGGACATGAGTTTGTGCAGCTCCAGGAGTTGGTGATGGACAGGGAAGCCTGGGTGTGCTGCAGTCCATGGGGTCTCAGAGAGATGGACACAACTGAGTGACTGAACTAAACTTAATCTTTGTGAAAAGCCTTAAAAAGGAAACATATTTACATCAAACAAAAGATATACTTCACCTCATTCATCAATTCTGGTTAAAAGCTATAGTTAGTCCTCGTGTATAATTTCCTCTTAGGTAAAACAAAACTGTCTTCTTAGTCTAAAATAGCCTTACTATCAGATTCTAATCAAACAGTGAATAAAAAAAAAACTTTTTTTGTTACTATGCTTAAGTCTTTCCTGATGGTAAAGAATCTGCCTGCAATGCAGGAGACCTGGTTTTGATCAGTGGGTTAGGAAGATCCCCTGGAGAAGGGAATGGCTACTCACTCCAGTATTCCTGCCTGGAGAATTCCATGGACAGAGGAGTCTGGCAGGCTACAGTCTATAGGGTCACAAGAGTCAGACATGACTGAGCAACCAACACTAACATTTACTATGCTCCATGCAGAGGCACTAGAATGGGTGGGGGAGGGCAGGGAGTTACAATAACATGGGAGGCAGGGGCCTAGGCCCTCAAACTGTAATCTAGGTATGGAGACAAGATGTAAACACTTAAATAAGCAAGGTCGCATTTAATTTTACAGAAAAAAGATGTTCAATTAGTGTTCAACGAGGGCAAGAAGAGAATTGGATCTTGGGTCTTTTTTGATCTGGATGTGTCTGAGAAGTTGTGAAGAAGAGGCCATTTTCAGCTGGGTCAGGGTGAGGGTGTGGTTCAGGCAAGTGGAGATACTCAAAAAAGGCATCCTACGTGATGGGAACACAGCAAAGACCTGGAGTCTGGAAAGTGCAAGGAAAGTTCTAGCAAATGCAGATAAACTAGTTGGGTAGGAAGAGTGTTAGGCAGAGGGAACCAATGTCCAAGACCTGATCTGTTCTACCCACAGTCTGTCCTGGCTTCACATTAACAAACATTTGTGCTGGTGACTGACTCATTTCAACCCCATGATTTTTTTTTTTTTTTAATGTTGCTTTTGCTACAGAAGGAACATTTGAGAGAAAGGAGCCCACTGACATTCTTTAAGAGAACTACGGTACAGAGCATCTGGGATTATCATGACAATAGCCAGATATTCCCTTCCAGTGACTTGTCTGGTGAGCAGTCTTTGTATTACCACTATCGTGTATCACATGCCTTAGTAGGGCCACAATTTTGGTATAGAGAGTTAAAAACACAGAACTCAAAACAACAAGGTGTGTCCCTTCCCTAAGGAGCAGGAATAGAAAGAAAAATCACACTAGCAGAATGGAAAGCCTACCAATAGCTTAACAATGGAAAGCCAATACTGCTTCTAGGAAGGAGGTATGACACTCCTGATATGTAACAGGTGATAAGAAAATGAACTTAGATTGCCCAAGAAAACCGTGTGTATAGAATGTTGCCCTTTGGGTTGAGAAATAGCAATAAGAGCCTTTGAAGAACGCAGTCTCTTTGTAGAGAGAAGAAGGAGCACAGCTACTCCTATTGAGTTGCTCAAAAAGTCCGTTGGGGTTTTCCAGTCACATCTATGGGAAAACAGAAACTAACTTTTCTGGTCAACTCGATACCTCGAAGCTCTGCAGATCCAGGGGCTTCACAGACTTCCTGAACAACATCTCAGTGGTCGGGGACTGGCTAGTCACTTCCCTGCCAGGGTCCAGCATTGTTTTCCAATCAGGGGTTGGACAAGAAGACCAGAATCCTCAGTCTTATACACAACAAACTAGCTCTGGGAACCAATCCAGTCCTGACTTTCATCACCATGATTGCGCTGGAGTCTGTGACCACAGAGGGCCTGCCCACCTTTAGAAATCTACAACACAGGTAGCCTTCTGTGGCTCTAGTCAGGAAAGGTGGGAGCTCTCAGAATGCAGCCTAGGACACACTGGAATCCACTGCTGCTCTGGATCCCTTGGTACAAGAAATAGTAAATTTCCTTACTGTTTCAGGCAGAATGTCCTCTTACCTGCAGTCAGAAGTTGAAAACGTTTCTAATCAGGATTTGGACACTGATAAAGAAAACTGGATTTGCTAAGATTTATTTATGAATTAATAAACTGAATGTTAAATACATTGCAATAATGTTTTATATATCAGTCAGTTCCATTCAGTCGCTCAGTCGTGTCCAACTCTTTGAGACCCCATGAACTGCAGCACGCCAGGCCTCCCTGTCCATCACCAACTCCCAGAGTCCACCCAAAGCCATGTCCATTGAGTCAGTGATGCCATCCAATCATCTTATCCTCTGTTGTTCCCTTCTCCTCCTTCCCTCAATCTTTCCCAGCATCAGAGTCTTTTCCAATGAGTCAGCTCTTCACATCAGGTGGCCACAGTATTGGAATTTCAGCTTCAACATCAGTCCTTCCAATGAACACCCAGGACTGATCTCCTTTAGGATGGACAGGTTGGATCTCCTTGCAGTCCAAGGGACTCTCAAGAGTCTTCTCCAACACCACAGTTCAAAAGAACCACAGTTCAATGACCACCCTAGATGGCATATTAAAAAGCAGAGACATTACTTTGCCAACAAAGGTCCATCTAGTCAAGGCTATGGTTTTTCCAGTGGTCAGGTATGGATGTGAGAGTTGGACTATAAACAAGGCTGAGGGCCAAAGAACTGATGCTTTTGAACTGTTTTATATATAATATAAGTAAGTATAGATATGTGTATATAAGGCTTTTCATGGCCCCCAGCTCCTCATAAGCCCTCAATGAATGTCAACTATCATCAGTTTTTAATAACTAACATTAGAATGGCACGTTAGCATTTAAAATAGCATTCACTTTCCCTCGGCTTGAACTCTTCATTACCCTTTGAAGAGGCACTATTATCCCAGTTGAAACATCAGTCTAAGTGAGAAAATTGATCCAAGAGAATGAATGACTTTCCTGAGTCAAAAGCTAATCAGAGATAGGGTCAGAACCATGTCTCTGGCTCCAAATATGTTGCTATTTCCGTTACCCCACATAACTTTTTTTATTATTTTACCATCATACAGAAGGAAGGTCAGAAATAAAAGTCTATTTTGGTGAGTCAAAATGGCCTCTTTCTTGGCCAGTGGAACTTTACAAGATGGAAGGGAAAAGAAAAAACAAGAACAGAGCTATTATAGAACTCTCCACTGGATATTCAATCAAAGGCAAAAGCAATCATGTATCCAAAATTGTACACATGTAAAACTAGTTGCTTTCTTTAAGAAGTTAGTTTTAAAATAAAATACCCACACACTAGGATGCAGGAAGTTGGGATTTAATGAGGAAACTGGGGACAGAGAACTAGTGTGCCTGTTTTGAGAAGACAGTGTCAGAGATTTGCACCTGAGAGAATGATCACTTAACTAAGAATCCACAACAGTTTAGTAGCCTTGGATTGTGAATGTCTTTTAACATTGCTCTAATTGGACCAGTATATTCTTATAAAACTGCCTTAATATGATCAATGTGGTCCAGTCTCAAAAAGCATGCTTTTAAAGCTAAGCAATGAACCCAGCAATCAAAATGTAATTTTTGAGATCACACTGAGTCTTTTTTTTTTCTTTCTGAATATCATAAAGAGAATATATTGCATTGAACAATAAAAACAAATGAATACTGATCACTGTTTCATGCCATTTATATAAATCCACTAAATGGATACTTATAATATCCCTTCAAATTTTTATTGCTGTTTTAGCTCCATTTTAAAGATAAGGAAACTGAGTCCTGGAGAAGTAGACTCCACCGACCTGAAATAAGTGGACCAATGATATGCATCTTATAAGCGGCAGAGCTGGGATTCAAACCTGGAGACAACCTCCGACTCGACAGTGTTTATCCCCAGCGATATGTGCAGTTCTCCTTCCAGCACTGATCTCCACACTCTGGGAAAATTCTTCTCATGGTTCTGATCTGGTATTTTCCTTCCTCTCCTGTCTGCATCATAGAAGTCTAAATTGACTAAAAGTTCAATCTGTCAAGGAAATGGCCAGCTTTGAAAGAGAAAGGAAGAGAAGGAAATGAGAGAAGAAGCCTGAAGGGGAAGCAGACAAGAGGCAAGGATTTTCAAACTGGAACTTTCATTAGAATCACCTGGAGGTTTTACTAAAACCAACTGCCAGGTTCCATCCACTGGGCTTTGTCATTTGTTTGAGACAGGGCCTGAACATTTTCCTTTCTAAGAAGTTCCAGACTGATGCTGGTCTCAGGACCATATTTTGGGAACTGTGGCTCTAGGTGAATAGCTTTTTATTCATACTTGAGAGAATAACCCAATTTTAAAGGTTCTTTCAATTATTCCAAAGTTACACCGTATTGTCCAAGCATACAGAGAATCTACTATCGGGCTTAACCAGGCACTGCTGATCCCAACCTAAGAGAAGTGAGACCCAGAGGAAGAATTCAAGCTTTCTCTCTTGGTTAGAGGCAGCCTTCTGAGTTCCCACTACCTCTTTGGAGGCCTGCCTCTTCCTGTTGATAACCTGTCCTCCCTTTAACTTCACAGACTAGTAACTTCATTTCTTCTGCAGGAAAAAGGCCATGGCCCTCACTTGCATCCCAAACAGACAAGGACACTCACTATATTACAGAGGTAATAGAGGAATGGCTCCTTTACACAAACCGACAGAAAAAAAAAATATATATATATATATATATCAAAACAACTGCAAGGAAGAATTGACAAGCTGACAGCAGAAGATCACAATAAATCATCATCATCGTCATCATCAGATATCCTCTCACAACGGGTATCAATGTAGGAATATGCCCTTTCTTGTAAAATACGAATACTCTATATTTGTATTAAGAATTCCACATTTAAACCTCATTTTCACCTAAATGAATTATAAATTAATCACATGAATTCCCAGCCCATATTTCATTTTTAATGTTTTGGCCTGTGCGGCCCAAATTCAAATCCTGGCTTTGTATCCTAGGACAGATTTTGTTTGCGCCGAGTCTTTAGAGCATAAAGTCTTTCTTCTGACAAAGTGCATGGAATTATACATCTAGAATAAATAGATGCTTTAGATTGATTAAGCTGAAGGAACACAAGCATTATTTTATTATGCGTACTTCCCTGATGATTTAAATGGATTTATTCAGCTATGTTAAATAATGCATTATTTCAGCAGCACATGCAATTTTGCCTATTTTGCATATGGAAGAAAAATTTAAATAATGTCTTTACCCAGACAAAAATGGGACTCCTGTGTCAACATCTTTGGAGAGAGCCAACTCAATCAGTTCAAACTTTTCCAATTTGCTGTGCAATCATAACCCATGTCTTTCGTTTTTAAACTCATCTTGATTGAGATTCTTGCTTTTACCTATTAAATATGACCTCAAGCTTTCTTCTGTTAAAAGGAAGTAAGATTCCTCTGGGAACTAAGGAGATCCCTGTTCAGGCCTAGAAACACTATTTGCTTTTTAATTACTAATGCTGGAATAACACAGTTATACAAATCACGTAGAGTTAGGAGCATAGGAAAATAATGACCATAGAAAAGTTAGGTGCGTGTCTGTGTGTATATATCTGCATACATACATCTATGCATGGATATATGTATTTGCAAGCTGATGCTCTCAGAAAGCTTGGAAACGAGTACTCACACAAGAAGTCCCTGAAAATGGCACAAGAGAAATTTTGAAAAAAGACCATCTTAGGAATAAGCTCCTAAATTCCATCTGATACTATTTAGAGCAATGAACCAAATGAGGTTTTACCTGGCTTAGAGCTTGTGTTTTGAAGACTTGAGCATGAATCATCTGAAGTTAAATTATTTTCTTTTACTTTTCTATAACGTCCTAAGACAAAATTCCCAAGGTATCTCTTTGAAATTAAATATTTCCTTTAAAATCATAAATTTTCACACAGATAATATTTTCTAGGAAAAAATTGATATACATTATAAATGCATGAGTACCATACTCTGATATATGAAAGAATCACATCAACTTTAATCAGCATGTGGTTCGTTAATAATTCAACCAAGTAGACTTAATCATAATAAAGCCTATCTTCATCAGATAACAGACATTTTAAAATTAAAGATAAAATCTACAATGCACAAATATTACTTTGTGTAAAAATAATTCTTTATATTACAAATCCATTTAATTTTTAACAAGTAGGTTTCATCTGTTATTCATAATTCTATAAAATAACTAAAATACGTTTGGAAAGTTGTGGGAGAGTCAAATCACTGTCTCAGACTTGTAAGCACATTTCCATGTGCAATTCAATTTGGTTTAGATATTTAAATATTAACCACCTTGCCTGAGTTTTCATATTAAGGAGACATCACAATTTTCTATTCCTATAAAGCATCAAAGCTGAAGTATTTTGCTCCTATTTTCAAAGAAAAGAAAAATGAAAGTAGTACATGTAGGGGCTCTTATGTAAGCCACAGGTAGGCGATAACCAGAGGC
Source organism: Ovis canadensis (assembly GCF_042477335.2). NCBI lineage: Eukaryota > Metazoa > Chordata > Mammalia > Artiodactyla > Bovidae > Ovis > Ovis canadensis. The sequence goes on along the minus strand of NC_091257.1, from coordinate 24,183,045 downwards.
AGAAGACACACAGGCCAATCTATGAAATTATTTCAGTGCAGGAGGTAGCTTGCTGAGAAGAGTAATTTCATCTTTTGGTTCTAAACTTGGGATGCCTCCTGAGCTTATAAAACCTGATGGTTCAACAATATCCCAGAGGAAGATTTAACAGCTCCATTTGAATTTTATCACTTTGGTCCACTAGTCAGAAGTGTGAAGGAAGTCTTCCAATCCACCCTAGAATACAGTCACTCTCCACATCTGCGTGTTTTGCATCTGTGGATACTGAGGGCTGATAGTACTCAGTACCCCAGACCATTTTATCAAAGGAACTTGAGCATCCACAAATGTTAGTATCTCTGAGGGTCCTGGAACTGTTGTCCTGAGGATACCAAAGGAAAACTGGGTTGACTTCCCTATTCCTATGAAGGTGGCAGGTTCCTGAGTTAGCACACCTTGTCGCCATTTTGTTTTTCTTGCTGTTATCATGGAATATCAACTTGGACTTACTAGATATACAATTTGAAATATAAAATCATCCTACATTTTTCATCTCCATAAAAATACGCTGGTTATCGTCTGCTGTGCAGCCCTCCACATCCTCAACCACTAATCTATGACCAGAACACACTTCTCTCAGGGAAGAGGTTGAAGCTCTTCTGCATTTTCCATCGGTTCCCATGGAAAAGCTATTTGCAACCAAAGCCGCCCTCTGAGCCAAGACTGTAACAAACCCAGACACTTCTGAGAATCTGACATAGAACAACGCTTGTCAAGATTAAGTGGAGCTAAGAATCACTTGGCAATCTTGTTAAAACACGGATTTCTGGGAGTGGAGTCCAAGAGGTTACATCTCTAACAAGCTTCTGGGCTCACTCTGCAAACCACTGACAAGGGGTCTAGATTTCATACAAACGGAAAAATGCAGTTCTCAGGCACCTGTGAGTTCACTGAAAGATTTTGCTTTGAATGATATACTCATTTCCATGATAATGTTTTCAAATGATATGAGTCTTTCTTTCAGGCTGAACTACTTAGGAAAGTATATCCTACCCAACCCCAGATAAGGGGCACAGAGGGGCAGATAGAGAGACCCAGACTTCAAATAACATACTTGTCAAAAGAAGGCAGAAATCAGAGAAGGCAATGGCAATCCCACTCCAGTACTCTGCCTGGAAAATCCCATGGACTGAGGAGCCTGGTAGGCTGCAGTCCACGGGGTCGCTAGGAGTCAGACATGACTAAGTGACTTCACTTTCACTTTTCACTTTCAGTGCAAACTATCTCCACCCTCCACAACCCCATGCAGGCCCTGAACTTGGCCATGACATCATAGGGACCTTCTCTAAATTTTTTCATTGATGGTACCGTCTAGAAAGAACATTATAAAATAATTTTGGGGGTGGGGTGTAGAGGTAGGGTAAATATTAAAAAAAAAAGCATGCAAAGTATTTTACATAATCACACAGATTCCATTAATATCTGTTGTATTCCCTTCCAGAGTTTTTCTATATTTTTGAATCTTACTTTTATTTGCATTACTTCTTAAGAATTTTCCTATAATTAAAATGGCTTTCAATGGTGAACAATACTTTATCTTACACATGTCATAGTATTTTAAACAGTTTTTTTAATTGATATACATGAATATTGAGATTTTTTCTGATCTATCACTATTATGCTTTATATTATATGTGCATATATATATATATATACACACACACAATACGTATACACACATGTACAAATATATCCATATATCCACAATTTTGGTACATATCTTTGGACATATTTTTTCCCTGCATTTTGACTAATTTCCTTTAAGCAAATTTCTAGAAGTATAATGATTATGTCAGAAATATTACACACACACACACACACACAAATTAAAACTGTGCCATAACATGGATCCCAAGAATTCCATTGGAGACAATGTGGATGTCAATGTAAGGTTGACCAGGCAGACAGCCAGCATGGGATCCCAGGTACAGCCATGAGACACAGCCCATCCCTGTCTGGGTTCTGATTTTACCACCAGGTCAAGCTTGTTTGCTCTGATTTATACATCTCTGGGGATGATTCTAGGTCCTGGGCCTAAATAGGAATTCCAGAACAACTGCAATGCTGCCCCTCCACCCTAATTCAAGAGAACACCACAGACAATGGCAGCTGTGTTCCCAACTGACCTGAGCATCCCCTTTACATTCTTTCATCTCCTCTCCAGGAGATGACTGTGTCCCATCCTCTGCCACCTGGATCATTGCAAGAACCCCAATCACCCCCTTCTGCTCTTTCTGCCTATTCTCAATCAACTGCCAGGAGGATCCTTTTCAACACATAAATCAGAGTGTTTATCTCCTCTGTTCAAAATCCTGACATTGCTTTGTTTCATTCAGAGTTAAAGTCAAGGTCACTGCATGACCCTACAGGATCAGATCCTGGGTGACCCCCTGGGACCTCATCCCCTATTCTCTCTCTCTGGCTCACTGCCTCCAGCCACACCGGCTTCCTGCTCTAGCTCACACAGTTTTGTAGTTACTGTTCCTACTTCCTGAAATCCTCTCCTCCATGGTATCTACTTAGCCAATTACCTCACTTCTCTCTAGAATTTATCTAAATATTCCCTTCTTTAAGAAGACTGTTCTAACCACCTACTGAATTCTGTAAAGTCACCACCTGACCCTGCACCTTATCCCCAACCATTTGGCACTTCTGATCCTTCTTACCTTCACTTTTAAAAATATATATTGTAATTATCATCTTATTGTAATTATCATCTTAATAAACTATGTGATTTAGTTATTTATTATGGTTACTATTTATTGTCTGTAAATTCCACAAGGGCAGTGATAACTTTGTTAACTTTGATATGTCTCAAGTGCCAAGAAAAGTCCCTGACACATAGTACACATGTAATATATATATATATATATATATATATATATATATATTTTAAAGAACATTAGCCTGTCCTAAAATAAGAGGAAGTGCTAGGCAAAAGCAGAATCTAATCTTCTGCCATATTACAGTCACATTTTGGTGGTGTTGTCACATTATTTGGAAGATTCACTGTTGAATCGGTTAACCTCACCCAAAAGTGTGCATGGGTCTCTGGGGGCCTTCTGGGCTCAATTCTCTGGCTGCCTGTGCCTGTTTCTGCACATGTGTGGTCTTGCGGATTGGGTCAGAGATGAAAGAAGTTCTTCCTCATCAAGATACAGTCTTCCCCTGCTTGTCTTCTTAAAGCCCTATTCTTGTCCTACCCCAGGATGACTGGAAGGTTAGGTCCTTATCGTTGTTCAGTTGGGAAGTTGTACCCAACCATTTGTGACCCCATGGTCTACAGCACACCAGGCTCCCCTGTCCTTCACCACCTCCAGAGTCTGCTCATCTTCATGTCCATAGAGTTGGTGATGCCATCCAACCATCTCATCCTCCATCACCTCCTTCTCCTCCTGCCCTCAATCTTTCCCAGTATCAGGGTCTTTTCCAATGAGTTAGCTCTTTGCATCAGGTGGCCAAGGTGGAGCTTCAGCTTCAGCATCAGTCCTTCCAATGAATATTCAAGGTTGATTTTCTCTAGGACTGACTGGTTTGGTCTCCTTGCTTTCCAAGGGAACTCTCAAAAGTTTTCTCCAGAACCACAGTATGAAAGCATCAATTCTTCAGCACTCAGCCTTCTTTATGGTCAAACACAAAACCATTGCTTTGACTATATGGACTTATGTCAGCAAAGTGATGACTCTGGGTTCTAGAATCCAGTAATTTTCTTTCAAGAGAGATAAGTGAAACATCACAGGATCTCATATTATTCACTTTTAGAAATAGGTACAGGGAATGCATGTTTAAGAATGTATGGAGAGGGAAAGAAAAAGGAAAGTGCAATAATAGGATAAGAAATTTAAAATAATACAAAGTAAAATCGTGTGAAATAGATGAAATGTACTCTGTATCAGTTTACCCAATAAGGTAAAAAAACAAGCTAAAATATATCCATTAATATCTGGAGCTGTCTACAGTGCTGCAATATTTAGACTTATTAAAAATGTCCAATTTTAAAGGAAATAATATTATTGTACAAGACTAGCAAAGATAAATGTTGTTATCAAGATAAGTATCTATGAAGAAATTTCCAAAGTGACCAAACTTTTAACAGTGTTTTTTTTTTCAAAACAACTTTCCATTTTGCTCTGAAAACGAATCTAAATGTATTTTCAGCTTTTCTAAAAAATATGAAAAATGGTCCTGGTGGCTTACCTTATTCATCACTTTTACAATTAAGGAAAGATAGTTTCTTCCTCTTTCATATTTGTTCTCTAGAGGCAGATATAAGGAAGCCGATATGAAGCAGCAAATCACAGTTTGGACCTGAATGTGATGGATATGAAAACATCACAGGGTACATCAAGAACCTAAACACAATTACTAAGGAGGAAATTGGGGGATATTAACTCCCTGAGAAAGAAGTGTACTAAAATCTAAGTCATTAAGCAGCTCTTGTATGATTGGAACAAACCCTAAGACCATCTCCCAAAACATCCAAGACTTGGGGAAGGCCACCATATGTCACTCTAATAGAACCCCTGTTCCCTTGTTGCCTGTGTGAGCTCTGATTAATGAAGGACATGCTATGAATGATACCAGTGATTACACTACATAAGTTAGGACTCAGACAGGCCATGGCTTGATTAGATTCTGGAACAAACAACTCCTCTCTCCTGGGGCACGTCTGTCCACAGCACGGCAATCATCTGTTAAATACTGGCATATTTTACCAGGGAGGTTACCAAGGACTAGGGTAGAATTTAACACCTGCTTTCCCAGAGCTGCCTCAATATCTATCCCCCATTACCACAAATAAAAATGAGAATGAAGCATAAATGAGAAGGCAAATTTTTTTAAAAACAGAACAATTTAATAAGATGGAGAGATCTAAATGGGTCAACCATGGACAAACAAACACATATTTCTAGCTATAGCTATAACAAGATTTTGCAATTTTCACTTTGTAAATATTCTTTACTGAGTACCTGTTGTCTTATACCTCAGAGGTCAGTGACTTTGGCCAAATGTTTAGATTTGCAAGATATAAATATAGAAGTTTGGCAAAAGAAGAAGGGCATACATTTCTTTGCCAACAAGAGCTACTGACAACAAGGATCAACAGGATGAATGACCTTATGTTATCCTAATCTCATAACTTTTGACTTCTATTGTCAGGTTGTTAGGATACACTTATTTTCCATCAACTACTACCACAGAAGAGCCAATATTTTTATCAACAAGTCCAAGGGACTAACAATCTGCCTGTGGAAGAAAGTGTAATGATTAGCTTTTTACATATGGGCAGAAATAATTAGTTAAGGACAGCTTTCAAACTTTCAAAGAATATACAAATGGCCAACAGTCACATGAAAATGTCATCGACATTATTGATCATCAGGAAATTGTAACTCAAAACAAAACAACATGAGATCTCATGTCACATCTGTTAGGATGTATATTATAAAAAAAGAACAAGAAATAACAAATGCAGGCACGGAGGTGAAGTAAAGAGAACCCTTGTATATTGTCAGTGAGAAGGTTAAAAGGAGTGTAGATGCACCTGGAGGGCATCATGTTAAGTGAAATAAGCCAAAGAGCAGCACTGCATAGTATCACTCATATGTGAGATCTAATGTTCTAAAAAGGTCACTAGGATGGTGATTGCTAGGGGTGTGATGGTTAGGCAAATGAGGACAGGTTGGTAAAAGGGTACAAATTTTCAGTTACAAGATGAGTATGTTCTTAGAATCTAACTTGCAATAGCATGATCTTAACTGATAATATAGCTGTATTATGTAACTGAAATTTGCTAGGAGAAAACTGTTCTCATAAAAAAAAAGTAAATATATGAGTTGATGGTTGTAACTAATTTAATTAGGGGCATCCTTTCACAGTGAATATATATATCAAATCATCATACTGTACATTTTAAATAAATTATAACTTTATTTGTCAACTATACCTCAATAAAGCTGAGAAAAATGAATAAAAACAATGGAGTAACTCTTTCCTAAAGCTTATTCCTTGTATAGATTTTATTTCAGATCACATTGAGCATAAGCATAAGGAACACAGAAAGTGTTCTAAAATCCTCCTTAAGTAGCTTTTATAATAAAGGCAAAGGGATGAACTGGAAATAGCATAGAACTCAGATGTACAAGACCTATTTTGCAATCTTACCTCTATCAGTTCAGCTGTAGCCTGGGGTGAGGTTAAAGGAAGGAGTATGATGTGACTCAAAATTGGGGATACAATCCAGGGATGCCTACAATGGTTCAGGTGAGAAACTACTGTCATAAACGCATCTATTGGAGAGGAAGGGACAGACGCTAAAAATATATAGAAAGTAGAATCAACAAGATTTATGGAATCAATTAGATGGAAGGCAGAATGATGGAGGGCAGTGGGAAAAGAAAGGCTAAGGGTGATGACTCAGAGGTTTATGGCTTGGGCCAGAGGCTGAATGGTGGCATCATCTACCAAGATAAGAAATATCTGCAAAGGAACAGCAATTGGTGGAGGCAAAATGAGTTCAGTTTTAGACTCAAAGAATTGTGAGCACTAATGGATTTTTGTAATATAATTTTAAAAATACATAAAAATATAAAATTTTCAGGGAAAAAAAAAGTCTGAAAGTTCTGACCATTTCAAAACAGATAGATAAAGTAAATTACATGAATTTTTACTATGTTTCTATAACATTGTGTGGAAAAACTTGAACAAACTTTTTGGTAAACCCAATAAAATTGCCTGAAGAACTATGGGTGGAGTTTCATAACATTAAACAGTAGGTGACAATCAAAATCATCCCAAGAAAAAGAAATGAAAAAAGGCAAAATGTTTGTCCCAGGAGGCCTTACAAAGGCTGAGAAAAGAGAAGCAAAAGGCAAAGGAGAAAAGGAGTGATATATTCATCTGAATACAGAGTTCCAAAGAATAGCAAGGAGAGATAAGAAAGCCTTCCTAAGTGATCAATGCAAAGAAGTTCAGGAAAACAATAGAATGAGAAAGACTAGAGACCTCTTCAAGGAAATCAGAGATACCAAGCGAACATTTCATGCAAAGACGGGATAATAAAGGACAGAAATGGTATGGACCAAACAGAAGCAGATGATGTGGCAAGAATACACTGAAAAACAAGATAAAAAGATCTTAATGACCCAGAAAACTATGATGCTGTGATCACTCACCTAGAGCCAGATATACTGGGGTGTGAATTCAAGTGGGCCTTAGGAAGCATCACGAACAACAAAGCTAGTGGAGGTGATGGAATTCCAGCTGAGCTATTTCAAATCCTGAAAGATGAAGCTGTGAAAGTGCGGTAGTCAATATGCCAGCAAATTTGGAAAACTCAGCAGTGGCCACAACTGGAAAAGGTAAGTTTTCATTCCAACCCCAAAGAAAGTCAATGCCAAAAAATGTTAAAACTATAGCACAAGGCACTAGTCTCCCACGCTAGCAAAGTAATGCTCAAAATTCTCCAAGCCAGGCTTCAACAGTTGATCAACTGAGACCTTCCAGATATTAAAGCTGGATTTTGAAAAGGCAGGGGAATCATAGATCAAATTGCCAACATCCGTCGGATGATCAAAAAAGCAAGAGAATTCCAGAATGTCTACATATGATTCATCACTGAAGCCTTTGACTGTGTGGATCACAACAAACTGTGGAAAATTCTTAAAGAGATGGGAATACCAGACACTTGACCTGCCTCCTGAGAAATCTTATACAGGGAAAGAAGCAACAGTTAGAACTGGACATGGAACAACAGACTGGTTCCAAATTGAGAAAGAAATACATCAAGACTGTATATTACCACCCTGCTTATTTAACTTATATGCAGAGTTTATCATGTTAAATGCTGGGCTGGATGAAGGACAAGCTGAAATTAAGATGGCCGGGAGAAATATCAATAACCTCAGATATACCGATGACTCCACCCTTATGGCAGAAAGTGAAGAGGAACTAAAGAGCCTCTTGATGAAAGTAAAAAAAGGAGATTTAAAAAATGGTTTAAAACTCACCATTCAATAAACTAAGATCATGTAATCTGGTCCCATCACTTCATGGCAAAAAGATGGAGAAACAATGGAAACACTGACAGACTTTATTTTCTTGGGCTCCAAAATCACTACAGATGGTGACTGCAGTCATGAAATTAAAAGACACTTGCTCCTTGGAAGAAAAGGTATGATCAACCTAGACAGCATATTAAAAAGCAGAGATATTACTTTGCTGACAAAACTCCAGAAAGCTATGGTTTTTCCAGTTCAGTTCAGTTCAGTCGCTCAGTAGTGTCTGACTCTTTGCGACCCCATGAATCGCAGCACATCAGGCCTCCCTATCCATCACCAACTCCCGAAGTTCACTCAGACTCACGTCCATCGAGTCAGTGATGCCATCCAGCCATCTCATCCTCTGTCGTCCCCTTCTCCTCCTGCCCCCAACTGGTCTTTGCCAATGAGTCAACTCTTCGCATCAGGTGGCCAAAGTACTGGAGTTTCAGCTTTAGCATCATTCCTTCCAAAGAAATCCCAGGGCTGATCTCCAGAATGGACTGGTTGGATCTCCTTGCAGTCCAAGGGACTCTCAAGAGTCTTCTCCAACACCACAGTTCAAACGCATCAATTCTTCAGCACTCAGCTTTCTTCACAGTCCAATCCTCACATCCATACATGACCACTGGAAAAACCATAGCCTTGACTAGATGGACATGTATGAATGTGAGACTTGGACCATAAAGAAAGCTGAGCGCCGAAGAATTGATGCTTTTGAACTGTGGTGTTGGAGAAGACTCTTGAGAGTCCCTTGGACTGCAAGGAGATCCAACCAGTCCATCCTAAAGGAAATCAGTCCTGAATATTCGTTGGAAGGACTGATGCTGATGCTGAAGCTCCAGTACTTTGGCTTTCTCATGTGAAGATCTGACTCACTGGAAAAGACCCTGATGCTGGGAAAGACTGAACGCAGGAGGAGAAGGGGGTGACAGAGGATGGGATAGTTGGATGGCATCACCAACTCTATGGACATGAGTTTGAGGAAGCTCTGGGTGTAGGTGAAGGACAAGGAAACCTTGTGTGATGCAGTCCATAGGTTTGCAAAGAGTCGGCCACGACAAAGTGACTGAACTGATAGGTTTGTGCCTGTAATGCTCATTCAGTTCTGTTTCTCTGCAACACCATAGACTGTAGCCTGCCAGGCTCCTCTGTCCATGGAATTTTCTAGGCAAGAACACTGGAGTGGTTTGCCATTCCCTATTTCAGGGGATCTTCCTAACCCAGGGATTGAACTTGTGTGTCTTGTGTCTCCTCCATTGGCAGGCAGGTTCTTTACCAGCTGAGCTACCTGTTTCATATATATATATACACACACACACACATACTATATAGTTTACTTTTAAGGTAGAATGTTACATACTATTACAGTACAATGGTCCTGTCACATCCATCTGTTAACAATGGCAGGAAAGTAAAGAGTAAAGGTTCCGAGTTGACAGAAAATTTGACCGTGAAGAGGAAATAGTGTAAGGGGAGCAATCTTCCATTACTGCTCCCTTGTGCTCAATGAGAAACAAAGGTGAATTACGCAATTTACCCACACAGAATGGTGAAATGTCAGTGTCAATATGCAGCATTATTCTAGCTGAAACATGAGCCCTAAACTCTTATTTGATGGTTGAGGATATTGGTTACCACAGAACGACAACCATAGGGTTCATTGACAGAGCTGCAGGACTAGAATATACATATACAACTCCTCAGGAAAAAAAAATGCCTTTTAATACCAAATTCCATTTCTTATAAATATATTTTATGGATTCACGGTCATACTTCTAGCACAGACAGCTTATTAAAGCTACAGTTATTAAAGGAAAGCACAAAACACAAAAGGAAGATCTCTATGGTTTTATACAATTGTAAATAATCCACCACTAAAGAAAAGATTAGAGAATTGGGTAGCCATTGCTTTCAAAAAGGTCATTCAGATTCCATGCAAATCTATAACTAAAGAACACAGGAAAAAGTAATTCCTTAAACCTAAATTCTGTTCAGTTCAGTTCAGTGGCTCAGTCATGTTCAGCTCTTTGCAAACCCCATGGACTGCAGCATGCCAGGATTCCCTGTCCATCATCAACTCCAGGGACTTGCCCAAACTCATGTCCATACAGTCGGTGAGGCCATCCAACCATCTCATTCTCTGTATTCCCCTTCTCCTCCCACTTTCAATCTTTCCAGCATCAGGGTCTTTTCTAATGAGTCAGTTCTTAACACCAGGTGGCCAAAATATTGAAATTTCAACTACAGCATCAGTCCTTCCGATGAATATTCAGGACTGATTTCCTTTAGGATTGAATGTTTGGATCTCCTTGTAGTCCAAGGGACTCTCAAGAGTAGTCTCCAACACTGGAGTTCAAAAGCATCAATTCTTCGGTGCTCAGCTTTCTTTATGGTCGAACTCTCACATCCATACATGACTACTGGAAAAAACCATAGCTTTGACTAGGTGGAGCTTTGTCAGCAAAGTAATGCCTCTGCTTTTTAATATGCTGTCTAGGTTTTTTCATAGTTTTTCTTCCGAGGAGCAAGTGTCTTTTAATTTCATGACTGAAGTCACCATCTGCATTTTGGAGCCCAAGAAAATAAAGTCTGTCACTATTTCCATTGTTTCTCCATCTATTTGCCACAAAGTAATGGGACTGGATGCCATGATCTTCGTTTTCTGAATGGTGAGCTTTAAGCTAGTTGTTGTTTTTTTTTTTTTTCCCACTTTCCTCTTTCACTTTCATCAAGAAGTTCTTTAGTTCCTCTTCACTTTCTGCCATAAGGGTGGTGTCATCTACATATCTGAGGGTATTGATATTTCACCTGGAAACCTTGATTCCAGCTTGTGCTTCATCCACCCTGGCATTTCATATCATGTACTCTACATATAAGGCAAATAAGCAGGGTGACAATATACAGGCTTGGCTTACTCCTTTCTCAACTTGGAACCAGTCTGTTGTTCCATGCCCAGTTTGAACTGTTGCTTCCTGACCTGCATACAGACTTCTCATGAGGCTGGTAAGGTGGTCTGGTATTTCCATTTCCTGAAGAATTTTCCACAGTTTGTTGTGATTTACACAGCCAAAGGCTGTGGCATAGTCAATAAAGCAGAAGTAGATGTTTTTCTGGAACTCTCCTGCTTTTTCTATGATCCAGCAGATGATGGCAATTTGATCTCTGATTCCTCTGCCTTTTATAAATCCAGCTTGGACATCTGGAAGTTCACTTCTTTTGAAGCCTGGCTTGGAGTATTTTGAGCATTACTTTGCTAATGTTTGAGATAAGTGCAACTGTGCAGTAGTTTGAAAATTATTTGGCATTGCCTTTCTCTCAGACTGGAATGAAAACTGACCTTTTCCATTCTTGTGGCCACTGCTATGTCTTCCAAACTTGCTGGTATATTGAGTTCAGCACTTTCACAGCATCATCTTTGAGGAACTGAAATAGCTCAACTGGAATTCCATCACCTCCACTAGTTTTGGTTTTAGTGATTCTTCCCTAGTCCCACTTGATTTCACATTCGAGGATGTCTAACTCTAAGTGAGTGATCATAGTATCGTGGTTATCTGGGTCATGAAGATCTTTTTTGTATATTCTTCTGTGCATTTTGTCACCTCTTCTTACTATCTCCTGCTTCTGTTAGGTCCATGCCATTTCTGTCCTTTATTGGGCCCATCTTTTCATGAAATATTCCCTTGGTATCTCTAATTTTCTTGAAGAGATCTCTACTTTTTCCCATTCTCTTGTTTTCCTCTATTTCTTTGCATTGATCACTTAGGAAGAATTTCTTATCTCTCTGTGCTATTCTTTGGAACTTTGCATTCAAATGGGTATATCTTTCTTTTTCTCCTTTGCCTTTAGCTTCTCTTCTTTTCTCAGCTCTTTGCAAGGCCTCCTCAGACAATCATTTTGCCTTTTCGCATTTCTTTTTCTTGGGGATGGTTTTGATCACTGTCTTCTCTACAATGTCACTAACCTCCATCCATAGTTCTTCAGGCACTGTATCATATATAATCCCTTGAATCTCTTTGTAACTTCCACTGTATAGTTTTAAGGGATTTGATTTAGGTCATACCTAAATGGTCTAGCGGTTTTCCCTACTTTCTTCAATTTAAATCTGATCTGCCAATAAGGAGTTCATGATCTGAGCCACAGTCAGCTCCCAGTTTTGTTTTTGCTGACTGTATAGAGCGTCTCCATTTTTGGCTGCAAAAAATATTATAAATCTGATTTCGGTATTGACCATCTGGTGATGTTCGTGTGTAGAGTCTTCTCTTGTGTTCTTGGAAGAGGGCGTTTGCTATGACCAGTGCGTTCTCTTGGAAAAACTCTATTAGCCTTTGCCCTGCTTCATTCTGTACTCCAACGCCAAATTTACCTGTTACTCCAGGTGTTTCTTGACTTCCTACTTTTGCATTGCAGTCCCCTATAATGAAAAGGACATCTTTTTGGGGTGTTAGTTCTAGAAGGTCTTGTAGGTCTTCATAGAACCATTCAACTTCAGCTTCTTCAGCATTATTTGTTGGGCCATAGACTTGAATTACTGTGATATTGAATGGTTTGCCTTGGAAACGAATGGAGATCATTCTATCATTTTTGAGACGGCAGCCAAGTACTGTATTTTGGACCCTTTTGTTGTCTTTGAGGCCTACTCCATTTCTTCTAAGGGATTCTTGCCCGCAGTAGTAGATATAGTGATCATCTGAACTAAATCTGTCCATTCCAGTCCACTTTAGTTCACTGATTCCTAAAATGTCAGTGTTCACTCTTGCCATCTCCTGCTTGACCGCATCTAATTTACCTTAATTCATGGACTTAATATTCCAGGTTCCTATGCAATATGTTCTTTACAGCATTGGACTTTATTTCCATCACCAGTCACATCCATAACTGGGTGTTGTTTTTGCTTTGGCTCCATCTCTTCATTCTTTCTAGAGTTATTTCTCCCCTCTTCTCCAGGAGCATATTGGACACCTACTGACCCAGGTGGTTCATGTTTCATTGTAATATCTTTTTTGCCTTTTTGTGCTTTCCATGGGGTTCTCAAAGCAAGAATACTGAAGTCATTTGCCATTCCCTTCTCCGGTGGACCACGTTTTGTCAGAACTCTCCACCATGACCCATGCGTATTGGTGGTTCTACATGGCATGGCTCACAGTTTCATTGAGTTAGACAACACTGTGGTCCACGTGATCAGTTTGATCAGTTTTCTGTGATTGTGGTATTCATTCTGTTTTCCCTCTGATGGATAAGGATAAGACATTTATGGAAGCTTCCTGATGGGACAGACTGACAGTGGGGGAACTGCGTCTTGTTCTGATATGTGGGGCCATGCTCGTTAAATCTTTAGTACAATTTTCTATTGATTGTTGATGAACAACCATCAACAGGAGAATGTTGGATCCCACCAAAAAAAGATACTCCATGTCCAAGGGCAAAGGAGAAGCCCCAGTAAGATGGTAGGAGGGGTGAAATGGCATTTAGAATCTAACTCCATACCCACCAGAGATGCACAAATAAAACTTTGTGTGCACCAGGACCTAGAGACCCCACAGAGACTGAGCTGGACATGTGTTTGACTCTCCTGCAGAGGTGTGAGTCAGCAGTGGCCTGCCACCTGGGCTCTGGGTGCAGGTACCTGGTCACGCAGCCTGTGGCATAAGCCCTCTTGGAGGAGGTCACCATTAACCCCACCAAAGAGCCACAGAGCAGACGACCCATAAACTGCAGAACAATTATACCAAATAAATCCTCACACTGTTAAGAAAGTTCTAGGATCCACAACAGATTTTCCAACCTGGGGATCTGGCAAACAGACTGAGTACTCCTGGATAATTTGACTTTGGAAGCCAGTGGGATTTGATTACAGAGCTTACACAGAACTGGGGAAACAGACTCTTGGAGGGCACAAACAAAACCTTGTACACACCAGGACCCAGGAGAAAGGAGTAGCGACCCTACAAGAGGTTGACCCAGACTTGCCTGTGCATGTCCAGGAGTCTCCGGAAGAGGCATGGGTCAGCAGTGACCAGCTGTAGAGTCGGGGGCAGCTGTGCATGCATGGGACCTTTAGAAGGAGGTTGCCATTATCTTCTTTACCTCTGCCATAATTTGGTCTCAGTTCAAACAACAGGGAAGGAACAGAGTGCCACCCATTAACAGAAAATTGGATTAAACCTAAATTACTGTAACTAAAACAAATGCACTGGTCATAGCAAACACCCTCTTCCAACAACACAAGAGAAGACTTTACACATGGACATCACCAGATGGTCAACACTGAAATCAGATTGATTCTATTCTTTGCAGCCAAAGATGGAGAAGCTCTCTACAGTCAACAAAAACAAGACCGGGAGCTGACTGTGGCTCAGATCAAAAACTCCTTATTGCCAAATTCAGACTTAAATTGAAGAAAGTAGGGAAAAGCGCTAGACCATTCAGGTATGACCTAAATCAAATCCCTTATGATTATACAGTGGAAGTGAGAAATAGATTTAAGGGTCTAGATATGATAGATAGAGTGCCTGATGAAGTATGGAATGAGGTTCGTGACACTGTACAGGAGACAGGGATCAAGACCATCCCCATGGAAAAGAAATGCAAAAAAGCAAAATGGCTGTCTGGGGAGGCCTTAGAAATAGCTGTGAAAAGAAGAGAGGTGAAAAGCAAAGGAGAAAAGCAAAGATATAAGCATCTGAATGCAGAGTTCCAAAGAATAGCAAGAAGAGATAAGAAAGCCTTCTTCAGTGATCAATGCAAAGAAATAGAGGAAAAGAACAGAATGGGAAAGACTAGAGATCTCTTCAAGAAAATTAGAGATACCAAGGGATCATTTCATGCAAAGATGAGCTCGATAAAGGGCAGAAATGGTATGGACCTAAGAGAAGCAGAAGATATTAAGAAGAGGGGGCAAGAATACACGGAAGAACAGCACAAAAAAGACCTTCACGACCCAGATAATCATGATGATGTCATCATTCATCTAGAGCCAGACATCTTGGAATGTGAAGACAAGTGGGCCTTAGAAAGCATCACTATGAACAAAGCTAGTGGAGGTGATGGAATTCCAGTTGAGCTGTTTCAAATCCTGGAAGATGATGCTGTGAAAGTGCTTCACTCAATATGCAAGCAAGTTTGGAAAACTCAGCAGTGGCCACAGGACTGGAAAAGGTCAGTTTTCATTTCAATTCCAAAGAAAGGCAATGCCAAAGAATGCTCAAACTACCACACAATTGGACTCATCTCACATGCTAGTAAAGTAATGCCCAAAATTCTCCAAGCCAGGCTTCAGCAATACGTGAACTGTGAACTCCCTGATTGTCAAGCTTGTTTTAGAAAAGGCAGAGGAACCAGAGATCAAATTGCCAACATCCTCTGGATCATGGAAAAAGCAAGAGAGTTCCAGAAAAACATCTGTTTCTGATTTATTGACTATGCCAAAGCCTTTGACTGTGTGGATCACAATCAACTGTTGAAAATTCTGAAAGAGATGGGAATACCAGACCACCTAACCTGCCTCTTGAGAAATCTGTATGCAGGTCAGGAAGCAACAGTTAGAACTGGACATGGAACAACAGACTGGTTCCAAATAGGAAAAGGAGTACGTCAAGGCTGTATATTGTCACCCTGCTTATTTAACTTCTATGCAGAGTACATCATGAGAAACACTGGACTGGAAGAAACACAAGCTGGAATCAAGATTGCTGGGAGAAATATCAATAACCTCAGATATGCAGATGACACCACCCTTATGGCAGAAAGTGAAGAGGAGCTAAAAAGCCTCTTGATGAAAGTGAAAGAGGAAAGTGAAAAAGTTGGCTTAAAGCTCAACACTCAGAACACGAAGATCACGGCATCTGGTCCCATCACTTCATGGGAAATAGATGGGGAAACAGTAGAAACAGTGTCAGACTTTATTTTTCTGGGCTCCAGAATCACTGCAGATGGTGACTGCAGCCATGAAATTAAAAGATGCTTACTCCATGGAAGGAAAATTATGACCAACCTAGATAGTATATTCAAAAGCATAGACATTACTTAGCTGACTAAGGTCCATCTAGTCAAGGCTTTGGTTTTTCCTGTGGTCACGTATGGATGTGAGAGTTGGACTGTGAAGAAGGCTGAGCACCAAAGAATTGATGCTTTTGAACTGTGGTGTTGGAGAAGACTCTTGAGAGTCCCTTGGACTGCAAGTAGATCCAACCAGTCCATTCTGAAGGAGATCAGCCCTGGGATTTCTTTGGAAGAAATGATGCTAAAGCTGAAGCTCCAGTACTTTGGACACCTCATGCGAAGAATTGACTCATTGGAAAAGACTCTGATGCTGGGAGGGATTGGGGGCAGGAGGAGAAGGGGACGACCGAGGATGAGATGGCTGGATGGCATCACGGACTCGATGGAAGTGAGTCTGAGTGAACTCTGGGAGATGGTGATGGACAGGGAGGCCTGGCGTGCTGCAATTCATGGGGTCGCAAAGAGTCGGACACGACTGAGCGACTGAACTGAACTGAAAATGCTCACCCATTTTCACGAATGAATATTGCTGTTGTATATTCACAAGTGGTGTCCTACTCTTTTGCAACTCCATGGGCTGTAGCCTGCCATTTTCCTCTGTCCGTGGGATCTTCCAGGCATGAATACTGGAGTAGGTTGCCATTTCCTCCTCCAGGGAATCTTCCTGACCCAGGTGTCAAACCCATGACTCCTATGTCTCCTGTATTGCAGGTGGATTCTTTACCCACTGAGCCATCAGGGAAGTCCCTCTTTACTTTATGATATACTCAAGACAATTATTATCAATATTTTGGCATATAAAATTAAACCCTGCCATATTTGATTGAGCTGAACCCACTGGAAATTGCTTTGCTTATTAAAGAATATACTTTCCAGACTCAGTGAACAACACAACTATTTGAAGAACTGTGAAGTTGAAATGCTAGCAATGGGTTAGAATAAACTTCTGCCTTCAAAAGTTCCAGGATCATGTGTAGTGACCTGATCTACGAACAACTAATCCATCTGAAAAATGGAAAAATGCATATTTTAATATCACCACACATATGCATGACACACGCACATTGATTTACTTATTCCCTGGGGAGGGGGAACAAAAACGAATGCTTTCTCAGTATCTTCACAAAAATTTAAGTCCATCACAAACACTTTCCCATCTATAACTGATACAATCAAGGGAGACATTTAATTAGCAATTAGTCTGATAAACATTCCTTGGAGAATAATTTGTTTTAACAGATGGCCTTCATAAAAATAATTCTTAGAGGATTTCTGTAAAAAATGAGCTAAGTAATTATAACATGTAGAAAGAGATAGGAATGTCGACAATCATACTAACAATACATTCATGTGTTCAGGTTGGAAATCAAGACATGACTGGAATGATGAAGAATGGTGAAGGGGAGTTTATGGGCTGGCCCAAAGAAGATGCAGGGCCCTGGATGAGGACCAGTTTGTTGAAAGGGTCAAATCAAGGGTCTGAGTCATACAGAAGCTGGGGGTGAGCAAGCTGTTTCAGAAAGACAAACCCCAAATTAGACACTGGAAACTAAATTCGACCAAAGCCAAGGGAATTTCCAAAGCACAATGGAAAAAAAAAAAAAGAGTAGGTAGGCACAGAGCCCAGAAAGAATTCTGCTGAATGTTTCGCTGGCAGCCACATCCACTGTGACTTCGCCACAGTGCCATGCTTAATGGTCTTTCCTCAGGCACACATTTTGAGACACATATCCAGAAGCTGTGATGGATTCTCTCTTATCCACAAAGAAAGGAGCTCACATTTATGAAGTGACTATTTTTATCAGACACTGAAGTCGAAAATTGATATATGTTATTCCAAGTAGCTTTGTCCTCAGTGATTTTTTTTTCCCCTTCCTGACACTCATAGCTGTCTACACTGCTTAGCCTTTTTGCAGGTAGGCCTGGCAACAATATTAAGTTATGGCCAATGGAATTGGGGGGAAAGTGATGCATTCGACTATCTCGTAATGTTTCATTAAAAATTTCCGCAAGAGATCTATGATGTCTTTATCCATTTGCTGATTGATGGAAAAGGAAACTATTTTAATACAAAGGCCTGAGAAGGGGGTCCCTGATGATCATGGATAATGCTCATGAATTGGGATTCATGAACAGCCACAGTGGACTCTTGTATTTGTGAGAAATAATGCTTATTATGATAAACCACATATATTTGGAGATTTGTTTCCTACTGGATCTGGCTTCACAGATATATTTGTTTCTCTAATTTAATCACTACAACCATTTGTTGTACTGTTAATTTTATCCTAACTTACCAGATGTGTAAATCAAATGAATCATGAATTTGAATTCGTCAGTAAGACTCCAAAATGTATTCCCTCTCACCAAATACTCTAGTTATCAGTACATGAATTAACAAAAATATGTGTTTTATTTTTTTAATTAAAATTAAATTCACATAATATAAACTTTTTTTTTTTTTTTTTTGCAGGGGATCGGGGGCCATGTCCTGTGCAGCTTGTGGAATCTTAGGTCTCCAATCAGGGATCAAACCTGGCCCTTGGCAATGAAAATGCCAAGTCATAACCACTGGCCTATCGGGGAACTCCCATAAATCAGCCATTTTAAAGTGAACAATCAAGTGGTAGTACATTAAATATAATGTGCAATCACCACACATGTATCTAGTTCTGAAAGCACTTTCGTCACCCCAAAGGAACGCCATATCCGTTAAGCAATATGCCCCCATTTACCCCTCTTCCAGTCCCTGGCAACCAGCAATCTGATTTCTGTCTCTGTGGATTTACATGTTCTCGATATTTAATATAAATGGCATTGTACAATAGTGTGATCTATTGTGTCTGGCTTCTTTCACTTAGCACGATTATTTAAGGTTCAACCACAGTGTACCATATTGTCAGTATTTCATTCCTTTCCATGGTTGAAAAATACTCCACTGTATACCATAATCTGTTTGTCCATATATCCACTGATGCACATGTATTTCTACCTTTTGGCTAATATTAATAATATTTTGATGACCATGAATGTATAGGTATTTATTTACATACCTATTGCCCATTTGGGGGACATCTATTTAGAAGTGGAAATGTTGAGTCATATGATGATATTGTGTTTAGCTTTTTGGGGAACCGTTGAAGTTTTTTTTTTTTTTTCCACAGCAGCTGTATCATTTTCCATTCCCACCAGCAAATTACAAAGTTCTAATTTCTCCACCTTCTTACTAACACTTGTTATTTTCAGGGTTTCTTTCTTTCTTTTTATTAAAGTCATACTAGTGGGTATGACATCATTGTGATTTTGATTTATATTTCATGTTTCCCCAATATTTCCCTAATGACTAAGGATGTGGAGTGATTTTTAATGTACTCAGTGGCCATTTGTATGTCTTCTTTAGTGAAATGTCAGTTTAAATTCTTTACCCATTTTTATAAAATTGGGTTTTTGTCTTTTCATTGCTGAGTTGCATGTTCTCTATATATTCTTGATAGTAGGCTCTTATCAGATATATGATTTGCATATAATTTCTTCCATTCCACATGCTGCTTTTTCACTTTGTTAATGATGTCTTTTAATGCAAACATGTTTAATTTTGGCAAAGTCCAGTTTATCTGTATTTTCTGTTGTTGCTCATTCTTTGGATGTCATACATAAGGAAACACTGCCAAACCTGGGATCATGAGGATTTATCCCTTGTTTTCTCAAGAGCTTTGTGTTTTCAGTTCTTCATATTTAGGTTTTTGTTCATTTTGATTTAATCTTTGCATATGGTGTGATGTAAAATGTTCAACTTCAAGCTTTTACATGTGAATATTCAGTTGCACCAGCACCACATGTTGAAGAGACTGTTCTGTCCCCATTGAACAGTCTTTGCACATTTGTCAAAAGCCAAGTAGTTAATTGATTTAGATATTTGGGTTCATTTTCTAGACTCTCAAACCTATTCTATTGGTATATGTCTATTTTTATGCTGGTACCGCATTGCTTTTTTTCCTATAGCTTTGCAGTAAGTTTGGAAACCAAGTGGTATGAATACTCCAACTTTGTTCCTTTTCAACACTGTTTTGACTATTGAGGGTCCTTCACGATTCCTTATGAATTCGAGGGTTGGCTTTCACTTCTGCGAGAAAGGGCAGTTTGAATTTTCAAATGGATTGCATTAAATCTCTAGATAGCTTGTGTAGTTTCACCATCTTAACAAAAATCTTCCAATTTATGGACACAGGATGTCTTTCCATTTACTTACATCTTCTTTAATTACTTTTAACAATATTTGTAGTTTCAAATGTACAAGAATTTTACCTTCTTGGCTAAATTTATTTCTGGATATTTTTATTATTTTAGAAATTTTGCTTTCTTAATTTTCTTTTCAGTTTTCATTTCTGGTATTTATCTTGTACCCTTCAATTTTGCTGAATTTGTTTATTAATACTAATATCTTTCTTTTCTGCAGACTTTTAGAATTTTCAATACACAGAACATATAATCTGAAATATAGAGTTTTATTTCTTTCCTATTTAGATATTTCTTATTTAATTTTTCACCTACATTCTCTGGCTAGAACTTCCAGTGCAATGTTGAATACCAGTGTTGAAAGCAGGCATACTTGTCTGGATCTTAAAGGGAAAGATTTCAGTTTTTCACTATTGAGTACATTATGCTGCTGCTTCCTCTTTTTTTTCTTTTTAATAGATGTACTTTATCATGTTAGAAAGTTCCTTCCAGTCTTAGTTTTCTGAGTGGTTTCATCATGAAAGGTGTTGCTGCTGCTGCTGCTGCTGCTGCTGCTAAGTCGCTTCAATCGTGTCTGACTCTGTGCGACCCCATAGACGGCAGCCCACCAGGCTCCCCAGTCCCTGGGATTCTCCAGGCAAGAACACTGGAGTGGGTTGCCATTTCCTTCTCCAATGCATGAAGGTGAAAAGAGAAAGTGAAGTCGCTCAGTTGTGTCTGACTCTTAGCGACCCCATGGACTGCAGCCTACCAGGCTCCTCCGTCCATGGGATTTTCTAGGCAAGAGTACTAGAGTGGGGTGCCATTGCCTTCTCCACGTGAAAGGTGTTAGATTTTGTCAAATGTTTTTTTTCTATATCAATAAAGTGAAGATGTGTGTTTTTTCTCCCCCCTTTGTTCTATTAAGGTGATAAATGCTATGGATTTTTTTTTATGTTAAACGACCCTTGCATTCTTCACATAAATTCCAGTTGATCATAGTGTATATGATTTGCATGCTGTTGGATTTTGTTTGCTAGTGTTTAAGAATTTCTGCCTCCATGTTCGTAACAGACATTGGTCTGTAATTTTCTTTTCTAGTGGTGTCTTTGTCTGGCTTTGGTATCAGAGTAAGCTAGATTCATAGAATAGTTTCAGAAATGTCCCCTCTTGCTCTATTTTTAGAAGCGTTTAAGAAGGTTTGATCTCAATTCTTCCTTAAATATTTGGAAGATCCACCACTGAAACCATTTGGTCTTAGACTTTTCTTTGTTGGGAGATGTTTAAGTACTGATACAATCTACTTGTTATAAGTCAGTTCCAGATTTTCTGTTTGTTCTTGAGTCAGTCTTGTTAATCTGTTTCTAAAACCTTGTCCATTTCATTTAGTTACCTAAATTGTTGATGTACAATTGTTGGGATTTTCTTTTATAATCCTTTTTTTCTTAAAATTTCTATAAGGTTGGATAATTTTAACTGACTCATCTTCACGTTTACTAGTTCTTACTTACGCCTCCTTAAATCCAATGTTGAAACCCCCTAGCAACATTGACTGTACCACTCCTTAAACATTTTGCCATGCTGCTTAGAACTCTGCCTTACTTTCACTTCCTGCTTACATAGGGTCTATGATCAACCAAAGGTGGAAAGCTTAGTGTCTTCTTAGGACCCTTATGAGCATGTGTCCAGCACTGGGCAAGCATGTGACTTTGTAATTTCTTCACTACACACAGGTACCTTTGAATGCCCTAATTCCTCATTGAAACCTCTGTCCTAGCTTTTTCTCTTAGGCTTTCAGTGTTGCATTGTTTGTGTCAACTGTAATCCTTGTCCTCCGGGTGGCTGTCGGTTGTTCCTTTGCCCTCCAAAGTTTTGAGAAATATCTACTGCTTTATTACCCTAAGTGAGTTCTAAGTTATGCAAAGTAAAGATAAGCACCTTGCACCAGTCCTGCAGGGAGTCCCAGACAGGTTTGGATAGACAAGTATGACTCTTTAGGAATAAGGTTTTATCTTCTTCCTGAAGAATCAAGAAGCAGGGTTCCTCACTGCAAACTGGGGCTTCAAGAATTTTACCAGCCTAGGGAGTGGGGAGTGCAAGGCAAGGCCGAGTATAATGCATAGAAGCTCTTTTTACCATTTTTAAGTTGCCTCAATTTTTAAGTTTGCTTAATTCAGTACGGCAAATAGATAAGAAAAATGTATTTTGTAAGCCTGCCAAAAATGCATTCTTAGAGGGCAAAAGACTGTCCTCAGGAATTTGATCCATTGTGGTTGATCCAATATACTTTTATATCTTCATTATTTCTTTCACAGTATCCATCCCCACCCCACCCAGTGGACAAGGTATTGGTCAGCAGGAGTACAGTGAGCATCTGAACATATTTTATTCTTTGATTCTTTCATTGCAAGAAGTGAAACTGTGTTATTTTGAAAAAACTCCCTAACATCACTTTTTTTTAAAAAATTGAAGTAGAGCTTATTTACAATATTGTGTTAGTTTTAGGTATACATATAAGTCACTCGGTTTTATATATCTATTTTTTCAGATTATTTCCATTATAGGTTATGATAAGATATTGAATATAATCCCCTTTGCTGTACAGTACATCCTTACCTCTAATCTATTTTAGTGATTATAGTGATTTATATCTGATACTCCTAATTTATCCCTTCCTCCCTCTCCTCTTTGGTAACCATAACTTTGTTTTCTATATCTGTGAGTCTATTTTCATTTTACACATAGATTCAGTTGTAGTATTTTTATATTCTGAATATATATATATTGGACTGCAAGGAGATCCAACCTGTCCATTCTAAAGGGGATCAGCCCTGGGATTTCTTTGGAAGGAATGATGCTAAAGCTGAAACTCCAGTACTTTGGCCACCTCTTGTGAAGAGTTGACTCACTGGAAAAGACTCTGATGCTGGAAGGGATTGGGGGCAGGAGGAGAAGGAGACGACCGAGCATGAGATGGCTGGATGGCATCACTGACTCGATGGATGTGAGTCTGAGTGAACTCCGGGAGTTGGTGATGGACAGGGAGGCCTGGCGTGCTGCGATTCATGGGGTCACAAAGAGTCGGACACAACTGAGCGACTGAACTGATATATATATCATAGAATATTTCCCTTTCTCTGACTTACTTCACTGAGTATAATATTCTCTAAGTCCATTCATGTTGCTGCAAATGACTGCATTTCATCCTTTTTCTCTGGATGAGAAATATTTCACTGTGTGTGTGTGCACGCGTGCACATGCATGCTCATTCAGTGGCGGCTGACTCTTTGCAACCCTGTAGCCCACCAGGCTCTTCTGTCCATGGGATTTCCAAGGCAAGAATAGTGGCATGGGTTGCCATTTCCTTCTCCAGAGGAATTTTCTCTTCCAAGGGATGGATGTCTCCAGAGTCTCCTGTAGACAGGCAGATTCTTTACCGCTGAGCCAGAAGCCTATATATATATATGTGTGTGTGTGTGTGTGTGTTTGTATACTACATCTCCATAAGGCAATTGAATACTGATTGGGTTGTTTCCATGTCTTGGCTATTGCAAAATGTGCTAATATGATTGGGGTGTATGGATCATTACAAACTAGAGTTTTCATTTTTTCCACATATGTACTATATACCCACGAGTGGGATTGTGGGTCATATGGTAGTCCTACTTTTCATTTTTTAAGGAATCTCCATACTGCTTTTCATGATGGCTGTGCCGATTTACATTCCCACCAACAGTATAGGAGGATTGCCTTTTCTCCACACCCTCTCTAGAAAGGAGACTTTTTGATGATAGCCATTCTGACAGGTGTGAGGTGATACCCCATCATGTTTCTGATTTGCATTTTTCTAATATTTAGTGATGCTGAGCATCTTTTTGTGTGTCTGTAGGCCATCTATATGCCTTCTTTGGAAATGTCTATCTAGGTCTTCTCCTCACTCATTTCTCAGGTTTTTTTTGTTTTGTTTTTTGTTTTTTCCCAATATTGGGTTGTATGAGTTGTCTGTATATTTTGGATATTAACCCCTTCTCTGTCATACCATTTGCAAATATTTTCTCCCAGTTGGTCAGTTGTCTTTTCATTTTGTTGATTGTTTCCTTTGCTGTGAAAAGCTTTTTTAAGTTTTATTAGTTCCCATTTGTTTATTTTTGGTTTTATTTATTTTGCCTTGGGAGAGTGACCAAAGAAGATATTATTATGACTTATGTCAGAGAATATTTTGCCTAGTTCTTTTCTAGGAGTTTTATGGTGTCATGTCTTATATTTAGGTCTCTAAACCCTTTTGAGCTTATTTTTGTGTATGGTGTGGTGAGTGATACATATATGTGTGTGTGTGTGTGTGTGTGTGTGTGTGTGTATTTCTGATTATATCTCTAAAAGAGGACTTTAAAAATCAAATCCAACCATCACACCCGAACATACTAACAATTCCTAAATAGCATCAAATATTCAGTGTTTGAACTTCCAGTTGTCTCAAAAGTATGTATGTGAATGTGTTGCCATCAATACGTGAGCATATGTCTGCAGAATAAATTTCTGTAGGTCTTCTTTATAAGCATTTCAAAGATAATCCCTCTAGTTGGTCTTTTTTGCTTTAACCTGTTACACTTTTTCTATGTGTAGAAAAGTTTCTTTGTCTTCATTTATATGTAGTCACCTTACTTTTATTCATTCCATTATTTTTTGCATTTTAATTAAATTATTTGATGATATTATGCTTGGTCACCAAAATATGTTTTCCAAAACATAAGTTTTAATAGCAGTGTATAATTCCACCAAATGAGGATCACTGATTTGTTCAACCATTTTCCTGTCATTGTTTGCAATTTTTTTTCTGCTATTAAACATCACTACCTGGTACATCCTTAAAATTGTACCTTTTGCATAATTAATACTATTGGTTAACCACTACTGCACAGTTTTCAACATATATGCTAAAGCATATTTAAGAAAATCATTTAAAATAAAGATTTTATTTCCTATCTGGATTTTTCATATTTTCCTTCCAAATCATTGGCCCACTATTTTATTACCATCTTCTTCAGACTTTAGAAATACCTTTTTCTATTTGCTTTGCTGAGCAATCAAAACACACAGAGAATGAAACCATGCTGGCCACTGTTTACTGGCTATTACTTACTAAAATATCCTAATCCCCTTCCCCTCCCCCGATTGCCTTTGGTCACATAAACTACATGTAGGTTCTCTTGGGATATACTGAAAAATGGTCTGTTGACAGCTGACCTTCCTGTCTGGACTGAGAATTTCTTTGTGTTGTCTAGGTGGTGATGAAGGAGGAAGGCCACTCACCTAGCTCTTTCTGGTTGACTGGGTTTCACCTTTGCCTTATCTGAGAAGCGTTTTTGTTTCTGTAAGATGCTGTAATCTAACTCAATTATCCACAGAGTTTTGTCCTCTGATTTCATGCATGAGAGGCAATACCCATTTTCTCACCCCTCAGTTCCTGAAGGCTGATTAACATTTCCTGAAGTTGCTGTTGAGGACTGCTTTTTTCTCATTTGTATCGTTCTCTTTTTTACCATAGTCATGCCTTCGAGCTAAGTACTTTATTCAGATCTCAGATGCCACTTAGCTGTGACTGGCAGCCCTCAAGGAAGTAGGATTTATTTTGATTGGAATGAGCCCAAATGAGTGTAAAGTGGAGCTTAAGGGGAGTGTTGATCAGATAGCATGTAGTCTAAACTTCAGAGCAAAATATTTGAGACCTTCAATACTGAGCACAAACCCCACTTTTAGTTTCACCAACTGCCACTCTTACCTCTCTACCTGGTAAGGGAAGCAGAAAGAAACATGGTGAAAAGTCCCCCTTTCCTGAGCTCTATGCCAAGCCCCCTGTATGCATTCCCACTGAATCTTCACAACACTGAAGATGGAAACTACATCTCCACTTTATAGATGAAATAATGGAGACTGAGAAAGAGTCAATCATTTAACAAACCATATTTTCCCAGTAAAACATGGAAATGAGATTGAAACCCAGGTTAGCCTCGCCTCTGAGCCTGGGCTCTGTCTGCTAAGTCATGAGGCTTTAAAGTCTCCAAATGGCACAAGCTTGAGCCACGTCAGACTCTAAGCCTTTATCTGAATACACTATATTTTTCCATGTGTGTTTGTGCTCAGCCACTCATTCATGTTCAACTCTTTGTTACCCATGGACTATAGCCCACCAGGCTCCTCTGTCCATGAGATTTTCCAGGCAAGAATACAAGAGTGGGTTGCCATTCCATCACCTGCTTTTCCATATTGCTAAGCTTCTCCCTGACATGATTTTCCCTATTCCCTTCTCTTTCTGATGAATTCCTAGTCATTCTTCAATATCTAGTACAACTGTCACTCCCTTCTGAAAGCCTTCCCTCAACTCTATAGATACAACCATTGTTTCTCTTCTTTGTGGTTCCACTATATTTATGCACAGTAAAGATTATATTTGTTCTGTGTCTCTTTCCTCTCATGGTAGGTCTCCTGTCTTCTTTGTTGTTGTATTCATAGTCGGTAACATGGTTCTTGACACAAAGTAAATATAAAATACATATTTCTTAAATTTAAATTGTTAATTAATTAAAAAGTCAGTAAAGTAATTAGTGCTTGTGGACAGTAGATGAAGACAGGACATGTGTGGTATTTTGCCATATCTATAGATCCTTGGAAAAAAAGCACATGAGAGGAGCGATCTCTTCTGGTTTCTAGGGAGGATACCATGATTAGTTTGGGAATCAGCAGATAACCATGTCCTCCTAATTTAGTTCTTCCTTTCCTCTGATAGAAGGGGAAAAATAATAAAGAGAGGAACTGGAGGGAAAGATGTCTGCAGCCTTTTCCTAGGAGATGTGTGACCTGAGTGAAGGGATCGGTGATGCAGATTCCATCTTCCTCACCAAACTCTGCATTCTCGTTGGCCTCACATGTGCTGTGTTAAGACTCCCCTGCTGATTGTTGAACACAGACATTTGTGTAAAAATTAACTCCATACTCCCAGCAAGGAAATATTCTCACACACAGGAGTATATCTTGCAGCTTTCCATCAGGGTGTAAGGCAGCAAAGATTAAGGAAGAGCTAAATGTGTAGAGAAATGGACCCATCTTTGTGAGAATGATTGTTACAATATTGTGTTTTTAGGGGAGAGAAAGGATGGGGCCAAAACCCTCGGAGGGAAGTGAAGTTGCTCATAAATTAAAGAACATAGGCTTAGATCATAACTTCCCAAGCTTTGAGGAAACAGTAAGGCACAAGGAGGTCTACCCAAGTTCAGTTCAGTTCAGTTCAGTTCAGTAGCTCAGTCGTGTCCAACTCTTTGCGACCCAAAGAATCACAGCACTGCCAGGCCTCCCTGTCCATCACCAACTCCCGGAGTTCACTCAGACTCACGTCCATTGAGTCCGTGATGCCATCCAGCCATCTCATTCTTGGTCGTCCCCATCTCCTCCTGCCCCCAACCCCTCCCAGCATCAGAGTCTTTTCCAATGAGTCAGCTCTTCGCATGAGGTGGCCGAAGTACTGGAGTTTCAGCTTTAGCATCATT
This sequence comes from Ovis canadensis, assembly GCF_042477335.2. Taxonomy (NCBI): domain Eukaryota; kingdom Metazoa; phylum Chordata; class Mammalia; order Artiodactyla; family Bovidae; genus Ovis; species Ovis canadensis. The sequence goes on along the minus strand of NC_091257.1, from coordinate 24,155,210 downwards.
CCTTCCAAAGAAATCCCAAGTTCAGCTAGTTGAAAAGACTCAGCATTTCCCCGAGGACCACAGCAAGGAAAAGCAGCCCTGGATGTGGAGACCACGAATGAAGCCAGGACTGGAGGAGTGAAGGGTTATGAGCACTGCGGAAAGCTAAGCGCTAGTGTCAATCTTGCAGCCAGGAAGCGATAAATGTCTATATTTCTTTTATTTGTCCCCTTAAAAATAATCATGAAACTCGGTTGGCCTTCTTCTTGAACCTAAGTGTTTGATATTTGGCAAGTAAGTAGACCTCAAATATAAGTGATCCATTAAAAAGAGTGTAAGTTCCCATATGAATAACCTTCAACTTTAGCATTTGGAAGTTTGAGTATTTTCTTTCTCAAAGCAAAAGTTTCTCTTAGATATATTTGAAGAAATATTTGAAAGTTGTTAAAAGAATACATCCTAAGAGTTCTCATTACAGGGGAAAAATGTTTTTTTCTTTCTTTTTTTTAAATCTGTATGAGAGGATGAGTGTTAACTAAACTTATTATGGTAATCATTTTATAATATATATAAGTCAAACCATTATGCTGTACTCCTTCAACTCATACAGTGCTATTTGTCAACAGTATCTCCATAAAACAGGAAAAAATACCTAATACTATGTTAAAAGCTGTTGTTTTCCTTGTGTACTTATCCTTAACCTCGGTAGTAAATGTGATCAATAATTACAAACTACAAAGTTAAATATGATCCAATTTGGATGACGAACTCATCCACATGGTACTGAAGTCACTCCATGTTGAATTTTTATTTTTGTTCAATAAGGTCTTTGTAAGTAAAAGTTACAAAACAAGAATCTCAGCATGTTTCTGGCAACCAAATTATAAATAATATTTCAGATAAAAATCATTGATGGTTTGGTTACTAAAACTACTGGATGAAAATTTTGATGATAAATGGGATACTGAATGAAGACACCCAGTAATTACAAAGAGAAAATAGTAACTTTATAAGGAAGAAATCTGACAGACCCCACTATTATCAGGTCTTGAAATTAACCAATACTGGTAGTAATTAACCATCCTTTGCCTCCCAACATGAGGCAGCAAGAAGGACACAACATTACATCCATGACATTCTTGGCAAAGATACATAATATGAATCTAACCATGAGGAAACATCAAACAAAAGTTAGGGATATTCCACAAAACAACTGGCTTGTACTATTCAAAAATGTCAAACTCTCTTAAGACAAACAGATTGCAGAACTTTTCCACATTTTAGGAGACCAAAAAATAAATGACAACAAAATGTAATATATGATCCTAAACTGGAGACTAGAACAGAAAAAAATACAATTATTTTATTACAGAACATGTTGGTTGAGTTGGTAAAACTCAGATAAGATGTGCAGACTGGGATATAGTACTGTCACCAATATTACTATCCAGATTTTAAATCATTGCCTTATGGTTAGATAAGAGAATGTCTGTATCTTTAGGAAATGCACAAACATTTAAAGGCAAATAGGCACAATGTCAATAATTTACTCCTAACAGTTCAGTAATAAACATAATGATATGTTTTAAAAACTAACCCACGTGTGTGTATGTGTGTGTGTGCAGAGGAGATGGAGAAGAACAGAGCAAACATGGCAAACTCTTAACATGGAGAATTCTGTGTGAAAGGTAAGTAGGAATAAGAACTCTTTGTACTGTTTTCAAGATTTTTCTGTAAGTCTGAAATTATTTCAAAATTATCCCTTGGAGACCAACGGATCCAAGCTTCACTGTCTGATGAAGGCAATCACGATCACACGGCTAGTTGTGGCAAATCTAAATCTTAAGAAGATGAGGCTTTCCCCTCTACAGTCTGTTTCTGCATAAACATAAACTAGGTCTCAAGAGGCTACAGAGAGCTTGTAATGTGAAAGCATTCTAGAGCTATCAAGTTGTAAAGGAAATAAGCTCTGGCTTTGATGCTCCCACCTGTCTCTTTTTTGGGGAATAGCCTAGTTCTGATGACACTCTTGGCCTAGGAGAGATTATCTGTCCTTCCCCCCACATTCCCCAGTTACAGCTCCACACACCTGGGGGGCTGGGGAGAAAAGCAGACCCTAGGAGAGCTCTCCTGACCTCTCAGCAATCAAAGTTAAGAACATAGTTTCCAGCCTGGGCTTGTCTGTGCTCAAATTCAAGTTCTACCCCTTTAAGACTTATGTGACTTTGAGCAAATTACTTTGCCTGTATTTAGGTAAAATGTATGTAATAACAATATCTGCCTTTAAGATTATTGGGAGGATTGAATGTGACAACTTACGTAAAGTACTTAGCACAGATCTTGGCACATAATGAGTGCTCAGAACATGTAAGCTGCTAATTTTATGATTAAAATGGGTAGTTAGCATGAAGTCCAGATTCTCACACCTGAAAAAGTGATCTAGAAAATGACTCAGTTGCTAGAGGATTTTGCATATGTATATGGAGTTAACTCTCAAATATCTATGAATAGTTAACATTTTGGCCAGAAATCCAGTCATGCAATGACTGTTTTACCTTTCTCTCCAGCAAGGAAACTGATCGTTAGACTAGAAAGAGAATTGGAAACAACCTAACTGTCCCTCAGAAGAAAACTAGCTAAATACTTTATGATATTCACATTCATTGCAATGATGAAAGCAATTAACAAGAATGAGGTAAATGAAGATGTATTGGAATGGAAGGATATCTTATTCATATTGAGAGTTAGAGGAAAAAATGCAAATAGAATGGTAGAATGTATAGTATGCTTGCAAGTTTTTTAAATGTTCACATGGAAAAAAGGAATTAGACAATTTTATGCAAAACAATTAAGGAATGAGATTGGGAAAGGAGTGGGACTATATATATATATACACAATGTGGGAGACCTGGGTTCAATCCCTGGTTGGGGGAGATCCCCTAGGGAAGGGAATGGCAACCCACTCCAGCATTCGTGCCTGGGAAACCCCATAGACAGAGGAGTCCAGGAAGCTATAGCTCATGAGGTTTCAAACGAGTTGGACACGACTGAGCAACTACACAATAACAATGTGTTTGCATGCGTATTTATAAATTCAGTATTATAATAGCTCTGACTGGCTCCTAATGATTTCACAGGAATTGCCAGAGCCACTAGCCAGTGGATCCAGCCATTGTTCCCAGAGGCCCCTGCCAGGTTGTCACAGTAACAATCTGGAGCAGAAGGTAGAGAGCTAACAAAACTGAGCAACCAACGGCAGTAAAGACTACTTAAGTATTCATACGCTATCTTCACATCACTATTTAGTTAGCAAAACAAGTATGATAGAAAACTACGGTATTTCAGAATATTCTTATAACTCATAATTATGAACTATAGGTTAAAATATGAATCAATATGGAAAAAGAAGGCAGCATAAGTGGAAGAACATAAGTAGGTTTAATAGGTGCATTGTTTCACAGAGAAGCATTTTAAACATGAGGTCTATAGGGGAGAAATGAATAAAAAGGATCTTTGATAAAGATACAGAATGATCTACTTTCTTTCCTTTTATACAGATGAGAACATGAAGTCCAAGGGTCACTTGATGAGCCCAGGGCCCCACACTGAGTTAGCGCTGTGAACATGGGCTCTGGTGCCTGCAGGACTCAAGCAGGCAACTATCCATGGGTGTAGAAGCCCAGGTTGGGCTAAAGCAAGGATGAGACCCAGTGCCAGCCCAAAGGAGGCTGCAGCTGCTCATCTCCATCAATTCTGCCAACAGAGAATGCAAATCTACTCTTGCCAACGTTTCTTCCTTCAGGAAAAGGCAGATGCTTATAAGTAATATTTGACTGCAAATGTTGGTCAACTAGGACAACATGTGTTCTTATACTATTGCACATGAGCAAACAAGGTACCCATGGGATGTACCAGTCTCATTGCCACTGATTGCCATGTATGGGGAGCTAAGACAACTGATCCTTGGCAAAGCTTTCTCCAGTTTTATTTCATTTGTTCCTAATCCCAAATCTCAGCCATACACTTATTATAAAATTACAGTCTTTTTAAAAAAGGAAGGAGCATTTGTAAGGTACCAGACAAGAAACCAAGACGAGAAAACAGCAAAGAAAGAAAATATAATTGGAAACAAGAAGCAGACTCTGGCCTTCAAGAAGCTTAGAATCTAGTTAAGTAAGAAAAATCATGCAAGTGATATAATAATTATTATTATAGAAAACTTAAATTGCGAGTAGCTGCAGGAAACTGCTACCATAGCTGATTCAATCTAGTTGGGTGAAGGAGGAAGATAGTTCAGTCCAGTTCAGTCACTCAGTCGTGTCCAACTCTTACCATCCCATGAATTGCAGCACACCAGGCCTCCCTGTCCATCACCAACGCCTGGAGTTCACTCAAACTCATGTCCATAGAGTCAGTGATGCCATCCAGCCATCTCATCCTCTGTCGTCCCCTTCTCCTTCTGCCCTCAATCCCTCCCAGCATCAGAGCCTTTTCCAATGAATCAACTCTTCGCATGAGGTGGCCAAAGTACTGGAGCTTCAGCTTCAGCATCATTCCTTCCAAAGAACACCCAGGACTGATCTCCTTTAGAATGGACTGGGTGGATCTCCTTGCAGTCCAAGGGACTCTCAAGAGTCTTCTCCAACACCACAGTTCAAAAGCATCAATTCTTTGGCACTCAGCTTTTTTCATAGTCCAACTCTCACATCCATACATGACCACTAGAGAAACCACAGCCTTGACTAGATGGACCTTTGTTGGCAAAGTAATGTCTCTGCTTTTGAATATGCCATCTAGGTTGGTCATAATTTTCCTTCCAAGGAGTAAGCGTCTTTTAATTTCATGGCTGCAATCACCATCTGCAGTGATTTTGGAGCCCCAAAAAATAAAGTCTGACACTGTTTCCACTGTTTCCCCTTCTATTTAGGATATCACTAAAGGAAAAGAAATGGGATTCAATAGGAGGAGGAGGGAGAGGCATCAAGGCTCTCGTGCCAGCAGAGCAAAACCACTGGAGAGTGCCCAAGCCTGGCACACTGGAGGAGAGGAAGGAAACTGGTGTAGTGGAAAAATAGGGTATGTGAAGGCATGGCGACAGTGTTTGCCAAGACCAGTGTGAACCTTATTCTGTGAAAGAGGGGGCCGGTACATGCTTTTGTGGGGGTAACACAATTCTGCTACTGTTTAGAATATCTTGTCTGTCATGTAACAGACGGACTGGAACCATGAGAAGCTGACAGAAGAAGGACTGGTTAGTGAGCTATTTCAGTTGCTGAAGCAGTGAACTAGAGTAGAAACCATGACAGCAGAACAAACAGGATGGAAACAAGGGTCATTATAGGGGTGACGCTTATGGAGCTTTGCCACTGAAACGAACACCCTGGACAAAGCTGCATGGTGACTTGGAGATTTCAGGTTCAAAGGTCTTGGAGGAAATGGTGCCCTTGGAGATAGAGGAAGCAGAAGTGGGAAGATGCTAAATCTCACATTAGGAAGCTGATTTTGCCTGTTTGTGGGGAGGAGAGGCTGGGAGCACAAGGGGCCAGTAGGATATGAAAACAGATCCTTTTGAATTTGAAAGGCAAGTCAGAATTAGAGAGTCTGCTTGCTCAGCAGATTAGGGGTTAGTAAAGTTGAAATTGTGGGAGTGATGGAGGTAGTTCAGAAAGAGGGTGTTGAGTGTCAAGAAGAAAGGGATCTGACAGTAGAATCTTGGAAAATAGGTGAATTTTAAAGGTATGAGGATGAAGAGCATCTAAATAAGGAAAAAGGAATCCAAAACAATTAACACTAGCTTCAGTTTATCAAGTGTGTTGTCTGTGCCAGACTTTGGGCAAAGCCTTCATGTAAATATTTTATTTAGGCCTCACATTAACCTTGTGAAGCAGCTGAAGCTCAGGGAGGCTAAGAAATTGAAATAAGAATATAAATAACCAGGTTCACAGAACACATCCAAATGGCTAATAGGCATTTGAAAAGATGCTCAACTTCTGTGGTAGTTGAAGAAATGCAACAGATTTGTAAAAATGTTAAGGGCTATAATACTTCTGGGAAGGGCTACTCAAATACTACTGGTGGAAATGTGAAATGGTGTAGCTTTTGAGAAGGCCATCTGGCAATGTCTATTAAAATTAATGTACACATTAAATACAAATTAAATATGCACGTGTCTTTTGATCCAGCCATCCCTCAACTGGGAATTTATCCCATAATGTGAAATCACCAGCCCAGAGTGGAAAATGTCTGAAAACAAATTGAAATATCCATCAATAGGGGAACGGCTGAAATTTTTATGGCACTTTCATAATATTTAAAAGAATAAGTTAGTTCTATGCCAGTTCATTTGTAGGGATTTCCACAATGAACTGTTAAGTGAGTAAGGCAAGAAGCAGAGAAGATTATAAAATATGATTCCATTTCTACAAAGGAAAATAAAAAGATAAACATCTGTGTAAATGTCACATGTGTGTGTATGGTTTGTTCACCCAGAGTTATAGTTGATCACTTGAAGGGATAAAAGGAAATATAATCAACATTGTCAAATAAATGACCTCAGAAACTGAAGGAGCAGAGACTAAGAAAGAGCCTTTGGATTTGGCGATGAGGAGGCCACACGTGGCCTTTGGAAGATAGGTTGCAGCTGACGACTTCAGGAAGAGTCATATTCCAGGAGGCAAAGAGCAAGGACATGGCGAAGAAGCAGTGCCGTGGACAGTGCTCTGGACGTAGCAGGGCAATGAGCAGCCTGTGAGCTTGGCACGGGGAGAACAGCTCAGGCTGAGTTTCCTCATGTTTGGTATGTTTGGGCTTCCCTGGTGGCTCAGCTGGTAAAGAATCCACCTGCAGTGTGGGAGACCTGGGTTCGATCCCTGGGTTGGGAAGAACCCCTGGAGAAGGGAACAGCTACCCACTCCCGTATTCTGGCCTGGAGAATTCCATGGACTGTATAGTTCATGGGGTGGCAAAGAGTCAGACACGACTGGGCGACTTTCACTTCACTTGGTATGTTTGTGTTTTATGTTGGTGGCTGTTCGAGTTTTTACATTTTTCTGTCTTTTTAAGACCAACATATCATCTCTGTGAATTAAGATGAAAGACAGATGCAAGAGCAGGGCTGGGTCCTACAACAGTCAGCAGGGAAAGCGGAAGAGCTGCTTATGGTCCTCTCTGTCACTTGGACTTTTATTTTGCTAATGTTCCAAAAAGACAAATTGCTCCTTTAAGAGATATCATTTTAAGATTCCTGAATGGAAAAAAAAAATTGTAGTTGATGATCCGAGCAAGCCAATCACTGTCCCCACTAACCTTCACTCAATGATGAGATTCTTAAATAACTGTGGTGGCCTTTCTGAAAGTCAGGACACCAAAGCAAATCCCAAGTCCGTGAATAAAAGAAAACCCTGGGGCACAAACATCATCTGGGGACAATCTAAGTTGCTGGCCATCCATCGTGGCTGCTTCCTCTTATTCTAGGCGCCTCTGATTCTCAAGCCCCAGATGGCCTGCTCGTCCCCCCGTGGCTGCTTCCTCTTATTCTGGGAGCCTCGGGCTCTCAAGCCCCAGATGGCCTGCTCGTCCCCCCGTGGCTGCTTCCTCTTATTCTGGGAGCCTCGGGCTCTCAAGCCCCAGATGGCTTGCTCATCCATCTCGTGCCTCCTTTTCACAGGTCTAGGTCCTTCTCTGTGGCATTCGTGCCAGCACCCTTTGGCAGGTCTGCCAGTTGTCTGTCCCCTTGTCCTAGTCAAGTGATAGGATGGTGAAAATGACTCGGATCCTCTCCTTGTATTTTCCTCCCTTAGCTCCTAAAACAGGAATAGCTTCCAGGAAACCACTTTGGAGAAATTACATGCCCTCCCTCCCGCTGAAGGAGTGACTCAGCAGGCCAGTGAGACGGGCGACTGGCCACTGCTCTTGCCCAGTTGGCTTCCATCTTGCTAGGTCTCTCACTTCCAAAAGTGTTCTCCTTTCTCCTCCTGTTGCCATGGGGAGAGTCAGCTCCCCAGGGCGTGACTTCCCTACTCCACAAGCGAGGCCTTCGTTCTCCAGCCTCTTTAGAGACTATCTAGCTGGGGGGGGGGGGAGAGAAAGCCAATTCAAGCATCAGGAACAGGTGTGTTAAAATGCAGACTCTAGTAGGTCGAGGTGAGGCCCGGACTCCTGTATTTCTAACAAGCTCTCAAGTGATGCCAATGGCATGGACCACGCTTTGGGCAGAAAGGATTAGAACAGTGGTTTCCCAACTTAGCTGTGCTTTGGAATCACCTGGGGACCTTTTAAAAATAGGCCACATTCTGGACAAATTAAATCACAGTCTCTGGCACTATTTTTGAAACTTCCCATGTGATTCCTAGTGAACAGCCAAGTTTGGGACTGCTGTTTTGAAATGATGAGCTCCTTTGCAAGGGGTAACTATGAATAACAAATATCCAAGGCTCTAGGAAATGCAAAGCTGAGACTTACGCTAAATTCTCTAAGTAAAAAAAAAAGAAAAAGAAAAAAGGGTCAATAGCATTCAGCATTGTGACCATGCTTTGGCTGAGCACCATGTTGAGTTTAGGGGGTGACGTTTCTAGATAGATACTGATATGGACTGTGCCCAGAGAGCAGGGAGTGAGTCATCTTTAAAGGAGGTAACAGGTGTCTTCACATAACCCAAGGTCTGTCTCACACACACACACACACACACACACACACACACACACACACACACACACACAGCTACACTATTCCTTCCTTTTTCAGCTGAAAGCGGCCTTGACCCTTGCACTAGTCTCTCTTTAGATAAGTTTTCTCCCTCATTTAAGCAGACTCCACCTATCTTGGTCCGTTGCCAGCAGCAAAAGGGCTGGATCTCAAGCTCAGTCTTAATACATGTGCTTTGTCTTATTTCTGCAATGACTTCTTTCTATTTTATAGGTAAGTATAGGAAATATACATAAAACATCAGTATGAGTGTGACTGGTTAAAGACAGTATTGACTGACTTGCAGGAGTGATAATGAAGACAGCTGTGGAAGCACACATTTTCGTCCAGACAACCATAACATGCATACATTTTTGGCAATGTCAATGCCTACAGGGGAATCTGACTTAAAGAGGCCAACACACATGAAAATACTGTGGTCCTTAAAATCACTTCCTTGGGATCTATTCCAAAATTTAACAGTAGCTACAAAATGGTAATCTCATATTGTTGAATTAGGAAGCAGTCACAATCTGTTCATGTTTTGTTTATTCTGCGTTTAAGATTTAATGAAGATTTGTAACTGGGAGCCAGAGACAAGAAAACTTAAATGCTCTCTGCCTGAGAGATTTTTAATGACCCTAACTATCTTGTTCTGTGAGTAGCTATGTCCCTAGATAATGATTCTCAAGAAATAGTTTCAAAATTGGGAGTTAGAAATAGCAGAAGAAAGGGTGCAAATAAATTAGGATTGATTTACTGGTCTGTGCACACACACACATGCACACACTCACACGTGTGTGAACATACATAAAAGCACACACACACACAATTATACATTACTTTCCTGCCTTTGCCTCAGAGACAATGGTGTTAGAAAAATAGCCAAACTGCAAACCCAGGTTAACCTATATGCTTTAGGTTATCAGTTTATTATTTTCAGTCATTTGCAATATCACAACTATAGACTCACTGATTATTTCAGTAGGTGGTATATGATGGGTTTAGGGGTCAGAATATAGAAGAATTGGTCAAAAAACTTGAATTCAGATTCTTATTCCTGCCACTTCATAGCTATGTGAACTGGAGGAAATGGCCTGACTTCTCTGGGCCTCAGCTCCTTTATGAATAAAATGAGAATAATAATACACTACAGGATTGTGAAAGGTTTGCTGCTGCTAAGTCACTTCAGTTGTGTCTGACTCTGTGTGACCCCATAGACAGTAGCCCACCAGGCTCCCCCATCCCTGGGATTCTCTAGGCAAGAACACTGGAGTGGGTTGCCATTTCCTTCTCCAATGCATGAAAGTGAAAAGTGAAAGTGAAGTCACTCACTTCATGTCGGACTCTTTGCGACCCCATGGACTGCAGCCTACCAGGCTCCTCCGTCCATGGGATTTTCCAGGCAAGAATACTGGAGTGGCGTGCCATCGCCTTCTCCATGTGAAAGGTTTAAGTGAGGTCATATATGAGACATACAAAACAATGACTGAAATAAGAAAGTTACTCGGTAACTGGTAGCCAGGCACATCTTTGTCATGTTAGTTCCATAAATGGAAATTTTATTATGGAAAATAAAGCCTTAAAATAAATGTAAATTGCACCCAACAACCCACAAGAATGACCCCACCTAAAATTCACATTTAAAAGGTATTTACTAAATTCTAGTCACAGATATACACTAGTCACAGTCTTTATCATTCCCACATAACTCCATGAACTTGATCTGTGACTGGAATCCTTGGAATCTTCCTTTTACCCACGGAGGCTGCTTGGTGGTTACATCTCAAAGGCAGTCATGCTGAATGTAAACCTCACTCTCCTTCCTCCATCCCATTTCTCTCTCCTCTTCCATTTTTCTTCCCTGCCCATCCTCACGGCTCTTTCATATCCTCCCCCTTCTGCATCCTTGCCAGGTATTTTTAATTTTGTTCTAAATCATATAGTTATGGAAGAGCTAAGATAAAGTTCTAGCAGGTTTAAAACTTGGTTCTGTCTAAGCATGAGTCCTGCCTAGTGGCTTTATCACTTTAGTGCCACTGATGAATCAGAGGCCCGCAGGAAAGTCCAGAAAATTCTCTCCCTAGAGGAGGGAGCAAACTTGATCCACTCGAAGTCTTTGAGTTAAGATGTCCACATCCTTACAATGAGGATTACAATGTCTGCCTTCACTGTTTCATCTCACAGTTTATACCAGGATAGACTGAAATAATAAATTGGATGAAAGCACTTAAATCTAGTGTCAAATGCCATTGCATTCCTTAGGCCTCTTAATTAGCCAGCAGTAAGAGTGAATTGCACAGACAGAGCACCACACCTCTGGTCAGTCATTAGAAATTCCACCCTGGGGACTGTCCATGACGATGCTTAGAGTCAGCCTTAAATTCACATTAGAACGGAGGAAGAGATGGAGGGGACTGAGGTTTGCTATAGGACTTCAGAGGTCAGAGTCCAGGTATTGATACACCATGATATTATTCCATTTAGGATTTCTCAATTCACAGTATCATGTAAACACACATGCACACATACACACACACATTTTCATTTCATTTTGCTTTGTTTGGAGAAGGCAATGGCACCCTACTCCAGTACTCTTGCCTGGAAAATCCCATGGACGGAGGAGCCTGGTAGGCTACAGTCCATGGGGTCACAAAGAGTCGGACACGACTGAGCAACTTCACATTCTTTCCAAGTGTTTAATAACAGTCCTGTGGTTCACAGCCAAGAGAGATGGGTGAGGGGACTGGAAATGGGTTGGGGAACATCAACTTTTGCTTAGAAGCCTAGGCTCCAGAGCATCTCTGCAAATATTTGAACCCAGATTCCAATATTTACCATCTATGACACACTGAGCACATTATTGAATGCTTTATGCCTCAGTTCCTTCATCAGTAAAATAGTGGAGATAACAGTACTTAAGCTCATTAAGTTTGTGTGAGGCTTAAAGGAGAAAATTCCCATACATTGTTCAATACATTCCTGGCATTTAAGGCATTCCATATTTATTCTTTATTATCATAATTATTATAATGGCATGGCTACCCAATATCTTTCCTCCATTCTTTTTTATACAGGCTCCTCACTTAATTGGGGATGACAGTGTCCCAAGCTTGAAAACTACATTTTCCAGTTTACTCTATAGGTAAGATTTACAATATAACCAAATTCTGTCCAACAGGATGTAAGTAAAAAAAAGCCAGGGCCTGTTTTTAAGAAAGTTCTCTAAAAGTGCATGTTATTCAGCTAGCAAATTACTTGCATCGTCCCTCTTCTTCCTGCTCTAAATTTGTATGTAATAGGTGGGGCTGTGGCATCTATCTTAAGACCATGAGGCAAACAAGAAAGTGGAAAGGACAGGAGATTAAGAATATGCAAGACTAAAATATCAATAGTATCACGGAGCTACCACGCCAATCCTGAACTGTCCCTTTGTAAAATTCTCTTGCCTGAAAGAAAAAACAACAACAACAACAAAAAACTCATACCTTGCTTAAGCTACTGTGCTTGATATTATCATTACACCAATAATGGGTCTAGTTCAATGCCAGACACGTGAGAAATCTAAAGCTCTGTTTTGTTTTGTTTTGTTTTCAATTTGGTAATCAGATATTTTTATTACCGTTTTCATATCATGCTCCCACCTGGAGCAGAGAATTTCTTCTTTCACGAGACTCTCATTTAGGGATGTGCACTGCTCCCACTGCCAAATTTTTTGCAACTTAGCCTTGAAAAAGCACCTGGCTCCCTCATGACACAATGAGAGAGGAGGCTGCAATCCAAAATAAATAAAGTCACTAAAATTTGAAGTAATAAAAAGCTAACAATGTTTGCAAGAAAATAAAAAGTAATTTATAATGATACAATCTAGGTCAGGGAAAGTCAATGGGGGAAACAAGAATAGGATAAAGGAAGTAGGAGAAAGAAGGGGACTGATGTGAAGAAAGAGGAGATGAAGGAACTTTACACAAAACACGGTTAAGCAAGAATTGCTCATAAATACCTCAGATATGACATACCTCAGAGGACACCACCCTTACGGCAGAAAGTGAAGAAGAACTAAAGAGCCTCTTGATGAAAGTGAAAAGAGGGGAGTGAAAAAGTTTGGCTTAAAGCTCAACATTCAGAAAACTAAGATCATGGCATCCACTCCCATCACTTCATGGCAAATAGATGGGGAAACAGTAGAAACAGTGGCTGACTTTATTTTGGGGGCTCCAAAATCACTGCAGATAGTGATTGCAGCCATGCAATTAAAAGACACTTGCCATAAATGGATGCTGAATTTTGTCAAAGGCCTTCTCTGCATCTATTGAGATAACCATATGGCTTTTTTTTTGTTAATGTGGTGAATTACATTGATTGATTTGCGGATACTGAAGAATCCTTGCATCCCCGGGATAAAGCCCACTTGGTCATGGTGTATGATCTTTTTAATGTGTTGTTGGATTCTGATTGCTAGAATTTTGTTAAGGATTTTTGCATCTATGTTCATCAGTGATATTGGCCTGTAGTTTTCCTTTTTTGTAGTATCTTTGTCAGGTTTTGGTATTAGGGTGATGGTGGCCTCATAGAATGAGTTCGGAAGTTTACCTTCCTCTGCAATTTTCTGTAAGAGTTTGAGTAGGATAGGTGTTAGCTCTTCTTGAAATTTTTGGTAGAATTCAGCTGTGAAGCCATCTGGACCTGGGCTTTTGTTTGCTGGAAGATTTCTGATTACAGTTTCAATTTCTGTGCTTGTGATGGGTCTGTTAAGATTATCTATTTCTTCCTGGTTCAGTTTTGGAATATTGTACTTTTCTAAGAATTTGTCCATTTCTTCCACGTTGTCCATTTTATTGGCATATAATTGCTGATAGTAGTCTTTTATGATCCTTTGTATTTCTGTGTTGTCTGTTGTGATCTCTCCATTTTCATTTCTAATTTTATTGATTTGATTTTTCTCTCTTTGCTTCTTGGTGAGTCTGGCTAATGGCTTGTCAATTTTATTTATCCTTTCAAAGAACCAGCTTTTGGCTTTGTTGATTCTTGCTATAAACTCAAAATGGATTAAAGATTTAAACGTAAGACCAGAAACTATAAAACTCCTAGAGGAGAACATAGGCAAAACACTCTCTGACATAAATCACAGCAGGATCCTCTATGATCCACCTCCCAGAATTCTGGAAATAAAAGCAAAAATAAACAAATGGGATCTAATTAAAATTAAAAGCTTCTGTACAACAAAGGAAAATATAAGCAAGGTGAAAAGACAGTCTTCGGAATGGGAGAAAATAATAGCAAATGAAACAACTGACAAACAACTAATCTCAAAAATATACAAGCAACTTATGCAGCTCAATTCCAGAAAAATAAACGACCCAATCAAAAAATGGGCCAAAGAACTAATTAGACATTTCTCCAAAGAAGACAGACGGATGGCTAACAAACACATGAAAAGATGCTCACCATCACTCATTATTAGAGAAATGCAAATCAAAACCACAATGAGGTACCACTTCACACCAGTCAGAATGGCTGCGATCCAAAAATCTGCAAGCAATAAATGCTGGAGAGGGTGTGGAGAAAAGGAAAACCCTCCTACACTGTTGGTGGGAATGCAAACTAGTACAACCACTATGGAAAACAGTGTGGAGATTCCTTAAAAAATTGCAAATAGAACTGCCTTATGACCCAGCAATCCCACTTCTGGGCATACACACCGAGGAAACCAGAATGGAAAGAGACACATGTACCCCAATGTTCATCGCAGCACTGTTTATAATAGCCAGGACATGGAAACAACCTAGATGTCCATCAGCAGATGAATGGATAAGAAAGCTGTGGTACATATACACAATGGAGTATTACTCAGCCGTCAAAAAGAATACATTTGAATCAGTTCTGTTGAGATGGATGAAACTGGAGCCGATTATACAGAGTGAAGTAAGCCAGAAAGAAAAACATCAATACAGTATACTGACACATATATATGGAATTTAGAAAGATGGTAATGACGACCCTGTATGCAAGACAGCAAAAAAGACACAGATGTGTATAGCGGACTTTTGGACTCAGAGGGAGAGGGAGAGGGTGGGATGATTTGGGAGAATGGCATTGAAACATGTATACTATCATGTAAGAATCGAATCACCAGTCTATGTCCGATGCAGGATACAGCATGCTTTGGGCTGGTGCATGGGGATGACCCAGAGGGATGTTGTGGGGAGGGAGGTGGGAGGGGGGTTCATGTTTGGGATCGCATGTACACCCGTGGTGGATTCATGTCAATGTATGGCAAAACCAATACAGTATTGTAAAGTAAAATTTTTAAAAAAATTAATAAAATAAAAAAATATACATATATTAAAAAAAAAGACACTTGCTCCTTGGAAAGAAAGTTATGACCAACATAGACAGCATACTGAAAAGCAGAGACATTACTTTGTCAACAAAGGTTGGTCTAGTCAAGGCTATGTGTTTTCCAGTGGTCATGTATGGATGTGAGAGCTGGACTATAAAGAGGGCTGAGCGCCAAAGAATTGATGCTTTTGAACTGTGGTGTTGGAGAAGACTCTTGAGAGTCCCTTGGACTGCAAGGAGATCCACGCAGTCCATCCTAAAGAAGATCAGTCCTGGGTGTTCATTGGAAGAACTGATGCTGAATCTGAAACTCCAATACTTTCGCCACCTCATGCGAAGAGCTGACTCATTTGAAAAGACCCTGATGCTGGGAAAGATTGAAGGTGGGAGGAGAAGGGGACGACAGAGGATGAGATGGTTGGATGGCATCACTGACTCAATGGGCATGGGTTTGGGTGGACTCCGGGAGCTGGTGATAGACAGGGGGGCCTGGCATGCTGCAGTCATGGGGTCGCAAAGAGTCAGACATGACTGAGTGACTGAACTGAACTGAACTGATGTCATTTTGCACAAAATGATAATGTCTTCCCTTGACATTTATTTCACAAATCAACTCAAAATTTAACTTGCTATCTGCCCTGTTGATCAATCAATAAACATGTATTCTGTGGAGATAGGAAATGATGGAAGTCCTGAGTAGGTCAGATTGGTTAAGGAAGGACCAAGCTGGAATCTGTAGAGATGGGGACACATGATTGAATTTGAGGTAATTTTGAGGGTAAAGACAAAAGTACTTACTCATATACTTGGTGTAAAGTATGAAGGGCATCGTCCAGCAAGTTGTCACAGTGGGGAGCTGAGGCGGGATCCAACTGGAGAACTCTGGGAGATGGGGTAGGACATGCCTCAGAGTTATCCCCCTCTCAGGGTTTGGGACTTGAACTGTTTATTCACCCACTTCTGCAATTTTCTGGTTCTAGGTTGCTCCCAGGACCCCCTAATTCCCTGGCAAGTCCAGTCTGCACTGTGCACGGGCAGCGTCTGCAGGAAAAGCTGTCAGGCAAAGAGATGCAGGTGTTGAGATCCGGAGGTGCAGCTGATGGACCAAGGGGGTGTCGGGGAGATCCTGACATGTGCTAAGTTGCTTCAGTTGTATCCTACTCTTTGCTACCCTATGGCCTGTGGCCCACCAGGCTTTCTGTCCATGGGGTTCTCCAGGTAAGGGTACTGGAGTGGGTTGCCATGCCCTCCTCCAGGGGATCTTCCTGACCTAGGGACTGGACCCACGTCACTTATGTCTCCTGCAATGGCAAGCAAGTTATTTACCCCTGGCATTACCCAGGAAGCCCCTGATAGGATCTGTTAAATTAGCCAAGGGTCATAGTTATATTTTGCCCTGTTTTGCTGGTTGGAAGGAAATAAAGACGTCCAGTGGTTTCTCTTCTGGTACTTGTCAAAGAGCTCAAAACCACTCACTAACGTTCCTCTCCCAGCCCTTACTTTCACTCTGGGGGTTTGGAATCAGAATAAGAAGCTAACAACCCACTTCTCATACAGTATTTCATTTAATCCTGACACAAAGCCGGCATGAAGGTATCATTGGCTTCATTTCACTGAATAAGAAACCAAGTGATAAGAGCTTCTTCAAGACTTGCTCAAAATCACATCAGTTTGGTGCATCAGGGCTCTCAGATTCCAGAGCCTAGCTCTCAACTTGTTAGAGAAAAAAAACAAAAAAAACTGGATCTGGTTTTATCATTTACCTGATCCCCACATGTCAGGAAAAAGTGATCAGAAATTACTCTGGCAATCTCTTTGAAGGACAATTTGTTTGGAGAATATACAACACAATATTTCTGGTTTTATTCAGCTATTGTATTTCCTTAATTTGTGGGCAGACTTTTCCAAGAGGAAAAATTATATAAAATAAAATGTTTGAAGGTGTCTCACAGTGTGATTGAGTCATTAAAAAGAAGAGTCATTAATAATGCATTGACTTTGATTATACTTCTTTCAGTCACGGGGAGCTGTCAATGGAGAATTACTACTCTCTTCTGACAAAGTCAAAGTCATGTAGGGGTCTCTAAAATGCACGTGATTGTTCTAGCATTGTAAAAATGGGAAATTGTTCTCTCGTGGAAAACGCATTCCAAGGCCATGGGGCATCGTTAACATTCTGGAAGGGCTGTGGTCTAAGGTTGGGATGGAGTGGGAAGTGAGAGAGAGAGTGAATGGAATTCATCCAGCCAGTTAAAGGTGGTTTGGTGAGCACCACCCCTGCCCTTCCTCTGTCAATGCAGTAGAATTCTTTCACCAAATCATTCCAGTATGCTTTTCTATGCTAGAAAATTCTCTATTGATCTTTGTGGTCTGCTTAATTACAAAGAAAGTTGAAATGTAAATGTGGACAGCTTTTAGATCTTAGGATGCTCACCTTTTTCCTGTCTGAAAATCCAAACCCACTGTAACAATTGGATTCTGAAATTGACTCAAGTCTTCTGGGCCCAGAGCCAAAGTCCATGTGCGTGGAAGGAAGAATGCTCAGCACTTATTTGGGTGAGTGTATCAACAGGCAATAACTCTCCCAGCCCCCTCTGTGATCGAATTTACAGACTACTTAGAAGGGCAAAAAGAAACAATCTGCAATAAACATTTAAAGTGATAGGGAACCCTCAATATTCAGAGGCAGGAGGGATGACAGCAGAATTCTCTTCATGTGCAAGGCATTCAGTACTTGAAACCCCAGGATGTCTGACCATTGGGTTCTCGGTGCCTCTAGGAATCCTGGAAAATCAAGGCTAAACATTTTATGAGGCTGAGAAAGATCTCCACCCCAACTGAGGCTCCCCTCATTCTGGTCAGAGAGCTGCTGTTGTCATCTATAAGCTTTCAGCAGGAAAGCAGCACTTTTTTATTTGTTATTTTTTTTAATTCAGCTCTGCAGGGGTAAACTGTGCCAGGACCTCAAATTCATTAAAATTTCATTAACATCCACTTACGGAGTTGCCATTTATGTGCTGCATAGCATTTTCTGATAACGCTGCGGAGAGAGATAAATGAGGTTTTCCTCTTTGTGATCAGAAACAACCACGTCCCTTTCCAGCCTGGGCAGTCACAGTCTAGTTAGGCCAGGTTCCCACCCTGCAAATGTCCCACGCACGAGGGTCCCTGGGCTCAGCTCAGTGATGAATCAGGAGAATTCCTATGGACTGCCACTACTTTGACTGTGAAAGGGGGCATGGCTGTTCAGCATCTGCTCTTCTGCTTGTTCTTTTTTTTAACTTTTAATATAGAATATTTCTAATATACACAATATCAAAATTTCATTCATGCTTCTAGCAACTTTCCTCTTGCCTATATTTCTGAACCAACTGTCAGATGTTATATTAGGCCACTGATATATACCTCAAATACATGTTTCTAAATGAAAAAGGTTCTCATTTTTGTGGGTAACAGAGGGACATAAGTATAATAACTAGAGAACTATTATTATACATTTAAATAATTAATAATTCCTCACAATCATTAACTGCCCCATTGGTATTCAATTTCAAACTGTCCCATAAATTCACATTTTTAAATATTTTAAGTCTGTATGAAACAATATCCAAATATGAATTTTGATTGGAAGTGGTTGGTGGGTCTCTTTGATTTGTTCTTGATTATAAGTAATATGATGTAATTAAAATTATGAAAAAATAATCAAATAGAGAAGTATGGGAAATAATTCTATGCACTATGTTTTTTATATGAAGCAGAGTAAACTAAAAATATTTTGTTGTATTTGATTAAGATGGGATATATTTTAAATCTTATTATTTTTATAGATTTTTTTCCTCTCTCATTCTCTCTCTCCCTCCCTCCCTCCTCTAATTTGCATGTTGAAAACTTGGATCATTTGGTCTGTGATTTTCCAATATGAATTTCATTGGATCCACAGCATAATTTAACACATTCCTCTCTTATCTGTATTTCCTATAAATGGGTAGTTATATCTAGAGAAGTGATCGAATTTAATTCTTTTTTTAGGGGGATGGGGCTTCCCCTGTGGCTCAGATGGTAAAGAATCTGCCTGCAATGCAGGAAGACCGAAGTTCAATCCCTGGGTCAGGAGGATCCCTTGGAGACGGGAACGGCAACCCACTCCAATATTCTTGCCTGGAGAGTTCTTTGGACAGAGGAGGCTGGTGGGCTACAATCCATGGGGTTGCAAAGAGTCCGGCACGACTGAGCGATTAACACTTTTAGGCAGATGGGGATGGCTTAACTACTCTGTAAGTAGTGATGTGGAAGAGTCATATACCACCTAGGGGGTATAGTGTGTGTGTGCGATGTTAGAGCTGTGGATGAGTGTTGCTCAGATACTTTAAGTCATTAAGGTTACAAAACAGTGACTGCCTCATTCTGCCATTGCTCTGTCACTTATTAAAGAAACACTTCTAAAAGGAGAAACTTCCCTCCATTTAAGCTTTGCATCCCAGGTCTAGCACCTGTTTTTCAAAGTCCCTCTCAACACATCCTCCTTCTCATACGCATCTCAACAGACTGCGCACTTGGGAAAAAAGGAAAAGCCTGAAAAATTTTTATTTTCTTTTTCCAACTTGTGTTGTTTTGAAAAGTAGTAGACATTCAAAAGTTATAAACAGTAATATAATAAGCGGCCTAATGGCTGGGAAATTTCTCCCTGCTTTTTTCATTTGCATTTCCCTGATTACTAATGAGAGTAAGTGTCTTTTTTTCATGTGTTTACTGGCCAGGCAGACATTTCAACTAGTCTGGTTTTCTGTGATTAAAGACCAAGAGTGTCAGATTCCGCATGGGCAGGGGAAGGCAGGGGCAGAGGTTACAGCCGCTGCACACAGCTGCACCTTCACTGGAGCCCAGCTTGAGCACTATTAGAAACGGGTATGTGTCCCACATGAGAATACCATTGGCCAGGCAACGTGACAGGAAAACATGCTGGCAAAGTACTAGACCGGAGGTGCAGAGGTGATGGTGAGAAATCTCAGCATCTGTCAGAGGAGATCTGAGCATCAAAGCAGTCCTGTGTTGCCTGAAGAATTACACCTGAGGAAGTGTGCATGTGTGTGTTGTGTTGGGTGGAAAAAGGCATTAAGGAGAACAGGAGGCTTAGAAGGTGGAAAGACGTGGCAGGAAGAACAAAGGCAGGAACAGCCTGGAGACATTCAGTAACTGGGGTATCAAACGCCAGAAGAGTCAAGTAGACAATAAAAATGAAAGCAGTGTGCACTGCCCATGGGGAGGGGTGGGCACCGTGGCCACCTGGAGATGTCCCTTCCCATCAGCTTTATCATCAGATTCTTGACTAGTGGGAATGTCGGCCCTGTGTTGCCTTCTTGAGAGAAGTTAGAAATCTAGATTTTACATAGAATCTCCTGATTTTTAAAAGCAACCTCTTAAAAAAAAAAAAATGTTAGCCATGCACTACATTGATGGCCTCCAGGTTACTATCTTTTCATGGGAGGGGTACCTCTTTCCTGGGGCAACAAACATCCTTTAGCCAGGGTCTCGGGTGTCTGTTCCCCATTCCACTGTCTTCGCCCTAGATGCAGTCTAGTCATTTGATTAGCAAGGAATTATTTACATGTCATGTGCTTCAGACACAAAAAGGGCAAAAACGTTTCCACCAAAGGCATGAGCAAGCAAGCTTCAAACCGTTCAGTTCTTTTGTTTGCTTGTTTAGTTGTTTTTGGTTTGATGATTTTTCCAAATTCAGCAGAGGGGTCCAAAGTGCTGGTGTGTTATGGGTTGGAACATAAGGTCCCTGTAGAAATACTTTATCTTCCAGTAGTATATACAGTGTTAAAAAAGGCAACATGTTATAAAATGCAATTCATTCTAAGATGTGGCAGTATACTAAATATAAATCTTTGTATAGCAGCATGTCTCTAAAACACCTAAAGCATGGCATATGAGGAATGAATAAAGACTAAGGATATGTAACTGACCCATTTTCAAATAACTGAAGGTCTGCCATGTGATAGAGTATCAACTTATTTCATGTAACACTTAAGAGTAAGAGTTTGGCAAGAAGTAGCTGAGAGAGAATTTCCTGGTGGTCTGGTGGCTAAGACTCCACACTCCCAAGGCAGGGGACCCAGGCCTGGGTTCAATCCCTGGTCAGGGAACTGGATCCCATGTGTCTCGATTAGGATTTCCCAGGCTGCAACTAAAGACCGAAGATCCCATCTGCCACAACTAAGACCCCGGCACAGCCAAATAAATAAAATAAAAATAAATGAAATTATATATATATGTATATATATATAATATAATATGTATATATATAATATAATGTATATATGTATATATATAATATGTGTGTGTGTGTATATATATATATAAAGAAGTAGAAAGAAGCAGCTGAAAAAGAGGCCAGAGCTTGGTTTATTATAATGAAGAATTTCATAGCAGTACTTTTTAAAACAGGAACACGTGGCCTCAGGAATCAGTGAGTTCCTGGTCCCTAAAGATGGTCAAGTGATGTCTACCATGATGTGCAAGCAGAAAATGGTGGCATTTGCATGATCAGTCCATTAGATATTAATATATAAGTTCCTTTCTAACACTGTCACTAAAGAGCCTATACAATTTAAATCCCTATAAAAGGGGAAAATAGCCCACTGAAATTTAGAGTAGGAACTAAAAAGAAAAAATTACAGCTGGATCAAAGCATTCAATGAAGAGGAAAAAAAATAGTAAAACAATGTAAATTGATACAAGGCATGCATAAAAATGTTAAGTAACACTCATTATTTCAATTATTCTGGTTAATATACCTCATAATCATAATATAGGGTTTTATACCTATAACTAATTATATAGCTAAGGTCACTGGGGTTAAGTGATTTGCCTAAGGTCATAAAAGAGTTATTATTTTTATCAGGAATTACAGAGTCTTGACTCTGAGCCAGGTTCCTTTAATTTTGCATTTGAATTGCCACAGACTCCAAACCATAATGATAAAAGCTTGACTTTATTAATCAAAAAAGATTGCAAAAGTTAGTATCAGGTGAATGATGACGCAAAGGAGAAGCGTCAGTGGATCAACTATTTATTAATTATTTATTAAATACCCTCTCCACATGGGGTCAAATGCTGTTCCTTTTCCACACTATTTCATCTCACTTTACTCTCATAATTACATGAGGTGGGTATTCACCTCAACTTGACAGATTAGAGAAATTAATTAGCTTGTTTAAGGCCATGCAATTTGAGAAGATAACAACTGGAATTTTTCACCTGGGTTGTATCAATTAAAATATGCAGAAAATTCAAGTAAAAACAACAAAAAAGAACTGTTTAGTTTCAGGAGACCAGGTACTTTATCCAGTGATTACAGGGTTTGTTTGTTTTTTTTCTTTTTTTAACCTTCCTGTGATTCTCTTTGCTATTTATTATACAAAATAGCTTTATTTGAACCATAGCAAATTAGTTATTATTAGTAATACAACTGATACTATTTAATTCACAGGTGTTCCACTATGCTATTATTTTTTAAATAAAGGTGATTTATATTTTACAAACAGAAAAAATTAGAAATTAACTTTTGATGTATACCAGGTGTGCTATGCCCTCCACAAAAGTTTTCCCTTTCTTGGCCATGAAACTGTCACGACTGCCTTTAAACTAATAATAATATTTCATTTCCTGTGCACCTGCAGAAGAGTCTGAAAAATTCTTTCTTTAAAGTGAATTTGAGTTTTTGATTTGCTTAAATGAATATATAATATTAGTATCTTATAGGCCTAGGGCAAAATTGAGTTCAGATATGGAAGAGGATACAATTATTATTTTTTTAATTAAACATTCAGTGAGTAGTATTTTGCTAATTGCAGGTACTGTGTACCAAGCCGCTCTTGCATCCATGAATAACATCAGTGTTTTATTGCAGGCCTACTGTGTGTACTGGGTGCTGTGCTAGGTGACTTAGATATATGAGGAATAATATCTTTACCCCTCATAGGACAGCAAAGGTCAACCAGCTGTTATTCTGTTATGCTATCACTGGGAATGTCTTGTTATTTTTCATTTCTCATGTCTCTTGGGTTTAGAGGAGTTTTCACATTGGACACTTTATGGAACAACCGTTTAGCTTAGTTTGCCTTGAAATCAGAAATCTTGGAGATGGAAATGAAAAGGCTAGCTGACGGAATTTGCCAGCATTAGTAACTCCAGGGAGCTGAATTCACAGCTTAATTTGCAATACAATACTCACTTGTTAATTTGGCCACCTGCAATGTCCTTTCTTTTCCTTTTCTTCTCATCAATTGCCTCTTCACCCTATTGCCATGTCTTCCCAGCAGCATCCTAAACACTGCTCCTAGCCTCTTATTCACATTTTCATTTTATTGAAAATTTATTTTATGTATCTGCCTCTCCAATTATACTCTGCAGGCATAGCATATTATTTTCTTCAGCATCTGCCCCAGCACCTAGGAATTAAAATGAATGCGTGGCTGAATGAATGGCTGGCTACGTGGGTGAACTGCAATACGACTTCAGAGTCTCCAACCTATTCAGAGCACAGCCCCCTCCTTTGCACAGGAAGGCTGGAAAAAGTTCAGTGTGGCAAAAGACCAGATGAGACCTGGATTTGTAATGCTGGCTTGTATCTTGCTGGTACTTTCTCCAATAAATGAACCTGCTGTGATTTCACTGTTTTGAGGCCTCCTTAACAGCCTTTCAATTCCTTCCTTTTAATGGCTCAAAGGAAGTTGTTACAATGTTTGCAATGGATGCAAATTATGGATCCATAATCCTGAGTGTCTCATAAAGAACCTCGCTAAACAGTTATTGTACCTACACAACACGTCTCTTATGAAATCCCAATGAATCAGCTTTAAACAAAACCATTCTTGCCCAAGTCTGTAGTGTGCAATTTTATAAGAAACTCAACAGGCTTTTACACACCCCTCGCTCCAAAAAATCCTGCATAGTGGAAGAAAAATCCAGAACACTGAAAGTGAGGCTTATAAAAGACTGACATTCTTAGGTAGATAATGCTTCTTTCAGCTAAATAGTAAAAACTTCTGGTTTAATTTATTCTGTCACATGGGTACTTCTTGCGGGGAGAAAATTTAGCCTCATGGAATCAAAACCAACCGCAGAGATTATTTGAAAATATGTTACATATATTTAAAAATAGCACCCTTCCCTCATTTTATATTTAAGCTTATAAAACCGTTTCATATTTGCATTATTTCATCTCATCCTCATAACAGTTCTGTGCTGCGGGGTTCTTGGTATTGTTGTCAGCTTACATACTTTGTCTCTAGTTTAAAAACATTTTATATGCTTGGGGCTGGTGCATGGGGATGACCCAGAAAGATGTTATGGGGAGGGAGGTGGGAGGGGGGTTCATGTTTGAGAATGCATGTAAGAATTAAAGATTTTAAAATTTAAATAAATAAATAAATAAATAAAAGGAAAAAAAATAAAAAATAATAATTAAAAAAAAATAATACAAAGAAAAAAATAAAATAAAAAAAAATAAAAACATTTTATACAATCCTCCACGTACCCACACGAGTGAACTTTTTAGTGTACACACTCAATATCTGTTATCTTTCAGATCAACACTCCTATCTGACAGAAAGAAAAAATGATAAAACCCCATTTGATCCACATAGGGGGCTTTTCAAGGTCTGCCTGATTTACCTGTTAGCTCCGTCTCTTTCCGCTTCCCTTGTTTTCCTGGCTGTTTCCTACTGCAGTGGGGACCCCTCCAGCCTTTGTGTGCACCGTGTTCTCACGTCTCCATTCACATTCTTTTCATTGAGCAAAGTCAAGCTCTGCCCTAAGCTGTTTCTTTGAAGGCATCCCTGATTCTAACAAGCAGACATAGAAGAGCCTTCCCTTGGGAGGTCACTGGCTGACTACTTTATCTGACTTTATTACATGTGTTTTCTTACACAGTTATTTCCTTCTACAATTAAAATTCCTGTAGGTTAGATTCTTAAAACACACACACAGAAGAATGATGAATAGGTGAAGTCAAGTGGGAGATGCATGCCTTAACTACTCAGCATCCACTTTTCCAAGAAACTATTCCCCTTCCATTTCATATTCATTCTCATCAAACCATGTGATTTGTCCCCAGGGTGGGCAGGCAGAGAGTCAGGCCTGGTCCCTCAAAACACAAGGGTCTATCTTCCTACTTTCAGTGATTAGTTTGAAAATGGGCCACTGGCCTGTGCGGGACCAATCAGTCTTCTTGTGGCCTTTAATCAGAAGGATCAGAAACAGTTTCTGCTTCTTCCAGGATCTCCAGCTATCAAGATCAACGTGTCTGGAGCTGCCATGCTGCTCATCACGTGGAGAGAGCATGCCTAAAAATTAAGCTGCACTGAGGAAACCAAAGCTGAGACATGCAGAAATTGGTACAGACGGCCTGCTGGGACAACTTGTTCTTGACAGCCTTACCAGAAGTCCTTGAAATTTCAATTGCATAAGCCAACATAGTCCCTTTTTATTTTCTTAAACTACTTTGGGTTAGATTTCAGTCACTTGCAATAGAAAATGTTTTGATTAATACAGTGATCATGATGAAAATTAACAGGCAAAAGAGAAAATCAAGCCAGGTCATCCAACTCCATAAAAAGTGTCCTTCCAACCCCAAACCCCTGTCTCTCAATTGAAATAGAGCAAGTTGGGATGAAAATATTTATAACACAGAATGCTCCTCTTGTTCTTTCATTTTCCTAAAATGAATCTTGAATGAGCTTGCTGAACATTTCAGAGTTCACAGAAATATACACAGAACTGTCTTTTAAAATGGCAAATGTTAACAGCTCCTTAATTATAAAAGTATCATTGAATATTTTATAATAAAGCACATTTAATAAGACAGAATTAATAAGAGTATGTACTGTAGTTGTTCAAAATTTAAGGAAGAATGACGAACTGTTTACATGTTGCAAGAGAGGGTGAACAAGAGGAGGAAAAAAAAAAAAAAAACCAATAACAAGAGTCCCTTCTATGCTCTTGGGTGACGTCCCAGCTTAGCTTTCTGCTTCTTCTGCAGTCCTCACTGTCTATCACTAGTGGAGAGTAAATGGGAATTTATGTCCACCATAAAATGCTGTCCAGTAGGTAGTTTTGTAAGATTTATATGAATACATTAAGTCACTCTGTCCTTTGCCATGTACCTCCAATAAACCTTGTGGTTCTCCCTCATCATTTCATGCCAAATGAAAAGTGGTAATATTACCAGATTTGCAGTTAATTATCATGAAATATGATGCCTAATGATTTAACATCTTTGTTAAGAAGCCATGGTAACATGAAGCACAGTGCTGGAAAACATCATTAAAGCCATCGTTTATCCATGACATTTACATCTCGTTTGCAGTTAAAAAAAAAAAAAAGTTAATTGACAAAGCACATCTATACAATATTTATTGAGAAAATAGCTCTCTCTCCTTACTGCCAGTTAGTTTGGCATATTAAAACTTTATTTATGGGATCTAGCTTTTGTTATCCTTTTTAATGTCCTTGAAAATGAGTTATGCTTCCTTCCCTTTAAATTGAATATATGGGAAAATAATCCTCCCTTGACAATGGAGCTCAGACTGATATAGGAGAGTTGCTTTGCATTTCACTTCCCTGATGGGCAAACGAGTTCCCTAAGAATTCCATGGAACTGTTATGAATCTTGATGAGATAAATGTCATATAGCTCCTCTTTTGCTAAATAGAAAATGCTTTTAGAGAGGGCTCACTGTAATTGTCTCCTCTCTAATGTGTATCTCCAAGTCATGCTCACCCTCAAAAATATTCCAAGAACATTCTATGATTATATTTTTTAAAAGTCTAATATTAGCATCAGCTTTTGAAAAATGCAAAATACTATGGATTCTCTGGGCCATAGGGATCCAGCTCTAAGAAATTCTGACTCAGTTTAGTGTCTCCTCAGTTTGGTGCATTCAGTTTAAGAACTTTATCTGTGTTTCTGGAATGGAACACACTATTTCCTAAATAGCAGCCTTACTTCATCCCCCTCCTGTAAAACAGCACCCCTTCCTCTCTCCAGCCTACTCAGCCTGCTTTATGTCTTCATAAGCCTCATCTCCACTTAATAAATTTATAAACATACCTTTATTCCCTTGAATATTTGCTGTACTCCTCCTCACCACTAATTAGACTTGATTGCTTATTAATTGGACTTGTTGGGAAAATGTGAAATTTCCCAATTAGAAATAAGGAATGTGTTGGACCTTTTGAAATGTACTTTGAGATACTGGGCATAGAATGGAATCACCATGGAAGTATTTAATCAGTATGGTTTGACACCAGGGTCAAGGGATGCCCTTGAGTCAGGGGCCTGGGTACCCGCTGTCTGTTCCCCTGGCCCCATCCTCAGAAGCCTTTGGAAACATTCTCCTCCTCTCCTTCATCAGCTTTCATGGGTCCGTTGCATCGATCTGTTCCCCTACTCCCTTCACTCTCCATATTTAAGAAGGTAGCTGAATTTAACCTGTTTTTCAAGCAAGAAATACTCCTTTCTCTTTAAGCAGGTGAAAGAGGTAAAGAGGGGATAGGGATTCGGATGAAAACAATAGGATAGTCTTGGTACAGCTCAGTACCAAGATTTATGAATACTTTATGAAAGTATTTAGAATTGTCATATGTATAACATATGAATAAATGTTTCCCCAGATAGAAACTTATACCTTAAAACACTTTAAAGTGACTTTTAAAAATAGTCAAAGAGAATTGACTCTCGTGAGTAGACCAAAACTTCTGATTAGATAAAATTCTCCCAGGAAAATCTTTACTATCAATAATAAAATATGACAGACCACACTATTATTATTTAATCATTACCAAAAATAAATCACAATTTTAAATAAGAACATAATAGCTATCATATATTAAACAGTCACTTGGAGGTAGATAAATAGATTAGACAGATGGATGGATAGATGGATATAAGGCACTGTTAGGCCAGTTTTAGAAATGATGAATGGCATGGCATTCATGGAGCTTCCCACAGTTACACAGCCAACAGTGTAGTTGTTAATCCACTTTCTTGCCACTACCTACAAATTGATACATACAGCCATATCAATACTCCAGAGAGCTAAAATAATTCATTTCCATGTTTTATTTAGTCAGAAAAACTGTTAGGCTAGCTACATATAAATTTCTGAGGCAAAGCAGCAATGTTTTCTCAGCAAAATAAAGGGGTAAGAACTATGACAATACCTAATCAGATAGCAGAAGAAAAATTTCACATCAAATGTCAAAATACAGAGGAGGAAAGATAATTTTATCAAAGACTATAAACCTCCTCAAAAGAGAAAAAAAGGACCTCATCTGTTCTCCTTACAGAAGAATGTACATTTGCCTCTGAGGTTTCCTCCGGAAAGAAAAAAAAAAAATCTTAAAAATCTAACCTGAATCTGATCAATCCTCTAACTATAAAACTACTAATTTAAGGAACAAACAATGAACATGGAAACATGTTAAATAATACACTTGAGATGTAATTAGCTAAATGTAGATGCAATCCCTAAATCTAGACAGAAAGAACTCTGTGGAACAAACAACCCAAAGGCTCAATAAATAAATAGCAATGAATGACAGACACACAGAGATAGACAGAATGAATTAACAATGTAAAAACAACTACGAAACGATTAGTGAAAACTAAACAATGACTATGTGATGATATCAAGGAAATTAAGTTATGTTAATTCTGTCATACAATACAAGTATTATGGTTATGTTTTAAAAGTTTTCTATTTGCTAGAAATATATATGGAGATCTTTGCAGATCAAATGACATATCAAAAACTGTTTTAAAATAATCCATGGATTGGGAAAACACAGGAGAGGGTACAGATATAATCATTTAGGATATGAGATGATAACTCTTGAAGTTATGTGATGGGTACATGGGAGGTTATTATTCTGTTATTTCTACTTTTGTATTGATGTATACTTGGAATTGTCTTTGATAAAATATTAGGAAAAAATTACTAGGTTGTATATGGATACATTAAACAAAGTAAAAAAATAATATTTTCTTTCAGCTGTGTATTAAGATATAATAGATATATGATGTAAGCTTAGAGAGTTCAGCATAGAGATCTGATACATGTATATATTGTAACATGATTAGCACAATATGGTTAGTCCAAAACCTCAGTTACACCGTGTGTGAGTGTGCATCTGTATGGCAAGAACTTTTAAATTTACTATCTTAGAAATTTCATACACAGTACAATATAGTTAACTATAATCGCCACGCTGTATACTACATCCACAGAACCTGTGTATTTTAGACCAGAAGTTTGTGTTGTTTGACCACCTTAACCCACACACTCCCACCCTACCCCATAGTCACTACTCTGTTCTTGGTTTCTATGAGTTGATTATGTCCCGTGAGTCTTAAAGGCTTTACTCACTCTTTTTCATCCATTTGTTTTTCTTCTTACTTCACTGATTGAATAATCCAAATGATTTGCCACCTAGTTCACGGATTATTTCTTCTGCTTGGCCAAGTCTGCTCCTGAAGCTCTCTACTGAATTCTTCAGGTCAGGCACTGTGTTTTTCAGATGTGGGATTTCCATTTGTGTGATAGGCTTTTGACAGTTTCCATTTCTGCATTGAACTCATTTTGTTCCTGCACTGTTCTCCTAATTTATTTTATTTGTCTGTATGTTCATGTGATTAACTGAACTTAAGAGGATTATTTTGAAACCTTTGTCAATGCACAGTTCTGTTCTTTAGAATCGGTTATTGGAACTTTATGAGTTTCCTTTGGTGCGTCAGTTTTCATTCCAATCCCAAAGAAAGGTAATGCCAAGGAATGTTCAAAATACCATATAACTGCACTCATTTCACATGCCAGCAAGGTTATGCTCAAAATCCTTCAAGCTAGGCTTCAGCAGTATATGAACCAAGAACTTCCAGATGTACAAGCTGGGTTTTGAAGAGGCTGAGGAACCAGAGACCACATTGCTAACACTCTCAGGATCATGGAGACAGCAAACAGGTTCCAGAAAAACATCCACTTCTGCTTCTTTGACTACACTAAAGCCTCTGACTGTGTGAATCACAATAAACTGGAAAATTCTCAAAGAGCTAGGAGTACCAGACCACATTATCTATCTCCTGAGAAACCTATATGTGGGTCAAGAAGGAACAGTTAGAACCAGATATGGAACAAATGACTGGTCCAAAATTGGGAAAGGAGTATGGAATGGCTGTATATTGTCTCTCTGCTTATTTAACTTCTATGCAGGGTACATCATGTGAAATGCTGGGCTGGATGACTCACAGGCTAGAATCAAGACTAATGGGAGAAATATCAACAACCTCAGATACACAGATGATACCACTCTAAGGGGGAGGCTAAGTGAAAACTAAGAAATAATTGCACACCAAGTTATTGAGCTCTTCTGGTCTGGACTCCTAAATTATCTTCTGAATTGCAGTCTCCTTGTTCTCTCACCTACTCTCTCTACAGTGAATTTTCAGGAGAAATAAAACATAATTCTTAAAAACTAAAGCATGTATATATTTTAAGTAATTACACAGAAAAAAAAAGTATATGAGAACAAGCAGCAAAAGTTGTGCCAAAGAAGAAGTAACAGAAGATAGAAGTTTGCCTGAAGAAACAAGAGCACCCTAGAGTCTGATTGTAAGTTTCTTATCTGATCAAACTAATAGCCTTTCAGCATACTGAGTGATTGGTATAATTCATTTTGCCTTCAGGAAACACACTGATGTTCTCCTTGTAACACACTTATTAACAAAAAGGCAGCATACTTGGTATCAATGGAAATGCTTCTCGCTGAAAGTAACATTCCAAGTCTGCTGACTAAACCATCGAGCAAAATGTGTTTATTCAAAAAGCAAGGGGTCCTGAGATGAAGTGGCTTTGACATTTTCTGTATTTTCTCTCTGCCGTCTTCAGCCAGTTAGGTTTGTCCTTGGCATCCATCCCATAATATTTGCAAGAGGCTTGCCATATTTCATGGCATCATAAGAAGACACCATAATATCTACTGGTAGGAAAGTAACTGGTTTGTGTTTTTTTTTTCCCCCTTATGTAATTAATTGTGCAAAGCAAAAAAAAAAAAAAAAAATCCTTTCCTTGAGGTCCCCAGCCTACTTCTCTGATGTTTCATTGGGAAGAACTGGATCAACAGTCCACCCACAAGACATTTGCTAATGACATAAATGCAATCTCCCTAATAGGAAGCTAGCTAATCAGGTTTACCCTGAGGTAAAATGAAAAATGGATGAACAAATAGAGTTCTGCTGGGGAGGAAGGAAGGCTGAATATTTGTTAAATAGGTACCTACAATCTGGGCCAATGTTTCTCCAACTTTAATTTTGTTAGAGTACAGAATTTGATTGACAAATGAGGAAAGTTAGCAGAAATCCCCGATAATGGGGATCTCTGAAGCACTGGGATTTCTGCTCACTTTTCTAATTTTTCAAGGTCACTACACAGTGACAAACTGAGAGAGTGGGCAGAGACAAACAGGATGGTGTTTAATAAGTACACTTGGGAAGAAAAAAATAAATAAACTGTACCAATAAAAGCCTGGGAATGGTGACAAATGTCTACATATGACAGAATAAAAGCTCTCAGGGTCCCAGCGATAGCAAGCTATATTGAAATACTGCAGTGATGTTACAGTTATAAAACTTATCCTGCCTTTGGGATGCCTAACAGTGCATAGATAATGTTCTGAGTTACAGAGTTTTGAAGGATAAAGATTTTAGGCCCCTTCAGGGCACCCAGAAAGGAACTGTAGCAGATTTGTAGTAGGGACAAGTTACTAGAGAAGGACAAAGAAAGAGGACTTCTTCTGAGAAGTTCAAAGGGCACACCTAAGCCAACTTCCAGAGAAGGCAATGGCACCCCACTCCAGCACTCTTGCCTGGAAATTCCATGGGCAGAGAAGCCTGGTGGGCTACAGTCCACGGGGTCGCACAGAGTCGGAAACAACTGAAGCGACGCAGCAGCAAGCCAACTTCTGGCTATGTCCTGACATGACAGGGGTGACTGGCTGATGGGAAAAGTGAGCAGAATTCAATAGTAAAGCAATCATGACTTATAAAAAGACCCTGACAGGAACCCTGAGTCCAACCAAGCTTTTGAGTAGTTCCGTGTCTTTGGGTGCTTTGCTTAACTTCTCCAACTCTCATTCCTTATAAAATGAAGTAAACATTACCTTTCAGAACTTCATAAATGTTAAAGAAAATAGGAAATGTGTCAGGCCAGATGCTTAATAAATGGGAATAGATATTATTGTAATGGTGTGCATGCTAAGTTGCTTCAGTCGTGTCCAACTCTTTGTGACCCTATGGACTGTAGCCCACCAGGCTCCTCTGTTCATAGGATTCTCCAGGCAAGAATGCTGGGGTGGGTTGCCATGCCCATCTTCAGGGGATCTTCCCAACCAAGGCTTCAAGCTGATATCTTCTATGTTTCCTGCATCGGAAGGTGGGTTCTTTAATGCTAGCGCCACCTGGGAAGCCCAGTTGTTGGTTCCTGTGCTGCATACAACAGGGGTCCTTAAAGGGATATTGAAATAATGCACACTTGACATGTAGGCATCACACGAAGGTCCATTACCTCACCTATTTCTCCCTGCAACTCCATAATATCAGTGATAAGAAAGTATATTATTAACTCTTGGGGGAGGCAGTAGTGTTCTGTGAACATCGATCATTTGTCTGACCCCAGCCCCTTCCAATCCAGCCATGTGTGCCCCAGTGTTTCGCAAATGCTTCCTAAATGTAAAATGGTTGTCAAGTGCACCTGGTTTTCCCTAGAATTCCGGCTATGTTACATTTCTGTTCACTTGCAGTGCCGTCAAAAAAAGGTAATGTCTGTGATTAGACTGGATTCCATTTCCTGGTAATGTAAGGAGTTGAGTGTTTTTGGTTTTGTGTGTGTGTGTGTGTGTTTCCTAAAACCTGCAATAAGTAGTTAGTGGAAGCTTCTTTCCTTAAAGGCAAGAGCTGTAGAGACTTTAAAATATATTTTCTTCTTAGTCGATAATGGCTTACATTTGGGTCTTCCTGCAGAGTGCAGAAAATCTCTAAATAGTTCTTGGAGACACACATGAACAGAAAGGCCATGGCATTTTGAACCCTCATTGTTTCCTTCTTTACAATTACCCATATGACCTTTGAAGAAGCCATCTCAGAGAAACACCTGGGATTCACAAGAAAGCTAGGCTGCTGAGCCTGGCTCCTCGGCAGATTCCAGACTGTTAAGACACATTTTCAACCATCCCTAGGCTGGGAAGTTAGGGCTTTTGCCTGATTTTAAAGAATATATATTTCAGAGTCAAATCACAATTCACAATCCAATTCACACTCATCAGACAACAACACAAATAAATCTCTAAGAACACAACACAGTGGCATTTTTCAAATTCAGTAACTTGAACAAGGTAGTGAGAAATTGATGAGGGAAAGTAAAGAGTAAAAACACCCCTACTGGGAACTGTTCATCTGAATTTCCTGAGAACATTCTTACATTGGGATGGTTTAGCAATAAATTCTATTTACAAGCAGTAATTAATAATGATGATGATATTAATGAAGGTGATATAGATAAGTGCAATAACATCTATCGAGTACTTACCAGGTGTGAGACCCTCTGCTAAGAACTTTATAGGTATGACCTCATTTAATCTCCCTTAATCCAGTGCAAGAATTCTGACAAATTCTAGGTTAAGGTCAACATTAGGATAATACATTTTTCTCTTGGTACGTAAATCTAGGACACAAGCATAGCTCACCAGCCTTGAGGGCAAGGACTTTGCATTTGATCGTTAATGGCATCACATAGAGCTTGACACAGAAGAGATGCCACCAGCATTTGTGGAATGAATGAGGCAAAGTTGGCCAAGATTTCAAAGTTCACAAATCTGAATTATTTTTATAAAACTAATGGAGTTTGATAAAATTCTTCAGTATTACTACATCATTGAAAGTGATGACAAGGACATCCCTGGTGGTCCATTGGTTAAAACTCTGCCCTTCAAATGCAGGGGGCATGGGTTCAATCCCTTGTTGGGGAACTAAGATTCCACATACCCTGTGGTATGGCCAAAAAAAAAAAAAATGACTTAAAAAAAAAGTGATTACAGATCCCTATGCTGGAGTAATGTCCAACTGGTAATGTACAATCCATCATAGATTGATAATACTGTAAGTCGAAAAATGTATTTACTACATCTAACCTACCAAACATCACAGGTTAGCTCAGCCTAACTTAAACATGATTGGAACACTTACTTTAGCCAACAGTTGGGCAAAATCATCTAATGCACAACCTATTTTGTAACAGGGTTGATTGACTATCTCATTTAATTTATTGAGTACTGTATTTAAGGTGAAAAGCAGAATATTGCCTAGATCTAGAATGGTTCTAAGTATATGGCTGACTGGGAGCTGGTCAGCATCAAGAGAGAGGATCATACAACATGTTGCTAGCCCAGGAAAAGATCAAAATTCCAAGTATAGTTTCTATTGAATGCATACAGTTTCCACACCATCATAAGTACAAAAATCACACATCGAACCATCCTAAGTCAGGAACCATCTGTACTACTTTGACTGTAAATTCTTTATAATGAGGATTTTACTTTTATAATCAAAAGCAATCAAAATATATACAAATTCCAATTTGCAATGAAACATTTTTATTTCTGGGATTATTTGATTCGTGTTTATCTTTCTCAGGAGAAAATGAAATCAATGAAGCCAGGAACTTGTTTGCTTTGCTCATGACTTTGCCTCTGTACACAAGAGAGCACCTAATACATGGTAGGTGTTCAATAATGAATGAATGAATGAACAAAGCCCAGTATTCCCACCTGAGTCAAAATTTGAGAGAAGTGTGAAGTAGAGTTAGAAGATACAGGTACTTCATCAGTTCAGTTCAGTCGCTCAGTCGTGTCCGACTCTTTGCAGCCCCATGAATCGCAGCACGCCAGGCCTCCCTGTCCATCACCAACTCCCAGAGTTCACTCAAATTCACATCCATCGAGTCAGTGATGCCATCCAGCCATCTCATCCTCTGTTGTCCCCTTCTCCTCCTGCCCCCAATCCCTCCCAGCATCAGTCTTTTCCAATAAGTCAACTCTTTGCATGAGGTGGCCAAAATACTGGAGTTTCAGCTTCAGCATCATTCCTTCCAAACAACACCTTCATACCAAAGGACAAAAAATTTAAATGCCCCATTGTTAACACAACCCTTTCATTAGTTCAACAGAAATAGGACAGAGGAATAGAAGTGAGAAAGAGAGACACCCAACAGCAACATTGTATCAAGAGTAGGCACTGGAGGAAAAACCAAAATCACTTTTGTAGAAAAACCCGGTCTGACATGTGCCAAGACTGGTTTGGTTCTATGTGTTCATGAATGTGAAGGGCACACCGTCCCAGTGCCGCTAAGCATCAATCTACTGGAGCCTAATTGTGAAGTATTTAAAATGCAACCTCAGTCAGATTGGACTCTAATCAAAACAAACAAAAAAACCACGATGCACCCCATGTTCATTGTAGCAAAATTTACAATAATCAGGATGTGAAAGCAACCTAAATGTCCACTGATGGAAGAATTGATAAAGAAGATGTGGTGCATAGGTACAATGGAATGTTACTCAGCCACAAAAAGAAACAACCACAACAAATGCCATTTGAGGCAACATGGATGGACCTAGCGATAGTCATACTGAGTGAAGGAAGGCAGGCAAAGATAAATGCCATATGATATCTCTTGTATGTGTAATCCTAAGAGAAAATGGTACAAACGAACCTATTTATATAGCAGAAATTGAGTTACAGATGTAGAAAACAAACTTAAGGTTACCAAGGGGGAGAAGGAAGGGGGAGGGGTAAATTAGGAGATTGGGATTAACATATACACCCTACTATATATAAATCAATAATTAATAAGGACCTCGTCAATACTCTGTAATGGCCTATATGGGTTATTCTTTTTTAGTCAGTCCTACTCTTTCGTGACCCCAGGGACTGTAGCCTGCCAGACTCCTCTGTCCATGGGATTCTCCAGGCAAGAATACTAGAGTGGGTTGCCATTTCTTTCTCCAGGGGATCTTCCCAACCCAGGGATCAAATCTAAGTCTCCTACATTGCAGGAAGATTCTTTACCACTGAACCACCAAGGAAGCTCAGCATGGGAATAGACCCTAAAAGAAAGTAGATATATGTATAAATATGACTGACTCATTTTGCTGAATAGCAGAAAGTAACACAACATTGTAAATCAACTATACTCCAATTAAATTTAATTTTTTGAAAATGGAAGTTTTATTTGCAGCTGGACTCTCAGCCTATTACAAATGCATCTTGATGGCTGTATATAGTCTTGCCTCTCTGCATGAATCCCTGAGATTCCTCATGTCTCCTGCTTCTTACCAGTCATGAGGCAAGGCTGCTTTATTAAGCTCTTAGAACTGTCTTAGCGCACTTCACCCTTAATAGCAGAGTAAAGACCTTGCAGTCATCATTATAACAATAGCTACTGTTTATTTAGTGCATGTGCACGAACCAACCACTGTGATAAGTGCCTGGCTTACATTATCTTCAATCCTTACAACCTGGCCAGGTAGGTCTTAGTATTCCCACTTCAAAGATAAAGAAACCAATGCTCAGAGTAATTACATAAGTTGTTCACTATTGTAGCTATTACAACAGTGGGGAAGGCAGAATTGGAACACACTCTATTGTCAGACAACTCCAAGACCTGAATTCTCACACCGTCCACTATACACTGTGTTCCTGCAAACACAGCACTTGATTATCAGAGCCAACAATTGTATCCAGATGCTCTATGTGACAGTGGAAGAATTACTTAGCTACCCAGCTACCTTCTCATCTCCAGGTCTTCTGGAGTTCTTTTACACTTAGTCAGCAGTTGTCTTAAAAAGTCAAAATCTCACCATCACTGTTGGTGTTCATTTTCTTTGCAGTTCACAGTAGGGAAAGTGTCAGCTGGATAGGAAAGTTTAATTTTTAGGATCTCAGGCAATAGCGGATTTCCTTTCAAAGTCAAGAGAAGAGCATGACCAAATATAAAAACTTCACAACAGAAAGAAGTACCATGATAAATGCAGATTGACTAGGAGAAGGAATACTCGGGTCACAAGAGAGGAGTGCTGGATGGGAAGACTGACTGGCAATTGCAAACACTAGTCCATATGAAATGTACCTTACCTAAATAATCTGTCTTATACAGATTACTTAACTTTCCAAATTGGACAAGATAATTGACCTGAAAGTGATCAATGTCTTCTTCCCAACATGCATTCAGAAAGTGTCTGTTCATTCTGCCCCTTCAGGACTACTGAGTTCCCACCATTCACACAGTGGATGTAAACAGTACAGAGTACCCACCGTTCACACAGTGGATGTAAACAGTATGTACATACAGGGCTGAAGAGGAACAAAAGAGCAGCCTCTCGCCAGTGATCTTGGGGTCAGACTCATTTATGTGTTAAATGCTTCAAAGATGGATTGTTATAAATATTAAAAAGAAAGTCCCTGAGAGCCAGTTGACTTATCATTGACTTATGATGGAGAAATCTCGACCCCATAAAACAAAATAATTTTTCTATAAGAAGTTTTGGAATGACTTCCCAGGAGCCAGCCTCTTACAAAATACAGTTCCAACTATGATTTGAATAGATAGACCCAATACTCTGTTTAATATACACCAGGAGGTCGGAAGGGAGAACTTTGGGAAACTTTCCAATATTTCTGTGAAAAAAAAAATTAACGAATGCAAAGAATCACAAAATGTTAATACGCTGAGGCAGCACTAAAGCCTCAAAATAGAAGTTTATTTTAAACACAGTTTTATATATCCATAGACAACTTTCAAATTTCCCTTTTTAGCACATAATTAATTTCCTAATTAAGTATTTAGACATTCTAGCAGGCTTAAAGACTACAGAGGTTAAATACATAACTGTTTAATGGTTACTGTTACTGGGAAAAAAAAATGGTGCTAATAAGGGTTGAGTCCTTCAAACAAGTTTCTCATTTTTCCCTAAGAATATAATTGTATGTTAGGCAGTGCTTTATTACAGATGTTAGGGGTGGGCAGGCTGGGAACAAATCCCAAGTATCTAATTTGAAAATCTAGCATTTCATAGATGGAAGTATAGTGTTTCCACATAGCTGTACCTCCGTTAACAAGAGCCTGTTGACTAACCACAGTTGACCACATGGTGTCTTGGGGGAAAAGGCAGTTTGTGTTCTGAAAGTATTTCTGGATGTACTCACCCTTGTTAGATTAAAACTGGGCTTTGGGCTCCAAAATCACTGCAGATGGTGACTGCAGCCATGAAATTAAAAGACGCTTACTCCTTGGAAAAAAATTATGACCAACCTAGATAGTATATTCAAAAGCAGAGACATTACTTTGCCAACTAAGGTCCATCTTGTCAAGGCTATGGTTTTTCCAGTGGTCATGTATGGATGTGAGAGTTGGACTGTGAAGAAGGCTGAGTGCCGAAGATTTGATGCGTTTGAACTGTGGTGTTGGAGAAGACTCTTGAGGGTCCCTTGGACTGCAAGGAGATCCAACCAGTCCATTCTGAAGGAGATCAACCCTGGGATTTCTTTGGAAGGAATGATGCTAAAGCTGAAGCTCCAGTACTTTGGCCACCTCATGCAAAGAGTTGACTCATTGGAAAAGACTCTGATGCTGGGAGAGATTGGGGGCAGGAGAAGGGGACGACCCAGGATGAGATGGCTGGATGGCATCACGGACTCGATGGACGTGAGTCTGAGTGAACTCCAGGCGTTGGTGATGGACAAGGAGGCCTGGTGTGCTGCGATTCATGGGGTCACAAAGAGTCCGACACGACCGTGCGACTGAACTGAACTGAACTGGGGTGGGGATGTGAGTTGGCTTCCCCAAAGATGAATGGGGGAGGGTAGGATAAAAAGAGCATCTTTCTCCACAGAGACTTAGGGTTCAAATACTTAGGTACTTTCCACATTAATTCACTCATCAAAGTGATCATTCTCTTCACAAATATGTATAGAATCCATACTATTTGCAGAAAAAGAATAAAGCACTTTACAGGTATTGCTCATTTATCCAACATCCAATACATTTTTTGGAGTTCCTACAATGTGCCAGTGATGTTTTAGCAAGAAACTGGGAAATAGTCTGCTTTCTTGACTACGCCAAAGCCTTTGACTGTGTGGATCACAACAAACCTGGAAAATTCTGAAAGAGATGGGAATACCACGCCACCTTACCTGCCTCCTGAGAAGTCTGTATGCAGCTCAGGAGGCAATAGTTAGAACCAGACATGGAACAACAGACTGGTTCCAAATTGGGAAAGGAGTACATCAAGGCTGTATATTGTTACCCTGCTTATTTAACCTTTATGCAGAGTACATCATGAGAAATGCTGGGGTGGATAAAGCACAAGCTGGAATCAAGACTGCTGGGGTAAATATCAATAACCTCAGATATGCAGACGGCACCACCCTTATGCCAGAAAGTGAAGAAGAACTAAGAGCCTCTTGAGGAAAGTGAACGAAAAGAGTGAAAACGCTGGCTTAAAGCTCAACATTCAAAGAACAAAGATCATGGCATCCAGTCCCATCACTTCATGGCAAATAGATGAGGAAACAATAGAAACAGTAACAGACTTTATTTTCTTGGGCTCCAAAAACCACTGCAGGTGGTGACTGCAGCCATGAAAGTAAAAGACACTTGCCCCCTTGGAAGAAAAGCTATAACAAACTTAGACAGCATATTAAAAAGCAGAGACATTACTTTGCTGTCAAAGGTCCATCTAGTCAAAGCTATGGCTTTTCCACTAGTCCTGTACGGACGTGAGAGTTGCACCATAAAGAAATCAGAGCACTGAAGAACTGATGCTTTTGAACTGTGGTGTTAGAGAAGACTCTCGAGAGTCCCCTGGACTACAAGGAGACCCAACCAGTCAATCCTAAAGGAAATCAGTCCTGAATATTCATTGGAAGGACTGATGCTGAACTGAAGCTCCAATACTTTGGCCACCTGATGCAAAGAACTGACTCATTGGAAAAGACCCTGATGCTGGAAAAGATTGAAGTTGGGAGGAGAAGGGGACTGACAGAGGGTGAGATGGTTGGATGGCATCACCGACTTGATGGACATGAGTTTGAACAAGCTTCGGGAGTTGGTGATGGACAGGGAAGCTTGGCGTGCTGCAGTCCATGGGATTGCAAAGAGTTGGACAGGACTCAATGACTGAACTGAACTGAACTAAAATGACTTTAACTCTCATAAATCTTCTAGGATTTTTTTTTTTAGGGGAAAGTGGGGTCATTTGGTTTCCTTATTTTGTAGGGCCTGAAGTTTATACAGTTTTAAATGCCTATTTATCAAAAATAAAATGAATTTTTAAAAGCTGTTATGTGCAAGCATGGGCCCTGCATGCATGCATGCATGCTAAGTTGTTTCAATTGTGTCTGACTCTTTGTGACCCAATGGACTCTAGCCCATCAGGCTCCTCTCTTCATGGGATTTTCCAGGCAAGAATACTAGAGTGGGTTTCCACGTCCCCCTCCAAGGGACCTTCCCTACTCACATGTTGAACCCGGGTCTCTTAAGTCTCCTCCACTGGCAAACAGATTCTTTTTACTACTAGCACCATCTGGGAAGCCTAGCTGAAGTTGTATTAACTTCAAGGGATATCTGCCTCTTGGCTCTGCTTGCCAATATCTTTTAATCTCATAATCTGTGCTTGAGTTTCCTAACCAGATAGGTTACCAACCATTGGAAATTTACTTCTTTGGGGGCTTAAAAGCAATAAGTTTTCTGGACTCTTTTAATAAATGCTAATTCTCTTAAATGAGATCACAGCTTAAGGTGTTACTGTCACATAATGGGGCTAAGAGGTGCTAATTATATATTGAAGTAATTAATTAATTGTAGTGGTAAACAGAAGCCTTGTTATCCAGGCAGAGAGTATAAAAGCAAAGGGCAAGAGGATTTCAGGGGCACCCATGGGAAACAATAGGGGTTGAGAAGGCAGGTGTAGGCAAAGCATGAATTATCTTCCTCAAAACTCTCTCTCTGGGTCTGCCTGCTCAAGACTGACAAAGTTGCATCACAGTCCTCAGTATTACAGTGACAGCTGCTGCAGCAAACCCTAAAGGACAGGAAGGCGGACCTGGAGCCTATGAACAAACCTCCTCAGGAGGGGACAGTTTGCAGAACAGATAATCATTCTACTGATTATCCCATCTTGACTATAATTTTATTCCAAAGAATTACCTTGAGAGCCAGACAGCATTTATCATTAGTTAGTCATTTCACCTTAAAATGTACTTGCCTGTCCACTTTTCAGTTAGCAATAATCCATGAATCTCAGGCAACCACAAGGAGAGGGGTGGATGGGGAAGGAGAGGAGGGGAGTTGGCCACTAGAAAATGGGTGAGCAGAAGGCTGGGAAGGATGAGACGGGGTCAGACCCCGAGGGAAAGCCTTGTCCAGGTACAGGAAGAGGCAGGCAGACTAGGCCGTATTGGTTTGGCTAGCCTGTGTAGTTGCAGAGTCTGTGTGAGGAAGAGTCAGGGACATGCTATCTGGGAAGGCTGCGATAGTGAACATTTTTATCTGTGTCCCATGGAGAGCTGTGAAAATAGTGATTTATAATCTGACAAAAATAATGTAAAGATATAGAAAAGGCTCCCATCTGAACCACATATTCGGTATTTGATATTCAGTCAAAAGGATTTGGGAATGAATGCTGTTGATAATGTTGCCACCCATTCAGAAGAGGCTGATGGAAATCTTGTGGTTCTGGGGTTTTAAGGAAGATAATTCAGAAGGCATTTCTCTTCTGAAGAGACAATGAACAGAAAGAAAAAAAATCGATTATGGTATGGGCTGCTGCTTCCTGTTTCCCAAGGTCTGGAGGGAAGGCATTTTTCTTTTTTTTTTTTCTGGGGAGTTCATGGGTGGAGATTCCAGCTGCTATCTTGGCCATGACCCTGAGGGAAACATGGTCACTTATTCATTTGCTTGTTCAATAGTTAATTCATTCCCTCATTCGTAACACTTAAGATTCCTAGATTCTCATAGTCGGACCCCTATACTTATGCACAGAGTTCAAACAGGAGGGAACGAAGGGAGAGGGGTGAAGGCAGGGAGGGAGGGAGAGAAGAAGGAAGACAAAAAAGGGTTTCTAATCTATTTTAAATACAATTTTAATTTGTAAGAATTTTAATTTTTAGATGTTTCTTTTTTAATATAAATTTATTTTTTTAATTTTTATTTTTATTTTACTTTACAATACTGTATTGGTTTTGCCATACATTGACACGAATCCACCACGGGTGTACATGTGTTCCCCATCCTGAACCCCCCTTCTACCTCCCTCCCCATACCATCCCTCTGGGTCATCCCAGTGCACCAGCCCCAAGCATCCTGTATCATGCATCAAACCTGGACTGGCGATTTGTTTCACATATGATATTTTACATGTTTCAGTGCCATTCTCTCAAATCATCCCACCCTTGCCCTCTCCCACAGAGTCCAAAAGACTGTTCTAGACATCTGTGTCTGTTTTGCTCTCTTGCATACAGGGTTATCGTTACCATCTTTCTAAATTCCATATATATGCATTCAGTCAGTTCAGTTCAGTCACTCAGTTGTGTCGGACTCTTTGCAACCCCATGAATGGCAGCACGCCAGGCCTCTCTGTCCATCACCAACTCCAAGAGTTCACTCAGACTCACATCCATTGAGTCAGTGATGCCATCCAGCCATCTCATCCTTTGTCGTCCCCTTCTCCTCCTGCTCCCAATCCCTCCCAGCATTAGAGTCTTTTCCAGTGAGTCAACTCTTTGCATGAGGTGGCCAAATTACTGGAGTTTTCAGCTTCAGCATCATTCCCTCCAAAGAAATCCCAGGGCTGATATATGCATTAGTAAACTGTATTACTGTTTTTCTTTCTGGCTTGCTTCACTCTGTATAATAGGCTTCAGTTTCATCCACCTCATTAGAATTGATTCAAATGTATTCTTTTTAATGGCTGAGTAATACTCCATTGTGTATATGTACCACTGCTTTCTTATCCATTCATCTGCTGATGGACATCTAGGTTGCTTCCATGTCCTGGCTATTGTAAACAGTGCTGCAATGAACATTGGGGTACATGTGTTTCTTTCAATTCTGGTTTCCTTGGTATGTATGCCCAGCAGTGGGATTGCTGGGACGTATGGCAGTTCTATTTCCAGTATTTTTAAGGAATCACCACACTGTTCTCCATAGTGGCTCTACTAGTTTGCATTCCCACCAACAGTATAAGAGGGTTCCCTTTTCTCCACACCCTCTCCAGCATTTATTGCTTGTAGACTTTTGGATTGCAGTCATTCTGGTGTGAAATGGTACTTCATTGTGGTTTTGATTTGCATTTCTCTGAGAATGAGTGATGTTGAACATTTTTCATGTGTTTGTTAGCCATCTGTATGTCTTCTTTGGAGAAATATCTGTTTAGTTCTTTGGCCCATTTTTTGGTTGGGTCGTTTATTTTTCTGGAATTGAGGTGCATAAGTTGCTTGTATATTGTTGAGATTAGTTCTTTGTCAGTTGCTTCATTTGCTATTATTTTCTCCCATTCTGAAGGCTGTCTTTTCACCATGCTTATAGTTTCCTTTGTTGTGCAGAAGCTTTTAATTGTAATTAGGTCCCATTTGTTTATTTTTGCTTTTATTTCCAATATTCTGGGAGGTGGGTCAAAGAGGATCTTGCTGTGATGTACGTCTGAGAGTGTTTTGCCTATGTTCTCCTCTAGGAGTATTATAGTTTCTGGTCTTACATTTAGATCTTTAACCCATTTTGAGCTTATTTTTGTGTATGGTGTTAGAAAGTGTTCTAGTTTCATTCTTTTACAAGTGGTTGACCAGTTTTCCCAGCACCACTTGTTAAAGAGATTGTCTTTAATCCACTGTATATTCTTGCCTCCTTTGTCAAAGATAAGGTGTCCATAGGTGCATGGATTTATATCTGGGCTTTCTATTTTGTTCCATTGATCTATATTTCTGTCTTTGTGCCAGCACCATACTGTCTTGATGACTGTGGCTTTGTAGTAGAGCCTGAAGTCAGGCAGGTTGATTCCTCCAGTTCCATTCTTATTTCTCAAGATTGCTTTGGCTATTCGAGGTTTTTTGTATTTCCATACAAATTGTGAAATCATTTGTTCTAGCTCTGTGAAAAATACCGTTGGTAGCTTGATCGGGATTGCACTGAATCTATAGATTGCTTTGGGAAGTATACTCATTTTCACTATATTGATTTTTCTGATCCATGAACATGGTATATTCCTCCATCTATTAGTGTCCTCTTTGATTTGTTTCACGATTCA
Organism: Ovis canadensis; assembly: GCF_042477335.2. Taxonomy (NCBI): domain Eukaryota; kingdom Metazoa; phylum Chordata; class Mammalia; order Artiodactyla; family Bovidae; genus Ovis; species Ovis canadensis. The sequence goes on along the minus strand of NC_091257.1, from coordinate 24,110,796 downwards.
TGAGGTTGCAAAGTCTTGGACACGACTGAGTGACTGAACTGCACTGAACTGAACTTGATTTCTTTCACCAGTGTTTTATAGTTTTCTATATATAGGTCTTTTGTTTCTTTAGGTAGATATATCCTAAGTATTTTATTCTTTTCGTTGCAATGGTGAATGGAATTGTTTCCTTAATTTCTCTTTCTATTTTTTTCATTATTAGTGTATAGGAATGCTATCTCCAATAACAGGTACATGCTAAGTCTCTTCAGTCATGTTCAACTCTTTGTGATCCTAATGGAACATAGCCCACCAGGCTTCTCTGTCCATGGAATTCTCTAGGCAAGAATATTGGAGTGGGTTGTCATGCTCTTCTCCAGGGGATCTTCCCAGCCCAGGGATCGAATTAGAGTCTCTTAAGTCTCCTGCATTGGCAGGTGGTTTCTTTACCACTAGCACCACCTGGGAAGCCCCTACAAATATCATAATTCTCAATAATGATCTTATACTCCATTTCCTCCTTTTTTTCTACCACAGTTTTCTGAAATCCTGTTCTGCTCTTGGAAACCTCCTTCTCAAGCAGAACGCATCAACTGCAACAAATCTACAACTCTCCCTTTTTGCAGTCTCTCCTCAAATGTCAGCCTTTCCCCGTATGTTTCTCTGTCTTCTCTCACCAGCTTCCCACACTCAACTCCCACTTCCTGATTTTTGTTTGTTTATTCTGCCCAGCCTCCAAATCCAAAGGAGAAAAGCCAAAAAATCTGTTGATGAGAAGGGTGGAGAGAGGGAGAGGCTAGTGACCTCCCAGGGGGTTAGGTTGGAGGTGGGAGGCTTACAGTGAATGTTTGACACTGTTCCACATTCATGACACACACTGGACAAAAAGTATTGAGAGCCTTTTTTGCGCCAGGCGTCCTGCTGGGCTCTGTGAACATGCGGGTGGCCAAGGCCTGTCCCTGCCCTCCAGACACTGAGCAGAAAAGCGGCGCGGTGGGCAGAAAAGCAAACAGCAAATTACAACACTCTGAGACAGGCTCTCTTCCAGATTTGAGCTCAGAACTTTGGGGTCTCTGGCTGGAGGCAGGGGATGAGTTCCCAGGAGGTATGTGGCAGACTCCAAACCACAGTTATTAGAAGTTAGCCAGGCAGGCATGGGCGCACAGAGGGGAGGGGATCAGAAAGGCAGTTCTGCATACAGACGTGTGAGGGGCCTGAGGATAGAGAGATTTCCCCTGAGGCCCTTACATGGGCTTGTTCCCACAACCACTCCTTCCTTTGCATTGCTTCTAGCTTGCGACTTTAGCCCCCAGCTGTCTCTCTCCACCTCTCTGACCAAATCCAAACTGTTTAAACCAATGGCTGCTCATCCCCAAGAATAATTCCTCCCTCTTTCTGATAAAGCCTACAAACACTCTGCTTACTTTCCCCAGTTAGCCTCTTTGCCCAGCCTTCTCATGCCCTGCCAGTCAGGAATAAAACAGAGGCCCTCACGCTCATGGTACCCTTGCCAGTGGCTGGTCTTCTTGCATGGAGAACAGCACAGAGGCAGACACAGACATCCCATTTGGGCCACTGTGAGGAGTTCTGTGTGAATAAGCCAAAAAGTTGGGGATGCCAACAAGCATGGTGGGAGACATGGTCTTTGGGGTGATCAAGAGACAGATTATGGCTGGCCTTGAAAACCATCTTGAGAATTTGAGACTTGGTACAGAGGACCATGGATCAATCTAAGGGATCCATTCAAAGAAGAGGCAAGTGGCATGGAATTGAAATCTGGGAAATTTATGATTCTGAGAATGGGCTGGAGAGGAAGGGAATTAGAAACAGGGAGAACCGGCAAGAGGTAACTGTAGCTCCCCAGGTGAGAGAAAAGGCATCTGGCCACTGCCTTGCACCACCTTGTTGGTGAGGAAGACATCAGAACTCTGGCTAAGACTTGCTTACAGCTACTTAGCAAGAGTCTGATCCTCTCTCCTTTAACTGTATAATCTTTCATTGGCCAGATTACACAGGAGAGGCTCTTTAACCATCTCACAATGTATGGCACATGGTAAGTACGCAATAAAAGTTCATTGCCTGGAATTGAACTATTTTGGAAGCTCCCAAGGACTCAGATTTATTTAGGTGAGGGCAGTATGAAAATATACCATCTTCAAAATCTGAAGAAAACTTGTATCTTTTCACTTCCTCTTGATATGGATAAAGAAACATTACAAAGAAACAAAACTTTCCAAATCAACAGAACATGTTTGTGAGAGTATACAACTCCTATCTATGAATTTATTCTTACCTTATTAAGAGATATGAAAAAAAATTACCCACATTTTCCAATTCTGCCACCACCTGGGCAAGCAATGTAAATATTTACAAGCAAAGTCTTAGGGGGAAGAGGGAGGCTCTGCAATATTTTGAAACCTGATAGTGCTGCTTTTCACAATGGCCTGTGGTTTCCCTCCATTGGACTTCCTTCTGAAGCCTTCAAACACGCACATGACACACTCAGGGACCATTAGCAGATGGTAAAACATTTTATTAGCTGATTTATTCAGCTATTGAGGGTCATTCTTTGAAAAATGGAGAGAGAAATCCAGACACAACAGAAGTTAGAGAAATCAGAAATCAACCTTTGGAACAATGGTAGCCAGTCACTTTTCTTCTCTTTGTTAACATACTGAGCTAATTCAAAACAGATCAATGTCTGTGTGAATGCTTACAGTCTCCTTTTTTTTTTTTTCTCTCCAGTGAGAGAAAGTTCAGAAAAGTAAAAGAAAAAAATAAAGAAAGAAACGAAAAAGAGAGAGATAGAAGGGAAGTAGGGAGGAAGAGAAAAGAGTACAGTGTCATTGGCGTATTTATAGGAAATACAAATTTAACTGGAACCTGCTTGTGATGTGTCCCTCTTTAGATCTGCTATCTATTAAGAAGCAGCTGTATTTCTACATGCAGCTAAAATTATATAGAAAACTTGTGTCACATGATAGCACCCTTATTGCAACATCTTGATAGCAGAAGCTTTCTAAGAAAGGTTGAAGGCTTATTGTTCAGATGAAGTGGGACAGGTCAGTATGTAGCTAGATTTGAGGAATCCAGGAAAGACATCTCAAAATACCTCATAAGATGGCTGGAAGTTGGCACCTCTTCTTTCAGATAATGCATTTACCTTCTCTGGGTCCTATTTTCAGAAGCAACTTGTCTTGGAAAAGTGAACGGAAGCAAGAGACTCCCAATTTTGTGTGAATATGCTTTGAATATGTCCTCTTTAGGACAAACTAAAACCTAATGTGAACCATTAGGTTCACAGGGAACCTATTAGGCCAGGGAACCAGAGGAGAGCTTTCAGAGTGATCAGATGGCCACTGTTTTCCACTTTTTCCCTGCAATTCTGCAGTCACAGAAGATGAGATCAACTACATTTACTTTAGAATTTTCTCAGGTTCTGCTGTGTTGAAGAACATCGCAACATGTTAACTCATGGAGTGATGTTTATTCACAATATATACAGAGTAAAATGTGTCAATAACTGGAAAGAACTCTATTTATTGACCTTTTAGAATCCCACCAGATTATAAACCATTGAATATCTGATTGAAAACAGTCCATGATCTGGCTTTTCTTAAAATACTAAGTTTTATTTTGAACTTCATTTTATTATAAGAGACACCTTGCATTGATATTCACAAATCAAAAAGGCACTCTTAGAGGAAACAGAAAGACTCAGAAATGTTGTCAGCCAGATTGGTCCAACCTTGACTTTATTGTGCAAATTATGGGCTCTGAGTTCTGTACATTTTGTTGGCGCCAAATTAATTACTTATAAGTCTCTGCCATTTAAAAAGTCATGATGGGCAGTTCATGCTGCTTATTAATACTTAAGCAATTGTTGATAATTGTTCTGGATTTCAACATCTAATTAAGCTGAGTGGCTAGATTTGCATACAATAAACAATAGCAGTGACTTGCATCCTTAGTCCCACAGGCATAATCAGCTTCACCATACAGTATCATTAAAACTCAAATGCTAATTACAGCTAATGGGTTCATGTGAATAGGAGCTATTTCATTCAGAATATAGACTTTCTTCCAAAAGCCTAAATCCTGCTATTCATCTAAAAAGACCCAAGATGATTAAGTTACCTTAAAAGAAAAGTGTTCAGTAAAGACTCTGTGTGTGTGTGTGTTTCCCCCAAGATACACAAAAATCTGGGTTTCTTTATTGAAAGGATTCAGATTCTTAGTCAAAGCAAACCAATTTGCATTAATCTGCTTATTAATTGTACTTGTTAGCAAAATGTGGAATTGCCCAATTAGAAATGAATAAAATAAGCATTCATAATTTGGGGGGTTACACAAATATTATTAATATATTAAATATGGAGTGGCCCTTTTAAAATTGTTCCCTAATTAATTCCAAAGGACCACATGAAAAGTGAAATATTGGACATGTTTGATGTGGAAAGCCAAACTGGCCTTCTCCAAAATCAATACTAAATGTTGTAGATCTAAGATTGATTGTAAATAGTTTAAAAAAAAAAAAGGCTAAAATAAAATAAATGCTGTATATCAATGGTTGGCAACAGCAACACCTCATTTATTTTGTAATTAGAGCTCCCTTGGTTTGATACCACGTTAAACGGAGCCTGGAAGTTTCTAACCAGGGTAGTTCATACAGGAAGGCCAAGGGTTTGAGATATGCTCATATTTTACCACCTCCTGGCAAATAATGCTAAAAAAGATTCAATAATCCCGTGGCCCATAGTTTTTTACCCTCTGGGAAAGCTCAGCTAGTAAAAGGGATTTTAATTAACAGACATTTCTGGATGTGGCTTGTTTTGTAAAAGGAAAATTAATATCAGAGAGAAATAAGCTAAGTAAACAATATATTTTTTAGCAGCAGAAATCATTTAAAACAAAACAAAACTGTTTCCAGAGAGATTCCATTCCATTTTGTTCCATCCTGGTCCTTTATCTTCTTTGCCTGAAACCTAGGAAGGAAACTTATAGATGTTTTTTTCAGATGTATGTTGCTCAGCCAATGAGGTATAGATGGTGATGGCTCCCAGATTACATTTCATGTCTGGGGTAAGAGAGGAAAGGAATGGAAAAGGGATAAAAATGAAAGAAACGGGGAGAGAAAAACCCCCAGAGTACAGAAGAGGAATTTCATGGGTAGGCTCTGTTCGGTTGTAGTGCCTAGTGGATCCTGACCTCTATCCTCACTGCCTTCTGCTTCCATCACCCTTGCCATTTTCCTCCAAAAGACTGTCAAGATTCTGACATATGAATTTGTGGCTTTAAAAATAACTAATTTATGACTCCTTGCCAGTACACAGATGATTTGATTTTCTGACTTTTTAAAAACCACCACCATAACCAATATAATAAAGTCTCAAGGAAATATCTCTTATACACTGGCCCTTGGTCATAGAGATTCACCTGTCACACACTTAAATACACAACTGCTCAAGAAATGCCATGTGGAGTTCACCTATTTCTCATTTCCATTACCAGTCACTGTCCCTCCAACCCCACTCGCCCTGAAAAGAGACTGCCTTACTGGACATTTCCTACTCTTTTATAGAAGCTTTACCTCAAGTGTTTTCTCTCCTTAACTTTCTTTGACTTGGAATCTCACTAGCCTTCCTCCGTCCCACAATCTATTGTGCGTGAACTTTTTGTATTAATAAAAAAACATGGACGACTCAAAAAATAAGAGAAGAGATGGGCAAGACCATGCAGGAGCAAAGACTCACTGAAAATCATCTAGGGGATGTGCTTTGCCCAACTCACTGGTTATTACTATGAACATATCCCAAATAGAGTGAGGTTACACAGTAATTTGTGCAGTAGTTTGAGCATTCTTTGACATTGCCTTTCTTTGGGATTGGAATGAAAACTGACCTTCTCCAGTCCTGTGGCCACTGCTGAGTTCTCCAAATTTGCTGGCATATTGAGTTCAGCACTTTAACAGCATCATCTTTCAGGATTTGAAATAGCTCAGCTGGAGTTCCATACCTCCACCAGCATGATTTATAGTGATGCTTCCTAAGGCTCCAAAATCACTGCAGATGGTGACTGTAGCCTTGAAACTAAAAGATGCTTGCTCCTTGGAAAAAAACCTATGGCCAACCTAAACAGCATATTAAAAAGTAGAGACATTACTTTGCTGACAAAGGTCTGTATAGTCAAAGCTATGATCTTTCCAGCAGTCATGTATGAATGTGAGAATTGGACCGTAAAGAAAGCTGAGCCCCAAAGAATTGCTGCTTTTTAACTGTGGTGTTGGAGAAGGCTCTTGTGAGTCTCCTGGACTGAAAGGAGATCAAACCAGTCCATCCTAAAGGAAATCAGTCCTGAATATTCACTGGAAGGGCTGATACTGAAGCTGAAGCTCCAATACTTTGACCAACTGATGCAAAGAACTGAATCACTGGAAAAGACTCTGATGCTGGGAAAGATTGAAGGCAGGAGGAGAAGGGGATAACAGAGGATTAGATGGTTGGATGGCATCACTAATTCGATAGGTATGAATTTGAGCAAGCTCCAGGAGTTGGTGATGGATGGGGAAGCCTGGCATGCTACAGCCCATGAGGTCACAAAGAGTCAGACATGACTGAGTGACTGAAGAGCAACAACGACAACAAAAAGTTGCCTATAAATATCTAGCTCCACGAATGCTCTTTGAATTGGTTCAATCACCTTGATGATTCTCTTACTAATTAATGAGTTGAGCGAAATCTTTGACACTTTTATATCTGTGTGAAGATCATACCATTTTAACATTTTGAATATTATTCTTTGGCAGTATCAATTACACACTTCTATTACTTACCATATTGTTTAGTTAACTGGTCTTACTTCACAGTTATACAGTTGGCCCTTCATACCAAGGGTTCTGCATCTGCAGATTCTACCAATTGTGGATCAAAAATATTTGGGAAAAAATTATAGGAAGTTCTAATAAACAAAACTTAAATTTGACATGTACAGGCAAATATTTGTATAATATCTACATTGTATTTACAACTACTTACATGGCACTTAACATTATGCAAGGTATTATATGTAATCCAGATACAATTTAAAGTATACGGGAGGATGTGTGTAGGTTATCTGCCATTTTAAGGAGGAGATGTGAGTATTAGTGTGTTTTGTTATCTGTGGGGGACTGTGAAGCCAATCCCCCTTGGATAAAAGGAACAACATACTGTGAAATTTTCAGAACCAGAACCGTTTATTTCTATATTTTCAGCATACGTTCCTGTCACTTAATAAGTACTCGATAAATTCTGTTTCTATGTTGTTAAATTCAATTTCATGACCATATTCATAAATCACTGAAGCACAGTCACCTACACTTAGCCCCAGAGGCTTATATTTGTCTCTCCTTAATTTGACAACTGTGTTACTAAGTAGACTTTAATTCATGGTATATGAATGACATAAATCATAACCTGTCTCACTTGGTATTTCACATATATGTTCATACTAAGAAAATTCAGATGTGCAGTGCAGATTCATACACATATCTTTTACTGTGTGAATGTATATACATACATTCTAGTCAAGAGTAGGAAAATTGAAAGGGAAGAGGTCACATTGTTATCTGTAGTATGGTTTCCACAAATTCTCCCTACATAAAAACTGTTAATTTAATAATAAAACTGGAACTTGCTTTTTACTGTAAAAACTGCTGAAGACTAGTTCTCCACTTCCTTGGGTCAGAAGCCAGCAAATATGACTGAAATATGACTTTAAAAAAAGTAAAAAAAAAGACAAACACATTGACAGCAGTAACAAAAATAGGTTTCAAATATTGTTAGGGAATTGCTGTCATTTCAAAATAAATCCAAGTCTCTGATATCCATGTCGAGTCACTAAAATTCCCATGGTTAATGAGACTTCAAAACCCTTGCTTGATCAGTTTCTCATATCCTCTTACCATACATAATTCTTAGAAAGGACTTTTGCTGGCCAGAACAAGTATCTTACTTTTCAATTGGTTTAAATTACTATAAACAGCCAGAAGTTTTAAGTAATGGATCAAATTCATTTTTTCCCAGTTTGCTACTACATAATTAGGACTTTGATCTTTTTTAAACTGTTCTCCAGTTGCTAGACTGCAGATGTAAAACAATACACATTGTATTTTAGATACTAATTATATACTTCAGACACACTCAATAAAATACTTCAAATCCCAATGTCTCTGATTATTACTTCAATAATATAGCTCAAGTACTCCAGAACTCTTCCAAAAGTACGGATAAAATTCCCAGACGTTCTTATGTTCATGGTTAAAACATAATAAACAAAAAAATCCTGTATCCAAAGAGCATTATTTTATAAATTTTCAAATTCAAAAATGAAGATACTAAGAGCCATGAAAAACTCAATAGAATAATGAAAACTGAATATTAATAAAGAGGATAAAACAACTAATATTAATTTGAGAAATTAAAAAGGTCTATGATTCATTTCTACTAAAATTGACCAACCCATCATTCACAGTACAGTAATAATGCCTAGTGGATGATGAGCAAGGTGACGATGCTGGCTACGTGACATTAAGAAGCCATCCAGGAATTAAGCAAGAAAAAACATGGTTGCTGCCAAAGTGAAAACAAAAATCACATGCACATGTCAGATTCTCAGCCTCCCACTTAACTTTTAGAGACTGTTGACTCACAATTCCAGTTATCATGCTTCCCATTCCATAGCAGATAGAAATGCCAAGTCATAAAGGGAAGAGAGAAAGCAAACCAGTATACATTCTTGCCCTTGTACTTCTGAAATCAAGGAGGGTTGCCTATTTTAATGTTGGAAGGAGGCAAAAATAGCTTAGCTTCTTACTCCAGGAAATATATCTTCTTGTAAAACATAACTGTGAGCCAACTGACATGGCTTATTAACACAAACAGCTTGATCCTCAAGGCTCTTGGCACCTGTGTCCACCAGTCCAGAGTTACGATGGCATCAAACTCTGCCAAATCACAGCCACCTCCCTGCCTTGTAAGACCCATCTTAAAACCACCCACTTCATACCTTATTCTATAAATATTCTAATCTCCTCATTTGAAACACTACGAAGACTATCAAGGTGGTGGTCTCTCATCTTACAATAGATTTAGTAAACCTAGCGCTGTGTTTGATCAATAGATATATCTGGTGGATATTGGAAGACTGACAGTCCACACGATACACTGATAAGGAGAAATAGCAACCACTGTAACATGAAACATCTAAGAGTTTACAAATCAAGCACAGGAACTTCAAAGTACATAACAGTCTGTGTCAATAATATTCCTCTTTATTTCAATCAACTCTTATAATGGTCCTTTATTATAATACAGAATAAAAATAAAATCCATAGTAATAAATGATTGAGTCATTAATATAATCTTAAATCATCTTCAATATAATCTATATAAGAAGACAGGGAAATGTATAACATATCTTACAGAGAGTTCTACCAAAAAATTAAATAACATTTTAAAGGTTTTGGCAAATACCCAAATATTAAATAATATCCTAAACATTTTGTCAAGTCTAGGTTTTGACCAGATCTCCAGGTGATGTGTTCTCAGGGACTGCAGTTAGCTGAGGTACCACCATGCTGTGTTCAATCAACTACCAGCTTCTGAATTGCTAAGGAATGGCATACCTTGGCCCTAAATGATTCACAGTTCAAAGAATTCATGTTTTACAATTGGTGCATTAAGTCCACAGGCTTTATAATCAGAACAGAATTCTACCTCCATCATTACAATATTCTAGACTTGTGACCCTTAGCAAGTTAGTTAACTACTCTGATTCTCAATCACTTTGTCTGCTGGGGAAAAAAAATACGAGTGAGTTCTGGCTCAAGATGGCAAAGTAGGTTCTGAACAGACATTTTTCCAAAAAAGACATACACATGGCCAAACAGACAGATAAAAAATGATGTTCCATACAACTAATCAGGAAAATTTAAATAAAAACCAAAATGAAATACCATCTCACATTTGTCAGAGTAGTTATCATGAAAATGACAATAAATAACAAGTGTTGGTGAGGATGTGGAGAAAAGGGAATCCTTGTAGCTATTGGTAGGAATATAAACTGGTACAGCCACTATGCAAAACTATATGGAGGTTCCTCTCCCCCTCTTCAAAAACTTAGAATAACCATCAGATCCATATATTCACCTTGTGTTCACTGTAGCATTATTTACAATATCCAACATACGGGACCAACCTAAAGGTCCACTGACAGATATATGGGTAAAGAAGATGTGGCACGCACACACACACACACACACACACACACACACACACACACACACAGGAATATTACTTAGCCATTAAAAGTGATATCTTGCCACTTTGACAACATGGGTGGACAACAAGGGTATTATGCTAAGTGAAATAAATCAGAAAGAGAAAGACAAATACTGTTTGATTTCACTTACATGTGAAATCTAACAAAACAAATGACAAAATACTAACAAAACTGAAGCAGACTCATAGATACAGAGAACAAATTGCTGGTCACCAGAAGGGTGGGCATGGAGCACAGGGCAAAATAGGTGAAGGGGATTAAGAGCTACAAACTTTCAGTTGTAAAATAATTGAGGATACAATAAATGGGGATACAATTTACACAGTCAATAATACTGTATTAATATTGTAAAACTTTATATATTGACAGATGCGTACTAACTAGACTCACAGTAGTGATCAATTCATAATATATATAAAATGTAGATTGTTATACACTCAAAACCAACATAACATTATATGTCAACTGCAATTTAAAAATACCCTCAGAAAGCTACTCTTTTGATTATAACATAATTAGCATCTTATTTGTTAGATGATAAAGAACTTTATTAATACATATATTAGTGGGTACTATTATAAGCACTTGACATGTATGAACTCATTTAACTAGTACAATTCTACCTGTAGTAAAAGCTATTAATTTCCCTTGTCTACAGATGAGATCAATGAGACTCAATGAAATCACAGGCTGCAGTGACACAGTCAGCATACGGAGCTCAGATTCAAATCTAGGCAGTTTGTTCCATGGGCTTCCTTGCACCGCTAAGAATCAACTTATGAAAAAACTGGAGATGACGAAAGTTTCAAGAAATCACATCACATTTGAACATCTACCAAGTCATTAACGATTCTAGCGGACACATCTTGGTTTTCCCTTAGGACGAATAGTCCTGGAAAGAGTTAATGGAATTTGTATGTTTTACCTTTATTTTTTTCTTTTTTTGAGCTGAAGGAAAATCTTAATTACCTCTTAACCTGGCAAAATCCCATCATTTTGCCTCACAAGGCATAGAGAGATAAACCATATAACCAGGTTAAATATGTTATTTTTTGCATTAACTATCTTGTTTCCTTGTAGGTGGAAGAAACATTTTTAAAATGAGTGCCCCCCATGTCAGAACTAATTGAGTGTATGATTCAAAACAAAACAAAACAAAATACAGTTACGAGTCCTATAATTTATTCCAAGGAACATTTATCTGTGGATGGTACAGGATGGAGGATAGAGTGATCAGTAAAATCTGATGATTATCTTTGAAAATAAAGTTAAATAAACCAAAAATAAATGAAATAAGCCCTTGATAATACAAAACAATCCAAACTAGTTTTTGCCTGGGCAGTTTAGGCATTTGAGGTAACGCATTCTAATATGGTGAACTGGGTGTGGATGGACGTGAGTCTGAGTGAACTCTGGGAGTTGGTGATGGACAGAGAGGCCTGGCGTGCTGCGATTCATGGGGGTCACAAAGAGTCGGACATGACTGAGTGACTGAACTGAACTGAACTGATAGCCTCTGTAATTTTTTTTTCCACTCAGTGGGAAAAGAGGTTGGGATCTTCAACATGGAAAAAGGAACCTAGAGAGTGACAATGAATCAGTTTTGAGCAGAATTCTAGAGTGTTGTCCCAAGGGAAGCTATGACCTCACCCACAGTCATGAGTGTCCACCCCAGGGGCCGTCCATGGTGACAGTGTAGGTGGCAATTTCCCTGCTCATAACTCACTGTTCTAGAGTTCACTGTCTCACAAATAATCTGAAGTGCTTCCTGGCACTGTAGTTAACCTTATTATAATTTTGCTTTGCACTAGATGAAACACAGGGAAATATTATCTCACAAATCTGAAGCTGGTGGGGCTCCTGTATATAGCCAAACTTCTTATCATAAATCAACAAATCAGTCTTCTGGCCTGTAGACCAGGGGCCAGGAATCTTTCACTATGAAAGATGAGATATTAATAGTAAATATCTTAGCCTGGTGGATCATACGGTCTCAGTTCCAGCTACTCAGTTTTGCTATCCTAGTGCAAAGCAGCCAAGGGCAACACAAACAAATGATCCTGGCCTTTTCCAAGAAAGCTGTGTTTATACAAGCAATGGGCCAGACTCGACCCACAGGCTCTTATTTTGCCAACCCTACAGACTACCATGATCTTGTGAGTTAGTGTGGTTGGCAGAATACTAGCCTACCAAAGGCATTCATGTCCAGCCCCCAGAACCTATGAATGTGTCATGTTATATGGCAAAAAGAGCTCTGCTGATGAGATTAAGTTAATGGTTTTGAGACAGGAAGGTTATCCTAGATTATCCAGTTAGGTCTAATGTAATCACAAAAGTGCTAAGGGAAATGAGGGAGGCAGGAAAGTCAGACTGAGAGAAGGAGATGCGAGGAGAGCAGCAGAAGTTGGAGTGACGTGGCCTTTAAAAGCTGGAAAAGGCAACAAATGGGTTCTCCCCTGAAACCTCCAGAAGGAACACAACCTATGAATGCATCGATTATAGCCTAGTAAGATCCACTTTAGACTTCAGAACGCCAGATCTGTAAGGTAAAAAATCCATGTGGCTGTAAGCCACTAAGCTGGGAGTAATTTGTCACAGCAGCAGGAGGAAACTCCTACACTGGGTTAGCATGGGTCTGACCAGGTGTCTTCGCCCTCGAATGTGTGAGAGGCTGCATTAAGTCTGCTTGGTAAAGCTGCCACTGTGTCTCTAGAATCCTTGCCCTGTATTGTTTACAAGGTTGATTTGAAAGGCAGAGGGGAAGGAGCAGCCATGCTGCTCGGCAGGCGGTAATGGTGAGATGCAGGTACAAACCCGCAAAGAGCGGCCCCTGAGCTCTAGATGGCTATCTCTCTTCATCAGTTCCTGAACTTCTTAAACCATCATGACCCCAGGCCAACCACAGATGCTTAACACTAGTCCAGCAGGGCTGCTAGTCACATAGAAGCCCAGTTTCCCCACAGGATTCCTACAGACCTCTTCACCATCCTGTTTTGGTGACTGGACATGCTTGGATTATCAGAGTAACTCATTTGTGACTCTTCTGAGCCTCCAGCCTCCCTCCAGGACTTTAATTTTCCCAGATTCTCCCATGTGGTTTAATTTCTAGTTACTGTAACAAATCCCTTACACCACACTATATAGTGGTTCTGCTTCCACGACTGATTCCAGACTGATATAGAACCTGAGCGAGAGCAAATGTTGGACCCACAGACCTAGAGACAGTGTGTTGACCATGGCAAAGTTGCACCATGTGTGAGACAGGCCCTGGGGAGCAGCCAGCCTCTCCGGGTGGCATCCTTCTCTGTGAGTCTAGCTACGACGGCATGTCCACAAGTTCACATGCAAGAGGCATCGGGGAGAAGGGAAAACAGAGATCTGAGTCCAGACTCAGCTCTGCCAGTTATCCTGTACTCGTGTCTTAATCCTCCTGAGGATGTTTGCAGATCCAAAATATGAAGGAGTGAGTGTAGACTTTCACATGTATTTGGTACCTTTTCCCTGAAAAAAGATTATATTCCTTGTTCCCCTGTCCTAGTAAATTCAGGTATAGCCATGTAACTTGTTCCAGTTAATGAAATGTGAGGGTAAGCGACATGCAGAAGCTTTAAGAACTGTCTTCTCTCTTTCACTTCTTGCAGAGACCTCTTGCAGAGACCTTGCAGAGGCCTCATTCTAGTGAGAGGCACCCCTGTCATCCAGGTCCCAGAGGGAAGGTGATGTTTAAGAGGAGCTGAAGCCCCCCATGATGGACATGCAGGCTGGGTAAGAACTAAACAGGAGGGTTTGTAAGCCACCAACACATGGGGAGTCACTTGACCAGGACCCAGGCAATCCTGACTGACTCAGAACTGAATAAGAAGCCTGATATAACTGTTTAAAATCAATTCACAGAAATATATGCAATAAAATAATCTTTGCGCTAGCTCTTTGTTTACATGGTATCTGAAATCCATATAATATCAAACATCTCAAATGACTGGATCTTGAAATAAAGAGACTGAACTGTCAAAGTTAGTCAGGATTGCACAGACATCATTTATGTAACCTCTTACAAAAGACTAATTATTTTTCCTTTCTGCTGTCTTCTTAATATCACTTCCTGATTTGAACCAAAGAATTCATACTTGGGGCTTATCAACCTCAAAAAATAATAAATCAGAAACATTTAATTAACTGTGTATTGGGTAGCTGTATTTTTTAGGTTGTTACCTGGAATGTTCTCAATTTAAAATTTTAGACTACTAACTTGATGGCTCAGAATCAATCTCTTAAACTGAAAAAAAAATAGCAGATTAACTTAAAAAATAGTCATTTGGAAATAAAAATAGTAAAAAAAGAAAATAAAGACTGGAGGAAGGGAGGGAGAAGGATGAAATATTGTAAATATCACTGAACGTAAGGAACCGATGTACAATTCCAACCTTCCCAACCTTCAATGAATGAGTTTCCTCTAAAGTTGGTGTTAGCATTCTATTTTACTCTGAAGTCCTTCATTAAGGGTTACAGGGACACAATTTATTGTTTGGGTTTTCTTGTTGCTGTTTTCTTACTTCTCATCCTAAAATCCTTAGCCATGCCAGTTGTGCTACAACTTCATTGAGCAGCATGTTGTAAAAGAGTGCAGGTCACGTATATTCAGTGAGAGTTTGAAGTGGGAAATGTTAAGTCTGAGGTTTTCTAACCAAGGAATGAGCAAACACATGGCATTATCATGGATCTAACTTCATCAATTTCCAGCAAATGAACACATGGCAGTTTTACAATTGCAGGCAATCCGTTTTGAGGTGAAATATCCCAAGCAGTTAACTAAACAGAACTTTGGATATTGTATCCAGTCCTGTTTTGATTACCTGACCCCTACTCCTTATTCCATAAACCTGAAATCTTTCCTGGTTTCTTTCCAAATCAAAATTAAAATTCCAATCCCTGCCCTCCCTTCCCCAAATGCCTTTTGTTCTCACAAAGCAGGAAATTTTCTCACCTTCTGTGGGAAAAATTGTTTCTCACAATCACATTAAAATACTCATCAGGTCTTGATACTTACAAACACAGCTCTCATAGACTAATCATTCATTTATTCTTCCCATACTCATTCCACAAATATTTACTGACTGCTTGCTATGTGTCTGGCAATATGCTCAATTACGGATGCTATTGGTAAGTAAGATAGATCCTGTCCCTACCCTCATGGAACTTGTGATTTAGGGAAGAAGAAACTATTCAAATAATCACACATATATCAATGCAAAATGTTTCCCTGAAGAAGATGTACAGATGAAGAGGGCAGATAACCCAAGTGAAAGGGGAGAGAAGATTAAGACAGAGAGGGTGGAATACGCAAGGGTCCTGTGGCACATGCAAAGATCTCATGACATAAGATGTTTCAAACATAAACAAGAAGGAAGAGGGTCAAGGTTTGTTCTTATATTCTTACATTCATTCTTGCCTTTACTTTCATTCTTTGATTCATTCACCATTTTGGAAGAAACTATAATACCATGTTAGGCACTCATGATACTCAACCATACATTCAATTAGCATGATCCCAATTAAAACACCAGCAAGGGGTTTGACGCAGACGCAATGGAGTTCATGGAAATCATGGACTCGAGGGGCAGACAGACAAGTGGCTCTCCTGTGGGGTACAGCGCAAATGGCGCCCCACAGGCAGTACAAAGGGTGCTACGGGGACAGGGGGGCATCTAAATCCTGCCTGAGGCAAAGGCCCCAGTTACGGGACACTCTTGTTCTAGCAGAAGTGTCCCTAAAGCTGAGTTGTGGAGGGCTGGCTAAAAGGGGGTGAGGGACAAAGAACGAGGGGAAGAATCACGCTATGGCATAACCACCTGATGAGCTTCTCAGACCTTCCACAATGTGAAAAATCTGAATACGAAGTAGAGGCAGATGAGTAAGAGGCTGGCAAGAGCCTTGTGAAAAGGACCTAAGGTAGGGCACCCAAACATCTTGGTTCCCTTACACTCTTCTTCATGCTGCCCTACGGCAAAAAGAAATGCCTGTTTCCTTTCTTACACAGTCGGGTGCAAACAAGGTAAGAAATTGTGTACTAATAACTCAGTAGCCATTTGAAAAGGTGATGTGTAAATGGAAAGGAGACATAATACTTTGATTTCACTCTTAAATAACCATGATCATTTGCTAGTGAGATGGGGCTCCTGTTGGAACAGCACAAGTCCTTAAACTTTGGAACCAGATTGGACTCTGCCACTCACATTTCCTTTCCACGTGGATTCTCACCCAGTGTTTCCTTGTTTATCACAGTAACAGTCAGAAGTTCAGCCTGGGGATACCATGGCATCATAGAAAGGGATATTGTATTACACAAATTTGAAACTGTGCATTATCTTGAAAATAACAGCCTACATGCTGTCCAACAGATGTTGACTATCTGCATTTCTTTCAAAATTTTAAAGTATCCTGCCCTATCCTTGTGAGTCTGCTATAGTGTCCTGGGTGCCTGGCGTACCAAACTTGCCTATAGTCCGGGAAGCACAGGTTAAGGTAATTGGGCTTCATCATGAAAACTACAGGAGCTCTTAAGAGTTTCTAATTAGAAGGAAGGGAGATACACAATGGTCAGGATGATGTGTGTGTGCATGTGTGTGTGTATATGTGTGTGTGTGCATGTTGAGGACAACTGTAGCAAGATGGGTAGAAAAGTTAAAGTTTCAAGAACTTGAAGAAAATAAGCTCCACGGTTCAGCTGAGAAGTGATGGAAGATGGTACCTGGGATGGGGCAGAGGGGCAGTGCAGCAGAAGCTCTCAGCTGCCTCCCTGGCCCTGGCCCTTCCAGACATCCTCCCCACATCATTTCCATCCACCTGTGGCTTCAGAGTCTTTGCCTGAGGGTGGTCTCTGGCTACAGGAGGTCCTCACTATGTTAGGGGTGAAGGCTAGTGGAATAGGCCACCCCAAAATAAGACCAGAGGAGTTCAGAACATGCCAGCCTTAAATATGCCACTTTGGTGTATTAACTGTTTTGAGTTGTTGGCACTTAAAAAGAAAAGAAAAAAAACAGCAAATGCAGAGAGAGCCTTTCTCTGAACATTCCTTATCTGCCTAAAGAGAAATCCTCCAAAGAAACTCAAGGGTCATAGATTCCCCTCCATCGGAGAGTCATTGACCAGGGATTGACCCTTATCACAGGAGATTAAAGTTGTGACAAGCTCTGTCACAAACCTTCATAGCTCCCCCCAAATCATTAACTCTCCCCTAAGGGGCAGGAGGAGAAGGGGGCAACAAAGGATGAGATGGCTGGATGGCATCACTGACTTGATGGATGTGAGTCTGAGTGAACTCCAGGAGTTGGTGATGGACAGGGAGGCCTGGCATGCTGCGATTCATGGGGTCGCAAAGAGTTGGACACGAGTGAGTGACCGAACTGAACTGAACTGAAGAGGTATACATCCTCCTCTTCTTCGTCTATTAAGATGGCACTTAAGTTTGAAATCTAAGCCACTTCTTCAAGTCACTTGTTTGTCTACGGTATTTCCCATGGGTATATGAGGTATATGTGTTAATAAACTTCTGTTTGTTTTTCTCTTGTTAATATGGTTTTCATTATAGGGGTCTCAGACAAGAACTCAAAAGAGTAATTTTCCTCCCCTAAAAGGGTAACCTCAAACAAAAAGGGACAGGTTTGGTAGATAAAAATCCCAGTCTCCTTGGCATCAGTGGGATGATTCTTAAGTGGGTTCTCCATGGTCTCTCAAAGATATCACAGCTAGACTGTTTATTGATGCACTTTATAGATTTTCTTCCTTCCTACCTTTTTTCTCGACTCCCTCATGGTGCTTTCTGGAAAAATAAACCCCCAATAAATTCTTTGAACCCAGATACTTGCCTCAGAGTCTGCTTTAGTGAGAACACATCTAAAAAAGATATGGGAAACATGAGGGAGGTCTAACGGGCTGCAAATAGGTGACTCACTGGAAGGAAAGGAGAGGGGCACAGAAATCTAGAATCGTACCTCTATTTCTGTCTACATCTCAGGGTTGATGTTGGTGATACTCACAAAGGTGCTGGCTAGAGAATTTCAAGCAGGTTAACCTAGATACACAATGGAACCTTTCATTAGTAGTTGGATATTTAGTTACGGAGGTCAAGAGAAAGATCTTTGCTGGAGCTATGATTTGGGGATCAAGGACACGTAAGCAGTTAACTGAAGTCTCAAAATCACCAAAGTGTTAGGATTTGACTGGTATGAGTAAGGAAAGACACACTGCTGTCTAAGCAGAGCAGAGGGTGAATGAGTGAGACTGCAGAGGGCTTAAGCTAGGAGGTGCCCACAAAGATGGGAAGAAGGAATGGCCAAGTAGGAAGGAAGAGAAGAGAGGAGAAAGTTGTTGTGAAAGCTAAGATAGGCAAGTTCTAAAGGAACGGTCCTAGTAACAAGCGCTGTAGCAGCTCTCATTAGACAGGGGCAAAAAGGGCAGGAAGACTGAGGGATTATCACACTTGGGAAGTTGCAAAGAGTAGCCCAGAGGAAGAGTTTGGAGGATATGCATCAAGGTGGCCTAAAGGCAGAAATGAACTGATCTCAATTCTTACTCTGCCTGGAGCCCTAGGGTGAGCTCACATCCTTCCTCACTTAAACAGGAAAGCCACAGTATGTGAGGCCCTCAGAGGGAGGTGCCTGTAGTCCATTCAATAGCCTGCAGACTTTGCTTTGGGTTCCAAAGAGAATTCTTTTTTAAGTCTCAGCAAAGCTCTTCTGGTATCAGCTAAGCAGTCCCCACAGGCAGAGCACTGTGTCCAGGGATCCAGAGATATGGAGATGAACAAAGTGAAGCTTCTGTCCATCAGGGATCTTTGGTCTAGCAGGCCAGTTGTTATATATCTGGTACTTACGTGTAAAGTAGAGAGTGGCGGATCCCAGAGAAAAGCTCCATTTTTCTACATTTCTCCTGTGCCTTCCATTTTTAAAAATAAAGTCTTCTTTGTGAGTTTATAACTTTCATAAAACTCTTCATGGAGAGTGTCCTCAGGGGAATTAGCTGCCTGGGTGACTTTCCCAGGACTGGGCATAAAGATGATTTTCATGCAAACTCCCCTTATCCACTTGCAAACACTGAGGCTCTTTTCTTGTCCATGTAGTAGATTTCTGTATGTGATTTAGAGTTTATAGGATTTTCCAGTTGTATTTGTTTCTTACAACAATCCTCTGATATAGGCAGGGCAGGGTTTTTTAAAATTATTTTTTAAATTCCTATACCATAAAATTCACTTTCTTAAACTATGCAATTCAGTGTTATTTTATTTTACTTTTCTCTTTTTAGCATTTTCACAGAGTTGGCCAAGGATCATAATCATCTAATTCCAGAAAATTTTCATCTCTCCCCAAAGAGGCTACATATCCATTAGAAGTTACTCCCCATTCCTGCCTCATCTACTCCCAAACTCTGGCAGCCTTTAATCTTCTCCCCATCTCTATGGATTTGCCTATTCTGGACATTTCAAGGCTTCCCCTGCAGTTCAACTGGTAAAGAATCTGCCTGTCTCTCTAGGCAGGAGACCCCGGTTCAGTTCCTGGGTTGGGAAGATTCCCTGGAGAAGGGATAGGCTACCCAGTCCAGTATTCTTGGGCTTTCCTGGCAGCTCGGATGGTAAAGAATCCGCCTGCAATGCAGGAGACCTGGGTTCAATCCCTGGGCTGGGAAGATTCCCTGGAGGAGGGCACGGCAACCCACTCCATTATCCTTGCCTGGAGAATCCCCATGGACAGAGGAGCCTGGCGGGCTGTGGTCCAGGGGGTCCAGACCCATCAGAAGCTACTCCTCATGCCTGCTTCGTCTCTTACTCTCAGACTCTGGCAACCATTAATCTTCCCTCCGTTGGATGGATTTGCCTGTTTTGGACATTTCATATAAGCGGGATCACAAGATGTGGCACTTAGTGACTGACTTCTGTCATCCAGCACAACCTTTTCAATGTCCAGCCATACTGCAACCTGCATTAGTATTTCATGCATTTTACTGTTGAATAAAATTCCATTGTATGCGCCGTATTAGTCGTTCAGTAGTGTCGGACTCTTTGCAACCCTTTGACTGTAGCTCACCAGCCTCCTCTGTCCTAGGGGTTTTCCAGGCAAGAATACTAGAGTGGTTGCCATTTCCTACTCCAGGGGATCTTCCTGACCTAGGAATGGAACCCATGTCTCTTGCATCTCCTGCATTGCAGGAGGTGCTTTACCTGCTGAGCCATCGGGGAGGCCCATTCCATTGTATGGATGGGCTATATGTGTTTATCCATTAATTAACTGATGGACATTTGAGTTGTTTCCACTTTGGGGCTATTATAAATAATGCCACTATGAACATTAGTGTACAAGTTTTTATGTGGACATATGTTTTCAGTTTTCTTGGATAGATACCCAGGAGTGGAATGGCTGGGTCATATAGCAACTCTATGTGTAAGTTTTGAGGAACTGTCAGACTCTTTTTCCATATAAAATGTACCATTTTACATTCTCACTGCAATTTGTATGAGGGTTCCAATTTCTTCACATGCTCACCAGTACTTTTCTTTTTACCACTGATATGATTCCAGACACATTTTATTACCCCCATTTCACAGATAAAAAAGGATGGTGCTACACAGCAATTAACTAGAAAAGCCAGGGCTCAAATAATAGTTATCAAATTCTTAGACCAGATTTTTTCCTGTGATAAACAAAGTCATTTTGAAACCATTTATGTGTTATAAGGCACAGACTGATGCTCTTTAAAAACTCAGGTGTGATAACTCAGGAAGTGTACGAATTTTACAACACACATCGCCTCACAAATGCGTATGTGTGTGCATACTGCACACACATTCACATCCATGGATGTGTGCCCATCCATTGTGTTACTGGTTTAATAATGTACCCAACAGAATACCAATGTGTTAATAGCAATGATAAGCTTTCAAAGAAGCTGAACTTAAATTACAGCGACAACTTTGATGTTGAGAGAAGATGATTTGTTAGCATTAAAATTTTGTCTTTGGAGTTCTTCAGATCGATTCAGAGTGTGATTCTAGCTTGTGGTTCAAAAGATGTGGACACTTTTACTCATGCCAGCAGATCCGGGTTATTCTAGAAAGCAGCACAGTATTGTCTAAAGCTGAAGCAACTGAGTTTTTAAATTTCTTAAATTGTCACAAAGCAGAGTATCTTTAAAGTTTCTTTAGTGTATAGGTCCTTAGAAAAATACATATTTGAAACTTAGGCATTCCTTTGATTACTATTTCAGACAAATCTGTCAAACTTAGAAATGCTGTCATACAGCTTGTGTGAACAGAACAATAAAATTGATAGTGTCTGGCCCCAAAATTAGTCCTTCACAATTTTTTCATAGAGATAATATAGATATATTTTGAGTCACAACAGCATCCCCTCACTTATCATAGGAAATTGACTGAATATATTTTCTTGTTTAACGCCAAAGAAGGGTGTTGATGAAATATGTCAGAGCCCTCACACCAAATGAAAATGTCTAGGCTGGGAGAAATCAACTTCACAAGACAGTGAAGACTGCATTTTGAGAGTTTCCCCCTTTCTATTGAAATAAAAACAATCAAAGGTGAAAAATAAGTGAAGGCATGACATAAACATGGAATTGTTCACTTCAGATGCTTATTCGTCTTGTTTCACATTAACACGATCACAGTGAACAGTTAGAACACATCTCTAAGTAATTTACAGCAAGTCTATGATGTTATATTTTGGTGATAATGTCACTGCTGCTACTGCTAGGTCGCTTCAGTCATGTCCGACTCTGTGCGACACCATAGAAGGCAGCCCACTGGGCTCTACCGTCCCTGAGATTCTCCAGGCAAGAACACTGGAGTGGGTTGCCATTTCCTTCTCCAATGCATGAAAGTGAAAAGTGAAAGTGAAGTTGCTCAGTCGTGTCTGACTTTTTGCAACCCCATGGACTGCAGCCTACCAGGCTCCTCCATCCATGGGATTTTCCAGGCAAGAGTACTGGAGTGGGTTGCCATTGCCTTCTCCGGATAATGTCACAGGTATATAATATTAGGGAGAGTTCTGCTGAATTTGATTTTAAATAATTCTCCTAAGTAATGGCTTACTGTATTCAAATATGTGCTCACCGAAAACATGGGCTTCCCTGGTGGCTCAGCTGCAAAGAATCCACCAGCAATGCAAGAGATGCTGTTCAATCCCTGGGTCAAGAAGATCTCCTAGAGAAGGAAACACAATCCACTCCAGGACTCTTGCCTGGGAAATCCCATGGACAGAGGGGCCTGGCAGGCTACAGTCCCTGGGGTCACAAAAGAGACACAGTTTAGTGACTAAGCAACCACCACAATTGGAAACATTGGCAAGTGTGTGCTTTCTTTTATCTGTTGCCTGATGCATTTGGTTTTTAGTTACACAGAGGAAGAAATGCTTGCACAGCTTTCTCTGCATTGTTCAGAAGAAGGTTACTAATTACCTGTAATTTTTAAAATATGTTATATGGCAGTTGAGTTAGTTAGAATTCCAAGTAACAAAATAAAATCAGAACCTTAGATTTATTTAGATTTTTTTTTTTTAAGGAAAAACTGTCAGAACACCTTTCTCCAGGAATGTTATGCTTTTCTGTCAAAAAAAAAAAAGAAAGTTTGTTCTGCGACAATGCACATAAAGTAGTGAGAAGGGGAGAAAGTGTCTGCCTAGTCAGTCACGTAAGTCGGACCAATCTGGGCATCAGTGAGATATCAAACAAACAAGCACTCCATGCCTCAAAACCTTTCACGCCTCAAGATTCCACTGAAAATCCTCATTCAGTATGCTGGCTAACCAGATACACAAACCATCACTTACACACAGTTACCAGATTCTGCCTTTGTGCTGCTGGTAAATGGGCAGTAATAAGACTACCTTAATATTGCTAATAGATCTTAGATCTAATGCTTATAGCATGAACAAGGTAAATCATTGATGTTATAGAAGAAAAGAAATAAGCTTTCCTCCAAAGAATAAATACCGTATGGCACTGGAAGAAAGCTAGCCTTCCTGTCTCTCTCACTTTGACCCACAAATACCCATGAATAGATATGACTGAAGTAGTGGCAATTATAGATAATCAGATACACAAATCTCTATAAAATTTAGACCAGAAAATATTGATAGAGCCCCTAC
This sequence comes from Ovis canadensis, assembly GCF_042477335.2. Classification (NCBI taxonomy): domain Eukaryota; kingdom Metazoa; phylum Chordata; class Mammalia; order Artiodactyla; family Bovidae; genus Ovis; species Ovis canadensis. The sequence goes on along the minus strand of NC_091257.1, from coordinate 24,087,346 downwards.
TCTTCCCTGAAAGGAATCACCAAGAACCCTTAGTTTATGCAAATGGTACAGAGGTATTTCTTGGATTTTTCCAAGAGAAAACTGAATTCAAATGTAGTTCGTACCACTGCATATGGTTTGCGGCACTCTGCTAGGCTCTTGTGTGTTAGATTGTGAGGTATGTAGATTCACACTCATTTTAAAATAACGTAACTGATCTACAAGCAGTTGTGGTCATTTCTACAAGGTCTGAGAGGCCCTCCTTGAAGTGTCCTGCCTGTACTCTTAATGCTGGATCAGCCTATGGGCAGAGAAGCATGTGCCCAGCACGTGATAGCAAAGCGGAGACACCAGAAGCTGTGCATTTCCTATTAGGACAACTGTGTGAGACAGTTTTCATGATAGTTCAATTTAAAGAGAAAATGATAGCTATAATTGAGGGGAAATCAGAGTGTTATTGGGTTCCCTTGCAGCTTTTTTCACTCTCCAGCACAGTTTAAATACATTTACTATGTCTGGAACCTCTAAAGGCTCTATTCAGGAAATTCTGTTTTACAGTTGGGAACACATACAAGGTTGTTAAATAGTTTTAGCAATTGCATCTATGACTCCTAATAAACAAAGATGTATATACTATATACACACATATATATGCTATATACATAGTATTTCATATATGAACATATATATATCATATAATGTACATATGATATATATACATACACACATACATATATAGTATTAAAATACATATATAACCAAATTCTGTAGTAACTGACAAATAAGTGTAGTTCCAATATCCATGTTGGTTGATATTTTTTATTTATGTTAAGAATAAGACGAAAACGAAATAACAAGGATATGTATCAAAACTTTGACTCACTTGCCAATATGTGAGCAGCTTCTTTGTCGAATAGAATAATGGTTTTCAAACACTAGAGAAAGAGTTCTGTGATTTCTTGCGGTTTTCACAATGTAACAGCTATAGACACAACACATTTAATCTGCTTTATTAACATTTTTCATCATTTTTCTTAAGTCAAGATAATTGACAAAACAATAAACAAAGCCCAAGTTACAAATTTGCTGATTTCTGCGGTGTAAATACTCTCATCCTGGCCAATTTAAAGTGACTTATGCAATGTCACTGAACGCGGAATTGGGAAGAGAGGTAAGGCAGCCACCATCATACAGCATTTCTACCATTCAGTTATCATAGACATAAATAAACCCAAGATTACAGACGATAGTAAAATGTAATAAAATCATTAAGAGTGATATGTGTCAATATATAAAATTTAATTTTGCATAATTTGCTTTTAACATAGGCTATGTTTTACCCATTGGCTTATAAAATTCATGGAATTGTATCCATACAAGTCAATATAAGCCAGTACTACTGCAGGTATATACATAATTTAAGATATGTCTATATTGACCTACGTGTGCATGTATGTATGTGAGAGTATATTTTTTTTCCTGCAAATGTACAAAACTGCCAAGAAAAATAACTGAAGGAGCTGAAGGAAATGAAAGAGCACATACTGAAAGAGGATTGTCTCAATTCTGCCAATAAAGGAAGACTCCGCTGTGATTCCACCATCTACACATGGGTCAAAATGGTTCTGTGACTGAACAGTAAACACACAATCCTCAGCCTACTATCCTTTTCATTCACATCCCCCAAAGAAGCAAAATATTCTGCCTCAATTCTTATTTTACTAGAGCCATTAGGTTTAAAAATCCTTGGGCTTTGGAGCAAGACAAAGCTCTGGTTAAGAGTCTCAATTCTATTAACAAAGGGGAAATAGGGGGAGGGAAAAACTAGGAGTTTGGAATTAACATACACACTATGATGTATACTACAAATAAAACAGATGACCAATGAGGACCTACAGTATAGCATAGGAAACTGTACTCAATATTGTGTAATAACCTATAAAGGAAAGTAATCTGAAAAGATTGTGTATATATGGATATGCTTTATATGCATATGCTTTTGAACTGTGGTGTTGGAGAAGGCTCTTGAGAGTCCCTTGGACTGCAAGGAGATCCATCCAGTCCATCCTAAAGGAAATCAGTCCTGAATACTCATTAGAAGGACTGATGGTGAAGCTGAAACTCCAATAGTTTGGAGTTTGGCCACCTGATGCAAAGAACTGACTCATTGGAAAAGACCCTGATGCTGGGAAAGATTGAGGGCAGGAGGAGAAGGGGATGACAGAGGATGAGATGGTTGGATGGCAACACTGACCTGATGGACATGAATTTCAGCAAGTTTCAGGGGTTGGTGATAGACAGGGAACCTGGTGGGCTACAGTCGATGGGGTCAAAAAGAGTCGGACGTGACTGAGCAACTGAACTGAACTGAAATATATATATAATCTGAATCACTTTGCTGTATATATGTGACCTGAAACTAATACAGCATTGTAAATCAGTTGGACTTCATAAAAAACAAACAAAACAAACAAAAAGAGTCCTAATTTGTATTGATGTTTGGTGTGATGGACACGGTGAAGTATCACTGAGGACAGAAGTTGGCAGTCCCCCAGCTGCTGGGGGGGGGGGTTGCCAGCAGATAGCCCCTCTAGGAATTGCTCTTGACTGAGGAGGGTGACTTACCCAAGATCATGCCCTTTCCTGGATACAGTCTGCAACCAATTACTATGGTTAAAGGTTTAGACTTTTCGTACCAATCTGCAGGCTTCCCAAGTGGTAGAGTGGTAAAGAATCTGCCTGTCCATGCAGGACAGGTTCAATCCCTGGGTCATGAAGATGTCCTGGAGTAGGAAATGGAAACCCACTCTAGTGTTAAATTACTGTATTGTCCCCTGACTTCCTCCCGTGACCCATTCCACCTCCTTTCCCTTCCGTGGAGGTCTGTCACAAGGCACATCCCTATTAACCTCCTGCATGAGACACAGCATCCTAGAGAGCTTCATGGGGCCACAGCCTGCAACAACTGGCAAAGCGACCGTGCAAGAATAAAACCCGTAAACAAACATTTTTAATTAAAATAAAAAACACTATGTGGGCTCTATGAGTGTCTCATATTTTTGCATTGTTAATAATGTAGAATTATTTCTCACTTCTAGGACATTTCTAAGAGACCACAAGTATGAACTAAATGAATATATTTTCAAATAATATTTCAAAACACATTTACTTCCAAACACTTAAACAATAAATATCAATTATTCACAGATTCTTTGAAAAATTTCAAGAGGGGTAACACTTAACTTATTCTATGACAGCCTCACCAGACAAGTCATTACAATAAAGGCAAACTACTGACTAAGATCTCTCACGAATACAGATGCAAAAATCCTCAAAAATATTAGGAAAATAAATTCAACAATACAAAGAAGTAATTAAATTTATCCAAAAATGGCAAAGCTTATTTAATATTCAAAAAACAAGTCAGGTAATATACCATACAAAATAGAAAGAAAACAAATTTAGCTTATCTTTGTCTTTCTTGACTTTGACAATTTTGAAGAGTATTGATTTGTTATTCCTCTGAACTTGCTTCCTTTAGTGTTTACCTGATGATTTCTTGTAATTGAACTGAAGTTATGTTTTTGGCAAGAGTATCACAGCAGTGAGGAAGTGCTCTCTTTATTCCGTCATATCAAGAGGCTCATGATTTTGGTATGTCTTATCACTGATAGTTAATCTTGATCAACTGCTTAAGGTGGTATCGGCTGGGTTTCTCTACTCTAAAGTTAATACTTTTTCTTTAATATTTAATACAAGTCTTGAGGGATCTAGTTATAGTTTTGTTGATGGAAAAAAATAATAGAACTTAGCTTTTTGCATTAAGCATGGGCTTGATGGAGAAATGGTTCTATTTCAAGGAGTAGAACATGTCACTTACTCTTTATTCAGACTGCTGACCACTTCCATCTTCCCATGGTATCAAAATATTCGAAAAAAATATCAAGCATTTGGTACAGATTCTAGCTCTTCCACTTTAGTAGGGAAATATCCATAGTACATAACTTTTACAAAGAGTCATTTCTGGATTTTCACTGTTTTGAAGACCTTCTGTAGTGGTTTGTCTCAGCTGTTCCTCCAGACAGATTTCTGATCAACTATCAGATGTCCAACAAACCTGATCTGCAGAAAGAGCTCTTGTGACCTCTTTATAGGGCCAGTCATGTAACCATTTACCTTTATAAATGTAGTAATATGTTAACTGAGATCTCTGTTATTACCATTTCATAGAACTACCATTTGCTGGATATACTCAGCTCTCTTGCCTTCTGAGCTTCTCAAAGATTCAGGAATCATAAAAGTAAGGTTAAAAAAAAAAGAATGATGGTGAGATAATTTCCCCAAAATACAATAACAATAAAAGCTGCAGCATCTGGAAATGTTGTGAAACCATTTAATAACAACAGTGAAAATTACTACTAGTAGAATGCAAGCTCCATAAGGGCCAACATATCCCAACAACTTGGAACAGTGACTGAAACATGTCTGTTGCTCAATACACTATGGTGGACAAATCACCATTAATAAACCTTACCAGGTAGTCCCCTAAGCTTTCTATAAATACTGTTTTATTTTAGCTTCATGGAAACCCTAGGATGTATATACTAATATCATGAATCACTGTTTTTCGTATTTTTTAAACTTCTAAGTTTGTTTTATTATGGAACATTTCAAACAGGCACAAAAAATAGAGAAAACATTACACAGTGGACCCTCCGCATCTGTAGGTGCAGAACCTGTGGAGATGGGCGGCTGACAGTACTAGGTCATTTTATATCAGGGACTGAGCATCCTTGAGTTCTGGTGCCTGTGGGGGTCTTGGAACCAAACCCTTGAGGATATGGAAGGATGTCTATAATAAACACCCATATACCCATCTATTCCTGTTACAGTAATCAGTTATTGATATGTGTCATCTCTTCTATTTATAGTGTTATTCAAGAATATTCAATTCCTCTGCAGAAGAAAATATATATGGGATGTATGAAACTCATGTAGTGAGTAATGATAAAAACTAAGAAGGTAGATTTTGAGGTACAGGTAGGATTCACAGAATGTCAAATACTTTTCTAAGTTACTAAACTCTAAGATATGACCAGTGATAAAAGGGATAAAACAAACAAGAGTGTCATCTCTAAACAGAAAGGAACAATAAGACCAAGTCTTGAGCATGAATCATGCCAGCTCTAGGCGGGGATCACCTCCAGTGATATGAGCTCTAAAGTTACTTTCAATTTCTGATACCCATCATGGCCTTGCTTTTTACTACGCCTGCTCTGACTTAGAAATACAGATGCTGTCCATCAACTAACGGATGAGCCAGTGGCAGCTGGTGACCTTGCTCCTGTGTCTTTATGTTGGAGCAAATGTGTGTTGTTGGCCCCAGAAACTTGCCATCTGCCAAGTTTCCTGCTCAAACTTCAACTCCAGTCTCCATATCCAGACTGTAGTAGAAAAGGCTGAGTTGGCAGAGAGAGAAGGCATGAAAACATCATGTAACCACAAATAATATAGGTGCTCCTTCCACTCCTTGTCACCCAGCCCAAATGTATTAAACTACCCCCTGTCTGTCCCCTAGTTTATTTTCCCTCGATTGAAAAAACTATGTCGGTCATGATGCCTAGTTTGGGCTATAAGCTTTTCTGTTGTGTAGCCTTTAGGACAGCTTCCAGCAAGGAAGCTCCCCAAACAATGGACTCAGAAGAAATGAAGAGACTGCACTAAGGTTATTCAGCTAAAATATCAGCGATTAATATACTCCTCTATGTGAGCCCTAATTATAACCACAACAGTATACCATTTTCATGAAACACCGTCCAAGCAAATATTTCACCCTTTAGACATTTTACAAGTGAATGTGTGTGTGTGTGTGTGTGTGTGTGTGTGTGTGCTTGCATGCACTTTAAAAATAAAGATAGCTAGGATGTAACTTGAACCCAATCTGTAACAAATCTTCCATTTAAAAAAAAAATCCTGTTTTCAACTCTATTGAATTATACATAAACAAGTCTAGAGAGCTTTCTCGATACTGAGAAATTTATTTTTACTTTAAAATTTTTATTGGTTTTATTTGTTTTGCTCTTTTAGTATCTCAGTTGAACAGTTCAAGAATAGCTTAGATTCCATTCACTGAAATTGCTCTTCTAAAAAAAAAATATATCTGAACATTTGCAAGAAAAAAATGCACAGTTCAAAGCCATTGCCTTTGCTCTACACTATTAGCTCTCTGGATGTATGTAAAAATTGCCCGTTGTTCAAACCAAATGGCAGGCCTGGGACTCTGTGGTCCATGTTTTGAATTGACTGTTTCCTCATGATACAGTGATCTAATAACTGCTTCTCAGGTCTGGGAAAAATAAAACATTCAAGACAAAAGCTTGCATTGCAAATCTGCTTACTGTTTCCATACAAATTTCACTACAATATACCTTCTTTGACAGTGTCCTTGGCTAGTATTTCCTCTGAAAGACACTGTTGTAGAAACTAGTGATGATATTTCTGAGAACGTTGTCTAGTCTGATAAAAGAACTGAAAACTATTAAGTTGACAAGTCTAGCCAAATTGAGATATTTTATACTTTCACTTTTAAATATATTTTCCTTGGTCTTTGCTGGCAGATTTACATATGCAGAATGCAAAAGTGACTAAAAATAAGTCTTGCAACATTGTGAAAATTGCTTAGTCGTGTCTGACTCTGAAAACCCAATGGGCTGTAGCCTGCCAGGCTCCTCTGTCCTTGGGATTTTCCAGGCAAGAATACTGGAGCGGGTATTCATTCCCTTCTCCAGGGGATCTTCCTGACCCAGGGATTAAACCCAGATCTCCTGCATTGCAGGCAGATTCTTTACCGTCTGAGCCACTGGGAGGAGATGAAACAAAAAGTTTCAGATACTTGTATAGAAAGGAATGATATTGTAAGACTGTTGAAGAAAACATAAGATAACATATTACCTAAAATTTTTAAAGAAGATAATTCGAAAGAATTCTTATATTGGAATAAAACCAAAAGTAGCCTCATAAACAAATGACTCTGCCAAAATGCATCTCCTAACTGATGAATAATTTTACATATTTGCAACTTTAGGTGGCCAACTTTTTGCAGTTTGCATGATGAATCAAAATTTGGTGTTATGAAATGTTGAGAACAAATTCAACCTAGGTGACATTATATTGTGATACTATTTATACACTATTGAAGTGTTAACACTCACTTCCATAATTCTATGCATTCTAGAGAATTTCACACTCTCATTAATTACCATCTTTATAACATCGACATCACATTATACTTAAAAAGCAGAAATTTGGATGGCTGAATTCAAGAATAAAAGTCTTTAGACAGCTTGTGTCTAGCATAGCAATCTATCAGGATGGAGGCTCAGCTGCCCACAGACATAATCTGCTTGAAAATGTGACTCTTGGGCTACCTTCCTTTCCCTTTCTCTTTTTCTCTCTCTGACAGTGCTTCCTGTTTTCCTCCTAAATAAAGTATTTGTACACAAATCCTTCTCTCAGGGTCTGCTTCCAAGGGAACCCAAATAATACATCAATTTTCAAAATCAACATAGTGAGTGTAATATGAAAGAGATATAAAAGGAAAGTGACAGAGTAAAATTCTGTTTTTTCAACATGTAAAGACTCTGGTACAATTGCATATTGCCTAATGCATGTAAGGAATTAAGCAGCATATTATGGGGTAGTCTACTGGTTGCTCCCCTATCTGGAATCATCCTCTAGAGAACATTTGCAGATGCAGACTCAAACAGGTGGGATGTATTGCCCACCATAAGTGCCACAGTCATCATGACTGACTGATTTTCTCTGGGAAAATTCTCGGCAAACTAAGCACAGTTCAGTTCTGTTCAGTTCAGTCACTCAGTCGTGTCCGACTCTTTGCGACCCCATGAATTGCAGCACGCCAGGCCTCCCTGTCCATCACCAACTCCCAGAGTTCACTCAAACTCATGTCCACCGAGTCAGTGATGACATCCAGCCATCTCATCCTCTGTTGTCCCCTTCTCCTCCTGCCCCCAATCCCTCCCAGTATCAGGGCCTTTTCCAATGAGTCAACTCTTCACATGAGGTGGCCAAAGTATTAGAGTTTCAGCTTCAGCATCAGTCCTTCCAATGAACACCCAGGACTGATCTCCTTTAGGATAGACTGGTTGGATCTCCTTGCAGTCCAAGGGACTCTCAAGAGTCTTCTCCAACACCACAGTTCAAAAGCATCAATTCTTTGGCACTCAGCTTTCTTCACAGTCCAACTCTCACATCCATACATGACCACTAGAAAAACCATAGCCTTGACTAGACAGACCTTTGTTGGCAAAGTTATATCTCTGCTTTCGAATATGCTATCTAGGTTGGTCATAATTTTCCTTCCAAGGAGTAAGCGTCTTTTAATTTCATGGCTGCAATCATCATCTGCAGTGATTTTTGGAGCCCCCCAAAATAAAATCTGACACTGTTTCCACTGTTTCCCCATCTATTTCCCATGAAGTGATGGGACTGGATGCCATGATCTTCGTTTTCTGAATGTTGAGCTTTAAGCCAACTTTTTCACCCTCCTCTTTCACTTTCATCAAGAGACTTTTTAGTTCCTCTTCACTTTCTGCCATAAGGGTGGTGTCATCTGCATATCTGAGGTGATTGATATTTCTCCCGGCAATCTTGATTCCCTAAGCACAAACGTCCCTTAACTTTCATGGTAGATCAGTAATATATTAAGAGCAAAAAGACTGGTTTTTATGTACACTGTTGTTTATAAACAGGTTTCCACTTACATTACTGTCCAGCAAAACATGATCTCACCAGATGGCTGGTTAGCCCACATGCTGCAATGTCCCTGACCTACACCCCCGACAGTATGATTGCCCAAAACCACCCTCACAAAATGCTCCCTACAAGACAGTACTATTGAGGACCATTTAGAGCAAGAGAGAGCGGGGCAGGGAAGAGAGACATAAAGCAGCTTAGAAAAGGAAAAAGGAATGGGACAATGGGTAGAGCCACTGGATTTAGAATTCCTCATTGCAAACCCCACCTCCATTCACTGTTGGAGGTGAGACTTTAGGTACTTTACTTATTGTCTTTTTGGCTCATAATCCCCATCTATAAAGTGCAAGAAACCATAGACCCTAACTCAGGATTGCTCTGAGATTAAATAACTAAAACACAGTGTCTGGCACAAAGTGAAAAACCACTAGCTATTCTTCTTATTATATTTCATGGCTAAATGACTGATTTCTTTCTTCTAACACAAACCATTGCTCTGATATGGCCACTGGAAGATACAAGTTGTATCATATATGAAAATACGAGTTTGGGCGTATAACTATAAGTTTCCCAAGTGTGGTCTGTGAATGTACGATCACCCCATGCTTTCCCGCCTCTTCATCTCTGCTGTCCATCCTTGGTCACTTGCCATTCCCAGCAACAATAACCAGATGAGAATATTATTCCATATTTTGTACTTCTCTTCCCAATTGGGACATCTCCTAAGAGGTGAGTGTAGGGAAGAGAGTGGAAGGAAAAGTTCTGATTTAGCCTTCCCCCAACCCTCCTTGGCAAAATCAAAGGAAACACAGGGAGTCATCTAGAGAATTTGAATAACAAACGAAGCATAGAAACGCAGGGCTGTAAACTGTAAAGTGAAGCACAGATGTAAAGTTGCTTTCCTTCTTGGTGTTTATTAATAGTAACGCCAGTTATACAGCTGTGAGAACCCCAGATAGGAAAGACACAGACACTTAGCATCATCCTTTTCAAATGAGAGAACTGAAAACCAAGACTAGATGTTGTCTAAAAATAATGAGAAGATGAGACTGATGACACTGCAGAAGAGGGTGCTTTGAGAGGGAGAGTGGGCTGGGAAAATTGTGATATCAAGGTAGTCGGAGGCGTGGAGGCAACAAATTAAAGGGTCATTTTTTTAAGGCTGAAGAAGTCTTCTTGAAGAAAGGGCTGCATTGATTGATGTGGCCTGTAATGGAAACTCAGATAATGGAATAAAACCAGCATTTAAGAATTTCAGCCTGAGAACTCATTGCCATGGCAACCCTCTCAGAAGGGAACTTGTAAAAGAAAATAAGATTCACTTGACTACGCCTTAAAATGAAAACCTACACTACAGTGAAACAATTAAATACAAAATTCCAAAACTGCTTATTGCCACAGTGCCTAGAGGTATAGTAGGTCTGGCAGCTCTTCCACTAGAATTCTCAAAATTTATTGACTCATAGAGGGAACATCGTCTAGCTTTGAGGAATCTCTGTTGGCACTGGATGTTTCCTACCAGTGAAGATTTGCAATTGTTTTATCCTATAAATCATCTAGAATCACGCTTATATGTAAACCACAGTGGTATATACCATTCAAACAAGTAACTTACTTTAGTCTGCCCATAATCACAGAAAACTACCAAATTCATACATCAATTATTACTTAGACTTCATGGGAAAATCATTTTTAGCCTAAGTAAAATCTGTTTTATATTTGCATCATAATCATTTTAATAAAAACATCTATTTTTAATTACATGTTTTCATTCAAAGAAGGCTTCCCAGGTGACACTAATGGTAAAGAATCCACCTGCCAATGCAGAGACACCGGTTCAATCACTGGGTCGGGAAGATTCCCTGAAGGAGGGCATGGCAACTGATTCCTGTATTCTTGCCTGGAGAATCTCATAGACAGAGGAGCCTGGAGGGCTACTGTCCATAGGATCGCAAAGAGACACGACTGAAGTGACTTGGTATGCACACATTCAAGGAATGTCAAACTGGATACACTATATTTGTCAGTTAAAACACATTTTCTTCAATACCTAATACGACTGGCAAACATGATTCTATGCCTTTTAACTGATGCTGAGAGAAGAAATCAGTTTCTGAATGGCAAGGATTAGGTTCCTAAAATTGAACCTGGTCGTAAAACAATTTGCCGCTGAGGAATTTAAAATAATATTGTAAAAACAGAGAGAGAGAGAGAGAGATGTCAAGAATAAGATAAAAACCATTATATTTCTATGCTCAGTTAAACAAAAACAATAAAAGCCCCACATGACATATAAGATGATGTGTATGCTATTTTAATAACTCTATATCAGCATCTAATGCTACATGAGATAATGGATACAATATTATTAACTTCTATTTACCAGGACTTTTTACCTAGACTTTTTTACTTCCTGCCTTCAACCCTATCTCCACCCTTGAGGTTTCACCAAGATTTTCATCAGTGTAAACAATTTCCATTTGTATATTTTATCTGATACACATTCAAAAGGATATTCTGTATATGTTTAGTCCTCTTCCAGTCCCACAACATCCTTTTAATTTTCTCAGGATATAACATTTTCCTAGAAAGCAAAATCATTTAGTTGTTTGCCTTCATGAGCAATTGACTGTTCATTTCTCAAGTCACATGTATTAGAACACTGTGGTTTGGAGGGCCCAGACTTGGCCACTGGACATTTACAGACAGTGACAGCGTGACTGCTTATGTAAATTATATCATAAGATGTGCCATGCTCAGTCACTTCAGCGTGTCCAACTTTGTGCAACCCCATGAACTGTAGCCCGCCAGGCTCCTCTGTCCATGGGATTCTCCAGGCAAGAATACTGGAGTGGATTGCCATTCCATTCTCCTGGGATCTTCCCGACCCAGGGATGGAACTGGCGAGTCTTAAATCTAACCTGCATTGGCAGGTGTCTTCTTTACCACCAGCGCCACCTGGGAAGGCCATCATAAGATGTAAAGGAATTTAATTATTTTCTGTTGCTTTGGCAGCAACAGAAAATCACTTTTAACAACATATTTAAGGATTTGTTTTTTTTATGTTGAGTCCTGATAGATTTACTTTCTAGAGTAGCTATCCATTCTTAAACAGTTAAAAGCCAACTTATGCAAATACAACCAAATATTCAAAACTAAAAATGAGTAAAACATTGATTTAAAAAAGAATACTGTGGTTCTAAGACTTGGATCTTTTTTTTTTTTTTTGATACCTATCTTTACCTTTTACTGAGAAAATCTGCCTCCTTGACTTTTCATTCATTTTTTTGTTTCCCTATGCCTATTGCCAGGTCATCCTATTTCTAATTATCCGCCACAATGAGCCTTACACTTTATGCCTATCTTGGAATCAACATTCTCAAGGTTGTCAAGAATGTATACAATAGTAAATTTGCATGTATTTGAATTTTGCCCAAGGGGAATTTATGGTTGGAGGAAAATAACTGAATATTTGAAGTAATTTGGAAGGAATAAGGTACTTCCACATACTACATCTAGGAAGCATGAAAGACAGTCAGATTTTTCACCTGAAATTCTTTATGGTGAGACCGAAATGAAAATCATGTTTAAACCATAAATTTAAACATTCTTTCATATTAGTAAAGCTGCACTCATTAATAATTCACAGAAGAGATCTGCCACTGTAAAATGAACCATTAGATTTATTGATTAATTTATTTTTATTCTCTTACAACCTAAAGCAAACATGTGGGTACATATTGAAAAAGAGCTGTATATTGAAAAAAAAAAGGATAGAGAAGAGAAATTTCAGAAAATTTTATCCCTAAATTAACAACAGGAATAGTAGAGAATTCCTTGGCCAGTCCAGTGGTTAAGACTCTGTGCTTCCACTGTAGCGGACATGCATTCAATCCCCGATGGGGGAACTAAATAAATAAAAGGAATACTATTCTTTCACAGCAAAAAAAAATTGTATCCACAAAAGTAATATTAACCACATAACTAACTAACTTATTTCTAGACTGTGTTAAGTAACCATCACTTTTCTTTCCTCTCTGTGCGAAAGTACCTCCTATAGCAAAACTGAAAGGCAGGCCCAGTTCTTTGCACCTCACTTGGCTTTCTGTTTCTTCCAACCTCTCTCCAGATCCCCTTTGAATTCACTCCCTTCAGGCTGAGGAGTGTAGTACTTTTTTCATCCTCTAATTTATCCTGCAAGATGAAAAGTAATTTTATAAATTTCCTCAAATTAAGGTACTAGGAAATTAATTATCTGCCAGTCTCATGAGTATTTGCATTTTAAAGGAAAATTGCAGAGAAAGAACAATGCCTCACCATCCTAAATTACTCATTAATTATGGAATTCTAGGTTTCCGTGAGAAGATATTTTAAAGTGATGAGAAAATTAGAGAATACTCTCAAATTGTACAATGGACATGGTGACTGGGCCTATTTATTTTTCTGGATTGTTGGAAGATTGAGACAAATTATGCATGCTGAGACAAAATATACGTATTGAGACAAACATTACATCCTGTAGGTCTTCACTTCTGTTAAGTCTCTCAGTCGTGTCCAACTCTTTGAGACCCCATGAATTGCAGCACACCAGGCCTCCCTGTCCATCACCAACTCCTGGAGTTCACCCAAACTCAGGTCCATCAAGTCAGTGATGCCATCCAGCCATCTCATCCTCTGTTGTCCCCTTCTCCTCCTGCCCCCAATCCCTCCCAGCATCAGAGTCTTTTCCAATGAGTCAACTCTTTGCATGAGGTGGCCAAAGTATTAGAGTTTCAGCTTCAGCATCAGTCCTTCCAATGAACACCCAGGACTGATCTCCTTTAGGATGGACTGGTTGGATCTCCTTGCAGTCCAAGGGACTCTCAAGAGTCTTCTCCAACACCACAGTTCAAAAGCATCAATTCTTCGGCGCTCAGCTTTCTTCACAGTCCAACTCTCACATCCATACATGACCACTGGAAAAACCATAGCCTTGACTAGATGGACCTTTGTTGGCAAAGTAATGTCTCTGCTTTTGAATATGCCATCTAGGTTGGTCATAACTTTTCTTCCAAAGAGTAAGCGTCTTTTAATTTCATGGCTGCAGTCACCATCTGCAGTGATTTTGGAGCCCAAAAAAATAAAGTCTGACTCTGTTTCCACTGTTTCCCCATCTATTTCCCATAAGTGATGGGACCAGATGCCATGACCTTTGTTTTCTGAATGTCGAGCTTTAAGCCAACTTTTTCACTCTCCTCTTCCACTTTCATCAAGAGGCTCTTTAGTTCTTCTTCACTTTCTGCCATAAGGGTGGTGTCATCTGCATATCTGAGGTGATTGATATTTCTCCCAGCAATCTTGATTCCAGCTTGTACTTCTTCCAGCCCAGCATTTTTCATGAGGTACTCTGCATATAAGTTAAATAAGCAGGGTGACAATATGCACCCTTGACGTACTCGTTTTCCTATTTGGAACCAGTCTGTTGTTCCATGTCCAGTTCTAACTGTGCTTCCTGACCTGCATATAGGTCTTGCTGCTGCTACTGCTGCTAAGTCGCTTCAGTCGTGTCCGACTCTGTGCGACCCCATAGATGGCAGCCCACCAGGCTCCCCCGTCCCTGGATTCTCCAGGCAAGAACACCGGAGTGAGCTGCCATTTCCCTCTCCAGTCCATGAAAGTGAAAAGTGAAAGTGAAGTCGCTCAGTTGCATCCAACTCTTCGCAATTCCATGGACTGCAGCCTGCCAGGCTCCTCCGTCCATGGGATTTTCCAGTCAAGAGTACTGGAGTGGGGTGCCATTGTCTTCTCTGGCCTATATGTCTTAGGAGATACCTAAAATGTCTTGGAACACAGTATTATTATTATCAATCTTATTACTGATTAAATAAATGAATGATCATGTTATTTGGCTTACTGCCAGTAAAATTTTGAAAAATATATTCCTTTGGATAAATTAGAGTAAAGCAGACATTTTGACACCTTGCTGTGATCCCAAAGCCTTTGGCTTAAGAAATGTGGTGCCATCAAATATTTCACTTATTCACTTCTAATCTAACAAAGTAAAACTTTTATGCATGATTTTGCAAAGCTCCATGGCCGAGGAGGTTGTCAGTTCTAGAAAGTGAGATGCGCAGAAGACAGGGTCTCTGAATGTGGGTCACTAAGATGTTGAGCTTATCTGTAGCTGCAGCCCAGCCTCGCTGATCCAGACAAGTAGAATAATATATTCTATTTATGACACTTGTTGCCTTATAGGCACATTGTTACACATTTTGTTCCTCCTTATTCATTTTTGTAGCTTTATTGTGAAACAACACATAGTGGAAGAAACTGTAATAATGTATGGGAACTTTAAAGTTAAAACTTAGATTACAAAGTTAAGACAGCTATACGTGGTGACAAAATTAGTGTAATTTAATTCAATTCAGTGTATCTACTGAGCCATAAAGGCCCGTGGTATGTTCTGTGCTGTCAATACAGATATGAGTTGGTTATATTAACCATGATATTATTAATGATTATGAATAAGATGATGCTAATAGTTATTAACAAAATTAATACTTTTAGTTGCCTAAATAGAGTATCATGAGCTAATATATTTATTGGCCTCTGTCCCAAGTACCCGGCCCAGAGCTCCTGAAGCCTTTGTAATTTCGGAGGTGACAAGACCACTGGGAGCACCCCTTGTTCTAATATTTGTCTTTGATCCATGCCTGACACAGGGCTCCTAAAACCCTGGCATATCTCGAGGTGATGAGAGCGTCAGGAGCACCTGTTGTTCTTGTGAGTTGACCCTGAGTGGGCTTCTGGATGACCTGTGGTTGGCGGCTGGTCACCAGAACCAAGACACGATCAGAAGCTTGGGATTTCCAGTCCTATCTCTCATCCTCCAAACAGGGGAGACGGGCTGGAAATGGAGCTAATGATTGATTGTGCCTATATTCCCAGGTGGCGCTAGTGGTCAAGAACCCGCCTGACAATGCAAGAGACATGGATTCGATCCCTGGGTCGCGAAGATCCTATGGAGGAGGGAATGGCCACCCACTCCAGTACCCTTGTCTGGAGAATCCATGGACAGAGGAGGCTGGCAGGCGACAGTCCCTGGGGTCTCAGAGTGGGACACGACTGATGTGACTTAGCACACATGCACGTGCCTATGAGTAAGTCTCCACAATATCCCAATGGTGCAGGTTTGGGGAGCCTCTCAGGGGGCGAACACATCCAGGTCAGGCGGGTAATAACTCACCCAACCACATGGGGGCAGAAGCTCCTGCACTCCCGACCCACCCAGACCTAGTCCCATGCATCTCTTCATCTGGCTGTTCAGCTGAATCCTTCATCACATGCTCTGATAAACTGGTAAAGGCATATAAGTGTTTCCCTGAGTTCTGTGACCTGCTCTAGAAAATTAACTGAACCCAAGCAGAGGGTTGGATCATTGGACCTTCCGATCTACGGACAGTAGATCAGAAGCACAGGTGAAAACTTGAGCTTTTGAGTGTTGGCATTTTAAGCTCACATGTGTGCATCCGCGCGTGTGTGTGTAGGGCGGGGGAGGGCAGCAGTCTTAAGGGACCTGGTGCTTAATTACTATCTGGGGTCTGAGACTATCTCCAGGTGCACAGTATCAGAAATGAGTTAAGTTGCAGGGCACCCAGGTGGTGTTTCAGAGAATTTCTTAGCATGGGAAAAGTCTCCTTATATTTGGTGACCAGAAATGTTGTAAGTGACATGATCTGTGTGAGAAGTAAAGGAGACTCATGGAGAAGAAACTCACACTAGGAAAGAACAAGATTTTTCTCTCACAGGAGGAAAGAAAAAACTGAGATTTTCCTCTGCAAATATACTAACTCAACACGTCACGCTAATTTATTTCTGTATGAAAACATCAAGAAATGATATGATGATGTCTAGAGGTCTGGTCTTCCGAATATCAAAGCACAAATGTTCTCAATCTCTTAAACTTGCCAAATTATACACTATGAAAATACCTTACACTTAGAGTAACATTACCAAATACTTTTATAGAGAATTATATTTTCCTGTTATCTTACACCCATTATTTCAACTATCCTCCTAATAGCCTCTGATGTAGACAGTAATGACTTACTGATTCTTCGTATATGGAAACTGAGACTACAAAATATTGATGTGACTTTTCCATGGTCACACTAAGGTGATCTGATAAATGAGTTTATGAGAAATTTTCTTTAATATGCATATAAATGAGCTCATTAACTTTATTTTCCAGATTACCAACCAAGATTTTGATATCAAACATTTCTCTCCATCTGTAGTGATGTCTATAATGTAGAAACTTGTACAATAAAAGATGTGTCCAGTCATAACTTTTCTAAAAAGTTTCCATTTCCCCCCCATGACAATGATTTGATGACATTAGCGTCATTAGTTTTTTAATGATGGTCAAGAACATGACACTCAATATAAAGTAGAAAGTTCCATTTCCTCCTTCAAGAAAAGAAAGTAAGTCAGCTACCACAGAGAACATTATGGAGGTTGTGTGAAATACTAAAAATAGAGTTACCACATGATCCAGCAATCCCACTCTTGGGCATGTATCCTAAGAAAACCATGATTTGAAAAGATACATGCACCCCAATGTTCATACATGATTTACAATAACCAAGACAGGGATACAAGCTAAGTATCTGTCACCAGATATATGGATAAAGAAGCAGCAGTATGTATATACAATGGAATATTACTCAGCCATTAAAAAGGATGAAATAATGCCATTTGCAGCAACATGGATAGACAGTTTATCATACTAAGTGAAGAAAGTCAGACAGAGAAAGACAAGTACCTTGTGATATCACTATACACGAAGCCTAAAAAACGTGATACAAATAAACTTATTTATAAAACAGAAACAGGCTCAGACACAGAAAGCAAACTTATTGTCACCAAAGGGGTGGGATAAGGTAGGAGTCTGAGATTAAGAGATGTGCACTTCTATATATAAAATAAAGAACAACGTCTTAGTGTCTAGAACAGGGAACTGTATTCAAAATCTTGCAGTAACTCATAATGGGAAACAATCTAAAACAAATATATATATATATGTATATTTAAATGGATTACTTTATTGCTTGCCTAAAACTAGCACAACATCGAAAATTGATATACTTCAATTAAAAAAAGAAAAAGAAAAGGAAGGAAGATAATTTTTTACTCTTAGTATGAGATATTTGATGGCAACTCCAGTCAACCATGCAAGAATGTAGTGATTAATTTAGCTGGATATTTTCCTTCATATTTTGCTGATATTTCCCATCTCCATTTTTATTTACTAGTATTGGAATGACTTCACTTATGTGCCACCACCTGATAATCTTATCCAAGTAACATGCAATTAACCTCTCAAAATCATCATCAAATGCATCAATGCAGACCTGATTCCAATATCAGGACAACTAGAGTATCCCACTGTAGGGTATCTGAAAAGTTAATTTAACTTAGTCCATGATTCTTTTACTGTTTACTTTGCAGTATCAAGTACAGTAACACAGATGTGATTATTTTAAGGTCATAATAGTTAAGAGTTGTTTAGTTTTCCTGTTGAAAGGATGAGTGCTGTTTATATACTGTCTCTGATGGACTAGTCTCTTCTTACTGGTTTCAAGGGAATTATTAGAGATGCCAGTGAATTTGTTAGTAAATTCTCTTCAGGTCTCAGAGTCATATTTCCTAAATTACGAACTTCTATATATATATATATCCATTTTTCCCAAGCATTTCAGCCCCATTTGCCTCCTTTAATCAAAAAACTATATTATTGATAAAATATTAATTATTCTCAGAATATTCACGCCTGCTTTGATTATTGTTATTTTTTTTTTAGTTTTTTAGTTTTTAAATTTTAAAATCTTTAATTCTTACATGCGTTCCCAAAATGAGTCAACTGGTTTGGTAGCTTGCTTTGCATCATTCTCTTTGAACTGCAACTTTCTAAGATAGAATAGGGTCTTATTATTTCATTTGCAAAAGGAAACATTTTTCTAAATCAAAGGATGAAATGAAATATCTAGCTCTGTTAACAAGTAGGAAAAGATATAAAAGGCAGCATAAATGGCTTGAAAAAAGTCTTCTTATTTTAAGCAAACCCAGTAATGTACATTGGAAAAGGCCCTTTATAATCATAATAATTCACAAAAAGTACAGTGACCATCCAGTGTTATCCAAATGTGTCTGACTCTCAATGTTCCTCATGCAAATAATAAAATCGCCATAAAACCACCACTTCTGTGAACTCGCAAACAATACTGATCCATTCAGCCTGTTAAGAAGGCAAGTGTTTATCTTCCTGCCCCATGATTTCAGCAAGGTTATCATCTATCTGAAAAACCCAAGGGATTCTGCCCCAATTAACTTACTATTGTGTATTTAGACTCTCATTTTTCTCATAGTTTTATTTTCCTGGTGTAATTGAGATGTAATAAATGTAGGGTCTGTTACAAAATAAAAGCAGGTGAATAAACACCTCCAAATCCAGCTAGAGGAGACCCCCTTTCATCTCAGCCTACTGCTAAGGGAAAAGATTGGATCCACATTTTCTGAACTCTCCCACCTAAATGGGTCAAATGTAGAAGGGGTGTGGCGTATCCAAGCACAGAGCAGTAGTTTAGGATGGCCAAAATCAATCTAAAAGAATAACATCTTTCAAGTTAAAACACACACACATTCATGAACATTCTCTTCAAAAGAGAATGACAATAGGGAGAAAATAAATTAGATGTGATGGTTCCAGTTCTGGGATGCTATCATTTTAAATTCAAAATAATTAAGCAATTATGTCAGACATACAAAAAAGTGGAGTCATGATAACCAATAGCTGTCTCACTTCCTAAGCTGATTAAACTTGGTTTTCCGAATAACAATTATTTTCTACCTTCATTGTGGACAAGATTGATTTCCAGCATATAAAGGCTGAAAAAGAATAAGAAATAGCATGAAAGTACTTACAACTGATCGGATGTTATTTTCTTTCACCAGTTTCAGAGATGATTTATAGCAGTTTGCAAGGTCTTCCTTGTGGGAACCGTTAATATGGCCTCTGGCTATCGGCCCTACAGTGTGGATGACATCTGTAAACGCAAAAGGAAGGAAAAACAGGGTAAATAAGAGAATTTTTGCTTTTCACATAACTGTTGCTTTATTTATTTTAGGTATTTGTTTTGGAGTTTAGAGACAAGCAAGCTAAGAAATACTGATGATGCAAATGCTTCTCTGGTAAAATATTTTAGATAGCATAGCTTTTTAAAGTAGGCAATATTCTAGGAAGGTAATAATTATGTAAAGGAATCCCCTACCAGTAAATTGTTCTATTGTTATTGGTCAGATCCAAGCATAACAAATTATAATATAAGATGTGAATAATTGGTACACTGGCAAATGACAAATCCTCAGTAGGAGATAAACTGAGAAATAATTGCCTACAAAATGAGCATTCTGAATTGACATGGGAAGGAAGAACCAATGTTACATATCACCTCGTATATAAGATAATAGTGTCAGACATTGTAAAAACTATAAAGAAGGGCAAGTTTCTGAAAAAGTCAAAAAATAAAATAATAATAATCCTAAAATAATCATTTTTAAATATCCATAGCAATTTACAATGCAATCTACCAATGCTCACACACATAAGATATGCTGAGGATAATGGTTTGTAATAATTCCCTAACTTCTAGTTTTCATTATAGTAAATCTCCAAAATCAATGTATACCTCTCAACCTCTATTTATATTTAAAATACAATATTTAATGTTCTTGCTTTTCCATATAAAATCAGCCATTCTGGCACACATAAACATTTAAATTTAGGAATTCAATGAAATAGAACCATCCTCATTTTAAGTCAATAAAGATAGTAAGGAAAATACTAAATTTTAATCCAAATTACTTGAAAAGGCCTTTATTACTCCTGCTTCTCAGTCTTATCTGTTAATCTGGATTATCAACTCATTCCAATGATGTGAATAACAAGAACTGATCAACTTTGACCAAAAAGATAAATTCAGTCTAATATCATTAGAATATTATAATGAAATGAAATTACTTGCTTTGGCTAATTAGTACCGGTTAATTTCAAAAACAGTAAAAAGAATAAGAACACTTTGCTAAAATACAGCTATGGAATAGTTAATGGTTTTAAATTGCATATGAAATTTAAACAGTGGAAAAGAAATCAAGAAGAGAAAAATCTTTGTTGATTGTCTGCTAAATGTCAAGAGTATTATTTGATATTGAGAAAATCCCCAAATGTTGATTTCAACTTTTAACAGCTTTAAACGGTATTTAAACCCTGGTTCAGATAATGCTGATGATGCTATCCTGTAATCAAAATAGGCAGAAACCTTATTAGTGAGTTCATGCAGATGTTTATTTCAGACAAACCTGGTTTTAAAGTGAGAAATGCTATGATACAGAAAGACAAAATAGAGGGATATTAGGTTAAAGACGCTTACTCTTTGGAAGGAAAGTTATGACCAACCTAGATAGCATATTCAAAGGCAGAGACATTACTTTGCCAACAAAGGTCCGTCTAGTCAAGACTATGGTTTTTCCAGTGGTCATGTATGGGTGCGAGAGTTGGACTGTGAAGAAAACTGAGCGCTGAAGAATTGATGCTTTTTAACTGTGGTGTTGGAGAAGACTCTAGAGAGTGCCTTGGACTGCAAGGAGATCCAACCAGTCCATTCTAAAGGAGGTCAGCCCTGGGATTTCTTTGGAAGGAATGATGCTAAAGCTGAAATGCCAGTACTTTGGCCACCTCAGGCGAAGAGTTGACTCACTGGAAAAGACTCTGATGCTGGGAGGGATTGGGGGCAGGAGGAAAGGGGGATGATAGAGGATGAGATGGCTGGATAGCATCACCAACTCGATGGACATGAGTTTGAGTGAACTCGGGGAGATGGTGATGGACAGGGAGGCCTGGTGTGCTGCGACTCATGGGGTCGCAAAAGTCGGATACGACTGAGCGACTGAACTGAACTGAAATGAACTGAACTGAATTTGTATTTAGCATAGGCTTGCATGCACATGCACACACACACACACACACACACACAGACACTAATGTTTTTGTGTGTAATAACAAGAATTGCAATGTGAATGCAACACAATTTCCCAAAGCAGGTAAGATATGGGTATAAAGTGCAAGTCACTCAGTCGAGTTTGACTCTTTTTGTCCCCGTGGACTATACAGTCCATGGAATTCTCCAGGCCAGAATACTGGAGTGGGTAGCCTTTCCCTTCTCCAGGGGATCTTCCCAACCCAGGGATCGAACCCAGGTCTCCTGCATTGCAGGCAGATTTTTCACCAGCTGAGCTACAAGGGAAGCCCAAGAATATTGGAGTGGGTAGCCTATCCCTTCTCCAAATTATCTTCCCGACCCAGGAACCAAACCCTGCATTGCAGGTGGATTCTTAACCAACTGAGCTATCAGGGAAGTCCCTTGTACCTATACTTAAAGTTTTACCATGATTTTAATATGCAAACTGAGTCCAACCTACCTTATAAGTGGACATGTAGTACAGGATACATCTTATGTATCTTAGTTACCAAAGAATTTTAGACAGCAGTCAAGAATTTTTAGAGATGAAAAGGACAATACGGAAAACTTAATCAATTTTTCCCTTGCTCAGTGGATCCATAGGAGAAAGAATTATGCCGAAAGCCACAGATCAATATAGGGAGACACACTGTCACAAAGGCAATATGAATTAACTTTTCTCAACACAACTGTTTGTTGAAGTAAATCGCATACATTTTTATATATAAAGTTTTCCATGCTTACCATGAATTCTATTACTTTAGCTTCATACTTTGTATACATGCAAATTTTCATTGGCTATTGCTATGCAAGAAACTACCCTAAAACTTGGTAACACATTTTATCTTAACAAAATCTTAAAACAAAATCTTCAAACAAAAACATGTTTTCTTAACAAAAATCACCACTTGATTATTTTTATGACTTTTTTTGGATCAAAAATTCTGAAATGGCTCAGCTGGAGGGTCTGGCAGGCATGGAGTCCCAGGTATAGTCATAGTTAAGCAGAAGCTAAGGCTGAGCAGGGACTCACCATGGGGGCCGGTTTGGGTTTTCTCATGAATCCTCAGAACAGCCAGATTGCTCACGGGACAGCGCAGGGCTTCAACACCAATGCCAGAACTGGAAGCTGTGCTTATCTTTTCTGTCTCAGCCTTGGGACTGACACAGTGTCATCATCACTGTACTCTGATTGCTTACAACTGTCACACAATCCACCCATTTCAAGTGGACTGTGGACATGTTTTAAAATGGGCACAACGAAAGATTCCCCAGACACCTGGGGCTTTCTTTGGAGTTAGCAGTTTTATCAAATATGAAGTCTTGAGGTAGATGAATAAGATACCATAGGAAAAACTGATATGATTATTTCCATGCAGGTGTTCATGAAAACAGTATGGGGGTCCTTCAAAAAATTAAAAACAGAACTACCATATGATCCAACAATTACACTTCTGGGTATTTATTCAGTGGAAAGAAAAACATCCCCAACAGATATCTGCCCCTCCATGTTCACTGTAGCACAGTTTACAACAGCCCAGCTGGTAGCTCACCTGGTAAAGAATCCGCCTGCAATGCAGGAGACCCCAGTTTGATTCCTGTGTAGGGAAGATCTCCTGGAGAAGGGATAGGCTACCCACTCCAGTATTTTGGGGCTTCCCTGGTGGCTCAGATGGTAAAGAATCTGCCTGCAACGCAGGAGACCTGGGTTTGATCGTTGGGTTTGGAAGATCCCCTGGAGGAAGGCAGAGCAACCCACTCCAGTATTCTTGCCTGGAGAATCCCCATGGACAGAGGAGCCTGGCAGGCTACAGTCCATGGGGTCACAAAGAGTCAGACACGACTGAGCAACTAAGCATGGCACAGTTCATTGATATAACCAGAGTTACCAATGATGGATGAATGGAAAGAGAAAATGGGTTATATATATATATATATACACCATACACAATGGAATACTATTCAACCATAAAAATGAAGAAAGTTCTCCCATTCATGAGAATATGGATGGAACTTGAGGACATTACACTAAGTAAAATAAATCAGAGAGAGGAAGACAAATACTGTACCATCTCACTTATATGTAGAATAAAAAAAAAAAAAAACAGCAATCTCATAGACACAGAGAACAGATTGGTGCTTGTCAGAAGCAGGGGACAGAAAGGAAGACATGAAATGGATGAAGCAGGTCAAAAGGTACAAACTTTCAGTGATAAAATAAACAAGTTCTGAGAATATAATGCACAGTATGGTGACTGCTGTTGATAATAGCATATTGTATATTTGAAAGTTACTGAAAGAGTAGATCTTGTAAGTTTTAATCCGAAAAAAGAAATCTATTTCCAGTATGAAGTTCTCAGACCTATTATTTTAATAAGTCAACTGCTGATTTAATTTTTTTAAAAATCAGAACTAGAGGAAGATTGAATATGAAATTAATATGCTAACTAATTGCAAAGACAATCCAATTTGGAGCTCACAGTACAACTGTAGCTCCTAGATAGAACGGCCTGGCCCTGCACAAATTTTGTTTTTTCCTCTGTCTCAAAATCTGGCAGGAACTTGTAGGCAAATGAGAGGGCAGGGATTACTATTACAGAATCAGCATTATATCTCCCTGTGAGCCATGACAATAATGCTGTTTCCCTGAAATGTTTGGCTCTGCATTCCAGAAAGGAAGAGCAGCCTTTGTGCACTTGAAGCCCTTTCTTACACAACTGAGGAAAGCCAAGAAAACAGCGGTGTGATCTGCACATTTCATCAGCACTTGATGCAACCCCTGGAAGAGGTATGGAAAATGAGATGGCAGGCCCTTTCGTGCTTTATCTGACTAACCTGCGGCAAGACAAATGAGCCTGTTTTTGTTCATTTATTTCTGAAATCAATCAGCCTGTAAATCAGCTCTTTTGTTTTGAAGCTATAACCACCGCCTTGTTCTCCTCCACCTTGTTCTATCCTGGGAAATTAGTCTCAAGTCTATAGAAAAGGAGGGTAGGATGGAAGGTTTGCTTTGAAGGGGGTGCCAGAGGGAGCCTGCTTTCATTTCTAAATGTGTAAATTGAAAAGTGTGCAGGTGGAAGGCCAAATAAATATTGAAAGCAGTAGAATCATTTACTAAGATCTGATCAGACTTCTGCTTGATAAAACAAATGCAGCAAAAACATTCTGTGAAAAAATATTAGCATAATGAATTTTGAAACAAATGAGGGAACCTATATAGGTTGCTCTCATCGTTTTCCATTTGAGAAGCAACTGTGCCACATTCAAACTGTTAATGAACAGTCAGACCAGAAGTAGAATCAATTACACATTGCTTTCATTCACTCCATTCTTGTATTCATAAGCATAATCGGTCCATCTAACCGGCTGCATAATGATGCCATGCCCTGTCAGTCATATTCAAATTGCATGAATTTTTAAGAAGAAAACCAATGCATGGGATTAAATTGATTTTCTTTTCTAGAGCTACAACCACAAAACCAAGCACTGAAAGTATTATTTGCAAATCTTATTGGCTAATTTATATGATAAGCACCACCAATCTATGACCCAAAGCAGAATACTTCAAGTTCGGTTAACGGGAAATTGAATTACTACCTGATAGCATTACAAAGTAAATGTTGCCTTTTCTTTCCATATAGGTCAATGTTTTTCATATACACATTTTCAAAGCTTGTTTTTATTATATTTCAAGAAACAATCAATTGTCCATAAGATGTTCCTTTTCAACCTACAGCAGACATCAGTGAGACTGTATTTCAGCTGCAGCACATTTCTGAGTTTGGATTATTCTCATACACATTTCTTCAGGTACATGTTTGATTTCTTTCCATGCTCAGAAAGACTAGTCATACAGCTCTGTGCATGGGTTTGGGATAAACTAGCACTTACAATGGTATTTTCTAGTCTATTTTCCTTTGAGTCTGTGAGTTGAGCTTGTTGTTTTTGTTTGTTTTCCCCTTCAATGTTCTTAGTTACAAAGGACTTCTAGTTTTCTTCTCTTAGCCTGCTTAGATGTCTGTGTCTAGGATTAAATATACAGTAGCTAAACACCATTTGCATTTTACAGCTGATAAGGACACACAGAATACACTGTCAAAACTTTAACTAGTATGCTCAATTCATTTTCAGGCTTGAATCCCATTTTTACATGGAAATAAGATAGCATTGTTTGGGGCATCTTGTGTTGACAATGTTTCGTGCTTCATTGACTGCAAAGTTGTGAAGTTTTAAGCTTAAATTGTGAGGATCAAGTCTTAAAATAGTAGTCGAGCACTTTCTACCAAAATGTTATCATTCAGATTAAAAAGAAGAAGAAATAGAAGAAGGAAGGGGCAAAGCCCATTTGAAATTTGTTACCAGCTCTCTTTCTTCTGCCAAAGATTTATTTTAGATCAGTCCTAATGGGACTGTGTCCTCTTTCAACCGGACACCTACACATAAGGGTCTATTTGCAATAATATAGATGGAATTTCTATCAAATGGATATCCTATGGTCAGCCACTTATAGGATCTTTGAAATTCCACAGGACACTGGGGGCATATTTCCAACAGAGAAGGGTCTCAGAGAGACTGTGGGAAGCTGAATTTTCTGCAAAAGTCCAACATTTCACCATCATTTTAGAATGAACCAAAAGAGAACACATCCTAGAAGGAAGTGAGTCAAATACATGGCATTTTTAATGTTTCAATAGCAGGGGTCGAGAGGAGGTAGAAGCCCACATAGTCAATACGAGTTTTTCAAGGAAAATAATAATAAGGCCTTTGTTCCAGTTCAAGGGATGGGCAGCAATTTGCAGCTTTTTCAGAGAGATGTAAAACCAGTACTTTATTAAGACGCAAAGGGAAAGTGGGCTTTAAAACTTCTATGTAGTCAGTAAAAATAAGTGAATGTCCGTCCCCACTGCAAGGATGTCTCCACAAATGCAGAGTCTGGGCTGGGACTCAAGTGCCAGAGGAGTCAACTTGCCAGAGGAGTCACCAGCCTTCCTTTACAGCTCCCTTGCCACCACACGTCTGGACAAGAAAAGACTTTTTTTGCCGTCATTCCCTCAGTCATTAACTCTATCTATTCCATGAATACATTCATGAAGTGCCAGGTACGTAAGGTAACTGCTCTACGCACTCACACCAAACAGCCTGTGAGCTTTTTCTGACTCCACGTCTTTCCTGGTATCGAGAAAGCCCCTCCACTTTGCCTCTCAAAATCCTTCCCATCCCATGAAACTCAAAAAAAAAAAAAAAAAAAAGAAAAATTGACCTTCCTTGAAGATATAATCCATGAACACCACTACATGAACTGAACTGAACTCATTTCTCCTCTTTTGGTCTCCAGTATCACTTAGGTTTGACCATTTACCTGACTTTTAACATGAACATTTCTGTACACATGACTAAGAAGATTCCATCAGTCAGAGCTCTTCAGTAACACAGCAAGCATTCTGCCACAGGAGGCAGGTGATTTCCTGTCATCAGAGGCAATCAAACACGACCACATATGCATCGAGTCCTTCTAACTCGGATGCTATGATCCTGTGTTTCCTGGCGTCACATAGAAACTCTGCTTCCACTGCAGAAGACATGACCAGTCGACGCCTGAGTCTCCCACAAAGCCAAGAATGCTATGGGAACCGTTGACTAATAGATAATTAGTGAATTTGTGAGTGGTTCAATAAAAGTTGGCCCAATGTAATCAATCTAACTGGAGATGATACACTGGATTAGCAGAAACAATGAGGTGTAATGGACAGTCTGGACTGAGCAAGCAGTGGAATGTAGTTCGACTGGTTCAGATCATTCAACACAAATTTTCATAGAGCTGAGAATCTTTCTTCACAGAATGACTCAGCAAAGCATCATCAAAGATTTCCTAGTAACTGAACTACAGACAATTGAAAAAAAAAAAAAACAACTCTAACAACATCACACTTTTTAATAAAAGCTAAAAGACTCTTCCCAAAGAATTCCAACAGGAAAAATGTGTAGTGATTTTTTTTTTGCCTTTTTCTGCAAGAGATAATTAAATAAATGCATTTTAAAAATGTGTCACTTCCCTCATCTGCATATGGCTCATTTTAGAATAAATTGGCTTTGTTCTAGAGATTGATTTTGGCTCTCAAATCACAAAGTGGAAAATTACAGACTCTCTACATGTCTTCTCAAAAACTTAATGGGATCACTTTTCACATTTCTTTAAAAAGTGATATTTGGGTATAATAAACCCACCTTTCCGTCAAAACAAACCAGGTTTAACTGCTCCCTGAGCTCAGTCCATTCATAAGACAGTGCTGGGCTATAGCTACTCCAGTTCAGTTCAGTTCAGTTCAGTCGCTCAGTCGTGTCCTGACCTGCATACAGATTTCTCAAGAGGCAGGTCAGGTGTTCTGGTATTCCCATCTCTTGAAGAATTTTCCACAGTTTATTGTGATCCACACAGTCAAAGGCTTTGGCATAGTCAATAAAGGAGAAATAGATGTTTTTCTGGAACTCTCTTGCTTTTTCCATTATCCAACAGATGTTGGAAATTTGATCTCTGCTTCCTCTGCCTTTTCTAAAACCAGCTTGACAATCAGGGAGTTCATGGTTCACGTATTGCTGAAGTCTGGCTTGGAGAATTTTGAGCATTACTTTACTAGCATGTGAGATGAGTCCAATTGTGCAGTAGTTTGAGCATTCTTTGGCATTGCCTTTCTTTGGGGTTGGAATGAAAACTGATCTTTTCCAGTCCTGTGGCCACTGCTGACTTTTCCAAATTTGCTGGCATATTGAGTGAAGCACTTTCACAGCATCATCTTTCAGGATTTGAAATAGCTCAACTGGAATTCCATCACCTCCACTAGCTTTGTTCATAGTGATGCTTTCTAAGGCCCACTTGACTTCACATTCCAAGATGTCTGGCTCTAGATTAGCGATCACACCATCATCATTATCTGGGTCGTGAAGATCTTTTTTATACAGTTCTTCCGTGTATTCTTGCCACCTCTTCTTAACATCTTCTGCTTCTGTTAGGTCCAGACCATTTCTGTCCTTTATCAAGCCCATCTTTGCATGAAATGTTCCCTTGGTATCTCTAATTTTCTTGAAGAGATCTCTAGTCTTTCCCATTCTGTTCTTTTCCTCTATTTCTTTGCATTGATCACTGAGGAAGGCTTTCTTATCTCTTCTTGCTATTCTTTGGAACTCTGCATTCAGATGCTTATATCTTTGCTTTTCTCCTTTGCTTTTCGCCTCTCTTCTTTTCACAGCTATTTGTAAGGCCTCCCCAGACAGCCATTTTACTTTTTTGCATTTCTTTTCCATGGGGATGGTCTTGATCCCTATCTCCTGTACAATGTCACGAACCTCATTCCATAGTTCATCAGGCACTCTATCTATCAGATCTAGACCCTTAAATCTATTTCTCACTTCCACTGTATAATCATAAGGGATTTGATTTAGGTCATACCTGAATGGTCTAGCGGTTTTCCCTACTTTCTTCAATTTAAGTCTGAATTTGGCAAAAAGGAGTTCATGATCTGAGCCACAGTCAGCTCCTGGTCTTGTTTTTGTTGACTGTATAGAGCTTCTCCATCTTTGGCTGCAAAGAATAGAATCAATCTGATTTCGGTGTTGACCATCTGGTGATGTCCATGTGTAGAGTCTACTCTTGTGTTGTTGGAACAGGCTGTTTGCTATGACCAGTGCATTTTCTTGGCAAAACTCTATTAGTCTTTGCCCTGCTTCATTCCACATTCCAAGGCCAAATTTGCCTGTTACTCCAGGTGTTTCTTGACTTCCTACTTTTGCATTCCAGTCCCCTATAATGAAAAGGACATCTTTTTGGGGTGTTAGGTCTAAAAGATCTTGTTGGTCTTCATAAAACCGTTCAACTTCAGTTTCTTCAGTGTTACTGATTGGGGCATAGACTTGGATAACTGTGATATTGAATGGTTTGCCTTGGAGACGAACAGAGATCATTCTGTCGTTTTTGAGATTGCATCCAAGTACTGCATTTCGGACTCTTTTGTTGACCATGATGGCTACTCCATTTCTTCTGAGGGATTCCTGCCCACAGTAGTAGATGTAATGGTCATCTGAGTTAAATTCACCAACCATTCCAGTCCATTTTAGTTCGCTGATTCCTAGTATGTCGACACTCACCCTTGCCATCTCTTGTTTGACCACTTCCAATTTGCCTTGATTCATGGACCTGACATTCCAGGTTCCGACTCCATACAGTGATAATTGTGCTCTTTTGGGTTGCCCTTTCATGGTCTACTCATCCACACAAGGTTCCACACCTAATTATATAGAGGAACATTTGTATTTAGAAAAGACAACTGAGGACAGAACATTTTAAGAGATTAACATTGATTCTAGACAGACCCGTCAACTCCCCACTTGTGTCCCTCACAAGCATCCTATCTACTTTTGGCCTATTAAAAAAAAAGAAACACATTGATTCTAAAAGAAAGAATACATGGCAATCTGTATACAAAGAAGTTGCAGTTTTCATGAGTTCCCTTATACAAAGTCAATGATATGAACAAGGGGTGAAAAGAGGAGGGGTGAAAATGACAAAATGTTTAAATAGTAAGGGTAATTTCACTAAACATTTCCACATGAGTGTCTGCTCTAGTATGAACATGAACTTACGTTGCTGGACTCCAAGAAATCAGTCTCTATTTCCACCCACCTCTCAGATGTGATTGGTTCTTTGTGCATAATAGAAGCAGTTTACAAACTTTTTGGCTTCAGGACTTTATAAAGTCTTAAAAATAACTGAGTGCCTGTGAGAACTTTTGTTTTGGTGGGTCATATCTATCATACGGGGCTTCCCTGGTGACTCAGTTGGTAAAGAATCTGCCTGCAAAGCAGGAGATGCAGGTTCAATCCTTGGTTTGGGAAGATCCCCTGGAGAAGCAAATGGCAACCTAATACCAGTGTTATTGCCTGGAAAATCCCATGGACCAAGGAGCCTGGCAGGCTATATCGTCCATGGGGTCGAAAGAGTCAGGCATGACTTAGTGACTAAACCACCACCACCATATATCACACAAGAAAACAAAGGGACACATATGGTAAACTATCAGGAAAATGATGCTATCACATGTCAGGTAACTTCTGGAAAACTGCACTGCACACTTAAGAGAAAAAGAGAGGGAAAATGCAAACCATTTCTCAATATTATTATGCACATGGTACTGACCTCACAAATCCCCTGAAAGAGGTATCCTTAAACCACACTTTGAGCACTGCTACACTACAGTTTGTTGCTATGCAGATCTAGTAACTAAATATAAATATTGCCACTTCTATGGAAAATTGACACCATTAACTACTATACCTGGTTCTCAAGTTTGAAGAAGCAGTGATCTCTTTCAGTTCTACAGGGGAAACTAGATGTGCTGGACTTGTTAATAAATGGTACTTCTCTGCTTCAACTTTTGTATGAGTTAAGGGATTTTAAAAGAATAATCTTGCATATGTGTGTGTTAAGTTGCTGCAGTCGTGTCCAGCACTATATGATGCTATGGACTATAGCCTGCCAGGTTCCCCTGTCCATGGGAGTCTCCAGGCAAGAAGACTGGGGAGGGTTGCCATATCTTCCTCCAGAGGATCTTCCAACCCAGGGATCAAACCTGAGTCTCTTAAGTCTCCTGCATTGGCAGGCAGGTTCTTTACCACTAGTGCCATCTAGGAAGCTCAAAAGAATAATTTTAACTGAATGCAAAACTGTCTTTTGGGTCTAAAGTATCTTAATCTTAGAACCTAATTTCTCTTTCCACTTCTGTGAGACAGCAATCAAATCATTTCTACTTGCCAACATCTTTTGAATAAAAAAGCTCTTGTTAAATAAGCAGTTTGCAAGGACTCAAGAAGTCTAAGATGACTTTCAACTGATTCTAGTAGAAAATAAAATGGCAGATTCAGCTTTTTAAAGACGAATTCTCCAAGACAACCCAGGATAAAGGGGAGGGGGTCCTTTAGGTCCTCTAGGATCATGCATTCCCAAGAGAAGTCATGACCATGGTTTCCTTCCTCATACTTCCTTCATCGTAGAATGAGTTGGAAGCTACAGAAGGGAAGGAAAGCAGCTAACATTAAGCCAGATTGGAAGGAACGAGAAAGGGACAGACAATTCAAGAAATGTAAAGGTTCTGGGCAATTTTGATGATGATTTCAAGGTGGATGGGAGAAAAGAGAGAAAGAGTTGAAATTCATCCTAAGTAACTTTACTCTGGGTGACTGAGGGGATGATAGGAATGGAGGGGATGATACTCCATAAATATACCAATGGCAAAATCAGAAGAGTAATTGAGACCCAAATTATTGTAGTGTTTGTAAGTCTTTTAGAAATCCAACCTTAACATAAAAATAAAATGCAGAAAGAGGACAAGGATAAGAAAGGATGAGTAAGAGAAACAAAATGCGTACAGTTGAAGGTAACTAATTTTGCTTTATCAAAGTACATTTTTCCCCCTCCTTCCCTGTCTATTTTGGGTCTGACATAGAATCACTCAAGGGAACAGAATATATCACTGAGCCTTTCAAGCATAATTCATTGTGAGGGTAAGATTCAAAGAGGTCAACATGTGCTTCTGCAAGATTATTTAGTGGAAGCCATTAATTGAAAACCACTCTAAGAAAACCAAGATAACTTTTCATAGTGATTCAGATGCTAACAATGAAATGTCTGCCTGGGAGCTCTGATAATTAAGTAATGAATGCCAGATTTCAAAAGAAAGAAATACCTGTAAATGAATAAATAATATCCGGTGCTTGATTCTCTAGTAATATACTATTGTGTGGGCCAATGAATAAACATTCCAATTTTTATTTGAAAATGGGTTCAAGCACAAGATGATATGATAATATGACCGAAGAGGTGCTCTGGTGAGAGAAGTAAGTGGAGTGGAAGAATGAGTAGTTTATTATGAGTAGGAGAGTATTGTAGAGAAGTCTCTAAAGACCTCAGAAAAGGATGATCACTGGAATGTGACCATCACATAGTTATCACTGGATAGGATGACACCAAGAAAGAACAAGAAAAAAAGGCTTCGTATCCCAGTGGGAAATCCCACTCACTGACTAGGCAAACTTGGTCAAACTACTTTTCTTCTCCTCTCTGTAAAAAATAGAATAATATTTACTTTTCAAC
Source organism: Ovis canadensis (assembly GCF_042477335.2). Classification (NCBI taxonomy): domain Eukaryota; kingdom Metazoa; phylum Chordata; class Mammalia; order Artiodactyla; family Bovidae; genus Ovis; species Ovis canadensis. Next base: position 24,054,397 of record NC_091257.1, on the reverse strand, counting down.
TTAATAATGGGGAATAAATTAGCTATTATATGTGAAAGCATCCAGCACAGTACCTGGAATGTTGTAGGTGAACTCCAACTTCACTGATCAATATTAATACTTAGAGTTAATTGTATTCACAGTGCATACAAATAGCATAACAATAAGCTCTTTCATATTTAATCAATATTTCATCATTACACTCTCAAAATTCCTAACTATTCTTAGAAACTGATTATGTCAGAATTTATACTTTACTGGCTTCTTTGCTTCTACTATTTCTTGGACTCCTGGTTTTCCCTTTCTTAAACTCTTTCTTTCCCCCCAAATATTTGAGTAATTCTTTCAGAGATGATCTGTAGCTGAGAATTTTCTAAGTCACTGGATTTTTCAAAAACTTTCAGTTTGTTCTCATTTCTGAATGTTAGTTTTCCAGTATCTGTGACCCTAGGTTCAAATTAATTTTTCTCTCATAATTTTGACAATTTTGCTTCATTTACTTCTACCATGAGAAAAAGCCAGTTTGATTTTTACACCTCCATAAGTAAGCTAGATTTCTTTTTCTCTCCAGAAGTTCTGTGAACTTCCAATTTATACCCAGAAGTCTGAATTCTGTCTAGGTTCTTTTAGGACAGGAATTCTTTTTTCCGTCATAGTTATAAAATCATTACTATTCTTTACTTTTCTCCATTTGTTCTGTAAGTCTTAATAGATGGGTTGCATATGTCAGAGAGTAAATCTCAATTGTTCTAACTTTCAAATATTTTATCTGCTGCATATTCTAGACTATTTCCTTGACCTATTCTTTGGATCAATGAGTTAATTGTCAGCTGTTTCCCTTCCATTATGCATTTCTTCATTTGAAACTTCTGTTCTTGTTTTAACTTCCAGGAATTTTTTATTTCTCTTCTTGTTAGTACTTCTTTTTTTAAATACTACATGCCTTATATATAACTCTTTTATCTACCAGCTCGTTTACTGGCTATAAACTGTTGTTGTCCAGGCTAAGACTCTTATAGCTAGCTCTTCATGGATCTGAATTCACTTAATGTATGCCTTCGTGTTTTTCTGTGATATTTCTAAAAAGTGAAGGTGTCAGTTGCTCAGTCATGTGTGATTCTTTGTGACCCCCATGGACCATAGCCCGCCAGCCTCCTCTGCCCATGGGATTTCTCAGCAAGAATATTGGAGTGGGCTGCTGTTTCCTTCTCCAGGGGATCTTCCCGACACAGGGATGGAAGCTGCATCCCTTGCGTCTCCTGCACCAGCAGGCGGATTCTTCAGTGCTGAGCCACCAGGGAAGCCTGGACCATACAAATTATATATATTTTCATCACATTTTTATTTCTAATGCAAATAAGTAATCCCTGTCAGGGCACCTCAAATAAGATAAAAAGATATTTGTAATGCTGTAATTGCCGACTGAATTACATAAACAGACATTTTAACAAGGAATATACTTCTTAGGTAGCTAACAACAGAATTATAGAAATTGCTAAGATGCTCACAGTTTTTTTTTTAATGATAAAAGGTATGATTTTATTTTCCCAACATGATAAAGCAACATATGCTTCCAAATTGAAAATACATACACATACACACACATACACAGAAAAAAAAAAGGAGGAAAAATATTCAGTGTTTTCATGACTCAAAACATATCTATCCACATCATTCTAGCTATTTCACAGTGCTTCTTTTAGAACTGATTACAACACTATTCCACATCAGACCTACTTTAGACCCCATTTTTTACAAATATTATACATTTTAAATAAAAAACAGATTACATGTTTACCAGAAGAGAATAGTCAAATATAAAGAGTTGTTCTTAGATACCTAATCATTTTGCATTATTTACAAATCCTATTTACACTCGTTAAACTAAAAAGGGATATTTATTTTTACCCTAACTAGTAGATCTATAGGCATTATACACTTTGCAGTCCAGAGATATTTAAAACAGAAACACATGAAGCAGCTAAATTATTTTCTAAAGCATCCTTGCTGTACATTTTGAATACATAGAAGACAACATCAGCAACATGTTCTGATAGGATTTTTAACAGTGTTTGTTACTACTTATTTCATCCCAAAAGACTAATGTCTTAGTTCTCTCTACTACAGTAAATGGACTGCAAGGCACCGCTGTCTTAAAAAGACCCTAAAGAACAACAAATTTAAACTTTTTAATGGAATCATCATTGACAATTTTATTGATGGAATAATACAAAAGGTTTCGTAGGATGGAACCAAATATCTTTTATTTCTTTGTCTTTTGATCTTCCCTTTAAACAGAAAAACAGCCATAAATAACCCAGAGATGCAACTGATTTATAAAATTTCATGAAGACAACTCTGTCCCCTTTCAAATATACCCTAGGGGCTTAAGAATCCACCCGCGGGGTAGGAATCCCTGGAATCCCCTCGGAGTCCTCACTGGGGTTCTAGAAGCCCCTGAAATGCCAAATCCAGCTGGAAACAAATGATGGCATTCATCTAAAGGGCTCAGCTCAGCTCAGTTCAGTCGCTGAGTCGTGTCCGACTCTTTGAGACCCCATGAATCGCAGCACGCCAGGCCTCCCTGTCCATCACCAACTCCCGGAGTTCACTCAAACTCCTGTCCATCGAGTCAGTGATGCCATCCAGCCGTCTCATCCTCTGTTGTCCCCTTCTCCTCCTGCCCCCAATCCCTCCCAGCATCAGAGTCTTTTCCAATGAGTCAACCCTTCGCATGAGGTGGCCAAAGTATTGGAGTTTCAGCTTTAGCATCAGTCCTTCCAAAGAACACCCAGGGCTGATCTCCTTCAAGTCATTGCTATTCTGGACATGGCCAGAGGAGCCATATCTGGTCCTGGCCTGGGAGCTGGAGTGAACACAAAAGGTTAAAGGAGAAATAAAAGGTTCTTCCTGTTGTCGAAAGGGAAGATGTCCCTTGGAATTTTCTTGAGACAGAGTAATCTCCTTCCCAGGACACAGCTGATTGCATTTGTAGCTTCTTATAAATCTGGCTTTATCATATGATTCCAGTGAAAGCTTTGTGGGCTCATCAGAGGTGTGTGTAGGGCCTCTCACAAACCACTGGCTTTTACTGAAATCTTCATTATTCTTTATGGCACGCACCTGCCAACCTGCTGGAATGCCTTCACTCAAGGAAAAAGGCCTAGAACCAGAACAGCCCATACCCTGGACATACCCCAGCTCCTCCCATGCCAAGGCCTTGGCTCACCTTCACTTCTGTGGGTTTGATTTCCCAAGAATTTTCCAATCCAGCATGAACTCTGCCCATGTTAGAATTCTCAACTGAAAAGAAGAGGTCTCTGAAGGCACTTGTTTGCCAAGATCTCCCTATAGATATTGCTTTTGGCTACAGCCATGCCCTTGCTGGGTACTCTCATTTAATCCTAAATACTTGCTATGACAACAAGGCTTCTCACCATTTTTAACTTCCTAGATACCTGGGACAGTGGTTCTCAAACTTGAAGTACATCAAAAGCATCTGGGAGGGCTTGTTACAACCCAGGCTGCTGGGTAACACTCCCAGAGTCTCTGATTCAGTAGGTCTGGGATGAGATGGAGGTGGGAACCAAGAATTTGCATTTTTAACAAGTTCCCTTGACCCTGGTGTTGCTGTCTGAGGAAACACATGGATCTAGGAACCAATTATTAGTCTAAACCAATAATGGCAACCTATAGTTCTCTAACCAAAATTCCACCCATGTCTTGCTACTTCAAGTTTTGACTTGCCACCAAGGTTGTGACCTTGATTTTTGTCAAATGGATTTACGCAACCACTGTGCCTTTAGCTATAACTTTTGGCTTATACACTGTGTTAACAATCTTGTTCTATCAACCTGTATGGCCTTTCCTGACCTGTCATGCCCATGCCCATCTGTCACACACACTAATGACAATCTATACTTTGAATAATAATCCCAAAACAAAAGTTTTCTTGTTCAATCTCTACTTTAGTTCTCATAAATTATATCAAATAGCTACAAAGTTAAGAACATTTTGGACAAACATTATAGTACAGAGAGTTCAGTTTGGATTAAATATCAATAGAGCATTAATAACAGAGGCACTGATTGAAATTGTTAAATTATAAGAAGATCAAGGTGTATGCACACTAATTGAGAACAGTGCTTAAAGAAAGCATGTTTCTGAAGTGAGTTGAAGAACAAGCTGGCCAAACTGAAGAAGAAAAGCTAAATAAGTAATTTGACGTTAAATCAATTCAAGGAAGGGTACATGGAAGGATTAAGAAGTGGTTGGAAAGAAGATATATAAATGGCCAATAAATACATGAAAAGATCCTCATCATCCTTAGTCATTAAGGGAATGCAAATCAATACCATAATGAGATACAACTTCATACCTACTAGGAGGGTTATAATCAAGCCAGACAACAAGAAGTATTAGCAAGTATGTGTACAAATTAGAATCATCATACATTGGTAGTGGGAATGTAAATGTCTGTTTAGAAAGCAGATGCTCCCTCAAAATGTTAGAAATAGATTTATCATATAATCCAGTCACTCCACTCCTAGGTATCTTTCCAAAACAACTGAGAAGGCATGTCCACACACAAACTTGTACGCAAATGTTCATAGCAGTATTGTTTATAACAGCTGCATTATAAAAGAGGGCTTCTCCAATGGCTCAGCAGGTGAAGAATTCACCCATAATGCAGGAGACACAGGAGACACAGGTTTGATCCCTGGGCTGGGAGGATGCCCTGGAGGAGGCAACCCACTCCAGTATACTTGCCAGGAAAATCCCACTGACAGAGGAGCCTGGCATGTTACAGTCCATAGGGTCACAAAAAGTCAGACATGCCTGAAGTGACTGAGAACACTATAAATGTTTATCAATTAATGAATGAGCAACCAAATGTATACCTAAAGAATGAAATACTGTTCAGCCATAAAAAGGAATGAAATACCGATATCTGCTACTTCACCGGATATTGAAAACATTATGCTAAATGAAAGATGCCAGTCACAATAGGCCATGCATTTTATGATTCCATTTATAGGAAAATATCCAAGCTGCCGAAGATAAAAGTGGAGTTGGGGATGGAGAGTAACTAATGAGTACAAGGTTTCTTTGTAAGGTGATGAAAATATTCTGAAATTAGGTAGTAATGGTGATGTCTCTGAAACACCATAAATATACTAAAATCACTGAATTATAAACTTTAAAAAAAGAAACTCAAAAGAAAAGAAAAAGAAATAGCATGGGAACATGCCAAGAAATTCAGGCATAGGGTAGGTAACACCTATTTTGAAAAAGGCTGCACAGATACCTGAAATGACTAATTAATTAATATTAATATGTCTAGAATATGAAAAAAATCATTAAAAGCAATACTCTAAAATAAGACTCAGAAAACAAAGTTTGTCACCCCCTGAAATCTGCCTGTAGGAGTGCTTACAATTGGGCAGGCTCAGGTTGAATTTTTCAATTAGAATTCCACAGGATAGACCCTCTGTGATTTCATCTCCTACCAACAATTGTCAACACACAGATTAGGAGAGCTACTTGCCATGCAGAACTGCCCATGAATCTGAGGACCAAGAGCCACTTCCATTTTCCAAAAAGCCTGCCTGAATATTTCATTGCAAACTAGTTAATTGTTCTAGCATATAAAATGTGTGTGAGGGTCACAAGTAATAAGCAGAGGGAGATAAACTCTGCTTGGTATCACAAACATTCAGTTCTCCATTGGGAGATCTTAAGTCTTAAGACATGGTTATGTTATACAATCACAGGGCCTTATACGGACTCATCATACAAAGTATAATGCTTATTTTACAAATAAACCCTACAGAGAACCATCTTTTTATGAGAAGACTTCAGGTTGAACACTTGTAGGTGAAAGTTACCATCTTCTTAGCAACTTAAAACAAACCCTTCCCATAAACTTCTAGAAAGATTTTTAGAATCCGTATGTTTTGGTCCTAGGTTTGTTTGCTTTTGTCAATACATAAAAGTCAGAAGTTTTCATATGTGTTTATACATATACATGTACAGTCAGTCTCATGCACAGACCAGAATATATAACTCTGTGATGTGTCTTAAGAAATGAGGAGTTTGGATAAATCTCCCTCCCCACCTCTTCTCTAAGTCTGTGTATAGTCTGTCCTATGAAAAGAGGAGACTGGACTTTCAGAAATATTCAGATTGTACAAAGAAAATGACAGCTATTCCTCGTTGAATACTCACCATGTGGCAATCACTGTTCTAAGACTATTTTAATCCTTCCATACCTGTGATATTCACTAAGACCTAGTACTGAAAAGATGATCTAGTTCTGGGTGAAAATTGAGCAAATGAACTTCGCCCAGTTTCTCCTGTTCTGTTCTGCTAAGTTGCTTCAGTTGCATCTGGCTTTTTGTGATCTTGTGGACTGTAACCCACCAGGCTCCTCTGTCCATAGGATTCTCCAGGCAAGAATACCAGAGTGGGTTCCCATACCCTCCTCCACCGGAGCTTCCCAACCCAGGGATCAAAGCCAGGTCTCTTATGTCTCCTTCACTGGCAGACAGGTTCTTTACCATGAGCACCTCCTGGGAAGCCTCTTGTCAAGTGTAGCTTAAAAACTTGGGAATTGTACATAAATCAAATAGAAGACTCTGAAAGGTGGGGAGAAGAAGGCAGACATTGGGACCTGACATGGTGGTATTTACTGGGTTTTCCTTTTGCTTCATATATCCTGTTGGGTGCTGGAGGAGCCAGGAACTCAGGATTGCCAACAAGGGGAAATTTAAGAAGTCCAAAGAATGGTCTGCTTTTTCCATCAGGAAAGGTGAGCTTAGCAAGATAGAAAGGTTGTCCTACTCCCAACAAAACCAGAGCTCCATCCTGTCCCTTTAAGCCAAGGCCAGGTGAACAGCCTTGATTCCCACCCTTGCCCAGGTATCATGAGGTGCTCCCCATCCAAGTGGATCAGAGGGTGGTGAACAGGAAGCCAGCTCTCATCCCCTTCCCCACATGATGTTGGTAGAAATCATATGAGTATCCTGGACTTTCACCCCCACTTGCCCTGGGATGGTGTCAGAGGATACAATGAGGAAACCTAGAGCTTTCACTACAATTCTGTGGGTCCTCCACTGTGTCAGTGGAGGATAACTGGGGGGCAGTAACAAGGTGGTCCTCCTTTCCCAGCAAGGTGTTGTTACATGAGGCATATTAGGGATCTTAAAATCCCAACTCTGTTCAGCAGAAACAAGGTACCTCTTCCTCTCTAGGGTGTCAAAAGAAGCTGAGAAGGGAACCTGGACCTTCACCTTCAGCTGGTAGGAATGAGGCAGCACCTCCCTTTCCCTGTTGAGATATCAGAAGAGGACTCCTAAGACAGATAAGATCCAGAGCTTCATATCATAAAGGATATAATGCAAAAGTACTCATTATATCAAGACCCAGTAAAAATCTCAACTTGAAGTAGAAGAGACAATCAATAGACTCAACAGAGAGATAACAGATGTTAAAAGTTTACAACTGAGATTTTAAAGCAACCATCATAAAGTACTTCAATAAACAATGATGAACATACTTCAAATAAATGAACACACAAAAAGTATCCGCAGCAAGAAGATATAATAGAAGATATAAACAACAACCAGATGGAAACTTTAGAACCGGAAAATACAATAGGTGAATAAAATCTCAATGACTGGGCTCAACAGCATAATGGACAGGAGAGGAAAGAGTTGGTGAACTTGAAGACAGAACAACAGAAATTACTCATTCTCAACAGCAGAGAGAAAATAGACTTTATGAAATAGACTTTATGAAAATAGACTTTAGAAAATGAACAGAGCCTGAGGAACTCATGGAACCTTTGTATATTTGGAATCTTAGAAGGAGAACAGAAAGAAGATAGAGTATAAAAGGTATTAAAAAAATAATGGTTGAAAAATTTCCAAATTTAGTAAAATATATAACCAAAGGATTCAAGAAGTGCTGTGAATTCCAAACCAGATAAACCTAGAGGAAATTTCATGCTAAGACACAACATGAATCAAACTTCTGAAACCTAAAGACAAAGAGACAGTCTTGAAAGCAGCAAAGACAGAAATAAAAACTATATCTACACAGGGGAAAAACAATTTAAACGATGATAGGTTTCTCCTCAGAGATCGTGAAACCAGAAGGGAAGTGATGAAAGGAAAGAATGATCACATGTAGAATCCTGTATCTAAGAAAATTATCCTTCAGGAATGCAGGAGGAAACGTCGTTCTAAAGCAAAGGTAAACCGAGAATCTGTCACCAGCAGACCGCACCTACCCTAAGAATGGCCGAACAAAGTTCTGGAAACAGAGAGAAAGCAATAAACCAAGGAATTTTAGAGCATAGGAAAGGAGAAAGAAGAAGCTCAGTAACTCAGTCGTGTCTGAAAAAGAAGAAAAGAAGAAGCAAATATATGGAAGTGCCTGAGAGGAACTGACTAATGAAAAATAAACTATTGATACACATGGCAAGGTGGATGAATGGGATCGACTTTACGCTGAATAAGAGAAAGTTGGCAGAAAAGATTACATACGTGCTCCATGCGGGTTCCATTTATATTAAGACCAGAGACAATTGATACAACATAAAAGAAGACACATCAGCACAAATGTTTGCCTTTGAGAGATGGGGACTCACTGTATTGGACACGAGGAAATTGCTGGTGTGAGGGAAATATTTTCCATACTAATTGGTGTGTATACATTGTCAAGTCATGTGTATATACAACTTGGCAACTGAAAAACAACCTATGTTGTCAAAACTCACCAACTTATATACTTAAGATCTTTGCATTTCATGCTATGAATATTTCATCTTGATTAAAAGAAGAGAGTACAGTCAGATAGTAAGCAATAGTTCCCTTTATGTCAGTTTCACCTATGATTTTGAAAGCAGAACAAAAGCAATGGATATCTGATAACTTCTTTCCTTATTCAAATAGGTCATACTACACATCTCACAGAGCATAGCAAATTTTGGATAAACATTAGCTCTTCTAATTCTTCACATTTGGAAATGAACCCAGGTACTTAATAAAATATTTATATCTAAATCATAAAATTTGAAGTATTTTATTTAAAGGAATCAAATATTTGCTCGGTAGGAAAATATTTTTTTTTTAATTCTTGCTTTTCATCATGCACAGATGCAGGCAAAGAAAAGCAGTATCTCCTTATTAAAGTAGTTTTCAGAGGGATGCTTAAGAAAATAATTTATACCTGCTGAGCTACTGTTTTCCTCCAAATTGTTTTACTGCCCAGCAAGAAATAACACAAAGCTGACTCATTCCCTGTGGTAGGCTATGTTATCCAAATATGGCTACAGTAACGTCTTCCATCCTGTATGCCCTTCTGCAGTGTGACCTTGCCTAGCCACTAAAACTGGGACGTCAGTCTCCTTCTGATGAACCTCAGATGGCTGTCCTGACTTGCTGATCACCAGTAAAATGTGTTGAAGTGATGCTGAAGGACTTCCCAAGAAAGGTGAGAAGAGCCTTACAGATTCTGCCTTGGTCACTTAGAATATTGACTCTCTGAATGCCCCCTCTAAGAACTCAGTGACATGTTGCAAGAAGCCAACATCATTCGTGCAAATACTCTAGTGGACAGTCTCAGTACAGCCCATTCTGTAATCCATCACATCCCAGTGATTAGACATCTGGGTGAAGAAGCCTCCAGATGATGCCAGTCCCTAACCATTCATATTTTCCCAAATAAGGACCCACATGGCATGGAACAGAGACAGGCCACTTGAATTATGTAACATGAGATCATGACTGCAGCCATGAAATTAAAAGATGCTTGCTCCTTGCAAGGAAAGCTATGACAAACCTAGACAGCATGTTAAAAAGCAGGGACATCACTTTGCTCACAAAGATCCATATAGTCAAAGCTATGGTTTTTCCAGGAGTCATGTACACATGTGAGAGCTGGACCAAAAAGAAGGCTGAGTGCTAAAGAACTGATGCCTTCAAACTGTGGTGTAGGAGAAGACTCTTGAAAGTCCCCTGGACTGCAAGAAGATCAATCCAGTCAAACGTCAAAGAAATAAACCCTGAATATTCATTGGAAGGACTGTTATTGAAGCTGAAGCTCTAATACTTTGGCCACCTGATGTGAAGAGCCAACTCATTAAAAAAGACCCTGATGCTGGGAAAGAGTGAAGTCAAAAGGAGAAGGGGGAAGCAGAGGATGAGATGGTTAGATAGCATCACTGACTTAATGGATGTGAATCTGAGCAAACTCTGGGAGATAGTAAAGAATAGGCGAGCTTGGTGTGCTGCAGTCCATGGGGTCGCAAACAGTTGGACAGGACTGAGCGACCGAACAGCAACAATAACAACCCGAGATCTGCATGCCTAATAAAAACAGTTGTTGATTCATCCCACCAGTTTGGGGGTGATTTCCTGCACAGTGTAAATAACTGAAATATTTTAGCTCGATTTGTTCATTTTCCAAAAAGTGATAACATGAAATTGATTCATCCCCTAATATGGGCTATAATTCCTTCTGACTACATTTTCCTAAAGGAAATACAAGTACCTGAGATTCTGCATTTAATTTAACTTTGGGGTTGACTTGGAGTCAGACTTGAAAATATGATGTAGTCCTTCTTCTTGAGTTCACTGTCACAGATTCAGATTGGCAATTCACCCACCTGGATTATGCCATAATGTATGTTGAAAATCACATACAAGCAATGGCATTCTCTGTCTTGGTATTTCAATTCCAGCTTTGCCATATACCATCTGGGGCTCTTGAGTGACATTTTGAGCCTTATCTGTAAAACTATAATATTTATACTTTTTCATAAGGACACTTAAGATGAACAGGAAAAAAACAAAGTAGAATGCTTAACACAGGGTCTGAGTCTGCAAATGTGCAGCCAGTATTACTGTAATAGCTATGCTCTCTCACACATGTGGAACATGAGTCTATCTGTGGACTGATTAAAGGTTTACATTCCTTCTCTACATGAGGGCTGCTCTGTTCCCCAATCAATACAATAGGGTGTTCAGCATCTCAATTACTGACGGTCCTTTATAAATATAGGGGCTCCTGCAAGATTTCACATCATTATTCAGCAAAAGCTCCCTCTTTCTGGGGCCTTTAAAATAGCCACGATAGTATAGAAACAACTGAGAAATGCTGCCAGGAATTCCCATTAAAAAGTCTAATAAATGTTTTCCAACTAACACATTATGTTCTGAATTTATAGGAACAATCTGAGCAAAAAAGGTCTTGGCAGTCATTTAATGGAATTATTACAAAGGCAAATTCATATGCAGATTCTTGGATAGTATTCATTTCATCATATGGGAGCATTTTAAAATTAGTTTCAGGAAAAGGGCACTCCATAATAAACTTTTAATTTCAGGAGTTGCACAAAGTAAGGGCTGAAAATTATAATAGGCCAGGTACCATGTCAGCTCTGATATACTACAACACTTCTTTACGAGCACATTACAATTCGAAGAGCTAATAATAAAAAGAAGTGATGCTGAGATGATGAATTGATGCTATGCAATTAGACCTATTAGAATTCACAAGAGTCGACAGGCAATAATCAAACCCTGTTCATGCTGCCCATTGCAATTATCTTTGCACTTAAGAATCAACAAAGCACATAATGACTTGCACTCGATTAAGGAATTCATGAGAAATGGAATTTTAATTAGTGTGCAGAAAATTTGGCCCATTTATTACTTTACAGGACAAATTGTGAAAACCAGTTGAGGAGTTAAAAAACAGCAGTGGTAGACGTTTGCTGATCATGGTGAAGAACTTGGATGATGGAGAGTTCCAGTACATACCCTCCTCCCACGAAGTTACCATTAACAAATTCAGTCCATTCCCAATTTTGACTTTCTTAAACCACAGTGCTTCATACTATTTATATGCACACATACACACATTCACTCAACCCTAACCCACATAAGAATCAATAAATATCTATCAATTGCTATTATCCTGTAGCAAATAAAGAATATAACTTTAGAAGAAGTGGCATTGTTAATTTATCTGGAGTTTTAAAAAATTCAGCAAGTAAAAATTATGCTTAATCATCTTGCACTATTTGCTAATTATGAAAAGCCACTATGAAACAGCTGTTTGTTTTATTTAGTCATAATGTGCATTCTCTTCTAATGCACTTGACCTTGGGAAAGAAGATGAAATTAGTTTAGCACAACTCAGACATAAATAACAGGCTCTGGCATTTAACACATAAGTCAATGAAAATTCATTATCATTGAAAATTTCCTGGATATTGGGTAAAGGGTATTGTGTTTATAAATAGAAAATGTCAAATGTCACTTTGCAATGCAGTCAATTTAATAACATATTTCTCATGCCAAATTTACTACTGAAAAACTAGTAAAATACAAATTGGGGAAATATCCACAGTCATTTCTATACTTTGTGAATACATGGAAACAAAAATAAGACTGAATACAATAGCCTTCTCCATGCATTTCATAAAACAATCAGGAAAGGAAATCAATATTTACGAAAATAAATAATTGATTCAATTCACAAACAAAGCCAAATTGTACTTGAACAATTCTGGAACTTGTTATCTGCCTCCCATTAAAAAATATTATTTACTTTGTTGTTTAAAGTTAGGTAAAGAGTCTTCCCGCAGTGTGGGAGACCTGGGTTCGATCCCTGGGTCGAGAAGATCTCCTGGAGAAGAAATTGGCAACCCACTCCAGTATTCTTGCCTGGAGAATCCCATGGATGGAGAAGCCTGGTGGGCTACAGTCCCTGGGGTCACAAAGAGTCAGACACGACTGAGCAACTTCACTACACTTTAAAGTTATGCTAATTTGAGATGAAAGATTTGAACGCTTAAAATGTAGGAAGTATTTGACTGAAGATTAACCCAAGAAGGGTACCTGATATTTTAAAATATTATAATTTAAAAATTAATGTTATTACTACAGCCAGATATTTAAGAGTTCTTCACTTTAACTCAGGGAGAAAAAAAAAATGGCAGAAATTAAAATTTTCCACCTCTGCCTCTTTTCTCATTGTCCTTCTCAACAGTAAGAACTTCATATTTAATTAAGTTTTTTGCTGCAAGGAATAAAATAGTTCATTTCCCAGCAGTCTGTGCCCACAGCTGTGGTTGTATAACCACATGTTGCACACGACCTCTGGAAAAGTATGCAGGAATAGAATGGCACTGTTTGGACCTTCTGTGTTTCCATTTGCTTTATGTACTGACATACACAAATTTGATGATGGCTGGAACTCCAGCAGTTATCTTGGGCCATGAGGTGTACAAGAGACCATAATACCTTTCAATTATAGGAAGTTTTATAATATATGAAATTCTACCATGCACATTACTTTTCCATGTGAAGTTTAGAAACTCTGGAAGGCCACTCACTCAAGTATTTGTTTCTTTCCTTCATTTATATGCTGGTGCCTAATCCTAAATTCACTGATGATCTTAAATTGCTTTAAAAACTATATGAATCTTAAAGTACAGTTAAACAAAGACACCTGAAGAAAGGAAACAGTGATGCATACAGGCTTTGGGCTGGGTCAAGTATTGCAGGTGAACATGAAGTTTAGCACTGAGCTTCCAGGCAGCTAAAGCAAGAAACACACAAGCTTGTTTGAAGAGAGCACCTACTTTTCTCTTAACTTAGTAGTAAATTTAAGGACTACTACCTTGCTTAATTCTCACATGAAGGATATTGCATGACACAAAGGATGCCTTAAATAATAACCATGCAAGCAATACAGAAATATTCCATATAGAGACTTACATTAATTTAAAAGAAGAGAGTATATGATTGTGTCTTGATTTGGCATAAGATTTCCTCCATGTAGCTATAATATGATATGACTCCAGCATACTCTAATTTTATACAGTTATATTTTAGAGACACCTTACCTGCCTCCTGTGAATCCTGTATGCATGTCAAGAAGCAACAGTTAGAACTGGACATGGAACAACAGTTCCACACTGGGAAAGGAGTATGTCAAGGCTGTATATTGTTACTCTGCTTATTTAACTTATATACAGAGTACATCATGAGAAACGCTGGGCTGGAATAAGCACAAGCTGGAATCAAGATTGCCGCAAGAAATATCAATAACCTCAGATATGCAGATGACACCACCCTTATGGCAGAAAGCAAAGAGGAACTAAAGAGAGTCTCTTGATGAAGGTGAAAGAGGACAGTGAAAAACCTGGCCTAAAACTCAACACTCAAAAAACTAAGATCATGACATCCATTGCCATCACTTCATGGCAAATAGATGGGGAAATAGTGGAAACACTGACTGACTTTCTTTTTCTTGGCTCCAAAATCACTGCAGATGGTGACTGCAGCCATGACATTAAAAGATGCTTGTTCCTGGAAGAAAAGCTATGACCAACCTAGACAGCATATTAAAAGCAGAGACACACATTGCCAACAAAGGTCCATATAGTCAAAGCTATGATTTTTCAGTAGTCATGTATGGATGTGTGAGAGTTGGACCATAAAGAAGGCTGAGCACCGAACTGTAGTGTTAGAGAAGACTCTGAAGAGTCCCTTGGACTGTAAGGAGATCAAACCAATCAATTCTAAAGGAAATCAACCCTGATGATTCATTGGAAGGGCTGATGCTAAAGCTGAAGCTCCAACACTTTAGCCTTCTGATGTGAGGAGCTGACTCATTAGGAAAGACCCTAATGCTGGGAAAGATTGAGGGCAGGAGCAGAAGGGGATGACAGAGGATGAGATGGGTGGATGACATCACTGACTCAATGGTCATGAGTTTGAGCAAGCTTCAGGAAATGGTAAAGGACAGGGAAGCCTGGCGTGCTGCAGTCCATGGGGTTGCAAAGAGTTGGACATGACTGAGCAACTGAACAACATCAACAATATTTTAGAGAACCTAGAAAAAGACATTTTTTGGTCCTTCAAAGGTCCCTCTCTGATATTAGGCACCTTGAATTATCTTTGCGAGACAGTTCCTTCACTTCTATCCTAGACCCAGCCAAGAAGGACCCCTTCCATGTGCTTCAAAGGTCCTCACATGTCACAAACACGCACTACAACTTACTTTTGTCACTTTGGATCAGGCATTTAGCACTGACAGAGTGAGATGCATTGTCCTCAATATCTTTTCTCATAAGTAACATTGTTAAGACCTCAGGGGAAATGATTTTACACGCTGCTTATCATGAAGCTCAAAATAAACAGAGACTGGATTTGAGTATCATGAAGGGACTGTGCAACTACTGGCCACAGAGATGGACATCGTTTTGGAGTGGAGGGAGGATTTAGCGGTAGAAATGTTTAGGTATGGGAAAAACAATTAACTTGTCAAATCTTTCCTGTAAAAGAGCGTGAGTGCAATAGAGTCTCCAAAAATAAAGCCTTGTTTCTTGGGAGAAACGAGAACTCCAAACCTCTTCATGTATCAAATTGTGGTTGAGAGGCCTTCATGAATTAGTGCTGGAAGTGTCAGTTGTACATGGAAGCTTAGGGACATATTTCAATAATAAAAATTCATATATTATAGGTTTGTTTGGCTTGATGTACAACTTGTAAATGCTGATCCATATGTCATCAGATCTCACTTGTCCTGGGCCCTTCAAATGTTAAAAAAGACACAGCCCAAAGAATTAAAGTGTATGTGTAAAATTATAGGGGTCCTCTGACTCGTATGCTAGATACACCAAGGGGTGCAGTAATCATTAGTCCTATTTTACAGGTAAGGAAACTGAGACCCATTGAGGTGGCTTAGGCCAGAGAATCTAGCTCCCTTCTAGACAAGCTCAGAGACTCTTCATCAACCTTGTTCCATCCCACTATAACCTTTACCTTATGTCAGAGATACAAGAAGCCCTAAAGCAGAGCTACTCAAACTGTGGTCAGAAGATCAGCAACATCAGCTTCACAGACATGCTTGTTGGGGAAACAGAACTTGGGGCTGAACCCTAAACCTGTTAAATCAGCATCTCTAGGAGTAGGGCCAGGAATCTGTTTCCAGGGCTCTCCAGGAATTCTTTACACACTCCCAGCGGATAATTTGTTTCTAACCCCTTACTACTCCAAGTGTGGTCCGTGGGCTAGCAGAAGTGGCATCTCCTGAGAGTTGGAAAGAAATGCAGAATCTCAGGCCCCACCACACCAATTGAACCAGAATTTTCATTTTAATAAGATCTCCTGGGGATTAATATAAACAGTCAAGTGTGAGGAGTGCTACCCTGAATAAATCCTTCTTAGATTGCATACAGTGACTTCTCATCAATTTGTTCTCTGAACTACAAATCAGGGCTGTGCTGTTTTATAATGTTTTAGCATATAGAATTCAAATAAACAGGAGTGTGTGCTAATGGATTACCAAACCTAGGGTTCCTATGGACCCCCTTACTTATTTAATATGGTTTCACTTAGTATTATGTTACATAGGCTGGCTAAGTCATATGCACCTTTTACAAAGCAAATTACACACAATTTCAATCTGCTTCCAGAGAATGGCACATTTTGTTTAGCCATTCAAAAATTTAAATGTGATACAATCATATTGGTGACTGAGATAGAGTTTTCAAAAGGTCCAATAAACCTTATACTCTGCTACTAGCAATGTTTTGATCTTTAAACCTTTACCCCCCCCCAAAAAAATGTGTTAATTGGGTGAAAAGGTCAGGCAATATAAAGAAAACCAGATGCAAAAATAATAGGATGGCAATTTGACCCCGAAAAGTTATTGAATATAGTCATCAAAGTGACATGTGAAGTTTGAGTATTTAAATCAATAACTGTTGAGCTTCAGAGTAAAAAAAGGAAAGGTCATCTGAATCAATGAAACTTTTTAACTCAGTTTTTCCTTCCAAATCAGCAGACTTAAGATCCAGTGTGCTAGTGATACAGAATCTTAGCTGAAACTGTGAAGGCCACATTTCAAAGGCTAAGGTTAAGTTGGAGGCAGATTTTCTGATAAGGTAAAAGTGACAAAACAGAAAAAAACTAAAACCCAACTTTTTTTTTTTTTTAAATAATGATTTACTCTCATAAATATTTTACTGTTCTAGTTTTGGAAACAACTACAATATGATTTGACATCATTATGTTTCCAGAACTGTGTTTTTCTACCCGACTTTCTACCTCACTATTGTAGAGTGGCACTGCATGGTCCTGTACGTGTCTGTCCCTTGAGATTAATGATGGTAAACGATCAGCTGGTAACAGGCTACTCAAGGGGTTATAGCTGCTTCCTTTTCTAACAACTGCTATCACAATTTTTTTGGTCTTTGTTTTGCAAAACATGGAAGCTTGATTAAAATGATTTAACAAACATCAAAAGAGCAATAACCTTCAACAAAAAGGCCATCCATGGAATGGGAGAAAATATCTGCAAATCATATATCTGATAAGGGGTTAATATCCAAAATATATAAAGAACTCATACAACTTAATAGCCAACACATACACACATACACAACTGGATTAAAAACTATTAAAAGGTTCTGAAGAGACATTTTTCGAAAGAAGACAAACAAACAGTCAACAGGTGAGAAGATGCTCAATATCACTAATCATTGGGAAATGCAAATCAAAATCATGAGGAAATATCACCTCACATATCTTAGAATGGCCATGATGAAAAATACAAGTGATAACAAATGCTGGTGTGCATGTGGAGATAAGGGAACCCCTGCGGTAGAACTGTAAACTGGTACAGTCACCATGGAAAACAATATCCAAGTTGTTAAAAAAATTAAAAATAGAACTACCATATGATCCGTCAATTCCACATCTGAGGATATATTCAAAGGAAATGAAATCACTATGTCAAATGATGGCTACACTCTGATGCTTATTACAGCACTATTTACAGGAGCCAAGACAGAAAAGTCTATCAACAGATGAATGGATAGAGAAAATGTGATACACACACAAACACACATACCACAAGGTAATAATATTCAGACATAAAAAGGGAAATCTTGCTATTTGCAATAACATGAATAAATATTGAGGTTATTATCCTAAGCGAAAGATGCCGGACAGAGAAATATGGATATTGTATGATATTACTTATATTTGGAATCTTAAAAGAAAAAAGATGATACAGTCATAGAAAAAGAGATCATATTTGTGATTATGGGAAGCAGGGGAATGAGGGAGTTGGATGAAGGTAGTGAGAAGGCACAAACTTCCAATTATAAGATAGATAAGCACTGGGATGCAATGTACAATGTGACAACTGTTACATTGTGTTAACAACAGCTAACACAAGACACCTCATGCGAAGAGTTGACTCATTGGAAAAGACTTTGATGCTGGGAGGGATTGGGGGCAGGAGGAGAAGGGGACGACAGAGGATGAGATGGCTGGATGGCATCACTGACTCGATGGATATGAGTCTGAGTGAACTCCGGGAGTTGGTGATGGACAGGGAGGCCTGGCGTGCTGCGATTCATGGGGTCACAAAGAGTCGGACACGACTGAGCGACTGAACTGAACTGAACTGATGGTATGTTTGGAAGTTGCTGAAAGAGTATATCCTTAAATAAATAAATATAGCAATAATCAAACTGGAAAATATTTTTACGATTAAATATTGAAAAAGACTAATATGTTTAACATATAAAAAGCTCATGTAAATCAACAGAAAATTCCTATCCCCAATAGAGACTTGATAAAATGTTAATTATATTGATGGTGACAATTATAGCAAAATCACTTAATGAATATCATGTGCTTGGCATTGTGCTAAGTATTATGCTTATACTATCTCATTTAATCCTCACAACAATGCTACAAGGTATTTATTATCTCTGTTTTACACATGAGGAAACAAACGCAAAGAGAAGGTTAAAGAAACCGCCTGGAGTCATACACAGCAGATTCCCACGCACAGTGCAGATTAAGGCTACATCAAGCCAGCTGCCACTATCAAAAGGACATGGGTGATGTACAGGAAAAATGAAGTTCTGATGCTAACTAGCATTTGGAAAAAAAATGCTCAACAAGTCACTTTTTAATAAAGTAAAAATTAAAAGAAAAACTATTAAAAAAAAGACTGAAAACTATAGGAAACTCAACATAGTCCAGCAGTAATGAGATAAGCAATATCATAGACGCTGGTGCTCAACAGACTCCTGTACTCGTGGAAAGTCTATAAATCGAGAACAAATGTACTGCCAACAATAAGGGAATATCTAAATGACTTATGGTACATTAGCTCAAAAGAATATTATACCATCCTTAAATAGTAATTATGAGAAAGCTTCATTATATAAGAGAATACTGATGATACAGTGCTTTACTGAAAACACGAAGACATTCAACTGTATATACTATAGTCTACAGTATACAAGCCAATATACAAATATAAATAAATAGAAAAAAAGAAACTTCTAAATGATAGAATGTTGACAATAATTATCCCTGGGCAGTGAGTTTATCGCTAATTTTTGCCTTTTGCTTCTAAAAAATATAATCACCTGAAACTGAATTGTTTATAACTTGATAATTAGGAAGAATTACCTTAAATTTGGAATATTGGAAATTTCTGAAATAAATATCGAAAGGTATCATGTTGTCCACATAGGAGTTTGGGGATATTAAAAAAAAAAAAAAAACTAACTTAGAGGAATTGATTTCTGTTTTATAAAACTTGATTTTAGGAGACAGATGCATTGTCTTGTGAGTCCTCTTCCTATGTCCTTAAAGTCAATAAAGCCTGCCTCTATCAATACAACAAAAATATAATATATTCATTATTAAAAATAATTCTGAATAGCAACACAATAACGAGACAACAAGGCTGTATATTCACACTCTGCTTATTTAACTTATATGCAGAGTACATCATGCAAAATGATGGACTGGATGAATCACAAGCTGGGATCAAGACTGCTAGGAGAAATATCAACAGCCTCAGATACGCAGATGACACCACTCTAATGGCAGAGAGCAAAGAGGAATAAAAAGAGTATTTTGACGAGGATGAAAGAGGAAAGTAAAAAAGCTGGCTTAAAACTCAACATTCAAAAATCTAAGATTGTGGCATCTGCTCCCTATTTTCCTATTGATGGCAAATAGGAAGGGAAAAAAGTGGAAGCAGTGACAGATTTTATTTTCTTGGGCTCCAAAATCATTGGGGATGGGGACTACAGCCATACAATTAAAAGACCTTGCTCCTTGGAAGGAAAGCTATGAAAAATCTAGACAGGATATTAAAAAGCAGGGACATCACTTTGTGGACAAAGGCCCATAAATCAAACCTATGGTTTTTTCCAGTAGTTATGTATGGAGGTGAAAACCAGACCATAAAGAAGGCTGAGTGACAAAGAATTGATACTTTCAAATTGTGGTGTTAGACAAGACTGTTGAGAGTCCCTTGGACAGCAAGGAGATCAAACCAGTCAGTCCTGAAGGAAATCAACCCTGATGATTCATTGGAAGGGCTGATGCTAAAGCTGAAGCTCCAATACTTTGGCCATCTGATGCAGAGCTGACTCACTGGAAAAGACCCTGATGCTGGGAAAGACTGAAGGCGGAGGAGAAGGGGGTGGCAAAGGATGAGATGGTTGGATGGCCTCACTGACTCAATGGACATGGATCTGAGCAAATTCCAGGAGGTGGTGAAGCACAGGGAGCCTGACATGCTGAAATCCATGGGGTCGCAAAGAGTTGGACAGGACTCAGTGACTAAACCACAACAATAAGACATAACATATTTAAGATCCAAATAATAGAGTTTACAGTCTAAAATATGTAAATTGTCACATATGTGAACATAGTTTCCTTATCATAAATAATATTGAATAGTACTCTTTTGGTGTCTAATATAGAAAATCAATCTCTTTCTTTGGGGTCTTATTTTCAAAAACCAAACTTTGGGCAAAAAGCCCTTCATGGATAACTGGTAAGCCAAAGGGGAAAAATCTTGCAAAATACCTTCTAAAAAATAATTAAAACAGTAAGGACAGGGAAACTGACCAAAGCATGTGAAGGAAATGCAAAACTGAAATGAGAAGTAATAGAAATTAAGGAGGAATTTGTGAGCTTGAGCAAAAACACCCACTTGTGTGAGGGTGCTGGGCAGACTTCTGCCTGCCTGCTAGGTTCTCTAAAGATATTTTGTTTAGATACTGAGTCCTGGAGGCCTCAAAGTTTTAAGCTTCTTACTTGGTATTTTCTAAGTTTCTCAAAGTGTTATAAGTACATTCCTGGTAAGGTCTAAGCCCCTAATCTCCTAAACATTCTCTGATGATGCCAGATCAGCATGAACAGAACTGGAGCGCCTCGGAGCAGCGCTATGGGGCTAGTGCATCAATTCTAAGTTCACACTGTACCTTCTTCACTGTTTTCCTTCTGGACAGTCCTGGCCAGTAATAAAAGACAACTGCAAACCCATGATTAGAAAACCTAACGCAAACTTGGAAATGTTAATAGGTGAAAGAGTGTTCTCTCAGTGCAGTGCTGGACTTGACTTACCACTGACTGGACTATTTAACAAGTCTTTGTTCAAGATTACTGTCTTTGTTATAGATTATTGTCTGTAGAAATGTAAATTATTTCTCTTCAGTGGAATGGGTAACCCCAAAGATAGCTCTAGAATATAACCACTAATTTCGTATCTAACACAGAATTCTTATTCTGACATCTCTTGTGAGATTGGTATATGTCTAGCTCCTCAAATTGTCTCTAGACTGATTCAACAATTTACTAACTTTCTCATTAATTAATAAGTTAAATAAAATTTTTGACATGTGTTACATCATATGTGTGTGTCATATTTCAAGCCTTCTGAAAATTATTAACATCACAGAAGTCCATATTTGGAGACATCCTACAAAATAATTGACCTGTACTCATAACAATATCAAGATCATGAATGACAAAGAAAGGCTAGGAACTGCTACAGTTTAAAGGAGGCTGAGGCTAGAGGGACATGACAGCTAAATACAAACAGTAATTGCCAGTTGGATCCTGGACCAGAGGTTTCTTTTTCCTACCAATGTAAAGGAAATTAGTTGAATAATGGATAACACTTTTATAAGATCTACAGATGAAATAACTGCATTCAGTCACTTAATTTCCAAAGCTAATTTTATGGTACTGTGATCATGTAATAGGACACACATACTGAAATACTTATGGATAAAGCGATTCAAGTCTGCAAGTGGCTTGCAATTCAGAAAGAAATAATACGCAAATATCATTGATAAATGACAGAATGACTAAGAAGGACATGTGATAAAGATAAAAGCTGGAAATCAGTGAAGGGTGTGATGGAAACCCTCATACCACTATTTTTAAAACTTTTAAAAAATAGTTTTCTGAAATTATTTCACAGTGAAAAATTTAAAAATAATATCACACAAGTATCAAGTCAGAGTATGCATGAAATTGTGTCCTTAGAAACATCACTAAAACACTCTTTGGTTCGTTTAATGCTTTATAGTTCACAAAATTATTTCCCTTCTGTCATCCTGTGGATTTTTACAAGTTTTCCTGATGCAATTTTGTTCATATTGTTTCCAACCTGAAGCTTGGAGAGATTAAGCAGAGCTTTCTGATTGCTGTTACAATGACTTCGCTACTAACTGACACTCACTTCACTACAGGCATTGGATTGGAGATTTTCCAGCTTGTTCTTTGGGACCCACCAAGAGAGGGTGAGGGAGAGAAGAACGGAGGCGTGCCAGTGGGGCTAGGGGATGGAAGGACGTGTGTGTGGCAAGTCACTTACTGACCATCCACTACCATTTCTATCTATCATTTACCAGCTTCCATTCTTCTCTCTGCGGCTCCTCTTGACAGAATAGTACAGTTCAGGAAAAAAAGAGGTAGTGCAAATATACAATGGAAAATCATTCAGCTACTAAAAAAGAACGAAATAATGCCATTTGCAGCAACATGGATGGACCTAGAGATTATCATACTTAAGTGAAATAAATCAGACAAAGACAACATTGCTTATATGTGGAACCTGAAAAAATTATACCAATAAACTTATTTACAAAACAGAAATAGACTCACAGACATAGAAAACAAACTGTGGGTTACCAAAGGGGAAAGACAGTTCTATATATGTATATATACATATATAAATGCACACTGAATCACTTTGTCATATGCCTGAAACTAACACAACACTGGGAATCAATTATATTTCAATATTTTTTAAAGGAACTGCTTGGGCAGAAACAAGTATGATTTTATCAGCAAAGTTAATTTTGCAAAGATTTTGTAAGGATTACAATGAAGGCGATACCCTAATATTAATACATACTTCTGTAGACTCAGACAAACCTGTAAATTGACAGTAACACAGAGAAAAGTAAAGAGGAAGAGGAAAGACAGGAGTGAAAAGAAGGAAGATGGGAGGTAACAGAGCCAAGAGGCTGAAGCAGAGTTCACCGGTGCCCCGTTGCTAGTTACACACAGCTGAAGCTCTGGTCTGCAGCTTCAACCACACTGGCTTTCAACCAGGCCACTCGGAGAGCATGGGAGATGACAGTTCTGTTCCTGTGAATAAAGATACTAAGATAGCTTAGCACTCTGCTTTGACACCAAAAATTCACTGCAGAGCTAGAAACCAGTTTGTTAGGAACGTTGAAAACTATAAAAATCTAAAGGGTTTGTAAATATTAATAGCTCTTGAATGGTTTTCTCCCAGATGGCCACACAGCTGACTACCGTTCCCTCCTAGAACCCTCTGCTGTTTATCCTCTAAATGTCCCCAATATACAACAGTTTTAATCTTTTGTTGCTGCTGTAAAACTTGATCTACTGTGCGACAGCATAATTAACTGTCAGGGCCTGGATGTATGGAGTGGGAAGCAGACAGAATATTCCTGGATGTATGTCACTAATAATTCAGTTTATGGCTCAGTGATAATGAATGGGGTTTCTGGTTATTAGCAGGACAGCTGGCCCTGGAGGCTTCTCCATTTGAAGCCCAGGTACGTGGCCACACCAGGTAGGGCCGGCGCTGGGATGGGCAGGGAGCCTCACACTGCCCATCTTTTCTATTCCATGAAACTATTAAAGGTCTACATCACTCTCACTGTACAATTTAGAGAGTACAAGCCAACTAGCAAAGAAGAGCAGATTGATCTGAAAGATCAGAGGCTGTTTTGTGCTTGATCTTGTAAAAGTTATGAAAAGTTTTACTCAAGCGTAATCCACAGAAGAGGTACGGTCCTGAGGATACCATTTTTTAGGGGTGATGGGAGGTGAGTCCAGAAGGCAATCCAGATTGTGTTGCAAATGGTGAAAGGGATGAACAGAGAGGACGAGGCAAAGAAGGGGAAGTGGCGAAAGAGGAGACAGAAAGGAAGAGTGAGAAAAGTGGGAAGAAAAGAAACGAGGAGCAGAGAAGGAAAAACACAGGGGGAAGGGAAGGAATAGCAAAGGACTGGGATCACTTAAGAACAAGAGGACAGATGGATACAAAGAAGAGGACATGGTTATACGATTTAAAGCAGGGAACCCCAATGTCTGGGATCTGATGCCTGATCATCCGAAGTGGAGCTGATGTAATAATAATAAAGTACACAATATATGAATATGTTCAAATCCTCCCAAAACCATCCCCTCCCCTGTCAGCAGAAAAAAATGTCTTCCATGAACCCAGTCCCTGGTCCCAAAAAGGTTGCGGATCACTGGTTTAAAATCTTCATGATCGGGTGAAATTTCATCTCCAAAATGGAGAGATTCCCACCTGCCCTATCGCCCCTGGGCCACAGCTTCATCTGGCTTCCTAGATAATGCTCCTAAGGGGATGACCAACATTTACATCATTCATGCTCCTTTTTCTCTGTTTTCATAGCTGACAAAAAATACTTCTGAACGGCAGAGGATTTTTTCCTTCAGCCAGGGAGCACGGCCTGTGCCCTGTATGCCTGGGGTCTGCTGGTCTGTATAAGGTGATTTTGTCTTACAGCTGTGGTCTTCCCTTATGTACTGATCACCTTACAGCTACATCTCAGTGACCAGGCTTATTTCATGTTTGCAGGGGTGCGGAGTACTGGTTGCACCTTTGGCCCACCTGTTAGCACCCTCAGTTTTCTGTCTTGAGACTGTCCCTGAACTTACAGATGTATTCTCAGCCTGGGTGTGCAAGCTCGTCCCAGAAGTGGACAGATGTGAATGTCTCAGGAGGCCGTCCTCAATCACAGTGGGGCTGTAAGCTGGGGAATGACTATTTCGGCCTTGTGTTCTTGGCAGGGACAATTCCGAGGTGCATTCTGCATAGTTGCTCAGAGAATCTCCAGTGGAAGTTATCCCACTTTTCAAAAGGTTTCTTTCCTTCCAAGTCTCACTCCTCCCACTTCCTCATTTTGTGTTCCTGGTATTGTCTCCAAAATAAGCTCTCTGTACTCTATATTAAGAGTATCTTCTTAAGGCTAGTATTCTTGATGCTCTGGCATCTGAGTCCTTGCTGACTAAGGAGAAACAACCCTCCCAGGGCTAGTCAGTGGAAAAGCCCTGTCTAGGAGTGTGCCTTTCATATGTAAACCAACCAATCCAGAGCCCATAACCTGGACCATCTTCTCCAGCCGGCTCCTACCCTCCAAGAAGCAATGTGTTAGTCACTCAGTCATGTCCAACTCTTTGCAACCCCATGGACTGTAATCTGCAAGGCTCCTGTGTCCATGGGATTCCCCAGGTAAGAATACTGGATTGGGTTGCTGTTTCCTTCTCCAGCCAGGAAGCAACATTCTTCTAATCATTCCAGGTCCAGTACTAGACACCTAGACCGTAGTCTTTATACTCCAGAGCCCACTAAAATTATTCCAAATGGCCAATCATAAGACAGGTTACCCTGCCTTGTCTTGCCTTTCCCACAGAAACCACAGTGAAGGCTCTTGCCCATGTCTTCCCCTTGCTCCTGCCTTCTGACCAATCCTGGTGCTTCTCCATGTGGCCCTGCATGGCATGGTGCATTCTCCTTGTCTTACAAATGTGAGTAACAAACTGTCTTTTCAATGGCAATGATCTCCTGATCTGCTGACCCTACATATCTAAGCAAAATAAGATTTATGCTTTAAAAACACTCCCAAATTCTTATTTCAGGTTCTGCTTGCAGGGGGAATCCAAATAAAGACTGATCATTACTTATAACTATTTGCTAAATAAATGCATAGGAGAAAAAAGAAAAAGATGGCACAGCGGCAAGTCTACAGAGGAAGAAAGGGAATAGCACCCAATTCAACAGCCTCTACCCAGGGGATTGAAGCATGCAGGGTGACCACTGCATTCATCTGCTGGCCCCTCAACTACCCAGCTTACAGTCTCACAGCATCTAGGTCCTTTTCAGCCATTCCTTTGCTCCTTCAGATATCAGGGAGCATCACAGACAATAGATGGCTTATGATAAAAGATGCCAGAAAGAACAAATGGGAGAGAAATTAAGAAAACCTACTTTAAACATGAAACACATACTGTCCTTGTTAGGAAACAAGTTTCTCTTTTTTATTTTGAAACTGAGAATGTCTTACATTTATATTTTAAGTACATACAATGAGAGGATAAAAAATATGAACGTCAACACAAGTTAAAGAGGAAGAAGGAAGTGGTACATATTTGAGCCTCTCAGTGAGAAAAGAGGCCATTTTTCATCTTAGGCCCCAGGGTATCTGTTAGTGCACCAGGAGAGGTAATTCATTAAATGAACCTAAGGTTAATGCACCTTCAAAAGCGAGCAATTTATCTCCCTTTCTTCAACAGGATCAGGCCGGGAGGTTCTAGAGTTGGAAAAAAATTTTTCCTGGTGAGATAGCCCCATGATGATCTCTGGTCCCCTGAACTCCATCTTTTTCATTCATTAAACAGATGACTAATGTACCAGATGGGAGGGCGCTGTGCTTTCTCTTCAAGGTGTGAGTATTTAAGTTCTTTCTTGAACACTAGGAAATGTTTACGTTCTGCTTTATAATTAATCCTCACATCTCAGTCTGACCAAAGGGCAGTCAAGCAGGTGTCAAAAGGAAGGAGACGCTAGCTTAAATGAGTTGGAAAATACTTAGGAATGGTATAATAATAGCTTATTTTAGAATAAAATCAATAATAGCAGTTACAATGTTATTATAAAATCTGCTGAGTTCATCAAGTGAAACCAGGGCAAATAAACAAAACCTTAAGTGAGATTTTTCATACTAGATTTTCCCAAATTCCAATTTCTTCCCATCAAAATTAGAATATTCATTCAGCATTTCTCTTTCTTTGTTTATCTATACATATATATATGTATATGTAAACATACACATAAAATACACACACACACACTCATGCCTTTCTGACTCCAGTGCTTCCCCATATGGTCCTGTGTGGTGTAGCAAATTTGTGACGTGTACATAAGTACATATATGTATATGTAAATATGTGTGTACACAAAACGTGCTCCTGCCCTTGAGAACTAACTGTCTGAAAGAGGAGACAGATGTACAGGAAATGATTACAAAAAGATATGGCCAGTTCTGTAGGAATAAATATATAGGAAGCTATGAAGGACTGGAGAGAGGGAGGGGGAGTCCACCCACCCAGACTTGATTCTCGAAAGGAGGCAAGTAAAGGATAAAGTCCAAAGCAAAGATGGCAGCCTTTGTCCCCTCTCACTGTACCTTAAACTCTCATCAGGAGCTTGGGTCTTACCCCTAGAGACCTAGACTCAGCTGCTCCGGGCTGAGGGCCAGTCAGCTGCCTTGCTCTCTGCTCCACCTGTGTTATCAGCTCCTGGAACAATACCTGCCACACAGGGCGCTCAACACGTCCATGCTGACTGAACACATTCTTCCCTGTGTATTGAGGGGAAGGACTAGATGGTGGGCAGGGAGCTGCCTTTAGTTACATGCAACCCCTGGACGTCATAGTAATGTGTGTGTGGCTAGAAAGGGACGTCTGGCCCCTGGCTGATTCCCCAGGTGAAGACATGTGTGCAGCTAAGGTGACGCTGCTCCACGTCAAGGCAGCCTCTGCGGAAGTAATAAAGGAGTGAAGGCAAAGAGGATCCCTGTTTTCACAGAGCAGAAGAGTGACTATTTCTTCCTAAAGATAGATGTTACAGGCAAGATATTTCAAAAGAATACACACATGTGCCCACATACACACACACGAACACACACACTTTTATTCTGTCACTATGCGGAAGGTTATGCTGTGACCACAATCACACTCAGTGGCTCACATACCAGGGCAAAATAATATTTTTCTCTCATGCCACATGAAAAGGGACTTGTTGATCATGGGTCACTCAGAGACTCAGGGCTCCAAGCTGGGTAGGGCTTTTCATTGTCATCATATTGAGAAGATATGCTTATATCAAGAAGACCCTGATGCTAGGAGATGGAGGGCAGGAGGAAAAGGGGGCGACAGAGGATGAGATGGTGGGATGTCATCACCGACTCAAGAGACATGACTTTAAGCAAATTCTGGAAGATAGTGAAGGACAGGAAAGCCTGGTATGCTGCAGTCTATGTGGTCACAGAGTCGGACACAACTTAGTGACTGAAAAACAGTATCAATAAGGGGAACATGGTGAGTCTCACAGTTCTTAACACTTCCACCAGAAGTAAAATATATCATCTCGGCTAAATCATATCATGTGACCAGGTTGAACCTTAAAGGCAGTAAGAAAGTGCAGTCTTATGGTTAAAAGGAGGGAAGCTAGAAAGGCTGGATACAAAGTACTGATGTCTATGATATTTACCAATAAACAACAGTGAAATTCAAGCCCATTAGGAGCGCTTGTAAATTTAGCTATGTTCTACTTTACTGTAAAAGGCTGAATAGCTCCCCGCCCCCTGCAAAAAAAATGCTATAATCAGGGCTTACCATTTAAGGAAAAACATTTTACAAGTTGCCAAACAGGTTTGCTACATGCATCTCAAGGCCAAAAAACCGTTTTCCCTTAGGAAGTGTCTTATAAATAAGGTCACTGTCATAGATGACAGCTCATTTAAAGAATCACACACCAACCACAGAGTTTTCATCACCTGAGCCTCACAGAAAAATAGATGTCTCCCAATGCACTAGAGGGATCATCTCATGACCTAGGCTTACAATGAGAAAAGCACATCTTCCTAAAGTAGGAAGTGAAGAATACAGGCTTTTACAAAAAAAGTGAGCAGTCTGACTTATGGGGAGCTGCCAGCACAATAAACCAAGGGCCTTTCCAGATACTGAAATCTAAACCCCATCAAAATCAAGCTAGCCCTAAAAGGTTAATATGCTAACCACTCTAGGTGATTCTTTGGAGACACAGACGTTTGAGCACATACCTATTATTTCAGCACAAAGGAGATGCTTTCCATGTTGGTCCCTATTTATTTTTAAACTGACTTCTTTTCAACATGGGGGGAACTGGAATAAGCTTTGATATAGAGCTGCTTTGCTGATCACTCCTCCCCTTAATTTTATGTTTAGGGAAGCAAGGGGTCACCAATCTGCTTTCTCAAGCATAAGCCCACCTAGAGAGCTGAGGTCAAACCAGGCTGGGAGAGTTTAAGTAAAAAACAGCAGATTTTATGCAAAAATGTATTTAAACATCCAGTGAAAGTCCCCATCTTCCCTCCCTAGCTTGAGATGCTGAGTTTTATGAGAATTCCATCAAGTTCTAAAAGTATGTATTATATTAGTGTGGATGGGACTGGGTGGGTTGGGAGTCCAAGATGATTAAAGGTATTAGAAGAACCAGGAGGAAAGCAAAGAAAAACATTTTTTTTTAAATCTCCCTTGTGATACAGTAATATTAAAAAAAATGAACCAAACATTGAACAATCAATTTCTGAGAAAACAGAACAAACTGCTTACTCGTGAATAATTATGAGACAAATGAACAAATAGCAGGCTCAGAGATTATGATAAACCCTTAAAGGAGAAATGTAATTAATGGTGATGATAAAAATGCTGAGTATTTGCAATAATAATTACAACACATCTGTCTCCAGAGGTCTCAGTTTTTAATGTTCCTTTTCAGAAACATCATCAGACTTTAGTCAAAGGCACTGGAGGAATATACGGCTAATTTCCTCTATAACTGGACTGAATGTCTGTGGAAAAGCTGCCTGTTATCTCTGTGAGATGTTCTAGGGGTCCATTGAAATGGTTCCAAATAACACTTTGGGGGTGAGAAAAGTTGTCTTGTTGTTCAAGAGCCCTAAATGTTGAGTACGCACGCTTTTTTTTTTTTTTTTTGCTCTTTTCCTGGTCAAATTATAGTTGATCCATTATAGATCTATCAGCCAAGGATTTATCTAAACCACTTTAAAAGTGGTTTATACTGTGAGTCCTTTCTATTGTTTTTGTAGAATGTGGGCATTAGTTTATGTTTGCCGACTACCTAATATAGCAACTATTATGGAGAAGGTTAAAAAAACTAAATAGTACAAGTAACTCTGCTTAATATTCTGCAGCAACCTAACAGGGAAAAGAATTTGAACAAGAATGGAGATGGATGTACGGAATATAACTGAGTCATTTTGTTGTACACCTGAAACTAATACAACATTGTTAATGAACTGTTTTCTAATACAAAATAAAAACTTAAAAGAAAAAACAACTTGACACACAAAGCAGGCCCTGAAAAAATGGGAATCAGTTTATCACCAGGGCACAGACTAAATAGACAAAGTTTCAGGGGGCTCCAGAGAAAAAGTGCTTTCACTTCATACTCAGTACAAAGGGAGGTCTCTTGGCAAAGAGTCCATTGTTCTGGGTTTATGTTCGCTTTCCATCCATCTGCAAAATCACACAGATACCCCTGTCTTTTGCTGACATAAATGGTTCCAAATTTCATCCTTAGTCTGGCAAACAAAGAGTCATTTCTTATGAGTGGGTGATACAAGACACCACATTCCTACACTTTTTCTCCCCCAAATTTCCAAGAGAAGTTGAATGACCACTTTGAAACTTAATGATAAATGGTGGAAACTCACTTCCCTCTGGTATTGGTGTTAGAACAAGACTCATTTAGCAAACAACAGATTGTTGACTCTGATCTAAACATGAGAATGGCATCTGGTCCATAGTTTAGAAGCTGAAAATTCTTTTGCCTCTGCTGAATACATTCAGAAATAAAAGGGAAGGAGGGCCAGGGTAATTTTACCTTCATTATCAGGACATCAAAATTAAAACATTTATAAATAAATTATATAGTAAATTTAATAATAGGTAGTAGCTATTTGAAACTAACTTCCTTTAAACAATTCCTAAGCTAATAATGACTATACTAGCCAAGAAGATGACATAATTGACTTGAAATCTAATCTGATCCACTTCAGCAACACTTCAGCCCAGATAAATGATATAGTATGTTGCTTAAATGAAATCAACACTTGTTACGCAGTCGGGAAATTGTAATTTAAGACTCAGTGTTGTGAATTCTTTAGAGATAACCTATTTGGATATCACAGAATGAGTCACCATAGAAATTCAGGAGAAACAGAAAGAAAAGAACTCAAAAGAAAACTATTTTATCATGAATCAAAAGCTAAAACTCTAAAAGCTGATGAATACTAACATTTCCTTCTCAAATCAGGAGTCTTTGTTTATACTCCTCTTATCAGAAACTCATTCACTCATCAGTTTGGCAAATGTTTATGGGCACCCCCTAGACCATAGGTAATAGGAGGGATACAAAGACAAATAAGGTTTAATCTATGCCCTCAAGGATCTTGCTGTACAGTAACAAGATAAGACATGCAAACAATCAACAAAGTGTCAGTCTCCACATGGTGAAAAAACACTGCTTCAATTCTGTCCCCACTGCATCTAGGATTCCATTAAGACCCCCATCATATTAGATGTAGCTGTTTGGACATCTGTCACCCTACTGAAGCATCAGTTCAGTGCAGTTCAGTTTAGTCGCTCAGTCATGTCCGACTCTCTGTGACCCCATGGGCTGCAGCATGCCAGGCTTCCCTGTCCATCACCAACTCCTGGAGTTTACTCAAACTCATGTCCATCACCTCAGTGATACCATCCAACCCTCTCATCCTCTGTTGCCCCCTTCTCCTCCTGTCTTCAATCATTCTCAGCATCAGGGCCTTTTCAAATGAGTCAGTTCTTCCCATCAGGTGGTTAAAGTATTGGAGTTTCAGCTTCAGCATCAGTCTTTCCAATGAATATTCAGGACTGATCTCCTTTAGGATTGACTGGTTGGATCTCTTTGCTGTCCAAGGGACTCTCAAGAGTATTCTCCAACACCATAGTTCAAAAGCATCAATTCTTCAGTGCTCAGCTTACTTTATAGTCCAACTCTCACATCCATACATGACTACTGGAAAAACAAAAGCTTTGACTAGACGGACCTTTGTTGGCAAAGTAATATCTCTGCTTTTCAATATGCTATCTAGGTTGGTCATAACTTTTCTTCCAAGGAGCAAATATTTTTAAATTTCACGGATGCGGTTACCATCTGAAGTGATTTTGGAGCTCTCCCAAAAAAGTTTGTCACTGTTTCCATTGTTTCCCATCTATTTGCCATGAAGTGATGGGACCAGACGCCATGATCTTAGTTTTCTGAATGTTGAGCTTTAAACCAACTTTTTCACTCTCCTCTTCCACCCTTATCAAGAGGCTGTTTAGTTCTTTGCTTTCTGCCATAAGTGTGGTGTCATCTGCATATCTGACATTGTTGATATTTCTCCTGGCAATCTTGATTCCAGCTTGTGCTTCATCCAGCCCAGCATTTCTCATGATGTACTCCGCATATAAATTAAATAACAGAGTGACAATATACAGCCTTGACATACTCCTTTCCCAATTTGGAACCAGTCTGTTGTTTCATGTCCAGTTCTAACTGTTGCTTCTTGAACTGTATACAGATTTCTCAGGAGGCAGCATCAGCTCCTGAAAGTTACAGAGGGTATCATCATTGTGAATCCAGTGTGTACCACGTGACTGGCAGGTACATTTTATACATATATTAATTGGGTGGAGGGAAAGATTATTTTTTAATTACTATTATCAGGAATTATTCATGGATCAGTTTGATTTTTAAGCTGGTCTTTGACAACTGGTATGATATTTTCCTCCTGGGGAATCAGGGAGACTGACTGTATCTTCAGCAGCTGTCTACATCTGGGTGGGATTAGGTTGCTGAGTGATGGCCAATGTGGATAAAACCTGTGAAGGTCATTTTCAGGCCTAGACATGAAATATCCTGCTTGTCTTTCATAGTCTTCTATCTTCTGCCCACATGTTTGGAACTGGAGGATTTATGATGGTGAAATCATGTGTTAGAAGAAACTTAAATCCTGTAGTTTACAGCTTGCAGGAAAATCACAGAAATAGGAACCAGCACATTGGTCTTTTTGTGAATGAGAAATGCTGGGTTGGCCAAAAACTTCATTCAGAATTTCTGTAAGAGAGTTGGGAAAACCCAACAAACTTTTTGGCCAACCCAATATCTGTTGTGCTGTCACTGAGCTCCTCAGGTTTTTATTACAGCAGCGAGCCTATTCTGGCTGGTACAACTGAGGACAGTATTGACAGGTGGAAATAGGGGAAGGATGGCCAAGGAGGTCATTTCAGAGGGAATGGCATGAGTTAGATCCACATATCCATAACATGAGCCAAACCCAATATTTCCTCTGAAAACGAGATTGTTCCCTTAGCTTATTTTCTGAGTTAGACTATAATAAAGCCAAGGTAGCAAGCTTGTGGGCCAGATCTGTTTCTGAAAATGTTTTGTTTGGCCCAGACCATGTTGGTCCTCGGTTCAGTTCAGTTACTCAGTCACGTCCAACTTTGTGACCCCTTCGACTGCAGCACGCCAGGCTTCCCTCTCCGTCACCAACTCCTGGGGCCTACTTAAACTCATGTTCATCGAGTCAGTTCATCTCATCCTCTGGCTTCCCCTTCTCCTCCTGCCCTCAATCCTTCCCAGCACCAGGGGCTTTTCCAAGGAGTCAGTTGTTCACATCAGGTGGCCAAAGTATTGGAGTTTCAGCTTCAGCATCAGTCCTTCCAATGAATATTTAGGACTGATTTCCTTTAGGATGGACTGGTTGGATCTCCTTGTAGCCCAAGGGACTCCCAAGAGTCTTCAACACCACAGTTCAAAGGCATCAATTCTTTGGCACTCAGCTTTCTTCACAGTCCAACTCTCATATACATACATGACTACTGGAAAAACAAAAGCTTTGACTAGACAAATCTTTGTTGGCAAAGTAATGTCTCTGCTTCTGAAAATGCTGTCTAGGTTGGTCATAGCTTTTCTTTCAAGGAGCAAGTGTCTTTTAATTTCATGACTGCAGTCACTACCTGTATAGTGATTTTGGAGCCCAGGAAAAGAAAGTCTGTCCCCATTTCCATTGTTTCCCCATCTATTTGCCATGAAGTGATGGGACCAGATGCCATGATCTTAGTCTTCAGAATGTTGAGCTTTAAGCCAACCTTTCACTCTCCACTTTCACTTTCATCAAGAGGCTTTTTAGTTCCTCTTCACTTTCTCCCATAAGGGTGGTGCCATCTGCATATCTGAGGTGACTGATATTTCTCCTGCCAATCTTGATTCCAGCTTGTGTTTCTTCCAGTCCAGCGTTTCTCATGATGTACTCTGCAAAGAAGTTAAATAAGCAGGGTGACAATATACAGCCTAAACACACTCCTTTTCCTTTTTGGAACCAGTCTGTTGTTCCATGTCCAGTTCTAATTGTTGCTTCCTGACCTGCATACAGATTTCTCAAGAGGCAGGTCAGGTGGTCTGGTATTCCCATCTCTTTCAGAATTTTCCACAGTTGATTGTAATCCACACAGTCAAAGGCTTTGGCATAGTCAATAAAGGAGAAATAGATGTTTTTCTGGAACTCTCTTGCTTTTTCCATGATCCAGCGGATGTTGGCAATTTGATCTCTTGTTCCTCTGCCTTTTCTAAAACCAGCTTGAACATCAGGGAGTTCATGGTTCACGTATTGCTAAAGCCTGGCTTGGAGAATTTTGAGCATTACTTTACTAGCATGTGAGATGAGTCCAATTGTGCGGTAGTTTGAGCATTCTTTGGCATTGCCTTTCTTTGGGACTGGAATGAAAACTGACCTTTTCCAGTCCTGTGGCCACTGCTGACTTTTCCAAATTTGCTGGCATATTGAGTGAAGCACTTTCACAGCATCATCTTTCAGGATTTGAAACAGCTCAACTGGAATTCCATCACCTCCACTAGCTTTGTTCATAGTGATGCTTTCTAAGGCCCACTTGACTTCACATTCCAGGATGTCTGGCGCTACATGAGTGATCACATCATCGTGACTATCCGGGTCATGAAGATCTTTTTTGTACAGTTCTTCTGTGTATTCTTGCCACCTCTTCTTAATGTCTTCTGCTTCTGTTAGGTCCAGACCATTTCTGTCCTTTATCAAGCCCATCTTTGCATGAAATGTTCCCTTGGTATCTCTAATTTTCTTGAAGAAACCTCTAGTCTTTCCCATTCTGTTGTTTTCCTCTATTTCTTTGCATTGATCGCTGAGGAAGGCTTTCTTATCTCTTCTTGCTATTCTTTGGAACTCTGCATTCAGATGCTTATATCTTTCCTTTTCTTCTTTGCTTTTCACTTTTCTTTTCACAGCTATTTGTAAGGCATCCCCAGACAGCCATTTTGCTTTTTTGCATTTCTGTTCCATGAGGATGGTCTTAATCCCTGTCTCCTGTAGGATGTCACAAATCTCATTCCATAGTTCATCAGACACTCTATCAGATCTAGGCCCTTAAATCTATTTCTCAGGGAGATGAGGTAACAGTCTTTCAGGAGAAAAAAAAAATTATCTGGAGGCAATATGGTAAATTAGATCCCATTTTCAATGGCAGAGGAATAGCAATGTAGAGTGACTGTGATTCCCAATGAAAACAATTTGCAAATTAGCTAGGTCTTTGTTTGTTTGCTTTTTTCTTTCACTTATCACAAGACATATAAGAGAATTCTGAGACTTGGGATCTGACTACCCTTCTATGTTGTCTAATCAAGGCAAAAGGTGACAGAAAACTTCTTTATATATAATAGATTAGAGTGAGAATAAGAGGAGATAGGATAGTTTGTGCACAAATGGTTATGATTTTATAATAAAGAATTCCAAGGAAACCTTCTAATTGACAAAAAGGGTGCATTGACCATGTGGCCCAAGATAATCTTTAACTTTGTTCCTGTTCCTGTGTGTACTTATCTGTATGTGTTAATAAAAGTCACACTAGTGAAAATATAGCTATGTTTAGGATATAACCTTACAGTTTATTTCTTCTAAATATAGCATTAATTTATATCTCCCCATGTCAGTTTCTGAATAACTAAGTGAGTGGGTAAATAAATGCTGTCTGAAAGAATGCATTTTGTAAAAGTATCAACCATACTACACAACCCCAGCTGTCTCTAGCTTTTCTCCAAAGGAAACTGGGAAAAATCTTCTAAAATACTGATAGCAAGAAATGCCTAGAGAAACACATCTGCATGCCTCTGAGTTATAAATACTACTATTTTGCTCTGAGTGCCAGGAAAGATAAATGTCTGTGCTCATTGATACAAATTATTCTTCCCTCATTATGCTCTAATGAACCAAGATTAGGGAAACCTGGATTCAGGGTCTTCCGCTGCAAGAAAATCAATTAGATTCTTACGACCTGGCTGAGCTGGTTTCCTGGTATCCTATATTTTTACACATTTTCCCACAAATTATACACACAACTAATCAGACTGTAAATGTAAGGCACATTTCCACAGTCATTTACACTGAAAATTATTCAGCACTGCACTTACTGGTTGCTTCATCACTCAAACCGCCCATTTTATTTTTTTTTATTCCCCACCCTCAACCCTCATATCCTGGCTACATAAAACCTTAGTTTTGGTACTATTGGAAAACAGTTTAAGAAAACAGGATAGGTAAAGCAAAAGAGAGCAGCACTGTAAAAAATAGACACAAAATTTTGTTAAACCACTTCATTTTAGGGCTTGTTCTTTTGTTAATGTGAAAATCTGGTTTAAGGTTTTCATTCTATTCTATCCTATAGCAGATGTGAAGGGTCCCTACTCAAGGGGCACAATATGGTCACCTACTTTGAAATAACTTATTCTTATAAGAATAACTTGACTCTCCAGAAAAGGAAATTTATCTTAAGCAGAGTATTCACTGGATTTAGGAAATCACTACCTCAAGGGAGGCAAATGATCTTCTTCAAGGGATAATTAACTGCAAAGGCAGAGGCCAATCATTTCCAAGAGGAAGCATATTTTTTATACTGGTCTGCTAATCAATTGATTTATTTCTCTGTTAGATATGAAATAGGAATCACAGAACAACACTGATCTGCCTCTCATGCTCCTCACTTAACAAGACTGAATGTTTTAAATTGTTTTCATTAAGGTACAATTTAGAGAAAATAAAATTCACTCCTTTTCAGTTCTATCAGTCTTGAAAAATACATACAGTTGTATAACCACACCACAGTTTGGATATACAAGAGTTCCATTACACCAAAAATTATCCTGTTCCTTTTTGTAGTCAACCCATTCTCCTCACCTCAGTCTTGATAAATCTATTTTTTTTCTAACTCCTAAATTTGGATAGCTGTAGGTTTTCACTTTCATTTTCATTTTAATTCTGTCCAATGTATTTTT
This sequence comes from Ovis canadensis, assembly GCF_042477335.2. Classification (NCBI taxonomy): domain Eukaryota; kingdom Metazoa; phylum Chordata; class Mammalia; order Artiodactyla; family Bovidae; genus Ovis; species Ovis canadensis. The sequence goes on along the minus strand of NC_091257.1, from coordinate 24,016,822 downwards.
AAGTGGAAGTATAGTTGATTTTGGTTCTACGTATCTTTTATTTTCCTTTGGACTTCTTCTTTCACCCATGAATTAGATATATTTTTTTCACCAATTTCACAGAGATTCTCATATTATCTTTCTATTATTTTCTTTATTTTTTTATTTTAGATTGGAGTACAGCAATTAATAATCTTGTGCTAATTTCAGATGCACAGCAAAGGCACTCAGCCTTACATATATATGTATCAATTCTCGCTCAACACTCTCCTCCCATCCAGGCTGAAGAGGAAGCATATTTCCTTAGTGCTCATTTTTGTGCTATAGAGATCATTCTGTGTATTATAAAGGCCAAGCCAACTAATGGATATGTTGAGATAGATGAAAACATGAGGTCATGAGAAATGGAATGCTTTACAGAGTCTTGAATGTGAAATTTTACAACATTAAGAAGCATTTCTAGAAAGTACTAAAATAAGAACACCATCTATAGTAATCTAAGCATACTGTTGAAAAACAACAAAAAAGTCTAACTGGCCAGTCTTTAAATCTATAAAGAAGTGGTCAAACATAGTCTTGTGAGAGGGAAGAAACATTCTTCACAGTATGCACTATTTCATGTTTAAGCCACAGGATGAAACCGCTGCCCCAGTACACTCCTGTTGGCCTTTGGCAGAAGTGCAGTGCTTTGGACAAGCATCTTGAGTAACAAATATGGTTTTCCCCCTGGGCTTGACACTTAGGATTTTATTCTATCAATCAATAAGCACTATTAATAAGCAAGTATGGACAGTATCATTGATGCAATTAACATAAACTTGGGCAAGCTCCTGGAGATGGTGAGGGCCAGGGAGGCCTGGCATGCTGCAGTCCATGGGTTGCAAAGAGTCAGACATGACTGGGAGACTGAACAACAATAACAAGACATTGCAATATTATATGTAACTGCAAACATTAAAAACACATCATACACACAAGAAAATATTTAACTTAGTCTATAAAATTAATCTAACTACTGCACATGAATTATAAAGTCAACTAGTAACATGGAAAACACTTGTGCTTAATAAAAAATTAAAAAATCAGATTATAAGATTGCATTTACAACATTAATTTTACAGTGCTCTCCATTTTGGGGTGTTGATTTAATAACAACTATATGTAACCATATAGTATACATTGTTCAATTAGATCTTAAGAATTTTTAAAATAAAATATGAAGGTGGTCCTAAGATGGCGGAGGAATAGAATGGGGAGACCACTTTCTCCCCCACAAATTCATCAAAAGAACATTTAAACGCTGAGTAAATTCCACAAAACAACTTCTGAATGCCAGCAGAGGACACCAGGCACCCAGAAAAGCAGCCCATTGTCTTCAAAAGGAGGTAGGAAAAAATATAAGAGACAAAAAAGAGACAAAAGAGGTAGGGACAGAGCTCCATCCTGGGAAAGGAGTCTTAAAAAGAGAGAAGTTTCCAAACACTAGGAAACACTCTCACTGCCGAGTCTGTGGTGAGCCTTGGAAGCACAGAGGGCAACATAACAGGGAGGAAAAATAAATAAATAATTAAAACCCACAGATTACGAGCCCAGCTGAGAAGTAATGCAGATGCCTGCACCCGCCACTAGCAAGCGGGGGCTGGGCAGGGAGGCTTGGGCTGCATTGCTTAGAGTAAGGATCTGGCCTGAATGCCCCAAGGGCAATCTGATGGAACTAACTTGGGCTAGCAAACCAGACTGTGGGATAACTACCACACGAAAAGCCAGCCCTAACCTAAGACACCGCCAGGCCTGTGCACAGAACAAAGGACTGAACAGATAGCTGGTTGCAGACCATCCCCCTCTGGTGATAGGCAGCCAGAGCCAGAAGGGGGCAACTGCAGCCCCAGAGAGACATTATCTACAAAACTGTAAGCAGGGTTCTTTGCTAATTAAGATTTCTTGGGGTTTTCGACGGTCAGCATCAGCCTGAGAAGGTGCACTGGTTGTACACCCAGAAAACTGAGCGGCAGGGACGGGGGAGGCGATAAGTCGCAGTGACCACGGTCGCCAAACACCTCATCGCCTGAGCTGCTCGGACCTGGGAAGGGCACAAAGCGCAGGTCCAACCGAGTCTGCACATCTGAGGACTACCCAAGTGCCTGAACCTGAGCGGCTTAGACCTGGGATGTGCATGCAGCCCAGGGCCAGCCTTGGACGGCTCCCGGTGGAGCAACTTAGAGTCTGACCAGTGTGGGCGGGGAGGGTACAAGCGCTGTGAGCAGGGGCAGGCCCAGTGTGGCTGAGGCACTGCAAGCACACGCCAGTGTTATTTGTTTGCAGTGTCCCTTCCTCCCCCCAGTGCAACTGAACATGTGAGCCTAAAAAAAGTGTCCACCACCGCCCACCTTGTGTCAGGGCAGAAATCAGACACTGAAGAGACCAGCAAACAGAAGAATCTAAAACAGGGAGAACTGCCTTGGAAGTGACAGGTGCAATAGATTAAAACCCTGTTGTTAGTACCAACTACATGGGAAGGGGCCTATGGATCTTGAGAAATATAAGCCAGACTAAGGAACTATCCAAGAATGAACTGACCCCACAATACCCACAACAACACCAGAGAAAGTCCTAGATATATAAATACTATTTATGATCTTTTTTTAAAAATTATTTTAAAATTTTAAGTCCTCTATTACTCCTTTAATTTTTACCTTTATAACATACTGTTACTTTGCAAAAAAGACCCTATTTTCTAAAAGCAAACTTCATATATATATGTATATGTATATGTGTATATATATATATATATATATCATAATTTTTGTGACTTTTTTTCCTCTTTCTTTTTTTCCCTTCTTTTCTTTAATATTGTATTTTTGAAATTCTAAACTCTATTCTAGATTTTTAATCTTTGCTCTGTGGTAGTTGTTATCAATTTTGTACCTTTAAGAACCCAATCTTGAATTAACCACTTTCACTTGGGAGCAAGATTACTGGCTTGACTGCTTTCTCCCACTCTGGACTCCACTTTTTCTCCACCAGGTCGCCTGTGTCTCCTCCCTACCCCCTCTCTTCTCTACCTAACTCTGTGAATTTCTGTGTGTTCCAGACGGTGGAGAACACTTAGGGAACTGATTACTGGCTGGATCTGTCTCTCTCCTTTTGATTCCCCCTTTTATCCTCCTGGCCACCTCTGTCTCCTTCCTCCCTCTTCTCTGTATAACTCTGTGAACATCTCTGAGTGGTCCAGTTGTGGAGTGCACATAAGGAAGTGATTACTGGCTAGCTTGCTCTCTCCTCTTTTGATTCCACCTCATGTCATTCGGGTCACTTCTAAATCTCTCCTCCCTCTTCTCTTCTCCATGTAACTCTGTGAACCTCTCTGGGTGTCCCTCACTATGGAGAAACTTTTCATCTTTAACCTAGATGTTTTATCAATGGTGCTGTATAGAAGAAGTCTTGAGACTACTGTAAAAATAAGACTAAAAAGCAGAAGAAGGAGGCTTAAGTCCAAACCCTGAAAACACCAGAGAACTCCTGATTCCAGGGAACATTAATTGACAGGAGCTCATCAAACGCCTCCATACCTACACTGAAACCAAGCACCACCCAAGGGCCAACAAGTTCCAGAGCAAGACATACCACGCAAATTCTCCAGCAATACAGGAACACAGCCCTGAGCTCCAATATACAGGCTGCCCTAAGTTACTCCAAAACCACTGACATCTCATAACTCATTACTGGACACTTCATTGCACTCCAGAGAGAAGATATCCAGCTCTACCCACCAGAACACCAACACGAGCTTCCCTAACCAAGAAACCTTGACAAGCCACCTGTACAACCCCATCCACAGTAAGGAAACCCCACAATAAAGAGAACTCCACAAACTGCCAGAATACAGAAAGGCCACCCCAAATGCAGCAATATAAAAAAGATGAAGAGACAGAGGAATACCCAGCAGGTAAAGGAATAGGATAAATGCCCACCAAACCAAACAAAAGAGGAAGAGATAGGGAATCTTCCTGATAGAGAATTCCAAATAATGATAGTGAAAATGATCCAAAATCTTGAAATCAAAATGGAATCACAAATAAATAGCCTGGAGACAAGGATTGAGAAGATGCAAGAAAGGTTTAACAAGGACCTAGAAGAAATGAAAAAGAGTCAATATATAATTTTTTTCTTCTGATTTTTTTTTTTAATTTTTATTTTTACTTCATTTTACTTTACAATACTGTGTTGGTTTTGCCATACACTGACATGAATCCACCACGGGTGTAATGAATAATGCAATAAATGTGATCAGAAACACTCTGGAGGCAATAAATAGTAGAATAACAGAAGCAGAAGATAGGATTAGTAAATTAGAAGATAGAATGGTAGAAATAAATGACTCAGAGAGGAAAAAATGAAAACGAATTAAAAGAAATGAAGACAATCTCAGAGACCTCCAGGACAGGGTTAAACACCCCAACATTCGAATCATAGGAGTCCCAGAAGAAGACAAAAAGAAGGACCATGAGAAAATACTTGAGGAGATAACAGTTGAAAACTTCCCTAAAATATGGAAGGAAATAATCACCCAAGTCCAAGAAACCCAGAGAGTCCCAAACAGGATAAATGTAAGGTGAAACACCCAAAAACATATATTAATCAAATTAACAAAGATCAAACACAAAGAACAAATATTAAAAGCAGCAAGGGAAAAAACAACAAATAACACACAAGGGGATTCCCATAAGGATAACAGCTGATCTTTCAGTAGAAACCCTCCAGGCCAGGAGGGAATGGCAAGACATACTTAAAGTGATGAAAGAAAATAACCTACAGCCCAGATTACTGTACCCAGCAAGGATCTCATTCAAATATGAAGGAGAAAGCAAAAGCTTTACAGACAAGCAAAAGCTGAGAGAATTCAACACCACCAAACCAGCTCTCCAACAAATGTTAAAGGATAGTCTCTAGACAGGAAACACAAAAAGGGTGTATAAACTCGAACCCAAAATAATAAAGTAAATGGCAACGGGATCATACTTATCAATAATTACCTTAAACGTAAATGGGTTGAATGCCCCAACCAAAAGACAAAGACTGGCTGAATGGATACAAAAACAAGACCCCTATATATGTCATCGATAAGAGACCCACCTCAAAACAAGGGACACATACAGACTGAAAGTGAAGGGCTGGAAAAAGATTTTCCAAGCAAATAGAGACCAAAAGAAAGCAGGAGTAGCAATACTCATATCAGATAAAATAGACTTTAAAACAAAGGCTATGAAAAGACACAAAGAAGGACACTACATAATGATCAAAGGATCAATCCAACAAGAAGACATAACAATTATAAATATATATGCACCCAACATAGGAGCACCGCAATGCTAACAAGTATGAAAGGGGAAATTAACAATAACATAATAATAGTGGGAGACTTTAATACCCCACTCACACCTATGGACAGATCAACTAAACAGAAAATTAACAAGGAAACACAAACTTTAAATGATACAATACAGCAGTTGGTCCTTATTGATATCTATAGGACATTTCACCCCAAAACAATGAATTTCACTTTTTTCTCAAGTGCACACGGAACCTTCTCCAAGATAGATCACATCCTGGGCCAGAAATCTAGCCTTGGTAAATTGAAAAAAATTGAAATAATTCCAAGCATATTTTCTGACCATAATGCAGTAAGATTAGATCTCAATTACAGGAGAAAAACTATTAAAAATTCCAACATATGGAGGTTGAACAACACGCTGCTGAATAACCAACAAATCACAGAAGAAATAAAAAAAGAAATCAAAATATGCATAGAAATGGAGGAAAATGAAAACACAACAACCCAACACCCGTGGGACACTGTAAAAGCAGTGCTAAAGGGAAAGTTCATAGCAATACAGGCATACCTCAAGAAACAAGAAAAAAGTCAAATAAATAACCTAACTCTACATCTAAAGCAGCTAGAAAAGGAAGAAATGAAGAACACCAGAGTTAGTAGAAGGAAAGAAATATTAAAAATTAGGGCAGAAATAAATGCAAAAGAAACAAAAGAGACCATAGCAAAAATCAACAAAGCCAAAAGCTGGTTCTTTGGAAGGATAAATAAAATTGACAAACCATTAGCCAAACTCATCAAGAAACAAAGGGAGAAAAATCAAATCAATAAAATTAGAAATGAAAATGGAGAGATCACAACAGACAACACAGAAATACAAAGGATCAGAAGAGACTACTATCAGCAATTATATGCCAATAAAATGGACAATGTGGAAGAAATGGACAAATTCTTAGAAAAGTACAATTTTCCAAAACTGAACCAGGAAGAAATAGAAAATCTTAACAGGCCCATCACAAGCACAGAATTTGAAACTGTAATCTGAAACTGTAATCAGAAATCTTCCAGCAAACAAAAGCCCAGGTCCGGACGGGTTCACAGCTGAATTCCACCAAAAATTTAGGGAAGAGCTAACACCTATCCTACTCAAACTCTTCCAGAAAATTGCAGAGGAAGGTTAACTTCCAAACTCATTCTATGAGGTCACCATCACCCTAATACCAAAACCTGACAAAGATGCCACAAAAAAGACAACTACAGGCCAATATCACTGAAGAATATAGATGCAAAAATCCTTAACAAAATTCTAGCAATCAGAATCCAATAACACATTAAAAAGATCATACACCATGACCAAGTGAGTTTATCCCAGGAATGCAAGGATTCTTCAATATCCACAAATGGATCAATGTAATACACCACATTAACAAATTGAAAAATAAAAGCCATATGATTATCTCAATAGATGCAGAGAAAGACTTTGACAAAATTCAACATCCATTTATGATAAAAACTCTCCAGAAAGCAGGAATAGAAGGAACATACCTCAACATAATAAAAGCTATATATGACAAACCCACAGCAAACATTATCCTCAATGGTGAAAAATTGAAAGCATTTCCCCTAAAGTCAAGAACAAAACAAGGGTGCCCACTTTCACCATCACTATTCAACATAGTTTTGGAAGTTTTGACCACAGCAATCAGAGCAGAAAAAGAAATAAAAGGAATCCAAATTGGAAAAGAAGAAGTAAAACTCTCACTGTTTGCAGATGACATGATCCTCTACATAGAAAACCCTAAAGACTCCACCAAAAAATTACTAGAGCTAATCAATGAATATAGTAAAGTTGCAGGATATAAAATCAACACACAGAAATCCCTTGCATTCCTATACACTAATAATGAGAAAACATAAAGAGAAATTAAGGAAACAATTCCATTCACCATTGCAACAAAAAGAATAAAATACTTAGGAATATATCTACCTAAAGTAACTAAAGACCTATATGGAGAAAACTATAAAACACTGGTGAAAGAAATCAAAGAGGACACTAATAGATGGAGAAATATACCATGTTCATAGATCGGCAGAATCAATATAGTGAAAATGAATATACTACCCAAAGCAATCAATAGATTCAATGCAATCCCTATCAAGCTATCAATGGTATTTTTCACAGAGCTAGAACAAATAATTTCACAATTTGTATGGAAATACAAAAAACCTCGAATAGCCAAACCAATCTTGAGAAAGAAGAATGGAACTGGAGGAATCAACCTGTCTGACTTCAGGCTCTACTACAAAGCCACAGCCATCAAGACAGTATGGTACTGGCACAAAGACAGAAATATAGATCAATGGAACAAAATAGAAAGCCCAGAGATAAATCCACGCACCTATGGATACCTTATCTTTGACAAAGGAGGCAAGAATATAAAATGGATTAAAGACAATCTCTTTAACAAGTGGTGCTGGGAAAACTGGTCAACCACTTGTAAAAGAATGAAACTAGAACACTTTCTAACACCATGCTCAAAAATAAACTCAAAATGGATTAAAGATCTAAATGTAAGACCAGAAACTATAAAACTCCTAGAGGAGACCATAGGCAAAACACTCTCCAACATACATCACAGCAGGATCCTCTATGACCCACCTTCCAGAATATTGGAAATAAAAGCAAAAATAAACAAATGGGACCTAATTAAACTTAAAAGCATCTGCACAACAAAGGAAACTATAAGAAAGGTGAAAAGATAGCCTTCAGAATGGGAGAAAATAATAGCAAATGAAGCAACTGACAAACAACTAATCTCAAAAATATACAAGCACTCCTACACCTCAATTCCAGAAAAATAAATGACCCAATCAAAAAATGGGCCAAAGAACTAAATAGACATTTCTCCAAAGAAGACATATGGATGGATAACAAACACATGAAAAGATGCTCAACATCACTCATTATCAGAAAAATGCAAATCAAAACCACAATGAGGTACCATGTCACACCAGTCAGAATGGCTGCGATCCAAAAGTCTGCAAGCAATAAATGCTGGAGAGGGTGTGGAGAAAAGGCAACCCTCTTACACTGTTGGTGGGAATGCAAACTAGTAGAGCCACTATGGAAAACAGTGTGGAGATTCCTTAAAAAACTGGAAATAGAACTGCCATACGACCCAGCAATCCCACTTCTGGGCATACACACTGAGGAAACCTGAACTGAAAGAAACACGTGTACCCCAATGTTCATTGCAGCACTGTTTATGATAGCCAGGACCTGGAAGCAACCTAGATGTCCATCAGCAGATGAATGGATAAGAAAGCTGTGGTACATATACACAATGGAGTATTACTCAGCCATTAAAAAGAATACATTTGAATCACTTCTAATGAGGTAGATGAAACTGGAGCCTATTATACAGAGTGAAGTAAGCCCGAAAGAAAAACACCAATACAGTACACTAATGCATATATATGGAATTTAGAAAGATGGTAACGATAACCCTGTATGTGAGACAGCAAAAGAGACACCAATGTATAGAACAGGCTTTTGGACTCTGTGGGAGAGGGAGAGGGTGGGATGATTTGGGAGAATGGCATTGAAATATGTATAATATCATGTAAGAAATGAATCACCAGTCCAGGTTCGATGCATGATACTGGATGCTTGGGGCTTGTGCACAGAGACAACCCAGAGGGATGGTACGGGGAGGGAGGAGGGAGGGGGGTTCAGGATGGGGAACACGTGTATACCTGTGGTGAACCAATACAATATTGTAAAGTAATTAACCTCCAATTAAATAAATTTATAATAAAATAAAATACTAGTATAACTTATTTACTTATTAATATATAATGTTTAAACTTAAGATTCCTTCAATATCTCACAAAAGTTTTAAAATCAAACTCTTTTTCCAGATTTATTGAGATATAAGTGACACATAATATTATAAGTTTAAGGTATAACACACAATGATTTGACATGTTACCTATGGCAAAATGATAACCATATTAATGAACATCTATCACACTACATACTTTTTTTTTCTTATGGTGAGAACTTTTAAGGTCTATGTTGAGCAACTTTCAAATAAATGATACAATAATATTACTCTAGTTACCATGCTGTATAGTACTTCCCCAGAACTTCTTTATCTTTTAACTGAATATTTGCACCTTTTGACTAATGACTGAAGATGGTCAAAATAATTATACTTTTGATATTGCTCATGACTGACTAACACATTTTAGAAAACTTTCAGGGTTCCCAAAAGGACACACTTACATACACATACAAATTCTTATAAATACTTGAATGTACTCTTGTAGAAAAATATTTGAGGATTAAGAGGTTCAAACTGCCAGTTATAAACAAATATGTCACAGATGTGTATTATACAACACAGGGAATATAGTCATAATGCTATAATAACTTTGTATGGAACATAATCTCCAAACATATTGAATCACTATGTTATATACCTGAAACTATTATAATTTTGTAAGTCAACTATAGATCAATTTAAAAAAAAAGATTTTGTGAACAAATGCTCAGAAACAAATACAAATCTTATAGTCATCCCTATCTTTCAATAATCACAAAATCCAACATTTTTGGATTTATTGGTAAAGTACTATTTCCATTGCTTTGCAGTCAATGGAAATAGTAGATCCCAGCATGTTTATTGGCCAGGTGGAACTGGTGGCAACTGTGCCCAGTTGAATCGTGGGGAAAAACATTAAGTTGCCAGGTAGTTGGGAGAAAAGCAAGACATCTCTCTGGGAACATAGGCAACACTGGCTCAGTTCTCTCCTTGCTGGGGTGTCTGAGGATCTTAGAGTGTTTCCATGCCTGGTATCGCAGGTTTATCAGGGTTATCAATCTAACCTAGGTCTCCCCAGAGTGTCAGTCACAGAGGCTGCCCAGAATGATCATGATTCCCACATCCCCTATATTCTTCCTGCAGATTGAACTCCTGGAAGGTTTGCATAAAGCCATCTCCTGCTGGAAGTACAGGTCAAAGGGCGACCAGGCAAACATGGAACATTGGCAGTGGGTGAGGGCAGGGAGGAGAGAAGCACAAAAATCACAAAGGGTGGAGTCAGTGCCCTGATCATACTTGTGATTTAGTATGGAAGACACATAGAATTAGACAACTGCAAAGCAGTGCAACTGGGTCTGTTACTAAGAAGGGCATATGTATATTCAGACGTGACTTGAGGAAAAGACCAGACAAGGATTCTGGAGTAGAGATGAGCTGGGTAAGTTGGGTAATTAGCTACAGAGATTAGGTGTTCCAGAAAATGGGACAGCCTGTGCAAAGTCCTGGTGACATGATCAAGTATTCCCTTCCCAAGCAAATAGCTGAAATTTAGGGGTAACATAGGAAGAGAGGAATTTATTTCTAAAATTCTAAAATCTTACACATTATGATGTCAATTTTTCACTTATCCTAGATTTATCAAATAGATATTTACACTCTGCAAATATAATCTGTCTGGACACATTGGTCCCATAGCTAACTTGGAGCACATCCCATTTAAATTTCTAATTCAATTGGATCTAGCCACGTGTGGCCAAAAAGAAAAGCATTTTCAGATACCCTGAAATCAACAGTCATTTCAGTTGGTTCAGCAAAGAAGAGGAAATTTGAGAATCTTTAAATTGTCCAATAAGATCAAAATGCAAGAAATCCCAGGTGCGGTCTCATAAGAACGACCTTGGCAGTGTGGAGCAAACACTCACTAGCATCACTTGAAGGAGACTGGAATTCACAGGTATAAGGATAAACATGCATCCAAGGCTCCCCATCCTCTCAGCATACTGTAGACAGAAGTGCTTGGGCCTTGCCCTGCTGGATGCATCATTGGCTGTTCTTAGCAAGAGACCACATGCTTTATCATGAGATGAGATGAAGGCAGTCTTAGTAAGCACGGTAAAAAGTTTGGGATTGGGTGTAAAATAGTTTGAGCATGCCAGCTCTTAGCATCTGGCATGTTTTGAATGCTGGGTTCAGGAGCAGACTTTCCTCCTAGAGGGAAAGGGGTCACTGGTTTCAGGTAGCTTGTTACTAGGCAACCCAGAGAGTCTCTATGGTAATGTACTAGACAATCTGGCTTGTCTCTGAACAGGTAGAGCTGTTTCATACTTGTCAACTGAAAAAAAAAAAGGGTACCAAAGCATAAAGGGTAAAATTGACACATACATTTTTTTTATTTAGTTTTTATAAATGTTTATACTGGGTTAATCAAACCAACCGAGAACCCAACACTCAGCATTGTCAGATGCTAGCAGCTGGCAGTCATCTCACTCCACAGGAAGGGGCGTAGCCCCTTTCTAAGAGCAGCCTATGGTGCACCCAGCTGGGCCTCACCCATCCACAGGATCTGAGAGGACGGGAAGCCTTGATCTTTACCCTTCCATCTATGAATCCCAGTCTGCTTCAGATGACGCCAGTGAGTGTTTACTCCACACTGCCAAGGTCACTCTTACTAAACATCTAGATTTTCTAGGTTTGGATGTTAGAGGAGAGGGAGCACCTCCCTCCTCCTGAGATCTCAAGCATTAAGTGGCAACTTGACCATCCATATTAGCAATCCCGCAACCCCCATGCAAAATGTAAGTCAAAGCTTCCCGCTTTTATTGTGGTTCACTTTAGGGAAGATATTAACACATGCTTACCTATTCTCCCAGTACCAGGTTATGAAAGGCTGCTCAGGTGAGCAAACTGCAGAAGACCCAGGGGGCCCCCAGTTCTATCTCTAATTTCGATATTCTTAAATAATACCCACAACTTCAAGTGATTCCAGGATAGCTTTTATTTTCATTTTCTTTGTCGAAAGTCACTGCGATGCGGAAGTAGAACCAAGCAAGAGGAAGAAAAAATGAAATGTTTCCTTGCTCTGGTGGTTCTGCTCATTCTTTCTAGAACAAGGAAATAGACTGTAGAGATTTATTTATTTATTTACCAGCAAATGTCACATTCATTAGTGAAACCCTCAGCGTACAGTGAGGCAGATGCTTGTGAAACCGAGAAAATGTCTAGTTCAGTCTCAAACTTCCTGTCAAGATATAATCTAAAATAAATTTAGATTCAATGGCGATGAATGAGTCAAAGATGAGTTTTCGGCAGCAGCTGTGACATGTGTTAGCACAGACTGGCAGACTTGTATTTTTCACTTTGGAAAGTCAGGGTGCAGAGGTCTGAGACAAATGCAGGCACACCAACAATCTGCATCTTCCCCCCTCCTCTCCTCTTCATCCCCAAAAGACAGAGAAAGAGGCAAGAAGTCTGCCTGGACCACCACGAGTTCAAGCTTTTTAGAATGGTCTAGTTTCCCGCCACCATTAAAATGGTACAAAAAATATATAAATAAAAAACAAAAAATGAAGATTTCATCATAAACTACTGTGATATCTTTTTTCTTGAATTTTCATTTCTATCCCCCAAACAGCAGGCTCACCATGACTTTTGGTTTCTTCAACTTTCCAATAGCTAAGTCTAACTAAGTCTGACTTTTAGAATTTAGTAGTTAAATATTTTAAGTAGTAGAATTATACAGGAAACCTTTACAATAGAATGATTATCCATGGTTCCTATATTCATTTCCAAAGTTTCCAGTGACTGCATTTTATGTCCATATGTTTCACTTAAAAAAAAATCTGTGCTGTATTCTCATCTTAATTTAAAATTTTTCTAAATTATAAATGCTATAAATAATATTTTGTTACAAATGGAAGAAAACAGAACAGATAGGAAGGAACCATATATTCAAGGACATTATACTGTTTAAAATGAGGCATTGCACTTGAGTATAACAAAGATAAAAATATTTTGTTCTACATAATAATCTACATAGTTCAATATTACACCATTTAAATGCAGAGTGAGAGAAAAAATGATTTAAAAGATTTGTGTATATACTGAAGTAAAGAAGGAAATTTTCAGTGATACATTATGTTGCACTCAGGATTAGACTTATAAAATAAGCTTCTGCTACTGATTAAAAGCTTAGAAAATATAGACTCTTTTTAAAATCAAGTAACAAAATATTTTTTATCCCAAACTTTATGCTTCAGGGGACAGGTAGGTAAAAAAGTATATATATAAAGTTCACGATGCAACGTTTCATTGAACACCATTAACCAGTACCTTAAGTTTATGAGGGGGAAAATGAGTAATACCAAGATTATGTTAGGACTCCTTATGAGTATTTCAATTAAAAACATGCAATCATGATATTATCAAGCTACAAATAGGTTCTGCATGACTGAAGCTGAGGCCAAATGCACTGATCGTATTCATACCCAATTATTAAGCTATGACCCTTGACTTTGTTTTAATGCCATATGCCAAAAAGTTGAATTAAAACATAGCTTGAAATTCAGCCAGTTTCTAGAATTCTCCTTAATAGAATAGATTTTCTCTGCTACATGGGAAAAGAGTAATGAGATGTTCTTTGCATTGTCATCCAGAAATGGAGGCCTCTTTATCCATTGTATGACCTTCTCTGGACTTTCCAAAGTGGGTAAGGAAACTACCCAATCCTGATTAGACACAGACACACAAATTTACTTTGATCTAATAATGAATGTGCTCCATTGGGTTAAAACAGAGGACCACTATGGACAGCTTCTCTTTAACCACAAAGGTCAATATAGCAAAAACATTTTCCTTATAGTAAGTTCTCACTTCTCCCTTTGAGGAAAAAAATATATATATATATATTTTCAAGAAACCATAATCTAAACCAGTAACAGACTATTTGAAATAAATGCACAAAATGAATTCTATGTAAGATGAATTCAACTTGTCTGGCAATCAATGGTTTTTTTGAGTTTACAATTAACCTAATTTTTACAGATTTGCTATTGTTTAAAATATGCAAGTTTTAAAGTCTTTCAAAAATAAGAAAAAATATTCATATGCATATAAAATATTCTTCAGTTTATAAATTTTTACAAAGATTTTTAAAAGTTTACGCTCATTTTGAATGCTTTTCATGTCACTGAAATATGAAGGCTAGCATGCATGTCATCTTTCAACTATTTTCTTTCATGAATTAGTAAAAACATTAGTGGAGCTTCCCTGGTGGCTCAGTGGTAAAGAATCCGCCTGTCAACGCTGGAGACTTGGGTTTGATCCCTGGGTTGGGAAATCCTGGAGAAGGAAATTTTTGTCTCCAGTATTCTTGCCTGGGAAATCCCATGGACAGAGAGACCCGACAGGATACAGTCTATGTGGTCACAAGAGTCGGACACGATTTAGCAACTAAACAACAACAACAAAAACAATAGTAAATTGGCCTAAGACATATATACTGTAATACTTCCCCAACTAATTTGCATTTTGGTAATGGCTGTATCAGCAGATTGTTAATGAATTGAATATAATAATAACCTGTCCTTAACTAGTCAATGTTCAAATCCCTTTAAGAGAAGCCCTATGTTAGCATATATCAGTTTTATACAGGTAACTTGAATATCCCTGAATTTTACTATTCCTTTTCCCTAATTTTTTTTTTCTATCCTCAGGTTTCTGAACGTCTTTAAATGACCCATACCACATTCTATTCTTTTCCACTGCAGTCCCTGAATGATGCTACAGGACTTACAGGTTTTCCTGTCTGGCCTTTCCCTCCAATACTGTATTCATTTGAGAATCCCTAATAACTCTATCAGTATCTGTCCCATGGAAATTCCACACTATCATAGGAATGCTTCATTACCTCTTACAAAACCAAAAGGGTCCAGGTATTTTGGCCTATGTATTTTAGAAAAATCACCTTTAAGTCAAATAGTGTCATTTAAGCTTGTCTTTCTAGAAAATTTTAAAATTTGACTGTATTCATTCATTTATTTCTTATTCTTTCTCTGATTTATTCACTCAGGAAGCATTTAATAAGCTTCCATGTATGTGCTAGGTCCTGTGCTGGCTGTGGAGGATATACTGGTGAATAAATGGACGTGACCCCGTCCTCACAGAGCTCACAAGTCCGTGTGTGTGATAAACAAGTCACACAGAACTTGTGGTGAATGGTGGTAGAGCCGCGAGGGACACGGGGGAATGCAGCCACGGCGGATGATGACAGGCGCACATTTCATCAAGGAGGTTTCAGGCAATGCTTTTCTGGAGAGGTGACTTTTAGCTGAGACCTGACATAGGAGGAGTCAGTCTTGAGCGAGAGAGAGACAGAGGCAGAGAGAAACAATGAGAGGCAGAGGGAAAGAAACAAAAAGAGACGGAGACACTGAGCAGGGAGCAGGAGAGAAGGAAGGAGGAGCTGGGCTTTGTTCAGCCCAAGCAGCAGCTTGTGAAGGTCCCAAGGCTGCATAGAGCTTACTGAATCATAACAGAAGGGCACAGAAGGTCGAAGATAACTAGAGGGAGGGATGGAGAAAGTGTGTGGACGGAGAGAGAGAGTGGGAATGAAGCAGTGAAGGGAAGGGAGGAGAAGCGATGGTGGGGGGCAAGCGACGGAGGAAGGGTGTGGAGAGATGCTAATAGAGAACCAGGCCAGAGCCCAGGTGCCTCCCATAAAAACAAACCTCAGACTCCAGGGCTGTGGGAGGGACACGTTCAGGAGCACCTCCCAGGTCCCTGGGGGCTTCTCCTTGCCCTGCTCCTCTCTCTGCTGCCATCCCAGCGTCCAGCTTAGAGCCTCTGGCATCTCACACTGTCCTGCCCTAGTGAGTAAGTGATCCGCCCAGGGCAAACAGCCAGGACTTATCCATGCCCTGCTGGTGGTGGTCAGCCACTCAGCCGTGTCCGACTCTGTGACCCCATGGGCTGCAGTACACCAGGCTTCCCAGTCCTTCCCCATCTTCCGGTGAGATGGTAAGCCCTGCGGCTCTCCCTCTAAATTGGGGTGGTGAGGTGTTCAGCTCAGTGTTCACTCCAGGGAGACCTGGTGTTTTATCAACTCTTTATCAGCATTTCTCTGGAGAAGCTGAAAAGCTTTTGCTAACTTGAATATCTTGCCTTGGGACAACTGAAAACCCTCACTCTCCCGGTCCTGTACTCTGTTAACAAGGCTACGCTGGTTTGTGTTTGCCAAAATCCCCTCCGCATGCAGTTGCAGGTTGGGTTGACCCGAAGGGAGTCTGTGGGAGCTTGGAAGGTGAACCAACACGGCAGCCATGCCCTGTTTCAGCCGCCAAGGCCATGAATGGAGGTGGAGCAGCCAGCAAGTCCTGTCCACGCTCTCCCTGCTCTGTGACGGGCGCTTCTTCCCCTCTGCCAGCTCTGCACACCCACAGGGCCACCAGGCCCACCACCAGACTCAGAGGCACCGGTTCCTCTCTAAGTTCCTCTCCAGAAGCTGGTCCCACCTGACTTCCCATTTGTCCCTGCAGACTCCAACTTATCCACCAGTTCCAGGGATTTGGAATCTCAGTTGTGGCTTTTCTTTGATCTCCCTATTCTACCTTTTGATCTCTGCTTTTCCAGCTTCTCCAACAACTGCATGGCTTCTTAAGCCTCTAATAAATCCATTATTGCATAATACTCATGAGGTTTTTACTATCATAGTTGAACCCTGGATAACACATGCTCTCTTGTTCTTAAGACAGGAAATCCAGCTTTATCTTCAATTTCAAAAATTACTCATAGGAAAAACTGACCAGGTTACAAGTTAGTAAACTAACTTGTTGGAGGATAACTGAATTTTAGAAAAATTACAAGAATAAGTCTTAACTGTAAGTCTCGTGACATCAACTGTTCTTAATTACCAATTGATTTATAAACCAACATGGCTGCATTCTACATATTGCTTTATTTAGGCAGAGAAAGCACACAACTAAGAGACAGGTAGATTGATCTTAGCCTCGGGATTTCAGCAAAGAAGATCATGATGTTGATGGGTAAAGTAACCTAACTGAAATAGACTGAAAGCAAAGCCAAGACAGAAAAATGAGAAGGTGCTAATAAATAACAAAATTATTATTGAGGCACCCATGTTCTTGGTGAAGAGGATGGAATTTTCTCTAAAGGAAGTGCTCAACTCTGATAAAAAAGCTTTCAGGTATTTTGTGTCTATTATCAATAATGTGTCTTATAATTTTGCTAACAGTACATGAAAGTAAAAGAATAGATTTGCTTTAACCTGACATACAACTAAAACTAGATCTGCAGCCACTGCATAAATAAAACACATTTTTCTTTTTCTTTTCAGGTAATACTAGACAGGTTTTTTTGTTTTTATTTTTGTTTTCCTGCTGAAATCCCTCTGGAGTAAGTGGAACATCACAGAGGTATATTAACACCTTCAAGTCTTGGTGACATTAATGTCCTGCACACTCATAGTGATGGGTTTTTCCCTCAAGGAAAATGTTGGCCTCTTAGCAAAGAGCATGGATGTGTCAATGAACTCACATTCTAGGGGGCAGAAAAAGTAAAATACAAAAGCAAAAGCAAACAGAAAAAGAAAATAGCCAGCTTCCTTTCACTTTATTGAGAAGTTCTCTACATACTTTCAAGTGGTTAAAGAAATGGTTCTCCACTCCCTCCCCTCTCCCTCTGTGTGATGTTATGCCAAAGATATTTTATTCTTAAAGAAATAAGGGAAACAAAAATGCAGGCCTACAATGCATTCTTAGCATAAAACATAAGAAACTTTTGTTCTATATTCTTGAGTTTTTTAATTATGGTGAAATCCAAACTATAAATTTGTCCTTTTAACCATTTCTAAGTGTCCAGTTTAGTGGCATTAAATGTATACACATCATTATGCAATCATTGCCATTATATATCTCCAGAACTGTTTTCATCTTCCAAAACAGAAAATCCATACCCATAAAGAGTAACTTCCCTTTATGCTCTCCCCTGCCTCTGGTAAACACTATTCTACCTTCTGTCTCTAGGAATTTGACTATTCCAGATACCTCATACCAGTGGACTACAAAGACAACAATGTCCTTATTCTCAAGAAGGTTAAAATCTACTATTTGTGATGTGAACTTCGTTTCCTGTTATAGTCCATTTACTTCAGCATCTCTGCTGATGGTTTAAAAACACCAAGTTCTTGGAACTGTGGGGGTTTTGTTTGTTTTTTTGGCACTTTGTTTGGTGGAGTCATGAGGAGAAACCGAATGCATTCTATTTTCTGCACTTTCAATTTTTAGTCTATGAAGAGTTGGGCATCATTTCATGCCTAAAAGGGTCTGTTCTGACCTTTGATAGAGAATTTCATAAAATACAGTCATAGTCAGATAATGAGGACAGGAGAGACCTCTGAAGATCAATTCTAAGAAGCATATTTTTTTTCTGGTATGTTTTTAAAAATAAATGCAAACCTCTTAGCTCCCTGATTTTCTACAGATCTCTTCTGGGATGTATAGCTGACTAGAATGAGGGGGAGGAAGAATGAAATGTTCTCTGGAACCAGGCCACTCCACTCAGTGTTGCTTTGCAGGAAACAAGGTTATCTCAAGCTTCAACATTTACTAACAAATGCCAAACATGAGTTATGGATTTTCCCAAATGCAGATATAGCTATGATAGTTGAAAGAACACTGTTAAGAGAAGTAGTTGCCTGACAGCATATGATTCTATGGTTATTTTCAGGAGTTTACTTCTTAATATAGCTTTTTAATACTTCTTAAAATTTTTAAAGTCTTTTTATGTATTTTCGGTAGTGTGTAGAAATTCAATACATTTTGATGTCTTAACCCAACAACTTTGTTGAACTTTTAGTGAAAATTAATTCTACTAATTCTTTAAAGATTCTTTACATAAAAATACAGAAAATAATTTCATTATAGGGTAATATAGCCCTCCTTCCTTTTTTTTTTTTTTTTGAGGGGGGGGTTGTATTGCTTTTTTAAATTTATTTTTTGTTGAAGGATAATTGCTTTACAGAATTTGGCTGTTTTCAGTCAAACCTTAGCATCAATCAGCCATAAGTATACATATATCCCCTCCCCCTTGAACCTCCCTCCCCTATCCCTCACCATCCCACCCCTCTAGGTTGACACAGAGCCCCTGTTTGAGTTTCCTGAGCCATACAGCGAATTTCCATTGGTTATCTATTTTACATATGGTAATTAAGTTTCCATGTTACTCTTTCCATACATCTCACCCTCTCCTCCCCTCTCCCCATGTCCATAAGTCTGTTCTCTATGTCTGTTTCTCCATTGCTGTCCTGTAAACCAAGTCTTCAGTACCATTTTTCTAGATTCCGTATATATGCATTAGAACATGGTATTTATCTTTCTCTTTCTGACTCACTTCACTGTGTATAATAGGTTCTAGGTTCAACCACCCACCTCATTAGAACTGACTCAAATGATGTTCCACCGTGTGTATGTACCACAACTTCTTTATCCATTCATCTGTCTATGGGCATCTAGGTGGCTTCCATGTTCTAGCTATTGTAAATAGTGCTGCAATGAACAATGGGATACATGTTTCTCTTTCAATTTTGGTTTCCTCAGGGTATATGCCTAGGAGTGGGATTGCTGAGTCATATGGTGGTTTTATTCCTAGTTTTTTAAGGAATCGCCATGCCGTCTTTCATAGTGGCTGTATCAATTTATATTCCCACCAACAGTGCAAGAGTATTCCCTTTTCTCCACACCCTCTCCAGCATTTACTGTTTGCAGACTTTTTGATGAGGGCAATTCTGACCACTGTGAAGTCTCATTGTAGATTTGATTTACATTTCTGTAATAATGAGTGATGTTGAGTATCTTTTCATGTGTTTTTTAGCCATCTGTATGTCTTTGGAGAAATGTCTGTTTAGGTCTTTTTCCCACTTTTAGATTGGGTTGTTTGTTTTTCTGGTATTGAGTTGTATGAGCTGCTTATATATTTTGGAAATTAATCCTTTGTCAGTTGTTTCATTTGCTATTATTTTCTCCCATTCTGAGGGCTGTTGTTTTACCTTGCTTATAGTTTCCTTTGCTGTGCAAGAGCTTTTAAATTTAGTTAGATCCCACTTGTTTACTTTTGTTTTTATTTCTGTTACTCTAGGAGGTGGGTCATAGAGGATGTTGCTTTGATTTATGTCAATGAGTGTTCTGCCTATGTTTTCCTCCAAGAGTTTTATGGTTTCTGGTCTTACATTTAGGTCTTTAATCCATTTTGAGTTTATCTTTGTGTATGGTGGTAAGAAGTGTTCTAATTTCATTCTTTTATGTGTAGCTGTCCAGTTTTTCCCAGCACCATTTATTGAAGAGGCTGTCTTTGCCCCATTGTATATCCTTACCTCCTTTGTCTAAAATAATATACCCATAGGTGCATGGGTTTATTTCTGGGCTTTCTATCTTGTTCCATGGGTCTGTATTTCTGTTTTTGTGCCAGTACTATACTGTTTTTATGACTGTAGCTTTGTAGTATAATCTGAAGTCAGGAAGGTTGATTGCTCCAGCTCCAGTCTTCTTTCTCGAGACTGCTTTGGCTATTCGGGGTCTTTTGTGTTTCTATATGAATTGTGAATTTCTTTTTTTCTAGTTCTGTGAAAAATACCATTGGTAATTTGATAGGGATCTCACTGAATCTGTAGATTGTGTTTGGTAGTATAGTCATTTTCACAATACTGATTCTTTCTAACCAGGAACATGGAATATCTCTCCATCTGCTTATGTCACCTTTGATTTCTTTCATTAGTGTCTTATAATTTTCTGTGTATAGTTCTTTTGTCTCCTTAGGTACGTTCATTCCTAGATATTTAGTTCTTTTTGTTGCAATGGTGAATGGGACTGATTCCTTAATTTCTCTGATTTTTCATTTTTAGTATATAGAAATGCAAGTGATTCCTGTGTATTGGTTTTGTATCCTGCAACTCTGCTAAATTCACTGATTAGCTCTAGTAATTTTCTGATACTCTCTTTAGGGTTTTCTATGTACAGTATCAAGTCATCTGCAAACAGTGAAAGCTTTACTTCTTCTTTTCTGATCTGGATTCCTTCTATTTCTTTTTCTTCTCTGATTGCTGTAGCTAGGACTTCCAGAACTATGTTGAATAATAGTGGCAAAAGTGGACACCCTTGTCTTGTTCCTGATCTTAGGGGGAATGTTTTCAGGTTTTCACCATTGAGAATAATGTTTATCATAGGCTTATCATGTATGGCCTTTACTATGTTGAGCTAGGTTCCTTCTATGCCCATTTTTTGAAGAGTTTTAATCACAAATGGGTGCTAAATTGGCTTTTTCTACATCTGTTCAGATTATGTTTTTTACCTTTTAATTTGTTAATAAGGTATATCACATTGATTGATTTCCATATATTGAGAAATCCTTGCATCCCTGGAATAAATCCAACTGGATCATGGTGTATGAGCTCTTGATGTGTTGCTGAACTCTGTTTGCTAAAATTTTGTTGAAGATATTTACATCTATGTTAATCAGTGATATTGGCCTGTAGTTTCATTTTTTGTGTGTTGTCTTTGTCTGGTTTTGATATCAGGGTGATGGTGGCCTCGTAGAATGAGTTTGGAAGTGTTTCTTCCTCTGCAAATTTTTGAAAGAGTTTTAGAAGAATAGACATTAGCTCTTCTCTAAATGTTTGATAGAATTCTCCTGTGAAGCAGTCTGGTCCTGGGCTTTTGCATTTTGGGAGATTTTTGATCACAGCTTTAATTTCAATGCTTATATTTGGGTTGTTCATAATTTCTATTTCTTTCTGGTTCAGTCT
Organism: Ovis canadensis; assembly: GCF_042477335.2. Lineage (NCBI taxonomy): Eukaryota > Metazoa > Chordata > Mammalia > Artiodactyla > Bovidae > Ovis > Ovis canadensis. The sequence goes on along the minus strand of NC_091257.1, from coordinate 23,994,876 downwards.
TGGAAGATTGAACTTTTCTAAGAATCTGGCCATTCTTCCAGGTTATCTATTTTATTGTCATATACTTGTTCATAAAAGTCTCTTATAACCCTTTGTATTTCTGCATTTTCTGTTGTAACCTCTCCTTTTTAATTTTTAATTTTGTTGATTTGACTCTTCTCTATTTTTTTCCTGATGAGTCTGGCTAAGGGTTTGTCAGTTTTGTTTATCCTGTCAAAGAACAAGCTTTTAGTTTTATTAATCTTTACTGTTGTTTCTTTTATTTCTTTTTCATTTATTTCCACTTGGATCTTTATGATTTCTTTCCTTCTACTAATTTTAAGGATTTTTTGGTTCTTCTTTTTCCAGTTGCTTTAGATGTAAAGTTAGATTGTCTGCTTAGTGTTTTTCTTGTTTCTTGAGGTAGGAGTATACTGCTATACTTCCCTCTTAGGACTGCTTTTGCTGCATCCCACAGGCTTTGAGTTGTCATGTTTTCATTGTCATTTGTTTCTAGAAATTTTTTGATATCCCTTTTGATTTCTTCAGTAATGTGTTGGTTATTTAGAAATGTGTTGTTTAATCTCCATGTGTTTGTGTTTGTGTTCTTACAGGTTTTTTTTTTCTTTTGGAATTGATATTTAGTCTCATAGCATTATGGTCAGATAAGATGCATGATATAGTTTAAATTTTCTCAAGTTTACTGAGGTCTCCTACTATTATTGTGCTACTGCCAATTTCTCCTTTTATGTCTTAGTTTTTGTCTTATGTATTGAGGTGCTCCTATGTTGGGTGCACAGATATTTACAATTGTTTTGCCTTCGTCTTGGATTGATCCCTTGATCATTATGTAGGGTCCTTCCTTATCTCTTGTAATCTTCTTTAAGATCTGTTTTGTCTGAAATGAGGATTGCTACTCCAGCTTTTTTTGCTTCCAATATGCATGGAATATATTTTTCCATCCTGTCACTTCTAGTCTATATGTGTCTTGAGGTATGAAGTGGGTTTCTTGTAGTCAGCAAATATATGGGTCTTGTTTTTGTATCCATTCAGCCACTCTGTGTCTTTTGGTTGGAGCATTTAATCCATTTACATTTAAAGTAATTATTGATATATATGCTTCTATTGCCATTTTCTTTTTGTTTAGGGTTGATTCCGTAGATCTTTTATCTTCTGTTGTTTTTCTTAACTATATAAGTTCATTTAACATTTGTTGTAAAGCTGGTTTGGTTCTGAATTCTCTTAACTCTTCTTGTCTGAAGAGCTTTTTATTTGTTCATCAGTTTTGAATGAGATCCTTGCTGGTACAGTAATCTTGGTTGTAGATTTTTCCCTTTCAGTACTTTAAATAAATCCTGCCATTCCCTTCTGGCCTGCAGAGTTTCTGCTGAAAGTTAAGCTGTTAAGCGTATGGAGTTTCCCTTGTATGTTATTTCTCCCTTGCTGCTTTTAATATTCTTTCTTTGTGTTTAGTCTTTGTTAATTGGATTAGTATGTGTCCTGTGGTGTTTCTCCTTGAGTTTATCCTGTATGGGACACTTTGCACCTCTTAGACTTGATTCATTCTTTTTCCATGTTGGGGAAATTTTCAACCATAATCTCTTCAAAAATTTTCTCATACCTTTTCTTTTTCTCTTTTTCTTCTGGGACCCCTATAATTTGAATATTGGTGTGTTTGATATTGTCCCAGAGGTCTCTGAGAGTATCCTCAGTTCTTTTCATTCATTTTACTTTATTCTGCTCTTCAGAAGTTATTTCCACCATTTTATCTTCCAGCTCACTGATTCATTCTTCTGCTTCAGATATTCTGCTATTGATTCCATCTAGAGTATTTTTAATTTCAGTAATTGTGTTGTCTCTGTTTATTCTTTAATGCTTCTAGGCCTTTGTTAATTGATTCTTGCACTTTCCCATTTCATTTTCAAGGTTTTTGATCATCTTTACTATTACTATTCTGGATTCATTCTCAGGTAATTTTCCTATTTCCTCTTCACTTATTTGGACTTCTGTGTTTCTAGATTGTTCCTTCATTTGTGCAGTATTTCTGTGACTTTTCTTTTTTTTTTTCCCCAAGTTATTGTGTTTGAGTTCTCCTTTGCCCAGGCTTCAAGGAAACTTGAATTATTTCCTTGAAGAAGCTTGACTTCTTTCTTCCTTTTGGTTTCTGTCCTCCTAAGGTTTGTCCAGTGGTTTGTGTGAGCTTCCTATAGGGTGAGACTTGTGCTGAGTTTTTGTTTATTTTTCCTCCAAATGGCAAGGCTGAGTGAGGTGGCAATCCTGTCTGCTGATGATTGGGTTTCTAATATTGTTTTGTTTGTTGTTTAGATGAGACATCCTGCACAGGGTGCTACTGGTGGTTGGGTGATGCTGGGTCTTGTATTCAAGTGGTTTCCTTTGTGTGAGTTCTATGTGACACTCCCTAGGGTTAGTTCTCTGGTAGTCTAGGGTCTTGGAGTCAGTGCTCCCACTCCAAAGGTTCAGGGCTTGATCTCGAGTTTTGTGTGGTTCTATATATCCTTTTCCACTGGTCAGGTACTCCTGTCTGTGCTCAGCTGGTGCTGTGCATGCACTTCTGTGTCTGAAGGTGTATTCCTGATGTATCCGTGAAGAGAGATATATTCCATGTCCACCTACTCTTCTGCCATCTTGTTCCAATCCCCTCCTTCCATTCCTAATATCTGTTTCTTGGAATTGTGTTCCTATATAATTTTGAATGGAACTGGGTATCCCACCCTTTCTCCGAGTTTAATGGAATAGATTCTAATGTTTCAATAATTAATATGATTTAAGAGTGAGTGAGTATATCCCTTTAATTCAGTTAAAGAAGTTCTCCTTTTTCTCTAATTTGTCTGAAAGTTAAAAAAAAAAAAATCATGACTAGGTTTTTGCATTTCCTAGAATTTTTCCTGCCTCTACTTAGATGCTCCTTGGAAGAAAAGTTATGAGCAACCTAGATAGCATATTCAAAAGCAGAGACATTACTTTGCCGACTAAGATCCGTCTAGTCAAGGCTATGGTTTTTCCAGTAGTCATGTATGGATGTGAGAGTTGGACTGTGAAGAAGGCTGAGTGCCGAAGAATTGATGCTTTTGAACTGTGGTGTTGGAGAAGACTCTTGAGAGTCCCTTGGACTGCAAGGAGATCCAGCCAGTCCATTCTAAAGGAGATCAACCCGGGGATTTCTTTGGAAGGAATGATGCTAAAGTTAAAACTCCAGTACTTTGGCCACCTCAGGCGAAGAGTTGACTCATTGGAAAAGACTCTGATGCTGGGAGGGATTGGGGGCAGGAGGAGAAGGGGACGACCGAGGATGAGATGGCTGAATGGCATCACCAACTTGATGGACATGAGTCTGAGTGAACTCTGGGAGTTGGTGATGGACAGGGAGGCCTGGCGTGCTGCGATTCATGGGGTCGCAAAGAGCTGGACACGACTGAGTGACTGAACTGAACTACTTAGATGATCTTAGGCTTTTTTTGCCTTAAAATTAGGTATGAAACTGAGCAATTTTTAAATTATATTTACAGGGTTATGCAACAAAACTAGTTTTACAACATTTCCATCATCCACAAAAAGATCTTTTGTGTCCCTTTGCAGTAAATTCCTGTTTTCACTTTCAGCTACATTCAAGCAACCACTATTTTACTTCGGATTTTCCTTGTAAGGATGCTTTGGACAAACTGCATCCTGTGATATGCAGCCTTTTGTATTTGGCTTTTTCCATTTAACATAATATTCATAAGGTTCATCCATGTTTTAGCATGTTTCCAAGTTTGTTCCTTTTGACTGATTTACCAGTTGATAGATATTTGGATTGTTTCCATATTGGGCCAACTATTAATACTTTAAATTTCCATTTTTGTACTTTTCATTTCTTGCACTGTCTTTGACCTCTTGACATACATTTTGAAATGCAAATTTTTGAAAAATATTTTGGAAGACTTTATAAAACTATATTGTAATTCTCTTTGAAATGTTGGTAGAAATTACCTGTAAATCTCTTGTAGACAGTTATTTTATTGGGGAAAAGTTATTTTACTACTGAATTAATTTGTTTTCTGGTTATAAAACTGTACAGGTACAATAATCTTTAATCATGATTGATGTTACGATTCTTGAGGGTTTTTTCCTTGTATCCAAATTTTCAAATTACTGATACAAAGTTGTTCTTACTTTTATATGTGAAATGTTTTGTTTTTAAGTTCATATTATTTTAATATTCATTGAATGCTAAGTTGCTCAGTCATGTCTGACTCTTTGCAACCCTATGAACTGTAGCCTACCAGGCTCCTCTGTCCATGGGATTCTCCAGGCAAGAATACTAGAGTGGGTTGCTACTAATATATTTTTCTTGATCATTCTTAATAAATGTTTATTCTGTTAATATTTCTAAAGAAATAGCCTTTCTTAATAATATAGTCTATAATTTTCTCTATAGTTTGTTATAATTCCCTTCATTTCTACTCTTTATTCTTTATCCCTTCTAGTACATTTGTGTTTATTCTGACATTATTTTTTGTAACTTCTTAAACTGGTGGGTCAGAGGTTAAAGCGTCTGCCTGCAATGTGGGAGACCTGGGTTCAATCCCTGGGTTGGGAAGACCCCCTGAGAAGGAAATGGCAACCCACTCCAGTATTCTTGCCTGGAGAATCCCATGGGCAGAGAAGCCTGGTAGGCTACAGTCCACGGGGTTGCAAAGAGTCAGACACGACTGAGCGACTTCACTTTCAAACTGGTCTTATAGAACATTAATATTCAATCTTTATTTTCTTAAATATAGCATGTAAAACATTTCCCATTGCATCTCAAGTTTTGATATCTACTGATTTTATGATGTAATAAAAATTCAGTTCTATATATTTCAATTTTTTTCATTATTATTTCTCTTTTGATCCATACATTATGTACTTTGAGCAGTTAATTTTCCAGAACAATTGTTATTTTCCCTGTTATACTTTTTCTTTTTAACACTAATCACCATCAAACACACTATACTTTTTATTACCTTACATCTTGTATATCTCCCTCACTGGAATACAAGCTTTTTTTTGTTTGTTTTTTCCTGTGATATCCTCAGAGACTATAGTAGTATCCAGCGCACAGTAGACTTTCATAGATATTTGTTGAATGATGGTCAATATGACATTTTGGGGGGCTTTTTCCTATGGCCTGCAACATAGGTCAGCTACTTTTTTTTCCTCTATGGAGTACCAGAGAGTAAACATGCCAAGCTTTGTATACCATGTATGGTCTGTGTCATATATTATTTTCTTTTAACAAAATCTTACGACCAATTAAAAATGTAAAACTTGGCTTTCAGTGGAGGGCCTTAACAAAATGGGCCATGAGCTAGATTTGATCTATAAACTGTAGTTTGTTAGCCCTTGGTCTAAAATATGGCCAACTGATATGCATGTTTAATGAATATTAGAAAATATTACTTTCTAATTTTGAGAATCAAGTTTTCACATATATATATTACAAGCTTATTAATTATTTTATTCATCCCTTCTAAGTTTTATTAGATATACCTCTCAATAGTGAGAATGTTATTTCTAAATGACTATGATTATAAATTTAAAACTTTTTCTTTACAGTCATACCGATCTTTGATTTGTATTTTGATTGTCTTACAGTGTTATACTTTTCTTTTGATTAGCATTTCTGTATCTTTTTTTTTCTTATTTTGAATATAGAGTATAACTTTGATATCTTTTTTCCTATTCATCCAATCTACTGATTATCTCTATATTTTAATTAAGGAATTTAGTCTTTTTATACTCATCATTATAACTGAGGTGTGACAACCTTTTAAAATCATATGTACTTTCTTCTCTATATATATATTTTCCTTTTTCTTTCACTATGTCTTTTTTTTTGAGCAGACAAATCTCAGTTTTACCATAGTCCTTCCTTTGTTCCATTGTTTTCTCACTTTCCTTAACTTTCTGCTACTCAAGACAGGCCAATTTATTTCTTATTTTCTCCACCTAAGCTAAAACATAAGGTTCTCAGTTCAGTTCAGTCGCTCAGTCGTGTCCAGCTCTTTGCCACCGCATGAATTGCAGCACGCCAGGCCTCCCTGTCCATCACCAACTCCTGGAGTTCACCCAAACTCCTGTCCATTGAGTCGGTGATGCCATCCAGCCATCTCATCCTATGTCGTCCCCGTCTCCTCCTGCCCCAAATCCCTCCCAGCATCAGAGTCTTTTCCAATGAGTCAACTCTTCGCATGAGGTGGCCAAAGTACTGGAGTTTCAGCTTTAGCATCAGTCCTTCCAAAGAACACCCAGGACTGATTTCCTTTAGAGTGGACTGGCTGGATCTCCTTGCAGTCCAAGGGACTATCAAGAGTCTTCTAGAAATATTATCATGGAATTTTTAAATGCACATGTTACCCACATTAAATATGTAGTTTATTAAGAACTTAAAAATACAAAATGTGTCATATTCCTATGCTTTAATATTTTCTTTCTTATGAATATAAGTATAGCTATAATATAAGAGTGATATTCAAAATATTTGATAACAAACAAGTCCTAATTTTAGGTCTTTCTCTTGGATTTATTGAATATCCTTTGCTCTATCTTGTTTGCCCAGTGCCACAAATAAGATATTATTTTCCATAGTCATGTTTATTTTGATTACTGATATCTTTTTATTTTTCCTATCACTAGGTTTTCTTGTATTAGGTATCTTTTTGCTGAGACCACTTCAGTAGTTTTTCTCCTTGAATTATATTCTATATTAAAAGAACTTGTTGGTTATAAACTTACTCAGGTTTTGTTTATCTGAAATTGTTATTTTATTCTCACTCATAAAATATAACTTTGCTGGATTCGCAAGTATGTGTTAAGAATTATGTTTTCAAAATATTTTTGAGAAATTCAGCTTGGTTGACTTCAGTTGAGAAATATATTGTCAATCTGATAGCCATTTCTTTGTACATACTCTCTTATCTTTGGCTACTGTTTGTTACTTTGATGAAGTGTCTAGTTAATTTCTTTTTCTTTATCCTGCTTGGGGAATCTTATGCTTCCTGAATCCAGAATCTCTCTTTTCAATAATTCTGAAGAATTCTTAGCAATATCTCTTTGGACATTGATTCTCCAGATTTTTTTCCTTTTTGATGTATTTTATAATCTCAACCAGTCATATGATAGATATTATTGCTTTATCCTGATCTTAACTTTTTTTTTTTTTTTTTACTTTATGTTTTCCATATTCTTCTATTTCTATGCTACACTCTGGCTGATTTCTTCAATTATAGGTTTCAAGTAAGTATGTAGTTTATTGACCATGCAGTTCATATTTGATAAGTATGTCAATATGTAGTTTAGCTCATCCATTTTCTTAAACTTTCAATAATTTTACAGACGCATATATAGATACAGATGGACTTCCCAGGTGGTTCAGTGGTAAAGAATCCACCTGCCAATGCAAGAGACGCAAGTTTGATCCCTGTGTTGGGAAGATCCCCTGGAGAAGGAAATGGCAACCCATTCCAGTATCCTTTCCTGGGAAATCCCATGGACTATAGACCACCAGGCTCTTCTGTCCATGAGGTCACACAAGAGTTAGACATGATTTAGCAACTAAACAACAATGACAGATACAGATACAGTTTTCAATTTCAAGAAGTTCTATTTTATTGTTTAAAAATATCTACCTGGCCTTTGGTTAGTTTTATGAGTTTTCTGGGAAAATCTACTGTTAAGTTTCAAAGTGATAAGTATTTGTATTTCTGTCTGCATCTGACAATTTAAACATCTAAGCCATTTGGGAGTCTCATCTCTTTTTTGCTGTTGTTTGTTTGGATTTCTGGCTTTAGTTTTGCCAATCTATGGTGCTTCTTTTCCCTCTCAATTAGTAAGTTTTAATTTGTATCAGAAGCTTATTTGGGGCTGCACCTTGTGAATCCTCAAAAAACCTCCCCCAGGAGCAGTTACAGTTTCTTCTGTCAGGAGCCAGCAGGTCCTTCCAAAACTGGAACCATTTTTGTTTTCATGCTAAGGGTTGAACCACAGACCCACGTAAGAACAGTTTATGACGATAAATTCTCAGGAGAAAACCTGAGTCCTCATATTACTTTTATTTCCTATTTGGAGTTGAGATGGATACAGCCTTTCTTGTGTCTCTCTTTTCTGGAAGGTGGATTTCATTCCTGGCCCATCCTCCTAGTGTTGGTGTCCTGTGAGGGCTCAACTTTACACAGGGTCTCAGACCCAAACATTCCCATGTGCAGGCCCAGCATCTAGTCTCCCACTCCTCTGTGGTCATTAATCCTCACAACGTCCTCATATCATCCTGGGCCTCAGTTCCTACTTACCACTCCTGTTCCTAGGCCATTTTTTGAACTTTGGGAAATCTATCTTATGAACTCAGCAATTCACTTAAAATTCTACCGCTATCCAGCATCTAGGTACTTTGAAGCTGCGGGACTCCTCATAATATCTAGTCCTTCATCCTGTTACAATAGCAATCTGTATTTAACTTATTTTATTCTTGAAATGCTTTTTAATCAGTATTGTTAAGCCATGTTTTAATATCATACAACATCTATATCAATAGATTGATTTTCAGCTTTTGAACATCTTTAAAACCACATTTGTTTCAAGTCACATTCAGTATTAAATTCCATCCTTTAGTGAGAGATCAATCTAATAAAATACTTTAATTTTGACTTTGATTTTTCTGAATGTTGAAAGATTAATTCCACGCTCTGTTGGAACATTGATGAGGAAACACTTTATCTCAGTATCTAAGTAGAAATTAAGTGTGGCTGACAGGTTCTAGAGATGAACATTCTTGCATTTTAAAAATATAAGAAAACAATTGGTTTTCTTGTTCTTAGTGAATATACTTTCATCTACCAGAGAAATAAAAGTAAACAAGTGAGATAATGCTGCAGTATCAACCTCCAAGACGGTGGTTTTAGGAGAAAATAGCAATTTACTGGACTCTCTTCTCTTCTAAGCCAAGCCATATGCTTATTCCAGGTTCTTTTTAGGTTTACTAATAGCCCATTCAGAGAAGGCAATGGCACCCCACTCCGGTACTCTTGCCTGGAAAACCCCATGGACGGAGGAGCCTGGTGAGCTGCATTAGAAGAGAAAATATGCACAGAATCTTCTGAAGTGATTCTTAGCCCAAGATTTGAGGGGATGAATGAAAATATTGTCTTTTAATTTGCCTTTAGGGGAGGTATTTAATATAATTTAACTTAGGTCGAGTTGATACCATTTTCATAAATGCTATTTTTCATAAGCACATACCACATGCTATCAACTGTGCTCATCACTTTTCCATAGACTGTGTTTAGCTCTCACCACAATCCAATGAGGACGCATCATTTGTCCACGTTATCTGTGTAGAAACTGAGATTCAGAGAAGTGAACCAGACATGGTTCACATGGCGAAGAGCTGGCAAGACCAGGACTTGAAGGAGAGTTGCCTAACCAGAGCTTCTGTTCGTTATCCTTTATAGCACTTTCTTTAATTATTACCTGTGCGCACGTTTGTGTGTGCACATGCATTCTTTAAAATAGAATGCTCCCTCACCAATACACATGTATACTGACTTTCTGCAAAATCTGTATCTTTTTAGTGACAAAAACAGTCAAAATATCTGTAAGAGATAGCTTCTGGGCACCTGGGACTAGATATCACCAGATCAAATGAACTTGGACAAATTACACATATACAATTCAATTATTTTCTTCTAGAATTGTTGCAAATAAAAAAGTAATAATCAATAACTTTTTATTGAGTAAACTATGGACCCAATTTCAAAGACATAGGAAAAACACTATCAGACAATCAGGACTGGTTTAGTAAGTTTTTCTATCAATTCTTCCTATTTATTAAAAAATATATATTTAGTTGGCTGCGCAGGGTCTTAACTGTGACACATGTTATCTTTGACCTTCCTTGCAGCCTGCAGGATCTTTAGTTGTGGAATGCAAACTCTGCATGTGGGATCTCATTTCTTGACCAGGGATCAAACCTGGGCCCTCTGCGTTGGAGTAACAAGTTTTAGCCACTGGACCACCAGGAAAGTCCCAATTCTTCCTCTTTAAACTGGACAAAAAGCATATGGGGAAGGTGTTGGGGGATGGGATCCTATTTTTTTTTTCCTGTTTATGCCTACCAGAATAGGAACTCATTAATTTTTTGAGTAAATAAATGATTCACAGGCTTGGCATTCGAAAAGGTCTCACAGAATAATAGGGTCAAATAACAAATACAGCTAGCATTTCTTTAGAAAATATGTGTTTCTCTGTGAGATTCTCCAAATAAATCAAACTTGAAAACCTGCCCCCGTCTTGCAACAGAGTGGTTTTAAGATATCCTTAATGGGCTCATTAGTCCTAACCCACCTTTTCCAGATGATTTAATCAGATGCCCCACTGCCTTCTGAAGATCTAACCAGAAGGGCTTCAGGCCTAGAAGTGTTGGGCAGCCACTGGCACCCTTTCACAAATCTGAGCATTTGATGCATTTGGGCACATAAAACTCCTAATTTTTTCCTGCTTCACCCCTAAATACTTCTACTATTCTACCATGATTCAGATTTAGGCAGAAAACCACTGAACAACTGATTCCATAACATCCATTTGGGTACCACCATTTGGGAGCCAGGAAAACTTCCTTTTAGGATATCTCCAGCTCAGAGGTGTGAAAAGATAGTTACTGAAGAGTTGCTTATACTAATAGCAGCAGGCAAGCTTAGGCAGGATATTTTAACTCCACTTTCAGAAACTGGAGTCAGGTTACATTTAGAGTCCCATCCCCAACAACCACCAAAGTATATGGCTAATTTGAATACCATAATGACTCAAAGTTAAAAGCCCTCCTGGCTCATATCTACTGTCTGTCCGTGGACACCAAGAAAAGCAACAGCAATGATATCTTCATGTGCTGGGCAGTGGGGAGCGAGTGAAGGGCAGGAGAACAGCCAAGACCATGAGAAGATGGCCACTAAGCTGCCCGACCCAACAAATGCTGAGTCTAAGTATAGTAGCCCCAACTGAGAATGAATAAACAACACCCATTTCAATGGTAATCCTTCCAAAATAATTCCAGCTGCTTGATATAACTTGACAAGCTAAAAACTACACAATTAATTACATGCAGCACTTGTTCCCATTACTGACTATGTGTCTTCTGGCTGGGATTAACCACCTCCATCAGAAACATTGGGCAGGGCAGGTGGATGATGTTTTTGATGTTTTGAGCCACCAGACATTGGCTGGGCCACATAAGCTTTCTCAACCAAACACAACTCACTTGACAGTTAGGATTCCAAAAATTCTATAACAATGTCAAAAAAGACAACACTCAGACTCATTTTGAAGTTTCATTTGCATAAAAATTGCATGACTTAATTTTGTGCTTATCTGAGGTGGGTGGAAAAGGAGTGATAGGAATCAAGAAATCTGATGAGATGGATGAAACTGGAGCCGATTATACAGAGTGAAGTAAGCCAGAAAGAAAAACACCAATACAGTATACTAACACATATATATGGAATTTAGAAAGATGGCAATGATGACCCTGTATGCAAGACAGGAAAAACGACAGATGTGTAGAGCGGACTTTTGGACTCAGAGGGAGAGGGAGAGGGAGAGGGAGAGGTGGGATGATTTGGGAGAATGGCATTGAAACATGTATACTATCATGTAAGAATCGAATCGCCAGTCTATGTCCAATGCAGGATACAGCATGCTTGGGGCTGGTGCACGGGGATGACCCAGAGAGATGTTATGGGGAGGGAGGTGGGAGGGGGGTTCATGTTTGGGAATGCATGTACACCAGTGGTGGATTCATGTCAATGTATGGCAAAACCAATACAGTATTGTAAAGTAAAATAAAGTAAAAATAAAAATTTTAAAAAAATTAAAAAAAGAAAGAAATGGGGAGTAGAAAGCTATATTCTTCCTCAGCTCTCATTTGACACAATTGCTGTCTCATGACCTATTTTGAAATGAAAAAAAACTTTCAATGACTATAATACTAAAAATGGAATTAATTTCAAATATTTGAAACTAATGGGTTTCGACACTGACAAAATTTAAATTAAAAGCTCTAATGGGCAATGACATATATGCCTATAGGTATCTGCATATGTTTAATGTATATTTATTATATAAAATTATTTTTTCTTCTCTTAAAGAAACAAAATGGAATTCCCATCTTACCTCACTCTTTGCTTGATTAACTCCTACTCTCACCTTTGACTTAAGTCAAACATCTCCAAAGAGATTTCTCTGATTGCCAATACCTACCTCTACCCACTCCTTTAAATGGTACCTTCCTGATATTCTCTCAAAAATTCCTCTCAATTTCTTTACCTTATAAAATAGACAGTAATTATGTATTTATTGCACATTTATTATTTTATGTTTATCTCTTTAATACATTTTCCTTTCCTTCATCCCCATCACCCAGGTCAAAAAACCCAAGTGAGCAATATGCATGTCCACCATTCACACAGCGTCTAGCACAGAGTAGGTATCCAATACTTATTTGTTGAGCAAATGTGGTTGAATGAAAATAATGAGAGATTATCTAATACAAATTCAGTTTATCCATTGGCAAACTGATGACCAAAGAAATTAAATAACATTATGGTCCAAATTTATATAGATTGCTAAGGGCAGATGTAGATTTATAAACATAGACAACAGTCAACCTTTCTACATCACTTAATATAGCCAGGCTCTCTTTATATATATTTATTCATTTAATCTCCACAAGTTATATGAGATAGCTATTAAAATGTCCATGGAGGAGGGCATGGCAATCCACTCCAGTATTCTTGCCTAGAGAATCCCATGGACAGAGGAGCCTGTTTTGGCTGGTTTTTGGTTGTGTGTGTGTATTATAACTTCTGTACTGGATCATAAACTCTCTTAGAGCAGGAGAATGGATCACCCAGGTGGTCTTGCATGGCGGGAATATAATTTGTTCTTCATACCAATTAATCAATTCGTTCTTCATACCAAATTAACCAATTTGTCACTCATATTTGTCCTTATATAGTTTATGGAGGAAGAGATTTTCTTCTTCCCTTTGGTTTCCCCCCAAATAAAGCAATTTTTTTTTCTTCCTGCCTCCTCAAAAAAAAAAAAAAAACCTTAAAAAATAATCCTTAATTTATCCTGTCAAAAAGTATATTTTATTCACTAAACTTCTACATCAACTCAGAGTTGTGTATTTTTAAAAACTCAAGATGTAAGACCCTAACACATCTTCCTGACTGAATTCTTGCTTCAATAAAATTTCTAGAGTCATAAATTTGATAAAACCATGACTATAAGAAAAGAGAGGAAAAAAGCCAAAGAAACCAAAATGAACGCAAAAAGAGGAGAGGGGATTTTTCCCATTAGTCATATGATCATTACAGAACAAAAGATATATGTTTTCCCAAGTCCTCATCCTCTTTGTTTTATGAAAAATAGAAGAGAAAAGGCAAGTAGAGAGTCTAGAAAAGACTCCTATTATTCTATTCAATGGTTTCTAACATACTCAAATTATGTCATATAACTACAGTTTGAACATTATGTTTAGTCCTTAAACACTTGTATTTAAAAGGGAAATAAATTTTTCTTTTTAATTTTGTGGGTAGGAAACAAAACTGTGCTGCAGACAATGGCCTATTGCATTTGAGGGGAAAAAATACATTAGATTATCAAGAAAGAAAAATAAAAATTTTAAAAAGGAACTATGGTCCACCTCTTCAGATTTCCTGCTGATAAATGTAAATTCAATATACAACTCCTTGTCTTTCTATAAATGAGAAGTCCATACTCTTGAATCACTTTATATTTCATTAATGCTAATTCTGCAGTCTACTCAACAAGTTAATGATCTTATTGTAGGATTTCAGAAATTGCAGATTCACAGGTAAACACAGAAATAAGCAGCCGTCCTTTTAAAAAATGACAACTGTTTTAAGAACTGAGTACAACACTATTTATATTGCCAACAGCTGACTGAGAACATTTATTAACACGAACTGAACACATGCATAAATCGAAGGTAATATCACTGACCTCCTAAATCTTTATTCTAACCATCCCATTTCTTCTACTAGAGTTGAAAGATGTGAACTCGAATGTCTGCTGCCTTTTACTAAGTTTTGGAGTTCATAAGGAGGACATACTGTGTGGAACCCATTTTCCCATCTATGAAATCAGAGGGAAAACGGTAACTATCACATGAAGTTTTTGTAGGAATAAAATGGGAAACATATATGCAGAAACATGTGGCAAGTTATATAAATGCCAGTTACTATTATTATTATTATTACTAGTAGTAGTATTATTATGATGATCATAACTCTTGTCTTACAATTTGAATTGCTTTTAACAAAGAAGAGTTGCCCATTTGGAAGTAAGACAGGAAACATGCAAGTTAATGGCCACACATTCCAAAATCAATTTGAAGCCATTTGCACAAAAGTGGGCAATATCCTTTATCTGATGTCACTGCCAAGGGAGCATGGTGTGATTCATTATAAGGTGATGAAACATCTTGCATTCATGTCCTAATTGGAATTGCACATCGTGTTTCTATTGGGAGGTGAGGCGGGGGGACAGACAGAATTGCCACACTCCAAGTGGTAACTGGAGTGCAGGGGGTATTTTCAAAGGTGGGATGATGAAGTTCCCTGAGGCTTGGGGAGCCAATGGGCAGCCTTACCACCCTTACCCTGGAAGGACAAAGGTTATTGGATCCCAGTGAAAACTACAGCTGTGAGAGAGGATGTTTCTGTACAAAAAATACAGTCACTGTAACCTGCCTCTGCAGCTGCAGTGATAAGCAACTTGACCTCTTGTCCTGTGCTCAGATCCCCTGGCAATACTCACCGTTGGCTGAGGTAGCCCAGGTGATGTGGTTGATAGAGGTCTTCAGAACACAGAACAGGTGTTAAAGAGTATATTGGAGAACAAAAGGAAAACAGTAGGACATTAACCAGAATGTTATTATTCAGCATTGACCTTTGAGCTTATCATAGGGATTATCAAGAAGTAGCAAACAATCAAGACGGACACCTGCAGAGTTAAAGGACCATTCAATGCTAACCATATAGGCATGGTGGGTGCACAATGACCTTTTACAATTGTGACTGACTATGGGTGAAACAAATAGCGAACTGAGAAGTTGGCACATATGTGACCAGTTTACTGCTGCAATCACAGAAGACTCACAACGTAAGAACGAGTGACATGTCTGACACAGACACCATGACGAATGTTTGTGTTATTTTAATTTTAAAAGTTAATTCTCTTGCCCTGGGTCAGAGAAAGAAAGGGGAAAAAAAGATAACTGTGTAAACGACTTAGTTAACATTGTTTTTCCATCAAAACTAGGTGCATCAAAAAAGGTCTGCAGAGGGTCAGCTAAGGGAAAGGCAAGAGAGGGGGGAAATAGCAGAGGAGGAAGCTGCTCATTTTCCTCTGGTTCTTGGCCTCTTCTCTGGAATCATTCAGTCTGTAGCCTTTTCAGATCATCTTCTTTCACTTGGTAATATGCATTTAAAGTTCTTCCATGTCTTCCCATGGCTTGATAGCTCACATCTTTCTAGCAATGACTAACATTTCATTTTGTTGATATACCACAGTCTGACCATGGACCCACTGAAGGACATCTTGGTTGCTTCTAAGTTTTGGCAGTTATGAATAAGGCTGCCATAGGCACCCATGGGTAAGTTTTTGTGTAGACAGAAGTCTTCAGGTCCTTTGGGTAAATACCAAGGAACGTGACTGCTGTATCACATGGTAAGGATACATTTAGTTTTGTTAAGAAATTGCCAAACTGGCTCCTAAAGTGACTGTCATATTTTGGATTACCTTCCCACTAGCAATGAATGACAGTCCCCATTTTTCCATATCTTCACTAGCATTTGGCATGTCAGCATCCTGAATTTTGGTTATTCCAATAGGTATGTAGTGAAGTATCATTGTTGTGTTAGTTTACATTTCCCTGACAAAACAGGATGCAGAGCATCTTTTCATATCCTTATTTTCCATCTGTATATCTTCTTTGATGAAGATTGATGAGGCCTTTTGCTTTTTTTAATAAGTTATTTTCTTACAGGTGAGTTTTTACTTCTTTGTATATTTTGGATGACAGTTCTTGATCAGATGTTTCTTCTGGAAAACTTTTTTTCCCCAATCTGTAGCAAGTCTTCTAATTTTGACACTTTCACAAAGCAGAAATTTTTAATTTTAATTAAATCCAGTTTATCAGTTATTTCTTTTATGCATTGTGCCTTTGGTGTTGTACAAATATATTTTTTAACCATTTCTTGTCTTTTAAACTGAGATGCTGGATATTAGCATGGAGATTGCAATTTTAAGGAAGATTACCATGTATATCTAGTTTTACTGTCATTTATTTTTCATGCATTAATTTATTCAACAAAAAAAAATAACAAGAGTTATTTTAGGGA
The DNA here is from genome assembly GCF_042477335.2 of Ovis canadensis. Classification (NCBI taxonomy): domain Eukaryota; kingdom Metazoa; phylum Chordata; class Mammalia; order Artiodactyla; family Bovidae; genus Ovis; species Ovis canadensis. The sequence goes on along the minus strand of NC_091257.1, from coordinate 23,978,437 downwards.
CTGGGGACTCCACAGTAGTGACATCACTACTCCTATATTCAGACAGCTCCTAGTCTAATGCAGTTACTTGTAATAGACCCAGAGAGTATTCTCTGGCACTGTGGAACCCCAGCAGAGAAATTTCTCATTCAGTTTCACATTATTAGGAAGAACCAATAATATGTTCTTAAAGAAGATTACTTCTAAGGAAAGAGAGAGAGATGCTTCCCAGGTCAAGAAGAGCAGAGAGGGCAGTCAAGCCAAGGGGACAATGAAGCAAAGTTATGAAGAATCATTGCGTTAGGGAAGCTCTAAACTTGTAAGCAGGGTTAGAGGGTAATGGAAAGGAGTAACTGATGAGAAAGAAGGCTAGAGTGGAGGCCAGGGTCAGGTCACAGTAGGTGCTCATGAGACTCACCTGCATCCCAAAGTTGATGGGATTTGTAAGAATTTTCTGTGGGAGGCTGACATGATCAGACTAATCCGACAAACTATATTCATCAGGCAATATATACACTGCTAACCTACTGGACTATAGGACTCTAGCCTATGAAAGTAAAAGTCGCTCAGTTGTGTCTGACTCTTTGTAACCCCATGGACTATACAGTCCATGGAATTCTCCAGGCCAGAATACTGGAGTGGTTAGCCTTTCCCTTCTCCGCGGGATCTTGCCAACCCAGGGACCGAACCCAGATCTCCCGCATTGCAGGCGGATTCTTTACCAGCTGAGCCACAAGGGAAGCCCAAGAATATCGGAGTGGGTAGCCTATCCCATCTCCAGTGGATGTTCCCAAGCGAGGAATCAAACCCGGGTCTCCTGCATCGCAGGCAGATTCTTTACCAATTGAGCTATCAGGGAAGCCCCAGAGAATTTAATATGTCCCCCCTCACCCCAAGCAAGGTGGTTACTGTTATTATCCTTATTATCCATTACTGTTATTTTTTTTTTAATTGAAGAAAAATGAGAACAGAATTTTTCCAAGCATTCAGCCTGGGTTTCAGCTCTTACCTGAACCCAAAAAGTCTGGCTGCGTGTCTCATCCTTTTTTCCCATGGCGCCATCTTAACTCACTTAAGCCACGCATTCGCTGTGCATTTCCTAAGACCAGGAAACTCTTTCCTATTGATGAAGCCTCTTGGCTTTTGGGAGCACCGTAGCCTTCTCTGCAACGCAGGACAACGACATGGGACTCAGCTGCACAAAGTGGGGAGAGGAGTTTCCTGTTGGGCGTGGACTTCACTCGCTTGTCTCTCGTCAGGCTGCGTCACCTCACAGAGATCGCTGGCAGTCCTGAGAAAGGCTCCTGCCAGTGCTCACCTGCTCATGCCTCCAGGAGGGCGAGGAACGAGGGCCCTAAGCTGCCGGGAAGCGGGGTCCCTCTATGGGAGGGGCCATATCGCCTCTCCTCGGCTGCTGCTGCTGCTGCTGCTGCTGCCAAGTCGCTTCGCTCGTGTCCGACTCTGTGCAACCCCATGGACAGCAGCCCACCAGGCTCCTCTGTCCACGGGATTCTCCAGGCAAGGACACTGGAGTGGGTTGCCATGTCCTTCTCCCTGCTTCTCCTCAGGTTCTAAGAATATTTACTTAGGAAAAACGCTACCTGGAGGAAGTTCTAACCTCAGCAGGAGAAAATAGAGATCTTTGTAACTAGCGGGAAAAGTAAGGACACAAAGTGAAAGCAAATGACTGAAAGTGAAGTAGGGGGTCATCTACGGAGCCTCAGTGAAAATGAGGACCTGCGACTAAAAGGGCGTCGAGGAACATTCCCTCTAACAACCAGCCTTCCGTCATGAGTCTGATATTCCACACTTCTCATGGTAAAAGTGAATCCTTGTTAACTTTCTTATGGAAGTAAAGAAAACTACAAATGCCTAGGTAACAACAAATACATAAACTGAACACATTCTCGTAACCAGCACCAGATCAAGAAACAGGGCATGTATATAAAAGAGTAAAACAATGTCATTGGCAGCAACATGGATAGACTGGAGATTATCATACGAAGTAAGTTAGACAGAGAAAGACAAATACCACATGCTGTCACTTACATGTGGAATCTAAAGAAATGATACAAATGAACTTACCAAAAAAAATAGACTCACAGACATAGAAAAAAACTTGGGGCTATTAAAGGGGAAAGTGGGGAGAGATGGATGAATTGGGAATTTGAGATTAACAGTACTATATATAAAATAAACAGGGAGCTACTGTGTAGCCTAGTGGACTACATTAATTAATAATATTAATTATAGTATTATTTATATAAATTTTATATATTAAATCTATATATTTATATAAGTGTGATAATAATAAATATTAATAACATTAATAGTATTACTAATAACATATAATGGGAAAGAATCTAAAAAAGAAAATACATATATATAACTGAATCACTTTTCTGTACACTTGAAACACTATAAGTCAACTTTCTTTTTTATTAAAAAAAGAAAATAAACAGGGCATAACCAGTGCCCCAGAGGCCACTCCCTTCTCCCTACCTTGTACACCTTAATCTTGACTTGTAGCCACAAACATTGATGCTATTTGTTTTAAGGTTTCATATAACTGGAATCATTCAGTGAGTACTTTTTGATATCTGACTTCATTCATCCAAAATTATGCTTGTGATATGTTATGCTTTGCGATATATTACAAAATTATGCTTGTGATATCTGACTTCGTGAGTTTATATCTCAAGTTGTTTATCTATACATGCACAATGATTTTTCTAGGAAGTGGCTATCATGTGATTACTCAAATAGAGGCAATGATTAGATTTCAGGGCATCATTTTAGCCTCTTTGCAATATGAAAAAATAGCTTAAAAACAATTTTGAGGCATAAAAGGGGATAAAATGTTACATAGAGAGACTACTAGAAAGAATCAAGGATTGAGGGAAACAACTGAAATGAAAATACTTATTGTTTGTAATAAAACAAAGGCCCTAGGTGAGAAAAAAAATCAGATGCTACACCTATATTACAGGCGCGCACACACCACACACACACACTCACATATACTTCCAGTTCCCTTTATGGTAGAATAATGTGTTTCTCATAATTCAACATCTTCTATGTAAAATATTCTTTAAAAAATCTGAACTTTCAATCAAACCCAGTATATAGAGGAGAGATAAGGAAATTATGCAATAGCAATTTATCCCTCAATCTCTGTCATTTGAAGATGACAGCACCAGTTGAAAAAAAGGAAACGGCACCATATATTAAAATTCTAACAGAAAGGCATCTGGTCCATCTTGAATACACCAGTTGGAACACAGCCTCAACTTCCTTCCACTTTGAGTTACAGCATGGTCTCTAGGGGGAATGCTTTGATTTCAAGGGCACTAAGATATGATTTATTTCTATAAGGCCAACTGAGAGGTTATCCTGTTCTCGAAAACTGGGGACCAGTACTGATCCACAAAAGGAAGAAAAATGTTAATCAAGTTAAAACTGGTCTTAGTGATTGAAACAGTCAGGCTGCAAATCACAATGATTAACAATGATGACAAAACCAGAAACAAAAGTATACTCTGAAGAATAGCTTATTATTATTTTTTGCTTTTCTTCTCTAAGCTAAGTGTTAATAAAACTGGTGTCTCCTCATGGTCTTTGATGATTTGAAAATAAAAGATAAATGATTGTCCTTTTCTTCTAGGAAAAAAATATTTTTGTTTGTTTTTAAATAAAAGATTTAATAAAAGTCAGATGACCAAATCAATCTGTCATACATAGAGAGGGCCAGGAAAGAAGGTTCTAAAAAGGTAAAAAATAAAAACAAAATAGAAATCATAAGCCTTCTACAGTACAACTTATTTCTTTGCTTATAATGTGTCTCAGTCAACAAAACAGGAGAGAATTGAGAATATCCTGCTCTATTATGCTCTGCTCTAACTGTGCACATTTTGATAGAGTTTGCATTTTCAGGAGACCATGATCAAATTAATTTCACATCACTCAAGTAATATGTAACTTTATTTGATTTCCTTATCATCTGCAAAACTGAGATGCCAGGGATTAAAACAAAATAAACCAAAATTAGGCTCCAGTTCCCATTTTCACTACTACAATGGCCGTTAGAAAACCAAAGGATTAGAATAGTCAACATTCATACCCAGTATGGCACAAAGAACTCGATAATTACCAAGAGTTCTGAAAATCCTATATTCTAATAAGACCATTTCATTCTTTATGAGAAAATAGGAGAAAAAAAAATACTTCATGGGAAAAACTAAACAAAGAGCAGAAATTGTTATTTAGATGAAAGACATCAGTTTTAAAAGCATAAGGACACCGTGTTTATGTTAATAAGTCAAGCTAAAATTAGGTTTTACAAGCTGTCAAGGGTATCAAAATTGCATGAGACTGAAAGCTAAATGATTGACAGTTAATATAAACAATTAGTTTTTAAATCATTTTATTGATTTGATTAAATATGTATTTAATTATTATCTGTATTTATTAATAAGTGATACATATGTGTAACATGCTTTATACTGTTTTGTGTATGAAAGCATTTATTATAAGAATTTTGGGAGATTTCTCAAAAATCATCACTACTTTAATATCAGTAACAAAATTCCCTCAAACGTTTAACACTTAAAATCTACTTAATGAACAACAGACATAAATGCAGATGTTACATTTTAGGTAAGTTTAAAAACTGTTAAACACAAATTTGTATACAGATAAATTATATTTAAAAAACTTTCATATTAGTCACAGCAAAGCTGTTATTTGCACATTTTTGTTAATAATTTAAATATCGTGATGATAGTTGCCTTAAGTTTCCCATCAAATTGGTTTCTTTGCTCTTTATACTGTGTAAGAGAAGCTCAATTTAAAATTAATCCTCATCAGGAATAGCAGCAATAGTTTGGTGTTCCTTTCTGATATCCAGGTGTCTTTGGAATAAACATGTTCCTGCCCAGAAGTGGTGTGTGCAGGCTGTTTGGGAACACCAAATACATTGCTGAGGCTGTCAACAACAAATGATAGAAATGGTCTATTTGTAATGTTGGTGTCATATGAGAAAACATTTATTTTCCCCTTAAAATGTGTGTAATTTAGTTTCCTTACATAAGCTGGTGAATTTCAGCTTGGAAAAACAGAACCCTATCCTGGAAACCAAGGAAGCAAATTGCAAAGACTTGCATCCACGGCCATAGTTTTTCAGCTACCAGCTTCAACACCAAATCAGGACAGGAAACATATTGTTGACCACCAGATCCTGTCTGTGAACAGAGCAGAGTGAGAATTTCCTTGTCACACATATGGCTATGCTCTGTCAGTCCCTATCCCAGGACATCTTGTCCAGGTTACATCAGGGAACTCAGGATAATCATTAGCCAAGATAAAGATACTCTCAATACCTAGGCTTTGGGTCTCCAGATAGAAACAGGACAAACATTTCCTGTGGACCTTTCCCTCACACGAGAACCACACATGTGCCTAAGGGTGATCAGTGTGTTCTACTTACCTCTCATTTCTATAGTAAAATAACTACCAGCCACTTCCAGGTTAGTAACTGCTTTTCCAGGTTGTAGACTGAGTCCAGGAATGTCCATTTGGAATACAGGTTCATTGTGTTATCTCTCTAAACATAGAGTTTATCATTAATATTGTGGCTGCTTTTATGACTATCTCAGTAATAGTATAACATTTACCTATTTTTATTTTTTTAACAAGGATTGCAAAGTTAAATAATGGTTCAATGATTCTGGTGACTCCCCTATCGTTTAGCAACAAAATGCATAAATTTTGATGGGAAGACTTATTTCACTTTCTAGACAAACTTAGTTGTTTCAGGAGAAAGGTCAATTGTGTTTGTTTAAAAGCTGCAGAAAAGTTTCAAAGTGTTTATTGCCGCTATGTGACATATTTGTTATAATTACATTAGGAGTAAATTTTTTTTTAAATTAACATCTTAATTCCTGTACAAACTTTTCTCTTACCGTTGAGTAAATGAAATCATTATATCATTGCAACACAAACAAGCTATATTCTACACTTGCATTGAGGTCCTGATCATTACTTAATTTTTTTTTCACATTATAATCTGATTTGTAGCATTTTGTATTACTATTCTTATCTCAACCTTCATGCTTTAAGTGTTATTAAGCTGGTGCTCTGTTTGTTTGTTTGTTTTTTTGTGGACAAGGGATATAATTCACCAAAGTTCTAACAATAAAAATGGGAAAATTATAAATAAAATGATTAGAAGAAAATTATGTATTTGGGAGAAAACTATACCATCATCTAAATACTGGCTGGGATGACATGACCAGTCTTGCAATGTATTCATAATCTTGACGATAATAGGACTTACTAAAGTATCCAAATGCCTATGAAAAACATCTGTAAATTTACATTTTAAAACAATTTAATGTTTGTATATAATTTTTCTCTAAAAGTATGTTTTTCCTCTTAAAATCATACTCAGAAAAACTAGTTGGTCATTTTTAGACCTCATTTTGAGAGATACTGGTGTTTAGATATTTATCATAATCAAAAACATTGGTCCTCAAAAAGAGTTGTATTAATGTTTCAGCAATTTTTATTTAGTTTGGCATTAATTTTCCTAGTTTCACATGTATTTATTGAGTATTTATATTTTACCAACTGTTGCATAAGATGCAAGGAGAGACACAGATAATAAAAAGATATGTCTCCATTAACTCTACACAAGCTATGGATAGGTCTGTACGCAGATGATAAAGATTCAGTATGCCCAAAGGAAAGAGAACGTGACTAAGATGATCAGCAAGGGTTACAGGGAAGGATGCATTTCAGGTGAACCTGAAAGAATCTGGGAAAGCAGGTATAGGCTGAAAAGGCCTATAGGTATAGGCACAAGTCTGGAAAAGTACAGACTGTCTGGTATGACTGAAAGAGATAATGCAAAAAGAAAAAAAAAAAAGGATAGGAATTGTGACCAGTTAGCTTGGCCCTTTTACTATGAAGCATTCATTTTTTACACAGTAAGAATCTATCAAAAGCCTCTGAGACCTGGAACTGAAAGTATCAGGTCTGTATTTTAAGAAAATCACTCTGGTAGTATTGAAAACCATGAGGAAGAGTATCAAAACGTGGGTTTTCAGGAGAAGCAGGAAAGAAAAAAATAATCCAAATGTCCAAATACCCTCTCAGGCATTAGGAAGCTGTGAGTTGAAAGATATGAAAAAAGAGAAGGTATGCTTTCTGAGGTCACTTGGAATCAGATGGGACAGGGAGCTGTCTGCTCCCAGCCTCAAGCTAAGGGCAGGAGAGGAGGTGAGCTGTGTGAAGAGAGGGACAGACACTTTCAGAGCCAGATCAGTCAAAGGCCATACCTCTACACATGTAGGCCAATAGTGAGAGACACACAGTATATACACACAAGCAGGCACACACTTGGCTGTATGTATGAATGCAGGTGCATATGCTACATGTAAACAGACTCTGGACGGGTGTGAACTTAAGTGTTTTACATGGATCCCAGTTTGGGCAGTGTGGTGAATACCTCACTGAAACCTGATCCAAGTAGGCAGTCTCTTGGCTTTCAAAACTGACTTAGGATTAATGAGGGCAGTTGAAGCACACATTGGTTTAGGGACAGTCTGATGGATTATCAGAGCCCTAAATCAAGGAGCAGGGTGCTCCCTGATTCTTTCGCAATAAGATTCCTGTTCTCTAGCAACTTGTCTCACCTTCTCTGACCTCACCCATTTTCCTCCCCAGACCAGATTCCAACCAGCTGTTTTCAACTCGGCCTCACTTTGGAGCAGAGAACATCATGGTCATAGAAAGCATTCAATATTTAATTACCAGTATTAGTATAGGTAGAGGAGTTTAATTTCTTAAATGATGAGTAAAAAAATGATCTCATAAAATTAATGATGCCCCCCTAAATAAATCAAGTCCTCCAAGCGAAACACTACATTATCCAAGGAATAAGCTTGCCCTGATGTGGTCAACAGTTTCCATCTCTGTTATACATATTATAACATTATGCACACCCTTTTAAAAGCTAGAAATAAGCAAAGAAAATCTTTGAATATTTTGAAGGGAATAAATTCTAAAGAATTGATACATTTGTTTTTTTCTGTTTCTTTGAGCCCCATAGCTCTTTCTACTGAAATATCAAGGCCATTCTCCTTGAACAGATGGAAGGCAAAGCTGATGCAGTGGGTACAGATAGCATGGCCACAGAACTACTCAGAGGAAAGAAGTAGAGGTGACTACCAGCCATTAGGCTAGGACAGTAGCTACGACTGCGGATTGTTCTGGACACAGCCATATGTACGTCCTCTCTAAGTATAAGTGACTGCATGAATAAGACATAGAGGAAATTAGGAAAGTAGTTACATTTCTTGAATGCATGAGTGTGTTCATTCCCACATGCATATTTTGCTCAACAACCATCTTGTATTAGTCACTAAATAAATAATCGAGCTTGCCTCCTCCATAGAGAGAACAGTCCAGGAACTGTTCTTTTTTTTTCTTTTTAGCAGGGAAGGGGTTCTTGTTTTATTTGCAAAATGCACTGCCATCCCTCAGGAGTCAATCCCTGACCACTGGAAGGTCAGCTGCAACCCTGTCACTAGATGCCGCTGGCACATGTCACCACTAGGTAACTGGAAAGGACCGCAATGCTGCGCGTCGCCTCAGGAATCTCTCCAAACAGACTCAGATGCGCCAAGGTGTATTGACACAGCTGTGTCGTCAGACTTACCCACACCTGCTCTCCTAGGTCTCAGACAGAGCTATTAATTTCAGAGTCATGTTTTCTCTAGTGCCAATATCAGGCGAATCCACAGGACTTTTTCTTTTCCCTGATACCTTCTGTTTGGAACACGAAGAATAAAAACAAAATGATCTGAGCTGAGACAGCTCTTGCATCCTTAGCTCATCCCAAGGTAGAAGCCAGGATAATTATGGAGAGACATATGTTGATGGTAATAAAGCAGTTATGTATAGTCACTATCTGTTTTGAAGATTAACTGTCTACCACATTGCAGTATTTAAGCATGAGACCATTTCAGATTTAATACACGCTCCCCAACCCCCTTTCCACCATAAAACATAGTCCAGGAAAAGACACAATTTACATAACTTACAACCAGAGGATTTCACTAATATAAACAATTCTGATGCCTAACAGTTGGCACCCAAAAAGACAATTTATGAAGTTCCTGCTCCTTCCTGCTGCCAAATCCAGGGTGACATGTTCATTGATTTCCTCATAAAATCTATGATTGCTTCAGCAAGAGCAAGACAAGGACTTTTTATTTCATTTTTATAAGCCTGGATGAGCAGATGAAATGCAGAAGGGCCAACAGGAATACTAAGTTTCAGTCTGTCAAACTGCAAAATGGCAAAGACATTAAGCTTCCATGTCATAGCTGCTAATAGAATCACCAGAACATTGTCAAACTTTAGCAATGCTTTGAAAGTACAAAATCTGGTACATGCCAACTCCATCTATGATGCTGCTGCTGCTGCTGCTAAGTCGCTTCAGTCGTGTCTGACTCTGTGCGACCCCATAGATGGCAGCTCACCAGGGTCCCCCATCCCTGGGATTCTCCAGGCAAGAACACTGGAGTAGGTTGCCATTTCCTTCTCCAATGCAGGAAAGTGAAAAGGGAAAGTGAAATTACTCAGTCGTGTCTGACTCTTAGCGACCCCATGGACCGCAGCCCACCAGGCTCCTCCATCCATGGGATTTTCCAGGCAAGAGTACTGGAGTGGGGCGCCATTGCATTCTCCACCTTCTATGATGAGGCAAGGTTAAAAACAAACTTACAACACCCTCTGGTTGAACCACCAAATAATCACTAGGACTTAATTAAATGCAAACAAATAAACACATGAAAATGACCCAGGTAGCTGAAGTTCAAGTGTGGTGGAAACTGAAGGCAGAGCCATTTTCTATTAGGAAATGAATGATGCATTCCAACTCAGCCACAGCTCCCAAAATGCCAACTTCTGTGACTGAAATATGATTTTATGCAAATTATATCAAGTGATTCAGCTATGTTAATAAAATACTCTACATAAAATAAACATATTAAATGTCCTGCTTATAAGCACCTTCAGTATGTGCTACAATAGTAAAAAAAAAAAAAAAAAAGCAATGTAGAAGGATTCTTTTTGAAGGTTGAGTTAAGAGAAAATTAAACTAATTCTTTAAAAAAATCTTTTAGATCGATCTAGCTGAGCAAATAACACTTCTATAAAGATGAAGGAGTCTACAACATGAGCAATGTAGCACATTCATTTGCTATAGTTTCTACTCCTGGAATTTTACACTGGAGACCTAAAAAAAGAATAGTTTCAGTCTATAATAGTCCATTATGAGGCATTCCACATGCATAAATTCTCAATATTTCATAAATAGTGTAGCTATGAAAAAAATCATTCATGCCTTACATTTAGAAAATGGACCCTTGTGGAATATTGCCTTTTTCAACCTCAGCAAACATAAGTTAAATATTTATAAAACAAAATTTATTGAAACTATTTCAGTCCTTGAGGGAGCAGAATAGGCACTTAAAAAGAATCAGCCTGAACTTAGCAGTCTTGTGTGTATTAATACTACAAATGCATGTGCAACAACCCTCTATAGAAATATTAAAACAGATTTCCTGGTTTTCAGCTCACACCAGAATATATAAATACAGGTTGCAGTCAATCTTACTAGAATCATTCAACTAACTGATCGATACTATCAACACAGCTTGGTTTGGTTTTCAAGAGAAACAAAAGTACTGAAGAAAGCCAAAAATATCTACTGCTCAGAAAACCTCATCTCTTATACATAATGATTAGATAATGAAAACAATACAGAAAGGGACAAAATAAAAAACTGAAAATTTACTTCAATCAATCCCATCCTTTTCTCTAAAGGCAAACACTACTAACTTTCCTTTTGTTTCCTCTAGAAAAAGAAAGAAAAAGGTTTAATAATATAATAAATAATGTATGCAAATATGTATATTTTCCCATATTTAACATTCCCATAACTTTAAAACTGTACAGTGTAAACATAACTTTTATACATACTGAAAAACAAACAAAAAAAAATCATTGCAATAGTCACCATATTGTGATGACCTGGAATAGGCCATGTTTAAATTGATAATATTTATCTATCTTCAAACTCCAAAGATAGGCTACCATATTTCATATCTTCACAACTGAGAGTTCCTTATAAATATGTTGACTCCAGGGATGTTCAATTATTTGCTAATTATATAGGCACAGGCGTAAAAATCAGATCTTTTTGGTAATTCGTATTTTTATGTATTTTGGGTTCCTTCTGAATGAGGTTGAACAACTATTTTTGTGTTAAATAGCAACTTATTTTTAATTATTTATAAATTTACTGTTTATACCTTTGTCAGTTTTTCTATTGTGGGTTATTTTTTCTATGCGATATTTTTAAAAAAATTTAATGAGTCTGGATCTAACTTGTGTGAATATTTTTCTCTAATCAGTCATTTGCATTTTGGTCCTTCTCAAACTATTTTCTCTCCCAAGTTTTTTGTTTTCTAACATGTTTTATGTAATGAAGTTTATTGAGCTTTTCTTTATAAATTCTGGATGTTATACCCTTTTAGAAAACATCCCTCTGCCAAGTTTATATATACATTTAGCAATACTTAAAAAAAAAGTATAGGCTGACTTTTTTTTTAATGTTTAAAGTCTATTCCATCTGGAATTTATTTTGAGGTAAAAAGTAAGATAAGGACCCAGTTTTATCTTTTTCTGCAATGGTTAACCAGTTGTTTCCCATTACTTACTAAATAATCTTTTTTCTCGGTGATTTAAAAATTATACTATCGTCATGAGTTAAATGTGACAAACATGCGGATGTATTTATGACTTCTTCCCTTCACTCTTCTCCACTACAGAGTTATTTGATTTTTGTAACTTTATAACATATTTTTTTTTGTTGATTGCTTTTTATTTATTTATTTTTTTTTTATTTTTTTTATTTTTTTTTAATTTTAGTTTTTTATTTTTTAAATTTTAAAATCTTTAATTCTTACATGCATTCCCAAACATGAACCCCCCTCCCACCTCCCTCCCCATAACAACTTTCTGGGTCATCCCCATGCACCAGCCCCAAGCATGCTGCATATCTGGTAGAATTAGTTCCTCTCTCATTTATTACTTTAAAAAAAATGCTGTGAATATTCTCAAATGTATCTTTTTCAGGTATATTTTAGTAACAAAGGGCTTCCCTCAAAGTTCAGCTGGTAAAGAATCCGCCTGCAATGCAGGAGACCCTGGTTTGATTCCTGGGTCGAGAAGATTCGCTGGAAAGGGGAAAGGCTCCCCACTCCAGTATTCTGGCCTGGAGAATTCCACAGACTCTACAGTTCACGGAGTTGAAAGAGTCAGACACAACTGAGCGACCTTCACTTCACTTCTTCACTTCAGTAACAGAATGATGTTGAATTCCATCAGATGCTTGTTTTTTACCTATTCTATAAATTTCCTTTTGATTTCTTCTGTGACTCAAGAATTTTTTGAAGGGCTTTTCGAGGTATGATATTTAAAGTGGTTTGGAGAAGAGAATGGCAACCAACTCGAGTATTCTTGCCTGGACAATTCCATGGATAGAGGAGCCTGGTGGGCTACAGTCCACAGGGGTCACAAAGAGTCAGACCCAACTGAGCAACTAACACCTTCACTTTTAAGGTGGTTGGATTTATGTTTGTGATACTATTTTACTTTGGGGACTATGTCAAAGTTTTGAGGTCTAATATTATCTCCATTTCTATATACGACCCATTGTTGTTGATTAGTCACTAAGTTGTGTTCAGCTACTTTTGTGACCCCACAGGCTGCAGCCCACCAGGATCCTCCTCTGTCCATAGGATCTTTCAGGCAAGAAGACTGAGTGGGTTTCCAGTTCCTTCTTCAGGGGATCTCCCTGAACCAGGGGTTGAACTCACGTCTCCTGCACTGGAAAGTGAATTCTTTACCACTGAGTGACCAGGGAAGTTCCCATGACCCATAGGTAAAAGAATAAAATCTGTTCTCTACAGATATGGATCATCTCTTCCTTCATCCAGCCAGCTATCTAGGTACCTCCCTATAAATATATTTTCAGGATGTTTTATACTATAATTCTTGTTTTATTTTAATTTAATTCTCAAATGTATCTTTTTCAGGTATATTTTAGTAACAAAGGGCTTCCCTCAAAGTTCAGCTGGTAAAGAATCCGCCTGCAATGCAGGAGACCCTGGTTTGATTCCTGGGTCGAGAAGATTCGCTGGAAAGGGGAAAGGCTCCCCACTCCAGTATTCTGGCCTGGAGAATTCCACAGACTCTACAGTTCACGGAGTTGAAAGAGTCAGACACAACTGAGCGACCTTCACTTCACTTCTTCACTTCAGTAACAGAATGATGTTGAATTCCATCAGATGCTTGTTTTTTACCTATTCTATAAATTTCCTTTTGATTATTTTAATGTCTGACATAACGAATTAACTTTTCTTGCTATCACTGGATTTCTGTTAAATTTTCTTTGCATTTCTCACAGTTAAATGCTTATTTTATTTTATAAATCTCCTAATATGTTACATTGGGCTTCCTTTGTGGTTCAGCTAGTAAAGAATCCACCTTCAGTGTGGGAGACCTGGGTTTGATCCCTGGGTTGGGAAGATCCCCTGGAGAAGGGAGCAGCTACCCACTCCAGTATTCTGGCCTGGAGAATTCCATGGACTGTATAGCCTATGGGGTCGTAAAGAGTCGGACACAACTGAGTGACTTTCACTTCACTTTCATATGTTACATCACATTAATGGGTATTCTTTCATGTATATTCACTGATGTAATAAATCAATCTCTCATGTTTTATTTTCAAAACTTTTGTCTTTAGAGTTCTATATGGATTGTCTTTAAAATGTAAATAATATATGTATGTTTTCATCTCTGGGGATTTGACAATTTTAAAGTTAGTTTTTAGTCATTCTATTCTACATAGGCTTCTCATTCAGTTTCTAATTAAGAGCTGAGCAATTTGCACTTTTCATCAACCTTCTATATCCCAACATTTGGTTTTGATAATCATTTTATACATTATAAAAACTCACAATAAAATAATTTGCAACTAGTTATAGTGATAGCTGTTAACAAAAGTTATAGTAGTAATCATTTTACAACACATACAAATATAAATTGTTTTAAATTTGAAAGTAATGTTATTTGTCACTATCTCAATAAAAAATTACAGTATTTACTTTCCATAATTCTTTTGATTGTTGCTGTTGTTGTTCAGTTGCCAAGTCATGTCTGACTCTTTGCTACCCCATGGACAACAGCACAACAGGCCATCTGTCCCTCACCATCTCCCAGAGTTTGCCCAAGTTCATGTCCGTTGACTCAGTGATGCCATCCAACCATCTCATCCTCTGTCACCCTCTTCTCCTCCTGCCTTCAATCTTTCCCAGCATCAGGGTCTTTTCCTGATTGGAGCTCCAGCTACAGCATCAGTCCTACCAATGAATATTCAGGGTTGATTTCCTTTAGGATGGACTGGTTTGATCTCCTTGCAGTCCAAGGGACTCTCAAGAGTCTTCTCCAGCACCACAGTTCGAAAGCATCAATTCTTCGGCATTCTGCCTTCTTTATGGTCCAAGTTTCACATCCATACATGACTACTGGAAAGACTGTAGCCTTGACTATACAGACCTTTGTCGGCAAAGTGGTGCCTTTGCTTTTTAATATGCTGTCTAAGTTTGTCATAGCTTTCCTGCCAAGAAGCAATCATCTTCTAATTTCATGGATGCAGTCATCCGCAGTGATTTTAGGGCTAAGAGGAAGAAATCAGTCACTGCTTCCACATTTCCCCCTTCTATTTGCCACGAAATGATGGAACTGGATGTCACGATCCTAGTTTTTTCTTGTTTTGTTTTTTTTTAATATTGAGTTTTAAACCGGCTTTTTCACTCTCTTCTTGCACCCTCATTAAGAGGTTCTTTAGTTCCTCTTTGCTTTCTGTCATTAAAGAGGTATCATGTGCATTTCTGAGGTTGTTGATATTTCTCCCCACAATCCTGACTCCAGCTAATTGCTCATCCAGCTGGCATTTCACATGATGTGCTCTGCATATAAGTTAAATAAACAGGGTGACAATAAACAGCTTTGTCAT
Source organism: Ovis canadensis (assembly GCF_042477335.2). Taxonomy (NCBI): domain Eukaryota; kingdom Metazoa; phylum Chordata; class Mammalia; order Artiodactyla; family Bovidae; genus Ovis; species Ovis canadensis. The sequence goes on along the minus strand of NC_091257.1, from coordinate 23,963,307 downwards.
ACTCCCTTCTCAATTTTGAATCAGTCACTTGTTCCATATAAAAGGTCCTAACTGTTGCTTCCTGACCTGCATACAGGTTTCTCAGGAGATAGGTAAGATGGTCTGATATTCCCATCTTTTTTAAGAGCTTTCCACAGTTTGTTATGATCCACACAAAGACTTTAGCGCAGTCAACGAAACAGAGGTAGATGTTTTCCTTAGTAGCGTAATTGGTTAATTTTCTTCTATACTTAAATGACATGGATGCCTACCCTTTACTACAGCTTCCTCCTGTTACGTCATTAAGCTATTTGTTTCTGTTCTTCAGTTTGTACTCTACTCATCTCTTCTTCTCTGAATCCCCAAATTCCATCTCTGTGCTTGAAATGTCTTAATAGTAACTTAAGTAAAATGTGTTTTAGTATCATCCACTTAAACCCATTTCTCCCTGAAACATGTGTTCTTGTTTCTTCAGATTTATTTCTTCATTTATTTCCTAACTTTTGTTTTCTTAATACGTGTATAATCAATCACTATCTCACTCTTGATAAACTTGGCCAGGCTGGCCTAGAACTTCTACTCAAATGATTACAATGTGGACCAATCCCTTCTCACCTGAGCTGAGGTTTATTCAACTCCCTCCAGACACTACAGTGTGCTGTCTGCTCACATCTGCGGCAGATGCTAAGGGCTAGAGTGTGGAGGATGGTTGGTCTTGGTTGTGGACTGTCCTGGTTGGTGTTTTGGGGCTTTGCCATCGGCTCTCTGGTTTGTTCATTCTCTTGTATCAGGATCTGTTCCACTTCCTTGGGAATCAATTCGATGCCTACGGTTTCAGATATCTTTCTTTGCTTCATCCAGAGTCCCTGACCTTCTAACCCACCAGGAATACCTCAGGAGGTGATTTAGTCCAATTAGCTTCTCTCTTCCCAACAGCCAATTTACCTCCTTCTCTGATGCAATAGAGATAAAGCATTATCCAGACGGAAGGCAACAGCACCCAGGGGTTCCAGTGCATGCTTCCCAATTCATTCCTGCTCCTTATGCAATTTATTTTCTCTTTTGTTTTCTGGTCGGCTAAAACCTTGTTTATTGCTGAAGATAATTAGCTCTGAATGTTTATGATAGTTCTGCTTTTTATCCCCTACTTTTCATGCTAGCAGGGAGACACCAAGATAGAGAACTCCAGAAATTACTCTCTCCTGGGAGTGAGAAGACAGCCACCCTCATGGAAATTTCCATGAGGGGTTGCTTGATTAGCTTCTCTGTGGTTAGGAGGGGGGAGTTTTTCAGGACTTTAATTCACTCACGTCTCCTCTATTTGGTTTATGTGGAGAGCACTGTAGGAGCACATGGCAGATTGCTAAAGGAACCACGCTGACTCTGGGACCCAGGTGTGTCTCCTTAGTCAAACACTAGTTATTTTCCTCTTGTTGAAAACTTTTTCTCCCTCTTGATACATATATATATGTATAGATAGATGGATGTAGGATAGATAGATAGATGGACTGTAAAAGTTGATTTAATTGTATATAATGTTCATGCCTTTGGTTTAGGGAAACTATTTTGAGATTTACTTTCACTGTGCAATTGAAAAAACAGAAAATAGTATTCACAGTTATTGACTTATCACTAATATACTTATGTTGAATTTTAGAAGGGTTATTTAAAATACAAAATCTGTGACATACACACACTGCTGCTGCTGCTAAGTCGCTTCAGTCGTGTCCAACTCTGTGTGATCCCATAGATGGCAGCCCACCAGGCTCCCCCGTCCCTGGGATTCTCCAGGCAAGAACACTGGAGTGGAGTGCCATTTCCTTCTCCAATGCAGGAAAGTGAAAAGTGAAAGTGAAGTCGCTCAGTCGTGTCTGACTCTTAGCGACCCCATGGACTGCAGCCCACCAGGGTCCTCCATCCATGGGATTTTCCAGGCAAGAGTACTGGAGTGGGGTGCCAATACACACACTACTATATATAAAAACTCTACTCAGTATAACCTGCACGTTTAAAGAATCTGAAAAAGAATGCTTATATGTATACCTGAATCACTTTGCTGTACACCTGAAACACATTATAAACCAACTATACTTCAATAAATTAAAATAACATAGAATATGAATATTGCATAATTTATTTTACTTATCCATTTAAATATTCATAGAAAAGTAGGAGTTAAAGTGAAACTGGCTAAAGAGCATGGGGTTGGGAGCAGAATACATCACACAACAGAATCTAATTCTATGAACTCCATCCTCCTGGGTAACCCACATTATTCAGGTACAAATGGAAATGAGACAAAAACAACCATGAGGGGCAGAGACGGAAAGGCCAAAACCCTCTGTAGGTCTAGAACTTGAATCTCACCAAGCCCAATCTGGCTTTTGGACAAACGGAGGCAGTTTTCATAAATTCAAGCCACAAAATGAAGAAGCAACCATAGTAACCAGTAATAGTGAAGCGCGGGTTTGACACTCAGCAAAACCTGCCTTGGAGATTGATTCTGAATACAAACCATCTGGAATGATTAAACAGAGCTGATATATAAAATCTACATTTGTTATCAACTCACAACTATAAAAGAAAAATCACCTAAGGGTTCATTTAAGAAGCCTTTTCTTCATTCAGTTCATTTAAAACAGAAATTGATTTTTTATACAATTAAAATAGAAAAGTTGAATACAAATTTTCAGGAATTGCCATGTGTTATGTGAGCATGTCATGCAAATCTGTGTATCTTACTGAGGTGTGTAGGGGCGAGGAGGAAAAATAAATCTAATCTGTTGGTGGAAGCTTGCCCATAGTTACTCTTAGGGATGGTAGTTCTAAGGACTACAAAATCAAAACAAATTAGTTAGGAGCTAAAAGAAGTCTCCACGTAAAACAAGACAAGTAAGCAGCATATTTCTAAGGAAGATAATACTAAGAGGTTAATCTTTATATATTTCCACTTTGCTTCATACATATATTAAATACAGGTTTCAGCTTTTTAAAAACTTGTCAAAATAAATCATTTAGGTTAGTAAGACAGTTCATCTAACCAATTTTTTTTTCCTGCTGAAAACATATATGCATAGTTTTGCCTGATGATTTGTTTTTTGCTTTCGTTAAGACACAGCAGGAGAGAAAAACTAATTTGAGAATTATACTACAACAGAAGGAGAGGTAGCCTCTAATTTTCCCAAACTCTCCAATCCTAAACTGAAAAGAAAGAAGCATAAAAATGATAATAAATCACTTATGTTAATAATGGCAATTTTATTTTGTAATCATCTCTCTAAAATTAGGCTTTTTCCCCCAAAGAGACAGCAAACAAAAATAGTTGAAAAAAGCATAACCTGGCCTATAGAATAGTGAAAGTGAAAGTCACTCAGTCGTGTCTGACTCTTTGGGAACCCATGGACTATACAGTCCATGCAATTCTCCAGGCCAGAATACTGGAGTGGGCGGCCGCTCCATTCTCCAAGGGATCTTCCCAACCCAGGGATCGAACCCAGGTCCCCCACATCTCAGGGAGATTCCTTACCAGCTGAGCCACCAGGGAAGCCCTCAGTTTACTTATAAGTGAGCAGTTATAGAGGATCAAGTGTCCTCCCTGCATATTGGATAACTATCCTTCAAATGCTGTGCAGTTTAAATACAGCTGAAAAAATTGTATGAATTTAAATTAACAGAAGAAAATAGGGTTTAATTCAAATGATCCTAGGGTTCAAATGCATCATTACCATTCAAAACCAAAGCTAACATTATCTTAGAATAATTACTTTCAAAAGAAAACTATATAATTCCTACATGTAATATGAGGCCATTAGCCATCATGACTAGAATTTCTTTAGGGGACAGCTATAGTATACGATGAAGGCAGCTTAATCCTACCTCTGAGAATTAAAATATAATCTCTCATACTCCATAAAGTTGTCACTTGATTGTGTGATGAGAGGCCTATCCAGGGAAAATGCTAAAGGATATGTATTCAGTTCAGTTCAGTCGCTCAGTTGTGTCCGACTCTTTGTGACCCCATGAATTGCAGCACACCAGGCTTCCCTATCTATCACCAACTCCCAGAGCTTACTCAAACTCATCTCCATTGAGTCGGTGATGCCATCCAATCATCTCATCCACTGTTGTCCCCTTCTCCTCCTGCCTTCAATCTTTCCCAGCATCAGGGTCTTTTCAAACGAGTCAGTTCTTTGCATCAGGTGGCCAACATGCTTATTGTTTTAAGCATTAAGTTTGGAGGTCATTTGCTATATGTGTATGTGTTAATCGCTCAATTGTCTCTGACTCTGTGACCCCATGGACTGTAGCCAGCTGGGCCTCCTCTGTCCATGGAATTTTCCTGGCAAGAATACAGGAGTGGGTTACCATTTTCTTCTCTAGGGGATCTTCCTGACCCAGGGATCAAACCTGGGTCTTCTGCATTACAGGCAGATTCTTTACCATCTGAGCTACCAAAAAAGCTTCCTAAAATGTTTTGCACAGTGTTTTCCTTATTATTCAGGGGATAGCTTTGGTTGACCTAGAGGTAACCTTTGTAAGCTTAGCATCTTCTCTCTAGCATCTATGTCCCCTACACCAATCACCTCTTTCTTCTACTGCACTCCAGTGAAAGAGCAGGTTATCATCTTTGGTTGAAGAGTTATTTCACGAATGGGAACCAAATTGGAAAAGTTTTCTTCATTGCTAAGATGTTTCTCATGCAAAATACTTAAACATTCCATTTGGAAACCAAAAAAGATTCAAAACTAATATATTGGGGTGACCTGTCCTAGGTGCAGCTAATAATGAAATCAAACAAAATTTGCCCTGCTTTTTACTATCAACATGTGCTCTAATTCCAAATAATGTCAGTAGTATAATATTTCTCTTTCCCAAAATATATTTTAGGGATCTAAGTTCTAAAAAAGAAAAAAAAACAAAACTGTAGTAATTAAGCTTCAACCTAGAAACTTAAGAAAAATAAACTTAGCCTTTTATCTACCAAAAGTAATTCATAGAAGTCCCATCTATATAGCCAGCCCAAGACATATGTGAACTCAGCTACCTGCATTTGTTTTAAAAGTAAGTCCATAATTCTTTGTAATCATTCAAGTTCATTTCAGGTGGTTTTTTGTCTTTGTAGTACTACATATTTCTACTTTTAAGCAAAGGAGTCATAATAAACAATAATAATATGTGATTGCCAAGACAAACAGATTTGAGTTACTTCATTATGTCATTCTATTTGAATTCTTGGGGTTTTCACTCATGCTTAATATCTAAGAGAGTGAACTGGTACAAACTGTGAGATTTAATACTTTGGAAAGTATGAAAATTTTGATTCACATATAAAATATTTTAGTGAAATTTAATATTTTTAAATTTATTTTTTAAAGGTCATCATTTCTGAACCATTGAACACATCTACTACTTCACACCTATTAGGATAGCTATAATAATTTTAAAAACATATAAAACTATAATAATTAAAACAGTATGATAGCAAATCAATCAAAATAGACACAGAGATCAATGAAACAGACAGCTCAGAAGTAAACCCATCCATAAAGGTAAATTAATTTCCAACAAAGATACCAAGAACATACAACAGCGAAAGGACAGTCTCCTCAATAAATGTAGGAAAACTGGACAGTCACATGCCAAAGAAAAACACCTGGACCATATCTTACAACACACACAAACATTAACTTAAAATGGATTAATGACTCGAATGTAAGACCTGAAACCATAAAACTCCTAGAAGAAAACATGGATGGTGAGCTCGAGGATACCAGTCTTGGTGACAAATGTGTGGATGAGATTCCAAAAGCAGAGGCAACAAGAGTGAAACAAATGCAACTACAGCAAGCCAAAAAGCGTCTGCACAACAGTGAAAACTGTCCACAGAATATTTGGAAATCATATATGATAAGGCATTAATATCCAAACCACATCAAGAACCCATACAACTCAACAGCAAAAAGCCAGACAGCCCAGTTAAAAATGTGCAGAGCTCTACAAACACTTCAAGAACTCATACAACATAATAACAAAAAGCCTAACAACCCAGTTTAAAAACCCACAGAGGATCTAAATAGACACTTCCAAAAAAAGATATACAGATGGAAACAAGTAAAGGAGAATATCCTCAAGTCTCTAAATCACCAAGTCAAAACCACAATGAGATATCACCTCTCACCTGTTATAATGGGTATTATCAAAGGACAAGAAATAACATGTCAGTGAGAATATGGAGAAAAGGCAACCAATCTGCACTGCTGGAGGGGAATGTTAATTGTTTATAGCCACTATGGAAAACGGTATGGAGGTTCCTCAAAAAAATTTAAATGTGACCCACCATTCCATTTCTGAATATTTATTTGAAGACGATGAAAACACTAATTCAAATTAAGGCACCCACCCCCACAATCACTGCAGCATTACATACGATAGCCAAGACACAGAAAACAACCTGAATGTCCATCAGTGGATGAACAGATAAAGAAAATGTGGTATGGAATGGAATATTATTCAGTCATTCAAAAGTGAATAAAACGTTTTCATTTTTGACAGTACAGAGAGAGCCTGAGGGCATTATGCTCAGTAAAATGAGTCAGATAGAGAAAGATAAGTACCGTATAAATTTTACTTATACATGGAATCTTCAAAAGAGCTCATAAATACAGAGAACATATCAGTGGCTGATCGAGACAAGGAATGGCAAGTGAGCGAAATGGGTAAAAAGGATCAAAAGGAACAAACTTCCAGCTATAAAATAAGTAAGTCCTGGAGACGAAATGTATAGCATGGTGATTATAGTTAATAATATTGTGTTATTGTATTGCATGTTTGAAAGTTGCCGAGAGTAAATCTTAAAAGTTCTCATCAGAAGAAGAAAAATATGAAAAATTGTAATTACATATGGTGATGAATGTTAACTGGGTCATTATGGTGATCATTTTGCAATACATACAGATATCAAATAATTATGTTATACACCTGAAATGAACACAGTATTATACACCAATTATTCCTTAATTTTAAAAGTGCATTTATATATATTTAAAAAGAAAAAGGTTTGCCTAGTCAAGGCTATGGTTTTTCCAGTGGTCATGTATGGATGTGAGAATTGGACTGTGAAGAAAACTGAGCGCCGAAGAATTGATGCTTTTGAACTGTGGTGTTGAAGGAGACTCTTGAGAGTCCCTTGGACTGCAAGGAGTTCCAACCAGTCCATTCTAAAGGAGATCAGTCCTGGGTGTTCTTTGGAAGGAATGATGCTAAAGCTGAAATTCCAGTACTTTGGCCACCTCATGTGAAGAGTTGACTCACTGGAAAAAACTCTGATGCTGGGAGGGATTTGGGGCAGGAGGAGACGGGGACGACAGAGGATGAGATGGCTGGATGGCATCACTGACTCGATGGACATGAGTTTGAGTGAACTCTGGGAGTTGGTGATGGACAGGGAAGCCTGGCGTGCTGCAATGCATGGGTTGCAAAGAGTCAGACACGACTGAAAGACTGAACTGAAGTGAAAAAGAAAAAAGAAGAGACTCTCTCCATGTACACAAAGAGGTCACATGAGCACACGCAATCTAGAAGACAAGAGTCCTCAGAATAAACCCACCTTGCCAGCAACTGAATCTGGGACCTCCAGCCTCAAGAACACAGCCTCAAGAACTGTGAGAATAAGTTTCTGTTGTTTATAAAACAAAAATAAAACAAGGAGCGTTGACAGGGATGCAGGCAAACTGGAATTCTTACACAGTGTTGCTGGAAATGTAAAATGGTGCAGTTACTAATGAAAAAGAGTTTGACATTTCCTCAAAAAATTAAACAGAGTTACCACATGACCCAACAAATCTACTCCTAGGTATATACTCAAAAGAACTGAAAACATGTTTATCCAAAAACTTGTACACAGAGATATTCATAGAACTATTCTTAATATCCCAATAATTAGAAATAATCCAAAGCTCAAAAACTGATGAATCAATAAAGAAAATGGTATAGCCACATAATGGAATATTATACACCCATTAAAAAGAATAACATACCAATATTTGCTACAACATGGCTGAATATTTGAAAACATTATGCTAAGTGAAAGAGGCCAGACATGAAAGGCCACATAATATTGAACTGAATTTATATGAAATGTTCAGAATAGCAAATCCATAGAGACACAGAGTAGATTGTTGGAAGACAAGGAAAAGGGCATGGGAAATGTCTACTACTTGGTGTGAGGTTTATTTAGGGGGGTTGATGAAGTGTTCTGCAATCTGACAGTAGTGACAGCTACATAACCTTGTGATTATTTAAAAAAAAAAAGAATTGCATGGCTTAACAGGATAGATTTTATAGTATGCAAATTGTACCTCATGTACACCTGTGGTGGATTCATGTCAATGTATGGCAAAACCAGCACAGTATTGTAAAATAAAAAAATAAAATTTAAAAAAATAAAAAAAAATGATGGTTATCATTGATTACTACAGAAAACAATCTTATCTTGTAAAAGAATGGATAGTAAAAATGGTCTACTCAGGGTGTCAAATCGATGAAATATGACATTGCTAAGGTATCCTCCCTTTCTCCTGGCAGTAGACACAGTGAAGTGTCCTGAAATTTTCATGTTGATAACAGACTCACTATGACATCTCGATAAATGTTGTTTGAATTAATACATTAATGAACGGATTTCCCATACGTGCCCAATTGGGTGTGCCAAGTCATCATCTTTATTCCTACTTTGAGGAGAGGGGCTCTAGCCTAGAGATATCTTAGTAAATGACTCCTGTCCTGCTTGCTTAAGAGTATCTAGGGAATGTGAGGGAAGAGAGTTTAAAGACAGTACTTAGAAATTAATTTAACATACTCATAGATACTGGTTCCAAGAAAGATGAGAGGTTTTTCAAAAAGGAGTCTACTACAGTTCATTGCAGCCAATGAGAGCTTGCTATATAGGAATCAAATTCAACAGTTAAACACAACTATTTGATTTCTTTAAAAACTTTCTATGATAAAAATTACAAATTCTTAACATCAGCTATAAATAGTGAAAGAATGAAAAACACATGATTTAACCAAATAATTTCCTTTTTACTCACAGAATTTCCACATCTGAGAATGATACTCTAGCCAACGATTAATTTATTACAATTCTACTTAACAATTGGGGTGCATAATAGAAGATAATGGACCTGTGTTTTTTAAATGGTACTGCCATTGTTATTTTATTTGATGCTCATTCTTGTAGTCCACAAACAAGGAATCAAAGTATAAATAGTAGATTTCTTTCCTGGAAAGAAGCTAGCTATCTTAAAACAAAGAAAGCTATTGGAGGTGAAAAGCAAAGAAGAAAAGCTGAGGAAGGCCATAATTTTAGTAATGATTAATCCTCTGAACAACAGGGAAAAAAACAAAAACACAAAAACAATGCCATGGATTTATATTTAAATTTCCACCTGTAGACAAAGATAAGAATAGTTACATCCTGATAATTTCCTCTAAGTAACTATATAAAATAAAACTGATAAATAGGGACATATATTCAGCTTGTTGTTAATGAAATTCTCTATTTTTGGAAGTAATTTGATGAGGTCTACATTCTACCTATTTCACTTGCAGTGGCAACATCCAGTTTCTCTTAATCCATATCCATTTATAGAAGATAGAGGACTGCTACTCTAACAGATAACCCAATGACTTCTATTCCTCCTTTCAAGCTTTTAAATTTCATTTTTGCTACTTGCCTCCTTGCTTTTTTATTTGTTCAAACTGGGAAATTAATTTGAGGCCTTGAAGTTTCAAATAAAACCATTCTTTATCCCATACCTGATAATGACTTACTTTGCCATGGTACCAAATCATACACTTCAGCATTTCACAATATATCCTTCTTCTTCCACTGAAGAATTTTGGGTGTTTTTGTTTTGTTTTTTCTTTTTTACCCTCTACTGCCACTTACATGCAGTTCTACCTCAAAAATGACTGCTATTTTTGTGGTATGAAGGATGAGAAAAGAGAGAAGGAAACACCAAAAAAAAAAAAAAAAAGGAGAGAGAGAGAGCAAGATTTAAGTCTGAAAAGAGTAGAAAACAATGCCAATTTGTGTATAACAAAACTAAATCAAACACGTTAAACACTCACCAGAATATAGTCTTGGAGATATCTGACTAACCACACTGTTTTCCCCCGCGCAGAATCCGATGTTTCTGATTTGAAAAACGGAGACCGGGAAAGTGAAGCTGACGCTGGTCGTTAGAGGCAGGAATAAGCTGCTACAAGCCAAGTGAGGCTGGCTTTCCCCACGACCCCAGCGTGTCTGCCAGCAGCTCCACGAGCTGCAGCTTCTCATCTATCGGGAAAGGATTCTCTTCAGGTGGGAGCTACAGAAAACCTCTCAAGTCTCAAGGATCTAAATTAGACATCATGCAACCACGGACCATTGAAAACGTGGTTATTGCCACTGAAAATCTAATCTTACATTTTATTCACTTTTAATTAAAGCACCTTATGTGAGAAGTGGCTAACTTATGAGGCAGCACAGTCTTGGGTTATTCTGAGAAAGAAATGCAACATCGACATGACTTTGTAACCACACGAGTTAGGATGTTAACAGGTGGCTCAGTTCACAGTCCACGCTGCTGAGATAAAGACTTTTTTACCCTAGTTATTTACTCAGCAGATATGTCCCAAATGTAGCTTTTCAGTTCAGAGACTGACAGCCAGAAACTATGGTTTTCACCCTTTTGAGGCAAGGAGTGCTTACGACTTAACCTTGGTTAGTTTTGAGCTTTGGGTAGAAGGTTCCATCTTTCTGCCAAAGAAAATACAAGAGGCACATACAGACACATTGGGTACAAAGCAAGGCATTGCTTAAAAAAAAAAAAAAAGGAAAAGAATCTGAATAAAATAATGAACACAATCGACACCATAAACTTCAGTTGACTTTGGATTATGTTTTGAATAAAAAGTAAAACAAAATGCTTTTCCTGTCCTACAATGCTATTTAATCAAATAATTCCTAAGCAAGTTTAGAAGTACCTCTCTGTTGACTTTTCATGCTGGTTAGATAGTCCAAAATGTCAAGGCATCAAACCTTGTGCTTGGTAGATTTGCCACAGTGGGCGTGTTCCTGAATAACCTTCTGAGCAATGCAGCAGAGAAAACAACTGGCTATATTCCCAAGTTCACTCCAGCTCATCCCTCACTCGGAGAAGGCAATGGCACCCCTCTCCAGTACTCTTGCCTGGAAAATCCCATGGATGGAGGAGCGTGGTAGGCTGCAAACCATGGGGTCGCTAAGAGTCAGACAGGACTGAGCGACTTCACTTTCACTTTTCACTTTCATGCACTGGAGAAGGAAATGGCAACCCACTCCAGTGTTCTTGCCTGAAGAATCCGAGGCATGAGGGAGCCTGGTGGGCTGCTGTCTATAGGGTCACACAGAGTCGGACACGACTGAAGTGACTTAGCAGCAGCAGCAGCAGCATCCCTCACTTCGAGCAAGGACTCTGATAATGGTGGAATGTGTCTTCAAACAAATAGCAATACATCCAGATAGAGAGAATTGTGTTATAGAATCTAATGCCCATGAACCAATGACCGTTTTGATACATTTTAATGCCAGAGCTACAGAGAACCTGATTACTTTGAGGAAAAAGACAAGAACTAGTTTATAAGGAGACTTAAGTTTTCCCTTTTCATTTTATTTTTTGAGGCAAGAAGAGAATATGAAATTTTAAACTATCGTCAGCTGATTAAGAAAGGTACCTTAAAAACAATGGAAAGCTGAAAAATATAAGAATATGTAAATGTATGACTTAGAGTATTAGAAATTGGGTATATTTAGAGTTAAGTTTTCTCCCCACATACTAATTCTTATTACTTTTTTCCTCTTTGTTAGGAAAAAAAAAAAAAAAGACATACATGCTGATATAGCAAAAATCTAAATTATCTGTTTTTTAAATAACTTTTTAAAAGCCACCATTCCTAGTTAGAGAAATTTCACTATCTGAACCTTCTTTCCTTTTCATTTTTGAGTTATGCCAAACACTTTCAGTTTATCTTGGCTTTCAGGATGACCTTGAAGAAAGTCTTTTTCAGTGGGATAACACAAAAAACATCGTCAGGTATAAAATGGAGATAAGTCACAAGTAGGCTGTGGTAAGGATTAAAGGAGATAATATATGCCAAATACTTAGAAAACTTAGCCTAGCACATAGGAGCCTCCAGTCTGCTGGAACTGTTAAACTCAAGGCATTGTCTGAACACTGAGACGGAGACCGAGAGAGACAGTAAACTACCCTGAATCTCATCCTTTCCAAAAGATAGAAGTGGAAATATATACTATGTATTTATACACATAATTATAAATGTTAAATATTATGTAATATTTATAGGTAATATATATGATTCATTTATATATATATAAAACTGGTTTTAGTTCTAAACAGTATCTATTAATTTTCTTTGCAGAACACCTACATCAATGGGATTGGTACAAGGAAGGAAACATTCACAGAACTCAGGAGAAGCCAAGGGGGAGGCAGAAACAGAGGATTCAGTGTCAGCAGACCCGGCTTCCTGCACCGGCGGTGCGGCAGAAGAGGTCATGTGACAAGAGGCGCTCAACACTTAAACGCCACACGTCTTAAGCAAAATGGTTGGGAGAAATTTCATCAACTAGCCAATATGTCCTACTAATTCAGGAAGAAATAATATTTTAAAATAAGTAAGAAGCAAAGAGGGAGGATGGTCAGTGAATACATTTTTTTTTTCTAGTTGATCAGTGAGGAGCAGAAAGGAAAACACAGGATGAGAGACAGGATGTTCATGTGAAGGGGTGAAAGTCGAGAGGTGGATTAACTCTATGTTTAATCCATATATTCATCAACTGTCTATAGAGAAAGGCTTAGCATGTTTCAGCCCACTCAGAGTACTAACTGAATAGGGGAGTACTATTTGAAAAGAGGACCTCAATGAACAACACAAAATAATTCAAAATGCCTCCATGCACAGTGCTGTTTTTAAATAAAATCGCATATAAAATTACTATATAAATTGTAGGAGCAGATTCCATGTATCAGTTCGCTGGTTGGTTGCTTTTCCTCACTACAGTACCTTCAAGATGAATTTTTATCAAAAGTGACATCAAAACTCCTACAAAAGGAAATAGCAGTGTATATGTAGGCATACACACAGTCCTTAGGAACCGAATCTAAGACAGTATGTTGATGACAAAGATATGTGCACCATTCTTTGAACTCATTTGCTCACGTCTTTACCTTTCCTGCTGAGCTCTGAAGTAAGCAAACCATTCCTAGTTAATTTAGGATGTGTCTGTCATCAAAACAAATCTAAAATGCAAGCGGCAGTGACTTTATTAGCACTTACTGATCCCAGGGGTGATAAACACACTTGTTTACTTAATATGTGCAAGCGAAACTGTTGGCAAAAGAGCAACGGCTCAGACTGCTAAGTAGATAAAATTCACATCACAATATAATCCTAGTAATTGTCAGAATCTATACCAGCAGTGGTCACCTTCTGTGGCATCAAGGGCCACATTATCAACCTGCGAGACACCTCAGGGTCATTGATAATTGCCATTAGTTTGCATATATTAATACGTGCTTTCCCTTTAAGTGCTTCAAAGCTTTAGTTTGCCAAATATCCAGTAAGTGCTCTATGTCACTCTGTGAATGTGCCTAACATACCAGAATATGTCATTCTGTCCTGGGCTTTCAAACCTTCACTGAAGAGCTGCCACACACACTTGTTCAGATGGGTAGTGTGAGTTTTAAGATGTTTCCCTGTGGGACAGGATGGGCTGGAAGCCTTCATCTCTTTTCCTTTTATTTTCTCTACAACGTGCTTTCTAACCATGTGCTGGTATTGGAGTAAAGATAAAATCTCTGCAATCCTGTCCTTTGGGATGCTGTGCCATCCTCGCTATGGTGTTTATTGACACTCCTATGTCTGAAGACCTCAGCACTGTTTGCACCTCTGCAGAGCAGCAAAACCAGCTAGATGTGGATGTACATGCTACACCCCTCTTCCTTCTGGCAAGAGAAGATGGGCTTTTGTAAATAGGAAGAAAAAGATGAGCACAAAGCAGAAGAAACTGCCAGCACCTTTAACCCAAGGAAACGATATGGGCGGAAGGAAAGACGGGTGGGCAGGCAGTGAAACGAGCCAGAAGAAACTTGCCAAATAGGCTGGCAAGAAACCGCTTCTCTTGCGGTATCAATCCCTCCGGGCAAAAAGTAATGGTTTCCAAATGGTACAAAGGGTGAGATACGCTCAGGTCCTGCGATTTGCACAGGCAAAAGAAGACATTAATTACTCAAGTTCCTGAGGATTTTAAACCTTGCCAGCACTTCCCCTAGGGCAGAGTTTGACATACACCCACATGTACCCACATGCTCACACCAAACCTGTTTTTCATCTTTTCCATGCCCAAAATGAAAATGTGGATGTTCTATCAAGTCAATGCATAGTCTTCCAAAACGAAAATACATCTTAGTAAATAAAGTTCTCCTGTTTCATAGAAGCAATGCCAAATTCTCTCCCAAAATGGCTTCATCTCCAACAAAGCAGTAAAGAAGGTGTAGACAAAAGAGGAAATTAATTTTTAAAATAGACCATTTCATGAAGAGTCTCAAAGAAGAGATCAACACAGCCCTTGCAGAAATCATAAATGCATCTCAAACACCACTGACTTACTCTCTACCTTAAACCCTTCACACAGTGAATTGAAATGTTTGAGGCTCATGAAATGGCACTATAAAAGGACAAGGGGAGTTGAGATTTACTTCCCATTTACTTTGGATGGGATCGCCCTTAGGACTGAAGCTATATCCTTCAGGAAGACTTCACCTTGATTTGGAAAATGCTGGCTATCATCAGAGTTCAGTGCTTCCAACCAAGAACAGTCAGTAATAGTTCCAGTCACAAGCTTGTTTGACTTAAGATGTTGGGTCCAAATTAGCAGTTGTCCAGATGGTGATTCTAGAAAAACAGCTTAGCCTTTAGGTCAACTAGTATTCCTTCCATTTTGGTGCAATATAAAATGATATGTCAATTTCTGAGAGATGGAGTTGGGGTAGGAATATCCCTCAGTGAAATCACTATAAAAATTAAAAGGCATTCTTTGGAGAGTGGTTTCAGAGTCCTCTGGGGAAAAAAAGCCATTGACTGATCCTTCACCAAGGTTTTATTCCAAGGGTCGTGATTTGGGGGCTAAATAGGGACAAAGGACAGGAGAACAGCAACTTCTGTGCCTGAAAGGCCATTGTCCGGTTAAAATGGACGTTGTCTGGATTCACTCTACAGAGCCGATTCCCAGGGGAGATGGTGCCAAACCATTGAGAATATTCAAGCTACTGCTCAAATACTGAATCAAATTTCTAAATGACATGCAATCTATTTCTTCAACTGTTGGCTCCTTCTCTTAAAAATTTTTAATTGTTATTTTACTGTAGCAAGAACAGAAGTTCTATTCTCTTAACAAATTTTAAGTGTGCAATGCATTATTTGCCTGTTGGATCCTTAATCGTTCAGTCACAAACACGATATGACGATGATACACAAGGCCTTAGAGGCAAATCCCTAATGACCCCCATCTATGTCTTGGGACATACCAGGAAAGCCAGATAGCAGGTAATGGGGAGTATGCTTCGCTGATCTTCAGGCATTCTCAGGCAATACACCTTGGCTACTTAAAGTAATGTGCTTCATTATGACCTTCCTTCTTCCCGTAATTGATTATACAATTTCTGACAACCCCCAAACACGCTAGAAGATGAGCACTGCGGGGGTGATGCTCAGAGGATGCGAAGCAAGGTGAGAGGCATCCAGAACACATGCTTTGGATTCAACCAATTCTCAAAAATGAAATGGGAGAGAGAACTCATTTTTGTAAGAAGAAACAGCCTGACAGCAAAGTCTAGAACTGACCATTTTAAATCTTGACATTTCCCAAGCTCTAAGATTGATTTCATTTTGATCAACCCTGGAATGTGTGTGGAAGGGAAAGAAATCTTGTAAAGGACCATGATCAGTTTTATGTTTCAAAGGAAATATTATAAAAACATCAACTCATCTCTTTTTGCAACCCTGAAAGAAAACCTCAACTATGTTCCTGTAATAGGAAAATGGGCAACACAGTGCTTTATAATGCAGCTAAAACTGACTCCAGAGCAAGGTTAAACCCAGCGAAGTTTCATAAAAATAAAAACTACTCCTCAGCTGTTGATGTTCTTTTTTATGTTTTTCCTACATCTTTCTCCTCACTGTGATTCATCCACTCTCACAGACATAAACTTCATTTTGAACGTGTTCCCAACTATAGCAGTATTGAATTCTATTTATATTTTTTTAAATGTCAAAGCACAAGCAAAGAATCTGTCGGGATAGTTGTTAATGGTCATTTTAGGAATTCCGTGAAAAAAATCCCTCAGTTGTAATTTAGTAAATTAAGAAAGAAAAAAATGCTTTACCATATTTGGTATGGTGTCAAGGACTTGTGATAAAAACATGGATGATTTTAACTTTTTTATATCTTTCTTTGTAAAGAATATAATCTGACCTTCACATATCATGACTCCATACAAAGAGACGAGAAACACAATAACACTTTTAAAGCAGGTTTTTATGATGAAGGAGGGGAAAATTGTGTATCAGAGAAGTGAGTAAAAAAAAAAAATCACAATTCTAATGATAAACTGCAATTCTCTCCACTTTTGAATGCCTTTTTGTTTTTCTTTTAAATTCTGGAGCTCTCATTTCCTTTAAGATTCTTCCTTTGGCTTTGATACATCAGTCCAGGAAATACATCTTTACACGCCCAACTTTGAAGATAAGACAAACTGCACCGCCAATTGCTGTTTCTCCTCTCTTTAAGACACTAAAAAATCCACTGTGCTCCACAGTGGCTGTACTAGTTTGCATTCCCACCAACAGTGTAAGAGGGTTCCCTTTTCTCCACACCCTCTCCAGCATTTATTGCTTGCAGACTTTTGGATTGCAGCCATTCTGACTGGTGTGAAATGGTACCTCATTGTGGTCTTGATTTGCATTTCTCTGATAATGAGTGATGTTGAGCACCTTTTCATGTGTTTGGTAGCCATCTATATGTCTTCTTTGGAGAAATGTCTATTTATTTCTTTGGCCCATTTTTTGATTAGGTTGTTTATTTTTCTGGAATTGAGCTGCAGGAGTTGCTTGTATATTTTTGAGATTAGTTTTTTGTCAGTTGCTTCATTTGCTATTATTTTCTCCCATTCAGAAGGCAATGTGGAGATTCCTTAAAAAATTGCAAATAGAACTGCCTTATGACCCAGCAATCCCACTGCTGGGCATACACACCAAGGAAACCAGAATTGAAAGAGACACGTGTACCCCAGTGTTCATCACAGCACTGTTTATAATAGCCAGGACATGGAAACAACCTAGATGTCCATCAGCAGATGAATGGGTAAGAAAGCTGTGGTACATATACACAATGGAGTATTACTCAGCCATTAAAAAGAATACATTTGAATCAGTTCTAATGAGATGGATGAAACTGGAGCCGATTATACAGAGTGAAGTAAGCCAGAAAGAAAAACACCAATACAGTATACTAACACATATATATGGAATTTAGAAAGATGACAATGATGACCCTGTATGCGAGACAGCAAAAGAGACACAGATGGTAGAATGGACTTTTGGACTCTGAGGGAGAGGGAGAGGGTGGGATGATGTGGGAGAATGGCATTGAAACATGTATACTATCATGTAAGAAATGAATCGCCAGTCTAGGTTCAATATAGGATACAGGATGCTTGGGGCTGGTGCACGGGGATGATCCAGAGAGATGATATGGGGTGGGAGGTGGGAGGGGAGTTCATGACTGGGAGCGCATGTACACCCGTCGTGGATTCATGTCAATGTATGGCAAAACCAATACAGTATTGTAAAGTAAAATAAAGTAAAAATAAAAATTAAAAAAAATAATAAAAAATCCACTGTGAAGAGCCATTCTGTACTCTTTATTTTTTCCAAAAAAAATTGTGTTTTTAATCTCTGCATAAAATATATGTACATCTTGATGATTTACCCTGTCTAAGCATCTTCTTTACGAGACCCAACTAAAAAGTATAATCCTGCTTAAAGTTAAGAAAGCAACTTTACAAGTTTCCTGTATCTCTTCCAGTCTTCTGATGGCAAAGTCCTATCATTTAAATGTCATTAAGAATTTTTCTTAACCCCTGAGTGCTTTGGGGATGCTACCTGGGGCAATTAGTGATGGGAAAGGTGTTTTATTAAAAAAAAAAAAAACTTGTATTGCAGTATAATAGGTGATGAGCTTCCCTAGTGGCTGAGATAGTAAAGAATCTGCCTGCAATGCAGGACACCCAGGTTCAATCCCTGGGTTGGGGAGATCCCTTGCAGATGGGAATGGCAACCCACTCCAGTATTATTGCCTGGAGAATTCTATGTAGAGAGGAGCCTCACAGGCTACAGTCTATGGGATTGCAAAGAGTCGGACACGACTGAGCAGCTAACACACACACGCACACAGACACACATAATTGGAGACACAGGTTCGATTTCTGGGTCAGGAAGATCCCCTGGAGGAGGAAATGGCAACCTACTCCAGTATTCTTGCCTGGAAAATACCATGACAGAGAAGCCTGGCAGGCTATAGACTGTAGGGTCACAGGGAGTTGGACATGACCGAGAGACTGAGCATGCACACATAATTACCTTACAACGTGGTGTTAGTGTCTACTGTACAACAATGTGAATCAGCTATATGCAGACACATGTTCCTTCCCTCTGCAGCAAGCTTCCTCCTCGTCCCACCCCTCTAGGTCATCACAGAGCACGAAGCTGAGCTCAGGAAGAATATTTTAGAATGAAGGCCGTAATACCACCCAGAGAGAAAAAACGAAGTCTGCATAGGCTATGACAGAACTGCATGAATTCTTTGGTTCCAGTGAAGATAATTAGACTTATTTTAAGCAGAAAAGAACTTGCTTTAAAGAATCTAGCAGAGCTCACCGAGAAAGCTGAAGAAGCAAGACTGGCAAAACAGGAAACAGAGAATCTCCAGGAAAATTGGTAGCATTTCAAGGTATAGCTGCTGGATGACTCAGCTTTAAACACGTCCAGCCTCCTGTCATTCTTTCAAGATTCACATTCAGGAAGAAACATCAGACTGGATTACTCTGGGTCGTGCGCCTTCCTTTTCGTGGGGCAAACCAGAGCAACTTAATTGACGGTACCATCAGGCAGAATCCATAAAAGAAGGAAATAGGTGGAGAACTGATGTAAACATAAAAAGGACAAGCAGAGAAAGAAAAGGGAATGCTAAGAGTGTGCCTGGTTGTATTCATTTTTTCTTGCTGTGCGACACCTTACCACAAATACAGCAGCACAGGAAAACATATTTCTCATGTCTCCATTCCCAAGGGTCAGGAAACTGGACATTTTGCTCAGGGTCTCATGACTCTACATCAAGGTACAGCCAAACTGGGTTTCTCTCCGGAGCCTGGCAATCTCTTCCAAGCCTGCATGGCTGTTGGCAGAGTCCAATTTGTTGGTGTTACAGGACCGACTGAGGTCTGTCCCTACCCTCTTCCTGGAGGCTGACCAAGGCCTACTCTCATCTCCTGAGGCTGCCCCTGCCTTGCCAGGCTGCACTGTCAGAGCATGGCAGCTGCAAGGTCTGCAGAAGTCTCTCCTCTAGTCCACTAGTGTTAGTCACTCAGTCACGTCTGACTCTTTGTGACCCCAGGGACTGTAGCCCACCAGGCTCTTCTGTCCATGGAGTTATCCAGACCAGAATACTGGAGTGGGTTGCCATTTCCTTCTAGTCCACTAAGGTCTGCAGAAATCTCTCCTCTAGCCCACTAAGAGGCAGTCTTATATTGACATAATGCAACCTAAGCAAGGGAATGACGCTGATCACCTTGGCCATATTCAGTTGGCAAGTCACAGGTCCTGCCTTCACTCCAGGAGAAGGGATTATTCAAGGGTCTGACTCCTTGTGGGTCACTTCCATGTGTGTTCACCAAATGGGGGAAACAATTCCCAAATGGGATCACCCACATACATGGTACACAGTCACACAGACATTCACCTCAAGACTAAACAACTAGTGCCTATCCACAAGTTTTCAACTCCACTCCCAGGGAACCTTTCTTTGCGTGGCAGAAACAAGCAAAACCCATAAAGCAATGACAAACAAGTGCCAAGTTGTGTTGGAAGCTTTTTGAGTCTGGTGCAGATTGGATACACAATCCTATCGTACCCCGGTTAAACGTGCCATGGAGTGCCTGGCAGAAAACAAAAGCAATCACTTTGCAAATAGTTGAACTTCTAAATGCTGACATTATGTCATTTGTTTTGACACCTCAGAAGTACTGACATGCTGGCTCAGACGGTAAAGCGTCTGTCTACAATGCGGGAGACCTGGGTTCAATCCCTGGGTTGGGAAGATCCGCTGGAGAAGGAAATGGCAATTCACTCCTGTAGTATTGCCTGGAAAATCCCATGGACAGAGGAGCCTGATAGGTTACAGTCCATGGGGTCGCAAAGTGTCCGACACGACTGAGCGACTTCACTTTCTTTCACTTTCAAAGTGTACTGAGGTTAAAACATGCTCCTTCATTCAACATGCTTTGAGGAGCAAAGGAAGCATGTTATTTGTAAACATCACAAACCAGATGACAAAAATGTGGGTAAAACTGATACACAAGCAAGTATCAGATCAGCTGCATATGGCATTGCTACAGTATCAGTGCTATTTCCTCCTCTCATCCATCATTCCAAGGCAACTCTGATGTAGTCAAAAAACCACACGGAGGTAAAAACGGTGCATCCACTATGGAAAACAGCACAGCAGTTTCTCAAAAAATTTAAAATGGCATTACCATGTGGTCCAGAAATTCCATTTCGGGGTATATATTCAAAAGAATTGAAAGCAGGAACTTGAACAGATATTTGCACACCCATGTTCATAATGGCATTATTCATAACAGCCAAAAGGCAGACAACCCAAGTGTCCATCAGCAGATGGATGAATAAGCAAACAGTGGTAGATACTTACAATGGGATATTATTTAGTATGAAAAAGTAAGGAAATGCTGACATATGCTACAACATGGATGGCCATTGAGGATGTTATGGTAAATGAAATAATCCAGTCACAAAAGAACAACTCTGTATGATTCCTGGTATATGAGGTACCTAGATGGTTAATTTCATGGATTCAAAAAGTAGAATGGTGGTTGCCAGGGGCTGGAGGGCAGTGGAGGGGTGTGGCTAGGGGGATGGGGTTTGCTGGATACAGGGTTTCAGTTTGGGAGGATAGAATAAGTTATGGATACTGATGGCGATGTTTGCACAAGGAGGTGAATATGCTTAATCCTACATAACTATACATTTTTTTAAAAGGTTAAAATGATCAATTCTGTGCAACACGTATTTTATCACAATACTTTTTTTTAAAAAAGGGCACAAAGTTTGAGGTCAGGTGTACTGGGTTGTGGTGTGGATTTTGCTACCTCTCAGTTCTACAAACTTCCTTCTTCGCTTCCTCATCAGTAAAGTGAAGCTGCTCAGTCGTGTCTGACTCTTTGCAACCCCATGGACTGTAGCCTACCGGGCTCCTCCATCCATGGGATTTTCCAGGCAAGAATACTGGAGTGGGTTGCCATTTCCTTCTCTAGGGGTACTTCCCAACCCAGGGATCAAACCTGGGTCTCCCATATTGTAGGCAGACGCTTTACCATCTGAGCCACAAGTGAGCATCAAGCTTGACCATCCTTCCCGATGGTTGACTGAGAAACTACAATCTGAAGTTTGGAAAAGACATCAAGGCAATCCAACAAGGAAGCCCACTAGATGGCATGTCCAGAGGATCAGGGTTTTCTGTCAACAATTCAGTGTTGTTGACTGAGAAATAAAGAATATATGTTCAATGAAAGTTCTTTGAAAAAAAACGCTATTCAATGATAAATTTCATTTTTGTTAGTATTCCTATTATAATTTCAGGTGTACTAATTAAACCAGAAAACTTACTCATTTCAAGGTCTGATTTTCATCTAGATTTCTCATCCCTCATTATCTAAGCCACTCAGAACAAGTCCATCCAGTGGCTTAATTTCATTGTCTAAGACCCTCAACACTTTATGTCTAAGAGCAATCCCCTACTCTTATGCTTCTGAATACTCTTCACATGGACTAGACAGTAATTAAGAAGATATATGTATTCAATTCAGAGGTGAGAGAAACCCCACCAGCCTCTCTGATAGTGTCTCATGTGCTAATATTTGCCTTTGACTCTGTCCCTGACACAGAAATCTTCAAACCCTTGTAAAACTCTAAGTAATAAGAGCACTAGAAGCAACCTTTTTTCTAATGAGGTGACTCTGGGTGGGTCCTATACAGCTTCAGGATGTGGGCTGCTCACCCAAAAGACCAAGTCATGAATGAAAGCTTGGAATTTTCAAACCTGCCCCCCATTCTCCAGAGAGGGGAGAGGGGCTAGAAAAGAAGCTGTTCATCAAGTCTATGCAAGGAAGCCTCCATAAAAGTACCAGTAGGGGGTTTGGAGAGCCTCCAAGTGGGCAAACACAGGCATGTCAGGAGGGAAACCCACCTCAGCTCCACAGGGACAGAAAGGCCTGTGCTCAAGACCCTCCCAGGCTCCACCATGTGTATCCGGTCATCTGTTCCCTTTATCATACCCTTTCCTAAACTGGCAGATCTGTTTCCCTGAGTTGTGTAAGATGCTCTAGTAATCACCAGACCTGAGGAAGAGGCCATGGGAACTTCCAGTTTGTAAGCAGATTAGACATAAGGTGTAAGTAGCTAGAGAGCTGCTACTTAGGATTGGCCTCTGAAGTGGTGGTGGTGGTGGGGGGAGGTGGCTGTGGGACTGAAACGTCATCCTGTGGGGTCTGACACCATCTCCAGGCAGTGTGGGGACTGAGTTAACTTCTAGGACATCCAGCTGGGATCACACAGAATTGCCCAGGGAAAAAAACCCACACATTTTGTGACCAGAAGTGTCTAGAGTGAGGAATAAACGAAACTCAAGGGGGATAAATGCCCAGTAGGGGAGAACTAGAGAAGGACACTGAAACCCACTCCAGTATTCTTGCCTAGAGAATCCCATGGACAGAGGAGCCTGGTAGGCTGCTGTCCATGGGGTCGCACAGAGTCAGATATGCCTGAAGCGACTTAGCACGCAAGCATACATTGGAGAAGAAAATGGCAACCCTCTCCGGTATTCTTGCCTGGAGAATCCCAGGGATGGAAGAGCCTGGTGGGCTGCCGTCTGTGGGGTCGCACAGAGTTGGACACGACTGAAGCAACTTAGCAGCAGTAGCAGCAGGCTTTCTCTACAGAGGAAGGAAAAAGCTGAGTTTTTTTCAGTTACAAGTAGTTACCCAGCCATTGTCTCAGTCATAAAACTCTTTCATCAAATTGTAAAACGTAGTAAAAGACACACTAGATAGATGTTAAAAGTATCTGGAACACGGCCAAATACTTAAGTCAGCCAAGCAACTTTGGGAAAGTTAGTTTGATACTGCAGGACTCAACTTATCTGCAGCAAACTGGGTAAAATGACATCTACCCACTAGGATTATTGGGAGGTTTAAGTGAGCAATGCGGAGGGCTGAGCAGAGTGCCTGCACACACTGAGCTCTCGATGGACGGAGGCTGTTATTAGAGAATGATAAACACTGATGAGAAAGTCGATGAAGGCTGATTACTGGTGCCTGCAGTACTCTCAGGATCAAGGACGTGAATTTTCTTCTCAAATCAACAGAAAACTGCTGGACAGCCCCCAGGAGGGGGTGATGGAGGCCCCTCTCTTGCACACTCAGACACACAGCCCCCTCACAGAAGGGAACGTCAGGCCGTGGACAGGAGCTCATATTTTCTCCTGTTGCATATCCTTCATGAAGGGCAAGAATTCTGACACCAGGTTACTGTCTCTTTGGGTTTTCCTCAAAATACATGAAAACATCCCATCAGCCCCAAACAACTTCCTTTGAGGATCATGGAATCAGGTCACACAAAGTGTGTGTCTTTGCCTTATTTCTAAATTTCTTCTTATCGCTTCCCCACTTCAAACTTGCTCACCCCTCAACCAGCTTCTGGCTTGGGGCTGCCTCAAGTGTTAAAACAGATGCATCCAATTGATCGGCAGTGATTTGTTTCCACATCTTCTCCCTGGCACAAGTCTGTCTTCATCTTGGCATCCCCAGCTTCAGTGCAGGACACCCAGCAGGCTCTGGACGAAGGTTAATGGAGTTGTGAATGGAGTAACCAAGGGGGGAAACGATCCTTGTAGTCCATTTCTTTATCTGAAAGAACACACAGATCATCCCAAGTCCTTGCTCATCTCTTTATGAATACCACTTCACCAGGGTGTCAGCACGGTAAGCCTGGGGCACACAAATTATTCCCTGGAAGTCAATTAGATGACAGCAGATGGAGACAGCACTTATTT
Organism: Ovis canadensis; assembly: GCF_042477335.2. Taxonomy (NCBI): domain Eukaryota; kingdom Metazoa; phylum Chordata; class Mammalia; order Artiodactyla; family Bovidae; genus Ovis; species Ovis canadensis. Next base: position 23,938,823 of record NC_091257.1, on the reverse strand, counting down.
TCTCAGGCCGCTAGAATATCATTTTGCAATCTTCCATACTCTGAGTTCTTTGGAACGAGAATCACATCCAAGTCTAAGGCTTAATCACCAGTATGTTCCCACCACACTCTGAACATGGCGTATTTCAGCTCTCGGTAAACACAGTCTCAACAACCCGTGCTTCTTGCCCCTCTGCCCTCCAGTCCTCCAAAGGCAAAACACCTCTCAGAGAACAAGAAGCGTTTGCGAACTATTATCCTTGCTGAGTTCTTTTTTGAAATTTGGTCTATTTAACTCAAACTGCTGGTCCTTTTTTTTTTTTTTTCCCCCCTGAATGATTGGGTATTCCAATCTTTCCCTCGAACAAGGTCAATGGCAAACTTTCTGAGTGCTTCCAGCAGGTGATTGTGCATGTATATATGCAAATATCCAGTCATTGCAGGCTTGGGGCATTCTGTACTCCAGTTTCCTTTCTTAAAATTCATAGTCTTTCTTCAACTGCTTTTCATAATCCCTTGCCTTAGCGTTGCAAATTCTGCCGTTTATTTCACCGTCTCTGCCTCTTCCAAGGGACATATCTCATTTTGTCCACAATTGTCCACTCTTCCTTGGGCTTATGCAGGCGGAGGAGGCCTGCCATCTCTTTAGCTTCCTCCCTCTTCCACATTAAGCACTGTCAGCAACCCTTTAAAAATAACTGATTGGACAATCTACATCCTGTCAAGCTGTTCTCCCAATAGATGCCTAGGTAATTAAAATTGCCTAGTGTATTCAGTTTTCAGTCCTTCAGTGACTCTTCTCGTTGTTAAGGCAACATTTCATTGACCTTCATTAAAGTGACAGAAGACTCGATCACAGAGCTCCTCAGTGTGAAAATCCTGGAATCTATCTTTTTCACTGTTTTGAATCCCAGTATGATCTAGCCAGCAAACATTTTCTGTAAAGGGCCAGATAGTAAATATTTTAGACTTTGTGGCCCAGAAGGTCTCAGATGCAACTACTCAACACTGCTGTTGCCACAAGAAGGCAGCCACAGACAAGATGCAAAGAAAAGGCTGTGGCTGCATGCCAATCAAATGGACCTGCAAAAGTGGGTGGCGGGGTGAACCTGGCCCACAGGCTGTGGCCTGCTGATTCCCGATCTGTGGAATCACCGTGCAGATCTGGACTCTAAAGCAGAGCAGCCTGGGATGAAACACTGGGCTGGTCACTGAGTAACCTCAGGTTAATTATTTAACCTGCCTGACCCTGTTTTCTCCTCAGCACAGCCTGTCTTAAGGGACACAAAGGAGAAGGTGGTGGCGGGGCGGGGGGGAGCCAAATTGTGGTGGGACTATCATGCTTCTGAGGGAGCCTTTGGTGCTACGAAATGTGTTTACCTAGTGGGTTACATCATTTGAATTGTGCTTCAAAATTCTTTTTTTTTTTTTTTTGAGGGGGTCTGGTTCAAACACAGGGAATAAATTTGAGAAAGGATACACCTCATTAGGATGGCATGATGGAAACAGTGAAAAATGATGACGTTCTGAACTAGGAAAATGGCGGCAAAAATGAAAAAGCAGTTGATTCTAGGAATATCTAGAAGGAAATTGGCAGTAAAATGAGGCTTAGTCAGAGCGGATAGCACTGGGTACAGACCAAGGCCATCTATATGAACAGCCAGCGATGCAGCAGGTAGACAGATAATGCACAGGGTATTTAAGTGTTTGTGACTGGCCCACATTAAGCACTGAGAAGTAACACCCACCAGGGTGCTTCCCAAGGTATTAAGTTCTATATAGCCATTTTCACTCTAGCAAGGTTTGCCAAAGCATGGGAGACTCTAACAACAAAAAACATCCTTGATCCATTGCTTAGCATACGCCAGGCATGGTTATAGTTTTTTTAACCTAAATTCTGAGAGTTCAGTAATGTCACATCACTGCTCAGATGGGCATAAATGAGCATAGGAAACAGATAACTTGCTCAAGCATCACAGAGCTAAGAAGTGGGGAGACAGCAATGCAGTCTCAAGAATGTCTGCATCCAAAGCCTGTGTTCTTTTTGTTTTGTTTTACCTGTGTATCACTTATACTATTCTTTTTTATTAATTATAGTTGATGTACAATATTATATAAGCTACAAGTGTATAATACAGTGATGTACAGTTTTTTAAGTTTATACTTCATCTGTAGTTATTAATATTATAAAACAGGGAATTTGCTATATTCCCTGTGTTGTACAACATATCCTTGTAGCTTATTTTATTCATTTACAGCTTTTACCTTTTGGCGAAGGAAATGGCAACCCACTCCAGTAGTCATATCTGGAGAATCCCATGGGCAGAGGCACCTGGCAGGCTACAGTTCATGGGATCACAAGAACCAGACACGACTTAGTGCTATCTTTCTTTCTTTCTTAGCTTGTACCTTTTAATCCTTTGCACCTATCCTGTCCCTCTCTTCATCCCCCTTCCACTAGCACCCGCTAGCCTGTTCTCTGGATTTGTGAGTCTGTTTCTTTTTTGGTATATTCACTAGTCTGTTGCATTTTTTTAGGTTCCATATATAAGTGATATCATACAGTATTTATCTTTCTCTGTCTGACTTACTTCACTTGCATAATATCCTCCAAGTCCATCCATGTTATTACAAATACCCTCTGCTGCTTTCTAGGATATTACTGATTTAAAAAGTTTATTTTCAAGAGTCCACAGGACATACCTGCTTACTTCAGTGCCGTTTCTGAAATCCCACCAGTTGAACCAGGATATCAGTTAGTCCCACGACTTTAGTCAATGTATTTATTGTCTGCTGCTGCTACTATGTCGCTTCAGTCGTGTCCGACTCTGTGCGACCCCATAGATGGCAGCCCACCAGGCTCCCCCATCCCTGGGATTCTCCAGGCAAGAACACTGGAGTGGGTTGCCATTTCCTTCTCCAATGCATGAAAGTGAAAAGTGAGAGTGAAGTCACTCAGTCGTGTCTGACATCTTAGCGGCCCACCAGGCTCCTCCGTCCACGGGATTTTTCAGGCAAGAGCGCTGGAGTGGGGTGCCATTTACTGTCTATCAACCTCTATTTGCCCATCTGGGGCTCTTTAGCTATTTCAAGCAGTAAAACTCCCATACATACATAATATTAAAAACAGAACATCTTGTACATAGTAGGAAAATCAAGGTTAGGCAATTCAATGTATTCTGTTGTTTCATCAAACCAGAAAATGGAAAAGATGAGGTAGAAAATAGGTTAGGAAGTAACAATTATCTCTTTCAGTAGAGTACAGGTGTCATAAGTCAGAGGGAAGAACAGCCTCTGACAGCACTGAGTCGGATGAGCAGCATACACATTTCAGCCTCACTGTTGTAATCACAGTTCTGATTTGAAAAAAAAAAGATGAGAATGATAATTAAGAAGGGCATGTTGCATGTTTAAGAAATCATGAATCATAAAAAATTGTGCATTACTGCAAGGTTTGCACAATGAAAATTAAAGATTTACAATTCTTGAGGTTTTCCTAATATCCTGTTGCAAACCCACTTTTACCTAAATTAAAAAAGCTTGACAACAAATGGTTGTTGTCGTTTTTCAACAATCAATTGGTTACATGTCAGATTAACTTTCTAGAACTAAATTACATTTTGAAAAACAGAATTACATCTTTTTGTGGTTTGCTTTAAAAAGGTCCAGAAATATAATTCATTTCATATGTGTGTTTGTTTTTAATGTCATAAAGCAGGGAGGAGGTCAGAAAGGCTAGAGGTCACAAGGAGAACTATTCATAGTTTATGGTTTCATAAAATGCTGATGTGAGGATTCAAATCCCAGGAAAGCTTTAGGTTATAACACTTGTTTAAAAACAAAAACTGAAAAATCTTAAATGTTATGAGTGAGAGCAATCTAAATGTATATATGTACAGAAAAGAATGCATATGAGTGTGTAAAATCATATATTTCATAGTCATTCCATAAGTCATGCATTGTTGTTACATAATATGTATATGTATTTATCCTATGATAATGCTTCCCTGATGGCTTAGTCGGCAAAGAAACAACCTGCAATGCAGGAGACTTGGGCTCAATCCCTGGGTCGGGAAGATCATCTGGAGAAGGGAATGGCAACCCACTCCAGTATTTTTACCTGGAAAATTCCATGGACAGAGAAGCATGGTGGGCTACAGTCCATGGGGTTGCAAAGACTCAGAAATGACTGAGTGACTAACACACATTTAATGTGTATGTATACGTATACATATATACATATATATACATACACACATAAATATACATATATACATATATGCATACACACATACACACATATATACATGTACATGTATGCATATATATACACACATATATACATACATATTGGAGAAGGAAATGGCAGCCCACTCCAGTGTTCTTGCCTGGAGAATCCCAGGGTCGGGGGAGCCTGGTCGGCTGCCATCTATGGGGTCGCACAGAGTAGGACACGACTGAAGCGACTTAGCAGCAGCAGCATACATACATATATACATATACATACATACATGCATATACATACATACACATGCACATATATACACATACATGTATACATATATGTAATATATACACACATATATAATGTATTTCATATAAATTATTTTAGTGGTTAAATGTTTAGTGGCATTGTTATACCAAACATCTGTGGCCCAAAGGGCACATAAAAAAACGTTCAACATTGCTAATTACTAAAGAAATGCAAATCAAAACTACAATGAGGTTTTACCTCACATGGTTGGAATGGCCATCATCAAAATATCTACAAACAATAAATTCTGGAAAGGGTGTGGAGAAAAGGGAACCCTCCTACACTGTTGTTAGGGATGTAAATTGGCACAGCCACTATGGAGAACAGTATGGAGGTTCCTTAAAATGCTAAAAGCAGAGCTACAATGTGATCCAGCAATCCCACTCCTGGGCATATATCTGGAGAAAGCATCATTTGAAAAGATACATGCACCCCAGTGTTCACTGAAGCACTATTTACAATAGTCAAGACACGGAGACAACCCCAGTATCCACAGACCAGTGAACGGATAAAGAAGACGTGGTATATTTATATGACGGAATATTACTCAGCTATGGCAAAGAATGAGATATCATATTAAGCAAAGTAAGCTAGATAAAGACAAATATCACACGATACTGCTTACACATGGAATCTAAAAATTAATTATACAAATGAACTTATTTACAAAGCAGAAATAGACTCATAGGCACAGAAAACAAACTTATGGTTACCAGAGGGAAAAGGCAGAAAGAAGGGTTAAATTAGGAGTTTGGGATTACTATATACACACTACTAAATATAATACAGAGAACCAAAGTGGGCCTACTTGTTGGCTGTTGTACAGTATAGGCAACTATACTCAATATTTTATATAAAAGTAAAATGGAAAAAAATCTAAAAAAGAATATATATATATATCAATACATACACATATATATAAATGAATCACTTTGCTGTACACCTGAATTTAACACAACATTGTATTGTAAATCTACTCTACTTCAATAAAAATTAATCAGTTTAAAAAAGACAAACTTAAATATAAATATAGATATATATGTAAACATATACACACAAATAGCCAGTCAGTAATATAACACTTAAGTTAAGAAATAGTTATTGACTCTAAAACTCTGTTTTCCTAGTTCACAGGAATGTTGCAATAATAATACATAAGTCCCTAGTACATATTTGGGCTTCCCAGGTGGTTGAGTGGTAAGAATCTGCCTGCCAATGCAGGAGACACAGGAGATGTGGGTTCAACCCCTGGGTCAGGAAGATCCCTGGAGCAGGGAATGGCTTTACTATTTTTCCATTTCAACTTCGTGGCTTTTACTGTACTAAGACGTAGACTGTATATGTTATAACAGGGTAAATTCTAACACTTTTTAAGGTCCCTGAAAAGAAAATTCTTAAGTGTTCTTGCCCCAGTATTCTTGCCTGGAAAATTCCATGGAGAGAGAAGCCTTGCGGGCTACCGTCCACGAGTCACCAAGACTCAGACACAACTGAGCCTGTACGCACCCTAGTACATATTAATCATGTGCTAATCCTCACTTATCATCATGAATTTTTGTTTTCAGATGAAGAAAGAAAAATGAACAAAAGGAAACAAAAGAAATATTCATGGAGCACCTAACATGCAACTGAGAGTGCTCCGTGTGGGAGGTGCAATGGGAGTGAAACCAGATGACTTGCACTATCTGGAAGACACACCAACAGTGCAAACCCAAGAACCACAAGACGGGGGGTGGCTGCAGCTCACACCGCCTTCTGAGCTCGAAGGGCTTCTAGAGAAAGAGGTCTCAAGGAGGAGGGATGCAGCCTTGCGGAACTCTACCATTCATAATTTCTTTTGAGGATTCAGGGTTGGATTGAAGGCAGGAGGCAGGAGAAGGGAGAGCTCTTACTATTAAAAAGCCATCCCAGAATGGTGGGGCTGACTCACACCACATTGCTCTTGGCCCTTACATGTAACAGGCATTCACTACATATTTAGGGAATGAAAGCTTACAGAAAAACTTAAGACTTTTCTTGTCAAGGACTTTAAAAAGTGTTAGAATTTACCCTGTTATATACAGTCTACACCTTAGAACAGTAAAAGCCACAAAATTGAAATTTTGAAATGGAAAAGTAATAAAGCTGATCGTTTGACCTGGTGAGCAAGTTAGTGGGAGAGTTAAATTATATTTGGCTAGAGCATATGCTTGCTGCTTTACTCTCAGAAAGACCTGGCTTCAAACATGAGCTGCAGCACTTCTCTTGTTCAGTCACTCAGTCGTGTCCGACTCTCTGAGACTCCACAGACTCAGCACACCAGAATCCCCAGTCCTTTACCATCTCCTGGGGCTTAGTCAAACTCATGTCCATTGAGTCAGTGATGCCATCCAACCATTAAGTCCTCTGTCATCCCCTTCTCCTCCTGCCTTCAATCTTTCCCAGCATCAGGGTCTTTTCCATCACGTGGCCAAAATACTGAAGCTTCAGCTTCAGCATCAGTCTTTCCAATAAATATTCTGGACTAATTTCCTTTAGTATTGACTTGTTTGATCTCCTTGCAGTCCAAGTGACTCTCAAGAGTCATCTCCAACACATCAATTCAAAAGCATCAATTCTTTGGTGCTCAGCCTTCTTTATGGTCCAACTCTCACATCCATACATGACTCCTGGAAAAACATACCTTTGACTATATGGACCTTTGTCAGCAAAGTAGTGTCTCTGCTTTTTAATATGCTGTCTAGGTTTGTCATAGTTTTTTTCTTCCAAGGAGCAAGCGTCTTTTAATTTCATGGCTGCTGTCACCATCTGCAGTGATTTTGGAGCCCAAGAAAATAAGTCTGTCGGTGTTTCCCCATCTATTTGCCATGAAGTGGTGGGGAGCCGGATGCCATGATCTTCATTTTTGGAATGCTGAGTTTTTTTTTTGTTTGTTTGTTTGTTGTCTTTTTATTGAAGGATAATTGCTTTACAGAATTTTCCTGTTGAATGGAGTTTTAAGCCAGCTTTTTTAGTCTCCTCTTTCACTTTCATCAAGAGGCTCTTTAGTTCCTCTCTGCTTTCTTCATAAGGGTGGTGTCATCTGCACATCTGAGGTTATTCATATTTCTCCCGGCAATCTTGATTCTAGATTGTGCTTCATCCAGCCCATCATTTTGGATGATGTACTCTGTTACAGGTTTCACAGCACTTCTGTTACATGAACATAAATAAGTTCCTTAACCTGAGGCTGCATCTTCATTTAAAAATAGGACTAACAATTAAATATCCTTTAGTCATTGATGAGATGGTATATATCAAGCACCTGGCACAGAATAGGGAAACTTTTTCTTCCTTCTTTGAGTCTGGGGCTATCTTTAGTGTCTGAAGTTCAGAAACAAACAACAGAGAAGTCCCCTGAATAATGCATTGTCTTAGAGAAAAAGAAGGTGTAACTGGTTAGCTTTTACTGACAAATTATTAGAAACTCATCATGACAAGATCCCTGCCACTCATACCGTTAGGGCCTGAAACAGGGTAATGGGCAAATGTTCCCTGGTTCCCCAGCCTGCAGTCCCCATTTGATTTGGTATTAGCACACCACTTTCCTTCTGGGAAGCCAGCCCTGCCCTCTTCTCGGTGATGTATTTGGAGAGGGTGGATTCAATCCATTCTTCAAGAGGTGGAGGGAATGTGATCATATCAGGGCACTTTGTTCCCCTAACATAAAGGATGTTCCAGGAATGGATACAACCAGCAGCAAGAATAGGTCAGGAGATTTTGCCCCAACCGTTAAACATAGAGATTTGAACCTGAGCGACCATAAGGCTAGTGTTGCTATCATCATCTTGCTATCATAGGAGATAACCATACAAATGGAGCCAAGACAAGGAAGAGACGCTGTGTTGGAAAGATAGACTATGCCATGGATATAACAATTGAGTTCCTGCATCTGGTTCCTGCAGTCAGGAGCCCTGATATTCCATTTACATACGAATACAGTAAATGGCACCCCACTCCAGTACTCTTGCCTGGGAAATCGCATGGACGGAGGAGCCTAGTAGGCTGCAGTCCATGGGGTCCCTAAGAGTCAGACACGACTGAGCGACTTCACTTTCACATTTCACTTTCATGCATTGGAGAAGGAAATGGCAACCCACTCCAGTGTTCTTGCCTGGAGAATCCCAGGGACAGGGGAGCCTGGTGGGCTGCCGTCTATGGGGTCACACAGAGTCGGACAAGACAAGCGACTTAGCAGCAGGACAGTACCTTTCTGATTTCAGTTGTGTTCCCATCACTTAACTACTAAAAAAAGAAGAAAGAAAGGGGATAGTTAGGAAGTATGGAATTAATGTGTACACACTGCTATATTTAAAATAGATAATCAACAAGGACCTACTGTATAGCACAGGGAACCCTGATCAATGTTATATGGAAGCCTGTATGGGAGGGAAGCTTAGGAGAGAAGGGATACGTGTGTGTGTATGGCTGAGTCCCTTTGTTGTCCACCTGGAACTATCACAACACTGTTAATAGACTATACTCTAATACAAAATAAAAAGTTAAAAAAAATAAAAATACATGTACGTTGCATGCCTTTTCCAGTTTACTTTGACTGTTCACCTTACTTTTACCAATACTTAGCATTCAGATCAACAGATATAATATTGGTAAAGATTTATGGATAAAGAAGGAAAGAAATAGTATGTATACCCCTTTTTGGGTTTTTTTAAAAACAAAACTGTGCCCTTTCATTTGTAGACATAGAAATTAAAATGTAGTTTTAAATGGCTCTATTTACTAATGAACAAGTTATTTTAATGGCTAATATCTATTTGTTGGAATTGCTTTTTAAAGATACCATATAAAGTTAATAGTCTAAATCCCATATTTAAGATGGGGGCTGCTATTGGAGGCAATTAGAGGATATTAGCAGGAATATAAAACACCCCGCCCTGCAGGTTAGTAAAGCGCCCCCAGGAGGCAATATGAGCTTATGAACAGTGAGGTCCAGAAGATGCCTAGGCTGTTTTAGTGAACCAGGAGAAGCAAGAATGAGCTCATTCCATCCAGATCACCCAGTGAACTCGCAAACACTCACCTATTTAAATACAGTGGTTTTCCTGGATCTGTGTTTCAAACTCCTTTCATCTCTTGGTAGTCCTCGATGGCTCTGTCCCTCGCTTGTTTCTGAGTTCCTGAAAGATCATGCTGACCACGTACACATTAAAGCACTTCGCATCTCACAGCCAGAAGCACGACCTGTAATGCTGGATTCTGCACTCAGCCAGAATGAGATGCACGAAGCACGACCCGTGATGCTGGATCCTGGACACTGAGCAGAGACACCTCTGCTGTCTGTGGACGTCTGCCAAGGCGTCGGGGTACTGACACAGCCTTTCTAAACTCTGGAAATGCAGGCGTCCTCCCAACACACTGTGTCTTCTCTAGAAGGCCCTCCTCACAGCTTGATGGTGTCTCCAAGTTTCAGCTCCAGTCCCAGGAGCCAACTCATCACAACGTTACCTAGTTATAACCCTTCCTTGGGTTTCTCCCGGCTCCTGCTTTCCCTTCATCATCTTGGGTGAGCAAGCTCACTTCTCCCCATCTCCAATGCCTCAGTCATCCTCCAGGACATCATCACAGCTTGCCTGGGCTTTTGCAGTTGACAGCTTTTAGATGTCAACTAATCAGACCACGTCACAATCCTGATGATACACTTCCTGCAGCTTCACATTACCCTCTACAAACTATGCAAAACCCTTGCCTAGCCTCAAAGACTGCTCGCCTGCTCTGCCGCTGGCAGAGATCTCACTTCACCTTGGGCACCCTCTCCACGGCTCTCCCCGTGCGGGTGCACAGATTCCCTTGTCGCCTCTAACGCAGCTGTTCCCTCTCTCCACATTCTCTTTCTTCCAATCCGCTCATGGCTGGTTTCTTCATGTAGTTCTGGTCTTGGCTCAAATGTCATCCCCTTAGAGAAGTCTTCCATGTCACCCTCTAATTGCTTTCCCATAAACCCCGTTGTTTTCTTTCTTCATGGATTTACCTCTATCTGAAACTATCTTATTAATTTGCACTTTATTATCAGTCTTCTCCACTAGAATTTAAATTCCACTCTAACTCCCTCAGGATCCTATCAATATTCACCTTTGTGTCCCTAGGGCATATATACCCATAGCTAACACTACTGGCCCAACAGTAAGCCCCTTCTCACTGCTAGAACTGCATTTTGTTCAGTGGCCTTCTCTCCTCCCGACGTGCGTGCCTGCATGCGTGCTAAGTCATTTCAGTCATGTCCGACTCTTTGCGACCCCGTGGACTGTAACCCTCCAGGCTCCCCTGTCCATGGCATTCTCCAGGCAAGAATACTGGAGTGGGTTGCCATACTCTTCTCCGGGGATCTTTCCGACCCAGGGATTGAACTTGTGTTTCCTGTAGCTCCTGCATTGCAGGCAGATTCTTTACTGCTGAGCCACAGCGCCTTGTACAAATCCTGAGTGGAAATACCTAGGCATATTGGTCCCATTGCCTTTGTCACTGCCTGGTATAGGGACAGGCATGTCATGTGGGTCCAGTCAATCTCCTGGGGGTTGAGGATGGGATGCTTCTAAGACACAACTCACTTTTTTAAAAAGACCCACATGTGGAGGAAATGGTCCTTTCCCTGCCCCTGGACTTAGTAAGTACATGTGATGCCTGAACCGTACATGTGAATGGAAAGAACACACATTGAGACCATTAGAATGAAGAGCAGGAATGAACCTGGGTCTTTGGTGAAGTCGTGCCTCTAGACTTCCTGTTACATGAGAGAACATTTTTTTTTTCTGAAATGAAACATTAAAGGAGATCTGGGCAGTCCTTCTCAACCCTTTTTCTGTCTCTCAGTCTACCCAACATTTTGCATTTATTATTCTCATGCATCAGTATTTATTTTAGTACATATGTGTTTATACTAAAATAAAATATAATGTTCTTTTGTGTATTTTAAACTTTTATAGCTTATTCTTACTACCTGTGATTTACTCTGAGCCTTTCTTCCATTTCTATTCCTATTGATTTCATGACTGATTGATATGTCAGGCCTCAAAGTTACAAGATTAGCATATATATCCAGAAATGCAATTGTTCACTTAAAGGATTGGTACACCATCAGGTTTACCAGACATTATCAAATTATTCTCTTAAAATAATCGTGCTAATTAAACTCTTCCCAATGGTATGAGAATACCTCTTTTTTCACATGCTTGCCAATATTTTGTATAGTCAGGTTTTTATGTGAAATGATATCTCATTCTGCTTTTAATTTACCCTTTTCTGTTTACTAATGAGTTTGAACATTTCTTCCTATATTTGTGGGCTGTTAGGCTTTTTCTTTTATTATGGCTCTATTTGTATTCTTCCTTTATTTTTCTGTTGTTTGTCTTTTTAGTTGATATTTTTATTGTGTTCTTTATATATTCTGAATATTAATGCTTGTTCATGACTTGCAAATATCTTCTACCTATCCATGGCTTAACTTTTTTATGGTATCTTTTGGTTCACAGAAGTTTTAACGTTAGTATAGTTAAATTTAGGGCTTTCTTCATGGCTGAGATTGTAAAGAATTCGCCTGCAATGCAAGAGACCCAGGTTCGATCTCTGGGTCAGAAGATTCCCTGGAGAAGGGAATGGCTACCCACTCTAGTATTCTTGCAAGGGAAATCCCATGGACAGAGGCGCCTGGAGGGCTACAGTCCATGGAGTTGCAAAGAGTCAGAAACAACTGAATGACGAACACTTTCACTTTTCATAGTCAAATTTACAAAATTTCCTTTTCGATCCAGGTTTTTTATTTTTGTTTATGACCTTCATTGTTTAGCCACTTTTGATAAGACTCTTCCTTATTTGCAAGGAAACATCCTAACAGATTCAGCAGTTAGTAAATACAAGTTGATTAAATGAGAAAATAAATGAATACACAAAGTGATTTTAGCAGGAAAAAGTACAGAGTGATAAATCTCATGTCAAATAATCAATATCTTAAATAATATAATGTTGAATAGACCGTTTAGAAAAAAATCTATATTTTTGAAGGTTACAAATTACCCCAATCAAAGCTAGAACCAGAGCCTACCATCATATTCTGAAATAGTCTTAAATATGAATGGGACAAAATGTGCTTACATTTAAAAATCCAGAGAGTTGGGGATTCCTCACTGATTCTGGGTACATAAATAGCTTCCAATCACTGAATCTTAAATTTCAGAGAAAAGAAAAATGTCTCATTGTCATCAATTACTCCAGAATTTTTATTTATTTAAAATGAACACCTGGGTTATCTGTGCTGGCCTATCCAATAAGAAATACTCACATGATCTATATTTTTCGTATTGTATCACATTAAAAATGGAGAAGAAGGGATTTCTGCATTCTTCCATAACATGCTGACTTCTCTCGATTCAAATAAATAAAAAATGGAAGGCTCTGCAAATGAATTAAGCTAACCTTTGTAAGGTCACTACCGAGGTTCACAGAGGCAATGGAATCATTTCAATACGTGAAAGGCCTTATTTCCACAATCGGAACAGAAAGGTCTTAGTCTGCATGTGTGCAGACTACATGAGGTGATAAAAATAGAGTACAAAAAGATTAGATACACCCATTTCACCATTTCTTTGGGCATGTTTTTAAATTCAATCATTTTATCAACCTTATGCTTGTATACATCCGGAAGATCACTATCAGATGCTATATCCTTCCCATCAGTTCATTTACAAAGGAAAAAGTAATAGCAGTACCACAGACATCAAACTCTCATATTTTAAAAGGGGAAAGAGGAAATTTTTATGGGCAAAGCCAGGTAATAAGTCACTTTTCCCCCTGCTCACCTGTGGAGAATTTTTTTCAATGGTTCTTTTCCTTCACTCTTTTTTTCCCTTCTCAAGTATTATATAAAGCCAAATAACATTGTTTGAGGCTTAAGGGAAAGTCAGTTCCCATTTTGTGATTTTCTTCTCTACATTTTAAGTGGGAATAGATGTGTCAAAAACAGTTCTAGAATTCACACCATCCCAGCTAATGAGTCATCACCTGCTTCCACAGGGCTCTGATCTATGGATGATTCTAGGCAGATTAATTTCCTGGAAGATTTCAGTTGTAATATTGCTAATGCTCACCCACCTACTAAGTAAAGGTCCAAAAAACACAGTCAATCACATGCTTCTCTCTTCTTCTGTTGATAAACTCTTGGGAAAACATCTGGTAGATGAGGGGTGGCTGCTAAAGTGATCACTTTCTGCTTGCGTGGTATTCTGGGTTGGTTACCTGCCCCACTTGGTTTATGTGATGTCCTCCACTGTACAGGGATTTACCTCCTATTTCTCATATACAATGTGGTCAAAATGAAGCTCTGGGTCTTCCTGAATGTTGGCGACTCTTAGGACACGTATTATATAATGGTTAATGCATTAGTCTTCTTAGGTTGCTGTATCAAAATTCCATAGACTGGGTGGCTTTAACAATAGATGCTTAGTTCTCAAAGTTTTGAAGGCTAGGAAGTCCAAGATCAAGGTGCAGGCAGATATGAATTTTGGTGGGGGCCTTCTTCTACCAAAGATTTCATGCACAATGAAATCTTGTGCATTTCCACATTCCGCCTGCTTTGTGCTCACAAGCCTTTTCTTTGTATGTGCACAGGGACAGAGGTAATTCTCTTTGTTTTGGATAAGAACATTAATTCCATCATAGAGGTCCTAACTTGGACTTCATCTAAGGCTAATTACCTCCTAAAGACCCAATCTACTGGGAGTTAGGACTTAAATATATGAACCTGGGAGTGGGAATACAAGCATTTAGTCCATAATCATATTTAACTTTGATTAACAATTTATATAACCTTTCTTCCCCTAGTCAACAACATTTTTTGGCTTCTAAGCACTAACCTGGAATCTTCAGTGGGTTCCTGGACATCACATATTAAAACCTGATCTGGTTCAGACATACATTAAATGGACTTTGTGAATTAAAAATCTGGTCAAAATAGAGGGGCTGACCCTTCTGTGTTGGCCTCTCAGTCAAAACCATTATCTTCCAAAGACCTAGTACTGACAAACTTGTAATCCCCTGAAAAGAACTTCTTCTGACACCTACTTTGAATAGAGTCAGTGTGATTTTCCATGGGAAAAATTCTCCTGAAGATGGCAGTCTTTCACTTCCAGGCTTTGGTCCAAGCTATTCTCTTTCTAGAACACTCTCTGGTTTCCCCTCCACATGCACACAAATACCTATCCACACCTGGGTCTCTGTGTAGACTTCACTGGCTTAGGTGTTCCTCCTCTTGCTCTTGCGGGCCTGTTCTACCACCATCCTACTTTCTTTCATTTGGCCCTTGGCTTGACTGTCTACCCTTCTAAACTGTTAAGATTAGGACAACAGGAACCAAGTCTCTTTATTCACCACTCTATCCGCAACATGAAGCCTGGTACCCAGCATAGTGCCAGAGCTGAAGGCATGAATAACTCAGTAGGAAAGTGAGTCATGGCCTAGACGTCCAACAACGCAGATGTTTAGCCATTTCTAGAACAACCTGAAGTCAAACATGGAGGACACTTTAAGCCTTTCAGAGGACTTAGCATTGCAGAGGGTCTGTCTTCCAGATCAGAATAAAGACGGAGTAGAGCAAGAGAGATTGCATAAAGGAACACTTGTCAGGAGCAGAGCAGTTAAAGAGTCATCTCCCAAATCCAGGTGAGAAGACTTGGAATCACCATGGAGTCCTATCCTTCCTTTACAACTCCCCCCCCCCCAATCCCCGCCCGTGAAAGTGAGTCACTCAGTCCTGTCCGACCCTTTGTGACCCCATGGACTGCAGCCTGCAAGGTTCTTCTGTCCATGGAATTCTCCAGGCAAGAATACTGGAGTGGGTAACCATTCCCTTCTCCTAGAGATCTTACCAATCTAGAGATTCAACAGGTCTCCTGCACTGCAGGTGGATTCTTTACCATCTGAGCCACCAGGGAGCCCAAGAAGACTGGAGTGGGTAGCCCATCCCTTCTCCAGGGCACAGCTTCACTGAGAATCCCCCAAATGTGTGGGAACTATTATCAAGTGAAATGCAGGACCCCTTTCAAAAACTATTAAAAATTTCAAAATGATGGGAACAGAGCATCAAAGCAAGCATGTAATGTGGGTTCCTTCTAAGTATGGAGTCCTATTTACTGTATAGGCCTAATGCCCACAAAACTAGATCCACACCTCTCTATGCCTAGGTCCCAGGGACATACAGGTTCCATTACCTAACAATATTTAAATGTATTTTTCAGCATTCTCTCAAGTATTTTGAGGCCCTGGAACTCAAAATTCTAGAGCATAAATAATCTTTCGTAGTGATTTACTATGAGTTTGCTAAATGCCAAACTCTATAACACCTAAGTTTTCACAATCAACATTCTCCTACAGAGACCTCTTGGTATTGAAATGCCCCTTCTTAAGCTTAGCTTAAATTCATCCTCATAGAACATTTGTACCAATAGATAGAAATCAAATGTAAAAAATTTCAGTCTTGCTCTGATTTATAGTAGCTTGATCATTTCTCCGAAAATAACATCACCAAACCACCTGCCAGATTTCAACATAAAGTGATCCTGTATGTTTTCCTCTGTTGAATACATCAATTCTCCTGCCTTGTCTCTCAAAAAGGTACCAAGATCAAGTCAATCGTGTTTCTGTGGCAAATTGTATTGTTCAATTATGACATTTTATTTGGGTATTACCTTGCATTAATCTGCCCTAATAACTACTGGGACATTTTGGAAATAATTGATTTTTCACATCTGAAAGACATCTGTTATGCTATGTTAATGGCAATAAAATAGAAGAAACTCACAAAAGGCAAAATGGAACTAAATGCCAAGATAAATGTTATATTTTGGCAATCGTCTCACAAAATAGCTGACAGATGTTAATATAAGCATTACACTTTGTGTGAAGATACTCATCTTTTCCTATTATTATTCATACTTTATGACACACAGAAAAAATTATGACAATTCAGGATACCACATTTTGGGCCATGCCAAAGCCACATTTTGTGTATTGCTTTTCCATGTTGATATATAATTGGTCTATGGTCTCCCAAGTCAAGAATCAAAGTGATTCTTGGCATACAATTGAGTTTCACAAAAAGCAACTGAATACTTTAAGGAAATAGTGAGGGATTTATGGCTAATAGTTAAAAATAATTATAGTATCCCAAGAGAAAAGTAAAACTAGACAGTAAATTCTTATTGGTCATTTATGAACTCTGTGTAGCAAAACCCATTTGGCAAAGGGAATGCAGCCACATTCTCTACTCCTTAACATCCCCAGGATCCTATAATACACCACAAGAGGACCAATGACTGCACCTTGAGGAGGGGTGGAGAGCTGGAAATCAAATCAGACCCTAGCAAGTGGGGAGAAGGCGATGTGAGAGCAGCTGCCACTGGCAAACTCTTATGAGTGACTTATTGTCTTCTCATTTTTCCAGAACTTAAATTGTATTTAGATTTATAGTTCCATTACTGTATGTACACAAAGAGAGTTAATTCTTCAAAAATGTGTCTGCCTGATAGAAAAGACATTCATTTATTGGTTCATCCCAGATTCATTGACATATTGGCTGAGGGTTTTAGTGATATTAGACCTTCTTTTCAGAGAAGGCAATGGCACCCCACTCCAGTACTGTTGCCTGGAAAATCCCATGGATGGAGGAGCCTGGTGGGCTGCAGTCCATGGGGTCACTAGGAGTCGGACACGACTGAAGTGATTTAGCAAGCAAGCAAGCAAGACCTTCTTTTAGTCAATCTCTGCTGAAGTCTCACAATTTTGATTGTTTTTTAAATCTATTTTAATCTCACTTTCTCTTTCTGATGCAGACACATACACACACACACATATATACACAGAATGAAAGCGAAGAAGCTGGAAATATCTGTTGTAAGCATGAGCAGAAAAGATGGATTCAAGGTAACTTCTTAAACTGTCTCATGAGAGATTAGTGGGAAGAGATACAACAGGGGTCAAATCCCATGGTCCCATTTTACAGATGAATAAACTGAGATCCAGTGACCTGAATGACTCGGGTCACACACAAATTCAGCAAAAGAACTGTGCTTACACCGTGATTGCTCCCTTCCACACCACAACCTTTCCTGCGGTAGATCTATCATCAGATTCACAGTGTTCCTGTGTTAATTTCATAAATACCATTATCAAAACCTTAGACACAGGGTCATGCTTAATGCTTGTAAACAGCATCTGAATAACATTTATGTGTTTTTAATTTTGCTGTTGTTTTAAAAAACAAAGAAAAGAGACTGTTTAAAACAAAAACACTGACAACAACAGTACAGCCCAAGAAAAACAGCCTTTATCCAAATCTGGGGGGTTTTGTCCAAATAATTTAAATTTGTATGTGCATGCATGCTAAGCTGCTTCAGTCATGTCCAACTCTTTGCTACTTATAGACTGTATTGGTGGGCTGCCATCTATGGGGTTGCACAGAGTCGGACACGACTGAAGTGACTTAGCAGCAGCAGCAGACTGTATTCAGGCCACACCAAAAACACAAACAAAAACAAAACCACCTCCAAAGTAAAGTAGTTATGTAGTTAAAATAAATATCTATCTATACATGTCAATATGTGAGATTCAAATTTGTTTTTTAAATGGTTAACACATAACTTCAATCTAAAAATTTGACACAGACTAAAAATTGGCCTGACATATTTCAGTATAAAAATCATTTTAAGGGGAACTTTGTCTTTTTTTCATGCAACATTTTTCTAACTTGTTTGAATCTTTTACCCAGAGACTCAGTAGAAATACATGCTTATGATTAGTGGCCCATCAATATAAGTGATTAATTACTAGTAAGAAACATATCATGTTAGGAATAGTTTTTCTGTATTAAAAAGTATACGGAGTAAGTCACAAATATGTCAAGATATTGTTATTATAACTGATAAAACTCTGCATTCATTAAAGTTATTTGGATACAGAAGGAAAACAAGAGAGGTCAAAGACAGCATCAGATCTGATTGACACTTCAGTGGAAGGTTAAAGTACAGTGGAAATGATTTCTTCG
Source organism: Ovis canadensis (assembly GCF_042477335.2). Taxonomy (NCBI): domain Eukaryota; kingdom Metazoa; phylum Chordata; class Mammalia; order Artiodactyla; family Bovidae; genus Ovis; species Ovis canadensis. Next base: position 23,920,246 of record NC_091257.1, on the reverse strand, counting down.
GTATGGCTACGGCTGCATGAAGAATGAATTTAAATTCATTTTGACCTACATAACATCAACAAACTAAATGCCCAACAGATTAGCTTGGCCAGTGGACAAACCCATTAATGGACACAATAAATAAGTGCATGGTGCAATGATAAGCTGCCTGGGTTCAGATCCCTGCCCCTGCTTCTTACTGTCTGTTGACAGAGAGCAAGGCGCTGAAACTCTGTGCCTCAGTTTCCACATCCTCGACATCTGGAAAGATTTGTTTTCTCCTCACAAGGTAAAGCGCTTAGAACACTGTCTGATGCTTACTAAATACTATACATGTTTGCTATTGCTCCCAACCTCCACACCAGGGGCTTGCTGGGGGTAAATGAGGTGGAAACATTCTATCCAAATCATCCTCTCAGAAGTTTATAACCCATAGTCTAATATTAAAGGTCTGAGAATTTCTCTAATAAAGGAAACCATTTATGTTAATTTAATCCTGGATCCCCCCAATTTCCTGAAGCAGCTTTCCTGACTTCATAAATTCTGATCTTAAAAGCTGAAACATTGATTAATTCATCAAGACAAATCTAAAAAGTTAGTATAATCTTCTCTTAACTGATCAAGCCTTAGCTATGACTTGAGAAATTGTTTGGGACAAAACAGTCAAAAAATAAATAAATAAAACAATAAAAGGGAAAAGCAAACAAACAAGAAACCCCAGTGCAATAACAAAGTGAGAATAATTATTTACTGAGGAAAAGAAGCGGGAGAGAAGGAAAAGACGACAGTAAAGTGTCTCAAGAGGAGCATGGAAAGATCCATACGCACCAACTGTTAATGGCTTCCAGAAAACATTGTTAAAAAACAGAACCTCTCAATTCTCTCTGCATAGGAGCTTCTAGCTTTCATAGGAGCTTGAGCTTTCTAAATCTTAAGATTTCCAGATATACACTTTAACAAATGGTGTTTACATATCATTGTTTCCTAAAATAAAATTACACATAAATAAAATCAATAATCTTTCAGGAGGGCTATTTTGAGAGACTATTGAAAGTTTTGTTTTGGTTCTATCTTTACAAATAATTGAGTATCATGTATATGCCTGGGTGGGGTATGGTGTATTATATAAAAGAAGCCTCTAATTTATTTATAGTACTTCACATGTAAGCACTAATTACACACTTATTTGTCTAAGTATTATTTCTGTAGATGAAAGCATGCAACTAGTGATATTTATGCAAGGGCTAATGCCGTACTAATGTGTGGAGACCAAGGCCATTAAAACTCCATCTTCACTTAGCACTTAGAGAGACAGCAACCCAGATTCATATAATATTTAAAGTCCTATACCTCTTTAAATGTGATCATTTTTTAATCCAAAATTATGAACATTAGTTTTAAATATATACTTATTGATAGGATAAATAGATTTCTCCAGCTGATATTTTGGATTATAATACTGATATTTCTCTCTCCAAATACAAGAAGTCCTATAAACCCACAAATGCAGTTTTGAATGAAGAATGGGACTATCAAGCAACATGAAGTTTGATTTTGGCAATATTTAAAAAGACTAAATTTGTCCAATATTACCAGAATAGTAAGTCTAAGATCTTAAGACAGTGTAATAGTTTATTTAGTCAGCATTTTTTTTTTTATTAATAGAAGACCGAGGAAACCTAAGAAGCTTTCTAAGATCCAGTTGTGTTTACAAGATACACAGCTCATCGTTAATTAATTATATTGGAAAACGTGTGTAGCCATTTGTAATCCCCCAAAATCGTCTGTTTGCAGATGATTTTAGCGTAGATGTAAAACCAGCTTGTGCTGACACAGAGACCTCATTCCCAAGCCCTAGAAATCTGATATGCTTTTCCAGCCCAAGCATTTATCATTCATCACAAAGAAATCAGTATTTAAAAATATATAAATACAACGGCCAAGAATTGAATTGACACTTATGATAAAATGCACTTGATTAAGACTTAATAAAGCACTGTGTATGGTACTAGTGAATAATGCATTGCCAGATAAAGTTGGACACAAAGCAAATACAGTGTCAAAGCTAATCTAGCCAGACATTATTCAGCCATATTACTTTCTTTATTACTAGATTAAAAAATGCAGATTGTGTTTCAGCAGCTTTTTCATTATTTCAGCACATAACACAAGCACTCTTTGGAAAAGACCACCTAATTCCAAAAAGAGCTACTGGAATAGGAGGCCACCTACTATAATGAAATGGGCACCGCATCGCTTAGTGACCTGGGTTCCCCTTATCACAGCTAACACTTGATTTGGGCTTAAAACATTCCATTTCAAAAGGTCATTTTAAAAAATTATGCCCATTATGTTTCTCTCTCTGTCATGAAGTACTAAACCAGAAAATCACTAAATAACAATGTTTCCTAAATTATTTTTTTAGAGACTTAGTTAACGGAGAGAAAGTCATTTGGGGATTGACATGTACACATTGCTATATTTAAAATGGGTAACCTTTCAAAATAAAAATAAAAAATAAATAAAAAATAAAATGGGAAACCAACAATGTCCTACTGTATAGCACAGGGAACTCTGCTCAATATTCTGTAATAACCTAAATGGGAAAAGGACTTGAAAAAGAATAGATGCATATTTAACTGAATACTATGCTGTGGACCTGAAACTAATACAACATTGTTAATCAACTATACAGTTCAATATAAAATAAAAAACTAAAAAAAAAAATTAAGAAAGAAGCAAAGCCATACAAGTGTATGAGCAAGTGTTATTACTATAGATATTTTGGCTTTCAGCATTGGGGTCCCAGAAATGAAATTCAGCTAAGTCACTGGGATTTATTATTATTTCAGTCAAGAAGGGAGGGAGTGGGACATTTATATCCCATTGTTTGAAAGGATGCTGTACTCAGGAGATGGGAGAGTCAGTGCTTGTAAATTCTCTTTCTGTACTGTTACGCTAGCTCTAAGCAGACACCAATGGTCAGAGAAAGAAAGCTCTTAGGACAAGAAATGGATACAATGGCGTATTAAAGTCAGCCACTCATATGGCAGTGTTAAATCTAAAGGGGTATGGGTGAGGTACAAGAAGCATCTCCTACAATCTAGAACTACTTCCCTAGGCTTCTCATTTCTGGCTCCCAAGGACACTCTGTCTCCAAAACTCACTTTATTCAGCTGCTTTCCCTGGTGGCTCAGATGGTAAAAGAATCTGCCTGCAATGCAGGAAACCTGGGTTTGATCCCTGGTTTGGAAGGATCCCCTAGAGAAGGGAATGGTTACCCACTCCAGTATTCTTACCCAGAGAATTCCATGGATAGAGGAGCCTGGCGGCCTACAGTCCTTGGGGTTGCAAAGAGTCAGACACAACTGAGCGAATAGCACTTTCACTTTACTTTCATGCATGGTCATCCTCGGCGTTCTTTCCAGATTCTCAAAGATCAATCTATTTGTCTAACTTTCCAAGAGCACCCATGACTGTCCTGAACATGTCCACTCATCACTAAACTTGGGCTCTTTTAGTCCCATCCACGCATGTAATTCTGCTGCTCTTTTTCCTCCTGAGGGATTTAATTCTCACAGAATTATACGTAAACGTGTGTGCGCCACATTTATGTAGCTCATAAACAGGCCGATTGCAAGCAATTAGAGTTGAGTGTATAGTTTGTTCTTGAAAGCAGTTCAGGAAGTAGAAATAAACAAGGCTCTGGGTAAACAATGTTTCAGTGTACTGGGCTAGTCCCTTGAATGTTCAACAAAATGATCATCACCTATGGGAAGGATATGCCATAGTGTCATGGATACAAGGGTAGTCTGCATTCAGTGTGTAGCAGACAGAAGCTGCTTAGCATCCTTAACACCAGATGTATCGCTATCGCCATTGAGGAATTCATTCCTGCTTTTCATACTTACTGGTGCACAAAGGCAATTTGCTTACATGCATATAGCAGCACATACTACTGTAAGTCAACATATATCTTAGAGAATTTATAAACGTCATCTCCTAGTTTGCAACACCAATTCAAACAGACTGAACCTTGGTGATTTATTCTCTTTAAAAATCCCAGCGCACACTGTCTAAACAACTCCTCTGATAACTGGTCTTGGGTGCCTCTGTCATAAGTGACTTGCCCTGTTATTTTGTATGGCTACAGAATTTTTCAACTATTTGTGGTTCATATTTGAGAGAAAAGTCTTAAATTCCTGAAGGCGAGAACTTCCCACAACTCAGATACTTCTCTCTCATAATGTCTGTGAAATGTAGCCACTGGGGGGTTTCCTCTCTGAGTTTACAAAGCTTTTCCAGGTATAGCGATGCCCTTGGAAAAAAATGAGAAATTGTTACTAGTAAACTGTGAAGTAAAAGAAGGTAATGAGCAGTTGAGAGGGGTAACCCATCAACTTGGTAGGTCTTAGGGACAGAGGAGGTAGGGGCTGAAACAATTAATACAAGGTCCCAGAAAATGTAGGGGAGAGGAAGGTGAAAGGAGGCCTCTTTGCTTTGGGCCACAGACATAGCATATATTAGTCTATATGTAAGAATCACAGTTTATTACAAAAACAGAATCAAAGACTTGACATGCTGTATTAGCCCCAAAGAAGCAGTATTTCCGCCTTTGATAGATTGCACTTCCAGAACTTAATACAATCAGTGCTGCTAATTTTTCTTAATTACATTTGGCAAGGCGATCATCAGTTGCTCATTTTTCGCTTTAAAACCTTTCCTTTGTTTCAGTGGGGATAAAGACACTCTTTCAGCCATACGTTCAGCTAAAAAACCTCTAAATGATCCTTGATTGGAGTTAAGGTTTAAAGGAACAATAAAAGATAATACAGCTGAATTTCACAAGAATCTGAGGATTGCATTTTGTATTTCCTAGCTGGGACCACTACAAGTCAATACTTTCACGGAATGACAGATCTCTGCAAGGCATTGGATCTTAGGCTAATATATGGTTATTCTCTTCAACCAAATTAGAACTATTATGCTTGTTAATAAATGTTCCAATAACTGTTGACTACCAATAAGAAGAAGAAAAAATGACCCTGCTATACTTCATGGGTATACAAAGGTAAAGTTATATATTTATTTTTAACTCACAAAAGTAATAAATGAATTAGTAGTCACTGAAAAAAATATACATACGAATAGAGATAAAAATACATACAAGAAAAAACTAATGCTCTTGTTTCTTTCCTTCCCTAATATCTTTCTCCCTAAGAGGTTCCAAAATTAGTGACTTGGGATGACTCCTTCCAGACCTGCGCTTTTAAATGTAAACTGAGGATTGAACATGATCTGACCTCCATCTTTATTATATTTTTAAGTTACAAAGTTATTATATGTTTATTATGACATGTAAAACTAGATGAGACGTTTAATGAAAAAACTAATCTCCCCTATCAACTCTCCTCCAGAGCCAAACTCCAAACATAAGTGACGTTCATTGTTTTATGTGTATCTTCTCACACTTTTCCTCCTTGTCATGAATTTATAAGTACATATATACATATATGTAGGGTTTTATTTTTTTCCAATATGAACTGATATACTCACAGTTCTCAATAATGCAGCCCTGCCTTTAAGTAGCTAGCCTTCCAATTCAGCAGTTACAATTTAAAACACTGCATTAAAAAGCTTTATCACAGTTCATAGGATGGATGTGCCATAAGTGATTCAGTCACTTTATCATTGAAGAATATTTAGATCATTTCCAGATCAATGCCATTATAGAAGATACCAAACGAGGCATCCTTGCACATATATCCTAATGTTATTGGAATCTGATTTTGTGGGATAAATTCTCTGAAATGTGAGTGCTTAGTGGGGACCTGCACGGTTGAATTTTATTAATATTATTTGATTGCCTTGCAAATTTTTTAAATATAGCATATGGCCTCAAAAAAAAAAAAAATGTAGGGCAAGGTCCCTTTCCCTACCTCTACATTCTACTCATCATGGGATGAAATTCATAGTTTTACTGTTTGCAGTTTACAAATAAAATATATTATTGTATTTATTTGTCTAACAATAGAAAAATAAGCATTTTTTGGTAATTTTGGATACATTATTGTGTCCTTTGCTTATTTTTCTGCTGATTTTTTAAATGGAAATTTGAATAGCTTTTTCTGCACTAAGGACTAATTCTTTATTAAATACATAGCAAATACTCCTTCATTTTATTCCTTTTCTTTTAATTTTGTTTGTTATATTCTGCTTTATAATTTAAAAATTTTAATTATCTTATCCTTTTATTTATAGACTTTCTTTCTTAAGAAGTAATCCTCTGCCCCAAGAATTATATAAATATTCAAATTTTCACTTTAATGTTTTACATTTAGATATTTAATCTATTTACATATAAAGTTGATCCATCTGTGAAATGGAGCAGGACAGCTTTGCTACCTTTCAAATAAGTTGCTCATTTTGTCAGCTCTATTTATTAAATAAGATATTCCTGTTCAAGTTAACTGAAATATCTTCCATTACATGTTACGCATGCATGCTCAGTTGCCTCAGTCATGTCCGACTCTTTGTAACATGACCCATAGCCCACCAGGCTCCTCTGTCCATGGGATTCTCCAGACAAGAATACTCGAGTGGATTGTCATGCCCTCCTCCAGGGGACTTTCCTGACCCAGGGTCAAAATTTCCACGTACACTTGAGTGTATTTCTGAATTCTCTGTTGTTCTATTGACTTATGCACTGCTATCCTGATACCACGGTCTTTAGTTAGAGGAGCTTTGGAAAAAGGTTTAACATTTGTTAAGTCATCTTCTGTCTCTCATCAGCCATATTTTTGGAAGTCAAATGCTTCTTGTCCATTTGAGCCATCTATAAATCTGTCAATTTTAATTTAATTTTGTAATTGAATGGAGACCCAATAGATATATGTTCTTAATACAGAAATGCCTGCCTGTATTTCACTGATAGATAGATGACAGAAAGATAGATAATAGTTTTTCCCTACAATTATACTACTAAAGGTTAAAACGATTCTTTACAAATACCTTCTATATTATTGATATCCACTATCCATTATTGATAAGTTAGGAATCTAGGAGAAAGATATCTCTAGGAAAAAGGGAAAATCCCATCACTGTTAGACTTAAAAAGCCTAATATGTGCTATATATCATCAAAATGTTATTGCCATTAATCCTCTCAATAACCTGTGAAGCAGGCTGAGAATATTAAACCAATATTACAGATGAGGAAATTGAGGCCTATCAGAAAGTTTAAATAACTTACCCAAAGTCATACAACTAGTATGTGGCAATCAAAAGTAAAAACTGACCTCATCACTTTATTCTGATTTCACCTGCTCCATGTAAAAGTAAACACTCATGAGAACAGTCAAATTTTAGTGAATAAGCTAAAATGTAGGCAGAAAGCGTGAATCAAAATCAATATCACTGGATTACTTGGTATCCAAACATAATATAATAAAATTAACATTCTGAATAGTTAAGGTTATCTATTATCTCCCTCTAGCTTAGCAGCAGTAGCAGCAGCAAGGGTTTGGGACCAGGGTGGGGAGAGACTCAGGTGATGTGATCAAGTTCCTCAGGTGACTCTGATATGCTTCCTTCTTCTCAACTTTTGGAGAATTTATGGAGATGGGTAGGGATTTTATTCCAAACAAAATTCAACTAGTTATAATCAGCAAATTAGACATTATAGACAGTACTTCATAGCTATATTTTAGGCAGTTTACCAGGCTGCCTTATAGTAAAGCAGCTTGAATAATTTCTTTACTCTTCATCTCCTAAACCAGTGGTTCTCAAACTTTAGCATCATAATCACTCGGAGGACTGGTTAGCTCAGGTATTGCTGAGACAGGCACCACTCTTTGCTTGCCCCTCCCCACCTTCCTTGAGTTTCTATTTGAGTTTATGATTCATCTCTGGATTCTACAGGATCCAACATAATATAACCCAATATATTATGGACTCAATACACAGCAATTTGTTCTGACTCATGATAGTTGGGTAAAATTTGTAAGATTCCAATCCAGTAAAAATTTGGTGATCCACACAGACCAGAAGAACCAACTACTACGAGTATTAAATGCCCAACAGCAAACCCGTAGGCTGTAATTCAGGTGTCTGTAATCCACAGGACGCATCACGGGCGGCCAGGGGAAAGATACGTTAAAGGATTCACGCATTTACTTCCGTTTTATTAAAGGAAAACATGAACAAACCCACTAAGTGATACATCATTACTATGACAGTCCCTTCAATGGGTATCCTATATCCCGAAGACATACCAGGTCTGCATTTCATATGTTCACATCCTGTCATCCTTGTCCCCTTTAGGACACTCACAACTTGGTTGTTCACTTTTTATGGATTTTGATGAATGCCTGCCTCCTCAAATGTAAGTTCCCTTAAGGCAGAACCCAAGTCTGTTGGGCCCACCGTTATAGCCCCGACATCTCCCACAGAGCCTAGTACTTAGTGAGCACTTTAGAAAAACCAATACAATATTGTAAAGTAATTGGCCTCCAATAAAAAAAGAAATAGTTGTTGAATGAATAAATAAAAGCGTTAGAACTGGACATGGAACAACAGACTAGTTCCAAATAGGGAAAGGAGTACGTCAAGGCTGTATATTGTCACCCTGCTTATTTAACTTCTATGCAGAGTACATCATGAGAAATGCTGGGCTGGAAGAAACACAAGCTGGAATCAAGATTGCTGGGAGAAATATCAATAACCTCAGATATGCAGATGACACCACCCTTATGGCACAAAATGAAGAGGAGCTAAAAAGCCTCTTGATGAAAGTGAAAGAGGAGAGTGCAAAAGTTGGCTTAAAGCTCAACATTCAGAAAACTAAGATCATGGCATCTGGTCCCATCACTTCATGGGAAATAGATGGGGAAACAGGAGAAACAGTGTCAGACTTTATTTTGGGGGGGGGCTCCAAAATCACTGCAGATGGTGACTGCAGCCATGAAATTAAAAGACGCGTACTCCTTGGAAGAAAAGTTATGAGCAACCTAGATAGTATATTCAAAAGCAGAGACATTGCTTTGCCAACTAAGGTCCGTCTAGTCAAGGCTATGGTTTTTCCAGTGGTCATGTATGGATGTGAGAGTTGGACTGTGAAGAAGGCTGAGCACCAAAGAATTGATGCTTTTGAACTGTGGTGTTAGAGAAGACTCTTGAGAGTCCCTTGGACTGCAAGGAGATCCAACCAGTCCATTCTGAAGGAGATCGACCCTGGGATTTCTTTGGAAAGAATGATGCTAAAGCTGAAACTCCAGTACTTTGGCCACCTCATGCGAAGAGTTGACTCATTGGAAAAGACTGTGATGCTGGGAGGGATTGAGGGCAGGAGGAGAAGGGGACGACCGAGGATGAGATGGCTGGATGGCATCACGGACTCGATGGACGTGAGTCTGAGTGAACTCCGGGAGATGGTGATGGTCAGGGAGGCCTGGCGTGCTGCGATTCACGGGGTCGCAAAGAGTCGGACACGACTGAGAGACTGAACTGAACTGAACTGAAGTGCAAGGTCATATTTTCAGCATTACTAAAATCTGCCACAAAAATTAAACTTAAGAAAAGCAAGGAAATTCTCTGACTGTGATCTCAGGTACAGATGCCATACAGAAGAAGAGGCTCAAAGAAAAATAATTTAAATAATTTGAGCTGTATTATCTGTTTTAGACACAGTATCAATAGTGTATATATATTAGCAAATCATTAAAGAAGAGAATACTCAAATACTAATAAATACAAATAAATAGCCAAATAAATATGTAATATAGTGTATATGTGTCAACCCCAATCTTCCAATTCTTCCCACACCTCCTTCTTCCCTCCCTGCCATCCATATGTTTATATTCTCTGTGCCTGTATCTCAGTTTCTGCTTTGTGAATAAAATCATCTTTACCATTTTTCTAGATTCCACATATAGGTGTTAACATATGATATTTGTCTTTATGATATGATGTTTGTTGTTTAAAAGAACCAAAAAGAATGTTTAAAAGAAAGAATTTCCTTTGTTCTGATTATAAATAAAATACATGATAGAGATAACATGGAAAATACACAAAAGGGGGGGAAAATGCATAATAACGTATAATCACAATTGCACAGAAATATCCATTGTTAGCAGTTTGACACAGTTTCTTTATACTTCCCAGAGTATTTAACTTTTGCTTTGGTAACAAACAGGTTCCAAATTTCAGTGGCTTGCAGAAAACAAAAACAGAAAAACAAAGACACATCTCTCGCTCTACTTGTATGTTGTGAATCGGCAGTGGTTCTTCTCTATGTATTTTCCATCAGAACAGGCATGAAGATCTCATGGCTAAAACAAAGCATAAGAGGGAAGTGGAAAACTTGTGATGTTTCATAAACCTTCTACTTGGTTGCCATGCTTTTTATGGTTATTCATATCCCACTGGCCAAAGTAAGTCGTGTGGCTAAACCTGTCTTCTGCATGTTTACACAGTAGCAAAGCAAATCATATAACAATGGGGAAGGAGGTACAATCCTTTTACAAGGAAAGGAAGGACAAACAACTGGGAAGAGCAGAATAATCTCTCTCCTGGATGTTGAGCTATTCTGGAATATTTCAGCGGCTTCCTCAATCTTCACATCTATTTAAAAGTACCTCAGGAATTCTTTCTCCTAATTGAGAAATAAGTTATTTCTCTCAAAAACTTGAGAAATAATGAAAAGGTTCTCATTCTCATACTCAAAATATTCTCAATTTAATTTATATTCACGAGGAACAGGAACTTTTAAGCTTTTTTTAATGTATACTCAAATTCTCAGGTTGCTATCGGGACTTGTAAAAGAGAAAGAAAAGGTGCAAACATTATCCCTTTAAAAAGACACGTGACGTGGTCCTCAAATTCAGTCAAACCGCTTATGGAATGACAAGCAAAGGCATAATTCACTGATTTGAACTTAATTGCTTTTGCTTTCACAATTCCACTTCAGATTGAGATTCAGATAGAGAAACTCAAAAGAAAGAACATGTGTGATTCCATAAATCTGTGGTCTGTGCTTGAACAATCAAAGGACGAATATGGAATAAATTTAGTAGTTTCTGCTGCTCTGACTTCTATAAATATGCAGTGGTGTTTTTTCTCTAGCTACTCATGATATATGATTTCCTTTAACAGAAACACCAGAAACACTCTTGCCTAGCACAGGTGCCCTTCTTAAAGGCGGCATTTTATTTTGCTACACACTGTTGCTCTAATACTGAACATCTACCAGTTGGAAATTTTCTAAGAAAATTCAATGAAGAATACTTCCTTGCTGACATAGAGGAATAAAAAAAACTGACTGTAATCCCTATTAAAAGACAAAGAGGGGGAAAGAAGATAAGAATATAAACTGCTCATTGCTAAAGGGTGGATTTGCCAGCAGCAATTTGTAGCAAATAGGTAACCTTCAAAGGGAAAAGTATGATTTACTTTTAGGCTGAATTAAATTTGCTGAAAATTAATGGCGCTGTTGAGTAGTCCTTGAGTTAAAGGAGAAAATATAGAGTGACTGCTTTTAGTTAAAGATGAAAATATGGCACGTGTCAACTTGGCTAAACTGAACCTACATTTCACAGAATCCCCTTCTTTGATTCTGGGTGAGATTCGGCCTACCCAGGGACCCACATGGCTTGCTGGGTGGATGTAAAGTGGCTGCCATTATTGTCGGTAAGTCATCACAGTGAAGCGGGGTAAGAGACAAACACAAACGTGTCAGCAGATTTCAACTGATTCTCACTCTCCTCTGCTGTTTATAGCTCTTCCTCCCTACAGTGGCCCAAGTCAACAGTGACTCCAGGTCTAAGCCTCAACACAGAGGCAGACATCCCCCCACAAACACGAGCTCCCCTTGGCTGCACCATCTGGTAGCTGGGTGTGCCCAGCTTCCTTTAGTTTCATGAAAAATCTGACGAATCTACTTTCACCACTGCTTCAGGAGGTCTGGTTAATGACTTTTCTTGGATCCTCCAACACTGTAAGACCCTATTTCCCAGCTTTTCCCACAATTTGTAAGACCTCTGTCCTATAACTGGGCTTCCCTGGAGGCTCGGTGGTGAAGAACCTGCCTGCCAAAGCAGGAGACAGGAAGTGCAGGTTCAACTCCTGCATCAGGAAGATCCCCTGGAGAACGAAATGGCAACGCATTCCAGGATTCTTGGCTGGAGAATCCCATGGACGGAAGAGCCTGGCATGGGGTCACTGAGAGTCAGACATGACTTACTGACTAAACAACAGGAACAACGAGGGTCTTATCATCAGTTCCCCATTCCTTAACAATCATGATGGTTTTGCTTCCCTGAATTAACTCTGACATATGTCTGGGGGTTTGCAACTGGAAGAGATCTTGGATTTCTAAGAGCCTTCTCACATAGGCACAGATGGGTCTAGTATCAAAGGAATCTAGAGGGAGAAGTAGAGACTCACATCACTGGTTGATGACAACTTGACCACAAAAAAACAAATCACTCTTTCGTTGTTTTCTTTATATGTTTCAGAGTCTTGATTTCAATCTGCCTCTTCTATTTACCTTTTATTAGAGTTTTAACACTCATTTCAGCATGTTATTAAAAACAATGTAGACAAAAAGAAAAGAAACACACAGACAAAGCCTCCATGTGGAAAATGTGCTCAGAGGAAGCAAGAGACCCTTCCCCTCATTCCTCACTTAACAATGTTTTTGTCCAGTACACAGTCTAAGAATCTCTGCAACAGCATCTCTAACAGATGGCCAAGGGGATCTCTGCTTTTAATGCCTGGAAAAGATAAGGATTTTACTAATTCCTGATAGTAGCTCACCCCACTGTTGGAGTGGGTATTCTTAAGAAAGTTGGTTGTGGAACTGAGCCAAAATGGATCAGCTTCTTTGCAATTTGTGGGCACTGCTTCCAGTTCATCTACCTCTGAGCACATCTACTTGGCAACTGTCCTGTTTTGTATAGTACATGTCCAAGTTGCTGAAAATAGCTACCATTTCTTCTTATTTCTTCTTCCCCATATCTGGGGGTTAAGATGCCCAGTTCTCCCAAAAGTAACAATCCTCCTTGCTTCCATAGAACTGTGTGTGAGTGTTGGGGGGGGAGGGTGCGGCGGAGGGGGAGAGAAAGAGAGAGAGCACCATAGAAGAACACAATGAAAATGAAATCTTTTATAGACCAAACTTCTTTATTGTACAAATGCTGAAAGGCCTAGTCCTTAAACTGGTCAGTGTTTGCAAAAGCATAGTCACTATACTCTCAAGAGGTGTCATTCACCACTGTTTGTGACCTTTGTTGGAAACTCACAAGAAAATATGCTGATTGAACTGAAGGCCATTTAAAAAGGAGATTGCTTTAAATTAACAGCATTTTTATCATTATTTTTAAATAAATTTATTTATTTTAATTGGAGGTTAGTTACTTTACAATATTGTATTGGTTTTGCCATACATCAACATGAATCCACCACAGGTATACACGTGTTCCCCATCCTGAACCCCTCTCCCTCCTCCCTCCCCGTACCATCCCTCTGGGTCATCTCAGTGCACCAGCCCCAAGCATCCAGTATCATGCATCGAACCTGGACTGGCTATTCATTTCATATATGATATTATACATGTTTCAATGCCATACTTTCAAATCATCCCACCCTCGCCCTCTCCCACAGAGTCCAAAAGACTGTTCTATACATCTGTGTCTCTTTTGCCATCTCGCATACAGGGTTATCGTTACCATCTTTCTAAATTCCATATATATGTGTTAGTATACTGTATTAGTGTTTTTCTTTCTGGTTTACTTTGCTCTGTATAATAGTCTCCAGTTTCATCCATCTCATTAGAACTGATTCAAATGTATTCTTTTTAATGGCTGAGTAATACTCCATTGTGTATATGTACCACAGCTTTCTAAACTCAAAATGGATTAAATATATAAACGTAAGACCAGAAACTATAAAACTCCTAGAGGAGAACATAGGCAAAACACTCTCCGACATACATCACAGTAGGATCCTCTATGACCCACCTCCCAGAATTCTGGAAATAAAAGCAAAACTAAACAGATGGGATCTAATTAAACTTAAAAGCTTCTGCACAACAAAGGAAACTATAAGCAAGGTGAAAAGACAGCCTTCAGAATAGGAGAAAATAATAGCAAATGAAGCAACTGACAAACAACTAATCTCAAAAATATACAAGCAATCCTGCAGCTCAATCCAGAAAAATAAACGACCCAATCAAAAAATGGGCCAAAGAACTAAATAGACATTTCTCCAAAGAAGACATACAGATGGCTAACAAACACATGAAAAGATGCTCAACATCACTCATTATCAGATAAATGCAAATCAAAACCATAATGAGGTACCATTTCATGCCAGTCAGAATGGCTGAAATCCGAAAGTCTATAAGCAATAAATGTTGGAGAGGGTGTGAAGAAAAGGGAACCCTCTTACACTGTTGGTGGGAATGCAAACAATTGCCTTATGACCCAGCAATCCCACTACTGGGCATACACACCAAGGAGACCAGAATTGAAAGAGACACATGTACCCCAATGCTCATCGCAGCACTGTTTATAATAACAGCATTTTTTAATGAGAACATAATCACAGCCCATGGCGGACTCTATGTGAGCTGGACTTCACTCCAGAAAAAGTAAATAATATGAGATTTCAGGCTGAGCAAAGCTCAGGTTATGCCACAATTAAATGGGAAACAGAAGCAACATGACTTTGCATCTACAGTGAACAGTTTAATAAATTTTTTGGCCAACACAATGCAAAAGCTTCGTTGTCACCCTTTGATAGCTTTTGTTAGTCATGTATAAAGTATAATTTCTATTGCAGAAAAAAATGTATTCTCTATCAAGAACTCTCAATGAGAGAATATGAGCAGAAAAGGAACATCAGAATTGTGAATAAAGTATCGTTGTGCAAAGAAGAAGATGCTAACAAAGAGCAGCTCAAAATGTTAAATCTTTGCTGCCGTGTCAAGAATGAATCACGAGTGTTGACGTCCAATTCTCAAATTAAAATAATCAATAAGGAATAAACAGCTTCCATTCTGCAGATAGTGCCATAATTTCTAAAATCTGCTCTATCTTCAGCTTGGCTCTCAGAAACACCTGCAGTGTTACACTGTGATGTAAGAACCTTACACTGATTCAAGGCTTTCTTCAGGACTTCAGGGATGGAAACTAAGAAGCTACTTGAGGGGGAAGAAACCCTCGTGCCTACACTATGTTCTGTCTTTCTGTTTGCCCATGATGTTTCCCCTCACTATGATCTAGCCTCCAAACTGCCGTCAACAAGCTCCCTAAAACGTAAATCTGACCACATAAAAGTCTTTATTTTTAATAAGTGTCAATGGCATCCCTTTATGGAGGGGATACAGACAGTTTGGTCATAAATCCGTCCTCCCAGCTTCTCATAGACTTTGAAGTCTTGAAAGGCCATGATTTGCCTGGTAAATTAGGAAGAACTGGCAGCAGATAACCTCCCATATTGGCTGGGTGGTCCTTAACCCTCACAGTGAAGAAAGGGAGCTGGACTGATGCACAGCACTCACAGGACCTTACTCTGCCATTGCCAATGAGGCCGGGTGTGCAAGTGGTACCAGCAGCCAGGCTTTGGCCCAGGACCTCTGTGAGGTGGCTCCAGAGCATCCGTGGGACTGCTCAGAGGACACTGACCCAGAGAGCATTGTTCTTTCTATACTTTCTGGACTATATCCTGTCCCAGCACAACCAGCTTCAGAAGACAATGATTATGTATGTTGGAAGTCCATGGATTCTTAAAAAGCAGAGATCCTATTCGAGACTCAGAAGTCTGAGCTATTAAGAATTATCCTCCAGTAAAATGAGTGTGACTTATCAGCAAAAAGCTGTAATTCCCAGGAGGACTGAACCACAGGGTTTTGGATACCACATCTTTTAAAAACAGGATCCATGTAGAAGTCAACTTCACCATTTTGGGGGTCACAGTCTCCCTTCCATATTCAGTTCATATGATTCAGAAGAAGTTAAACCTTCCCCATTCACCAGCTACAGAAATGGATGTGTCACTCTGCTGCTGCTGCTGCTGCTGCTGCTGCTGCTAAGTCGCTTCAGTCGTGTCCAACTCTGTGCGACCCCACAGACGGCAGCCCACCAGGCTCTGCCGTCCCTGGGATTCTCCAGATAAGAACACTGGAGTGGGTTGCCACTGCCTTCTCCAATGCATCAAAGTGAAAAGTGAAAGAAGTCGCTCAGTCATGTCCGACTCTTTGCGACCCCATGGACTGCAGCCTACCAGGCTCCTCTGTCCATGGGATTTTCCAGGCAAGAGTACTGGAGTGGGTGGCCACTGCCTTCTCCAATATGTGACTCAAGATCAGCCAATTAATTATGGTCCAATCCTTTGTTCAAGGCTTCCCTGGTGGTTCAGATGGTAAAGAATCTGCCTGCAACACAGGAGACTGGGGTTCAATCCCTGAGTTGGGAAGATCTCCTGGAGAAGGGAATGACTACCTGCTCCTGTATTCTTGCCTGGACAGAGGAGTCTGGTGAGCTACAGTCCATGTGGTCACAAAGAGTCAGACACGACTGAGTGACTAACACTTAACATAATCCCTGTTCCAAAGTTGGTCCTGGAATAGTTGTGTGATTCAGGAAAATAAAACTTAGTTCTGAGATTTTTATTGGAACTCATAGGAAAAATAAATTTATGTCTTGAGAGAATGGTAGTCTAGGACAGAGGTCAGCAAATGTTTTCTGTAAATGATCAGATAGTAAATACTCTCAGCTTTGTGGGCCATAAGGCTCCTTGCAACAGCTACTCAACTCAGCCACTACAATGAGAAAATAGTTACAGACAAAATGTAAATGAATGAGCATGGCTGTGTTCCAATAAAACTTTATGGACACTAAAATTCTAATTTCATATAATTTCCATGTGTCACAAAGTTTTATTAAAAATGCTTTTCACTATATAAAAATGTGGAAATTATTTAGCAAAGAGATAGATTTGCTCAATGGGTCACAGTTTGTCAATTTCAGTTCTGTTTGGAGAAACAGTAACAAACAATATCAAATACTCTCTCTCGTGGAGCTTACATACTAGTTGAAAATAAAGACCAAAAAAAAAAAAAAAACCTGTTAAAAAATGATATACTGGGTTGGCCAAAAAGTCCATTCAGATTTTGCCATATATTACAGAAAACCCAAAGGAGCTTTTTGGCCAACTCAATATTTGAAGGTAAAGTCAGCCAGATTTGATGGAGGGAACAGGAGATGGAAGGAGGAAGGGGGAGAGAGAGAGAAAACGAGGCTCGAGGATAAATCCAAGAGGATTTTTGAGTGTGTGTGTGTGTGTGTGTGTGTGTGTGTGTGTCCTGAGCAATTGGGTTCATGGGAGTACCAATTTTTAAGATGCAAGTGTTGGGAATGTTGAGTTTGGGGTCAAATCTGTAGCTCTTTGTGGACATGTTATATTTATAATGCCTTTAGAAATACTGAGTAAACAGCTATGTGCATGAGTATGGAGCATAGGGCAGAATTAGGGGCTGAATTCTTGAGAATATAAATCATATTTAGAGCTATGGGTCTGGTTAATATCCCTTGGGGAATAAGTAGAGACAGAGAGGAAAAGGGGGCCTAGAACTGAACCCTAGAGAACCTGAATGTTTAAGAAGAACCAGGAAAAGAAAATAAGAATAAATAGCTAGTGAAATAAGAAAAAATAAAAGAGAAAGATGCTTAAGTACAAGGAACAAGTTGTTTCATCGAGGAAGGTGAACACTAGGTCAAAGGTTGCTGCAATGTGTACTAAGAGAAGGTTAGATTCCACAAAATGCAAGTCAACAGTGGCCTTAACAAGCATGGTTTGCAGAGGACTAGTGAGTTCAAGCAAATGGTTGCGGGGAAGTAGAGAGATAACAGAAACAGGCCATCTGAGAAATTCTGCCCTAAGGGCCTGGAACAGCAGTTGAAGGGGTCACGGGATGAAGGATCTTTTGTTTTGTTTTGAAGATGGGAGATATTGGAGTCAGGAGAAAAGATAAAATGGATGGTGGAGAAGCAAACTCACTGAGGGACAGAGGGTCCTGGATCCAGGGAGGGCATAAGGATGCAAGAGGTTCAGCTGTCTGAAAATGAAGTTCTCTTTTGATGGCTTCTATTTTCGCAGGAAACCGCTGAGAATAAGTCAATTGGGGTTGAGCATAATATGTGAAGAAGGTGTAAAGTGGTTGTCTTGGTGACGGGGGAGTGACTTCACTGGAAGAATGTGGAAAGACTCTCCAGCAGGCTGAGGGCCCACTTGAGACCAGAGAGAGTCCCCAGCCATGTTCAGCTGCCTGGGAACAAATGGAGAGGAGGCAGGAAGTAGGAATTAATCAGTAGCTGGCACCCCACTCCAGTACTCTTGCCTGGAAAATTCCATGGATGGAGGAGCCCGGTAGGCTGCAGTCCATGGGGTCGTGAAGAGTCGGACACAACTGAGCGACTTCACTTTCACTTTTTGCTTTCATGCACTGGAGAAGGAAATGGCAACCCACTCCAGTGTCCTTGCCTGGAGAATCCCAGGGACGACGGAGCCTGGTGGGCTGCCGTCTATGGGGTCTCACAGAGTCGGACACGACTGAAGCGACTTAGCAGCAGTAGCAGCAGCAGGGGTTTTTTCTAGGCTATTTTGAAAGAGGGAGTCAAGAGAGTTGAGAGAGTGTACTTTGGAAAGGCTGCCGAGATGGCATGTGAGCTCCACGCTGGAGAAGTGAGAACACGGAATGGTAAGAAGTGGTGGGCTCAAATATAGAGCCCAGTGTGAGTTTCATGGCTCCTTGTTGGATTCAAGAAATGCACTGCAAAGACATGGCGTGGGAGTCAGAGAGTGCAGGGTCTGAAACTAATATTATGGAGCTGGTGCAGCTGTTGAAGATTGTGAGCTCACAGTGCGTGGCTGAGGCTGGATGAGAAGATACTTGAAGGACAGAATTCAACGCACTTATCGGCTCAGGCGATGGAGGAACCTTCCATTCTTACTGAAGCCACCAAGAAGCGAGAGAGTAGTTGTAGAGAAAAGGAAAACAAACAAAAACTGAGTGCCAAAATTTCTTAGAGCTGACAGTGAGTAACAGGAGGGAAGTAATTAACTTTTGATGGTAGAAGCTGAGGACACATAAACAGATATTTCAGAAGAGCTGCCTTTCTGTTTTAGAAGAGGAGGGAACAATGGTCTGAAAGTGTTCTTTAGGAGCAAAGAGGTCACCTTCTTTTCCTCTAAGGCCTGATGTACATGGTATGTGGAAGGAAAAAACAGACTCAGTGGAGAAGGCTTCAGACCCTTGCGGAGAGCCAGGCCAGACTCAGCCAGAAAGTGGTGGGAGTTCAGAGGAGTTACAAACAGTGAGCCCAGACACCACCGTTGGTGCCAACAGATCTGATGATGCCTGAAACAGTTAAGGGAAAACATATTGCCTGGAAGGCACTGACTTTTTTTTTTTTTTTTTTTTTTATACATTTCTCAAATATCACTTGAACAAGTTTAAAAAAATTGTAGACAAAACAATGAAATAGAAGCTTGTATCATATGGCTATCATTTCTGTCTTCCTGAGCGATCTTTCTGTATCTGAGCTCCTACATGTATATGATCATTGAAATCACACTACCTACCCTCTCCTCTGCCACTTCATGTGGACACTGGTGGGGAAACCAGTGATGCCCCTTGGATGCTCAGAACAAAGGGTCCCTCGGAAAGCCAAGTAAATATCCACAGACATCACCAGGAGTGGAAATTCAAAACACAAGCCAGGACTTCAAGATGGCTTGAAGTTTATTTTCCAGGGCTCTTTAGCGTCTTGAACTTTTTTCCAGCTGGCAGACACCAAGTCCCCTGACTCTTTTCAGCTCCAACTCTTGGACTGATCCTTTTCTTACGATTCCCTAGGAGCTGATAAACTCCCCAAGTTCATCTTTTATGGAGAGTGCTGGAATGTTCCATAATTAGTTTTCTCACATAAAAGCAAAGCATATAAACACTCAGTGAAAACTTCAGAGGGAAAGTTTGAGTAGTCAGTTTTGCAGGGGCCCTGCCCCCTCACTGAGCTTTCTGAGAGCTTCTCACCCACCTCTTTCCCCTAAAAGCCTCAGGAAAGTCTTCAGAGGCCCTATCACCAGCTTCCAAATGCAGTAACAAGAATCACCTCTGCAGTGGGGTCCCTGCTAGGGTCTCTCCTGTGTGTGTCTCTGAAATTCAGTGATAAAAGGAACAATTAAGATAAAGACTAGTGAGCAACACTTGTGAGAAATGACATCTATATATCTGAAACTTAATGTAGGCAAGACCCATAAAAATGCAACGTGAGCCTCCAATCGCTCTCACCAGGACGGCACAGGGATTAATCAAATCAAACCAGAAGAAGTGTTTCAGCGACTCTAGAGGGAGAAATCAGCCATTCTTGGAGAAAAACATATTTTCCTTCTATTCATCTACTTAAAAAATATAAACGGCCTATACCAACCTTCAGAAAAATGATTTACCACACTACTAATACTAATCCTTTACATCTATATAGTGCTTTACCACTTTCAAGAAGCTTTCACAAAAATTATCTCCTACAGTATTAGATCCCGCGACAAAAATGATGTTTCTAGAAATGAAAGAACTTTTTTTCTCCAACTCCCATGCACTTGGATATACTGATTACTTTTCCCCTGATGTTGTGAACTTTAATCATAAGACCTTTTACCTGTGAACATTAATCTTATGCTATTAACTGATAAAGAAAATTCATAATTCTTGTTTACTTAACAAGACAATAATGTGGGCAAGTGGGAAATAAAGGTGAATTTAAAATGCATAAGGAGTTAAAGGACATGATTTGTCCTTTGCTAGCCTTTTCAATGGCACAGAGTTTAAAACAATTCAAGGTCTGGTTTGTGTAAATTTCTCACCATCTTTAATAACTTAATAGCATAATTGTGTGCACAATTTCTCCCTGTTCTGGCAAGCTGCCACCAGACTAGAATCTTTGTCTCTTTCAAAAAACTGTAAACATCGTTAAAATGCCAAAACCTGTAAAGCACTTTTATGAAGCAATTTGCAAATTTTATAGACTTAATAAGGCCACAGCAAATTTTAGCCCGAGCTCCCTGATATTGCATTGTCACTCCATTTTATGTCATTCATTCATTCCTTTGCTTTTTCATTAATTCATTCATTCACCGCTTATCCTCTGTGGAGTCTATGAAGGTTCGAGTGCTTGTATCTTCAAGTCTGTGTAGATATTAGGCCAAGAAATAAAAAGAAGTAGTTTAGAAAGTATTAAACAAAGCATGAAATAGTTTAGAAAGTAATAAACAAAACAAACCCAGTAAAAAACAAACATGACAAGTAAATGCCCCACTTCTACTTTTTAAAAGAAAAGTGCTAAATAAAAGAAGGACGGGATGCAGCAAGATGGTGGTGAAAGATCCTCAGTGATGGAAAATATATTTGCAGCTTGATCTCTTGGAGCTGAAAAGTGAGGTTACACATTACTACAGGCAAAGGGAATTGTGAAATAATCATTAGAATAATGACAGCAATAGTTAGAACCCATAGAATAAGCACAGGAGTAGAGGTGCAAACGGGGACAACCTTGTTGTTCAGTCGCTCAGTCATGTCTGACCCTTTGCAACTCCTTGGTCTATAGTGCACCAGGCTTCCCTGTCCTTAACTGTCTCCCTGAGTTTGCCCAAACTCTCAAGTCCTTTGTGTCAGTGATGCCATCCAAACATCTCACCCTCTGTTCCTCCCTTCTCCTCCTGCCCTCAATCTTTCCCAGCATCAGGATATTTTCCAATGAATCAACTTTTCACGAAGTACTGGAGCTTCAGCTTCAGTCCTTCTAATGAATACTCAGGGCTGATTTCCTTTAGGATTGACCTGTTTGATCTCTTTGCAGTCCAAGGGGCTCTCAAGAGTTTTTTCCCCAGCACTACAATTTGAAAGCATCAATTCTTTGGCACTCAGCCTTCTTTATGGTCCAAGTTTCACATCTGTATGTGACTACTGTAAAAACCTTGGCTTTGACTGTACGGAACTTTATCGGCCAAGTGGTGACTGTGCTTTTTAATATGCTGTCTAGGTTTGTCATAGCTTTCCTTCCAAGGAGCAAGTGTCTTTTAATTTCATGGCTACAGTCACTGTCTGCAATGATTTTGGAGTCCCCAAAAATAAAGTCCGTCACTGTTTCTACTTTTTCCCTGTCGCTTTGCCATGGAGTGATGGACCAGATGCCATGATCTTAGTTTTTTGAATGTTCAGTTTTAAGCCAGCTCTTAACTCTCCTCTTTTACCTTCAACAAGAGACTCTTTATGACAATATGTATTGAGAATAAAAATATTCATATAGCAGGACTTAATGATACTAATAACAAGATTTTCTGAAGAAATAATCAGAGATTCAGATGATAATTTATTATGAAGATACTTGCCACAGTGTTAGAAGAAAACAAAAATTGATGTAATTCAAACAGTTTAGAGTAAAGGAATATTTATATAAATTTGTAGCTGCCTATAGAGGAATCTTATCAAGGCTTTCATGTGATAAAATCTTAAGCAACCATTACAACAAAATGTATGATGAAATCTTAATGACGTTGGGAAATGTTAATGAAACAATGTTAAGAAAGGCACACAAACTTGAGCAGTTAGTACCATAACAAGTGTACAATATCTTTAGGCATGTGCACACACACACACACACAAGATAAATGGAAATGTCAATATGGTAACTTTGATTGTTTCTCAACAGTAAGATATAAATGATTGTTATATTCTGCAGTGCTTTCTAAAGTTTTTATATTGAATCTGTACTGCTTTTATAATCATGGGGGAAATTGTTTCATAAAGATAGCTCTCTTCTACAAGCACATATTCTGCCCACAAAGTTTTCCTAAAAGTGCCTGGTGGTCACAGCACTATGGCTTTGACAAGAAGTGCCTTCCCCACCCTTGACTGTTGCAGCGCACGTCTTTGTCTCGCCACGCCCCTGCAGTGGACACTGTGTTGCCGCCCTCAGAACAGTATCATCTCTCCGGATGAGTCTCCGCCAATCCGGAGCCTCCATCTACGCACCCTCTTGGCAGAGATGCGTTCAGAACTGAGCAGGCCAGTCAGTTTAGGACAGAAAGACAGAAGGATCACTGTCCTCAGAGTAACTGGGGGCATGGAGGCGGAGATTCTTCAGAACAGACAGGACAAGACTGCTGGCCCCATCTTGTGAACGCAGAGGGACAAGTCTCATGCAGAAGAGGATGCTGGAGACAGCAGAGCCGGAACTGAGCCTCTGAGAAGATTCTTGAGAAGCCAAAGCCGGATGCCTGTTCCAACTTTGGTTTTCCTGTCCTGCACAGTAACAACACACCTTACAATTAAACCAATTTGAGTTGGAAATTATGCTACTTTCTGATGGATGCACAATTATAATTTACTCTCTGTCATCACACGCCTTCAGTCTTCTGATCAAACCCAGGAGAGAACTGATGAAGGACTCCTATTCGCAGAACTTAGGCTTCACGCTTCATCCGTCATTACATCTGCGTGAAAACTGTATGCCCAGCAGTCGTTTCCTGCTCTCTCCCTACACGTGTCTCATCATCTGGTTGTGAAAAGATTAAATCACACACCTCTGCATACCCATCAGTTGGCCTTATCTTTTTGTTCAATATTTTAAAGAATCCCCCCATCTCCTCACCATCGTCAAGGACCAAGCCAATTCTACTGACTTATTAAATATTCTGTTGTGACTGACCTTTCCATGTATCCGCACCTCTTTTCTTGCGTTACGGACTAAAATCCTTTAAAAAAGACGTCAAGCATGTTTATATTGTATGCAACATCTAATACTCTAGATGACTTCCTGCTGTCAATAAATAAGTAAAACTGAAATGAACTTCAGTCAGTAGAATATATTGGATTTTGGCAACTTGCTATATTTTCATGGCTAAACAAAGACACAAATGGTATTTCAATGGACATAACATTTGCTACAATTTCCCTAGTAATATTTTCTGCCTCAAACTCTCAAAGCACATTTTTTTTCCTATTAAATTGAACTGGACAGGAAACAAATTTATGTAAGTATCTCTTTAACAAAGTACCTAAACATTGACTCTTAGAAAAAAAAAAAAAAAGCTCCCTTTTGGTAGCTTATTTTTATGAATCAAGTCACACCCGAAAGTATTATTTTCCTTGGAGACATCTTTTTGTGAAGAACTGATGCTAAAACCCTCACTTCAGTCCCACTGAACAAACAGAACAAAGCCAGAGCTGGACTTCAGAGCATCAGAAACTTAAGCGTAAGATAAAGTGCTCCTATTGATTAAATACAAGAACTATGTTTTGTTTCTTTTCTGAAGGTTTTCTCTAAAACATTTTCTCAAGGTTACAGTCAAGCTATCGAGAAGCAATGTTGTGGTACCCATGTGTGCATGTCTGTGTGTGCTGGGAGGATTAAAAATCTGAAATAATTGTGCAGGTCTTTGGTTCAGAGTTAATACAGCTCTTGTTTTAAAATATTAATTTATATTCAGTGGGTCATAAGGTTTTAGGAGTGTGTGTTTCTAGTAGTGGGAATGGTTGACATACAGGATCTTTTTTTTTTTCAAACTTAACATTATTAATGTTAACATGATAGAATTTAAGTACTTTTTATTTTATTTTTTTTAATTTTTATTTATATTTTCTTTTAACTAATAACAATAGTAGTAGTTGAAGACATGCATAGTCTTGTTCAGCTCGGTTCAGTTCAGTCGCTCAGTCGTGTCCGACTCTTTGTGATCCCATGAATTGCAGCATGCCAGGCCTCCCTGTCCATCACCAACTCCCGGAGTTCACTCAGACTCATATCCATTGAGTCCGTGATGCCATCCAGCCATCTCATCCTCGGTCGTCCACTTCTCCTCCTGCCCGCAATCCCTCCCAGCATCACAGTCTTTTCCAATGAGTCAACTCTTTGCATGAGGTGGCCAAAGTACTAGAGTTTCAGCTTTAGCATGATTCCTTCCAAAGAAATCCCAGGGTTGATCCCCTTCAGAATGGACTGGTTGGATCTCCTTGCAGTCCAAGGGACTCTCAAGAGTCTTCTCCAACACCACAGTTCCAAAGCATCAATTCTTTGGTGCTCAGCCTTCTTCACAATCCAACTCTCACATCCATACATGACCACAGGAAAAACCATAGTCTTGTAAGAGTCCTTAAATATAGACAGCTTAAAGTTTATTTCCACTTCACCTTCATGAGATTTATCATTTGATGTATGCTTTTACAGAAGTGGAAGGGGTAGAATTTAAACTGAAAACCTAAATGCTTGATTTTGAATAAAACATCCAGGTAAAACCACATATATATATTTCCTAGACTCCAGACTATGTAGTAGGAAGGCCAATCTCAAATCAGGAAACTTGCAAAAGCTGCCAGGTTGAGAAATCACTGATGGAAAGAAGGAAAGAAATACTAAGACAATAACCTAAACCATATTCTTCCTTAAAGAAAACATTTCTCTGTAATATCATACTTGAGGGAAAAGGCCAAAATGCTAAACTGTCGTCAGGAAAACAATGTTTCTACCCATAACAATTGCTAGAAAGAGGTTTATTAATTGGGGTCATCCATAGATGAAATATTCCTATCCTTGCCATCATCAATGATAGACCCTTGCTACGTAGATCATTCAGTGGAAAATGATCATCTCATTTGTCTTTAAATGTATTAACCATACAGTGACCACTCCAATAAAAATCATATTTAAAATTAGGCTAATCTTGGGTTTTATGAAAGATATTACAGATTTTTTTCCTATGAAACACTATTAGTCACATCTACACTTATTTGCTATTAAATTACTAATTATAGAAAAATTGAGGGCACTTCCTGGGCAGTCCAGTGGTTAAGACTCTGTACTTTTAATGCAGGGAGTTTGATCCCCAGCTGGGAAACTAAGATTGCACATGCCCTGCAGTGCAGACAAGAAAAGAGAGAAAAAACAGTTGGAAAAAAAAAGAAAAATTGAGTACCCTTAGTCTCTTAGTAACATATAAACTATACTTCAAAAGACTCATTATATTATGTATACACACACACACATACATATTTATGTAGAGAGAGATGTTGAAATGTTATTCTATTAATAATTTAAGAAACATTATTTTTAAAAGGAAATATTTAGTTTGTTTTCAAATCATGCTTTTTGAATAATCTTGCATTATTTTCTTCTGGTTTACAGAATACATTTTCGCCTGCTGCTACTGCTGCTAAGCCGCTTCAGTCGTGTCCGACTCTGTGCGACCCCATAGACGGCAGCCCACCAGGCTCCCCCGACCCTGGGATTCTCCAGGCAAGAATACTAGAGTAGGTTGCCATTTCCTACAAAATTATAAAACAAAAAACAGAAGAAAAGGCAACTTCTAGTAACAAGTAAATGGAAAGAGAATCATGATAATAGAGGAAATGAAACCAAATGTAACAAAAATCTGTTACAACAAAGTAGCCAACTACAAACATGTTTAATGGTGCCTAAAAATTACATTATGAATTTTAGAATTTAGAACTTGAAATGTACAATTTACTTTAGAATAACAAACCCTAAAACCTATTTATTTTTTCCTAAGGTGTTGATTTTAGTTTATTGCACTGTGGCACTGTTTTTCTATGAAGCAACATTTTAATCAATTTCTGAAAACATAAGTTTGTTTAAAATAAATATGCTATAAATATAGAATCTGCAAAAAACAACACTACCAGGAATAACTGGGAAGAGGACTGAGAAAAAAGATACTCACGACAAATATTTTCTATAAAGTTTCAAGCAACATTCCAAGATTTTCTTCTCTCTTCAGACATTTACTGAGCACCTACTCTGTTCCAGGTAGTGTGCTAGTGAAGGAAGGTCATGATTATGACAGTGCTTAGCCTCCAGGAAATGACAGATGAGGGCAATGTGTATTCAGATAAATTACACATCTCAAGAGACATCACAGAACTATCTTTTGGCTAAAAATGCCATCTTCTTTTTGGAAGCTCTTGACTCATTTAGTGGAATCAAATTTTTTTCTTGAATTCCAACTCATTAAAAACATACAAATGGTCTAAAGTCTTTCTATTTCTACTATTTTTATCCTCTGATCAAGTAGAACCATGTCAGCTGTGGGTGATCCATCAACAACTGTAGGAAACTCCCACAACTGTTGCATTTAAATTACATTGTCTAGAAGGTACTCACATTTCTTATTATCTTTAGGATTCAGAGATGGTTCAAAATGGGGTCAAAGCCCATAAAGTCATTTTTTAAAAAAGCAGTATTCTCAGCTATGATAATTTTACAAGTTGTATTCCTTAACAAAATGTTGGTTGCTTATCATTATTTCTTACTATTCATAAGCTTAATAAAAGTGTTTTCATAAACAAATCATGCTTATGCCAGTGAAAAATGGGGAGGTTCCCCCTTCCTTTATTTATACTACATGTCTATACTTGTTCTGCACAAATCAACAGTTCAAAGTCATTACCAACATTTACTGTTGAGTGTACATTAAGGGTTATAGACAATATATGTATATTGCAGTCAATCACAAATAGTCATAGGATATATTTTAACAGTTAACGATAAAAATTATTCAATGACCATGGGCAATCCTTGAGAAGACTATAAAAGAACTGAATTATATTATCAGAAGAGTGAAGGAAAGTATATGCTAGGATCCACTGAATGGCAGAGAATTATCTATTGAGACTGTTTTGAAAGAAAGGATATACTGACAAAATTTAATATATTTTTTGGTTATAATATTTGGTTTATTTAATTTATCATTTTTTTTCCCTTGTATGTCTTTGTCATTTGACTATGCTAGTTTCAGGGACACAAAAAGTTCTTTCAGAGACACCTGATGTAATAATGATGCTAAGTATAGCTAACATGTATTAAGCCCTATGTTAATCATTTTATTAGCTTTTTTTTGCTCTTTATTTTATTTTATTTTTACTTTACAATACTGTATTGGTTTTGCCATACATTGACATGAATCCTCTACAGGTGTGCATGAGTTCCCCATCCTGAAGCCCCCTCCCACCACCCTCCCCATATCATCTCTCTGGGTCATCCCCGTGCACCAGCCCCAAGCATCCTGTATCCTGTATCGAACCTAGACTGGCAATTCATTTCTTACATGATACTATACATGTTTCAATGCCATTCTCCCAAATCATCTCACCCTCTCCCTCTCCCACAGAATCCAAAAGTCTGTTCTATACATCTGTGTCTCTTTTGCTGTCTCGCATAAAGAATTATCATTACCA
This sequence comes from Ovis canadensis, assembly GCF_042477335.2. Classification (NCBI taxonomy): domain Eukaryota; kingdom Metazoa; phylum Chordata; class Mammalia; order Artiodactyla; family Bovidae; genus Ovis; species Ovis canadensis. The sequence continues at coordinate 23,891,962 of NC_091257.1, read as the reverse complement.
TCTTTCTAAATTCCATATATATGTGTTAGTATACTGTATTGGTGTTTTTCTTTCTGGCTTACTTCACTCTGTATAATCGGCTCCAGTTTCATCCACCTCATTAGAACTGATTCAAATGTATTTTTTTAATGTATATGTACCACAGCTTTCTTATCCTTTCATCTGGTGATGGACATCTAGGTTGCTTCCATGTCCTGGCTATTATAAACAGTGCTGCAATGAACATTGGGGTACACGTGTCTCTTTCAATTCCGGTTTCCTCGGTGTGTATGCCCAGCAGTGGGATTGCTGGGTCATAAGGCAGTTCTATTTCCAGTTTTTGAAGGAATCTCCACACTGTTCTCCATAGTGGCTGCACTAGTTTGCATTCCCACCAACAGTGTAAGAGGGTTCCCTTTTCTCCACACCCTCTCCAGCATTTATTGCTTGTAGACTTTTGGATCGCAGCCATTCTGACTGGTGTGAAATGGTACCTCATTGTGGTCTTGATTTGTATTTCTCTGAGAATGAGTGATGTTGAGCATTTTTTCATGTGTTTGTTATCCATCCATATGTCTTCTTTGGAGAAATGTCTATTTAGTTCTTTGGCCCAATTTTTGATTGGGTCATTTATTTTTCTGGAATTGAGCTGCATAAGTTGCTTGTATATTTAATTTAAAAAATAGTATTTACTTACAGAACAAATGTAGCATTACAATGGAGATTCTTGAAATTGTATCAGCAGTCAGAGGGGCTTGAACTACATTCACTGGTCCAATCCATGAGAAGAATATGAGCCGTATCTATTATTTGGTAAATGTAAGTCCCTATGGGGTGGTTTTTTTTTTTTTCCTTTTCTTTTTGTGTGTTTTTTGAGACTGAGTTTTCTCAACAGGAAAAGAAAGAAAGAAAGTGAAGTTACTCAGTCATGTCTGACTCTTTGCAACCGCATGGACTATAGCCTGTTAGGCTCCTCTATCCATGGGATTTTCCAGGCAAGAATATTGGAGTGGATTGCCATTTCCTTGTCCAGGGTTTCTTCCTGACCCAGGGATCAAACCTGGGTCTCCCACATTGTAGGCAGATGTTTTTACTGTCTGAGCCACCTCAATAGGTAAAACACATACTAAAAGAACCATTTTGAGGGAGTGGGTTAATAAATATTTCTCACATATAACCATCACCTATCCCCATACAATCTCCATCACAATCAACAAATTCAAATCAATAGGCATATGTAATGTGTATACAATGGCTATACAGAGCTTGAAGAGCACAGTTATCTAAAAGAATCTTTAATATGAATTTCAAAGTTTTCTAAAATCCTTCTATATATAATGATCAGTAATTAGGTAAGCTATGAAATTATACCTCACTATCTTTGTCTTTGAAATACTAGAATATCAATATATATACATATTTTTATTTTTTTTATTTTTTTTATTTTTTTTATTTTTTAAATTTTAAAATCTTTAATTCTTACATGCATTCCCAAACATGAACCCCCCTCCCACCTCCCTCCCCAGAACATCTTTCTGGGTCATCCCCATGCACCAGCCCCAAGCATGCTGCATCCTGCGTCAGACATAGACTGGCGATTCAATTCACATGATAGTATACATGTTAGAATGTCATTCTCCCAAATCATCCCACCCTCTCCCTCTCCCTCTGAGTCCAAAAGTCCGTTATACACATCTGTGTCTCTTTCCCTGTCTTGCATACAGGGTCGTCATTGCCATCTTCCTAAATTCCATATATATGTGTTAGTATACTGTATTGGTGTTTTTCTTTCTGGCTTACTTCACTCTGTATAATCGGCTCCAGTTTCATCCATCTCATCAGAACTGATTCAAATGAATTCTTTTTAACGGCTGAGTAATACTCCATTGTGTATATGTACCACAGCTTTCTTATCCATTCATCTGCTGATGGACATCTAGGTTGTTTCCATGTCCTGGCTATTATAAACAGTGCTGTGATGAACATTGGGGTACATGTGTCTCTTTCAATTCTGGTTTCCTCGGTGTGTATGCCCAGAAGTGGGATTGCTGGGTCATAAGGTAGTTCTATTTGCAATTTTTTAAGGAATCTCCACACTGTTCTCCATAACAGTTCAAGACAGTGTATTCAAAAGCAGAGGCATCACTTTGCTGATAAAGATCCATGTAGTCAAAGCTATGGTTTTTCTGGTAGTCATGTACAGATGTGAGAGCTGGGCCAAAGAATTGATGAGTGCCAAAGAATTGATGCTTTCAAACGGTGGTGCTGGAGAAGACTCTTGAGAATCCCTTGAGCAGCAAGGAGATCAAACCACTCAATCCTAAAGGAAATTAACCTTTAATTTTCATTGGAAGGACTGGTGCTAAAGCTGAAGCCCCAATACTTTCGCCACCTGATGTGAAGAGCTGACTCAATGGAAAAGACTCTGATGTTGGGAAAGATGGAGGGCAAGAAGAGAAGAGGGCAAAAGAGGATGAGATGGTTGGTTGGCATTACTGATGCAACGGGCATGAGTTTGAGCAAACTCCAGGAGATAGTGAAGGACAGGGAAGCCGGGTGTGCTGTAGTTCATGGGTATCACAAACAGTCAGATAGAACTTAGCAACTGAACAACAACAGTTCAAGTAATGTTCAATTTAAATCAGTTCTAAAGAGGTGGAGAAGGAAATGGCAACCCACTCCAGTATTCTTGCCTGGAAAATTTCATGAATGGTGGAACCTGGTAGGCTACAGTCCATGGGGTCGCAAAGAGTCGGACACGACTGAGCGATTTCACTTCAAAGAGGTGGAGAAACTGGAGCTGATTACACACAGTGAAGTAAGCAAGAAAGAAAAATACCAATAAAGTATACTAACGCATATATATGGAATTTAGAAAGATGATAATGATAACCCTGTATGCGAGACAGCAAAAGAGACACAGATGTATAGAACAGTCTTTTGGACTCTGTGGGAGAGGAAGAGGGTGGGATGATTTGGGAGAATGGCATTGAAACATGTATAATATCATATGTGAAATGAATCACCAGTCCAGGTTTGATGCAGGATACAGGGTGCTTGGGGCTGGTGCACTGGGTTGAGCCAGAGGGATGGTACAGGGAGGGAGGAGGGAGGGGGGTTCAGGATGGGGAACACATGTATACCTGTGGTGGATTCATGTTGATGTATGGCAAAACCAATACAACATTGTAAAGTAATTAACCTCCAATTAAAATAAATAAATTTATATTAAAAAATTTTAATAAAATAAAGCATTTAGAAAGTTGCACTACTTCCTTGATGAAATTGTGAATTAACTTTCTCTGAATTGTCTGAGCTTGTTTCTATCGCATGTACACCCATGGTGGATTCATGTCAATGTATGGCAAAACCAATACAGTATTATAAAGTAAAATAAAGTAAAAATAAAAATTTTTAAAAATAAATAAATAAATAAAATGTGAAAAAGTAAGAAATGAACAACAATCTGTCAAACTTGTTGTGTGCTTAGTTGCTTAGTTGGGTACAACTCTTTGTGACCCCATGGACTGTAGCCCTCCAGGCTCCTCTGTCCATGGGGATTCTGCAGGTGAGAGCAGTGGGTTGCCATGCCCTCCTCCAGGGGATCCTCCCACCCAAGGACTGAACCCAGGTCTCCAGTCTGGCAGGTGGTTCTTTACTGACTGAGCTGCCAGAGAAGCCTGTCAAACTGGTTACTTTCATCCTATTTTTTGTTTTGAAATGTAACTATATAGTATAGCATGAGCATTATTTTAAGTAACATTTCATGAATTTTAAACTTAGACTTAAAGATTCTACACTTCACTGTATTTTTAAAGATGATGGTGTGGTGTCACTGATGTTGACCTTTGTTCGGTAACCTGATGTGGTCAATAGAATGTGGATAGAAATGATATTGTTCCAGTTCCAAGCCTAGATCTTAAGAGGCATCTCTTGTTTCCATGTTTTCCTCTGGAAGTTTCTAATCTCTGATATGGAAAGATTCTACCCTGTAGCGCTACTGACCCCATCCTGGGTCCCAGAATGTGTGGAATATAGACCAAACTCAACCCTCAGGGCTGAAGCAAGACCATTTCAACTGGATAACAAGTGTCTAAGTGAGAAATAGTGCTTATTGTTTTACACCAATAAAATTTTTGTGATGTTTGTTACACAGCAGTAGCTGACTAATACATAAGTATTACTTAAAATGTTTCTCCTCTGGAATACATCTCTTATTTTATAATATAAAGCAATTATCAAATAAAACTCACTTAAAAGAGGAATTTTATGGAATAGCTTGTTGACTATATAGCCATATGCTACACACTTAAATGAGAGAAACTAAAGCAATACACTAACTTTTCTAAAATAATACTATTTAAGAAAACTACCCACATGTAGTTATATGAAGACAAAAACAGTGATACTTCTTGACTGAGAAAACAGTACAATCACACCCCTCTCTGGCTGCCAGAGGAATGAAAGCAGATATTGTGCTATTTTCCTACTATGAAATCTGAAGAAGTGGTCCAGTCATGCTGAGACAATAAGAATTGCATGATTCTGCCTAAACTCAAATAACAACCCTCCAAGATATTAAGACTTATTGCAATGCATAGAAATGCTGTGAAAAATTGGGCCATCTTTTTTTTTTCATTTCCATTTACTATCTACTTTGAATTATACTTAGAGTAGCAAGCATGGCTCTTCATCTAATGCACAGTTCACTTTACGCAGTTGAAGACTGGATGTGCTACTTGGCTGTTAAAGTCTATCCTCACATTTGTTCTGACATGCCAGCCTCACTCAGGCTTAATTCAGAGTTCTCATGCCATAACTCTCTTGAATAATTATACAACTTAGAAATAAGTACATGTGACACTAAGGCCACATGTGCTGTTTTGCAGAACATGATGGAATCTATAAGTCTTTGCATCTTGTGAAAAGGCAGTCTTGATAAGGAAAGAACTCATTTGCATATCTTTAAATGGATCGTTGCTGGCATCTGAGTTGTGGGAGAGGGTGAGGAGGTGTGTATGAAATGACTATTACCTCAAAACCAGCAAGCACTATGCTTAGAAAACAGCTGTTGCCAGTGCAAATGGAAAATGGGAAGTTACCTGAGTGATCAGCATAGTCGAAAAAAGAATGTAACCCACTTAAAAGTTACTGGAAGACTGTATTATAAGAACTTCAATGTAAAAGATTTGAAAAGCAAAGAGAGTAATGTGTCTGTGCGTGTTCAGTTGCTCAACCATGTTCAACTCTTCGCAACTCTACAAACTATAGCCCTCCAGGATCCTCTGTCCATGGAATTTTCCAGGCAAGAATATTGGAGTGAGTTTTCCTCTGCTGTTCCAGGAGAATCTTCCCAGCATAGGGATCACATTCACATTTCTTGCCTTCCCTGCATTGGTAGGCAGATTTTTTTTTTTAACCACTGAGCCACCTGGGAAGCACGTAGACTTAGATCCTAACCAGTAGGCCTTATGTTGCCTCATTACAATTCTTAGTCAACAGACTCAGTCATTATGAATTATACAAAAATAATTCACATTTGAGCAAGTCATCAGGGTTCTCACGGACATGCAGTTCTGGGGTGGCCTCACAGTGGAGAGGACTGGAGGAGTGGTCACTTTCTCATCTCTTCCTCTGAGGAAGGGGCCAGGGTGTCAGCTCTGTGTGTTTCTAGTTAGGCTGCTGATCACAGGCACGCCCATCCTCTAAAAAAGGAAGCAACAGGTTTTAGTGACTCAAACACTGGTCTGGAAGATTGTTACTAGGCAGCCCTGCAAACTCAGATGAAGAGATTTATTGCCTATGAACCTCAGTTTTCTCACTTATAAGTAAAATGAAATTTGAACTAAAATGAACATTTAGGGACTACGAACAGAGTTACTATCGGTAGAACTTCAGAAATGGGATCGCGGCTGTGGATCATGGTTTATGAAGCAGCATCTGCCAGCGAGAGGCAGATGTGATTTCTCCTACTCTGTACATTGTACAGCACTTCATTCATGTTCCCTTCAGGAATAGCAATATTATCACTAATGGGAGGAAAGAGAAACAGAACAAAGGAGAATAGCTAACATAAAAAAAAAAACAAACATCGAATTGTCACCTTGCTCAGGTAGCAGTTTGTATTAGAACAACATACAATGACACCTAGACAGGCACACAGGTACACACACACACACAGACTCACATGCATTTCTAAGATTAAAGCAGGGATCTATTCTGTGATGTAGATTTCTTTAAATGTATATATAAAGTGCCCTGATGCATTTCTTTTAGAATAAAACATTAAACATACAATACTTTCCTAAAAGATATTACATTCAAAGATGTGAGTCAAGTTAAAAATAATCAGCCACAGCCGACACCCTGATTCCTCGACCGATCGTACTAAACTCAATATATTCTTTCATGACGGGCAGTGCCCTTTATCCCATGTTCTGCCTGCATACGGTTCAAGCTCACTATCTGTCTTTTCATTTTGTGTGTCTCATAGCGGGTGGTAGAAAGGTTTAGGGAAGTTAAGGAGGAAGCAAAATTGTAATGAAATTTTAGGAGGGGTACGTGAAATATTTCACGCTTGTCCTTTTTATTTTTTTTCTTAACGGCATCATATTTGATGATATTACAATCCGGAGTTCTCAGAACTGATGGCTTCTCATATGGAGAACCTTCACTCTACCACATCCAGAACCCTGGCCCTACTAGCTGTGGGTGACCACCACCCATCGTGCCTTCCTCACTTTTCCTCTTTGACTGAAGGAAGTAAATTCATGAGCGAAACAGATAAAGCTGCAGGGTTCATGCTGCCTCAGATCCTCTTAGAAATGAAGTATATTATGAAAAATATATATCAGTAGGCCTAGCCAAGGACTCCTCACTCAAATACCATCTGCAAACAGGTCTTAGTGAGTGGGAGCAGTGGTGGTCAAGACTCAAGATTTTTCTCCGGACAGTGTCCTAGGGGAGTATTGGACATTACAGGGCAGAAAGGCAAGACTTGAAAGACCTACAGCAGGGATCAGCGCCTTCAAAAATTTATGAGCCACTTGGCCTCAAGTTCTACTTTGTTTGCCAAGTGGACTCATCAGTAGAATCAAAGCTGTGAGGTCAAGAACTTGGTTTGCATGGTTCACTGCTGCTTGTCCAGGGCTTAGAACTGTGCTCGACACATAATAAGCACTTGATCAATATGTACTGAATGGATCCACTAATTAAAAGGGGAAACTAATTAATAAGTTCCCATCATATTTTAGCTCAGGGTGGGAGCATAACAAAGCCTTCATTTTTTTTTTAATTTTTCAGAACATAGGGTTGATTGTTTATTATATGCTCCTGAGAAATAAGAGAAGTAAAATAGCCCTCATTTCTTATCTCTAATGAAGCCTTCACTTTATACTCTAAGAACCATTTTAGCAGTATCACACCAAGTACTTCATTTGCCGGTTACTTTACTTCTAGTCTTCTTGGGAACTTAGGTAGAGTGGAAGTAAGGTCAACACATAAAATATAAGATGCCTGGTTAAATTTGAATTTCAGCTCAACTATTATAAGTATATCCTAAATAGTGTGAGATATATACCTATACTAAATATCACATTTGTTGTTTGGATAAAATTTTATTTTAATTGAGTATCCTTTATTTACAGTTGCTAAATTCAGTAATCTTACTTCTTAACATCTAGAAATCCAGTTATTGATACTGATTTTTCTCTGTTGAGGCCATCTGCCCTTTCAGGTGCTCCTATTTTCAGGGTCTAGGAGAGCATGTGCACAGCCTCTCTCTCATGCAAAAGGCCAACATCTGTTCCACTGGGAACACTCACATTCTTCGTCTCCTCGTATACCAAGTTACGCCTGGGATGCTGGGCAAACCCAAGGCCGCAGTATCTGAACTTGACCAACAGGGGGGAGGCGTCTTTCCACTGGGTCTCCATCCTGCAGGAACACATGCCCAGCTCCCCACGGAGTCCTGTGGAAGCCCCCATACAGGGCTCAGAATGACACCTCTTCTGGGTCTCATAAAACACTCTGGGTCCTGAAGCTCATCTTGAAGCTTCCATGGAAACTTCTAAATTAATATTCTAGTGTACTCTACAACTAGATGCCTTTGCTTTATCTGCAAACCCATTTCCCTACTCTTCAGGCTCAAAACAAATTTTATAAACAAATCCTCGACAAAACTGAATAGGCAGAAAAAGCATACCAGCCTAAGAGCCATGGAAAAGGCCTGATTCTCAATCTCTCAGAGCATTCCCGAGACAGAGATGCATAGGTCCGTATTTCATCTGGAGGGTGATCCCAGGAATTACCAGGAGGGGAGAAGGAAGTGAGACGGGGAGGGAGGCAGTCACCACGGGCCGTGTCACCAGGTCCACGGCCGCTCTGGACAACTCCAAGGCAACTCCACTGGGGAGCTCTGGGCAACAACGGGACACACACGTCCCAGTGGAGAGCAAAGAGAGAGAGCTGGGGTGAAGGCGCACAACTCCCGGCTGCCCCGGGGTGATGTCTGCAGGGCACACGCTCCCCAGCATTTGGGTCTTATGTGTGGGCGACAGGCTCCCATTCCCAGATAGAAACCCTCAGGCAGAGGCACAGCTATTCTCAGAAGATGTTTTCCAGGTGAGTGCCAAGGGCGTAGGCAGGGCATTGACGGCATCCGGAACATTGAGAAATGCGGGCAGTTTTCCTAGTTGATCCTAGCAGCCCAGAGATGGAAATAATCCAGATAGCCAAGTAGGAGGCTTCGCCATATCAGGACCTGTTAAACCACGTGCTGTACAGACATTCTGTCCCCTTCCATCAGTGGTTTCATGCCATTTTGACTTTTATCGGATGACTTTCTCTGAACTTTCACTCATACAATGCGCCTGCCACTCAGTTTCAGCAGCTACACCTCCACACAAGTTAAAATCACTGCATTTTAATGAGGCCAAGATTTTCGAGCTGGCTTCATTGCACATGAACTTCCCTCTCAGATGAGATCCTGGTTCCCAAGGAGTTCCCATTACTCATGGGCACATCATTCCCCTGCGCACCTGGTTGTTCAGCTCAAATGTAAACACACCAGCTTCTCCAGTCTATCTGTAGCCAGGGTACGCAGGCACTTGCGTGAGCCAATTTGAACGTGGGCTGGTTCTAAAAGGGAGCAGGTGTCAGCTGAGCTGGGCTTTGAGAGTGCTCTGACCTCCAGCACATGAAGCTCTGGGATAAGGGATGGGTTCTCATTAGCAGACTTCTACACTTGAGGGAGAAGATGGGGGGGAATCAGAGAAGTCACCACACAGTCCATCTGAGAAGCCAGGGGCGGCGTTGGGGGTCCCCAGTGGCTGAGGACTGTTTGGAAGTCTGGTGGAGAGGAACCCTTACTCTGGCTTAGCTGCAACCTCAGTGGTTTGCAGTCCGGCCCCCGGGCGTGGGCCTCAGGCCACAGGTGGGCAGCAGGGTAAGCAGCTGGGAAGAAGGACAAGATACAGAGGAGCGCAGGGGCGAGCCGGGCCTCAGCGAGGTCTCCACGGCTGTCTGTCCCCACAGCCGACCACGACGACCTGCAGAGAGCGACGCTGCTGCTTCACATCGACCATCTGGAGGCCTCTGCTAGACAAGCAGAGGCACCCAGGAAAGGGGACTCTGGGGACTGCAATTCCAGCTTAACCAAAGGGACATACGACACACGGGACTCAGGCTCCCGGTAATTAATCAAGGAGAGCGATGCCAGCTCCTTTCTTCACAAGGGTGTAAAATGAATACTATCACAAGGCATTCTGGATACACCTGTTTTCATCTTTGTCATGTATTTTCGCTGGAATATTCTGCACTCTTGCTGTGGGAGATGGGAGCAGTCATATTTATACTTCCCTTTAATCTATAACAGATAGGAAGAAGTTTTAACATTTCTTGTTTATCTTCTTTTTCTAACTTAGAGTCACATGCCATAGGCTTTAGGGAGCCTTTATTTTAATTCACTGAAAATAAATGACTTAGCTACATTCATTTTTTCCTTCTCTGCTACATGAAATTGGTTAGCTAAGAAAGTGGGGCTAGAGGCAAAGAGCTTTAAAACTATTCCCCTTAAGAAATTCTATTTAGTTACAAATTTTCTGTGTGACCTTGAGGAGGCACATGAAGTTCCTATCTGTTAAGTTAAAATACTCAGCGTTCAATCTTGTGAGTAATAATGAGTCAAGCTGATTGGAATGGACTTTGCTCAGAATGAGTCTGGTAAGAATAAGAAGAAGGGATAAAGGATTCCATTCCAAGACAGAGCTGCTTCTATAAAGGTCTCAAAAAAACAAAATTCTACTAACCCTGTAACAGAAACAATGGTTTGCTTTAATAATCACTGTTATTAAATATTGATAGCCTACCTCAAAATATATTAATTGCTGGAATCCACTTAATCACGGTATACTTTCAGGAATCCTTTGTGTTTGTAATTCTAATACTGTAGAGATATATCAGTGATAGATTAACAATATTAGAATATAAATTTGGAAAAGCATTAGAAATAGGACCACAGATAACCACATGCATCACTCACTAAATGTTCACAGATCATATATATCTGGAAATTGTTTTTCTAGATACTGATTATGATACAGAAAAAGTTACCTCCTTATATACACTGTATTATAAGTTTATGCTCTAGTTGGCTTTAAAAATCTATTACATTCAGGTACTAATACATTTTTTTCAATATAGTAAATGTTTAACGTTGAGTTGTATTTGGGGACAGATACATTTAAAAAATAATAAATTTACCATCTATATTCAGTTGGTCCATGAAGGCCTTTTGGCAGGTTATATTTGTGAAAAAAAAAAAGTGTTTGATATACACAAAAAATATTACTCTGGTACTAGAACATGGCATGATAAAATATGCAGATCAGCATGTAATATTAAGTATGCATGGTAGTGTCTCCCTATCTCTAGGGACAATCATTTGTTTTCCTTTAAAAGGTATGCCCCGTGTATGGTTAGGATATCAGATATGCCACATTCTAAAGAAGTTTAAGCATCTAGAAAAACGTCCCTGCTATTTAGGAATGACATCTTAACCTTCATCTTTCAATGGTTCTACATCCAGTCATTGGTCAACAGTGATTCTAATTCATTGATTTCAACTAAAAGAGAAAAGAAATCCTGTTTCTAGAAAGTACTTGCAAATGCCTTTCATGAAGATTTAATTTAAGGTAGTGTTTATAACAACTAAAGTTCGGCTGGAATATGTTAAATATATGAACCTGTCATATAAAGTGTGTTGTGGCTGCTTACTAATAAACGCTTGCTTAATAAGAAAAATAAATAAATAAAGAGGGTTGGCTGGCCCCAAAGAGCAGATATCCTTAAAAATGTCCTTCCACCTTTGAGTTGCAACAGTTAGCAAATAGAAATACAGGATGTCCAGTTACATTTTAATTTCAGCTTAAAAAATGTATAATTTATTTTAGGTTAACTATGTCCTATATAATATTTGAGATATACTAAATACTAATTTATTATTTATCTGACATTCAAGCTTAATTTGGAGTCCTATATTTTACCTGGTAGTCCCAATTACAAGGAAATGGATGGCCGCTAAAATAGAATACAACCACCCATGTCAAGAGAACTTGGAGGGAGTTAGCAATGGCACCCCACTCCAGTCCTCTTGCCTGGAAAATCCTATGGATGGAGGAGCCTGGTGGGTGGGCTGCAGTCCATGGGGTCGCTAAGAGTCGGGCACAACTGAGCGACTTCACTTTCACTTTTCACTTTCATACAATGGAGAAGGAAATGGCAACCCACTCCAGTATTTTTGCCTGGAGAATCCCAGGGACGGGGGAGCCTGGCGGGCTGCCATCTATGGGGTCGCACAGAGTCGGACATGACTGAAGCGACTTAGCAGCAACAGCAGCAGCAGCAACAGTTTGGGGGCCTCTGAAGAAACTCTAAAAGGATAATGCCACTGTCAGGCGAAAACTTTTCTATATTCCTCAACCTCTCAAGCTCTCCTTCCTCCCTCTGGTAAAATTACAAACTTTAGTTTTCAAGTTACTGAAGGAGATGAAATGGTAGGCGTGAAAAGAACATAGATTTTGCCTCTTGTCAGCCTTCAGAGGCCACCTGAATACAGCCCCCAGACGGAGTAGAAGAAAGAAGAATAAACTCAAAACCCAATCTGGGGTTCTGAGATATATGACTGAATATTGTAAATTCTGAACTGCCACTGTGACTGTCCTGTCAAATGATGTTAGGATATTTTATTAGCTAAGAGTCAGCAGAAAAGTCATGGGAAAAATCAAGTTGTCATCTAGGGGCAGGGGAAGAACAGTTGGCTCTGAATAAAACTTTAGGGGCAGTGAGAGAAGAAACAGAAAGAAAGGGAAAATAAAGAGCATTAGGATTCTGTGCATTCAGCCCATTCAGTCCTGCCGCTCATTGCCATTCAGGCTGCAAGAGCGACAGAAGAGAGGGGAGGTGATAAGGTGAGCAGGGAATGGCAGTTAATGAGCAACCAGTTGCTCTAGTCACGCCCAGACATCTGGTTTCTAAAGTAAACCTGCCCCCACTATGGAATGTCAAGGTGGGCTGAGCTCATATATGCTTCACAGTGCAATGTATGCAAACTTACTGGAATATGTTCGGTATCATAATGGGAGAGAAGGAGGAGCTACCTGCAGAAGAGGCCTCCTAAGCCGAAGGTCACACGTGGCCTCGGAGAAGCTGGCCAACCCTTGCGGTGCAGCCCTGGTAGCTCATTTGATTATAATGCCTGATTTCTGAGCTATCCTGATGACCACAGAGACGGGAACAGCCCATCTAGTGATGGGCTCCAGAACTTTATAACCACAGAAAAACATTCCCTTTACACTTACTTTCCCGGTAATTTTTATCTAAAAGAGAAAACACTTGCAGAATGTAGTCCATATCCCTGAACTAAAATGGATGGAATCAGATAGACACACTAGAAGCATGCATATCTTATTATGTGGGGGAAATATATATCAATACAACTAGATAGCATTATTTTTTAAAAGTTAGGTTATGGCTATGTCATTTATTGCTATTATCAATAGTATTATAGCATGCTAGCAAAAACATATGTTAAAAAATAAGAGGTATGTAGGGCAGGAGATAAAACACAGAATTCTCCCACTCAGACACCCCATCATCAATTCCATTTCCTTCCCCACAGGCAACCACCTTCAATGGTCTGAGGTTCTTCAAGTAACCATATAGGACTCAGTGATGAACTCAGGCATCTAAATCTTGCTTATCTCGCCTCACATTAAAAAAACAAAACAAAGAGACCACACCTCATTTCTATCATCCCCGTCTCAGCCCGACCTCTTTCTCTTGATATTTGAAAGTTATATGATTATTTATCTTCTTCTTTGATATAATTGTGTGTTTCAATTATGTGTGTGTGTGCGTGTGTGTGTACGCACACACTCACTAAGTCGCTTCAGTCATGTCCAACTCTTTGTGACCCTGTGGACTGTAGCCTGCTAGGTTCCTCTATCCATGGGGATTCTCCAGGCAGGAATACTGGAGTGAGTTGCCATGCCCTCCTCCAGGGGATCTTTCCAGTCCAGGGATCAAACTTGAATCTCTTATGTCTCCTGTATTAGCAGGCGGGTTCTTTACCACTAGCACCACATATATGAATTCCTCTTTGCTATTGCATCAGTACACACTCCCCTTCAAAATCTCTTTCAGCATTATCTTTTAGTTTACATTTTAAGTACTTAAAATATTTAAGTTCTGTCCTATAACTGTGATTTAGGTTTCATTGAGCTATCCCTTGATTGACTCTGGAGCAAATAAAACAGTCTCTGTGTGTGTGCGTGTGTGTGTGTGTGTGTGTGTGTATATATATATATATATATATATATGGATAGATAAATATCAGCCTTTTGGTTCTGAAACAGATGGAGAAAAATAAAACCAAGCAAAGAAAAATTCATACCAAAAATGTTCTAAAAATTACCCTGTTCAATTGGACATAGTGCAGACAACCATTTGCAGTCACAAACTAATTTTTCCCCAACTAAATAGATTAAATCTAATAGTGACATTAGTTAAATCAGACAGAAACATGGGTCCTCTTGGCAGATCTTTAAAATCAGGTTTCAACTATTATTAAACTTCTAAAAATGGCCAAGTTTGGGAAGGAGATATTCAGATATATCAAAAAACGTGTTTTCTCTGCATCTGAACCAAATTGAATAAAAACTCTTTGCTTAACCACAGTTTTACATTCCATAACAGAATCATCTCATAAAAGAACAACTTCAAACCTTGACCACATTTTGAGTCAATAAAGAGTTGTCTTTGTTATAATTTATAAATAAGCATTCAGCCTACAAAATGGATGAATTTGGTTTTGCCTTCATATGCCTCCCCTTCCTCTTAGATATATAATTTGTTTTACTAATTACAGTAATTGCAGCCCACTCCAGTACTCTTGCCTAGAAAATCCCTTGGACAGAGAAGCCTGGTAGGCTGCAGTCCATGGGGACGCTAAAAGTCGGATATGACTGAGCAAGTTCACTTTCACTTTTCACTTTCATGCATTGGAGAAGGAAATGGCAACCCACTCCAGTGTTCTTGCCTGGAGAATCCCAGGGACAGGGGAGCCTGGTGGGCTGCCGTCTATGGGTCGCACAGAGTCGAACAGGACTGAAGCAACTTAGCAGCAGCAGCAGCAGGCTTCAAGATACTCTACAGAGCCACAATTTCACTATTTTTAAAAGTATGCAATAACTGAATTGATCAAAATTTATACTGAAAACTAACCATTTAAGAAACAATTAAGGAAAAAATTGTGTGGCATTTACAGTAGTCTAATAAAGTTTTTTTTTTTTTAATTCATAGACTCTTGACAGTCCTTTGGACAGCAAGGAGATCAAACCAATCAATCCTAAAGGAAATCAACCCTGAATATTCCTTGGAAGGATTGATGGTGAAGCTCCAATACACTTTGGCCACCTAATGTGAAGAGCTGACTTATTGGAGAACACTCTGATGCTGGGAAAGATTGAGGGCAGGAGGAAAAGGGGGCGACAGAAAATGAGGTGATTGGATGGCATCATCGACTCAATGGACACGAGTGTGAACAAACTCTGGGACAGTGAAGGACAGGGAAGCCGATGTGCTGCAGTCCATGGGGTCGCAAAGCGTCAGACATGACAGAGTTAGGGTTAGGGTTTGGGAGAGACTGAACCCTAGGGTTACAGATAGACTAAACAACAATAACAAAAATAAAGCATTTGCTTTTAAATCAATGTGCTATGCTGTATTGGGCTTCCCTGGTGGCTCAGGAGTAAAGAATCCACCTGCCAATCTGAGAGATGCAGATTCGATCCCTGGGTCAGGAAGATTCCCTGGAGAAGGAAATGTCAACCAACTCTATTTCCAGTATTCTTGCCTGGGAAATCCCATGGACAGAGGGGCCTGGTGGGCTACAGCCCATGGAGTCACAAAAAGTCAGACATGACTGAGACTCAAGAACAACAATAACAAAAATGCTATCTTAAGGGTGCTTTTTAGTCAGTACCCGACAGAAGTCATGTTGCCTTCAAGTTGCCTCTAAGTTAATACACATTTTGATCCTGATATGGAAGCACTGAGTAAATGGCAGATCAAAGACAGGCATTAAAAGCTCCTTTCATATGATTCTCAGCGCTTTAGAGCACAGGACAATGGTAGAAATATAATTATACTAAGAATATTCTCTAAGGATTTCTGTGGTTGGTTGTTTTTAAAACTGCACTTAGAGGCAAGAAAGGCATCCATGGTATGAAATCCTCTTGTATCATGGAGACAAGGTCACACCATATAGGTATGGTCTGTAAGGTGTGTTCAAACTCTCTGTCTCGGTTGCACCTGTTATCTTGAGAGGTAACCAACTGTCCCTTGACTATACCCAGTTACTGCTCAATGAATTTAATTTGACTTGTGCACTAAAAATAAAGTTTCTGATTGTGTTCCTGACTTTAAAAGATCAAAAGCATTACATGTAAATATTGGGGTTTCTTAATCCTCTGGAAAAATCACAGTTGTCAGTGCTGGGATAGAATCGGTAGTGAGAACAGTGGGCTTCAATTCTGCTCAGTCACTGCTTTAGAAAGGCATGTGCTTTCCTGGTGGCAATGATTCTTTCTTCTCCTTTCTCTTCTTCTCCCTCTCCCACCTTCCTTCCCTTTCTCTCCTTCCCCCTGACCCTAGTGTCTTTCCTGAGCCTACATCTCTGCCTTTATTAATTTATCTCCTTGGTCTCTACAGGTGCTAGTGCTTTCCATCTCAGGTCATTAATATCACTGTTATTTCACTTTTACTTTGCTCCATAATGACAGCAGCATATGCTATGATAGCAGTCTCTATAACATTCTCTTTTGCACATTAAAAAAAATAGTTTAAATTGTGTTAAGTGGTAAGGAGTATTCATTTTTTAAAGAAAAAAATCTTGATTGACAACTTTTATAAAGCATGGTTCATTTATCCAGCAGAGTATTATGAAATCATTAAAAAGAAAAATGAGGAACATGTTCCAAATATATTAAGTGACAAAAGCTAAAAAACATTATACATAAAAATATGCTTTTATGCTTAGACACCTCTGGGATTGGGAATGTGGGCGATGGGGGGAGGTGTTAAACTAAGAGATTTTTGCGGACACTTTTACCCTTCTTTATGGCTTAGATTTATGATACGCATGAAACCAAATAGTTTAAGGTTTTTAAAATGAAAATAATTTAAAAATATGCATGTGTATCACTTTGTTTACATAACACTTCATACATTATTTTCTAATTTGGTCTTTATAATCACTCTATGAGGTAGGCCCTTAGATAGCATAGTCACTATTTTTCAGTAAGTGAAAAATAAAAAAAGGAGGATTTATCAACATACATAAGGTCATCTAGCCAGGGAAATGTAAAGCCGTAATCACACCGATCTGATAGAGTAGCCAATATCTAGATCACAGTTAAGCAACACAGCAAAGGACAGATCTTGTATTGCCATGAAAGACTCAGCAACTTCTACTCACAATTCATTGGCCAAAACTGATAATGCAATTTATCCAGTCACAAGAGCTCCAGTAAATTGCCATATAGCACACAGAATTGAGGGTGGGGCTTCAGCGGGAGAATAACAGGTAAACCAAATGACTAATACCCCAAAACCTCTAACCTCAGGCCTATCATAGTAAACCAGTATAACTACATGAATCCCTGAGTACCTAATATTCAAAACAACACTTTCATTTAAAACTTCCCTATATAAATGAGTTAAAAATATTTTGAGAAAGTGTGTGTGTGTGTGTGTGTGTGTGTGTGTGTAGCATAGTCATTTATCTTACATAACTCTATGAAAGTGTCCTTGCCTGCTTTTTTTTTTTTAAATCACTCACATTTCATTAGACTCTTGTAGGCAATAAGCATTTTGTCCTTCACGTGGTTGGAAGAAACACTGAAGCTGAGCATCTCAGTACCCACTCAGCCACATCAAGTACAGAACATTAACAGAAGAGAAAGCCAGCTGCAGCCCGTAGATAGCTTACCATGCCGCACGGTACTTACTACAAACAAGTATCTCCAAACATTCACAGGCTCTTAACCTCAATCACGTATCCTTAATCAGATGTCAATTTCAGTAGCAAATTTTCTGAATAATGATGATGTAACATCCATTAGTAAATAGGAGACATCAATTACATTAAATATCATGGTTGGGCTGCCAGATAATCGTGAATAAAACACACTGATAAACAATGTGCTTTTCAGCCAAGGGCAACAAGGAAAGCAGTGAGTTATCAAAGAGACACACAGAAAGATGCTCTACTTTAGGGATTGGCAGGGCAGCTGATAATAATGTGTAGGTAACTGAAGTATAGATGACAAAATTTTAAGAATAGCAGGACCAAGCGTTCAGATTGGTAAATCCTTTTCAGAAAGCAAGCATATGCCAAGACAAGAATGGTATAAGATATCAGACCTGAAGTTAAGTAATTTACAACCCAGCTTGGGAAAGGAGATAGGGAGATCAGCTGGGTGTGTATTATGATAATCTAGAGGGAGGGGACAGTGGCCTGGGTTAACAAGAAAAATACAAAAATAAAAAGCTTAGAAAAGTATGACATTGAGTTATTTCAAAGGAAGACTCCAGGATTTGGAAACAGTGGGTATGAATAGAGAGGGACGTGTAAAGGTCAAAACAAAAAGGACTAATTCCCTTCCTAACACATAACAGCGTGTGTGTGTGTCTACATATACACACACACACAGAGATGTTAACACTTGCTTAGCGGGACTCAGCATTTCACAGACAGAAACAGACAATCTAAAGAGCTTTTTATTTTTTTCCTGCTAGTTGGAGGAAGTCTCGAGTTTGATTTTGGTCATGCCGAATCTGAGATGATAAACGATCTTGGGCATGGAGCAGTCTTTTGGAACCATTCTTTTTGTAGAACTTGTGCTCAAGAGAGAGCATGAGCTCAGAGTTACAGCTTTGTAAGTCATCCACGGGGGAGGGGTCAGAGATAGGTTTTAAAATGACCCATAAGTAGGCTGTCTCTCACTACAAATCATCTCAATTGAATTATTTGATTTTTTTAAAATGTTTCATATAGCATTATCTTACCTCACTCAGGGTGTCTGAGAAGGTCTGAAATCATAAAACCTTATGAAACAGAAGAGGTAAAGGGGAAGATGTTAAAATATATGATTCATTTAAGTGAGCAGCTGACGTCTTGAGAATACAGATAATCTCATTGTGGACAGGACACCACAGACAGGGAAAGACTGGACTCACCAAATGCGCTGCTGCACACACCTGGATGTGGGGAGGGGCAGGGCTAATGGAAGCAGTGAGGCCACAGGGCAGAGAGCTGTGCAGAACTCTCTCAGAAATCTTGCTCTCCTGTTTTCACGGCCATTTTTCATGGTTTGGAATATTTTTTCCAAAAAGCACCTCAATATAATGAAGTTCCTTCAGTTATAATAAGATCATTTTTCACAGCTATTTTGGTAGACACTCCAAAATTGTGCTGTGTTATCAGCAAAGGGGGTGATGGGGGAGGGGGAAAAAAAACTGGTCTGGAGAGAAATCAACCAGGGAAAAGTTAGAATGAGCCAATTGGTTTAAAGGAAGTTTTGTTTAAAAAAAAAAAATCTGTGGGTGATGATGATCTTTCTGTGCTAGGAAATGGCCATGTATTCCACATGTATGAATACCTGTACCTATGTGATTTATGAATGTATCAATGAGAGCATGACTGGGTAATGTATTTAAGAAGTAAATAGGGAAGAAAGCCAGGTTTCACAATAGCTTTGTCTGACATGCTGGGCCTAATGTGTTCTGAGCAGCATGTAGAAATGCCTGTAAACACCATTTGTCCCCCAGGTATCACGTATGTGCCAGCAGACTCTTCACTTCTCATTTTCTGCAAAGGCCTCTAGCATGGATGACACTTTTCATTGTCATAGCTGAGTGAACTTAAGGACAGAAAAGGACAGACAAGGTCAGGGCCCTCTTACAGAGGTGGGAAGGTGTCCTATTTTACGGAATGCTTGGGATTCCCAGGCTGAGACCCTAACCTCAGACACTGTTAGAAGAATATTAAATATTTAAGAGAGTGGAGCCGTGTGCTCTGGCTGTCTTCAGCCACCTGCTGGCATGCTCCCAGGGCATGGTGAAGACCACGATAACCTGTTATTGACAGAGCTTCCTCAGGTGCTGGAGACCTTAAATAACCCCTGTCTCTTCCCTCTGTTCTACGTCAGCTTAAATATTATTAGGTTCTCTTAGAAATGGGTACACTGGGGGATTCCTTGTGTATTCAGAGATTGTGATGGAAGAGTTTAAAAGCTTCAATTCAGTTACTCTGGATTCTTCTAAGTCATAAATGACTCTGTTTTATAGAAAATTCTTGCATTGCTTCATGGTTCAGATGCTGCATTTTAACATTGATTTATTTTTAGATGAAACTTAAAATATGCATAAATATTATTGACTATGCCTATGGATAAACAACTCTATGGAATGTTATTCCTGTTAGAGTCCCAACAGGAAACAGATGGCGCTTTCAAATTGAGTCATTTGAAAGTGGTTGATGGAGAGACGGTTTACGGAGGTGTGGGAAGGGGCTAGTGCCATCCCCTTGGGCTAGGAGGCATTGAGCTGTCACTATCCACATGGCAGAAGGCGCAGAGAAGGAGCGCCACCAGAATGTAGAAACAGAAAGAAAAAAGAAACAGCTCACCTTTATTCTTGACCCTTCCTCAGGCTTCCCGGTGATGCGACCCAACAGCCCAACCCAGCAGGCAGCCAGAAGGCAGGGAAGCCCATCGAGATGGTCCCCAGAGATCATTTTTATGGGCAGAGAGAACAGAACAGAGCTGAAGCATGGCTTTGGAAATAAATGGTAGACACCCAGCAGAGGCGTCCTCCCTGACTCAGGACAAGTGTGTGTTAGTACAGGGATAATCGTGATTATGGACTTCTGAATTTCAAAACCATGCACCTCTGGGACTCTCAGGTTTAGAGCATGGCCAGAATTGGGCAAACAGACGGTGTTTGAGAGAAACCGTGAGAGACGGTGTTTGCAGGAAAGAGAGCTCCCCTCCACCAACCCGAGACCCTAAAGCTTCTTTCCGGAGGGTGGAAAGAGGAGGGTAAAAAGGTAGAAAGTGAAGGAAGGTCTATAGACCCGGGAGTAGAGAGGCCTGAGCCCGTCTTCCAAAAGGAGGTGTCAGGGAGAGAAAGCCTCAGAAAGGGAACGCAACTGTGCAGTGTCGGGGCAAATTAAGGAAGTCAAGAGACGGCCAGGCCGAGTGTGATACAGCAGGGAGCAGCGGGGTCTGTGCAGAGCTGAAGAGCCCTGTCCAGTCCAACGGCAGAGGGCACCAGCCAGCTGCACAGAATGACACGGACAGGAATGAAGACATGGAATCAACTGGAATTTCTAATTTCTCAAGAGGCACCAGAAAACTAGGATTATCCAAGTCAACCTTCTAGATTCTTCAAACTTTGTGGGCTAAATAAACCATGTCTGTGGGCAAGCTCAGTCCACACCCTCATCCTGGTTGCAGAGTCCTAGAAGCTTGCTGGGCTCTAAGGCACCAAAACAGCAGACAGATTTGCTAGACATGAGGGTCCACGCCGGATGGAGGGGGACACACGAGAAGGTTGACTTCACCAAAGAACAGGCCAGTCCTCTACTCATTCCCTGACTCAACACCAGTTTCCAGGAACACAACATAACCAAGGGAAGGGAAAAGGAATGCCCAGAAAATGGAGCTGAAATCACCAGGGCACATCCACAGAACCAGAACCCCCAAAGAAGTGGTACTGTGCAGAAATAAAGAAACCATCACTCATCTCTGCTCCCAATGTCCACTCAAGTGAGTTCTGGCTTTACATTTTCAAGGCACAAGCTAGGCATCCGGTCAACCAGTTGTACCATTCTATGGGAGGGCTGTAAGCAGAGTTGACTATGAGGACTTCATTCTTCTCCTCTATATAATTACTGCCTCTCTGAGCCTCTACTGGTAGGATTTCAGGTGCTGAGACAGGAAATTTCCTGAAGCGGAGGTTTGTGGATGAAAGATGAAGACACTAGATGATTCAGACTGTGGTTCTGGAGGGGCTATGATTCACTATGGGACCTAAAATGAGCTGCTTCTTCCTTGCTTGGTCCCAGGACTCTGGGTGTAAAATATGAGGTGAAGGGCTCAGGCCCTAGCTGAACACTAAGGTCCCATTCCATTGTTGGACGCTGTAGGTGGTCAGGTGAGGGCATATCGGAAATGAATGACCAGTCCACAAGGGAGAAAACACTATTCTTTTTGTATAACTGATTCTTCCAATTCAGTTTTACTTTTTACAGAATGAGGTTAGTCATTTTCCTGCTTTTGTTGGGTACTTTAGAAACCGTTGGAATTTATACATTTCTTCACCCTGTTCCTTCTTTTTCAGCAGTCAGCAAATTCTCTGGAAGATAGGTTATGAAAATAACCTACAGAATTTCACTTTCTATTTGTCATGGAGTAATTTATATCCTAAAGAAGCAGAACACTTCCTTGTTTTTTTTATTTTTATTTCACCAGTGAAAACTAAGACCAGGAACCATGTGTTTATTACTCATGTTTTGGGTTTCCAAACTTTTCTGAAATCCTCCCACTAACCCTCTTGCCCCTGAATTGCTTCAGGCACTCCAGCTTCCTGGAATCCTGATAAACATGTGTGATATGGCTCTGTACCACAGGTTTTTCTATCTTTTAAAAATCTGTTTCAGTCTAAGGCACTAAAAGAGCCCCATGTTAAATTGTAACATTGTGTGGCATTTAACAATGAAGTATAATGTTTCTATGTTAAAACTCAAAGCAGGGATAAGGAAATTAAACACTCAGTGGCAAGAAGGGTAAAAATCCAAAAGAAAAGAGAGAGAGAGAATTATGCAAACTCTGGAAGTATTATCCTTTAAAAAATTCTAGAGGTCAGGTGCTTGTCTGACATTGGAAATGTAGCTAAAAGTAGGCACTGGGAATCCTGCTCAATATCGAGCAGATGTTAATATTATTGGGAAAATCATTCTGGCCAAGAGATGCTCTCCAATAGTGGGAATTGTGACATAATCAAAAATGTGTTCATGTCATTTCTGGCTCTAGCATTACAGAATTAAAGAAAGCTCCCATTTCTTGGCCTTCTCTACTTCAAATGGAGATCAAAATCGCAGGTTCCAATTTTAAAAAGCATACAACTCACTGAAGTGAATCAACACCAAAGTTCAAATATAAAAGCCAATCATAGTGCCAGGAATGCATATAACAGGCCACACCAGTAAATTCGATGAACTGCAAAAATTTCCATCAAAGAATGAGTTTCAAAAGAATGAAAAATGAAACATTTCATCTATTTCAATCAATAATTAATACTGCTGGCAGACTTGATCTCTACTCAGGGAGCTGAGTAACAGCCATAAAAACACAGTCCGCCTCAAGACCTGAGCTTCATAAGTGGATGAGAGAGTTAAAAACCAAGACTCCGGAGTTACTTAAATATATTGAAAGCATTATAAATTGCCCATAATGAACAGTTCAGCCCAAAAAACACTGAACATAACAAAGAGGTTGCTCAGCAAGAAAGAAGATGAAACACCTGCCGGTTAATACTCTTATGGGGTCAGAGAAACACTATTTTAAACCCATAGAGGAAAATAATACCTGCATGGCAAGGGGAGGGGAGATTAGCAACCTGAAAAGGTAGGGAAAGCAGCAACCTACAGTGGGGGGTGTAATCTGAGATAAGGGCCTGCCATAATTATTTTTAGTGTTAGCTGCCCAGTCATGTTCAACAGTGTTTGACTCCCATGCACTGTAGCCCACCAGGCTCCTCTGTCCGTGTGATTCTCCAGGCAAGAATCCTGGAGTGGGTGGCCATTTCCTTCACCAGGGGATCTTCCCAACCCAGGGATCCAACACCTTGGTCCTAAATGGTCACTTGAATACCCCACTTCAGTGAAAACCCACCCGTAGATATACAGTCCTTCTTCAAAATCCTTGGCTAAAGGCTATAACACAGGGATACGGGGCAACAGATTACTGCCTCTAGGATAAAAGCATTTGTCACTATGGTATTAGCAAAGTTGGAGAAGGAGAGGGAAGAAATGGACCTGGCCAAATGCACTGTTGAGGAGGGCTGCATTAGGGCACATGTAAACAATGGGAGAGCCACTCTTCAGCATGGCACCCAGCAGACAGCCTTGTTCCCAGCCCCAACACAGGAACAATGCTTCACTTCCAAGATGCCCCCTATATAAACATTGGGATAATAAATGCCAATAATAATAATAATAATAATAAATGACTAAACAGGATTAGCCAGGACTCTGAGGCATCTAACGCTCCAGAATCTTTGAAGACTACAAAAGCTTTAGAAATAGATGCAGGTAATGCCATTCTTAAATTTAAAAAACAAAACAAAACAAAATTCTGGATTTGGGGAATTAAAAAAAAAAAAAGATGACGATAGAAAGAAGCCTGATACAGGGTGCCAGAGGGAAATATCCACCGTCTCCAGTTAATTCTTTGTTCTGTGCTGTCCTTTCCTTATTCTTAGCAGGCCCTAGGGTAGCTTTCTGCTTAGACGTCGGGAATGTCCTTCCCCACTCTCCTTTCTTTCTTCTGAACTCTGGCGCTGTGGTTTGTTAAGTGGCTTGCCTTGACTAGGTCCTCAATTATTTGCTGGCCTGATTAATTAATTAAGACTTGGCATCCTTTCCCTGCATGTTTGTGTGATCAAATCACACACAGGTGGTGATGAATGGAGCTCTATTCCACATCATTACATTTACCAAAACTGACTCACATAAGATAGTGTCAGTTTATCCTTTGCCTTCCTCACCCAAGCTGCATCAAAAGGCTGCTCTTTAGAGCAGCCAACTAGGGCCCATCCATCTTTGCCTAGATTGGCCAAGTCTGAACTTGTCTTATGAGCTATGTGCTGGTTCTAAAGTGAACACAGATCATAAATAACAAATGAAACATGTTTTGGTACTGTTGGATTTCCTGATTATAGCTCTTAACTGCACTCATAGTACAGTCATATATGGGGACAAGTGGCACATTCATGAAGCTCCTAATAGGTTCATCCTATATTTTACAGTTTCCTTGGCCACAATCAATAAAAGAGTTCAGAAATAAAATGCAAGAGAAAGGCATGCTTTCCGGAAAGAATTCCTTGATGAATAAGTTGGAAGCTATCTCCAGGTTGTAAATAAAACCTCATTGACAAACAGAAGACTCATTTATGGTTTTACAAATCATATTTTGCTACATATTCTTTTCTTGAAATGCTTGGAAATAGAAGTCAATCACTGTCTAATTTGAGGTGCAAATTATCCAAAGATATAACTGTAGTTTTCAGTCTTAATATTCTATTTCCATTCTTACCAAAGAATGTGGTAAGACATTATGTGGGGGTGACATAAGATTATTTCTTATGTCTTAATGTTACTAACTAGGTGACAAATATTCTAAGCACTTTACATACATTATCTCACTATTTTTGATAATCTTGTGACGGAGGGATTATCATTCCTGTTTTATGGATGAGTAAACTAATTAACAGATGATCATATGATTAATACATGGATATATGGTAATGCAAAAATTTGCAGCCCACATCATCATCAGGCATGGCTCAAAGAAAAGAGCTGAAATTAAAACAGTTAAAAATAAAGGCATACAATAGAACCAAGGGAGGAGAAAGTGACAAAAAGAGGAAAAGTCCTCTATTTATTGTATTTTCTTTCAGATTCTATCTCCAAGATACTGAATTAAAAAAAAAAAAAGACACATTAAAACGTTTTACATATGACGCTCTTTGCCTATATATCACCTTAAAGTCCTGAATCACAAAGCGGAGAAATGGTGTTATCCCTCTGGATGAGCAAATTCATTTAAAAAATATCAAACAAAAAACCCTCTGCATTAATTCGCCACATTCTTTTTTTTTTTTTTTTCCAGAAATACTTCCAGGAAAGCAAGGTAGACTTCAGTGAAGAACAAATTTGATTTAAAGAAAATAAAGAAATAAGGATTTTTCTTGCATGTCTAAGTTTGACTGGAAATATACCTACTTCATATTTTGACAAACCAGTTCATGCCTAGTCTGTATACTTTTTATTTTTCAGTCACACCAAATAGCATGTAGGATCTCAGTTCCAGGACCAGGAATTGAACTCATACGCCCCTGCATTGGAAGTACAGTGTCTTAACCACTGGCCCACCATATGTACTCAATATTTTTGAAAATTTAGTAATTTTCCTATAATGTGAGAAAATAATTCCAATAACAGATAATAAAATTACAAAATACCCAAGAATCATTGGGACTTCCTCAGTGGCTCAGAGGGTAAAGCGCCTGCATGCAATGCGGGAGACCCCTGGGTCAGGAAGCTCCCCTGGAGAAGGAAATGGCAACCCACTCCAGTATCCTTGCCTGGAGAATCCCATGGATGGAAGAGCCTGGTGGGCTACAGTCCATGGGGTCACAAAGAGTCGGACACGACTGAGTGAGCTCACTTCACTTCACTTCAAGAATCATTATTTTTTAATGAACAAGACGTACAAGGGACACTACAAAGCCTTAAGAAGAGTTCAGTTTCAGTCGCTCAGTCGTGTCCGACTCTTTAAGTCCCCATGAACTGCAGCACGCCAGGCCTCCCTGTCCATCACCAGCTTCCAGAGTTCACCCAAAATCATGTCCATTGAGTCGGTGATGACATTCAGCCATCTCATCCTCTGCTGTCCCCTTCTCCTCCTGCCCCCAATCCCTCCCAGCATCAGGGCCTTTTCCAATGAGTCAACTCTTCACATGAGGTGGCCAAAGTATTGGAGTTTCAGCTTCAGCATCATTCCTTCCAATGAACACCCAATTGACCTTCTTTAGGATGGACTGGTTGGATCTCCTTGGAGTCCAAGGGACTCTCAAGAGTCTTCTCCAACACCACAGTTCAAAAGCATCAATTCTTTGGCGCTCAGCTTTCTTCACAGTCCAACTCTCACATCCATACATGACCACTGGAAAAACCATAGCCTTGACTAGATGGACCTTTGTTGGCAAAGTAATGTCTCTGCTTTGGAATATGCTGTCTAGGTTGGTCATAACTTTCCTTCCAAGGAGTAAGCATCTTTTAATGCCATGGCTGCAACCACCATCTGCAGTGCCTTAAGAACAATGTACACACAAAAAACAGAGATTTGAATAGAGAGATAAAGCCATGATACCACATGGAAAAAGTCAAAATTAGAGAGAGGTCAATCATCTTCAATATGCAAATTTAATTCCATTGTAACTGGATTTCTTTGGCAAGGATTGTGAGGGATGGGGCATGTGGAGATGACTGAGAGGTTCTAGGTCTCTCGGGGAGAATCAGATAATTTAACTGGTTGATAGTGTCACAGAAATAAGAGCCAGACCAATGGAACCAGAAATAAGAGCCAAAATATGAATATGTGTTTTATATATATATATATATATGTATATATATATATATATATATATATACACACACACACACACTTACACACACACACAGAGAAACACAGACACATACACACACATGCTAATAATTTGACAAAAAATAAAATAAATATTTTCTACATCATAAGGTACACCAACATAAATATCACAGGGACCAAAGATACAAACGCAAAAAACAGAACCATGCTAAATAAAAACAAAGTCAGGAGATGGCTTATAAATCATAGTCCTACAGATAACAGAAACCATAAAAAATTGATTATCTAAAAAATGTCATTTCTAAATGCCAAAGGCAGAAAAAAATAGAAAACCAAGTATAAAGTATTTGCAAGCTATATAGGAGTGAACTGATTAATAACTTTACTAAGTAAAAGATATAAGTCAATAAGTAAATATAAATCCTAACTAGAAAGAGAAATTCTTTTGAGAAGATACATAAAAGTCAGATAAGACTTGATAGGTGTTCCACTTCACAAATTATTCAGAAATTAAAATTAACATAGTCATGTGATGTAGATTCTTGCTGACAAATTGATACTAATTTTATGTAAGTGACAATATTCAGTGTTAGCAAGAAAAAGAAAATGGGCTTCTCAGATCCTGCTGATATTAGTGTGATTGCATATCAAAAGATAAAATTTTATTGAAACATTAATGTCTTGAACAATTATACTTCAAGACATTTGCGTTACTTAAACAATTAGGCATATATAACAAAATCTGGCTCCCATAACTGGTCTGCACAGCCCTATGTATATGAGTGGGAGGATAAGCTTAAATGGCCAACAGTGAATTGAAGTAGATTCACAGCAGAGCATTCTTTGCAATTTAGCACAAAAAGTATTTTGTTAACATCAAAATATATAACTAATTTCTGTTAGGTGAAAAAAAGCAGGTTATAAAATATCATATTTTCATTAACTATGTGCCTGTGAACATATAGGGTTTCCCTGGTAGCTTACATGGTAAAGAATCCACTTGTAATGCAGGAGAACCCGGTTCAATTCCTGGATTGGGAAGATCCCCTGGAGAATGGATAGGCTACCCACTCCAGTATTCTTGCCTGGAGAATCCCATGGACAGAGGAGTCTGGCAGGCTACAGTCCGTGGGGTCGCAAAGAGGCAGACATGATCAAGTGACTTTCACTTACTTACTTCACTTGTGGATGTATGTATTTTTAAATATAAAAATATACATGGGCAAACAAGCGAAACAAGTGCTCTAACTTGCTGATTTTGACCAAAAGATGTTTCACAATTTATATCCATTTGGGAATATCTTTCTGTTTTGTTCATGTCACTTCGAAAGTTGGCATAATTTAAATCACCTCAACTGTATCCACTACAGGCTGAGTCCCTCTTCAGAGTCCTGCATACATTGAGGAGACCAGGAGACAGAAGCAGAGCTGTGGGGGTGAATTCCTGGAGAGCTCCAGAAAGCGACTCTGCTGATTTGGCAGTTTACACCTCCGGGAATACATCACCGAGCATGATGCGCCTCACCTTATGACACCCTAAAGAGGCTCCCACTCACACCCTTACAGAGCACATATGCTGTGAGGTCAGATGGAAAGTATATAGAGTTACAAGCATCACACTTGGTAGGAGAGCTCTATACTGTTTCTGCAAAATGTAATAATGTCTTTTTAATTCCCTCGGCTGGCGAGGCTCACGCAGCATCATTTATTTAAGGATATCTATGTTTTCAAACACTGTGGGTGAAAACAAGCCCCATCAATCACTGTGACAGGCTGCGTTCTTCTTGAGTTTATCTTCCTGTACATTTTGTGCCAGGTTTAGTTTGCCAACCTCCAAACAGGGGGAACATGAGTCTTGTTTAATCTCCACAAATATAAAATGATGTTGTTAGACTATCATTCGCCATTTGAACTCTCATTCATTAAAGAAACGGTTAAACAAAAGCCTGTGCACCTTTTAAATGCAGTACTTCCTCGTGTCTCTTGAACCCTTAATGGATGTCCCTTTTAAAAACTCAGGGGATGGGGGTGGAGATTTCACTCGTATTACAATTTGTGTGAAACTTGTCACTGTAGAGCATCCTGTCTCTGAATGCAGGTAAATCTGTTTATTTTAATTTCCATTAGCGTCTGGGCAGACAAAAAATGATGAATGATGATTCTCGAGCTACAGATATCGCGAGTGAGAGGGTTAGGTGGATGTGTTTTGCTTATCTCAAGTTATTTTATCAGAAGCACAAACCACCACCACCCCCCACGACACGTGATGACTACCTCCTCTCGGTTTACATACAAGCACGGATTTCCAAGGTTACTTCAAATGCATGAAGAGAAAAAGCCCGGAACCACCACAGGCAGATAACGTGAACAAAGTGTAGGCCAGGAAAGTGGGAGGGGGGAGAACAGTGTCTGTTGAACCCTTAATGACCGTCACTGCAAAATGGACCCTGCAAAACCACACTTTTTCCCGAAGTTCTTTCCCCTCCATGCCATGGGATGTGGTCCGGACTGAAGGGATGAGAAGGAGAGTGCTGAGCAGCTGAAAGCTCAGCAGAAGGACAGAGAGTCTGAAATAAGTTTTAGTTCCCCACCCTTACCATGAGGGAAAACCTGTCTCAGTGTGAAGGCATAATTTATTTTTACTGTGACAAAACACACATAAAATGTATCATTTTAGCCATTTTTCACTGTATGACTCAGTGGCATTCAATTAATTCACTTTGTTGTACAACCATCAGCGCTATCTATTTCCAGAATGTTTCCATCATCCCAAATGGAAACTCTGAAGCCATTAACCAATAACTGCCCACCCCCCTCTTCACTCAGCCTCTGGTAACCTTTATTCTACTTTCTGTCCTTTGAATTTGATTTGCCAGGTACCTCATATAAGAACCATGGAATATTTGTCTTTTGTCCTGACTTATTTCATTTAGTATAATATTTTCAAGGTTCATCCATGTTTGGCATACAGTAGCATTTCATTCCTAGTGAAGGTTGAATATTACATTGCATATATGAGCCACGCTTTGTTTATTCATTCATCTGGAGATGGACATTTGGATTTTTCCACCTTTTGGCTATAGTGAATAATGCTGCTGTGAACATCAGCATATGGATATCTATTGGAGCCCCTGCCTTTGATTCCTTTGGGGGATACACCTTGGAGTGAAATTGCTCAATTGTAAAGCAATTCCATGTTTAACGTTTTGAGAGACTGTCAAGCTGTTTTCCACAGTAGCTACTGAAGGTACACTTTTAAAATAAATGTGAACTTCCAAGTCGAGAGGAGATCAAAAATTGACTAGTTATCCAGTAAATGTGAGCAGCTTTGACAGTTGCCCTGGCTAGTTCAGGTTGACTTTTGGATTTATGCCTCTCAGAGACCTCTGGTTCCCAGCAAGTCCCAGTCAATGGGACAATTTGCCTGCAGGCTGGCTTCCACCTCTCCACATCCAGCCTCAGGACCATATGATGAGTTCTCAAGTGTCCAGAATTCTCTGTGAAAGTAGCTTTGAAGCTACTTCCGGGGCCTTCTCATATATCTCCCACAGGTCTTGCCTCCCAGGGCAGTCCAACCCCTCGTGCGTACACCTCCAGGCTCCAGGAGTGGCTCTGGCCTCCCTTTGGATGGAGATGTGGATGCAGCGTGGGGCAGGGACTCAGAAGTCCTTGCGTTGTGAAAAAGAGCTAGACTTAGAAGAGAAGAGAGAGGTTTTTAGGCTGAGTCAGGAGGGCTAGTTCTCTCTACACTCCAACAAGAAACTCTAAAGACTCCAAGAATTCTACATTTAAACCAGACTTCTGGATTTTGAATGTATCCTTATCAAGATAGGTGGACAGAATACAGCTTGTTCGGTTCATTTCTTATTCTAAAATATTTGGATGGAACAATTAGGTGTCCATTTATAACCTTGCACCAGGACCCATAAGAATGAAAACAAGCCTATTTATCCTCACAACAAATTACAAAAAAGAAAAAAAAAAAAAGATATTATTACTATCACCCATTTCAAGTCTGAGTAAATTAAAGCAAAAACGGGTTAAGTTTCTTTCTATTCAGCTGAGAAGTGGCATGGCTGCAATTCAATCAGAGTCATCTGGCCCCAGATCTCATACTCTTATCCAGGGGTCCCCAAGCCCTGGGCCATGACCTGGAAAGGTTCCTGTTAGGGACCAGGCCACAGGGCAGATAGTTAGTGGTGGGCATGAGAGCAAAGCTGTCACTTGCATCTCGTGCATTACTGCCTGAGCTCCACCTCCTCTCAGATCAGGGTTGGCATAATAAATGCAATGCATTTGAGTCATCTCAAAACTGCCCCCTCACCGCTCCTTTCCCCAGGTTCATGGAAAAATGGTCTTCCATAAAACCGGTCCCTGGTGCCAAAAGGGTTGGGGATCACTGCTCTTATACGGCCCCAGTGAATGAATGGCAGGGGCTGTGTTTCCGAGTTAGGACAGAGCCTTAAGTTAAGAACACCAAAATCAAATCCAACCGGGATCAGGGACTATAAAAGGATATAAGAGTTATGTAAGAGTTAAAGCAATGGAAATTAGTACCAAAGGCAAGAAGCAGAAACATGATAAGAAAAGACGAACAGGCCTATAATAAAATGGAATAAGAGATGAGAGCATTTCTTTTTCCTGTGAAATATTTTTCAACCCAGTTAAAAACATTAAAAAAAACTGTTCTCTCTGGAATCTTTCTGGGTTCTCTCTACCCCGACCCTTGCTGTCTCCACATTTCTGAATCTGCCAAATGACATAAATCACTGTGCAAACGCAATCATTAGGGTTGCCAGGTGTTCAATTTTGAACCAGACAGTCTGGTATTTGAGTTTTCTACCAAGGAAACAAATAGAGAAAATACCAGTGATTTTTAATTAAGTTTTGTCATCATCATGTAAAGATGAGCTTGCAGGAGAACATTCTCGCTAGCTCTCCAGGCTGCACTTCAATCTGAGCTCGCGTTCCACTTAGATATCAGCCTATCTAGGCCAGGCTGTCTCCAAACCGAGTGCTAAAGCAAGCTGATGAGGTTGGCTCCCAGTCCGTGTTGGCACCTCCCACATACTGGCTGGGCTCCAGGCAGCCGCGCGAGATCATTTTCTCTCACTGATACCTCCAAAGCTCCTGCAGCGATTGGCAGAGTTTCCTGAGTACATTTTAAAAATAATAATAACAGAATAAATACACAAATAAATACTCAGAAGGACATCGAAATGGAGGCAAGTGAGCCACTGATTAAGAGGACAACGCCGTTAAAACCATCCCCTCAATTCACAGCAGACACTCCTATGAGTTGAGTGTGTCCATAAGTCTAATCATGGCCATTGAAGAGAATAAAATGGTATAAGACAGTTTTTCCATCATTTACAAACACAGTTATCCTTAAGTAAAATTCTATTTAGAACCCAAATAAATACAGCTCCAATAACATAATGTTACATTGGTGCGGGCATCTGTGGTAAGATCACAGTTAGGAATCCTCACATTTTGAGGAAATGGTACATACTCTATTCATAGATTTTCCAAATATGAAGAGTGAATGGATTTGGATGAATATTAGCTTAAACAAAAAAAAAAAA
This sequence comes from Ovis canadensis, assembly GCF_042477335.2. NCBI lineage: Eukaryota > Metazoa > Chordata > Mammalia > Artiodactyla > Bovidae > Ovis > Ovis canadensis. Next base: position 23,859,387 of record NC_091257.1, on the reverse strand, counting down.
AGAAAGAAAGAAATAATAAAAGAAAGAAAGAAAGAAACAATAATCTTGTTTCCTTAAAAACTTTGTTTAGCCTTCAACACTGGAAAGTATTTTTCAACCACTGACCTTCAAAGACCTTTAATATCCTTATATACATTCAGAAGCAACAGGACATAGAAGCTTCTGTTTTTCAGAATATCAATTAAAGCCCCCTGACAAGATTTCTTAGAAAATACAAGTATATCTCAGTGAAACTTTAAAGTTACAAAGCTTTTTACCAGCTGAGTGAAAGCATTAAATTGTATACTTTAATCCTTACTTGAGTCTTAATTCACCATGATAGAGAAACATACAAACAAGCAAAATTATCACGATAGACTATCGCAGAATTTATTCTCATGATCCAAGCTTTCGCTTTTCTGCTTCTCATACACACACTACATTATAAGCAGAGTGCCTCAGCAGTTTGGAGGAGAGCTAGGTTTTGCCCTCTCCCTTCTGGGGGGCATTTGACCACACCTGGGAATAGTTTTCATCAGGAGGTGTTGCTGGCATTCAGTGGGTAGAGTCCAGGGAGACAGCTAAACATCCTGCAATACCCAGGACAGGCTCCCAAACTAAAGAATCACTAAGCCCCAAATATCCATTGGAGCAGGAAACGACAACCCACTCCAGCATTCTTGCCTAGGAAATCCCATGGACAGAGAAACCTTAGGGCTACAGTGCACAAGGTTGTCAGAGCTGGACCTGACTTAGCAATGAAACCAAATACCCATAGAGTGAAGGTTGAGAAAGCCTGCTCCTCAGATCTCTGTCCCAGAGAGCTCAGTGATTTGGGGTCACTTGAATAATCAGAAGTGATAGTACAGAGAGCTATGGACTAGGTGGTCAACAGAGTCAGGGCTGCTGAGGGGTTTGCTCGGTGCCCTTCGCGCCTTGATTCCAATGTCCAGCCAAGACCCCCTGATGAGCCCACCAGAGCTGCTGCTTCTTCCCAGTCTGACACCACTAATACTGGAACCCTGTACTGGTTCATCCAACACAAAGTTTATGTCAGGACATAAGAGGACACTGAGGATGGTGCTGGAAAGGCCACTTACACACTCTGCCCTTGTGACACAGACCAGCTAACTTCATGGGTAGAAACCAGGCCCTTCATTCCAGGCAACAATCTATTTCCAGTGGGGATTTTTCCATTCCAACGGCCCAGGGATCACATACTGGCACTCAGCAAAATCTGGCTTTCATGTGTGCTTTATGTGCCCAGCAACACTTAAAAATTAGGTCACACAAAAACTCTGGATTTATGGGTGAAACTGGAATTTATGGTTTGTCTGAAAAAATTCACAAAACTGGCAACACTGGGCATGTATAGCAGCAAGCTGCTAGAGCCTACTGACCACACTGGCTTAGCCTGCATTGCCCCGAAAGCAGGGCAGGTATCAAAGAAAGCAGTGGCTCATTTGGGAAGTGACAGCTGGTGAAACCGGAAAGGGAGAAAGTCAGTTCAAGGATGTGCTCTAGAGTGTCTACTACCAAGAGTGACGAGTGTTTGGTTTTCTCAGGCCTTTTAAAGGGTCTTCTGAAATGTGTCTCGTGACTGCCCACCCAGGGGCTGGAAGAAGAGAGAAGTTACTCAACAAACGTTGGACTCACTGATCACGGTAGCCACAAAGGCAATAGTTGTATTGGTTATTCAACTGGTCCAATCTGGGTTATGAGTGCTGAGTGGTTGCTGGGTATCCCAATCACAGGTAAGAGAAGCCTTAGGAGTACAAAAGGAGATAAGGAGCCCAGTGGACTGGCAGGAAGCCTGCCAAAGCCCTGGGCTCCACATCAGTGGCAGGAGTAAGTGTTGGGCCCAAGAAGACTTAAAGAAATGCACAAACGGTATTTCATCCAGTCACTCATGGATATAGTTTTTCAACAAAACACGTAGTACCAAATCTGCTAAAACATGTTCAATATTTATTTCTCATTTGCATGTCAAATAGTGGAAAAAATGTTTGGTGTCAGCTGTAATCTATGAAAAGCACAGATTGGTTGTGGGATTATGAAGACGTTCACTTTATATCTTTCACTTGTTCAGAGAAAAATATCAGTTTTCAAACATTTAAAGCATTTTAAAGTCGAATATAAAGTGCAATGCAGATTATCATCAGAAATCCCCCATATATGTTTTAACAAATAATTTTAGTTACAGTGCTTAATATATTTGTTAACGCTGCTTAACAACCCTACAAATCATGCATAAGTTAGGCATATACTCCAACTAATCAAATTAATTTAGGTTTACAGATGGCTCTAAGAATACGTTATAATTTCCTTCTCGTTCTACCCCCTCCTCTTCTGATTCTTCTCTTCTTCCCCCTACTTGTTAAGATTCACAGTATTAAAGCCTGTCTGTTTTCTCATCTGAATGGGAGGATACAATAGTAACTTCAAAGAGAAAAATTTAAGAATTAAATAATGAATAATAATCATAGTTAGTGGTGCTCTGTGATGACCCAGAGAGGTGGGATGTGGAGTGGAGTAGAAGGGAGGAGATATATATCTAAATATAGCTGATTCACTTCTTTGTAAAGCAGAAACTAACACAACGTTGTGAAGCAATTACACTACAATAAAAAATACAGCCATGAAATTAAAAGACGCTCACTCCTTGGAAGAAAAGTTATGACCAACCTAGACAGCATATTAAAAAACAGAGTCGTTACTTTGGCAACAAAGTTCCGTCTAGTCAAGGGTATGGTTTTTCCAGTAGTAGAGTTGGACTATAGAGAAAGTTTGCATGCCAAAGAATTGATGCCTTTGAACTGTGGTGTTGGAGAAGACTCTTGAGAGTCCCTTAGACTGCAGGGAGATCCAACAAGTCCATCCTAAAGGAAGTCAGGCCTGAATATTCATTGGAAGGACTGATGTTGAAACTCCAATACTTTGGCCACCTGATACGAAGAACTGACTCATTTGAAAAGATCCTGACATTGGGAAAGATTGAAGGCAGGAAGAGAAGGGGACGGCAGAGGATGAGATGGTTGGATGACATCACCGATGCCATGAACATGAGTTTGGGTAAACTCTGGGAGTTGGTGATGGACGGGGAGGCCTGGCATGCTGCAGTCCATGGGGTTGCAAAGAGTCGGACACAGCTGAGCAACTGAACTGAACTGAACTGAAAAAATAATAAAATAAAATGTCTAGTTTGGGTGGACTTGCAACAAATCTCTTGCTGTACTAACCATAGTTCTTCTAAACATAGTTCTTTGGACTGTAACAAAGTAGATGGGAGACATACATTAAAATGTATCGGCAATAAAAGTTCCCACTTTGGAGGGTCTACAAGGTGTCAGGCATAGTGTAAGGTAGTTTACACGCTTCTTTAATCTTTGTGACAATTCTAGGATGTGCGAATAGTAGTGAATTACACTTTTGGAACACTCATATGTTAAAGCAGCTCATCCTCGCAATAGACCTTGAAGGTGGTAGTACAATTATCCCCACTTGACCCCACTTGAAAACTGTGAGAAGTGTTCACCCATGTGCTCCTCCAGGGGCTGAACAAGAGGGGTGACTATCCTGTCCGTCACTGATTTATATAGTTAGTAAAGGATACTCTCTCTGGGCAGACACACCCATGAGCCAAGAATGGCAGCCGGATTACAACTCCTGAAATTGAAATGAGGCATTTGGACAGAGTGTCTCTGTGAGTGACAGCCCTGAGTAAGCCTTCATCGATTCCCCAAAGATTAAAATGCCCATTTAGCATTCAATACAAGTTCTTAATAGAAAACATAAGTTGAGTAAACTTGTTTTTCCAATTACAGGGGTTCAGAGGATTTCATGGGATTCTAGCTCAAAGCATTTCCTTCTAGAGCTACCTGTTTTTATTTCCTTTTTCCTGGGTGATTTTTAAAGTCTTTATGGAATTTGTTACAATACTGCTTCTGCTTTATGCTTTGATTTTTTGGCTGTGAGGCATGTGGGATCTTAGCTCTCTGATCAGGAATCGGATCCATACCCCTGCACTGGAAGGTGAAGCATTCATCACTGGACCACCAGGGAGTCCCTAGAGTTACCGCCTTAACGCCCTGCACCACCTTCAGCAAACGACAGTGTCCTGAGTCCCATGGATACATGAGGGCACAGGAGCCGGACCTGGGCTTGCAGTCAGCACACATCCTCCAGGGACCTCATAAAAGTAACCAATTAGTTGACGTTTTCTTGTCATTGTGGAGAAGTAAGCTGTCTTTATCTTTTCTGGAAGGTATCACTGGTGTCTGCAGAAAGGCTCTGATACTGTGCTGTGCAAGTCTGATTTAAAGATTAAGCTCGAATGAGGCTGTCACATGAATAAAAGACATATTCATAAAGTATAGAGGATATTCTGCTTCAAATATTCTCTCTAAAGTAAAATTCCATAAAATAAGGCTTGTCCAACTTTAATGCTACAAGATAATAGTCTACCACCAATAAAAACATCAGAAAATATTAGAAACAATGAAAGGAAAGCTTGGAAATGGAGCTTTTCTCCTGTTAGACTGTGAATTGATATTTAATGTGTACTTGCCTACATTAGTAGCAACCCTGCAATTATAGGCTGATTAGTTAAAATGTTTGTCATGTTTGTGTAACACAGAGATAAAACCCGTGTTGTATATAGCAACACATACTCAATAATGGCCTCATAATCACTAAGGTTGTCCATATTCAAGAGAATTCCTTAGTGATAAAATAGACGCCACAAACACATTATTGGAATAATTTAGGATGGATCATAAAATGCAATAGCTACTCCTGATAACTTTGCTTAGATCCATATGTAGTGGCAGATCTGTGGGCATTTGTATTTTTATTCTTTAATTAATAGATATTTTTTTAAAGTATGGTTGCTATACAATTATAGTTACAGGTGTACAAAACAGTGATCCACAATTTTTTAAAGGTCATACTCCATTTATAGTGATTATAAAATATTTGCTGTATTTGACTGTATTTTTTAGCGCAGTTTTGGGGTTACAGAAAAATGGAGCAGAAAGTAGAGAGAGTTCCCATACTGCCTCTTCTCACTGCATTCCCCGGCCCAGTTTCTCTTATTATTAACAACTTGTCTTGGTGTAACACATTTGCTACAATTAAAGAACCAATGCCAACACATTAGTATTAAACTGAAATCCATAGTTTATATTAGAGTCCACGCTTTGTGTTGTGCAGTGTTATGAATTTTGCCAAATGCATATATATATATATATCCACCACGACTATCATGAAGAACAATGTGCTACCCCCAAAATGCCCTGTGCCCCACCTATCTATCCTCTCCCCTGCCTAATCTAATCCCTGGCAACCTCTGGTCTTCATTACTATCTACAACATTTCCTTTTCTAAACATCAGACAGTGGAAGTCATATAGTACATAGTATTTTTCAGAGTGGATTGTTTCACTTGGCAATATGCATTTAGTGTTTCTCCTTGTCTTTTCATGAATCGATAGCTCCTTTCACTTTATTGCTGGGTAAGCTTTCATTGCCTGAGTGAACCAAAGTTTGCATATCTATTCACCTACTAAAAGACATTGCTTCCAATTATTAATTATAAATAAAACTGCCATTAACATTTGTGTGTAGGTTTTTGTATGGCCATGCCTTTTCAACTAATTTGTATAAATACTTAGGGATGTGACCGCTGAATTGTACGGTAATATAGGATTTAGCTTTGTAAAAAGAAAAGTTGCCAAACTGTCTTCCATTTTGCATCCCTCTCTGCAACCAATGAGAGTTTTTGCTGCTCCACATCCTCCCAGCATTTGGTCTCAGTGTTTTGCATTTCAGCCATTTTCACAGGTCTGTGATGGTATCCCATTGTTGTTTTAACGTGTGATTCCCTAACAATATAACAATGCCCAAGCATCTTTTCATATGCTTCTTTGCCCTCTGTATATCTTCTTTGGTGAAGTACCCGTTCAGATCTTTGCCTATCTTTTAATGGGTTGTTTGTTTCCTCACTGTTGAGTTGTCAGAGTTTTCTGCATATTTTGAATAACAGTGGATTTGTTCTGGATGCTCATCCTCTAATAGAGATATTAACTGGGGAGTGTGATAAACTGTCAGTCAGCACATTTATGTGTCCAGTACTGTGCTGGTGCGTCTCAATATAGAGATAACAGATTAAAGTCAATAGAGTCTAGAAAAACACAGTGTACAGGCTAACTTGATTTAAGAGATAAAGTAGGAATAGTATGATGTTTTATCCCTAAACATTTAACCAAACTACAAGTCTAAACCTGCCTTGCATTGAGATTGGGGCAATGTGACCAAATTCAGGACAAAAGATTGTGGGTGAAAAGGATGGGCCACCTAGATCTGGCCTCTAAATTTCTCTCAAAAATCTACTCAATCTCACCTTCTTTTTCCACGTACTTAAAAGAAAGTGGTCCAAAGATGGAGCTACATTGTGGAAGGAACCTGGATGCCTGACATCCCCAGAAGGAGGGCCACCCCAGGACAGCCTCCCAAACTACACAGTGCTGTGGAGTGAGTGAGGAATAAACTTTTTTTGTGCAGCAACCGAGCTTTTGGAATCATCTGTTATAGCAGCCAGCAATAATTCCCTTGACTAATACAGCGATGAGTGGGAAATGAGCAGGGCCAGGCTTTCCAAGCTGGGTTATTCAGCTACGGGGATGATAAAAATGGTGCTATTGCTTTCAACTCTGGTGTTATTTAAGACATGGGTGCAGAAAACAAATGTGATCATAACATGGAACAATTTTGAAAATTTACTTGAATTTTTTCTAATGGATCTTGAAGAAATTTCAAAGTTGTAGTCACTGGAACCTATATTCTAAACTCTCTTCACTTTTAGAGTTCAAATTATTTATTGATACTCCTTGGCCCTAGATATATGCCAGGTGAGATTTTGGTAAGTCCTCCCTTACTTCTCAGGTGCAGGCATGGAGAGTTGAGAGAACCCAGTAGTCATTCTTCCTAGATTCTGTAAGATACAAATGACCATAAGTGACTCTAGAGCAGGATTTAGCAAACTACAGCTTGCAGGTCATATCTAACCTACCATCAGTTTCTGTATGGCCCATGAGCCATTCTTAAATGATTTCTGTCAGGGAATACTTGCAATTAGTTTGATGATTAAGGAAACACTAACTTTGAACTATAATTAAGTAAAATGTTACTCTCTACCAAATAATCCAATCTTTCTCATTAGAGAATGAATCTCCTTCTTAGTTTGTAATTAACACTTATAGTTATATTCAATTATTATTACATTTTTAATTTCATCTATGAAAATGCTGTGAAAATGTGTGTTCTCTCTTGCTATTTAGGTTCCAACATAATGTCTTCATGTTTGCATTTTGGCCCACAAAGCCTAAAATATTTATTCTCTGATCCTTCACAGAAAAGGTTTGCTGATCCTCTTCAAGAACATTCTAATGTCTAGGATGTTAAAAAATTATTTTTCTTCTTCCTCTCTCATTGTTTTCTTTTAAGTATATTTCCCTTAGCTAAGTGCCTCTTTACATTCTCAAAGATAGTTAATACGATCTGGGGTACTAAACAATGAAGAGAGTTTTTCAAAAGGCTACCCTTGGGTATTAAAAAAGGCAAGCTGTCTGCTGATCAAGAAAGAGAGTCTGGAAAGAGGGACTATATGTGGTTCCCTCTGAACTTTTCCAGGCTTTGGTGACCACGCAAGTCCCCATTCACTTTTGTTTACAATCTCTGTTTCCCATGGTGGGCGGCAAGGTGTAGTGGGAAAGGGCTTTGAAATCAGACAAACCTATCTCCCTGCCAGCTTTTTGACTCTGGGGGAAAAAAAAAAAGAAGCTTATCCTCTTTGTATTTCAAAGTTTTCAATTTTGTTTTGTTTTTTATTTGGTAAAAGGAGTTGTTCAATGACTAAATGATATAAGGTGCTTATCACTCTACTAGAAACTCGTAACTTTGTGTAGCTATAATGCCATAGGTCCTAATAGGTGTTAAAGGTTGCCTCCCTTCCCTCCAGGACAGCATGCATACTTGTGTGAACGCGCATGTCCATATCTGTGAGTCTGTTGTTCAGAGGTAGAAAGGAAAAGAACTGGAAAGAGAGTCCCATGGGGACTCCTGATCTGGAGAACAGACCCAGTGAGGGATGCACTGTGGCAGCCCAGAAAAGGGAAGGAAAGCTAGTCTGAAGCCCAGAACACGTGGAGTAGTGAAAAAGGACTCTGAAATGTAAACTCCCAGCCCTACTTCTCTCCATTCTTCCTTGTATCCGCTGTTAGTGCTACAGGAGTCAATCACTGTGGACTCATGGCAACCAGATTAGTAGGGGTGTGTGTGTGTGTGTGTGTGTGTGTGTGTGTGTGTGTGTGTGTGTGTGTGTGTGTGTGTGTGTGTGTGTGTGGTGTTTGTGTGTGTTAGTTGGTTCAAGTCAGTTCAGAATTCCAATTTTCAGGGCTCTTAATAACATGTGATTTTATTGTCATCATTATTTTTCCTGACTACTATAATACTCCATATTTTCACAAGAAGTATTCAATGTAGTTTTTTTTTTTCAGACTCAGGAAGTGAACTGTCCTTGTTCTCCAGGAGCAGGCGGCTATGACCTTTAATTCTTACAAAAGTAAAGAAAATACTTCATCTCTTAGGTTTCTCCAGAAAGATCCACACCTTGGAAGAGGCAGAGAATACAATGTTCTTAGAGTGGAAAAATGAAAAGGCTGAGTCAAAGCCTATTTCTGCCAAGAAGAAAGAATGTGATTCCAACTCCTAGGAGTTTCCATTTTCCACACGTTGTGCTTAGAGCCCTTTGTGTCTGGTTTATGGTCTTGGCTCCCGTCAGCCCAGCAGAGGCCTATTCAAGGACACTCAAGAGGAGAGCTATGTACTCAAGTAACCATCTTGCTGCTAATGCAGTTTCCTATAGCATTTTACTTCCTGCCATACTCCTAACAAGAATTTTATCAACAGTGCAGAACGCGTTCAATGAGGGCTGACTTGTTTCATGAACACCAGTTTCTGAATCTTTGTTTTAAAAACTTGAGGCTACGTAGCACTCAACAACTGTGTCACGCCCCCATTCGTAGTCTTAACCTACCCTTCTTTCTTCATAGTATTGAAGGTTAAATTTGTCATAAATACCACAGCTTTCACAATTAGAGTGTAAATCAACAAAGGGATCACAGTTCATGTGCTTTTAATCACTGGGAAAATGTCTAATATGTACTCTACTAAAAACAAATAAACAAAAATGTTACCAAATAAAAAGCAAAGAAAGACAACTAACAACTAGCTTTGGGATATCAAAAAGCCTTAGTGCAGTTTTAAGCATCAATGATTTCAAAAGGGTAAGGTACAAACTTCTAAAACTATCATTTGAAAGTTCAATGTGACAAATTTTCTTTATATTTATACAGTTTTATGAATCTTGAATAATGAACTTATAATTTAAATTTTTGGTTTCAGTTCCTCTGAAGAAGCCAAATGTTGCATGAACAAGTAAAAGAAAGAAAAAGGAAAAAAGATATTAAATTGAAAAAAAACTAAATTAATATAAAATCAGTTCAGTTCAGTCACTCAGTCGTGTCCAACTCTTTGCGACCCCATGAATCGCAGCACGCCAGGCCTCCCTGTCCATCACCATCTCCCGGAGTTCACTCAGACTCATGTCCATCGAGTCCGTGATGCCATCCAGCCATCTCATCCTCAGTCGTCCCTCTCTCCTACTGCCCACAATCTCTCCCAGCATCAGAGTCTTTTCCAATGAGTCAACTCTTTGCATGAGGTGGCCAAAGTACTGGAGTTTCAGCTTCAGCATTGTTCCCTCCAAAGAAATCCCAGGGCTGATCTCCTTCAGAATGGACTGGTTGGATCTCCTTGCAGTCCAAGGGACTCTCAAGAGTCTTCTCCAACACCACAGTTCAAAAGCATCAATTCTTTGGCACTCAGCCTTCTTCACAGTCCAACTCTCACATCTATACATGACCACAGGAAAAATCATAGCCTTGACTAGAAGTTTCCATAATTACACATTCACATAATATATAAAGTTTGTAGTATTTGTATTTCTGAAATTATTAAAGGTTAAAATTGCACAAAGATTTCTGGGACATCCTTATTCTAAAAAGATTCAATAAGCATCTCAGCATACCATATGGTACTATACACTGAGACTTCAAAATGAATAGAAGTTGGTCTTTCTCTTAAACGGACAGAAAATTACACAATGGTATTATAACAGAGCACACCGAATGTCAGATTTCTATAAAGCAGAATCTTATCAGAGAAGTTCTGGGGCTAGGTATACTTTATATACTTTATCAAAACTAGGAAATTGTGCCTTACTATTAGAATTAGGCTTTGGGGTTGGTAAATCGGTAGTGGATTACATAACAGGTACCGATAAAGCTTGTATTTACATAAAATGATCCTTCAGAAGCAATATGGAATGTATGCTTAATTGTTACACTCACACACAATTGTTTAATTGGAGGATTGCTTGTTTAGAGTTTAATTATTATTTAAGTCAAACAGTAAGAAAGAAGCGTGCAAGCCATAGGTCTACTACACACCAGCCACTGCCATGATTTTAAAAGCATCCTTTCAACCCGTTATTAAATTTGAGTCATGGTGATCATTTACTCTGCCTTCAAGTTATTAAAAGCATCTCCAATACATAGTGCACGTGATGTTTGTTTTTAATCACTGTGTATAATAGAATTCACATGGGGAAAATGTTGGCAAATACAGACTATAGAACAATCTTGATAATTGAATAAATGTTAGTGTGCTACAATTTCTTTATCAATCTTATAAAAGAAAGGCAACGTTTTAATTTCCTGAGAATTCTTTCAGTGCTCTACATTTGAAATGGGATTGGAAATGCCACTTGTGATAACATTTTAATTTTAAACTCGGTGAGAGTTTTGTCATTATAAAGGTAACTACTGTAAACTTTCTTTAAAAGATGCCTCACATCAGACAACCAGAAGGAAAACAAAGACTGGAAGACGCTTTTAATGTCAAGCACCATTAAAAAGTGGTTGATGTTCATAAGAAAACTATGACATTCAGATTCTGCCTGCATAAAATCAGAACAACTGCTCAATATGTTGCAGGGTCAAAACTGCACACTCAATGCTGTGTGGCCAAAAGGACAAGGACATGGTTCAAATTCCCACCTATGCTGAGCTTCTGAGCTAGAGTCAGGTGGCATATGACAGTTCACCACAGGCCTGGAAAAAGTCAGTTTTCATTCCAGTCCCAAGAAAGGGAATGACAAAGAATGTTCAGATTTACCATATAATTGTGCTCATTTCACATGCTAGCAAGGTTATGCTCAAAATCCTTAAAGCTAGGCGTCACCATGTATGAACCAAGAACTTCCAGATGTACAAGCTGAATTTAGAAAAAGCAGAGGAATCAGAGATCAAATTGCCAACATCTGCTGGATCAGAGAAAAAGCAAGAGAAATTTCAGAAAAGCATCTACTTCTGCTTCATTTATTATGCTCAAGCCTTTGACTGTGTGGATCACAATAAACTGTGGAAAATTCTTCAAGAGATGGGAATACCAGACCACCTTACCCAGCTCCTGAGAAATTTGTACATGCGTCAGGAAGTGACAGCTAGAACCAGACATGAAACAGGGACTGGTTCAAAATTGGGAAAGGAATCTGCCAAGGCTGCATACTGTCACCTTGCTTGTTTAGCTTAGACACAGAGTACATCATGCAAAATTCTGGGCTGGATGAATCACAAGCCGAAATCAAGACTGTTGGGAGAAATATCAACAACCTCAAATACACAGCAGAGAAGGCAATGGCACCCCACTCCAGTACTCTTGCCTGGAAAATCCCATGGGTGGAGGAGCCCTGTGGGCTGCAGTCCATGGGGTCGAAAAGAGTCAAACACGACTGAGCGACCTCACTTTCACTTTTCACTTTCATGCATTGGAGAAGGAAATGGCAACCCACTCCAGTGTTCTTGCCTGGAGAATCCCAGGGATGGGGGAGCCTGGGGCTGCCCTCTATGGGGTCCCACAGAGTTGGACACGACTGAAGTGACGCAGCAGCAGCAGCAGCAGCAAATACTCAGATGATACCACCCTAATGGCAGAAAGTGAAGAGGAACTAAAGAGAATCTTGATGAAAGTGAACGAGGAGACTGAAAAAGCTGGCTTAAAACTCAACATTCTAAAAACTAAGATCACGGCATCTGGTCCCATCAGTTCATGGCAAATATATGGGGAAAAAAGTGGAAACAGAGACAGATTTTATTTTCTTGGGCTCCAAAAATCACTGCAAATGGTGACTGCAGCCTTGAAATTAAAAGATGCTTGCTCCTTGGAAGAAAAGCTATGACAAACCTAGACAGCATATTAAAAAGCAGAGACATCCCTTTGCCAAGAAAGACCTATATAGTCAAAGCTACAGTGTATCCAATAGTCATATAGGGATGTGAGAGTTGGACAATAAAGAAGGCTGAGCACTGAAGAATTGATACTTTCGAATTGTGGTGCTAAAGAAGACTCTTGAGAGTCCCTTGGATGGCAAAGAGATCAAACCAGTCAATCCTAAAGGAAATTAACTCTGACTATTCACTGGAAGGACTGATGCTGAAGCTCCAATACTTTGGCCACCTGATGTAAAGGGCCAACTCATTGGAAAAGATCCTGATGCTGAGAAAGACTGAGGGCAGGAGGAGAATGGCATAACAGAGGATGAGATGGTTGGATGGCATCACTGATTCAATGGACAGGAGTCTGAGCAAACTCCAGGACAGGGAAGTGTGGCATTCTGCAGTGTGACCCATTCCTTGGGTCGCAAAGGGTCGGTTACAGCTTAGTGACTGAACAACAACAACTCCAAGGTCACCTGTAAGTCACCATTCTCCCTCCGCTCAGCGATCGGTTATTCATTTCAATTACATCCACCTCTAGGAAGCAACAGAAACTACTTAGCTAAGTGCTGTAAGTTGGTCTCCAACGAAAAGCAGTTTAGCAGGCAGGAGCTCTATTAGGGAGGGCTCTGGAGAGCCGTGTCCATAGAAGGGAAGGGGTGGTAGCAGGATCAGGCAGAGAGAGCAGCAATCCAGCCTTAGGGGATCTCTCAGGATCTCTAAAGACAGGTTGACGTTTCAGAGCTGTTCTGAGTCGAGGTGAAAAGGTCAACTCTTCTTACCCCTACTTCAATCAGAAAGATGCCATGACTCTGGGCAAGGCGGGTCCCTTCAGCTGAGGCACTTTGGGAAGGCGGCTGACAGTTGCAGACTGTCGGCACAGGAACTAGTCTTTTACTCCTAAAGTAGATGCTCACCGCAGCATCCACCAGACCCAGCACATAGGCTATGTCAGCTCCAAGCTGCTCTTCTCTTATCTCCAGTCATTCCTCTTGATGAATCTTCCTCTCTGACCAGCCTGTTGTGCGAACTCTTTCCTCAAACACGGCATAAATGGGGGCAGGCCTGACCTGGGAGCAAACTCCTGCTCTGAGTCTTCTGGGCTCAGAAAGAGCCACTGCCCCAAATTGTTCGATCAGAACAAACTAGCCGAAGTCTCGTCAGGTCAATTTCCTAATCTGTGAAATATATAGCAATACTGACACTGCTGCATTATTAGAGATATTAAGATAGTATCTATAAAGGTTGTAAAACTTAGCTCTCTTTTGCTTGCAAGTAACAGAACACACAATTGAAACTGGCTTAAAGTTCAAAGAATCACGTGCTTAAAAGGTCCAGGACTCAAGACTATTTAGATACTGGAACATCCCTGGTGGTTCAGTTCAATTCAGTTCAATCCCTCAGTCGTGTCCAACTCTTTGTGACCCCAAGAACCACAGCATGCCAGGCCTCCCTGTCCATCACCAACTTCCGAAGTCTGTTCAAACTCATCTCCATTGAGTCAGTGATGCCACCCAATCATCTCATCCTCTGTTGTCCCCTTCTCCTCCTGCCCTCAATCTTTCCCAGCATCAGGGTCTTTTCCAATGAGCCAGCTCTTTGCATCAGGTGGTCAAAGTATTGGAGTTTCAGCTTCAGCATCAGTCCTTCCTATGAACACCCAAGACTGATCTCCTTTAGGATGGACTGGTTGGATCTCCTTGCAGTCCAAGGGACTCTCAAGAGTTTTCTCCAACACCACAGTTCAAAAGCATCAATCCTTCAGCACTCAGCTTTCTTCAAAGTCCAATTCTCACATCCATACATGACCACTGGAAAAACCATATCCTTGCCTAGATGGACTTTGTTGGCAAAGTAATGTCTCTGCTTTTTAATATTCTGTCTAGGATGGTTATAGCTTTTCTTCCAAGGAGCAAGCAGTTAAGAATTTGCCTCCCAATACAGGGAACTCAGGTTCGATCTCTGTTCAGGAAACTAAGACCCACATACCATGGGCCAACTAAACCCAGCTGCAGCAACTCCTGAGTCCCAATTAAGAGCTTGAGTAGCAACTAGGACCTGACCCAGCCAAATCAATAAATAGTAAAAGTTTTTTAAAGCCTACAGACACAGCTGGACTGGGAGCTGATGCCATGTCATCAGGCCTCCCTTTCTCTCTGTCCCTCAGCTCCTTTCTCCCATCGCACGTGCTGAGTCCCGTCATGTCCCATGCGCTAGATGACGGTCAGATAGACCGGATCACTACTCACAGTTTCTTCACTCTGTCTTCCAAAAGAAGAAGACTCTGTGCCTTTGCCTCAGTTTCATGGTGTTTGGAGAATGCTTTCTCCTCCTTTGACTTTGGGTTTAGTGATGTGACTCACTCAGGCTCCTGACATATTGCTGGATATGACAGAAAAGGTGGACAAAGTGCCTGCAAGGCTAGATTTCCCTCTGAGCATCTATCTTTCACCAGGCTGCCATTCAGCAGCTGCTGGATAAGGAGGATGAGACCCAGACTGAACAGATTTGAATCTAACCTATAACCCAGAGACTGAAGTCCAGACAAGTCACTAACCCACTGGCCCATGACTGAGAAATAAACACCTGTTGTTTAAATCTGTTAAGTTTGGCTACAATTTGCCATTCAGTATTATTGTGGCCATGTGATACAGACAGAGATGTCTGCACCTGCAAGCCTCCATACGCTCTAGGTTTAGATTCTTGCTAGGAACAGAGCACCAACCCCCCCATTTTTCAAAACCAGGTCTGTGGACCGAATCTCATGACGTCTTCTGGACCTGAGTTAAGTCATGAGCCTATGTGTGACCCAACACAGCTGCAGAAAGGATGTCATGTTCTCCTTGACAAGGCCCAGGAGACATCCTCCCAGTAGGAAAGGGGGCTCCAATCCAAGAGGTGAATGGAGGCGGGGAAGCCGAAAAAGCAACGTGTGCCCCCAGTACGCTCAGAAATACATTTCTCCTCTTTTGTCTTTGCTTCTCCCTCTCTGGAGTGCCGGGGGTTTGCTCCTCCCAGGCCCAAGCACACGGCAGGCACAAACCACCGCATCTGCAGGGGCTCAGGGCAACAGTCTTGCTGGAGATCATGGCCAAGGTGCAGAGGAAGCCCACCCAGGGCCTCTGTTCAACCTGCAATTGTGCTGCTGAGGCTGGGATGGCTGAGCTCCCAAGGCGGCTCTGAGATGGAACAATGACCGGCTGTCGGCAGCTGTGCAGACAACTGGGCATCAGGCGGCGGGGCGGGGAGCAGAGGCCGGGCAGGTGGTGCCTTTTATCTTCTCCACGCCTGGCAGGACCCATGACCGCCCGCTTCAGTATGACAGAGCTAACTCCGCTTTCCTATTCAGGAGGGGAAGGAAAAATCAACGGGGTAAAGAGACTCCAGCACTGGCTGCATGAAATTATAAAGGTTTTTTCATGCTTTGCCCCCCAAATTCTATCAGAGGTGTTTTATTTGTTCTCAGTAATTTGCTTGAATGAGCTGCTTACTGTAGCTTGGAGCCTGGACACACTTTAAATTAAAACAAACAGCTGAGGTGTAGACCCTTCTTCTTCAGTTCAGAGCAAAGGAGAAGTCTGGTTCAACAAAGGACTTCAGGGGTCTACCTGGCAAACTTTCACCATCAAGATAGTTTGCCGTAGTGGACATTTTCCTTTCTAGCTCCCACCTTCCAATTAAAAAATTAATGACAAAAGATTTCAAAATGTAATCAAGTCATTGTGGATCTGTGGGGTTCATTTGGACAGCATGTAAGAAAATTTCAACTCAGAATGACTTCAATAATAGAAGGAATTTACTAGTCACATAACCAAAATATACAGAGGTAGGAAGGGTTATGGGTAATCACCATAATCACCTCATTCTTTCCATCTCCTCTCTCTGCCTCACACTTTCCTTTCTGCTACTATTGGTGTCTTTTGGGTGGTAATATGACTGCCCCCTGCATTCAGCACTGTTTCTTCCTTTGCAAGCAGAGGTAGAGACCACAGTCTGGCAAAGCCACGGAAAGCCCCAAGGTTCCCTTTTTAAAACCACATGACCCAGACTGAGACAAACACCATGTCCAAGGGGATAGGAAATGATGGTAACAAGCTTAAACACATCAGGGCTTCCCAGGCCCATACAACACAGACTACGTGGCTGACAAGGCGAGAGATGGATTTCCAAGGAGAAGTCTGTGTGATGTCAACACAAAGAAAGTTTCTTCTAAGAAGGACTAGGTTGCAAGAGAGTTGACGGCTCAAGTGCTGACTCGATAAATATTAATAACAATGTCTTCACTCCCCCTGAGGATCACAGCCTCACCTTTCGGGAGTGCCTTAATAAGACCATGGCCAAGGAAAACGGCAAGAAGAACCTGGGGAAACAATGAGTCCTATGTTCACTACCCATCACTGTGCCTTACAGGTATAAGGATACAATAGACGCTGATTGGATAATACAGGGAAGGTATATTTATTGATCGGGGAAAGTTATTATGGCTCTAAAATGATCATTAAAAAGGCATGGCTGACCGTTAGTAACACAGATGTGCTTTCTCTCTCATTTCTTCCACTTCTGCCTCCTTTCCCCTCCCCTCCTTCCTCCTATCACCTAGGAGAGGCATCGCAGGACTTCATGAAGGGCAGAACCACTGACTTCAAGTTACACGTTGTCTCAGATCAGAAATGATGTCAACCCAAGGGGGCAGAGGAGAGAGGAGGTCTGTGAACAAGCCACACCCAAGGCTCTGTCCACCTGCACGAGGAGCGAGCTGCCACCAGCATCAAACAGCACTGCGTCTAGCTTCACACATGGTCGTGTGGTCCTCAGCACAGCTTAAGGATGCCACTCCAAAATAAGAAAACTGAAACCAGGTTCACTCAGCGACTTTGAAGGAAACCCATGAGAGGAATCTAAAATAGGCATTTCAACACATCATGCTGGTAGGTATAAACGTTTCTGGTAGTTTCTGATACAAGCAGGGTTATGGCAGGTACAGCAAAAGAGTCACTGATGCCTGTTTAAAACAATTTTTTTTTTTTAAAAAAAGGAAGAATGGTAGGCTAATTCACTTCCTAGCTGCAGACATGAGTGCTACATCACTTCAGTTGTGTCTGACTCTCTGTGACCCTGGACTGTAGCCCACCAGGCTCCTATGTCCATTGGGTTCTCCAGGCAAGAATATTGGAGTGGGCTGTCATGCCCTCCTCCAGGGGATCGTCCCAACCCAGGGGTAGAACCTGTGTCTCTTATGCCTCCTGCATTTGCAGGAGGGTTCTTTACCACTAGCATCACTTGGGAAGCCCACTTTTTAGCTAAATTATTATTACTATTGACATTTTTGTTTTCTTTGTGTTGTTAGGCTAAAAAAAAAAAAAGCAATGGAATGTAGATAAGTAAATTAATGGATATTTCATGGACTAATAGGAACAAACACGGTGTTTAGAAAATACCCAAACAAAGAAGAAACAGAAGGAATGTCCTGTCCCCCGATCTAGCGTAGACAACTAGACTTGGTGCTAATCGCTGTCTAAGTCATTTGCTGTCACCTGGGTGCCTTTACCTAAATCCATAAAATTAAATGATCTGCCCTGGGCATTTGTTTTAGGAGCACCTATTAAGGCTATAACAACTTGAGACTATAATTTACTTTTCAAGTAAAGACTAACGCAAAACTGTTGAAGCACGTCGCCTGCTGTGTGCTTCTGCTACAGCGGAAGACATAAAAATGGCTTAGCGGACGTTTTAAGGGAGGTCTTGGAACAATGCGCAGCTATCAAAACAGTGGCGTGGCGCCCTACACTTTCTGGCAGTGCTGATTTTCTAAAATAAGGTTTTACTTAAAGGAGGGAAGGTGGATAATGCTATCTATTTAGCCGTATAAGTCTTACAAAGCTCACACTTCAAAAATATTTCTTTTTACTTCTGCCCCTGCCATTTCTGGCTATCATTATGACATGCCCCTCATCAATGCAGTGAATATCTGTTGAGGAACATGTTGGTTCGGGATTTATAAATGTTTGAACTCTCCAATCTTAGAGTAAAAGTATCAGTGTGAGCTGTTTTTTCTTTCTTTCTTTTTTTTTTTTAAGTTGAGGTTAAAACAACAGAGGAAACATAATCTTGCCAATAATCCAAGGACTAGACACTCTACATATTTTGGGAAAAGAAGAGAGAACAAAAACACTTACTTCTAAATTGAAATTTGGTTGGAAGTCACAAGACAAAGTTTCTGGAAACAACCCTTAACAAAGCCAAAACACTTATTCGGTATAAAAAAGTAGTGAGAATGGAGAGAGATCCCTGTGGTTCACAGGGATCTTAGAGAGTTTAGCTTCTCTCTCATTTCAAGATGTTTAAGTTTCCTAAAATCAAGAAAAAAGTTGTGAATCAATAATAATAAAAATCCAAGAGGGATACTTAGTCTTATGCTATGGTTTTGTTAGGAAGGACAAAAAGTTTTCTCTAAAGAAATATGGAGTAATAATGAATAATTCACATAATCAGACCTCTGTCATCTGAGTCCAGAACAGCAAGTGTGAGAAAGCACACATCTGGGCTGATGATGGTTTCCCTTCATGCCCTCATTAGTGTGAAAAGTTGACCAGAGAGACCAGAAGTCAGCTGAGGAGCTTTTATAATCTTGCAGCAATCCTTGGGCTCATGTTCAGTCACTAAGTCGTGTCTGACTCTTTCCACCTCATGAACTGTAGCCCACCAGGCTCCTCTGTCCATGGGATTTCCCAGGCAAGAACATTGGAGTGGGTTGCCATTTCCCTCTCCAGGAGATCTTGCCAACCCAGGGACTGAACCCACGTCTCTCACAATTGCAGGCAGACTCTTTACCACTGAGCCACTAGGGAAGCCTGCAATCCTCAGGAGGGTTGTATAAATCTTACATAATGTCATGACGTCTGTCTGGCTCAGCCAGAATTTCAAACTTTCCAACTTCTCCACCAAACAGAAAAGGAGAAAATACATCCATCCAGTTGTGATGTACAGCGTCTCAACACTTTTAAACTAAGTGAGCTCTGATATGGTCACCTTAAGCAGCTGACAGTGACCAAGTTTGTCAAATAAATAAATAATAGATGAACTGGCTTTAATCACTTTATCCATACATTTTAAGTGCATTTTACTAAGTTTTAATCCCCGTGGTTCATACAGAGATCCCTCCTATGTAAGGAGAGAATTGGTCCTCCTTTTTGGCACCAAAGAACCACTAGCACTTAATTGTCTTGGCTTAATAATCCATGTCTCTGCTTAAGATGCCATGATCTTAGTTTTTTTAATGTTGAGCTTTAAGCCAGCTTTTTCAATCTCCTCTTGCACTTTTATCAAGAGGTTCTACAGTTAGTCTTCGCTTTCTGCCATAAGGGTGGTGCCATCTGCAAATCTGAGGTTACTGATATTTCTCCTGGCAATCTTGATTCCAGCTTGTGCTTCATCCAGCCCAGCATTTCTCATGATGTACTCTGCATATAAGTTAAATAAGCAGGGTGACAGTATACAGCCTTGACGTACTCCTTTTCCTATTTGTAACAGGTCCACGGTCCCATGTCTGGTTCTAACTGTTGCTTTTTGACCTGCATATCGATTTCTCAGGAGGCAGTTAAGGTGATCTGATATTTTCATCTCGTATTTTCCACAGTTTCTTGTGGCCTGACAGTCAAAGACTTTAGTGTAGTCAATGAAGCAGAAGTAGATGTTTTTCTGGAACTCTCTTGCTTTTTCTATGATCCAATGATGCTGGCAATTTGATCTATGGTCCGTCTGCCTTTTCTAAACCCAGCTTCAACTTCTGAAAGTTTATGGTTAACGTACTATTGAAAGCATGAAGAATTTTGAGCATTACTTTGCTAGTGTGTGAGACGAGTGCAATTGTGTGATAGTTTGAACATTCTTTGGCATTACCTTTCTTTGGGATTGGAATGAAAACTGACCTTTTCCTGTCCTGTGGCCACTGCTGAGTTATCCAAATTTGCTGGCATATTGAGTGCAGCACTTTCATAACATCATCTTTTAGGATTTGAAACAGCTCAGCTGGAATTCCATCACCTCCACTAGCTTTGTTCGTAGTGATGCTTTCTAAGGCCCACTTGCCTTCAGATTCCAGGATGTCTGGCTCTAGGTGAGTGATCACACCATCGTGGTTATCTGGCTCATGAGGATATTTTTTGTACGGTTCTTCTGTGTATTCTTGCCACCTCTTCTTAATATCTTCTGCTTCTGTTAGGATCATATCATTTCTGTCCTTTATTGAGCCCATCTTGCATGAAATGTTCCCTTGGTATCTCCAATTTTCTCGAAGAGATTTTTAGTCTTCCCATTCTATTGTTTTCTTCTATTTCTTTGCATTGATCACTTAGGAAGGTTTTCTTATCTCTGCTTGCTATTCTTGGAACTCTGCATTCAGATGGATACATCTTTCCTTTTCTCCTTTGCCTTTTGCTTCTCTATTTCTCAGCTATTTGTAAGGCCCCCTCAGACAACCATTTTGCCTTTTTGCATTTCTTTTTCTTGGGGATGGTTTTGATCACAGCCTCCTGTACAATGTTTTGAATCTCCGTCCATAGTTCTTCAGGCATTCTGTTTATCAGATCTAATACCTTGAACTGTTTGTCACTCCCACTGTATAATCGTAAGGGATTTGATTGAGGTCATACCTGAATGGTCTAGTGGTTCTCCCTACTTTCTTCCATTTAAGTCTGAATTTGGCAATAAGGAGTTCATGATCTGAGCCACAGTCAGCTCCTGGTCTTGTTTTTGCTGACTGTATAGAGCTTCTCCATCTTTGCCTGCAAAGAATAGAATCAATCTGATTTTGGTATTAACCATCTGGTGATGTTCATGTGTAGTCATCTCTTGTGTTGTTGGAAGAGGGTGTTTCCTACGACCAGTGTGTTCTCTTGGCAAAACTGTTAGCCTTTGCCCTGCTTCATTTTGTACTCCAAGACGAAGCTTGCCTGTTACCCCAGGTATCTCTTGACATCCTACTTTGGCATTCCAGTAGGAATCTCTTTTAGAAGATGATAATTTCCAAAGCCTGTACTGAACCCATCATACAGTTGTTCATTTGCTTTTTTTTTTTAATTTCAGTTTTTGTTGTCAATGCTATTGTATTTAAAATATTTTAAATTAATTACTTTTTAAAAACTGAAGTATAATTGATTTTCAGTGTTGAGTTAGTTTCTGGTATACAGCAATATTTATGTGCTTTTAATGAGAAATGTAGACAACTTGTGTAAAGCACTTGATGCAGTGCCCAGAATAGCAGTAGGTGCTGAATGTGTGCATGCTAAGTAGCTTTAGTTGTGTCTGGTTCTTTGTGAACCTACAGACTGTAGTCCACCTAGTTCCTCCGTCCATGGGATTATCCAGGCCAGAATACTGGAGTGGGTTGCCATGCCCTGCTCCACAGTATCTCCCTGCCCCTGGGATCCAGCCTGCGTCTCCTTTGCCTCCTGCATTGGCAGGCAGGTTCTTTACCACTAGCACAGCTGGGACGCCCAGACATTGAACAAATGCAACTATTGTGCTTATAGAAATGAATAATTTAGGCTAGGGGTGATTTATTACGTCTCTGTGTTACAAAAGGTTTGTTAATGGTTCAATTCCAAATTACTTATTCTAATCAATTCTAAAGAGGCAAAGTCATACACTTTACATCAAATATGATTCAGGGAAGGTCAACAGATTACACAGTTATCAACCAGAACATCGTAGCTCAAATGGGTCCAACAAGGAACCAGCTAGTCACCCAGAACTGCCCTGATGGAACGGAATTTTCATTGATAGAGTCATTTCACTGAGGCAAAGAACAAATTCTGGGACTTTAGGTGATGGCTCCATAGTATAAGATCTATAACTCAAGTTTATGAGTAAATTCTGGCCACAGTTTGGGAAATACCTAAAGACAGAACCACAAAACAGGGAGTAGGGGAGGCAAACTCCCACGGCTGCATCAAAGCAAGCGATAAGCTGTGTGAGTGCAGTTTCAATGTCAACAAAAATGCACTCTTTGAAAATTAAAATTTATGGTATGTACAACAGCTTCCCAGAAACAAAAATATTTGGTTAGGTGGAACATACCATTCTTTGGTTATCTGAGATAAGCTGGCACTCACTATCCTTACATTCATCCACTCCTACCTGAACAAGTCTGTACACAAGACACTTGGATGTTCCCGTAGAACAAACAGACGTCCTGAGCTTTTGCAGGTGAATTTAATCATTACCATATTATTACAATGATGAAAGATATGCTAAAAACTGTATTCCTTAAAGCCAACCACAGTAATAGAAAATTCCTATCTCTTCTGTTGTGTCAATAACACCTGCTATACGATATTGAAGGGTTTACTTTTGACAGAAGCTTTTCAACAATTCACTTTATGTTTGAAGGTGGCTGTTTTGCTAAGTAAAACAGCCACGAGGTCTATGGAGCCTTCCATCTCATTAGTTTAACCGATACTTCATGAAATCATTCATATCTAGACGGTTATCACAGATGAATATGCTGTTCCTCCACCCAGAAAGACAAAATAACTTCTAAACAGCAGTGCTTAACTTCATCCTTACTTCTTACAATATTATAACTTTTAAGGACACTGCCTGAAGAGTCGTTTTGAAGTTATGTAGGAATCAAACCCTCCTTCCAACACATCTACAAAATTTTATATGCCAGAGTGAATGCTTATGAGGATATGCACAGAAATAGAGCATTGGGACCTTTACTGCCTCTGTTGATCTATAAAGCATATTTAAAAGTAAATAGTTTGAATCGTAAGCCACTCAGAATTCCCAGAGCATACAGTTTCCATTTGTATCGCAAGCAAAGAGTTCTAGAGTTGAAGACAGCTTATTCACTTACGTGCCTTCTTTGTGGCTGCATCAGAGTCTACAGGTGGAAAAACAAATGGCCGTCACTCATTTAACTTGCAGCTAAGCTAAGATTGCCTTTAGTGGCAAAAGAAATAAAATATTGTGTGGATAAGTATGTGTATGTGTGTGTGCATGTGTGTAGATCATTTAGAAGAAATAAATATGCTTATGCAATTAAAGGTATGTGTTAAAATGGTGTTGAAACTAGTTACTAAGAGATCCTCAGACAATCTTATACAGCCATGATGGCATTTCTTTTAGAAGTCAACTGTGAGGTAATTTTACAACTTGTTTTTATCTTGGGATTTGAGATTTTCTTGGGATTTTAACATAAGAGTAGCCCTGAGATATGGGACATATTTATACAGTATCAAAAGGGGCTAATCATTTCCCAATTATTTCCTGTGGCCTTAAGAAAAATGCCAGCAAAGCCTCTATCTCTGATATTCTATATAATTGACCAAAAGGTTTGTTTGGGTTTTTTCATAGGATGTAACAGAAAAACCCAAAAACCTTTTGACCAACCAACCCAGTATTATGCAAATTGTCCCTATTGTTATTAGATTTGTCTAATGCCCATCTAATTATTTATTTCTTCTCTCAGACTAGGGGCTGTTGGACAATGGAAAACATATTTGTTCGTCTTTGTAACCTTAGGAACTGACCCAGGGCATGGGGTCTAGGAGGTTCTCAATAAATACTATTGTATGCATGAGTAAGGGATTTTCTGGGTGGCTCAGTGGTAAACAATCTTCCTGTCAATGCAGGAGCATGGATTTGATCCCTGGATTGGGAAGATTCCCCTAGAGAAGGAAATGACAATTCACTCCAGTATTCTTGCCTGGGAAATCCCATGGATAGAGGAACCTGGTGAGCTACAGTCCATGGGGTCACAAAAGAGTCGGACACTATTGACCGACTAAAAAACAACAATGCATAAGAATGAATGTATGTAGTATTCAGTATTGCTCCATATTATTTTTATATACACGGTGTGTTCTGTGTCTCCTGACTACAGTGGAAGGCTGAGGTTCACAGGCCCACATCAAAAACAGCCCAGAGCAGCCGTTTCTTTGACACATGTGATAGCAATAGAGGATGCATTTGTTAATTTCTTAAATGGGTTGTTTCTGAAATTGGAAACTTCATTTTAGTTGTTGTTATTGTTTAAACGGGAGGCATTTAAGTTTTCTCTTGAAAAATCAAGATTTGACAGGACTTCCCTGGTGGTCCAATAGCTAAGACTCTGAACTCCCAATGCAGGAGACCTGGGTTCGATCCCTAGTTAGGGCACTGAACTCCACATGCCACAGCTAAAGATCCCACATGCTGTAACAAAGATCCCACACAGCCAAATAAATACTAAAAAAGAAAAGGAAAATCCATGTCGGACAGCAGTAGTGGGCACGAATTCCTGCATCGCTATAATCAGCTGGAGGTGAGTGGAGCCTGTCCACAGAGAAGGTTCCAGTTCAGTACCACTTCCTGTTGTTTTAGGACGCTGAGGCACGTTCTCAGGTTCCATTTATAATAGCACTTGATTGTTTTTCTTATACTTTGCTCAGTTGGATTATATCCCAGGTCCCAGTGGGCATTTGAGTTTGCACCCACATTAAACCTAGCTACTTCTTCCCATTGCGTGTCTAATCTCAGACTGTGTGTGCTCCAGAAAGGGAGTAAACAGTGGTTGATAATGATACAGTCATTGATCATAATAATGTAAAAGCCAATGAATGAAGTAACATATCCTAGAGACCACCACCACTCTTCAAAAAATATATCCTGCTAGAAAACCTGCAGTTTAGATTTTTAGACTTTTGTTTACAAATGACTGTAGTCAAACTATTGCAATAGAGTAGTCGAAACATGTTGCAATATACTACAAGCCAAAGAAAAACAATAATAGTACAACTTAAACACTCAACATGCAGTTGAACACCAATAGTTCGATCCTAGATTTGACAATCTGACCCTAAACATCTTAGAGGAAAACTGGACAAAAGTTATCTTGAGCCAACAGCACAAAACAAATAGGACAGAGAGGAGTGCTGTGCTACACTTCTCTTATCCCTCAGACGGGGGCTCCTAAAAAGAAGGAGAAAATTGAAAACCTATGCACTCAGTCCCTGAGTAATTGAGTGTTGTATGAACTGCCCTTGGACAAAGCATTTTTAAACGTGATACCGTAGCTTAGCAAATGAACATTTACTCACTAACAGCTGTAGTACTCCAAGCGCTCTGTGCCCTTCTCTTCCCAAACACCCACTTTAGATTGCTGTTGAGACTTTTCACCTGCTTTCACTGACAGTATATAGAAATAATGTTGGTTCCTATATATTGACTTCAGAGACATTGCTTAATTCTTACATTAATTCTAATAGCTCATGTGGATATTCTTCAGTATTTTCTAAAACATAAGCCAATCATTTGAAAATAATATATATACTTTTAAATTCTGTCCTAATCTTTATACATATTAGTTATTTTTCTTCCCTTATGACATCGATAGGACTGGTAGCAAAATGTTGAATAGAAATAATTATACTGGAAATTCTTGTTTCTGTATCTTTTGAGACAATCATAGTTTGATCTTTACTTTGTTAACTGGTTAGTTATATAGATTCATTTGTGAGTGAATAGTTTCTCAGAATTCGTCTGATTTGTTATTATTCAGTTGCTAAATCATGTTTGACTCTTTGCAACCCCGTGGACTACAGCACACCCGGCCTTCCTGTCCTTCACTATCTCCCTGAGTTTGCTCAAACTCATGTCCATTGAGTCAATGATGCTATCCAATCATCTCAAATTCTGCCACAGCTGTTTCCTTGTGCCTTCAATCTTTCCCTGCATCAGGGTCTTTTCCAGTGGGTTGACTCTTCCCATAAGGTGGCCAAAATATTGGAGCTTCAGCTTCAGCATCAGTCCTTTCAGTGTATATCCAGACTTGATTTCCTTTAGAATTGACTGGTGTGATTCCCTTTCCAAGGGACTGTCAAGAGTCTTCTCTAGCACCACAGTTTGAAACCATCGATTCCTCAGTGCTCAGCTTTCTTCATGGTCCAGCTCCCACATCCGTCCTTGACTACTGGAAAAATCATAGCTTTGACTATCTGGATGTTTGTCTGCAAAGTGATGTGTCTGGTTTTTAATATACCATCTAGGTTGTCATAGCTTTCCTTCCAAGGAGCAAGCCATTTTTTTCCTTCACAGCTGCAGTCACCATCTGCATAGATTTTGGAGCCCAAGAAAATAAAATCTGTCACTGCTTCAACTTTTCCTCCTCTATTTGCCATGAAGTAATGGGACTGGATGCCATGATTTTAGTTTTTTAAATGTTGAGTTGTAAGCCAGCTTTTTTCACTCTCCTCTTTCACTTTCATCAAGAGACGCTTTAGTTGCTCTTCATTTTCTGTGAGTGGTATCATCTGCATATCTGAGGTTGTTGGTATTTCTTCCACCAATCTTGATTCTAACCCTGCATTTCATTTGCTGTACTCTGAATAGAAGTTAAATAAGCAGGGTGACAATATATGGCCTTGACATACTCCTTTCCCAATTTTGAACCAGTCCTTGTTCCATGTCTGGTTCTAACTATTGCTTCTTGACCTGCATACCAGTTTCTCAGGAGGCAGGTAAGGTGGTCCGGTATTCCCATCTCTTTAAGAATTTTCTACAGTTTGTTTCTTGTGATCCACAGAGTCAAAGGCTTTAATGTAGTCAAAGCAAGCAGAAGCAGATGTTTTTCTAGAATTACTTAATTTTCATATACCATCTCTTTTATATTTTCTGAATCCTGTTGATAATGTTTTTTTGTTTACACATGAGATTGGCCTGTAGTATACAACTCTTACAAATTTCTTGTCAAGTTTTGCCATCAAATTGTTGTTGACACATAAAATAAGTTTGAAGATATTCCCTTCTCACTACTCCTTATTCTTTGAGAGACTTAAAAAAGTAATAAAATAAATTTCTTACTTGAATGATTGAGAAATTTCACCCGTTAAAATATCTAGGTGGGGAGGATTCTTTGTGGGGATGTTTTAAATTAATTAAATTTATTTTAAACATTTGTGAGTGTTTAGATAAAATCAAAAGTAAATGTGAACTTTTAAAAAGATGTTCAAGTATATTAGCATAAAGATATTCAAAGATATCTGATATTGATCCACTGTCTCTCTTGCTCTCCCCTTCTTTCTGTATCAATTGTGTTAGAGTCTAAAACATTATTAATCTTTGAAAGAACCAGCTTTCCCTTGTTTTGAATTTCTCCCTCATGTGTTTGTTTTCTATTATATCGATTTCTTCTCTCATCTTTATTATTACTTCTCTTGTACTTTTGCTTCTCTAGCTAAATACTTAGCCCATTGATTTCCAGCCTTCCCTTCTTTCTAACACATGGCTTCAGTGCTGTAAACTGCCCTCTAAGCACTTCTCTAGTTGCATCCCACAAGTTCTGGTATGGAATATCTTCACTATCGTTCACGTCTTAATAGTTTTAAAATGTGCATTAAGACATTTTAATTCAATAAATTATTTAGAGTATTCCTTAATTTCTAACTGCTTAGACATTTCTAATTTAACATTCTGCTATTAATTTCAAGGTTAATTCCACTGACAAGAGAATATACTCTATAAGAATTTTTTAAGTACTGCCCCTGAAGTGAAGTGAAGTGAAGTCACTTAGTCGTGTCCGACTCTTTGCAACACAGTGGACTGTAGCCTATTGGGCTCCTCCGTCCATGGGATTTTACAGGCAAGCATACTGGAGTGGGTTGCCATTTCCTTCTCCAGGGGAACTTCCCAACCCAGGGCTCGAACCCACATCCCCACCCTTGTAGGCAGATGCTTTACCGTCTGAGCCACAACGGAAGCCCTTAGATGAATTTAATCTTTTGAAACTGAATGAATTTTACACATGGTTATTTTAGACACAACACTTTCTTTCCCAATTACCTATTTATCTTTTATCTAAATTATTGTCTGTGGAACTGTCTTAAGAACTCTAATTCCCCTTATAACTTAACAAATGACTAATCTTCTCTCACCATTCTTCAAGTTTTATTTGTGAATATGAATCCATAGGATGGGTAAAATCCAAGCAAAAATGTGAGGTAATGCTTTAAATTTCATTTTCAAATTATTCTGCAACTTAACACTGATTCCTGAATGCGTATTGGGGTGGGGGGGGGGTGTATAGGCTTCCCAGGTGGTCCAGTGGTAAAGAATCCACTTGCCAATCAGGGGACGCAGGTTGGGAAGATCCTCTGGAGAAGGAAATGGCAACCCTCTCCAGTATTCTTGCCTGGGAAATCCCACAGACAAAGGAGCCTGGTGGGCTATGGTCCATGGGGTTGCAGAGTTTTACTCAACCTAGTGGCTAGACAACAACAACAAACAACTGTATCTACTGTCGGCTATTGAGGCCATATACATAGTTTATACTGGAAAAATAATTATGATGCAGTTTTAATATTCATTTAATGTTTGTTTCATAATCAGAATTCTCATTTTTTAAAAAAAGGACAAACATTGCTTGGATTACTAATTAGACTCATCACCTACTAAGGTATCTATACTAGTGATAAAATAACTGTGTCAATGGCATCTTTTCATCAGGTTCAGTTTATGAGGATAGCTTCCGGGAGCCCATGAAAATACACATGGGCTACTTCTGCATGTGTATGTGTTGGGGGCGGGGGGGTTTCTCACATCCATTTTCACTCTTCTCTGCCCTCCTTTTTTGCCTGTGGAGATTGACCCTCTACCTACTGTTTCAACTGGTGCCCTTGCCATCAGATGTCCTGTTAGGTGAGTGCAACAAGAGGCCCGGTAAGGACAGGTGGTGAGAAGAGAAATCAAGAATTCTGTCTTCTCCTCAAACATGCTCTTTTCTCCCTGATCATAATTTGACACTGGCTGCCAGGGACAGGAGCTTGGTGGGCCCCTGATGACTGATGTGACTTAGCAGCAGCAGCAGCATCCCTATCAGGCCCAGCTCATATCAAGCATCCCTTCTACTTGTAGAAAGTCCTAGAACCTTTCATTTGTTCTTTTATTAATTTAATTCAGTGCCAACTATGTTCAGGTAGTATGCTAAGTTATACATAACTAACTGTGAAGAAAAAGGAATATTATATATATATTTAAATGTGTATGCATAAATATATATGCATGTAAGCATGTGAAACGCTGGACTGGAAGAAACACAAGCTGGAATCAAGATTGCCGGGAGAAATATCAATAACCTCAGATATGCAGATGACACCACCCTTATGGCAGAAAGTGAAGAGGTGCTAAAAAGCCTCTTGATGAAAGTGAAAGAGAGTGAAAAAGTTGGCTTGAGGCTCAACATTCAAAAAATGAAGATCATGGCATGTGGTCCCATCACTTCATGGGAAATAGATGGGGAAACAGTAGAAACAGTGTCAGACTTTATTTTGGGGGGCTCCAGAATCACTGCAGATGGTGACTGCAGCCATGAAATTAAAAGACACTTATTCCTTGGAAGAAAAGTTATGACCAACCTAGATAGCATATTGAAAAGCAGAGACATTACTTTGCCGACTAAGGTCCATCTAGTCAAGGCTATGGTTTTTCCAGTGGTCATGTACGGATGTGAGAGTTGGACTGTGAAGAAGGCTGAGTGCCGAAGAATTGATGCTTTTGAACTGTGTTGTTGGAGAAGACTCTTGAGAGTCCCTTGGACTGCAAGGAGATCCAACCAGTCCATTCTGAAGGAGATCAGCCCTGGGATTTCTTTGGAAGGAATGATGCTAAAGCTGAAACTCCAGTACTTTGGCCACCTTAAGCGAAGAGTTGACTCATTGGAAAAGACTCTGATGCTGGGAGGGTTTGGGGACAGGAGGAGAAGGGGACGACCGAGGATGAGATGGCTGGATGGCCTCACGGACTCGATGGACGTGAGTCTGGGTGAACTCCGGGAGATGGTGGTGAAGAGGGAGGCCTGGCGTGCTGTGGTTCATGGGGTCGCAAAGAGTCAGACACGACTGAGCGACCGAACTGAACTGAACTGAAGCATGTATTTGCATATTCGTATGATGTGTTTTATCTTATTTTCTAAAATAATTATTGGATGGCCCCTATATATAGTGAAGACAATCATACCTGATAAACTTCTTGAAGATTCAACCAAAAAAAAAAGTATATATTTAAATTTATATGTAATTTAGCTTTGAAGTTGAAACTGTATTTCAATCATGCTGAAAGCCAACTTGTTTTATTTTTAAACTTTTTAAGTATATTCTGGATCCTTTGATAAAGCAAATAATTCTTTCATAGAGACTAATTCCACCTTAATTCATCTGTTTTCTAAGTTAAAAATATGTGTATGCAGCTCTCTTTCTAACTTTAAACTTAAACCTGTATAAACAGGATATCTTACTAAACCTTGAGTGAAGCTGTCAGTTAAGGAAATAAGTCTGCAATTGTCTACAGACTACAGCATTTAGTTGTTGACTCACAGATGACTTTCATTGACTCAGATTTTTTTCTTATTAAATATCACAACATTATTTTCTAATATCTGGGCAGCATAACAGTAAATCTCTGTTGTTTAGGCACAATAGGAACATGAATGAAATTTTATATTATAATTCTATTATCTCCAACTAGATACATGGCAATTTGTGTGTGTGTGTGTGAGACACAGGTTCTTCTGAGCAGTATCACATACTATAAAGACACATGGAAAATGAGACTTATTTAGTACACACAGGACATATGCTCTCATAGTTACGATTAAAAGTTTACCCTGAAACTTTACCCAGAGTGGCATACTTCTGTGAAATTTGAGGTCACTTGACCTAAATATGGTATAAAGTCCCCTCCCTCATACATTTTTTTAAGCTACCATAGGAGATAACATCTGGTTGCATGTAATCTAAATTCATCTGAAACCCCAATGTAAACAAGCTCACCAATAGCAAGGGGCAGTTAAACATTCCAATGGCTTTAGATAATTGAAACCATCTTCTAAAAAATTACCTTCAATTACTGGTCTCCAGGAAAGAAGCAGACAGCTCTGGCAGAATACCAGAAAGGGCAAGGGAGGAGGAGTGGGAGAGTAGGGAGAGACTGAAAGAGAAAGAACAGCCTCTTTTCCAGAATACAATGGAAGATCATGAAATATTCTTATGTATTTATAAGATAAGATGGTTAATGTCATTCCCACCCAAAATATATTTTTAGTGGGGACTCAGGATTAAAGCCTAGAAAGCTACTGTTGTTTGCTTTTATTTAGATTCTTGTTTTCAAGCAGTAATATCTCTAAAACATCCTAGGCAGACTGGTTTTTTAAATTTAAATCTGATTTAAAAAATAGAAAAAGGAACAATTTCTCAGTTCTTAACATTAAAGAAAATATATATTGTAACTTGCAAGCATGTAAACCATTGAATGTAAAACCATTATTTATAAATATTTAAACGTATACATTTGTTTCTTGAAATAATAAATGAGATGCATGTCTAAAAATTCACAGTTCTTCTGGTTTATAGCATATATGGCATTAAGGATATCATAGTTTTCTTATGAAAGTATTATCAAATGATTTCATCTTTCTTAAAGTCTTTTCCAAATCTAATCTCTGGAAATAGTGGAACAAAAGAATTTGCTTAAATCCTCTTGCATCTTAAAGGCTATTTGGAGTCAGGGAAAATACATCACATCACTTCAGAGTATTGCATATTGCAAATCAACTATGTCAACCTATTGCATTAGTATATTATCAATGATAATAAAGTAGGGGTGGTCATTTGAACTATCTACAAATATTACTACTAATAACAATACTATTACAGCTAATAACTATGCAATTGAATTTTTATACTACACAATCAAGTTGACTTATTTTTAACTGAAATATACATTTTTACTAGTTTCTAGACAGATGTATTACACTTAAATTCTAAAGATAGAGACATCATTGCATTTTATTTATTTTGTGAGCAAGGTCATTAAGCCGGTTCTGACACAACGGTATAAGCTTGCTATAAAGGTTGTTGTAGATGGGAATTTTATATTTTAAGAAGAGATTTCACTTAAGAAAAGTGGTTCTAAAGCCATTTATCAGAAATGAATGATTTTTCTCTACTGGATAGCTTCAAATAAGTTCTATAATAGATTTTTTTAAAAAACAGTTTTTTAATTGGCTGCCATGCTGCATCCTAAGTCTCTTCAGTTGTGTCTTTTGTGTGTGTGTGTGTGTGTGTGTGTGTGTGTGTGATCATATGGACTGTGCCCGTTCAGGCTCCTCTGTCCATGGGAGGGATTCTCCAGGCAAAGATACTGTAATGGGTTGCCATTTCCTACTCAAGGGCATCTTCCCAACCCAGAGATTGAACCTGTGACTTTTACATCTCCTGCATGGGTGGGTGGGTCCTTTACCACTAGCATCACCTGGGAAGCCCTATATTTAACACAGTTATTACTATAATTTTATGTTCATGGATATGATAACACTTGTCTCCAACATGCTCCACTCCCACATGTGCCAAAGATTATGAATGCTTTGTACACAGGAGTATATTCAGGGTTAATCACTGTTCCTGACACCTAGTGGAGGCACAATAAATGCTGGATGAATCAGTGAGTGAGTGTTTACAGTTGTAACCATTTTGATCCAAATATCCTGAACATTTTCATTCATTGGGTACCTGCTGACTTGAAGCATTAATTGTGGTGGTACAAACAGGATAAGTGAGTCCAATTCTAGTCTATGCTCAAAAAAATGCAGGCTTTGTTCCACTGCCAACTAAAACTCTTCACCTTGCTTTGCCCTTACCTTTTACAGGTTTATCTTCCTCCAAAGAAGTCAGATCTATTTTGAAAGAGAACTTCACATGTAGTTTGCATCAAATCCCTTCTTGAAATAGGCAACGCACCAGTAATAACCCAATAAATCACATTGAAGTGTGGATATAAGGTAACTGGGTCCTAGAGTAAGGATTAGAGTAAGGACTCTAGCTCTGTCTTTCCAACTAAAAGATAGTAGGAGCACTGTGTCTTTTTAAGCTACAGTTTGCTTCTTTGCAAAGTACACAAAATAAATCCCTAAGGTCTGTCTTGCAAGGAAGTCTGACAAAAATTAAGGCCTAAGTGTATTCGACGCAGAGGCCGGGGACTTTCCTTACTACAACACTCAGTTGGAGTTTACCCAAGAACAGGGATATTGGTGTTTGATGTGTAGTCAGGGCTTTAAGACATGATGCAAAGTTATTGTTAATGGTATCAGTGACTTCCAGTACAAAAGACTTCTGTCCAGGTACAGGCAGTAACCAAAATCTTGGGAATTTTTTTTTTAACTTGATGTTTTTACTGACATCATTCAAGGTTTATGAAGAACTAGAGATGGGGGAAGGTGTCTGAAGGTGTGATTTCCCTTCCTCAAGAGGACACCAAAAGCCACAGCAGGCCCAGTCCGCTGTGTAGATGGTGAGAAGCACCTTTACAACAGACTGAAAAATTTCACGTGGAAACTAAATAAATAAAGGGGGAAAAGCACTGTCTTTAAAAAAGATACAGAATCCTGTCCCTTCTTAATCTTGCTTTCTGCCTCTACAGTCTTGGCTGCTTTTCTTTCTTTTCATTTTACCCAGCTTCTACTTCTCTGGCCAGCTGGAACCTTCCATGGAGTGTCCAGTCCAGAATCCAGGGCAATCTCCAAAGACGAATATGTTGCCACAGCCGCCACTACCCCACGCCCTGGCTGTGATCTAAGGGGGTCCCAGATCAAAGCATGTGAGTAATCAGTGGCACCTTTTCTCTGTTAACACCTTTCAAGGGGCCTCTCTTCAGCTGAAAGCTGCTAATGAGAGTTCTGACTCTCAAAACTACTCTACAGACTAAGGTTAAGGAACAAAGTTCTCAGTTCTCTTGGTCTTTGCAGAAACAGGGTCCATCTGTGCGGTTTTCTAAGCAAAGATCCCAGATCTTATCTCCAAAGGTGTCTGAATAGAGCAGGCTGGCAAATCTACAGCTGCTTCTTTTTTTTTCAGTTTGGTTCACTTTTTATTTTTTTTTAAATCGGAGGATAATTGCTTTAAAATATCATGTTGACCTCTGTCAGTCTACAACTCTAAAATAACAACCTTCTTAACTCAAGTAAACTGTCTCTCCTACAGCAGCACTATTCCAGTCACATCCTTTCTAAATGTCTAAATTCAATATTATCTACTATACTTCCCAATAGTAATAATAAGACTACTAATAATAACCTCTTGTTAACTCTCAGGATGATCATATTTCCAAATCCTTTCATTGACATAGGTGAGCTGGCTCCTCTCTGAAGTTCAGGATTCATGGCTTCCAGTGAAATCCCAGGCCAACTCGTGGATTCCAGGCAAATGATCAGCGTAACTTTCTGCATCACCTAATCCACAGCTGTTTATCAAAACCAATCCAACCTGAGGGTCATTTTAGATCATTGCTTTTGCACCAGCATGGTTACAGCTATGACCACAGGATATGGAGAGCCCTAGACATTTTTTAAATTATTCAAAAAAAATTTTAATTAAAAATTTATTTAATAATATTTTATCTCAAGGCTTCCCTGGGGGCTCAATGGTAAAGAATCTGCCTGCCAACCCAGGAGATGTGGGTTTGATCCCTTATCTGGGAAGATCCCACATACCTCAGAGCAACTACACCCACACAACACAACTAGTGAGCCTGTACTCTAGAGCTGGAGAGCTGCAACTACTGAGCACACAAGCCACAGCTATTGAATCCTGTGTGCCTTAGGACCTGTGCTCCACAGCAAGAGAAGCAACCGCAATGAGAAGCTCATGCACCTCAACTAGAGAGTGGCTCCCACTGGCTGAAACTGGAGAAAGGCCCGCACAACAGCAAAGACCCAGCACAGCCTAAAGAGAACACATGTACACCCATGGTGGATTCATGTCAATGTATGGCAAAACCAATAAAATTAAAAAAAAAAAAGAAACAACAACAAAAGAAATTATTTTTTAAAATGATCTTTAAATATTTAATGTTTTAATTATTATATTAAAATTTCAAATTATATATAAGGTATATGTATATGTAATACATATACACATTATACATAATTGCATATATATACATCATGCATATATATACATACACACACATACATATATACACAATGTGTATTTATATATATATATGTATATATGGATCCAAGTTTGATCCCTGGGTCGGGAAGACCCCCTGGAGAAGCGAAAGGCTACCCACTGTAGTATTCTGGCCTGGAGAATTCAATGGACTGTATGGTCCATGGGGTCGCAAAAAGTCTGACATGACGGAGTGACTTTCACTTTCTTTCATCTTGGCACTACTTCATATATACCACATATTCACAGATGTTTATTGATTAATTCAACTGTATATTATTTTTTTCTAATAAAAACCTTACCACTTTCTTCTACTAATCTGGTCTTTATTAATTTCTGTAAATGCATATTCCCATGTGAAATGTACAGAATTACTTAGTTTACTCTAAGTAAATTTAAATATTAACCAGTACCTTTCAATGTCCTCAAGAATTCTGGACAGAGATGTTTTAAATAAACATTTAAAAGTAAAACTCACATATAAGCCCTTGTCTTTCATCAGCTTCCCACCAGGAGAAATTCTGCTTGAAAATGAGCTTCGTTAGATAGTTTTCAAGCTAGAGTTTATGTTGGACTTGTGACCTTTAAAACCAAGTTCCCGTGCAGAGAGTGGGCTGTGTAAACCTCTATTGATAGACCACTCAGATATGCCAAATCTTCAGTTTTCAGTCTGCAGTGAAATGAATTCTATTTTCAGAGACAAGCACTACATGAGGCATCAATCCAACTTAAAGACACAGACTCCTGCAGGAGCTTCTGAAGAAACCTTTCCTCCCTGTGAGAATCAGGAAGACAATTATAAAGAGTCAAAATCATCCTTCTAGAGAATTTCAACCTTCTCTGGCAAAACTCTGGCTGCCTTGCTTGTCACCCAAAACTTCAGAGGGATCAGTCTGTTTAATATGTGTAAAACTTGACTTTTGTAAAATATTTGTCAAGATTCCCACATTAACTTCAATCATTCCATTTCTGAGGACAGAGGATCTTCTCCCTCAAAACAAGCTGGGGAGGTAATTCTTAGTCTCTCCCAGCTCCACAGCTTCATGCTGAAGGCTTCCTTATCCCTGAATTTAGACTAGACATGAAATGATTTCTAAAACTTCTGCTTGTGAGATTTTACCTTAAGTACCTTATCAAAAACATTCTGAAGTTGTACACAACGTTGGATCTCACGTAGAATCTAGCACACAGAACTGATACTCAATACATCTGACAGATAAGTAACACATATTTTACAAGTTAATGAAACCAGGAAATTGTATAAAAACCATGAGATGTATCTACTAGGAAACTGTATAAAAATCATGAGCCAAGTCTAACGGAAAAAAAAAAGTACATGGATAAGTTGCTTAATGGATTAGTAAACTAATTTTCTGTTCTTTTATAACATACTCCATACCATACTCCCCTTCAGAAGCTGGAATCCAGTCAACAGTGTCATTTCTGTTCAACATGTGTTTAGAAGTGGCTCAGACAGTAAAGAATCTGCCTGCAATTCAGGAGATCTGGGTTCGATCCCTGGGATGGGAAGATCCCCTGCAGAATAGAACGGCAACCCACTCCAGTATCCTTGCCTGGAAAATCCCATGGACAGAGAAGCGTGGAGGGCTACAGTCGTGGGGTTGCAAAGAATGGGACAATACTGATAGACTAATACTTTCACTTTCAAACAAACCTACAACTTATTCTTCAAAACCTCTGAAATAGTGATACAAAGAATTGCACCTTGCAAATACATTACATGTTGCCAAATAGTCTAGAAGAATTCAAAGCCAAGTGTAGTGAAAAAAAGTATGTGGACAAGTTGCTTAGTGATAACAATGACAGGAACCACACTGATCAGAAGAGTAGGTAACACATTTGGTATGTTTACTAGTTGCCAAGGACTGGATTAAACTCTCTGTCTTTAATCCTCAGAGTACCTTTCTGAAGCAGGTTTAATCACCATCCCATTCTAGAAATGAGAAAGCTGAAGCCCTAGGTTAGACAAACTGCCATAAATCAAGTGTTAGATTTGAGACTCCAAAATACTTGCTTTCAACAGTTAGAAACACTGCTACTCCTATGAAAGGGACTATAAAAGAAAATTAAATTAACTTTTTTTCCCCCTATGGCTTTTAAATAGGCCATAGGCAATTCCAAAACTCTTTGGAAATGGCAGTTTCAGAGAAATAGAATATTTAGCTGCTTGAGGTTAAGGATACCACCTGTTGTCTCTATGCAGGAGTTCTGGGTAAACGCGTCAGACTCAGGTCAGAATCTATTATACCATACTATCCAAAAGCATCATGGGCTCCAAAGAGCAACTTGCTGCCAAAGCATATTTTATATATTAGCAGACCATGAGAACTGTTTGCCTTTGAATGAGGGTTTGGTTCAGCGGCCGTCTGAGATTCTCAGGAGGTGATGGGTGGGTGAGTGGAAGAGAGCCTGGAGCACTTGGCAGAGGCAGCTGAGCCCCGAGGACCCCCAGCTCTGCCCCCACCCACAGGCACCCCAGCAGAGCCCCTCTACTTTCACCTGATTCATATTTATGTTTTGAAGCTCAGAATCATATATATATATATATATATATTTTTTTTTTTTCTTGAACGTGTTTGCTGGTTTCTCAGAGCCTTTTCACCAACACCTAAGGTTAAGAACTGTTTGTGAAACACATTCTTTTATTTACCTAAACTTTAGCCTCTTTGGCTCACTTGACTGAAGAGCTCCAGCACTTAGAAAGGCATCTAAATTGTTTGGCTAACATGTGATTTGGATGTTTTGGAAAGATAAAGTCTATAGTTAAGAGATTGCCTAACAGTGGATCCAAGGGAACTAAAGGTCATTTCCCATAAAAAATGTGCAGCTCTGGGGACCCTCAGGTGAGCTATATTGCCCTCAGCCCTCCCCTAGACTCGGTCATTCATTAACTTTAATTAGGGCCGTAAAGAGATGCCTAAGGAAAAAGGAAATGCTCGTTTGAAGATAACATTGTAGTCACTCCCTGATTCCTTCCTGAAGTGAAGACAGGAGAGAGAGAATTTTCACTTGACCTTTATCTAAACAAGCAACCTGGAAAGAACAGCCTTTCAGACTGGGCCAGGTGCCATGTCTTCAGTGGCCTAGGAAGAGCCCAGCAGTTGTTTCTCTGCCAAATCTGAAGTCCGTCTCCACTGAGGACAACTTCCTTGTCAAGATACAATCCAAAGGTTAAAAAGCAAAGGCCATAGGGAATGACGACTCCCACATACCTTACTTACTACAAGATCTTTAATACTTGGCATTTCTCATAAATAATCATAATCATTTATCAGTCAATAAAGGAAAAAAAAAAAAAGCTAAGATTTCTGACTACCTTCATTAGGTCACCAGAGAGCTATTCCATCAACTGGAAGCTCCTGTTAATCCATCTTGCTGACAACTGAGTCTTGACAAGTTTCTTTTGCAAGGTGAGCCTCCTCTGAGTGGCCCTGATAAGCAGTCCCCTCTGCTGTGACCTGAG
Source organism: Ovis canadensis (assembly GCF_042477335.2). Classification (NCBI taxonomy): domain Eukaryota; kingdom Metazoa; phylum Chordata; class Mammalia; order Artiodactyla; family Bovidae; genus Ovis; species Ovis canadensis. Next base: position 23,820,551 of record NC_091257.1, on the reverse strand, counting down.
AGGCTTGTCAAGTGCATACAGAACTTCCTACACACATCTCACTGCTAGAGACAAAGGCAGGCAGATGGACGGAGGAGACAAATGATCACCCCCCTGGAAATAACAGAGAGTTATGAGTCAGGGCGAACTTCCTTCCTCGACATGCTGGTAGTGAAAACATCTGTAGGGGATTCCAAAGAGCATCATGGAGAAAAATGTAGCTCAAGAGGCAAAGTTCAGGACCGATGTTTGCTTTGTCATCCTGAGGTGAAAATGTTGCTGAATTATCTAAGTCAGGAGCTCAGAATGCAACTGAGTGAGGAGTCATGTATCAGCTGAAGACGGATGATGGGTGACTATCTTTGGAGGCATTTAAAAATGGCAATAATGTGAGTTCCTAAGAAAACTCTCATGGGTCTGGAATATCTTTGATTCTTTCCACCCATTTCAAGAGTGCAGTGATTCACAATATTTCTTCATAGTTACCTCAGAATGGCCATGTTAGATATATTAAAGCATCCCATTTTAAACATGACTCGTTAACTCTCAGAGACAATGAAAGGTTAGCAGATTTCCAAACTGACTTTTTACTCTTTTTAAAAAATGTATTTGTAATTGAAGGATAATTGCTTTAAAATATTGTGTTGCTTTCTGCCATACATCAACATGAAACAGCCATAGGTATACACAGGCCCCCTCTGCTACCTCCCGCCCTATCCCACACCTCTGGGTTGTTACAGAGCGCCAGGTTGAGTTCCCTGAGTCACACAGCAAATTCCCATCGGCCATCTATTTCACATTTGGTAGTGCATATGCCCCCATGCTACTTTCTCCGCTTGTCCCACCCTCTCCTTCTTCCCTTCTGCTGTGTCCATAAGCCTTTTATGTCTACGTCTCCATCGCTGCCCTGCAGACAGGTGCATCTGTTTCTCGATTCCATCTTTTTTACTCTTATCTGACCTTTGGTGAAGTTGCTCAGTCATGTCCGACTCTTTGCAACCCCATGGCCTAAGGTTCCTACCAGGTTCCTCTGTCCATGGGATTTTCCAGGAAAGAATACTGGAGTGGGTTGCCATTTCCTTCTCCAGGAAATCTTCCCGACCCAGGGATCAAACTCACATTTCCCGCATTGTAGGCGGACGCTTTACCATCTGAGCCACCAGGGAAGTCAAACATTTCTTTGAGCCCCTTTTTTGGTGGGGGGAATGGGGGCGGGGCAAGAATACTGGAGTGGTTGCCATTCCCTTCTCCAGGAGGTCTTCCTGACCCAAGGATTGAACCCGGGTCTCCCGCATTGTAGGCAGATGCTTTGCTGTCTGAGAGGAAGGAAGTTGGCGCTTCCTGGTGGTGCTAGTGGTAAAGAACCCACCTGCCAATACAGGAGACATAAGAGATGTGGGTTCTATCTCTGGGTGGGGAAGATCCCCTGAAGAAGGAAACGGCAACCCGCTCTAGCATTCTTGCCTGGAAGATCCCGTGCACAGAGGGGCCTTCCGGGCTACAGTCCACGGGGAGGCAAAGAGTCAGACACAGCTGAGCAATAGCACACACCCAGGACCAGCAACCTAGAAAGCTTGGAGGTGAGGAGTGGACCATGGTGAGTGGGGTTCAGACAAAGAAAATGATTTGGCTCCTTCTCTATACTCATAATTCTCAGACTGGACACCTCCTGAACCCTGTATCAAACACACTGTTCGTAAATGTCTTACTTCCGGGCTTCTTACTCAACTTTTGGATTCATTATTCTCAAATTGCAGCTATTTGTCTCCAATCCAAAATTTTCTTCCCTCTTCCCTACCCTTTTGAGATACATCAGACCTGTACTAATTACTTACTAATTATTATACTCCACTTGAACAACTTGCCCACCACAACCATCTAGCAGTTTCTTTTATCTTGATGTCATGTAACCTGCCCTTTTTCTCATTAAAATAAAGTAGCAGCTGATTACAAGTCATTAAAAAAAGGAAAGAATAATAAAGGTTTTACTTTATTTTGGAGTCTTGGAGAACCTCCAAGACAGAGAAGTAACTAAGCAAATCTCTATTCCTGGGGATGGTCTTATCTTTGCTTAACAGCCCAAAGGAAGTAAATCTGAGATTCAGTAAACAAACAAACAAAAAGAGAAACAACAAAATAAACTAAACAACAAAAAAAACTAATGCCATCCCCAGGCCCATTTTAAAAGACCCATTGGACCCGCTGGTGTTAAAAAATGCAAGTGTAATCAGATTAAAATTAACCTCTAAAATTCAAAAGAATGGGGGGGGGGGGGTGGGTTCATCAAAATGAAATTCCTTAAGGGAGAAGAAAACAAACCAGTCAGGAAACCTTTAAGAGCAGAGTTCTGTTTTACTTGAGTAGGTATTTGATTTCATCGCTGGAGGGCATCGCCTGAATGGAGACTGGGGCTGCAGGCTGCGCCTTAGCAACTAGGCCACCTTCCACAGGTCCGAAACACTGGTTCATTCCATTGTTACATGAACCCTGTTTCATCATTCCAAGAAGGGATGTATTACCACCACCAGAATATTCACACTCTCTATCTCTCCTGTATCCCTACTATGTCCTCTACTATTATTTGAGGGCCTTTATTTGTTTGAAATACACATACACACGTACATACATACAGATATGATTAGAATTACAGTAAGCCTTCTCTAAAGGAATGATGTTTGGACTGAGATGAAGAAAAAGCAGAATTTATCTAGGCTGAGGGTGAAAAGAAAAGGATGTGCGTTCACATTTCCAGGTGTGCGGCTGGAGCGGGAAGAGGCTAGAGGCCAAGGCTGGCTCACCTCAGTATAGGACCCGGCAGGCCAAGACGGGAGACCTTTGCTCTAGCCTTGAGCAATGGACAAAGTGGATCAGAGAGAAGGTTCAGGATTAGAAGGTGCAATAGACATGAATCCCGGAAGGCTTGATTGTCCTGGGTAAGTGACAGGGAGAACAAGGAAGACACCTGGATTCCCAGTCAGGCTTTACGCTCAGTGCTTTGTGTATATTATCACAGTCAATAAAAATAGTGACCGCGTTCTGAGTATCTGTTGAGGTACAGGATAGTGGGGCATCAAAAATACCATCTCTAGAGCAAAAAACCGTGAGAACTGAATCTTGGTTCTGATGCTTAGTATTGGGTTGGCCAAAAGGTCGGTTTGGTTTTAAATAAAAATAAAAGACACACTTTTCATTTCCACCAAGAACTTTATCGAAGATCATATTGACTAACCAAAGGAACTTTTTGGGCCACTCAATAGTTATTTAACTGTGGCTAATTACATAAGCTCTCTTTGTCTCTATCTCTTCATTTATAAAATGAAAATATGACTGTACCCATGTATGGAGTTGCTGGGAGGATTAAATAAGGTAATCTATGTTAGGCGCTTAGTAGGCACCTGGCACTTAGTAAGCACCCCACAAATGTTATTGCCATGCGCCAGGGGTCAGCTTGCACAGAGATGAGCTGTCTCATCCACACAATAGTCCTGAAAACAAAGGATTACTATCCCCATTGTACAGATGGGGAAATGAGGCTCTGAGGGTTTGAGAACACATCAAAACCACTGAGTCCTAGAGACAACACTGAAATCTGTTTTGTCTAGCTCATTTTTTTCCCTTTTTTATCAGAATGAGTAGCCTCACTTTGAAGGATTTCCAGCATGAGAACAAAAGATAAAAACGACTACTTAGTTTCCTCACTGAGCAAAATGACTCATGGAACTAAGCTGACCTCTCACACTGGCATTTGTGGAAAAGGAAAAAAAAAAAAACAAAACACACAACTCCTGATCAAACATTGACATTTCTGCAGAAAGGCAATTCACATAACTTACCAAAAAAAAAAAATAATAATAATAATAATAATCTTTCCATGAAGCTCAAAGTATTGGGAGGTAGACTTCCTGAATAAACAAACTGAAGCTATGCTCTTCTAAAAACATCTGTTAATAAGACATTATTGTTCATTTTCAGAGAATGCTTCTTTTCCTCTTAATGTCAACCAATATTAAACTGTAATGACGTTTTTTGTTGGTTCTTTTATCTCAACTTATATTTCAATACATAATGAAAGCATATATCTCACTGGAATTCAGTGTTTGCCTCATTGAACATTCCAGTCTAGACCAATCCCTGAAGAATAGTTAGAAAGAAAAACTTTACAAATTTTCCTACAATCTTAATTCAAATAAAACAGGAATGTCATTCTTTGCACTTCAGGGACAACTTGGGCAGTTTTTATGCAACCATGGAGAGAAAAGATACTGTTGGCAAAGTTGCAAACTTGTTCTTTCTCATTTATTCCTAAAGGTTAACCAGATAGTTAAACCATCATAGAACCTTGGCATTGGGTTTTGGAGGTGAAATGATCCCTGGGGATCATGTTTCTTCCTCCTTTTATTAGGAAAAAATTAAAATCTAGAGACTTTCAGTGACCTTTACAAGGTCACACAGCTAGATGGTGGCTAATGACCAACGGATATGTGCTCAAACCAGGGACTGATAATGACAAAGTGGGGAAGGTAATAAGGTTAGAAGATTTAACCCCACTGTCCATTGCCTGGACAAGAAATGGCTGGTGACTCCTTTGTGGTTTCTGTTAACACTGTAAATACCTGGTGAATTAGCTAAGCTAAAGAAAAAAAAACGTCTATTTCTGTGACGGGGACCATTGCGGCCACTTCAATAGAAATTTCAAAATACTTATTTCCTGGCACTTATCTCCGATAAGCAACAGTTGGAACCAACAGTTAGAAGCAATAGCTAGAACTGGACAGGAAACAGCTGACTGGTTTAAACTGTGGAAAGGAGTTCGGCAAGGCTGTATACTGGCCCCCTGCTTATTTAACTTATACGCAGAGTCCATCATGCAAAAAGCCAGGCTAAAGGAAAACTGCCAGAAGAAATATCAACACCCTCTGATATGCAGATGATACCACTAAAATGGCAGAAAGTAAAGAGGAAGTAAAAAGCTTCTTGATGAGGGTGAAAGAGGACAGTGAAAACTGGCTTAAAACTCAATATTCAAAAAACTAAGATCACGGCATCTGGTCTCATCACTTCATGGTAAACGGAATGGGAAATGAGTGACAGTGGTTATTTTCTTAGGCTCCAAAATTACTGTGGATGGTGAGACTGCAGCCATGAAATGAAAAGACGCTTGCTCCTCGGAAGGAAAGTTATGACAAATATAGAATACTAAAACACAGAGATACCACTTTGTTGACAAAGGCCCCTATAGTCAAAGCTATGGTTTTTCCAACAGTCATGTACAGACGTGAGAGTCAGACTGTGAAGAAGTTTCAGTGCCAAAGAACTGAGGCTTGCAAACTGTGGTGCTGGAGAAGACTCTTGAGAGTCCCTTGGACAGGAAGGAGATCAAACCAGTCAGTCCTATAGGAAATCAACTCTGAATATTCATTGGAAGGACTGATGCTGAAGCTAAAGCTCTAATACTTTGAACCCCTGATGCAAAGAGCTGACTCACTGGAAAAAATCCTGATACCGGGAAAGACTGAAGGTAAAAAGAGAAGGAGGGGACAGAGGATGAGATGCTTGTATAGCATCACTGACTCAATGGATATGGATTTGAGCAAACTCCAGGGGATAGTGAAGGACAGGGGGGCCTGGAATGCTGCTTTCCTGTTTTCACAAAGAGTTGGATACAACTTAGGGACTGAACAATAACAAAAACGCAGAACAATTTAGTACTGAATGCAGGCATACTATACATGTTTCCATCTCGTTCCTATGAGACGAGGAAAAAAAAAACTCACGAGGAAAAAAAAAAAATCAACAAAATCAAGTATGCCAGTACGTAAATCCTTCTCTTAAACAACTGTTCTTAGATTCTTCTCTGCAATGATGGCAGCTTGAGGAAAAAAAATCAAGTCCACTGGCACTAGTTACAACTCATGAGCTTTTATTGACTACATCTCCACATGGAGTCCTAACTCCATGGCAGTCTACCTCCTGTTTTTAAGGAAGAACTCGAGGCTTGAATATGAATACAGAGGAATGAGCTTTGCAGGTTTGCTCCATTTAAAAGAAAGCAATTTCCAGCGCTGTTTTCTTCCTAAAATATTATTACACTGTTGTTATTATAAAATACATTCAATAGAAGACATAGTTAGCTATTAGCCATAATCCAAACCACACAACTAGTCATTTTGCTGTGTTATTTTACTTTCTCCCTAGACTAGACCTTTCGATTGCTCCTCTTCCTCTGTTTCACTCCATCATCATCACTGTTCTTACCTGTCATTGCTTACAATGCACTAGGAACAGGCAAGCTTCTTTGGTGGCTCAGATGGTAAAGAATATGCCTGCAATGCAGGAGATCCGGGTTTAATCCCTTGGTTGGGAAGATCCGTTGGAGAAGGGAATGACAACCCACTCCAGTATTCTTGCCTGGAGGATTTGAAGGACAGAGGAGCCTGGCGGGCTACAGTCCATGGGGTCACAAAGAGTCAGACATGACTAAGCGATTAACACTTTCAGGAACAGGCAAGCACTGTTACTCCCATCATCTCCTTTGATTTTCACAATATCCCATAAGATGGGTATCATAACACTAATATCCTGCAGAGAAAACCAAGGGACAGAAGATATAAGACTTGTCCAAGGTACACCCAGGTAAGCAGCTATTTCACTTTGCCCACCTTGGCCTTCGGGTCACTTCAGACACCAGTTGTGTGTGTGTGTGTATGTGTGTTGGAGGTTTTTTGTTTGTTTCAAGACTTTTTCTCTTGCATATTACCTAACAAGATGGACCTAAAAGGTCATTAAGTATCAGAGGTCAGAAAAAAAAAGAATAAAGTGTAAAAGGTAAGTTGAATGCTAAAGTAATGTTTTTCATCTGAGGCACTAAAAATAGTTCAATCTGACAATGCTCTGTCTGTTAAAGTCTTGTCCAAAGTTCTGTTTTCACTTTGTTCTAGGAATGGAAGGCTATTATCATTATTTTTTCTTAAGAGATAAATGTAGCAGACTGTAAACAATGCCAATTCTGATCAAAGACTAATTTGAAGGTAATTATCTATGTCCACCCAGGGGAACTATTTCGACACACACCCTATTTTCCCACTCTCTTATAATTTCGGCTAGGAAGTGGCATCTTTTGAATATGCAGTCATTACTTTTAGAGAAACAGCTTAATCTAATGGATTCATCAAATGGACAGCACTGCTCTAATTAAAATACTTTAATAAAAATGTATTAGCAAAAAATAATTGAGACTAGTAATGGATTTTACTTGCTGAATACTCAGCTACAGTCAGGCATCATTATTGACATGCTGGACACGGGCCAAGTTAAAACCAAAACAATGCAAGAGGATGCTGCTACCCCATTTTTCAGATGAGGAAGCAGAAGCACAAGATGTTAAATAACTGACTCAGGATCCCAGCTGGAAAGTGGCAGCGCTAGGATTTGAACCCAGCGATAGCGGCTGTGGGCTTCCTAGGTGGCACTGGTCGTCCAGAATCCACCTGCCAAGGCGGGGGACACCACAGACGCAGGTTTGATCCCTGTGTCAGGAAGATGCCCTGGAGGAGAAAAGGGCAACCCAATCCAGTATTCCCGTGGAAAATGGAGAATCCAGTGGACAATGGAGAATCCCATGGACAGAAGAGCCTGGCAGGCTGTATAGTCCATGGGGTTGCAAAGAGTCAGACACGACTGAACACACACACACCACCAACAGAGGTCATGTCCTTAACACCCAGGCTAAACCACCTTTTCATCCATTTAGAATATAACCTAGGACCCAATTGCGATGGGCTTAAAATAGTCCCCAGATATGTCTACACCCTAATCTTTAGGACTTGTGAACATCACCTTATATGATAAACCGGATTTTGCAGAAGTAATTAATTTAAGGGTTTTGAGAGGAGGAGATTATTCTGGATTATTGGGGGAGGGGTGGAGAGGGGACAATGTAATCACAGGGTCCTTGTGAGAAGGATCCAGGAACAATCAGTCACATGAAAAGCAATGAGATAATGTGGAAGGAAGCAGAGATCAGAGTGACAGGCTTTGCAGATGGGGGAAGAAACTGGAAAAGTCAAGGAAACAGATGCTTTTCTTCAGAGCCTCTGGAAGGTACTCGGCCTGCCAGAAGCTTGCCTTTAGCCCAGTTAAGCTCACCTCAAGAACTGGAAGACAGTAAATTTGTGTTATTTTAAGACACTGAATCTGTGGAGAAGGCAATGGCACCCCACTCCAGTACTCTTGCCTGGAAGATCCCATGGGTGGAAGAGCCTGGTGGGCTGTAGCCCATGGGGTCGCTAAGAGTCGGACACGACTGAGCGGCTTCACTTTCACTTTTCCCTTTGATGCACTGGAGAAGGAAATGGCAACCCACTCCAGTGTTCTTGCCTGGAGAATCCCAGAGGAGCCTGGTGGGCTGCCATCTCTGGGGTCGCACAGAGTCGGACACGACTGAAGCGACTTAGCAGCAGCAGCAGCAGCAGCAAGACACTGAATCTGTGGTTCATTAGGGACAGCACTAACAGGAAATAGATGCACATGATAGTGAAAAAAAAAAGCTGCACAACTGCCCCGACTTCTCTGAAACGATCAGAGAAGCATCTGTGGGCAGAAAACTGGACAGCCGTGCTCTCCGCACTTTGAAGTCGGAGCCACCACCCTGGGCCTGTTCTCCACGGTGCTGCCCCACACCCCTCCTGGCCTCCATGTCTCCCCACCTCCTACCCAACAGGGGCACATCAGGCCATATCTGGAAACAGTTTGCAAGGTGTCTTTCTTGGTGTTTGTAGAACACCGCCTTCTTAAGACTTTATCCACCCATAGCTAGGCACCACGAGTCCCCTCCTTTTATATTAATGCATCACATATATACATAACTTTGCTTAATTTCCCCTTTCTTCCTTATTTCTAAGTGTTTGGCATACATCTCTTTTCTTGCCACTAAAATGCTTTCTCTTTTTTTCCGCATAGGTACAAATACCTTCCTCGCCACTGACTAGCTGTTTGGCCAGGGCTTGCCAGTAAACACTCTGTGCCTTGGTTTCCTCAAGTGCTGACAGGGATCATAAGACGCCCAGCCTGACAACCCCCAGGACCTGTCGAGCGTGTCACTCAGTACACGTGAAGCCCTTAAAACAAAGGGCACATGTGCTTAGGATGTGTTAATTTCACCGTTAATTCTCAGTTCCCCCTTTCACTGGCTTCCTCCGCTCATCCAGCCAGTATGCTCAAGTCTCTCCACCCTGAAGCAAATCATAAACCCACCTGCTGAAACCACCACTCTCCCTCTCCCCGCTGCCAAATTAGATCCACGCTGCTGCTCCCCTTCACCACCTGCCCATCTCAGCCTGCTACCAATCTGTTCCATCCCTGCCTGTCTCTGAACTGAAGCTAGTCCCCATGGAGAATTTCCTATTGCATTCACCCCGTGGACCACACCCACCGAGTCTCTCCCATCAGACCCCCAGGACGGCACCTTCCCTGGGGGTCCATTTCTCCTCACAGACCACTGGTTCTCCACCTCCCTTCTTCGGGACCACCTTTCCTTTCTCCAGTCACTAAAGTGGTGCTTCTCACTGAGGGCAATATTGTACCGCCCCCTCTCCCCACCCCCCACCAGGGGACATCTGGCAACTACGGGAGACATTTCTCATCGTCACAACTTGGGGGGTTGTGGAAAGCTGCTGGCATCTAGTGAGCAGAGGCCAGGGATGCTGCTAAATTAACAATCTGCAATGTACAGGACAATTGCCACCAATGAAGAATTACTTGGCCCTAATGCCAAGAAACTGCTCTAAATAGATGCGTTTTCTCAAGGTCTGGCGTTGGCTGTCACTGTGTGTGTGTGTGTGTGTGTGTGTGTGTGTGCCCTTGGGCACACAAGTCTTCTGATGCCAAGCTCTCTTCAGGCTTAATTCCATGGACACACAATCTGCAAGGCCTTCCCACATCTCCAGCTGCTGGCCCACTCCGCTCTCATCACGCTTCATTCCTGCCTGGCTCTTTGCCCCACGAAAATGATGCTAACTAAGGGCCACACCAACAGGGCCGCCTCGCCTTTGGGTTTCCAGGTGGTTTTCATGACAGAGGTTGCAGAGAGAGAGAGGAGAGTGAGGACAAGGTACCCTATTCTTTTCTTCTTTCCTAGAAGATCGCCTTGGGCTGTTCATTTTGTCCAACTAGAAGTCACTCACTGCATTATGGCCATCTCTTCGAGGCTCTTTCCTTCTAGGTTCAGATATTTTCCCCCTTGTCCCTCTAAGTTTAGCAGTAATGCAAATGAACTTTTAAGACCCAGATACTGCATTCTCTCTTGCAGCTTGCATACTCAAATATTTGGAAATGACTCTTTCATACATACACCCTTCCTGAATTACCTAATTCTGAGTAGGTCATATCATTTCTGCTACAGCATGCTCTTCATCCACCGTCATTTCGCTATATACATGACAGAACTATCAACTCTCTGTTGCCCAGATCCAAAATTTTACCATCCTCTACTCTTGTATGTACTACATCCGCTCGATCGTCAATTCCCACAAAAGTTACATCCACACATTCTTATCTAAACTCTCCTTTGACCCTTTCCCACTGGCTAGTGCCCTAGTTCAATCTATCATTTCTTATTGCTAAAACAATTTCCAATTTCTTCCAATTTCTAATTTCAGGTATCCATTCTCTTCTCTATTTTCTCCACTCTCCAAACCAATACCATAAACCCAAGCAAGCTTCCATGATTCTATGATAGCCAGAAGTAAAGTCTTCCTTCTCGGCAATCTCATTTTCTTTCACCTTACCTCACATAGGTAACTGCCACTTTCCTTGTTCTATTTTAACTGTACAAGTGTCTAATATTTCAAGTAAAATTAAGTTCTCTGGGGACAGAACTGTGCTTTCCCATACGTGTTACACAAGAGTTCCTGATAGTGTTTTCCATACATAAGGATTTGTTAAAAGAAACGTGACTTTTCTGCCCTTTGTTTATGATTGCTGAGGATAACAGTTTCCCCAATTCTCATGCTTATTTCATGGCCTTCCAGATTACGACTTTTTATTTATTTTCAAATAAGAAAGGAGAGTATATTCTTTTGTAGCAAAAGCTATAAGAACATACACGGGGAAAATGCACAGTGGTTTCATACAATCCTGTTGACTGGGAGTTAACTCATAGCATCCCCAAGTAATCTCTCTCTGAAAACTTTCCCTGATCTCTCTTCCAGCAGAATTTCCATAATCAAGTGATCACTGTCTGAACCAAAAGACAGCAAAGCAAATAGCTTCCTCTGTCACTTCATAAAAAAGTTTGCACTGACCCCTTAAGTACTCTAACTAATCCTAAGGGTATTTGTTGTATGTATCAATGTGACATAACAGAACTTTAGAGCCCTGATAAAAACACATGGCCTTTAACTAAGTATATGGTTTTGGATGGATTTATGAGCCTCATTCTTTCAATTACATAATGGGGAGAAAAATAATATAGCTTACTAGGATGTGGGAATGCATAGCAAAGAAATGTATATAAAACTGTTTTGGTTACCATGTAGTGTATAATGCCTCATTGCTTAATTTCAGTAGCTTCGTATCAACTTGTCTCAGTTAATAAAAGGATAGCAGCTTTTTTAGCTGCTGAAGTTCTAGATGGCACGCCATTTAATGAAGCACAATTGAGTGACAACCAGTAGTAATTTCTTCCCTAATCAGCTGTGCCAAGGTGAAACCATTCAAACTGGTAAAGCATCCATGCCCCTAGAATTCTCTTCATGTGCTCAGAGGATAAGAGAGGGATTATAAGCACCCCTTCTAAATGAGCCCAAAATAGAATTCCAGAGAATATTTCAGTAGCATATGCATTTTGAAATTACAGTTACTAAGTCACCTCAAATTCCTTACAGGATGTACTAGAATATTAACAAAAGAATTCCAACAGACATTTCTCCAAAGAAGACATACAGATAGCCAACAAGCACATAAAAAGATGCTGAACACCACTTATTATCAGAGAAATGCGAATCAAAACTACAGTGAGTTATCGCACCACACTGGTCAGAAAGGCCATCGTAAAAAAAGATTCACCAATGATAAATGCTGGAGAGAGTGTGGATAAAAAGGAATCCTCTTAGTCTGTTGGTGGAAATGTAAGCTGATATAGCCATTATGAAGAATAGTATGGGGATTCCTTACAAAACTAGGAATAAAAGTACCATATGACTTAGCAATTTCACTACTGGGCCTGTACTCTCAGAAAACCATAATTAAAAAAGACACATGTACCCCAGTGTTCAAACCAGCTAGGACTGCTGTTACAATATCTAGGACATGACAGCAACCTAGATGTCCATGGATAGATGAATGGATAAAGAAGTTGTGGTACATATACACAATGGAATATTACTGAGCCATTAAAAAAAGAATGCATTTTAGTCAGTTCTACTGAAGTGGATGAACCTAGAGCTTGTTGTACAGAGTGGAGTAAGTCAGAAAGAGAAAACAAAATTTTGTATATTAATCTATACTTACAGAATCTAGAAAAAATGGTAGCGATTGACCTATTGGCTGGGCAGGAATAGAGACACAGACACAGAGGATAGACTTTGGACACAACAGGGGAAGGAGAGGGTGGGATGAACTGAGAGAGCACCACTGGTATCTATCCACTACCATGCGTAAAACAGATATCCGGTGGGCCGCTGCTGTATGGGCACTGGGAGCTCAGCTCAGTGCTCCATGACAACCTAGAGGGGTGAGGTGGGGTGGGGGTTGAGGGGGAGGTTCAGGAGGAAGGGGATGTGTGTGCATTTGTGGCTGATTCATGATGCTGGATGGCAGAAGCCAACAGAACGTTGTAAAGCAATTATCCTCCAATTAACAATAAATAAATTTTTAAAAAAGAATTCCATTCTATTTCTAGGCATTAGAACTTCAGTGCCATGTAAATAAAGACTTGCTGAGTGTGTGAAATGCATGTAAAGTACTAAATGCACTGGAAAGTCCGGCAGTGGTGACGAAGCACTGTACATCAACCTTACACAGATTCAACCTTATGCTCGGGAAGAAGGGCGGAGGGAGATGTCGGGGACAGAGAGAAGGATCGAGGAAGGGAATGGGCAGCAGGCTGCATTTTCACTGCGTTTTCCAAAGATGGCTGCAGTGACACCTTCCAGCCCGTGTTCTCTTCCACAGTGTGACCTCACTCACGAGGAGAAGACTAGTTCTCCACCCTCTTGAATCCACGTGGGCCTGTGGCCACTCTGGCCAGTAGACTTCAGCAGACAGGACATGGTGACAGTTCCACCCGCAGCCTTAGCTTGCCTGGAAGTTTCTGCTTTCTGCCGCTTGGAATGTTCGTTATGGGTGGAATCAGATGCCACATAAAAAGTCCTGTTACCTTGGGACTACCATTCCGTGAGGAAGCCCAATCCAGTCATGTGAAGAGGCTGTGTGGACAGATTGTTCCAGCCATCCCAGACATGGGAATCAAAATATCATCTTACACACACAGCTCAGTAGAGCCTTCAGATGACCCAACCTCAGCGGCCATTACTTGCAATTGCATGAGAGACCGTGAGTGAGAAAGGCCCTGCTCAGCCCAGACAACCCGTGGAATTACGAAACATGATAATGAATTATTTTAGGGCCCTAGTTTCAAGAGTGACTTATTAGATAATCACAGATATTTGGAATGAAAAGAGAAAAAGTAATAGTGAAATAAGTAAGTTGTTTAGAGATTTCACCCTATTTTGCCTATTGATGCCAATTGGAGTCTACCACTCAATATGCGTGGGCTGGGAAATGTGGATTAACTGTTCCAGAGGTACTTAGTTCCCATGTGCCCTTCATACTGAGAGCGTCTCATATTGTATTGAGAGTAACTGAAGAGTGTTTAGATGCTGGCTTCTTATGCAACATGGCTATGAATATAACTTGGCAACTTTTTCTGATATTTAACTGAAGAAATAGCTTCCCTCCCACTACAGGGAAAACTGGCTTTGCCAGACTTGGAAAAAATGTTGTTGTTTAGTCACTAAGTCATGTTCAACTTTTTGCAACCCCATGGACTACAGCAAGCCAGCCTCCCTTGTCCTTCACTATCTCCTGGAGTTTACTCAAACTCATGTAAATTGAGTCAATGATGCCATCCAATCATTTCATTCTCTGTCACCCCCTTCTCCTCCTGCCCTCAATCTTTCCCAGCAATAGTGTTTTTTTCAGTGAGTCCATTCTTTGCATCTGGTGACCAAAGAAAAGCTTCAGCTTTAGCATCCGTCCTTCCAAAGAAATCCCAGGGCTGATCTCCTTTTGGATGGACTGGTTGGATCTCCTTGCAGTCCCAGGGACTCTCAAGAGTCTTCTCCAACACCACAGTTCAAAAGCATAAATCTTTCGGCACTCAGCTTTCTTTATGGTCCAACTCTCACATCCATACATGCAGTGAAAGTGAAAGCCATTCAGCCGTGTCTGACTCTTTGCGACCCCTTTGGAATTTTCCAGGCCAGAATACTGAAGTGGGTAGCCTTTCCCTTCTCTAGCAGATCTTCCAGACCCAGGAGTCAAACCAGAGTCTTCCGCATTAGAGGTAGATTCTTTGCCAACTGAGCTATCAGGGAAGCCCGTATATCCATACATGACTACTGGAAAAACCATAGCTTTGACTAGATGGACTTTTGTTGGCAAAGTTCTGTGCTTAGTCACTCAGTCATGTCTGATTCTTTATGACCCCAAGGACTGTAGCCCACCAGGCTCCTCTGGCTAAGGGATTCTCCAGGCAAGAATACTGGAGTGTGTTTCCATTTCCTCTTCCAGGGGATCTTCCCAACCCAAGGATCAAACCCAGGTCTACCACATTGCAGGCAGACTCTTTACTGTCTGAGCCACCAGCAAAGTCATGCATTGGCAAAGTAATGTCTCTGCTTTTCAATATGCTATCTAGGTTTGTCATAGCTTTTTTTCTAAGGAGCAAGGGTCTTTTAAATTTCAAGGCTGCAGTCACCATCCACAGTGATTCTGAAGCCCAAGAAAATAAAATCTGCACTGCTTCCATTGTTTCCCCATCTATTTGCCATGAAGTGATGGGACTGGATGCCATGATCTTAGTTTTTTGAATGTTGAGTTTTAAGCCAGCTTTTTCACTCTCCTCTTTCACCCTCATCAAGAGGTTCTTTAGTTCCTCTTTGTTTTCTTCCATTAATGTAGAATCATCTGCAATTCTGAGGTTGTTGATATTTCTCCTGGCAATTTTGGAGAAATGTAGGTCTCCAAAACAGTGCCTGCAGAGGCTTTTCAGGGTCAGTTGTGACTTATCATGGCTTTTGCATTTCAGGCAGACTTTAGAATCTAATAACCATGTAAAAATCACTCAGTCATGTCTGAGTCTTTGTGACCCCATGGAATGTACAGTCCATGGAATTCTCCAGGCCAGAATACTGGAGTGGGTAGCCTTTCTCTTCTCCAGGGTGGTCTTCCCAACCCAAGTATCGAACCCAGGTCTCCCACGTTGCAGGTGGATTCTTTGCCAGCTGAGCCACAAACTGTGACAGTGATAACTGCATTATTGAGAATGATGATGATGGTGGTGATGATGGAAGAGGAGGTGGACATGGATTGCATGTCCACCAAGTTGTCATCTCAGTTTATAAACAGTCTCTTGCAACCTCCTGGAGATCTAAATCTTAATGGTCATTAACTGAGCCTCAATTTATTTATGTTTATTAACTGAGCTTTGATTTATTTATGTTTAAAACAGGTATATGCTTCCAGTGAATAAAGGTCCATTGCATTCTTGGAGGGCCTATCATCCAAATTGAAAGAAGCTGATCCTTATCCATCTGAATCTAATATAAATGAATAAAATTCTTTAAGACTTGAAAAATCAAAGATGTAGATTCAAGTTAAAAGCAGCTTTTACCAGGCCAAATCCTTTCAAGTTTTTTTTAGGAAAAAAAAAAAATCAAAGGCACTTAACATCCTAAGAAACTATCCTCCACAGTCAATGATCATTAATGTCTTTATATGTTTTTCTTACTACTATAAGGAGACTCAGCATCTTGCTAAATTTGTAAAAATGTAAACAGGGGGTCTTGTTTGCTCTACAGGGCTGTAAGCTTCTGTGTTTATAAAATATCCTATTTTTTCTGCTGAGACTTTTGTTATGGATGGCATGGTTGTAGGTAAAGGTAGTTTCATGAAATCTCTGCTGAATGAACGCTTTTTTATATTCAGCTTTTAAATTGTTTTAATTTTTATTATAGAATTTTGTTGTGAAAGAAAAAGAAAAATGAGGACACACAGAAAACAAAACAAAACAAAAAAAAACAGGCCATCAAATCACTGATAACCCCCTAAACCCTCACACCACTACTATTAACACATTAGTGGATGAGATTCGCTTCTATTCCTGTAGAGATTATTATTATTTTTTAAAACTGGACGTTTGCGCTATAATTTGAAAACCTGATTTTCTGGTTGATTGAATAGCTCTAAGGTGATTTCTATTTGCTTCTAGGTTTCATTCTCAAATCCCTCTTTTAGATACCTTCACTCTTTAATATTGTGTACCTACTAACAAAAGTCATTTCATATCTCACATGGAAGGAGAAACAGTTCTTTTGAAGAGAGGTCAAGTAATACACAGTCAACCCTAAAGCTGTCTCTAAGGAAACGAGAGGGTAAATACAGTTAAGTACAGTGAAAAATGAAGCAAAATTTGAAAACCAGGCCTATGAGTAGCAGATCTAAGAAGGCAAAGGATGAAGATGGCCTACCGGTTAGTCAGGTGGCCGGAGTGGCAGGGATTCTCTGAGCCAGTGGTGCTGAAGCTGGAGTCTCCAACCACTGGCCTCAGCCATGCCTGAGGATTTTCTAGAAAAGCAACACATCTGGCTCTTCCACATGCTGAAGTTTGAGTGCACAGCCCTAAGCCAATAGGAGAACCACAGTCCAGGTTCCGTGATGCAATCCCTTGGGGAGCTTTCACAGCTCACTGATGTCTGGATGGCCAAGTAATTTAGAGAGTTCCCAGGGCCAGGGGCTGAACATTTTTATTTTACACAAGCTTTTCAGATGATGCTAATAAAGAATTAAGACTGAAAACTTTTGCTGTAACACGTTGTTTCAATCCAACACACTGAAAAAGAACTTGGCTGAGAACTGTAGTGTATGCAGCCGCAGTAGCTGAACGATTATACACACACTTAGAGGGAGTATCATTTACTTCAGTTTACTTCACTGGGTCAACATGTCAAAAAGATATGAGAAACGTTTTTGAAAGAGAAACTGTAAGTGTTACTCCAAAAACTTGACCTATGATGTCATTTAAAGATCTGGTACCTCCCGACTGCCGTTATGTATGGTAAACAGCTTACCTGTGCAGGACTTGGATGTAATAACTTAAAATTTACAGGTGCCAGAGACACTTAAGCATAAAAGTAACAGTCCTAAATCTTTAATAAGACCAGGAAGTGTCACAGTACAACAATGTAAACTGTAAAGCAACCACTTATATTTGACAAGAATTTTTATACATATCATCCCAACTGTAGCATAGGTACTATAACATTTGTTGGATAATAGCAATTACTATTCATAATGAAGTCTAAGTCATAGCATCGCTGTTTTGTTCAAAATATTTCAAGAAGGTAAGAAATAAAATAGGAAAAGACTTCTCACACAGAACACAAAGAGCACTGGCTTAGAAGAAATCTGGCTAATTATGAAAACAAGAAGTGGGATGTCCAAAAAATTTTAAACAGAATACAACAATCACTAATTATACAAGAAAAATAATTTTATTGAAGGCCAATTTATAAAAAATTCTGTTTATCCAAAGTTAATGTTAAGAGGTAAATGGCAAAACATAGACTGGGAGATGACCCTCACAGTCTGTATATTGACATTGGACTCATATACAAAGTAAGAGATCTACCACACCATTGAGGGTGAGGGGTAAGCAGTCTGATCTAAAAGTAAGCAAAAGACCTGAAGAAACATCCACTAAGAGAGGGGATATGAACGACAGATAAGCATATGAAAAAGCATTCAACATCATTTCTTCTCAAAAAAATTCCAAATTAAAACCCCAGTGAGACACCAATACGTTCCACCAGAATGCTCAAAACCCTGGATATGCCTACCTAATGAACCAGCAGGCCAACTCCAGATGTATATCCAGAAAAAGTAAATGCATTTATTCACCAAGAGACAGCTTCAAGAATGTTCTTAGCGGTTTTATTTACAAAAGCCGAATTGTGAGTGGGGAAAACTCAAATACTCATCAAGAGAAGAATGGATAAATATCAGCATGTACATAGAATACTATACTGATTAAAAAGTGAACTGCTTCAATATGCAATGACAAGGATGAATTAAAAGTTTGTATGGGAGAAGACGATGAAATGAGAAAGGTGATGAAAGAACACTCTGGGATGTTGGACATGTTCTGTCTTAACTGGAGGTGGTTATACAGGTTCATATGGATTAAGATGAGTGTACTCTACTCAATTAAAATAAAAATAATGAAGACAAGGAAAGACATAATCCGTCTTAATAAGACAGCACTTAAAATAATTCCACCAACAGCAGCTTTATTGCTTATGGAATTTATTATTTTATTTATTTATTTACTTTACAATATTGTATTGGTTTTGCCATATATTGCTTATGGAATTTAAGAGTCTCATGCTCTGCCGACTGAGCTAGCCGGGCACCAGTTGCTTATGGAATTTAAACATCAGCTATCCAAAAGAGAAATCACTTTAGGATTTTTGTCTCATCATCGTTTACCCCATGAATAATAACTCATTACTTTTCTCAAAGTGTTAATAGTGGATAATTTAAAGAAAGAAAGAACATATTTCCCATCTCCCTTGACTGTTCATATAAACATAGATTATCTGAGCAGAGGTCATATTCTTCAACCTCACCATCATTTCCTTCCTAGATTTTGGATGTTAAAGTGTGTCTAAATAGGACAGCAACAGCCATGCCATCAGTTACTTTATAATGATGAACCAAAAGTAGACTTTTTAAAATGCTGGGTATGCACAGTTTTATACTACATTAAATTTATCACCTCTGTAATCAAGTTCTTAGTATATCTATGCATATATGTATGAATGGTGAATATATAACTTTAAAATATGGATATCGCTGCTCTGACTGGTCAAAGCAGAAGAGGGTAGAACATCATTTTCTTAAATTGACACCAGCTGCTTTGTAACAGTCACCACATGCATCCTTACCTGGCTGGCCAATCAAAAGCAGGCTCCTTAAAAGCAAACATCTGCTGTCCATTTATCGTAATTTCTACATGAAAACAGGTTTGTCAAAAACAACTTAAGCTTTGCCAACATTGAACATGTGCTTCCAGAAAAATGATCTTTCTGCCTCAACGGTACTCTCATTTCTAACTCCATACTCCCCACGACTTGAAATAACATCTTTCATTTAGAGTGTTTCACAGACTTTTTTTTTCTCATTCGGTGCCTTTCTTCCCACGTCCGCTTGACTGTGTGCTCACCTCTGCACAGGGCATAACACACTCAACTTGGGAGAAGAGGGACAGGAAGCCTGCTGCCTTCCCATCCTGAGCTGAGCGTGACTTTAGAAAACAACCCTGAAGCAGAGCATACAGTTATGGAAACCAGACTGCTTAGGTTTAAGAGTTAAAAATAAGACCTCAAAAATCAACAAACAGAATTATTATTTCCACGGCTATTGCTATTACTATTACTTGTATAACAAAGCAGATAATTATCATTTAGAAATCCAGGGGTACCGACTGGCATGAATAAAGTCTAATACATATATTTATTTTAATTATATAAAATCAGAAGGAAATTGGAAAGCTGGAAACTCGGAGTTGGAGTGTTTGCTATTGAAGCAAACTCCCGAAGTATTCAGGGAGAGCCAATAATTCAATTAAAACAAATGAGACATGTCCTTTATGGTTTTTTTTGTTTGTTTTTTTTTGTTGTTGTTTTTGCTGCGCTGCACATGTAGGATCTTAATTCCTGAACCAGGGAGCAAATCTGCGCCTCCTGTAGCGGAAGTGCGGAGTCTTACCCAGTAGACCGCCAGGCAAGTCCCCTCATTGACGGTTTTGAAAAGTCATTCCACTTCAAAGCTTTGTTGTATACAGAAAATAGAAAAATCTCCCAAGTTCATTCATGGGATTCGCATTTCTGCTGCATTTCCATCTCTGTGTTGTTAAAATGATGAACCCTCTCTACCAAGGAGTTACCAAATAAACTCTAAATTACTGCTGTAAAGACAATATTCATTAAACCACCTATATCTTATGCAATTCATTTTCTACTTCAAAAGTGAACATTCATTTGTAAGTTGTTAAAAGAAAAAAAAAACAAGGAAAAGTCCTTGAATCCAGGGTATGTCAAATTGTTCTAAGATTAGGGGATCTTTCTCCTTCAGGGAACAAAAGAAAACATCATTATAAGCCCACGTGAATATATATTTTTTTTAATTTTTCCACCTTCCTCCAGGAAGAATTCTGAAGAGTCATTTTCTAGTTCAGCAGGGAGAGGCTCATGTATTCATATTTCCATCTTGAGCTTGTCATGGCAATTTTAGTGTTGTTTTCAAGAGTAATAAGGCCCATAAAATGTCAATCAAAACCCACCACCAGCCGGGAATGTGTTGGAAGCTGTTACATAATCAGCATGCCTGCTTCAGCACAACACAAGTGGCGTCTTTCACGTCAATACTGAATTCACAGCCTTAAAGCTCAGATTTCCTGTGCCTTTGGGTTGCCACGGAAGCCAGGACTGCGGCAGTCCGCAGAGCCAAGTTAAAACCCGGCTGTCCGTTGCCTAAGGAGCTCTGAGTCATCTTCCTCTCCCAGGTCTCCTTTCTCTGAGTAATGGAATTATTAGGAGGAAGTGGGAAGGACAGAGCAGGAGCCCGTCTGAAGGCTGCAGGAAAGATGGGAGAACTCGGAGCCCGAAAGCACTGGGGCTGTCTGAGGTGACACCTACCCCTGAGGTGCGTCTTGAATGCTGATGTAAGACCACTCAGTGGTCTCTGCCCGCCTACCCCAGCCTCACTGACCACAAGGCCAGACGCCCACTGCACTGTGCTGTGAGCTTGTACCTTGAGCGGGGTGGGTGCTTAGAGGATTTCCATTTTATCTCTGATTTAACACCAGCCTAAGACACCATGATGATTGCACCCTACACTATCCTATAAAGTTAAGACGGAAAAGACATGTTGGACCAGCATGCTGTCATCTCCTGATACGCTCTCTCCACAGTAGAGTCTGAAATTAAGATGTTAAATGATTTAGGTAAGGAAACTTCTTTTGGGGCTTCCCAGGTGGCACTAGTGGTAAAGAACCTGCCTGCTAACGCAGGAGACCTAAGAGATGTGGGTTTGATCCCTGGCTCAGGAAGATCCCCTGGAGGAGGGCGTGGCAACCCACTCCAGTATTCTTGCCTGGAGAATCCCAGGGACACCGTAGGGTCGCAAAGAGTCAGGCACAACTGAAGGGACTTAGTATGCACGAACTCAAGGAAGCTTCTTTCGTGTCCTTGGAGTTCTCTCTCCCAGACTTCGGTTTTAGCAGTTTCATGGCTTGGGGATTATACAGTGGAAGGTTCCCTTACTAGGTGCTGATGTGGGGAGGAGGAAGATGTAAGCAAGAAAGAAGAAGAGCGCTGGGGAGGGATGAGGGGGGATGAGAAAGAGAAGAAAGAGGGGGAAGGAGAGCTGGAGAAAGAAGAGCTGGAAGTAGAAAGAGGAAAAGAGAAGAGGAGGAGAAAGACAAGAGGAAGAAGGAAGGACAGAGAGAAGGAAGAAAGGGAAGATGAAGGAGGAGAGGAGGCGGCATTCTTTCTATGGATTTGTGCTTGCTTGGTATTTCCATGGATCTGCTGTAGGGTAACTTTCTATCCCCTACGGGCATGGAGCTTCAGTTACGTAGAATATCTTGCAGAACTTCTTGAAATCTCACAACATCCTTGGAGAAATACTCTAAATAATCATTCCTGTTTGTCATATGGAACAAAAAAAGTTGCATAGAATGGGATCCTGTGCCCATCCCCTTCCCGACGTGTGGTATATCAGTCATGGCATTTACTTGATTACTTGAATAATCACCCACCTGTAGTGCTTCTTTTCATCTACTCTTTATTAGGATTTTACTTTACTCTTATTTTCTCTTATTTTCCACCTGTAATACTTATTTTCTCTACCCTTTAGTAGGATTTTACTTTAAAAACCATTATTCAACTCTTACCTCAAAGAAATTATGGCACCGAACCTAGAGCAGAAGAAATAGACTTTTAATAGATGTTGATACTGATACACGCACTGCTTTGCAGTGATTCTAAAGCACAGTATATATCATAGCGGTAGTCGCTCAGTCATATCCAATTCTTTGCGACCCCATGGACTGTAACCCACCAGGCTCCTCTGGCCATGGGGTTCTCCAGGCAAGAATACTGGAGTGGGTTGCCATTTCCTTCTCCAGGGGTATATATAAGATGTACTAGTAAGAAAGAAAAAAATTACAGAATAACTGACCAGTACTCTTCAAGTGCCTGGAGATCATAAAAGACAAGCAGAAACTCAGAAATGGCTACAGACACTAAAAAGAATAACAAAGAAATACAAAGTAAGACCTAAGATAGGATCCTGGAACAGAAAGAAAAAAAAAAAAATGTTAGGGGAAAAACTGGCAAATCTGAACAGGTCTGAAGTTTATCTAATGATATAATATTAATGTAAAACTCTTGTTTTTTTATAATCATATTGTTTTCTAATATATTATCATTAGAGGAAGTAGAATGAAAAAGATGTTATATAAAATTTGGAATTATTTTTGCAAATCTAAATCTTTTCTATGAATCTAAAGTAAATTCCAGACAAAGCATATTAAAAATCTGAAAAAATGTATCTTAGGATCATTTTAAAATAGTAACTTCGAATTCTGTAAAACTGTGCAACCAATTGTCTCCAAATGTTCCTGTATTTGAATAATTTGTTTATGTTTTGAGGAACCGTGTGGAAGAAACTTCCCTGGACTGAGGATATAATCCCTGATTTCCAGCTTTGATTCCGACCAAATTCACAGGACACACCAAAATAATCACCCTGGTTCTTGATTTCTTCAATCTATAAGATGAGATTTTTGGATTAAATGATTCTTAAGGGCTATTTCACCTCCAGAATTCTCAGTATCCATGTAAATAACTGGACATAATATATCATAAATGCTGCCTCTACCTAAAATGAGCAAAGTGGCCAAGGCAATGAATGTTTTGTGAAAGCTTGCAGACATAGCCACACACTCACATTGTCACAAGCATAGAGTTCTCTGTATACATAATGAGTGTGGAATAAGCTACATCATGGTGAAAACCACAGTGACTCTGTGTTCACTGAGTGCTTAATTTATCCTTAGCACATAAAGATGCCAGGTGTTATTAGTGTGAAATAAAACTCAGCAGTTTTTAGCCAAACTAGCACTGTTCCACACCACTCTCTCAGAAAAGGATTCAAGCAGGCAGAAATGTGAGCGGAGAGACATGTTTTATTGGTTGTTCAACCTTGCCAGAGCCTCAATTTCTAGTCTTCAGTCTGTATTAATAGATGAAAAAAAGTCACTAAAAATCACTCATCACATGTGTAGGTGATGTCACAGAAGGAGACCCCCCTGATGAGACAGAAATTCCCACCTGTAAGATGTCTTTCTAGATTCTACGTGGAATCCTACCCCTAGAAATAGTGAGGAACCAGAAGCCTGCTTTCCCCTTGAATTCTTTAGCAAAGGTGAGACAAGAAGACTTAAAAGGGTCACAGTGAAAGGTTAAGAATTTACCTTTTTAATAAAAGTCTCTGTGAAAAAGACACACAATACGGCAGATGGATTGCAGGATATTAATCCTCCATATGAGAAAAAAAACACACAAAAACGGTCTGTCATTATTCTCTCTGGCACATAAACACTCTCAAAACTGATCAGGCAAGGGAATTGAGCCCCAGACACTAAGGCATTACATTTAAAAGCAAGAGACAGCAGAGACCACCTGGAAAGTCTGTGAGCAGGATGGTGTGGGAAACTTCCGGGGTGGCGGGGGGTGGGGAAACGCCTGCCACTTTTTCACCCAGGGATATAATAAAACATTCACAGGAGTGGTAGATTGTATGACTGTCATCTCAACATGCACTGAATAATGAAGGATGGGAACGGGCTGAAGAGGGAAGAAAGTTTCTCAGTGGAGGGTGTGGTGAGCAGAAGGCCCAGAGGGCTGCAGAGGGATTAGGCTCACAGACTTGTGAGTCTAGGTGGCTGATTTAAGCTGAATCAGAAATCGTGAGGAAAGCCGTGGTCCACCCCTCATCTTCTCTCCCTTCTTGGATTCCCTTGCTTTTATTCTCTTTGGAAAGGAATTTCTGACAGGAGGCACTCCCCTGGGTGGTGCCAAGAAGGTTTCCCATTGAGTAACAGAATGAGACAGTGTTTCCTAAGTCCTTCTCACTAAACATGTCTAGGCTGTCTAGACTGGTCTAGGCCTAAGGCTACCTCCTCTGGTCAGTCAGTTATTAGAAGCACGTTTCCTAGGAACTGTGGCCAGACAGGGAGCTAAAGGTTCTATCCTATGTGTGGACTCCCGTTATGAAAGAGGCCCCCAGAGTCGTACATCTTGATGGCACTGAAATTCAAGGCATTCAGTCCTCTTTAGGGAGAAGGCGATGGCACCCCACTCCAGTACTCTTGCCTGGAGAATCCCATGGACAGAGGATCCTGGTGGGCTGCAGTCCATGGGGTCGCGAAGAGTCGGACACGACTGAGCGACTTCACTTTCACTTTTCACTTTCCTGCATAGGAGAAGGACACGGCAACCCACCCCAGTGTTCTTGCCTGGAGAATCCCAGGGACGGGGGAGCCTGGTGGACTGCCGTCTATGGGGTCGCACAGAGTCGGACATGACTGAAGTGACTTAGCAGCAGCAGCAGCAGCAGCAGTCCTCTGATTCTATGCTGTGTGTGCTAGGTCTCTGTGGGCTGGGGGCTGGTAGTTTGATGTGTTGGGAGACTGGAGGAAGGGCTGGGATGAGGAGGAGGAGCTGGCGGGAGTAGGGGAAGCAAGGAAGGGGTCCAGAAGAATCACTGCTGAACCTTCTCCTGCACTTGCCCCTTGGGGAGCTTGGGACATGTTGCAAGCAAGTATGTGGATAAACAAAGATCACTTGAAGGACAGCTAAACCAGCACCTACATACACTTAGCCTCAGTTCGATGAGGCCTGAAATGAGGGGAAGGGGGAATATTGTGCAATGGTTCTCGGGTGTAGGCTCCAGATCATTAGCATCAACAGCCTGGGAACTTGTTATCAATGCAAATTCTCAGGTCCCACCCCAGGCCTACCTAATCTGAAATCTGAGGGTGGGGCCCAACAATCTGTGTTTTAACAAGTCCTAGAGGTAACTGTGATACAGGCTAGAACCACTGCTGTTTAGAAGGCGCATTGAGGAGAAATGGCCAAAAGAAATCTGATTGGGTGTATGATTCATTCCAGTTTGGGGTACTTGAGGGATAAAGTCTGGACATAGGGAACATACAAGAGAAGAACCTGGCTAGTCAGCAGGTTTTCCAGAAGCTCTACCTGCAGATGTAATGCCAAAGAAAAAGCCCTGGCCCACGTACAGGACTGAGCCTGGATGGGAGTGCCAGGACTTGTTTTAAAAATGCAAATCTTGGTTTCCTGGTTTAGACTAAAGTAGAATCTGCCAGTTCAGTTCTTTGTCTTCTCATCCACCGCAGGAAGCAGGAGAGGAGAAAGGAATTTGAAGAAGAAGAAGGGGGAAAAAAGTGTCCCACTTCCTTATTTGTGTGTCTAAATATCTGGACGTCTACAGAAGCTATCCTGAGCCATTGCCAAGAACCTCCCACTCTTCAAAGATATTTGTCATTATTTATAAATCATCTCATTATATTTCTTATGTCATGTGTATAAAAATGTACACTTACATCACATAAATCCTTGACTTCCTTTGTGTTCCTGGCCTGCTGGGATGTGGAAATACAACAGATGACACATACAACTATTGGCAACATGTGAAAGCAGGTAACTAAATCCAACATCAAGTTCAGTAAGAGAAATCAAAGAGAGGTCTGGTTAGTTTCAAAGCAACTTTGTACAATTCAGTTTCAAGGCTGGATAAGCCTTGGAAAGATGAGCAGGAGATGAGAGTGAATGTCAGAATGTCAATATCATCAGAAAAAAGAAAAGGATGAATCAATTAAAATATATATGCAGAATCTAGAAAAAATGGTACAGACAAACCTATTTGCAAAGCAGAAATAAAGACACAGATATAGAAAGCAGATATGTGGACGCCAAGGCGGGGAAAGGGCAGGGCGGGATAAATTGAGAGATGGGGACTGACGTATACACACTCTGCTTCCCTGGTGGCTCACAGAGTAAAGAATCCGCCTGCAATGCAGGAGACCTGGGTTCCATCCCTGGGTTGAGAAAATCCCCTGGAGGAGGGCATGGCAACCTGCTCCAGTATTCTTGCCTGGAGAATCCCCATGGACAGAGAGGCCTGGCGGGCTACAGTCCATGGGGTTGCAAAGAGTCGGACATGACTAAGTTGGAGTGACTAAGCTCAGCACAGCACATGTATAAGACAGATAACCAATGAAAACGTGCTGCGTAGCACAGGGACTCTACTCAATGCTCTGTGGTGACCTAAATGGGAAGGAGATCCAAAAAGGAGGGGATATAGGTACATGTATAGCTGATGCACCCTGCTGTACAGTAGAAACAAGCACAACATCATAAAGCAACTATGAAAGAGAAAGTGTTAGTCGCTCAGTCGTGTCTGACTCTTTGAAACCCCACAGACTGTATCTCGCCAGGCTCCTCTGCACATGGCACTCTCCAGGCAAGAATGCTGGAGTGGGTTGCCATTCCCTTCTCCAGGAGATCTTCCCTACTCAGGGCTCGACCCTGGGTCTCCTGCACTGCAGGCAGATTCTTTACCATCTGAGTCACTGCATCTGCAACTCTACCTCAATTTAAAAAACAGAAGAAACAAACAAAAAAAAAAGACAATGAGATACATATTGTAATAAAGCCACACATGACCAACTGCAAAAATTACAAAGATGGAGATATCAAGTAGCTAACAAATCCAAAGGCCCAACAACAAAAGGAAACAATTTCCATTTCAATGTCAAAACATAGTTGGAGAAGCGCTCCACCATGGTGGTGCTGTTCCCCAGTAAAGGGATGAAAATGCCTGGTTAACTCCCCCAGGACCTCTTTTCAGCCTGGGCAGACTTCACTCTCAGAGCCTGAGCTTCACTCTGCTCACTCGCCTCAGAGTTCTCCACAGCCAGCAGCCAGTCACCCAGAGGTGCTGTTTCTCCATCTACCCCAGCCTGCTACAGACCCGGGCTGGCAAGTCCCTTTGCTCCTGGCTCGGCCTCTCGTTGCTTTGCCACATGAAGGCTCTGCCATTAGTACCCCGAAGGGTGCCTGCTCTAACTAGTATTTGCTATTAGACCAAGAGGTAATTATAAGGAATGTGTGTTTTATTTGCATTCCAATATTTTATATGCACAAATGCATTTCCAATTTCAACCAAGGGGGGGGAAATTAATGATTCTGAAAGTATAAAAACACAAAACCATGCAATTATAAAAATGAATAGTGCATGCAGAGATTACGTAAGTCTATCCCAAATGTGGGGCATTTTCGAGTGGTACATGATATTCTGTAATTTTTTTAATTAAGTTTTTTTACTTTGAAACAATTATGTACTTTTAATCCATAATATAAAAAAATATGACAACATCAAACCTTTGCATTCATGGGTAGTACTGCTTATATCAAAGATAACTGAAAGCAAAGAAAGAATTAAATTAGCTTAGAGGAAAAGATTAAGCACGTAATAGTGCAGGGGGCCAAAATCTTGAAGGTGACATGAGATGGGTGATTATCTGAGAAATACTGTTGTGTAAATGTGTGTGCAAGTGATGAGCCTCAGCTAATTTCCCTGCTGATTTATGATGCCTTAAGGAGAGCATGCCAACTGCCCAACTACATAGTACTAATGTTCCCAACTGCCCCCACATTAAATTACTATACTCTTGCTGTATAGTAATTGAGCTACACTAAAACTTTATGATTTAAAAACAGCTTACTTCTGAACTTAGCTGAGACTCAAGTCGTAGAAAAGCCTAACCCTTTATCTGACCCGCCATCTACAATTAACGTGACTCTGTCCTCAGAAGCAACTAACCAGTGTCAACCTCGATTAACTCTGCCAGATAGGTTTTCAGTTAGCACTACCCATTAAAACCACTAAAACACAGCAGCACAGGGTGACATGCCGCTGCTCCCACAGGTGGCCATTCCCTCTGACAACAACAAAATCTCATTCTATTTCATGAAAAAATTCCGTTCTATTTTATCTTCACCGCTTGCAACATGGTTCCCCCTTAGAGGTCTAATTCATCTGACATGTTTAGAGGAGCCATTTTTCTTAGCCCATATCTGAATTACATATATTTTTTTCCTCTTTTAGGACAATACTAGGTTTCCGTGTCAGAAGCATTTGTCAGTCGAGAGTTGAGGTAACATTGCAAGAGATGCCCTATGCAGTGCTTTGCCACCACCTGCCACGTTAAATAAACCTCAAGGTAAACACTAGGTTAGAGGGCAAGGAAGCAAGGCTCTTTCCCTCTTCCTCCTTAAGCCACTCACTAATTTGTCCAAATACAAATTAACCTGGGATTTTAATTTCCACGTTAGATAAAAATGAGAGTCTAAACCAATAAAAACTTCACATGGGTTAGTAAAACCCAGCTAAAAATCTTATTTAATTTAGACCATAAGAATCCTTTCTTATCAGAAAAAATAGATTGAAAAAAATTCTTAAACAGTTCATGGAATGTCCAGGTAATTCGTGAAATAAGTGTGTGTGGGTCTATCTTCCTAACGGTGCTGCCTTTCATCCACCTAGACTGCCTTCTGGGCCTCCTCTTCCTCCTCCCGTCAGCTCTCAGAGTCTGGTCAGTGGTCTTGGGGCCCCTCTGAGCCCCAACTTCAGGCATTGATACAACTTTAAGAGAAATCATGATGCATTGTGGTCAGGAGTCTCAGCCAAGCAGAAAGGAACACACTCCAAATGGTGAAATTTTAGGGAAATTGAGGGAGAAAGGGGAACCTTTACAGAGAGGAGGGGACCCACATGCCTCAGAAATGGCTTTTGGGGCTACAAGAGCTTGGGAAAAGAAGTTCACACCTTCCACCTTGGATGTACCACAAGAATATGTCTAATAGCATTCATATCACAAAAATCAATAAAACTAATCTCAGGGGAAGGGGCTCCAGATGTGTAGACCCTGGCTTATCAAACATGGTGAGGAATAAAGCAGCAAAAGTGATGGTAACAATCACTACTATATATAACTTATGTCCATTTTACAGATTAAGAAGTGCAAGGAGGTTTTGTTTTGGTTTTTTGTTCTTTTTTTTTTTTAACCATGTTTAAGTTCATCCAGCTGACAAAATTCTAGCTTTTCCCCATTTTTACCACTTAGTTTCCCAAAGACCAATAAGTAGATCCAACAAACGCAGCATTTCAATGTACCTTGTACCTTCAAGTTCAATTTGATGTCCAAAGATGGCCAGGTTTAGCATTTAAACCAAACACAGACACACACAGACAAAACGAAACAAACAAACAAAACCCACTGCTCATTTGCAAATGCAGACCAAAAAGATTATGGAGAATAGTTTATGAGTTGCTCCAGGTACTGATTCTCAATTTGAAAAGCTTCTTTTTATGCATTAATATCATTATTAAGCTTGTTTTAGCACCATTCTATGCTTCGTTTGTGATATGTAACAACACAGAAAAAGAAAACCAAAACCCCAATCCCTGAAATAGAGTCCTTTCAACTTAATCATTCTTACGTCGTTCCGTCTAAGAGTTAGAAACCACATGGGTTAACCATTAAGTTAAAGAAGTGCAGGTATTACGCCTTTTAAGTGGACACTCACTCTTTTCATAAATACTGAGCCGAAGGGCTGTTTCCACCAGTACTCCATTCTAGCGCTGGATTCATGGGAGGCAATTAATTCTGTTTATGGGTTGGCTGACAAGAGAGTTCAGTGAACTAACATCAAATACTTTTCTAGTCCCCTAATTTGCAATTTGGAAAACTAGAAGCAACAATTGTTCCTTTAGAAATCAAAGGGGGTTGCTGGCCTCAGAACTCCCTAGGTTCTGGCCTTTAAAGCTATTTTCTTGAGAGAATTCTGTGTGGCAACTGCACGTCTGACGGGTCAGAGCACTTTCTCTTTCTCCTTTATAAATTTATTAAGGAATGAATGCAGCTCACTCTTTAAGGGTATAACTTTATAGAAGATAAAGACCCTTCACACTTTATGGAAAGGTCAAAGCTGTCCTAAAAATGACCAATGAACCCAACAAATTCTTGACTCAGAGGTCCAAATTATCTACTTCACCATCTTATTTAAAAATAAAATGGCTAAGCCTTCTTTTTCTGGTCTATTATTTATTAGATTTCAATAAAGAAGCTTGCTTTTCATTAAAATTTGGTCACAAACCGCCCCATACTGTGCTGTCCCCTTGCAAAAGGCATTTTCAATTTCTCCTCCTTTTCTTGGAAGAAGTGATTTTTGGCTCTTTTCTTTCTTACTGCCAGTCTCTCCAAGTCTTTAAAGAAACCACCAAACAGAACTATTTCCCTTTTGTCTCTATCTTAAAGAAATATTCAACAAGTACATTTGTATTTTTAGCACAAATTTACATTCCTTCAAAAGGGAGCATTTTGGAAACCAAATCTCACAATTCCCTATTTGTGAAGACTTACATAAAAAATTACTCCAAAGTGCACAAGAGCAGTATAAAATTAATATATACATACATGACATGAAAAACATTTGTTCTCACTCATGATACATGGTACAGAAAGATTTAGTAAATACTATAAAACTCAGAGAAACAAAGGTTGCACAAATAAGTAAAAAAACTGTAATCAATACCAATGTTCTGAGGTGCTAATGAGACATGTGGGTTGCTTTTGAAGGAAGACAGTACTTGGATTAACTACCTAAATATTAATAAGTTGTTTTCTGAATAAGGTCAATTATTCAGAACAAGTTCAGAAAACATAACAACAATCCAAATCTTGACTTCAGATAAACAGGAAATATTATAATATTCAAGACCTGTTTCTGAATATAGATCTTAGTACCTCAAATGTACCAGAACACAATTCTAATAACAGACATGAACTACATTTCTTTTGAACTCCTGGATGGCAAAATACAATCTTATATTTAACATGAACCTCAACTCAGGTAATCAAACAAAATTAGACCAATGTGAGACTCAATACTCACATACTCAATAAGTGGTGGGAACCAGGAAGCTAAGTTTCCCCTTCTGATTGCCTGCATTTTATAAAATTATGCAAATTCCATGCACAGTTGGTTAGCACTGGGACTGTACTCTGATAGCTTGATGACAGAGAAAAATTAATTTGAAACAAAGAAAAATAGTAATCTGTGAAAATCATTCTCAGGTCCAGAGGAGGTCAGGATGGTGCAGGAGGGGCCTTTGAGACTGGGAATGCCTTTCTGATAAAACCTTATTTTTTCCACATCAGCTATTTTCTTTTAAGTTATGAGTAACTGGGGATAGAAAAAAAAGGATGAGAAGCCAGTTCTAAAAGGGAGGGAGGCTGCTTTATCCTTTGTCATGGAAAGAAAACACAAGAGCAAGGATGGGGAAGATAAGAGATGTTGGGAGATGGTGGCAAGAAGCAGGGCAACTATGGTCCAATGTCTTCCTTCCTCTCAGGAAAGCCAAAGGGGTTATCTTCTGAGCACAGAGAACTGTCGTGATTTCACAAACTTGGAAAATATGAAAATAGTTCAAAGCAGCTGTGCTGGAGAAGTGGGTTGCCTAGGTGACTTCACTCACAGGTTGGTTTGTCTTGCCCAGCGTGGGGACCAAGGCCACGCTCACAGCTCTGTAAGTGTAGCGCAAACTCAGGTAGGAAGGACAAGGAGGCATCACATAAGCCTCTGCTCCCTGCTTCCCTCAAGCATATACAGACATTATTAATCAAGCATGCCATCCTCCTCACTGAGCTGAGACAGAGCCTCAGAATCTTCACAGTGTATCATGCAACCATTACTGACTGGTCAAGGGGGTATCTGAGATGAAACCTAGGCACCATTATTGAGCAACATACAAGCCCAGCTGTGGACTTAATTTAACTTAATAGGGTTCCTGACTCCATATCCATGGTAAATTATATATTTGACACCCCTACCTGTAAGGACTGGATATTTTGCCCCTGATACCTGCTCTGAGATCTCCTGGATAGCACCCATGAGCCCAGAGCTGGCCCCCTTGCTCGAGCAAGTCAAGCCTCAAGCCCTCCA
Organism: Ovis canadensis; assembly: GCF_042477335.2. NCBI lineage: Eukaryota > Metazoa > Chordata > Mammalia > Artiodactyla > Bovidae > Ovis > Ovis canadensis. The sequence continues at coordinate 23,788,137 of NC_091257.1, read as the reverse complement.
CCCCTGCAATCTACATGTATAAGACTCATCCCCCAACTACTACCGATTATACAGAGAAACCAGTGAATCCATATCAGTCTTGGGCTACACAGTTCTCTACATACAAGCTTGATACTGGACAAAGATACACTAAATTTAAGCAGTTGCCTGGTGACTTGGCATAAAATGCCAGAGCCAGTAAACTAGCAAGTCATCCTGAGCCTTTCCATGATTTCCAAGTTCGAGGACCATAGCCTGAAAGAGCAGATTGTTCCTGGCCTCAAGTTTTCCACTAAATCATTCTTCCTAAAACATGCCTGTGATTGCCCTGAAGCCCAGGAAATGTCTCCAAGGATGTCAAAAGCCAGCTCTCTCTCCAGATACCCTCCTTCAGGGGAGCCCCTGACAGTCTGGGGAGTAAGCTTAGAACAAGGGCCTTATTCCCTAGAGATCCTATGTCACCCTCTAAACAGGGAACCTAAGAGAATCATGTCTGTCAAAGTATACCTACCGTGGTCCCACCCAGATCTGTCCTCAGATTTTCCTGGGCTTGCTGGCTCATTAATGGGACCAAATCCCTGGCCTTGGCTGGTGGGGGTGGGGGGGGGTGGTTTAATCATGACTATGATGACAGATTCCAGGATCCTAGTATGTAAGCCCTGCCAAGTTCCACGAAACCCTTGATTCAGTTCTTTCTTCGGAATCCAGAGATTCTGATCAAGTCACTCTCTGAGGTCCAGGGAAGAAGCCACATCCCATAATAGAAGAGTTTGGCAGAAGAATCATCTTCCCTGGGCTAGAGGGATGGTAATGGGGTCCCTAATGAGCAGCCAGCATCTACAGATAGTATGAATTCTGGAAACTTCAGCATGGACATTCTAGTAGCCCAGAAGGAAAGGACCTAACCTGGCTACTGGTCTCAAGAGCCTTCTACCCTAATATGATGCCAACTGCTACTTCAGCTTAATCTCAAGTTTTCAATAATTAGATTTTTCACAAGTTAAGGCATCAGGACTCAGTTTGACTCTGGCTGCCAACAGTCCAGCTGAGGTGACATCTCCACAGATGCTCGAAAAGGGACAATAGGTACAAATATGGTAGAAAATAGACTATTTGTCCTTATATGTCCTTGAGTTGACATCACAACTCTACCATGTACTAACTCTGACTTCTACCAAATTGCTTGATTTCTCTGAGCTTTAGATGAACAAGGATAAAGTGGAAATAACAATAAGAATGTAAGAGGCTCTTGGAGAAGCCTGGAGGTTTATGTGCCAAGTGCTGGACACGATACAGGTCCTCTCCACAATCATACCTACCACGGCAGTCTCTTGTCAAAGTGTTGAATTAACATGGCATGTTTGAAGGGTCATGTTCGCCAAATAATAGGTACTCAGCTATAGAGAGAGGGGAAAAAAGTAATGAATAAATGAATGAGCCAGTCATGTTTGTTACCACGGGTGAGAGAATATTCTTTAAAAGGAGACTTGTTGACCAAGCAGTCAGCTTAAATGAGCAGCAGCAATACTTTTCATTCACCTCTTAGCTGGATACTTCAGTTGAAACCAGCAGTGACTTAAAATTGTTTCTGAAAATCCATCCAATGCACTTAAAACTGTGATTTTTTTTAACCTATAATTCACATTTGAACATTAATAGGACCCTCAGTAATAAAATTCTGCCTTTGAAGGGGAGAAGAAGTTCTTCAGAAAGTGGGGGCTCTGCAAAATCAAGGTAATAGCCTTATTTTAAAGTTGAATTTCTTCCAATAAATGATCATGCATTATTTTTATGCTGAACTTAGAGTTAAATTTTTCAAACTTAGATGTATATAAAGATTTTTTTTTTGAAAAGTCAATTTCCTTTTTAGGCACCCACAATTGAGTCTTTCCGGAACTAAAGTGGACATTCTGATAATGGTTAACTGTGTGCCCCAGGGGCAGAGAAAAGCCAGTTCCCTAAGGTGTAATTCTGACCATCATATTCATCACCAACTGTCTATCAGAGTGAAAAAATGTACATTTTTCCATAAATAACTATTGATCCTTCAGTTTTGAGAGTATTTCAAAATGGAGGAAAGAACATTCCTTAAAAGAATGATACTGATTATACACGTGATTTGCTTGGTAATACTGTCAACCTGTTTTCTGGCCCCTCAAAGGAAGGTGGGCTCCACTGACATCATCATATCATGAGTCAAATGGTCCTGGGTTCAAGTACCAGTTCTGTTACTCAGTAAAAGGTCTACCTTGGGTAAGGTACTTAACACTGCAAAGCCTTAGTTTCTTAAAACTTCCCCTAGGAATGCGATGTTCTCTGTCCTCTGTCTGCACCCTGATGGATTCTCTCTCACCTTCTACCTGCTCAGTGCCCAGGGAGGCTGATTCTGTGGGCAGCACCACAGGTTAGCCAATGGAGGACATCGGCAAGAGTCAGGGGTGGGTCGCTGTTTCCATCAGAGCTCTTGGGAATGGTTACAGTTACCATGAGTGCCTTTGCCACCCCTTTCCCAGACCATAGCCCCGCTGGAAAGATGAAAGGAGACGTTGTGTGTAAAGCCCTTAGCAGAGGCCTGTCGTGAATAATGAGTGATAGACACCACCCAGGTTTGAACCCAAAATAAGCAAATGATGTTTGAGAAGGGTCCACGGCGAGTTAAGAGGTTGATTGGAATAAACGGCCACCAAGGCGAGGCGACCTTTTCAATGAAGTGCGAGGGGATGAAAACTTTTGGTTCTAGCCACTCCCCACTCTCTTCAAGGATCTGTGTGCTGTCTGCTCAGCATATGCCAGTCCCCCTCTGACAAAATCCGAGGGAAAGATTCTCTCCTGAGAAGCAGTCAGAGCAAAATAAATTCAGCACGCCCAACAGAACTACGATCAGCGGTGGTAGGGACACAGAGGTTTTGACATCTGCTCTGCCAAAGGGAATCGAGATTGAGGCAGCCTGGTGACAGTCCTGCGCCACACTCCAGGAGTGAGAGCTGCCCTGGAATAAGCCAGGGAGTGACTCCTTGAAGGTTGAGAACGAGAAAAACCAGAAGGTGTTGATAAGACGTAGAATGCTGTGGTGGTGTTTAGTGGCTAAGTCGTGTCCGCCTGTTTGCAACCCCATGGACTGTAGCCTTCCAGACTCCTCTGTCCATGGGATTCTCCAGGCAAGAATACTGAAATGGGTTGACATTTCCTTCTCCAGGGGTTCTTCCCAAACCAGGAATGAAACCTTTGTCTCCCTCATTGGCAGGAGGCTTCTTTAAGACTGAGCCACCTGGGAAGCCCAGAAGGCTACATACATGGGCATAAATACTTGAGAGAGCTGCGAGTCAAGCCAGGGATCGAGCACTTTGAAACAGACACTGGGTCAGCCCTGAGCTGAGGAGGTCCCAGTCTTAGATCTATCACCCAAAGGCTGAAGGAGCTAACCCTTCCGATCCTTGACCAAACTACCCAAGAGAAATAGTCTGGAGTATGAATGCCTGGTTCAATGGTCCTCAAAGTATGGTTCCAGGGCCAGCAGCATTAGCATCATCAGAGAACTTGTTAGAAATGCAAATTTTGGTTCCCCACCCCAGACCTACTGAATCAGAATTCTGCAAGTGGGGCCCAGAGAGCTGGGCTTTAATAAGCACTTCAGGGGATTCTGAGGCACATTCAAATTTGAGAACCACTGTCTCAGTATGGATGCCCTAGCACAGTATGTGTGTGTTAGGCATTCAGTCGTGTCTGACACTTTGCGACCCCATGGACTATTAGCTCACCAGGCTCCTCTGTCCATGGAATTCACCAGCAAAGAATACTGCAGTGGGTTGCCATTCCCTTCTCCAGAGGATCTTCCCAACCCAGGGATCAAACCTGAGTCTCCTGCATTGCAGGCAGGTTCTTTACCGTCTGAGCCACCAGGGATGTTACTACTATGAATCAGTGTAGGGCTGCTCCACCCTTTACTTGAATCACTGCACTTAATATTTACACATTTACACCAGTTTTGTGACATAGGTACCATTGGTGGTCCTATTTATGGAAAGTAAACTAAGGCTCAGAGAGTTTGCAGAGCACCCCAAGGACCCACAGGCAGTCAATGACAGAGCCAGAAACTGAGCTATCTCGCCTTCTACATGTCTGATCTTTTCAGTTTTCTGCTCTGCCTCCATAGCAAAGGAAGATACATCCTTGTAAGGTAAAGTGAATGTTTTAAAGAGGTACATTTGTTGAATTTAGTGAACCTTTTCTGTAAGACAAAAGAGATCATTTCCTGGATTGCTCAGTGAAACTGGAAGCTGCCCTAACAGGGAACTCACATAAACTGCAAGATGTGCTTTGCTCACAGCAAAGCACAAAGAAATATTTAGGAGACAGAAAATGGGCTGAACCAAGAATCTGGCAACCAGATATATGGCCATCTGGAAAGGATCAAACTTGCACAAGTTTTTGAGTTGCCCAAATAAATGTCTTCTTTGTCTCTACCAGAAAAAAAAAAATGTGTATATATACACATATATATATACACATACACAGGCACATACGTACATATGACAAAGAACTCATTGCCCATAATTATATCATCAATTAGGGAGGATATAAATTTGGATCTCTTACCCCCCTACAAAAACAGATCACACTGAATATAGTGAATTTAAAAAAAATTAAAAAGAGTTTCTATGAATTACTATTTGGAGTGAGCTATTATCTGCCACTATGGAGAAGGCAATGGCAACCCACTCCAGTGTTCTTGCCTGGAGAATCCCAGGGACTGGGGAGCCTGGTGGGCTGCCCATCTATGCGGTCTCACAGAGTCGGACACGACTGAAGTGACTTAGCAGCAACAGCAGCATGAAACACCTACATTTTTCTCTCTACACTGATGAAAACAAGGTCTATTTTAACCTGGAGGGGAAAAAAATACTCAACAGGTATTGACCCTACAGTGATCAATGGCTTATTACTATATTTTTATTTTGACAATTTAAAAAACACCTCAACATAAAGCAAAAAGTCTGAAAATTATATAGCATCATATCTGCACAACATCAAGCAGAGGAAAAGGAAAATAAAAAATAAATTTAAAGAGAGTGTTTTAACTCTCTAAGAAACTCTAAGTGTGGATTTATTTTCACACAAGTTTACTTAACCTAATAATGACATTTGTATTTATTCTGGGCAATACCTAGGGAAACTTTGTGTGATATATATCCTTTTATTAAAATATGCATTTTAATAAATACATATGATTAAATATGCATTTATATATATTTATAGTATATATAGGTATATGAAAGAAAATGACAATGATTAACAAAATATTCTAAACAAATAAATATTGAGAATATACTTACTTGAAAATAATTCATATTTATTTCAGAACATTCATTAAGTTTATATTTTATGAAATAGAAATAAAATTTATCAATAAGAAGGAGGACATTAATAACAAGTGAAAGTGCCATATAAATCAATCTAAAGAATCTATTTGGACAATTTCAGAATACCCAAGTAGTGAGTTAGTGAGTCTGGATGGAGGAGCCTGGGAGGCTGCAGTCCATGGGGTCGCTAAGAGTCAGACACGACTGAGAGACTTCACTTTCACTTTTCTCTTCCATGCATTGGAGAAGGAAATGGCAACCCACTCCAGTGTTCTTGCCTGGAGAATCCTAGGGACGGGGGAGCCTGGTGGGCTGCTGTCTATGGGGTCGCACAGAGTCGGACACGACTGAAGTGACTTAGCAGCAGCAGCAGCTGCAGGCATTAAGTTCATCTTGCATATCTCCAGATCCTCAGGAGTGCCTAGGAAATAGCATTATCATTGGTAACACTAGTATATTTCTTGGATTAAATTTGTTTCTTAGACTGAGGTGACACCACTCAGAGGGAGCACAAATGCAAAGGGAGCAAGTCCAGGAAGAGTCAGGAGTGAGGTGGGCTGGGTGGTGAAATGGAGAATTTGTATCTTTTCTAAGGGGGACAGCTGTTCCTCAGTTTCATGTGACTGTCTCTGGGCAAAAATGCCAGTCCAGTGTTTCCTGATTTTTTTAAAGAAAAAAAAAAAAGGCAATTAGAGAAATCTCTCAAGTTTCAAAATCTGAACACAAGTCCACAATTTGTCTTTAAACACAGCTTACTAGTCGGGGTTTGAGTACAAATACATAGCCACTTGAATGTATTCCAGGAGCAATGGGTTTAATATAAGAATTAGGATTTGCACAAACAATGGGCAAGCTGGAGTGGATAAAGTCAGGAAAGGCACCGTGCAAGTCCTGGGAAGCTCCAGCCAGAGGACAGGAAGGTGGCCTGGGAACTCTTCCTGAGTTCTCAAAGTTCTGAAAAAATGGTGGTTCCCAAAGGCTCACAGGCAGGCTCTCCCTAGAGTCTCTGGAAACATCCCACAAGTGGTCACGGTGGTGGAGTGGATCTCAAGCCACAGAGCCACCAGGAATCCCACATCCGCTCACACTTCCGGCCACACCTCTTCCACCTTCCATATCCCCCACCAGTTCTTTTCATTGGCAATCTGAAATCCAAACCACAGAGGAAAGAGGATCCTGGGACATGCGCTTCCTGGTCCAGGAAAGAGGGAGTGATGTCAAGTTTTCCACAGACAATCCTATCTGGCACTGGCATACAATCGCTGATAAGAGTTCAAAGAACACGTCACTGGGTTGTATCCTAAGTTTCCGTTTTCCTTCTTCCCTTTCTCCTTTCCTTTCTTTCTTCCTCTCTCTCCTCTTCTTCTTGTTCACCTTCCTCTTCTTTTTTTGTATTTTAATACCAAGAAAATACCTTCTGAGTGCTTGTCAGGGTGAGAAGAACATATGGTTATAAAGGGATCACACACAAGAATTTTGGGGGGATGTAAAACTGTTCTATATTAAGCAAAAAGCAAAGGAGAAAAGGAAAGATATATCCATTTGAATGCAGAGTTCCAAAGAATAGCAAGGAGAGATAAGAAAGCCTTCCTCAGTGATCAGTGCAAAGAAATACAGGAAAACAATAGAATGGGAAAGACTAGAGATCTCTTCAAGAAAATTAGAGATACCAAGGGCACATTTCATGCAAAGATGGGCTCTAGTTCAGAAACGGTCTAGACCTAACAGAAGCAGAAGATATTAAGAAAAGGTGGCAAGAATACACAGAAGAACTATATAAAAAAGATCTTCATGAGCCAGATAATCATGATGGTGTGATCACTCACCTAGAGCCAGACATCCTGGAATGTGAAGTCAAATGGGCCTTAGAAAGCATCACTATGAGCAAAGCTAGCAGAGGTGATGGAATTCCAGTTGAACTATTTCAAATGCTATGAAAGTGCTGCACTCAATATGCCAGCAAATTTGGAAAACTCAGCAGTGACCACAGGACTGGAAAAGGTCAGTTTTCATTCTAATCCCAAAGAAAGGCAATGCCAAAGAATGCTCAAACTACCGCACAATTGCACTCATCTCACATGCTAGTAAAGTAATGCTCAAAATTCTCCAAGCCAGGCTTCAACAGTACATGAACCGTGAACTTCCAGATGTTCAAGCTGGTTTTAGAAAAGGCAGAGGAAACAGAGATTAAATTGCCAATATCCGCTGGATCATCGAAAAAGCAAGAGTTCCATAAAAACATCTACTTGGGCTTTATTGACTATGCCAAAGCCTTTGCCTGTGTGGATCACAGCAAACTGGAAAATTCTGAAAGAGATGGGAATACCAGATCACTTGACCTGCCTCCTGAGAAATCTGCATGCAGCTTAAGAAGCAACAGTTAGAACTGGACATGGGACAACAGACTGGTTCCAAATTGGGAAAGGAGTACGTCAAGGTTGTATATTGTCACCCTGATTATTTAACTTATAAGCAGAGTACATCATGAGAAATGCTGGGCTGGAAGAACCACAAGGTGGAATCAAGATTGCCAGGAGAAATCTTCAGATATGCAGATGACACCACCCTTATGGCAGAAAGTGAAGAAGAACTAAAGAGCCTCTTGATGAAAGTGAAAGAGGAGAGTGAAAAAGTTGGCTTAAAGCTCAACATTCAGAAAACAAAGATCATGGCATCCAGTCTCATTACTTCATGGGAAATAGATGGAGAAACAGTAGAAACTGGCAGACTTTATTTTTTGGGGGCTCCAAAATCACTGCAGATGGTGATTGCAGCCATGAAATTAAAAGACGCTTACTCCTTGGAAGGAAAGTTATGACCAAACTAGATAGCATATTCAAAAGCAGAGACATTACTTTGCCAGCAAAGGTGCATCTAGTCAAGGCTATGGTTTTTCCAGTGGTCATGTATGGATGTGAGAGTTGGACTATAAAGAAAGCTGAGCGCCAAAGAATTGATGCTTTTGAACTGTGGTGTTGGAGAAGACTCTTGAGAGTCCCTTGGACTGCAAGGAGATCAAACTAGTCCATCCTAAAGGAGATCAGTCCTGAATATTCATTGGAAGGACTGATGTTGAAGCTGAAACTCCAATATTTTGGCCACCTGATGTGAAGAGCTGACTCATTTGAAAAGACCCTGAGGCTGGGAAAGACTGAAGGTGGGAGGAGAAGGGGACGACAGAGGATGAGATGTTTGGATGGCATCACTGACTCAATGGACATGAGTTTGAGTAAACTCCAGGAGTTAGTGATAGACAGGGATGCCTGGCTTGCTGCAGTCCAAGGCGTCGCAAAGAGTCAGACATGACTGAGCGACTGAACTGAACTGAATATTCTTATTCTGATAGTGGTTACACAAATCTATATATGTATTAATTCATAGAACTGTGTACCAACAGAAATCAGTTTTGTCATATGATGGTAAAATTACTGAATTTTCAGATTAAAACATCAAGAAATAAGATTTAAATTAATGAAGTACATATACTCTGAGATATATAGAACTTACAAAACTGAACTATACTACCTGGGGCCTTATAGAAAGTCAGGAATAAGCAGAAGGTAGGTGGCAGATGACTTTAAACAAATCAAGGAATATAATCCACTATTAATATCTAGATGTTGGTCTTTCATAAAGGTAAATAATCCTATTCAAAACTGGACTAGCAGCATGCGCTTTACGTGAGAAGGTAGTTCTCATATAGCATTTACTTTTGTTTAGGGGAAAAATCAGTCAAAAGCTCTTAATCCCAGTCATGATTATAAAAAGCAGACATTGAAAAAGCAGTAGAAAACAACATTCATTCTGACAAAATACGGCTCTGTGACTGGGAAAGAATACGTATCAGCCATTACAATGAGACAATTAAACAGACTGACTAAACTCAGGAGGAAAAGCCACTTACAAAGCACTTGCCATGCCTACCTGCATACGGACTTGGATAAAAATCCAATGAATAAAAAGAGAAAAAAAATCTGTATTATGTTGCTTTGGCAAGGTCTACATAACTCGCATAAAAATGCATATTGTTCAAATTGCTTAAATGCAGACATTTAATATATAGAAATCTGTTTTAATGATTCATCTTATCCACATCCTTAACATGTGATGACTGTCTCATCAGTTGCTTGCCACCCTCTTCCCCTGCACCTCGCAAACATCAAGTCAAAATTCAACACTTGGTTGATGTAGACAAAATCTTTCAATTCAAACCTGCCTTCTTCTACTCATACTGGAGCACTTTTCAACTGTCTCTTCAGAATGTCAGTGATTAGCATGCAAAAGCTTTATTTAATTTCTTTATTTCTTTTTCAGGGAAAAGAGGTTAGAAACAGCTGTCATTCAGGTGATGAATACAAACTGCCAGCCTTTGAAACAGCAGGTGAAGTAGTTGAGGTTGGAATGAATTAGCATTTAGAAAGCCCCCACACTGGATTGTACCCTGGCAGGGAAATGGCTGTCCTTCTTTGCATATTATTTCATTATTAAAGTAGTTCAGATATAATGCACTCTGCAAGTATATATACAGCCAAAAGTTTGAAACTTCAGATACAAAGAAAAGGCTTTTCTGTTCTTTCAAAAAATCGAGGCTCATATACATGAGTATAAATGCAACATCCGGTCAAAAGCCACACAATATAAGCCTTTTTAAAAATAACATTCAGGGGGTCAAGATGACCTCAGGGTCACCTGGCTCTTTCAACAGTAACATTTAAGATTCTCCTCAGTGCTGGCCACATGATATGTTGAAATCAAATGGCACTGAGGCCATTTGATTTGCAACATATTATAAAAGGAAGAATATTTTCAAAAAGAAATCTCCCCATGGCCACAAATTCTGTTTGGTTTCAGCTTCATTAAGGTCATATCCTCAGAGTACAGCAAGTATCTTACCCTTCTCCCCCCCCAAAAAAGATAACTCTCCTGTGTTTCAGAACAGCATCGTATGTATAAGTCTTAACAACTGGATATTTAAAACAAGCCATTGTAAGTCATATGGCATTTAATATATAGAATAAACTTATTCTAAAAGTGCAGTGACTGATACCAGACACTTAGTGACAAATAATAAGTGACCTCCAAGAGTAGGAAAGAGCTGTGCACTATTGGTGTGCCCACAGAAAACCAGGATACTGACACTAATTAAAAGCTCATTATCATTGCCTGGATGCCAAATGTCAAAACAAAGGGTTTCTTGACCTTAAACAGGGCCAGAGTCAGGGCAGAGGTTCTGACTGTGATGAAGATAAGTCTCTGTTTCCATAATATAACAGGACTGAGTCCTCTTTATTCACAAGAACTTTCTTTTGAAAATCAGAACTAATTACAAAAGGAAGCATTTCGTATGAGGCAGGAAGAATTGCTCTTCGGAGGCTCAAGTGAGACCAACCATACTTTGTCTTGCAACTAAACCACCACCCCCAGCAGCAGCCCTTCCCCTCCACCTGCACTACACACATCCTGCTGTCTTTCTGCAATCCTAACTCACTACCTCCACCCCTCCCAGCCCTGACTCGGTCTCTGTCCCCGCCCCATCCCCGTGGCTTACGCCTCCTCCTCATGGGCACCAATATACTTTCCCATCCCAACCTCTTCACTAGCCCCGTCCTTACCCACCCCTTTCTCCATCTACCTCTTTTTCAGCACTACGCCCTTCCTACTTCGTATTATTTAATGTGTACTTACTTAGCCTGTCTTCTTTTACTTCCTTAAAGTTTCCCTTGGTAGCTTCCTTATCAACCTCCAAGTGGCAGACTGAATCTTTTCCTTTGGTTCATTTCCTCCTGCGCCTAACTCAATCTGATATGATGACAAAATGGTTAAATCAAAGCATGTGTTCCTCTCCCTCTCTTCGCCGGCTGTGATGGAGAACAAGGTCCCCCTGGCTATTTCCAGGAGGAGCAGGCTTCCTCACTGCCTGTTACAGAAGGAAGGGCCAGGCAGTCACAGATCCACTATGAAGCCAGGGAGGCTTAAGCACTAGGCCCTGCACTTGTGTGAGTGGGGCCCTAGCAATTTTTTATTTGCAATATTTTGCAATATTTTATTTGCATTATTTTTCTTGAGGGGGCCCTTGAAGCTATAAAAACTTCTAGACCTACAGAACTTGGATCGGCAGCCCCTGGAGGAAAGAGGTACCAACATTTACTGCTAAGGATTGTTACCTTCAGTTTTTATGTGCTGACTGTATTCTACTCTCTTATCAGTTCAGTCACTCAGTCGTGTCTGACTCTTTGCGACCCCATGGACTGCAGCAGACCATGCTTCCCTGTCCATCATAAACTCCCGGAGTTTACTCAAACTCATGTCCATTGAGTCGGTGATGCCATCCAACCATCACATCCTCTGTCATCCCCTTCTCCTCCTGTCTTCAACCTTTCCCAGCATCAGAGTCTTTTCCAAAGAGTTGGCTCTTCTCATCAGGTGGCCAAAGTATTGGTGCTTCAGCATTAGTCCTTCCAATGAATATTCAGGGTTGATTTCCTTTAAAATTGACTGGTTTGATCTATCGGCACAAGTAAGGATGGAGTGGCTAAAAGCTTGTGTAGTATTTTCAGGAGGTATTTGAAGGGATGCCTTATGAGACCTAGAGCAAACAAGGACATTTCTTCACTGGTCAGCCCAGATTCAGCAAGGACAAGGCACCCAGAAATGGCCTCACGTCTTACTTAAAGATGAGCTTCTTTCCTGTCTCAGGGCATTTGCAGTTGATGTTCCCTCGGTGTGGAACGCTCATTCCCCACATCTGTGCAAGGCTGGCTTCCTCTTGACCTTCAGTCTTCAACTTCTGTGTCTTCTGAGAGGCCCTCTCTGAAATGGTCCCTACTTCACCCACCTGCTACAGTTCATCACATCCCTGCATTTCTGTCCTTCGTGTACATACCCATTTTTGTTGTTAAGTCGCTAAATGGTGCCTGATTCTTTGTGACAACATGGACTGTAGCACACCAGGCTTCCCTGTCCTTCACTATCTCCTGGAGTTTGCTCAAATTCATGTCCATTGAGTTGATGAGGCTATCTAACCATCTCATTCTCTGTCGCCCTCTTCTCCTTTTGCCTTCATATTCAAAATGCTTTTTTTTTTTTTTTTACTGATATATTTATTTATTGAATGATTGTTTTCCCCACTGGCATGTAAGCTCAAGAGGGTAGAGATTTCAGCTGTCTTGCTCACTATGACTTAGAACAATGTGTGACTCCTGGAAAAGCCTGTGTGGGTGAGAGAAAGAAAGGACGAATACGTGGATGGGAAGGTTTGGTGGATGCAGTACAAGTTCAGTAAAATATTTACAAAGTCTACTCTAATCATCTTTTAGCATAACACAGAGTACTGTAAATAGAAAAGCTAATGCAAAACAAGTCAGCCAATAATATAAAAAATATTACTGATGTGTTCAGGGGTCTGAGCACTTGCGCTTCTCTGAAAGACTAGAGGAATTCAGCACGATCAATGAGAGCAATTTAACTGTGGTAGGGAGAGGACCTGAGAGAACACCTTAGCTAACCAGGGTGAGGTAATAAAGTTAGCAAAAGCTGCTGCTGCTGCTGCTGCTGCTGCTGCTGCTGCTGCTGCTAAGTTGCTTCAGTCGTGTCCGACTATGTGCGACCCCATAGATGGCAGTCCACCAGGCTCCCCCGTCCCTGGGATTCTCCAGGCAAGAATAGTGGAGTGGGTGGCCATTTCCTTCTCCAGTTAGGAAAAGATCCCCAGGTAATTCTAATATTCCACTCCGCACTCTCAAATCTAGCCATTGTGGGAAATTCCTGAATTTCTAGAAAACTCTAAAGCTGTCTAGTGGAGTATCACATATCTTGGGTTGAGGCGGTATTATCAAGGAACCCCAGATAACTGTGTTTCAGCTGGCTACAACAGGGTTGCCTAGGGCAGGGGTCCCCAAACTCTGGGCCACAGACAGTTACCTCCTGTCAGATCAGCAGCGGCATTAGATTAGAAATAAAGTGCACAATACATATAATATGCTTGAATCATCCCAAAACCATCCCCTCCACCCCCAGTCCGTGGAAAAATTGTCTTCTATGAAATCGGTCCCTGGTGCACAAAAGGTTGGAGACTACTGGCCTAGGGAATCAAAAACAACAACAACAACAGACCCAAGCATGCATTCCTGGACCTCATCTGAAATTGACTGAATCTCAGAGGCATGCTTGAAAAGTCAGTAGAATAGGAATCTTTCCAGGAGGTTCTGAGAGGCGGCTCTAGGATTTGAACATGCTGGATGACCAAACCAGGATTCACAGAGACTTTAACAGACTTGAAGAATGTGCCTCAAAAGACAATACATGTGATGTTGAAGTTTCATAATCTCAGAATCTCTCTAAGGTAAGAAGAAGTTGAGATAAACACAGGATTGAAATTTTCAGTGTAAAGAATAGGCAATCCTGCCTTGAAGGTATGTGTGTGTAGGGGTGTGTGTGTGTGTGTAAGAGAGAGAGAGAGAGAGAGAGAGGTGGGTATAGGATTGCTAATGCTGCACCAAATATCTTCCATTTGATCCACTCAGTTTGACCTCTTTTTATCACCCTGCACCAAGCCTGGAGGCTGACCTACATGGACCACAGCAATGACCTCCACTGCCCTTGGCTTCTGGTCACAAACAGGGAGCCCCCCCCACCCCCCGCAAGAAGACTGAAAGAAGAGAGGAGAGTGAGGTCTGGGCTTTCATTCCTTGAGCCCTCTCAGCTGGAGATCTGTCTTCAACTGAAGGTCACAGGCCTTCTACATGATTCCCTCCCTCCAGAGAGATTCTTTATTAAATTCAACATGCATGCCCTGAGTTCCTGAGCTGTTTCCTTAACTGTAAAGTGGAAAGAATAATGATAATAATAATTATAATACCATATCTCTTTTGAGATTATGAGGATTGAATGAGTTACCACCTACAAAGCAGTTAAAATGGTTCCTAGAATTAAACACGTGTTTTATACATATGTTTTAAATAAATAAAAATTCTTATACCCATTGTGCAAATTTCAGATAAATCCAGCATCTTTTACAAAGAAAAGTGGTTTATTATTTTTATAAATAGCCAGGTATTTTTTAATGGCCAAACATTTTCTGCAGAAATTATTTTTGTCTACAGAGGGCTATTAAATTATAGACTATGACATTCAAATAAATGTTTGAGACCTGAACCACTCACAACAATAGAAAATTTTGAAATACTTTAGAGATTAAAAATTCTAATGTTTTATTTCTGGGCTGAAATGCAGAGAACAGTTAGAAGAGGCAACGCTGGCATTTTAATGACCCATGTCAGCCCCATCCTTGTTGTCACAGATCATCACAGTGTGTTCTCTGCTTATATTATTGAAAGAAACCTGAATAAAACTTCAGACTTATCCAAAAAGGATAGTAATTTCCAGCGTGGATAAAGAATTGTATTAAAGTGTAAGGTTTCAAAAGCCATGAAGCCTGATGTTGACAACTGTGGCAATTTTCACTGAAGGGGGAAAAAAGGCAGTCATGTTAGAAGAAAATTTCTCCCTGAAAAATACTCATTCAATCTGTTAATATTAGTTTAAGAATCCAACAATTATATTTGTTTGTATAACTGGCATCGCACTGTAAGACAGCTAAAATTATAGTGATGTCATTTTCCACCTTTCATTATCATTCTCTCTGTGTCATTTAATCTTCGACTTTAAATGCTCCTTTGGGATCATTTGGCATTTGAGAATACAGATGGTCCCTGACTTGCGATGTTTTGACTTTCCAAGGGTAGGGAAAGCCACATGCATTCAGCAGAATCCGTGCGTCAAGTTGTGATCTTTTCCTGGTCGAGCGCTATGTGATGTGATCTGCTGCTCCGAAGCTGGGCAGTGAGCCGCAGTGCCAGGGCAGCCACTCGGTCCCGAGAGTGAACAACTGGTACCCGGACGAACTGACAACCATTCTGGACCTAGGCAACTGCTCTCTTTTTTCCGCTTTCAGCATAGTGCTCAACAGCTCACATGAGCTATCCCGCTCTTTATTATAAAGTAGGTTTTGTGTTAGATGGTTCCGCCCAATTGTCAGCTAGTTTAAGCATTCTGAATGTATTTAAGGAAGTCTGGGGTACACGCTGATGTTCTGTAGACTAGGCGTATTAAATGCATTTTAAATTTAAGATATTTCCAATTTATGATGGGTTTAATGGGATGCAATGGAGATGCTTGTATGGACATCTGTGTTTAAAGAAGAAAGATGGTTGCCTTTTAAAAGGTTTTCTGCTATCCGTAAGAAGCAAGGGAAGGAGTTGTACCTACGGGGGAGAAAGAGTAAACAGAGCCAAGTGATGTGAATGGTTAGGATTTCCTGTCTACCTGCGTCTAAGGCACGATGCCTGCTCAGCTCATTTCCAATTGCCGAACAGTGGTTCTAAATGAAAGTCTTAGCTACAGCTGATAGCTGCAGACCCCTTGACAAGAACTTCAGTAACTGTCTCCTCCCAAGAAATGAAGACGATCAGTGGCCCACACCTGCTCCTCTCCTTCCCAGAATCAGGGACTGGTCCTGCCGGGCAGGGCCCTGGACTATTGAGAGTTTGCTCAGTTTTGTGGGCTTTTTAAAAATTATATATTTATCTGGCTGTGTCGGGTTTTAGTTGCAGCACGTGGGATCTTTAGCTGTGCCGTGTGGGACCTAGCTCCCAGAACAGGGACTGAATCTGGGCTCCTGCATGGAGAGCTCAGAGTCTTAGCCACTGGACCGCAAGGAAGTCCCTTGTGGTGTTTTCAAAAGAGAACATTTAATCAAATGATTTGAAGTTATGTGGAATACATTTATTTGTTTATAATTTTTTAAAATTATTTGAAGTTCATTGAAAACTTTTTACAAAGTCTCCCAAAACTGATCACAAAGTTTCTCCGAGGAAATCCTATCTTCTGTGAGTGTTTTTCTGGTTGCTTCCTGAATGCTGTTCTCTATTAGAAAATGTTTAGGATGCTATAAGACTAGAGGTTAGATCTGTCATTTCTGTGACTTCCGTGCCTAGAATAGTGCCTGGGACATGGTAGGTGATCCATAAATACATTTTGAGTCAATGAAAATGTAAAGAGAAATTAGAAATGCTGAACAGTGATATCGGACCCTGGTCTGAGCAAGACACGTGGCAGGCACTTGACCGTCATCAGCTCCATCTCCAGCACTGTTAAAAGCCAGATGCTGTTCACATTCTCATTTTACAGATGAAAACATTGAGGTAAAGGGAAGGCAAGAAACTCTCCTAGGATCTCACAGCTTAGAAATAGAAGACCTGGAGTTGAACCTGGACAGCTGAACTCTAGAATCTAAGCTTAGAACCCCACGGTGATAAGAATGTTGCTAGTCCCTACTTTCTATTTTCACCTTTCCAAGTAAACACTTGAAAACTCAGTTATGGCTTTCACTGATGGGAAATAATTCTAGGTTGGCAACCAAGTTGAAAAATGACTCTAGGTTGACAAAGTGCTTACTGATAAGTACAGCTTTCCCGGCGGCACTAGTCGTAAAGGATGTGCCTGCCAGTGCAGGACACACAGGACAGGCAGGTTGGATCCCTTAGTGCCATCCCTGGGTCTGGAAGATCCCCCGAAGGAGGAAATGGCAACCCACTCCAGTATTCTTGCCTGGAAAATTCTATGGACAAGAGGAGCCTGGCGGGCTACAGTCCATGGGGTCTCAAAGTCGGACATGACAACCACAGCACTGATAAGTATAAAAATTCAACAATTAATTTTCTCTCATTTTAAACCCCTTCATGAACCTCCCTTAGAGGACAGGGGAGCAAAGCAAACCAAACATAATCATGCTTGAAGTGTAAGAAATTAACATGACTAGCTGAAGCTAATGGAAACTTCCTGTTTTTGAAAACAGGAAGAGTGCTCTTAAGGTATTTTTAGATGTGAAAATAATGCCAGAGTATTTATTACACATATTTCAAACCCAGTTTTGTTACAAAATGGAGAGCCTTCAGTGAACTTGAGAAGAGGGGCTTGGGAATGTGGCCCATATTAAATTTCGAGCTGTCCATGGTTGATTCACACAGACAACATCCTTCAGAGCATGGCCCCATTTGGCATCAGCATCCTGCACTCACATGCCTCATGTAGGATGGTGGGGACTTAGGGCCCATGTTTGGGCTTTAAGCCCCAAACCATTCCCAGCCAGGAAGGCAGACAGGCAGGGTTCCTCAATTTTAATCTTGGCTTTGACACTAACCAGCCATGTCATCTTGGGCAAATCACTTAACTATTCCTTGCTTTGGTTTCTGCAAGGTTGGATTAGGTGACCCTTAGATACCATCCAGAACTAAAAATATAGTCCAATTCACTACCTTTTAAAGCTTTTATTCTTAGTAAACTCTAAATCCTAATTCCTGGAGAAGGGAATGGCAACCCACTCTAGTATTCTTGCCTGAAGAATCCCATGGACAGAGGAGCCTGGCAGGCTAGAGTCCATGGGATTGAAAAGAGTCGGACGCAACTGAGTGACTAACACATACACACAAATCCTAATTAATTATCTATATATTGAAAACCCCTCTTTTTAGTGCCTCACAAGTTTGTTTACCTATGAACAGAAGAATTTTGGTAGGTGACTTAGCAGGGTTTCTTAGGGTTTGGTTACTTGGCAAGGCTTTAAGCCTGTGAGGACAGAATGCTAATTTTGCGCCTACTTTGTCATGTAGGCCAGCTACTTCTGGATCTGATGATATGGTGGGCATAAAATGGTGACATAGCAACATTCTTGAGCTCTTTTAGCCTGTGGCCAAGAAGGTGTATAATATCCATGTTTCTGCTCAACCCAGGAAATCTAATTTTTCTTTTAAGTGCCATGATGCCAACATGGAAAATGCAAGGTATCATAAGAACGGACTCAGATTAAATGGGTCTGGGGGCAACAGCACTGACTAGCCATCTCTGGGTTAACAAGCAAAATGAATAACCAGCATCTTGTAGGGTTGATTACATATCATTATGAAATCTGGGAATCACAAAAAGGATTTTGATAAAGTGCATGAGAAAACAGCAATTATTTTCTGCAAATAGTAACAGAGGTCCCAGAAAAAGAAAGTGACCTAACATGGGCTTAACTGAAAGTTGCACAGCAGTGTCCAACTCTTTGTGACCCTATGGATGGTAGCTTGCCAGGTTCCTCTGCCTATGGAATTTTCCAGGCCTGAACACTGGAGTGGGTTGTCATTCCCTTCTCTAGGGGATCTTCCCAACCCAGAGTTTGAATCCAGGTCTCCTGTACTGCAGGCAGATTCTTTATTGTGTGAGCCACCAGGGAAGCTCAATGAAAGTGTTAGTTGCTCAGTCATGTCCGACTCTTTGCAATCCCATGAACCATAGCCCACCAGGCTCCTCTGTCCATGGGATTCTCCAGGCAAGAGTACTGGAGTTGATAGCCATTCCCTTCTCCAGGGGATCTTCTCAACCCAGAGATTGAACCTGGGTCTCCTGCACTGCAGGCAGATTCGTTATCATCCAAGGAACCAGGGAGACCCTAAAATGGGCAGACGTGGAAACAGCCAAAGTTTAGAGACAGATTTACAGAACTTGGACAAGGTTGAGTCTAGAACAGAGCAAAATGTAAATATTCCTTCAGACACTCCTTAATGAAACCGAGCTTAATGAAACATTCTTAGGCGTCAATACCCAAACCCATGGTATGCCCAGTAAAGACTATTATGTATGTTTGTTGTTGCTGTTGTTGTTTTTGTTTGGTCATGTCTGACTCTTGTGATCCTGTGGACTGTAGCCTGCCAGGTTCCTCTGTCCATGAGATTTCCCAGGCAAGGATTTTGAAGTGGGTTGCCATTTCCTTCTCCACGGTATCTTCCCAGCCCAGGGATCAAACTCGCATCTTCTGTTTGGCAGGTGGAACCTTGTATATTTAAGTTAAATTAATGTGAAATGTGATGAATGTAGTTCTTATTCCAAAGGAAAGGCTTATTCATTCCTAATAAATACATCTCCATAAAGCCTTGCATTAGAAAATTCCTTACAAACTTATGGCTACATATATATTTCTAGACTAGGTGAGTGCTATCTATTTATTTTAATAAAACTCTAGTATCCATGACAAGGAGTGGGGAAAACCAAGTAAGCAACCTGATTCCTTACAAATTGCTGACTCTCTCACTTCTGTCTGAGTGTGCTTACATTTAAAAAATAAAAATAATGCACAATAGTCAGATGCACAGATAAGTGCAACACCTGTGATACCTTTCAGTTCCGTCCCATCGGTGGCAGATACAGACAACTGATTTAATCAGCGTCTGTTCCAATTTACTCTCCAGCTTGCTTTCACAGCAATGGTACAGAAGGTAAAGAGCTAAAAACCGTAACTCCCATGTTTTCTTAGGGCTGACATGTAATGTGGATGCCTCAAGCAGATTCAACTGTGTGAACCTTGAAGATGAAAGTAAATGCAGTGTATCACCTGCACGAAAGCATGGCTCTTTGCGAAAGCATGGTGGCAGAGAACTCAGTTCTTTCAAGGCGCTGCGTCAGGGCAGCTAGACTGCAATGTGTGGTGTCAAGATGTAGGTCATCGCAGCAATGGCGGTGCTGCTCAGACACTCCGTGTTAGAGCTAAACATTTTTCAAGTTATATCATCCTTGGCTGTATCAGTCTCTGACTGGACTACATAGAATGGATTCTGTAGTAGGCAATCAAGAATCTTAATAACATGCACTCTATGCTGTGGTCTTCTTTTTCCCTGCTTCTTAAAGCTCTACCCTCTGGTGGGACTAGTTCCAACTACTTTTTTTTTTTTTTTTTTTACTTTAAACAAAGCTTTTAAAATGACAGTCTCTTATCTAAAGATCCACCCACAGTACATTTTGGAAAATATATCTTAAGTGGGTAGAAAAAGGCAAGATTCTACTGAAACGATTTTATATATCTCTATATAAGTGTGTATATATATATATATATATATACATGTACATTATAAACATACATAAATAAGGCAAGTTTTCTTATTCAAATACTATAATATATATGAGTTGATAAATATCTAAGATATTGAACACTAGGAGTTTTCCTCCTACAATAATGCAAATAGTGACAATAAAAGCATTTTGTTAAAACACCTATTCACTGGAATCATTTAAAAAAAGCCAATATAATTATCTCCGATCTGGTAAAGCCATGAAGCTAATTTTATTTCTTGAGACATTCAGAATTTTTCAAATAAATTTTTATAATGAGCCATTGCCTTTCCTGCCACCCCCCTTTTCTGGCCCACATACAGATGACAAACACAACAAACAGCAAGTTAGAGCTTTTATCCCTTCTCAGGGATATTTATTCTTCTTCTCAGGAAGAAAAATATTCACGTCAACTGGAAGAGCTGAAATTGTATCCTACGGTTTGGCTTGGCTCGAATTTCCACCTTCTGTGATGTTATACTCACTTCTATTTCATTCAAGTAATCTCTCTGGCATGACTATTTTCATACAGTTTTCTGGGGCTGCATGAGTATTCAAACGTACTCCTCCCTTTTTGTAAAAATAATTTCAAAAACTTCTTCATTATTAATAATAAAACCAGTGAAAGACATTCCAGCACTGCTTACAGTAAACTCTAAATTTAAGCAGAATAGTGAAGATGGGAACCAGAAAGAGTGAGAAAGAGAAAACTAACAAAAACCAAGAGGCTACTGGTTCTGGTGGCTTGTTGATTCAGATATGTTGTTTTATTTGTCAGAAGCCAAATAAACTTATCCAAATTCATGGTATACCACAGGGATAAGACTGGGACCCATAAGTATCTCCAAAGTCATTTCCGTTAGACTCATCAGAGATGTCAGGAACACATTTTGTGAATCCCTGTGAATCAAGCACTTGATAAATTGTGTCCTGTATCTCTCCTTTGTATCTCCTTTAATGAGGCGCACCAGGACACCTTGTTCAGAGGATGTGATTCAAGACACACAGTCACATAGTGAAATGCAAATACTGCTGTACAATAAATGTAAAAGGTCATGTAAACACAGCAGAGACTGTTGTCACATTGTGCACAGAAAGAAGCACATTCCATACCATGAATCACAAATTTCTGAATGACCAGCGTTTCTGGGGACTATAACAGTTCAAAAGCCTTGTATACAAAGAACTGTACAAGTGAAGCCTTCTATGCGTATCCTGCCAAATTCCAATGGGGAATGTCATTTTCCTTTGTAAAGATGATGACTCACACAGAACCAATGGGCAGAGTCAGAAACAAGTAATGCCTTTTTACAAATCTGGCACTTTGATGATTAAGTCGTGCCATCAGAAAATTCCCTGAATTTTTTGTATTACAGAATTGCATCCTGGTGATTAGGCACAGCAGATAAATCATTATATGTAGCCCCTATTTGAGGCTAATTTTTCTGAAGCTAAGATCAATCTGAGGCAGTAAGTAAGGTGAGTTTCCTTTTTCTTGGATTTATTATCCCAAAGCACCACAATGCTATATTACAGAAGACCAAAAAGTATAAAGAAAGAATTCGTAATGGGTATGAGTTCAGCCAGAGCTGTTAACTCTCATATTTCAAAAGGGCCAAAGGAAAAACCCAGAAGAGCTTATCCTCTGCTGAATACAGGATATGGAAACAGATTTTCTCTGAAGATGGCCATAAAAGACAGCGTGCCTAGTTCCAACTACCTGCCTCACGAAGAGGAGTGAATAAGAAAAAAAAAAAAAAAAAGAAAGTGCCAACACAATATACACAGAAAGAACTATTTAATCCAACCTTTAAATAATGGAGTCTGAGGAGGGAAGGCATGTGGGAATATCAAGCATATTCCAGGCTGAGGGTGCTTATTAGATCGGTAGCTTTCCTTTCAGCCTTCTTTACGCTTTTCAAAGGTGTTTAATGACAGTAACTTGTGACAAGCAGAGAAAAGAATGGATGATAGAAAACACAGCAGCATTTTTGCTTTCATCCGTATCTCTTCAGATCAGAGATGAGGGCTCTGATTTCAGCCTGGTGCTAGTGTTTGCTGGAGGAGGGTAAAGAGCCAGAACCAAGAGCATATTTGCCTGGGTCTCTCTGAGAGCATTCTGATTCAGACTGAAGTGCTGATAATGAAATACAGATCTTAGATAAACACTTATTAAAAAGATCGCCACAAAAGACCTTTAGTTAAAGGCCTCATCTGCTCTTCCCTAGTTCATAATCACCTTATTCTCGCTTGCTTGATAGACCTTAGACTTTCTATATGTGTGATATTCACCTCTACCTTCACCTAGCAGCATTTTTAAGATTTTATATCACATGCTTAAGTTAAAAAACATAATTTTAGTTATAAACCAATTTTATGAAAACTAAAAATAGCATTGGTCTAATTTAAAACACGTTTATAGCAGTTGAAAAGAGACACAATCTATAGGATAATCAACTTATCATTGTATACAATATATATTACTTAAAAGACTCAAAAAGTATTGTTCATGAGTTGGAATTCACTTTTTTTCATGACCTACCATCTTAATTTCTGTTCACACTGAGCACTGAAAAAAAGAAAAAATTTCAGAGAAACATAAGATGAATCATTGTCTACTTTTACAGAGATTCCCCTTTTTCTCCCCCGGTCCGGGAAACCCTGAGGCAGATGGATTTTAATTGAAAATGGTCCTAGAAACCCGTGGAGTCAACCACTTCAGGTATTTTGACAAGATAGAGCCCTGGAGTAGGTATGCAAGAGAAAAAAAAAAAATCACACTGTTTGAGCCCACCTCAGAGGTCAAGATACTTCTCAGCTATCTTACCTCCTGGACAGCTCTGAGTTAATAGCACATCCTGGAAAAATTTAAGGTATTCTATAGCAAATTGGAAGCAGTTGCCTCTCCTACTGTTGCCTCTCTACAGTTAGCCCTGCCTGAGAACATCAGGCTCTGCCTCTTCAGGAATTTTATTTCAGGAAATATTTACTTCCTGCAATAGTTTCCACAATTCATACCTCTAAACAAAATGGTGAGGGGAGGCAAAGGAATCAACAGAAAAGGAACTGTTGGTTTAGGCTATAATGTGAACCTTAAGAAGAACATCATTTGCCATGGTAATTTATTCATTCATTCAAATAATATTTATTGACAGCCTTCTATATTTTAGAAGATACAGTACTAAATGAGACAAACCAAATTCCTGTACTCATAAAGCACGCCTTCCTGTGGCAGGAACAGATAATAAACAGATTGATCAATATATGTGGTATGTCTAATGGCAATAGGGTATAAAGACAAAGACATTTTAAATCCAGTTCAAGCTGGATTTAGAAAAGGCAGAGGAACCAGAGATCAACTTGCCAACATCTGTTGATTCATAGAAAAAGCAAGAGAGTTCCAGAAAAACATCTACTTCTGCTTCATTGACTACGCTAAAGCCTTTGACTGTGTGGATAACAACAAACTGTGGAAAATTCTTAAGAGATGGGAATATCAGACCACCTTACCTACCTCCTGAGAAATCTGTATGCAGATCAAGAAGCAATAGTCAGAACCAGTCATGGAACAATAGATTGGTTCCAAATTGGGAAAGGAGTACGTCAAGGCTGTATATTGTCACCCTGCTTATTTAACTTCTATGCAGAGTACATCATGGGAAATGCTGGGCTGGATGAATTACAAGCTGGAATCAAAATTGCCACAAGAAATATCAATAATCTCAGATATGCAGATGACACCATCCTTATGGCAGAGAGTGAAGAGGAACTAAAGAGTCTCTTGAAAGTGAAAGAGGAGAGTGAAAAAGCTGGCTTAAAACTCAACATTCAGAAAACGAAGATCATGGCATCTGGTCCCATCACTTCATGGCAAATAGATGGGAAAACAATGGAAACAGTAACAGACTTTATTTTCTTGGGCTCCAAAATCACTGCAGATGGTGACTACAGCCATGAAGTTAAAAGACGCTTGCTCCTTGGAAGAAAAGCTATGACCAACCTAGACAGCATATTCAGATGCAGAGACATTATTTTACTGACAAAGGTCCATAAATCAAAGGTATGAATTTTTCCAGTAGTAATGTATGGATGTGAGAGTTGGACCGTAAAGAAAGCTGAGCACCAAAGAATTGATGCTTTTGAACTGTGATGTTGGAGAAGACTCTTGAGAGTCCCTTGAACTGCAAGGAGTTCAAACCAGTCAATCCTAAAGGAAATCAGTCCTGAATACTCACTGGAAGGACTGATGCTGAAGCTGAAACTCTGATACTTTGGCCACCTGATGCAAAGATATGACTCACTGGAAAAGACCCTGATAATGGGAAAGATTGAGAGCAGGAGGAGAAAGGGACAATGGAGGATGAGATGGTTGGATGGCATCACCGACTGGATAGACATGAGTTTTAACAAGCTCTTGGAGTTTGTGATGGACAGGGAGGCCTGACGTGCTGCAGTCCATGGGTCACAAACAGTTGGACACAACTGAGCAACTGAACTGAACAGATAGAGACAAATAGAGAAAGGAGAGAAAGATGGAATGGCCAGCTGTTGCTATTTTATGTAGGGAGGCTATGGAAGACTGTACTGCCAAAGGTGAATTTTAGGTAGAAAGCTGAAGGAAGGAGGAGCAGGAAAGAAAGAGATTTCCAGGTGATAAGAGGGGAAGATGTGTGACGCTTGGGTAGAGTGGGTGAGGAGCAAAAGAGCAGGAGATGAGCAAGGGCCTTGTGGATTTCGTAAGGACTTGAATGAGAATGAGGAGTCAACACAGGGTTTCAAGAAGAGGAGGGACATGATTTGACTTACATTTTTCAAAGCATCACTTCAATTGTATTGTTGAAAATAATCTATGGGAGACAAGGCCTGAAGAAAGGAGAAGATTAGGAGAACACAGCAGTAAACCAAGTGAGAAATGATGATGTTCAAGATGACTGGACCAGAGAAGAGGGAGGAAAATGATGTGAGACACGATCAGATATTGCATATATTTGGAAGGCAGAACCAACAAGATTTTCTGAGAAATTAAACATGGAAGGTAGGGGAAAGAAGGTAAAGGTTTTAGCTTAAACTGTGGTGTTGGAGAAGACTCTTGAGAGTCCCTTGGACTGCAAGGAGATCCAACCAGAAACCAGTCCATTCTGAAGGAGATCAGCCCTGGGATTTCTTTGGAAGGAATGATGCTGAAGCTGAAACTCCAGTACTTTGGCCACCTCATGCGAAGAGTTAACTCATTGGAAAAGACTCTGATGCTGGGAGGGATTGGGGGCAGAAGGAGACGGGGACGGCAGAGGATGAGATGGCTGGATGGCATCACTGACTCGATGGACATGAGTTTGAGTGAACTCCGGGAGTTGGTGACGGACAGGGAGGCCTGGCGTGCTGCGATTCACGGGGTCGCAAAGAGTCGGACATGACTAAGCGACTGAACTGAAGGAAGAGCAGGACTGCCATGGACTGAGAAGAGGAAAACTGGGGGAAGGTATGTATGTGTATGTTTTGGGGAAGTCAGCCGAGAACTCAATTCAGAAATTCCATTTTGGAAATGACACATTTCAGATGTTTATTACAGATCCAAGCGACAATACTGAGTAGGCAGCTGAAGGTACAAGTCTGTAATTCAGAAAAGGTCTGAAATGAAATATAAACTTATGATTTATCAGCATATTAAGCCCTGGGTCTAGTTGAGATCACCATGAATGAATGTTGATATGTAAGAATTAGAAGATTTAACTCTGAGACTCTTCAATATTTAAGGAGCAGTGATATAAGGAAGAAGCAGAAGAAGAGATTGAAAAAGAGCAGTGAGGTAGGAGGGATCCAGGTGAGTAATTGTTTCACGTGGGAGGAGCACCCTACCGTGTCAAGAGAGAAGGCTGTAAGACAACAGTGAGGAAAAGCTTTTTAATCTCCAGCTGCAACCTCTCACTCAAAAGCAAAAGCTTTTGTAGAAATACCCTTATAGAAGCGCCCTTTTATATTTGTAACACTTAGAAGGTAAAGTATTTTACTTAGATCATATTGAAATTCTGTTGATAGTCCATGGTTTAAAATGATGTCCCTAAACCATATGCTCAAAATAACCCCCAGGCTTTTAAATTCCTTACTGGATGAGGAAATTATTCAATAAAAGGAAATTATCTCAGTGACTGTGTTATTAGGAATGTAGCTTAGTGATTTTCCAGAAAGACAGATTACCTGACCCAGATGGATAATTTTCTTAAGTCTTGTACCATCCAAGTTGATGAAAAGCAGCTCTAGTCACAGAGTATGACCATTTACCATTTCCCTGCTGGATATCATTTTATTGTCTGGGGCTTCAAGGAAGCTACAGATGTAATGGACAAAGAGTACCTGAAAAGGTCAAGACCCCTAAAAGTTACCTTCTGTCCAGTGGCATATTTTAAGAACATTGAAGGGTATATAAGGGCAGATACACTGTATTTTAGATGTAATGATGAAATAATTTGTAATACAAAGACTGATTTACAGTCCATCCTAAAGGAGATCAGTCCTGGGTGTTCATTGGAAGGACTGATGTTGAAGCTGAAACTCCAATACTTTGGCCACCTGATGCAAAGAGCTGACTCATTGGAAAAGACCTTGATGCTGGGAAAGACTGAGGGCAAGAGGAGAAGGAGACGACAGAGGATGGGATGGTTGGATGGCATCATCGACTCGATGGACATGGGTTTGGGTGGACTTGGAGTTGGTGATGGACAGGGAAGCCTGGCGTGCTGTGGTTCATGGGGTCGCAAAGAGTCGGACACGACTGAGTGACTGAACTGAACTGAACACCTTCCTCTTCTGTTTTTTAAATCTCATATATATATATGTATGTATTTATGGTATATATATAAACTGGACTACGCAAATCAAATGGATGTTGTCAATAATAGCCTCTTCCTGTGACTGTAATTAAATGCTTTGTAAACTTTGAAAATAAAAAGCCTGGCTTACTAAGTTCTAGAATATTATTTGACTTGCATTTTAGAAGTCCTACATAAATGTGCATGAGTTAATTAGCGACGGCTAATAAGTCATGTATTGTTTTTTTTCTACCTGTTCACCTTAAGAATATCCAGGCAGAAGAAAGAGGAAGAAAAGAGAGTGAGGAAGAAAGAAAACAGAAGGAAAGAAAGATGGAAGGGAGGAGGGAGGAAGAAGGAGGGACAAAGTGTGTGCTTAGAGAGAGTTAATAGGTATTCGGGAAAAGTTGAAAAACAAACAGTCCTAGACCAATATAAAGCATCGTGGGTTTTTCTTCTTCTTCTCTTTTCTTGTTTTGGCAAAGCACAAAACATTTATTATAATAAAATGCCTGCATCTTCAATACTCCGAATTGAGAGGCCAGAAACAGTAATAGATTAGGTGAGCAGATTCATCCAGTTTCACACAATAATCACAGACACTGCAGAACCTGGAACTCGGCGCTTCCAAACTCCAAGTTGAGCAGTTCTGACAAGGCTACTCTGCAATCACAGACCCATCAGAAATGTGCCTTCAGGTGCTAAAAGACTTGGTTAAAGAATCTGATGTGATTTGGTCTTCTTAACCATTTCACGTGCAATATTAGACATCCTCATAAACTGCACACAGGGATTGTGCACTCACAGGGAATTCAATTTGCAGTATAGAGTATATGTTAATATGGAAGCACTGGGATAAATAATTCATTCATTTGGCTGTTTTGTGAGGCACTTTGCTATACCTGTTGCCAGTCCTTCAACTCCATCTTTGTTACAGTTTACCAAGATTATCCATGACACAATATACCTTAGCCTTACTAACTAAGGCTTACTAACTAAGTCCCAGACTGTACAAAGTTCTGGATATGCTGTTTATGTTGCCATTTGCAAATAGCATATATTCAGAACAGCTGGGCAGACATCACAGCATCTGGAGCAGGAAAGAGCCTTGAGGCATGCAGTGACTAACCAAGATGCCAAGGAAAGAAGTGTAAGCATCAACAATTTCATGCTTTTATATAAATGACAATAATGCTTAGCAAAATGGCTCAAATGTTTCCAATGGTCTCTATCCTTGAGAATTTTCAAAACCAATCTTAAATGTTTCTGAATCAATAGGAATTAGTTTAAATTGTGCTTGTCTCAGGCAAAGTATTGTAAATCAATCTCCTCCTAAACATACATGAGCAGCTTAAAATTACATCACAGGCCATGGCCAACAAGTGTTGGATGCCAAATCTAAATAGAGTAAATCTGATTTTCACTAGATTGAAATATGTAATACAGAAATGGACTTTTAAAATGTCATGGAAAATAACTGCCTTGCCTCTAGCTCTAATATGCTCCTTAAATACCCAATATATACCACAGATCAAATAGACTAGGAAACC
Source organism: Ovis canadensis (assembly GCF_042477335.2). NCBI lineage: Eukaryota > Metazoa > Chordata > Mammalia > Artiodactyla > Bovidae > Ovis > Ovis canadensis. The sequence continues at coordinate 23,759,520 of NC_091257.1, read as the reverse complement.
AGGTCACAGAAAACATTTGAAAAAACAAAACAAAACAAACCCTCTATATAGCGTACAGAAGTTGTCATTTAAACAGACAATTGGACATAATATTTTTCAAAAACTGTGGAAAAACTGTGCTCCCTAATTTCATGTTTATTGTTCCCAAAAGGAATGACACAATATGGGATTTTCACTCTCAAAGACCTTTAAAGAGATGAAACTTATTAAAGTTAATTATTATTTTTAAATAGGTTTACAAATAAAGGGGGAAAAAACAAGCGACTATCTGAAGGTGTAAGTGTGGAGGAACCCATATAAGACATATTGCCATAAAAAAACAAAGCAATCCCCCATTTGCTGGTTATACGTAATCCTTCTATTTTCATGAATTGCATTCATTACACTGCAACTTCATTCCAGAGGAAGTTCAAGATTTAGAGGAAATGTTAAGAATGTGAAATACACTTGACACCACCTACAATGCACAGAACTCATACCACCTTCAGGCCTATATAAGAAATTAACTCCGGATAAATATTTGCTTGCATATTTTATATAAATCACACATATCTAAATTCCAAATCTGTGAATATCTTTAAAAAGTTCCATTTTCAATCTGTTAAAAAAAAAAAGAAAAAACTAAATGAAAGAGAACTGAACGATCACATTTCAAGCTTGAGAACGTTTTTAATAAAAGTAAAGAATAAGCTCCTAAACTCCAGTACTTAGGCCACCTCATGCGAAGAGTTGACTCATTGGAAAAGACTCTGATGCTGGGAGGGACTGGGGGCAGGAGGAGAAGGGGACAACAGAGGATGAGGTGGCTGGATGGCATCACGGACTCGATGGACGTGAGTCTCAGTGAACTCCAGGAGTTGGTGATGGACAGGAAGGCCTGGCGTGCTGCAATTCATGGGGTTGCAAAGAGGCAGACACGACTGAGCGACTGAACTGAACTGAAACATATCTGACTAAAGGATATTCAGGAAAAAAAAAAAAAACTCTCTAGCATACCTCTATTTCAAAAACATTAGCTCAAGTCAGATTTACCAGGGAACATCACTGTTTTCGATTTTCAGTGTGTTTGTAACAATTTACACTAACCCACTATTATCTTGTGAAGCCCTGATGTATTCCCTGGTTATTCACACAAGGAAAGTTAAATTAAAGGCTGGACTTGCATTTTAAAGCCTGGGGCAAGAGAAAGTTGAGTAGGTCAAAGAGAAGGAAAACTATTTGGTTTTCAAGGAAGGCACGGGAAGGCTCCTCTGTTCAAGCACCAGCCGTTGCTGTGAGGAGCCAAGCTGGGGTGAACTCAAAAAGGAGTCTCCTTTATTTCAGTACAGAGATTTCTGCAGGGACACTGGCAATAGATACACAGAGAAACCTCTAGGAATGTCTCTGCAGGGATCTCAGGTGTGCTCACCTGCTGGGGCAGGTAAGAGGGAAGCTCTGTGGAAGTCTGGGACTGACCAGAATAATTGCTCTTGGGAGAGGCTTTGATTTCCTCCAGGAAAGGGAGATAAAGCAGGTGCCCATGGGGCCAGGGCAAGTGAGAACTTGGAATATTTTCTATTTCTTTCTTTTTTTTTTTTTTTTGTTTCATCATTCATTGAAGTTTCTTCTGCCCTAGCTGGTTTAATTTAGGGCCAGTGTTTGTTTATTTTTGTTGTTCTTCTTGATTTCCTGGAAGAATGACAAACAGTCTAAAGAATGTGAGTGCCTGCTTTGAATTAAGCCCACCGAGTCAGATTACTGGTTGCAAAGACAGCGGTTAGGAAACAGCCAGTTTTGATTCAAGTTAGAAAGAGGCCCTCACGGTTCTGAAAGCAATGCAAGGAGCAAGGAGAACTCAGCTGTATTCTTTGGTTACTTACAAGAAGGCTGGAATAAATTGCTTGTTTGTTTAACAGCTTTTGAAAGTAGCAGATAAATTGCTTTTGGAGACTAAATGTGGTTATGGGAGGTTGAACAATTGGAGTCATTTCCATAATCAGCAATCGCTGTTGCTGAAATTAGAGAGAAAAGTAAGTGATAAATAGAGGGAAAACATGTCTGGCAGGAAGCATTATTCAATCTAAAGCCATCCCAAATGGTTAAAAATGTAGCTTACATTACACTCCTGTGATTTTACAACAACACGGAAGAAATGAAGACCACTCAATTTCACAGTTCCAGGGGAAAACGAGGCTCTTTCTGGGACTTTTTCTTTCCCAGCAATGTGTTTGTGATGCATTCCAGATGGACAGGCCTTGAAAAGTGACAGTACCCATCTATTTGTGAGAATGAACACAGGAAGAGTGAGAGTTTTCACATCTCTGTGTCGCTAAAACATAAACACGGCAAACCACAAATGAGTCCACTTAATCCAATCCGGGAGGACGCCTTAGAACGAGATGCTTTATCAGTTATCATCAAAGCATCCGGTCTAATTCTCCTTCGCCCAAGACTCTATGAGTGCACAGGAGGCCAGGGCGCTTGATGGAATGGAAATTAAAAAAAAAAACAAACAACAAACCTTAAGACAGTTCTTTGGATGAAGATACACAGCTGATATTTTAATGGGTGGGTGACACAAGGGTGAAACCCATCAACGGTATGCTGTGAGTTCGATTAAAATATAAAAAGATCTTGACAAATTGGAAACATGACCTAAATCTAATAGAATGGCATTTAAAGGAAAGAGACGCTAGAGCCTGAACTCGGTTGAGAAAGGCTTCTGCGTGGATAGAGGAGATGCTACTGAGCAGGGGCCGTTATAAGAAAGTGTGTGTCGTTTTGCTAATCAATTCCAGAAGAAAACAACAGCGGCTGACTGTAAGAAAACACCTTAGCTGAATAAGGGGAGGTGACTGCTCCTCTGCCGGCTCGGCTGAAGTGCAGCCGGGTGTGGTGGGCCCAGCCCTGCCGGTATCACAAGGCAAGAGGGCCGTGCCCCCCAAGGCTGCGCCCTCTTCTGGCGGGGTGGATCCCATCTCCTTTCTAAGCCAGCTCCCTTTCTGCTCTCTGTAGTTGACTCCTGCCTCCTGGTTCCTCCTCACTGGCATTTGCGCACACGCGGGTCTGATCACATAAATTCCCCAACGCCCTGCATTAATCGCCCTGCCACAGTTGCCCTCTTCTCCCTTTTGGCTGCTGAACCTCCACCGCTGCCATCTGACCCTCACGTCTCTGACGTCTCCCACCCGAGTCTGACCTCTATTCTCGCTGCTCCCCTGGAATAACTCTGTTTCGCATCACCTACGAATAGAGAACAGAGCTGGGCACGCATCTTCCTTGGCTGCTGGGCAGGGTTAAACACGGCTGGCCAGCCTTTCTGGAACGCGTCTTCTTTGGCCTCCTGGTCGCAGCCCCCTCCTGGTGTGTCTCCTTAGCCACGAGATGCCTGCTCTCGGTTTTCTCGTTTCATTTCGGCGGTGTGTTCTGGAGGATCTTCTTACTCCGTCCGTTCCTCGGGGTTCCCAGGCCCTTCCTCAGTGGGTGGAGGGGCTTCCCTGGGTGGTGAGCCTGTGCAGGATCGGAGGGCCCCCTGCGCTGCCCCGCAGGGAAGGCCCCCCAAGGAGGCCCGCAGGCTCCCTCCTCTGGGGCCCACAATGGAAGAGCCGGCTGTCTTCATGCAGCGGTGCTTTCAAAGAGTTAACAACACTGGAGATGTTTAAGAAAATTCTGCCATAAGGAAGCATTTTTGAGCTTAAGGACCTAGAAGAACAGAGACCTCCGAGTCCTACAAAAGCTCCCCAGAGAGGGGTTCTGGAGAGGATGGAGGACACGCAATGGAGGGTGGAGTGAATCGCTGCCACGGAAACACAAAGCCGCTGAACACGATGGAAGAAACGAGGCCGTGGGCCCTCCGGGAAGGCTGAGGGGACCCGGGAGACCACCCCACCCCGAGGTGGGTAGGGGGCAGCCAGCCCTTCCTTCCTTTTTTTTTTTAATTAAGGTATAGTTGGTTTGTAATAATTTATTTATAAGCATCAAGATTTATAATTTTTAAAGGCTATACTCCATTTATAGTTATTATAAAATATTTCCTGTATTCCCTGCATTGTACGGTATATCCTTCTAGCTTATTTTATGCCTAATATTTTGTGTCTCTTATCCCCACCCCTTTGCTCTCCCTACCCTCTTCCCACTTCACACTAGTAATCACTAGTCAGCTCTCTAGATCTGTGAATCTGCCTCCTTTTGTTATATTCATTATTTTTTTTAGATTCCACATATAAGTGATATCATATACTGTTTGTCTTTCTCTGCCTGACTTGTTTCACTAACATAATACCCTCCAAGTCCATCCACGTTGTTCCAAATGGCAACCGTTCGTTCTTTTTCGTGGCTGAGTAGCATCCCATTGCGTATAGGTGCCATGTCTTCTTGCCCATTCATCTGCTGACAGACACGTAGGCTGTTTGCATATCTTGATGATTGTAAATAGTGCTGTTATTTCCTGTCCTTTCTTAATGGCCATGACTACTATTTGTTATTTAGCACTTAGCATGTGCCAAGAGATGGTTCATTTTGTACAACTGTCTGAGTCGCCTTCTTTTCCCCAATATCTCTCCTCTCTTTCTTCCTTAGAAACAGAAGCTTCAGCTCTTAATTGGACTCACAGTGTCCTTTTACCAGGCTGCCCTGAGGTTTCACTTGGTCAGGTGACTACATTTGGCCTGTAACTAGAAGTACTGGGCGCAAGAACTGTACTTACATTGAAAAGATGTGCACTTCTAAATCTCTTCCACCTAATTATGACATTTTGAAACCAGAAAAGCTGAAAGAATGACATTGTCAATACCCCTGCTGCCAACATCTATATTTACAATTGTTAACATACTGCTGTGTTTGTTTTATGACATATCACCTACTTATCCATCCATTTATCTGTTTTATTTTTACCCATTTCAAAGTTGCAGATGTGGGTACACTTTAGCCTAAAATTTATCTTGTTTCATATGTTTCCAACATTCCCCTGAGGTAGTTATGGTCATTTCTGTTTTCCAAAGAGTAAGCAGAGGTCCAGAAGTCCAAGCAACTCACTAGGGTCACACTCTTAGTAACTGATGAACCTCACATTTTGAAGTCAATGTCTCTCTTCAAAGTTCAAGTTTTTAACCTGTGAATTTTCCATTCCTTCAAATCCCCTCCCTCTCCCCTCTCCCAAGGGACTCTTAGAGTTTCTGAGGCTTTGGGGTATAAAGCACCATTAATTTGATCAGGAACTTGGTATGCTGGGATCCTGTAAAAGGAGAGTTCTGATTGCTCAGTTCACCTTGAAAACTAAAAGAGAGGAACTCTGACCCATTTGGAAATAATACCCTTGAGTTCTAGGTGCTGCCTTTGGGTGTCAGAGAAGAGAAACTGTATTTTGCATTTCCACTCTAAGTATTTCTCTTTGGGAATAAGCAATTCCATTAAATAAAGTACTCCTTTCCCTCTGATTAATTTGAAAGATGTCAGAATTTGAAAAAGCACAGCTCTCTTTTCTTTCCCGAAATTAAATGCTTTATACCTAACTCACTTCTTATAAATAAGACCTATTTATCATAGATCTGCAGACTGTTATACACTTTGGGGTTTACTCAGCTTCCTTCTAATGGACAAAATTTCTGAAGCTGCTCCTTTGTATTTCATCAAGAGTGATGAATCTCAGCCACCTTGATATCATGGCCTGGAAGCTTCCAAAGCAATTGGTTCAGCCATGTATTTTATGATCCATGCTGCGGCCATAAAACTTTTCAGAGTAACACTCATGTTCCAATCTACATATCTGAAAACAACACTTTCGATTTGTTGTTTCAGAGTGTTTTCTAGAGACCCGGCTGCCAGTGGTACCCAAGGCACTGGATGGCTTCACAAAGTCAGCTCACTGTGCCTCTCACTGCCAAGGGCAGCAGAGCCCAGAGCTGACTGCATGATCATCGCCTGAGTCAAACCAGAATTCCGTTTAACAAGCTGACAGGAGCGACAGGAGCACAAAATAGCAAGCAGATACACGGTGTGGTATTTGTCAAAGATAAAGAGCTGAGCTTGAGCTTAATGTTTTCCGGAGGTTTTGGAAGGCATTCAGATCAACCGCCCCAAACAGTTTCTGTTCCTTGAACTTCTTCTCACATTTCTCTTATTGGAAGTTGCCATTTTGACACATTAAGCTTCGCTTGGTGGCAGTCTTTTGAAGATACCAGAAATTAGAGTCTGTGCTGATTTCACTGACATGTCTCATTGGTCCACACATGTAGTTTACTGAAAATCTTAAGGTCTAAAGCCAAATTCAATTCTACTTTATTGTTATATCTTCTTGAAGCTAAATTTACACATTGCACACAAATATGGACATGTTTACAATAAGACTTTCCATAAAAACACATAGCTTCGTTATTTATGGTTATAAAGAAAGCAGAGAAAGATTTTAAAAACACAATATTTTAATCCAATCATGTGTGCCTTATTGCCTGCATTACATAAAACAGATTTTTAAAAAATCAGTCATATCTATTGCCATTTTAGTTTGGTCTTCAGAGAGCGTACCATCCCTATAGTTTTTCTATCACATGTAGAGGCAAATTAAATTTGAAAAGAAAAAAAAAATTACCTTTCCTGTTTTCTTCAGAATGTGCAAAAGCAAAAAAGCAACCAGTGCAACATGAAATATAGCATACATTAGGAGAATTAATTCTTGGATGAGTCTGGCAGCATGGATGAACTGGAAGCTTATGCCAGCAAAAACTGAAGAGAAGCTATATTTTTTAAAACCAAATATATAGATTTAGAGAAAGTAAATCCCCTTTTACTTTTATTGATAAATTCTTATAAAAATGAAATTTCCATAGCTGCCAAATCTCCAGTTAGTCTGAAAACTCTTCAAATACTGAATCATGTGGACAGATCTCTAGTTGCGCTTTTGTGGCTTGTTGGGACAATCACCCTGCAGGGAACCTTTTTTGTCAAAGCGAAGTCTTCCATCATTCAGTTGACGCTTCTTTTTCCCTTTCTCCACAACTCTTTATTCATTTTGGCCACCATGATCTACTGCAAGTTTTGAATTTTGCAAACATCAGTCTGAGTGAGCTTTTACGTATCACCACCATACACCAAACATTCTGAGGAAGACTCACCTTGACACAGACTGTGTTTGCTCCCCTGTCGGGTAACAGAGCAATTTTGACTAATGGGTGCCTTCCTGGTGCTCCTCAAGTTTGTGGCAGGGGTGAAAAAACTCCAGTTGAGATCAGTTATAACCGCAAATCCCCAACATGCTTCCACTGAGAAAGGGAACTGAAAGTACTACAGCTCTCTGTGATTTGGCAACAGAGTGAGTGCTTCAGAGCTGAAGTGGGGGTGCCCAGAAGAGGCAGGTTTGGGGAATTTCCTTTCAGAAACATCTCTTATGTAAGAAAGGCTGACAATCGCTTAGACTGTAAGGTATTTGCAGCCAGACCGAAAAAAAAAAAAAAAAAAGATTTCAGTGCCACTTAGCTGCCTGGAACTATGGCCCAAGGAGGCCTGGGAGCCAGCTATACGTAAGCATTGGCTGCTGGCTGATTCTTCCTCGGGATGGTCCAGGATACAAACTGTGAAGTATGCACACACGGGAGCCAAGTGCAAGGTCCAGGCCCCCTGAGGAGCTGGAGAATGTCTCTGGCAAGTTTCTGGATGGTGCCCCCACTGGCACATCTCTTTCATAAACAACTGAGTGTAGGGGTGAAAGAAGCAGAAATCTGAATAGCTCATAACTATTCAACTTGCTTCAGTCTCTTCTTGTCTCATCTTGCATTAGTCCCAGCTTGGGGAGACACGGTGGTCTTTCCTGCCTTTCCGCCTTCAACATAAGTTGATCCCTTGATCCTTTACTTCTCTAATTGCCAGTCACAGCTTAGCTTCAATGGCATATACTGTGAAGTTATCCTTTGGAATTCATCCCTTCCTATTGGCATGTTGCCGGGGGGTGGGAAATACTAGAAAGGTTCCTGGAAGACTGACTGGCATGTTCCATTAGGAAACTGGGCAAAGTGTCCTTAGCAATGACTTGTGAAGGTCATCTAGATCTAAACTTAGACTTTATCCCTTTCTACTGTGCATTGGTCAGATGACTGGATCTAATTAATTTAATCACCTGTAATAGCATTTGTGAGGTGGCTGATATGGTAAAGAATCTGTCTACAGTGCAGGGGACCTGGGTTCAATCCCTGGGTCAGGAAGAGCCCCAGGAGAAGGGAAAGACTACCCACTCTATTATTCTTGCCTGGAGATTTCCATGGACAGAGGAGCCTGGCAGGCATCCATGGGACTGCAAAAAGTCAGACACGACTGAGCAATTAACAATTTCACTTTTCATAGGATATCATAATCATTAAATGTTGAACTTACTATATTTAAATGATTTGAATTATATTGTCTTGAAAATGTAGGCTTGAAAATTATGAATTGAGTTGCTGACTTAGGTGTTAGAAGTGCTAGTAGCCCAACAGGAAACAAAAGTCAGAGAAAACAAGAGCAGAAAGCTGCTGCTCCCCACCCCGCCTCCTTAAGGCCGAGGGACCAGAGGAGGAGGTGCTTTTCAACTCACCGCAGTCAAGGGACGGGGTGCACAGTAAGAGCTAGGATTAAATAACCCCTGTGTCTGTCTTCCTATGGCCCCCCCTGGTGGCTCAGATGGCGAAGAATCTGCCGGCAATACAGGAGATCCAGGTTCAATTCCTGGGTTGGGAAGATCCCCTGGAGAAGGGAACGGCAACCCACTCCATGGAGAATCCCACGGACAGGGGATCCTGGTGGGTTACAGTCCATGGGATCACAAAGAGTCGGACACGACTGAGCAACTAACACACCTGTCTTCCTACAGCACATTGTGGATGAATGGAATAACCCAAGAATTTTAGTGGCAAATACGGCACACAAAACACTGTTGTGAGGTTTCATTTGTCTAATGCACTAGAATAGAACCTGCTGTATTACTCTTAGTAGATGTTCAAGGTTTCTGGTCCCCTTTGAAGTGACCTGTAATTCTCGTAGTTCAGCAAGAAGCAGAGAGAATTCATAGCCTTTGTTCCAGCTATGGATGGTTGTGCCAAAAAGTACAAAAATCAGCTGGCAAACAAGATACTTTCCAGTGAGTAGATAATGTTAAAATAGTAAGGTCTGGAGATGGTTTGGGGATGAAAAAGCATGCCAGAAAGTTGGTTAAACTGTGGAATTTGTCCCCATGGACTCTGATTTAGTAGACTGGGGTAAAATTCAGGACCAGACATCCCAAGTGATTTGTTGTATATGATAGGAAGACCTCATCTTGTGAAGCACATGCATTGTGATTGACATTGAGGAAGAAAAGGTCCTGAATTTAATCTTGGCCTGCATTTTTTAAAATAGGCAGCCTTCTGTATTCATAGGTCCTGGCATCTGTGGAGTCAACCACATTGAAAATATTTGAAAAAAATTTTTTTTCAGAAAATTCCAAAGAGTAAAACTTGAATTTGCTGCATGTCAGCAACTATTTATTGATACTTACCATATGCGTTGTATAAGGTAGGATAAGTAATCTAAGGATGATTAAGTATACAGGAGGATGTGCACAGGATATATATACAAACTATGCTATTTTAGGGCTTCCCAGGTAAAGGCAATGGCAACCCACTCCAGTACTCTTGCCTGGAAAATCCCATGGATGGAGGAGCCTGGTAGGCTGCGGTCCATGGGGTCACTAAGAGTCAGACACGACTGAGCAACTTCACTTTCCCTGTTCACTTTCCTGCATTGGAGAAGGAAATGGCAACCCACTCCTGTGTTCTTGCCTAGAGAATCCCAGGGACGGGGGAGCCTGGCGGGCTGCCGTCTACGGGGTCGCACAGAGTTGGACACGACTGAAGCGACTTAGCAGCAGCAGCAGGTAGCATAGTGTTAAAGAAATCTGCCCGCCAATGCAGGAGACACGGTTGTGATCCCTGAGTTAGGAAGATCGTCTAGAGAAGGAAAAGGCAGCCCACTCCGGTATTCTTGCTTGGATAACCCCAATGACAGAGCAGCCTGGTGGGTTACAATCCACAGAGTCAGTCACAGCTGAGCACACACACACACACACACACACACACGTGCCATTTAATGTAAAGGACTTGAGCATCCATGAATTTTGGTAATGATGGGGGTCCTAGAATGAATCCCATTCAGATACTGAAGGAAAACTGTACATGAAACAGAGTTGGAAAGAAGTGAAAGTTTCAAACCACTGATCACACACAGTATATTTACATGAAACTTTACTTTTCAACTACATATGAATTTGTGTACCAGGTTGGATATAAAATGTACTTCTTAGCGTGGGTTTTAGACAAAAAGTTGGAAAGCCTTTGTTCTAGGGAACGCGGGGCATTCACATCAAGTGACATGCAGTCACAAGTCATTTTAAGCTCCGGAACCACCTAACAAGCTTAGGATTAAAGGATGGTGAGGAGGAAAGGCCAGTGGGGTAGCAACTGGTGTAAAGAACTGAGTTACCAAGATGCAAAGAAAGAGCAGTCAGTGGGCTGGAACCAAACTCTGACCCATAATTAGAGTGACATGCATGTGGAATGTTTAATGAATGGATCACGGACCACAGAGCTCTGACAAATAGTAGAGAAAGCCTAAATTTAAAAGAGGCTTTCCATTTTAACTAGCTTATTACCAGCCCCTTCTTGGTCTCCCAGTAAATTTCCTTTCTGCTGGAATTCTTCATGCTTCCTCAAAGCTTGATTGTGATTTTTTTTTCTTTATTTATTTTGGAAAGCCAAAGGAAAAATTGTTTCGGTGTGTTCTTTAAATTAGATTCCTCGAAGCGTTTTCCTTGCACATGTTAATTACAGCTCCCCCGAGGGGCTAAAGTACCATATAACACACTGTAGTTCAGCTTCCCAATCTCCCTTCTCCAACTCAAGTCACCAATTCACCCTACAGTCTAGGCTCTATATTAGTATGTAAGTGAGAAGTACATGACTGAGGTTCTTTCAACTATAATATTAGAGGAGAAAATGTGATTGTCAGTTCTTGAGCACATCGAACTTAAAATGAATAGTTTTGGCCCATAAAATGAAGGGGTTAGATTAGATGAACTCCGAGGTTACCCCTCTTCAATTCAAACATATGCCAAAGAGATTTTCATTTAATATCTGGAAATACAGAGAAGAGATCAGTGGGACTTTGATGAGGCTAAGTGATTCTCATTAGCATTACCTGGCTAGAATTCCAGAGGTTCTCAAGAAAATAATACACGTCCAATACATTTGAGCTGTCACTATACTAGACACTCAGAAAAGGCAGTTAGTTCAAGAAAATGTAATTACTTTTTAATTCTCAAAGACAGCAAACTTTTCAAAGTGGCCACAATGCAATTTTAAGTTCCATCCCACAAGAACAAATCACGGAGAAAGAAAAAAAAAAAATTGCTAAGTGCAAAATGTAGTTCTTAAAGGTTTTCAAAGTCTGTTTTTCTCAAATAGGTAAAAGCAATGGAGGGGTTTGATGATCAGAGTTAGTCATTTATAAAGTAGTTAGAACGGGAAAGTTTCTTAGAAACTTAAGGAAAGAGACAGATGAACGACCTTCTGGGCCAAATTGCATACGAAACAGGTATTTTACACATGTCTCCTTCCCCCTGCTTGTCTCTTTGACGTAGGTGTGTCCATTCCCATTTCACAGATGGAAAAATGTAGGCTCAGAAACAAGTGTCAACCAGTGTCAGAGTCAGACTTTCAATCCAGGTAATAATCTACCTCACATCAGGCAGCTTGAAACAGAAGATGGGTCTGTTAACTTCATGAATGTCAAGCTGGTGACCTAAAAACATCCACTAAAGGGTGCCTTAAAATTTACCGTCTCCTTTCTTTTTCTTAACCAGATACAAAGATCTAGGCAGGCTCTCACTAGTAGAGAAAAATCCTCTTCTCTCAGTGACTTGACCATTCACCAGCCTCGCTCCAATGGGGGGCAGTAGTGAATACACAGATAGGGCTGAAATCCTCACAACAGGGAGTAAGTCCCACCAAGTCTCCAGCCCACGTCCAGCTCTCCTTGACTCATGCTCTCTCACTGATGAGATTTCATCCCCACCTAGTATTAAATCTGCCAGCATGATGTAGTCATCCAGAATATTCATCTATTGATCAATCGATCGATCTATAGCTTCACCTCTGATTTCTCCTTTAACCTGCTGATCTGCAGTGGCCTAACCAACAGGCACTTCAAATTCCTCATTTCCGCTGAATTCCTCATGTTTCTTCAAGAAGCCGCACTTACATCTGAAATCAGCACTTTAGTAAATAACACCATCATTCGCCCACTTAACTCTTGGAGTGTTCTCCTCAACAGACAGACTGACACATACAAAGTAGGAGCCAAATTAAAAACAAATATTTGCTGGCACCACACTGCAGACCTTCATCTCTTGGCTGAAACACTGCAATAGAGTCTTATTTCCTCTAACACGACTTTCATCGCTCCCAACACATTCTCCACATTCCTGCCAGTGTTCACTCGCTGAAGAGATACTTTTGATCATGTTGCTCCCTGCCTCAATAATGCAACCACGTCTAGCAGTGTTTACCAGTGGTCTGTAGCTGAGCGTCCAAGTTCACGGATGTGCTAATATGCAAAAACTATGTCTGCATGTTTTTCTTTGGAGAAGGCCCTGAGTTTTCTCACAGCAGATTCCTAAAGGGGACAATGCCTCCCAAAATCATGAATAAAAAGCAAAAACAAAGTCAGAAAAAGAGTAAACCACCAGAAATGAACAGTAAAGATTCAAAATCTTATTTGCTTTGTTTTTTTTTTTTTTTTTGGATGTAAGAAGCCATTTCTCACCCAGTCCCTGCCAACCGCTCCCATTTCTTCTCCCTCAGACCCATTCTCAAGCTATACTTTCTTTTGCACCGTTTCCTACCCTCCTTTTTTGTCTTTGTATTTCCTAGTCTCTTTATCTGGGATATTCTTTCTCCATTTTCTGACTCAGCAAGCTCAAGCCCTCATTTGTGAGCTGCCTTCTCAATGAAGTCCCCCAGAACAGAGCTCCTTCTTGGACTGTGAACCCAGCTCTCTACTTGCACTTACACACTGATGTAACTATTTGTTTAAAGGTCAGCCTACTTTTCCACACATGTCTCAATGGCAGAGTCTGAATTCCACAGTCCCTCAAAATGTTCGCCAAATTAATTAACAAATGCTGCAACCTATGATAAGGAACAAGGGCTGAAAGTCTTTCAGAACACTTTGAATTAAAAGGGCAGTTTTTTTTTAATTTTTATTTTTACTTTATTTTACTTTACAATACTGTATTGGTTTTGCCATACATTGACATGAATCCACCATGGGTGTATGCGTTCCCAAACATGAACCCCCCTCCCACCACCCTCCCCACAACATCCCTCTGGGTCATCCCCGTGCACCAGCCCCAAGCATGCTGTATCCTGCATCGGACACAGACTGGCGATTCGATTCTTACATGATAGTATACATGTTTCAGTGCCATTCTCCCAAATCATCCCACCCTCTCCCTCTCCCTCTGAGTCCAAAAGTCCACTCTACACATCTGTGTCTCTTTTGCTGTCTTGCATACAGGGTCATCATTGCCATCTTTCTAAATTCCATATATATGTGTTAGTATACTATATTGGTGTTTTTCTTTCTGGCTTACTTCACACTCTGTATAAAAGGGCAGTTTTAAGTCCTGAGAATACCTCTGAAAGAAATAACATAGTATACTTGGAGACAATAATAGAAAATGCCTTGTTTTTTAGTAATAGAGTCGTGATGTTCATTTCAGAAGAGAATTATTGAATGATACTTTAGGATATTACATATTAATTCACTCTCAGTAAAAATTTTTATTTTCGTAGGAGACTGGCTGATAATAGTAATTCTTACGCCCATTCACTGAAAGAAAAGCAAGCTATTGGTAGTTGATATATAAAAACCAGGTCACTGCTACTGTTGGCTTGAGCAAAATGCAGACATACCTATCCTCACAAATCTAACAAGGATAAAGAAACATTTCCTCTCAAATTATATATGGTGGAAAAATATTTTATTCTGAAAAAGGCCTCACTTTTCCTCAGTAATTCTTATTTGTTTCTCTTTGATGATATTTTCACTTTTCTTTTAGAAAACTGGAAGTATCAAGTGAAAAGAACAATGCAATGAAAAACTAAGGAGAAAAGCAACAAGATGGGTAAAGGGCAAGATAGAGGAGGAAGAAGCGATGTGAGGACTGGAAGAAGCCCAAGAAAGAATCTAGATATAACCCATGGAATGAGTCGGGATCCAGGGATCTGGGCAGATAGACACCTCTATGACTGAATGAGACATAGCTCATGTCCCCATCGCAAGGGACGAAAAAGAGCCCGGCAGAGAGGCAAACCCAGAGTCTGACAGCTGTGACAACAGTGTTGGGTGGAGCCCAGGCAAATAGCACTGGGATGGGTCCAACAAAGGGAACAGGGATGTTCCAACAGGCGTAGAACAATAGTGACTCCAGAGGATGTAATACTCAGAGAAGGCTCATAGCGTATTAGGGCCAGAAGGAATCCTGCTTCACTTAATTTGCTGTCTAGGGGAGAAAAATGGATGGCAGAAAGGTCAAGTAAAATATTCAAGGTGTCATCCTGTTACTCAAAATGCTTGCCCTTTCTCTCCTTCGATCTTATTATTCCTTGCTTACAGAATAAAATCCAACTGTTGAGAATAGTACTGAAACCTTGACCTACCAAGTGACCTCACAGTACTCCTCTTTGCTCTGTCCTCTCAATTACGCCTGGATATGTTTTCTGCTTTTTCCTGTCTGTCTTCTTTGTGCACGGAATACTGCTCTTTCTTCTGCCCACTTCTTGAAGTTCTGGCTTTTCAAGCAGGGAGTTTTAAATGCCTAAAACCTTCTCCTTGAATTTTCTCCTTCCAAGAAACAGTTCTCCTTATTTAAAAACCACATATTGCTCTGTGGTTTGCCCTATACAAACATCAGTGTGTATTAGGGCTGTTAGAGTTCTCATAATCAGGTGGTAAACACTTGAACAGCAATGAAGCTGTCTTAGTAATTTTTGTGCTCACCATAGCTCAGAGCTTGTAGAGATTAGGGCTCTAACAATATTTACTCAAGGAATGAATAAATAAATTAAGCTATTAAATCTGAGCAACCATCACATTTCTTACCTATTTGAGTGTCTATCTGCATTATTTTTGAGCGTGTTACTGGGGAATCTGGAGGGTACATCAAGCTTCATACTAAGTATGCTGTGCTCAGTCGCTCAGTTGTGTCCAATTCTTTGTGACCCATGGACTGTAGCTCACCAGGCTCCTCTGTCCATGGAATTTAATAGGCAAGAATACTGGAGTGGGTCACAATTTCCTCCTCCAGGGGATCTTCCCGACCCAGGGATTGAACTCAAGTCTCCTGTTTGGCAGGTGGAGTCTTAAATATATATAATTTATGCATACTATTGAACACTAACTGCCAAATCCTTTACATATATAATCTCATTTTATTATTTACAACCACCCAGTTTAATTAATAACTATTATTAATTCTACTGTAAACAGAAATTAACCAAGGCCTTAATAGAGTCGAGTGACTTGCTGAAGGAGCATTCAGATAGGAAATGTTATTACCAAAATGTGAAAACAGATGATTCCAAAGCTCACGGTACAGCAAAAAATTATGAGTTTAGCTTTATTTTGTGGACTTCAACTTTACAAAACTTTCTTTAGATAAATACACTGACACACAGCATGCCCAGTGCATATTAACTTACACATACTAATTCACATAGATATACATACTTTTGTGTCCATGCACATACTATATTCTGAACATAATATTCTAATTCAGCACAGTCCCTTGTCAAAGCAATGTCTCATTTTTAGTTGTCTCATAAAAATTATTTTATGAGGATAAAACCAGCAAATAAAGACAATTATGTACTAAGATGCATGCTGCCATTTCCTATTTTTTATGAATGAGTCACATAAACCAGAGATTAGAATACAAATAAAATGTGGAAGAAATCTATGCCTTAGCAAAATCTGACTTTATCCAGCAGCATCTCATTGTTGCCAGGTCTACAGAATGCACCCTGAACTTTATTCAAGAGCTAACTTTGCAACCCACTGGGGAGCCCACCCAGAACCCAGTATGTTCAAGGGTCTTTGGTAGAGGTAAAGATGGTACCACAGTACCTCACATGAGTTCAGCGGCTGCCCACACCAGGCAGAAACTTCTTGTTATTCACCAAAATCTCTATCTCCTTTGTTTCTGGGTACTCGGGTGGACATTTCTGTTTGCCTTGCAGTTTGGTAGTCCTGTGATTGTATTATTGACCAAGATTAATGTGAGAAATGTGAGAAATAAATAATAAAGCCTTTTGTGCATGGTTCTCCATGCATCTGCCCTTCTGCCCTTCTGCCAGATGAATTTCAATGCCCAGAGCAAGCGCAGAAGCGGCAACACTGACGGTGAGAAAGTTTCCATCGGCCTGGATTCCTAGAGGACTGTGGGTGGCAGGTCTACCCCCAAATCCCATTGCCCAAGGGCACCCATCCATCCATGTTGGACAGAGAGATCAGCAACTCATAAACCTCTACTGTGTGGAGCTGATGAAATCTGAAGGCTATTTGTTACAGCATCTAACATTATCCTGATTCACACAGCAAGTTCTCAATAGACTAAGTGTGCCCAGGTTCAACAAATTTTAGTCCTAACAGTATCTCAATGACATTTTGTAAAATAGAATTTTAAAATTTAGCAATTAGACTACCAAATCTTATACTGGTTAACTATAAAGAAATGTAAGTATGTATTTCAATGAATTTCAAGCATAATTCTATGTTACTACCAGTCTATCCTCACTAAGAGCTGGAAAGGTTTCTGTGATCTGCCAAGGTTAACTGTATCATGCCAGCCTTGTTCCTGCTCTTTGATATGTTCATCTGTTGTCTGAATCTGCCGTCTTCAAATAAATCATGTAGGAAATGTCCTCTCCCTTACTTACAGTCCGCTTCTTTGACTATGTAAGTTTTGATGACAGAAGAACAAAAGAGAGACTTCTAGTCTTTCCTTCAAGTCTTTCCCTATTTTATTGCTTCGGTTATTTTCTGTACGACACCCTCTACATTTAACTTTCAGGTTTTTCTTTCCTCTTCAGCCTTTGAACGTCCACTGATGTACTGTGTTGAGTTTACCTCATGTCGAGCCCATGGTGTTCCTTGGATCCCTCCCAGGCTCTGCACTCAAGGTCCACATTTGTTTTGGGGCAGGTTTTTGTTAAAGTGCCTCCTTCCTTTAAAGTTAGTACTGTGGCCTCACGGCTGCCAACGCCCTCGTTTGTCGACAGTTCTCAGCATGTCCTGCCCACCCTGCCTCGCTAGCCTTCTGAAATATTAGGTCTTTGACCATCCTGACCACAAACACTCTCACTTTCCTCCAGACTGACTTGCAGGACTGGCTTTGAGCACTCTGGAAAAGGTCGTTTTCTCACCCTTGTGGTATGGGGAGGGCAAAGGTGAGTTTTCTAAAAGAATGCCACAGGAAGACTATTTTAAAAGAGCACAGAACGTGGTTTCTCTGATGCCAATTCTTCTTCCCTGTAAAATAGTTTCCCTTTGCTTCAGCGAGGGCAGGAACAAAGTGACTGACCTCTTCTCTGCTGCCTTCCTGCTCTGCGAGGCTTGCAGACATTCAAGTAGAGAGGGGGCTCCTCTCTAATTAAAAGTCTCTAACCACAAAGCTGGGAGAGATTGGGGGCAGGAGGAGACGGGGACGACCGAGGATGAGATGGCTGGATGGCATCACTGACTCGATGGACGTGAGTCTGAGTGAACTCTGGGAGTTGGTGATGGACAGGAAGGCCTGGCGTGCTGCGATTCATGGGGTCACCAAGAGTCGGACACGACTGAGCGACTGAACTGAATTGAACTGAACTGAACCACAAACTCCAAAAATCAAAATAGGCAAACAAGTGCAGTTATTGCTGCTTTAGGAAAATTCTATTTAAACAAATTATATTCCTAAAATGTCTAAATTAGAGGTTAATGTTTTACATTAAAGGCATGATTATTTTTACCCAAAAGGCTTTTTGATATTTCCATTAAATTAGAAAGATTTGTTAGTTGCTTAGTCATGTCTGACTCTTTGTGACCCCCATAGACTGGGGCCCACCAGGCTCCTTTGTTCATGGAATTCTCCAGGGAAGAATACTGGAGTGAGTAGCCATTCCCTTCTCCAGGGGATCTTCCTGACCCAAGTTTCAAGCCCAGGTCTCCTGCATTGCGGGCAGATTCTTTACTGTCTGAGCCAATAGGGAAGCCCTACTTGCAATGCAGGAGACTGGAGTTTGAGCCCTGAGTCAGAGAGATCCCCTGGAGAAGGGAATGGCTACCCACTCCAGTAGCCTGGAGAATTCCATGGACAGAGGAGCCTGGTGGGCCCCAGTCTATGAAGTCACAAAGAATCGGACACGACTGAGCGACTGACAAAAACCTTTCGCTTCTAAACTGTTAGCCCATGTGTGGCAGATGGCTCTCAAAGCATCTTTTCAGAAAGCATATCTCCCTACTATTGATTGTATAGGATGGGTTTCAATGTATAGATTTTACAATGATTTTGTGTGAAAATTTTGACACATATTTAAAATTATATTTCCTATCTCCCATTACATTTTCCACTTTCTGCAACAGTCAAAAGAAGCAAAGGCAACCACACTTGATAGACACACAACCTATAGTCATAAAGAACGTTAAAAATTCAAGATATCCATTTCCATGTCTCAAGGTATATGCTAAGTCACTTCAGTTGATCCGACTCTGTGCAACCCCATAGACGGCAGCTCACCAGGCTCCCCCGTCCCTGGGATTCTCCAGGCAAGAACACTGGAGTGGGTTGCCATTTCCTTCTCCAATGCACGAAAGGGAAAAGTGAAAGTGAAGTCAATGAGTTGAGTCCAACTCTTAGCGACCCCATGGACTGCAGCCCACCAGGCTCCTCCACCCATGGGATTTTCCAGGCAAGAGTACTGGAGTGGGGTGCCATTGCCTTCTCCGTCAAGGTATATGAGGCTAGATAAACTATTTCAGGTGTAGCGTCTGGTTTTGTTTTCCATGTGTTTCAGTCTTCTAAACTAATTATGATATTAATTTTCCTTAAATGGCTTAATAATTATCTAAAAATACACAAGCTATTTCAAATGCACCACCTTTTGTAATCTGTAAATTATTATAACAAAACTCATGCATTTAGATAATTTCCAATACTCCGAGTACAGAGTCTTTGAAAAAAATCTTCATGAAATTATAAATAATAGGTCATAACCTATCATAATTTATTATAAAGCTTGTTAAAGATTTCACATCAAATTTTTGTATGGCTGTGGCTGTTGCATTAATTTCAGTGACTTAGGTTGTTATCTGCTTTTAAAAGATTATTTGGTAGGTTTGTTCATTTTTAAGTTTATGTTTTAGTGAACAGAACTAGAACATTTAGGGGAAAACTGAAGAATGTTATGGAGTTTCTTTCTACCAGTTCTTTGGAAAATAAAACAACTGTTTTGTGTTAAAGAATTACAGGAGCTCCATTTAAAGACTGTAATTTTCAAAGAATTTTTTTTTAAAAAGCTCAAACACATTATCTAATGTTGAATAGTATCTTAAGTAATTTTAAAAGTGCAGTAGCATTTAATGCATCTAATATAAAATTAAAACATTTTACACCAAATAATAACCATCTTCCATCAGAGCCCTTGGAAGGAAATTTGAAAGAATATGATAAATACAATTGGAATCTAAGTGTTCTTGTTTATAAAGAAGTCCTTTTGGCTTCATTTATGAAAAGTGAAAGTTGCTCAGACATGTCCAACTTTTTGCGACCCCATGGACTAGACAGTCCAAGGAATTCTCTAGACCAGAATACTAGAATAAGTAGCCTTTCCCTTCTCCAGGGGATATATGCAATGAAATGTTTTCTTTCTGAAGATCTAAGTTACTCATTTAAAACAACAGTCTCCATTAAACGTACCTTTGAGATTGATAATTATTTCAATAATGAAAAAAAAAGCAAAACAGAACATAATTGGTCTAAATTTTCTAGTACTTCAGAGAACATGTATAAAGAAAATCTAAGAGATTAGGAAAAGAAGTGCAAACTAAACCCAAATAAGTAAAATTTTTAAATTATTAATAATAAAGATTTGGAGCATAATTTAAATGAAGTAGAGAATACAATTAGGGAAAATAACAAAACCAAAAATGGGTTGTTTGAATAAAAAAGTGACAAAACTTTAGTTAAACTGACAAAAAAAAAAAAAAGAAAACTCAAATTACCAATATCAGGAGTGAAAGAAGGGACATTCCTACTAACTTTGCAGAAAATAAAAGGATTTTAAGGAAATACTACAAACAAATTAGATAACCCAGATGAAACAGAAAAATTCCTAGAGAGATGAACACCACTGAAATGACACAAAAAGAAACCGAAAACTGGATCAGGCCTGTATGTAATAAGTTAGGCAAGTGAATCAGCAATCCAAATGCTGCCCACGGAAAAGCCCAGGCCTACACAGATGTACTGGTGAATTCCACCACACATTTGAAGAATAATTACCTTCAATCCTTCATACGCTGTTTCCAAATACAGCTTATTCTACAGAGTCAGTGTTACCCTGACCCCAAACTAGATACAGATATTACAAGAAACAAAAACTAAAAACCAATATTTCATATGAATATGGATGCAAAAATTTGCAACAAATACTGGCAAATCAAATCCAGCAGTTTATAAAGAGAATTATAACTGTGACTAAGTGGGGATTTAAGGTAGGCTTAACATATGAAAATCAACCAATGTAACATACTATATTAGTAGAATAAAAGACAAAACCCACATGGTCATCTCGATAGACACAGGAAAACTATCTGACAAAATCCAGCACCTTTGTGTGACAAAAATACTCAAGTCAGAAGTATTCTGGTCTAGAGAATTCCTTGGACTGTCTAGTCCATGGGGTCACAAAAAGTTGGACATGTCTGAGCAACTTTCACTTTTCATATATGAAGCCAAAAGGACTTCTTTATAAACAAGAACACTTAGATTCCAATTGTATTTATCATATTCTTTCAAGTTTCCTTCCAAGAGCTCTGATGGAAGATGGTTATTATTTGGTGTAAAATGTTTTAATTTTATATTAGATGCATTAAATGCTACTGCACTACCTCATAAGGGGTATCTAGTAACTTGTCAAATTTTCGCAAAGAAATCATCTTGTCAATTTCAACCCTGAAATTTAGACATGTGTATAATCTTCAATGGTCAATCAAGTCTGTCAGTTATATATTTATTGGTTTTAAAGTTGTTTTTTTTTTAACTCCAGAAAGGACTCAATATTTCAAGTCATTCACATTGAAGAGGCATCCATTTAAGAATATGTTAAAGGCTGAATTATGTCCCCCCAAAAGATATGTTGGAATCCTAACTCCTGTTACTACAGAATATGACCTAGTTTGGAGATATGGTCTTTGCAGAGGTAATGAAATTAAGAGCAGTCATTAGGATGGGTCTGAATCCAATATGAGTCTCCTTATACAAGATCTGGACACAGATGTGCACGTGGGGAGAACACATATGACGATGAAGCCATCTTCTACAGACAAGGAATGTCAGCTATTGCCAATAACCCACCAGAAGCCGGGAAAGAGGCGTGGAAGAGATTGTTCCTTAGAGCCCCCAGAAGGAACCAACCCCGCCAAAGCACTGATCTCAGACTTCTAGCCTCCAGATCTGTGAAACAATAAATTTCTGTTTAACCACAGTTAGGTCCCCTACATACGAACGAGTTCTATTCTGAGAGCACGTTCATAAGTCCAAATTGCTCGTAACTCCAACAAAGTTAGTCTAGCCACCCAACTAACACAATCGGTTATATAGTACTGTAATAGGTTTATTAATATAATACTTTTCAGATAAGTAATACATGAAAAATAAACACAAAAAATAAAGGCAACATTTTTAATCTTATAGTATAGTCCTGTGAGAAGCATACTAGTACAGTACAACAGCTGGCACACGGGGGCTGGCATGGAGTGGACAAGAAAGAAGGGTTACTGACCGGAGGAGGGAGGAGAGGTTACAGCTGTTAGAGCTCAGGGACTGTCAGCAATAGGAGACAGAGGGCAAGCTGCAATGTCACTCAAGCCTGATACTGAAGGCAGAGGTTCTGGTTCCTTGCCGGATTCACTTCTATCCACACTCTTGAAAACAACGATCCAGTGATGTCTGGGTAGAAGTTCTTTTTTTCTCATCAGGGACCTGATAGCCCTGGAGTGCATACCGAACAGCTGTTGTGATTTTCGTGTACCGTTCTGCGTTTGGGTCCTGCGCCTCGAAAACTAACAGCGCCTCCTCCTCGAACGGAACCAGCTTAGGGGAGTGCACTAACCGCACATTCACACCTTTGAAAGTTCGCAGTTTGAAGGTTCACATGTAGGGGACTTACCTGGACTCACTTTGCGGTACTTTGTTATGGCAGCCCTGGCAAACGCATGCACACATCTTCAGTAAATATCTAGTTGTTGTGAAAATCATGGCAAAATAAGTAGAGGTAAACGATGTTGAATTAAAACTATAGGCTGAGACATGAGGCATATGTCTGCCTTTTCCTAAACTTGAAAATATCAGACATGTATGCACAAAAGGGAGTCTGGTGTGCAGTTCAAAGAACAGTAATTGTACCTTTGCTATAGCAAGAAAAGTTCTGGAACAAAAGGTCACATCTATAACCAGGTGATGGGGTTAAGAATATTAACGAGGATTATTTACTTTGTATGTTTACAGTTAACAAAAGCAAGCAAAACAAACTAGGAAAAAACATCATGATTAAAAGGAGAAGTTTCATTGTCGAGCACCTCTGCTTCTTCCTGTCTGTTCTTTGTTCTTTGGACGTCCAGCAATAGAACTCCCTCCTAGGTGGAAGAGAACCCCCACCATATGGGCTCTGGTGGAAAAGAGGCTTCAATTCCCATTAAGAAGCCAATGGGCCAGGCGACCAGAGGAAGGACAAGGGGATCTAAATGCAGCCAACTGAAGCTTCCTGCTTAGCACTCTGATGCTCTGGAGAATGCTGGAAAGGTGCAAGGGCAGCTAAGTTTTCTTTGGAAGTGTGGAAATACCAGCTCAGCCAAAAGCAAGCATCCGCTGGAGCTGGAGCCAGCAGTGGAGTGCCCTAACCAGACTGACTGTGGCTTGAAGGAGGGTGTGTGTTGTCCTACCCTGTGGAGCAATCCAGATTTCTGCTTAGCTCTCCTGCATTGCTGCCTAATCAGTAAATATCCTTCCACATTCTGCCCTTTAAATTAGCCAGAGGCAATTTCTAGAGCTTGAAAAGAAGACGCGTATGAGTTACTAACTAAAATTAACTATATAAACTCCATGTACTTAAAATAGTATCCAGTTCCACTTTTTATAGGAAGGAATCATTTGCATTTCTTACCTTTGTTTGGAGATCATTAAAAATATATGTTATAAATACATTCTGCACATAAAATTTACCAGGGAAGAACATTATTATGAAAACTAAATGATGGATATTTTTTTAACTTTTAAAAAATGCATCATGTAGGGAACCTCAGAATTTGATAGGACTGTAGTTATTCCCTTAAAATTCAAATTTGTCAGACATCCACTTTCAAAAGGAATGCAACACCCCCTGGCCATGACTGACACCTGTCTGCACTGAGTCCATAGAAATTCATCTGCCTCACACAGACTCGCTCATCTTGTCAAGAAAACAAAAATCTCATAATTAGTTTTGGCACATCCAGGACTTCCAGTTCTCAAAGTAATACACCAAATAACCTAAAAGCACACACACCTGGGCTCTGTAGTCTTACAGCTCTGCTGTAAACTCACGCGGGTGAAGACCTCACCACGGCAACATAAGGTCATCAAATCTTGTGAGGCCACCTACTCGCAGTATAAAACCAAATCAAATGTCTGTTTAGTGCCACCTTTTATTTTTATTATGTTTAAGCTAATAAGGAACTAGCTACACGATTAGAATTACCTGGTTACTATAGAGAAGTGAATGGGACAGACTTTTTTCAACATGATTGAAAATATTGTTTATCCCAGACTAGACTATAGGATTCATCATGTGGACTGGCATTTTGCCTGCAGCCATATGCCATCCATCATTGTCTTTAATGAAGTTTGTATCAATTTACAATAAGCACCAAGTGCCATATCACTGGTAGAATCACGTCATGCAAGCAGATCAGTGTTTGATGACGTTTTTCTCTTTTCCTTTCCCTGTGGAAACTCACCTTCTGAATCCATATAAGGAAAGTTTTCTGAGGCTTCAGTCTCTCAGGTGATGAGAGTATCAGAATAAGTTTCCCCAAAGCAAAATAATAAAAAGAAGAGGTCTAAGTTCATGAACTGAAGCTAATAAATAAACAGATGGGAAAATCCATGAACTTGCAGGATATAACTATGCTGCTAAACATAGCAGATTTAGAATTTTTGGAAGAAATTCCACATGCGTAAAAAAGGCAGTGAGATGACTAACTTAATTCAAAACAAACACCCCTTTTTAAAAGATTAATAGCAAACATGCTCTTCTTCTTCCCAAATGTTAATGGTCTAACTGACTTCAGTCATGTTCAATTTCTGTGTTAAAGAGAAAGATGTACGGTAAATAGTGAGATCCAAGCCTAAATTGTTTGGAATTGAACTAATAATTCAAAATATGTTTAACTTGCATCCTTTACCTCACAAGGTTTTTACCCCACGTTTTCTGACCCTCTTGAAGAGTCTGGCTAAACCCACCCCTCTTTCATCTCTCCTCCCACACTGCCCAGAAATCAGCATGCCCTAGCTCACGAATTTGTGCTCAGCTCCATGGCTCTCCTGCCCATAGTGCACCAAGCAACCTGCCCCCTTGCTCCTTCCCTCCGTCCTTGCTGGAGGGATGCTAACTGCATGCCGTTTGCATGAAAACTGGGACTGGGGTGGGAGGGTGAAGAATAGCCTTATCTGACACTTCCACTCTCAACCAGACCTTCTGGACATACTAATTAACTTAATCATTCTAAAAATATATCTATTACTATCTCTGTATAAACATATATCAGTTCAGTTCAGTCGCTCAGTCGTGTCCGACTCTTTGCGACCCCATGAATCACAGCACGCCAGGCCTCCCTGTCCATCACCAACTCCCGGAGTTCACTCAGACTCACGTCCATCGAGTCAGTGATGCCATCCAGCCATCTCATCCTCTGTCGTCCCTTTTTCCTCCCGCCCTCAATCCCTCCCAGCATCAGAGTCTTTTCCAATGAGTCAACTCTTCCCATGAGGTGGCCAAAGTATTGGAGTTTCAGCTTCAGCATATGTACTTATGTATATATACTTTACATATACCTATATATAAACATATACCTATAAACATATATAGGTATATATAAAGTATATATACATAAGTATATAGGTCTATATACACTGCATGTATATAAGTACCTATAAAATAGCATAAAATATGGATAAGAAATTACATGACAATTTTTGATGGCAGATACTTATGAAAAGAGAGGGGAATTGGTTTCCACACGTGTAAAAAGAGATAAAAGTTATAAGTAACATCACATATGCATGAAATTAATAATGCAAAATGTTACTATGAATTAAGCTTTGTTAAGGAGTTCATGTTTTTGCTATAATATGATTTGCTCCTTGATATGTTACTGTTTCAAATTAAAAACACAATGTTAGAGGAAAATAATATTACATCCAAATGTTAATAAATTCCATCAGTGCTATGATTGATCAGAGTATTGAGACAACAACAACAAAAATGAATGTTTAACAATTCTATAATAATGGATTTTCTTCACATAAAATAGATCTAAATGTGAATTAAAACAGTCTTAGGTTTAACTCAGCTTTCTTCACAGTCCAACTCTCACATCCATACATGACCACTGGAAAAACCATAGCCTTGACTAGACGGACCTTTGTTGGCAAAGTAATGTCTCTGCTTTTCAATATGCTATCTAGGTTGGTCATAACTTTTCTTCCAAGGAGTAAGCGTCTTTTAATTTCATGGCTGCAGTCACCATCTGCAGTGATTTTGGAGCCCCCCCCAAAATAAAGTCTGACACTGTTTCCACTGTTTCCCCATCTATTTCCCATGAAGTGATGGGACCAGATGCCATGATCTTCGTTTTCTGAATGTTGAGCTTTAAGCCAACTTCTTCGCTTTCCCGGTTCACTTTCATCAAGAGGCTTTTTAGTTCCTCTTCACTTTCTGCCATAAGGGTGGTACCATCTGCATATCTGAGGTTATTGCTATTTCTCCCGGCAATCTTGATTCCAGCTTGTGCTTCTTCCAGCCCAGTGTTTCTCATGATGTACTCTGCATCTAAGTTAAATAAGCAGGGTGACAATATACAGCCTTGATATACTCCTTTTCCTATTTGGAACCAGTCTGTTGTTCCATGTCCAGTTCTAACTATTGCTTCCTGACCTTTTGAACTGTGGTGTTGGAGAAGACTCTTGAGAGTCCCTTGGACTGCAAGGAGATCCTACCAGTCCATTCTGAAGGAGATCAGCCCTGGGATTTCTTTGGAAGGAATGATGCTGAAGCTTAAACTCCAGTACTTTGGCCACCTCATGCGAAGAATTGACTCATTGGAAAAGACTCTGATGCTGGGAGGGATTGGGGGCAGAAGGAGAAGGGGACGACCGAGGATGAGATGGCTGGATGGCATCACTGACTCGATGGACATGAGTCTGAGTGAACTCCGGGAGTTGGTGATGGACAGGGAGGCCCGGCGTGCTGCAATTCATGGGGTCGCAAAGAGTCGGACATGACTGGGCGACTGAACTGAGTGATTCCATCAGCAAAACAGAGGCAAAAGTCACCATTAGTAAAATTAAAATGCATAAGATGATCTGATAACATTTATAATAAATGTGAGTGTTATGAAATGACTGTGTCCTCCTGTATACTGAAGCCCTAACCCTCAACGGGAAGGTGTTTGGAGGTGGGTCTTTGGGGAGGTATTGGGTTTAAAGAAGGTGATGAGTACAGACCCCCAAAGGGGTCAGTGTCATTATAAGAAGAGAAAGAAACCAGAGCTGTCTTCTCCCAGCTCTTATGTGAGGACACAGAAAGAAGGCGGCTGTCTGCAGGTCAGATGAATGGCTAAAAACATCACAACATTGTTAAATAATTATCCTCTGATTGAAATAAATTAATTAATTAAAAGAGATAGAAATACCTTATCTGGAACCAAAACTGCCAGCACCTTGACCCATTTGTACTTCTGAGTTTCCAGAGCTGTGAGAAATAAACATCTAGTGTTTAAGCCACCAGTCTATGGTATTTTGCTATAGGAGCTTGAGCTGACTAATTCAATGAGATAAAAAAAAATTTTATGTTAATCACTCATAACTATTATAAACTGGGTACAGGAAATCAGATAGAAAAAAATGTTTTTTAGGTTATAAACTTAAAATTCCCAATAGAAAAAATATAGCTGTCAGTAAGCCAGTACAAAAAATTTTAAATCTTATTAATAAGCATAGAAGTAGAACTTAAATAAGTTATTTTAACCAATAAACATAACTTTACCTTATCAAATATCAAAGACACAACAAAAATATATAATGTTCAAGGTCAATTGTTGTTATTCAGTTGCTAAGTCATGTCTGACTCCTCGAGACCTCATGGACTGCAGCATACCAGGCTCCTCTGTCCTCCACTATCTCCCAGAGTTTGCTCAAATTCATGTCCATTGAGTTGGGGATGCTATCTAACCATTTCATCCTCTGCTGCTGCCTTCTCCTTTTGCCTTCAACCTTTCCCAGCATCAGGTTCTTTTCCAATAAGTCAGCTCTTCCAATCAGGTGGCCAAAGTATTGGAGCTTCAGCTATGGCATCAGCCCTTCTAAAGAACATTCAGGGTTGAATTCCTTTAGGATTGACTGGTTTGATTTTCTTGTGGTCCAAAAAACTCTTAAGAGTCTTCTCCAGCACCACAATTCGAAAGCATCAATTCTTTAGCACTCAGCCTTCTTTATCACCGAAATCTATGTTTGTACATGACTACTGGAAAAAACATAGCTTTGACTATACGGATCTTTGTTAGCAAAGTGATGTCTGGGCTTTCTAGGTGGTGCTTGTGGTAAAGAACCCATTTGCCAATGCAGGAGATGGTTTCAGTCCCGGGGTCAGGAAGATCCCCTGGAGGAGGGCATGGAAACCCACTCCAGTATTCTAGCCTGACACAGAACCCCATGGACAGAGGCGCCTGGCAGGCTACAGTCCATGGGGTTGCAAAGAGTTGGACATGACTGAAGTGACTTAGCATGCACACTAGGTTTGTCATAGCTTTCCTTCCAAGGAGCAAGTGTCCTTTAATTTCATGGCTGCAGTTACCATCCGCAGTCATTTTGGAGCCGAGGAAAATAAAATCTGCCACTGTTTCCCTTTTTCCCCATCTATTTGCCATGAAGTGATGGGACGGGATGTTATGATCTTAGTTTTTTTGTTTGTTTGTTTTTTAATGCTGAGTTTGAAGCAAGCTTTTTCACTCTCCTCTTTTACCTTCATCAAGAGGCTCTTTAGTTTTTGCTCACTTTCTACGATCAGAGTGGTATCATCTGCATATCTGAGGTTGCTGATATTTTTTCTAACAATCTTTCCAGTCTGTGATTCATCCAGCTGGGCATTTCACATGATGTATTCTGCATATAACTTCAGTAAGCAGAGTGACAATATACAGTTTTGTCATACTTCCTTCCCAATTGTGAACCAATCCATTGTTTCATGGCCAGTTCTAACCGTTGCTTCTTGACCCACATACAGTTTTCTCAGGAGACAGCTAAGGTGGTCCAGTACTCCCATCTCTTCAAGAATTTTCCAGTTTGTTGTAATCCACACAGTCAAAGCTTTTTGCAAAGTCAATGAAGCAGAAGTAGGTGTTTTTCTGGAATCCCCTTGCTTTTTCTATGGTTCAATGAATGTTGGCAATTTGATCTTTGGTTCCTCTGCCTCTTCAAAACCCAGCTTGTGCACTGGGAAATTCTTGGTTCACATACTGTTGAAACCTAGCTTGAAGGAGTTTGAGCATAACCTTGCTAGCATGTGAAATGAGTGCAGTTGTATGGTAGTCTGAACAATCTTTGGTATTACCCTTCTTTGGGATTGACATGAAAACTGACCTTTTCCAGTCCTGTAGCCACTGCTGCATTTTTCAGATTTGAGTGTAGCATTTTAACAGCATCATCCTTTAGTATTTTAAATATCTCAGCTGGAATTCCATCACCTCTACTAGCTTTGTTCCCTCCCTCTACATTTTACTTCACTGATTCCAAAGATGTTGATGTTCAATCTTGTCATCTCCTGCTTGACTACATCCAATTTATCTTGATGTATGATCTTGCCTGGAGAATCCCATGGGTGAAGGAGCCTGGTGGGCTGCAGTCCATGGGGTTGCTAAGAGTTGGACATGACTGAGTGACTTCACTTTCACTTTTCACTTTCATGCACTGGAGAAGGAAATGGCAACCCACTCCAGTGTTCTTGCCTGGAGAATCCCAGGGACGGGGGAGCCTGGTGGGCCGCTGTCTATGGGGTTGCACAGAGTCGGATATGACTGACGTGACTTAGCAGCAGCAGCAGCATGAACCTATCATTCCAGGTTCCTATGAAATATTACTGTTTATAGGGTTGGACTTGCCTTTCACCACCAGGCACATCCACAAATGAGCATCATTTCTGCTTTGGCCCAGCCACTTCATTTTTTCTGGAACTATTAGTATTAATAATTTTCTTCTGCTCTTCCCCAATAGCATAATGAACACTTTCTGACCTGGGGGCTCATCTTCTGGTCTCATCATTTTTTGCTTTTTTGTACTGTTCATGGGGTTCTTGCAGCAAGAATACTGGAGTGGCTTGTCATTTCCTCCTTCAGTGAACCATGATTTGTCAGAACTGTGCAGTATGACTCATCTGTCCTGGGTAGCCCTGCATGACACAGCTCAGAGCTTCACTGCATTACGCAAGTCCCTTTGCCATGGCAAGGCTGTGATTCAGGAAGGGGATTAAAGGTAAATAAATAAGATGTGCTAATTTCATAAGCAAATATTCTTTTTAAAAAAAAAGAGCTTTAAAAAGTCCCATGTCTGTTACTACCCTTAGGGGAGCCACTATCAAGAAAAGAGAAAATCAGTTAGTGAGGATGTGGAGAAATTGGAACTCTCATGCATTATTGACGGGAATGTGAAATGGTATACTTGCTATGGAAAACAATATAGAAGTTCCTCAAAAAAATTAGAAAACAGAATGATCACAAAATCCAGAAATGCCACTTCTTATGGGTATATAAGAATAAGAATTGAAAGCAGGATCTTTTAGAAATATTTTCACAGCCAGGTTTATTGCTGGCTATTATTAACAATTATTAACCATAGCCACAAGGTGGAAGCAATCCATGTGCTCATGGATGGATGATGGGCTAAAGAAAACGTAGTATATACAAAGAATCACATATTATTCAAACTTAGAAAAGGAGGGAAATTCTGACACATACCACGGTGTGGACGAATCTTAATGATATCACGCGAGAGAACAAGTCAATTATAAAAGACAAATTTTGTGTGATTCTACTTTCAGACGTCTAAAGTAGTCAAGCTCATAGAAACAGAAAGTAGAATTGTGGTTGCCAGGGGCTAAGGGGGTGGGGAAAATGAAAGTTGTTTAATGGGCACAGAATTTCAACCTTGCAAGACAAAACGTGTTTAAGAAACCTACTGTACAACAATGTAAATATACTTAAAACTACAGAACTGTACACTTAAATATAGTTTAAAAGGTAAATTTTATGCTTATTTTTTACAGTAAAAAAGAAAAAACCTTATGTACATCAATGTCTTTGACATTATAATTCCACATCTAGAAATTTAATAGGGAGACATAATTATGAGTGAAGGTGATCCAAAAAAAAAAAAAATGAAGAAAAAGAAAGAACTATGAAACATACACAAAGACATGGCTACAAGACTCTTCACCTTAATTTCATGCACAGTGGAAAGAGAAAGCGATAGTCCAAACACTCAGTCTAAGGGAAGAGTTAAGTAGACTATGGTAGATTTATACAATAAAATAAACTGCACCCCTTAGAAATGATATTTAAAATAATTGCATAGAAAAAGAAAAATGCTCATAACATAATATTATGTGACTTTCCTATAAACTTGGATTTGTTTTATTATTTGTAGGTTGAAAAGGGCAGGAGGCTATTTTAAAACTAACTTTCTCAGCACAGGCATTTCATTGTACTCCACAGATATGTATTTTGTTGCTGTTTTTGTTGTGGCTGTTGTTTTTAACAAGTTGAAAGTTCGTGGCAACCCTGTATCAAAAGTCTATCAGAACCATTTTTTCAACAGAATTTGCTCCCTTTGAGTCTCTGTTTTCCATTTTAGTAATTCTTGCAGTATTTCAAACTTTTCCATTATTATTATTAGGTTATGTGATTCACTGAAGGCTCAGGATGGTTAATAATTTTAGCAATAAAGTATTTTTTAATTAAAGTATGTACATTTCTAAAGACATAATGCTATTGTACACTTAAGAGATGACAGGAGAATACAAACATATTTTTATATGCACTAGGAAACCAAAAATTAAATGTGACTCACTTTATTTAAATACTTAGTATATTGCATTTGCCTGGAACACAACCCATAGTATCTCCAAGGTATGTACGCCTGTGTGTTTTTCCTGCCAATACAGAACCCTGTGTTTCAAACCTTCAAACATGCGTCATCTATAGGTTTCATGTGGTCACTAATCACAAGCCTATCTTTCATTGTTGCCATACACTGTTCAGTTTTTGCTTTTCATCTTGTCACATGCATCTGTATTCTCTCCCTAATGAGATCGTAAAGTCTCTCAAGGACAGAACTTGTAGCAGTGTAAGCACTGTTCCCTGATTGTTTTCTAATCCTAGCCTTCTATAACTGAGTGAGGCTTGTACATGAGAAAGCAAGCTCAAGGAGCAGGAATACAGAATATTAAACCAACAAATACAAACTGCATAACTACTATGTACAAGACAAGGCCAGTTACTAAAGATATTATAAAGAATATCTTTATATTATTGTCATTTTCAAAGAGTTTACTATCTTGTTACGGAAGATATACACACACAATGGACAAGTTAAACCCTGAGAGGAACATGCAATTTACATTAAATTGCCAAGATGTAATAAAATAAATTATTGATTTTTTTTCCATACTCAGTGTATGAAAATATAATGAAATGGTCTAAAAGAATGTAATGATTTTCAAAATGCTTCTCTGTACCCTTGGCTGTTTTGTTCACACACGAAATCTGAGGATAATTAAAATTCATGCCAATTTTGGAAAGCTAGGAACAAATC
Source organism: Ovis canadensis (assembly GCF_042477335.2). Lineage (NCBI taxonomy): Eukaryota > Metazoa > Chordata > Mammalia > Artiodactyla > Bovidae > Ovis > Ovis canadensis. The sequence continues at coordinate 23,727,104 of NC_091257.1, read as the reverse complement.
AAATATGTGAAAAATCTTCTAAGACTTGAAAAACAAAATTCCCACAGGGATTCATTAAAACTGTACTGTCAACAAATATCTGAGTTTGAATTTTTAACTCATTTTGTGGGCAGAAAAAAAAAAAAGAAGAGGGAAAGAAGAAAGAAAGAAGGGAAATGAGAAAGGGTGGGAGGAAGAGAGGAAGGGCAAGCAGGAAGGGAGACAGGAAGAAAGGAACGGGGGTGAGGGAAAGAAAGGAAAAAATGCCTGCCTGTTCAATCAGGATTTCACTGCGTCACACCACTTAATCGACCCATGACCTCCATAGTGCTAAACCCACTGGTATTCTCAGTCTTCAGCTATCTTATCCTACAATAGAATTTGACACCGTGATCATTCCCTCCTCCAATACTTTCTTTACCAAGACACAGCCTTTCTTTGGGTTTCTAATTGCATCACTGACCACTTCTTCTTTGCCTCTTTATCTAGTTCCCAAACTTTTCCCTGACTGCTTAATGGTGAAATGCCCCTGTCTGCTTTTCTGGGTGTATCCCCACTCCCTACCGCCTCACCCCGACCTTGGCGTTGTCTGTTGTCAAGACTTACTGCCTACTTGGCAACAACTCTCAAATTCTACTTTTTGCCCAGACTTGTCTCCTGACTTAATATCCTAACTTCTGTATAGCCTGCAGTTGTGCGTTTAATAGTCTTCTCAAACTTGACAAGTCCATACCTGAATTCCTAACCCAAACTTAAAAACCTGTTCTTCCTATGGCCATTTCCATAGTAAGTGATAGCAACTCCATCTTTCAGATGCTCAGACCAAACTCCTTGGAGCCATTCTTAACTTCTTTCTGTTGGTTCTACCTTCAAAATTTGGTTGGTTCTACCTTCAAAATACGGATAAAACCTGAATTCCTTTTTCCACTTCTATTGCTACCTCCCATCCTGATTAAGCCAACCACAACTCTTATTTGTGCTACTGCAACTGCATCCAGCTTCTATGCTTGCCATGCCATGCCTACAAGGAAGAGCCAGAAAATCTTCAGAAATTTAAATTGAATCATGTCACTCCTTCACTCATTAGGATGACACCACCTAATGACAGAAAGCGAAGGGGAACTAAAGAGCCTCTTGATGAAAGTGAAAGAGGACAGCGGAAAAGCTGGCGTAAAACTCAACATTTTAAAACCTAAGATCATACATCAGGTCCCATCACCTCATGGCAATTAGATAGGGAAAAAATTGAAACAGTGACAGACTTTATTTTCTTGAGCTCCAAAATCAATATGGACGGTGACTGCAGCCATGAAATTAAAAGACGCTTGCTCTTTGGAAGGAAAGCTATGATCAACCTAGACAGCGTATTAAAAAGCAGAGACATTGCTTTGCTCACAAACTTTCATCTAGTCAAAACTACTGTTTCTCCAGGAGTCATGTATGGATGTGAGATTTGGACCATAAAGAACGTGGAGCACCCAAGAAGTGATGCTTTTGAATTGCAGTGCTGAAGAAGACTCTTGGGAGTCCCTTGGACAGCAAGGAAATCAAACCAGTTAATCCTAAAGGAAATCAAACCTGAATATTTATTAGAAGGACTGATGCTAAAGCTGAAGTTCCAATATTTTGGCCACCTGATGCAAAGAACTGACTCATTAGAAAAGACCCTGATGCTGGGAAAGATTGAAGGGAGGAGAAGGGGACGATAGAGGATGAGGTGGTTGGATGGCATTACTGACTCGATGGACATGAGTTTGAGCAAGCCCCGGGAGTTGGTGATGGACAGGGAAGCTAAGCTGGGGTGCTGCAGTCCATGGGGTCGCAGAGTCAGACACGACTGAGTGACTGAATAAGAACAACTCCTTTGCTCAAACAGCTCCAAAGGCTTCCCATTATAGTATGATTATAATTACATATAGCCATGGTTGAAAAGGCCCTATATAATCTGCCAAAACCTTCTACTTTTACCCTAAACAGCCACCTTATCTCCAGAAACTCATCTTCACTTCGTTCCCTGAGCTTATCCACAAAGATCTCCAGGGATCTCCTTGCCTGCTCCAGCTGATTCCTACGTCAGAAATGATCCTTCCCCAGATTGTCTCCTTGGTTCACTCCTTTCCCTCCTTCAAGTCTCAAATCTCTCCACCTCAGTGAGAACTTTTCTGACCCCATGTAGTATTTCATACTGGAGGCCACCCACTGGTTCCTTAATCTGTTCTATTTTTTCCTTTATTCATAGCTTTTGTTGGTTTTGAGAATGCTATATAACCTAAATCATTGACAAATGTGTGGTACTGTGTGTTACATAGGCCCCCCTACCCACATGCTAAAATACCATTTTCGTGAGGTCAGGGCTCTCTTCCTGTTCGTTTGTTTTTCCACTGATGTATCCCCAGTTCCCACAGCAGTCCTTGGCACCTAGTAGACACTGAATGAATAGGCATGTATATAAAACAAAATAGAGTGAGGAACATAGCAACATGAGATGGAAGAGGCTAGTCTGTGCTTTTAAGCCCGTTATAATTCATGAAATTCCACAGAACTTGTTCTTATTCATAGTGCTATGTGTGGAAAAAATATCCATTGTACCAAATGATAAAAAACCATCACAGTTCACACATGCATATTCATGCAGCAGTAATGATACCAGAAAAAGAGAAGCAGTGTCTTTTGTTCAACATTAAGTAGGTAAATAACATTTTCCCCCAAAGAATCAGACAAAATCCTCTCTGAGAAAGGATTATTATTTAATAAAGAGACTCCCAGAGCCTCTCAATGTTATCGTATTGGAAAGAATTACTCATCATGTGCTGAAAGAGGCATCTAATTTAAGGAGATCTTATTTACTCATAGATTGTTTTGTCATAGATGTTTTAAATTATAGTTCCTTAAAACTTCAGGGCAAAACATGGTTCAAGTTTACCACGCAGAGCAAGAGTGGTGACTTCCGAATCCAGGTCCCAACAATAAAAGCATTCAGGGTAAGAGACTTGCGCTGACACCGTGTAAGTTTCTCCAATTCAGGGTGGCTGCTTGAAATTAATTTTATTTAATTTTGTTGCGTGTTCCTCTTGCTATATAGTTATAACCGAAGGACATGACTTGCTCTTGCTGTCTGGGTCAGGCTACGAGTAAAGATCATAAAATTTCAATAAGCAAATGGCTAACGGGAGATGCAGAGATGTGTGTGTATCTGACTGGAACTTTCTTTTCCCTTCTGGCTCTGAAGTGGTGTGCCAGCCTCCATGGGATGCAGGCCAGCCCAGGAAGCCTGGAAACTCAGCACCTCCATTTCCTGTCCCTCAGAGGCTTGGAGTCACAGAAGAAGAAAGAGGGGAGGCCGTGGCCGAGTCAGCTCGTCGCCTTTGTAAGGCCACAGTGCAGTGAAGGAGTGTGGCTGAGGACAGGAAGCCATCACAGAGCACCAGGCTCCAAGCCCGACACGCGCACGTCTATCTGTCGACCCCAATTCGCTTTGCTGTACAGCAGAAACTAACACAACCTAGGAAGCAACTATACTCCACAAATGTTTGAAAGAAATAAAAGAGCGTATCTAGACTGAGCAAATGTGAGGAAACCAGCAAATAAGAAAACAGGGGCTTCCAGGTAAGGAGACCACCCGTAAGTACCAACTCCAGTGTGTACCAGTGGAGCAGACAGCCCCTTCTCTTTCTGATCTAGGTCACAAAACGCGGCCACCTGACTGGTCCAAGACTCAGAGGCCTGGTTTTCCTCTTCACTCTTCTTATGGATGAGTTTTGTCTAGATTCAGTCTCTTTCAGCCTTATCTTCTTTACATTTTAAATAAAAGAGCTGAATACAAGGTTTTTTTCCTGTTTCACCATTTCCAGTTTGAATATTTTGTGACTTCCTGAGACAAATCAAATGGTGATGCTCAAGATGGTAGCTCTCTCTGATAACACTGATGAAATAAAAGACAAAGACATCATTCTGGTCAGTAAGCAAGTGGTCCTGCTGGTATTCAAGAAGTGCTAACCATATGATCAGTATTGGCTGACTTCCCATTCTACCCTTTTTTCCTGTTCTGTTCACTTCCTAGAACAGACATTTGTTTTGCTACTGTATTACTCACTATACTGCTCTGTAACTGTATAACCACTATTCGTCCACTGAGAGCAAAGACCCCTCCATCTACACCATGTGCTAGGCACACGGTAGACACCAGCACATGTGCACCAGTAATGAAGTCTTTGCACACACATATGCACGTGTATATGTACTTACGCATTCAGGCGGGAAATGAATTTTTGTAATATGCTAGTGTCCTAGCCATTTTGCCTTGTTATCTTTATAACGGTCCCCAAGCTGAAGTACTTTCCCTACCCTGCCAAACGTCAGAAGAGCATCCTCTGTGACTATCTTCTCAGAAAAGTGAAAGGACATCTCCAGATCTGACAAATGGGCCAACAAAATTCTCCACTGGAGACTTTAAGGTAGAAATGAGAACCTGGGTTTCACTCTTTCTTCTGGTTTTCTTTCTTTATAACTTCTGACCTTTACTTCATTTCCTCATTTATAAACCAGGGTTTAATAAAACCATTCTGAGAAATTCAAGTTAAAATCAGCCTGGGAGCTGACGCTAATATACTCATTATTTCAATGAAATCAGACATGTTTATAGAGGACCTATCATTCCCAGGCAGTGGACTGGGTGGAGTGGGTGGTGGGAATGCAACGTTAACCAGTTGGACATAGTATCTTTCCACACAGAACCCAGGAACTAGTAAGGGGCATGAACAAGTTACAGCAAGGTAAAAAGGTACATGATGGGAAGGGGGGGGGGGCTTCCTTGGTGGCTCAGATGGTAAAGAATATGCCTGCAATGCAGGAGACCTGTGCTCAGTCCCTGGGTCAGGAAGAGCCCCTGGAGAAAGGAATGGCTACCCACTCCAGTATTCTTTCCTGGAGAATTCCATGCACAGGGGAGCCAGGTGGGCTACAGTCCATGGGGTCTCAAAGAGTTGGACACAACTGAGCAACTAACAGTGACTTACTTATATAAATTATATATAAATTTTCAAGTGAAAAATGACAAATAACATACAAGGGAACTCCCATCAGGCTATCAGCTGATTTCTCAATGGAAATTCTACAAGCCAGAAGTGAACGGCAAGATATATGCAAACTGACGAAAGGGAAGAACCTACAGCCAAGAATACTCTACCCAGAAAACCTCTCCTTCAGATTTGATGGAGACATCAAAAACTTTCCAGACAACTGAAATTTAAGAGAATTCAGGACCACCAAACCAGCTTTACAATGGACACTAAAGGAACTTCTCCAGGCAGGAAACCGGAGAAGGAAAAGAGCTACCTACAGAAAATATCCAAAACAATAAAGAAACTGACAATCGGTTCAGTTCAGTTCAGTCGCTCAGTCGTGTCCGACTCTTTGCGACCCCATGAATCGCAGCACGCCAGGCCTCCCTGTCCATCACCATCTCCTGGAGTTCACTCAGACTCAAGTCCATAGATTCAGTGATGCCATCCAGCCATCTCATCCCCTGTCATCCCCTTCTCCTCCTGCCCTCAGTCCCTCCCAGCATCAGAGACTTTTCCAATGAGTCAACTCTTTGCATGAGGTGGCTTAAGTAATGGAGTTTCAGCTTTAGCATCATTCCTTCCAAAGAAATCCATATATACCGATAATTACCTTAACTGTAAATAGATTAAATGCACCAAGCAAAAGACATCGACTGGATGAGCAAATGAAAACATTTGCATGTATGTACTTCCACTAACCACATCATGCTGCCTGATCCCCCAAATTATACATAAGTATTTTTATATTATTAATGAATCATGCTCCCATTATGCTGGTAATTATAATTATCTTTTATTTTTTGTCTGATTATTGATTGTGAAAACTGATAAACAGCTTCCTCTATTGTGATTATGTAACTATTGTATCATGATTGGTCAACAGAAAAATGATAAAATTCTATATTACCAAAACTACCATTTAATAGAAAAACCTACAATCACTTTTTAAAATCCAGATGCATATCAGAATTATCTTGGAATTTTTTGAAAAATACAAATGCCCAGGTATTGCTTTATTTTTTTTTCCAGAGCTCCAGATGTTTCTAATGAGCAGCCTTGTTTAAAAACAACTGGTTATATGAAGATCTTTTACTTTTCTCTAGCTTGTTTTACTTTTCCTACTTCATATTCAGTGCTCCCATTTCATTTAGTTCATGTTTTCCAATTGCTCCGTCTCTTTTTCTTTTTATGACGCACTTTCTCAAGACTTTATCAAATGTAGTAAAAAAGCTCTTATATAAATACATGTGTAAATACGTATTATATATATATTGCATAAAATTTATGACTTTTTGCTTGACTAAAAAATTTGTGACATTTTGATTCACTTGTTTGACTTAGTATAAATAGAATGCTAGATTTCTAATTTTAAAAAAATAGATATACAACAAGCAACAAAGGTTTACTGTATGGCACAGGGGACTATAGTCAATATCTTATAATAACCTATAATGGAAAATAATTTCAAAAATAGTGTATGTGTATATGTATAGCTGAGTCACAAAAAAATAATAATTCTACTTTTTGAAACTTAGTAATCTTTATCTTTTGGCTAGTTTTTCTAAATGTCCTATGGACATCTAATAACAATGTATTAAATACAAAATTTTAAATATATTTGTGTAGGATATAAAAGCAATATACATAGAAACCTACATTTAAATTATTGACATCATTTAATATGCTATTAATTTTTCTGCACTTGAAAAATACTCTCAGGAAAATGTTAATAGTCTCACTATGATTATATACTTTTGCTTTTCCCTTATATTTCTTCTGATTTTTTTCTTTATGTATCTTTGTTTCTTTGTTGTTAGGTGTCTAATGGTTTATGATATCTATCTTCTTTGTGAATTGTACCTTTCATCATTAAAAATATTCATCTTTGTTTCATTTAAAAATAAATAAATAAATTTACTTTAAAAAGAAAAAAAAAGAATAATGGGGTAATGTGGGGGGCCCTATCCAGGATCCCAGGTAGGGAAATGATCTCTTTAAAACAGTCAGAGCATGGTCCTCTTCTTCTCAAACGTCCCAATATTTCTTGCTGTACTTAGCATGAAAGCCCCCATCTACAGGCACCAACAAAGCCTCCTGTGGTCTAGGCCCCAACCACCTCTCTGACCTCATCCTCTCTTCTGCAGCCCCTGTTTGACTCCAGCCACTTTGGCGCCCTGCCATTCCTTAAACACAGAAGTTCATGCCTACCTCTGGCCTTTGCACTTGGCTCTTTCTTTTGCTTGAAATATCTTCTGCCAAACAACCTCATAACTAGCGCCCCTTCCCCTTTTTTTTCATGTAAGTCCTAACTCAAATGACACCTCCTCAGCTAGGCCTTCCCTGGCCGCTGCGCCTAACCGTCGACATCCCTACACACCAACCCTTTCTCCGGCTTAGTACTCATCATTACCATATATTTTCCTGTTTCTAGCCTGACTCTTCCATTAGAAGTGTCATTCCATTAGAATGACAGAAGGGCCTTTTGTTTATCTCACTAACTGCAGTATCCTCAGGATCTAGAAACTGCTGGCACATCGAAGGTACTCAGTCAACATTCTGTGAATGAATAAATGCTACGAAACACTTTCCTGATCGAGTGATTAACTGAAAACTGACCTGAAATCTGAAGCATGGAGCTGAATTATCCTGGCTTTTGTGAGAATGGGAGCAACAAGAGCATTTTAAAGACAGAGCCCAGCGTGAACAGTCTCAGAGGTAAGAGGAAGAAAACGTGTTTGAAGAACATTAAGACTTTGTCAGAACTGAAGCCTGAAGGCCAAAGAGTTAGCAAGAAATGAAGAGGTGGATCTGGACAAAGAGGCAGGGGCCTGATCAGGCAGGGCCTTGTGAGCACGCAAACAAGTCTCCACTTCACAAGAGCAGCGGAGGATATTCGAGGAATTTTAATGAGCAGAGTGATGTCATCTGTGATTAAAACCAAAGTCATCATGACTGGACAGGAGCACGATGGAGGCAGGGAGGCCATGTACCAGAGCTGGGTGAGGGCACTCAAGACAAGCAGAAATGTTCCAGGGGCGATTGGAAGGACTTGGTAATCGATACATATATGATATAAATAATGTAAGATTAATTACATAATTATAAATTATACATAATAAATAACACAGTTGACCCTTGGACAATGCAGCTGTTTAGGGGCATAGACCCTCCACACAGTTCAAGATCTGAGTGCAACTGTACAGATGGTCCTCCACACACACACATCACCACATACATGGTTCCACATCTGTAGATTCAACCAGCTGCAAGTCATGTAGTACTGTAGTAAGTATTTGTTGAGAAAATTTCAGGTAGTTCCAACACAGGTTGTTTAAGGGTCAACTGTGTATTTCTAGGCTGAATTGTGGAGAAGAGGATAAGAAAAAAGGAAGGAAGAAAGGATCAAAGGTCAAGTTTCAGTGTCTGGTTTGAGTGACTGGGGTCAGAGTGTGGTAGTATAAAGATGGCCATGTTCTTTGACAAGTAGGGTTCTGTTTCTCCTCTCCTTAACTCTGGGAAGAATTTGTGACATCGTTACCAACCAACTAGATATGACAGAAATGATGTTGTATCAGACTGGAAGAGACTGGAAGCTTCCAGTCTTGGTGTCTTGGATCTCAGGAACCAAGGTTCCCAGAGGGCAACCCAGCTGAGTTGCCAGACCACAGCCCACACAAAGTGGTCAGGCATGTGAGCGAAACATGCAGAGCTGGATCCTCCCAGCCTGTTTGAGCCATACCAGCTGATACGTGTAGGGCAGAGACAAGTCTTTTCTCAGGAGCCCTGCCCAAGTAGTAAATTCATGAACAAAAATATAATTGATACTGTCTCAAGCCAATGTCTTTTGAGGTGGTTTGTTACATAGCCATGCTGCTGCTACTGCTGCTAAGTCGCTTCAGTCGTGTCCGACTCTGTGCGACCCCATGGACGGCACCCCACCAGGCTCCCCTGTCTCTGGGATTCTCCAGGCAAGAACACTGGAGTGGGTTGCCATTTCCTTCTCCAATGCATGAAAGTGAAAAGTGAAAGTGAAGTCACTCAGTCGTGTCTGACTCTTAGCAACCCCATGGACTGCTCTTCCATCCATGGGATTTTCCAGGCAAGAGTACTGGAGTGGGGTGCCATTGAGGGAGAGAATGAGATGATAAACTTGTGATTTATCAGAATGCAAGCACACACTTCATGCAAATATGAGCAGAATAAAGGACAGAAATGGTATGGACCTAACAGAAGCAGAAGATATTAAGAAGAGGTGGCAAGAATACAAAGAAGAAGAGCTATACAAAAAGATCTTCACAACCCAGATAATAATGATGGTGTGAACACTCACCTAGAGCCAGACATCCTAGAATGCGAAGTCAAGTGGGACTTAGGAAGCATCACTACAAACAAAGCTAGTAGAGATGGTGGAATTACAACTGAGCTATTTCAAATCCTAAAAGATGATGCTGTGAAAGTGCTGCACTCAATATGCCAGCAAATCTGGAAAACTCAGCACTGGCCACAGGACTGGAAAAAGTCAGTTTTCATTCTAATCCCAAAGAAAGGCAATGCCAAAAGAATGCGCAAACTACTGCACAATTGAACTCATTTCACACGCTAGTAAAGTAACGCTCAAAATTCTTCAAGCCAGGCTTCAACAGTATGTGAACCGTGAACTTTCAGATGTCCAAACTGGATTTAGAAAAGGTAGAAGAACCAGAGATCAAATTGCCAACATCTGTTGGATCATCAAAAAAGTGAGAAAAACTCTTCAGAAAAACATCTACTTTTGCTTTATTGCCTATGTCAGAGGATTTGACTGGGTGGATCACAACAAACTGGAACATTCTTAAAAGATGGGAATATCAGACCACCTGACTGGCCTTCTGAGAAATCTGTATGCAGGTCAAGAAGCAATAGTTAGAACTGGACATGGAACAACAGACAGGTTCCAAGTCAGGAAAGGAGTACGTCAAGGTTGTATTATCATCACCCGGCTTATTTAAATTATGCAGAGTACATCATGAGAAACGCTGGGCTGGATGAAACACAAGTTGGAATCAAGACTGCCAAGAGAAATATAATAACTTCAGATATGCAGATGATACCACCTTTATGGCAGAAAGTGAAGAAGAACTAAAGAGCCTCTTGATGAAAGTGAAAGATGGGAGTGAAAAAGTTGGCTTCAAATTCAACATTCAGAAAACGAAGATCATGACATCTGGTCCCATGATTTTGTGGCAAATAGATGGGGAAACAATGGAAAAAGTGACAGGCTTTATTTTTTGGGGCTCCAAAATCACTGCAGATGGTGACTGAAGCCATGAAATTAAGAGACACTTAGTCCTTGGAAGAAAAGTTATGACCAACCTAGACAGCATATTAAAAAGCAGAGACGTTACTTTGCCAAGAAAAGTCTGTCTAGTCAAAACTTTGGTTTTTCCAGTAGTAATATATGGATGTGAGAGTTGGACTATAAAGAAAGCTGAGCACCGAAGAACTGATCTTTTGAACTGTAGTGTTGGAGAAGACTCTTGAGAATCTCTTGGACAGCAAGGAGATCCAACCAGTCCATCCAAGAGGATATCAGCCCTGAATATTCATTGGAAGGACTGATACTTTGGCCATCTGATGTGAAGAAAGTGACTCATTTAAATGTGACTCATTTTAAAAGACCCTGATGCTGGGAATGATTGAAGGCGGGAGGAGAAGGGGATGTCAGAGGATGAGATGGTTGGATGGCATCACCGACTCAATGGACATAAATTTGAGTAAGCTCCAAGAGTTGGTGATGGACAAGGAAGCCTGGTGTAACTGCAGTCCATGGGGTTGCAAAGAGTCGGACACAACTGAGCGACTGAACTGAACTGAAGTGAAACACAGGGTTAGGCAATCCTGGTCCCCCAACTATTCCTACTTAGCGGGACATTGTAGGAAAGCATAGTGCCCGCCAGTGTGGGGTCCACTGCTACATTGGGGTGGTCTTGGAATTAATTTGAATCCAAATTAACCAGGAAGGGAAACAGAGTATATTAAAAACTTTAAGATCACACTTTCATTTTGTTTGAACCACTGGAGGAAATCCAATTTCAAATTAATATAACAAAGCCAGAGACTTGCTTTAAGAATATTCCATCAGATTGCAAAGTTCAGCTTGGGGCAGGGCATACTGGAACCCTTTAATGGCTACTCTGGTAAAGACATTCTTTTCACTTTGTAAGGGAACAAAAGATTAAATGAGTACCTCTGGAATTGCCTAAGTTATTGGTGGGCACTCTCCCTGTGTGAAGCTGGAGATCACTAAGGTTCTAGATCAATATCAGAGCTTCATGTCAGGGGCTGGTCCATGTATGTGATCAATGCGGCCAGACGGGCAAGGGGAGCAAGCAACTCTGCCTTTATTTGAACCACTTTTTTTTTTTTTTTTTAAGTTAGTCAGATGTAGACAGTTCGTTTTAAGCACTGGGATTTAGAGTTGGAATGTGGATGGGATTAAAGCAGTTTCATTACAGGAGGAAGAAGCCCAGAGGGAAAAAGGCATGAAAAACTCAGTGACTTCTAAAATCGGATATCCTCTGACAGGCTTACCACAGAGCCAGAAAGCACCTCAGTAAACCTCAACCTCAAGCTCTGTAAACTCAGGTATTATTTCTATTATCATCCTAATTACCCTCCTCATTGAAAAGGAAGAAAACACACCCTCACTGCAGACATAATGTTCAAATACTTGCCCTGTAGCTTGAGAAGTGTTAGGCATGTCTCATACGTTTTTCATGAACCTAACTTAGACTTATCCATTCAGGCTGTTAATTACTAGTATTTCTTAAATGTAATTACAGTCTTTTTAGGAAATGGGTTGTTGCACATTTTTTTTTCCATCCAGAGACACAATAGAGAGTCTAACTCCTTTGTGGTGTTTAAAACATGTGAGTCGATGAGTAGGTAAGTGGTTCAAAGGAAAAAGAAGAAGTGCTGAGATCATTAACCGTGACTCAGAACACACTGGGGCCTCTATCTGGTGAAAGCAAACGAATTCCAGATACCTCCTCAGAAAAAACTGTGGTCATTTTCACCGTTTCTATGATCTAGTTAAGAGGGCATGATGGTATTGTCTAAAATTTCATAGTTTATGGTATTATTTCCTTCATCTATTACATAAGGTCTACATAATTGATTGTGACTTGAATATAGCTGCAAGAGCAGTTTTATCTTCAGAGAGGAATTTTAAATGCTATTTTTTTTTTTCTTAAGAAAATGGAAATGATGCAATCCAACCTGTTTCCTTTAGTGGCCTGAAATTTTAGAGGAAGAATTACTGCCCTAGTTCTACTTGAGAGTCTGAACTTTCTGGCTCTTTGGGGTGATTTTTATTTATCTACTTTAAAGGTTTGCCATATTATCTTTTAAACTTTAAACTATTCAAGCAAATAGCATTTTCTGGGAGGGAGCGAAGAGAAGGTATGGATTGGTAAGAGGAGTAAACCTTATGCCTGTCAACACTCCAAGTCTCAAACCTATTTAGAAAGTTATTTTAAGGATTTACATGTGTCATAAAGCGGTTATTCAGCTATTCTTGTGCATGTTATATAACAGCCATACAACATGCTTCTTCCCTTCAGGAAATTCTCTCTCAAATAATGGTTGAAAGATGATCAGTTGGGTTGATCATAAAGTTTGTTTGGGTTTTCTTGTAAGATGGTATTTAGAGACAAAAAGATAATCTGGTATTGAGAAAATAAAGAAGTGGAAATTTCAAACACTGGAGGATAAGTAAAAAACAAAAAAGTCTCAATGAGAATATGGTCTAGGATAGTTATGAAAGCATCAATCATTCATATGTTCACTCGCTAAATATTTACAGTGCCTGCCATATGCTGATGACAGGGCTAAGGTCTGGAAAGTCAGTGACAAGCCAAAAATAAGACATAAGCCTGGCAACCTGGCACCTTCTCTAAGCCTGTGGGCTCAGGAAGGAGCAAGGCAGCCTGAGCTTGAAGCCTCACCCTGCCACTTAGAAACAATGGTGCCTTCTAGGGCTGTGGGCAAACCCCTTAACCTTCCTGTGCCTCAATATCCTTCCCTATAAACAGAGATACTAAGTGTGCCTGCCTTTTAGGACTGTCAGGAAGATTAAATGAGCTAATACATGAAAAGCATGGCAAATCTAAGCGCTAGTCAAATGCAAGGCCTACTTCTCAGAATAGGAAACGAGGGAGGCCAGGGAAGAGGCAGACCAAAGCGTGGGAACATGAACTGGGTCAGAATCCTAGGAGCTCCCCCCATGCACTTCACTGATGTAGATATAAGGGTCCTGGCTCCAGAAGAAGGGGCAGAGAGGTCTCAGCTAACATTCCTAAAGAATGTCCCATGGCTCTCAAACTCAAGATGCAGGCCAGTGTGCTCAGAACATCACTGCAGAGTGCGGACAAGCTTGAGGCAATTCCAAAGCCTGTCGGCACAGAAACTGAGTAAAAATATGCCCTAACTTCTTGTTGCCTCATTTCCGAAACCGAACAGCGTGAGAGTTACCCTCTGACTGTTGCCCAAAGAGGCTGTGTGTGGGGTACAGGCCAGGGATTACCTCATTCAATTCCAAGCAACAAACCCTGAGATAAAAACAGAGAGTCTCATTTTATAAGCGAGGAGACTGAGGCACAGGAAGGTGAAGAGTATTCACCAATACTGTAACTTTTTTGCTTAAACCTAGAGATCGAGGCTTGTTCCAGCAGAGTCCCTAAGCTTGAAGCTCAAGAAATGGTGGAGCTCACAGCTCAGAACTCAGAGCCCCAGGGCCTGATATCTAGGATGGCCAGGCCCATGAAAAGACGGGGATTTATAAAAGCACCCAGGCTGGCTGGTTCCAAAGCCTACAATCCCAGCAGGAGGAGAGGGCCTAGCATGGGTTAACATTTTCCTTTCCATTGCAATTGTCTTTCATTCCTGATAAAGAATCATTACAGGCAATATGTGTTGTACCCCTTCCCTGCCCAGAGCAGGAGATCTAGACCCCTAGACCTAGACCTAGGCAGGAGACCTAGCTGGGGGATTTACTCACAAGAACTTGCACACAGACATGACGCAGGCTTATTATGACAAAGGTCCTGAGGAATCTCACAGATTTCCAGCCCTCCAGGACCACCCAGGCAGGGAAAGGGGCATTGTGACTGCAGTTGCCCACACTGGGTGGCTGGGTGGCGGTAGCTCCCAGCAATGCAGGCTGCTCTGGCCCAGGAAACTCAAACCTGTTGTAGTGGGAGTTGTGTTTGTTTTCTGAGGCCAACTTCAGAGTCAATAAAATGCAAGGCTTTACACAACATGGGTTAGATGGTTCCACCAGTTCTTTTCAGTTTGTCTTTAAAAATCTTTCTGAAAATAAAACTTTATAATTGTGGCTTCTCATCACTGTCGATTGGAGAGAGGAGGAATGAGGCTAAGAGATGTTTTAACCATGGAGCTTTAGATTAAGTGAATGCATGAACTATTCTGAACCTTCAGTACTGCTGAGCAGAAGGTTTGAGGGATCTGCCCTCACCCTCTTTGCAGAGGTCCATGTGTTTCAGTTATGTTAGATGCAATTAGGCACAGCTCATCTCTCAAATTCACTGGGGATTCATTGCATGAACCCTTGAAGGTTTCCCTTTCAAATGACCATAGATTTTCTATTCAAATCAGTGTTCAATTATCACTCTAACTCTGCTCCACTCCTGTGTCCGTGGAAGCTGACGACATGAGAAATGGGAAAACAAAAAACACAGTTCTTTGAATCAACACAGGAAAAACAGAAGAGGAGGAAAACAATTTCACAGCAGACCAGGTAATCAGAAGCTGCCCTTAGCAGCGAAGCCACCAGCCTAGTTTCCACATTCCTCCACCCACAGCCTGGGCTGAGGTAAGACACACAGATTGTTTTCTTACAACAGCAAGGTGCACCCCTTCATGACACGAAGCCTCTTTCCCAGATGCTGTCACAACACTGAAAAGAAATGGATCCTGTTTTTCGTTGGAAGTGGGCATGCTACCATCTATAGAAATTCTTCAGTCTTGCTTTCCACCAGTTGACACACGGCTTGTGTATTTATCATTCCAAACAAAAAATACAATGTATGCTCCTCTCCATGAGGCCAAAAAGAGATAGTGGTTAGATTTTCACAAATTGAGTTCCCAAGGAGGCTTTTTTTTTTTTTTTAAACTCACTTGTGAGATACATATACAGACTCTGAGGCTTTGAAGGAAATTAAAAATGACTTTCAAGAACCTCTATTTGCAGATCCATGTATATTAAAAATTATTTTCAGTTTGTTTTTCATCATCAGATTTCACAACAAGAATCTTAGCTTCTGTGCACATTTAAAGCACTAACTTGCTTTAAAAAGAAAGTAGAAACGCACAATAACCAATTGTCTTCTGAATCCACTATACTCTGTATATCCCACAATTAAGCCAACAATCTGTGATGAAAGAATAATGTAACCTCATCATGTTCGCTCACAGTGCTGAGTCATTGCTCCATGAGAGGACTTACAAAGGAGGCTTATTTCTCATCCTTTCTCAGTCAGGTTTAGCTGCATTATTACGGTATTTCACCCCACAGCCTCTCTATTCTCCTCTGAGTCACTGTTTTTCTCTTCCATTACTTAATTGGAAACAAAGTACGTCCCCCTCAAACATCAAATCTATATGTGTACATGCTATGTCTGAATTTCGAAACTGGTAAATGTCAATGTTAGTGAACCAATCTGAACATTCTAAAAGATAGGTCAAGTTAACAATATCTTAGAAGAATATTTTTTCCTTATATTAGGTCAAAGATTATAAACATTAACTATATAGGTAATATATGTTAAATATAGTTCATGAATAACTCATTTTTTTTCTGTAAATTTAAACAGTAATCAGAATGGTTTCTTACTAGATTCAGAATGACATCATTCATGCCTTTACTGATATATTCAATACATATTTTCTGGGAACTGACTATGCACAAAGTTTTATGGTATGCAATTCACATGAATAAGATAAAAAATATGGCTCTCAGAGCCCATCAGTACAAGAGATATAAATATAAGTAACAGGAAATCTACAGAGCAGTGCCATGTGAAAATCAGAGAGAGGAGATAACATCTGGGTGAGGCCCATGTAGAAAGCTTGTGTGGGGGGCCACTGATGAACGTAGGATTTGGTGAACATAAACAGTTCTCCAGTTAGGAGAATAGGTATCAGGATAAAGCACTGAAGGTGAGAAAGCACGGGCTGCCTAACCAAAGCAGCCAAGGCCAGGGGGGCATTTCGGAACGAAAGACTAGAGTTTGAGTCCAGAAGGGCAAGTTAAGTTCAATCCATGAAGGGCCTTGAAAACCAAACTAAAATTCTGCTGATTGATAACAAGGATAGATGGTGTTTTCACTTTGGCCAAAACACTGTTTAAAAAATAAAAGCATTAGTCAAATAAATCACTAGGCATAACTGAGAATGCTCTTTCGGCAATTTTAAATGCTCTGATCATTTACATCAGTAAATGGAGGCAAACTATATGGATTCATGACTGTATGCTGCGTGAGTGAGTGCAAAGCCGCTTTAGTCGTGTCTGATTCTTGGCGACCCGGTGGACTGTAGCCCGCCAGGCTTCTCTGTCCATGGGATTCTCCAGGCAAGAGAACTGGAGTGGGCTGCCATGCCCTCCTCCAGGGGATCTTCCTGACCCAGGGATTGAGCCCATGTCTCTTACGTCTCCTGAACCGGCAGGTGGGTTCTTGACCACTAGTGCCAGCTGGGAAGCCTGGTTGTACGCTAGTGGGTCTGTCTTTATCTCATGATGTTTCTCTTCATAGGATTTGTTATTTTTCACCGAAAAACTCGCAATTCTTGTAGCTTGTCTTTAAAGGCATCTGACATCAAACAACATACACAAGAGAGGGCAGACACTCTCTCAGAAGAAGAAAAACATATGCCCCAAGTAACCGTGCTTGGACACGACCAAGGCCGGCTTTCAGTGATGCAGCACTGATGGTTAATCTTGTGCGATGTCTCAGATCCTGCCTTTGAGTACAAATGCCATGAAGGCCAAATAATATCTGTAGAGCTTAAAGATGGATTCTTTCTTCCCCTCTCCAAATGAAGGTATGTCAAACAGCAATGCTTACACACATTTAGCTGTGAGGCAAGCCCAAAGCAACATGCCTAGACTATTCTCTGTGACTTCACCTTGCACCATGCTTCTCTTTTCTGAATGACCTGTGCAAACTTATGATTGTAAGTATGTTTATAAAAATGTTTATAAATGTATCCACTCAATCCAATCTCAATCCACTTTGAGACAGGCAAACTATCTGGCATAATAAGGCCTTGACCTTTAACAGACTGTTTCAAATTCAGCAGTTTCTAAACCAATCAGGGTTGAACTAATTATACATATGGTATTCCCTGGTGGCTCAGAGGGTAAAGCATTTGCCTGCAGTTTGGGAGACCTGGGTTCGATCCCTCGGTCAGGAAGATCCCCTGGAGAAGGAAATGGCAATCCACTCCAGTACTCTCGGCTGGAAAATCCCATGGATGGAGGAGCCTGGTAGCCACTGTCTACAGGGTCACAAAGAGTCGGATACGACTGAGCGACTTTACTCACTCTCAATTAAACACATATTTTAAATAGTTCTTACCAATTAAAGAGCACTTTCCTGGTGGCTCAGACGGTAAAGCGTCTGCCTGCAATGCAGGAGACCCGGGTTCGATTCCTGGGTGGGAAGATCCCCTGGAGAAGGAAATGGCAATCCACTCCAGCACTCTTGCCTGGAAAATACCATGGATGGAGGAGCCTGATAGAGTTGGACACGACTGAGCGACTTCACACTAGACTTCACACACACCAATTAAAGCAACAATATCAACGGATTTTTACTATACTTTCTTGAATAAGTTAACAGAACACAATCACTTTCTTTACATATGGGTGCATTTATGGTATTTTCCCATTTCAAATCCCATTATTTTGGTGTAAAACATTCCATTTCATTTTCAATTCTCAATAAACAATTTATAAAGGCCTATACAGGACTTGCCTGGTGACACAGTAGATTAGAATCTGCCTGCCAATGCAGGCAACATGGGTTCAATCCCTGGTCCAGAAAGATTCCACATGCTGTGGATCAGCTAAGCCCTTGCACCACAACTGCTGAGCCCACACTCTACAGCCTGTGTGCCACCACCGCAGAAGTCTGCATGCTCGAGGGCCCTCGAGCTGCAACTGCGCAACCTGTGCGCTGCAACTACCGAGGCCCACGCCCCCAGGGCCCGTGCTCCACAACAAGGGGGCCCACGGTGAGAAGCCCACAAGCCACAAGGAAGAGTAGCTCCTGCTCACCACAACTAGAGAAAGCCCACGCACGGCAATGAAGACTCAGTGCAGCCAAAAATAAGTAAATGGATGAATAAGCAATTTTTCAACAATTAAAAAAATAAATAAACGCCTATACAGATCACCAAAGATCAGATTAAATCTAGCAAAAGTAAATGTAGTGATTGACCCACATGACGACAGTCAGATATTTGGATACTATTTCAAAAATGAGTCTGAAAAGAGAAAATCAAAGGAAGTTGAGGGGTTCTTTGAGTGGAAAGTCATAATTAATTTAGGTGTAACAGGATGACTCAGTAAAGTTAAAATAATGGTAACATATTCACTGAACTTTTACTATGTGCCAAGCATGAGCTGAGCACACTGTACATATTAAGTTGTTCCCAAACATGCTACTCTTTCTTAAAAGCATGGTGACAGTAACAGTAGCCAGTATTCATGGAGTGTTTGCTAACTGCTGGACACTACAGTAACATTAAACCATTGTACTTGCACTATTTCATGATATCCTTATACCAATTCAATGAGAGGCACTTAGTATGCCCATTTTCCAGACGTAGAAACTGAGAAACAAAGAGGCTTAATGATGCACCCCAAACTACATCCGTCACTAGCCGTTTTCCCTTGTGAATGGTGACTCTGAAACGGTAGACAGGCAACCTGGGTCCCTATTAGACATCATGCGAAATAAATTGTCTGCTATTTCTTATCCATCTCGATGCCTTACCCATTTCATCTCCCTCCAGAGAACACAGCTAGTTTTCCCAGTTCCCTCTGTGATTGGAGTGGCCCTGTGACTGAAATCTGCTCACCATATGGGTTGCGAGAGAAAGTGTGAAGTCTGCTTTCAGACAGGCCCATAAAGGCCTGCCGTGAGACACTCCATTCTCTCTCTTCCCCTTTCTGCCAGCTTGGTGTTAATACCTCGACTGTGGAAGCCGCGTGGTGGCGAGAACGGAGCCTTCCAGCAAGCTCGGCTCCTGAGTGGCTGCGAGATGCACTTATACCCTCCTCCCAACTGCTACTTAGTTAATAACTGCTACTCAGTTTGATGTGAACCAGACATAAAATTTCATTGTATTAGTTATTAAGATTTTAGCATTTATTATAATGTCCCATATTTACTTTAATAATGGATGTGCCCTGTATTTTAGATACTTATATAAATGTCAGATACTGCTTTAGCAATGATGCAGAATCTAATTTCTTCAAATGTTCTCTCTTGTTGAGAAAGAATTTGCTTTCTCTACCAGCTGTAGCAGACAGATGCCCTGGAATGGCTTTTTACCATTTTAAATTACCACTGTAAATTTCATCAATAAGAAGATACAAGATACAGAAAGAGGGAGACAGGCTGACTCAGCCCACCACCCCTCTGAGTGACAGACGGACACAGCTCTGGTGAAAATCATTCTCCACAGTGCTGTAGGCAGCTTGGCCATCATTAGTGGTTTTTTTTGGGGGGGGATGGGGTATGGAGGGGGGTTCCTACATATACCTTCTGGAGTCTTTGAAAGCTAATGGTACCTTTCTCTAAGCTTTGATCTTTCAGCACTTCCAAGAGTTTTCAAGACTCGTAATTTGAAGTATGCAGCCCCTTCTGGTTCAGAATACCCAGAAAGGTTCCTGTTTTTCTAATGAAACTCTGAGGGATACAATGTAATATCTACTTCTCAAGGCAATGGATCCTTAGCTATTGCCATTAAAGGTATTTTTCCCTGCCCTAATACATCTCCCCTCCAAAGTTTACAGTAATGGACCTCAGACTACACAGACTTTTTATATTAAACTCTTACTTTCAACAACAACCATCAATAGCGGACAGGCTTCTCGGAGGTGTGACCTGTGCAGTTGCTCAGGACTCTGCTCAGAAAGGCTCACGCATGTGTTAACGCTCTTCGGTGGCCTTCTTGAAGTTCTTGCTAACTTTTGGACAAGGGGCTCACGTTTTCATTCTATACTGGGCCCTACAAATCACATAGCTGATTCAGTACCAATGACAGTATTTGAATAAGAATCATGGAAGACATATAACAAAGAAGGAAACGCAGGTACCTTTGTCTCTTTAGTTTCTATAGGGTAATATGGAAACAAACAAAGAAAGCACAACCTTGTATCTATCCTTGACATCTTAACATGTTCAACAAACTGTCTTGTAATCATGGTGTTTACTGTGCCCAACAGCAGAGGAACTGTACGACTGTGATCCATCATAGGTTGTAAAGAAGACACAGACGTCGAATTTTCTGATGGATCTCTGTATGTGTAAGAGTGGCATTTGGGAAAACACCTTAATGATTTTCTTTCCCACAGAAATACAGACTTGAGTCCCAGACCCAAGTGGGACAGGAGTAGGATTTGAGAGTTCAAGTCTTCTGCATAATAAAATATTAAGGATTTGGTTTTTGTAGTGGCTAATGGTACAACAATGGAACTCTGGAATAGGATATGTGGGAGAGAGATGGACTTTCCCAACATGGCAAAGTTTGGGGACTGAAGAATGTCCTTGGGGCAGAGAACGGCTAACACACTTCTAAGAACAGGGCTGTTTACATTTGAATTGAACATGTTCTACATTTAGATTACAGCAACCAAATCCTGCCCTCTATCTCCTTCTCTACTGCTACCACCTTTGTTTCCATGGCCTAACTTTAAGGAAAAAATCAACTGTGAGCGACCTTACCAGTGGGGATCGTGTTGTTATTAGTTAGTGGTGTCTTCCCAAAGCATTGATGGCGAAGACAGGGCAGAAAATGACCAGCAGCCATGAAAGGTAGCCCGGGAGCAGGGATTTAGAGCAAAATATGAGACCACAACATCGGGGCTTTTGGACACACTGGAAATGTTAACTACACTGGATCTCTCTCAGACTTAACTGAGTGGAGGCTTAAGCCATTTTATTTGGCTAGACAGGAAAATGTTGGCCTCAAAATCCAAAAGGACTTGGAGATATCCAAAACATACCAATATTTCCTAAAAATGGAATCTCATCTGGAAATGATAGGAAAAGAATATACGGAAGAAATGAACATGAAAGATGGATAAAGAAGTCTAGCTCAAGGTGAATTCATGAAATAACCTACCAAATGGAGAGCCAAGCAAGAAAAGGACTCCCACTACCTCTAGCAACTTTCCTGTGGCTAAGAATCCCATTTACTGGAATTCAGCTTCTTCCACAAGCATAAGACTCACTTTCCAAACGTGCCAGAAAAAAAGATTCAACTGAAACACAATTTGCACTTCAAAGAGAATGTCACCTGGCATATTTTCATTTCCTTGACCAGAAACAAGAGTATCAATTTACAAGCATCTACACTTCCAGAATCAAGGTGTAAAGCCTGGAGTGAGTGTATCTTTCCTGTAACAGACCTAAATAAAAAGATGACCCTCCCAAGAACATAATATCACATCCTCATTCCAAGTATTTACAAGGTAGCAATCAACACTGTCCCTCAATTCACCAGGGTTCTCCAGGAAGTCTGTATTTGTTTAGGAGCAGAATGGAGCTTCTTAGAAAAGCATCCAGAAGGGCCACCTAAGCACAGCCCCTTGAAGAATGCACGTGATAATAAAAGTCAGATTGCTCTCAATTATATACATTGACAGCTTCCACTTCACAGAGCCCTGAAATTACAGTCAGGGAAAAAAACAGTCTTAGAAAAAGATAATGTAGTTTGAGAGACAGTACATTTATTCCTTAAAATCAAACATCTTTGATTTAACTACTTTTCAGATTTGTTCTTGACAACGTTGCATTAACACCGTAACCTAAAGCAAATTCATATTTATCCAACATACATTCCATGTGAAAAATTGCTTACTCTCTAGATAAACATTCAGGCACGCCTTCCCACCCACATTTAGGAAACCAGAATCATTACTCATACAAGTGTACATCACAAACCGTGAAAAGCTAACTCTTTAAAAATAGCCAAATATATAATACTAGTGGGGACTGTACTGTTATTAAAAGAATACATATGCAGTATTACAGATTAATTGTTGTTCTCCTGGACGATTTTATGCTTAGGTCAATTTAATAAATTTGAATATGTCATCTACTAAATTATGAATCACCAAGAAGACCTACTCACCCAGAAATTGTTCTGTTGTTTCAAATGCAACTTTAAAAAAATCGTCATCTCAAGCACTGAGAAGATTAAATTACCTGTTTTTTAATTTCAGCAAGCAATGGAGTGTGTCTACCTGCTGGATCCTCTGCCAACTGACAGACAAAAGGCTGAAGGGAGTGCACTTTGGATGCTGTCAATTAAGGAAAGGTGGTTCATTAATCTTTACTGTCAACGCCTGAATTCTGCTCTGATGGCTCCTACGGTATGCAGTCGGTTGCTTGCATTTCAAACCAAGACCCATCCAGCTAAATTCCCCTTGTAGAAAGATACTTGAGCTTTTCCTGGTTAACTGTTAAGTTCATTAAAAAAAGGCTAATGACATGGGTTTCCCTGGTGGTACAATGGATAGGAATCTCCCTGCTAGAGCAGGGGACACAGGTTTGACCGCCGGTCCTGGAAGATTCCTGGTCCTGGTCCACGTGCCAAGGGCAAATAAAGCCTGTGTGCCACCACTACTGAAGCCCGTGCACTCTAGGGCCCAAGAACCACAACTACTGAGCCCTGTGCTGCAACTGCTGAAACCCATTTGCCTAGAGCCCGTGCTCTCCAACGAGAGAAGCCTCCACAGTGAGCAGCCTGCGCACCGCAGCAGAGAGGAGGCCCTGCTCACCTCAGCACGAGAAAACCTGCCCATGGCAATGAAACCCCAGCCCCGTTAAAAACAAATAAACTATACGAAAACCTTAAAAAGTAAAAGTAGCTAATAATACCTTTCAACATGAGGGAAATATTTTGAAAAGTTTCTGTGTTCGTTCATGCAATATACCATTATTTTGTGCCTATTATTTGCCAGGAATTCTACACAAAGATTAATCAAACTACATCAAAGAAGAACCAGACATCAAGGAGCAATTTTTGGAACCTGACCTCTATACATACCCTAAGAAGGGCTGAACTTTAAAAGAAAAAATTATGGCTGCTTTGGATCCTTAGAAAATGAAAAGCTACAAGTACATATTTTTGAGAATTTGCTGCACATCACTTAGACTTTTAAGAAAAAGCAAAGCTATACAAATCTAGGCCAGATCTGGACTGGCTTTACCATCACAAGATAGTTCAGTTCAGTTCAGTTACGCAGTCGTGTCCGACTCTTTGTGACCCCACAGACTGCAGCACGCCAGGCTTCCCTGTCCATCTCTCTGGTTCCTCGGACTTCTCTAAAACCAGCTCATCACAAGATAATCTTTAATTAAACATGAAAAGAAAACTGAACCGAGCACAGGGTAATGTGTGAATCACCTCCAATTTGCTTAATTTTGCTATATAATACATACGAAGATACATTTATTATTGCCTGTTATATTATTAATTGCAATTAAATTTTAAATAATGAATGATATTAAAAGATTTGAAACAAGTATTTGTGGAAAGAGTAATTCTGGAATTCCGGCAGCCTGTGGAGATGGCTGTGACTACCTAGTTAGTTCTCCACTAGAAGAACTAACTCTGGCAAACTTTTGATATTTAAGTGGAAGCTTTGTCAGTATCCAACCATGAGGACACAAACCAATAAGAAGTTTAAGTGAAGGGAATTTGATTCAGGGAGCTGGTTTCAAAAGTGATGGGAAAACGAGAAAGCCAAATAAGAACTGAGGAACCTAGGTACTGCAAAAAGCAGGAAACAATAAGGATGCAGAGGAGAGGGGGTGAGACCTCCACTCAGGGAGCAGGGTCACACGGAGGAAGTTGTTTCTCCAGGTTTTGCTGGCAGGAGATAGCGCCGTGACGTCACCATGGCAGACAGGACAAGCGAAAGAAACCCCTGGCTTCTCCTTGCCGCATTCTCATGGCAATGCCTCCTGTCAGCCAAACCCAGGAGACAGCCGGACGTGGAAGGCTGGGGACTTCAGCCTGTGATACAGAGCACTGCAGGAGATGACAAGAATGCATGCCCGTCCAACAGGGCCAGGACACCATTTGTGCCTCTGTCTATATGAAGGGATTGGCCAAGGTCACAAGTTCTCGTGTTATGTGACTTTGGTATTACCATGAGACTCATAATCAACCGAAAGTATCAGTTAACTCCTGCATACCTGAAGTCCTTGTGACTTAACATTCTCCTAGGGAAATTATAGATTATCACAATGGTGTGATTGCTCACCTAGAGCCAGACATCCTGGAATGTGAACTCAAGTGGGCCTAGAAAGCATCTCTACGAACAAAGCTAGTGGAGGTGATGGCATTCCAGTGGAGCTTTTTCAAATCCTAAAAGATGATGCTGTGGAAGTGCTACACTCAATATGCCAGCAAATTTGGAAAACTCAGCAGTGGCCACAGGACTGGAAAAGGTCAGTTTTCATTTCAATCCCAAAGAAAGGCAATACCAAAGAATGCTCAAACTACCGCACAATTGCACTCATCTCACATGCTAGTAAAGTAATGCTCAAAATTCTCCAAGCCAGGCTTCAGCAATACGTGAATCGCAAACTTCCTGATGTTCAAGCTGGTTTTAGAATAGGCAGAAGAACCAGAGATCAAATTGCCAACATCTCTTGGATCATGGAAAAAGCAAGAGAGTTCCAGAAAAACATCTACTTCTGCTTTATTGACTATGTCAGAGGCTTTGACTATATGTATCACAACAAACTGGAAAATTCTTAAAGATGGGAACACCAGACCACCTGACCTGCCTCTTGAGAAATCTGTATGCAGGTCAGGAAGCAACAGTTAGAACTGGACATGGAACAACAGACTGGTTCCATATCAGGAAAGGAGTACGTCAAGGCTGTATATTGTCACCCTGCTTATTTAACTTTTAAGCAGAGTACATCATGAGAAACGCTGGACTGGATGAAGCACAAGCTGGAATCAAGATTGCAGGGAGAAATGTCAATAACCTCAGATACGCAGATGACACCACCCTTATGGCAGAAAGTGAAGAACTAAAGAGCCTCTTGATGAAAGTGAAAGAGGAGAGTGAAAAAGTTGGCTTAATATTCAACATTCAGAAAACATTCAGAAAACCAAATAGCATTTGGTCCCAATCACTTCATGGCAAATAGATGGGGAAACAATGGAAACAGTGTCAGACTTTATTGGGGGGGGGGGCTCCAAAATCCCTGCAGATGGTGACTGCAACCATGAACTTAAAAGATGCTTACTCCTTGGAAGGAAAGTTATGACCAACCTAGACAGCATCCTAAAAGCAGAGACATTGTTTTGCCAACAAGTCTGTCCAGTCAAAGCTATGGTTTTATCAGTAGTAATGTACAGATGTGAGAGTTGGATTATAAAGAAAGCTGAGTGCCAAAGAATTGATGCTTTTGAACTGTGGTGTTGGAGAAGACTCTTGAGAGTCCCTTGAACTGCAAGGAGATCAAACCAGTTCATTCTAAAGGAGATCAGTCCTGGGTGTTCATTGGCAGGACTGATGCTAAAGCTGAAATTCCAATACTTTGGCCACCTGATGCGAAGAACTGACTCATTGGAAAAGACCCTGATGCTGGCAAAGATTGAAGGTGGGAGGTGAAGGGGATGTCAGAGGATGAGGTGGTTGGATGGCATCACTGACTCAATGGACATGCGATTGAGTGAGCTCCGAGAGTTGGTGATGGACAGGGAAGCCTGACGTCCTGCAGACTTTAGGGTTGCAAAATGTCAGACACAACTGAATGACTGAACTGAACTCAACTGAGGGAAATTACAAGACTTAAATCTACCCCAGTGGTATAGATCTAGAAACCACAACAT
The DNA here is from genome assembly GCF_042477335.2 of Ovis canadensis. NCBI lineage: Eukaryota > Metazoa > Chordata > Mammalia > Artiodactyla > Bovidae > Ovis > Ovis canadensis. The sequence continues at coordinate 23,700,909 of NC_091257.1, read as the reverse complement.
ATTTTTGAAGAGCACACTGGGATTTTACATTCAAATATCCATTAGCAGAAGAGGATAACCTTCAGAATCACTGTTTTCCCAGGTATCTTTGGTAGCACTGAGATTGTTCCAGCTGACACATTCTCCAGTTTTTAGCTAAGTCTTTTCAGAGAAGGCAATGGCACCACACTCGAGTACTCTTGCCTGGAAAACCCCATGGATGGAGGAGCCTGGTAGGCTGCAGTCCATGCGGTCGCTAAGAGTCGGACACAACTGAGGGACTTCCCTTTCACTTTTCACTTTCATGCATTGGAGAAGGAAATGGCAACCCACTCCAGTGTTCTTGCCTGGAGAATCCCAGGGATGGGGGTTCTGGGGCAGGTGGGCTGCCATCTATGGGGTCGCACAGAGTCGGACACAACTGAAGTGACTTAGCAGTTTGATTCTAAAGACAGGGTCACAAGGTTCAATACCCACTATTTCTGTGTAGGGAAGAGAAGTCTGTCCACACAGTATTAGTTATCTAGAACATTCTAACATCTTAGTACAGAAAGCAAAGTTTAATAGTACAGCTTTAGGAGACAGAATTGTCATATATGTTCAAAATGAGTAAAAATAATAATCTTAAAAGTTTTACAGTATAAAAAAAGAAAACTTTAATAAATCCATGTAAAATAAATATGCTCAATAAGTCTATGTAATAGCATGCCTTAATCTCCAAGTAAAGGGTATCATATCTAGTATTTATGAAACATATTTAATAATGAAGCTTAAAAAATTGTTTTAGAATACCTGAATGAGAGTATTCTCATTCATATTTTAGAAAACGAAAGCCTAAGAAAAGAGAAAGAACTCATATATATTTGTGAAACAGAGCAACATAATTTTTAGTATACCTCAACCTCTCCTGACCATAGAAATCATTTAGGAACTTATTAAAAATACAGGTTTCTTGGGAGAAAATGGTAAATCATACTTTAAACCAATGACTTGGTTGAACTTAACAGCAGGAAAAATAAGTTTGAGGTATGAAGGCAGGTAAACCAGGATCTGAATCCCAGCTCTCAATTTTCTAGCTACATGACATTGGGCAAGTTTCTCAAATTCTTGGAGTCCTGGTTTTTTCATCCCTAATATGGGGATAACAATAGTTCCTATTTAATAGGGTTGTTGTGAGGATAAGATGGACATAAACCATTTTAGCAGTATTGTGTGACAAATGTTATATGTTCCATAAATGTCATTAATATTAGAATATTAAGCCAGATATGTGTTTTTTCTACCTCTCAATCTGGAAACATATTTACCTAATTGATTGTTTTCTAGGGATATCTACTCCCACTCTTAGCCTGTCCAATATGCTTTTATGCTGTTATAATCGGTCAGTTGCATTTGTAATATATTTGCTAAAATTAAAATTCTCAGCAAGAAGAATTTAGCATAAAACAGTCACCTTCACAACACCTGTAAGGATTATTTCTTTAATTCTTCTTCTTTATAAATACATTCCAAATGGTCTTCATCAGTATGATCTGGGAGGAGATCAGTGGGACAGGGCATCTGCACTGTGAAATATGCCCCCCAGCTGCAAGCTCGGCTTGCATAACGAGCCCACGTATGTTTGCACGGGCGCCGTGCACGTGTCACGTGTGTAGGACACACTGCTGCTCATCAAGGCCCTCGTTTTCTTCCTGAGGACGCTGGTATGATACTAGGTTCACGGTAGAAGACACTGGTAAATAATCCGCGGGCAGTTTGCTTCTGTTTCACTGACGTCTCACTTGAAGCCAACCCTTGCAGAAAGTGGCCAGTGAATATTTTATCTTTATCAGGAACTAGGGTGTAGTTTTATCCATGATGAACCTAAACATGTAGTCACCGCTCATCTCTATGAAAGGATGGGAAATGGTATGCATCTCATCCCCTCACAGTGAGAAAGTATTTGTGTGTTCCAAGATCACTGCAGATGGTGACTGCAGCCACAAAATTAAAAGATGCTTGCTCCTTAGAAGAAAAGCTATAACAAACCTAGACAGTGCATTAAAAAGCAGAGGCATTACTTTGCTGACAAAGGTCCAACTAGTCAAAGCTATGGCCTTCCCAGTAGTCATGTATGGATGTGAGTGAGAGTTGGACCATAAAGAAGGCTGAGTGGCAAAGCACTGATGCTTTTGAATTGCAGTGTTAGAGAAGATTCTTGAGAGTCCCTTGGACTGAAAGGAGATCAAACCAGTCAATACTAAAGGAAATCAATCCTGAATATCTTTAGAAGGACTGATGCTGAAGCTGAAGCTCCAGTATTTTGATCACCTGATGCAAAGAGTCAATGCATTAGAAAAGATTCTGATGCTGGGAAAGATTGAAGGCAGGAGGAGAAGGGGATGACAGAGGATGAGATGGTTGGATGGCATCACTGACTCGATAGACATGAGTTTCAGCAAGCAAGATGGTGAAGGACAGAGAAGCCTGGCATGCTGCAGTCCATGGGGTCACAAAGAGTCAGACATGACTGAGCAACTGAACAACAACATTTTTGTGTTGTTGTTTAAGCCCAGGTTTGGTTCTCATATGGAAATGTGCAACTCATTGATAAAAACCCCGCCCTAAAGTGTTGTTCACTCCTGCCATCTTCTCCTACAGTCTGTGCCCGCCCAGACAGAGGGCAGAGACCAGCCCAGCTGGGACTCATGGTTCCATTCTCATCCTGCAAATAAAAAGGAGATCTCTGATGTCTCATTTCACTTTGGCAGGCTACACTTCATGGCTCTCACTCACCAGCACCTGGGGTCACAATAGCATCATGTGCATATATGCATGTCCAGGTCCCCATGGACCTTGGAGTCCTGCTTGGCCAGCAGCAGGAGAGTCACCAATATCCAGGGGGAATATTCTAAGAGGTACCAGATGGAATTGTGCGTCACAGGTGGCTCAGTGGGTAAAGAATCCGCCTGCAACGCGGGAGACACAGGGAACAGGAGTTCAATCCCTGGGCTGGGAAGATCCCCTGGAAGAGGGCATGTCAACCCCCTCTATTCTAGCCTGCAGAATCCCATGGACAGAGGAGCCTGGTGGGCTACAGTCCATGGGGTTGTAAAGAGTTGGATATGACTGAAGCGATTGAACATGCACCAGAGAGAGTTAGCCCTTTCGAAGGCCTTTATACTTGAAGGATGCCTGGTTCAATACAAAATCCACACTAGTGAGCCCACCTTCAGAGGAAAAGTATGAGTCTGTCTTCATTTCTGCTTTCTTGGCGGGGAAGAGGCTGAGACCGTCTTCTGGGTTTCATTGTAAAGTCTGTGCTAGTTATTCCGTATGCTTCCCTGGCACCTGGGCTAGAGGAGGCTGACCCAGGCTGACTGCATTCTCCTAGCCACCTTGCTGTCTGGCTTCTGACTATGCATCAGCAGGATGTCAGAGGGTGGGAGGAGAGAGACCAGGTATTCCTTCCCTGTCCACACATCTCCGGTGAGGTATCTCAGTCAGTAACTGTGTTTCTCCAACTTTACTAAACATTACAATTACTTGAAAACCTTTTAAAGATCTTGATAACTACACCAAAGATCAACTACAGAGCAATGAAATCAGAATCTCCAGGGGTGGGACCTAGGTGCTAGTGTGTTTAAATTTCCTTAGTGATTCCAATAAGGAGAGAAGGTGGAAGAAGACAGCTCCGCTGGGTGCCCTATCCTCCAAGGTTCTAGCTGTCCCTGGGCTCCAGCAACATTTTCCTGTGGCCCTAAAGGGCCTGCTTCATCAGTGCTTTCAACTTTTATTTAGAGAAAAAGAACAAAAAATTCATGCAAAGGAATTTATATAAGAGAGATTAAGAGGCATCGAATCCGTGCTTTATTATTATTAGTATTAGTATTATGTGATAAATCCACATGATAATTCTACCCTCACTCCTCATCCCCTTTTATGGAGCAAGGTGGGAGGATTAGCAAGACACAGGTGCCTTGCTCATGGTGAGAGTGACAACTCTTTCCCAGCCTGAGCGCAGAAAGCCATGCTGAGCCTCCCTGCTGGTCGCCGGGTTGGAATCTGCTCTCTGTGATAGGGCCGCTCTGCACCTCTGTGTGCCTAATTGCAACCTGTGCTTATGCCCTCCAGTCTTCACTGGCTCTTTTTGATGTTTTTCAGCAGAGCCTCCTCAAAGTAGCAGGATGGAATGAGAAGGTAAGCAATCATTTCCCATGAAAAGAGGGCGCCCAAATCCAGGTGGGGGTTCCTGCTGAGATGTTCCCTCCAAGGCAGTGACCACACAGCCTACGGAAACACAGACAGCGAAAGGCCTTAGAGCCTGTGATGTCTCACTCCACCATCCAAAAGAAATTTGACTGTTTTTTTAAAGTCTTTCCCCCAGGTGTCTCCTTGGATTAGATCCTCTCCATCTCTGAGTATAGCCCCATGCTAGAGGTTTTAGGTTTGGTTTTGTTTATTTGCTTCTCCTGCTTATCAGTTTACGATTTCTATTTTCTTATTCAGCTGCAGAGCTTAACAAAGGGTCACGGTGGGAAATATGATTTCTCTGAAATGCTTTGCAGAAAGATAGGTTCGTTAAAGGAACAGACTCAGAAGTATGGGCAGGTGATGATGGACAAATCATATCTCCTTATCAATAAAATGAGGATACAGGAGAAAGTCACCTCCAAGGAACCCTTTCCTGATTTAACTTTCTAAATTCCCTCCTATTTAGTACTTTAGAAAGCTGAAGATGACTTCTATTGTAAACCTCAGACTGTTATCCAAGGTTTGATGTAGATGAGTCTCATAAATGATATCTAGAGACCTAACTATTAAGTAATGGGCAGTTGAGACTGTGCATTAGAAAAACAGAAGACACTGGCATTTTCCAAATGAAATTACAATGTAAGAAAAACTCTTGACCATGAAAAAAAGTCTCAGCAGCAGAAATAAAGTTATCAATGGTTTAGGAAAGAAAAAAATTTCTTGGAACCCACTCCAATGGGTTGATAGTTGCCTTAAACTTAGTTCTACAGTTATTTACTGCATATATTCTCTGGAATATTCACTATGATGGATAAACTCAAGGTCAGCTGAGGGTAAGCAGTAGAGTAATAACAGTAATTTCAACAGTAATAACTTGGACTTACTGAGTGTACACAGATACAGGTACTGTTTAGATAAGCACTCTACATAAGTCAAATCATTTCTAAAGATGCAGCCTTTGTCTTTTCCTTACAGCAGTAATCAGGATGACGATGAAGATGATGCTAATGATGGTAATTAAAATTTACAGAGTGCTTACAATTTGCTTGGCACTGAGGCCCTTTGAAATAGTACCATATAGAGGTGCTAATTGTTAGTTATTATTTAATCTTATTGATTTACCTGAATACTCTTTTAAATCAGTACTTAATTATCTAACTGCCTTCTCTCCTCTAAGTCAAAATTTTCATTTTACTCATTTAATTTCCCTAACACCTTTGAGGTGGGTACTCAAATCATCAGCATGTTAGATAAATAAACTAAAGCTCAGACGAGTTCTGGGATATGTTGAAGGTCACACTGCTGCTGAGTAGAGCAGTGAGTAGATTGCCACCCAGCACTGTCCTCAGACAAGAGCTGTACTGCATCGGCCCACCCCCTAGAGGAGCACGGTGCACGGCAGCCACAATGATTCCACCCTGACAGGCAGGTACATCAATACGGTCAACAGGCACTGCCGCTCTGTGCTCTGGGTAGTTAGAAAATATCCTACAGGTTGGATGTCCAGGAGCAGATTTTTCGGATCTAGATGCCGGGCCTGTAAGATTCTAAGATCCAGAAGTTTACCCATCTTCCTAAGTATCAAGCACGTAGTCTGGATCCAGACTGCCTTTTTTTAAACTCGACTTTCTTTGTTATTATTTATGGCTGTGCTGAGTCTTCATTGCTGCATGCGGGGGGCTTTCTCTAGCAGCAGTCAGTGGGGGGCTACTCTTCATTGCGGTACATGGGCTTCTCACGGGGCTTCTCTTGCCGCAGAGCACAAACTCTAGGCACATGGCTTTCAGCAGTTGCGGCGCTTGGGCTCAGCAGCTGCCGGCAGGCTCTAGGGCGCTAGGGCTCAGCACTTGCAGGCAGGCTCTAGGGCGCTTGGGCTCAGCAGTTGCAGGCAGGCTCTTGGGCGCTTGGGCTCAGCAGTTGTGGTGCACGGGCCTAGATGCTCTGAGATATGTGGTACTTCCCAGACCAGGGATTGAACCTGTGTCCCCTGAAGTATCAGGCAGATTCCTATCTACTGTACCACCAGGGAAGTCCCCAGATCCCATGTTTTTCCTTTTCTTTTCCCTTACCACAAAGTCCCACATGAAATTTTTAGACTTTGACATCATCTCAAAGATCCCTACAGATGGCAATCAGAGAAAATAACAATCTAAGAATTCTACTAGTAAATGGCCCAGTGGGTAATTGCCACCTTGTCTCACCCTCGTTCAGAACTTCACTCAGACCCTTGCTTTGAATTAACCACTTTTCCCAGCTGTATCCTTTGGGCGTATCTCTCACCTTTTTGCATATGCCAAATCTCTAAGTAACAGGTAAAAATAATAAAAATGTATCATATGACTATTGATAACAAACATCCTCCAAGTGAGGTTAGCACATAAAACAATTCCCTCTTGATTAAATAACTCTACAGAGGTACTGTTAGTTATTAACATGTAATTTTATTGACCTTATGTGAAAATTCCTTGAAATTAGTATTTAATTACCTGCCTCCTTTTCTCTAAATCAAAATTTTCACTTTACACAGTAATTACCTATTAACTTTGTGGCTTTTAATGCAGTTTTAGAAAATATGACTATTTATAACTTGTATTACATTCAAGCATGCATGTGCTAAGGCAGTGTTCCAAAGTGATACCTTAGCAGAAATTCAACTACAGAGATTTCCATGATCCATTGTGAAAAAGAAACATCTTTGACAGTTAATGGGCACCAATGTTAGGTTGCTTTGAAATGAAGCACAGAGGAAGCTGAAGAGCAGCTCCCTGAATATATCAATATAATTCCAACAGACAGCTACTGAGTGGCCTCAATCTGCTCAGCTCTGTCAGATGATGAGGGACCAGGTCATTTGACAGGTCATTCAGACCCTGTGATTGCAAGAGACCTCATGAAGGACAGGAGTGATAAATGTAAGCATTCTTGGTCAAGGGACAGCATGTGCAGAATTTGGAATCAGGAATGAAACTAGCATGTGTGGAGGTCAGTGAGATGACCAGCCTTGCAGAATAAAGACACAGACAAGGGACAATGATTCACAGGACTGACTTGGAAAATATCAGAATGAGCAAAAGAGATACGCAGTTGAATGAATCCTCAGTAAGAAAATGTTGGGGTTTAGAGAACTCATTCTGAAAGAGAAATCTGTCTACACCTGCTGCTCATATTGGACTGGAGGGGGACTCAAATAAATATTCTTAGGTAACTAGTGACAATCAAGCTTTACAAATAGTGACTATCGAGCTGAGCTGAAGCACATGGCATTATATAATATGAAGACTAAACTGGGACATTGGAAATAATATACAAACACACCAGAGCTGAGAGGTAGTCCTATTTAAGTATCATTATCAGTACAGTTATGGGGGATACAGTGGTGCCATCCATCCCACATCAACTGTTGTCACTTCGCTGTCTGGGCCTTTGCTACTCAAGTATGGACCTTACACAAACAGTGTGGGCATCATTGGGACTTACTGAATCAGAATCTACATTTTCACAAAATCGCTGGGTTATTCATGTCCACTTTAAAGGCTTAAGAAGCATTAGCCAACTGAACCAGAAATCAAATTTGAGAAAGCAGCTTGTCAATCTAAATTTCTATTTAATAAGTGGATTGCCGAGTTTTTCACACTCTCATTTTACAGTTGTAATAGAATAGAAAAAACAGGAAACAATCCAATTTTTACTGTGGGTGCAAATTCAATGGGACACATTTTGTGTATTTAGAATTCTACCTAAACATATAAATAACTTTTACAACTAGATTTCCCTTCTCTCTTCTGAATGCTGGCCTCTGTTTTACTAAACTTTTATCTCTGTTTTACTAAACCTTTATCCAAGTCAAGTAGAGGTGTATCTTCTAATGTCTAGACTTCCTGCCCAATTTTACCAAGTTAAATCAGATAATTAAGCTCGATTGAATCTTGTGCATATTTATTTTAATTAAATTCTATTTAACTGCCACCAGACAGCATTACTAGGGAAAAATCCAAATTAAATCTGATCAAAGGCAACTTGATTAGGTTGCTGGGTTTGTGTACATAGAAGTAGTAAGAGGCACAGAAAAGGGTGTAAGCCCAGGCACCTTTAATGAAACTATGCTTAATGCAATAAAACAGTCTCGGGACATTTAGCAGAAAACTACATAGAGTGCAATGGGATCTTTGTATCAATTCTGAAGTCTTTCTTAAGTAAAGGCTTCATATCAAGTTTAGAAATAACATTTTAAAATATTAAAGATACTCTACACAAGGTGGTGGCTTGGACACACTATATATTTTATTTACATACTAACTGTTGAAATGATTTGAAATTTCAGATACCCACAACTAATATAGTCAGTGAACTATAAAAGGATATACCATAAAAGATAATATCTTTAAAAATATTTTCATGTTCTTAATGGGAATTGAATCTCTTTTCAAGCTATCAAAGATAAATTAAAGCTTGTAGTAGATTTAAAAAGATATTAACATAACAGTCTTACAAGAAGCCATTGTCTGCCAGTCAAATCCAGAGATAAGAATTGAGCTGTGCCTTATTTTAAAAACTCAGAAAGATCATTAAAAATCTGACTTCTTCCTTAACTGACTCATTGTATCTAAGTGTCAAGGGTTATGCTATTTCATTAGACTACTGAATACAATGGTGTTTGGAAAGATTCCATGAGAACTGCAATGCTCTGAGATGAATTCACCATGAATTTACAATGAAGCTTAAACTTTAGGAGCCCTCATTTGCACTAGTCCCTTTTAAGGAGCTGGATAGGGCCCTAGCAATGTCTTCACATGATCAATTTTTTTTTTAATTAGCAAAAAAAAGAAAAGAGAGAAACAGTTATGGTAAAAACCTAAGTACTGTGGATAATCGAGTCCAAAAGTATGAAAGATTAGTCTCTGCCCTAAAACATTATAACTCATCATAAAGGAGGCCTGAAGAAGTTTTTTTTTTTCCTCCAAATTTGACCACAATTCTAACAATGTATAAGACAATATTGGTAAAGACTTTTGAAACGAGGGAATCTTTTCTCAGCTATTAATTTTTTTTAATGTCATCAACTTAAAGGAAAGAATGAGTTTAAATACCACTTCATAACAGATTTTTTTTATTTAAGTTTTTCTTCTCTCAAAGAGGGCTCACCTCAAACGTCATTAAGTTTCAGTCCCCACAAAAACCTGAATTTACCTCTCAATTAGATACAGGTACTTATCATTAAGTAACAAATACTTTTTTTTTAACATAACATTGGTAGTGGAAAATGTAATCTATTTCATCTCCATTGCATAAAGGGGATCTGATCAAGTTGTGGCACAAATAATTAAACATAAAATGTCTTAAAATAGGCAGTCAAGGCAATCACACATTTCACATGTTAAATCTAGGTCTATGGACCGCCAGTGTTCTGTGAGTCACTGGTTAAGCACACCAGTAGAGTGATATAAAACTTTTATCACAGGCTCTACAATTAACAAAGCTCCCACATCCCCATTTCCTACAAATCAAATTCAAGAATGGGTATTCAACAGCAACTAATTATTACCTATCTCACAGTAATTTCTAATTTTTCTAATTATGGAACAGGCTGCTCTTTTTATGTAAAAGATAATCCTACTTATGTGACCACAGCTTTCTGCTGGTGAAGACAGATGTGCTGGAAAGCCATCTACACGCTCCGTTTGGTGCCCTCTTGCACCCAAAGACAAAAGGCAGGATGGTGATGAGGTTTAAAGTGTCCTTCTGGGGTCATGAACTAGGTTAAAAGCAATGGCCTGCAGAAGTATTGGCCCCTTAATTCTGATCTTATTACTCCAGGATCCCAAGCAAATGAGCAAACCGCCCACCTTGCTCAAGAGACAGAAAACACAGAACATATCCTGAACCAACAGAAACACACTCTGAGGGATAAGTAAGTGGGGTCCATTTAATTATAGTGGTGCTTACTGGGTCCGTTTACACTTTCCTCATTACTTATTTAATTCTGTCATTTCTCCCACTCCAGCAAACACCCCACAATTACAGGCTTACACTGCTCCTTACAGATGTCTGCAAAAAACTGATAAACACATACTTGGCCACTATTATAGTACTTCTATTAATAAAAAGTTGCTTCTCAGACACTCCCAACCACAGTAACTCCATCAATGACCTATGCTCATTTTTTTCAGGTATTAACTAATGAAACATTTAAAAATAGAGAAAAAGTACTGTCGGAAAACCACAGGTGAACTAAGCCATGGGTCAGGATAGGAAGTAATAACCTGTCCTCTCCATTTCTCTTTATTGCTTTCCTCCATGTTCTGTTTTTCTTCCCCTCCTTGCTTTGACTCTATACAGCTCTGCCTTCTGCCTCCAAACTCCACCTTCATTTTACAGTGTCTATGAGAATCACAATATAGACAGATTTAGGCAAATGGTTCTCAATGAGCCACAGACACACTTCCAGTAAACTCAGCCTGGGTTTGGGAGGCACCTAAAACCCAATTCTCCATCAAAGCATTTGGTTACTAAAACAACAACAACAAAACCAGTTTACCTATCCTTTCCAATCTCACTTCCTCTGGGCTCATTCAGGTCATGATTTCACTCTTGGTCTGCTGCTTTATATTCGAAACTAGTCTCTGCTCAACCTACCTCTAAACACACACACACACACACACACACACACACACACACACACACACTTCAGTCAGAATAATCTTTGTAAAAGAGTAAAGCATTCAGTCTCCTTTTTGCTTAAAGCGATACAGTGACCCCCTTGCTATTATCTACAGAATAAGACCCAAGAATCTGACTGTGATGTGTTAGTCCTTCCACAACCAGGCTCCCCTACCCCCTGCAGGCACATCTCACAGCTCAAGCTCACAGGGCCCCCACATTAGCCGTACTCTCATGAGGCTAACTGCCTTCTCTGGTGGCTCAGTGGTAAAGAATCCTCCTTCCAATGCAGGAGATGTGGGTTTGATCCCTGGGTCAGGAAGGTCCCCTGGAGGAGGGAATGGCAATCCACTCTAGTATTGTTGCCTGGGAAATCCCATGGACAGAAGAGCCTGGTGGGCTACAGTCCATGAGGTCTCAAAGAGTTGGTTGCAATTTAGCAACTAAATAGCAACTAACCACTCTCTCTCGTTCCTACCTCCTAAGTACTTCTTTAGGTTTTATTCTCAGCTGCCTAGATAATTTTAGGCCATCTTTCAGGACTTGGTGCAGGGAGTCTTCTTGAGAAGCGTCTGAGATGCCCCGGGCTGCACTAAGTGCTTGTCACCTGTCCCCTCACTACCCATTCCTCCACTGTAGCGATGTTCATCAGATTATAGAAATGCTACTTGTGTTTCATGCTTCTTTAGAGAGACTGAGTTATGTAAGGGCAGTCTACCACATTGTAGACTTTGAACCAAAGCAGGGCCTCACTCAGACTACCTAAGGATATGTTTGTTGAATAGAAGAGAGTAGAATTAAACTTGGTCCATGTCAGGATGCTAGTGGCTTCCCAATCTGGGGCATTATGAATGGTAAGCAAGCCTCCAGGTGAACAAATATTATTTCCCATTGCTTCCCTGCCCACATCGGGCAGACACGTGGTAGTGCAGGGGTCCTGTGACACAGCACTGAAGCATGACCTCAAGCTGGCGACCACAGAGTGTGAGGTGTGCTACAGAGCCATCTCCAGGGCATGCTCCCAAATCTACTGCTACCATATGCCCTCTGAGAGGAGGCTGCTGCACAGGGTTCTGGATTTGCAAAGGTGACAAACACATAGTTCCCCTCCCATCCTCTAGTAAACTTCTGGAAAGACTGACCAATAGGATTCCATGTTTTCACCTTTCACTTCCTCCAGTGCCCATGGCAATTTGTCCCCACCCTTTGCAATTTCTGCCTCACAACTACTTTAATGAAGCTGTTTTTCCTACAGCTATCAGTGACCTCCAAATCAAAACGACTGTTGATGTCTTTCTCTTTCTGACATACCTCTTTCACTCCCAAGCTACTTTATGCCTCTATAACACTACATTTTACCTCTTAACTGTGCATGTTTTTGTATACATGACATCTTAATGAAGGCAATCAGATTTTCACATTCACCATCATAACCCTGTAATTCCTATGACAAGTAAATGTTTCTTGACTCAGATTAACCCTGGAATAGCTTATCCAAAGATAACACTGTGTCCCTTCATGGAAGCCATCTACCAAGAACTCTCAACTTTAATAAACTGACCTGTGAATGGGATGAGGGGAGATTAAATAAAATTTGATAAAATACCCCTGATGCTCTTGAAACTGTCCTTATATTTCATAGTGATTATTCCATGTTGAGGACCAAAGTGCATTAGCAACTAAACTAATTCCATCTCCCCAAGGGCTACAAATTCACTGGGAAGATAAACCTGTAATCTGATATAAACCATTCCGTTTAGGTGACTCTTGAGGGAAAATGAAATTCAAACACCCAGGAGTTCCAAAACTAAACACGTCATCTGCATAGTCTTAAAAAATCATAAGCCATTCTCTTTAACTCTTTTTCTCAATGACAATTTAGTTTCTTGTGTATTTCTATTGCTCCCAAAGACACAGTCACTTCTTTTCCTAGAAAGAAAGTTTCTGTAAATTAATATGGGCCCTCATTTTCCAATAGCATGTCTATATGTATATAGATCTAATTCCAATCGAGACATGCTCTGCTGTGTGCAGTAATCTCTTCAGTATGAGGAATTATTCAGAGGTTCCAGCTACATCTAGACCAGAATATTCTAAAGCCTGTCCATCAGTTTAGGATGCCTTGCATTATCTCATCTCTTCATCAGAAGAGAACTAAATAGCTTCTAAAATGACACTGGGCTTCCCTGGTGGCTCAGATGGTAAAGAATCTGCCTGCAATGCAGGAGACCTGGTTTCAGTCCCAGGGTTGTGAAGATCCTCTGGAGAAGGGAATGGCAATCCACTCCAGTATTCTTGCCTGAGAAGTCCATGGACAGAGGCAGCCTACAGTCCATAGGGTCACAAAAAGTTGGGTATGACTGAGTGACTAACACTTTCACTTTTCGAAATGGCATGAGGGTGCAAATTAAACATGCTAGTTAACACACAGCTGATACAACAGTGACAAACAGAACTCAAATATTTAATGCTGGCTGCATACTGAATCTTTCTTCACCTGAAGAAAGTCTACAAGTGTATGTTTCCCCATGAGTTAAATTTGTAAAGGTTTGATATTCCCTGAGAATGAAGAGATAAATTGGCCCTGTGCCTGTCCAAATGGTTTGCATTTTTTCCATTCCAAACTCTATTTGCAATTCTTCAAAATCATTCCTCAGAATGTTTCCTACTTTATTAGGCTGAGTTTCAGAACTGTCATAGAGCTTCAAATCATCCATGTACTATAGGCATGAGATGTTCACCTTCCCATCTCTGGGCTCTTTGCTTTCTCATATAATGAATTGCAAACAGAATTGCAACACCCTAGGTGTCTAGAATGGAGAAGGCAATGGCACCCCACTCCAGTACTCTCGCCTGGAAAATCCCATGGGCAGAGGAGCCTGGTAGGCTGCAGTCCATGGGGTCACTAGGAGTTGGACACGACCGAGCGACTTCATTTTCACTTTTCTCTTTCATGCATTGGAGAAGGAAATAGCAACCCACTCCAGTGTTCTTGCCTAGAGAATCCCAGGGACAGGGGAGCCTGGTGGGCTGCCGTCTATGGGGTTGCACAGAGTCGGACACAACTGAAGTGACTTAGCAGCAGCAGCAGCGGCAGATGTCTAGAAATACTCTGTATTTTTAAACTATGGCTCTCCTTCCTATATCTTTTTTACAAATTAGTGATATTTCATTCAATCACTGTGATCCATAAGAAACCTAAATTTTGAGAATCCAACTTGGAGATTTTGCTAAGAAAGATTCCTTCTCTATGATTTTCTCGCCTCCAGATATGCTATGATAAAACACAAATGCCAGTGTAAGGGTCAGGAGCCTATTTTTATGGGCAATGGGACTTTCAGTTGCTGATATCTTCCCTGGATTTTAGTAGTGAGTGTTATTACCCAACAAGAGAGGACTTGAGCAAAGATATCAAATAATGCCTGCTGTGTCCATGCTGTGGTCCATGCTACTGCAAGACACCCCTGGCATGCCACAGTTAAGAGTTGCAGCATCAACACACCTTTAATGGGGGATGACAATTTATCCATTAGAAAACATTTTGACACTCCAGTGGTAAAACAGTGGTGAAGTCAGGAGTAAGACCCAAATAGAGTTGGAGAAATGAAATGTAGATGATGAGGATGGTCAGCTGGGAAGGAAAGGGAGAAAAAGTTTGAATTCAAGTAAAAAGGGCATGGAGAAGAACGAAAAGAATACGATATTTCATCAACTCAAACGCAGCAGGACCACCCAATCTTAACATCTGTGTAACTAGAAGTTAAAAATACATTGGGGGTTTCATAGTTCTCTCCAAGTGGTCAGAGCATCTAAACTGGCAAAGAGGGCTGACCAGGCCAGAGTGGCAAGCGTGCTTATTTCACTTGTCAACTCTGGTAAACAGGTAGAGGTTGCCTGGATCATGATGTTGAGAATTCTGAGGCTGTGCCTTAGTGTACAGATAGCTGGTTCCATAAAGAAACAGGCTGTGATGGATAAGTGATGTCTGCCTAAGAAGGAATGAATATCTACAGGATTACCATGAATTTGCCATCCGCAGCCCAGGCTGTTTGGATTAAGCGAGACAATTTTAGATAAATGATTTACCCAGAGGTAAAGAGTTTGATTGTCTCAGTCTGAAATTCTGGCTAAGTAATCAACTCATAGAATTACTAAACATGAATTTGGAATTTAAAAAAAATGATACAGATGATCTTATTTACCAAATAGAAATGGATTCACAGACTTAGAGATTCAATTTATGGTTACAAGAGGGGGAAGGTGATAAGGGAAAAATAGTTAGGGAGTTTGGGACTGACATGTACACACTGCTACATTTAAAATGGATAACCAGCAAGGATCTATTGTAAAGCATAGGGAACTGTGCTCAATCTCCTATAACAACCTAATTGAGAAGATAATTTGAAACAGAATACATACTTACATATTATCGAACTTTTTGTTGCACACCTGCAACTTACAACAAGGTTAATAAATTAGACTCAAAATAAAACAAAAAGTTAAAAACAGGGAGAATTGTCAGTTTACTGATAAATTCTATTCTGAAATAAAGGGACAACTTTTTCTTCCATTTTATTCTCTCCATTTTATAGACTATGAAGATGCCTGAAGAAGATCTGAAAGGAGAAAAATACTAGCCATTCCTATAGGGTAGCTACAGAGAAAGCCAGCTTTATAAATAGGTTACCGTAATCAAGAATATATGGGTTGGAAGTGTGCTTGAGAGTCTGTGTGTGTAAATTCCTCATCCAGCCCTAGAAAGTCCATTAAGTGAAACAAAAACAATTCAGTGATAAACCTTAAAGGAGCATTGTTTTAACAACAGTGATCAGTTCTGTTCAGTTCAGTCGCTCAGTCGTGTCCAACTCTTTGCAACCCCATGAATAGCAGCACGCCAGGCCTCCCTGTCCATCACCATCTCCCGGAGTTCACTCAGACTCACGTCCATCGAGTCCGTGACGCCATCCAGCCATCTCATCCTCTGTCGTCCCCTTCTCCTCCTGCCCCCAATCCCTCCCAGCATCAGAGTCTTTTCCAATGAGTCAACTCTTCACATGAGGGGGCCAAAGTACTGGAGCTTCAGCTTTAGCATCATTCCTTCCAAAGAACACCCAGGGCTGATCTCCTTCAGAATGGACTGGTTGGATCTCCTTGCAGTCCAAGGGACTCTCAAGAGTCTTCTCCAACACCACAGTTCAAACGTATCAATTCTTCGGCGCTCAGCCTTCTTCATAGTCCAACTCTCACATCCATACATGACCACAGGAAAAACCATAGCCTTGACTAGACGGACGTTAGTCGGCAAAGTAATGTCTCTGCTTTTGAATATACTATCTAGGTTGGTCATAACTTTTCTTCCAAGGAGTAAGCATCTTTTAATTTCATGGCTGAAGTCACCATCTGTGGTGATTTTGGAGCCCAAAAAAATAAAGTCTGACACTGTTTCCACTGTTTCCCCATCTATTTCCCAAGAAGTGATGGGACCAGATGCCATGATTTTCGTTTTCTGAATGTTGAGCTTTAAGGGAACTTTTTCACTCTCCTCTTTCACTTTCATCAAGAGGCTTTTTAGCTCCTCTTCACTTTCTGCCATAACGGTGGTGTCATCTGCATATCTGAGGTTCTTGATATTTCTCTAGAACCAGACATCTTGGAATGTGAAGTCAAGTGGGCCTTAAAAAGCATCACTATGAACAAAGCTAGTCGAGGTGATGGAATTCCAGTTGAGCTGTTTCAAATCCTGAAAGATGATGCTGTGAAAGTGCTGCACTCAATATGCTAGCAAATTTGGAAAGCTCAGCAGTGGCCACAGGACTGGAAAAGATCAGTTTTCAATCCAATCCCAAATAAAGGCAATGCCAAAGAATGCTCAAACTACCACACAATTGCACTCATCTCACATGCTAGTAAAGGAATGCTCAAAATTCTCCAAGCTAGACTTCAGCCATACGTGAACCGTGAACTCCCTGATGTTCAAGCTGGTTTTAGAAAAGGGAGAGGAACCAGAGATCAAATTGCCAACATCCACTGGATCATGGAAAAACCAAGTGAGTTCCAGAAAAACATCTATTTCTGCTTTATTGACTATGCCAAAGCCTTTGACTATGTGGATCACCATAAACTGCGGGAAATTCTGAAAGAGATGGGAATACCAGACCACCTGACCTGCCTCTTGTGAAATCTGTATGCAGGTCAGGAAGCAACAGTTAGAACTGGACATGGAACAACACACTGGTTCCAAAAAGGAAAAGTAGTACGTCAAGGCTGTATATTGTCACCCTGCTTATTTAACTTATATGCAGAGTACATCATGAGAAACGCTGGACTGGAAGAAACACAAGCTGGAATCAAGATTGCCGGGAGAAATATCAATAACCTCAAATATCAATAACAACAGTGATAGCCTTATTAGAATATATATCAATTGTAATTTTGTTTCAGTTAGAAAAGGCAAGGGCATCCCAGGTGAAGCTAAAGTGTAAAGAACCCACCTGCTAATGCAGGAGACAGAGATGAGGCGGTTCCCTGGGTTGTGAAGATTTCCCTGGAGAGGGGCCTGGCAACCCACTCCAGTATTCTCGCCTGGAGAATCCCATGGACAGAGGAGCTTGGTGGGCTGCAGAGAGTTGGGATGCGATTGAAGCAAACTAGCACGAATGCAGAAAAGGCAAAAGCCCTTGTCTCATGTGTGCATAGTGGGGTGAAAGATCACGCCTCGTCAGCAATTGTCAAATCATTTGTTGAAAAACCGTTTCTTCACATTCAGCTCCCCATATTCTTCTTGCATAGAATAATGCTTCCTGAGAATAGAATTTAGTGACATATGCTCCAAAGAGAACCACAGAGCCCCTGGAGCTCATTAATCCTGCAACCTTCTATGAGATGCTGGCCTGAAATGGTTGGAGTTCACTTTAAACCAGACTGAATTTCAAAGCAAAGGGCTCTGAGGTGACAAACAGCTCATTAATTCAGAGTGTAATTCAGTGACAGGAGAATTGTTTTAAATGCACAATCTAAAACAATTTAAATTCACATTATGATTATAAGCAACTATGCACTTCAAATTTGAAATCTGGATATGTAATCTACCGATAAAACTAATGAACAAAAATTTAAAAAAAGAGGGGACTGTCATCTTACCAAGAAATGCTAATCAACCTGCTTTTTGAAGTGTGCTTCATTTGCATCATAAGCATTATTATGAAAATTCAACATTATGCTTCTGTGTATTGCATTGTACTGCTCTGCTGAACATCAAAAAAAGCAGGCAACACTTCCTCAAAGTGAATAAAAATGGAATAAAAAACCATGATCAAAGATAACTTCAATTCCTTGTTAATTCTACCTTAATTCCACTCCTGGGATAAGAAGTCCTCTTCATAAGTTTTCTTTCCTGTAACAAATTCTCCAGCAAGCTTCTGGTCCCTAAATATATTCCCAAATGTAATGCATGCATAAATAAATATGAATCAAATTTGCATTGCTTCTACCGTAAATATGGCAGCACGTTCATAAACTCATTAGAGTTCACTGTGGGAAAAAAACTCATTATGCTAGCATTACAACATGGGAATTAACTTTTTAAAATTAATGTTACAGAAGTTGTTTTACTCTGTTTAAGAAAGTAACCAATAACAAATGATTCACTAGTACTCTCTTTGAATGTTTTCTTTTGTCTAAAATTTAAAAAGTAATCATTTCTTTCAGGATGTTCATGGTGAAAAGTTATAAATAGATGTTGTCTAGTGCATCTGTGATTATATACCAATTTATTTATTTTCTATAAATTTACAGCATCATTTTCCTAAAAATTGAGACTAGAAAAATCAAGCATGAAAAGTTTTAATTATTGTTGCTAATTATTTTAACTGAAGAATGTGCCAAATGGTAATGAACACCTTATAACTGAAATTAAATTTAATTAGAAAGTTAAATTTTGAAAAATTACATGTTGAAAGGTGATGTGCAATTTTTCCCCTAGAAAGTATAAAGCCTATCTCATATTAGACAACATGTATTTAGTTTATTTTTTTTAAGTGGACATTTAAAGCCATTTTTTTTCAGCAATTGATTTTCTTCAAGAAATGTTTGTGCATTTGTAATTAAAAGTCTAATAATATTACATTATATTTTGATTACATCAAACATATTTCGTGGCACTTCCTAGTTGAAATAATTATCAGCCATAGCTCACTGGTATGTATTAAACACACACACACATACACATATACACACAAGTGTAAAAGCAAGACTCAGACTGAGAAAAACAAAACCTGTTTCAATAATAACAGTTGCTGTGAAATCCTCAGGTTCTCAGACAATTACTTGATGCCAAGTGTCCTTGTTTTTATTATTTCTAAAAAAGGTCATTTAAGGGGGAAGGAGCATTTTAGTAGCTCAAAAGTTAACCAAATATTACTGATCGAGACTCACTCCTATAGTAAACCTCTATTACTTCTCTGACAGATCAAATTAAATTCTGCTTGGCGAAGGGCTGGGACACTCCTCTTGGTTGAAGCAATGCTGCTCTTTTTTATTCCTGCAGAGTAAATAGCCTCAAGTCAAACTACTTGCCCTGACTAATGATCAAACATATCCAAGAATTCTGTACAAGAAATGCATTCTTCTCTCCTTTGAAGTGCATTGCTGGGAGAGTAATTTGGTTTGCTAGAGATTTTCCTTAGAACTGCAAAAGAAATTTCTTGGCTAAGCATATAATCAAGCTACCGATTTTCTTTTTTCTTCTTCTTTTTTTTTTTATTAAATATCTTCCTGTGAGAGGGTGTACACTGAATAAACATGTGCCTCAAAGGAATGTCAGAATGGTGCACTACTGTCTCTTTGCTGACTGAAAAAATCTCAGCAGTATTAGGTTAAAAACTTCCATCAGAAGAATACATCATTGTGACCCATTTCATTCAGTCATATAATCTCCTCCCGAAATGCCAACGTGCCTCCAATATATTAATATCATTATAACTAGGCAGTCAGGAATATACAAAGACGAATATGACATACAACCTGTCCTCAAAGGACTTACAAACTAGCAGGATAAGTATTACAGAAATAATTTTTTAAAACTATACAAAAATAACCATAAAGTCACAATGTGATGGGACTTCCTGGGTGGCACTAATGGTAAAGAACCCTCCTGCTAATGAAGGAGATGTAAAAAAAATGTGAGTTTGACCCCTGGGTTGGGAAAATCCCCTGGAGGAGGCCATGGCAACCCACTCTAGCATCTCGCCTGGAGAATCCCATGGACAGAGGAGCCTGGTAGGTTACAGTCCATAGAGTCACCAAGAGTCAGACCCAACTGAAGCAACTTAGCACACATACAGACACTGGATGTGACAAGGCTATCATAAGAATGCCACAAAATAAATGCCACAGGGCATCCGATGGGAAAGAATTTAAATGTGGTGAAGATGGTTAGCAGAGGTTGTTTGATGATCATTACCATTATATGAGCTAGGCAGGCAAAAATAGATATGATTTCAACAGGTACGTGGTGTCTGTGGAGGCATTTTAGGACAAGGACAAAGGCAGAGAGGTAGGCTCTGTCTGGACAATAGAGAATAGTTCAAAACGACTGAAGCATTAGAGAGGACAAAGGACAGGTTTAAGAAGGCAGACAGGGCAGAACACGCAGAACTTGAATGCAGATATCATTCACAGGGAGTGCATCGGGAGCTTCTATTAATATTCCAAAAGGAATATTCTCCTGTTCCCTTTGACAGTTGTCTTGGATTCACTCTAAATACAGTCATCATAAGGACCAGTTTGCATGGGTTTGTCTGCTTATACTTTTGTTGAGAAAAAGGTATATTCCTTTTGTCTGGAAGTATATAACGCTAAAGCGGGGTGGGGGGTGGGGGGGAAGGAAACAGGATCTAGGCCAGGCAGTTGGTATCCTGAGGAGCTATCTTTCAATCAGCCTTTCTAAGCCAGAACTTTGCCTCCCAGACTACTGAGCTTTTAAAGAAAAATACATTATGCTGCCATGAAGACAGTACGGAATATTGAGAGTCTCAGACCATGTCAGGAATGCCATTTTTAACTTCTAATGCCAGAACAACTCATTATCCAGTGAGTGAACCATGAAGTAGAAAGCCAGGATGGTCTCAGAATTAGCATTGAAATCTATGCAAAGGAGGAAGATCTCTATGCAAAGGAGGAAGATCTCTATGCAAAGGAGGAAGGTCTCTATGCAAAGGAGGAAGATCTCTATGCAAAGGAGGAAGATCTCTATGCAAGGGAGGAAGGATATATAAGAGGCAAAGTGAATGGATGGGGCAGGACAGCTTGGTGATTTGGCAGTGGTGGCATTGGTAGTTCCCAGAGCACAAAGTCATCATGGCGTGCCCACAGTTTGAAAATTGCTTGCAGGCTGAAAGCATCAAAATACAGGGCTCTGAGGCTAACAGAAAGATGACTAGCAGGGAGAATGGAAGAGATTATGTGCAGATAAGACTGTGTATGAAGGGAACAGTAAGATAGTAAAGAAGTTAACAAGAAGGAGTGAAAAAGAGTCAGCCCAGGCCAAACAGAAGAGTTGGATTGGTAGTCCCACCGAAATATTCTAAAGAGAACAAAACTGGTCAGAAAGAAAAGATGAAAACTGCTAGATCAAATTTACCAATTGCCTTTGTCTAAAGGAAATGATAAGCAAGTCTAAACTCCGGTAGCAGACTTAGAGAGTGTGTTGAGGTTAGTTACGGGTCTATCACAGGACAGATTTAATTTACCTGCTTTGCCTACATTGTAGAAAAGGAGAAAGGAAAGAAGGAAGTCATATCAGTGATCTAGTAATATAATGCGTGTGTATGTGAATATGTATATTTATTCATCAATTATATCTATGTACTAACATATTGGTAAATTATATATGTTATGAAATACATATTTCATAATACAAATTTAGAAGGATAAGAAAAGTCAATTTGAAGAGAAGTTCCAATATTTCCTTTGGAAGCCAATAAGCTGGATAATTGCTTTCTCTCCCTGCTCCAACCATAATGCAAAAAGCTTCAATTTTCATATTCTATAGGCACTAAAGAAACAAGAAAAGTTTATAAGCTTGTATGAGATGATCAAGCGGTTGTTTTAGGGAAATTTAGCAGGGGGATCAGAGTTGGGATGGTAAAAGGGAAGCTAAGATGGTAGACCAGAAGCCAGAGAGAAGGCCACATGGATAGTCATGGTAGGAAATGATAAAGGCCTGGATTTATGTGTTCATGGTACTAACAGTAAGTTTTTATTTCAATTCCAAAGAAAGGCAATGCCAAAGAATGTTCAAACTACCACACAATGGCACTCATCTCACACGCTAGCAAAGTAATGCTCAAAATTCTCCAAGCCAGGCTTCAACAGTACGTGAACTGTGAACTTTCAGATATTCAAGCTGGAGTTGGAAAAGGCAGAGGAACGAGAGGTCAAATTGCCAACATCTGTTGTTTCATCAAAAAAGCAAGAGAGTTTCAGAAAAAGATCTACTTCTCTATTGATTATGCCAAAGCCTTTGACTGCTCAGATCACAATAAACTGTGGAAAATTCTACAAGAGACAGGAATACCAGATCACCTTACCTGCCTCCTGAGAAATCTGTATGCAGGTCAGGAAGCAACAGTTAGAACTGGACATGGAATAACAGACTGGTTCCAAATTGGGAAAGGAGTACGTCGAGGCTGTATATTGTCACCCTGCTTATTTAACTTATATGCAGAGTACATCATGAGAAATGCTGGGCTTGAGGAAGCACAAGCTGGGATCAAGATTGCAGGGAGAAATATCAATAACCTCAAATATGCAGATGACACCAACCTTATGGCAGAGAGTGAAGAGGAACTAAAAAGCCTCTTGTTGAAAGTGAAAGAGGAGAGTGAAAAAGCTGGCTTAAAACTCAACATTCACAAAACTAAGATCATGGCATCTGGTCCCATGAGTTTGTGACCACTTCCCTAGTGGTCGGTCCAGGGGTTGGAAATTTGCCTGCGAATGTGGGGAACACAAGTTCAATCCTTGGGCGGAAAAGATTCGCTGGAGGAGGAAATGGCAACCCACTCCAGGCTTGTTGCCAGGGCAATTCCATGGACAGAGGAGCCCGGCAAGCTACAGGTGATGGGGTGGTAAACAGCTGGACACTACTGAGTGAATAAGCACGCATGCTGGGAGGATCCCACATGCTGTGGGGCAGCTAAGCCCATGTGCCACGACTACTGAGCTAGTGCGCCGTAACCACTGAAGCCCACGCGCCCAAAGGCCCGCACACCGCAACTAGAGTAGCAAACCCTCACTGCAGCTAGAGAAAGCCTTTGTGCAGCAACAAAGTCCATCCCAGACAAAAGCAAATCAATCAACTACTTAAATACATTTTAAAAACAATTATAAAAATGTCTCATGGATTGTAGGAGTCATTTTCTACTTTAACTGCACACAGCTGGTCTGATTCAAAAAATCAGTTAATGTCCTCCTTAAAGCTACTATATCTGTCTTGGTAGTAAAGTGTTACAAAGAATAACAATGCACATTTTATACTTTCCAAGGTGTACTATAAACAGAACAGAAAAGAGTACCATCAGGGGAAAAAAAAAAAAAAACAGGTCTCAATTTTAAGAAAATATTTCTAAATATGAGTGTTTCAGTGAAATGCCCATAGCTCATGATTACTGCTCTGGGGAGATTATAAGAAAGGTACTTAAAAAAAAAAAATCAATAGACTGTCTTAATATCTAGGGAGGAAAAGTGACATGATTTCTATTGTATAAAACACCACCCAAAAGGAAAGTCTTAACATTAACCCTGAGTAACACCCAGATCATGGAACATTTCTTGATTACCTAGAAGATGCATTCTCTTTCATGGCGTCTTACTATAAGTGGCAGGCAATAAGACAAAATTCAAGCTTACTTATAATCATTCCATTTCAAGTTTCATCTATTACACTGCATTACGATAACTGCCTTGATGAGGAGTGGTAGAACTGAAATTCAATAGAACATCAAGACATGTCTATATGATCACACAAGAAAGCTATATTATAGTGTCATTCAAATATATTATATGTGGCAAGGGCTGCTGGTTTTTTTTTGTTTTTTTTTTTTTTAATCTCCAGTGGAAATGTAATCACAGGTGATCTCCAATACTTTAAGCTTGGTATTGAAAGTTAGGGGAAATGTTTCAAAGATATCTCATATCTTTGTCTTTTTCATGACAGTGAAAATACTAGGTTTTCCCTTGGTCCTCTCAGGAGTGGAAAGTTCCCATCAGAAAAAATTACAAAGAAATTAGTTCATTCACTTAATCTACATTAATAAGGGAATTTCTCAATCAAAACCTCTGGTTTGATCGCCAGACATCTCAAAGGAGTGCCTTTTTAATTTCTTCATTATCTTTGTGATAAAGTTATCCTACAGAAAACTGGTCATTTAAGTATAACCAATTCTCTGTTTATGTAGTTGTTTCAATGTATGGAGATTTCAATGGAAATATTTATATTTGTCAAAGGAAAACATTTAGAGTATATGCAATAGAGAAAACAAAATTAAAATAATTTTTTAAAGCATTTAGAGTCATTTGTGGTTTTGACCTAAATTTTACAAATGAATTTTTTGAAATAACATCACAAAATTTTATTTCATGCAGTAAAAGAAGTGAAACATCACTATGGAACATCTGACGAAGACAAATCATTTTGGCTTATTTCAAAATGCAGTGTTGTCGCAGAAGCCTTGTACTCTTTAAGCCATGTTTCATTCTTCATTCTGAAACCTATCAGAATCAAGGTAAAATATTATGGGAGAACCTGTGATGAGCTTTCAGATAAGAGCGAAAACTAAAGTGAAAAAGGTTTCTTAAGCTTCCAAAATGACCTTCCTTTGAGAGAACCTGTTAACCTTTACAGTGATAGAACATCAATATTTTTAGGGCCAGCTTAACTCCATCATTCTTTCTTTCTTTTAGTTTTAATGTCCTGACTGACCAGAGAACTGGTTGCAGGCCTCTCCCCAGTCTCCCTGGACACAAATGAACAAGTATACACAGAGGAAACCTCAGGGGGCAAAAAAAAAAAGTAGGGGGTAAGTTTAAAGCTTGGTCATTTGATACACATTACCATATGTAAAACAGATAGCTAGTGGGAAGTGCTGTATAACCCAGGGGGCTCAGCCCCGTGCTCTGTGATAACCTGGAGGGGTGGGGTGGGATGGGATGGGGGCTGCAGGGAGGTTCAAGAGTGAGGGAACATGTGTATACTTACAGCTGACTCACAGTTGTATGGCAGAAACCAACACAGCATTGCAAAGCAATTATCCTCCAATTTAAAAAAAATTAAAAATAAAAGGTTGGTCATGTGACCGTTTCAGGAAGCTTAGTTTGAAATCAAGATTCTAAGAGATTTTTTTATATCCCATTTACTTCAAAGCATGAGCCCTCCAGGAGCACACAGAGGAGTAACAGACACCCCTGAGAAGAAACATTTTCACCATTTTCCCTACCCACTTCAATCTGAGGACACAGAGAACAAAGGATATGTGGTAGTTTGGAGACTGAACACTTGGATATTGAGAATTTCTGATCAACTCTTATCACAGTTTTAGAAAACTCCTGCTTAGAGATATAATCAAAAAAATTCAGCAGGAGAAGAAACACTTTCCTAATTCAACAAGACCCATAAAAAACAAAATCCAGCTTTCAGTATGGATTGTACCAAAACACTGGCCTTTTGATGACGGCCCACCAGCAGCATTTTAAATAGCCAAGGCCTCTAGGTCACTGTCAATTTGGGGGACATGCTTATGGATCACTATAAGAGATTAGAGGAAAAATTACTTAGGAACCAATTCTGAGTGCCATCAGGCCAGGATAAACATTATTTTATGGGAAATGGGAAACCTCAAGTGACCCAATCCATATACCTCGCAAGTGTGTGTCGACTGGAGATGAGCTGACAGCCATTACAAGCTCATATTGCTCTGTCTTATACGCTGGCATTCCAGAGGCAACGCAACTCCAGAGGCTAATTGTCCAATGTCTCCAAAGTACTCAGCTTAAATCAGATTTTTAAACACTATCTCTCATTCCATCAGACTCTTGTTTTAAAGTATTAGGAAGCCAAAAGGAGTTTAAGATCACAAAGAGAAATGCAAATCAACCTACAACAAATCATCTACCAGGTGCCCTGGAAGAGAATTTTATTGCTCCTGACATTAACCATTTGCTTATCACTGACACTATCCTCTCTGTGGATAATATGTGGTTAGCCCCCTCTCAGATAGGAGTGACATAAAGGAAAACGTAGCCCAAACAACCCCCACACTGCTTCAAGGAAAAAGTACACTGAAATGACTAACCTCTCCCAAGGTCATCAGGCCAAGAAATGGGTTCTTCTGTTTCAAGACAGCTTTCCTCCTGACCCACAGCACATGGTTTCTATTACTGCCAGACCATGACCGCAGAGACATTTCAAATCCCTGTGAAAAATGCGATTCCATGTCTCTTGCTCAGCTGTATGTCACAGAGGACAGTTGAGGTCCTGGCAGACAACCAGGGGAAGGGGTGGCCCTTGTGAGTTAATCCATGCTATCCCTTTATGTGATATGACTGGGTCTGTAATAGAGACCTTCTCACTTCTGGTTTCCCTCTTTTACCTTACAAACCACTTACTGCTCATAAGGGACAGTGAATACACTGTGGTGTTTCATGCTTAAGCTCTCCAAAGATGTGAAACAGTTTTATCAAGGGTGACAACCCTCTGCCATTCACTAATCTGCTTTTCAAAAAAAAATTTTATAAGGGAGATAAAATCAATGTATGCCATTTAGTCTGCATTAACACAGCAAACAATATTCTCCCTGACGATTAAGCAATCTTCTGAAATTATTTTGAACAGATATTTACTTGTAGGTATTACAGTTGCCTCAGAACATTAATAATGAGGACAAGAATTAGTCAACTAATACAAGATATTCCACAAGGCACCTTTAATCCATTCAGATTAGTCAGACTTTCAGTATGAACATAATAATGTTCTGCCTTATTAGATTTCACAAATGACATTTCCTCAGTTTCTAATATAACATAAAATGTAGAACTATTGTCTGGTCTTGTAAAGGAATTTCATACAATTAATTATGAGTTTCTAGCATACCCTAATTTTATAGTAGCCTATTTACAGCATCTCTCTGGGCACTGAATTTAATGGTTCCTGACAAAAGAGGTGGGTAAAAAACTTGCATACACACAAATATTTACACAATAGAAGCAAATAAACAAGATATTTGCTTTACAGTGAAATCCTGCCAGGTAGGGGAAAAAAAGCTTTGAGCCATTTTCCAAGCTTCATTCATTATTTATTTTTGTCTCATAGTATTAACTTAGCACTTTTCCAGTGTGTCGTTTTCACTTGTTTGCTTGCTTGTTTTGGCCATAGTCTATAGTCTTTATTTTATCCTTCGGGGGTTAGTTCCTTCTTTGTGATCATTCTGGATAGAATGCTTCATGGAAACAACTGCATAACAACACTCCCCACGGAGTCAGAATGTGTATATTTTAGTATATGCAAAACACTAATCAAAATAAACTCCTGGTTGAGTATGATATAGGGAAACCCATCTATATCATGTTTCCTATGTAAAGCATGAGAAACTGCCATACCAAAACATGGTTTTGCTAATTAATGGGAAAAAACTGATCCAAATTATTGCTTTATTGAGCTGACTGGCCAATTTCATTAAAAAGTGGTCTCTCTTATCTCAGGGCTTCCCTGGTGGCTCAGAGGTTAAATCGTCTGACTGCAATGTGGGAGACCTGGGTTCGATCCCAGGGTTGGGAAGATATCCTGGAGAAGGAAATGGCAACCCACTCCAGCATTCTTGCCTGGAGAATCCCATGGACAGAGAAGCCTGGTGGGCTACAGTCCATGGGATTGTAGAGAGTCAGACACGACTGAGCGACTTCACTTTAACTTTCACTTTCTTATCTCAAGTACCCTTTTGTAGTGCTATATCAGACACACGGTCTTGGGAATTATAAAGGCAAGCATTTTCAACACACAGTTAAGGCCAGACCCATTAAAAAAAAAACATGCATTTACTTAGAGGAAACACATTTCCAAGGCTTTGTTACACATCCATTCACACTGCAATTTGTTAAATAACAAGAATACTAAAAAGTTGAGCTGCATTTGTTTTTAAGGATATACCTAGTTATCATTATCCTCGCTAGGGGCTCCTAAGCACATAGGAATTTTTCCATTGCTGTAGTAAGCTTATTTCTTAATTTATATAATAATTTCCCATCAGATAATCAAAATGTCCTACTGGTAAGTCTCTGTCTTGATGAAGAAATCCACTCATAACCTATTTTATGGTTCTTGGGAAGATAAAGCTCATTTAAAAAGTTTAATTTTATTTCCTAGATATTATGCATATATAATAAACACTTTACAATTTAGCCTTTAGGAATCAATAATGAACAAAAAGGTAAAATTCATCTACCTTTAATTTACAAACCAATCCATCACATCTTTCTAATTAATCATAGGATTTCTATTTCCTCTTATCTTTCTAAAAACTTTATGAACTCTGTATAACACAACTGCATTTTTCACAATCTATTTTTATTTACCCTTTCATGAAATATTTCTTGACCTAATATTTAATATTCATCCATCATCCTATGTATAAACATGTTTTCAGAGAAGGAAAATTCTCAATTATTATGTACATTTCTGCCAAACAGATTCACTGAACTTGGTAATCTCTTTAATGGCCCATCATCACCAAAAGTTAGGATATAGCTCTAAAAGCTTGAATTTCTGTTAACAGCCCTTCAGAGAGTTTTTACCCAGAATCAGAAGATATTAAGAAGAGGTGGCAAGAATATACAGTACTGTACAGAAAAGATCTTCACGACCCAGATAATCATGATGGTATGATCACTCACCTAGAGCCAGACATCCTGGAATGTGAAGTCAAGTGGGCCTTAAAAAGCATCACTACGAACAAAGCTAGTGGAGGTGATGGAATTCCAGTTGAGCTATTTCAAATCCTAAAAGATGATGCTGTGGAAGTGCTACACTCAATATGCCAGCAAATTTGGAAAACTCGGCAGTGGCCACAGGACTGGAAAAGGTCAGTTTTCATTCTAATCCCAAAGAAAGGCAATGCCAAAGAATGCTCAAACTACCGCACAATTGCACTCATCTCACATGCTAGTAAAATAATGCTCAAAATTCTCCAAGCCAGGCTTTAGCAACATGTGAACCGTGAACTTCCAGATGTTCAAGCTGGATTTAGAAAAGGGAGAGGAACCAGAGATCAAATTGCCAACATCTGCTGGATCATGGAGAAAGCAAGAGAGTTCCAGAAAAACATCTATTTCTGCTTTATTGACTATGCCAAAGCCTTTGACTGTGTGGATCACAATAAACTATGGAAAATTTTAGAAAAGATGGCAATACCAGACCACCTGACCTGCCTCTTGAGAAACTTATATGCAGGTCAGGAAGCAACAGTTAAAACTTGACATGGAACAACAAACTGGTGCCAAGTAGGAAAAGGAGTATGTCAAGGTTGTATATTGTCACCCTGCTTATTTAACTTCTATGCAGAGTACATCATGAGAAACACTGGGCTGGAAGAAGCATAAGCTGGAATCAAGATTGTGGGGAGAAATATCAGTAACCTCAGATATACAGATGACACCACCCTTATGGCAGAAAGTGAAGAGGAACTAAAAAGCCTCTTGATGAAAGTGAAAGAGGAGAGTGAAAAAGTTGGCTTAAAGCTCAACATTCAGAAAACGAACATCATGGCATCTGGTCCCATCACTTCATGGCAAATAGATGTGGAAACAGTAGAAACAGTGTCAGACTTTATTTTTGGGGGGGCTCCAAAATCACTGCAGATGGTGACTGCAGCCATGAAATTAAAAGATGCTTACTCCTTGGAAGAAAAGTTATGACCAACCTAGATGGCATATTAAAAAGCAGAGACATTACTTTGCCAACAAAGGTCCGTCTAGTCAAGGCTATGGTTTTTTCCTGTGGTCATGTATGGATGTGAGAGTTGGACTGTGAAGAAATCTGAGCACCGAAGAAGTGATGCTTTTGAACTGTGATGTTGGAGAAGACTCTTAAGGGTCCCTTGGACTGCAAGGAGATCCAACCAATCCATTCTAAAGGAGATCAGTCCTGGGTGTTCTTTGGAAGGAATGATGCTAAAGCTGAAACTCCAATACTTTGGCCACCTCATGTGAAGAGTTGACTCATTGGAATAGACTTTGAAGCTGGGAGGGATTGGGGGCAGGAGGAGAAGGGGACGACAGAGGATGAGATGGCTGGATGGCATTACCGACTCAATGGACATGAGTTTGGGTGAACTCCGGGAGTAGGTGATGGACAGGGAGGCCTGGTGTGCTGCGATTCATGGGGTCACAAAGAGTCGGACACGACTGAGTGACTGAACTAACTACCCAGAAATTAATCCTCAAGATGCAAGTAGGAGAGAGTTAATATAGTCAGTTCTGTCTTCTAGAATTTGACTAAACAGTATGGACAACTTGTGGATGGCATTCATAATTTTATACATTTCAATTAAAACCCTTCAGAGTCTCTGCCATCTTATGATTAAAGAATACTATCTTAATAGACAGTACTCATTCATTAGATTACTGAAGAAT
This sequence comes from Ovis canadensis, assembly GCF_042477335.2. Classification (NCBI taxonomy): domain Eukaryota; kingdom Metazoa; phylum Chordata; class Mammalia; order Artiodactyla; family Bovidae; genus Ovis; species Ovis canadensis. Next base: position 23,670,360 of record NC_091257.1, on the reverse strand, counting down.
TATGAAAAATACATAGAGTAATAAGGGGTGAATGCTTCATTAACCTGGAATTTTTTGGAGCCACTATGTGGATCCCTTTTTGCCTTGACCTTTTTGAAAGCATAACCAGCTGGACCATACCCAGCATCCCTGCCAGAATTTTCCTAAGGAATTATAGCTTCCTTCAGCAATGAATGAAACTGAAACACTGGGATTTTAACCAATCTGTGCTGTCAGGCATCAAGCTCTCAAGATGCTTCAGTGGAAACTATTCCCAGGTCACATTTTTGAGAAACTCAGCACACACTAGTCCTTCTTGAATGTTCTTTCAGCAAATTGAAAGACTCTGATAAGCATTGCAGAAAAATGTAAATAGCCTAACTATATTTAGCCTACCATTTCCCAAATATTTTGGAGCTGGGAATCCTCATTCTTTAGTGTATTTTTTGATTTGATGAGTTGTGTTTGTTTTTGCTTTGTTTGCTTTTTTGTCTAATAACTACAAGCAATCCACCTTTTGGGGAATTATGCTACCAATATATTCATTTGGGAGTCTAAATGTGTTTAGCAAAAGCAGAAATAGAAGAGCCCATGGTAAAATCTTTCATTGTAGGCTATTGGCCATATTAACATTTTCGTGATTTTTTTTTTTCTGAAGAAGCAATGCATGGGAAAGGTGAGTCAAAAAAATAATAATAACTATTATTATTAGTAGTAGTAAAACCAAGGTATTGGTAATACCAAGTAACACTAAGATATTGCATGTGATGGGGCCTAGCACAGTGTCTGGCATCTGCTAAGAAATGGGTAAAAATGATTAAAATGGAATTGCCATGGCAGTGGCTTCTCAAGTTTCAGCTTCTAAGAGGATGGCATAATGCCCCTTCCAGAGCAGCGGCAGTAGAAATTTTTCGGGGCCAGGGTCTGAGCATGGTGACAACTGACTCTTAGTGATATACTGACCCTGGATCCCTACAACCAGCTTGGTTCACCTGAGTCAGATCCACAGGGACTAAGCTCTTATGTTATTCCCTCTCTCGTTTCCCTCACCTCGAATCAGGTCTTTAAAGCCTGGATTTCTCAAACTTGTTCCAAGTGAAGCAAGAACTGAATTCAAGATCTTACATATCAGTTTCCCTAGGGTTGAGCCCAGGTGAGGGCTACCAAACGTCCAGGATGCCTGTGTTTCTCTAAACATGATACTTCCTATGGCTTACCTCTTACTGTCTGTCTGCCCAGTCCTGGACTCGCCTTGGACTGGTTGTTAACTCATCTTTCACATGTACTTTCCTCTGTGAGCAGAATTACTGTTCCAAATGCAAACCTTCAGAAGTCCACCTTATTTTCCCTTCCGATTCCTGAAACTCTCCACAGAAAATAGTCTAGGGCTCTCTTTTCCCTAATGTGTCCAAAGTCCAAGTAATTAATGGTGGGAGAACCAGCAGTATGAAGGGACTGATGGAGCCGAAATAAAGTTGTTATAAAGGAGCTTATGCACATACAACAGCAAAACTGAATTCAACAGAGCATCTTTTAGTTCCATTTCACCATGGTAAGAGAAGAGTCAGGGTTAAAAAATCGATCTGTTTTTATCATTCATTCACTCAAATAAATGTATATTCTCAAAAACACACAACTAGTCAATGCTTAGAGAGGAATCATTAAAGCACCTTTAAAATCTGTGCCTCCCTAATGCCCATTAGGGAGGGCATTCCCTGGTGGCTCAGAGGTTAAAGTGTCTGCCTCCAATGCGGGAGGCCTGGGTTCAATCCCTGGGTTGGGAAGACTCCCTGGAGAAGGAAATGGCACCCCACTCCAGTATTCTTGCCTGGAGAATCCCACGGACGGAGGAGCCTGGTAGGCTACAGTCCACCGGGTCGCAAAGAGTTGGACATGGCTGAGCGACTTCACAATGCCCATTATCCTAAATCCACTGAGCTTTAACAATGACTAATACAATCCAGAAGACAGTAAAGTTATTACAGTCAATGATTCTGGTTGTTCCTGAGTAGACACTGTAGTATAAAACAATCTGTAAATACAAAAATGTCCTAAAATTTTGAGATACCTACACATAGAATGAAGAAACTTAATAAGCTATGATCATCAACAGACACTTCCCTGGCCCTTCTCATTTTACTCTTCCCTTACCCTGAGTCTGCAGTGATCAGGACCCCTGATTTATACCAGTCAGAATCAATTACCCAATATCATTGCACTTGATTGAATTCATTCCTGACAAAGCACAGTTTGCTCTAAAAGGGTATGAAAAGGGTATGGAAACACCACTCACACTGCTCTAGAAGCCGGTCATGCTAAATGTTTGCTATCAGTATATTCCCACTTCTAGCATTTTTCTCTAAAGTTTGATTCTTCCACCTTTAAAAAAAAAAAAAAAAAAAAACTAGCTGCAAGGGTAAAGGTCACAAATCGGCATTTCTTCTTAAAATATCTCCATTTAAATGCAAATTTTGGCCTTTATTCCTACCCTTTAAACAGTCATTTCATAGAAATGCAAAAAGTAAGAGTAAATTTGTTTTTTTTAATATCTGCAGAGGAGCTCTCTAATGTGTTATTTAGCTTCATTTATGCCATATAAACTTTACATTTTTAAAGCTTGGGGTAGATTTCTTTAGGGACAAGTAATATTTTCTCAGAAAATGCAATTTTGAAAAATTTAAATATGAATAGAATGGTCTAAATCCAACTTTAAAGAAAATAGAGCCTCATAACTTTTTATAATTTGAATCACTAGAAGTTGCTACATACTTTTCATCATATTATTTTTATTTAGCTTATGCAGTTTATAAAACTATGGCATTCATTAGTGACAAATAACTTGAAGTAGTCTTTATTTATTATTGAAACTAAATACACTTCTATGAAGATAAAAATGTAGAGCAATAGCATTTTCTCCTTGCATTTCAAAATGCAATCACTGAAAACACCATAAAATACTACTTAATAATGAGGTGATAGTTTTGTCCTGGTGAATAACTTAAAGCAAAATTAAAATTATTAAAGTTTTAAAAGAAAAAAAAACTATTCAGAAAATATTAAAAGCTTCAAAGCACTAAATTAACTTAGAACTTCAGAATTACTAACAGAATTAAATTTCTCATGAAGTGAATTAGATACAGAATCATAAAAAACCGATGTGAATGTACCAAACCGTTGCCTTTTCAATGCTCCAGAAGGCAGCAGCAGAGCCATTCTGGGCCTCCAGCTGATCCCCTCAGCCCCTCTGTGAAGTGCTTTCCTCTGGAGCTGCCGCTGGGCTGGCAGTCTCCTGACATGGAGGCAGGTTTCTTTCAACTTTTCTTCCACAGGGATGGTGCATATCTTAGCCCCCACACTGGGCGGGTTGGAAGTTCAAGGAGTTAATGGCCCTCCACCCCAGACACCTTCACAACTAGGGGAAAAAGAGTTAGTGGTTCATGTCTGAGCTGCTTTAGAGCTCTGCTGTCCAATGGAATAGTCCCTAGCCAGCCATCATGTGGCTGTTTGATTTAAATTAATTAAAATTAAATACATTAAAAATCCAATTCTTCAGTCACTCTAGCCGTATTTCAAATGCTTAGTAGTCACTTGGGGATATGATCCAAGACAATGTGGGCACAGAATATTTCCATCACCAGAAAGTCCTACTGGGGAGTGCTGTTTACAGGGACACTTCTGTTTAGAGAGGGCTGTGTGTTCCACATTTTTCTTCAGAGTCCCCAGCAGGACTGAGCCTCAGTTGCCCACAGTGCTAACCAGCTCAAGAACTTCTAACCTTTGCTGTATTTTTCCCTGTTCTCTGACTTACTCTCTGAATTTTCTACTTCCTGGGATGATGACCAAAGAAACTACTTGCATCCAAACCTTAGTCTCAGGCTCTGCATTATGGAGACCTCAAACTGAGAAAAGCAGCACCTCAAGATTTTTGATTCACTTTAGTTAGACGAATGTCATATTTAACTACGATGCAGACAGGAGCAAGACACATAATTGAATTATACTTTTTATATTTCTTACCCCCACTTAGCCCCCTGGGCTTCATTCCTTTACTAATTTTATAATCACCTAGCCTTCATTGATCAGACTGAAGAGGGAACAGGACAGTATCAGAGGCATACTGCATTTTAGAAGTAAGGATGACTGAAGAAAGGCCAAAATACTGCATTTTAGAAGTAAGGATGACTGAAGAAATGGATAGAAAGGAAAGAGGTAGAGAGAAGAGAACGGAGCGGTGCCCTTAGGTATGGAACTCTGAAGAGATGTTTAAATAGGAGGGAGTATTAGGAAGTCTTGATATATACATCTTATTTGAAGCAACTCTCACTGTTGCCTCCTAGAAAGACCTTCAGGAAAGACCACATTAATTTACAAGGATTTCTGGATTATATTTCAACATCTTTTCATTGAAACACTAGTCTCAAAGGGACCCAATGAAGTCAGCTTGCATCTCCAAGAATAAAACTCTTTTCAGCATAAACCTGACATTTGTACTTCAATACCATGCATTACTCAATGCCAGAAAACTGAAAATGACTTTAGCATAACAGCCTTACAGTTTGACATTAACAAAGCATGTTTTCCCAAAATTCTGGGAATTAAAATTATCTTAGAAGTTTACAGGTTTCATTACTGGCAGCATAGCTGAGGTTTAAAGGGCAACCTAATTTCTGAAATGATTTCTATAAAGTTTAGTATTGTATTAAGTTTACAACAAATGTTTCTAAACTTTAATAATTACCTTAGCAGGTAACTATTAATAGTGTTAGTAAGTAGCCCTTGAACCTTTATAAAAATGAAAGACTATGAAATTGCCCATCACTTTATCATATAAGGAGTATCCACGAGTGAGCTTTAGGCCATATACTTTGAATATTATTATGATAGAGCTTTCAGTATGTTCTCCTTTATATAAAATTAAGGTAAATCATGAAATTAAAAATAAATAATATTTTTCTGGAGTTGAGCTGCATAAGTTGCTTGTATATTTTTGAGATTAGTTGTTTGTCAGTTGCTTCATTTGCTATTATTTTCTCCCATTCCGAAGGCTGTCTTTTCACCTTGCTTATATTTTCCTTTGTTGTGCAGAAGCTTTTAATTTTAATTAGATCCCATTTGTTTATTTTTCCTTTTATTTCCAGAATACTGGGAGGTGGATCATAGAGGATCCTGCTGTGATTTATGTCGGAGAGTGTTTTGCCTATATTCTCCTCTAGGAGTTTTATAGTTTCTGATCTTACATTTAGATCTTTAATCCATTTTGAGTTTATTTTTGTGTACGGTGTTAGAAAGTGATCTAGTTTCATTCTTTTACAAGTGGTTGACCAGTTTTCCCAGCACCACTTGTTAAAGAGATTGTCTTTACTCCATTGTATATTCTTGCCTCCTTTGTCAAAGATAAGGTGTCCATATGTGTGTGGATTTATCTCTGGGCTTTCTATTTTGTTCCATTGATCTATATGTCTGTCTTTGTGCCAGTACCATACTGTCTTGATGACTGTGGCTTTGTAGTAGAGCCTGAAGTCAGGCAAGTTGATTCCTCCCGTTCCATTCTTCTTTCTCAAGATTGCTTTGGCTATTCGAGGTTTTTTGTATTTCCATACAAATCTTGAAATTATTTGTTCTAGTTCTGTGAAAAATGTGGCTGGTAGCTTGACAGGGATTGCATTGAATTTGTAAATTGCTTTGGGTAGTATACTCATTTTCACTATATTGATTCTTCCGATCCATGAACATGGTATATTTCTCCATCTATTAGTGTCCTCTTTGATTTCTTTCATCAGTGTTTTATAGTTTTCTATATATAGGTCTTTAGTTTCTTTATGTAGATATATTCCTAAGTATTTTATTCTTTTCGTTGCAATGGTAAATGGAATTGTTTCCTTAATTTCTTTTTCTACTTTCTCATTGTTCGTGTATAGGAATGCAAGGGATTTCTGTGTGTTGATTTTATATCCTGCCACTTTACTATATTCATTGATTAGCTCTAGTAATTTTCTGGTGGAGTCTTTAGGGTTTTCCATGTAGAGGATCATGTCATCTGCAAACAGTGATAGTTTTACTTCTTCTTTTCCAATTTGGATTCCTTTTATTTCTTTTTCTGTTCTGATTGCTGTGGCCAAAACTTCCAGAACTATGTTGAATAGTAGCGGTGAAAGTGGACACCCTTGTCTTGTTCCTGATGGGCCAAAGAACTAAATAGACATTTCTCCAAAGAAGACATACGGATGGCTAACAAACACATGAAAAGATGCTCAACATCACTCATCATTAGAGAAATGCAAATCAAAACCACAATGAGGTACCACTTCACACCAGTCAGAATGGCTGCGATCCAAAAATCTGCAAGCAATAAATGCTGGAGAGGGTGTGGAGAAAAGGGAACCCTCCTACACTGTTGGTGGGAATGCAAACTAGTACAGCCACTATGGAGAACAGTGTGGAGATTCCTTAAAAAATTGCAAATAGAACTCCCTTATGACCCAGCAATCCCACTGCTGGGCATACACACCGAGGAAACCAGAATTGAAAGAGATACATGTACCCCAATGTTCATCGCAGCACTGTTTATAATAGCCAGGACATGGAAACAACCTAGATGTCCATCAGCAGATGAATGGATAAGAAAGCTGTGGTACATATACACAATGGAGTATTACTCAGCCGTTAAAAAGAATTCATTTGAATCAGTTCTGATGAGATGGATGAAACTGGAGCCAATTATACAGCGTGAAGTAAGCCAGAAAGAAAAACACCAATACAGTATACTAACACATATATATGGAATTTAGGAAGATGGCAATGACGACCCTGTATGCAAGACAGGAAAAAAGACACAGATGTGTATAACGGACTTTTGGACTCAGAGGGAGAGGGAGAGGGAGAGGGTGGGATGATTTGGGAGAATGGGAATTCTAACATGCATACTATCATGTAAGAATTGAATCGCCAGTCCATGTCTGACGTAGGGTGCAGCATGCTTGGGGCTGGTGCATGGGGATGACCCAGAGAGATGTTGTGGGGAGGGAGGTGGGAGGGGGGGTCATGTTTGGGAATGCATGTAAGAATTAAAGATTTTAAAATTAAAAAAATAAAAAATAAATAAATAAAGTTAAGAATTGGGAAAAAAAATAAAAATAAAAATAAATAATAATGATAATAGTGGGTTGGCCGAAAGTTCATTCGAGTTTTTCAGTACTGGTACTGAAAACCCAAACTTTTTGGCCAACCCAATAATAATGTGACTAAAAATGTAGGTAATTTGATCATTTGTTTCTAAATCACTATATCCCTGCTAAACATATTATTTTTCAACTTTGTTATCCAAAGAGTAAAAATAGCTTTCAAAGCTCAAAATACATTGTCAGTGAAATTGAGACACACTCACAAGAAAAAACAAATACATTAACTAGTGCACGCTCCACAGAAATCTCCCACACAAAATTATCAAGGCTCAGTTAATTTGCATTTTACTGTTTTTTTTTAATTGGGAGTGTGGGTGGGGGGGGGAGGGGACAGGAGTTTGGAGAAGTGATTGCCAAAAAACAAATCTTACCCTGATAGTCCAACAGGATAACTGAAATAATTTTTCTCTAACCTTCCCCCACCCCCGTAAGCCTGAGATTATGCTTCTAATAAGTCACATCAATAAAACTGGAAATATTCATGAAACAAATGCTAAACGTCCATGCATGTATCCATTCATTCACTTACTCATGACATCTATTAAGGATATAATTGTGTCAGCCACTGTGCTAGACAGTGAAAATCTATAGAAGTTAATTTATCCAACAAATATTTATTAGAAACATTCTTTTTTGTTAGGCCTTTGATAGGTGTGGAGCTAAGAGTGATCACCAGTTCCTTCCACAGAGTAAACACAAGAGTGGGAAAATCAGGTGAGTAAAGAGAGATTTCCAATTCTGTGTGATGCAGGCCACCCCAGGGAACACGCTCACACCCACCAACCAGAGCCAAATGTGCAGATAACATAAGGAAACCAATCTGTAGCAGTAGATATAGAGAGAAATATTTGGCCACTTGGACTAGGTACAGTGTCAGTTTAAATTATTTCTAAAGGAATATTGTTAAAGGAAAAATGTACTACTTATGATGGTATCTTTCTAGCCAGCAAAGCAAAGGCAGGTTGATCTCTTGGGCCCATTTGATAAAAGAAGTATTTCTAGCTGGTCTAATTATGGAGAACTTACTGATTCTCAAATGCCTGAGGACAAGTTGTTTTCTCATGTAGGTTAAACAAGTCCTTTCCCTGTGGATCTAGCTATGATATGCATCTATCTGGTAATCCCATGCCAGTTAGTAACATGACCCTTATTTCAGCCCACTCTTAACTAAATTATCACATTTCAATGTGGTTTCTCTCAATCTGCACGTTCAACATTCAATAAATCAATATCTACACTGCTTATTGATTTTTCTAATGCTTTATAATCATGCCGACATTCCATTCAGTTTAAGGAAATAAAACAGAAATAAAGACACTAACATGTTCTTCCTAATAAGTGAAAAACAAATCCAGCATCATATTTGAATTTGTTATTTACATGCTTTATATAAGAATCTGATTTTTTTAATCTCAATTCGGAAACAGAAAGATACCATCCCTAAGAAACTTGCCAATATTTGACATAACACAAAGCTTCAGCACTAAAGTGTTTTTTAAAAAAGAAAAGATGCTAAAACCATTGCAGAAGTCAAGCACACACAGCGTAACATTTCCTGATTACCATTCAGAAAGGCCCAGAGATCACAGCATGGCCAATGCAAATTTCAGTGATGCCTCTTTAAGTCTTAATGAACCATAGTGCCCTAATGAGAGGTTTCACTGAATCCCAGTCAACCAAGCATACATTTCCCAGAGAAAAGAGAAAGCTAGCAACCCACTGTATTTTAAATGGTGATATTTGTATCAACAATGTTTACAAGCTATTATTTCTTTTTATAAAAAAATGAAATAACTACAGTTCTGTGGGGCTCATACATAAGGGTGTTGACTTAATCCAACAGAAAACTCATGTTACATCATGGCATATTCTGTGCCAATTCATTAATATTAAGAATTAATTCATTAGTTGGGCTGTTAGGAAAATGGTACTTGCATAGTTTTATATAATAAGAAGTAGACTTCCCAGGGGGTTCAGTGGTAAAGAATTCACTTGCTAATACAAAAGATACAGGTTTGATCTCTGGGTGGGAAAGAAATGCAACCCACTCCAGTGTTCTTGCCTGGAGAATCTCATGGACAGAGGAGTCTAGTGAACTACAGTCCTTGGAGTCTCAAGAGAGTTGGACACAATTTAGCAACTAAACAACAAAATATAAGAAGTACATTTTGAAATATTTAACAAAGAATCAAAGACACTTGCTCTATAGAAATTTAATGCTGAGACTAACTAAGAAAATGGTGGTCTAGAAACAAAGATATTCAGTTCAGTTGCTCAGTCGTGTCTGACTCTTTGCAACCGCATGGACTGCAGCATGCCAGGCTTCCCTGTCCATCACCAACTCCAAGAGCTTGCTCTAACTCATGTCCGTCGAGTCAGTGATACATACCATCCAATCATCTCATCCTTTGTTGACCCCTTCTCCTCCTGCCTTCAATCTTTCCCAGCATCAGGGTTGTTTTCCAGTGAGTCAGTTCTTCACATCAGGTGACCAAAGTATTGGAGTTTCAGCTTTAGCATCAGTCCTTCCAATGAATATTCAGGACTGATTTCCTTTAGGATTGACTGGTTGGGTCTCCTTGCAGTCCAAGGGACTCTCGAGAGTCTTCTCCAACACCACAGTTCAAAAGCATCAATTCTTGGGTGCTCAGCTTTCTTTTTAGTCCAACTCTCACATCCATACATGACTACTGGGAAAACCATAGCTTTGACTAGAAGGACCTTTGTCACCAAAGTAATGTCTCTGGTGTTTAACATGCTGTCTAGGTTGGTCATAGCTTTTCTTCCAAGGAGCAAGCGTCTTTTAATTTCATGGCTGCAGTCAACATCTGCGGTGATTTTGGAGCCCCCAAAATAGAGTCTGTCACTTTTTCCATTGTTTCCCCATCTATTTGCATGAAGTTATGGGACTGGATGCCATGATCTTAGTTTTCTGAATGCTGAGTTTTAAGCCAACTTTTCCACTTTCATCCTGAGGCTTTTTGGTTTCTCTTTGCTTTCTGCCATAAGGGTGGTTTCATCTGTGTATCTGAGGTTATTGATATTTCGCCTGGCAATCTTGATTCCAGCTTGTGCTTCATCCAGCCCAGTTCATTCAAAAAAACATGAGTTTCTGACATTATAAAAGTTAATGTCCACACATTTTTGTTTCCTCATTAGTGATTTTGGTGAGTGTAGACAGAGTGATGGGTAGATATGTCCAAAGAGAGAAAGTCAGACTTAAAGGTGTTACTGTTTACAGTCTAATATGGTGTTCCAAGGTCCTCTCCTTTTTGCTTAAGACCCTCAAAGATGACTATTGGACAACTGGAACTGGAATTTCCCTTGGCTCCAAGAATAGCACTGAATACATTGCTTGTAAGATGGAACTCAACCTCGGTGACATGCAACTCTTTTGAGTATGGGCATCACTTTTTCCTTTTAAAAATAGTTTTGGACCAACACATGTTAATCATTGTAATTGTGAGCAAAAGCAGTGGAAAGAGACTCTATAAACTATTTTTTTTTTATTGTCTAACCATAAAATGGAATAAAATGACCTGACTTAGAATATGTCAAAGCATACCTAGCATTCCCCAGTAGGAAGGTAATGATTGCCAGAAGGATGTAACACAGTCTATATTACATCCCATGCACAACCTCACTTTTCAGGTGTCAGATATCATTTCTTTAGGGAGCTGTTTCCTGATTCCTCAAACTAGATCTGGTTCAAACTTCCTGTAATGTTTCCTTCATAACACAAGTTCTATCCAGAAGGCATTTGTACAGTTACTTAGTTCAAATTTGTCTCCGCTCCTAGCGTGGTAAATTCTGGGAGAGCAAAAGGGCCGTCTGTTTTATATCATTGCCTAGCACAATGCCTAGTGCTAGGCAAAACATTCAAAACAAATGGTTTTGAATGAAGTAATGAATGATTATGCCATTCAAGGTAGTCCTAAAAGTAAAAGGTGTTTTGGTAATGTCTGAAATTTAAACATTCATAACATTTTACCTTCTTAAGAAGAAGCTATATATTCAGGAATGGTCAAAGAAATATTTAGAAGCACAATAGCTCAGTATCAGTTTAAATTCCAACAGCAGGTAATTAACTAAAAAATTATGGCACATCCTTAAAATGTACCAAAGTAGCATAATTATTTGCTTGTACTAGGTATACATGAACACACAGAAAAACTTTATACATACACATACACCGGAAAATGTAAGTGAAAGATCTGAAAGAATATCGTCTGTTAGCAGGACTGTGAGACGACATGCCGTCTCTATTATCTTCTTTCTGCTTTTCCTATTGTCCCTAAGCTTTAGATTTGAGCAACATCACTTTAATAAAAAATTTAAATTGTTAAAATAAAAGGATACCAGGAAGATGGGTTATGACAATAACCTGGGTAGAATGTAATATTTCTTGCTTATAATCCTTTTTTACTTTATATAAGACTATGAAGTCTTCTATAGTAGATATTACTAAAAAATTACTTATATATTTTGAACTACTATTAATGCATATTAAAACTGTATTCAAATACAAATCAATATGTATGCCTGTGAAATTAAACATCTAGGCTCCAACCCTTTAATAAAAGCTAATAGTTTTGGAGAGCGACCAGAGTAAAGAACACGTCCAGGCAAGTTTTTATTTTGGCAAGGGAAATGCGCAAATACAAAAATAAGATGAATTCAATAATTATTATCTATAGCACAGGGAACTATCTTCAATATCCTGTGACAAGCCATGGTGGCAAAAAATATAAAAAAGAATGTATATAGGTGCATAACTAAGTCACTTTCCTGTACAGCAGAAATTGGCACAACAGTGTAAATTAACAAGTGTAGTTCAATAAGAAAGAATTATTACATTATCTATAAAATACAATCTCTGAAGTCTTTCAGGGTACAAAACCTAGGTCAGAATAAAATTTAAAACTTCTTTTCTGTAGCTGAAGTCAGTGGCAAGGGCTCTGGTTTGTATACACTGAGGTAATGCTTAAAGTCTCAGAGAGGGGATAATATCTACCTAGAAGTTACTGTGAAATAAAACGCCCAGGCCATACCTGAAATTCAAGCTGCTTTTATTACTGTTGTAATGTGTGGGGACTGGATAGAAAAAAGTAATTTGCACAAATCATCAACATAACTGTTGCAACCTCGTACTTAATGCAATCTGTATGGAAGGTGACTAACCACTGTGAAGATTGACAAGCAAATCCCAAGGATATCAATAAAGAGTTCAATAAGTCATTTGATGCCAACTTAATTTTTTTAATGTACTTGGAGTAGTCCCTGAGGGCCTTGTGGATGCCTCAAAGCAGTTCTGCAACAGCAAATGTCACAGTCGTCCAAGGACATGGGGATGCTAAGGTAGCATTCTTCATAAAATAAAACCAGGTTGCTCTCACCCTGACATCATAACAAAGACCTGATGGATGTGCACTCCGCGTGCTGAATTGATTTTTGTTAAGTCCCAGCTCTCATACTATTTTATCCTAATGTGCCTAAATAAGCAGTGTTGACTCCTTAATTTACTCATTTTAACACCAGCAGCTTCCAGGACTCCATTAACATGACGCCACATTGAGGTTGTCTGCTGAATCTGCTCACCTCAAATGTATGAAATCTGAATTTTTAAAACTGATAACACTGCCAGGAAAATTATTTCTTTTAAGGGCAATAGGAACTTGTGTATCAGCATTTTGAGTCACATCCATAAATACTTACATCAGAGGGTACAGTGAATTAATTAGGACACTTGGCTTATTAAGAGGGTTGACGGTAGGGACAGATTACAAATGGAAACTGAAGGTCCTAAACAAGTAGTGTAATATTTTGCCATCAAAAGAAGCCACTGCAGAGACATTCACTGGAAAGAAATTCAACAAGCAGAATGCAACTAAACAGATATACAAATTCTGCCAAAAGCAAAATAGACTATTAGGGTCTGGAGTAATTGGAAATGAACAGTAAATTTTGAAAGAAAATAAAAAGGAAGTGAGGAAAAGAATTACTTCGAGTAATATAGTATTTTAAAACAAATTGGAACCATACACCAAATAGAAGATTATTTTAACCAAGGCAAATTCAAAAGGAATTTCTATTAGAGACATTTGTATGATGTACAGTGATGAGGCAGAACCCCTGGGGATATCATAATACATGCATCTCTTTGGGAGTATAAGAAATGTATTTCTTTAGAAGTCAGCGAGGGGTACTGTGGTTTGGAATTGTTTCATTTATTTCTTAACTATCGGATGTTTATTTCTGGGTGTCTGGAGGTTGTATTTTATCACTCAGGGAATTGAGCTATTGTAGGGTGATATAGTCAATGAATTTCTCTTTCCATCAAGTTCAGTGTTTTACTAGTTTTAAAAGCAGCCATTATTTTTATTGTTGCAGCAAAGCCAAACACATGCTTTACTTTAGTTGCGCATCTGTACTGATAATGACAGGTGACCCGCTCTTGAGTACAAACCCCAAACTGTGACATTATAAAAGCCTGCCTCCTTATTGAAGCTTAGCCTTTTGCTCGTAAAAAACGAGGTGAAGGTCCAATTAGCGATTCAGAGGAAAATGGGAAGGCAGTCTTTTGTGCATGGGCATCTCCATTCGAAAACCTATAATCCATAATGAGCCCTGTTTAACACGACGGATGCTTTCCTTTCAGACAAGCCCAAATACCAGGTCACTAATGAGCAAGAATGTAAAACGCCAAGGCCATGAATGAAACAGGTTATTGTGAAAATTGGCCCATATTAAGAGATTTAAAAGACTTGGCTAGTTCTGTTTGGCCTGACAGGCCTAGCTAATTAATCAAATGCTTTGATAAGTAACTAACTTCTCACATTTTAAAAGGGAACTCTGATCTGCCAAACTGTGAAGGAAAAGAACAATCTTGATGTTACTTAAAATGTAAAGAATGGAATTTCATGGCCTTGTGCATGACCCATACTTATTTTGACAAGGGGCTTCTCCTCAAAGCCGTGATATCAGGAACACACCAATTAAAAAGTATTAGAAAATAACACATTTTTTTATGCCTCTGTTACAATTCTTTATTTCATGGAAGGCTTTCTAGCAATGACTTTGGAAGCTGTTGTCACTGGTCAGATTTGTTCAGAAGAAAGACCTGGCAATGGGGTGGAGCACAAGGGAGCCCGACCGCCCCTTGTCCAGCCCCGCTGCCAGTGCGCTCCTTTCGCTGCGCTCACTAGCAGGCATCGCTGTGGTACACGGGGAATTAGAATTTCCAAGAGTCCCTCTCTCCCATCCTCAATTCAAAGAACCCAACACATCAGGTGTCAAGCCTTTTGTCATGCTCAGAGTAAAAACACACAGGGCAGACACGCCAGCTACAAAAGACCGACTGGTTAAGAAGGCGGCTGAGGGCCATGGAAAAGGGAAAGACTTTGCAGGCACTCGCAGCCGGACTGAAACACCAGCCCCACTCTTAGAGCCATGTGACCTTGTACAGGTCCATGAAAACGCTGTGAATCCAATTTTCCTGTCTGAAAAATGGGACAAATTATACCATCTTTGCAGGGCAAAATCATCATTAAAGAGAGTAACTGGAACATGATAGAAAGTGAAAGTGAAACTTGCTCAGCCGTGTCTGACTCTTTGCCACCCCATGGATTATACAGTCCATGGAATTCTCCAGGCCAGAATACGGGAGTGGTTAGCTTTTCCCTTCTTCAGAGGATCTTCCCAACCCAGGGATCAAACCCAGGTCTCCCACATTGCAGGTGGATTCTTTACCAGCTGAGTCACCAGGGAAGCCCAAGAATACTGGAGTGGGTAGCCTATCCCATTTCCAGATGGATCTTCCCAATTTAGGAATCAAACTAGGGTCTCCTACACTGAAGGTGGATTCTTTACCAACTGACCTACCAGAGAATCCCTCTGGAATATGACTCAATTAATAGAGGGTATTTTTTCCTTCCCTCTCAGAACTTTCTGGGGCAGGCAGATACTTGGTGACCCCTGTAAGGAACCACATTTGCTTATACACCAATTTGTAGTCCCTCCCACTTGGACTCTGGCCTTTGTTATGGGACTGCTGCTGCTGCTGCTGCTAAGTCGCTCAGTCGTGTCCAACTCTGTGCCATCCCATAGACGGCAGCCCACCAGGCTCCCCCATCCTGGGATTCTCCAGGCAAGAACACTGGAGTGGGTTACCATTTCCTTCTCCAATGCATGAAAGTGAAAAGTAAAAGGGAAGTCGCTCAGTTGTGTCCGACTCTTAGCAACCCCATGGACTGCAGCCTACCAGGCTCCTCCACCCATGGGATTCTCCAGGCAAGAGTACTGGAGTGGGTTGCCATTGCCTTCTCCTTGTTGGCCAATGGGATATTAACAGAAGCTTTAAAAATGCCTGCACAGTGGAACATTCTCCTCTTAGAATGCTCACCCTTAAAATGATCTGTCTTTGAAATCAGCTGCCATTGTGTGGCCTGTCCATGTGGAGAAGTCATGTGAGGAGAATTGATACCCCTGTCATTGGCCAGCACTGACCTGCCAGCTACGAGCATGCATCATCATGGGAGAGGATCTACAGGCCCTGCACCTAAGCCACGCCATACGATGCCAAGTGGAGCAGAGATAAGCCATGCCACTGGGCCTGTACAATCTGCAAAATGGTTAGCAAATGAGTGATTGCTGTATTTTTAAGCCACTAAGTTTGGGGGTGAGCTGTTTGTAATAACCAGAATATTTATCACCTTTTCATTATCTGCTACTGTTACTGACTCCAAGAATTCTACACAGTGAAATATAGTCGTCAGTACTCATGATAAACCTAGTATTTTCTGAGGCCTTCAGAATTTCCTAATTGTTCATGAGCTTCAAACTGTTTTTGAAGATTGGCTGAATAACTCTGAATGAAATATGCAACTCCTTTTGGTCCTTATTTACTCCTGAATAAATGAAGTTTCCATACAAGAGATTAGTATATAAACAAATTTTAGAATTTTTCATATAATTGTTAGGAATATTTATATTAGTGTTTGGTTCTATATTTTAGTTCAGTCTATCAGTCATGTCCAACTCTTTGCAACCCCACGGACTGTAGCACGCCAGGCTTCCCTGTCCTTCACCATCTCTTGGAGCTTACTCAAACTCATGTCCATTGAGTCAGTAATGCCATCGAACCTTCTCATCCTCTGTTGTCCCCTTCTCCTCCTGCCTTCAAATTTCCCAGAATTCAGGTCTTTTCTAATGAGTTGGCTCTTCACATCAGGTGGCCTAAGTATTGGAACATCAGCTTCAGCATCAGTCTTTCCAATGAATATTCAGGATTTATTTCCTTTAGGATGGACTGGTTTGATCTCTTTGCAGTCCAAGGGACTCTCAAGAGTCTTCTCCAACACCACAGTTTAAAAGCTTTGATGTTTGGTGCTCAGCCTTCTTTATGGTCCAACTCTCACATCCATACATGACTACTGGAAAAATCATAGCTTTGACTATATGGACCTTTGTCAGCAAAGCAATGTCTCTGCTATTTAATATGCATCTAGGTTTGTCATGGTCTCCCCTGGTGGCTCAGAGGTTAAAGCGTCTGCCTCCAATGCAGGAGACCAGGGTTCGATCCCTGGGTCGGGAAGATTCCCTGGAGAAGGAAATGGTAACCCACTCCAGTATTCTTGCCTAGAGAATCCCATGGATGGAGAAGCCTAGTAGGCTACAGTCCATGGGGTCGCAAAGAATCGGAGAAGATGGAGCAACTTCACTTTCACTTTCACTGGTGGCTCAGATGCTAAAGCGTCTGCTTACAGTGCAGGATATCGAGGCTAGATCCCTGGGTTGGGAAGATCCCCTGGAGAAGGCAATGGCACCCCACTTCAGTACTCTTGCCTGGAAAATCCCATGGATAGAGGAGCCTGGTAGGCTACAGTCCTTGGCGTCGCAAAGAGTCGGACACGACTGAGTGACTTCACTTTCACTTTTCTTTCACTCAAGGTTTGTCATAGCTTTTCTTCCAAGCAGCAAGCGTTTTTTAATTTCATAGCTGCAATCACCATCTGCAGTGATTTTGGAGCCCAAGAAAATAAAGTCTGTCACTGTTTCCACTGTTTCCCCATCTATTTGCCATGAAGTGATGAGACCAGATGCCATGATCTTCGTTTTCTGAACATTGAGCTTTAAGTCAACTTTTTCACTCTCCTCTTGTTCTTTAGTTGCTCTTTGCTTTCTGCCATACTGGTGGTACCATCTGCATATCTGAGGTTACTGATATTTCTCCCACTAAAATTCTAGAATTCCAAGACTCCCTTTCAGTCTAGTATTTCCTGAAGTCTTCAGAATTTTCTAATATATCTGATTTCTAATTTACCTAATTTCAGCAAGGTATAGCCATGTTAATTTGTTTGGACCAAGAAAACTAAGCAGAAGTGAGGTACAGGATTTATAGAAAGATTCATTATAAAGAAGAGAAGAGCTCTTCTGGTACCACCCTCCCCTTTTCTAGCTTCCTTCCTACTGGAAAGGCTGATAATCCAGCAGAAATCTTAGAACATGAGATGACCTGGAGGGTGAAAGTCATGTCCTAATGATATAAAAACCCAGGTCCCTGGTGACGGGTGAGCCACCACAGCAGCTCTGGACTCCTTATGTCTCTACTTCTTTTACATGAGCATTAAAAAAAAAATTAAATTAACTTCCACCTTGTATAAGCCACTATTATTTTAGGCTTTCTATTATTTGGAGACAAACAATCCAAACAAATAAGAAGGAACCTAAGTATTTCAGTGCATGAAAAAAAAAAAAAAAAGGTTTGATTTTGGCCTTAAATTTAAAAACTTAAAAAGGAAAAAGAAAAAAACAGCAAAAAAATTCAGCACATCAGAAATAGGGACATTTGCCATAGGAAAATCAATACATACAGTTTAGAATACAAGAACCCATGCCTTTTTACTAAAATTTGTTTTGCATAGTCAAAGACATAATATGATAGTAACAACCATAATAATACAATAGAACTGGACAGGAACAGGAAAACCATTTATCTACTGCTAAATGTTTTCAATGTCTTGGCTGTGCCATTAAGCACACTTTGAGAAGATTCAAATAAAGGAAACACATTCAAAGTGAGGTAATTTGTTTAACTGTCACAAAATAACAGCAACATTTTTTAAACTGTTAAAGTACATAGATTCTATTCAGTAGAATGCAACTTGGAATTAATTCATAAGCCCACCCAAGACATGGGTAGGAGATGAGCATGACGGGTATGTGTATACCACAGGTGGTCGGTAAAAATCATCAACAGTTCTGTCAAAGCACCTTTTTATTTTTCAAAGGAAAACTGTAGCGAGGATCTTGAGTTTTTCCAATGAATGAAAAAAGCTGCTTTTATACTGAGCTCAATAAAAGAGTCTCAAACACAGTACTTGGATACAGTCTCAAAAAAAAAAAAACAAACAGAATAATCTTTGTTTATTTCCAAGGCAAACCATTTAATATCACTGTAATCCAAGCCTATACCCTGACCAGTAATTCTGAACAAGCCGAAGTTGAACGGATCTATGAAGACCTACAAGACCTTCTAAAACTAAAACCCAAAAAGGATGTCCTTTTCATAGGAGAGGGGACTGGAATGCAAAAGTAGGAAGTCAAGAAACATCTGGAGTAACAGGCAAATTTGGCCTTGGAGTACAGAATGAAGCAGGGAAAAGTTAATAGAGTTTTGCCAAGAGAACACACTGGTCATAGCAAACACCCTATTCCAACAACACAAGAGAAGACTCTATACATGGACTTCACCAGATGGTCAATACTGAAATCAGATTGATTATATTCTTTGTAGCCAAAGATGGAGAAGCTCTATGCAGTCAACAAAAACAAGACTAGGAGCTGACTGTGGCTTAGATCATGAACTCCTTCCTGCCAAATTCAGACTTAAATTGAAGAAAGTAGGGAAAACCACTAGACCATACAAGTATGACCTAAATCAAATCCCTTACGATTAAACGGTGGAAGTGAGAAATAGATTTAAGGGACTAGATCTGATAGAGTGCCTGATGAACTATGGATGGAGGTTTGTGACATTATACAGGAGACAGGGATCAAGATCATCCCCAAGAAAAAGAAATGAAAAAAAGCAAAATGGCTGTCTGAGGAGGCCTTAGAAATAGCTGTGAAAAGAAGAGAAATAAAAAGCAAAGGAGAAAAGGAAAGATATACAAATTCGAATGCAAAGTGCCAAAGAACAGCAAGGAGAGATAAGAAAGCCCTTCTCAGTGATCAGTGCAAAGAAATAGAGGGAAACAATAGAATGGGAAAGACTAGAGATCTCTTCAGGAAAATTATAGATACCAAGGGAAAATTTCATGCAAAGATGGGCTCAATAAAGGACAGAAATGGTATGGACCTAAGAGAAGCAGAAGATATTAAGAAGAGGTGCAAGAATACACAGAAGAACTGTACAAAAAAAGATCTTCACGACTCAGAAAATCACAATGGTTTGACCACTCACCTCGAGCCAGACATCCTGGAATGTGAAGTCAAGTGGGCCTTAGGAAGCATCATTACAAACAAAGCTGGTGGAGGTGATGAAATTCCAATTGAGCTATCTCAAATCCAAAAAGATGATGCTGTGGAAGTGCTGCACTCAACATGCTAGCAAATCTGGAAAACTCAGCAGCAGTCACAGGAGTGGGAAAGATCAGTTTTCATTACAGTCCCAAAGAAAGGCAATGCCAAAGAATGCTCAAACTACCGCACAATTGCACTCATCTCACACACTAGTAAAGCAATGCTCAAAATTCTCCAAGCCAGGCTTCAGCAATACCTGAACCATGCACTTCCAGATGTTCAAGCTGGTTTTAGAAAAGGCAGAGGAACAAGAGATCAAATTGCCAACATCCGCTGGATCATGGAAAAAGCAAGCGAGTTCCAGAAAAACATCTATTTCTGCTTTATTGACTATGCCAAAGCCTTTGACTGTGTGGATCATAATAAACTGTGGAAAATTCTGAAAGAGATGGGAATACCAGACCACTTAACCTTCCTCTTGAGAAATCTGTATGCAGGTCAGGAAGCAACAGTTAGAACTGGACATGGAACAACAGACTGGTTCCAAATAGAAAAAGGAGTACATCAAGGCTATATATTACCCTGCTTATTTAACTTATATGCAGAGCACATCATGAGAAATGCTGGGCCGAATGAAACACAAGCTGGAATTAAGACTGCTGGGATAAATATCAATAACCTCATATATGCAGATGACACCACCCTTATGGCAGAAAGTGACGAAGAACTAAAGAGCCTCTTGATGAAAGTGCAAGAGGAGTGTGAAAAGTTGGCTTGAATCTCAACATTCAGAAAACTAAGATCATGGCGTCCGGTCCCATCACTTCATGGCAAATTGATGGGGAAACAGTGGAAACAGTGAGAGACTTTATTTTGGGAGGCTCCAAAATCACTGCAGATGGAGACTGCAGCCATGAAATTAAAAGATGCTTACTCCTTGGAAGGAAATTTATGACCAACCTAGACAGCATATTAAAAAGCAGAGATATTACTTTGGTGACAAAGGTCCATCTAGTCAAGGCTATGGTTTTTCCAGTGGTCATGTATAGATGTGAGAGTTGGACTGTAAAGAAAGTTGACCACTGAACAATTGAACAAAAGAACTGTGGTGTTGGAGAAGTCTCTTGAGAGTCCCTTGAACTGCAAGGAGATCCAACCAGTCCATCCTAAAAGAAATTATCCCTAAATATTCATTGGAAGGACTGAAGCTGAAGCTGAAACTCCAATACTTTGGCCATCTGATGGAAGAACTGGCTCATTTGAGAAGACCCTGATGTTGGGAAAGGTTGAAGCAGGAGAAGAAGGGGACAACAGAGGATGAGATGGTTGGATGGCATCACCAACTCAATGGACATAAGTTTGAGTCAAGTCTGGGAGTTGGTGATGGACAGGGAGGCCTGGCGTGCTGCAGTCCATGGGGTCGCAAAGACTCAGACATGACCGAACAACTGAACTGAACTGAATTGATACTGATCTCAAACTTAGTGACAGATTGAAATACAGTTTCACAGTGAAAGATGGTATTTTCAACAAAATATTCAACAAAATATTGCCTCAATTAGATAAACATTTTACCTAGGAAACAAAGTCCACTTGTTTTCCTAACAATCATTGAAAATACCAGCCGAGCAGAGATTTTAAGTTCCCTAGACCCTACAATGCCAGAGCTCTTGTAGTATCATGAACACAGCTAGCAGGCTGCATAGACTGCAGCAAGAAGAGTGAGTGAGGCTGTCAGAAATGACACTTGAAAAAATTCTCTGACCTGTTCACCATTAGGTACACTATGTAAATTAAGCTTACTACACCAAAAAGACGTACATATCCTAAAATTTATTTTAAAGGAATGCAAGACACAAATAGTACTCATAATTAAAATCACTTTATTTATAATGAGTGAATTCCCAACTCTTCCTGTATACCTTCTATAGAATTTTCTTAAAACTTAAGGCAAACTTCTGAGCTGATCATCTTTTTGAAACTATTATCCAGTTTTCATTGGAAATGTATCTTAAGAGTTTCAACAGCTATAATTTTCTCACTGTTTTTCAACAAAGATTTAAATCTATTCATAACTCCTAAAATAAATCATCCAAGGATACACATATCACATTTCCAGTCAAAGTTTATTAAGTTTTAAGGAATAGAACCCTTGTTTTATACAAGATGGTAGATACTGGGGTTCTAAATGCACATTGGTATTCATGCCATGGTCTTTCCTATAGTCACGTAGGATTGTGAGAGTTGGTCCATAAAGAAGGCTGAGTGCTGAAGAAGCGTGGTGCTTTCAAACTGTGGTGCTTTCAAATTATGGCTCTGGAGAAGACTTAAGATTCTCTTGACTACAAGAAGATCAAACCAGTCAATGCTAAAATAAAATAACCCTGAATATTCATTAGAAGGACGGATGCTGAAGCTGACACTCTGATACTCTGGCTGCCTGATGCAAAGAGCCAACTCATTGGAAAGACCCTGATGCTGGGAAAGGTTGAAGGCAAAAGGTGAAGGGGGCAGCAGAGGATGAGATGGTTAGACAACATCACTGACTTAATGGACATGACTTTGAGCAAACTCAGAGAGAATGGAGGACAGAGGAGCCTGGCGTGCTGTAGTCCATAGAGTTGCAGAGAGATGGACATGGCTTGGCAACTGAACAACACCAATTCATGCCTCCAGAATAGGTTTTGGTGCAACATCTTGTTCAAAGATACAAGATACCAAATACTTGTATATTTTTGTATCAATAAATAAACATTTGAACACTAAGCTGAATATTAAACATCTATGTAATGTATAAAATCAAAGAAATGTATATTTTAGTGAAAGGCCAAATCTAAAGCACTTATGGGATGTCTCTACTAGACAGAAGT
The DNA here is from genome assembly GCF_042477335.2 of Ovis canadensis. Classification (NCBI taxonomy): domain Eukaryota; kingdom Metazoa; phylum Chordata; class Mammalia; order Artiodactyla; family Bovidae; genus Ovis; species Ovis canadensis. The sequence continues at coordinate 23,647,808 of NC_091257.1, read as the reverse complement.
CCCTGTCAACAGAAGTGCTGCTTTATGCACACGTGTGCCAGTAAGCTGGGAAGTGCCAGAGGGACTCCTGAACAGTCTGACCTGCATGGAAGCTGACAGTGGTCTTGAGTGTTCTCCTTAGACTCGTATTTGATCAACCTGAGCATAAAATGGAACCACCTGAATCAAACTGGACCACTCGGCCCCTCCATTATTCTGCTAGCCCAGAACCATGCCTTCAGATGTGAGCTGGACTTACAGAAAACAAAAGAGAACAGAGGAAAGGGGGGAGACACTTCGGGGAAATATGCCATCTGTCACACATGATGGGAACTCTGGCTCTCAACCTTGGCTGCACATTAGAATCACCTGGGAGCTTTTAAAAATCCAGATGCCCAGGCTGCACACAAGACCAATTAAATCAGGATTTGGGGGAGACGGGGCTCAGCATTTAGGACTGTTTCAAAAACTCCCCAGATGATCCCAGCCATTCTGTCTGACCACACTCTCCCTGAAGTATTGGCAGTTAGGAAAGTCATCAAGAAAACAAGGAAAAGGAAACATGTAATTCCCCCTAGTGAAACACAATCTAATTCCTGACTGCCAGATTAAGATATTGACACAATTATGCGTATTTTATTAGACTGAAAAAAGGAGCCATCATTTTATTTCAATTTGTCCAACTGCTAAAAGAATAATGTATTCCAGTGCCAATATGCCAAATCTAAAACAATTCATATGAAAGGCATCTGTTTATGAATTTTAGCAAGATTGGAGAACTGCCAAAGCATGTTTTCCAGCAGATCTAGGAGGCTTAGCAGGTAGTAAGCTTAGCTGGCATGTAGGGCCTTGTGTCAATGAAAACATAGAACTCTGGTTTTCTAACTATTCATAATTGGGAAATTAGAGTTTATGGTTCCGGAGGTTTTTCACGTACTTCACCTCGTCTGGGCATAATGACAAACTGACACCTAGGTACCCAAGCGTCATGTGAACAGTGTGTAAATGCTGCACAGAGGCACAGCTGCTCAGCCTAACGGAGAACAAAACACAGCAACACACAGTGAATACGTAAGAAAAATTCCCATGAATCAATTCACTCAGGCATACTACTGAAAATCCTTAAAAAAAAAAAAAACCAGGAATCTCTTTCCATGGAATACCCAAGGGTAACCAGTGTAACAAAGTGGTTAATGACAACACAAGATGAAAATAAACATCACAACCCCACTCTGTCTGGATTCATATTACTTAGATGAGAAGCTAACACATTCTGGAAAAGCTCACTTAAGTACACTGGTGATGAATTATCTTTCCCTTAGCTTAGTAGACAAGACTCAGGCCTAACTCTCCTGACCTGTGAGTAAGCTGAGCCAGCTACATGTTCATCAAATGATAGCATAGAAGCTGTCGCTTCACAGATAAAGCTCCTTTTAAAAAAGTATAGCAGACAAACAAGAAAATGGAAGGTGAATTAATTCTTCATCACACTACCTTCAGATACCAAAAGAGTTGTATCTGTATTAACATCTCCTTTTAGAATGAGAGGGTGGGGTCCCTCTAGATCTTTGGCTAGCAGGTAGAAATCAGCTTTCATAGGGGCAAACTTAAAGGTTTTCAGAAGCTGCGCTAATGTACCCTGCTGTCCAAATCAGAAGCCCAGGCAATGTCACTATAGCCTTCTCCTTCCTGGAAACCTCACTCATGTCTTCCCTTCCTAAATCCTCAGTGTCCCCCAGAGAAATCCACTCTGTTCCCTCTCACTAGCAGCTCTCCACAGTGATTATCAGAATACCTGGTGCAGCTTCCTTGACCCTGGGTTTACTCCTATTCAATCCTTTTACCACAGGCATAGGAAGCTTTCTAAAATGCAAATAGAGACGGGCTCTCCTTCATAAACTTCCCAAGGCCGTTAGAATGGGAAAGTTGTATCCACAGCATGGTTCACAGGGCCTCCATCGTCCCAGTTGCTTCTGCCTCCACTGTCCATCGTGAAGTTCATGTCCCCGCCCTACTGTCTTCTCTAAGCTGGAATGAAGCCTCTGGGCCTTCAGACATGCTGTTCCCTGTGCCTGGAACCATTCTCCCCAACCCTTTCCCACTTCGGCCTTGTTATATTTTAATATTTTGCTTAACAGTCACTTTCTCAAGAAAGCTTTTTCTAATCCCTAAAATCAATCAGATCCCCTGGCTCTGGGCTCCCTTAGCACCTGCACGTCTTTCACTGTAACACTCAGATGTAGTGTGCACAGATTTGCTTAATAGCTTTGTGATCTCCGCTGCTGGCTATGAGAAGCTGTAAGAGGGTGGCGGGGTGTCTGTCTCATTCATGCTGGTGTGCGTAGGGCCTAGCTATGTGTCTAGTCTATGGTCAGTTTCCAAGGTCAGTTTCTCTTTTGAACAAATAGATGAAACTTGCACATCCTTTTGGTGTACATTGTCTTTCTTATCAATAAGTTCTGCAAACATACCTCAGAATACAAGATGCCCAGGTTAAAGTTTCAGTGGATCAGATTTTCATTAATATACACTGAAGATGGCAATCTGCCTTGCAGAACAGTTGTCAAGATTTTAGAGATAAGGTATGTCTGGTGACACGTAACTCATGTTCCATAAGCTGGGAACCATGACTATCATTACCATCTCTGCAGGCACCTCGGAAGAAATCCAAGGAAGAGTAATGTAGAAACTCTCTAAATACCAATACTGTTTGAGATAATCACATACGTCTGTTTGCATTACTGTAGCTGTACTTTACACTTTGGATTAAAAAACACATATCCTTAAATATTATACTTTTTGGTATAATTTATTCAGTGTGCCTTCATCCAAAAATTGTGTACTGACTGGCCTTCAGATACGTGCATGTTCCATAGTAGTAGCATTCCTTTATATAAAACTGCATATTTCAGCATGCAGCATTCCTATTTTCTCCTGTAAGTAGAGTCATAATATGCTCACGTCACAATCTTGAACAATCGTGTGACTATTCCAGCCAGAGAACACAGCTACTAAAATAACCTGACTGGAACCGTAAATTGCTGCTCTTCCTCTTCCATGCACAAGCCCCTTCAGAGGGATACACGGAGAACCAAAGGTGAAGACAGGGACCTTCAAAGTTAATAAAAGAACCACAGCCACTCTAGATTGGTACTAGGAATCTGTCCTTTCCCACAGATGGAGCACATACTCAAACTTCTTTGCACTTCAAAAACCTTCCCTGGCCTATCCCCTCCTAAGCCCGTTACCCTGACTGTGAGTACCTCATTAGTGTCAATTTGTCATAAACTCTTTCTTAGTGTCTGCCTCTGTGCCTCAAACAGTGGTCTCTGGAAGAGAGATCAATAAAGGTGTGTAAACTAATGAATTGATGAATGCATAGTTGAGAAATGATTGTTCTCTCTTTCCATGAAAATGAAAGTGTTAGTCACTCAGATGTGTCTGACTCTTTGCGATCCCATGGGCTATAGCCTGCCAGGCTCCTCTGTCCATGGGGATTTTCCAGGCAAGAATACTGGAGTGGGTTGCCATGCCCTTCTCCAGGGGATCTTCCCCACCTAGAGATCAAACCCAGGTCTCCTGCATTGCAGGCAAATTCTTTACTGTCTGAGTCACCAGGGAAGTCGGCTTTCTTTCCACAGATTGTGACAAAATAGAGCCAGGTGAGCATGAGCCCATGGAAAGTATGGCAGATACTTTGGGCGGCACGCTTAGGTCTCCCAGCTGTTTTTGTTTTAGCTCCGATTATGTTCCAGCTGCCTTATCTGCTTCCGTTTGCATCGGGGTTTTTCTGAAGCTCCAAAGACTACTGTGCTCATGTGCATGGCAGGCCAGACCAGTCAGAAAAAGTTCCATTTCCAGCCCAGCAGCATTCAGCCAACATCTGATGAGAGTCGGTGTATAAATACACCACTTCCCTCACCCTTTGGATAGAATAAGTCTGAGATAGCTTTAAAATATCTCGAAGAATTCTACTTGCTGCTTCCCCCTGGCCGATTCATTTCTCACTCCCCTCTCAGTAACTTATGAATTTCCCAAACGTATGACTTACACCTTGACGTGGGATCTAGTTCTAAAGGAAACTCTAATTAAGACAAAAACAAACAAAAAAACCCCCACAAAACATAAAAGAAGAATATAGAAATTAACATGTACTCTAGCTAAGAAAGTCTGTAAGATTATTTTGTCAGGCTGCCAAAATGTATAAGTCTAAATAAGATTTCCTTTAACTTCCATGTATGATAACTTGCTAAATTGTATACTCTGATATAAATAAGACAACACAGTGTACACATCCTTGACAAGCAGTTTTCAACATTAGACGTGTGTGAGCCACGGGAGCAATACACATTGTAGACATAAGTAAACTAATAAATTGGTCACGGGCAAAGTGTTCTTGATGAAAGCACTGGCTCCCTGCCACAAAATGTTTCTTCAAGCATGATTTCAAATGTGATATCGCTCAAAAAAAAGAAAAAAGAAAAAAAGGAGTGCAGTTTCAAATATATAAAATGCTCTGATGGTTCTGTTTGCTTAGGAACAAGTGTATCAGTTAAGAATCCTAATATTCATTAGCATTCACACTTCAAGCCTCCAAAACATGAGAATGAATGGAAAAAATATATATAAATTGAAAGTTCAAAATTAAAAGTTTCTTCAAAAACTAAGTTGTCTCTGAACGATGTTTTTGAAATTATGTTGCTCAGTAGCAACCTTTTACTTACATATATTCTTATAAAATGTTAGTATATATGATTTGAATGTTTAAGGAAAATTTTACTTAGGTGAGTAGTTTTCTTTTTAGCTCAAATAACTACTAGTGCTGAATCTTTCACTTTGCATACTGTAGTTGTTTATTTTTTAAATCATTTTACACAAGTCAAACACAATTGTGTTTTATCAGATGATAGAACAGAATGATGGTTTTAAGGCCAGCACCTCACATGATATAATTTAATTCTATTACCCAATCTGTCCAGCTATTTTGACTGAATATGATCAATAACGAAAAATACTTCAATCCCTCTCTTTGATGAATCATAAGTTTCCATCCTTAAAATGAGTGTGAAAAAAGGATTATTTAGATGCATCTTTAAAAGTACAGTTTATGCACATATAAGTATTATATATGCATATAAATGGAAAAACATGAAAGCTGCTTTGTTATAGAAGAAGTAGGTCTTTTAAAAGTTAAAGAAGTGTAATATATTCATGGGGTCGCAGAGAGTCAGACACGACTGAACGACTGAACCGAACTGAACTGAATATATTTATATGGATGAAAGAATAGAAATATAAAGTAATTTGTAGAATACAAAGTAATACACCAGCTTCTGAAAACTTTTGAAGGTCTTCAGTAATTTAACTTATTTACTTATTAGTACCTTTATAGGTTGGGAGTCTTGCTTCATAACGAGTATCCTACTCTATTTCAAATTCCTAAATTTTGACTTTTTAAGCAACATTTTTGCTATTGTAAAGTCAAAAGGAAAATGAAGATGTCTGGAAAACAGAGAAAATGAAGGGAGACTGGCACCATGGGATTTTGGGGTTCCATATCTGGGAACTTAATCTGGCAGACATCCTCTCTTTCTTCTACATCTTAAATCTGTCACCCATTTATTTTTCCCCTTTTGATAAATCCTCCTTGTTTCCTTTTCCCCCACAAACCTACCATGTTATCACTCTGTACATTCACTGACAAATTTCTGAAAGGAGTAGCGAACTGAAACTCAGCTTATGGCTCCTTCCATTTTCTGTGCAACCCCTCATAGTGTGGGCTCTAAGTTTCTATCAGTTAACGCCTTTTATTTGCAAAGGACGGAAAATCAAGTCACCTGTTACGGAATAAAATAAAACATATGGGCTCTGCAACCAAGAAGTGGAATTGTCAGTCTGGATTTAGGCACCATCAGATAAAGACCCTCCAACAGCATCACCAAGAAATCTACCATTGTTTACTTTTTGGCTCTTTTTTCTCTATTCAGTTGATCAGGTGGACAAAGAGTGAGTGGAAGGTTGGCTCCCCAGAGGAAAACTGTGATGGAGTTTACTAATACTGATTATTTCAGAAGTCACCAACCCTCGGGCAACTCTAGTGGCTCCCTCTCTCTTTTTCTTTCTCCTCATACTCACCAGTGAGATCCAGGATACTACTCAGCTCTTAAATCCTCGACTTCCTTCATTTTACTTTTGTCTGGGGCTTCCCTTGTAGCTCAGTGGTTAAAGAATCTGCCTGCAGTGCAGGAGACCCGGGTTCGATCCCTGGGTTGGGAAGATCCCCTGGAGAAGGAAACAGCAACCCACTCCAGTATCCTTACCTGGAAAATCTGATGGACAGAGGAGCTTGGTGGGCTGCAGTCCATGGGGTCACAAAGAGTCGGGCACGACTGAGCGACTGTCACTTACTTGGAGGTCCTCCCTTGACCAAGCTCTTATAAACAGATATCTGTCTTTTCAGCTCTTGACTCTTTTCCTTCCTTAAACTCTTGCTAAGCAACTTCACTTCCCAGATAGGCTTCTGCTATCAACTCTGTGTGGGAGACTTCCACGTGTACACGTCAAACTGCAAGTTACCTCCAGTAATGGGCTAAATCGTGTCCTTCCCAAGAGTCACACACTGAAGCTCTAACTCTAAACTGAATGGTATTTGGAGATGAGGTCTTTGGGAGGAATTAGGTTTAAATGAGGTCCTAAGGGTGAAGCCCTCACAAGGGGATTATTGCCCCTAAAAAGAGACATCAGAGGGCTTGCCTCCTTCTCTCTCCACATGTGAGAACACAGGAAGAAGGCAGACATCTAAATCGCCGGCATGTTGATCTTGGATTTACCAGTGTACAAGGATAGCAGTCCAAGAAAGATACCTCCCAACTTTAAATCTTCACTTCCACTTGTCTTTTGAATGTCTTCCACGCAACTGTCATCATAACTATCAAGCAAACTCAACAAATGATGACCTACACGCCAAATCTGGCCCAAGGCTATTTTTGGAAATGAAGCTTATTATATCCTAACCATGTCCATCCTTTCATGTACAGTGTATGGCTGCATTAATGTTACAAAGGCAGAGTTAAACAGCTGCAACAAAAACCATATGGTCTGCAAAGCTTAAAATATTTACTATCTGGCCCTTTCTTAGGAAGATTTTCTGATCTTTGCTTAGAACAATAATTGTTTTTCTTAGCAATAGATCAGAATCCCGTGGGGAGCTTTCAGTAATCTCATAGTCTCACCCAGTTAAACTGTGATCCAGTTCAACCAAGGCATCAGGATTTTTAAAGGCTCCCAGGTGATCCCAATGTGCAGCCAAGATGAAGATTCACTGCTACAGAAAAAAACCTCTGTCCCCAATCTTTGGTATTAATGTCACCATTCTCCCAGGGAAAAATTGTCATCGGTGCCTTTTTGCCTGCCTACTCTGTTAGCTTAATCCATTCAGCGTCATGTTCTACTGTGTTTAGATCAGAAATCTTATTATCAACTTCCTTCTACTCAGGCCCTCATCATCTTTCACTTGGCCATTTCAACAACCTCTCGATGAATCTCTTTTTGCTTTGGTTAATCCTAGTGGGGGTCTCTAGAATTTTACTCTAGTATAAAGTCTTAATCATGCCACTCCCATACCAAAATAGACCCTGACTTTGGACATCTTACTAAACTCTGTTATAAAATGAAATCTTTTTATTTAGATACAATTTTATAGGTAGATAATAATCTACAATTAGTGATAATTTTGTCTTTATGTGTATATATAACGTATGTGCTATTACATTGGCTAAAATATCTGGCATAATGTTGAACAGTAAATTAGCATTCATTCCGGACTTGCCTCTATCTCATGGCAATACTTACTATCATTTTCCAGTGCTATTATAAATATATTCTTTTTTTTTATTCTTGAGTCCTTTCAACAGAATTTTAGGTGAGTTGTACCTTATCTACCATTTTGGTTCATTCTCATTTTCTTTCGAGATGTTATATGAGGAATAAATCAGATCTAAGATTTATCTAACAATTCTTACTAAGATCTCAAATTCATCCACCTCCTTTGAAAGGTATCACTAAGAGAAGAATAAGTAAAGAAATTGAAATTGCAAGTGTTCCACTTGAAACAGAGATTTGTCTTGGTCAACCAATACTACACAATAATACAAAAAGGATGAATAGCTGAGAATAATTATAATTTGAAACCTGGAGATTCCAGGTTTGACTCATAATGAGAATGACATAATTATGTTTCCCAAAACTCTTTCCTAAAAAAATAATGATAGAGTACAAACCATTTGTTGAACTGGAATCAGCAGATTTTCTAATGAAAAAATTTGGAATAATGAACAAGTAAATAATCTCTTGTCCCCCTTATAACTAAGCTACTCCAGTGTATATATAACCTCAAATTAAATCTATTTCTTTAATATGATCTTTTTCTCAGACCTGTGTAAAAATCCGGCCTCCGCTGCTCACTATAAATGCATGAACTTTGGAAGTCACATTGTTTCTTTAGAGCCTCAGTGTCCTCATCCACAAGAGGGTCAATCAGAACTATATACTTATTTAAACTCCCTGTGACATTAACAGGACCAAAGACAACAGTGGATGTGGATTCCTTCTGTGTATTAAAACATTCACTACAAGTGTTTTGATGTTATGATATTACTGCTTTAATTGTGGAAAAAAGAAGTCAAAGAAAGTTTGGAATGGGAGAAAGGGAAGTTTGACCTTCAGGAAATTTGGCTTTGGACTTGATCAGGTCTTATTATTTGGGCAAATGATTCCATCTCATTGTACTTTCACTGACCTACCTTCTTGGGAGTATTAAGCTCAGATATGGCTTAATATCAACTCATATCCTAACAGATATCAAAGCGTTTAAGAAAGATGAAAGCACTCTAAAGCCTGGAGGATCTTCACATATTCACAATAAGGATATTTGTTCTAAAAATACAGTGAATTCTAGTTGTGTTCATTGACAGAGATATGTAAGACAACAACATTAAAACAAGATTATACTCATGTAAAGCACTCAGGTTAAGAAGTGAGAAATGTAGGAATTAAAATCAGAGAAGCATAGACCGTGGTAATTGCTCAGTTTAATCCAAGTCTATCGTCATGAACTGCAGAACCGGGGTAGAGGAACACTGCAACGGGAAGCAAAAATAAAACAAAGGATGGAAAGGAACTCTTGATTGTGCTAAGAAGAACCTAGTGATTTGGAAGCAAAATCAACAACTAACTGACCGACTATAAGTGCAACAATTAGACACCGAAGGTCAAGTAGAGTGTAAAGGGCAACTTAAATGCCTTAAGGAAAAATGACCAATTCTACATTTGGCGCTTTCAACAACAGTTTGAGATAGTTAATCATAAGGGTTAAATGAAATCATACATGAAAAGAGTTGACAGCACTGTTTTGGCACATCGTAAACACTTAGTAAATGTTACGATGTTAAGTATTGCTAATGTTATCGTTATTATGAACTCGTGATTGAATGCTATACAATACTAGAAAGGGAATCTTATTCAATGAAAAATTAGACTCCAATTTAGCTATAATATTCAGTAACTGAACAGCACCTCTAAGAATGACATTCCAATTTTATATTTGAATTAAAAGAGGGAATTTCGATATTGAGAGATAAATACATGTACACAGGGAACAGATATAGTGATATATTCTGTTAAGGCAAATATTTAATCTATGGAAACATCAATGTCATTTAGAAACTATTTATGGAAGCATGCATGCAAATTCCTAAATTAAAAAAAAATTTACTTAAGAGTTTAAAGATTTTTTTTTTCTTTTCCAAAGATTCACTGCTGGTTTTTTTTTTAAATGCATAGCCCAGTTATATATCTTATTTGAAATAAGATATAACTTGACCTAGACACAATTTTCCCCAGTAAATTATTCCTTTCTGGGAAATAACAGTGCACAGCTTACATTACTTAAAATATGTTACTTAATTTTTAGGGGGTGTAAGAGCCTTAAGGATTCTGCAACATGGATTATGTCCAGATTACTCTACTGAAACTTCCCTTTTATTTGCCAAATCCCAGGTCATCTTTTCAGGGCATAGCATCTGTGATCACATTCATTTTAAGATACTATTTGCTCCTTCATCCACACATTGAGTAAATATTCAAGGTATGTACTTTCTTTTACAGTTCTTCTCAAAGTCCTGGAGCTGCAAACTCCCTCTTCTGTGCTATCTCAGCATCCTTCCCCTGTCTTTATCATCATACTCATTGTCATGTTCTACAATTATTTCTTCGATTATCTGTCCCCTTCAATCAGCACTTGAAGGGCAAGGATGACAATAATTTAGTCATCTTTGTGGCCGTAGTAAATAGCCAGGTTCCTCAACATGGTACATATTCTCAGATGTTTGCTGAATGAATGATTATCACAGAAAGAAATGATCCTTCAAAAGATGCTGTCGCTCAAAACCTCCCATTCTTTTTGGGTACCATTTCTCTCTACTGATGGGTTTTATTTACATTGCCAAACTTTAATTTTTTAGTGTCTGCCAAAAAAAAATAATCTATTATGTATGCACACACCAGCCAGTAGAATGTTTTATTACAAAGATATAATGTCTGTTAACTCTCCTCCATAACTTATTTCTATAAAGTTATGATATCAATTTTATTTTGAAACAAAAATTGCAAGCATTTATAGCTACCCAGCAGTGAAAAGCTACAAAGCTGCTACCTTGTATTCCTCCTTATATGTTACTTCTGGCTGCCTCCAGGGTTGAGAAAGGGTGGTGGTGACATGGCAAAGTCCTCAAATAAAACTTTAGATTATGCCCTGAAGAGAACTGTGTACAAGCACAGACTCGGAATGCAATCTCTGCCGATGCTCTTTCAGGGCTCATCTTCCAACCAATCACTCTTATTTAAAGCTAGTTTACCCAAAGAGGTGTTGAGACATTGCTGAAGTTGGGGGTGTGGAAAGAAAGATAAGGGAGAAGAAAGGTTATATTCAGACCCAGATATCATTTTTAAAGAACTATTGTCATCTTCATGCTCATTTCTATCTAAAGGTATATTAGATGCCCTTGGGAAATAAGGTTTTCTATTTGAGTTGTAACTGACAGCAACAGTCCTCTTGGGTGCTTATTAGGTATAGGGCACTATTTTTAAAATCAAAAGAATTGGTGCTTTTGAACTATGGTTTGGAGAAGACTCTTGAGAGTCCCTTGAACTGCAAGAAGATCCAACCAGTCCATCCTAAAGGAAATCAGTCCTGAATATTCATTGGAAGGACTGATGTTGAAGCTGAAACTCCAATACTTTGGCCACCTGATGTGAAGAGCTGACTCATTGGAAAAGACTCTGATGCTGGGAAAGATAGAAGGCAGGAGGAGAAGGGGACAACAAAGGATGAGATGGTTAGATGGCATCACTGACTCAATGGACATGTCTGAGTAAACTCTGGGAGTTGGTAATGGACAGGGAGGCCTGGCGTGCTGCAGTCCATGGTGTTGCAGAGTCGGGCATGACTGAGCGACTGAACTATTTTTAATGTTTTTTTTTTTGTTGTTGTTGTATGTATGTAAACTCATTGAATTCCTGCTTTTAGACATGAGGGACTGAAGCATTGAAATGTCAGATGATGTGCCCAAGGTCAGACAGAGAAAATGGGAGGTTCGGGGTCTGAGCATCTATGAAAATCCTAACAAGCAAACTCTCTGCAATTCCCAACTTTGTGACCTGAGTTGATAGCAACTACATGCTACCATACAGTTTCTCCTCCTTATAAGCCATTGCATCTTAAACCCCAGGAGAGGAAAACAAGGAGGTGTTCCGGAGTCTACTCCTTTTAGCTGTATGACATGGCAACAGTGAAAGCTGATGGGCTGTGCTCACCCACTATGGGTGGCATCATGGCATGGGGTTCAGCAAGTTTATGGGCTTTAGAATCAGAGCGACCTAAGTTGGAATCTTGGCTCTGTTACTTCTTACCTGTATCACCTTTGTGAAGTTCTTTTCATGTATTTATTTTTAGGTGAATTACTCCAACTTTAATTTTCAAAATTAAAAAAAATAGCTATTCCAGTTTCTTTGCTTTCCCACAGAAATCTTGTAATCAGTTGGCACACGTCTGCACAAAATTCTGTAAGTATTTGGTTGATAGTGTTCAGTTCCTCTATGTCCTTGCTGATGTGCTGCCTGGTGGTTCTATCAATTACAGTGAGACCAGTGTCAAAGTCCATGACTGTAATTGAAGACATGTCTGTTTCTCTTTTCAGTTCTGCCAGTTCTGTTGCTTGGTACATACACATTTTAGATTATATCTTTTTTAATGAATTGACCCATTTATCATTATAATATCTTCTTTTGATGCTGGCAATTGTCTTTGTTCTGAAGTCTGTTTTGTCTCATATGAATAGAACTACTCTGACTTCCTTTGATTAGTATATATGTTGTGAAATTTTATTTATCTATTTGTTTTTGATTGTGCTGAATTCTTGTTTTCTCTAGTTGTAGAGAGTGGGGGCTACTCTTTAGCGGCAGCGTGTGGGTTTCTCGTTTCAGCGGCTTATCTTGGGGAGCACGGGCTCCAGGGTGCACAGGCTTCAGCAGTCAGGCCATACGAGCTCGGCAGCTGCAGGTCCAGGCCCAACAGTGTGGCGCACAGGCTTAGTTTAGTTGGTCCCGGGTACATGGGATCCTCCCAGAATAGGGATTGAATCCATGTCTCCTGCATGCAGGCAGATTTTTCACCACTGAGCCACCACAGAAGCCCCTGATTAGTATATGTTTTAAGGAAACTTCAAAATTTTAGAATAGCTTTAGATTTACAGAAAAATTGCAGAGATAAAATAGGTTTGTATATACCTCACTTTATTTTTTTGGGCTCCAAAATCACTGCAGATGGTGATTGCAGCCATGAAATTAAAAGACGCTTACTCCTTGGAAGAAAGGTTATGACCAACCTAGATAGCATATTCAAAAGCAGAGACATTACTTTGCTGACTAAGGTCCGTCTAGTCAAGGCTATGGTTTTCCTGTGGTCATGTATGGATGTGAGAGTTGGACTGTGAAGAAAGCTGAGTGCCGAAGAATTGATGCGTTTGAACTGTGGTGTTGGAGAAGACTCTTGAGAGTCCCTTGGACTGCAAGGAGATCCAACCAGTCCATTCTGAAGGAGATCAATCCTGGGATTTCTTTGGAAGGAATGATGCTAAAGCTGAAACTCCAGTACTTTGGCCACCTCATGTGAAGAGTTGACTCATTGGAAAAGACTCTGATGCTGGGAGGGATTGGGGGCAGGAGGAGAAGGGGACGACCGAGGATGAGATGGCTGGATGGCATCACTGACTCAATGGATGTGAGTCTCAGTGAACTCCGGGAGATGGTGATGAACAGGGAGGCCTGGCGTGCTGCGATTCATGGGGTCGCAAAGAGTCAGACACAACTGAGCGACTGAACTAAACTGAACTGATATACCTCACACCCAGTTTCTCCTATCAATGTTTTGTATTAGTATGACATGTCTATCACAACTAACAAGCCAATATTGGTATATTATTGATAACTGAAATCCATTCCCTATTCAGTTTTTACCTTCTTCCTTTTTTTTTTTTTTTCTGTTTCAGTATCCCACCTAAGATACCAAGCTACATTCAGTTGTCTCCTGAGGGTCCTCTTGGTTATGACGGGTTCTCACACTTGCCTTGCTTTGATGACCTTGACAGTTTTGAGAAATGGTGGTCACCTACTTTGTAGCATATCCTCCACTTGGAATTTATCTGATGTTTTCCTCAAGATTAGATGGCGTTTATGGGATCTGGGGAGGAAGCCCACAGAGGTGAAGGCCCGTCCTCCTCACATACCAATGGCACATACTATCGTCCACATGACTGATAACTGGTGATACTGACCTCGGTCTCCTGGCGAAGGTGGACTTCTGTCAGATGTTTCCACTGCACAGTATTTTTACTCCCTTCCATACTATTCTCTTGGACAGCATGACCTGATGTACAGCCCATGGTTAAAAAGTATGGAGTTTGGCTGTATCTCCTGAGGGCAAAGTACCTACATTTATTTGAAATTCTGTACAGAATACTTTCTGTTATCCCTTATTTATTTATTCAAGCATTTATTAGTATGAATTCATGGCTATTTACTTTATCCATTTCTACTCTATAACATAAACCAATACAGCATTATTTATTTTCTTGGTCAAGCTTCCACCTCTGACCACTGGAAGCTCTTCATTTGGTTCATGTGCACATTTGTTTTTAAAGCATTTTCTTGCTTTCTGCTCTAAATATCATTTGTGAATACACTGGGAACCACTTCAAACAATGCTACAATTTTTGCTTTCAAATATCAAACATAATTTCCAAAACCCACGTGGAGAACAATCTATTATATTCACAAAATATTAACCCTTTCTATTCCTCTTTTCACTCATGATATTTCTTGTTCCCTTCGATGACTTCCCTAGGGTCTCAAGAACTTCCTTTAGCAATTTTCAGATTCAGTTTGCTGACAACAAATTCACTTGGTTTTCCTTCATCTGAGAATATCTTTATTTCACTTTTATTCCTTGAAGGATTGTCTCACTGGATACAGAACTCTGTTAACTTTGTGAAGTTATTTAAGCTATCATGGCTTTACTGAATTTTTATAATGGCTTATTTAATGTGCATAAAGGTTTTAGCAAGTTGGTTGAGAGAAAGTAAGTACCCAACAAATGACAAGATGATACTCACTTATGATTAGTTACTGTCTCCACTAAACTGGCATCTATTGAGCAGATGACAAGAGCTAGTATTTGGCAGAGAGGGGAAGAAATACAGTGCATGCCTGCACTATGCAAAACAAGAGATCCACTAACTCATGGACTCTGAGTTTCTCTTCCATATGGTGTTCTGCATCTCAAGTATGGTTCTGAAAACGATGTAATTCACATCTTATAAAAAGGTTATAAAATGGCATAATCATTCAAGGGACCAATATTTAATGTGAACAGTAAGGAACTGCTGTTAATTATGGTGTCTGCTTGGTAGGCTATGGAACTGTCTCCTAATCCTAAATGCAAGACCTAGAAAATATACAGATTAAAAAAAAAAGAAAATAAGTGAAATGTAAAATGATAACAGATAGTTAAGTCATTATCAGAATCTAGGAGGAATTTTCTTTGATTATAAGATTAGTTAAACTGGATTGTAAAGCACAACCTTGGCCCATACACAAAATGACTGCCTAAATGTAGAGAGAAAACTTTCTCCTTAAAGAAATAAAAAGTAACCAGTAGGTTGGACAACCATTATTTTCCTGGAGGTGAAATTTTCTCAGGAACAGCTTCAGGTTTCTTTTTGAAAATCTGATCAAAGACAATGAATCCTCTCTCCTAAGATGACATACAGGCATGCACACAAAATTAGCTTAAAATTACAAGGGATCCATGAACTCACTGAAGAACATCTAAAGACCTACAGAGCTTCATAGATAGCAACCTAAGAGCTAGGGATTTCTGTGTAGGAGCCCATTTTTGAGTCACCAGAATTTATCCCCCTCCTGTTTATTTTCATGACAGCATACTGAGAAGCAAAGACATCCCTTGGCCAACAAAGGTCCATGTAGTCAAAGCAATGGTCTTTCTAGTAGTCAAGTATAGGTGTGAAAGTTAGACCATAAAGAAGGCTGAGTGCTGAAGAATTGATGCTTTCCAACTGCGGTGCTGGAAAAGACTCTTGAGAGTCCCTTGAACAGCAAGGAGATCAAACTTGGCTACTCATTGGAGAGATTGATGCTGAAGTTGAAGTTCAAAAGCCGCCTAATGTGAACAGGTGACTCCTTGGGTAAGACCCTGATGCTGGGAAAGACTGAAGGCAAAAGGAGAAAGGGGTGGAAGAGGATGAGACAATTGGATAGCATCACTGATTCAACGGACATGAACTTGGGAAAACTCTGGGAGATAGTGGGGGACAGAGACACCTGGCATGCAGGTAGGAAACAGGAGTCACATAGGTCCATGGAAATCCTCCAGTGCCTAAGGAAAGGACCACCATCCTGGGACAGAGGAGAACTTTGGAGAAACCCATGTCTCTGGGGTCACAAAGAGTCAAACATGACTTAGCAAATGAACAACGACAACAACAGCAGCAGCAACCTATCTTCAACACTTAAACACACACACACACACACACATACACACACACCCCTGCATAGTTCGTTTCTTGTTACATCTTGTCAGAAATTGCAGTCCTAGGAAAAATGGGGAAGAAAGTTTAGGGGAAATTACCATGAGCATAATCACTGGTGACCAGGACGCAGTGGCTTTCCTAAGGTTCATACTGCGGTGATTGTGCCGTTCGTGGACACCATCAGTTCAACAGGGGTTGTGGGGATTGAGACATGCTACAGAAAGATCCCATCTCCATCCAACAGAACAGACCCAGATGAAAGCCTCTGAAACTGTGGGGTTTCTCCAAGGTTCTCCTCTTTCCCAGGATGCTGGTCCTCTCCTTAGGCACTGGAGGATTTCCCATGGACCCATGTGACTGCTGCTTCCTACCTGAACAGTTAGGAATGAGAAAAACTCTAGATTCCCAGTTTAACATACACAGTTTGCATAGAGTGACCTTGAACCCTGCCTTCTAGTGGTCTAGATACTGAGAAAATCATCTGCCCAGATTTTCCACAACTTAAAGGCAGGTAAATATGCGCAATTCCTGGCAAATCTCCAGTGAAAACAGAGTATCCTTTCACAAAATAATCTAGATGAGGTATAAGAGCAAACGATTAAACTACAATTATACAAAAAAAAAATCAAAAATAAAATAAAAAGCCATCTGTTTCTAGAAAAAGAACTGAAAATAAGTCTTTACAAATATATTTTATTTTGAATGGTGAGATTTAAAAATGAAAACTCAGTGTCAGTTAACTGAATGAAATTTGAGTGAAATGGAAAACCACGTACATATTCTTGGTTTTATTAAATTTGGCCGCTATAATTTTGTTCTGTGATTGTTTAATCTATTAAAAAAAGATTTAGTTTACTGACAATATAAATGCTAAGATGAGCAAATGGGGCTTCCCTGGTAAAGAACCCACCTGCATTGCAGGAGACCCCAGTTTGATTCCTGGGTCAGAAAGATCCCCTGGAGAAGGGATAGGCTACCCACTCCAGTATTCTTGCCTAGAGAATCCCCATGAACAGAGGAGCCTGGTGGGCTACAGTGCATGGGGTTGCAAAGAGTCAGACACGACTGAGCAACTACGCACAGTGCAGATGAGCAAATAAAAAAGAAACACTACTTCTACTCCTTACTCTAACAGAAATAATAACAATTCAGTAAGTCAGATTGCAGGCCAGGGTAGAACAGTAAAAATACGTGTTATAATAACTCTAAAATCAAAAGGAGGAAGGGGAAAGACCGTGTGTGTTGACAAGGGAGAACTGGTTGGACTCATCAGAGAATCACTAAATAACATATGCATGAATTTATCCATATCAGACATGCTAATATATTTAAATCTATATATCTGTATCTCTATGTAATATCTCCCTGTAAAGTTGAAATAAAATAATTAAAAGAGTAAGGTTGAACTTAATCCTCGCTCTTATTATCTCACTGAATTTCCTTATTTCTGATTTATAAACTATTAGCTAGCTTGGGAAAGATTGGTGAATCAGACTAAAAAACAACAAAAATGATAAAAATCCCCGCAAAAGCACTGGTAAAGGAAAGAAGTACAAATAACCTGGGTACTTTGCTGCTATGAAGAGTTTTATTTGCTAAATAATTATCTACAAAAAAACACTAAAATTTACAGTTTATGAGATGAAATGGTAAGTATTCATAGACCTCCCCCTAAAAAAATTGCCACTTTGCCTTCTTTAAGCAGACTGGAAAAGAAAAAAAAAGGCAGTTTTAAAGAATAACATTAAAGATAATTTGGTCATATCATTATTTAACCACTTACCTATCCAAGTCATACTAAAAGTCATACATTAAAAAACACTGACTTCAAATTAGGAAAGAACTGATTAGAAAGTATTTATATGACATTCTCAGGAAAGTTTGACTAATTTATGAACAGTCATCTTAACCTAAACATATAAGAATTCCAAAAAACAAGAACAGTGGGAAAGACTGGGTGATTCATCAATAAGTGCCTTGCTGTGTCTTCTTCTTAAAAATGCCAATAGTTTTCACTTTAGGAAACCCTGTACTTTGCTTCAATTCTGTGCTGCTAATAATTAATTCATTTTGCTTACATTGCATCCAGCTTCAAATCATGGTCTCCATTTCTTCGTAATAGATTCTGCCACAGGCAATATGCCGTGCCATAACCTCAATTACAACTTACAAAGGAGAGGACTGTGCTTATTTTCTGCTGGAGCGGCTGTTTTGTCTTAAATGAAATTGTATATGGGTGATGGGAAGTGCTGTTGCAGTGAGAGCCAGTGGGCCCACAACCATACTGAGTGTACATAAAAATACCCTTCAACTCAGAGCTAAGCGCAAAAGGTTCATTGACATCAAGCAGCTGGCAAAAGACGACTATTTAAAAAATTTCAATTACAGTAGGAAAACTAGTGGTAGATGCAACTCTAATATTACCATTAAAACTGAAAAATTCCAACCAAACAAACCTTTATGCAGATACTAACAAATGATAAAATCAGTTATTTATTTTGAAGACACAAGGTGTGTTTGTCTATGTATGTATAGAAAGAGAGACAAAAACAGAGAAACAGAGATACAAGGAGAGAGAGATAGAGACACAAACAGACACACACAGAGATATTTACTTGTAATACAAATTTAAAAGGCTATCAGATGGGACAATTATTATTTTGCTTCATCATGATTTACTTTATTAGAGGTATAACCACTAAATAATCTTTTTGGTTTTTAAAATATCATTGTTGGGATTTCCCTGGAGGTCCAGTGGTTAAGACTCCACACTTCCACTGCAAAGGGCACAATTTCCATCCATGGTTAGGAAACTAAGATCCCAAATGCCACATGGCATGGCCAAAAAATAAACAAAATGATTAAAAAAAATCACTGTTAAAATCTTGATTTATATTAACATACAGAATGTATAAATAGAGATGAGTCCAAATTAGAAGGTATACTTACATATATGCATGTAAAAATGTTTAAGTATATAGATTAATGGTGTGCACTAGGGACCGTGATGGTTTTAACAGCATTTTTATTGTGCTTAATTTCCTTCTGAAATGTTATAGAAGAGGATATTTAACAATGACTACAAGGTACCCCAGATCTTTAAGTTTTTCTTTAATAGAAGTGTTTAACAATAAATGTAAACGGGGCATTTTTTTTGCTCCAATTTCCACCTCAGAATTCTCCCACCATACACTAGATTCCTATCTTCTCTGGTTGGAGACACTGTACACAGCAATAGCCAGTGCTGATATGATTATCTGCTAAAGCGAAACTCAGGGCCACGCTGTCTCAGGCTGCTCCTACAGGACCGTCACTCCACTCAAGGTATGTTACATCACGGTTGGTGATGGGCTGAAATGCCCTGGTCAACCACTCAAGGGGCTCTGTAATTTGGTAGACATATATATAACTAATTCTGCCTTGTCCCTGATATTTCTAGAACTTAACTGTGTTGAAGTCCTGAAAGTCACTGCTATGGACCCACTGTGCCCTTGGTGGGTGAAACTTAAAAGAAGGGTGGCTAAGATTTCATCTTTTGGACAGTCAAAAGGAAAACAATCAGGAAATCAGGGCCAAGAGCTATAAAAAGAAAGCTTGGTGTTTCTATACTCTGTGTTTCTACTTTTGCCTTTTACTTTCTTCTTACATAGAATAGTCGAAATGTCCAGTTGGAATGGTTGTGATTCATCAAGTTCAGTTACTTTAATATCACAGATGAGGCCTCAGAAAGACCAAATGACTTCATCAGGGTCACACAGCTTCTCAGGGGCCAGGATACCAAGCCAGGAATCCTGGTATCCAGTCAGGTCACCAGTCCACCCTACGCTATGCTACACGAACTTCTAACTTGCCGCACAAGGAAGTAATGTGCCTTTCAAAGAAATCAAGTTTTAAGGAACAATAAGAGAAGAGAGAGAGGAGGGCAGAAAAGAGAAGAGAGGAGATGCAAAGAAAAGGGAAGGGAAAGGAAGAGGAGAAGGAGAATTAAAAAGAAAAAAGGGAAAATGTCAGCCCTTCTTTAACAGTGCATGCTAGGTAGGCCTGGGCCTAACCTGGGTCATATCTAATTCATGGCCAGGTTGACCTGTTAAAACATCATATACACACGGGAATGAAGAGCCTGTGGGAGGAAGGCTGTCTGAGGCAAGCATCTATAAACAGGGCTGCACCGAAGAGAACGGGTGGTGGGTGGTTTGCTCTAGCAGGAAGGAGTGTGTGTGTGTGTATATATATATACACAGATATGTATATATATACACCAATTGTAGCCAATTTAGTTATTGGCTCACAGACGAGGCATCAGAAAGGCCAAATGACTTCATCAGGGTCAGACAGCCTCTCAGGTATCCTGGTATCCAGTCAGGTCACCTGTCCGCCCCTCACTATGCTACACTAACTTCCAACTTGCAGCACAAGGAAGCTGTGCCCCTTTATTTTCTGGACCTGGAGTGGACTAGTCTTACTGTTCCGACAGCACCCTCTGTGCTCCCTCTACTTACCTCCTCACCCCACCTCTGGGCCCCACAAGCCTCTGACCCAGTGGGAGAAACTCCGGACCCCACCTCCAACAGAACCTAACACACAGCAGTGAGGGGGGCCGAGTCCCTCTTTGGGAATGTGCATCCAGGTGTTAGTGGTGCCCTCGGGCCTGCCAGAAACCAGGGATCAAGCAGACCGGACTTGGTGCAACTGAAGGGCCCCAAGCAAAAGAAGGAAGTGACAGCCAGCACAGAGCAGCAGTCTGCACAGCCGACTGGGTTGTCGGTGAGCATACATGAAATTTCTCCTGGGAACCCTAATATGCTTAGTTTCGCGGATGGGAGATTTTTTTAGAAATATGCCTTAGCAGATGGTCAATATACATTATCATTGTATCTATTACTGCATGAGTAACTCCTGGTGTGAGAATATGTAAAATAAACAGATGAAAGTAAGACATCTTTAAAAAAAAATCCCTTGGGGATAAACATTTATGTTGTCATTTTTAATAAGTTCATGAATATGCAAAGTCTGCACGAAAGACTGCCAGAGATGTTAAGACAAATTGGCCTAATGATGAAGTCTGTGGGACTAAAGGGACTGAAGCCCTGGGTCAGGCTGCACAGACCAAGCGAAGCTTTTTACGGCGAAATCACAGTGGCAAGGTCTCAGTGTTGGAGGTCACAGGAAGGCGGCTGATCACAACCACGAGCAATGCTGGCTAGCCTGTTATAAAGCATGATCTCTACTAATTCTGAAATATTAAAAAAAAATTATCTCAATTATCAAAAAGTTTTCCACCAGCTTTTTCACTTTTAAATTATTTTAAGCAAGAGGTGTGATTACCTTCCCCCCTTCTATTATTTTGAAGTTAGGATTTCAGGAAAATTAGAAAATTATGTGCTACAAATTCTCTTTCTATAAACATTAAGTAGAAAGAAAACTCACATGTGTGTTGTCAGGCTAAATTATGGGTGAAATGGAAGACCATAACCATATGTATCCATATACATTGACTGTTGTAGCAGGCTTAATTAGTAAAATTAGTCAAACCTGCCAGCCAAGCTGTGTCAAATCAAACCAGCACAACCTGTGTTTGCTGGCACAGCAATGCAGTTAAATAAACTGAGATTATTTTGATGTAACACAATCCTGGCTGAATAACAATACCCAAGACTATGACTAACTTTCAAATAAAACTATAAAGGTATTCTGACCTTCAGAGAGAAAGAAATGGACAATTTTCCTAACGTTCTCAACAATGCATCCCAAAAGGACTTATTTTAATTAATCTAGAAAATCCTCTAGTTTGTTGGATTTCTGGGGAAAATTCCCCAGTGGAACCCTTACATACAAGAAGAGAGGTCCTTCCAGCGACTCTCAAATTGCACTAGGCAACCTAATTTCATCTGATACATTATGCTTGAAGAGTTAGACTATGAAATATATTGTTTTCAAAGAAAAAAAAATCACAGATATAACCTTAGCTAGCCAATGATTTCCACATATAAAATCCAGGCAAATTAATTTCATCTATCACCCCACCTACAATCGTCCATAGTTTTAATAAGAATTTATTCAGCATATGCGTGCATGCTAAATTGCTTCAGTCGTATTCAACTCTATGAGACCCTATGGCCAGGCTCTTCTGTCCATGGGATTCTCCAGGCAAGAACACTGGAGTGGGTTTCTGTTCATCCGCATAAGGATATCTATTTATCCTCTTTATATTTTCTTAAAAATACTTGGAATCTGGGGGACACTAATCTGAGTAGTTGAATGCTTCCTTTAAGATATAGCATTCCTTTTGGAGGTAACAGAAGTATTTTGACTCTCTCCTTCAAAGTTTGATCAAAGTTTGATTAAATTTCCTTGACTTCTTACACAGGATGACTAATTTGTCCAAAATGGAACAAGAAAAAAAAATCTTAAAGACTCAGAAATCAAGAAATCATTAGGGTGCTGTCCTCCTAGGTTTTGTTAGTAGGTGCCTTTTGGTGACCTCAGCAAAGGTGGTCATGATAGAATGTCTGTCTGAACTGTCAGCTTGACTAAGTACATTTCTAAAGCTTTCCATATTGGCATTTAATCTTTTATTTAGTCACGGAAACACGAAGTCACCATTTTTAAAACTGCCAAGAGAAATTGGGGGAGAAAAGTGTTATCTTTCTTCAGCTCCCAGCAAAACACTGCAAGATAATAGGAAGACAAGAATATTTCTTCCATTAACCCCTTGACCCTGCAAGTTAATGGCTTTTTGTTGCAAATACATCAACAAACAGGGCCCCGTGTGAGCTTCTAACCCGGGGAGTGAGGTCTGTGCAATTACATGGAGTAGTGTCCAGTGCTACATTCTGACACTAATATGCCTAATGGGAGGGCCGGGATGCCCAGAAGTTGGCCAGGAAACCCAACAGCCATCTTCTCAGAACAATTTCTAAGGAAACACACACAGACACTGAAGTAACTACTTTAAACTTACACATACCAGAAGCGCCACATCTATGCTTTGCCTTAATCTAAAGGTCTTACCCTATTGCATAATGAAGGTGACATTTTCATTATTAATGCAGGACTTAAAATCTATGCTAAGATGAAAATGAGTGCCAAAAACTTGGAAACACAATTTTAAGCAATTTCCTAAAAGAAAACACTATGATTTGCATAAACTATCCAACTAATATGCTTTAGCTGCTGTTTAAAAGGATGTCAATGACAAAATTACCTTCACTTCCTATTATTTTAATATTAAGATTGTGTGGGGATTTCCTAAATTAAAATGCTAACAAGTAAGGGCTTCATCAGGTTGATCTGGGATGCAAGAAAAAAAATGACTTAATTTCTTCAAAATCAAAATCTTATCAGAAATATACTTAAACAAATGATAAATCTTTAAGGAATAAAATAGCATTAAGTTATTATATTTTTCATAACTTTTTCCTAACTGTAAACATGCCCCTTGTCTAACAATTTCCTTCAGATAATTTTCTAAAAGAGGAAATATTACATTAGAGAGCATATAAAAATATATCAATGTATACTGTTAAATTAACCAGTTCTACTCTAGAGACTCTGTCCAAATGTATATGTTATTACATTCTCGGTTAATAAAAAATCTGAAAATCATTGTTATTAGAATTATTTAATTCAAATCACCATTAAAAACTAATTTGGAGTAAAAACTCAAATTTATAAATGTCCCATTATTTCTGAGCTATTGAAACAAGATTTTAGCAGTAGCCTTACTCATTTATGCGGCTATAACCATACATCAAATTTAAATAATGCTTTAAGAAATGATAGGACTTAGAGAATAAAGTAAATTTACTTTCTAAATTATAAATAGCATTTGGATTAGCTTCATCAATTAATATTTATTGCATACTAAAATGTAGTAGGTTACCAATGAAATATGACTAGAAGCTCCTATGAAGCTAACATGACTATTAAGGTTTCACCTATGAAATCCAGTAATGAGACAAAAAGTTACATAGTTGTGTGACTGTCAGTCATCCATGTGATATGAATGATGAATACTGCTTTGGGGAAAAAACTTCAGATACAAGTAGGAAAACAATGACCTTCTGAAGTCAGAATAGTGCTGCAGATTCTCAAGATAAATCCAAGTTGATAAACTGTAGAAAAACTGAAAGTTAAGGAACATGGGGAAAAGATTAAACTTCTGTCAGTGTACTTACAGGAATGTTTCCCCTAAATTTATACCTAAGTCACTGTTTCCAATTATATTCTATGCTAAATTCACTTAAAGTAAGTAAAATAACGTTTACAAGTGGGTTTTGCCAGCTGCTAGTGCTAGTCATTATAACTATGAACAGCAACAGTGACAAATGCAATAGAACACACCTGAAAATAACTGCTTCTCCAGTAGAGTTCTCTAGTCTGACATTGTTAATTATGCGCACATACATATATATATATATATATATATATATATGTGCTGCTGCTAAGTTGCTTCAGTCGTGTCTGACTCTGTGCAACCTCACAGATGGCAGCCCACCAGGCTCCTCTGTCCCTGGGATTCTCCAGGCAAGAACGCTGGAGTGGGTTGCCATTTCCTTCTCCAGTGCATGAAAGTGAAAAGCGAAAGTGAAGTCGCTCAGTCATGCCCAACTCTTAGCGACCCCATGGACTGCAGCCTACCAGGCTCCTCCGTCCATGGGATTTTCCAGGCGAGAGTACTGGAGTGGGGTGCCATATATAATAAGTTAATAAAAAGTCAACTTTAATCTCAAAATGTACTGGCCTTTACATATAAGGAAGGTCCTATTAACTCAGTAGGATGTGAACTTTTTTTTTTTTTTTTAAATTCTGGTCATAAACTACGCTGAGACAGCCTTATATTTTATTCTGTCCTTTCAAGATTACTCATTCATTCACGTATCAAAAAATATCTACTGAGTTCTTTTATGCTACTAGCACTGAGCAAAAGCAATCACGATTCAGGTTCTCACAGAATTTGTAGTCTAGTTAGAAACAGATATTATTCAAATATTCTTCATGGCACTTACCACGAACATGGATAAAGATCTATAGTTATGAAAAATACTATAACGGAACAGTAGTCAGTGCAAAAGAAGCCTGCATCTGGGGTGTGGGGACAAGCAAGCGTTAACTGAGAAAGAAGGCGGGGGGAGAGGATCCTTAGCAGAAGGGACAGCGGGCACAAGAAGAGGGAAGTAACAGAGAATGTGTGAGCGCAGACCGCGCAGGGCGAGGCAGCACATACCATGCAAACTCTATAGACAGGGCTAGGGATTCAGGTCCCTATCCCAAGGCAACTGGTGGCACTGAAGGGTTTCAAGCAGAGGGATGACATGCTCAGATCTGGGTTCTGAAACATTACTCTGCCTGCACACTGGAGAACCTGCTGAGGTAACTGTCTGGAGACCATTCAAGAGGATATTGCAATAGTGCAGGTCAGTGGTGATGATAGTCTGGGCTGGCAAGGTGACAGGACAGTGGGTACAGACAGAAGAAGGTGCAAGAACAAGATATTTAGGAGGTAAAATGGGAAGGTCATGGTTATGGATTGGCAGTCAGGAAGGGTGAGAGCTCAAGATTTTGGCTTGACATCCTCAGTAACACCAGGCACTGCAATAAGGAGCAATAGGCGAGGAGGAGCCTAATGGAGGAAAATCATGAGTTTGTTCTAGACATCTAGGGCCTGAGAAGATGTCAAGAAAAGTGTAGCCTGCGTAGAACTTGTAAGGCATCAGCCTGGGGTTTGTTGAGGTAAGGTGACAACAGGATGTCCCTTTAAAAATTAAAGCTAAATTTAGAATTAAATTAAAATTGACAAGGCTGTAAAGCTTTTGCACAAAATGTATATTAAAGATAATGACTTTGCATTGTCTTTATATCTTTACACATGTCTTTGCACTTCTGAATTGGTGTCTCCTGTGTGCAGTAGGATGGCAGTGCCTTTTGCCATCAAAAACAAACAAAAAAGTAGTGCACAGTTAAGAAAAGGCAAACTAAAATAACAGCAAATTCAACTTTCCCTCCAATAAGAAAGCAATTCAATTACATCTACAGATTCTAAGAGCATTGCTGAAAAAGTAAACTTATTTCACCTTTTAGTTCAAGTAATTTCTCCGGACATTGAATGAAGATGACACTTTATCCATGTAAAACCATTACTTGAACATCCTGTGTTATTCTGGAAATAATCTGGTTATTCAGATGAAACGGCTCTTCTTTTTCCCACCTTGGTTACTACTAGTTTTCCCAGCCTGGTTACACTAAAACGATTCTTGGTCATCATTTTCAGTGAGTGTCCTACAGAGAAAAAGCCTAAGAAATTAAACAGAAGGAGAGCATTCTTGGTACCACACTGAATCAATTTTCAGTTACAGATTCCAATCACAGAAGAGGCAGAAAACCTTTCAGAGCCACTTGTATCAAATATTATCCCCTAACTGAAAATGCAGGAAGTCAGAAGACAATTTTTCCTGAGACTTGACAAAAATCGTGGTGATTATTATTCCTTCCTACCAACCACCAGAGGCTCATAAAATCTTAAATATATATAGGTTCATAAAACTCCATATAATATGAAACTGTTCACGTCAAGGTCAATGCAAATCTCCCTGTGGCCAAATCAACGGACCCTCTCTTTCTCTTGATCTACTTGGACTTCTCTGCTCTTGGCTTCCACAAGACTTAGTGAGCTCTTTCATTCAGGCAACACTGTTCCCTCTTGAAGTTTGGAAGCTTCAACTCCTTTTCTTACTACCTTCCAGTCTGTCTTCATTTGTTCTTCAGTTTGTCCCAGTCTTCGAAACACTAGCTATTCTCTTTAAAATGCACGATATTTCCCGACATGACCAAACCCAGGGACCTTGCTTTACATGCCACATGACCATTTCAAAAACAAAACAATGCATAAGCTACTAGTTTCTAAGTCACTGTAGTTTTCAAAATTAGGTAGCCACTGCCTGTCCCATTTACCTTGTAGGTGTCTCAAACACTGGATGGGCCTAAAATGGGATCCATCTTTGTTCTATTGCACGTGCGCATCCCTCTCTTTGTTTCCACCAGATCCATAATGAATCAGTATCCACTCAGTTGTTTAATCCAACTCACAGGAAGTGTTCTTGATTCCTCTCCCCATGTGCCACCCCCCATCGACCCTCATACCCAACTTACCATCTAGTCCTTCAGGGTCTACCTCCAAGGAATATCTCAAATCACGATCACCATCACCACCTCTTGGCAAGACGCCAGCTTTCTTCTCTATTATTACTCTCACTTCTAGAATCCACTCTCCACAGTCACCAAAGTGACCTTTAAGACTGCAAACAAGCTTGCATGACCCCCCAGAGTTGAAACATTCTATAGTTTCCCATTATTGTTGGAATAAAATCCAAACTGTGCCCTGCTAAATCCTTCCTGGTCCGTCCTCTCCTACTGCTCCAGACTCAGCTTGCCTCACTTCTCACTGTGCGTTACCTACTGTAGCTTCTATGGCTGCACCTTGAAAACACCAAGCTCTGCTCCTCCAAACCCAGGTATGATGTCATTCTGCTAAGACAGGCCTGTGCCCAGCAGTAAGGTCTTGTCTCTCAGCCTCGATCCCATCTTCCCAATCTTTTGCCCTGTGATGCTGGCCTGGGACTATTGAAGCTACGTATCTTCTTTAGCAGCTGGCTTCCTGTTAGGTTCCACCAACAGGGGCAGTGGAAGGAAACTGGTGAGCAGAAGAGCAGAAAAGACCAGAGGCTTCCTAGTTCCCTCCTCACAGAAGATAAAATGTAGTATTGGCATATTTCATACGTTGAAGTTTTTTTTTTTTCTTTTAATACTAGGCATTTCATAAAATATATCAACGAAATGTAAACTCCTTTGAGGACAAAGACTGGATCTTATTCATACTACCACAGTGCTGTGAGCCATTGCTTATTTTGTCAATATGATTTTGTTGAGGACTATGAGGTGCTTAAAATGTTTAATTTTCGATGCAAGCTATGAACTAATGCAAGAGGTATTATTTCTATTCTTCTTACACACACACACACAGACTCACAGAGAGAATACAGCAAAGACAGAATCCAAGGTTATACAGCTAACACATGATTAAATGAAATTTCCAATTCATTTCTTTTGGACTCCAATCCTCTCAATCTCCATTAGACCAGGGTGTTCTTACTTGTTAATATTTACTATTATATTACTTGACACAATAACGTAGAACCCTGTACAAACTAGATGCTCAGTAAATGTTTGTTGAGTAGATACCAGAAAAGACACTTTAAAAAAATTTAAATAGCTTTAATTTAAATAACTTTAATAACTTATTTAAAGTTATTTTAATAACTTTAATTTGGGTAAATAAACCTGATAGCCTTTCTCTTCCAAAGGTAACACAGCTTTGTGGCTACAACTCAGTGATCACACCATTCTAATGAATAAGGGACCCAGGCACTGACTAGGACAATAATGAGGAAGGAAAAGAAACTGAATGACCCTGGTTAATGGAATTTTCAATGCGGTGATAAATCTAGAATGTTAATCTAACTCAAAGGACAGGAATACCAGTGTTCAAAATGACAGCCCAGGTTCTCATCAAAGTGTTTTGAGGTGCAGATGCTTTGCCCTAATGACTCCATAGAGCTCTGATATTAGTTCAGAAAATCAGCTTTATGTGTCGGATTCTTTCTTTTGACAGAAAAGCTTCGCCTGTGAATGAGGTTTTGGCAGATCACCAAATGATCATTCATACCCAGATAAACAGCTTTAATCTTTGAAGGCTATTCCTAACCAGCATTCAGCCACAAATAATGAATGCAATTAAAATCTTAAAGAACAAAAATAACCTGGCACTGGAGTATAGAAGTACATTGATTACGATTGAATAGGAGAGAGAAATATATGTAGGGAAAAAATAACATGTTCTGCATTAAAATATGTGGGTGCATCTACAATTAGAACAATTCAGAGCTAATCCAATAGTCTTATATCCACAATTAATACAGAACAAGTCAGTGCTAATCTAAATATTTTCATGGATCGTATGCAGAGACAAGAGGTGACAATCATTCCATAATAAACAATTTCTACAGTGCACAATATGATACAAGCTTTATAATGCATCTTTAATTTAAAAAAACCTTAAATGCTATGATAGAAATATCAACTCTAAACATTTTAAAATTGTAGGATAAAGAAATATGCTTAGTGTTTGGGTTTTCTTAAGAATATTAAGATTTTGCAAAAAAAAATGACATCAGTAGAGTACTATAAATGGATTGCCTCTAAGATTTTAAAATTAGAGAATATTCTAATTTGCTAAGTCACTTCAGTCGTGTCTGACTCTGTGCGACCCCAGAGACAGCAGCCCACCAGGCTCCCCCATCCCTGGGATTCTCCAGGCAAGAATACTGGAGTGGGTTGCCATTTCCTTCTCCAATGCATGAAAGTGAAAAGTGAAAGTGAAGTCACTCAGTCATGTTCGACTCTTAGCGACCTCATGGCCTACCAGGCTCCTCTGTCTGTGGGATTTTCCAGGCAAGAGTACTGGAGTGGGGTGCCATTGCCTTCTCTGATTCTAATTTGAAATATTCACCAAGTTAAAAATATAATGACATAATATAAATATAAATGCATGCATGTAAAAATATGAATGGATTCGTATTTGTACATTATTTAGATGCTTTTTTAAAAGTTTTTATTATATCAATTATATCAATATAATATATATGATGTACAGAATGTATGGATGCTAGAGGATTTGTTGGAATCTGAAAGGGTGGTGGATACAATTACAACATTCAAAAGTCTTTGATCCATGCCCCAGCTCATCAGTTGAAAATATTCAAATATTTATAGTCATTCTGTCAATTCCTTCACATTCCACAGGAAGAAACAGAGGTGCAAAGAGAGAGAACATATCCAGATAAGACCACTGCAAAACAAGGAGAAGTAATCAGGTCTCCTGATGTCAGTATCCATGTTTTTATCCCCCTGTGTAATTCTGGGTCTTTGTTTTCTCAACTGGAAAACTGGAATAATAGCTCCTCTGTAAACCACACATCTTTTATAAGGATCCAAAGACAATGTGGTGCTGGAGAAGACTTTTGAGAGTCCCTTGGACAGCAAGATCAAACCAGTCAATCCTAATGGAAATCAACAATGGATATTCATTAGAAGGCCTGATCTGAAGCTGAAGCTCCAATCTGGCCACCTGATGCAAAGAGACAACTCACTGGAAAAGACCCTCATGGTGGGAAAGATTCAGGAGAAGGGAGCAATAGAGGATGAGATGGCTGGGTGGTATCACCAACTCAATGGACATGAGTTTGAGCAAACTCTGGGAGATACTAAAGGACAGGGAAGCCTGGCGTGCTACAGTCCATGGGGTCGCAGAATCAGACACAACCTAGCGACTGAACAACAACAAAGATGATGGGCTCATGGAAGCAATTCTCAAAGGATGAAGCGCTCGGTAGACTTACAGACTGTTGGTGCACAGATGTGGCACAGGTCTTTAATCTGTACACACGGAGGCTCAAATGTAAGCCTCAATACCTGCATGCACAATTAATGTACTGTGTTTAAATGGAAGTGGCCTTCTATCATTTATTAAATTGATCTATTTGTACAATGTAGAACTAATTAGTTTTTATCATACTCTGGGTCAACAAAAAATTGCATATAAGCCATACCTGAAGTTTTACAGAGCTTTTTCTGAAAGGAAAAACTCTGTCTGCAGCAGATACTGGTGATGCCTTGCCTCATAGCCCTCTGGATCAGCTGAGGAAACCTGCAGCTTAGAACACTCCCTGCTGTTATTCAGTTGCTAAATCGCACCCAATTCTTTGCAGCCCCATGGACTGCAGCATGCCAGGTTTCCCTGTCCTTCCAGGCTGCTGGCGGTTTCCCAGTTTACCTACTTCTCTCCTCTGCCCCCCGCCCAGGGCTTGCACAGAGGTGCAACCTGGAAATCCAGTGAGGAAATGCACTGTGTAAAGAAGACTTAACACCCCAGGGCAACTCTCAGCCACTGTGTGTATGTATGTTGGGAGGGCAGCGGGTGGAAGCATTATTTTGAGTGTCTGTGATAGAAATCCCACTTGCAAATTTATTCTGAAAAATGAACCATCTCTGAAAAACTCTAAGGAGCAATTAGTTAACAGCGACTGCTTTAAATCGGAGTCTTCAAGGTCTACTTTTAATTCTGCGAGCAAGGTAAAGTGATGCATGACTAGCAAATATGTAAACTCAATGCTGACCATTTCATTCAGGTCTGGCCTATGCTACTCACAGAAATTTAATTAATCCCTTAAGTGTTATAATGCAACATGTCTCTGCCTTGGAGAAGGTCATTTGACTAGTCCTACTGTGTGAACTGTGTTCCTTTTTAAAACACAACAACTTCAATTGTGACTCATAAGGCCAACTTGGTTATAATCCCTTTTATAGGAGGACCTCTGAAATATTACATATGATCCTTCTCAGCACCTCATTCCAACCTATACCAACTAAGAAAACATACTATGTGTAGTCTGCCCTGGGCTTTCGAAGGGTCTTTCGCCCAAAGCAATAAAATCTTTGTTTTACTGAGAAATGCTTGCTTTTTTCTGATCCAAATTATCAACTGATATTTATTGAGTACACTGATGGCTATGGCATATTCACAGAGTAGAAGACGAGTAAAACAATTTTATATGTATTAGATTTTTTATTTCTTTCTATTTCTATTTTTTATTTCTAAACAAATAAGAAGTGTACTTGTAAGCAGCAGCTGCAGCTAGGCAGCTTCAGTCGTGTCCAACTCTGTGTGACCCCATAGACGGCAGCCCATCAGGCTCCCCCGTCCCTGGGATTCTCCAGGCAAGAACACTAGAATACCCATTTAAAGAGAAGACAGTTGCCCATCGAAATAAAGGAAGAAATGTTGGCTTTTTAAATTTACATATTTGTCAGGTTGTTTAGGTTTGTTTAAATATATGTAAGAAATGGATAGAAGTATATCTGGCCCCTTTACTAATCATTTGAATAGTCCATTTTCTTCTAATAAATATAAAATAAAAAACAAATGTAATTTTAAAATATTGTTTCAAATTTCATTTTGAGCACTTTAACTTTTACTTTTCATCATCATATTTATGCAATAGCAGGAAAGCAAATACAGTTATATTCCTAATGGAAATGAGGATGGTTTATAAGCCTGCATTAGAATTTGCAGTGTCTGAGTAATCTACAAGATAAAGAGAGATTCTTTCAAGGTCATATTTTTGGTCTTTTCAAGGGGATGTTCTGGTTTCAAGGAGAAGTTGCAAAATGATATGACTTTTTTCTCTTTCAACCTTCAGAATGTCTATATTTAGTTAATGAAAGCTAGAGATGCTGTATCACAACTTAGTTTAGGCATATCATACAAAGATGGCAGTTTAATTGCATTTTTTAAATGAATACTTATATGAGACCTTCATGCCATATAGTTTTTATGCAAACATCAATTTTTAATGAGTGGATTGAAAGAGTTTATATTAATTTTAAAATAGCATTCTTAATAAAAAGAATAACATATATCAGGAATATATTTAAAAATAATACTAACGGGGCAATTTTTAAATACAGAAAAGTATAAAGAAGAAAATAAAAATGAACCAATATTTCACCATTCAGATAAATTCTGCTAATTAAAAAAAAAAAATCAAACAGTGCTTAAAAGTAGATAATCAGAATCTTCTCTTCCCTACAAGTTCTTCTTTATAAAGAAAACCACTATTAAAAATTCTTTCAAATACTGCTTATCCTCAGGTGTTACAACAAATCACCCTATTTATTTGTGCCTACCCATCCTTTAAATTTTCCACATCAGTGCAATGATGTTTTTATAGGCTGCATAGTATTTCAATATATAGAAAACATGCTTTTTAATATTTGGACTTGACTATCAGAGAATGGACTAGATTAAATTAAACGAAATACTCTTCTAGGTAAATATTTTCTAGAGTGGTAAAGCCAAGATTTAGGAAAGAGATCTGTGAACTTGCTCTATTGCTCTCTGACAAGTGCCTGCATTTGTGTGGTCCA
This sequence comes from Ovis canadensis, assembly GCF_042477335.2. Taxonomy (NCBI): domain Eukaryota; kingdom Metazoa; phylum Chordata; class Mammalia; order Artiodactyla; family Bovidae; genus Ovis; species Ovis canadensis. The sequence continues at coordinate 23,614,626 of NC_091257.1, read as the reverse complement.
CAAATGCCATAGAATAGACTGCAACATTTTTGGGGGGATTATTATTTAGGGAAATCAATATCTTAAATAAAAAAAAATAGCCCCTAAGTCCTATATACTCTCAAAGCACTGCAGAGTAATATTTTCCCTCTTCCATAAACCATGTTCTAGAGAAGAACAGAAAGTCGCACACAGCTGTCTGAAAAGGGGCATCCCTGGCATGGAAAGGATAATGGGGTGCAGTGTTATGTCTACAGCACACATTCTATAGTCAGCATCACTTATTACTCACATTTCTTGTACGCTCAGGAAGATTAGCAGAACACGGATTTTGTTTCAGGTGAGATCATGGTAAAGGTGATAGGGGCCAAGACTCATTGGTAAACGTTATCCTGCTTACCCCATCAAGCCACCTTTGCTTTGACTTCATATCACATCTCTTCAGTTGAACTCACCATCAACTTTGAACTTACTCTAGGCAGGGTGCCGGGAGCCAGCGTGAGGAACTCTGCCCATGAAAAAAGACTACATGCTCCTTAACAATGACAGGTGTTCTTTCTTTATGGCCTTGAGGATAAGTCAGAATTTTATATTTACAAACATTTATTTTTCACTCTTTCAATATAGTTTAATGATCTCTTTTTTGAAAGGCTTTTGAAAATGATCATTTACAATGTAAAAGGTAATAGGCAGAAGGTTGATGAAGATGCTCCAAATTAATTATTAAAAGTTAAGGACCGGCCATCTCTTTAATAGGCATTTAATATGGAATCAAATGGTCTATCCCATTTAGATCATATTAGCTACGACAGAGGCTGCTGTCTATGGGGTCGCACAGAATCGGACACGACTGAAGTGACTTAGCAGCAGCAGCAGCAGCAGCAGCTATGACAGATCAACTATGAGGATCAGGAAGTACATGGTAGCTATGATTACCATCATGTGTGTAGCTTATGGCTAAGGAAGGTAATAGAAATGTACCATGTCGGATTTAAACTTGCAACTTCTACCTCCTTAGAAATTGCCTGAAACCAACTGGAATTTCCCAGCCATGTCCATACTGACAAACTCATAGGTGCATTACTTTTCCTATATTTCAACTGCTGCATTGCCCCCATTGCTTCACTTTCAATGCATATTATAGGGCTGAGAGGACAAAGAGTAGAGAACAAGGCCCCTGAGAGCCCAGCACCCAACTCTCTGTTCTTAGTAAAAAGGGCAACAAGAAATTCTAGATTTAAAATTCTAAACAGGTAGGTGACCATTTCAACCAAATGCTATGAGCATTCTTCTCTGCCAGATGCTCTGGTTTCTGGTGCCCTGAGCTTACCGCACCACAGGATCTGCTCTGGCTTTTGCCTTTAAAAGCAGAGAGTTCTACCTCTAGCCTCCTGCTCTCCATTTCCAGGAAAGTCCACTCAAATTTCTTTTTGCTTTGAATAATGAATCCCTAAGAATTTAAACATAGGTTCAACTCAATCTCTTCTCAAATCTCAGAATGAAAAAAAAAAAAAGAGACACATTTGGCTAGTAAAAAGAGAAGAGAGATACTTGTTTCCTTCTAGGCCAACCACTCCCCAAGGGAAGAAATAATCAAGGCTATTAAAAGATGAGGACTCAAATCATGTTAATAAAGAACTGGAGCTGTCGTGCCTCAGAATCAGCATTCAAGGCACTGAAAAGAGCAAGCAATCTCAAGAAGAGATTTCAGTACTTGAGAAAATGTCAAGCCCCTTCCTTAGCGTTCTCTTTCTTTCTCCTCCTCCTCCTCTCTCTCTCTGACTTTCGGTGAGCCAAACAGTATCAACAAGAGAACTGGGAATTTAGAAACTTTTCATGCACTTACAGCATTCTATCACTATTCTCCTGCCATCTCATCTAAATAAGTATCTGAGGGAAGCAATACTCTGTGTGTGTTGCCTACCTAATATCCCACTCTCCCCTCTTAACAAAGGAAACCCAGAGAGGAGCACAGATACTAAAATACATTTCCTACTCGCCATTTCAGACAGAGGCGGCCATGGACAGTAAATGCAAGCAGTCTGCTGGCGTTTCCCAGGGGGCTCGTCTAAGGATGCTGATCAATTGAGGGAGCATCGCTTCTGATCTTCACTCTCCTTCCTTGCTCCTTCTTCTTCCTGCCTGAAACCCAGAGGTAACTACTAGAATTCCGCCACGTCATCTAGGACCATGAGGCAAGACCTAAGATAGAAAACAGACACTAACAGAGAAAGGCGATAGAAAGAGCCAAAGCTGCTAATGATGGTGGCTCTCCTGTATCACCCTTGGCCTGCTCAGTTTCTTTTGCCTGAGACTTTTTTTTCCAAATAAAAGAACTACCACCACCACCCACCCACCCCCCACCCCCGCCAATAACTCTACATTTGGCTTGAGTCACATTAATCTGGGCTCTTTGTTACACCTTACTGATACAGTATGTCCATGAGTATCACTGGGGTATACGTTGAGGGGATATGTGAGATGAAACCCACTGAAAGGACGGTCAGCAAAGCTCACCTACAGACCTCCACCTTGACTCTAAGGCCCAGGAGGGCACTGTTCCTCTCCTCTTCCCCCAAACTATGACTTCATTTGAATTAATTTAAATACAGTACGTCATTTCTTCTGGATCATATCTCATTAAAGTCTCTTTTCTCTGCTCATTTCAATTCGATTTAGCTTACAGAAGTATGAAAAAGGTTTACATGTAAAAATGTGTGGCAGTGGGGGGTATGGAGATGGTGGATGTGTCAGATAAAACTTCTAAGGTCCTTCCAGTGGCCAAGGTCAGCTCAGACTCCTGAAACAACCTTGCTCAAATTAGGAGCACACACACCGCCCTGGGTGAGTATACGGGGGACAAATATAATCTGCTTCATTTAGCACATTGCCACACAGAAGTTAACTGAAATTATTAAAGGGTAACTAAATAGGCACTGTGTTTTCTTTTTTTCAGGAGAAAATGCTTTTTACAGAAATTTACTCTCATTCTACTGAGTCTTCTTTCTTTTTGGAAAAGCATGTTTCAGAGCATCCTTGCCTCAGGGTCCTGTTTTCTCATTTGTAATGATATACTATATGTAAAGTTATATTACCAGCACTTGCAGTTTCCCAACTGTTTGATTCCTGATGTCACAAAATTATAACTAAGAGAGGCGGTTACATTCACTGCTCCAAGGCACGGCAGACTATTATTTCGGCAACAATGAAAGTGTATAATAAAGGACTTTAATTTTAACGACAGCTTGAGTGCAAGCTGTTAGAAAAATTGAGTGTGTGTTTTCCCCAACCAGGTAGCCAAATCAGGCGGTCCCCTCAGAACAGCATCCTTTGCCAACCAACCAACTCTGATTTTAAATTATTCAATTTAATTCAACAAGCATTTATCAAATACCCATTACATGCGAAGCGCTGCAGTGGATGCTGGAGTAACTGAACAGCAACACCTGCCCTTCAGGAGTTCACAATCTAGGGAGAAAGAGAGAGGCCTAATAACATAACTCTAACACCAGGCAATTGTACGAAGGGTGAAAATGAAGGGCCGCGGACTGCAGCATAGGCCGTGAGAAGCAGCCTGCAGCAGGAGGCTTGGAAGGAGGGCTTCAGCAGGAATAGAAGAGGGACCTTCCAGTCAAGGAGCCCAGGGAGGTATGATAGGATGTCAGGCATATGTGACCAGAAGACAACAAAAGGAGCAAAAACAAAAAACCAAGGTGGGGAGGGGAGAAGCGCTGGAGCGAGCAGGAAGGACTCGGCAGTAGAAGTCGGGGAGCCGGCGGATGCAGGAGTGAGTTGGAAACCCCTTGCCCACAGCGTGTGACTGTGTCCTCCTTACTTCTCGGCATTGGTCTGACGTCACCGGGCCCCACTCACATGCCCTCACTCTGAACGTTTTGGGGCCCGCAGGCCTGACTGCTGGCACCTGTATTTTATGTCGTTATGTTCCTGTAGGGCTTTCTTTAGTGTCCAGAGCCTGCTTCACTCCCACCTGCACAGGGGAGACGGGAAGTGCGGAGGCAAACTGTTTCTAAAATACAAATGATGGGAGCTGATGTGTTAACAGCCAGGCTCCTTTGCCCCTGGGTGGGTAAGGCTGGGCTACCAGAGTCCCCTAGGGAGGTTAGGACACTGCTAGAAACTCTTAGAGCACCTTTATTGATAACATAATAGCTCAACTGCTGCGCCAATTACTGATGATGATTATGACTTTACTGGAGCAATATTAAGAATTAAGATCTTCTAGTTCACCATGTCACAGTCCTAAAGATGCATAACTCTCCTATGAGACATTCTCTTACAATTCAAAACAAGGGAACAGAGTGCTACTCCTGTTACATATCATGATACATACGCTCTATGGTAACAAAAGTTTTAACTACATCGGCCTTTTCGGTTTGGCTACCACAAAGCTCCTGCATATTTGTTCTTTTTTATACATTTCCAGCACTGACATTTTTTTCTCATGATGTAGAATTAGTACAATTTTATTTCATCTGCATTTACATATGTTGAACAAAGTTGTGCAAAAATCAATCAATCAGCATTTCAAAATTGTAAAACTTCTCTGGTGCCCAAAAAAGCCAAAACTGAAATTCCACCTGCTCACTAAGGCTTTCCCTAAGAATTTCAACCACTCTGTGTTCAGATTTTGTGCAACGTTGGGCTATATGGTTTTGCTGTTGATAGCAGACTAGTAGGAAGAAAGGCAACCAAGGGAAGAATCGAGTGGATTCACACACAAGAGAAATAATATCGCGATAGAGAAGGGCTCAAAACAAATAAAAGCAGACCCATACATATTCTACTGCATAGTAAAATTATGGATTTTTCAAGTGATGACCTTGGGTCACCCATTTATATAAAATTACTATATAAAGAAAGCTGAGTGCTGAAGAATTGATGCTTTTGAACTGTGGTGTTGGAAGAGACTCTTGAAAGTCCCTTGGACTGCAAGGAGATCCAACCAGTCAATCCTAAAAAAATTCAGTCCTGAATATTACTTTGGCCACCCGATGTGAAGAACTGACTCATTGGAAAAGACCGTGATGCTGGGAAAGGTTGAAGGCGGGAGGAGAAGGGGATGACAGGATGAGATGGTTGGATGGCATCACCAACGCAATGGACATGAGTTTGAGTAAACTCTGGGAGTTGGTGAAGAACAGGGAAGCCTGGCGTGCTGCAGTCCATGTGGTCACAAAGAGTCGGACACAACTGAGTGGCTGAACTGAACTATATAAGAAAAATTTGTTAAAATTGCCTTTTTAAAGTTCTGGTATCTGAATCAATAAAATTCAGTTATTTTGAAAAAGCGTTTTATTTGGAATGAATAGTTGATTGTGTCATGCCCCCTCATGCTTCTCTGTGTACTCATGCCTGTTTTATCGCCATCAATTCACTAGCAATTACATCATGAATCAGTTTGTACAATTTCTTCTTTTTTCTTCTTGTAGATAAAATGGTCCATATGAAATCCCCCCCTCAAAAAAAAGGCCACCCACTTCAAAGGCAGAATAATGTGCCCTCACAGTCCTGATCACGAATCCTGATTCAGCCACTTTCTTAGGTATAACATTAGACAATGACTCATTCCCTATGGGCCTCAGTTTCTTCAACTATAAAAGTGCACAATGATACTTATCTCACATGTTTCAGGACTAAATAAGATAATCTAATTGTTCAACACAGGACCTGGCTCACAGCAAACAATCAAAATGTTTGTTTACTATTAAATTTACTGCATTTGTTAAAGTAGGAAAAATGAATACGTGCAGGATATAATGTTCAGATAAGTATTGACCAGTAATTATCTCAGACACAATAAAGTTTTACTTTATTATACATAAAAATAGGGAGGACATGAAGAATACAGAGAATATAAAGGTTAGAAGTTATTTAAAATCCTATTATTTGTCAGTCTAATAAACATTCTATCTGTTAAGGAGAATTTGGTGAATAGAATTTTATTTTTACCATATTTCTTACCAATATAAACCTATAATACATAAGAACATTGGGTTACGGAATATAATACAACATACAGTTCCAACTTAAATTCTGTTTTGAGTAACAGAGAGATGTAAGGCCATTGTGATCAGCTGACTAAATGCCTTATGCTGTCAGCTTGCTGTAAATTAGGGACTAAAGGGGGACACAGAGATCATGACAAAAATCCAAAGTCTCCTTTAGAGGTTCTCGGTAGAAATCAGCAAAATGCAACTATGATCTTGTCACATGAGTGTGTAATCACATGAAGGCCAGCACAATCATTGCAATTAACTTTGGAAGATAAAAAGTGTAGTGTGTCTATAAAGAAAGAAAAATAACTCAGAATTTCCACACACAGGGAAAGCAGGAGCTGGTATTGAGAATGGGAAATCAGATGACCACAGTCCCAGTTGAGGAAGATAAATAAACTGCACGGATGCACTGTGAGTGCAAATTGTTTTGCACACTCAGCTTGGAACAAAGACATCTGAGGATGACTTTTGATAGAACAAGTCTGACAATTTTTCCCCACCCATAACCTTGTCCAATCCAATGCTGACTTATGTTTTGCTAGTTGATGCTAGAGAGGAAGCTGGTCCTGAGCAATTTAATCAGCCAGCTTAATTTTGCTTAATTGCACTCATCTGTAAGACTACAATAACAAAACTGAAAAATTGCATGCTGTTGTAAAAAAATAAAAATAAAAAAGGACTATACTGTGAATCAGGAGATTTTCATTCTAGCCCAGATTCCTCCATTGCTTGGCATTCTTGAATTTGACCTTTTTGAACTTCAATCATTAAATGAGACTCTTGGATTGCATAATCATGAAGGTGCTTTCTATCCTACAACTCTGTCCTTCAAGCACCAAGTCTAGATATTGCAAGGCATTGAAACACTTTCCTCACCTAGTCTACCAGTTCATACCTATCTTAAAGCATGAGCTTCCTAATAAAGCTCTCTGAGACAGCCAAAATACCCCCAACCCCCAACCCCCACCCCAGGTAATTTAGCTGTACTATGAGAAGTAACACAGTTTGATGGCTCTGGTGTGACTCCAACAAGCATTAGCATCACTGTCCCAAATGACTGAATTCCTTTGGGGCTTTGTTTGAATGCCTTCTGAATTAATTTTGAATCTGGGCTGAGTAGGCTGTCCTAGAGGAGAGCTATGGACATCTTAATGACCCATTTTACAGATAAAGCCACTAGATAGGAGGGAAAGAGTTAGAGATTTAAAACATTAGGGAGCCGAGACAGCTACAGACAGAGTCAGGAGGACAAGGACAGCTGTCCAGGCGGGGCTGACCTTTCCTGAGGTAGCAGGAGGTCTGAGAGCTAACTGGTATCCAGCTCCTTCTACCACAGAAAATGCAATGATAGAGATTTACAGGGCATTTGTAAAGTCTATCAGAATTTTTTTTCTTCAGTTTTCCTGCTATTTACTGCCAAAATGTACATCTATTTCCTTTTTAGGTTCCTCTGGTAATACAAGGCAGTAGAGTCATCTGATGGGATTAGAAAACGGCTCTGTCATTGTTAACTTTGGGAACTTAGACAAGTCACTTACTCATCTCCGGGACAGATCTGTGGGAAAAGGGATGGTGAAAATACATAACTAGCTGAGTGGGAGGATTAACGTGGAAAGGAGTGTGTAAGACCTCAAGATCAGTAGATACTCAAACATTTTTGAAAACTTTCCTTATCATTGCGAGCTTGAGGTTTTAGCATGACTTTCCCCAAAATACAGAGGCTTATGAATGGTTGGAATTAACACACGGTATCATATTTCAAACCCATTTCTCTCTTCACTGGTAAAACTGGAAGCCACCTGATCAGCGGAACCTACTCTTGGTACCAGAGGACTTGAGCGTGAAAACTCACACATTCCTTGCGCGAGCTGTCAGACGCTTCTACAATTTCAAACGGGTTTTTCTTGTTAACCTTTTATGTTTAAACAGCATATTACTAAGTTTCATGCCTGGATCAACTAGCTACCTAATAAGTAAGCTTTTTTCTTTTCTGGTCTCTGGCGCCACTCTAGGCCATATTTGTGTTATCTAATATGCCTCTTCTCACTTGTGTGGTCTATACGAATCAGGCTGTGTTCAAACTTGTTTCGGTTTCCAAAAAAACACTGGAGAAGGAAAGCCACAGCTGTCACGGCCTGCCATCAAATATACCAGGCCGTAGAGCAGAGGCAGAAATGCACGGTTGTGCTGGCTCTCCAGCTTCTAACACATAGGGCACGGTCTTCTTTCAGCCGCTTAATGGGACCTAGTGCCCACACGGAGAAGGCAATGGCATCCCACTCCAGTACTCTAGCCTGGCAAATCCCACAGACGGAGGAGCCTGGTAGGCTGTAGTCCATGGGGTTGCGAAGAGTCGGACATGACTGAGCAACTTCACTTTCACTTTCCACTTTCATGCATTGGAGGAGGAAATGGCAACCCACTCCAGTGTTCTTGCCTGGAGAATCCCAGGGACGGGGGAGCCTGGTGGGCTGCCGTCTATGGGGTCGCACAGAGTCGGACACGACTGAAGTGACTTAGCAGCAGCAGCAGTGCCCACAAGGACCAGCCCTTAACCCAGCTGCATTCTGCTTTGCTGGATCCTTTGAAGTAATCACAATGCAGGGAAAATAATTCTTAATAAGCAAAAGTCATTCAAAACAACCCAGTTCACTGCTGGGGATTATACTGATGTATGCACTTAGGAAAGATGCTAAGCACACGCACACCACATGACCTAGCACTCTCAAACCCAGGTAACCATCCAGCACTGAAAGGCATGCACAAGACTGTGAAATGTCAATGCAGAACATCTCCAGACTGGAAACTACCCAAATGTTCATCCTCAGGAAAATGGATAAATTGCGACATGTTCACACAATGAAATACTAAACAGGAATTTATAAAAAGAGTAAAGAATTCTATATGATAAATATGGATGCAATTTATGTACTTACAGTTCGCTGAAAGAAATGGTATACAAGCGTGTACAGGCTATATGGCTCTATTGTTACACATTTCAAGAACATGCAGACCTATTAGAGCTCAAGATACACTCCCCTGGCAGGTGTGTGCACGTGCGTGTGTAATGACTGGAAGAAATGTTCTGTTTCTCGATTGGCTGTTGGTTACAAAACTGGTATTCAGTTGGTAAAATTTCATTAAGCTCTATGCCTGATATGTACCCTTTGTCATAGATATATTACATGCAATAAAAAGTTATTTTTATTGTAAATAATTATAAAAATGTATGTTCATCTTGCCAATCTTGGAAAAGGCAAGGAAAAAATGTCCAAATGGTAGGAAGGCATCTAATGGGTCCACCAAGTCAGCACGATCACAAGCTCAAACAGAAATCCTACTACAGACTGAATGTTTGTTTCCCTCACAGAACTAATATGTTGCAACCTACTACCCAGCGTTCTGATATTTGAAGATGGGGTCTCTGGAAGGTGATGAGGTTACAGGTGGAACCCTCGGAGGTGAGATTAGTCTTACAAAAGAGGACACACTGCGAATATGGCTGTCCGTGATCCAGGAAGCAGGCCCTGGCCAGGCACCAGACTTGTTGGCAACTTTATCTGCCTTGTTAACCGTGAGGGAAAAAAATTCTGTGGTTTAAAAGCCACCCAGTCTATGGTATTTTTGTTATAACAGCCCAAACTAAGACAGACTCCAGTAACAAATCTGACGCATGTGAGGACCCCTGGGCTGATAGTCCTGCGTTATATGGCTGCAAAGAGCACTGCCACCACCATTCCTACTCGTGATTCAACTCTAGGCTCTGTTATGGGCCAGGCACTGCCTTGAGGCTCCTTTCGTAAACATGATTTCATTCATCCTCACCAAAAGCCTCATGAGAAAACACTGTAACTTCCATTTTGCAGGTGTGGAAACTGAGGCTCAAACATGTTAAACTGGTCACCTCAGGCTGGGAGAAGACCTAACACGTGCACGGTCGCTTACACTCGTGACTGTGATCCCTGTGAGTCCTGACGATGGGCTTCCTTCACCCTACTCTTGGGCTCCAGGAAATTCCCTCCCATTGCTGTGTGAGGTTACAATGGTTGTTCTTCTGGTAGTCATTGTTTTCCGCTGTGGTTGTGGGTTTGTTCAACCTGTGTTCTCTGTTAGTCTGAAATGCAGGTGGTGGAGCAGCCGTGGCCAAATCCAGCTCTCCTCTCCCAACACATGTGGTTCGGTTCCATGGAGCCCCACATGAAGGCTGCCAGCCTGGCCGGACTCAAGGGACTCCCTGTGACTACAGTGTGCCCACTGGAACTACCAGTGTGATCACAGAAGTAACCCATTTAGAACTCGCAAAGGCTGATATACGAGGGCAGATGGCTACTGAATTCTCAGAGAAGTCCTTTATTTTTCCCTCTTAAGGACACATACAAAATTATGTGTACTCCAGATGAGCAAAGTACTGGAGATCTTCTGTAGTGAAGGGTAAGAATATGGTCACTATGTGCTTCCATTAAAGATCTTTAGAGGCAGACCTCTGTTCAAATCCCAGTTAAGCCATTCACTAGGTCCCAGTTTCTTTATCTAATAAATGTGGAAAATACCTTCATCAGAGAATTATTATAAAGATAAATGAGACATTGTGTGAGAAGTACTTAGGTCAATCTCTGCTACATGTTACACTTTTTCTTAATTGGTAAACACACTCGCATAGACTTTAATTAGCTTGCTGCATAGGGGCAGCAGGCATTATACACACACATATGTACAAGCACTCACATTCACAGAATCAAAGACTTGGGATTCCCTGTCTGTTAACAGACAATAGGAAACCCTGCTTTTTGAGAGCATTTGGCCATGTGATATTTTCTAAAATAGCTGAAAAAAATAGAAAAAATTTAATTGTGATCAGTAGCATAATAAATTATCTGAAAACCAGCAATACAGGTTTTAACGAAAAGAGTCTCTAAATTCTGGGAACTTCAACAGTGTAAAATCTGTCCAACACTATGTATTTCTAAACTGCTTGCTCAAATGGTAACTTTGCCATATGTATAGCTTGACTTGCATGCTACCTTAGTCACTTCTAGAATGCTCTGATACTCTGAGGCTAATAAACTCTTAACTATTAACAGTCTGTAAGCCTATGTGTAATAATAGCCTTTTAATCCATTGTCTTCCCCTCTCATTAAAGACTACAAGAGTTCTGCCATCTTCCTTTATGTTTTATATGACCTCTCGGAGATCCAAGGCGGGAATCATTGGACAGAAACTAACCACAGTCACAGCGATGCTTGGGAAGCTAGTTCACAGCATAAGCCAAGAAGACTCCGTTCCCTTCCTCACTGGCGTTTAATGATTGTACTTTCTCATTACAGTTCTCTCGCCCCAGTACAGAGAAAATAATTAGACCTTGAACATGGCAATTAAAAAGCAGATATCCTCAGTTCTGACACTGCCAGCAGACCAGCGGACTGTTAAGGAGATACTTAACGTCACCCTGGTGGCGAATTTCTAAAAGGTTATAGAGCACCACTGGGGGAAAAAAAAAATCATTTTGTAGCAAGTATGACCTAAGAGTTTAGATGTTCTAAGTTCATGATCCTAAAAGCACACATATATCAGAGCTGATGCTTTTTAATGCTGCCATTGTTTCCTTTGGGTTGTGCGTGAATACTGTATTTCCGTGTTCTATTAAGGTCATTCTTCCATGATAATGCTAATTACGACAAAACTATAACCTCAGGTTAAGAACACCAACAATCAAATAACCTTATGTTGTAAAGGTAACACATGTAGTCTATAAAAATGCTGTTTATAAGACCCAAGGAGATTCATTTGGAAAAGAAACTAAATATTCTTCATCAGCTGGCATTTCTTTGATTTCTCAATGATGCACCTTAAAAAAAGACCCTAGGATGTTTCACACAGAAATAAGTGTTGCTACATCACGTAAGCACCCTTCCACCAGTGTACAAGTTAAACAGATGAGACAATAAATGTCAGTTATTTAAGCCACCCAGTTTGTGGTACTTTATTATGGCAACCCTAGTACTCTTGCCTGGAAAATCCCATGGACGGAGGAGCCTGGTGGGCTGCAGTCCATGGGGTCGCACAGAGTCAGACACAACTGAGCGACTTCACTTTCACTTTTCACTTTCATGCACTGGAGAAGGAAATGGCAACCTACTCCAGTGTTCTTGCCTGGAGAATCCCAGTGAAGGGGAAGCCTGGTGGGCTGCAGTCTATGGGGTCGCACAGAGTTGGACACGACTGAAGCGACTTAGCAGCAGCAGCAGCAGCAGCAAACTAAGACAGGTACCAACCTTAATTTCAAACACTCAGTATGATGAATTCAACTATTAGGTGGGAGGGGGGTTCATGTTTGGGAATGCATGTAAGAATTAAAGATTTTAAAATTTAAAAAATAAAAAACTAAAATTAAAAAAAAAATAGAGGTGTTACCATTTGAGCTTATCACTTTGGTCAGCTGCTCTACAAAACCACATTTGCTTGAGGCACATTGTAACAAAAGATTTATTTTTGCTTAAATTGAAACTTTCCTGTGGGACAATTTACCATCTACTAACCATCGCTGTGGCTGATACGCACGTCCCTGTGGTAAGAACCTGGCGCCTGCTGCTAACAGTAAGTGAGTGAGCTGTCGTGCAAGACATTTCCCAGACCCACAGCCCAGGCTTCAGAACCTGCAGCTCCCGCTGACATCCTAACCACAACACAGGAGAGACCCTGGACCACAGCCACCCACCAAAGTCACTCCTGAATTCCAGATCCACAGAAACTTTACAAGAGTAGATGTTTGCTTTTTCAAACCACTAGGGTTTGGTGTAATTCATTGCACAGAAATATACTGCTAACACTACATCAGCCTTTACTGGGTACACGCACTTGCCAGCTCTGTGCAAGCAGAATTATCCCTATAAACACAACAGGGGCAATGAACTGTAAACAGAAATTTATAGAGGAGGTTAAAGAATGTTTTGCTCTCCTGATGAATATGGCTTATTTCAGCCTACCTTGAATGTTGATGTGTGATGAACAAGGTTTTCAGCATCCAAGGTAGGATGCTGGTGTGATGGTTGGAGCTGCATCAACTACCTTACCACTAAGAGGAAAGGTCAAGGGAATTATACTGATCTTGGCCCTGATATAATTGACTTGCTGAAGTAACACTGGAAACTGCCTGCCTTTAAACTTGTTACATGAAGGAAAAATATGTATTAAAGCCATTTAAATCAATTGTTCTGTTATCAGTAACTGGCAATATAATTGTTCCTTATAAAAGCTACTTCTTTATGTCATTTCAGGAATTCTGTCATACATCCTCTGTTTTTAGTCTCAGAAAATATAATCCAGTAACTGCCATGAAAGTATTAATCTATTTTAAAAAACCTTTAGAACCAGACATTTTGCTCATAGTTTCTCCATCCATATCATCGGGTAGCTCAGATGGTAAAGCGTCTGTCTGCAATGCAGCAGACCTGGGTTCGATCCCTGAGTTGGGAAGATCCCCTGGAGAAGGAAATGGCAACCCACTCCAGTATTCTTGCCTAGAAAATTCCACTGATGGCCTGGTGGGCTACAGTCCAAGGGGTCACAAAGAGTCAGACATGACTGAGCAACTTCACGATGATTCTGAGAAAATGTAAGGAAGATAACATTATTTATAAAATAAAAGGAAAATAAAGAAGAAAAAGAAAGGGGCAAAGAAAGTAGCCAAGATTAAAAAAATATAGAAATAGAAAAGAGAAAATGGTAATATAGGAAATACATTTTTTAAGCCCACACAAAGGAATTGGTATGAAGATGATTACAAGAATTTAAAGTGTAAAATCCATTTGATGACTACTTGGTGGCTCAGATGGTAAAGTGTCTGCCTGCAATGCGGGAGACTCAGGTTTGATCCCTGGGTTGGGAAGATCCCCTGGAGAAGGAAATGGCAACCCACTCCAGTATTCTTGCCTGGAAAATCCCATGGATGGAGGAGCCTCGTAGGCTACAGTCCATGGAGTTGCAAAGAGTCAGACATGACTGAGTGACTTCACTTTTCTTTTCTTTCCTTTCTAGGATGTCAAAGTTTGCAAACATCATGTACAGTAAGATTTTTGTAAGCATTACATTTATTTTCCTAATGTTTAAACTTTGGCATTAGGCAATGCAATGTTAAATTTGAGAAGCTTTTGTTAACTGTCTTTCCTAAAACTAAGATGTGAGGTGATAATGAATTAAACCTTTGAAAACACAGAGTGAGTTTGCAGGTTCTGGTTATTTTATGGGTTACATATGAAGGAGGGGGAAAAAGCAATTACTTACTCTACACAGATAAAAGAGAGATGGGATAAACGGTTCAAAGAAAATAAATATTGAATTAATTGGTGGCACAAAAAAGTTTTGCTTTTTACATTCAAACAAAATGTGTCACACACATATTGTCAAGAAGAAAAAGAAATTTCAAATCAAATCTCTAAAGTTCTTTATAAGCCATCAGTGAAAATAAAACCTTTTTGGAATTTTTTATTCTTCTGTTAACAGATAATACCTATATAATACTTCACGTATAGTAGATTGTTATGGTATCTAAAGTTTCATTCCATTTTAAATGAGTGTTTTTATTATTCCATCTTTGGTAAATATTTAGTTACAGTATAGCATATTTCACATATATGTATATGACTCTGGAGTCAACCTCTTTGCCTTGCATCCCAAGAAACTACAGGTTATATCACTGCCAACAGAAACCGACCTACCCTCAGTCAGTTTGTCGAGGGAAACTGTCTTTGTGTCTGCCTTTGTAACATGGGTGAGATAACAATATCTAACTACCTAATTGTGAAAATTAGAAATGCAAGTCCATGTGAAGTGTTTAGCCTAGGCCTGGAACGTATTCAGCAACCAGCGTGTTTAAAAATTATTTGGAAATAAAGAATCAAATGTGTATACATGAGCACTGTTTGACAAGTACATGGAAAAATTAGAGAGAAATGAAGAAATTAGTCGAAAAGTGTGAATTCACAACACATATTTGAACCTCAGAATAAACACATGCAGAATAACCACAGTTTTCAGAAACGTTTTAAGGCTTAAGCTTTACTTGACAAAGCTGAAATGAGATACCCTAAAATTATGATAAACCAACCACAGTCCAAAGAATAGCAAGTAGAGATAAGACAGCCTTTCTCAGTGATCAGTGCAAAGAAAAGGAGGAAAACAGGAAAAGCTTAGAGATCTCTTCAAGAAAATTAGAGATACCAAGGGAACATTTCACACAAAGATGGGCACAATAAAGGACAGAAATGGTATGGACCTAACAGAAGCAGAAAATATTAAGAAGAGGTGGCAAGAATACACAGAAAAACCATACGAAATAGATCTTCACAAACCAGACAATCAGGATGGTGTGATCACTCACCTACAGCCAGACATCCTGGAATGTGATGTCAAGTGGGCCTTAGGAAGCATCACTACGAACAAAGTTAGTGGAGGTGATGGAATTCCAGTGGAGCTACTTCAAACCATAAAAAATGATGCTGTGAAAGTGCTGCACTCAATATGCCAGCAAATTTGGGAAACTCAGCAGTGGCCACAGGACTGGAAAAGGTCAGTTTTCATTCCAATCTCAAAGAAAGGCAATGCCAAAGAATGCTCAAACTACCGCACAATTGCACTCATCTCACACACTAGTAAAGTAATGCTCAAAATTCTCCAAGCCAGGCTACAATAGTACATGAACCATGAACTTCCAGATGTTCAAGCTGGATTTAGAAAAGGCAGAAGAACAGAGATCAAATTGCCAACACCTGCTGGATGATGGAAAAAGCAAGAGATATCCAGAAAAACATCTACTTCCGTTTTATTGACTCTTTCAAAGCCTTGGACTGTGTGGATCATAACGAACTCTGGAAAATTCTTAAAGAGACGGGAATACCAGACCACCTGACCTGCCTCTTGAGAAATCTGTATGCAGGTCAGGAAGCAACAGTTACAACTGGACATGGAACAAAAGACTGTTTCCAAATAGGGAAAGGAGTACATCAAGGCTGTATATTGTCACTCCGCTTATTTAACTTATATGCAGAGTACATAATGTGAAATGCTGGGCTGGATGAAGCACAAGCTGGAATCAAGATTACCAGGAGAATATCAATAACCTCAGATATGCAGATGACACCAGCCTTATGGCAGAAAGCGAAGAAGAACTAAAGAGCCTCTTGATGAAAGTGAAAAAGGAGAGTGAAAAGTTGGCTTGAAGCTCAACATTCAGAAAACAAAGATCATGGCATCTGGTCCCATCACTTCATGGCAAATAGATGGGGAAACAGTGTAAACAATGACAGACTTTATTTTGGGGGGCTCCAAAATGACTGAATATTATGACTCTAGCCATGAAATTAAAAGACATTTGCTCCTTGGAAGAAAAGCTATGATCAACATAGACAGCGTATTAAAAAACAGAGACATTACTTTGACAACAAAGGTCCATTTAGCCAAAGCTATGGTGTTTCCAGTAGCCATGTATGTATGTGAGAATTGGACCATAAAGAAAGCTGAGTGCCAAAGAATTGATGCTTTTGAACTGTGGCATTGGAGAAGACTCTTGAGAGTCCCTTGGACTGCAAGAAGATCCAACCAGTCCATTCTAAAGAAATCAGTCCTGAATATTCACTGGGAGGACTGATGTTGAAGCTGAAACTCCAATACTTTGGCCACCTAATGCAGACAGCTGACTCATTCGAAAAGACCCTGATGCTGGGAAAGATTGAGGGCAGGAGGAGAAGGGGATGACAGAGGATGAGATGTTTGGATGGCATCACTGACTCAATGGACATGAATTTGAGTAAGCTCCGGGAGTTGGTGATGGACAGGGAGGCCTGGCGTGTTGCAGTCCACAGGGTCACAAAGATTCAGACACGACTGAGTGACTGAACTGACTGATTGAACCACAGTCAATTTCCACCATTTCCCTGTCCTGCAGTCCCCATTTGAAAATGTGTATATTATTTTAAATATTTTTCTTAATTTTTATAATACAAACAAAAAATGTTCACTATGGACTAATCCAAAATACAAAAAAAGCAATAAAGAGATAAAAAGAAAAAATAATTTTCTGTATTTCCACTATCAGAGATAAAGTATCAATTTGGTATGTTCTTTCATACCATTTTCCACATTGTCTTTTTTTCTTTTTTACCAATGTGAATAAATAATGTATGTTTTATATCATCACATCATACTATCCTGGTGTTTATAATCTGATTCCTTTATTTAGAATCGTGAGATGATTTTCATGCTAATAAGCATAATTTTTATTGCATAATTTTCAATGGCTACTTCTTAAAAACTCTGCAAAATTCCTTATACCTTATGTTGGACATTAATCAGTTTATGGGCTTTCTCTCTTACAGGCAAAACTCATTTTATTGTGTTTGGCTTCACTGTGCTTCAAAGATACTGTTTTTATAAAAAAAAAAAAAATGAAGGTCTGTCACAACTTTGCGTCAACAAGTCTATTGGCGCCATTTTTCCAACAGCGTTTACTCACCTTATGTTTCTGTGTCACAGTTTGGTAACTCTCTCAATATTTCAAACCCTTCA
This sequence comes from Ovis canadensis, assembly GCF_042477335.2. Classification (NCBI taxonomy): domain Eukaryota; kingdom Metazoa; phylum Chordata; class Mammalia; order Artiodactyla; family Bovidae; genus Ovis; species Ovis canadensis. The sequence goes on along the minus strand of NC_091257.1, from coordinate 23,597,071 downwards.
CTGGTAAAAAAGGTTAAAACTCAGTGAAGACTCAGATGACGGTTAGTATTTTTCAGCAACAAAGTATTTGTAATCAATGTATATACATTTTTTTCAGACATAATGCTATTGCACACTCCATAGACGGTAGTATAGCACCTATACTTTTACACATGGAGCACCCAAAAAAACTTGTATGACTTGCTTTATTGCAATGTTTGATTCATTGCCATGGTCTGAAGCAGAACCCGCAATATCTCTGAGATATGCTTGTATAAACAATGCTGAGGAATTCCCTGATTGTACAGTGGAGAGGATACTGCCTGCTAATGCAGAGACATGGGTTTGACCCTGGTCCAGGCAGAGTCCACAAGTCACAGGGCAACTAAGCCTGTGTGCCACAACTACTGAGCCCATGTGACATAGAGCCCACGCTCCCCAAGAAGAGAAGCCAACACAACAAGAAGTTCAAGCACCACCACAAAGAGCAGCTGCTCACCACCACTAGAGAAAGCCCAGAAGCAGCAACGAACACCTCACACAGCCAAAAGCAAATGAGAAAATGCAATGTTGATTGTTTCCTATGGTTAATAGTTTTGAACATGCCTGAGATCAATTACTACAGATGTGGTACAGTGCACTCCAAAAATGCTGTTGTTGACAAACCATTAGCCAGACTCATCAAGAAACAAAGGGAGAAAAATCAAGTCAATAAAAGTAGAAATGAAAATGCAGAAATCACAACAGACAACACAGAAATACAAAGGATCATAAGAGACTACTATCAGCAGTTATATGCCAATAAAAAGGACAACATGGAAGAAATGGACAAATTCTTAGAAAACTACAACTTTCCAAAACTGAACCAGGAAGAAATAGAAAATCCCATCACAAGCATGGAAATTGAAACTGTAATCAGAAATCTTCCAGCAAACAAAAGCCCAGGTCCAGATGGCTTCACAGCTGAATTCTACCAAAAATTTAGAGAAGAGCTAACACCTATCCTACTCAAACTCTTCCAGAAAATTGCAGAGGAAGGTAAACTTCCAAACTCATTCTATGAGGCCACCATCACCCTAATACCAAAACCTTACAAAGATGCCACAAAAAAAGACAACTACAGGCCAATATCACTGATGAACATAGATGCAAAAATCCTTAACAAAATTCTAGCAATCAGACTCCAACAACACATTAAAAAGATCATACACCATGATCAAGTGGGCTTTATCCCAGAGATGCAAGGATTCTTCAATATCCACAAATCAATCAATGTAATACATCACATTAACAAATTTAAAAATAAAAGCCATATGATTATCTCAATAGATGGAGAGAAAGCCTTTGAAAAAATTCAACATCCATTTATGATAAAAACTCTCCAGAAAGCAGGAATAGAAGGAACATACCTCAACATAATAAAAGCTATATAAGACAAACCCACAGCAAACATTATCCTCAATGGTGAAAAATCGACAGCATTTCCCCTAAAGTCAGGAATAAGACAAGGGTGCCCACATTCACCACTACTATTCAACATAGTTTTGGAAGTTTTGGCCACAGCAATCAGAGCAGAAAAAGAAATAAAAGGAATCCAAATTGGAAAAGAAGAAGTAAAACTCTCACTGTTTGCATATGACATGATCCTCTACATAGAAAACCCTAAAGACTCCACCAGAAAATTACTAGAGCTAATCAATGAATATAGTAAACTTGCAGGATATAAAATCAACACACAGAAATCCCTTGCATTCCTATACACCAATAATGAGAAAATAGAAAGAGAAATTAAGGAAACAATTCCATTCACCATTGCAACAAAAAGAATAAAATACTTAAGAATATATCTGCCTAAAGAAACTAAAGAGCTATATATAGAAAACTATAAAACAGTGGTGAAAGAAATCAAAGAGGACACTAATAGATGGACAAATATACCATGTTCATGGATCAGAAGAACCAATATAGTGAAAATGAGGATACGACCCAAAGCAATCTACAGATTCAATGCACTCCCTATCAAGATACCAATGGTATTTTTCACAGAGCTAGAACAAATAATTTCACAATTTGTATGGAAATACAAAAAACCTCGAATAGCCAAAGCAATCTTGAGACAGAAGAGTGGAACTGGAGGAATCAACCTGCCTGACTTCAGGCTCTACTACAAAGCCACAGTCATCAAGACAGTATGGTACTGGCACAAAGACAGAAATATAGATCAATGGAACAAAATAGAAAGCCCAGAGATAAATCCACACACCTATGGACACCTTATCTTTGACAAAGGAGGCAAGAATATACAATGGATTAAAGACAATCTCTTTAACAAGTGGTGCTGGGAAAACTGGTCAATCACTTGTAAAAGAATGAAACTAGAACACTTTCTAATACCATACACAAACATAAACTCAAAATGGATTAAAGATCTAAATGTAAGACCAGAAACTATAAAACTCCTAGAGGAGAACATAGGCAAAACACCCTCTGACATAAATCACAGCAGGATCCTCTATGACCCACCTCCCAGAATACTGGAAATAAAAGCAAAAATTAACAAATGGGACCTAATTAAACTTAAGAGCTTCTGCACAACAAAGGAAACTATAAGCAAGGAGGAAATAATAGCATATGAAGCAACTGACAAACAACTAATCTCAGAAATATACAAGCAACTCCTGCAGCTCAATTTCAGGAAAATAAATGATCCAATCAAAAAATGGCCCAAAGAACTAAAGAGACATTTCTCTAAAGAAGACATACAGATGGCTAACAAACACATGAAAAGATGCTCAACATCACTCATTATCAGAGCAATGAAAATCAAAACCACAATGAGGTTTTGATGTCACACCAGTCAGAATGGCTGCGATCCAAAAGTCTACAAGCAATAAATGCTGGAGAGGGTATGGAGAAAAGGAAACCCTCTTACACTGTTGGTGGGAATGCAAACTAGTACAGCCACTATGGAGAACAGTGTGGAGATTCCTTAAAAAACTGGAAATAGAACTGCCTATGACCCAGCAATCCCACTGCTGGGCATACACACCGAGGAAACCAGAATTGAAAGAGACACATGTACCCCAATGTTCACTGCAGCACTGTTTACAATAGCCAGGACATGGAACAACCTACATGTCCATCAGCAGATGAATGGATAACAAAGCTGTGGTACATATACACAATGGAGTATTACTCAGCCATTGAAAAGAATACATTTGAATCAGTTCTAATGAGGTGGATGAAACTGGAGCCTGTTATACAGAGTGAAGTAAGCCAAAAAGAAAAACAGTAATACAGTATACTGACACATATATATGGACTTTAGAAAGATGGTAACAATAACCCTGTATGCGAGATGGCAAAAGAGACACAGATGTATAGAACAGTCTTTTGGACTCTGTGGGAGAGGGGGAGGGTGGGATGATTTGGGAGAATGGCATGGAAACATGTAAATATCATATATGAAACAAATCGCCAGTCTCGGTTCAACGCATGACAGTGGATGCTTGGGGCTGGTGCACTGGGACGACCCAGAGGAATGGTACGGGGAGGGAGGAGGGAGGTTCAGGATGGGGAACACGTGTATACCTGTGGCAGATTCATGTTGATGTATGGCAAAACCAGTACAATATTGTAAAGTAATTAACTTCCAATTAAAAGAAATAAATTTATATTAAAACAAAAACAAAAATGCTGTTGTTTGTGATGCTTCTTTGGTGCTTCTAACAGTCTCTATGGCAACCCATCCCAGTATTCTTGCCTGGGGAATCCCATGGGCCAAAGAGCCAGGCGAGCTACAGTCCATAGGGTCGCAAAGAGTTGGACATGACTGAAGCAACACTACACGAAACAGTCTCTATATAAGTATCAAGAAAACGACCTCAAACCAGGTGTAGGAGTAAAACTGATTCAAAATGATGAGAAGTCACAGAGCTCAAAAGCACTTTGAGTGTTTTGACTTTGATCCAAACCCAGTAACTTGATCCTGTGTAGTACAGAACCAGGAACTTAAAGAGCTAAAACTGAAAGCTTCTCTGACAGGTATTTAAAGAATGATGTATCATTGTTCTGATTTAAAGCAAGAAAACTGTATGAATAATTCACCCCTCCCCCCAACAATAAAAAAGTTTTTACACTTTCAAACACGTGTTAAAATGACAACTGTTTTGCCAAAGTAGGTAAGAGGAGTTTAAATTTCTCATCGTGCTGAGACAGAAAAGGTTCTACCTCACACCACTGAAAAACATTTCACAGGAGCAATCTCTTTGCACTGAGGGACTCAAAGAAAATCCTGACTGGAAACCAAATAATTCCAGGGAGTATTTATGTTACATGAAGGATGACCACCAGGGTGGTTTTTCACTTTTCTAACTGGTCTGAGAGGGAAACCTTCTAATGGCAGAAATATATCGGTTTTGGTAAGTTCATCCATGATTAGGTCTTCAGGGTTCCATTTCATATTCTAAAGGGAACTCATTTCTAAAATGAGGTCTAAGGCCTTATTATTAATAATAGATTAAGAAACAGCTTAAATTCTGTCTTCTGGTCCTGATCAAACTCAAACTTCCATTTATTATCTTTCCTCAATTTCAAATTCTAAAGAGAACTGACTCCCTAACTTTCTCTTTTTTGAGAAGTTCAAGGGATGTACTCTTTAGGGAATGCTGTTTGAAAAGTTACTGTCACTGGCATTCCCACTGTTCACCCAGTAAGAGATGCAATCAAATACTCTCTTAAAAGAAAAAGACATATCTAAGTAAGTAGGTCTTTAGGATTCCATACGGTCTGAGAACAGGGAAATCAAACTATTATGAATTCCTAGGTTCACAGGAAATACTTTCATACATTGTCACATTGGACACTCACAGCAGTCCTAGGAGGTAAGCCAAGAAGGTATGGGTACCTCAGTTTAAACAAAGAGGGAACTGAGGTGCAGTAAGATTGAGCTGATTCTGAGTGGCAGGGCAATCAATGCTGGAATCAGGAGTCAAACCCATTCCTCCTGTTGCTGTGTGTGTGTGTGTGTGTGTGTGTGCACACGTGTATGTCTGTGTGTGTGTGTGTGTCTGTGTGTGTGTGTGTACCTCACACTAAGGCAAATTGACACTTAGCATCTGACACCCACCTAGATTTCTAGCTGAATGACATTACTTCCTCATTTGTTTCTAAAATTTCTATTAACATTTCATTGTTTCAACTTATATACAACCGGCTCAGCTAGTGTTTTTCCTTAAAAAATCAAAACCGTCTTATGATAAGTCTGATTCAGATAATTCTTGACTACACCTACTGTGTTTGTCACAGAGTTAGTGATTACACCAAGATTTAGTGAGGGACATTTTCATTTTCTCCAGCTATTGTCCACACAATTCATGGTAAATCCTCCCAGGCTACAGTGAGATTTACAGTATTACTTATGCCACAGGAATTCAACCAACCTCTCATTACTTTCTGAAGTTCTCTCCCTTTTTCTTCCTGGAGCTGCCTTAAAAGTTGCCTTTTACTACCCAGTGTGCACTTAATCAGTACTTTTGGGACTAGCACTTGGATTCCTGTTTTCAGCTTTTGTTGTTGTTGCTCAGTTGTGTTTAACTCTGTGACCCCATGGACTGCAGCACGCCAGGATTCCCTGTCCTTCACCATCTCCTGGAGTCTGCTCAAACTCATGTCCATTGAGTCAGGGATGCTATTGAACCATCTCATCCTCTGCCACCCTCTCTTCCTTTTGCCTTCAATCTTTCCCAGCATCAGGGTCTTTTCTATTGAGTTGGTTCTTTGCATCGGATGGCCAAAGTATTGGAGCTTCAGTGTCAGTCTTTCCATAGAAAATTCAGGGTTGATTTCCTTTAGGATTGACTGATTTGATCTCCTTGTAGTCCAAGTTACTCTCAAAAATCTTCACCAGCACCACAATTCAAAAGCATCAGTTCTTCAGCGCTCAGCCTTCCTTATGGTCCAACTCTCCCATCTGTACATGACTACTGGATAAACCATAGCTTTGACTATATGAACTTTTGTTGGCAAAGTGACATCTTTGCTTTTTAATTCGCTGTCTAGGTTTGCCATAGCTTTTCTTCCAAGGAGCAAGTAAGTGTCTTTAAATTTCATGGCTGCAGTCACTGTCCCCAGTGATTTTGGAGTTTTCGGCTACTACTATTAAAACTGTACAGAAAAGCAGGAACAATGGCACAGAAGGATCCTGGCAGAGTAAATAAATCAGTTAGGAGAGCCTTTCTAAATGACAGGAGTCCAGCATGAAGGATGGGTAGACAGATACTCTTAAGCGGAGAATGTAGGCTGGCACTCCCACTGCAGCACTGGCTGACTGCCCATGAGAAAAACACATGGCCAGCACACTCTTCAATGCACACATACGTACATACACACTCATCATTTTAAATGGAAGAATATTTTCCGAGATAAACAGCTCCATAGGAAATGATTAGTGTAGAGGCAGTGCTGAGTGAGGCATCAGGTACACGATCTCTTGAATTGAATGGAGATTTGATATGATGTTGCGGAAGAAGGCCGAGTACTGCGGATTGAGAGGCAGCCTCCTTGGTCTGGGAGCCTTTCCAGCTGGACCGGTCATTTGATTTCTGTGACACAGTAGTTGAAGGTTTTCATGCTGGGATTCATGGAGCACTCAGAGTTCCCAGGAGTCTAATGGGAGGAGCCCCAGCTGGCCTCAAGTGGACTCAGACTTCCAACTCCATTCAGAACAAGACTTATTTCATATACTGATTTATTTTTAAGATTTTGCTCAAATAAAGGGGTTTTTCAATGCAAAAAAATAAACAAAACCATCTCTAGTATTGAGCTTCCCAGGTGGATCAGCAGTAAAGAATCCATCTGCCAATGAGGGAGACATGGGTTCAATTCCCTGGGTCAGAAAGGTCCCTTGGAGAAGGAAAAAGTAGCTCACTCTAGTATCCTTGTTAGGAAATCCCCATGAACAGAGGACCCTGGTGGGTTACAGTCAAGGGGGTTGCCAAAGAGTTGGACATGACTTAGTGATGAAATAGCAACAATCTCTAGAGTCTTTTCTAACTCTAAAATTTTATTCTCTTATTCCCTTGGAAGGCTTCCCTGGTGGCTCAGAGGTTAAAGCGTCTGCCTCCAATGCGGGAGACCTGGGTTCGATCCCTGGGTCGGGAAGATCCCCTGGAGAAGGAAATGGCAACCCACTCCAGTATTCTTGCCTGGAGAATCCCATGGACGGAGGAGGGATCCAAAGCAGGGAGTGAGGAGAAATATCCCAACCCTTAATCTCCACTTTTCCTCTCATTTCCTGCCAGTGCCTCCCAATGGTTAACCCACTTTCAAACCACAAAAGTTAGCTCAGGGGGTGCGGGGCAAACCATCCATCTCTTGGGGGCATAGATTAGTGTAGAGCATGTATGGTGAAATATTCAGCACAGACCCTCAGTCTAGGAAAATACAGTCATGTTTATGTGAGGTTTGTGAAGCCCTGAAACCTATTCATGGATTTTAGTTCAGAAACTGAGTGTTAATGACTTCCAAATCTACATCTACAGGGTATACATTTCTCTCTCCCTCAGGTACAGATTTTATATATACAGCTACCAACTAGATGCCTTCATTCAGATACCTAGATACTTTGTTCACTCACCTAGAGCCAGACATTCTGGAATGTGAAGTCAAGTGGGCTTTAGGAAGCATCACTATAAACAAAGGTAGTGAAGGTGATGAATTCCAGTTGAGCTATTTCAAATTCTAAAAAATGATGCTGTGGAAGTGCTGCACTCAATATGCCAGCAAATTTGGAAAACTCAGCAGTGGCCACAGGACTGGAAAAGGTCACTTTTCATTCCAATCCCAAAGAATGCTCAGACTACCACACAATTGCACTCATCTCACATTGCTAGTAAAGTAATGTTCAAAATTCTCCAAGCCAGGCTTCAATGATACATGAACCATGAACTTCCAGATGTTCAAGCTGGATTTAGAAAAGGCAGAGGAACCAGAGATCAAATTGCCAACATCTGCTAGATCATTGCAAAAGCAAGAGAGTTCCAGAAAAACATCTACTTCTGCTTTATTGACTCTTTCAAAGCCTTGGACTGTGTGGATTACAATAAACTGTGGAAAACTCTGAAAGAGATGGGAATACCAGACCACCTGACCTGCCTCTTGGAAATCTGTGTGTAGGTCAGGAAGCAACAGTTAGAACTGGACATGGAACAACAGACTGGTTCCAAATAGGGAAAGGTGTATGTCAAGGCTGTATATTGTCACCCTGCTTATTTAACTTATATGCAGAGTACATCATGAGAAATGCTGGGCTGGACAAAGCACAAGCTGGAATCAGGATTGCTGGGAGAAATATCAGTAACCTTGGAGAAGGCAATGGCAGCCCACTCCAGTACTCTTGCCTAGAAAATCCCATGGATGGAGGAGCCTGGTAGGCTGCAGTCTGTGGGGTCGCTAGGAGTCGGACACGACTGAGCGACTTTACTTTACTTTCAGATATGCAGATAATATCACCCTTATGGCAGAAAGTGAAGAAGAACTAAAGAGCCTCTTGATGAAAGTGAAAGAAGAGAGTGAAAAAGTTGGCTTAAAGCTCAACATTCAGAAAAGTAAGATTATGGCATCCAGTCCCATCATTTCATGGCAAATAGATGGGAAACAGTGGAAACAGTGGCAGACTTCATTTTTAGGCTCCAAAATGACTGCAGATGGTGACTGCAGCCATGAAATTAAAAGACACTTGCTCCTTGGAAGAAAAGTTATGACCAACCTAGACAGCATATTAAAAAGCAGAGACATTGTCAACAAAGGTCCATCTAGTCAAGGCTATTGTTTTTCCAATAGTTATGTATGGATGTGAGAAAGCTATAAAGAAAGCTGAGCACTAAAGAATTGATGTTTTTGAAGTGTGGTATTGAAGAAGACTCTTGAGAGTCCCTTGGACTGTCAGAAGATCCAGCCAGTCCATCCTAAAGGAGATCAGTCCTGAATATTCATTGGAAGGATGGATGCTGAAGCTGAAGCTCCAATAATTGGGCCACCTGATGCAATTCCCAGGAACAACTCTGATCCTAACTCCATCTTGGAAAGTTCATTTGTCGAATTCTCTGTACTCTGTTATTTTGTTTTTCTGTTCTCTATTGTATCTGTACTTTCTATACCATTCTGTGCTGAGTTGACCTGTATCAACAGGGACCTCTGCAGAGCTTACTTTCAGTAGGGCACCCAAGAAATGCATGCGGGCTGAGTGAGTAAATGTCCAGTCCTACAAACAAGAAATGTTTTAAAAGATATCAAGATAGATAGGGTTTTGTTTGTTTTTTTAAGTTTGGTTGGATTTTTTGTCACGCTATAAACTGAGTCAGTAGTATTAGCCTTCCTTCTTTCCAAAGGATCAGAGGAAGAAGAAAGACTGTGTTACTCTATGTACAGAAACCATGACCCCACTCCTGGGTAAGTCATCTAGGATTATACAGACACTTGAGAAAAGATAAATACAAAGAGAGGAACTCTCTGCTGTGCTACCTGCAGCCTAAGTGGAAGATTGTGCTGAAAATACTACACAGTCCCTGAAAGGTGGGAAAGGACTGTCACTCTCTCTTGGGCAAGGCTGTAGACCTTGCACAGCTAAGCAAGGTCCCAGGCAGTAAGGTGAACAGCCTCATCACAAGAAGAGGCCCTGAAGGGGGAGAGAACAGGCCTGGAGTCAGGACATATTCGGGGATGTCACACAGATCTGCCCATTATGGAAGGAAAGACATTTGAGGGAACATGGTGGTGGCTGTGCCTGTGGCAATTTACCAGTGAGAAGGTGCTCAAGTATCTGCTGATTTATCTTCACTGTAGGCAAAACTTCCTTCCAAAACATTGTGTCCTGAATTTTTATAAATTGTAAAGGAAAGAGCATCTAGGTTTGTGTGGGGAGACTACAAAAGGGGCATTTTAGACACAAGTGCAACCTAGTATATTTTCAAAATAAATTTATCTACAGCTCTATCAAGGAGAAACTGCATTTCAGATTTGGTTGGCCTTAAAAGAGCAGTCAGACAAGAAGCCCCCTTGGAGAGTAACCTAAGGAATATAAAGCAAGTGTCAGGACTCAGCACTCTCAGATTTGCTCGAGCATATCAATGAGCTGAAACAGCAGTCTCATAATGAGGATCCTGGGAATAAAAGGCAAGTTTAGACAAGAACTACTCTGGATGAAGGGACAGTAAACTAACAGAAGTCAAGGTATGAAATTCTGAGTGTTCACCAAAATGAGAGCACAGTCACCTAGCCTGAGTACAGTGGGCATTACATGAGGGAATTACATGAGGAATTTACTCTCTTACCTCAGAAATAGATATCATGACTCAACTGTTAATAATATACATCAATGGCAAGCTTTCAATAGACTGCATCCAAAGAGAAAGTCAAACCCTTATTGGAAATTGACTCCCTGAGTGGTTTTTCACAGTTACCTAAGACAGTTTCCTGTTTTCACTAACCTTGTTGTCCGAATCCAGGGCGGAGATCTTAACAATACCTGAATACCTATAAATACTATAAATCAAAGAAGAAAACAGGCTTCCCAATAGAGACAAAGACAAAATGGTCTGAGCAGGGGGTGCGGGCAGCTGGAAAAATCAGGAAAGCTCCCTGGAGAAAGAGACAGCTGAGATGGAACTTGACAGTGCAGGATTTCAATGACCTGCATCAGCAGATGAAGAGGTGACCCGGGAACAATGAAAGTGAGTTCCAACAAGTGAGTAGCTACCAAGCTACATGGCAAAAGCATTTACGTAAAGGACCTATGCTCTCCTGGGGGAAGGCATAGAAGAGACCTCAGGATAATGCATGGGAAGGAAGGAGGAGGAGAGTAAACAGAACTGAAGGATGGAGCGTGTGAGGGCATGAGGTCCCAGGTGGGACTGAGGCAGAGGGGCTAAAGGGTACCACGCTGCACTTTGTTCTAGCACCTATGTAACTGACACCTTATTGCTGTGCTTAGTTCCTTAGTTGCTTAGTCATGTCTGACTCTTTGCAACCCCATGGATTGTAGCCCACCAGGCTCCTCTGTCCATGGGGATTCTCCAGGCCAGAATACTAGAGTGGGTTGCCATGCCCTCCTCCATGGGCTCTTCCAAACCCAGGGATCAAACCCAGGTCTACTGCATTGCAGGAGGATTCCTTACATCTGAGCCACCTGGGAAGCCCAAGAACACTGAAGTGGGTACCCTAACCCTTCTCCAGGGTATCATTCCAACTCAGGAATTGAACTGGGGTTTCCTGTATTACAGGCAGATTCTTCACCAGCTGAGCATCTTAGAGAACTATGTTATTCATACAAAGTGACTATAAAGAATATCCTCTGACAATTGCATTACATGCCAGAAAATAATAGGAACCAATTCTTTACTGGGCACCTGGCTTCATGCTCAGCACTTCATACTTAAAATACAATTTTGAATCATTTTTTTACACTCATAGTACCAGAGGACTTTAGAGCTAAGATTTTAAAAGTACAAGTACTTCCAAGACTGTAAATACCCAATTTGCCATCACCTTGAAATGAAGATCCAACCAGTCCATTCTGAAGGAGATCAGCCCTGGGATTTCTTTGGAAGGAATGATGCTAAAGCTGAAACTCCAGTACTTTGGCCACCTCATGCGAAGAGTTGCCTCATTGGAAAAGACTCTGATGCTGGGAGGGATTGGGGGCAGGAGGAGAAGGGGACGACAGAGGATGAGATGGCTGGATGGCATCACTGACTAGATGGACATGAGTCTGAGTGAACTCTGGGAGTTGGTGATGGACAGGGAGGCCTGGTGCGCTGCAATTGATGGGGTCGCAAAGAGTCGGACACGACTGAGCGACTGAACTGAACTGAAATGAAGAAAGTGCCATCTGCTCAGCATCCCTCCCTGCGCCCTCTCTTCCGTGCCCCCAACTCTGTGGACAACATGGGATCTGACTGCTCCAACACGCCTTCATCCCCAGTTCTTCCTCTCCCCTTTGGAGCTCTGTGCAATACAGGAACTGCCGCTTCACCCACCCCATGACTTCGGTACTTCATGGCTCATTCAGCGCCGCCTCAGAAAACCTCCCTCCGGTCCACAAACTTTCTTTTTATCAGATGCTTTCTTCTGCCTCAGCTCTTGCCCAGTTACCTCCGGAATCTCAACTCACTTTTTCTATCTTTTGCTCTTCTTCGTTTCTGTCATTTGTTCTAGTTTTAAGTCAAAAAGGAACTAAAGCACATTGACAAATAGAAGAGCATCTACCACTAATGCTATCTGGAAAAAAAAAACCATATATATTAAGAGTGAAATTGCACAGTAAAATAAACCCTGCTGCTGCTGCTAAGTCGCTTCCGTTATGTCCAACTCTGTGCAACCCCATAGACGGCAGCCTACCAGGCTCCCCGTCCCTGGGATTCTCCAGGCAAGAACACTGGAGTGGGTTGCCTCCCCTTTAAGTACATCTTTAAAACTGATATGAGCTTGTGTATATTTTCTGATTTTCTAGTTATATAATTTGTGGCTTGGGCTTCAGGATTGAAATATAGTATTTCTTGGTCTTTTTTTTTTTTTCTATTTTAAGAAGTAAAATAGAATTTTCTGAAATTTCTCACCATAATTTAATATTTCTTCTATACTATAGGAAAAACAAATTTTATGAACTAATCTAAGATCCTAATCCATTTAGAAAATTGATTGTTCATGAAAATGAATTCTGCACTATAAACTAATTTATAAATATACCTTTCTTATACAGTCTCTTTGTATGTTGGAAACTGTCTGAATATGAAGATAAAGCATATTACAATATTGTTATGCAAATTATGACATGGAATATTTAACTAAATATTACCAATGCCTTTTCCAAGACTCTTAATTATATTTCTTGTGCTAGATCAGTTATGCCATCAAATACTCTTATTCTATCCTTAAAATTTCTCATCAGTTTTCTATGTGTTGAAATGTGTAAGAAAATTAACTTAAATATAAGATATAATACATATTGAGTTGAAGACCTTCCCAACATCTAATTTTGATATGCCTAATAGCATTCAAAAGAGTTGTATAAATTATCCTGTTGTTCTTATGACTTGAAAATTACAATGAGCCAAGCAAGTAATCTCCATGGTAAACAGTGAATAACCTACCTAATTTCAAAAAGGGATTTGAGTCAGTTTACTATAAAGCATATAATTAAGCAAGATACAATGATTAAACACAAGCAAGGGAATAAGGAAAGTGATGGGAAAAAACAGGTAGATTGATACACAGATATGCGCCATGAAATATCTACTATAAGGGGGCCTCATGGGAAGAGTTGCCTCATTGGAAAAGACTCTGATGCTAGGAGGGATTGGGGGCAGGAGGAGAAGGGGATGACCGAGGATGAGATGGCTGGATGGCATCACTGACTCGATGGATGTGAGTCTGAGTGAACTCCGGGAGTTGGTGATGGACAGGGAGGCCTGGTAGGCTGAGATTCATGGGGTCGCAAAGAGTCGGACACGACTGAGCAACTGAACTGAACTGAACTGAATTAAAATGAAGGGGGCCTCCAGATCTGGTTCTTAGAGTTCTAGAAGCCACTCTAAACAGACAAGAAAAAAGGTCAATTGCATGACTCACAGTTTTACAAAGGAAAAACCAACTTAATGATACTTCTCTTAAAGATGGGAACAACTGGTATTGATGCTGAAATCCTAAAGAGACCCTCAGCATCTTCAATGATATCCTTAGAGTAATCTGAATGACGGTACCCATATTCTCCACATAAGTAGACAGAAGCACCCCAAGACCTAGTTGGATAAAACCAGCTCCACTGGAGGCTATCCAAGTGTTGACCATGGAATGGGCTCCTCTGTGGACTGAGTTAGGAACAGCTTTATTTAATCTGTAATAATAAATGAACTACCTTTCAATCTTATATAAATATTTGTTTCTAGTTCATGTTTTGAAATGTACCAAATTCACATGCCTGGATCCATCCACTTAGTTTGGCTGGGGAAATACAGAACTGCATGCTTTAATAAACAGCGACGCTCAGGGAAACAGTCTGCATATGAAACTTCCACTGAACCATCTCTGCAGATTACTTCTTTCCACAATAAACAAGTGTTGCTAGTATCCTAAAATGGATAATGATATTATAAATACTTACTAAAGTAACACATAATGCTATATAAATCCAGTGGCACTAGTGATCTGTCGGTTAAACAACAACAAACAAATGCACAAAAACAAGGGACCAGAAAATTGAAACTCCTATGCTTGTTTTTCTCCTTTAATAAATACGAAATCAGCGAACTTAATACACAGCCTTTCAAAAAGAGTCATATTGGATCTATTTTCTTTATAAGCTATCTACCCAAAAAAATAACATTATTGCCCAAATTGGTACTTTAATTTTCTTGAAACTAAATGAAGTTTATTCTTCTCAAGTTCCCAGACACATTTCACAAAGTGTTACAGCTTTGATCCTCAAATTTATCTAACAGTGCTTTTTTAATGTTGTTTTGTTTTTCACTTGGCTACATAGAAGTGAAATATAATAAATTACGGTTTAATGTATTCTGTCACTGAAGAAAGGGACTTTCCTTTTAAAAGTCTAATTGTATTACTAGTTTGCTAAGTTGTCCTAAACTTAGCATTACTTATTTCAGATATTTAATTTAAAAACGCAATCTCTTGCTATGTATTCTAAATCACTATAAATAAATATGTGATTAATATTTTAAGCTATGTCTTTTTGTTCTTATTACATTTGCTAGAAATGTTTTCATAGGCAGAAGAGCATGTGGACTAAAGCTTTATCAGATCAAGGTGGGTTATGGGGTGAAGGGGCATGGCAGGCTTCTGATTTATAGTTGAAATCAATCCATTATAATTTCCACTAAATATCTACTATGTGCCAAGCAAATTATGATTACCAGGGATATCAATAATAAACAGGAGATAAGGCTCATATTGTCACAAAGCTCACAGCCTAATGGAAAAGTCAACACATTTTTAAAAGCCATAGACTGAGGTGAAGGAATGAAAACAATAAACAAAGTCCATGAGAAGAATAACAAGGGTTGTCACTGAATAGGTGGTTAGCTAAGGAAGGATATACTTAAGATGCACCTGAAGGAGCAGGAGTCAAGTATACAAAGAGCAACCCAGGAAGAAAGATCAGAAAGTAGGAAGATCCTAAAGTAGGAGAAAGCTTGATACATTTCAGGAACTGAGAGAAACCAAGGCGGCTAGAATTCAGGAAAAAATGGATAACCAGGAGAAGAATTGGGTAGAGACCAAACCACACAGGGTAATGCAAGTTTCAGCAAGATCTTGATTTTATCCTAGAGAAAAGGGAAATCCCTAAAGGACTGTAGAAGAGCGGCAAGGATAAAGGTAATGCATTTAGAAGACAGAATGAATTAACAAAATTAAACTTCCCTTGACGATCCAAGATGATTATCAGTCTTGAGATCGATTTTTAAAGATAGTTCTTTATCAGTTAAACAAAATCAAGTAAACTGAGTATAACATAACAAATGTTACATTTGGAATATGGACAATCTTGGTGATATTTTCTGTTTGTTCACGTGCGAGGACCTTATTAATGGAATATTTATTTCCTCTTAACTTCATACATGCTGACCCAGACAGAAGCCTCCAAGATTCTTAGAATTACATTTCTCTCCAAAGAAAAAAAGACATAGAAAAGTACAAAAGATAATACGGTGAACACTTATGCTCTCAAACGATTAACAATTTTTTTTTTCAGATTTAGTGACTAGAACAATTATGTTAATATAACACATAGATGCATGTGTGTGTGCTCACTCACTTCAGTCAAGCCCGACTCTTTGGGACCTCATGGACTACAGCCCGCCAGACTCCTCTGTCCATGGGGTTCTCCAGGAAAGAATACTGGAGTGGGTTGCCATGCCCTCCTCTAGGAGATCTTCCCAACCCAGGGATCAAACCCACATCTCCTGTGTCTTCTACATTGCAGGCAGATTCTTTCCCACTGAGCCAGGGAAGCCCTAATAGAACATACTTTGTACTAAACTTGACTCTCTCAAAAGCAACCTAAGTCATTTTCTCAAAAACTAAGTCTTATTTTCCTGGTAGGTCAGACTCTAAATTCACTGATTTAACTTGACTTTGTCACCAAATTTCAGTGTAACCACTGTTCATGAGGGGCCCAACTCACAGGTTATTTTATTAATACTTAGACTCGAAAAACACATGTAAAAGGAGCTGCGAGGCACTTGCATCTGACTTAATCAGCATATACGACAATCTCAAGCACATGAGGCAAGAAATGCTCCTGCTGGGGTGACCTCACCCCAAAGGCCTCCAGGGGGGAATGGTAAGGATGTTGTTGAGGTGACTTCATCAGAAATGACCCATAGCTGGAGTGCTGGGAACACGGTTGAGGTGACCTCATCTGAAGTGGCCCAGGGTTCTCGTGGTCAGAGTGTCAGGATAGAGTGGTCTCCCTCACTCTGATGAGGTCTCCAGCACAAATCACTCTGATTTCTCCACCTGTCCTAATCCTGAAGGATGATCTTGGAGACAGAAACTGGAAGATGAATCCTGAGCTTGAGTTGTCACCCATCAAAGTAGAACCTATGCCTTCATTGCTGAGTCACCACCAGCTGACATGAAAGAAGCCAAGCTCCTCTCAGGACACACGTCATGCCCTTGCTTACTGTAAGGCCCCATAGTGTCCTGAGACCTTACAACATGATTCTTTTATGTACAAACAAATAAAACTCAGAACACGTCTTCTATCGTGTCCCTGGCTCAACAAAAACGATGATCTCTTAACTTTATGTTGGTCTACCATCCCCTTGACATTCTTCACAAAAATCCACTTCATCTAAACATGTCTCACATGCAGGAGTTTGTGGATCCTAGAATGACAGCTATCTTCTGATTCCAAATGCACAACCCAATTTTTTTACAATGCTTGATATGGGGAAGAGTGTCCTTGGGGAAAGTATTTTAGAGCCCCCAAATCTTTAGTTCATGGGCTGATGTGTCATTTTCAGTTCACAGCACTGTGCGTAACTGTGACAACTACTAGATAAAAAGAAACTCTCTATGCCCACTAGACATCAATGTCTATTCTCTGCATTTCCCAAAAGAGAGAAAGTGGGATATAAGCAACCACTAATTGACAGGAGCTGCTAATTGACACACATACAACTACTTTCATAATCTATTCACTATCTTCATAGTCCTTTCACCACAGTTTATTTCTTGGTGGTTCAGGTTTGAGACCAAATTAAAAGTGTTCTGCTCTGGCATCTCTTCTATGAAGTTAAAAAAAAAAAAAGGTTCAGTATATGGTGGCTATTTTTAGAGAAAATATTTGCATTTTAAATAATATCAATAGAATGCCAACTGCATCAAAATCTCTGCAAAGGTAGAGACGATGCCCATCCTATTTGCCAAGGGTACTCTATCACCTCCACATGGTAAGCACTCAGTCAATGTTTGCTGAATTAATACTGAGTGATATGAACTGTAACATGATAACTAGAAACATAGAAAATACATGTTGAATGTGGATAACTTACTATTGGTAGCTTACCTTTATAGAAATATTTTATTAAAAATAATTGATGTAGATTCCCACCTACCTCTTCATTCCCATTTTGTTCATCATCATTTTGTATCAGCAAGGAGCCAGATGAAAACTGATTTAGTTTCACATGTTTCCTGCTATAAAGTCACAGCTCCCAGTTGAAGTAAAAATGTATATATCCGGACATGTTTTAGAGGATACACACACTTACCCTCCCCTCCTGACATACACACACTCATTAGTATCCAAGTCCTTAAACTGCCCAGGGCTGTCAAACGGGGTGCTATTCTCCACTGATAAATGCAAGATGGCACCGGGCTGTGTTCTAGGATCTGGTTATCCCCCCTTTTAACTCAAAATCACTGTCTTATTAAAGAAACCGTATAGTGATAAACTTCTTTAGAAAACATGACCAATACTACACCTTATTAGATCAGTCAAGATGCTGTAATGTAAGAGTTAATATTTTCTCTTCTCAATATGACTTCCTTTAAACAGAATTCTACTGGTGTAATCTATTTAAGCATCAGAAAAAAGCAATACGCAAAAATAGAAGATATTTGAATTAAAAATAACTTTTTTGATATTGATCTATGCACCAACAAATCAAATTTTCTCTTTATAAATTACACATGTATGTATATGCATACAAAGACCTATACTTATACATTTACTGAACATATACCGAACATATTTTACGTACTTAGTCCTGGGTTTGGTGCGGGTCAGACAGTGATGATCAAAAGCAGACAAGATTCCCAGTTCAGTAGCTAAAACATAGCAAAATCAAACTCACTGCCCACTTCAGTATTCTTGCCTGGAGAATCCCATATGGACAGAGGAACATGGAGGGCTACAGTCCATGGGGTCGCAAAGAGTCAGACATGACTGAAGCGACTCAGCACACACACTGTGGCCAGAAATAGAGATCTACTTGGAATGTTGAGAACATAATTAAAGGCATGTTGGTTTTGCTGGGAGGGACAGGATGATCTGTTTGATTCAGGGGCAGGGACCCTCTGGCAAAGGAATGAAGTGTGATTTGGACGATGAGTGGGAAGTAAGTAGGCAGAGATGGGGAGGATTACAAAGTCTGGCTCTCAAATTCAGGTGAACTAGACACACATGGATGCAACCCTGAAACAGGGGCGGAGCAGGGGATGCACACAACTAGCTGCCCGTTCTGCAGGCACAGCACTGCTGTTGTTCAGTCACTCAGTCACGTCTGACTCTTTGTGACCCCATGGACTGCAGCAGGCCAGGCTTCCCTGTCCTTCACCATCTCCTGGAGCTTGTTCAAACGCATGCCCATTGAGTCGATGATGCCATCCAACCATCTCACCCTTTTTCACCCCCTTCTCCTCCCGCCCTCCATCTTTCCCAGCATCAGGGTCTTTTCCAATGAGTGGGCTCTTCACATCAGGTGGCCAAACGTGAATCATTATGGGTCCTATTCTTCATCTTCCCCAACAGCCCTGCCTACAGCAGAACTACGGGAAAGCGCCCTTTTTCCTTCTGTTCTTGCTCACTCTTCCTCCTCCTTTATTGCTAGTTCCTGACTCCACTTTCCAAATAAAAGTCCTACAAGATTCTTGTCTCATGTCATGTTTTTTTGGAGAACTGCTGACTAAGACATTAACCATGACTTGGGATGAGAGAAGAACAAAAATGAATAGAGCTGTTTCGCATTTTACCTCTATCCATTTGGCAGGGCTTCATCCACTGAAGTGTCTTGGAAAGGATGGAAATAATTAGACTTGTTTGTCAACAACACCTTTCTGGATTCAGTTCAGAGAAGAGGTCAGATGAAGGAAAATGGGGATGAGGTTTAGAAGTTATTACCATTGTCCTTGTGAGCAAGGATGAACTAGGGAGGAACCGCAGCAACAGAAAGAAGCAGTTGAATTCCAGAACTATTTTGGCAACATAAGGAATAGCATGTAATGATAAAAGAATAGTATCAAGGGTGGCTCCTGGTCTTTTGGCACATTTAACTCAATGGATATGGTACCATTCACTGAGTTAGGAAGCACTGAAGGTTTGGGATAGGATGCTGAATCTGAGTTATCGTCAAGATATTAGGACTTCCCTGGGGGTCCCGTGGCTAAGACTCCATGCTCCCAGTGCAGGGGGCCCAGGTTCAATTCAAGGTCAGGGAACTAGATCTCACATGCTGTAACTAAGAGTTTGCATGCCACAACTAATGAAAGATCCCACGTGCTACAAATAAGATCCAGTATAGCAAAATAAGTAAATATTTTTTTAAAAGATATCTTACAACTGGAAGATATATGCTTGTGTGCCTAGTCGCTCAGTCATGTCCAATTCCTTGCAATCTCATGGACTGTAGTTCCTCTGTCCATGGGATTTTCCACGCAAGGATACTGGAGTGGGTTGCCATTTCCTTCTCTATGGGATCTTCCTGACCCAGGAGTCAAACTTGTACCTCCCATGTTTCCTGAATTTCAGGCAGATTCTTTTACCCACCAAGTCATCAAGAAAGCCATATATATATATATATATATATATATACACACACACACACACACACACACACACACATACTGGAATCCAGGGGAGAAATCTAAGCATTTCTGATTTCATCTTTATTTTTTATTTCCATGGCAATGAGATCCATGAACATGGATAACACTAACTAGAAGCCACATTAAAAAGAAGTAAAAATACAAAGAGGGTGCAGTATCAGGTCTTAAACATTTCCAGTTGAATCTCTAGGAAGTTGGATCGGCAAAGGAGATTATATATAGGGTGGGCCAAAGGAATGGGATGAAAATCAAGGAATTGTTTCATCTCAGAAGTCAGAGAAAGAGGTTATTTCAGAAGGCCAGCAAAGGCCTATAGCACTCCCACCAGTGCACAGGTAAGAGGTAGGTCAGTAAGATTACTATGATAATAATAGATTGTGCTACTAGCCCAATTCTTCACCTGCCCATGCATCCACATTCTTTATAAAGTGACTTTACAGTTTCACCCACTAAAAGAGGTGGAGTGTATTTTCCTATTTGGTCAATATTCCTATTCCTCCTTTATTTGGCCAAGTTAACAGGCTCTGGTTCAAAGAAAAAGGTAGAATTGAAGGCCCGCCGCTTCTAAGCATTTCAACCTGCCTTCCTGCACTTCTGCAATCCTCATGAAACGGACTTGCCTGGTCTAGCTAGTTAGTCCCAGGAGAAAGACAGAGTACTGACCAATGAGCCTGAATCTGTACCCGGTTTTGAACTTATTTAGAGACAGGAGTGAAGGTTACAGAAGCCTTTAAACCTAATCCAGCTTTAGGTTTACATCCACTCACTCACCTAGCTGGCTCTCAGATTTTCTCTCTACTTTTCATCCTCCTGTCTCACCTTCCCGACTCACAACTCTGACTCCTTCTCTTCAGCCTCTATATGGATGCTTTGACCTTATCACACAACTCCCAGTTCCCCAACCCTTGACCCAAACAATGATATAGAAGAATGAGCTCCAGTCTTCCTAACTTGGATCTTGAAAAGCATCTTACCCACATGTACATTGCTGGCTATTGATACTGTTTAGACTGGGTGGCAGCACTGGGCACATGAAAGGTTAAGTTAGCTTCTGTGGGTTATTCTTGACACAGACTCAACATTTGTAGCATTTATTTTACTATTGAAAAATACTTTCTAAATTCCAAACAACCAACTCAGAAGGGAGATTTTTGGAGTAGAATGATTTGTAAAATGAAGGACTAACTGCAATTACAATGAAACAATGTAGATGAGATGAAAATTCAATTGAATTAACCAAAAAGCAGAAAGATAAAGGCTATTCCACAGAAGCCAAGTAACTCTTCTGAAAAGATATCATTAGCCAGTAAATGAGACCCTTTCTAAAGCCTACATTAACTCTCAGAACACAAGGGTAGATAGCAGTACACTGATGATGTCTTAACAGTTTGAAAAGTGTTCTCAAAAGGCTCAAGTTTTGGCAATGGAAAATCTGATTTGTTATTTTACATGAAACCATGGGAGATACAGTTACCTAATTAAAAAGCTATGCATGAAGCAGAATGAAATATTATATGAGATAATACAGTTTCCATCATATCCTTACAAGTTATAGACTGTACACACAGACATCCAAACATACACATAGATATACACACATACCTTTCCAACACAAACATCATGTTCTACAAAATGTAATTTCTTCGACTTTAACTCAAACAAGGATATTGTAAGATTCACTGATTAACTCCCTTTGAGGTCAAACTACATATTTGGCAAAAAAAAAAAAAAAAAAAAAATCCCTTAACTAACAAATGCTATTGTCTTTGACTAAAAAACCCAATTAAATTCTATTTCATTTTTAATTCTTACATATCAGTTACCCTGAAATAAAACATATGATTCTGTAAGCATGGATGGTCACAGAGGAAGATACCACAGGAGTTCCTTGCTCACACTGTAGAGACAGATTTCTGGAAGTGAACACTTGGAAGCAGCTGGGAGGCCTGAATGGCTATTTCAGTTGACTGAGTTTAAGGTGAAGAGGACAGACTCATTGCTTCCATCCCCAGGGATGGAAGTGCATTCCATGGTATAAAACGCACGCGCATCCCCACTTTGCAGTGCTCCATGGAGATAAATATCATCTTCCCAATATGACAGGAGCAGCCATGATGCTGTAATTCTAGAGCTGGAAGGGACTTCAGAGGTCATTTGGCCAGTGCGTCTTCAAACTGGGATCTTTTACAGCCCCAGAAATGAATACACAACTCCCCCAAGAAACCAGGTGAGACTGTGTCCATGTTCCTTATATTTTCAATAAATTCCCTAGTAGTAAGTGTTCATGAGGACCAAATGGTCTCTGGTTTCCTTTTTTACAAAGTTATGATTTCAACCACTTGATTCAAAGGTACCAATGAGGTACGACATCTCAGGTAACCCCCTCTCTGCCACAGATTTACAAAACACAGAAGGTATTTACCAATAACCATGCTATATTTTTCAAAGGTAAAAAGTTTTTACTAAAATATTGTATTTGATTAGATGTACTTTGGAGGATACAGATAAAAAATGGGGCTGAAAAGTCTAAGTCAAGGTACCTTGCTTTTGGTCATCTCAGGATGCCCCAAAAATTCCTGACACAATTTCTAGCACAGCCTCCTAAAAGTCAAAGGCTAAAAATGATTTAAGAGAAGTTAATATAGGATAGCTAAATGCTACCCCCTACCATTGCCAGAGGAAGAGTCATGGCTAAAATGTACCCCAAAGCCTGAAAATTGATGCCTTTGAACCGTGGTGTTGGAGAAGACTCTTGAGAGTCCCTTGGACTGCAAGGAGATCCAGCCAGTCCATCCTAAAGGAAATAAGTCCTAAACATTCATTGGAAGGACTGATGTTGAAGCTGAAGCTCCAATACTTTGGCCACCTGACGTGAAGAACTGACTCATTGGAAAAGACCCTGATGCTGGGAGAGATTGAAGGCAGGAGGAGAAGGGGACGACAGAGGATAAGATGGTTGGATGACATCACCGACTCAATGAACATCATCACAGACTTGATAAACATGAGTTTGAGCAAGCTCCAGGAGTTGGTGATGGACAGGGAAGCCTGGTGTGCTGCAGTCCATGGGGTTGCAAAGAGTTGGACATGACTGAGCGACTGAACTGAACTGAAAGCTTGAGAAAGTAAATGCATTACATGTATCTGAAAGTGTTAGTCGCTCAGTTGTGTCCGACTATTTGCATTCCTATGGACCGTAGCTCACCAGGCTCTTCTGTCTATAAAATTCTCCAGGCTAGAATACTGGAGTGGGTAGCCAGTCCCTTCTCCAGGGGATCTTTTCAACCCAGCAATCAAACACGCATCTTCTGCATTACAGGCAGATTCTTTACCACCTGAGCCAGCAGCAAAGCTCCTGGTGCACTATACTGGTTATCTATTTCTGAGAAACAAATCATCTCCAAACTTCATGGTATAAAACGCACGCACACACACACATGCACACATACACACACACACACAGACACACACACACTAATTATTACATCTTATGATCCTGTTGATTAGGTTAGTGGTTCTTCCAGTCTGGACCCATTTAGCTGGGACTTGGTGGTCTAAGACAGTATCGTTCCCATTCTAGAGGCTTCTCAGGATCTCTCATTCTCCAGGAGGCTAGCCCAGGCCTCTTCATACTGTGAAGTAAAAGTTTCTAGCCAGAGAAAGAGCAAGTTCAATGGCAAAGCACTTTTTAAGCTTCTGTTTGAGCCACTTTTGATCATGTCTGATTGGCCAAAGTTAGTTTCATTGTCAAATTAATAGTCAGTATGGAACGGGCCTGCTCAGTGTGTGAAAATAGAAATAAGAACTGTGGATGATTATTCTGCAACAATCTACTACATTTTAAGTTTTTCCAACTGAAGTTCATTTAACACAAAAGTAAACAGGCTTTTATCTGAAAATATAACTTCTATGATTTTACTAATCTAATTTTTATTCAATGAATCAAAAACCATCCTCTGCCCATGTACCTTTTCATATACATATGCCTCAATTTATATCTTAAATATGCCTACATTAGTTTATTATGGCTGCTGAAATGAATTTCCATAAGCTAAGTCACTTAAAACAACACAGTTTTATTTATTCTCTGATAGTTCTGGAGGTCAGAAGTCTAATCAGTTTCACTGGGCTAAAGTCAGGTGTTGGCAGGGTGGTTCTTTCTAGAGACCTTGAAGAGAGGACTAATGCCCAAGCCTTCTCTGTCTTCTGGACTTTACCCATATCCCTGGACTTGTTGCCTCCTTCCTTCATCTTCAAAACCAGCAATGTTGCACCTTTCTATGCTTTTCTTCCAAAATCACCTCCCCCTCTGACTATAGAAGGGGAAGCTTCACTGTTTTTAAGGACTCCTACAATTAACGGGAGTCCACCCAAATAAACTAGAATTAATTACTCCATCTTAATCATATCTGCAAATCCCTTCATCATATAAAGCAATATTCACAGGTTCTAGAAATCAGAGTACAGACACCTTGGTGGTGGTTTCGTCGCTAAGTCGTGTCTGACTCTTGCAACCCCATGGACTGTAGCCCGGCAGGCTTCTCTGTGCTTGGAATTTTCCAGGCAAGAATATTGGAGTGGGTTGTCATTTCCTTCTCCAGGGGATCTTCCCAACCTAGGAATCGAACCCAGGTCTCCTGCATTGCAGGCAGATTCTTTACCAGCTGAGCTATAAGGGAAGCCCACAGACATCTTAGAAGGGTCATCATTCTGATTACCACAACATGTTACTTGAAAAACTATCTAAATAAGATTTCTCAATGTCAGATCTTATTGAACTGCACTGAGAAAATTAGCTATGTTAAAAATAATTGGGGTTTTATGATGGGCTTCCTTAACGCAAGTCAAACGTTTAAAATAAAGCTTCCATTACTTTAGAACTTTAAGGTACAATTTAAACATTTTAGAACTATTTTCAATACTTTGCCTAGAATTAGTGTCCAGGACTAAGCACTTTAGCATATGAAACCAATATATCTAGCCAGCGGTTCAGATTTCAACCATGATTTTAACCTTTCTAAAAAATAAAAGTAGAATTTTAATACAACTGCACTGAGTGGAGTATACCTCAAAGTGAAATAACCACACTTTATATTAAACATTATTCTCTCCGTCTGTCTGTCTCAAAACTGTTAATAATAAAAGCTATATCTGACCCTGTTTGTATTTCTGCAGTTTTATTAGATACTTCTCTTCTATCTCACCAAAAACACAACCTTGGATAAATGGCTATATGTGATCATGACTTTATATTTTTGCTGTTTTTAAAGTTACTAAAACTTCTGTCAGCAACCAGCTTTATTTTTCAGATTTAAAAATCACATTCAGGACTTGTCTCCTTATTTCTCAAACAGTTGAAATGGTTTCTCAAGGGATTCACACTGTTTATAAGCAACTAAAACTGACCGAGCTTCAACCTTCGTTCAAAATTGCCTCTGATAAAAATCTACCGAAAAGCTGTTTGGAAAAGGACCTAATAAATAATTTATTTAAATCAATGTGAACAAAACTTTAGCAAGGTTTTGGAGCAGAGACTTATGGTGGATTAATGGCACTTTTATGTCTATGTTTCCAAACACTCTTGTTATATTCTTGGGTTCCTGTCATTTTTCTCTCTTTACGACAGTAAAAGCGTACAATACGTTGAACTCCTGTGAAAGCAGATGAAGACGTGGGCAATGACAGATTAGTAATAACTCTTGAAAGTGCTTAATGCATTTTTCTTGTCTAAAAATTGTTTTCAAATAACTGCTTTGTTTTTCTTGGTTTTTTCATTCAATGGCTCATTTTTTAAAAACTAGGTATGAATTTATGACCCCTTGTCACTAGACTCAGATTCTGCATTCTTGAAAAGAAAATGCTGCTTTGTCAGGTAATGCCCTTATATGTGCCATATACACTCTTAGACTAATAGAGAATTTTTTAAATGACGGATAAGTTTTAAAGGTTTATTTTAGGTAATTTGGATATTCCGACATTCCATTATTAGAGGAACTGTCTTTTTTTTCCCCCTATGTTCCAGTATTATGTATGGTAGAATAAAATCAGCAAATAGGTATACTCATGATTTACATAGTAACACCCCATGACACCATTTTAAAGGATAACCAATGTGGTAATAATAAGCTAAATATTATTTTCTCTGAGTTCTCATGACTTGGCACAATTAAAAATATTATTGCTTACGAGGTAAAACCAATTATTAAAAATATATAGATGGTTATACATAATATATTGTCTCAAATAAAGATGGTTATACACAATGCATTGTCTAAAATAAAACTAAGTGCTTAAAACAAATTGTACATGTATTACAATAATTTTACCCATGCTAGGTATGTGTGCATTTTGACACAAACAATTCAGACTCTAAACTTCTCCTTACTTGCAAATTAATAGAAGTTAGATTTCAGCTTGTTAATGATGACAATATAACCATGATCAGAAATGAACACTATCCCCTTGGTGGTAAAACTTGGAAATGAATAAGTCAGATTAATTATTTCTGAATGATTTGCTATTTTTTTTGTCTCGTTGAAATCCAATATATTATTAAGATGCCTAGACATTCCTGATAATAGACCAAGGTGAGCCTTCTGTCAGCGCACATAAAGGAGCTAAAGCAGGGCTCACAATAGCACACACCCCAGTATGCTAATCCGAACAAAGAAGCAGGACCCACAAAGGGCCAAGATGGCAGAAAAATCTCAAAAGAGTGCCGCACTTCACTAACAAGATTTTCTATGAGCTCATTAATATTTACCAAAAGCCAAGAGAGCTCTTGTTTCTTTCATTTAGCCACAAATGCCTCCTCAAAATTATTCCTACATTGAGACAGCATTAGAAAAATAAACTATGCATATAAAAGAAGCCTCACATGAAAGACAAGCAGCTTTGAAGATAAGGCTGCTTTCAGGGTGAGCATCTGCACCCAGAAGACCATTTACACAAATTAACATATTTTATCTACTGTAAAACACACACACACACAAATAATTCACACGTGCAAGAATATTTAAATTACTATCAGGGAATGCTTGAGCATTATTAGTATATCCCACAAAAACATAAGTTCTGAAAAACAAGGCAAAGATTTGCCACTTAAAAAGAAAACTAGTGGCAGAGACGTTTTTTCCGTTGCAAGCCGTGCTTCTCTGAATCATTTAGCAGGGCAATCAGGAAATAAGTGTTAGATCAAAAAGACCTGGGCTTGCATCCAACCCTAGCTCTGCACTGTTGGGTAAGTTACTCAATCTCTCTGAGCCTCAGCTTGTCCATCTGTAAAATGATTAATACCTAAGTTGTGTGGTTTTGAGAAATTAAAGAGACGATGGTCACCAAAAGCTTAATATGTAGCATAGCCCATTCAAAGCCTTCAATCAATATTTTGTTTTTCTGTGATTATTTATTGGAAGAACTTTAGAGATAAGAAAAATTTACATATTATACAACTATCCTAAGAGAAATACAATCACCAGTTAGTGAATGTACATCCTTCTCTACGTGTGAATAAGCTTGTACGCGTGCTTTCCAACTCTGTATTTTATAGCTATGGAAGCCTACCTTGAATTATCTCACTCGTTTCTTCTGTTCCCCCATGAACAACATACTGTAAATACATTTCCATATCTTTAGCTATTATTTTTCAGAACCATTTTAATTGCTGATGGTATTTCATTGTGTAAAAGTATCACAGTGTTCGAGATACTTCCAATAAGTAATCAGTGTAAACAATAGTTCAATGTATGTATCTGGCAATAAATATTTGTATACACCCTAAATTATCATTTAACCTAAATACCATTATGATAAATATCCCACAAACAGAAGCATGTATATATTATTTCCTTCAACTTGAAAACATGCTTTTCTAAACATCTCACTTTTTTCTAATTTTTTTTAATATTTATTTTTTGAGTAGACAATATATTCGTCTTATAAGTTGTTTTTATATCACTATAATAAAAATAAAAAGTAAACAGTAGAAAGTTCTTCCCATGGCTTTTTCTTATTCACCTCATCTGTTCTGCAGATAACATTATTATTAATGTATATAGTCTTTTAGATTTTATCTATGAATAGAAAAGTAAAGATGAACATATGTGTTTTATCTTTTTTTTCATAATGGGCAGCATATAATGGCACCCCACTCCAGTACTCTTGCCTGGAAAATCCCATGGACGGAGGAGCCTGGAAGGCTGAAGTCCATGGGGTGGGGTCGCTGAGGGTCGGACTCGACTGAGCGACTTCACTTTCACTTTTCACTTTCATGCATTGGAGAAGGAAATGGCAACCCACTCCAGTGTTCTTGCCTGGGGAATCCTGGGGATGGGGGAGCCTGGTGGACTGCCATCTATGGGGTCGCACAGAGTCGGATACAACTGAAGCGACTTAGCAGCAGCATATAATGCATATCATGGTATATCTTGCTTTTTCTACTTAATAATACAATTTATAGTTAATTCTATATCATTACTTAAGAGATAGCTACATTCTATTCCATTGCATGCTTGTACCATAATTTACTTAACCAAACCTCTACTGATTGATATTTGGCTTTATTCCAATGTTCTTCTCCTGATAAAATGCTATTGCAGTGATTAAAATTCAAAATATATTATTTCACATATATGTAAACATATTTTCGGTTCAGACTGACACTCAAAATATACAATGACCTGTAGGCTACACTAGTGTTTATTGTCTGATTATCAAGTCAGTTAAATTTCCAGAAGTAGCATTGCTCACCTCAGTTCCACATGCCTTTTAAAAGAAAGAAAAAAGAGGATGTAACTGCATTTCTGCCACAAAGTGTCTTTTTTGTACTCATTGGGTTTTTTTCCTAAATTCAATCCCTGCGGTTCACATCTGATCCTGGCTACTTTTTGACAGCCCTTCTACATGTTATGGAGTTAGTGGATTTTACCTGTCTCATAATTTCACTGATATATCTACTGCATCATTCCTTCATAGAAGTGAATATTATGATTTAAAGAGCTTATAAATTTTATAGGTAAAAACGTGCTCTCTGTTCTTGATTTCATTTGCATATTTTAATAGTGAAGTAGTTATTTTAACATTTATTTATTTACTGTTTTACTTCATATTCAGCAAAACAGCTATTTTTATTGAAGTTTTAGTGGTTTTCCTTTTGTTTCTAACAGTATGCTCTATAGTAAACTTATGATTCTTTTTGTATTTCCTTACATCCATTCAATTTGTACTTGGAGGCGGTTTGAAAATATTTTTATCCAAAGTAACTCCATTTTTTTCAGAAATATCAGAGTCAATAAAACAAGATGTAGATTCATTTATTCACTTACTCATTCACTCAAAGTGTATTCAATCCTCCACAAACCAACTATTTTTCTTGGTACTGACGACACAGTGGGGAATAAGGTTCAGTCTTTTTGCCACTTACATCTCAATGAGGAAAAAATAAAGGAGCAAAAGGACTACAGAATGATGAGTGAAATGGATTTTGTTTTGTTTTTAGATCAGGTCGGAGGAATCAAAGTTGCCCATTTTTAACAGGATTGATTATACCACCTTGAAGGCTAAGGGAGTGACAGAATACAGTCTTTTCTCCGACCAAAATTATTCTTACAATCAGAAAGGAGTGCTTTAGCACCCTATATTTGATATTTAGATGTATTCCAACTTGGTTAACTTTTTAAATTATTCTGCCTTAACTCTATTTTACATTTTATAAACGGTCTCATTAAAAAACTTTCAGAAAACTGACTTCTAAAATACTCTGTTAAATACCAAAAACAACAATATTTATCACTAAATTTCAACCTTGATTCAAGAGATGGGAGAATAACACTTGACAAGGACAAAAATAAATACAGAAGTGTGGTGAGAAAAATCACAGTAGTTTGCAAATAACTAAAAAACACATACAGGGATGATCAGAACTGGAGGTAAACTGTCCACAGATGCTTACCGAGACAGTACAATAAACAACTAACTCCTCACACGTACTGCTGTTCTGTTAACATTATGCATGGGCCAGGAGATCTCCGCTTCTCCAAAGAGTTGCTTGCTTTTGTTTTGTTTTGTTTTGTTTTTGTTTTTTTTTCCCCAGATATAGAAAGCTGTAATAGTAAAACGGTGATACAGATTCTGCTGTATAACTTTCCCAATATCTTCTAATCAGCAGTGAAGCCAAAGTACTATCTGTTTGGCCTCATTTTCTATTGCAAAAACAATGTCTTTGTGAAGAGCTTTGGTTTTGGAAACAGATGAACTGGAATCAAATCCCTTACTAACTAACCACTTATTAAGCATGTGACCTCATGCAAAGTCACCTAACATTCTACACCTTGGTTACCCCACATTAAAAGAGAGGAAGAGCACTCATTTCATATAGCTTTTATGGTAATTAAATGAGCAAATTCATTCAAAACACTTAGAACAGTACCTTGTGCTTAGTGAGTGTTCTATTATTGTGATTTTCACTAATATCTAACCAGCTCACTGTTGTTCAGGTGTATTTCATATAGAAAGCACAAAGCATGGTGGGTTTGCTTACCACCTGGGAATGCTGTGTGACCATCAACACTACCTAGTTCCACAACATTTTCATCACTCCAAAAGGACATCCTTTCCCCATTAAGCAGTCATTTCTCAATTCTCCCCTTTTCCCCAGACCCCAGTAACCACTAATTTGCTTTCTATTTCTATGGATTTTCTTATTCTGTATATTTCTTACCTACTATATACTTCAAATGGAGCATATAATAGGAAGCTTTTTGTGTCTGGCTTCTTTCATTTAGTGTATGCTTTCAAAGATCATTCATCTTGTAGCAAGTATCAGTACTTCATTCCCTTTTATGATGGAATATGATTTCATTATATAGATAAACAGCATCCTGTTTACCCATTCATCAGTTGATGGAAATTTGAGTTATTTCCACATTTTGGTGATTGTGAATAATGCTGTTAAGAACATCTGTGCAAGTTGCTGTCTGAACATGTCTTCAGTTCTTTGGGGCATATGCTTGGGAGTGGAAATGCTGAGTCATATGGTAATTCTATATTTTACTTATTGGGGAACCACAAAACCATTTTCTACAGTGGTTAGAACTCTTTACATTTTCACCAACTATATATGAGGGTTCTGCTGTCTCTACTTCCTTCTTAACACTGTTATTTTCCCTTTTTAAAATTTATAATAGCCATCCTTGCATGTGTGTAGAGGTGTATCATTGTGGTTTTCATTTGCATTTCTCTAGTGACTATTCATGCTGATTATCTTTTCATGCACCTATTTGCACATCTTCCTCAGAGAAATGTCTATTCAAGCCCTTTACTCAATTTTTAAGTGCTGTTTAATTGTTTCTCTCTTAGTTGTTGAGTAGTAAGAGCACTTTATGTATCCTGGATAGTACACCCTTTCAGATCAAGGACTTACAAGTATTTCCTCCCATTTCTTAGACTGCCTTTTCACATTCTTGACAGTGTTCTTTGAGACACAAAACCTTTTCATTTTGATGATGTCCAAATTACCTTATATATATATATATTATTAACTGTGATTTTTGTAACATATCTAAGAACCCATTGCAAAATCCAAAGTCATAAAGGCTTCACCCTTGTGTGTAAGTTTTTTAGCTTTGGACTTTATTTTTATGACCTAGTTTGAGATACTCTTTGTGAGAAAAGATCTAACATCACCCTTTTACATGAGGATACCCAGTTGTACCAGTACCCTTGTGCAAGAGGCAATTCTTTTTTTCCTATTCAAAACAGTCTTTGCATTGGCCATTGTAGAACAATGGACAATGAAATCCCT
Source organism: Ovis canadensis (assembly GCF_042477335.2). Taxonomy (NCBI): domain Eukaryota; kingdom Metazoa; phylum Chordata; class Mammalia; order Artiodactyla; family Bovidae; genus Ovis; species Ovis canadensis. The sequence goes on along the minus strand of NC_091257.1, from coordinate 23,565,165 downwards.
GTCGAAAATCAACTGATCACATATGCATGGGATTATTTTTGGACTCTCAGTCTTATTCCATTGATCTGTATGTCTATCCTTATGTCAGTTCATCCCTGTTTTGGCTATTTCAGCTTTGTAGTAAGTTTGGAAATTAGGAAATGTGAACCATCCAACTGTGGTCTTCTTTTCTAAGATTGTTTTGTCTATCTAGAGTGAAACCACTTCATTTTTTAAAAAGTTATTATTGACAAAAACTAGAGTTGGACTATAGGTGAAGAGACATAACAAGATCCCATAGCTAGTACCTTAGTGTGAATTTTAATATAAAATATTTAACAGTCTCAACTAGGAAAAAAATTTTAATGTGTTTTCAGAGTTTGCAACAATTTTTAAGATGTGCCTGAATAGGAGAAATGGGAAAACAAGGCAGTTTAAGGATATTAATATCAATAATAATAACTATTCAAAATCAGTAATATTATATATTTTTCTGAAAGCACTTGCCCACACACATTACTTGGCTGTTGTTGGGGTTCAGTCACTAAGCATGTCTGACTCTTTACAATCCCATGGACTGCAGCACAGCCTCTCTTTCACTATCTCCCAGAGTTTTGCTCAAACTCATGTCCATTGAGTCAGTGATGTTATTCAAACATCTCATCCTCTGTCTCCCTCTTCTCCTCCTGCCTTCTATCTTTCCTGGCACCAGGGTCTTCTCCAGTGAGTCAGTTCTTCTCATCAGATGGCCAAAGAATTGGAGCTTCAGCATCAGTCCTTCCAATGAATATGCAGGGTTGATCACCTTTAGGATTGACTGGTTTGTTTGCCTTGCTGTCCAAGGGACTCTAAAGAGTCTTCTTCAGCACCATAGCTGGAAGTCATTAATTGTTTGGCACTCAGCCTTCTTTATGGCCCAACTCTCACATTCATACGTGACTACTGGAAAAACCATAGCTTTGACGATAAGGAACTTTCTCAGCAAAGTAATGTCTCTGTTTTTTAATACACTGTCTAGGTTTGTCATAGCGTTTCTTCCAGGGAGCAAGCATCTTAATTTCATGACTGCAGTCAACATCTGCAGTGATTTTGGAGCCCAGGAAAATAAAAACTGCCACTGTTTCCACTTTTTCCCCATCTATTAGCCATGAATCAATGATGCAACGATCTTCTTTTTTTGAGTGTTGAGTATTTAAGCCAGCTCTTTCACTCTCCTCTTTCACCTTCATCAAGAGGCTCTTTAGTTCCTCTTCGTTTTGGCCATTAGAGTGGTATCATCTACATACCTGAGGTTGTTGATATTTCTTCCAGCAATATTGACTCCAGGTTGATATTTGATATTTTCTCACAAAAGTTCTATGAAGCAGTCAGGACAAGCATGATTATCCTCAATATGTAAATGAGGAAACTAAAGCCCTGAGAAGTTAAGCAATGAGGTCAAGGTTGCACAGCAAATAAGTGTTAGAGTCAAAATACAATGCTATGTCTTCTGATTCCCAGACCAGTTATTTCAGCCTGACAAATCAACATCAGCCTTGGATAAATTGGGTCTTAGTGGTAATTTTATTTCAATTTGGGTGAAAAAAAAATCTATGTTATTACTGAGAACTTTTGCAATTGTTTCTGCAAATCATTTACACATTCCAAGTTCTCAGAGAAACATAAGTAAAACGGAGATAAAAAATAAGGATTTCAGCTGTCTTGAGAGTTGCCTGTGTGTAGATATAACTTCTTTAGGTTGATTCTCTTTATACCTTAAGCTATGAAGCTTCTCCACATACTGTTATGTCCCAATTTCTTATTCTTCTCCCCTGCACAAAGTTTTCTCTGACATTTAAATTATTTTTAACTACCAAATATATATTTTCTTAAGCAACTTAAGTTAAGCAACACAGATTTGTTTGCATAATCTGTGATGAAAAATCCATGCAAGTCAAAGGGCTAGCCGAGAGAAATGGTAGGAACCACCTCTTAAGTATTCATCTGCTAGCCTCATAAAAGTATCATAGGAATATTATAAGGTATAAAAAGATACAATCTGAAGAAGTATTATGCCTACTGCCCTTTGGAGAACTCATTTAAAGCCAAGGAAAGAAAAGTACTGGTGGATTTTTTAGGTCAATAGGATGTATCTAAAACTCCAAAGTCCAATGCCAGAAGAACCACTCAGCCCATGTTCTTTCAAAGCAGTGAATGAAGTGGTCTTGTTATCAATATGCAGCAGGAAAAAAAAAGGTGCTCACTTCCATAAGAAAGTAAACTTAAAGTTTTCCCTGAAAGTTTGAGTCACTGTGGTATAATCCGAACTGAAATTCAATTTCAATTATTCTCAAGTGCAACTATGCTGTTTCTTTCATTCTGCTGTTTGTGAAATAGCAGTGTCAGCAATTGAATATTAATTTTCACCAAGAAAGCATTCCAAACTCTTCTTCAAAGAGGGAGTTAAGCTTATTAATTCATTCCTTAACAAGAGGAGAAAGTGCATGACTTGCTGTATAAGGAATAAGAACTCCTAGGGGCCAAGAAGATTTAATCAAGGATTGAAGGGGAAGGAAAAGCGAATAAACCAGAAGGCAGAAGAATGTGAGGTCACCTGACTTTTTAGAAAGAGGAAAAAAAAAAAAAAAAACAATTTCCAGAGCTCAGCCAAAGTGAAGTAACAATACAAAGCCATCAGAAGTACAAATTCCAAAGACAGACATATAGATCAATGGAACAAAATAGAAAGCCCAGAGATAAATCCACACACATATGGACACCTTATCTTTGACAAAGGAGGCAAGAATATACAATGGAGTAAAGACAATCTCTTTAACAAGTGGTGCTGGGAAAACTGGTCAACCACTTGTAAAAGAATGAAACTAGATCACTTTCTAACACCGCACACAAAAATAAACTCAAAATGGATTAAAGATCTAAATGTAAGATCAGAAACTATAAAACTCCTAGAGGAGAACATAGGCAAAACACTCTCAGACATAAATCACAGCAGGATCCTCTATGATCCACCTCCCAGAATGCTGGAAATAAAAGCAAAAATAAACAAATGGGATCTAATTAAAATTAAAAGCTTCTGCACAACAAAGGAAAATATAAGCAAGGTGAAAAGACAGCCATCTGAATGGGAGAAAATAATAGCAAATGAAGCAACTGACAAACAACTAATCTCAAAAATATACAAGCAACTTATGCAGCTCAACTCCAGAAAAATAAATGACCCAATCAAAAAATGGGCCAAAGAACTAAATAGACATTTCTCCAAAGAAGACATACGGATGGCTAACAAACACATGAAAAGATGCTCAACATCACTCATTATTAGAGAAATGCAAATCAAAACCACAATGAGGTACCACTTCACACCAGTCAGAATGGCTGCGATCCAAAAATCTGCAAGCAATAAATGCTGGAGAGGGTGTGGAGAAAAGGGAACCCTCCTACACTGTTGGTGGGAATGCAAACTAGTACAGCCACTATGGAGAACAGTGTGGAGATTCCTTAAAAAATTGCAAATAGAACTACCTTATGACCCAGCAATCCCACTTCTGGGCATACACACCGAGGAAACCAGAATTGAAAGAGACACATGTACCCCAATGTTCATCGCAGCACTGTTTATAATAGCCAGGACATGGAAACAACCTAGATGTCCATCAGCAGATGAATGGATAAGAAAGCTGTGGTACATATACACAATGGAGTATTACTCAGCCGTTAAAAAGAATTCATTTGAATCAGTTCTGATGAGATGGATGAAACTGGAGCCGATTATACAGAGTGAAGTAAGCCAGAAAGAAAAACACCAATACAGTATACTAACACATATATATGGAATTTAGGAAGATGGCAATGATGACCCTGTATGCAAGACAGGGAAAGAGACACAGATGTGTATAATGGACTTTTGGACTCAGAGGGAGAGGGAGAGGGTGGGATGATTTGGGAGAATGACATTCTAACATGTATACTATCATGTGAATTGAATCGCCAGTCTATGTCTGACGCAGGATGCAGCATGCTTGGGGCTGGTGCATGGGGATGACCCAGAAAGATGTTCTGGGGAGGGAGGTGGGAGGGGGGTTCATGTTTGGGAATGCATGTAAGAATTAAAGATTTTAAAATTTAAAAAATAAAAAACTAAAAATTAAAAAAAAATAAAAAAATAAAAAAATAAAAAAAGAAGTACAAATTCCTCCTGAGATATAAGCTAAGGCATTGACTTTCCTTTATTAGGCCACTTTAATTTCTGGGAAAATTCCAAAGCAAAGGTTTATATTTCATGATACTGTCAGCTTTGCATAAGACTACTTGTGCTGCTCATGACTTACACAGCCATAGGGACAGAATTGATTTTTTTCTCCCTCATAAATCTGAAAATGTTCTCTGTCTTCCCAGTAGATCTCTAATATTTATTGGTGCCTATCCTAAAATAACAGGTCAGGGTTGGAGCTATGAAAACATGTGGGGCTCTAATTTACCATAGAGAATGCCTACTGAAGATCAGCGGTAATACAAAGCACTCCAAGCTTGCCCAGAAGATACTAGAAACCCCTCCACTAGACACACAGACGATCTTCCCTAATAGATTCTGCTACGGAAAAAGTTACAAGCTGACACAGGACACGGGGCCTTTCAAGCAGCCTAAAGAACTCCACGCCTATTACACATCACTCAACTCATAAACAGGCCCTTCCTGTTCTTTTACTTTCTTAAATATTACTAAACATTTTCAGCTTTTGTTTCTCTGTATTATCTGTATAGATAGATATTTACTGTGTTATAAATTAACTGATCATTTTAAAATAAATTATATATTTTAAAAATTATCCATCAAAAATTAATATGGATAACATATTAATTATGAAAAATAACCATATTTTTAAAAATAAAATATCTAGGTAGAAAATGACGTTGTTTTACATGTTTTCAAATATCCTTAGTGTCTGATTTACAAAGCAGAGAGTTGGATCCTCATTCCAGCTTCTATGTTCAAAATGTTAAGATATCATGTTGCCTCTAAAAAAACACAATATATTTGTAATAGAATGAGAATTTTAAAAGGCAAATAATGCTTTAGTATTATTATGAAAATCATGTTGACCTCATAGAGCCCCCGAAAGCGCCTTGAGGACCCCAGTCTCCCAGAGTTCCCCACATCACACTTTAAAAACTAAAGCTTTAGAATATCAGAGGATCATACAGGGACTGGAGTCTATACATAAAGGAGGTAACTAGAAACAGACTCCTAACAAATAACTACAGCTGATCTTGTTAAGGTTTTCACATAATTTCTTCTAAATAAATGTCACATCAGTTGCATTTCTCTCTCTTTTTGAGGTCATTTAGGCAGAGATATAGTATCAGCTCCATGTGGGACATCAAAAAGCTTGGTAGATAAGAAACAGTGGATCGTGTCTGAAAGAGTAGATTGGGGAATATAGTTCTTTTTTCATTAGAATTAATTATCTTCATAATAAATACAAATGTGAATTTGCCGCATAATCCCACAATACCAGAGCCTACATGAACTCAGCATGACGTTTCCTCCCAGACAGGTCCACAAGATCTCATGTCTAAAATGCTGCTTTCAATGGCATCTCTGTATTGTAACACTTCGATAACTGGGGCTGATCACTGTGTTTGCATTACTCTTGTTGGATTCATATAAGCCCTACAATGTGATAAGTAGAAAGTAATTCTTGAAATTAGAAAAAGAAAAAGCGCAAGGAATATTTTCGCTGCACAATTAGTGCATGTGCGGGTTCATAACTGGTTTGGGAGATACACACTGAATTATTTTAGTGGTTACCCTAGAAAATATAACATTCACACTAAACAATGCTTAAAGGTAATCCAAATCTTCTACTTGAATAATAAAAAAGATCTTTATCTTTTATAAATTCTGATCATCTCTCCTCAGCTTACAGGCAGCTTTTGTCTAGTATTTTTTATTTTCACACCTTACAAATTGATGCTATTACCGGTTTATAGGATCAATATTTTACTAGATTTACCAACATATCTACTAATTTCTTTTCTCATCATTTCTTTTTATACTTTGGACCTCCCTTCTAGGATTTTCTTTTTAAAGTCAGGGTCTGCTGGTGGTAAATTCCCTCAGTTTTAACTTTTTTGAAAGGTATGTTTATTTCTGTCTCACTCATGGAAGATAGTTTTGCTGGGTTTACAAATCTAATTTGACATTGTTCATAGCACTTGCGAGCTTTATCTACTGTTCTCTGTCTTTCATTGATGCTATGAGAGAGACCTGTTAGTCTCATGGTGCTTGTTCATTGGACAGCTTATCCTTTCTCTGTAGCTGCTCTTAAGATTTCATTCTTGTCCTTGGGGTTCTATGGGTGGGCTTCCAGATATCCTGGTGTGGTCTTCTTTATATTTATCCTGCTTGAGATTTGTTGATGCTCCTGAATCTAAGGCTTTAGCTTTTCTTCGACTCTGAAAAATTCTCAGTCATTACATTTTCAAATATCAGTCTCTATTTTCTCTAGCCTTTCCTTCTGCCATTTCAGTAAGAGGCACCTTAGACCTACTCACTATGCTCTCTACATCTCTTAATCTGGCTTTTACACTTTCCAACTATCTGCCTTTTTATGCTGCAGTCTTTCAGGTCTTCCAGTTTTCTAGATTTTAACTATTTAATCCATGGAGTGATGTTTTAAAAACTAATTTTAATTGCTAACTTCTATTTGATTAGTTTTAGAGCTATTAAATCATTTTATACCATTTTAATTATCTTTTTAATAACTATAACATGAATACTTATTTACAACCTTACCTGATAATTATAACATTATGATCCTATCTTTTGTTGTTTCCCTTGAGTCTAGATGACGGTGATTTCCTTGTACATTTAGTGATTTTACATACTGAGCTTGTGGCCATGTTAACTTTATCCATAAAATTATTTGGGATTTGTAATGAGAGTATTTATGAGGGTTTTCAGTTGCTTCTATAAATCATCCAAGAATACTTTAAATATTTAGCTTGGGAATTTCAGGCAAATTAGTAGTGTAAATGTATGCTGCCAATTTGTAGATGGTCACCTTGTAGTTACAAATATTTCTCAACTTGCACTCCGACCAACTGAGTCCCAGGGCTTGACTTTCAAGACTCCATAGACGGAAGGGCTACTGGGAATCAAGAGAGCAGCAGGTTCCTGGTTTCATTTAGTCCTTTGACCTGGAAAGGTATTTTTATTTTCAAGCCAGTTCAACCATATATTTGGCATGGTTATTAAAGATACTAAGGGAAATATTTTAAGAGCTTTTGATGAGTATTGATTTTCAGAATATCTAGCCAGTTGTATCATCAGAAATGGATGCTCCTTTCTCCTACACTGTTGATGGGAAAGTAAATTGGTACAGTCACTACGGAGAACAAATTGAGTTTCCTTAAAAAAACTAAAAGCAGAGTTACCATATTATCCTGTAGAGAAAATTACAATTAGAAAAGAATCACGCACACTGCATGTAAAAGATAATGTTCGCTGCAGCGCTATTTACAATGGCCAAGACATGGAAGAAACCTAAATATCTCTTTAAAGAAAATGTGGCATACAGATACAATGGGGTATTACTCAGCCATAGAAAATAATGAAATAATGCAATTTGTAGCAACATGGGTGGGCCTAGGGATTATCACAGTAAGTGAAGTGAGCCAGACAAAGACAAATATTGCATGATATGGTTTATATGTGAGTCTGAAAAAAGAATGATACAAATGAACTTATTTACAAAACAAACAGTCTCACAGACTTACAGTTACCAAAGTGGAAAAGTGGGGAAGGATAAATCAGGAATTTGGTATTAACAGAGACACACTATGTTATATGAAGTGGATATCCAGCAGGATCTACTCTACTGTAATAGCCTATAAGGGAAAAGAATCTGAAAAAGAATATATATAAATATATAACTGAATCACTGCTATACACCTGAATGTAACACAACATTGTAAATCAACTACATATCAATTAAAAAGAAATGGATGTTCCTCGGCTTAAAGTATATACTGTACGCTAACTCGCTTCAGTCGGGTCCAACTCTTTGAGACTGGACTGCAGCCCACCAGGCTCCTCTGAACATGGGACTCTCCAGGCAAGAATACTGGAATGGGCTGTCATGCTCTCCTCCAGGGGATCTTCCAGACCCAGGGATCGAACCCGAGTCTCTTATGTTTACTGCATTGGCAGGTGGGTTCTTTACCACTAGCGTTACCTGAGAAGCCCAAAGTAAATACTACATACAGCATGTTTATATGCAAATTCTAGTATGAAGGCATATCTTTAACTTACCATATTTAATGACAAGATATCATTTGCTAAAGTCATATACTTTTTAAAACTTCTCAGGTATTAATATTTTATATAATTTATTTTAAATTAAATGAAAATTTGCACAATTATGTGGTATTAAACCCAAGTTCTGTTTTCCATGTTTGTTAGAAAATACTAAGAAGACAAAAATAAGAAATTTATATAAGTGGCAGCTATAAATACAGTCATGTAGCTATGAGTTAAAATCTAACCTAAAAGGTTTGCAGCTTTTAATCCAGTCACTTCAGCTTTTATCCACAATATTTCTATGATGTCTCTTGGATAAAAATACACTGATAGAGATTAATGATATAATTAACTTTATGTTCACATATAATCTACATGCAGAATAATCGGACATGACAAACTTTATAATAATGTATCCATTAATTTTCTTTTCATATTTATTCTTACATTTTTCAACTCTTCCAGGTGGTATTTCAAGTCATGAATAAAACATAATTTTTTAAATAAACAGAACTTTACAAAAGCTGCAATTATTTACATTGGTCAATATCTCAACAGAATTTAACATCAAATAATTTAACTTCAAACAATTCTAAAGATATCTAGAGCTCACCTCTGGCTGCTAGTGACATAGATGTTAACAGTGAAATAGTTTCTCATTTTCTATAAAATTTTCTAGTGGAATCTGGCTGTAGCCATCAGACAAAACAGACATTCAAGACAGGCTTTGGTATTCAGCCTTCAAACTTTACCTGCTACATATTCCATATAAAACTGCACATCTCAGGACTCATATCAGAAAAATTAAACCAGTTTATTTTTAAAGTATATTCAAAAAATGTAAATTATAAGGACTTTGGCTTAATTTCATTTGCTCAAGGTCTCATAAATTAACACTCTAAAAAATATAAACTGCTACATCTGCAAATGGTTACAATTACAGGAATGTGCTATAAGTAATTATAAATTACCAGAATACTTAACTTTCCTTCTATCTGAAAAACAACGACAAAGCTAAACACACAAACAAACAAATCTGGCACTAGTTTTGGGGACAAAGGAACTTCACATTTTAAATAAGAGCAGAAACACTGGGTCGAAATTTCTTTTGTGGCTCTGCTTTAACATAGGCATAAGTGGAAACAGAATTTGGGGCCAATAAGTTAAGCATCCCCTATTTTTGAAATTCATGGGCTGTGAAAGCATTACATAAGAGCCTTTAAATCCCCTCCAGAAGTATTTAAAGCATCATCAATATGAAATAGCATGGGACAAGCAATCATAATATCTTACAGCTAAATGGGACTGGAGAGTCCTTCCATATGGGCAGGAGTGCTAAAAAGCAGTCATTTTCCCATAAGGGAGGCTATCAGATTCTCCTTTGTTATGAAGGTGATCTCCGTATAGATCTGTCTAGTAGCAGAAAACTTACTGAAATCAAATGATATGACATATTTCAAATTACCTTGCAAACTATGATTAGACATTTAGCAAAAGAAACGTAAAAGGAAATAGATTTGGGGAGTGATAATGTAACAGCATCTTTCTAAGGCACAAATAAAAATGAAATACTGTAGAACACTTCTCATGGAATATCCAAGTTCATACAGCTTATCTCCCAAGTACAAGTCATCTAGCTGGCAGACTGCTCTTAACTAGATTTTTTTAAATGGAAGTTTATTGGTAGGAGTATCTCTTGGTATCCTGCATATTTTTAAATCCAATGATAAACCATAAGAATTCACAAAAGGAAAAATCATACTGTTAATAGATTATATATTAGAACATAGGAAAGACTAGTTACTCAAAACCTTACAAAAGATTTTTTAAAAAAGGATAACTCATTTATTTTTTCAAATTTTTTCAATTAAAAATACAATTTGTTAGTGAGGGTTTTTTTTTTTTAACCCTTAGTAAAATGATTGGCAAAGTGAATTTATAGAGAAGAACCAAACAAATTACATGGATTGTTTAAGCAACTCAGTAAAAGGCCATTCCCCATCACTACTGCTTAAGCTATGCAACAGGAATTCTAAAGGAATGGAGTCTGGAGGCAGAGTGCCTAGTTTTGCGGCCCTGCTGAGCACTTATGAGTTATGAACTGGACAGTCACCCTCTGTGACTCAGTGGGTGAAACCGGGGTAACACTACTACCTAGGTGATAGTGTTATTCTGAGGGTTAAATGAACAAAATTTTATAAAGTTCTTAGGGCCATACCAGGTACATAAGAAGTTCAAGGAAGTATTTTATCATTTCCATTAGGGCAGAGGGAAAAAGAAATCAGTTCAGATATTAATAAATGTGAGCCTTGGTCTCAGAATTGCCTCATTCTTAGACAAGAAGTAATTCAGTTTCACCTATGATACTAATCACATCACTCACTACCCTCCCAGGAGTGAGGATCTAGTGATTTTATATGTCCAGGTACCTTGAAAAGCAACAAGTGTAACCTTTGAGTTCTCTGGAGAAAGACACCGAATTGCAAGGTACAGTATCATATGAATTCTTATTCTTATATTTCACAAAATATCAAACACCGGGGTCACATAGGTTTGCTTTCGTATTTAAATGCCCCACTGAATGGTGCATTTGACACTGAAGAGCCTTAAAACTCACTGATATGAATACTTCAGGTCAAAAATAAGGAGAATTTTTTACCCAGTGATTACTACGTGCCAACTAGTTCGTCACATATTTAGTTTATCACGTGATCTGTAGTAAAGAATTTTGAAATCACTCTTGCTTTTATAATTTAATTCTATCAATTATTATATTTGCATGAAGAGAGAGACAAATGATTAGGACTAATCAGGAAAGAAACATGAACAGAGTAACATCTAACAGTCCTGACCCTACGGGGTCCCTCCCGGGGCTGCTCAGTACTTGCTCTAGCACACACTGTGGTATCCTTCCAGAAGAGTCTGCATTCCTCCTAAGGACTCTGTCTTGGGGGGCAGGTCCAGAGTGCCATGAATAGGTACTCCAGGGGGCAGATCTCAGCTGATGACAAGTGCAGGCAGAGGACAAATATCCCTCCTCCCTTGGGTGGGCAATGCTGGGTTGGGTTCCACACCGTGTCCCAGAGGCCACCAGCAGGACTAAGCTCCAGTTTTCCCCAGCGGTAACCTGCGGGATAAGGTGCTTCTCATTTGCTTCCTCACTTTCCCTGGCTTGCTTCCCACTTCTCAGCAACTCCTGGGATCATTTCTCAACCTAGTTGTCTCAGCATTCTGAAGAAACTCAGAGGAGATTCTTGCCTGGAGAATTCCCTGGACAGAGAGCTGAGCGGGCTATAGTTCATGCGATCACAGAAGTTGGGGGCAACTTAGCACTATCTTTCTTTCCACCATGTGCAAGCATGCTAAGGGCTTCACATATACTGGTTTCCCTTTGGTCCTCAGTGCTCAAGCCTCGAGTCCTTGGCTGCTGTCTCTCCTCAGCCTGACTGCTAAATGTTGGTTCACCAGAGGACTCGGCCTGGGATACCTTCTCTTGTCTGCTTCATTTTATGCCTATGTAGTCTTACTGATTCCAAGGGTTTCTGTAGTTTCTGTGCCAACAACTCTAAAATGACTATTTCCAGCCCTGACTGTTCCCCCAAACTCCAGATTTGTATCTTTAAGTGATGATTAACATCCCCAAGTAAATGTTAACAAGGCCAAAGCAGAACTCTTGCTATCCCTTGCAAAACCTGCATCTCCTCCATTCTGTGCATCTCAAGATATGGTGTCACTATCCATCAGTTCCTCAAGGGCTTGTTTTCGATTCTTCCCCTCCTTTCATTCCGCATATTGAATCCATTAGCAGATTTTCTTGATTTGACCTCAAAAATCCACTCTAGCACTCTGTCCCCATATCTAGAACCACAACCTTGTCTAAGCACAATCTTCATCTGGACTATTGGAGTAGTTTCCTCTCAGGTATGCACCTGACAGATCAGAAGATATTAAGAAGAGGTGGCAAGAATACACAGAAGAACTGTACAAAAAAGATCTTCACGACCCAGTTAATTACAAAGGTGTGATCACTCACCTAGAGCCATACATCCTGGAATGTGAAGTCAAGTGGGCCTTAGGAAGCATTACTACAAACAAAGCTAGTGGAGGTGATGGAATTCCAGTGGAGCTATTTCAAATCCTAAACGATGATGCTGTGAAAGTACTGCACTCAACATGCCAGCAAATTTGGAAAACTCAGCAGTGGCCACAGGACTGGAAAAGGTCACTTTTCATTCCAATCCCAAAGAAAGGAAATACCAAAGAATGCTCAAACTACTGCACAATTGTACTCAACTCACACGCTAGTAAAATAATGCTCAAAATTCTCCAAGCCAGGCTTCAGCAATATGTGAACTGTGAACTTCCAGATGTTCAAGCTGGTTTTAGAAAAGGCAGAGGAATCAGAGATCAAATTGCCAACATCCAGTGGATCATTGGAAAAACAAGAGAGTTCTAGAAAAACATTTATTTCTGCTTTATTGACTATGCCAAAGCCTTTGACAGTGTGGATCACAATCAACTGGAAAATTTTGAAAGAGATGGGAATATCAGACCACCTGACCTGCCTTGTGAGAAACCCGTATTCAGGTCAGGAAACAATAGTTAGAATGAGACATGGAACAACAGACTGGTTCCAAATAGGGAAAGGAGTACACCAAGGCTGTATATTGTCACACTGCTTATTTAACTTATATGCAGAGTATATCATGAAAAATGCTGGGCTGGATGAAACACAAGCTAGAAAAAAGATTGCCAGGAGAAATATCAATAACCACAGATATGCAGATAACACCACCCTTATGACAGAAAGTGAAGAAGAACTAAAGAGCCTCTTGATGAAAGTGAAAGAGGAGCGTGAAAATGTTGGCCTAAAGCTCAACATTCAGAAAACTAAGATCATGGCATCTGGTCCCATCACTTCATGGGAAATAGATGGGGAAACAGTGGGAACAGTAACAGACTTTTTTGAGGGGCTCCAAAATCACTGCAGATGGTGACTGTAGCCAAGAAATTAAAAGATGCTTATTCCTTATAAGGAAAATTATGACCAACCTAGACAGCATATTGAAAAGCAGAGACATTACTTTGCCAACAAAGGTCCGTCTAGTCAAGGCTATGGTTTTTCCAGTAATTATGTATGGATGTGAGAGTTGGGCTGTGAAGAAAGCTGAGCGCCAAAGAATTGATGCTTTTGAACTGTGGTGTTGGAGAAGACTCCTGAGAGTCCCTTGGACTGCAAGGAGATCCAACCAGCCCCTCCTAAAGGAGATCAGTCCTGGGTGTTCATTGGAAGGACTGATGCTGAAGCTGAAACTCCAATACTTTGGCCACCTGATATGAAGAGCTGACTCATTTGAAAAGACCCTGATTCTGGGAAAGATTGAGGGCGGGAAGAGAAGGGGACAACAGAGGATGAGATGGTCGGATAGCATCACCGACTCAATGGACACGAGTTTGGGTAGGCTCCAGGAGTTGGTGTTGGACAGGGAGGTCTGGCATGCTGTGGTTCATGGGGTGGCAAAGAGTCAGACATGACTAAGCGACTGAAGCGAACTGAGGTATACAAAATACCTCATAAATGAAATATATATATATATTTATATTTAATATTACACAAGCCATCATCTTCCCTCCTCTTAAATGGCACCTAATCATACTTATGATAAAACTCAAATTCCTTGTACTGGCTTACAAGGCTGTACAGTTTCTGACCCTTTCCTTCTCTAGTATCTGCATGACTTTCTCCTTATATCATTGCTCAAGTCTCATTGGCCCTTTCCCCTGTTTCTCGATTACAGCAAATTGATTCTTGTCCTAGAGCTTTTATCGTGACTATTTCCTTTGTCTCAAGTGACCTTCTCTGAAATCTTTGTAGGGTTGCATGTCCAGTTGCTTCAGTCATGTCCACCTCTTTGCAACACTATGGACTGTAGCCCACCAGGCTCCTGTGTCCATGGGATTCTCCAGGCAAGAATACTGGAGTGAGTTGACATGCCCTCCCCTCAGGAAGATGATCTTTGCAACCCAGAGATAGAACCTGTGTCTCCTGCTTTGCAGGCAAAAGCCCCTTTGTAGGGTTGTTGTTGTTTAGGCACTTAGTTGCATCCGACGTTTTGCAACCCCATGGACCGCAGCACACCAGGCCTCCATGTCTTTTACCATCTCCCAGAGCTTGCTCAAACTCATGTCCATCGAGTTGGTGATGCCATCCAACCATCTCATCTTCTGTCATCCCCTTCTCCTGCTGCCTTCAATCTCTACCAGCAGCAGGGTCTCTTCTAATGAATCAGCTCTTCGCATCAGGTGGCCAAAGTTTGTATGGTTACATCATTCTTATTCAAGTCTCACCTCAAATATATCTTCTTCATTAAGAACTCTATAAACTACTTCATGCAATATATAGCCCTGACATTATTTTCAAACAGGAATTACATTTTTTCATGCTCATTTCTTATATACTAGTTATTTTTCTCTTATTCAGCTCAGTTCAGTTCAGTCACTCAGTCGTGTATGACTCTTTGTGACCCCATGGACTGCAGCACATCAAGCTTCCCTGTCTATCACCAACTCCCAGAGCTTACTCAAACTTGTCCATCGAGTAGGTGATGCCATCTAACCATATCCTCTGTCGCCCCCTTCTCCTTCTGCCTGCAATCCTTCCCAGCATCAGGGTCTTTTCCAATGAATCAATTCTTTGCATCAGGTAGCCAAAATATTGGCGTTTCAGCTTCAGCATCAGTCCTTCCAAAGAATATTCAGGACTGATTTCCTTTAGGATATGCTGGTCAGATCTCCTTGCAGTCCAAGGAACTCTCAAGAGTCTTCTCCAACACCACCATTCAAAAGCATCAGTTCTTCGGTGCTCAGCTTTCTTTATAGTCCAACTCTCACATCCATACATGACCACTGGAAAAACCATAGCTTTGGCTAAATGGACCTTTGTTGGCAAAGTAATGTCTCTGCCTTTTAATATGCTGTCTAGGTTGGTCATAGTTTTTCTTCCAAGGAACAAGTTTCTTTTAATTTCATGGCTGCAATCATCATCTGCAGTGATTTTGGAGCCCCAAAAATAAAGTCTCTCACTGTTTCCATTGTTTCCCCATCTATTTGCCATGAAATGGTGGGACCAGATGCCATGATCTTAGTTTTCTGAATGATGAGTTTTAAGTCAACTTTTTCACTCTCCTCTTTCACTTTCATCAAGAAAGCCTACAGCTACTATGGAGAACAGTGTGGAGATTCCTTAAAAAATTGCAAATAGAACTACCTTATGACCCAGCAATCCCACTGCTGGGCATACACACTGAGGAAACCAGAATTGAAAGAGACACGTGTACCCCAATGTTCATCGCAGCACTGTTTATAATAGCCAGGACATGGAAACAACCTAGATGTCCATCAGCAGATGAATGGATAAGAAAGCTGTGGTACATATACACAATGGAGTATTACTCGGCCATTAAAAAGAATTCATTTGAATCAGTTCTGATGAGATGGATGAAACTGGAGCCGATTATACAGAGTGAAGTAAGCCAGAAAGAAAAACACCAATACAGTATACTAACACATGTATATGGAATTTAGAAAGATGGCAATGACGACCCTGTATGCAGGACAGCAAAGGAGACACAGATGTGTATAACGGACTTTTGGACTCAGAGGGTGAGGGAGAGGGTGGGATGATTTGGGAGAATGGCATTGTAACAGGTATACTATCATGTAAGAATCGAATCGCCAGTCTATGTCCGACGCAGGATACAGCATGCTTGGGGCTGGTGCACGGTGATGACCCAGAGGGATGTTATGGGGAGGGAGGTGGGAGGGGGATTCAAGTTTGGGAACGCATGTACACCCGTGGTGGATTCATGTCAATGTATGGCAAAACCAATACAGTATTGTAAAGTAAAATAAAGTAAAAATAAAAATTAAAAAAAAAAGAAAGCCTCTTCTTCTGATTAGAGGCCAATAATGGGAATTTTGTCTTATAGGACATTCAGAGCATCTAGAATATAAACTTGACACATGGTAGGCCCGTAATAAATTTTGTAGAATAAAACAAATGAGAGGAACTATTGTCAGTCCCATTTTCAAGGTGATGAAACTGCCTGCAGGTAGTTATGCACACTGTTCCAGCCAATAGAGCATGAGATTGATGCTGTTATCCAATCAGCCTGACACCAGAGCCCACATATTTAACCATTTGACCCAGTTCTCTCTATATCTGAGTGGTAAGGGAATATGAAATTGAAACAAACAAACAAAAAGACTTAATCCAAGAACAGGGTGCATCCCTTTTTACACTGTACCTACGTGAAGGAGTCAGCAAGTTCTAGCAATTCTGAAATCTATAAAAGATTCATAATTCTTAAGAAATAAATCCTAATTTTTATGCAATGTGGGTACACCAAGAAGAAAGGAAAGCAATGCTATATTAGCTCTCACCCTCTACCCAAGCCTATTAAAGTAGATCCAACAGTGGAAACAACAGGTTACAATTTTCAGACCATTTCTCACTGGAAAATTAAAAGACTCCAGAATAAAATACAACCTAGTTCATTTTGTCTGCAAACTACTAGAAAAAACAACATATTCAGCAATGTTTCCTTTATGGGACTGAAACTGCATTTAACACATATGTATGTAATTTGGAATCAGAACCACGATGGCCTACAAACCAAGGCACATGAATAGATATATATTTGTGTGTGTGCAAAGCAGAATGGCATCAAAATAGAAATACTCATAAAAATACACTACCCAAATCTTCTAAAATAATTTTGATATGTTTTACAAGGAGACCCTGGCATACTGAATGAAAAATTCCATCCAAGCTTTCTAAAAAAATAATATATTTAAAGAAAAAAAATTAAGGAAGAAATATATAAATAACAAATCTTTACCAAGAGGAGCCAAACATGTGTTATAATCCTAGTATAGCTATTAATAATAATAGAGAGAAGAAGAAGGAATATTAACCCTCATGCCAAAATCTGCAAGAGTGACTAGAAATGGCACAAAGACACATTATTTAGTCTATGTTTTACATCACTGTCCTCTTTCCTAATTTCTTTGTTTACAATAAATAGAGTTGAAAAACACCATAATCAAAAAGGATCTGTAAGGACAAACAATATGTCTAAATCATATTCCTGATGAATATACTGAGGTCCAACTAGCAAGTGTCAGGGCAGACATTTGAATCCAGGACCTCTGAATCCAAGTTCAACACTGTTCCCTCCTGACCACAGTCATCACACTGAGAAGTCAAGTACTCATTTTGTGTGTGCTTTTACTTTATCATACTTTGCTTTGGATGTCAGCAACGGGAGTGCCATAAAGCTTGAGTTTAAGTCACATAAAAAAGTGCAAAACCCCTGAGAATTACAAGGGAGGCACATGGGTTACAGTTCTAACCTAGAATGTAGGTTGTACCAGGAGGCAACCTCACCAAACATCTCTGGGAGCCACTGTCAGAGACCAAAGTCAGATTAATATAAGCAGGTAAGTCATTTCTTATGATCTCAGGTTCTTATTAATGTAATTTGATCTGATATGAAAATTGTTCATCTTTTCTCTGCAAAAGATGAAGTCAGACATTATCACTCAAAGAGATGGGTATACAGAAAATGTTACTCAGAGGGAGAGGAAAAGGTCTGACATCAGCCAACCGCCTTGACTCAGAGCATCTTGAATTCTACGTTTGACTGACAGGAACACCAGGAAGAATGACAAAGGAGGTGAGGAGGGATGATGTTTCCTATGCGTAATTTCTGCCTGGCCCTTTCTTACACCTGTCAAAAAATTATATATCATTTATACACTGAAGCTATTTCTATCACCTTTGCTCTAAGGAAACATGAGCGCTTAGACAAAAATTATATTCATAGAACACAATTTTATTTCCAGTTAACTTGCAGCTTGTTAAATGATTTTGGTACTTATTAAAATAATTTTATTGGTTTTGTTTGTTTCACTAGATTTGGGAACCAATCTGGCTTCTCAAATGTCAACTAGGCTCTACTTGAGCTTTTAAGAAAATTTAGGATTGATTAGAAGATACAGGACTTGGCTACTCTAGATAGGTCTTAATTAAAGAGCAAATAAAAACAGAAGGGTTAGTTAGGGAGTGTGGAATGAACATGTACCCACTACTGTATTTAAAATGGATAATCAACAAGGACCTACTGTATAGAACATGGAACTCTGTTGAATGTTAAGTGGCAGCTGGATGGGAGAGGAGTTTGGGGGAGAATGGATATACAACATTGTTAATCGGCTATATTCCAACATAAAATACAAAGTTTAAGAAAAGTGACAAAATTGTTTAAAAATTTATGTCCAACAAACCTGCACTGAATACCTGCTATGTGAATAGCACAGGAAGCCCCAGTGAGAAAACACTACCTGCAAGAGTTTTACAATCCGCTCAGGATGATTAAACTCAATTTTGGAAAAGAGATAAAGGTGTTAAGTGCATTATTATAGGCAATGCAGTAAGCATGGAGCAGGGAGTGGTTAATTTTAACTACAGGTGAAAGCAAGAAAGACTTAACTGGGAAATATGACTTCCATATTGAGACTAAAGAAGGAGGGTTTGAACAGCTGAGTATGAGTAAAGTACAGAGAGAAAGTCAAGTGTGTTGAATGACTTTGTGCCACATGCTTTGCTAGAAACATAATCTTGATGATCTGAATTAACTCCTCAATAAAACCATTGTGGCAGTACAACTTTTCATTTCCGTTACCAATTCTCTACCTTCATCCTTTTATCCCATGGACAGAGGAGTCTGACCGGCTAGAGACCATGAGTGGCAGAGTCAGAAAAAACTGACATGCATACATGCACACAACATACACGCTCACACACACACACATACACACATACACACACACACATCCTTTATCTGTACCTTTTGCCCAATGACACTATAATTCCTCTTCTAAGGGATGAATTACATTCCCCTACTCACAAAGGTCCATATATAGTCAAAGCGGTGGTTTTTCCAGTAGTCATGTACAGATGTGAGAGTTGGACCATAAAGAAGACTAAGCACTGAAGAACTGATGCTTTTGAATTGTGGTACTGGAGACGAGTCTTGAGTCCCTTGGACAGCAAGAAAATCAAATCAGTCAATCCTAAAGGAAATCAACATTGAATATTCATTGGAAGGACTGGTGCTGAAGCTGAAGCTCCAATAGTTTGGATAGTTAATGCAAAAAGTCGACTCACTGGAAGACCCTGATGCTGGCAAAGATCGAGGGCAACAGGAGAAGGGGGCAACAGAGGATGAGATGGTTGGATGGCATCACTGACTCCATGGACATGAGTCTGAGCAAACTCCAGGAGACAGTGGAGGACAGGGAAGCCTGATATGCTGTAGTTCATGGGGTCACAAAGAGTCGGACATGACTTAGCAATTCAACAACAACAACCCAACAATGAGACGTCCTTAGGCCAAAATGAACAAAGCAAGAACTTGAATTGTACTTAACAAAGTTGGGTAATTGGACTTTCTATCATTCCCATGAGCAAAAAAAAAAAAAAAAAAAATCCTGTATCCCGCTGAGCTCCCAACGAATGAGATGCCTATGGAGAAATCCTAAACTGGGCCTAGAACCTGGTCTGAGTCAAGTCAACCCACAGATAAATAAGAAATAAACATTTCTTTTATGCCACTGAGTTTCTGTGTTGTTACAAGGAATTACTGTGCCAGCAGCTGATTAATACATCTGTGTAAGTTAGGACCTAAGCCCTGGAGGGAATGGTGGTTTCCCCATGGTTCCTAGCTAAAAAGAGGAAGACTCCAGTTTAGAATTCCTGTGCATCATGGACTGAAGGTTGTATTCTAACATACTAACCCTTAAAAGGACAGGAGAACCAGGGAAAAGGATATTAGAAGGTTAAGCAACTGAATGAAGGTAGTCATGGAGGAAGAAGGAAAAGTCTTACCTTGGATGAAATTGTCTGAGGTGGCCTAATAATTTATGAAGTTAGTAAGGTAACTTTGATCTAAATTTAGGAGAATTTTGAATGGCAGACTTAGGAATTACAACTTCATTTTAAGGGCATGAAAAGCCATCAGAACAGTTTGAATATGGAAGCAACCTAGTGAAGTAGGGTGATTTAGGAGCCCTATTTAGTACAAACAGTAGTGAAGTCGCTCAGTCATGTCTGACTCTTTGCAATCCCTTGGACTGTAACCCACCAGGCTCCTCCATCCATGGGATTCTCCAGGCAAGAACAGTGGAGTGGGGTTGCCATTTTCTTCTCTAGGGGATCTTCATGACCCAGGAATTGAACCCAGGTCTCCCGCATTGCAGGCAGACACTTTAACCTCTGAGCCACAGTGCCAGGAAATGGCAACCCATTCCAGTGTTCTTGCCTGGAGAATACCAGGGACAGGGGAACTTGGTGGGCTGCCATCTATAGGGTTTCAGGGTCGCACAGAGTCAGACATGACTGAAGCAACTTAGCAGTAGCAGCAGCATTTAGTACAAACATTTAATGTGATCACTCACAGGAGTTTGGGATAATCTGCTGATGCTGCTAAGTTGCTTCAATAGTGTCCAACTCTGTGCGAACCCAGAGACAGCAGCTCACCAGGCTCCCCAGTCCCTGGGATTCTCCAGGCAAGAACACTGGAGTGGGTTACCATTTCCTTCTCCAAGGCATGAAAGTGAAAAGTGAAAGTGAAGTCACTCAGTCGTGTCCGACTCCTAGCGACCCCATGGACTGCAGCCCACCAGGCTCCTTCGTCCATAGGATTTGCCAGACAAGAGTACTGGAGTGGGTTGCCATTGCCTTTTCCTTGGGGTAATCTAGACAGTAAAATAAGAGACAATAGACAATTATTTCTCCTATTTAAGTCCAGGTTAGTTGTAGTAGTCCCAATAGACACTCCTTGTAGAACTGAAAGATTTACTTTCATTTTAAGCTCATCTTCTAGATTGGTCTAAATGTAAATTGATGCTACGAGTCTTAACTTCCAATTTACTTCAACACATCTTTCATCTAATATTTATCAATTCACTATGTGTGTATGCAGATGCAGCCAGCAATTTGTAGATGTGGTTAAAAGAAGCTGCTTGGCAGCTGGGAGATGAGTCAGGTTAAAAAAAAATCCATAAATCTACTGCCTTTAGGGTAAAATGCTAACTAAAAAAAGGAAATGACTATGATATGAAAACTGTATCAACCAAAACAACAAATTACTCATGATGAAGTGTTCAATACCCTGACTGTTTGAAGACCTTTTCCAAACCAACTTTGTCAAGGGCTTAGGAAGATGAAATATATGGTTTTTTAATTTACTCATTTCTTTAAACTTAAAAGCACTTGTTTACTCAAAGCATAACTACATGTGACATATTAATTGGACTGATTAAAAGCACTGCAATTTAGTGTAAAGATCAATTAGGTATATATTATAGCATATCAACTTTGAATTTTTACCATGGCCAAAGATTGGCAAATATAGGATTATTATTCCCATTGTATATGCATCATTATATTTGACCAAAAATATCAACGAAGGGGAGTTTTTTTAGGACAAGACCCTACACTTTGTACTATATGTAATTATCTTTCAAGAAAGTTTTCTGAATCCCACTACTGTGCATATACTCTGTAGAAACTATAGTTGAGAAAGGCACGTGTACCCTAATGTTCACTACAGCACAATTGACAAGAGCTAACACATGGAAGCTACCTAGATATCCATCGACAGATGACTGGATAAAGAAGCTCTGGTACATACATGCAATGCGTCATTCAGTTCAATTCAGTTCAGTTCAGTCGCTCAGTCGTGTCCGACTCTTTGCGACCCCATGAATCGCACCACGCCAAGCCTTCCTGTCCATCACCAACTCCCGGAGTTTACTCAGACTCACGTCCAGCGAGTCAGTGATGCCATCCAGCCATCTCATCCTCTGTCATCCCCTTCTTCTGCCCCCAATCCCTCCCAGCATCAAAGTCTTTTCCAATGAGTCAACTCTTCACATGAGGTGGCCAAAGTACTGGAATTTCAGCTTTAGCATCATTCCTTCCAAAGAATACTCAGCCATAAAGAAAAGAACACATTTGAGTCAGTTCTAATGAGGTAGATGAACCTAGAGCTTATTATAGAGAGATAGGAAGAGAAAGTCAGAAAGATAAAAAAACATCATAAATTAACTCATATGTAAGCAATCTAGAAAGATGGTACTGATGAACCTATTTGAAGGGAAGCAATGGAGACATGGATATAGAGAACAGACTGGGGAAGGAGAAGGTGGGACCAACAGAAAGAGGAGCACTGAAATATGTATATTACCATATGCAAAATGATGGCTGGTGGAAACTTGCTGCATGATACAGGGAGCTCACACCCAGGGCTCTGTGGCCACCTAGAGGGTCGGGTGGGGTGGGAGGTGGGAGGGAGGTTTGGGGGCTGGGGGAGGGGCATATGTACACCTATGGCTGATTCCTATTGATGTATGGCAGAAATCAACACAATATTGTAAAGCAATTATCCTCCAATTAAAAATAAGCATTTTTTTTTAAGTTTTCTGGTAATCATACCATACACAGACTCTTTCTGCAGGAAGATAAGAGGTCAAATTACAGACGAGAGAAGGACACAGCTGCTGAACTCTTCTTCTAGTACTACCCTCTCCCACTCACCAGGTTTATTTCTCTTTGTCTTTTTCCCTCCATCCTGAAGGTACAAGGCTCTAGTGGGGCTTCCTATGGATTGTGTGTATGTCTGGGGTAGAGTTACTATCCTTAAAGAATTGTATGGCATAGGCCTCAAATTAGTACTACTTTCAGCTGATGAAATTAAAAGACTCTTACTCCTTGGAAGAAAAGCTATGACAAACCTAGATAGCATATTAAAAAGCAGAGACATTACTTTGCCGACAAAGGTCCGTATAGTCAAAGCTATGGTTTTTCCAGCAGTCATGTATGGATTTGAGAGCTGGACAATATAAAAGGCTGAGCACCGTAGAACTGAAGCTTTCAAACTGTGGTGTTGGAAAAGACTCTTAAGAGACACTTGGACAGCAAGGAGATCCAACCAGTCCATCCTGAAAAGGAAATGAACCCTCAATATTCATTAGAAGGGCTGATGCTGAAGCTGAAACTCCAATACTTCGGCCACCTGATACGAAGAACTGACTCATTGGAAAAGACCCTGATTCTGGGAAAGGTGGAAGGCAGGAGGAGAATGGGACGACAGAGCATGAGATGGTTGGATGGCATCACTGGTGCCATGTACATGAGTCTGAGCAAATCCTGGGAGAGAGTCAAGGACAGGGAAGCCTGGTGTGCTGCAGTCTATGGGGTCCCAAAGAGTCGGACATGATTGAGTGACTAAACACACCATTTTCAACTGATAGCTATACAATTCAGATCTTCCCTTTCTTTTTCTTAGGTCCACAGCATTTTCAGGATTTGCTAAGTATCACAGCAGTCTTCTGTTTTTTAAGAGATACATATCTTAGGATAATTCAATTAAATGTGTCACTTATGAATTATCAATGTTCTATAGTGAGTACAATAGCCCCCACCCATGATTGCAAAATTTCCATTCCTATTATCTTTGCCTCAGTCTTGAGAGAAATATGAGAAGACAGATTATATGACTAAGTTCATTAAGTGGGAATTCAGGAATTCTTAAACTTAAGACTATGGGAAGATCTTCGAGACAAAAGAGAATTGTGAAACAAGATTTTCAAGGGGGCAGAAGTAAGATAGAGGGCTTTTCAAATATGCAATAAATACTTTGATTCCAAAATAAAATGACTATACTTTTTTAATGTATAAAATGTATAAGAATTCTAGACCAGAGGCTATCATTTCCTCATCATGTATATATTTTTTAATTACAGGACAGAATCAATAAATCTGTATGAAAGAACCCTACATTACAGCTGAACTTTTTTTTTTCTGTGATAAGAACATGTCCTTACCATGTCCTTACCTCACTTTTAATTTAAAATCTAACACTTCAGTTTTTAAAAGGGATATTTAGAAATCCTTAACATTTCTTCTTATTATCCACATCCAGTTTCACAACCACACACACACCCCTTAGGACAAAAAGACAGACTGACAGTCAGACATAGATCCTGGATGACATGACGAGCTAATGATGGTAGCAGTAAACAAACATGTCAAATATGCAAACAATTATAAAGTTCCAAATACAGAATATATAGTATAATCTTTCCATCTTTCAAGTTTTATAGTAGCTTTATTAAATTAACTATTCTTATTCAGTATAGTAAAAGGCTTCATATGCAGTTTAGCTTACATAAAATGAGAATTTTTGGAGTCAGTGCTTATCTAGCTCCATACTTGAATACTTTTTCTAGGGGGTGGGGGTGGGGGTGCTTTAAATTTTAAAAACAAATTAAGAGTTTTTGTTTCTTAAGGTTGTCAGTTAATACTCAAGATTAAAAATGGTTTAAGGATACACTGTACTTTTTGTTCAGAAAGCAGAAATGAAAAGGCCTTAATTGCATCTCTAAAAACAAAGCTAGTTAATATGCCAGGTTCTTTTCTCCCACCAAAAATCATGGAGCATTTGCATACAGCAGAAGTGGGAAGCTAGTGTCTTTCATCAACATATTATGATGTCTCCTGACAGCCTCACACACTGCCTCATCAACATCATACTGTTTCAATTACACATTTTTTAAACCCACTTCACAAGTTAAGCCATTTTCACTTCTATTTCACCTCCAGCTGCAGTATTAAATTTAACTACATTTTTCCAAGTATAGGTGGCTTTTCTGCAAGTCAGAAACCCAAAGAATCACTAACATGTTATTGTTCTAGTCCACAAAAGAAAGAGGAAAAGGCGCGAGGGAGGGGAAAGAACCAGGGTGGATTTTAAAGAAACAAATAATCCCTCCCCACAAAAGCAGGACCCTCTGAACCAATAGCAGAAAGAATTGAGAATTGGCTGGAGCACAGGATGGGGTCCATCTCCCAGTGAAATGGAAATGGTTTTTTTTAAGAAACATTGAAGCCAGCTCACTCCCCTGTGATCATCCTACCGGTTCTGCTCCACCTCGCAAGGGTAATGAAGCAAGGTCTTTCATTCTGCCAGAGAACTATTGAAAAAACAAAATAAAGACTGGGTTTGAAAAGATGAGCTTTAATTTAGCGAACACCACCGAGAAATGTCCCCAAACAATGGCTACCTCAAGTAAAAAAAAAAGTCTTCTATTTAGATCATGAAATTTTGATACAGTAAAGCAAAATAATTCCAAAAGAGCTTGACTCTTATTATGTGGCTGTATTCCTTTGGAAAAACTCTAGGCAGACTGAAGGAAAATCCCTCCTACTACCACAGAGTCCATCTTTCAGAAATAATTATAATTGCATGAATATGTAATGTTCAGAGAGCTATGAGAGTGAGTTTTCCTAGCAACAGAGCAGGTTGGAAATCAGAATGTAACAGATTTCTTGGTGTTTGGATGATTTATGAAAGTTTCACATTACCTTCCTCTCAAATTGACATTTCATCCTGATTGGTTAATTACCATTTTTCTGTTTCAGTGGCAAAAAAGATCTTGAATAATGCAGTTGCAGCTGGATTGTCTTTACATGAATCCCAAGCTGTCTAATTTCTGTGTTTTCTCACCCTCTATTTATGTTTAACTTAGATGTTATAACAAAAATAGTTCCCTTTGGCTCACAGACCTTAAGCCTTACTTTAAAATCTGTAAAAACCAGCAATCCTAGTCTGTTTCGGTTCACCCAGGGCTCAGAAAGGTGGACCACGTCTGAGCAGATGAACAATCTGAAGGAGAGCAGACTTTTTCTCCAGAGGTTTTCCCCAACTCAGCGGCAGCTTTACATTCCCAACAGGACATTTGCCAATGTCTAGGCTGAAAGGGTTTGAGGCAGACTAAAAGTACCATTTTAGCTAGAGCACTAAAATGATCAGTCTGTGATTTGGGAATACAATTCTATCGCTGACTATCGATGCCAAAGGTATTTTAAAATAAGTAACATTTCTAATAAATGAAGCCATCAAATACAGAAAATTTCAGTTCATCTTACATGTTAACCACAAGTTCTCCTGTCTCCAGCCCCTGGCACTCTGTATTTATTGACTCTATTGTGCGATACATATATACTAGATTCTGCGCCTACATGGAGAGCAAAACCAGACTGTGGTCCCTGTGGGAAAAGCAACAATAAATAATCAGACAAATGGAGAAATCACAAATGTAATAAAAACTACACTGGAGAGGGAGATGCATGGGGCTATAAGATGCTTTGATAAAGTATTTGGCCTGGTCAAGGAGGTCTTAAAAGAAATTTGTGTTGACTTGAGGATAAGCAGCAGTTGACAAGACAATGGGGAGAAAGAAGAGCATTCCAGGAAGAGGAGACAGCATGTGCCGAGGACCTACACTGCAAGGGAGCATGATGAAGACAAAGGATATGGCACTATTTTTTTTAAAACCAACATGCTTCAAGAAAAAAGAATGACCAAGGTGGAAGATAAGACTGGAAAGAAGATCGAGGCCACGTCTTGCAGGCCATGTTTTAGGGTCAGGAGACAGGGATGAAAATAAGAATATCTTTACAGGCCATGTTGAGATTTTCTGCAGGAACAATTTATGTATTGTAAAGATCACTCTGGCTACACTGGGGGGAAATGACCGGATGGGTGGATGAGCTGGCGGCTCTTGCAGGCAGCAACCTGAGAATTAGAGACGCGTACTTGGGGAGTTGCTTCCTGGTCTCTCCACCCCCTGACCCCACACCCCCCAGCATACTACAGTCAAGCATGCTGCCACACTCGTGACTTGTAGACATTCATACCCTGCCGCACTCTGGTGCCTGAGCACTCATCTAAAAGCACAAATCTGATTCGGACCCTGTAATTTTTCTGTTGATGTCTATGGGAACTCATAGCCACAGGCTCGGTCTGTACTGGCAACTGAAAGCCTAATAACGTGATCTCAGCCAACAGGACACATCTCTACTCCCTACCTGACCAAGGTCCCACTCTATCCAAAGCAGCTTAAGTCCTTCAACCCACTTGAATGCCCTTTACCTCGTGCAGTCCTGCTTTTCTCTGTGCTTGTGTTCAGGTCACAGCCTCCCAGCTGTGACCTCACCTTGTAAACTCTGCCCTTCCTTCCCCATCTAGCTTAAATATTGTCCTTGTTCTCTATTAAAAAATTCTAGACCACTGCAGTCTAATACAGAGCTCTCGACTTTTCCCACATGCAATTCTTGTTATCTGGTAATTAATCATGTCTTATTTTGCTATATAAAATCATTATTTAATAATAGTATTTTGTTAGTGTTTCATATGCGTATATTCTTGCTCTTCATCTAGCTAATAAGGCATTGGTGGTAAGGACCATGTCACGCATTTCTCTGGGCTTTTCTCAGCACCTGCACAATGCTTTCAACATTTGTAGGTCTTCAGTGAATAAACACTGCTTAAAATTTGCTCTCGGATATGTTTTTCTTTTACCCATGTCAGTAGGGAAGGGTTTGGGAGTTCTCCACATAATCTGTTCAATCAGATTTGCAAAATTCATACAACAGATGTGGCAAACTTTCCAAGGTAGCATCAACCCTGAATCTCCCAAAACTGGTTTCACCAATGAAGAAAAAGAGGTTTGAGAGTGACAAATAATCTAAATTAAAATCCTGACTCAATTACTTCTGTTCTAGCAGATTCTAAGCCCACTTCTCATTCTCTAAGATTCTATATCTTTAATTGAAAGGTAGAAATAGTCACAACCACCCAGCTATGTGTAAAGATATGATAGGAGTCTAAGTCAGCACTTGGAAACATGTCTGGTCTAGTCTCATTTTGCGACTGCGTCAACTTCTCAAGTCTATCATCTTTTTATTCTTTTTTCTGTTTTCTTCTTTCTCTCTCTTTATTTGATGAACATATAACAATAAGACTTTGGAAATCCACAACTGGAAAAATAAAACCACTATTGACAGCCTTTTCAATATACTGGTTACATTATTGAATGTAAACAGGAAGGGTAAGAATGTCTCCCAAATTCCCTTTTCTATTGTCCAATAAGCAAACATTTCTATACTGAGCCATTAATCCCCCTATTGTATTCTCTTCCCTCCATTCTAACTGAGTAAGATTAGAAATCAAGAGGGAAAAAAAAGCAGTTGAGAGATTAGGAGATACTGACAATTCAAACTCACAAAAAAGTCTCTGAATGCCCAAGAAACAAGAAAGGCTGGCCTTTCTCATTAAAATCTTTCTGAATCAGTGCAAAGTCTGAAGCCACCATGCAAAGTTTATCTGTAACCTCTGTACACTTGAGATGTGGTAAAATAATCAAAACAAGATTGGTTTCATTTGATTTTAGCTTCCCTAAATGTCTCAAGAATGACTGGTCACTCAAGAAATGGTAGTATGCAGGGCAGCCAATGCATATCAGGTGATGCGAGAAACAAAGAAGGCCAGCCAGTTGCAATTATCAGTATCTATTTATCACTGTCCAGATGTGAACATTAGTGTCACATGAGATAAAGCAAATAGCACTATGTGGCTGATTACCAAGACCCTAGAATACAGCCCACTTTTGCTGCTGTGCTTCTCAGTTTATTTTTAATAATACATACTAATTTTATGTATCACTGGCATGCAGCCATATACTTTCCCTTATTGAAATAATTCTCCTAAATGGAAGCGTAGGAATGAAATAAATGTGCATTTCCAACCAAAAGAGATATATGTTTGACTAACTTCTGTGACTCTAACCTGGGGGCATATTAAAAAAAAATAAAACCCTCAACATTTTAGCAAACTCGACCCCACTTTGAAAAGATATATGTGAAATATCCCTGAATCTATTAGAGTCTTTCATTATTATTGTTATTTTAAAGAATTCTCTTCTCTAGTTTCATTAAACTTCTGACATGAAAAAGTGTGTGTTTCCTACAGATGGAAGTGGTCTGGACAGGACTTAAGAAGCTGACTAACAGTGGCTTAGCTAGCTCCAGAGTGACTCCTATTAGAATGGAAAATAAATAGAGTAAGTGCCAAAGTCAAAACTATTTTCTTACAGAGATAAACTGCAAGTGCTCTACAGAAAGCTACAACAGCTCTCTGGGGAATGCTAGGGATTTGGGCAAAGAACAATGCAACTGTTTCTGTAAGTCAAGTGGAAACACTTGGGAGAGGAGAGCAGTTGGAAGAGATATGGAAAGAGCCAAAGGGTGTGGATTAATGTACAGCCCCCATTTAGTCCACTGACCTCAGAGACCAACACCAGGTCAGTTCTGAAAAGGAAACGAAGAAACCTTGTGATGAATATGAACCCCATTTGTAACAGAGATGTCAATTATGTTTTTTTAAAAATACTCGGCAATATACAAACTATCACCTAGTCTTTAGGATTAATAACATCTTTCAATGCTTCAAGAAAAATGACTTTCCTAAACATGGCTAATAATTTATACATCCTGCTTTTGCAAAACTTATGTGATATAATGATTAACTTGGGTGCTTCTAAAGTCTTCAACAACATTGAAAATTACTCCTGAGGAACTGCAGGATACAGATGGAGACATGATTTATTCCTCTTTTCTGTAAATATAAAAAAAATCTGAAATTGACTTCAAAAGGATTGTCTGAAAGTTGTAATTACGCTTTAGCAAAAGACTCCAATAAATCAAAATGGTTGCATATTCTGAATAAAACTCCAGAAAGAACACTTGTGACCCACTCCAGAGAAATCTGAGCAACTCTCTCAATCCTTAGAGTACAAAGAAGTCTCAGTTTGAATTTACAGCCTGGTACTAAAGTTGGCTATAAATTAGCAAAGATAAAAAAGACTGCATGTTATCTCTCAATTTGAACTCCAGCATGCTTGGTAGCAACCCACTCCAGTACTCTTGCCTGGAAAATCCCATGGATGGAGGAGCCTGGGAGACTGCAGTCCATGGGGTCGGGAAGAGTCAGACACGACTGAGCAACTTCACTTTCATGCATTGGAGAAGGAAATGGCAACCCACTCCAGTGTTCTTGCCTGGAGAATCCCAGGGATGGGGGAGCCTGGTGGGCTACAGTCCATGGGGTTGCAAAGAGTCAGACACGACTGAGCGACTTCACTTTCACTTTCACCATGGAATCCACTCAGACAGAAGGCAAAAGCCGACCAGCAGAGACAATGTGAGTCCTCAGAAGAGGAAGGCCCTCTTTCAGCCCTCATCAGGACTCTACCTGTAGGAATGATCGTACACCTGAGTGTGGAGGCAGAAAGTGCATTATCCATTAGGAAAAGTGTGGACTGAGCTCGAGTGCATTTGTCTGTTTAGAAAGAGTTAAACATGTTGTAAGAACTAATGAGTGAGTAGATAAAGGTAGTAAGAACAAAATTAAACAATTAAAACTATAGTAAGGTGCATGATATGGACAAAACAACAAACAAAACACAGGATAGCAATAAGAAGGAAGTATCCAAAAGAGGCAGAAACGAGGATGCCTGCATTTCCCGAATCATGTTAAAAGGCATCTTAACTTTTGAATTTTCCCCAAGGAAGATTTAGTCAGTAACATGTAAAAACCTGAAACTTGAGTTACTCTTCTATGAGTATTTACTGAAGCAATGACTATCTCAGGAATTCTGTATATGCGGCAATGAACCACATGCTTATTTCCCATTATACAAGATGACATTATAACCCAAATATTTACTGCACCCTTACCACGAACTTGTTGGGTTGTTTTTTTTTTTTTTTGATAAATGCTATTTAAAGCATGAAACTTTATATTTTGAAAATTCAGTTAAAGGGGTTTATTGAATATTTATTGCTTGTCATCAGCCCAAGATGGAGCAGATAAAATGGGAGCACATCCTTAGACAGGCAGGACTTTAGTCACCAGCCCTAAGCACATGCTACATTTTCCTGTTGATTGTGGTGTCCATTTTAGTCAAGCAAACATAACTGAAGCTTCTGGTTAGGCCATTGAGGACCTTTTTTACTTCCTCATTTTCATAGGTATCAAGGGAGCTTGCAAATTGTGAATTGTCTTCTGACTGTTGCTGTCCCTAGACTTGTCCTATGTTAAGTCTCTTTATATTAGATTCAGTATCACTCAATTGAGTAAAGAACTATTTCCAATTGTATTTGGCATAGCAAAATACATAAATGAAAATAAATATAGCTTGTCAACTAGGAGATATGTTTAAAATCCATTATCCTATTTGCTGCTTCTAATTTGTGGTAGACTGAGAAATTGGTACCAAGTCTACTAAATTTGAAACTAAATACATATAAATTGGATCAGAATAATAGCTTCAGGCAACCTCTATGAAGTACCATCTGAGAGTCTGGTGCACAATGTCTGCTTGTAAACACCAAACACTCTCTTTAATTCATGTACAAGTGTGTGTGTGTGTGTGTGTGTGTGTGTGTGTGTGAGAGAGAGTGAGTGAGGGAGAGAGACATGGAATGTGAGTGTTGTGAGCGCATGTATGAATGCAAACCCTAGAAGCACCAATACAAGGCTTTGCTCAAGCCATAGACAGCATGTATCTCTCTAGGGATGTCTTTTAGAACCAATAAAACTCAAAGCAAGAACTTATTCTGTAAGTGTTTTACAGGTTTTATTTTCCCCCAAGACCTTGACCCATGTCTCCCAAATGAGCCCTTTAATTAAAGATGCAAAGTCCAGAATACATTTTTGACTACAAAAATACATTGTTAGTATTACTGAAAATATTTCTAACCCTCACTTAAGACCGACAAGGCATCAGCCTTTGCCAGAGTCAACGATGATTTGCATGCTAGCAAGAAGGCTGCCTTGATTTTTAAAGTTGATGTCTTGGTCCTAATGCACAGTAAAAGCAGACTGCCCACAGGATCTCCATGCTCCAGCCAATAGTGCAAATAAATCTGTTTCTCAGACAAGGTAGAAGATCACTAGGTAAGAAATGGCCATCATAAATTGCTCTGCAGAGAGTCCTGAAATAAAAGTTAGATAACAGTAGGTATAACTGTGCTATATATAACTATCCTAATGCCTTTGTGTGGATCACAACAAACTAGAAAATTCTTAAAGAGTTGGGGATACCAGACCATCTTACCTGTCTCTTGAGTAACTTATATGCGTGTCAAGAAGCAACAGAATGGAACATGGAACGACTGACTAGTTCAAAATTATGAAAGGAGTACATCAAGGCTGTATATTGTCACCCTGCTTATTTAACTTCTATTGAGAGTACATTGTGCAAAATGCCAGGCTGGATGAATCAAAAGTTGGAATCAAGCTTGGAATATCAACAACCTCAGACATGCAGATGATACTGCTCTAATGGCAGAAAGTGAAGAGGAATTAAAGAGCTTCTTAATGAGGGTGAAAGAGCAAAGTGAAAAATCTGGTTTAAAACTCAACATTAAAAAAACTATGATCATGGCATCTGGTGCCATCGCTTCATGGCAAATAGAATGGGAGAAAGTGGAAGCAGTGACAACTTTCCTTTCCTTGGGCTCCCAAATCACTGCAGATGGTGACTGTAGCCATGGAATTAAAAGACACTTACTCCTTGGAAGGGAAGCTATAACAAACCTAGATAGTGTATTAAAAAGCAAAGACATCAATTTGTCAACAAAGTTCTGTAAAGCCAAAGCTATGTATTCTGCAGTAGTCATGTACGGACATCAAAGCTGGTCCATAAAGAAAGCTGAATGCCAAGGAACTGATGCTTTCAAACCATGGTGCTGGAGAAGACTCTTGAGAGTCCCTCGGACTGCAAGGAGATCCAACCAGTCAATCCTAAAGGAAATCAGTCCTGAATATTCATGGAAGCGAAGAAGGAATTCATAGGGCCTGGACTCCGTCTTGGGCCTGTTCACGCTGATCATGCTTGGCCACCTTTCCAATGGACTCTGAACTCTGTTTAGTGCCTATGAAAACAACAACAGAAGGATAAGCCCCCCTCCAGACAGGGGAACCTTGAAGATCGTATCTAGGTTACTCATCGCCTAAGAGAAAACATACACTAATCACCCCTTCCTCCAGACAGGCCATAAGTTTTTCCGTATCAATCGGAGTGTAACCTCGGGTTTATTGATTATTGGCTAATTGTTTGACTGTTTGAGCACATGAGCACATAGCGTAAATGATGGGGTTATTGTGATTGTATTTTCCTTGGTTTATGTCAGTCTCAAGGAATTTGGAGTGGTGGGTTCAGACACGTACACATGGGGTATAAAAGATTTTCACAAAAGCTGGTCTGGTCGGGGTCCTTGGCTAAGAGGAGACTCTGCCTTGGGCCCGCCGATGTAATAAACTGCGCTCCACTATCTGCATTGTCCTTCTGAGTGAGTTTGTTTCCGGGAATGCGTGGCTACAACAGAGCTGTTGCTGAAGCTGAAGCTCCAACACTTTGGCCACCTGATGCAAAGAGCCAACTCATTAGAAATGATCCTAATTCTGGGAAAGATTGAAGGTAAAAGGAGAAGGGGGCAGCAAAGGATGAGATGGTTAGATAGATCGCCAACTCAATGGACATGCATCTGAGCAAACTCCAGGAGATGGTGGAGGACAAGAGAGCCTGGCACGCTGCTGCCCGTGGGGTTGCAAAGAGTCGGACATGACTTAGCAACTGAAAAACCACAAATATAACTAATTAGCAATGAGGACATGGGCCTTCTCCTAACAGTAAGCTTCCATCTTCTGATTTTTTAAATACAGATAATAGCAAATAGAGAGTTGTCAGGAATCAGTAAACCATAGTCCCCAGGCCAAATCTGTTTGCCACCTGTTTCTGTAAATAAAGTTTTACTGGAATACAGACATATCCGCTCATTCACATTGCCTTTGGCTTGTTTCATACTGTAGTAGGTCAGTTGAGTAGTTACAGCAGAAAGTGTATAGACTAGAAAGTTAAACATACTTTCTATCTGGCCCTTTACAGAAAAGTTTGCCTGCACCTATTACACAACACACTACAAGGCTGCCAGGCAGAATAAATGTCATAATAAACTTGAAAATGATTGAAATGCTATTACTAGGTAGTAGTGACAGTGCTTATTTACTGAGTGTCAGGTCCTATGGTAACTGTTGGGCATGTTATCTCATTTAATCCTTAGAGCAGTCCTACTTTGTCTATCTTATAGATGAGGATACTGAAACTCAGAGCTCAGTAATTTCCTAAGGTCAGCATTGAAAGCTATGATAAAAACCAAGACAGCATTGTTTGTTGTTTTCCAGGGAGGCAGGATGTAGCGATACATCTTCTCTACCTTCAGAAGGAAAATTGAGCCTGGTCTATGGAACGGTTAAGATATAACACCTATGTGAGAAAATTAAGAATTCTATTTAAACTGCTTCATATTTACACCCAGCATGACTTCGTTCAATTCAGCAGACCTCAGTGAAACAGCCGGCACCGTGGCTCTGGGTCTCCTTGACCAGGGTGGTCTGCACTCTCTGCTCTTCCTTGAGACCTCTGGATTCCGCAAAGGCGAGGCAGCCCCTTCCACCCAGTCCACACCTCACACTTTTAGGAGATGATCCAAACTTCGCTGGATTCTACAATGCCACAAATTTCAGAGGTGTAAACAAATTGATCAAATCTTGTATCCTATCCTGTTCTTTCATTCCTGCCAACCTTATTGATATGATCATTATGGAGAAAAGGGAGAATAAAAGTGAAAGAGGAAAAGTTAAGAAAAGAAAATTAGTGCCTCGGGTCTAAATCTTAGCTCCTGGATTTCTGCATCCTATTTTATGAACTCTATACTCAGGATATCATTTATTTATTTGCCTTATTTCAGGCAAACAGCTTTTCCACAGCAGTACCAAATAAGTTAAAATTAGAATGAGTGCTGAATGGAAAGAGGACCGTTTCAGCAATTGTGCCCTGCAGTCTCGGCGCTGCCTGCTTTCTGCCAACAAGAAGAGATAATCTGTGATGAACTCTAAAGACAACTGGAAGGCTGATGATAAAGTCAATTCAGGAGGAAGAAAACCCAGCGAAAGGAGAGGCCTCCTCTGCCCAATCAGGTTGCATGCAGTTTGAAAGGACCTGAATCTGAGATATAAGCTTTTTGTCATGTATTTTACAAAACCAATACTCACTAAGCAGGTTCAAATAAATGACAAACAGAAAGTTACTATTTGAGGGGAAAAAAAAATGTTTTTGATTTTTAAACTCAGGGAATAAGTAAATACCTTCCTGTACTGAAGCCTTTGGAGGGGAGATGCCATAGGCTGTACCCTCACTCCACAAAGAAAATAGACTGTAGTCAAAGCATTAAGTTGAAAGGAAACACTCATTTGCTAAAAAAAAAAAAAAAAAAAAAAAAACAAACAAAAAAAACCTGAAAGCTGTCAGTTTCATTCACTTGAATTCTTCTACTGATTTTTAACCATATGAGGTATTTAATGGAAATAGAGAATTATTAAGTCATTGAATTTATATTTTTTATTTCAATAAGGCTGACTGTGGAAAGACACAAAGGAAGAAAGGAAGGAAAGGAGGGCGGGAGAGAGAGAGAAAAGGTGGCAAAAATATTTGAAAGGAAATATTTAGAATTCTTAATGTTTGAGTTTGTGTGATAGCTTGTTGTTGTTTTTTTTTTTTTTACTTCATATAATCCTGATAATAACATTAAAAATAAAGTTAAGGATAAACTTAGAATTAAAGGCATTTGATTAAAAAATTTAAAACTCTAATCACTATGTCCCAACCCCTTTTTATTTTCAGTTATTTCTGCCAGTGTACCTGAAATATCTTGAAAGTGGGAACAGAGAAAGCTTTTCCTCTCTATCATCCCTATAACTAAATGGATGGCCTGGTCGGTAACCTGACTGTCAGGCCTGCAGGTGACTGTGATCATCAAGAGCCACAAGCCTAATGGGAAGTTAATTAAAAGGCAAAGAAATCCAAGAGACAAGAGATGGCTGTCGTCCACAAATCAGCCCTGGGAGGATGGACCTATTACTTTATCATTCAATGAAGACTTGCATATATTCTGCCCTAGTCACATATCGGTCACTGAGGTACACTAAAAATGAAAACGAAGTAACATGATAAAGAACTCTTGACTTCCGGCAGTTCATCTTCTGATTGGGAGCAGGAAAGCAAAAAGTAAGAGCCTGGGTAATCACATGCAGCCCTGCATTAATTGGTTCAAAAGGCAAATGCCACAAGGGTCCAGGACAGCTCTGTGAGCATGAGCCCAAGTAGGTCAGGAAGAACCTGTGAAGCGTGAGGAATGGGGCTGAAGGTAGAGGAACAGGCAGGATTGAATCAGCGAGTTTCTTTGGGTTTCCCCAGAAAGGAGACTCTGGAGATAAGAAGCTTAGAGGACAATGGTCAGAGGCGGAGAAGTGAGACAGGAAAGGGACAATAAATAGTGCTGTCATCAAGTCAGATACCACGAGGGGGTTGGCTAGAGGCTGAGGCCCCTTGAAAAATCCAATCCAAGGGTCACAGGGTTCAGAGCTGCCCTGCCCTCAAGGAGAGAGCAGGAGTGTTTACACAGCAGGGAAAGGAACAATAAAGCCAGGGACCTGTAGGACCTAGTGCCTGGAGCTCTGGATTAGAAGAGCACACCATTCAGGGCACTCCAGGGGGCAACCGAGACAGAGGCCTGTAGACCCCTCAGTTCAGGGCTGGAGGTGGGGTGGGGGTAAGGGTGTTAACATGAAAGAAAACTTGTCCTGGCTTTAACTCAAGTAAGGAAGAAAGCTTCAGGGGGAAAAAAATCTACTACAAAAACTTATTCATCTTCAAACGAGAAAAACGATATTCAGAGTACTTAACGTATGGTTTTATGGCACAAATCTAGGTTCGAGCACCACTGAGGAGAAAATTCAGGTCTCCTGCCTCTTAGAGTTCTCACTATTAAACCTCACAGAAGTCTAACATTTGTTTGTAGGGTCTTCACGAAGCCTGGACACAGATTATCTCTTAGCAGTCAAATGTATTGCTAGTTGTCTCATAACCACGGTGAACATTCTTGCTGGTTCTTTCCTTGAATTCTTAGATGCGGTACTGAAGTGCCCTCTTCCCAATTTGATGCTGTTCTACGCCCATCTCCCTGGGGTTCATAGCACAGCCCCTCCCAACCAGCAAGCTCACCTCAGGAGGCACGTGTATGTGAGGTAATATATGCTGACAAGTGTTCATTTCGGCATTGTTTATAACTAGAGAACATTGGAAACAACCTAATCACCCACTGATAGGAAAATGAACACATAAAATACAGCACGTCTAGAAGACAAGAGTTAAATATAGCAGCTGATAATGAATGATAGCTAGGAAAAGCACTATAGAGAGGTTTCAGAAACAGAATGTTGGATAAAAAGACTTAAGAAACAGTATGGTCTATACAACAAAAGGCCTTATGCATGCATTTAAACACACAAAACCATAGTGTATGTGGTTTATGGATGCAGCTATCCCTTCCTTTTTGAAAGTTCACTTTAAATATATTTAGAATTCATGGGGATGCATGAGTCTTTCTTTTTTTTCTCAGTACTTTTATGGGTTTAAACATTTTTAAGTTAAAAAAATGAAGCTTTCTAAATGTCATCAGCTTTCATAAAAAATGGGAAAGAAATCAAAGAGAAACAATGTTAATGAAATTAATTCATATATCAAACAGATGTTTATGCCTAAGGATGAGATAAAATCTTGTTTTCGATTGCAAAGCCATGGAGAAGGACGGTCTGGATCCTCACTCTTCTCTTGCTAGCTATGGGATTGCGGGAAGGCAGTTTAGCTTCTCTGGTGCTAACTTTCTCACAGGCCAAGACAGGGATTTAGAAGACCCCCCCACACAGGGTTGTTTTGTAGATAAAACTGAGGTGATATGGTAGGAGTACCTAGAACAGCATCTGCCACACAGCCCAAGCTCAGTGACATAGAGAAGTGATCACCCTGTTTTCTTAGTCCAACTTAGACTTTCTTCAGAAAGGTATTTCTCTCTTTAAAGCATCATTAATACACTGATATAATAATTCATTATAAGAAGAGAAGATTGAACTGGCTCCCATCTGCAGCAACAAACCTTGCTTTATTTACCACATAAAATACTAATGAACTGCAAAGTTCCCATTCGTTCATTTAACTGATAAGCTAAAACCTCATTATAATGCCATTTACTATGCTCTGCAATTAAGCACAAAACAGCCCTCTTGGGCTCCGACTAGAAGGGTTTAATCACTGGATTACCAAGAGGTCTTTTCTATCAAGGGGCGTCACCTGTGAGGCAAATTGAAAGGACAGTTATCAAAGGAGTCCAACATAATTTTTTAGAAGTATAGATGTTCAGGATTGATATGGAAAATATACAAAACCTTTAAAAGCCTTCAATTTAGACTAGTCAAGATAGAAGAAAGGTAAAGGAAAGTGAGTCATAATGTAAGCCTTATAAGTGAATTAACAGAAAGTCACAGGTGGAAAGTATTTACAAGTATATGTAGACACCAATGACATACCGGAAGACGAAAGGCAGAAGAAAAGTCTAACTGCTCTATGGGTAAAGAAATCATCGCATGTGTACTTTTTGCTTTGTCCATAGCAAAGGTACAACTAGTGCCTTGTTTTCTACTGATATTTTGTACATTTTTAACATTGGTGTTACAGTACATTTACTGCTCATCTTTAAACTAGAGGCCTGATGACATCTAGCGTGGTCTCACAGAAGGGGCGTGAGATGAGTCAGGGTCTCATACTTTCATCACGTACAGAATCTAGTTTTGATCACTGGGAAGTCCACCCTAGGGTTTGAGACAATGGACTCCAGGCCAACAACGACAAGCTTTTTCTCCAAAGAGGAAGAAGAGGAGAGATTGGTTTTATGATCTAGCTTAGTCCCACAGCTCTAGCAGAGCCCAGTTCTGTTTTGAAAGTTACATTTCTATGTTTGGTACCTAGATGACAACTGTGTCAGAGCCCAGATCAGCATACATCAAAAAGTGCCAGCACTCACCGAGAGAGGTGTGTCTTATTACTGCAAGCAACTCAGCTCTTCTACTTAAATGCATTTGTATAACAGGTGAATGTGTGCTAAGTCGCTTCAGTTGTGTCCTACTCTTTGTGACCCCATGGACTATAGCCCACCAGGCTCCTCTGTCCATGGGATTCTCCAGGCAAGGATACTGGGGTGGGTTCCTATTTCCTTCTCAAAACATGTGACTAGAATGGCACAAAATAGGTGCCCATTTCACAGACCTCTTCTCCCCTCCAAGGTACCAGGAAAAAGTTTTGGCCATCTGGCACATCCATCACAGAAAAATGAATGAACACATATGGTCCAACTGTAAGAGAAAAAGCTTAAACATCTACTTCCAAGAGTAACTGAATCGCTGAGCGATGTTTAGCTTCACAAATGGAACTTTGTTTCACCTTATGCTGGATGTTCAATTATGATCTGAAACGTCTATTATTTAAAAGTTTGAAATAATTCTATAGAATTCAGCTTATAATAATCATGTAAATTAATCCTACATGGCACCTGCCTTAAAAATAGCATCTAGGATACTTACATGACTATAAGATGCTATAAATTTTTTTCAAATTACAGTATATGAGTATGTATTACACACACACAAAAGTCATGGTTAAACCTCTTCTCTCAAAGAATACTCATAATGTTCTTTCAATATAAGAAGTTAACTCTAACGTCTCGATTTAAAGTTTTGTGGTGAACCTGGATACTTGTGGGAAAGAAATTAGTTTGCTTCTAAGTATAAGGATACAAAATTTTAGTGTATGTGCTTAAGAATATTTCTGCACAAATAGACCTCAAGTTGTGAGTCTGACTACCATTAATACTGTAAGATACATATCTATAAGATATTACATGTGTGTATATGTATACATATATATACACACACATACACACGTGTGTGTACACACATATGTATATTTATCTTTCCCCCAGGTCCCTGACACAGAGCTTCTTAAGCCTCTGGATTTTGAAAAGGAGTTAATCACCAGTGGCCAATGCCTCAATCAATCATGCCTACATAATGAACCCCTGCGCCACCAGGCTGGGACTGCTTCAGGTTGAGCACGTTGGTGCTGGGAGGGTGGGTGCCCTGAGAACATGGGGACCCCGTGCAATCCTGTGCTCCCCTACTGCACTTCTCCCACGTGACTATTCCCAAGCTGCAGCCTTTATCATAAACCACCACCAGCAGGTAAGGGTTACTCTAGCAAACGATCAAACCTGAGGAAGGGTGCCATGCTTACTCCCTCAGTCCTGTCTGACTCTTCAAGACGCTTTGAATTAAGTCCCGCCAGGCTCCTCTGTCCATGGGATTTCCTAGGCAGGAATACTGGAGTGAGTTGACATCTCCTTCTCTAGGGGATCTTCCCGACCCAGGGATCGAACCTGCGTCTCCTGTGTCTCCAAGACTGCAGGCAGATTCTTTACCACTGAGCCATTGGGGAAGGATGACAGGAACCCTCAAATTAGAGCTGGTCTGGTCAGTGAGAAGTACTGGTGACGAGTGGGACTTCCGCCAGGACGGGGGGAAGGGCAGTCTTGTGGGACTGAACTCCTAATTTATGGCATCGATACTAACTCCAGGTACATGCTATCAGAATTGAGCTGAATCGAAGGACATCCAGTAAGTACCCAAAGACTTACAGCATTGGTGAGACAAAACACACGCACATACATTTGTGCACAAATTTGGTTCAGAAATGTTTTGAGTAAGAACAGTTCAGAATTGGTGTCAGAAGTGGGATTTACCAGGCCTACCCTGGCTCATAGAAACCCACGGTTTGGGAAGAGAAAAGATAAAACAGCCAGAAATGAAGATCTTTGATCCCTGAATGGCTACCTACTCACATGATATGAATCCAAGGCCAGTTATTAAAGTTAAAATTACCAATGGCATTTAGGAATGGTAGATCTGATTCCCAAGTTGGCTCACTGAATACATGTCATTTAGTAATTAAGTTGTGTTTGACTTTCTGCAACCCCATGGCCTGCCAGGCTCCTCTGTCCATGGGATTCTCCAGGCAAGAATACTGGAGTGAGTTGCCATTTCCTACTCCAGGGGATCTTACTGACCCAGGGATCTAACCCACATTTCTTGTATTAGCAGGCAGATTCTTTACCACTGGGCCACCACGGAAGCCCCCATTTTATGCATAAGAAAATGAAAAATAATTAGAACAATTCTAACCATTCTTACATACAATTCCTTGTGTATTATTATCTTCAGGAGCTTAAGGAGAAGGCAATGGCACCCCACTCCAGTACTCTTGCCTGGAGACTCCCATGGACGGAGGCGCCTGGTAGGCGGCAGTCCATGGGGTCGCTAAGAGTCGGACACAACTAAGCGACTTCACTTTCACTTTTCACTTTCATGCATTGGAGAAGGAAATGGCAACCCACTCCAGTGTTCTTGCCTGGAGAATCCCAGGGATGGGGGAGCCTGGTGGGCTGCCGTCTATGGGGTCGCACAGAGTCAGACATGACTGAAGCGACTTAACAGCAGTAGCTTAAAAAGAAAGTGCTAGGTGGGGCCTTGATGCTAGATCACTCTTAGATTTTGGTCAGTCTGAGTTTTGATCATAAAACAGCCTCAAAAGAGAAAAACTACACCAAGACAATAGAAGGTACCACTGATCACCAAGAAGGCAGTCAGTGTAATATAGTCAAGAAATTACTAAAATCAGAGGGTATACTGTGAAGGAGGTTTTTGGATGTATCTAATTTTGTGAATCTACATCATCAGTTTCTTGAAGAACTTTTAATAAAATATTTTGTGAGAGTGACTAGTTTCAGGGCACTGTCTTTGGTTTTGAATGTCGCAGAACAGAACAGTAGATTTGGGTTGATATAGGACTCACTGCTCACTAGAGAACAATCACAGAAGGCTTCAGAGAATCCAGACACACCAGGTTATTCCCAAGGGAACAGCTAGCATGGTGGATTGAGTAAAATCTATTGTAAGGTCTGTTTATTTTGAGAAGGGGGACCATCTAGGTCCTCCTAAAAATGCCAAGTCTAACACTCAGAGGTAGCACTTCATATGTTTCACATACCAGTCGTGTGAAACTGGCTTTATGATTAACTGGGATATTCACCCAACGAACATGCCTTATGCCCACTACTCAGGTCATGGCAAATGCTGTGGTTATCAGGGGATTTTTGCACAGACACCCCATGTATTTTTACTATTACAAAATTAAGCAACAGTTTGAGAAGACTTAGTGAATTTGCTGTCTCAGCTTCCTCTTAGGGGTCACACAGATGCTAATAAAAATATTAGGTTAATTAACAAAAGAATACAGAAAGGCAGAGGAGAGGCTCAAGGGAATTGTATCAGGGTGGAAATTTTCAAACAGTTAAGAAATAAGTATAGCAAACATTGATGGTGGAAAAACAAAAAGGAAAAAGACAAGGGAGAGTCAAGGACTCAAGCCAGTAGACTGGAAATCTTTAATGGCTATTAAAATGGGATGGATAAAAATGGACACTGATGGGACTGAA
The DNA here is from genome assembly GCF_042477335.2 of Ovis canadensis. Classification (NCBI taxonomy): domain Eukaryota; kingdom Metazoa; phylum Chordata; class Mammalia; order Artiodactyla; family Bovidae; genus Ovis; species Ovis canadensis. The sequence goes on along the minus strand of NC_091257.1, from coordinate 23,522,413 downwards.
ACAAAGGTCTTACTATGCACTGTTAGAGGAGGGTGGACCAAAGGGACCCTTCCTGGCTCTCTAGCATTAAAGGGCTTCCCGGTGGTGCAGTGGTAAGGAATCCACCTGCCAATGCAGGAGGCACAAGAAAGTGGGTTCAATCCCTGAGTCAGGAACATCCCTTAGGAGAGGAAATGGCAACCCACTTGAGTAGCCTGAAAAAGTCCATGGACACAGGAGCCTGGCAGTCACAGTCTACTGAGTCACAAACAGTTGGAGACGACTGAGCACACACACTCCACCACTCTGGCCTAGGCGCTTCAGTTTGGAGGGATCTAAAAAGGCAGAAGGCGAAGATTGCAATGAGGAACCAGACCTGAAATGACACAGGGCAATAGTCAGGCAGATGAGTCAAAACAAAGAACAACAGAAAAGCCAGGGCCCCCACCTCAACATTTTGCTTGGGACCCCAAGACTTACGTACGTGAGTGTGTAAAATGGTCAGAGGGTGTAGAAGTTCCTGGAACTTGATATGAAGCCACAGCACTGCGATTCCCATTAGAGAATATACAAATGCAGGGGTTGATAGGATTGCAAGAGTTGGAATATTTAGACTGTGTATTTAAGCAGTTTACATAACAACTGTATTTTTTTTCTCTCTTCCCCTAATCACCTCAACTTTCATTTATTCTCTATCCCAGGCTGTGGTCTCAGGACCATGACTATTACTGAGAGCAGAGGTGCTTCCTAAGCAAAAATCTGCAACTGTATTTTTACAACTTTCTGTCAGAAGTCCTAGAGGCACGATGGTGTGGGTTATGCCTTCACTCACCTGGCAAAATTGGGGTTAACAGTGAATTGTGCTCTATTGCCCAGTGGTCTAATTTACCTTTCTTGTGATAAAATAAATTTCTATTTACGTGAAATTAATATCCTCTCACCACTGATAATCATGCTTCCTTGCCTACCTTCTCTACCCTAAGCAACAATTAGCTCTGGAGGTCAATTAAGGGGTAGATGGCACAGATAACTGGGACACAAAATAGCAAATAGATTTCTCTTGTTGCCGCAACTCCCCAGCATCCTATTTGCAGAAAACAAGCCATAAAGCTTTATTATTCACTGTAAAGTCTGAATGGTTTGAACACAAAGGAAACATGCATCGCTATTTCCCCTTTGAACACATTTACATGCAAGTTTTAAGTGCCGGGGCTAGCGATCTCAGTCAGAAACTCGGTCACAACACATTTCAAACCCATAAAATTATCACTTTAATGAGATTAAAAAATAAATTGAGCTTGGAAATCATCTCTGAACCCAGACTAAATCAATGGGAAATCAATCAATCAATCCATCGGCTTTTCGTCAGGCCAGCCAGGACATGACTCCCAGGTGAGGTTCTTTCAACTCCTTCGTCTCTGCCTTATTTCATCCTGACACTACTGCTTAAACCACAATTTTGAAAAATGGTGGGGCGGGAGGAGTACAAATACCACACACCTAAAGCATTCCTGGTAGACACATCACAGGTCAAATACAGGCAGGACCTCCCAATATATTAATGCTGTTTCCCTGGCTTATTTTTAAATATTAGCCAAGATCCTAGAAGAGCCAGGTGAGCAGGGCACGAAACTGTTTCCTTAGCCTAGTTCTCCCAGTAACTGTGCTAATAGTTGTAAGTCATTAAGCTTAAAATGTCTAGTGTGCACACATCTGTTCATTCACAGATGGTTTCAAAGACTTCCTAGGTCAGGAGATACAGTGGTGAACAAAGTCCCTCCCCTCATGAAGATTACGTTCTAGTAGAAGAGACGAACACTCAAAAAACAAACGGGTGAGGCATAAAATAACCTCAGATGAAGACGGGGGCCATGACTTCAAGTAGCGCAGGGCAAGAGAGGGGACAGTGATGGGGTGACATTTCAGATAAGGGGGGCAGGATGACCTCAGGGGAAAACTGCCCAGCTCCAGTGCTTACCTGGAGGCGGGCCGAGCTCTGAGTGCAGCGGATGCTGACTCCTCACCCTCAGCACCCCGGTGAGAGGGCGATATGCTCACTCCCATGTCCAGGGCCAAAGAGGCCCAAAGAGGATTCACAACTGGCCCAAATCCAGAGTGAATTTGAGCCAAGAATGCTAGGCCTCAAAGCCCATGTTCTTAACCATTGAATGGGATGAGAATATCAACAGAAAGAAAGTTCTGGGCAGTAAGGGCATCCATTTAAATACTTCTCATGGGTTGATTCTGATTTCAGGAAGCTCCAAATTCTACCTTTAAAATGAATTACACCACAAATCAGTCAATCAAAGAGTTCAACAAAAATGTGACAAGGAATTACAAAAGACTAAGGGAAAACGGAAAGGAAAAGTAAACAAAAGGTCAGAGAGGCCATAGCGCCACAGGACAGGCCAGAACTCCTGAATGCCACCCATGTGTCTTACGTATGGGAAACAAATCTTGGTACCGATGCTGCAGTAGACAGGGGTCAATCTTATTTTTAAAAGGTGCTTCTAAAGAAAATGAAGAGGATGAAACCATAGATAGGTAACACATTTGTCTGTTTAATTGGTTTCCACATTGTGTAATGTAATAATGCATGTTTGACACTCTGATTGAGGGACTAGAGATCCAAAAGATTTTTTTTCCCCTAAAACGTATGGATATCAAATCACAGCCACTGAAAAAAGTATTTATAAATCACTGTCTGCCTTACTCTTAGGTAAGGTGAAATATCAAACTCTTTCATAGGGATTACGGGAATATGCTCTATGTGTCACTAGAAAACGCCAGGCAGCTGCTACACTGGACCCAAGTTAAGAGAGGCCTATACCCCTGATGCCAAGTTAGAAAAAAGGTTTCCCAGAGTCATTTACAGTAACAGATAGAGAAATGTGTGTCATGTCCTCCTCCCCATCCCCAAAGTGCAAGTGAGTCAGAATCCACTGACCATTTCCACTGGTCTCTGCATAGGCAACCCCCAAAATAGCATGAGGCAAGAAGGCTAACACCAGCAGATATTCTTCCACTGAATGAGGCCCCAAATACAATCCTCATGAAAAAGATGAAAGGATCATAGATGGAAAAATGGACAATTTGGACTCCTGGCAAGGTTTTATCACTTAAACTTATGTGATCTTAGGCAAGTCATGTGTTCATTTCAGATCAACTCAATTCCAGCAGGGCAAGGTCCTTGTCTGTTTTGCATATCATCCTTTTCCAAAAGATGAGCCAAGCACCTGGCACATATTTTAGGAACCAACCAGTATTTGAATGAAACACTACCACTACCTAATATGTACCAGACAGACTGATGGATGCAAGGTGTACTTATCCCAGGGGATCCCTAAAGTCCTCCATGCCAGTTCCACCAAACCGTCCTTAAACCCTCCCAGAATACTTTTCCAAATAGCTACACAAACTGAAAAAAGCCCTGAGTTAATATAAAACACATTATAATGCAAAAGGAAATACGTGTTCAGCATAAGAATATACTTCTAGTGGAATACATTACGTGTATTACATGTATTGTAATACACATGTACATGTGTGTGTGTGTGTGTGTGTGTATATACATGTATATACATATTTTTTTAAGTGGAAGTGTTAAGTCACTTAGTCATGTCTGACTCTTTGCTACCCCATGGACCATAGCCTGCCAGGCTCCTCTGTCCATGGAATTCTCCAGGCAAGAATACTAGAGTAGCTAGCCATTCCCTCTTCCAGGGGACCTTCCCAACCGAGGAATCAAACTCTGCATTGCAGGCAGATTCTTGACCATCTGAGTCAGCAGGGAAGCCCCACATGTGTGTGTACATGTACATATGTGTATGTGGCACACCCAAGTAGAGGACTCACGTTAAAACAGGAACAAAATCACCTGGCCATGTGAGGAAAGACAATAGTTTGGTATCAGGTGCCGTGATGAAAGAAAACAAAAGCTGAGTGTCTGTACAGAGCAAGGATTTCTAAAACAGCCCTTTGTCCTCCACACACCTTCAAAGGGGTATCTGAACTCTAAATACAAAACACACAGTTTGAAAGAGAATTTGTAAAAATACAGTTAAGGTTGTCTCTGATGATCTTCACTAAGCAGAACAAACACAGATGGGGAATAAATCTTACCTCAAAATGTCACAGGCAGGGAAAGGAAAGCTTCAGAACCCCTTAGGAAATTATAGGGATTTCACAAATAGCGGGTGATTAGAAATGGAGCAAACTCTAGGTGGTTCTGAAAAAAGAAGGCACTAATGGAAAACATACCACCAAGTCCAGCAAACAGATCTGGAAAGGCCCTGCCACAAAGGCACCTAGCGAGTCACCTCTGCTTCATTCAGTTAACAGCATCAACACAGACAAGAGCAGAATTAATTTCTCTTCTCAAAACAAAAATGGCAATTCCTATCCATTTAATATATGTCGATATTCAGTTCAGTCACTCAGTCGTGTCCGACTCTTAGTGACCCCATGGACTGCAGCACACAAGGCTTCCCTGTCCATCACCAACTCTGGTGATGCCATCCAACCATCTCATCCTCTGTCATCCCCTTCTCCTCCCGCCTTCAATCTTTCCCAGAATGAGTCTTTTCCAATGAGTCAGTTCTTCACATCAGGTGGCCAGAGTATTGGAGCTTCAGCATCAGTCCTTCTGATGAATATTCAGAACTGATTTGCTTTAGGATTGACTGGTGGGATCTCCGTGCAGTTCAAGGGACTCTCAAGAGTCTTTTGTCAACATCACAGTTCAAAAGCATCAATTGTCAACTTTCTTTACAGTCCAACTCTCACATCCATACATGACTACTGGAAAAACCATAGCTTTGACTAGATGGACCTTTGTCAGTAAGTAATATCTCTGCTTTTTAATACGCTGTCTACTTTGTCATAGCTTTTCTTCATTAAGCAAGAGTCTTTTGATTTTACGGCTGCAGTCACCATCTGCAATGATTTTGGAGCCCAAGAAAATGAAGTCTCTCACTGTTTCCATTGCTTCCCCATCTATTTGCCATGAAGTGATGGGGCCAGATGCCATGATCTTAGCTTTATGAATGTTGAGTTTTAAGCCAACTTTTTCACTATTCTCTTTTATATATATATATGACTGGTAACTACAAAAGCTAAATAACACTTAAAGCATATCAGGTAAATATTAATACCAAATTGTATGATTTTCCTCCCAATGCTTCCTTACTAATCTGGGCTTCATGTTCTGTTCTTCTTTATTAGTATGAAAAGGACAGAAGCTTCCATTCATAACCATTTTTCCAATCTCATATGCTGTCTACAGAAGATATCTTGAAGGGGTATGATTGCATTTTTTAAATTTAAAATGCAAGGGTAACTTTAGCCCCAAATTCTATTTTGCTTTATCTTGCATTGAGGCCTGTCCTTCAGCTTGGTAGGTTGGGTGTGGAGAAAATGTGATAGACCCCACACATTCTGTTGGTAGGCACCTCACCCTGCTTCATATAGTTCGTGGCCATAGTTCCTGAATTAGTTAGCTATTGCTGTGTGACAAATAGCCCAGACTTAAAAATAACAAACAGTTATTATCTCAATTTCCATAGATCAGGAATTCAGGAGTGGCTTAACTGTGTGCTTCTGGCTCAGGGTCTTTCATGATGCTACAGTCAAGTTACCAGCTAGGGAGATCTGAAGTTTTCAGTGAGGCCAGAGGGAGTACTCCCAAGCTCACTTCTATGGGTGCTGACAGACCTCAGAAGATCCACCTTCAAGTTCACTCACAGAGAGGCACCAGTTCCCCACTTTAAGGGCCTTTTCAGAGGCTGTCTGAGGTCTCTCACAACAGAGCAGCTCATGTTCCTCTTCTCAAGGCGACGTCATGACACGGGTGCGGACTTTACCAAGAGAGTGTACAGTGGGTTAAATGGCAATCCCAAAAAGATAACGTCCATGTTCTGAGACTCGAAGCCAGTGGATGTGAAGTTATTTGGGTCTTTGCAGAGATAACCAAGTTAGGGATCTCAAGACTTAGAGATCATTCTGTATTAGGACTGACTTAAATCCAATGATAAATGTCCTTAGAGGAGAAAGAGGACAAACAGCAGCACAGGGAAGATGCCATGTGAAGACAGAGGCCAACACTGGGCTTATGTTCCCATAACCAGGAGCTGGAAGAAGCAAGAAGGGATGTTCCCCTAGAGTCTTTATCTTGATTTCTGAACCTCTGGCCTCCAGAAGTGACAGAATAAATCACTGTTTTAAGCCATCAAGTCTGTGGCAACTTGTTATGGCATCCCTGGGAAACTTAGAAGATTTGAGAAAAACAGAAGGTAGAGAAAGCAAGCGAGGGCAAGAAAGATGGAAGCCACAGTCTTTTTGTGACCTAACCTAAGAAATCTCCAGGATTCTGACACATTCCATTCACCAGAAGCATGTCATTAAGTCCAGTCCCCACAAAAAGTGAGAAGAAATACCGAAGACCCTGTGGACATATCTTTCCAATCAATTCAGGGCCATCTGAAGTTTCTGAAATGGACTTTTTATAAGGATGAGATACTAGAAAGAAGCTGGAGAAAATGTCAGTCTTGAGGATAGCACAAGATTTTTCTTTTTTGTTTTGTTTTGTTTTTGTTTTTTTTTGTTTTGTTTTGTTTTTAGTTTTTTATTTTTTAAATTTTAAAATCTTTAATTCTTACATGCGTTCCCAAACATGAACCCCCCTACCACCTCCCTCCCCATAACATCTCTCTGGGTCATCCCCATGCACCAGCCCCAAGCATGCTGCATCCTGCGTCAGACATAGACTGGCGATTCAATTCTTACATGATAGTATACATGTTAGACTGTCATTCTCCCAAATCATCCCACCCTCTCCCTCTCCCTCTGAGTCCAAAAGTCCGTTATACACATATGTGTCTCTTTCCCTGTCTTGCATACAGAGTCGTCATTGTCATCTTCCTAAATTCCATATATATGTGTTAGTATACTGTATTGGTGTTTTTCTTTCTGGCTTACTTCACTCTGTATAATCGGCTCCAGTTTCATCCATCTCATCAGAACTGATTCAAATGAGTTCTTTTTAACGGCTGAGTAATACTCCATTGTGTATATGTACCACAGCTTTCTTATCCATTCATCTGCTGATTTCAAGATTTTTCTTAATGACTATCTGTGATTTCCACATTTTCTCAGACACTGCTGCATATGTCCAAGTAGATTATTGTTATAAACTTTACTAGTAGAACTCAAGAGTGCCATAATTTACATATAGCTTATCTAAATAACAGGGCTTCCCTGGTGACTCAGCAGTAAAACATTCATCTGCAATGCAGGAGATGCAGATTCAATCCCTGGGTCAGGAAGATCCCCTAGAGGAGGGCAGGGCAATGTACTCCAGTATTTGCCAGGAAAATTCCATGGACAGAGGAGCCTGGTGGGCTACAGTCCGTGAGTTTGCAAAGAGTCAGATATGACTGAGCATGCATGCATCCATCTAAATTACTATTAACAATAAAGTGCATAAGAAATCAATATTTCAATGTTTATGTATATCATCTCACTTAATATTTTATCAGCTTTTCACAATACTCCTAAAAGGCAGTTAGTATGATCAAAGAGGCTAGGAGAGGCAGTACATTTTGGTGTTCTTTCTAAAGAAAGAGGGTTATACTGTGAGTCAAGACCCCAGATTCTTGTTGCTTCTGTTCCTTAACACAGGACCCTGGAAGAAATAATCTTTAGGAGCTTCAGGTTCTTTCACTGTAAAATTAGTTAGGATTCAGTGAGCTTTTAAATTCCTATCAGCTCCACAGTAGTGGCATTACCTCTATTACCTCCAAAAATTAGACTAAAATTAAAGTTGTACATACATCAAAACTGAAATAGAATACTTGCAGCAAAGAAGTTCCAAAAAATTAATGGGTTATCTCGTTCCACAGTTTGGGCAAAGTGATTTTTCCTAACCCAACGGTAGATCTCTTTCAATCTGGCGGCAATGACTTTCTCCCCAGAGAGTAGTTAGTTCAGGTACCACCTCCTCCAGGAGGCCTTCCCTGACCACCACGGGAAAAGCAGCTCCCTCTCTCCACTGTCCATTCTTATGGAACTTTTTATTTTCCTCATCGTCCTTACCATCATCTGAGAGGCTCTGCTTTTACGTGAATGTGTTTATTTTCTACCTCTCTCTGCTGGAACCTAAGATGGAAGAGGAGAGGACCTTTGTGGTCTTCTTCACTGTATTTTTTCTAAACGCTAAAAGAGTACTCAAGCTCAGAGGAAGCGGCTGTACACATTGGTTGAATGAGCAAATGAGGTATGGGATGGTTTACAAGTAATAATAGAGCCTTATGCAACCTACTCCAGGAGTCTCGCCTGGAGAATCCCATGGGAAGAGAAGCTGGTGGGCTACAGTCTACGAAGGTCTCAAAGCATTGGACACAGAGCATGCACATACACATAATTTTTATATCTATAGTCTTACACTATTAAAAAGCAGTTCTGTGTCTACTCCTTAACAGCCTTGCCTGATGTAGACCATCCCACTCCCAGCTAATCATGGATGTGGAAACTCAGGCTCAGAAGGTTTGACTCAACAATTAGAATATCCTGGATTCAAGACTTCTCGGACCTCTACCTTAATGACTAATGTTCTTGACCTAAAACCAATCTTTTATTCCATAGTGCAGAGCTTGGTCTCACCAATATTTTCATCTGGAAACACCTCTATTCAAGCCACCAAGTGGTCTAATATTTAATCTTTGGGATTAGTAATTAATTGCAAGCATAGTTAATAAGTTTACCCACTTCATATTCAAATCATATATGCTAGTATATGTTAGCTCAATAAACAGTTTAGCACTGAGGAAAATCTTCATTTAACTCAGTATCTGCTACTTATTTCAACAAATGTATTCTGCTGTTCCTGCCCATTAAGTACTGTGGCTCTGAGATTAACCTTTCCTGTTTGCTTGTGCCTGACCTCAAAGCATCCTAAATTACTCAAAGCAATTCTGATGGCTTTAATTTATGAGAACACCTTCAACTATTCATCTTTTAAATCCTGAAAATGATGATCCCTGCACAACAGCAGCTCTCTTTTTCATCTTAGCTGATAACTCTGATTAAACACATCCAAAGGCTGATTACCCCCCCTGTGGTTAATGCCACTGTCGCCGCTAACTACTCATTTCACAGCGGGAATTGCCTTCAAGAGCCCATTTACATTATCACTCAGAATTGATTTACACCGTTATTTCCTATTGATCACATAGGAAAAAGAAGGTACAGACGATGTCCTCTGAACGCCTGCAAAGATGTCAACTAGCGCAAGCCAAGTATAGGCAGCTATTCCACACTCACACAGTAATGCAATGGTGTAAATACCGAGTTACTCCCCAACTGTAGACATGTTTTAAAGATACTATTTACTATTAGAATTGTAAATATTTCATCACAAAACCACTAGGGGAATGTCACCAAAATGGATCAAATCAAATAAAGAGAAAAAGAACATAATCTAAGTGTAGCTTCTATGTGCACCATCTGAACAAATTAAGCAAAAAAAAGTGCTTCTTTGCTCTGCTAAATAGTCTTTGAGCAAGGAGCACGCCTGATGACAGGGTAAAAGGCGTGCTGCAAGAGGCAGCGGTTCTAGCTCTGCAGATTTCTGCAGTCACACAGGTTTATCTGGAGAGTACTTTTAGTCAGCTTATAGCAGTGCAGCTGTGACAATAACAAAGAAAACGCTTTCATTAATTCCTCCAATAAACACGTATTGAAAGCCTCCAGCTCTGAAGTGGGCATTTATTATGTCAGATGCTAAAGATTCTAGGGGTGAATGAGACTGATACGACTTCTGTTCTCCTTAAGCTGTTATCCTGTTTGAGAAGACTGGTTATAAACAAGGAAACAAATTAAATACAGATACCATCACTAAGTGTGAAAATGCCACAAAGCAATGTGGAGCATGTCAGAGTTCTCTTCAAAGAAAACTGGAATCTGTGACCCAAAAGGAAGCCTGTGTTGTGTGCTGGGTGAGCAATCAAAAGGCAAGGGTTCTGCCCTGAATGACATCACTGTCTAGATGATGGTTTTCACATTAGAATGTGTGAAAGCTTGTTCAAAAACAGAGTCTCTGATTCAGTACATCTGGGGTGGGACACCAGAGTTTGTATCTCTAACTGGTTCCCAGAAGGCGTTGCTGTTGTTTCTCCACGGAGCCCATTCTGAAAACCTTCTGTCCTTCTCACGTCCACATTCATCATGAGGACCACAAAGGAGATAAGCTATACAAAATTCACTTAATATAAATGAAAGAGGTGGTAATTATAAAGAAATCGATTCAGACAGAAATTAAACTCCTAAAGCACTTAAGGAAAATGAGCCAATCAGGGTTGATTTGAGGACGAAAAAAAAAAAAATCTCATCTCTCTCTTCAGGAAGGAAGATGATTTTATGTTCTTCAAAGGCCATTTTTCTCTTTACGGAGTGTACGGCATTTCATTTCAGAAGGGCTCATGAGGGCTCTCGGGTCTCCGCCACAGACTGGCCGTCACACTCTTAGCAGCAAGCCCTCTCCACCGCCGCCACAATCAGACACCTGCTGAGGGAGCCACGCAGTCAAAATCAGGTGGTGTTCTGCAGAGGACTGACTCAGAGCCATCTCGTGAGCTACCCCTAGAAACTGAATTTCCTCAGGACTACAGGCTCCCGTTCAGCACACTAACACAACTGGAAGAAGCAAGGAATAAAGATGTATTGCCTAATACTCTGGTGGTTTGACCTAACTTTCCCTTTAGACATCTGATATTCACTCTCCAGTTCGGGCCCTGTTGAGAAAAATGACTTATTTCTCCACCCGACTCCTCCCTCCGCCAAGCATGGTTTTTCCCAAGGTAGTCTTATAATTTGAAAGACTTTAAAAGGCTTCAGATCATCCTCCCCAAATGAGGTTCTGTTGAAGCAACAGAAGCAGGGGCTGTCCCAAGGAAGAGATGGCAGGTATTTTAATCCCATTTTTATCAACAGTGATCTAAGTCACACACACTCAATAAAATTGAGTAAACAGTTAATCCCTCTCAATCTCAGCTTCCTCCTTTATAAAAAGTAAGTATTGCCACAGACTAGTTGTTGGCCAACTTTTCCAACAAAGGGTCAGACAGTGATGTTTCAGGCTTTGTGGCCGTACAATCCTGGTCTCAACTGCTCAGCACTGTCCCATGACAGCAGCCACAGACGCTGTGTAAACACACGGGCCCATCTGTGTTCTGACAAAACCTCTATTTACAAAAACAAGCAGCAGGCCCGGCCCTCCCTGGCCGCAGACTCGCTCCCTAGCTCAGGAATACCGACTTGGTCGCTTCCACGCCTGGAATACGGACCTGGTTTGTTACTGGGAGCAACAGATTTACACTCTCTGTACTTGAATTTCTCTGTGTGTTGGAAGAAAACATCACTCACGATCTCAGTTCCTCACAGACATTTCAAACGGACTACTGAGCGAATGTCTCAAAGCACTATGATTTCTTGATGAAGGATGCAAGAGAAGTCCTAATTATTATCAACAGTACCTTTTTTAAGCTACGATGATCTGATTATTACTGCACCTGGGAATACTCTAAGGATGCTGGGCCCACCACTCCGTGGCATTCACACGTGTTGTGCTGTGGTCTCTCGCCCCAAGAGTCTCCCCTCAAATGATTAATGGAAAGCACTGCATTGGATGCTAATACTGCCCTTTGATGTTGCACAGAGATTAAATAGAAGCATGTTTTTAAAAAAACAGAGTCCACCATTTTATATACACAAATTTAACATTTTCCCATTTATCTTTGATGATTATTCAGCCCTAAGGCCTAAAAGTGGCGCATTCTCAAGAAATAAAATAGACATGTGACCTATGATGAAAATCATCAAATAAAGTTGATGTGACTTCTTTATTTTTTTTTGTACACCTTTAGAAGAAGGTCCATTAAGATTAAATTTCTTAAAATAACAGAAATGAACTTCTTTGCAAACTAGAAGCAGACTCACAGACATAGAAAACAAATTATGGTTACCATATGGGAAATGGTGGTAGGGTGGGGGAGTGATAAGCTAGGAGTTGGGGGTTAACAGATACATACTACTGTATATAAAATAGACAAATGACAAGGACCTACTGTACAGCACGGGAATTATATTCAGTATCTTATAATACCCTATAATAGAAAAGAATTGAAAAAGAATATATATATATATAACTGAATCACTTTGCTATACACCTGAAACTAACATTATAAATCAACTATAATTTTTTTAAAAGACTAAATTTCTTAGATAAAAGACTTTGGAATTAGGTATATGGTAAAATATGATTTAAAAAACACAATATATAACACTGATTTCATAATTTCTTAGAAATATTAGTATACATTCACATCCCCCAGACCAGCAACTGGGGCTTCCCTAGTAGCTCAGTTGGTAAAGAATCCGCCTGCAATGCAGGAGAGCCAGGTTTGATCCCTGGGTTGGGAAGATCCCCTGGAGAAGCGAATGGCAACCCACTCCAGCACTCTTCCCCGGAGCATGGACAGAGGACCTGATGGGCTGCAGACCACAGGATCCCAAAGAGTCAGACATGACTGAACAACTTTCCTTTTCCTATCAGCAGTTATGAACCAGTCTGCTGCCTTTAACAATCAATGCATTTGACAGATATTTCTCTAGTATCCATTATACTCAAGAGACTTCTAGGAAGATGAAAAGTTTGCATAAATAACAATAATAATAGCAAGTGACATGTGCTCTCAGCATGTTAACATGGAGTCTTCTGGATTTTGAGGAAAAAGAAGGTACTTTTAGTTGAGATGCTTCATGGCAGAAATGATATTTGGGCTGAGTTTGGAAGATAAGTAGAAAGGAAGACAGAATTCTCTAGAAACTCTCCAACATAGATCCCATGTACCATGTACAGACATGCCATCTTGAGCAATTCAGATCATGTAAAAGGTCATAAGCAGCTCAAGATAGGAGAGTAAATCATGGAAGGCCAAAGATAATCAGGTTAACAAGTCTGTGTTTGAGGAAAATCCCACTGAAGGATTTGGAGAGGAGTAGAACTAGATTTTGGAAGAGGGTATTGGAACCCACTCAGGTATTCTTGCCTGGAGAAACCCCATGAATGGAGAAGCCTGGTGGGCTATAGTCCAAAGGGTCACAAAGAGTTGGACATGACTGAGTGATTAAGCACAGCACAGAGTCAGATTTTATTCATTCATTCAAAATATTTATTGAGCCCCTATTAAGTGTCATACTTTTTTTTTTTCTGTATGGATACAATAATAAATGAAAAAGATGCAGAAAAACAACTACTGCCCTCATTCCAATCTGGGGACACAGACAAGAAACTAAATAAGTAAATGACACAGTGTATTTGAAGGTTACATGCTACAGATAGACAATTATAAGTAACATAGAGAAGTAATTAAAAATAGGTGAGTTAGGGTGATACCTGAGGTGAGGTTTGAGCAAGGATTTGAATTAGGTGAGGGCAACAACCACACATATATCTGGAAGAACAGAATCCCAGGTGGAGGGGATGCTAATGGAAAGGCATTAAAGATCAAGCAAAGCAGGCTGTGTGAGTGAGCGGGAGGACAGAGACGGTAAGGAGGGTCCCACGTCACCTGGAGCCTGTAGACAATCACAGGGACTTTGAATTTAGGAACATTCATCTACGAAGACTGGGCAGAATGGACTGCAGAAGGGCAAGAATTAGAAGTAGAAGCAACAGGCAAAACCCTCTTTGTTTTGTCAGGTGAAAATGTTTGAAACCATTCATTCGTTCATGTTAACTTGGCACATATGCTAGATATTGATCCCAGGATTGAAATTGAGATGGACAAGCCCTGGCTACATGAAGCCGAGCCTCCCAAAGAATGACGACAGCATGGACAGAAATGTCCAACTGGTTGGCAATAAAAACCTATAGAAATCTAAATTTTATTATGAATCCAAAAAAATTAATATTATAAAAGAGAGTGTTTCACAAGGTCAAATCATACAAATAGTCCTAGTCCACATTCTAAGTCAATTCCTTAAAATACTGACCAATATTCCTTCCACTCATAACTTTTGATAAGAATGACTGGCCATTCTACATAAAAAAAAAAGTCATTCAAAATATCCAAGCAGTGAAGAAATGCTAAATCTTTGAGGCTTATCACTCCACCGATTAGGATAGATCACAGAATACAGACTCTAAGTATAATTAATTCAAATACAAGCACTTATGAATAGATTAATTTAGCAAGCATGAAGGAAGCAAAGAGCAGTCCAAAATTACCAAGTTTGTCTATAACCCAGACAACAGCATTTTGCAAACAAATTGCTAACGCACGAAGATATTATCACTGGTAACTGGATGACTGGCTTTAGTACCTTAAATGATAAAACTGCTGTCACAAAGGACAGATAGGAACTAGACTCTGCTGTCAAACTGTCATGGAATTATTAAATATGGAAGGGAAAAATGACCCAAACAGTATGTAATGAGCTCCCTTTTCATTCTTTCGCTACAAAAGCACATCTGTGAATTGTTAATGACTCTGAAATGGATGAACCAAATTGATGAGAAAGAAAAATATCTCTCAGGGACAGGGAAAGGGAAACGGAATACACACAATGTTTATAAAATATAATCTAAAACACCAGGGCTGGTGAAAGTACTGTGATACACTACAGGGTAGTGTGCAAAGTCTAAGCTGTTATTACTCATTTCTTATTGTTTTCATTGTTTTTATGTTTTTTAATGTAGAGCATTAATCTCATTAAACATAGAGAAACACTGAGATCTATTCACAAATACTCCATATCTGTGGCATTCTTGACGTGGTTCTGCCATTCTAGTCTGGGAACTGCTACCCTGCTGGATTTCTCCCTAGATGTGCCCTCTGGGCTGGTGTGTCATCTGATTCAGTATCTCAGCTCACAAAGATTCCATACCGAGTTCTGGCGATTGACTTTTCCACGGCTAGAGTCCTTGTTCGACAAAGACTTACTTGCCCTGGAATGCCCAGGAATCCCAGTCATGGAATTCCTCGAGCACAGGTATACACTGATCTCTGTACCTCAGTGTCTGGTGGTGTAGAAGCCTTCAACAACCCTGAACTGAGCTGAATGACAACCAAGGAAGCTCATACAAGAGGGATTTAAGACAGGAGCAAGCACACGAAAAACAGTGATCATGGTGTCTCTCCATACAAGAGAGTCACCATTTAATTTGGTCATAGTTAATGATTCTGAGGCTATCTGTCTTCAGAAAAATCTCAGGGCTGAAGAACTTCTGATGCGTGCTTTAACTTATAAGAAAGAAAGTACTGAACCAATAGGAGACTACACTTATTCATTGGTCTAAGGACAGTCACCAGTCTGAAAATCATCACTAATCTGCTTGTCCTCAGGGTGGAATCGGTCGACTGTATCACAAAGGTAGTATGGCGGTAAGAAGGAAGAATGACCAATATTGGTAAATGGGGAATCGGACCATCCCGGAAAGGGAAACCTCCTTTAATACTCAGGGCCTCTGAGTCAGAGGGAGTGCTCTGAACACCACTGCATGCAGAGGACTTACCTGACCTAAATATACTTTCCAAGTAGGAGGGAAGGCCATTGGCCCGTGATTTGACTCTTTCACACAAGGTAAAAACACTAACAAGGAAAGGAAAAGGAGAAGCCACTAAAGGAAAAAGTAAACAGTATTTAGCAGATGTAGTTTCACTAGCAGTATACTGTGAGGAATCCAGAATGCAGTATTGTAATTTCTACAAAGAATATCATTTTAATATGTTACTGCTCACTAAAAATCCTCAAATTTAAATATACTTCAGTCTTAAGACTGTAACACACTTGATCTCGCCACTCACACATATCCATGACAAATCCATTCCTATAACTGGTCTGTAGAGTCCAAAGGTTGTGTTATGACTTTTTAGTCACATATTCCCCACGATTAAAACAGTAAAAAGAAATCAACTTCATTTTTAACCCCCGCAAAAAAAGTGCTCACCAGAAGGTTATCGTAAAAAGCAGGTGAATGGAATAAACAACCAATTGGTTTCCCAATTTCCAGACCAGTGCATGGCTTAATGGTACAATGAAACCCTGTAACTCCACCCCCAAGCCCTGAAGATTATGTGATACAAAAAATCTGTGCCTTTAACCAGCTTCTCTTTCAGTATTATTTATTCTGCATCACCCTACGCAGTTGGCTAAACGACTAAGCAACAAGGTCAATCAAATGCAATACTCCTCTCCATTCAAATATAATGGAAATTTTGACCATTCCACATTCTAAAGAGCAAATACATTCTCACTCTGACAACCACATTCCATTGGCTTTTCCTAAAAGCCAAGCGTGACAGATGCCTTGGCTGTAATTGCCAATCAGCCTTTCCATGGCAGCTGAAAACACAATACATCACTTTGATCTCCTTTGCTCTAAACACATCCGCAATCAAGAAACCTGAACAAGGAATAAGAAATTGGCATCATTTCTAGAAGCTGTCACTCCACAGCATTTAAATACTGTAAGGTATAGTGTGCTCATATTTTTATTTTTCTGTTTCAGAGACACTTTATCGAGGATCTGAACAAAAATCACCTACAATTAAACATTACTATATATATATATATTTGGAGATGTATTCACAAAACACATTTCATTACCATGTACAAAATCTCAGTACAAGCACATTTAATTAAACACCACCACTGCCACTTCCTCCTCCAGTTACCCACCTGAGGAATAAAACAAGAGCGCTCATCTGATTTAGAAACAGTACTCAAAAGAGCTGAACTCACATTTTGCAGGCAGGTCATAGCCACACGTGATCTTTGCATGTCCAGTTTCACAGCCGTTCAGGTTACGACATTCAGCGAGCAGACAGGGCCCAGCTGCTCTGTGAATACAGCCATCCACTGCAGGAGAGAGAAAAAAGTTAGCCCATGTTTGCTCTTTTGGAAATAAAGGCACAACCGGGGACAAGGAAAGCCAAGGAACTCAAGTTTTCCCTCTCAGAAATCACCACACCCCTGGGGAAGGAAACCCATGGTGTTCAGTCCCTTAAACCTCATTTTCTCCTCTCCAGTTCTCTCTCTGTGCCTCCAGTTCATGTGGTCGGCAGAAGGAGCAGGGTTCAGGAAACAGCGTGCAGTTTAACGTTAAATAACAGGATCCTTAGCTCGTACTGCAGCCTGGATGTGTAGTCTGTTCCAGCGTCAACTGGGTAACTACTCCCACCATGTCCATTTCAAGCTATCAACTCCATGTCACCTAAACACAGGATTCTGAAGAAATGCTACTGATCCTGTCTCCAAGGTGGTAAGTGTTGCCTCCAGTACACCACAGGTTATAGAAGAAGAAAGGTCAAGAAGCAAGAGAAAAAAAAAGCACTCGGGAACATTTGCCACTGCGGCAAAACTGAGACAGTAAAGCTGTGGAAGAAAGACCCAGACCTCTAAGTTCCTTCCCCTCTCAACGGCATGGCACAGATACAGTAGGTATCTGCAGGGTACCTAGGGGTTAGAAGGCGGGCGAGAGTGGCTCACGTCTGGAAAAGTGCCTAGAGGAGCAGCCCTCGCTCTCTTGACATGGAAAGAAGAACCTCCGCAAGCTCTTGCTCCAGCTCTGCTCACTGAAGAGGCCCTGCTCCTCCCCAAGCCCGGGTCTCACCACCTCTCTGAATCTCACCTCGCCCTGCTTCATCACTGCCCTTCACAACGAGAACGACCTTCTGAAAACACACATCTGATGCCACTGGAAATTAAAGGTTCATTTGACCAGATTAGGGGCGAGCAAATAGGTAGGGGGCTAAGACTGAATACGCATAATCTAGTTGTTACTGAGTGAGTTCCTTGGAAAGAAAGGAAATGCAAGACTAAAACGAAGGGTTAAGAGAATGAGAGAGAGAGAGTAATAGTTATCTGGGCTGTGAAAACCAAACAGGAATTATAATTATAGAGGAATTATAATTATAATTATAATTATTAGTGGTCCGAATCCTGGAAGATGATGCTGTGAAAGTGCTGCACTCAAAATGCCAGCATTTGGAAAACTCAGCAGTGGCCACAGGACTAGAAAAGGTCAGTTTTCATTCCAATCCCAAAGAAAGGCAATGCCAAAGAATGCTCAAACTACCGCACAATTGCACTCATCTCATATGCTAGTAAAGTAATGCTCAAAATTCTCCAAGCCAGGCTTCAGCAATACATGAACCATGAACTTCCAGATGTTCAAGCTGGTTTTAGAAAAGGCAGAGGAAGCAGAGATCAAATTGCCAACATCTGCTGGATCATCGAAAAACATCCAGAAAAACATCTATTTCTGCTTTATTGACTATGCCAAAGCCTTTGACTTTGTGGATCACAATAAACTTGAAAATTCTGAAAGAGATGAGAATACCAGACCACCTGACCTGCCTCTTGAGAAATCTGTATGCAGGTCAGGAAGCAACAGTTAGAACTGGACATGGAACAACAGACTGGTTCCAAATAGGAAAAGGAGTGTGTCACCCTGCTTATTGTCACCCTGCTTATTTAACTTATATGCAGAGTACATCATGAGAAACGCTGGACTGGAAGAAACACAAGCTGGAATCAAGATTGCCAGGAGAAATATCAATAACCTCAGATATGCAGATGACACCACCCTTATGGCAGAAAGTGAAGAGGAACTCAAAAGCCTCTTGATAAAAGTGGAAGAGGAGAGCGAAAAAGTTGGCTTAAAGCTCAACATTCAGAAAATGAAAATCATGGCATCTGGTCCCATCACTTCATGGGAAATAGATGGGGAAACAGTGGAAACAGTGTCAGACTTTATTTTGGGGGGCTCCAAAATCACTGCAGATGGTGACTGCAGCCATGAAATTATAAGACATTTACTCCTTGGAAGTGAAGTTATGACCAACCTAGATAGCATATTCAAAAGCAGAGACATTACTTTGCCAACAAAGGTCCATCTAGTCAAGGCTATGGTTTTTCCTGTGGTCATGTATGGACGTGAGAGTTGGACTGTGAAGAAAGCTGAGCACCGAAGAATTAATGCTTTTGAACTGTAGTGTTGGAGAAGACTCTTGAGAGTCCCTTGGACTGCAAGGAGATCCAACCAGTCCATTCTGAAGGAGATCAGTCCTGGGTGTTCTTTGGAAGGACTGATGCTAAAGCTGAAACTCCAATACTCTGGCCACTTCATGCGAAGAGTTGACTCATTGGAAAAGACCCTGATGCTGGGAGGGATTGGGGGCAGGAGAAGAAGGGGACGACAGAGGATGAGATGGCTGGATGGCATCACGGACTCGATGGACGTGAGTCTGAGTGAACTCCAGGAGTTGGTGATGGACAAGGAGGCCTGGCGCACTGCAATTCATGTGGTCGCAAAGAGTCAGACACGACTGAGCGACTGAACTGAACTGAATAACTGAAGAAGGAAATGGCAACCCACTCCAGTATTCTTTCCTGGAAAATTCCATTTCCAAGGGAGGCTGGAGGGATACAGTCATGGGTCACAAAGAGTTGGATACAACCGAGCTACTGAGCGCACAAGTGCAATAGTTCAGAGTCCACCACACCATGTAATTGATCATTCTTTACTATTATCATTATTTTGATGGGAAACTAGATATTGAATGGGAAATTTTTCACTGAGGGGTATGTAACTTGTCTAAATGAACAAGTGGCTTTTGCTACTACTGACTGAAAAGGAAACATGTTTTGGCTGAACAAGTCTCTTAGGGAAAGAAGCTCATCTGGGCTTTCCTACATCACTGTTTGCAGACCTGGAAAATCTGAGAATAAGCCTGAACCTCAAAGACCCTCACAGCAAAATGAACTCTATACTACAGTGTTTCAGCAAACCTACTTGAAATCCATACTCTACCTTTACCAGCCATATGCTGCTCAAGCCCCAGTTCCCTTAGCAATCAGGGTCAAGAATGGCTGCGTCTAACAGAGTTATGCATGGAATTTGAATAATATAACATTATGTGCCCCGTTAATGGTAGTAACTAATATTATCTTAAACTCCTTAGGTGGAAGTTTTGTGTAAATTTTAAATAACTATTATTCTTATATACAAAAAGAAAAACATAGAGAAGGAAGAAGAATACGAATACCACTATTTACCCTCCCACCTAGAGAACGCTTCAGCAGTCTGATATTTGTTGCTCTTTCACTGGCTATTCACACACACTCACACATATAATTTTTTCTGTTACAAAAAAAAAAAAAGGTCATAAGTTTTGTGCACTCTTTCACATAGCAATTTTACTTTGTGAACTATTATACAGTTGTTAAAAAGAACAGGTCAACTTGATATGCAAGTTCAGTTCACTTCACTTCAGTCACTCAGTCATGTCCGACTCTTTGGTACCCAATGAATCGCAGCATGCCGGGCCTCCCTGTCCATCACCAACTCCCGGAGTTCACTCAAACTCAGCTCCACTGAGTTGATGATGCCATCCAGACATCTCATCCTCTGTCATCCCCTTCTCCTCCTGCCCCCACCCAATCCCTCCCAACATCAGGGCCTTTTCCAATGAGTCAACCCTGCACATGAGGTGGCCAAATTCTTGGAGTTTCAGCTTTAGCATTAGTCCTTCCAATGAACACCCAGGACTGATCTCCTTCAGAATGGACTGGTTGGATCTCCTTGCAGTCCAAGGGACTCTCAAGAGTCTTCTCCAACACCACAGTTCAAAAGCATCAATTCTTCGGCACTCAGCCTTCTTCACAGTCCAACTCTCACATCCATACATAGAACAACCATAGCCTTGACTAGATGGACCTTAGTCGGCAAAGTAATGTCTCTGCTTTTGAATATGCTATCTAGGTTGGTCATAACTTCACTTCCAAGGTGTAAATATCTTTTAATTTCATGGCTGCAAACACCATCTGCAGTGATTCTGGAGCCAAAAAAATAAAGTCTGCCACTGTTTCGACTGTTTCTCCATCTATTTCCCATGAAGTGATGGGACCGAATGCCATGATCCTAGTTTTCTGAATGTTGAGCTTTACGCCAACTTTTTCACTCTCCTCTTTCACTTTCATCAAAAGGCTTTTTAATTCCTCTTCACTTTCTGCCATAAGGGTGGTGTCATCTGCATATCTGAGGTTATTGATATTTCTCCCGGCAATCTTGATTCCAGCTTGTGCTTCTTCCAGCCCAGCATTTCTCATGATGTACTCTGCATAGAAGTTACATAAGCAGGGTGACAATATACAGCCTTGACGTACTCCTTTTCCTATTTGGAACCAGTCTGTTGTTCCATGTCCAGTTCTTACTGTTCCTTCCTGGCCTGCATATAGGTTTCTCAAGAGGCAGGTCAGGTGGTCTGGTATTCCCATCTCTTTTAGAATTTTCCACAGTTTATTGTGATCCACACAGTAGTCAGTTCTAAATATGAAAATATTTCTAAGTGAAATGCCAGTTTTAAGAAATAGATACAATATGTGATACATATACAACATATAGTATCTATTTTAAAACATATCTATTTTTTATGTATAGTCACAATTTTGTTTACAAATGTAATACAAGCACACATACATACACACCCACATTTACATGTATAGTACACATGTACTAGAAAGGTATATACCAAAATATTAAAAGTGATTATGGGATGTGAAAGAGAAGGTGAAACTATTAAGAAAAAAATTAGGTTCAAATTTCTCTATGTTTAAATATTTTACGAGAGCATCAAGAGAAGTATTTTAAAGTGAATATGTGAATATTTTTTCTTGGCAAAGAGATCATTAGTTACTTAGTTTGAAATGGATAACTAAAATAGGATTTGATAGTGTACTTAATCATATGCTGTTAAATATTGCTGCATTATTTAGACTGCAGAAAATGCAGTTTGTAAATATCTAATTCACAAAATCTTCATGGTTATACCAGCATTCATGACTGCATTAGGGAAATGAAAGTCGAGCCGAAGAGCTATTTAATAATAACTACTACAGCTTAAATGTATTGAGTGCATCCACATGCCAGGCACTATACTAAGGACACGCATAAAGTACATACTAATTTTATAATCTCCATTTAATGGGAGCTTAAAGGAGGTTAGTGAGTTGCCTACGTTCACAAAATCACAAAACACTGGCGATGTGATTCAATGCTCCAGTTCTGTCTGATGGAGCAGCCATGTTATTAACTGCTGTAGTTCACTGCCTTTGGAACTAGAAACCAGGCGGCCTGACCTCAGCTCTTGCATGTGGCGTATTGAAACACTATGTTATGCTACTTTTTAATTCTCATCAGTTCTATGAATTACAACGTACATGCAATCAAATGCACAGATGTGAAGTGGAGTTTTGATGAGTTTTAACAAATGTATATACACTTATGGAGCAATAATGCCAATAAAGCTTAGAAAAGTTCTGTATCTTTTCCATAGGATTCCCCTCTTACCATCCAGAGGGACCCCATGTTCCAACTTCAGTCACCTTAGCTAAGTCTTGTCATATATAATCTTCATATAAGAGATGGTGGAGGGGGCTAGCTTCCTTCACTCAGCATATTTTTTAGATTCATCTGTGTTGTTGCATGTATTAATATTTCATTCCTTTTCATTCCTGAGTAATATCCCATTGTTGAATATAACATATTTTTTAAATCCATTCATCTGTGAGTAGGAATTATAGTATTTATATTTTTGGCTATAATGAATAACTCTTTGTTTTGTGCCTGTATGTTTTCATTTCCATTGGACAAATACTGGTGAATAAAATTGCTGACCTAGTATATGTTTTACTTTACAAAGAATTAATATATAATTTTCTCAAGTGATTATACCAGTTTCCATACACCCTCAGCAATGTAGGAGAGTTCAAATTTTGGCAGTCTTTGGTGTTTTCAGATATTTCCATTTTAGCAATCCTAACAGACATAAAGAGGTACCTCATGATTTCAATTTTCATTTCCCTGGGATTAACGGTATCAAGTATCTTGCCAACTTCTTACTGGCCATTTATATATATTCTTTTTGGATGTGTCTTTCCATGTCTTCTGCTAATTTTTATCATCTTTTTATTACTGAGTTGTGTTAAATGTATTATTTGTTCCATACAATTTTTTGAAATGTTAGATATTTTATTTTTTCAGTTCTTGTGATTTTCATTTTTTTTATAGTTTTCATATCACTCCTGAAAATTCCCATATTTTAACCCATTGCTATGCTTTGTGTGTTATTCACTCAGCCACGTCCAACTGTAGCCTGCCAGGCTCCTCTGTCCATGCAATTCTCCAGGCAAAAATACTGGAGTGGGTAGCCATTCCTCTATCCAGGGGACCTTCCTGACCAAGGGATGGAACCTGGGTCTTGTGCATTGCAGGTAGATTCTTCACCATCTTAGCCACCAAGGAAAATGAATTAACAGATTTCACATAATTTCGGAGTCCCTGTATGCCAATTTCAATATCTGGGTCAGCTATTAATCTGTTTTTATTGGCTGATTTTCATATGACTCTTGGTCACATTTTCTTATTTCTTTTCAGGTGAAGGAATTACTGATGGCATATGAATACTGTGAATATGTTGGAGAGGCTTTAGATTTTATTTTCTTTCTCCAAATGGTATTTAAGTTTATCCCAGCAGGCAGTTAACTGCCAGGTAACAGGGAAACTGAGCTCTAGGCTTTGTTAAGGCTGGTCATTTTTTCTCTTAGTCCTAGGATATAGTCTTTATTCCTAAAGCATGAACCTTCAGGGGTTTTAGTGCAAATTCCAAGGTGTTTTGCAATTCCCTCTAACCTGGGGGGATTAAAATTCTAAACTGGCTATCCTTACACTGAGAAGATGATGAACGCTCTAGTCAGCACCCTCAGCCTTCCAGCTTTGATTTCCTTCCTGGACTCCAGGGAGTACCTCCCTGTACAAGCGTAGGTCAAAGTTCAACCAAAGATTAAAGGTATTCATTTATAGATTCAGTGGTTCCCACTCTGTGACTGTCCCTGTTCTGAGATCCTTATCAGAATTCCTAGTCATTCTGACAACCCCAAAGTCAGTTCTATGATTCCTAAAGCCAATAAACCTATTGTTTTCAATCTGAGCCCCAACAACCATTTGCCAGGCTGGGTAGACAGAGCCCTCAAGGTCAAAGCCATTTAACTGTAGATTTCACTCAGTGTGGTTTTTCCCTTTAAGAGGATTGACTGCTTTTAGTTGCTCTCTACTGCCAGTAAATACTTTTTGTCATTGCTTTTTTATTTTGCCAAAAATCTGTATATACTATTAGTGGGATGGCTAGTCCAATACAGGTTATTCTGTCATTATCAGAAGCTGGAAGTATATACATTTTTGATCCATATAAATATGATCTCATATTACTTGAGAGCTACATTTCTAGCCCTTTGGGGGAAAAAATGTGTATGAGAGAGAAACACAGTGGTAATATCCTGGAGTGCAAAGTCAAGTGGGCTTTAAGAAGCATCCCTATGAATAAAGCTAGTGGAGGTGATGGAATTCCAGCTGAACTACTTTAAATCCTAAAAGATGATGTGATGAAACTGCTGCCCTTGATATGCCAGCAAATTTGGAAAACTCAGCAGTGGCCACAGGACTGGAAAAGGTCATTTCTCATTCCAAGCCCAAAGAGGGGAATTGCCAAAGAATGTTCAAACACAATTGTACTCATTTCACGTACTAGCAAGGTAAAGCTCAAAATCCTTCAAGCTGTGCTTTAGCAGTACATGAACTGAGAATGTCCAGATGTACAAGCTGGATTTAGAAAAGGAAGAGGATCCAGAGATCAAATTTCCAACATCCATTGGATCATAGAAAAAGCAAGTGGATTCCAGAAAGACATCTACTTCGGCTTAGTTTACTATGTTCAAGCCTTTGGCTGTATGGATCACAACGAACTGTGGGAAATTCCTAAAGATATGGGAATACCAGACCACCTTACCTGCCTCCCGGAGAAGGCACTGGCAACCCACTCCAGTACTCTTGCCTGGCAAATCCCATGGACGGAGGAGCCTGCTGGGCTGCAGTCCATGGGGTAGCTAAGAGTTGGATATGACTGAGCGACTTCACTTTCACTTTTCACTGTCATGCACTGGAGAAGGAAATGGCAACCCACTCCAATGTTCTTGCCTGGAGAATCCCAGGGATGGGGTCACTGGTGGGCTGCCGTCTATGGGGTTGCACAGAGTCGGACACGACTGATGTGACTTAGCAGCCACACTTACCTGCCTCCTGAGAAACCCACCTGCAAGTGAAGAAGCAATAGAACTGGACATGGAACATCAGACTGGTTCCCAACTAGGAAAGAAGTATGTCAAGGCTGTATATCGTCATCCTACTTATTTAACTTACATGCAGAGTATATCATGTGAAATGCCAGGCATGATGAAGCATAAACTGGAATCAAGATTGCATGGAGAAATATCAAGAACCTCAGATATGCAGATGATACCACCCTTATGGTAGAAAGTGAAGAGGAACTAAAGAGTCTCTTTGTGAAGCTGAAAGAAGAGAGTGAAAAGCTGACTTAAAGCTCAACATTCATAAAAAGAAGATCATGGTATCTGGTCCCATCACTTCATGGCAAACATATGATGAAACAGTGGAAAAAGTGACAGACTTTATTTTCTTGGCCTCCAAAATCATTGTGGACAGTGACTGCAATCATGAAATTAAAGAATGCTCGCTCCCTAGAAGAAGCTGTGACCAACCTAGACAGCATGTTAAAAAGCAGAAACATTACTTTGCCAACAAAGGTCCATGTAGTCAAAGCTATGGTTTTCCCAATCAGTTCAGTTCAGTTCAGTCACTCAGTCGTGTCTGACTGTTTGCGACCCCATTAATCGCAGCATGCCAGGCCTCCCTGTCCATCACCAACTCCTGGAGTTCACTCAAACTCATGTCCATCGAGTCAGTGAGGCCATCCAGCCATCTCATCCTCTGTCGTCCTCTTCTCCTCCTGCCCCAAGTCCCTCCCACCATCAGAGTCTTTTCCAATGAGCCAACTCTTCGCATGAGGTGGCCAAAGTCTTGGAGTTTCAGCTTTAGCATCAGTCCTTCCAACTAAAACCCAGGACTGATCTCCTTTAGAACGGACTGGCTGGATCTCCTTGCAGTCCAAGGGACTCTCAAGAGTCTTCTCCCACACTACAGTTCAAAAGCATCAATTCTTCGGTGCTCAGCTTTCTTCACAGTCCAACTCTCACATCCATACATGACCACTGCAAAAACCATAGCCTTGACTAGATGAACCTTTGTTGGCAAAGTAATGTCTCTGCTTTTGAGTATATTATCTATGTTGGTCATAATTTTCTTTCCAAGGAGTAAGCATCTTTTAATTTCATGGCTGCAAACACCATCTGCAGTGATTTTGGAGCCCCCCAAAATAAAGTCAGCCACTGTTTCCACTGTTTCCCCATCTATTTCCCATGAAGTGATGGGACTGGATGCCATGATCTTCGTTTTCTGAATGTTGAGCTTTAAGCCAACTTTTTCACTCTCCTCTTTCACTTTCATCAAGAGGCTTTTTAGTTCCTCTTCACTTTCTGCCATAAGGGTGGTGTCATCTGCATATCTGAGGTGATTGATATTGCTCCTGGCAATGTTGATTCCAATTTGTGCTTCTTCCAGCCCGGTGTTTCTCTTGATGTACTCTGAATATGTTAAATAAGCAGGGTGACAATATACAGCCTTGATGTACTCCTTTCCCAATAGTAACATACAAATGTGAGACCTGGACCATAAAGAAGGCTGGGTGCCAAAGAATTGATACTTTTGAACTGTGATGTTGGAGAAGACTCTTGAGAGTCCCTTCAACTGCAAGGAGATCAAACCAATAAATCCTAAAGAAATCAATCCTGAATATTCATTAAAAGGACCGATGCTGAAGCTGAAGCTCCAATACTTTGGTCACCTGATGTGAACAGCTGACCCATTGGAAAAGACCATGATGCTGGGAAAGATTAAAGGCAGGAAGAGAAGGCGATGACAGGATGAGATGGTTGGATGGCATCACCAACTCAATGGACATTAGTTTGAGCAAACTCCAGGAGATGGTGAAGGACAGGGAAGTCTGGTGTGCTTCAGTCCATTGGGTTGCAAACAGTCAGACACGATTAAGAGACTGAACAACAACAATATCAGTTGTCCCCTATTAAAGTAAGATTTGGGGATTCCCAGGTGGTGCAAGTGGTAAAGAACCCGCCTGCCAATGTAGGAGACATAAGAGATGGGTTCGATCCCTGGGTTGAGAAGATCCCCGGGAGGAGGGCATGGCAACCCACTCCAGTATTCTTGCCTGGAGAATCCCATGGACAGAGGAGCCTGGCTGGCCATAGTCCACAGGGTCACAAAGAGTAGGACACAACTGAAACAGCATACATGCAAAGTAACATTTGCTATTCCCCATATCTTACAAGACCCTTAATTCCAAATTATGACCTTTTAGAGTCCTTTGGACTGCAAGGAGATCCAACCAGTCCATTCTGAAGGAGATCAGCCCTGGGATTTCTTTGGAAGGAATGATGCTAAAGCTGAAACTTCAGTAATTTGGCCACTTCGTGTGAAGAGTTGACTCATTGGAAAAGACTCTGATGCTGGGAGGGATTGGGGGCAGGAGGAGATGGGGATGACAGAGGATGAGATGGCTGGATGGCATCACCGACTCAATGGACTTGAGTTTGAGTGAACTCCGGGAGTTGGTGATGAGCAGGGAGGCCTGGCGTGCTGCGATTCATGTGGTCTCAGAGTCGGACACGACTGAGCGACTGAACTGAATTGAACAGAAGACCCTACAAAAATGTGGTTCCAATTTGCCCTCCCCACCTCAGATCATCACATTCTTTCTCTTCACATGTCTGATCTAGCCACATCTAAATCCTCACCAGCCCTTAAACACATCAAGGTTTCTTTGCAAAGTACTCTCTATCAAGGATATCTATCTACACCTCCCATTTTCTTTTCTGCCAAACAAAGTCTCTCTTATTTTTAAATGCCTAGTTCAAATGTTTTCTCTTCTAAGAATCATTCACAATGTTTACAGGACAAAATAGTGTCGCTTTATGTTCCCACAATATTCTGGTTTATACAATAATTCCACATTACACATAGCAGAATGTGTATCTTGTTGCTTGGTCTATCAGCAACTTGAGGGCACAGTAGGTGGCCTTTTCTCTTGTATATCCCCAGCTATCTCAATAAGTGACATTTTGTAGGTATTTAATACAATTGAATTAAGTGCAATTAAATTTGAGAGAGAAAAGCAGTCTATCCCCAGCTATCTCAGTTACTGACATTTTGTAGATATTTAATACTATTGAATTAAATGCAATTAAATTTGAGAGAAAAAGCAGTGTAACTTATTTTTTAATTTAATAATACTGAAGAAGTAGTAAGGCTACTTTAAAGGCAAAGAATCAGAAATTTGAAAAGTAAAGTTAAATATACAGTAACAAGGTTGTAGACACAAATCTAGTGATGAGCTACTATATTAGAAGTGTTAAAAATTCATAGAATCTGAAAATGATCCACTTCTCTCAGGTATGGGGCAGGCTGCAGGAAGAGGTACTCCTTTAGTTTCACTTACAGGAGCTTGAAAAGGCAGTGAGCGTAATAGTGGCTGATGTAAGATTCAACATCGTACTGTTTCCATATCCGGTACCCTGCACCCCAAGGTGAGGGGGATGGACGGCCAACAGTCAACATCCAGGCTTACACAAAAGATACTCAGTCCCATCCCAAATGTCTAAACCTAATTTCAACTAAAAAATTCCAAGATCAAAAGTGTAAAAGTTGAACGTAATTTTCCAGAGAGATAGGACTACATTTGTCTCATAAAAACAAAGTATGTATCCTATACGAAAAAACAAACTGCTCTCCATAAATAGGTTCACCAAAGCCCATTTATTTTTCTTCTTGGGCATATAGCTAGACGGTACTTTCAAGCCACCCTTCCAGTTATGTGTGGTCAGGAGACTGTGTTCTGCTTAAAGGCGTATGAGTAAAAGAGATGTAACTACTTCAATATCTAATCCCTAAAATCCCCGCACATGTCCTCCATCTAATCTCCCGTTGCCTGCGGGCAGGATGCAGGGGCAAGACTCCAATGCCCCAGAAAATAGCACAGCAACTAAATGGAAAATGTTTGAATACCAAAATGATTCCATCATCATGCTAGGCTCTCAGGACTCACTGAACCAGTCAGCCTGTCCCATTCACTCAAATACTTGTTCTTCCTACTTTGTGATCAAAACCAGACTAATGGAAGGTAAAGGCTGAGGACGGCCTACAAACTACCTGAGGTGTGGTCAGGAGGGAATGGGGTGAACACTGAGGTCTCCCACAGGGCTGGTTTTTTCAGGACTGTGAGAGGCCTGGCTGCAGCCTTCTCCGAAGGCCAGGTTTCCCGCTGCACGAACACACCCCTCACTGACCGTCCTGAGAGCCAGGCCAGAATGCTTGCAGGCAGATGGTTAACTGTGGCAAGGGCCCTTGATTCCCCTCTTATTTCCTCCAGCTACCTACAAAGGCTAGATTCAGAGAACCTAAGCCTATTAATTAGGCTGTCTTAACTAAGTTTTCTTACACTATAGCCTGGAGAATTAGACCACCTAAGGGGTATAAAGATGAGTTTCAGCTTTGCTTGGGGGAACCTTTATTCACTTTTGTCCTTTTACCTTGGTGTTTAGAGCTTGGGAATGTTTTCTAGGATAGTCGTATTCCACTATTTAAATAGCTAAAATAAAGACAAAAGATATGGGACATAAAACCACATCAGTTTTTCTGGCCTCGGATTTTTTACTCATGGATTCCAAGCTGCCTCTATGGCTTTCCGCAGGAAAAGCTCCCTATTTGAAAAAAACAAACGGACAAATTCATGCTGAAGATATGAGAGGAAAAAGCAAGCCATAAAGTACTGAATAGGAATCCATCAGATGCTGTGGACCACTGAATGCAAGAGCCAGGAAAAAAAAAAAAAAAAGAAAAGAAAGAACCAGGAGAGAGTTCTAAATATATGTTTAACAAAAAATACTAGAAGCACCATTTAGTGAAATCCAGTTATTTCAGAAATTGGTCCTGTGAGGTCTCTCCCTTGTCTTACAAAGACAAGTTTCTAAACCACTTTTAGCAAGAGGATTCTGAAGTCCTTAGACCTGTACATATTTATTTAATCTTCTTCTGTAAATAAAAGATAACTTAATCTAAAAGCTGCCACACAAATCATATTAGCCTGAAAAATAAGAGGCTCTCTCTCATTGACTATATCCCTTAGAAGCTCAAGAGGATACAACAGAGTTCTTTCTAAATCAAATCAACATAAATTTATTAAACCACCTTGCACAAAGCATTCTTCAAGAACCTGTGAGGGGATCCAATAATGGTAATAATATGTCTCGTCTTTGGGGGATTTACCAAGTGCCTTCCAGGTGCTAAGAGACTTAGAAGCTTTCCCCTTATGAGAGGCGGCTTTGCAGAGTGGCAGCAGGATGACTCTGGAGACACGGGCTTGAGTTCCAGTGCCACCATTTGGCTCCCTAGGTTTAGAGTTCCTCATCTGTCAGTCGCGACCATCACAGGAACTCTATTCAGCATCATAAGAGTTTTGTAAGTAAATTAGTTATTATGTGACAAGCACTTTGAATAAGATCTGGCATGTAGGAAGTTGGCAATAAATGTTGGTTATGCTACTACATTTTATCATCATAAACATTTTACAGGTAGGATTTGCTAGCTAGAATGACTAATAAGCAAATAAAGAAGCAGAAGTTAAAGAATTAGTGCAAGATCTGTAGCAGCTAGGGTTGGAGTCCATTTTTGCCTATTATTAAAAGTGTGTTCTCAATCCCTGCTCTCTCGTACTCCCATTCATACAAAGAAGTGTAAACCATAGTCCCTTTCCTTGGGAACCAAGTGACTAGAACAGAAGGGCTCAGAGCTTTTTATTTTGACTGAACTAAAGTGTAGCTAACAATATACAGAATATTTTATTACCATGGAGAATATGTCTTTTAATAGATTAGCAAAACTTTGGGGAGCATTTTACATTCTAAAGTGTTGCATTTTAAAGACCTTTGATTTAGTATAGGCTTAATCATCCCCTGCCTATGACTTTAAGACAATTGAGAGGATTTTGGGAATCACAGGTTACTGCGTTTGGATTCTGGGTTATGGAGAACTTGCCCGGCCTTTATATAAACTTATAGCTGAAACTCAGCAGGCCCAAACTGATAAACTGGTTTGGTCACCAACTCAAAAGGCTTTTAAGGTTCTTCAAACTGTTCTCCTGCAAACTCCAGCTCTGAGCTTGCCCACAGGGTCAGAATTTAATTTGTCACTGAAAGAAAAGGTATGGCCTTGGGAGTTTTGACACAACCCCAAGGGCTTCACCAGCAACCTATTGCTTATCTAAGCAGAGAATTAGATGTAATTTCACGTGGGTGGCCGCACTGCCTAAGAGTAATTGGGGCAGTGGCTTTATTAGCACCTGAAGCTTTAAAAATAATTAATGGACAAAACCTTACTGTACTGACTTCTCATGATGTGAGTGGAATCTTAAATTCTAAGGTTAATATTTGGATGACAGACAGTAGGCTTCTTAAATACCAGTAACTAAGCTTAAAGTTTGTGGAAATTTAAATCCTGCCACTTTCCTTCCTGAGAAGGAAAATGAAACACTTGATCACGATTGTTCCCAATTCCTAACTTTAAACTATGCAGCTTGGGAAGATCTAATGGATACCCCATTAGACAATCCTGACATGGAAATATTTACAGATGGCAGTTCTTTTGTTCAGGATGGAAAGCGTAAAGCAGGTTATGCCGTGGCGACTGCTGAACAGGTTTTGGAAGCAAAATCTCTCTCCATCTGGATTACAACGAAGTGGGAAGTATCCTGGAGAGGACTGGGAAACTGATTTTACTCATATGCCAAAAGCTAATGGATATTCTTGCTTACAAGTTTGGGTAGATACATTTATTGGATGGATTGAGGCTTTTCTCTGTCGTAGTGAACAGGCTAAGGAGGTTATAAAGATTCTCTTCATCAATGGAAGGCTTCCGGTGGTGGACATCTCCACTTCAAGGAAAGGACTTTCTCCAAGTCTGTGAATACCTTCAACAGCAATCACATGCGATGCCTCTTCTTCATCTGATGACATCTACCAACCCTAAAATGGACTGGTGCAATACGTTGCACTTTAACTATGGACTTAATATGTCTTTTAATTTTGATTTTAACTTGTTTTAATGACTATGTTGCCTTACATCTGTAACTGTGTAACTAAATTTGTTTCTAGCTGCATGAAAGCTTTTAAGTTACAAAAGGTTGCTCAAACTCCTGCTACTGCTGCACCTTCCTCCAACTACTATTTGGGGCCCCTGGATCAGATATCCTCAATAGGATTAGGTGAATATGTTGCCTCGCCAATTTAGGGACAACACCCCTTCTCAGCTCGAAGCAGTTATGGAACGAGAATGACACCCCTTTTCCCTAGGCAACATAATTCTCCTAAAAGAAAAGGGGGGATTGAGAGAGTCATTTCCTAGGCAGGTTGATAAGAAGTCTAGGGGTCCCCAAGGAGAGAGGGGTCTGGAATTCTCAAGGAGGAAGAAAGGACAAAGTTTTTTCTTCTCTACATTCCTTAGGATTATATAACAACAATGTATTCTGCCTGAGGACAGTCTCTGGATTAAACCTTCTGGCTAATTCTATAAATTATGGGAGGAGACCTGCTCTTTACAAGGATTATATAACAACAATGTATTCTGTCTGAGGACAGTCTCTGGATTAAACTTTCTGGCTAATTCTGTTATCTTAAAATGTAAATTATCGGAGTAGGTCTGGTGAGGTCTTTACAACATCCAGACATTCTTTGGATTTACTGGAGAGTATATAACTTCAATGCTAACACTAACAAGCGGGTACTCTTTCAACCCCCTTCTGATGCCTATGTCAGAAGCTTTCTCTATCTCCTTTATACTTTAATAAAACTTAATTACACAAAAAAAAATAAAAAAAAAATAAAAAAAAAAATAAAGACCTTTGACAAAATTACTACAAGTTTAATTATTAAAACAATTCTGCCAGTTGGGCTGGGACATTTTTACTTACTTTACTAATTTTATAAAAGCTGAAATAATACAGTAAGTGCAAAAACAGACATCCAGAATCACCCCCCTATGGCAGATATGAATTCAAGTTTTACATCTATCAAACTGTGGTCAGTATCACCTGGGCAGCCTCCAAAAAATGTAGATTTCCAGACCTAACCCCAAACCTAAGGAATCTGTCTCTCCAGATCACTGTCTCAGTGAGACCTAGAATCTCCATTTAATGTTTTCCACAGAGAATACAGATGCACACAACCAGCTGAGAACTTCAAGAATCATTCCTCCATACTATCTTGATTTCTTAACAAAGCTCCAGAAGGGGGGTCAGTAGTTTGGTTTATGGTGAGTAATCTGAGTGTTCAGTGAATAACAATTTGCACTTGAAGCCAACAATATTAACCTAAACTAGAACTGAAATCCAGTACCAAGTAGGATTTAGGTTAAATATGGCTTCACAAAGACAGATATGGCAATCATGAAATGCCTTGCGCATGATCCTAGCATGGTCTCCAAAGTAAGGTCACAAGATATCCATACAGAGAATGGAAAAATGCATTCAAACATCTATTGATAGTTATAATTTTTATCTACACAGGCAAGAATGAAGTTCAAATTTACTAATATTTAACATATAGATTGACAGTAGCACTTGTATATAATTTATAAGTAAATGCACATATACCTATAGTACTGAAAGAGGTACATGATTTAAAACACTAGAGTCAACAGAGGTTAGAGATAGGGATTTTGAGTGCTCCAGAACCACACTGCCAGTTGCTATCACTCAGATGTTCCCGTATCTATATAAGGGGTATAGTATTAGTACCTACCTTGTAGGGGGTCTTATGAGAATTGAATGAGGTAACATTTGTAGGGTGCTTGGCTTAGCTTGCATAAGTGCTTGAGGAATCTAAGTGTAACAGACCTTTCTACCACAGCAATTGATGCCCAGAGAAACACAGCAACTAGTCCCATTTGATATCCATGTCCTTGGCAGTGTGACTACAGCTTCTCCCATCAAGAGATGGAATCTATTTTTTTTAATCATTTATTTTTAATTGGAGGATGATTGCTTCACAATATCGTGTCAGTGTCTGCCATATGTCAACATGAGTCAGCCACAGGTATATGTATGTCCCCTCCCTCCTGAACTTCCTTCACACCTCCCACCTCATCCCACCCCTCTAGGTTGTCCGAGAACACTGAATTTGAACTCCCTGCATCATACAGCAAATTGCCACCAGCTGTCTGATTGCATATGGTGACATACATGTTTCAATGCTGCTCTCTCAATTCTTCCCGCCCTCTCCTTCCCCCGCGGTGCCCACAAGTCTGTTCTCTATGTCTGTGTCTCCACTGCTGCTCAGCAGATAGGATCATCAGGACCATCTTTCCAGGTTCCACAGATATGCATTCATATACACTATTTGTCTTTCTCTTTCTGACTTACTTCACTCTGTATAATGGGCTCTATGTTCATCCACCTCATTAGAACTCACTCAGATGCATTCCTTTTTATGACTGAGTAATATTCCCTTATGTATATGTACCACAATTTCTTTATCTATTCATCTGTCAAAGGACATCTAGGTCGCTTCCATGTCTTAGCTACTGTTAACAGTGTTGCAGAGAACATTGGGATGCATGTGTCTTTTTCATTTATGATTTCTTCAGGGTATACGCCCAGTAGTGGGATTGTTGGGTTATATGGTAGCTTCATTCCTAGATTTTTTTAAGGAATCTGCATACTGTTCTCCATAGTGGCTGTATCAATTTGCATTCCCACCAACAGTGCAAGAGGGTTCCTTTTTCTCCTCACTCTCTGTAGCATTTGTTGTCTGTAGATTTGTGTTTTTTTTGCGGATGGTAGCCATTCTAACTAGTGTGAGGTGAAACCTCACTGTAGTTTTTGATCTGCATTTATAAGAGATGGAATCTATTTCAACACTCCTTGACTCTAGGTTGCTCACTTGGAGCCTTGCTTATTTTCCAGGCCAGACTGCTGAAGGATAAGGAACCACCTGGAACAGAAACAAACTAGACTAGCCAGCTCTCAACTTCCCTGGCAACTGACTAGAGTCACATGAGTGAACTCAGTTAAGATGAGAAGAACCTTCCAGCTTGTGGTGAACCCAACAGAATTAGGAGTTATACAAACAGCTGTTGTTCTAAGCCACTGAAGTTTGGAGGATGTTTGCTACACAGAAAGAGCTAAGTGATATACTTAGCTTTTATCATCAGGAAAAATACAAAACATTAATCCACTCTGAAAGGAAGGAACAAGGGAAAAGATTAAATAATTGCCCTAAACTCTGCTTCTGCTGCTGCTAAGTCACTTCAGTCGTGTCCGACTCTGTGCGACCCTATAGACGGCAGCCCACCAGGCTCCCCCGTCCCTGGGATTCTCCAGGCAAGAACACTGGAGTGGGTTGCCATTTCCTTCTCCAATGCATGAAAGTGAAAAGTGAAAGTGAAGTCGCTCAATTGTGTCTGACCCTCAGCGACCCCAAGGACTGCAGCCTTCCCGACTCCTCCGTCCATGGGATTTTCCAGGCAAGAGTACTGGAGTGGGGTGCCACTGCCTTCTCCGCCCTAAACTCTAGGGGAACAAAAATCATAGAGCTGAAGTAATCAAGTGAAAAGCTGATTCCATTAAAGGTCACCTGTGGTCTGCATGAAAGACTTATGTGTTCAGGTACTGATCAGCATCAGTGTTCCCTTTAGGGAGGAGGAGGTCTGTGGGAAAACACAAGGTGGACATGAAGGTCTATGTGGTGAAGCTTCACAGATAGGAGGGATTTAGTGATGTGAAGCAGCCTGGGCCTGACATACAAAGTAACTTCTGTGACAAACCTCCTGATCTCTCTGGTCAGTTCGATGATGAGCCTTGGGCTGTGATTCCAGGAGAAAATGACAAATGTAATAGAATAAACATTTACACGCTTCTCAGCCCAGGAACTTGGAGTAGTTTTCAGCTATCGGTCGACACCTGTCTTCACCTCTTCCGTTCTTACAATCTGATCTTTAAAAATCAGAAGACATTTTTTTAACTCCTAGAACCTAAGACATAACTAACTGCAGATACCCAAGAAACAGTGATTTTTGTTTCTCTTGTTGAACTTGAATCCCCAAGTGAGGATAAGAGAATATTTCTCAGAAATAGTTACAATAGACCTCCCAATTTTTCTTTGAAAAAATATGAATGAATGAGTTTTGCGTCATGCTCATTAGTTAGAAGAGTAAGAAAGCACAGTTGATTAAAATCTTACTCAGATTATGATAAAGATATTTAGTTGATGCTAATCTCATGGTAAATTATTTGAAGACCTTACTCATGCACTCCTTCCACATAGCCATGCTATCACTTAAAAAGTTTTTCTTGATCAAGAAAATGTCATTTTGACATGCATTTCTGGTTGCCTACATATTATCCGTTTTCATTTTCCCCACGAACAGAATCCCTATATTGACTGGGGTGGCTGTATGACCAAATGAAATCCATAATCTACCATCAGCTCTTTCAAAGATGAAAAAGATATGTGTGATCAACTCAGATGGAAGGAGAAACCATTTTGTGGGCTTCTAGGCAAGCTCATTACAGAGGGCTTACTCTCACAGATCTCTTTATACTGTTACGATGACGGTGACGATCTCTGACTTCCCCATTCTTCCACCTGCCTGTGTGAAATTAAAACCGGGTCAGACTTCTGTAGCTGAGGAGTGAAGATGAGCCTGGAGACTATATTCCGCTATGGAAGAAAGAAGGGCTGGTATGTTCCTGAATCTCTGATTGCATATGTGGAGATGGCACAGTAGCCCTGAACGACTTCTCATTTGAGGCGAGAAAACAATTTTTGCTAATGCATATGTCAGCTAGGACCTGGGGTGGGGAATGGGGCTTCTGTAACTTGAAGCCTAGTGCTATATTTAAATGTTGTGGGTATGTATTTTAATTTACTAACAGTTGAAGGCTGTTCCTCTGGATGAGGACCTGTTCTTTGACCCTCAGATAAGTATTAATTACTGGGAAATTCTGAGTTGACAAAACATTGGAAAGGTAACAACACAGTTGGCAAAACTCCCAGCAGTTCATTGGAGGGGCGAGGGCAATATCGACCAGATCCCTAAAGAAGGAAGGGCAGTGGGAAGAATGTAGAATATGCCAGTCTGCCAGCCGTGTGACCTCAGGATGGCTTATAGTTCATCAGCTCTCACCAGGGAGGGATATTTCCATCAGCAATAAGGCTGGATTTACTCAAGGTAGATGCTACTAAAGGACCAGGAAAAGAGAATGAGGGTCATATTTCTCCAGAATTCCACAGAGACACTCTGAATGAAGCTAAATCTACCACCAGAGATGACAGGGATTTTCAAGCAAAAAATATACTAGCTGGTGTCTCAACAGCTCAGTAACACCTGTTTTTATTCTTTTTTAATTTGGCAAGTTTGCTTGATAAGAAAACATACACAACTCAGGTTTTATTCAAAGGCATCCTCATTGCTTCACTCAAGCAAAGACCCTTCTCAAGGAAATGTGAAAAGGCAGGACCTACCTGAAAGGCTAATTCCTCAAAATAATCTTTAAATCTGATGTTAATAGAGTTTAAGCATTAACGGAAATTTTGACCTAAAGTAAAGAAGAAATACTAACTGCATTCTTAGAGCAGCTTTAATAGGTCTGCTTCTACAGAGTCGCTTTGCCTGGATTAAAGACATAGATTGTTCCCTTCTTTCTAGAGAAGCCTTTATAATAGAGAGCAGGCCAAGCAGAAACACAGAGGTAAGGAGACCTCTCTCTTTCCAAGAGACAAGAAATGAGTACATTTAAATACTTCCTCTTCCATCAGAAACTCCCCAGTAGCTGGGGACATAAGTTCAGAAGTAGGGATGATGAGGTAAGGTCAATGTTAACAGGTGCCTTGGAGACAACCTCATTTGTTTTATCAGAAAATGAGAGCCATGAAGAAAGGTAATCTTTCCCAGAGGAATTTAGCTTTTAAACTTCAATCGTGTTATAGAATCTCTTCTCCTCATTTTCTTCCTACAGAGAAGTAATATGTCATTTTATGGCCCATACTCCCATCTGTTCCAGGAAAAACTAATGGGTTTAGGGGAGATGAAAAAGGATTAAAAATCTGCGTGAGAGAAAAAGAAATCTCTGTGAACTTTCAACTAGATGCGTAAGGGTAAATGACAACAGGCTGTTTGGATGTATGTATTCTCAGAAACATAAAAATCTCTCCTGACACACAAGAGAGAATCTTTGTTTTGGTAAACACATAGCCACTTACTTTATTTTCCATCATTTTAAAAGGACTAATGACCCAGGTACCTGTAGGTCCCAGAAGGGGGCCCTTTTCTCCAAACTGCACACATAAAGATGGCATTTACTGCCCTCATCCAAACACTGGCTTTCTTTTCTCCCATTATTTATTTTCAGAAGGAACTCTGAGGGATAATCAATCGTATGGTGAGAAAAAACTTAGAGCCAAGAAATATTTTGCTAATTATGCCAGGCAATAAAATTATACTTTCTTTTTGGCATTTTTTTTTCTGTTTTAAAAAAAGTTAGACTTCACTTACTAATGACTTCAGTTCAGTTCAGTTCAATCACTCAGTTGTGTCCAACTCTTTGCAACCCCATGGACTGCAGCATGCCAGGCCTCTAACTTTTAGTGAAAGGCTATTTTCCCCAGTATTTCATAACTTGACAGCTTTAAAATAGGAAAAATCTTCCCAGTGGAGCTCACAGTACTTCATTAATTTGATAAAATGTCCTAATTCCTTTTCAGTAAATAAAAAAAAAATCAGTGTATGTACTTCCATGGATGAAGACTTTGTCTTAAAAATTCTAAACTCATACAAATATCTTAGTAAAAAATTCTCAAAGAGCACCCTATAGTAAATTAAATTTTTGCACTAAAATCAATATTTAACCCCAAATGATAAGAGAACAGAATGAAAAGTGTCATATGTGATTTCTAGAACTCAAGTTGTATTTCCAGGTACTCATCTAAAATATTTCTAAACAAATAGATTCAAGTCAAAGTTGTTTGGTTTTTGTTTGTTTGTTTGTTTGGCCAGGGAATGTTTCTACTTAGGAAAAAAGAATTTCATAATTCTCTCTTTGGGGAATGAAAGCAGTAATTTGCCCCTGAAGTCTATAGGAGAGTCCTGGTGCTAATTAGACCTTCAATGGACATTTAGTCCCCTATCCCAGGCCTAGGTTATTTGAAAGTCAGTTGAGCACCCCTACCTGCAGATTCTCAAAGAGGCCCTCCTCCTGCAAGGCTACTGACAAGGGAAAATACATTTCCAGGAGTCAATGGAGCAAAACTTTCCATTTTTACCCCTTTTTCAAGTCCAGGCCCAGTCATCAGGTCCAAAGACTCTTCTAGATAAACTCCTGCTAAATATATTTGTTCCCTGATGACACACTGAGGGTATCTGAATGTGAAGAACATGGTACAGTTTTTTCCTGCTAGAGAAGGGTCTTTTGGTGAGAACTTTTGCTTCATAACTC
This sequence comes from Ovis canadensis, assembly GCF_042477335.2. NCBI lineage: Eukaryota > Metazoa > Chordata > Mammalia > Artiodactyla > Bovidae > Ovis > Ovis canadensis. Next base: position 23,482,841 of record NC_091257.1, on the reverse strand, counting down.
ACTCATTAAAAGTCAAAAATACAGGGCAGAGTAAGTGGCGGGGGCTGTGTGGGAGGAGCAAATAGGTTGCTCTCTGTCAATAAAGCAGGTATTGTTCATTCTTCAAGTTCACAGTAAACAGACTTCAGAGAGGATAAAAGCCATGGCTGGGATAATCCTGCAGCTCATCGAAATGTCTATTTTCTGTTTCCCCAGCGGAACCATTTTGCCCCATCTAAGATGCTTGTGGGAGAAGTTAAAACAGGCCACGTGTGCTTTCCTCCACAAAAGGGCCCTATATTTAACATAGCACACGCATCCAACACCTCAGACGGCTTTGAAGAAAGCTGTGTTTATTATGTGGGCTTATGAAATAAAAAGTACAAACTTTCTCATCCTGGAAAAATATGCAATGAAATTTACAGCCAAAATAAGGAAGCTGTGCATAATGTAACACTTGGCGAGAATTTTAATCAGTGGGTCGGAAAGGCTGGATGCAGTTCCTTTCAGATTTGTCTGAGCTTCCTTAATTTAAACACCACACACTGGGTCTTGGGAGAACATTTAGGAGACACTGTGCTTTCTGCAGGAGTGCCAAAAAGCACCACAAGCTAACTGAGAAGGGAGCACCGAGCTAACAGTTTCAACCTCAGCAAATGAATGATGGCCACAGAATGATAACACTGTTGGTGTACAGCAAAGCCACGCAGGTTTACATGATGCTAAGGCATTCCAGCCGCTGTTACTTCAAGCAGGTGAAGATGTTTTCCAGGTATCAGTCTGACTCAGTTTGGCTTTAAAGAGCACAGTTCTGGACCTTGTCAGAGATTGTCATGTGGGACTGTTGTTTTTTCAATTGGAAAACAACTATCCAGTAGCTTTCAATTCCTGAGCAGCTTGACAGCAGTTCAAAAGAGTTGAAAGTCGGGTCACATAATGTGGACACAAAACTGACCATCAAAGAAAGAGTTATAATGTGGTTGAAAATCTCCAGGGAACCTATTAAGTCTGCTATCCCTGTCAGGATGAAACAAGAGCAATCCTGCCTCTGAAGCTACGATTTTTAAAGAGTCCTCTAAGAAAACATTTTATCTCTGCCACCTGCACGACACTTGAGTAATTAGTATCAAGTATATCACATGAAATCTCAGGAACTGAAAAGTTGAGAAAGAAGGCTCAGAAGTCAAATGGTAACGGTGTAAATTATATAGTGCTTGGACTTGACCATATTACTTGTGTGAAGTAGTTTTCTTTAAAAAAAATATTTTTTTATTATTTTAAATGTAATTAAATTTAAAAATGTAATGAATTCTGGAAATACAAGATGTTGCTTGAAAATATTCTTCAATGACTCAGTCCTATGGAAGGTAAATGAGGAACGGGGAGGGCAATTTGCTTTGCTGCATAAGAGCCAAGTGACACTGGAGGTCCCCCAACTTTTTATAAACTGGCCTATTAAGAATGTTTTCAGAAATTAATTCAGAAATATGATCTGTTTAGAGAAAATACTTACTATGTTTATGCTTCAGTATTTATTTGCTAGGTAATAAAGAATTCATACACATCCTACCATCTGGAGAAAGCTATTGTTTGTGGACTTAACCTGTTGCAAGTTCTGTGAAACCAGAAATTAGTGTGAATACAGTTCAGGGCATCATTGCTTCACTGATCATACCAGTTAATATTTGGTTTCCAACACTCCATGGGAGAAGCAGAAAGCTGAGATGTTAGTAGAGACACGAAACCACACTTTTGGGACTGTGTTCATGGTCTGCTTTAATTCTGGTCCTGCAAAAAGAGAATCTTGGTTTTCAATAAAGGACATTTGAGAAAGCATATCTCCTTTTAGCAAATAGTTTAATGACAATCTTGATAGTTTCTGTTGAAAATGAATATTGGAACTAATGAAAAAAAAAAGTTTCTTCCCAGAAGGCAGAAAAAAATGATGCTTCCAAATTCATATAAAGTGCATGATACCTCATAATCAGGGGAAAAGTACGTATTAGCGGTTTTGAATGAGAAGGAAAAAGTGCCTGGGAGAATTTGATGACCAGGTCCTACGGCTGTGGGAGAAAACAAAACTCAAAGGATGTATTTATGTAAGTTAATTATGCTAGGAAAGATGGCTTGGGGGTAAAAACTCCAACAAACTAATTTAGGAGCATGGAAATGATTCCATTATGATTGAAATTAGGTAAGAATGGCTTGACAATTAAAGAAAAGAACAGGAGACTTAAGTAATATAAAATCAGCAGGCATAATATCTGTTCAGAGCTAGATATTTCTGACTACAGAGAAAGCAAAAAATAGCACCAATTTGGAAAGTGTAAAGAAGAAAGAAGATAAATCACCACTTGTATATGTCTATTCCTTTATTAAAGAAATGCTTAAAATGTAATTCATTAGGTCAAGGCTTAAGCATCCTTTTAAAAAATTATTCTGCATTTTTTAAAGCTTTCTACCTCCTGCTCGGCCCCTTTCACTCATAGTGCAGTTTTTTAAAAAATTAAAGTTATCTTGAAATCTTAACCGTTAACCCCCTCCCAACTTTTCAACTCCTTAATTCTGGTCACTAAGAGTAGTGAGGTGCTATTATATATATGCTAGTGAGGTGCTAATATATATATTCTTTTATTACCTCATTTATTCACTTTTATTATTTGAAGAAGACTTCACAGGCACCTACTATGTGACAGGTACCACTTAGCATTGTGGATAGAAATTGGGATTTTCCAGGCAATAGTACTGGAGTGGATTGCCATTTCCTTCTCCAGGGGATCTTCCCAACCCAGGGACTGAACCCAGGTCTCCCGCATTGTAGACAGACGCTTTACCATCTGAGCCACCAGGGAAGTGCTAAAGAAGCACAGCCTTTAGCAAAATGCCATCAGAATTACGCGTTATAATTAGGATAGTCATTCGCCCTTTTATCAGAGGATTTGTCAGTGCTTCTCCTCTCTGTGCACTCAGCGAAATCTGCCAACCAGCTGAAAACCAAATGCTTTCTTTATGTAACATCTCTCAGCCAGGCCAGTATCCATTTGTTACCCCTCTGACTTTGGGCAGGTTCCACAGTTAGATAGGATCGACAAACTTCTGGTCCATCACTACTGTAATTTGTGATGTTGGGTGAGCTGCTTAGCCCTTTTAAGCCTCTCTCCTTCTTTGTAAAATAGAAATAATAATCCTTAGTTTTTGTAAGAGTATTGTTAAAGATTTGTTAGGATCAAGAATGTAAGGCAGAGGGAAGAATAGAGGGAAGGGACAGTGAGGGAGTTTGGGATGGACATGTACACATTGCTATATCAAAAATGGATAGCCAACAAGGTCCTGCTATATAGCACAGGTAACTCTGCTCAGTGTTATGTGGTGGCTTGGATGGGAGTTGGGGTTTGCCGGAGAATGGATACATGTATATGTATGGCTGAGTCCCTGTGCTGTCCACCTGAGACTATCACAGTGTTCGTAATTAGCTACACTCCAATATAAACAAAAAGTTCAAGAAAAAAAATAACATTTGACACCTAAACTATGGTAGACACTCATTAAATGGTAGGTGGACACTTTAATTACCATTAGCTTCATCACTTTATCTAATGCCAGGGCTGTTCTTCCACTGGTGTTGGTTTAGGAGGTGATCTCAAAGGCCAAGAGCAGAGGTAAGGCCCAAATCAGGATGAAGCATCTGGCAAGTGCTACAACTCTACACAGCAGTGAGGCAAATCTTACCCTCCAAACCTACATGCGTGGATAACACTCTACAAAAATTCCAAAGTAAATCTTGCAGTGTTGGTGTTAGTTGCTCAGTTGTGACCTACTCTTTATGACCCACCAAACTTTTCTGGCCCACCAAGCTCTTCTGTCCATGGAATTCTCCAGGCAAAAATGCTGGAGTGGTTAACTCTTCTCTTCTCCAGGGGATCTTTCCAATCCAGGAATCGAACCCAGGTCTTCCATTTTGGCACATTCTTTACCATCTTTTGGAGAAGGAAATGGTAACCCACTCCAGTACTCTTGCCTGGAAAATCCCATGGATGGAAGAGCCTGGTAGGCTACAGTCCGTGGGGTTGCAAAGAGTCAGACACGACTGAGCGACCTCACCTTCACCTTACCTTACCATCTCTACCATTCTTTACCAGGGAAGCCCTTGAAATGTTATTACATACCTAACCCCTGGAAAGGGAATGGCAACCACTCCAGTATCCTTGTCTAGGAAATCCCATGGACAGAAGAGCCTGGCGGGCTCCAGTCCATGGGGTCACGAGTCGGACATGACTTAGCAAGGAATCCACCACCAACCATGAGGAAAGAAAGCAGTGGTTATTATACAAGGAAGGATGATTTTCTTATTCAAGGAGGATGCCATTTTCCTCATCCAGCCTTCTGAAAGTTACCATGTAAAATTATTTCACATTCTTTTCAGCCTACTCAAAGCACATAAGGGCTTCCGGAAACATGGGTCTCGTAAATATGCCTGAATGTCAGGATTTTGGCTGTGACAGTGGAACTAGAAAGGACTCCAGTTGCATCTTTCTGTGCTCTTCCTGATTTACCAGCCAGAACCCTGGTATTTGATACGCATGTGAGAAAATTCATTGTCTCCCTTTTTATCTTACTGTGATTTTTTTCAAACCAATAATTATCTAATTCTCACCCTTAACAACAAAGAGAATTTAGACAGTAAAAACGTATTGCCCAACAGTGAAAAAAAATGGCAATGCTACACACAGTAAAGTACCTTCAACAGATCTTGAAAATATAATCTAAATTATAGAAAGAGAAACCCAGAAGAGTTATGGCAAATGAAAAGTGAATCCACTGGTGAAAATACATATCCATCAGTCTTGTTAGTGTCATAAAACAGAAAGTGGTAGGGGAAAAGATGATTTATCTAGTGTTTTCTTTATTCAAAGCCAAAATTAATTTTCTACCCAAAGTGGTATATGACCAAGAGTTTGTACACACTGTTTAATTATAAAATTGAATGCTATGACAATCAAACTAAGTGCCAGGACAAAACGAATGTGAGAAACACTGCAGCGATTAATATATAACTATATATTGCATGTTATTTTTAAATAATGTATTACATTTATGTAGCTTACTACAATATGCAGACCTGATGCCCTATCACTTCTAAATGTTGCAGTCTGTATTTCCCCAAAGCAAGGACACTCCCCTCATAAACACCTTACAACCCTCCATGTCAAGAAACTGATATTTCCTATACTGTGTCAACTGCTCCAACAATGTCCCTCGTCACTTTCTAAGTCAGAATCCAATTCAGCATAAGTGTATCTTAGCCCTACATGGAGTTGAGTGATTTATGGAAAATAATTTCTTATTAGAATAAGTGCTCTTCACAATTAATTATTTTTTATGTTATTTTTAAACTTCTTTGCCACCAGATTTGGCACACTCTCATATAGACAGTACTGACCAATAAAATTAGACATTTCCAAATCACTTGGGAACAAATCACTAAAATCCAGAAGAGAAAGGGAAATGTGTTTTTGAAGGAAGTAAGATTATCAACCCTGCTCTCATTGCTTCAATTCATGTATTTGTTCATAAAACATGTGAATGTTTTACCTTTCTACTGTATCCTGGTTTATGAAGAAAAATATATTTTAAAAATAGATATTTAAAGTTGTGGGCCCAAACTCAACTGGATAATATTACATATAGGTGCCAAGCAGTGTCAGATATAGTATGTATTTTGATAATGACTTACTAACTTAGCAAGGAAGGTAAATATCTCGAGGAAAATATTTACTGATACAGTTTAAAGCAGTTTTGAAGGAGAATAGGGAGAAGCATGGATATACTATTTTTCAAACTATTAATTACTGTTTGACTATAAGCCAACATCTTAAAAACCTTTTGCAACAAGTTATTTATTTATCTTGATAATGGAATATGGACATTTCTCTAGAAAGAAAAAACATAGGCTCAACTGTCTAGCAGGGTCTCAATACCTTCTCATCAGTAACAAAGTATGTCGTCTAAATGTGGCAAATTCACTTAAGCCTGGATGCAATTCTAGACGGGTGGAAGGGCAAGAGGTTAAGCCACTGCTCTATTTATCAATATGCTTTTAAACCAATAAGTGGATCAAGTAACATACAGAGTGAATGGGAATTAAATGTAATTAAAATCACTGTCTCCACAGACAGGGCAGGTTATAACCTTTATTCTCTCTAACCAAGCTCCCTCCCCTCACATGCCTCTAAGTGTCATAAATAAAGATTTTAGACTTTTTAAAGGATGTTATATTTATCAATAGCTCATTTTAAAAAATCTGAGATAAAAATACGAAACGAAAGTGTCTAGGAGAAGGTTGTTAAAAGAGAAACAGGACAAGAAACGGCTGAACTTGTGATGGCATTTTTTTATGTGATAACATACTTTATTTTGCTTTACATAATTTTGTTTGAATTCTTCTACGAGACCAAAAAAAAAATAAAAAACTTACTGTTAAATTAAGGCAAGTTTGTCAAAAGTATGCTGCTGCTGCTGCTGCTAAGTCACTTCAGTCGTGTCCAATTCTGTGTGACCCCATAGACGGGGGCCCACCAGGCTCCCACATCCCTGGGATTCTCCAGGCAAGAACACTGGAGTGGGTTGCCATTTCCTCCTCCAATGCATGAAAGTGAAACGTGAAAGTGAAGTCGCTCAGTCACGTCTGACTCTTTGCGACCGCATGGACTGCAGCCTATCAGGCTCCTCCAGCCATGGGATTTTCCAGGCAAAAGTACTGGAGTGGGGTGCCATCGCCTTCTCCGGTCAAAAGTATGTATAGTATATACAGTCCCAAAAGGGAGAATAGAACTTCTCAATCTCTGCGCATCCTGGTACCCAGCATTTGCCCACCAGACCCTTTTCCCCAATAGTGTATAGGTCAGAATGCTATTGTAACTAGAACTTTTGGGGGTTGTAATGTGGGGTAGGGGGAAGGGAATGGTCTTTGAGAAGAAAAAATAAAGGGAATATATTTAAAGGGCTTTGCTAACCTCTGGGGGGCTAGCGTTCCCTGTAGTAAATTCTAGCACAACTGGAACCGTACTCTAATTGGAACCAAGCAATTTTTTGGTGATTGCTGAGTAAAAGCCACCCCAGAAGACTCGGAAGGGAATGTCTGCCTGTGAGGTAAGACAGAAACCCCTACATCGCCACATTTTCCATTCAGAAGGGGAACATGAATATAGATTAATGAGTTACTCGTTGCAGTATTCTTCTAAAAAGTCTCTTTTTTATGACCATATATGTATTATTTTTACCTTGTAGAAAATATGGAAAAACTAAATTACCCATACTCCTGTAACCCAGAAATAACCTTTCTTAATGTGTGTTATATCCCTTTACCATTCTCTTATGGAATAAGCTGTTTGAGTTAAGACATTGGTTCTCAAGGTGTAATCCAAGGGACCAGAAACAAGAGCATCACTTGGGAACTTCTCAGAAATGCAAACAAGGGTTTCACCCAGACAGATTCGAAATTCTGGAGGTGGGCTCCGGGAATCTGGAATTTGACAAACCCTTCAGATGGTTCTATTCATGGTAAAGCTTGCGAACCACTGTTTTAAAATATCCTGAACAAACAGATTTGAAGAATCTAGGCCAAATATACCATCCCCTTTTTAATGGAAAAACAAATAATACTGGGTTTACACTGTGCCTAATTCCTTGATTAAGACATAAATCAAACAGAATACAAGCCCTGATCCCCAGTTTTGAGAGTACAGTTCCTCTGCTGAAAGGAGAAACAAGATTTAGAGACAGTTGTGTTTTTTTTCTTTTATTCTTCCTCCATTTCTGGTTTTATTCTAGGAAGTATTAAGATGATTTAAGTTTGTGAGATCAAGATACCTGTCAATAAACAATTTTAAGGGCTTCATATGCTATGGTTTAAATTGATTTCTACAAAGTGAGTATAATTTGGAAGAAAAAAACAATTATTCAGCAAGAATATTACCAGTTAGAAAAATTATAATTAGATAATTAGACATAACTAATTTTAATAGTCTTGCAATAAGAATTCCAAACCTTAATCATCTCCCCCTACATCATCCTAAAAGTGAAATTGTTTACTGAAAGAACACTATACAAATGGTAATTCATTTTTAAAGGTTAAATTGTAATATAGTCACCATAAATATGTTATTGAAATTATCAGGTATTTAGCAGTCTTTTTAAAACTAATGTGTCCATACTCTCTTGGGAGAAGAAAGAAATCCAGCATTAAACCCCACAGATATTTTAGAAGGCATTTGCTTACCAAAACAAGTGTGGTTTAGCAGTCATAAGCAAGTTACTACAAGCCAATGGCTTTACTTTTTGGCAAAGCATTGTTCTTTCCTGGGTGGTCTGATAAAGACTGGCAATTCCCTAGAATTATCATGTACTTAAACTAAATGCTCGTGAGGGAAAATTAAAAATAACAACAAGAATCAGCCTGTCAAAGAGCCTTTTCATATCATTTGACATTGTCTTATGTCTTTCTGTTTAAGGTTTTCTTATCACCACTAAGCCAGAAAGACATGTACTATTACCTATGTGATAATGATTTAATTGTTTTATGTTCTTGCCCAGCCACACAGGTGGCACTTTTCACGGACAAAGAAAACCCTTGGTAAATAGACAGCCCAAACCCCAGAGACATGAAATCTGTTCTCACACTGTGTTAACAGTGCTGGCTGGTGTCTCTCCCTACACAGCCCTGCACAGCTTCACTCTGCCAAAAACAAACACAAACTACTGGTTTATTTCCAGCTGTCGCTGAGGTTTTTCATCTGATTTTATTTACTTGTCTAAAGTGGCTGTATAACAAGCACCAAATAAGCCACAATTGCCCAGAGCAGAATATAAAATTAAAGGGCTTCAATTAATGAATAAGTAATAACACAGTTAAAAATGGATGCTAACTTGAATCGCTGAATGAGGCATCATAACTTATTGGGTTATATTTTTAAATGATTTGAATTAACATTTAAAATTATGTAAATGCTATGTTGTACATAAATTTTAAAATCCATAATAACAATGCATTGAAAAACACAAAATAAAGCACAGATGTAAGAAAATAACAATATGGCAAGACCAGAATGCATTACCCCTATTGTGAGAATACATGGCTTTCTGTTGTATGTGAGTGTGTTGTATTACATTGAAGTTTCAACAGGTATTATATGTAGTGGTTTATAATATGGTAGACATTGATGTATATCTTAACTTTCATTTATGGTCTAAAAAACTAAGAAATCTAAGAAAGCAGAGAGAAAATATTACCCTCACCCCAGTAAAATACAGACATAGCAGTTTTCATGATGAAAAGTCCAAAATTATCTACCAAGAGCACCAGGAAACAAACTGGGTACAACAATATAACCCCCACAATAATGACACTACTCTCACATCAGCAGAAGAGTCCCTGGGCTGAAGCCAAATTCCCCGGCTGGCATTATCCCAGGAACAACCCTGAGCCACATATTTTAATCATAATGCTAGCAAAGGGTTGCTGAATGCATTATAATAAAACATGAATAGCTTTTTCTCCATAAGCTATGGTTCAGCCAACATGCACTGCCTATTTCAGCAGTGATATGTAAATAAAACAGCCAACCTGTATCACAGAGAAAAGGGAATGTGTAAATGACCTAGGACACTTCTGCTCGCACCAGACGGAAATGAATAGCTGTTGTATGTGGTGTTCTTTCTTAGGCTTGGATGGGGAAACAGCCCAGCTTGTGCTTTGAAATCAAGTCCAATCCCCACTCTCTCAAAGTTAGAATGGATGGAAAGGATCTTAAATCACCTCCGTGAATTTCTTTGCCATCCCAACACTCTGGACTCAGTTTCCTTCTCTGAAGTATAAGTGAGACAGAGGTATGAAGATCTCTGACGTCGCTCAATATTCCATGACATCGAAGATACAACTACATCAGAGGTGATGAGGGAAGGCACGGGCGAGCTCCTGCAGAAATGCCACAGGACATGGGGGTGGTGGGTTCTGCTTCACTTCTTGCCCCTGACTCGTTCTGCGATTCTGGGGAAAGTTACAAACCCTCTGGGCTTTGATTTACTCATCAATAGAAGGAGACAGGTGATCCTGAAGTTCCTTCAACTCTGTTTCCAGGGACTGAGAATCAGCCCCTGTGTATCAAGTAGCAGTGACAAATGGCTTCACAGAAAATAAAAAGCTATTATAGACCTCTGGGATTTGGGACAGCCTCTATCATGTCACAGAAAACTAATTTACTCATTATAGCAAAAATGGTCAACAGCAACAACAGTTTTGAATGAAAGCAGGTCAATAGAGTTCTATTGATTAATCACAGGAGCTTAATTTCTACTTGATTATTATGTTAATGTATCAACAATATTATGAACTGCATTTACATACAACCCTGAAAGTTAACACATAAAAATGTTTCTTCTTTAGGAAGAGGAAGAGGCAAAAAGAAGGAATATTGAAATATGTGTAAAGATAAAAGCAGACTCAAAGCAAAAAGAAACTAAATCCCCATTCTCTTATAATTTAGTGATAATGTTACTGGAATCTGTAAAGAACGACATTTGAGAAGAGACAGGTAAGTTTTAGCACCCAGAGCCACCCAAGTATGATTTTATCTTCATTAAGTTATTCATCACTAAAGAATTTTGTGTAAATAGATGTTCTGTTAACAACTAAACATCTGCAAAAGCAAAACACAGCCATCCACAGGCATAAACACACACTCAAAACACACACACACAGCGTCCGATTATGACTTACACATAAGTTTGCATTACAGAGGTAATTAGTGCATTTCTCAGACTGTTATTCAACTGACAATGAGCTACAATCTTTAAAAAGAGATGAAAAAGACAAGCATCCTTTCTTCCAACATAACCTTTTAAGGATGTAATAAATAGTTAACCATTCCCTGTCAGTCTGAAAAGAAAGAAACACTGAAGTACGCTGTGGCCACCAGCGCTGGATATTGCTGAAAGCAGCCATGGTCAGAGAAAATATTCAACAGAGCCTTATAATTAAAAAAATAAAAACCCACCGGGTATGAAAGAACTCAATCCATCCCACTAATTGCTTTCTGTGAAATGTAACCCTTGGTCCAAATTAATGAGTTTCAGGTGTGAATCTAATGCATTCCATTTTGCCTAAGATGTTACTATTGCTTTTTTTCTGGGACACTTGGCCTCCAAGAGTATCATAGTTAATTTATCATAACATGCTATCAATGTTCAGCACTCACTGAAAGGGAAAAATGCAGCTCTTTTGGTGAAACAGCTCTTGCTTTTCTACAATGCCATCAGAGTCCAATACAATTTTTCTTACCCACACATTTAAAATTCTGTCATGATTATTCTTCAGATGAACTGCCAGACCAAAGTAGGTGTCAGAAATTTTGATTTTAAAAGGCAGAAAAATTGGTGCAAACAAAGTCATTGCCCAAATTTGCCTACTGAACATGCTTCTGCTGTTTAGATACAAAACAAGTTTTCAAGTACTGATTTAAAAAGCAACAACAACAAACAGCAACAAGAGAAAGGGTGAAAAAGCAGAGTAGTGGCTGTGACAACCATGAGGCTGATTTTCAAAAACATAGCTCCTTGGTTTCTTTCTACGTACCTAAGTGTTTCCTGGAATTAATAGCTAGTATCATTTATTATGTGCCAGACACAATGCAAAGAGCTTTTCACATCTTATTTTAAGTTCTTTCAGAAGTAGACACTGAGACAAGGATTTAAGTGCAAGTCAATGGCACTCCACTCCAATACTCTTGCCTGGAAAATCCCATGGACGGAGGAGCCTGGGAGGCTGCAGTCCATGGGGTCGCTGAGGGTCAGAGACGACTGAGCGACTTCACTTTCACTTTTCACTTTGATGCATTGGAGAAGGAGATGGCAACCCACTCCAGTGTTCTTGCCTGGAGAATCCCAGGGGCGGGGGAGCCTGGTGGGCTGCCATCTATGGGGTCGCACAGAGTCGGACACGACTGAAGCGACTTAGCGGTAGCAGTAGCAGCAGTAATTTATTTGAAAGAAGATCCTAGGAAAGTCAGTAAGTGAAGGAAAAATGAAAATGAAGGAAGAGGAAGGATGTAGTACCAAGCAATTAACTTCTATGGACCACAGAACTAAGTCCTGCCAGGAAACTCTGGAAAAGTATAGCACACGCCTCGGAGGTGGGCCAAATGAGAGGCTGCTTTTGGAGGTGTTACTTCTAGAGACTTCCAGTTTGCCTTCTGAATGAGCCAAGTCAGAAGGCAGGCGAAGAACGGAAAGCATTCTCAGTAAGCAGAGTGTGGGATGCATAAACGAGGGCCCAGGTACAAGGGCAGGACCCTGGTAGCCTATAGCACACGATATCATTTCAACTTCATAGTGATCTTATGATGTGAATAAGACCTCCACTTTACGTATGTGGAAGCTGACGGTCAGAGATATCAAGCAGCTTACCAAAGGTTGCTGTTTAGTCACTCAGGCGTGTCCAACTCTTTGTGACCCCATAGACTGCAGCACGTCAGGTTTCCATGTCCTTTACTAGCTCGCAGAGTTTGCTCAAACTCATGTCCATTGAGTCAATGATGCCATTCAACCACCTAATCCTTTGTTGCCCCAGAGGTTCAGTTCAGTTGCTCAGTCGTGTCCGACTCTTTGCGACCCCATGGACTGACTGCACCATGCCAGGCTTCCCTATTCATCACCATCTCCTAGAGCTTCCTCAAACTTGTGCTCATTGAGTTGGTGATGCCACCCAACCCCCTCGTCTTTTGTTGTCCCCCTCTCCTCCCGCCTTCAATCTTTCCCAGCATCAGGGTCTTTTCCAATGAGTCGGTTCTTTACATCAGGTGGCCAAAGTATTGGGAGTTTCAGCTTCAGCATCAGTCCTTCCAATGAACATTCAGGACTCATTTTCTTTAGGATGGAATGGTTTAATCTCCTTGCAGTCCAAGGGACTCTCAAGAGTCTTCTCCAATACCACAGTTCAAAAGCATCAATTCTTCACTGCTCAGCTTTCTTTATGATCCAACTCTCACGTCCATACATGACTACTGGAAAAACCATAGCTTTGACTAGATAGACATTTGTTGGTAAGGTAATGTCTCTGCTGTTTAATATGCTGTCTAGGTTGGTCATAGTTTTTCTTCAAAGGAACAAGTGTCTTTTAATTTCATGGCTGCAGTCACCATGTGCAGTAATTTTGGAGCCCCCAAAATAAAGTCTCTGTTTCCATTTTTTCCCCATTTATTTGCCATGAAGTGATGCTTTATTGACTATGCCAAAGCCTTTGACTGTGTGGATCACAAAAAACTGTGGAAAATTCTGAAAGAGATGGGAATAGCAGACCACCTGACCAGCCTCTTGAGAAACCTATATGCAGGTCAGGAAGCAACAGTTAGAACTGGACATGGAACAACAGACTGGTTCAAATAGGAAAAGGAGTACGTCAAAGCTGTTTATTGTTACCCTGCTTATTTAACTTCTATGCAGAGCACATCATGAGAAACGCTGGGCTGGAAGAAACACAAGCTGGAATCAAGATTGCCAGGAGAAATATCAAGAACCTCAGATATGCAGATGACACCACCCTTATGGCAGAAAGTGAAGAGGAGCTAAAAAGCCTCTTGATGAAAGTGAAAGAGGAGAGTGAAAAAGTTGGCTTAAAGCTCAACATTCAGAAAACTAGGATCATGGCATCTGGCCACATCACTGCATGGGAAATAGAGGGGGAAACAGTGTCAGACTTTATTTTGGGGGCTCCAAATCACTGCAGATGGTGACTGCAGCCATGAAATTAAAAGATGCTTACTCCTTGGAAGGAAAGTTATGACCAACCTAGATAGCATATTGAAAAGCAGAGACATTACTTTGCCAACAACGGTTCATCTAGTCAAGGCTATGGTTTTTCCAGTAGTCATGTATGGATGTGAGAATTGGACTGTGAAGAAGGCTGAATGCTGAAGAATTGAAGCTTTTGAACTGTGGTGTTGGAGAGGACTCTTGAGAGTCCCTTGGACTGCAAGGAGATCCAACCAGTCCATTGTAAAGGAGATCAGTCCTGGGTGTTCTTTGGAAGGAGTGATGCTAAAGCTGAAACTCCAGTACTTCGGCCACCTCATGCGAAGAGTTGACTCATTGGAAAAGACTCTGATGCTGGGAGGGATTGGAGGCAGGAGGAGAAGGGGTCGACAGAGGATGAGATGGCTGGATGGATGTGAGTTTGAGTGAACTCTGGGAGTTGCTGATGGACAGGGAGGCCTGGCATGCTGCGATTCATGGGGTCACAAAGAGTTGGACATCACTGAGCGACTGAACTGAACTGATGAGACTGGATGGCATGATCTTAGTTTTCGCTAATAAATGATGAAGCAGAAATGGGAAATCTGGGGCTGTCCGACTCTAAACCTTAGTCCTGACCATACTGTTATAGTGACAAGGAATGAAATAGGCTCCATTGTAATATTCCAGGAAGCCCCAAGTGTGAGAGAGACAGCATTATTAAAGGCCTCATTCCTTCCCAGTGGCAAAATAAATAGCTATTGGAACTGAGGGAAGGATTAGAAGGCTGAATGCAACCATGAAGACCCTGCCCAGGACAAGCAAATAGACCAGAACCGTCTCCCTTAGTTATATATTCTGATAATCGTGTAAACATTTTGCCAGGTCTCCAGCCTTGGAATTCCTTCAGTATGGTGGTCTGAGTGAGCCCAGGTCCATATTATATGTCACCTAAGGTTCATCTATTTGCTGAAATGTTAACTATTTTTGAGTTCTGTATAGGAAAGATTGGTGGTAGTGGTCCTAGGGGTGACTTTTTTTAACTTTTCAAGTTTTTTGTTACTGTTTTATTGTTAATTGCAATGGTCAAATAATATGACACAGTTGTACCCAATATTAAAAAGGGAAGCAAATTAGAAAGGAAACAAATAGACTTTTAGCAGAATAAGGGACTGTGTTTGAATGGTAGCTACAAATGTGACAGCTACCTCAAAGTTTGAAAAAAAAAATATGATGTTGGTGATATACAAGATAAAATATTATGGTGAAGTTATTTTCTACTGAAATTTCTCAAAATGTAAAATTAACATTATTAAAGTTAATATTACTACTTATAGGTTTAATCAAATAAATAATTTAGGTTAGGAGAGAAATTTCTGAACAAAGATCCCTTACAGTCAACTGTCTAAACATTTATGAAAAATAATGAAAATAAGCCAATGGTGGAAAATAAAATTCAAGACAAGCATGTTTCAAAAATATTGATGAGGTAACCCACCCTGGTTGGTTATCCCTGTGTTCCTGACTTGGTTTCTAGTGACCAGACAGTTTTTAGGACTTTTTAAATTTCTGCTGTTTATCACCTGACTAGGCTCCCATCTCTACTGGGATCTTTCATAATAGGAATATATTTATTAATTCATAAATATCTATGTATAAATGAGAAACAGATCCTGCTAAATAACTGAGCCATAGGCTCTGAGTTCCCCAAGATGCATCAATAGCATCAATACATAAACCCAGGGCGGGGATTGATTTGGTGAGGTACTGTGGGCTGGATATGCTTTAGGCTGGTTGGAGCTGTAAACTGGTCACCACGTCTGTGGCTGGAATCAAAGACAAGTGAGGTGGGAAGATCTGGAGAGCCACACATCCTGATGCAGGAATCAGGCTCAGGGTGATGTGGTCATTTTACACCTGGGCTTCCTGATACATATTACACTCCCTTCATTCCTTGAATTTGCTACAGCATAGCCAAATGGCTCAGGACTAAGATTTGTAATCAAACAAACCAGGGGTTCCAGCCTCTACCTTCCTCCGCTATGTCCTTCCCACCCCTATTTCTCTCCCATCACTTGTTAATCCTGTATATTCTTGGGTAAGTTGATTTCAGCTTTGATCACCAATGATTTGGAAAATATGGTCCAGTCAAAGTCAAGATAGGCAGCCCTGTCCTGTCCTCCTCTGGCCTTCTTTTTTCTTGTTCTGGTACTGTTTGCATGTGTAATGAAAGCAGGGTCGGGTTATTGCTAGTTCTGTGGAGGTTCCAGTTGCCTCTCTGTAAGACTATAAACCAGTCCTCTCAGCATGGGGAACTCCTTTCCTGTTTTTTTCTCTTGGGCATTTCACCCTCCTATAACAACACTGTCCTCAGTGGAGTCTTCAAATCATACAACTTTGGGAAATGCAGCATATGTGCTCCCTGTCTTGGAGATTAATAGTGCACACTAGTATAGTAAATGATACTAGAGGAAAGACATTTATTTAATGACATTTAATTCAGTATTTCTCAAACTTACCTGATCACAGAACCCTATGTCGGACATAACCCCTCTTGGCATCCTATAGGCCTGTGTTCTACCAAGTGGCTATGGATATTCTTATATCTTCTGTTTCACTGATCTCTTGTTTCCTCCACACTTGATAATTTTCAGCTCTCAGTCTGGCAATGGTGTTTGTACCTTACCTACCCTGGTGGTTTTGTCTCTGAATGCTTTTCATAGACCAAATTACATAAACTCACTTGTCATTTCAGTGTTTCACTCAAAACTGCTTCTGGAAACTATACTAAAGTCTGTACTATGGTACGTGGTGTTAAAGTTTATTAACAACTAACTTTTTGATTTATTGGAATCAGTTTCTGTCTGTGCTTCAAAAAAATCTCATCATTCGGTGGGGAAGTGGTATAAAAAGACAAAAGAAATTCCATAAGGATTATGTCGCCACAGAAGAACAGCTAGCTGTTTGTTGTCAGCCTACCATAACAACCAAAAGACAGAAAAAGTTAATTCCATTTTATTTTTCAATCCACAAACAATTACTACGTTTTAGCACTGAAACTCTAACCTTCTCATGGCTAAGAACCACTAGGAAGTCTGCCATAAATTCTGTTCTCCATCATCATTTTTCAAAAGCCTAAAGGTTACAGGGAACTCTACTCAGTATTCTGTAATAACCTATATGGTAAAAGAATCTGAAAAAGAATGGATATATATATTATATTACATTTAATATATATAATTGACTCACTTTGCTGCACAGCTGAAACTAACACAACATTGTAAAACAACTATACTCCAATAAATTTTAAAAAAATAAATTAATTAAAAGTACAAACCTTAAAAAAAAAAAAAAAAAGAACAGGGGGCAGGGGGCAATTCCTGATGCTGTTTTCCCAGTATGGAGTAAGGTAATAGATCGAGATAGGATGATACCAACAATTTAACCTGAAAGAAACAGGACGTTGACAGTGATAACCAAGTGTTTCATGGCTAAAAGTCAGATCAGGACATGTTTCCATGATAAGATGCTTAGACTTTCTACATCTCAGAATTCTCAGTAAGTTCCAGACATAACCAGCTCATTCTCTTCCAAGTAGGAAGACTTGCCCACCAAAATTTAGTAGCAACCAGCATGGGGAGGCACGGATTCTTAGATATCTCAGCTATTAAAATGCCCAGACCAAACCTCCTCATGTTAATAAAAGGATGTGTTATGTCTAGGCACTTTAAGGAGGTGACAAGCTGTCTCCCTCTACATCCCCTTCCTTCTGAACGTATGGATTTGACTTTTCTGAGAAGCAAGTTATTGGCTCAACTCAAGCCTTCAGCGTGCAGGAGCACTGCCAAAGCAAGGCATGATCAGTCTATGCATGCCCTACTTGGATCCAGAGGCGAGAACTGAGGATATTCATCCTGTAAGCCCAGCCCCGCCCAGCCTGTGACTCAGTGAGAACCAAACCTGGGTGTGTACTAGATGTGGAATTCTAACAAAAAGAGGGTTACTGGCATTAGCTTCTGTGCCCTGAATTTGACATTAATTGTACTCAGGGCAAACCTTGGTTGGCAGAGGCAGAGGGAGGGTGATCTGCGTACTAACAGAGCTGTAGCTGAATGCTAGTATATGTGCACAGTCCTCCATGACCGAGCTCCAACTCTAGTTTTTTGTTAACAGCCCATATCCTTGAGTGAACTGCAGTCCTGCTCTGAAGCTTGACTCCTGAGCTAAGATCCTAAATGCTCATCCCAGGCTCTTTAGGGGATAGGTCTTTCTTATTCTCCACACTGTGGCTGTGGTCATGGCTCGATCCAGGAGAAGCTTGCCACAAGCAGTGAAGATGTTCCGCTCTGAAGCTTTCCGTTGTTACTGTCTGCATGTCCCTGCCCGTGAGAGTAGACCTTGCAGATATCATTTTTGGTGTAGAGCTGAGGAAATGGAAAATGCCTTCTTTGGGACCAGTTCCACTAGTCCAACCTGCCACAGTCTTTAAGAATGTTTCCTCCTACCAGATGGCCCATGCTTCATGGCAATGCCAGCTGAGTGCATAACAGGAAAATGGTGGGATGTAGCCTAGAACACAAACTGCTATTCCTTTTCTTTGTATCCATCTTCTAAGATGTAAACATGCCTTTAACAAAAATGGGCGGGGAGGTGGGAGCCTTAGGTATGGAGGGCCTTAAATGTGAAGTGGAGAAGACTGGACATCTGACATTCATAAACACCCACAGGCTTCCAGTTCTGCTGTCTACTCCTGAGAAAACACATTAATATCAGTGATAGCCTCATGGACCCAACAAAAACAGTGCTCTGAGGAGAAACTGTGGACCCCCATCTTTTTCCTTCTCTGTTTTCCCAGATGAGAGACAAGAGCTTAAATCTCTAGGAATAGTAGACTAATTGGCATAGGTGATGCTTATCTTATTTAACAAAGAAATTCTTGGTTGACTATACAATGGCACAGACCACAGAATATTATACAGTTATTAAAAAGATAAAATTGGATCCTTATCAGGACCCAAATGAATGTTCATTACATACTTTTAGGTGAATGAACTATATTGCAGAGTAATAATACATATTATCTGACTCCATTTTTATAAAAACAGAACAAATACCCTCTGTGTGGGAGAGATTTATATACATATATATATATTTTAATGAACAGAAAGAGCATAGAAAGATCGTTAGACTGCTTGCTTCTGTTACCTAAATATTTTGACATTTCTTGCTCTAATTTCCTTTTTACATTGGGTGTGGTTTAATTTATAAAATGTTTTTAATGTAATGGATTTTGGGGAAAGTATATTGAAAGTAAATCAGATTTTATGTGTCAAATGGGTATTCTGAGTTAGAAGGTTCGGTAAGAAGCATTTTGTAAATTTTGTGAATAACCTAATTTGATTATAATATTCATATTTGCATTTGTGTAGAGTAAGGAACTATTCTACTGTACAATCCGTCATTCTGTATACAGAAACCACACTGATCTTTAAGTTTCCTTTATTTCCAATGAAAATCCACACTTCAGAGACTAGGAGCTCTAACCCATCCAGGCACTATCAGTCCATCCATGTTTAATGCCACATGAATGTTGGCTATTATCACTCTAAGCAGCCACTATGGTGTCAAAGATAAATAAACCTTGGGAACTGCCTCTAAAAATTTTCACTTAGTCAAGTGAAAATCATTTTTATCCTACCAAGCTAGGATGTAATGGCTGTTCTTTGGGGAAAGAGGTGGGCTTGTTTTTTCTGATTCAGTGAGGAAAATAAGATATTGTGCCCTCTGAGTGAAGAGTAATAGGCAGGTAGTCCTGAAAACAACAAATCCCAGGACAAAGGGGAAAAAAAAAAACAAAAATTAACAGGAATTCTGGTGGCTGAATGATGACCATCACCCTCTGGAATGATGCCCCCTCAGACGTGGGGAAAGGTCTCATCTGACATGAAAATCACTTCACTTTTACAGTGCACTGAAATATTTTCATATATTTTATAAATGGTACCAGCTTAGTTATTATTTTTGCTCAGGTAAACACTGTTCCATTCATCACCATACTAACTTTCAAGATTATGGAGAAACTTCTACACGTGGGCCCATAAACATAACTACTAAAGTTCACTCAGGTGTCTTACCTCCCTCAAAAAGGAAGGGAAAGCATCAGGTACTGAAACAAAAATTCAAATAATTAAGCCAACTGGGTAACTTCATCTGAATCCTTAAATTCTCAGCTCCAGAAACCTCAGGGATTGGGTGGTATGTCCTCTTTACACAAATTTCTCAAAGAATTGAGGAAAGGCCAAATTAAGATCCTCAAGTGAAGTCGGCTCACAAGTCTCTGTTTTAAAAAGAAAATGCTGATTGCTTTATTGAAATCATACATGGGGTATGCCAGCATGCTACAAACTTGGGTAAAAAGATTATTAAGAAGGTTGGCAGCAAATACTCAGACGTGTGGAAATGTTTCCCCTCTCTCAACCAACAACAAAAACCCAGAAACCCACACATATTTATGTATACGAAGACAGATGAAGAAATACATAAATGCACATGTAATGGCTATGTTTTAATAGAGAGGATGATGACAGGGTGAAGAAATGTGATTATACAGTACTTCCAAAGATGTGTTTTAAGCAAGACAGGAAAGTACATTCTAAATTGGTAAATGAATTAATAATTTTAAGTATGATTACTCATCATGAAACTATGTACCACTATGGAAGGAATAAAAGCTTGATGACAATATAAATGACTCAAAGGGTGAAAGTGAAGTGGATTGCCTTGGTTTTACAACATAAAATCAAAAATCTACTGTATCAGAATAAAAACTAAATTTTTTTCCTATGGAAGAAAAAAATCCACCATTATAATTTTTAATGTGAATCCACTGAGCTCTGTAACTGACATTTATATATAATAATTTATCTTGCAATAGCTGGGTAATATAACAGTACTGTAATGGATAATATAATAATAGTATATTAATAGACTTGAATATTAATAAAAAGTTTTGGTTAAATGTGAAAGCTGTTTGTTTGGGAAAGAAGTTGAGAAATAAGGTAGCTTCATTATCTGGCTTTATGACATATCATGGAACATAAGTGCTTTTATGAGTTGTAAAAATCACTTCAATTTTTGACACTCTGTGCTTCAAGGGATTCTGATTGGCAGCTGATTACACTTTTGCTCCAGTCATTACTTTCTTTAGTGAAATTAGTGAGCTAGAAAATTGCATTGTAATTCATCAAGGGAAAATTAACATTGAGAGATATCTTAAGGCTATGATCATATATTTACTTTGTATACAATATATAATTTTTTCAAGCAATTTCTAATAAAAAATGTGCCAGAGAGTACATATTATCAATTCAACTGAAATAATGATAACCCATTTCTGCACATTTGGTTTCTGTAAATGGAGAAGTTTTATCTGCCTTGAATTCCCTGTGTGATGGCATTAAAATAAATTACAGAGAGAATAGGATCTCTCTGCTCTTACTGTCTCTTTCGTGTTCTAGTTAAAATCATTTTGAACATTACCTATTTTTGAAAGGATCCTTCACATGCAGCCAATAGTAATAGTATGTTCACCCTAACACAAGTATAAAATTCACTGTCAGAATTTCTCTCCTGAAAACAAATGTGTGGCATTATGGGCAATGCTCTTGAAATCTTATAAACAGAAACATCATACCCAAATAATGCTATTAATTGGATGTCAAAGGTATTACAGATGTATTTTCATAAAATTTAAAGGTTCTTAAGAGATTACAAATTGAACATACCCAAATTAAATTAACTTAGGGAAAGAAAGCCATCATATGACTTTAGGTATATTCTTTTTACTCTTGAGAAGTCAGTTCTAAGTTCTCAACAATTTATTCTTGTAAACTAGATATAAAAAAATGTTTACACTGTATGAAAAATTGTGGGAGGTAAAAGAAGTATTAGAAAATTGTAAAACTGACTAGAAGATATTCATTCATTCAGCTACAACAACAAATTCAAGAGATTCATGTTAAACTCATGTCATTTACATTCTGTAGGCATAGCTAATACATTTAACACTCATTGACTGAAAAAGAAAAAGTAGTACCTAGAGAATAGAGTTTATTTATCAAAGAGCTTTAAAGTTCTATTTAATGTTACAATGAAGGAAATTTTTAAATTGATAAAATAGCATTGAAAGGAAAAAAATTCAAAAAGTAGGATTTTATTTTAAAATAAAACTATTTATCATTGCTGGAGGAGGAAATGACAACCTAATCCAGTATTCTTGCCAAGAGAACATCACAAACAGTATGAAAAAGCAAAAAGATACAGCACTGGAAGATCAGCCTCCCACGCCCCCAGGTCAGAAAGTCTCTGATATGCTACTAAGGAAGAGCAGAGGGCAATTACTAACAGCTCCAGAAAGAATGAAGCAGCTAGGCCAAAGGAGAAAGGAAGCTCAGTTGTAGGTGTGTCTGCTGGTGAAAGTCTGATGCTGTAAACAACAGTACTGCATAATAACCTGGAATGTTAAGCCCATGAATCAAGATCAAGGTAAACTGGATGAGGTCAAGCAGAAGATGGTAAGATTGAACATCAACATCAGTGAACTAAAATGGAAGGGAATGGGTAAATTTAATTCTGATGATCATAGTATCTATTACTGTAGGCAAGAATCCTTTAAAAGAAATGGAGTGGCCTTCATAGTCAACAAAAGAGTCCAAACTGCAGTACTTGGGCACACACTGAAAAATTACAGAATGATCTTGGTTTGTTTCCAAGGCAAACTGTTCAACATCATCATAATCAAATCTATGTCCCAACCACTGATAAGGAAGAAGCTGAAGTTGATCAGTTGCATGAAGACCTACAATACCTTCTAGAACTAACACTAAAAAAATGTGTCCTTTTCATCATAGAGGACTGGAATGCAAAAGTAGAAAGTCAAGAGACATCTGGAATAACAGGCATGTTTGGCCTTGGAATACAAAATGAAGTAAAACAAAGAATAAAACAAGTTTGGTTAAGAGAATGTGTTGATCATAGTAAACACGCTTATCCAACAACCCAAGAGATGACTCTACACATGGACCAGATGGTCAATACCAAAATCAGATTGATTATGTTCTCTGCAGCCAAAGATGGAGATGCACTATACAGTTAGCAGAAACAAGACCTAGGGCTAACTGTGGCTCAGATCATGAGCTTCTTATTGAAAAATTCGGACTTAAATTGAAGAAAGTAGGGAAAACCACTAGGCCATTTGGTTATGACCTAGATCAAATCCCTTATGATTATACAATGGAGGTGACAAATAAATTCAAGGAGTTAAATCTGGTATACAGAGTGCCTGAAGAATTATGGATGGAAGTTCGTACTATTCTATAGGAAGCAGTGACCAAAACCATCCCCCCAAAAGAGCAATTAAAGAAGGCAAAGTGGTTGTCTGAGGATGCTTTACAAGTAGCGGAGGAAAGAAGACATGTTAAAGGCAAAGGAGAAAGGGAAAAATACCCAACTGAATGCAAAGTTCCAGAGAAAAGCAAAGATGGATAAGAAGGACTTCTTAAACGAACAATACAAAGCAACAGAGGAAAGCAACAGAACAGGAAAGACTACAGATCTCTTCAAGAAGATTGGAGATATCAAGGGAATATTTCATGCAAGGATGAGCACAATTAAGAACAGAAGTGGTAAGGACCTAACAGAAGCAGAAGAGATTAAAAAGAGGTGGTAAGAATACACAGAAGGACTATTAAAAAAAAAAGGGTCTTAATGACCCAGAAAACTATGATGATGTGGCCACTCACCTGGAGCTGAACATTCTGGAGTATGAAGTCAAGTGGGCCTTAGGAAGCATTACTATCAACAGAGTTAGTGGAGGTGATGGAATTCCAGCTGAGCTACTTCAAATCCTAAAAGATGATACTGTTAAAGTACTTCACTCATTATTACAGCAAAAACTCAGTGATCACAGAACTGTAAAAAGACAACTTTCAGTCCAATCCCAAAAAAGGACAATAACAAAGAACGTTTAAACTACCATACAATTGTGCTAACAAGGTTGGGCCCCAAATCTTTCAAGTTAGGCTTTAGCAGTACATGAACTGAGAACTTCCAAATGTACAAGCTGGGTTTCAAAGAGACAGGGGAATCAGAGATCAAATTGCCCCAGCATCCACTGGATCCTAGAAAAAGCAAGGAAATTCCAGAAAAACATCTACTTCTGCTTCATTGAGGGCTTCCCTGGTAGCTCAGAGGTTAGAGCGTCTGCCTGCAATGCGGGAGACCCAGGTTCAATCCCTGGGTTGGGAAGATTCCCCTGGAGAAGGAAATGGCAACCCACTCCAGTATTCTTGCCTGGAGAATCCCATGGATGGAGGAGCCTGGTGGGCTACAGTCCACGGGGTTGCAAAGAGTCGGACATGACTGAGCAACTTCACTTTCACTTTCACTTTTCTGCTTCATTGACTATGAGAAAGCCTTTGATTGTATGGATCACAAAAAATTGTGGACAATTCCTAAAATGATAATACCAGACCACTTTACCTGTCTTCTGAGAAACCTGGATGCAGGTCAAGAAGCAACAGTTAGAACCTTACATAAAACAACGAACTGATTCCAAATTGGGAAAGGAGTACGACAAGGCTATATATTGCAACTCTGCTTATTTAACTTATATGCAGAGTACATCATATGAAATGCCAGACTGGATGAATCCCAAGTTGGAATTAAGATTGCAAGAGAAATATCAACAACCTCAAATATGCAGATAATATCACTCTAATCACAGAAAGTGAGGAGGAACTAGAGTCTCTTGATGAAGGTGAAAGAGGAGAGTGAAAAACCTGGCTTAAAACTCAAGGTTCAAATGGAAAGAGTAACATGGAAACTTATATTACCATATGTAAAATAGATAGCAAAAAGGAATTTGCTGTAGGTCGCTCAGACAGCAAAGCGTCTGTCTACAATGCGGGAGACCCGGGTTCGATCCCTGGGTTGGGAAGATCCCCTGCAGGAGGAAATGGCAATCCACTCCAGGACTATCGCCTGGAAAATCCCATGGACAGAGGAGCCCAGCAGGCTATAGGCCATGGGGTCGCAAAGAGTTGGGCACAACTGAGCGACTTCACTTCACTTCACAGGAAACTCAAACGGGGCTCTGTATCAACCTAGAGGGGTGGGATGGGGAGGGAGATGGGAGGGAGGTTCAAAACGGAGGGGATATATGTATACTTATGGCTGATTCATGTTGAGGTGTGACAGAAAACAGCAAAACTCTGTAAAGCAATTATCCTTCAATAAAAAATAAATTAATTTAAAGAAAAAAGAAGATCATGGCATCCGGTCCCATCACTTCATGGCAAATAGATGGAGAAACAATGGAAACGGTGATGGACTTTATTTTCTTGGGCTCCAAAATTACTGAGGACAGTGAATGCAGCCATGAAATTAAAAGATGCTTGCTCCTTGAAGAAAAGCTATGACAAACATAGACAGTGTATTAAACAGCGGAGACATTACTTTTCCAACAAAGGTCTGTATAGTCAAAGTTATGGTTTTTCCTATATGCATGTACAGGTGAGAGTTGGACCATAAAGAAGGCTGAGTGCTGAAGAACTGATGCTTTTGAGTTGTGGTGTTGGTGAAGACTCTTGAGAGTCCCTTGGCCTGCAAGGAGATCCAAGCAGTCCATCCTAAAGGAAATGAGTCCTAAATATTCATTGGAAGGACTGATGGTGAAACTGAAGCTCCAATACTTTGGCCACCTGATACAAAGAGCTGACTCATTGGAAAAGACCCTGATGCTGAGCAAGACTGAAGGCAGGAGGAGAAAGGGCAGACAGAGGACGAGATGGTTGGATGGCATCACCGACTCAGTGCACATCAGTTTTGAGCAATCTTCGGGATATGGTGAAGGACAGGGTAGCCTGGCATGCTTCAGTCCATGGGGTCACAGAGTTGAACAAGACTGAGTGACTGAACAAATCAGTACAAAGGAAAGAAAGATCTTTTGCAAAGATCAACTTGACAACAAATTTATCATTGACAAGAAGCAATTCTAAAATAATCATTTTCCCTGTGAAAATATGTTTCTCTTTGTATATATTGCTCAGCACATGAATGTAAAATCGCCATGAGCATCTCTATGTCATCTTGTTGGCCTTTTTCCTCTGCATGCCCTTTCTATGACTTTGCTTCTACCTGCCTCTACCCTGGGCTTGTTATTTCATCTTGTGGTCATTTGCTTTTGGCCACTCATTCTGCGTCACACAAATACAAAGGGTATCTGGTATTACTACAATATTGGGTTAGCTGAAACATTTGCTCAATATTTTCTATAAAATGTGATGGAAAAACCCAAATAAAATTTTTGGTCAACCCAATATTTGATATGTGAGAACAAGAGTGATACAAGTCTGCCTCTGTAGCCAAAAGTCAAGTGACAAGATAGAAATAAGATTGTGTTACATATATGGACTATGTACAGCCGCATGTTCTGTCATACAAGCATTAATTTTAAATATAGTGCATTCATTGCATATTTGATAAACAAGTAAAATGGGAATCTGACTCAAAGATATTTATCTAGATAATTTTGAAAATTGCAATAATAAGGACATATTAATCTACCCCAGGGTAAGATTTCAGAAGAAAAATTATCATATAATAATCTATACATTTAAATATTATTAGAATACTAAATTATAAATAAATGATTTTTGAAAGCTCGATGGGATGATGGATCCAATTTTTTATTTTAATGAGTTGCTAAGAAAAAGCAACTAAACTACTACAAAGTAGCAAAAGAGCTTTGAAATGGGCTTTTGAAGATCAGCACTCACATATATTGATCATGCTTTCTAGCTAACAGACTCAGATCTTTCCATTGCTACTAACAGTTGTCAAGCAGCTGTGTCAGGGTCTTAGTCATGAAAAGAAGGCCCTTTCCTCATGATGAAACATCACTTACTAGGCACAAAGAATACAAAACTACAATCCAGATTCACCTCTGTTTCTTAGACTCACAGGAGCAGTTTTAATGGCTGACAAAAATACAGTTATTTAAAATAACCAGAATTTTATATTTCATTAAAGCCATAATTTATTTAGTGCTTACATGCAATTTGCTAAATACTTTTTATACAATCGGCCATTTGTAAACAAGTGTTCTGCACCTGCAGTCACAATCGACCACAGATCAAAAATATTTAAAAATAAATTCCAGAAAGTTCCAAAGAGCAAAACTTGAATTTGCCACATGCCAGTAACTCCTAATATAGCATCTACACTGTATTAGGTACTTTGAGTAATCCAGAGAAAATTGAAAGTATACAAGAGGATGTGTGTAGGTTATTTGCAAATATAACACCATTTATATATGGGACTTGAACATCTGCAGATGTTGTTAACTGAGGGGGTCCTGAACCAATCATCCAGGATACAGAGGGATGACTGTTCATTATTGTTTTTAATTCTCACAATAATTCCATCCAAAAGGTATTATATTCCCATGTCCCAGGGGAGGAACTGAAGCCTAGTGTACTTGTTTATTTAATTCCACTCATCCACACATCTAGACATCCATCAGTCTGTTTATTCACTCACTCATACATTCATTCACCAAATATTTGAAGATCACCAAATGTCAGGCATCATGGCAGGAGCTGAGGTTGTAGCTGTGAAAAAGGCACCCTGAGTCACCAAAGGGGCCACGTATTTCTCAACCCCAGCCCACCATTTGTCAATCAGCACATGGGCATTACTGTTTGAACAAGAGGAAACCAGTTTAAACTTCTATGTCATCAACACCATTAAATTCATGTTGCTTTTCCTTTTTTCATTTCCTTTCAGGAAGAGCAACTTATGATACTTTATAAAGTAAGATGAAACATTTCAATACCTCACTTTGCTTGTAAATTTAATTTTGCGACTGCTCCCAAAGTTCATCAAGATGGCCTAATTTCAAATAGACTAAATGTCTTACACTTTTAAAGGATTTTCACGAAGTAACAGTACTACTTGCACTTGTAAACAAAAATACCAGGTGTGCGTTGCCACATAAGCCTGCAATGGCATGAGTTCTGAATGTTATAAGGGCTCCAGGTTCACGACATGCCCGAATGATCACTCTGTAATAGTCACCCAGTCACTTAGCCTCCAAGTTTACAGCACTGACTTAACGATGATTTCTGAAGACGGTCATTAAATTTATCCATTTACTTTTTATTTAACCCAAGGAAGGTACCAAGATTCTATACAGGAGGACAGGTGGAAGGGGACACGCAGTAGGCAGCTATGGTATTTTGAAAGCAGAGCTAGGGGATGTTATGTTCTATTTCCACGGAAAACATGCAAATTTTATTTGGATTTTGTGTCACGTAACAGCAAAAATATTTATGTTTTTTAAGGAGTACTTAATTCATATTTAACCTAAGATTTCACTCAGTCTGATACCGGCCAGGGTTCTTGGTCTCCTCAATCAATAAAAATTGATCAGAAGCCAGACAAGAAATTCAGGCAGGGCTTTTGTGGGGCCCCTGCTGCACCAGGGTGAACAAGAACAGGAAACATTTCCTTGCTCACTTGCTCCCTGAAGTGGGGGTGGGTGAGCTTGTTATGGGGTGAGTGTAGGGGTCAATCTAGGTCTTGGGCCAGAGGGGTGGCTTAGGTCATTTGCCCACCCCTAAGGTGGTACTGAGCACAGGGGTTATATGCAATACCTTGGTTTTGCTCCTGACACTTTACTTTTGCTCCCAGCTCTTCAGAAGAGGCAGTTGGTTTTTTTTTTTTTTTTGGTCTTTTTGTATCTTTTATCCAGAATTTGCCCCAACTGCAGGCAGTTATTTTTAGTTCCTTAGACTTTCTTTGTAGTTTGTTTCTTGAGAAGTTTGTCCCGGTACAAGCATTGCAGCAAAGGGTCCCAGGTCCCTGCCTGTCTCACTTCTTAATGTTACAATCCCTATGGGGTGTACTTGGAAGGGTGATAGATATTACGGAAGTGTTACATCCCCGCCCCTTCTGGACACTCTTTGACCCTGCCACCAGCCTCTTCCACTAGACTCTTAGTTCCTCAAGGGTAGAAAACGAGTCATATGTCTCTGTACCCTCAGAGACTTAGGGGCCATGAACTTGGATGGAAAAAAAAAAATCCTTATTTCTATGAACCTGACTTAAACATACCATTTCTTTCACTTGTGAATGCTGGGAACAAATCAAACTGGCTTCAGGAAATCCAGTGATTTTTATCAACAAGAGAAATCACAAATACTTTCCTGTTGCATTCCAGTTGATGCAGAGATCCCAGAATATCATTTATACTCATCACTGCTCGGGAATCAGAGTGATTTTTAGACCTGCTGTTAGCTCTTGATATTTAATGTGTTAACATAAAAGAACATACATTAATGTTTCAAAATTTTATTTTAAATTTCTGGTAAATATTTCTATATAATTGGTTTCTTAAGTACATTTTTGTACTTTATTCTATTTGTACTTTATTCTGAAGAAGAATCCACAGGTACCAAGAAGTCAAACACACATATACACACAAAAAAAGTATTAAGCAGCTCCTATTAAAGCCTGACAGGAGAGAATGGAAAGGGACGGGGTGACGAGAAGAATTCTTTACAATCCTATTGGTGGTCCAGTTACTTAGGAGTGATAAAGACAATGTCCTGCTGCTGCTGCTAAGTCACTTCAGTCGTGTCCGACTCTGTGCGATCCCATAGACGGCAGCCCACCAGGCTCCCCCGTCCCTGGGATTCTCCAGGCAAGAACGCTGGAGTGGGTTGCCATTTCCTTCTCCAATGCATGAAAGTGACAAGTGAAAGTGAAGTCGCTCAGTCGTGTCCAACTCTCAGCGACCCCATGGAGAACAGCCCACCAGGCTCCTCCATCCATGGGATTTTCCAGGCAAGAGTACTGGAGTGGGGTGCCACTGCCTTCTCTGGACGATGTCCTACTCTGAGGTTGTAAAGACTGGTGTTCCCCTCTAGAATACTGTGCAATACTTTGTGTGCTGTTGTATCATTCCAAATACTGAAGCAATCCTGAAGGTTAAGAACTTGAATGGAGGAGGAATTTGAGTGACAGCTCAGTAAATGCTACTTTTAAGGGTGTACATCTGTAGTTGGCCAAAGGGCTGTGAACTGCCAGAGAATTAGACAAGCCTTTAGATTTTTTATTGACTGCTGTAATCAGCTTCCGAAGGGGAAAAAAATGATGGAGAAATCCCCACTGAGCTCTGTAAGTGCATCCAGATTATAGCTGAATGAAACAACAGTCCTGCCTGGCCACAGGTCATTGTAAGACTATTGATGGAAGGAGTTTCCCTAGCCACAGGAATTAACTCCACGAGAGCCTTCTAAGATAATTAGATGAATAATAATAAACATTTTAGAGCAGGGAAGGATTGATTACAATACCTAAAACTGGGCATGGAATGAGTGAATTGAATTCAAGGAGAAGGTACCTGGACCTTAATGATGTGTTAATTCCTTTAAGAGATGAACTTGATCTACTTGGAACAACTTTAAGTCTACTCACAAGAGAAAAAAGAGGAGGAGGGATGAGATACTTTAGACTTTGCTTAAATGCAAAGAGCTTACCCTTATTAATTCCTCCACATTAGTCAAGAAACCCAGGGGGTTTGTTTGGAAACAAGTGAGCG
The DNA here is from genome assembly GCF_042477335.2 of Ovis canadensis. Classification (NCBI taxonomy): domain Eukaryota; kingdom Metazoa; phylum Chordata; class Mammalia; order Artiodactyla; family Bovidae; genus Ovis; species Ovis canadensis. Next base: position 23,452,417 of record NC_091257.1, on the reverse strand, counting down.
AACACACCACTGCCAAGGTTAAACCTATGCTATCACTGGTGGATAAGATGTCCAGTGGCCCTGGACCAAAATATGAGGCTGGATATACGTTGAGTGGGCTTCCCTGGTGGCTCAGCTGGTAAAGAATCCGTCTGCAGTGTGGGAGACCTGGGTTCGATTCCTGGGTTGGGAAGATCCCCTGGAGAAGGGAACGGCTACCCACTGCAGTATTCTGGCCTGGAGAATTCCATGGACTGTATAGTCCACAGAGTCAGACACGACTGAGCGACTTTCACTTTCACTTTTCACTTCATACATTAAGTATGTATGCATCTCTTTATCACACGTGCATAATGCCTGCTCTGTGCTGCTTACCTAAATACCTTACAGAGACTCGCTCATTAAATTCTAACTACAGCTCAAAGATGTGAACATCTTTTTTAGGATCTCCATTATACAGATGTGAAAACTGGGGGAATGAGAGGGCGAGGAACTTGCTCAGTCACACAAATTCTGGCAGGATCAGGTTTGGGGGCAGGTTTCTAAGACCATATTTTCAACAACTATGTTGAGTCCCCTCTGTAGAAACAATACTGTGGCAGTGTAACCCAGAGTGGCCGTGGGCAGTTGCAGCTTTGAAGTCAGGAAGAAAGCAGCAGGAAAAGATTTCAGGTGTGTTTAAAAGACTTCCATTTCATTCTTTGAGATCAATTCGGAAACATTTAATCCAATTTCTTTTCCTCCTTTCCTCTTAATAAGTGTCAGGACAGAGGAGAAAACAGAAGGTTGAAAGGTCTGCAGGACAGGACAGTGTTACCTCTTCCGTTTCTTTCAATGTTATGCTATATCTGTGTGTATGAAATGCAATGGGGTTTTTAAAGATCATAGATATCCTGAAAATAGTCACTGCAAAGTCATCTAGACAGTGACTTGTGAAAGATAGAATTAAATTTAAAATGCAACAATAGTAATTTAAACTACTAATAAAAGAGATGATAACATAGATTTCCACTAGTGGATCCCATTAATATAGAGGTACCACTGACACAGAGGATACTCTCCATTATCAAACTAAACACAAGAAGGAATTAAGCTTCCTTTTCCTCCCAGCTTTAGGTTATGGAAAAATTAAACTTCAGAAAGGAAAAAAAATCATAATTCAGATTTCAAAAACAAAATTATAGAAAATCACAACTGAAAATAAGTTGTTCTCTGACTTGCAAAATCCTGACAGGAGCTTGATAGGAAACCATCCTGTCAGGATGGTTTCTGGAAGTCAAGCGTCTAAAATGTTGCTTATTCATGATGTTGGCAAGGTAGAAAATACTGAGAGAAAAATGAGATTGCAATCTCTCCTTGTCCAGCTGTCAAAGACGACAGCAAGTTTCTCTTCCACGGAAGAGACGAAACTTGAAAAAAAAAAATCACATTGTCAGAAAACTGCACATCATCTCCGTGGGTTTGAGGGACATCTAAAAACGGATGAAATGCGACAGCAGCCACCTGGACACCAATTCAAAAGTGACAAAGATTATTGCTCTAGTACAGCGTGAGCAATAGGGAATTGGAAAATGGTAATGAAGAGAAAGCCTACACATGTAAAACTCCACAGAAGACATGATTAGGCCTTCAGGGTGCTGGAGAACAGAGACGCCGAGCACGGTGACAACTTACAATTCTCAGATGCAATGTTTCCCTCTGGTCTTAACTTTAATATTTCATGTGATCTTCTTTTCAACATAACTACCAATTAGGCAGGTTAATGATAACAAATCAACGACCCTGGTAAGATTGTCAACTTGTACAGGACTTGTACTTCTAGATGATTGACTAAAAAGTGATTATAATGTCCACTCCAGAGTGGAAAATTTTTTTCTTCTTAACGCTGGAGAAGTCAAGGTATACCGGCAAAGCTGAAATTTAGAAATATGTTAAGTCAAGGCAAGCTAATCCTCAAAGCTCGTAAAGAAAGGCAGCTCTAAGAGCATCCCATGGAAAGATTTCAGAGCTTTCCTCCCCTCCCACCCTGGTTTCTCAAGTCCTTTCTCCTCTTGATGGTATTCTTCAGTTTTTCATTTTATACGTGTGTTATATTGACACATCTTATTTGTGAAGATGGAAAACCATCTCAATGACTCTATTCAATGATTCGATTCTCTCTTATCTACCAGCATTATTATATATCTTGACTATCGGTACTCTCTAATTCTAGTCTTCATATGTGTTTTAATCACTTTTATTCAATAACTTTTTGTAAGGAGATTCCATCAGCATTAGTGTTTTCTTCCTCTAGGTTTCATTATTCTTGCCTGTAACTGATCTGCTTTTGACCTTCTTCCCCAAATAGGGAACCATATTTTATTGATTTCTGAATCTCTGACAGAAGCCACAGTCCCTTACACAGCATGTGCTCAGAAAATGCTTGCAGGTATAAACTACAAGAGCCTGAAGACGTTCTAGAACATTTTGTTTCTATTTTCTTACGAAAATATACAACATACAGAAACATCTGAGCACAGCTGCATACTTCATGAATAATTACAAGGTTGGGCAACTAGTCAACCTAGTGGTGGATTAAAACAAGGTCTCTGTGCATCCTTTTCTCTCTTCCACAGGACTGCCATTTGGGTTCCAAGGGTCACTCTGGCTTTGCTTGTCTCAGTGCTGCAGGTGTTTCCTCTTGACCCCAGAAAGGGATGCAGTTGTTAAAGTGTAAATGCTACAGTGACTCTCTGTTAAAGAAAGGAGAGAGAAGGAGAGGAAAAAAACTAATCTTCTAACCCTTTGTCTGTTCCAGATTAATGAAATTCCATAGGAGAAACGTATCCTTTTATATCCATTCTCTCTTTACTTCATCTTTAAGCCCCACTCACTTCCAAACTGTCTACTACTTAGCTTTACACAATATGGCTTTGAGCATGATTTGGTTTTATTACTTTAGGGATGGTGATTGGAGAGTGTGAAGCTGGGAAGTTTGGGGGCTGCCCTTGGGGGTAGGGAATGGGGGAATTTTAGGGGTGAAGTGGGGAGAACTATGCATAGTTTCAGGTCATAGTAATTATAGTCTCTAAAAACTATATCAGAGGATGAATAGGTATCTGTTTAGAGCTTTGTTTCATCTCAGTTTTACAGACAAAAATGACAGAGAGTATCTATTTATCCACCATGTCAACATTATTCCCAAATATTTCTGGTTAAGAGGAACTTGTGTAACAAATTCTATCATGAAAAATAAATCAGAATTAAACTCCTCTTCCATTCACTATCACATTAAAATGACATTTTAATAGAATTCTTGTTCTTGTAGCTGACTAGTCTGTGTATTGGAATAAGCAATAGAATTACATCAAGTAAACATGAAGATAAATAAACCTTCAAAACAAACTGCAAAGTATTTAAACATTAATAGATGCAGTAAAGCAAAACATAAATAAATTCTACTTTTCATTGAACATTATAAAAAGATAGTTTATAAACATTTTCTTAAAATTGTGTATTCTGTCCAACACGTCCCGTATCATTAGGGAAACTCAGCATTTATTACCATTTGTCATCACATCCTTACATTTTTTATTCTAATATTACATGAGAATTAATTTTATACTCTTGACTTCGCTTTTATCTTCTTGATTTTTCAAAACATGCTTCACTCAATGGTTAGCACTGATCATATGTCTGCTGCATCACTTCAGTCGTGTCCGACTCAGTGTGACCCCATAGACGGCAGCCCACCAGGCTCCCCCGTCCCTGGGATTCTCCAGGCAAGAGTACTGGAGTGGGTTGCCATTTCCTTCTCCAATGCAGGAAAGTGAAAAGTGAAAGTAACATCGCTCAGCCATGTCTGACTTTTTGCGACCCCATGGACTGCAGCCCACCGGTCTCCTCCATCCATGGGATTTTCCAGGCAAGAGTACTGGAGTGGGGTGCCATTGCCTTCTCCGGATCATATGCCTAATAGTTGCCATTTCAAGACTTCAACTTAAATTAAGACTACAATATGAGTAGGGACTTACTATATAAATAGACTATTGATCAAAACAAAAGATTTCTCAAAAGATTGAAGTAAATCCCTATGTCTGTTTTAATGATAAATCCATCAGTCAGAAAGTAATTCTTATAATCCATTAATAAAAATTTTCAGGACAATTAATAATTTTATGTTAGCAGTTTTTATATTTCTTCTCAAAGCAGACTCTCTCATTTCTGAACACTAGTATAGTGGAACATTCTAGCACCGAGAATTCAGCATCAGTGAGCTTTATCTACTATAAGCATGACCAATACAGCTTCTACTTTTGGAAGGTTGGAAAAGGAACATTTTAGTGACATCTCCTGGACCTTCACTTTGTTGGTGAAGCAACCCCTGGTCTAGAAGTGGGATAACTGTAGTGGGGAAAATGAAGTGATAAACTGTAAAAGCAATAAGCACACAGTGGTAATGCTACTACAATGCCAGGGAGCTGGTGCTGCTGCCTGATCCCGAAAAAACACAGAAATAATTACATGGTGATTATACAGCTGAGATATTTGCATTTTAACACTCTCTTTAGGATTTGCCTATAGCTGTTTTATTTTTTTTTTTCAGACCAGTCAATGACATAGCTCCTCAAAGATGCATCTTCATCTCCTATCCTTGCTGAAGTTTGTGGTCAGTGGACTGTGGACTAGAATATTAACTCCAGAATTCTGCCTGGGAGACAAGACTAGGGGAAAAACTTTCCCTGCAGACCACAAGGAGGTAAAGCAGGTTGAGTTTGCAGGGTGGCCTGAGTTGAAACTGCTTATTCTCCCCCTTTCAGGATGAAAGCCTCAAGGACACAGCTTCCTGTCCAGAGCTGTTAGTCTTAGGCAAGCACGTATTTTCAGACTAAAGAGAGAATAGGTTGAGGGCATTGACTTCTACATGTTAGGTCTATTTTGGATATCTTGAAAACAGAAAGCCTTCAATGTTGAAAACCAGAGGCCTTTCCTACAGACTGTGCGATCATCCCCTGCCCCACAATACAAGTAGCCTGAGAGTCATGTTATATAAAACCCTCTCATGAAGTCTGGCTTTGCTCAAATTCTCTGAACAATTCTGCTGATGGAACCATAGATGAAAATAAATTGCATCTGGTTGGGAGTGGGGCATAACAAATAGGAGCGCCAACACTGTGGTCAAATGTCAGGCATGGAAAATAATCACAAGGCATGTTTTAAACCAACAGACTATGAGGAGACATGATACTTGCCACAGTGCAACAGAAGCTTAAAATTCCATGTTTCTTCTCAGTTTCTCTCTCCCCATTCCTCTGTTTCCTGTGCTCTGTCATATCCCAGACTGGGGCTGTTCCTGGAGCTTGGTCTCAGGATGAGAAACACAAAACAAGTACCCAAGTAGCTTTAGGTACCCAAGCAAAGCCTAGCCTGTCACATAGTAAATATTTGGAACAGGAATTTAAATTTTTAAATATTTTTCTGTGCATAAGAAAAAAAATTTCTCCAAAACTTACACCAAAATGTTCAATTTGCTGATTAAATCAATGTGTGCATCAATAATTTCCACTTTCACTTTGTTTTTTATTGTTTGAATTTTTAATGAACATGTACTATACAAATTTTCTTCACTTGTAAAAAAATTACCCATGCTGGTCTCCATTTAACACAGATATCTAAGAGAAGTATAATGAATTTATTTTCAAGAGAAAGAACATCAATGATAAAAAAATGTGTTTATTTAATATTTGTAAAGAGTTACAGATTTCATGAACAGTATGTGATCAGAGCAACACACGGAGTTAAAGAGAAATACAGCAGCATGGAAATGGCAAATTTCATCTCAAGTTGTGGCCTTTAAAAAGTTCACTTAAGAGATAGTCATTAAATAACTACTCTATGCAGAACACTATAAAGAATTATAAAAAAGGGCAGGACATAATCCATATCCATTAAGCATCCATCCCTCAAAAGGATGACTTCCTTATTGATAAGTGCAACTCAAGATTACAGAAGTACAACTGGAAGATTACAGACATCACTAAGGAGTGTGAGGGCAAAGCCATATTTCAGGCCACATATCCGAAGAGTCTTGAAAGGTGAGTAGACTTAAAAGGCAAAGTGGGAAAAGGCATGTCTAGAAAGGGAAAGAGTATGTAAAGAGTCGGAGATGGGAAAATAAAATGGCATTTTCAGGGAGCTTTGAGCAGAGCAGTTTACCTACAACCCAAGGATGAGGTAAGGAAGACATCAGAAATAAAGTGGAAAAAGTAGATTAGGGCTAGTCTGAGTTGACACCTAAGCTCATATGAAATCAGGAGCCAAACCATACATCTGTGCAGGAAAATTAGACAGCCAAGGTTTAGGAATATTAACCTGGTGGGTGCAAGACAGAATGGAATGGGGGAAATTGGACATAGTGTGGCCAGTTTGGAGGCTGTTATGAAGTCTCAGCCTTAATCACTTGCATTAGAAGAGTCTCAGTGGACTTATATGCCTATAAGAGAATAAATTTCTATTATTTTAAAACACTAAGTTTTTGGTAATTTGTTACAGAAGTCATGGGAACCTAACACACAAATTTGTAATTTCTATCATATAGATGAAAAATCTCAATAGATGTTCACATGGTTACAATCAAAATAATGATCAATAATCAGTGAAACATTGATTAGTAAATTAATGAAACGATTAATCAAACAGTCAAAGAAGTTTGATATTAATTTTCTCAAAATATTTTTCTTGTTTTATTTATAATAGTATCTGAAGAGGCCATTTTTGTCAGAGTTGTTTAGAGTTAGAGAAACTCTGCTTCAAAAGTAAATCTCCAAATTACTTAATTGTGTATGCTACACTTTTAAAGAAACATCTCGGCATCAGAGAACTTTTGTCTAGCCTTCTTACTTTCCAGGCTAACTAAGGGATATCATGAGTCAATAGCAGCAAAATAGTTCTGAGATACATCAACTGTAACATGTGTGACATAAAAATAACAAATACAAAAGCCACAGATACAGGAAAGGGACCTCGTGGGACAGACTGACACTTACCCTTATGTACTCCAGAGAACAGAGCTGCTTCAGAAACCCTTTCCCCACACAAATTATACATACAGTTGACCATTTCTTATAATTTTCCATATCTGCTCTATTTAGAAAATTTGTTTTTTACCTATCCCACCATATAATCAAAGAATAGCATGAATAAAGCACGCTTTCATATTGCATGTTTCTTCATTTCTTAATAACTCCTATTTTTCAATCTTGACTCTAGGACACATAGTTTTTAAATTAAATCCTAAATATATTAAGATTTTGGTCAGAATTCTCCCTCTTTCAGGCAGATTTTGAATGGCAACCCTGAATGGAAAGAAGTAACATCATTCATGATCCAAATTCGTCTGTTCACCTTGCTCTCTGAGCTTCACTCAGACTAACATTGCAACCAATGTTCCCTATGTTTAACACACTTCATCTTAAATGAAGAGCTGTTGAAAAGACTTGAATCTCAGGGAAAAGACAGTCTGGAAATTTAAATGCATTTCAATACATTACAAATTACATGCTACATTTAAAATTTTTTAGAAGCAACCAAAATGTTTGCCTCTTCAGATGGTCATTTTCTGAGATTCCACTTGGTCGGCCCATTCTATTAGCACATGTGTTCAAGCTGTAAAGATAGAGAGGAGACACAATGGTGTGCAAGTTCATGATGAATCCCACACATTTTTAAAAATACCAATAATAAATTTTAAAAGAAGGCAGTTGAAATGTACTGATAATCCCAAACTGGCTTAGTAAGTAATGAACGAATCATAGCTGTTGGAACTCTAGAAATCCAATGACCCACAAAAGTGATTCCATAAGTGAATTACATTCTTATTAAGCAGGGAAATGCAAAAAAAAAAAAAAAAATCGATAGATCAGGGGAAGTGTTTTAAATCATAGGATTCAACTAAAGTTTTGTGAATTATCTCCTTGAAAGGTTGTCCCAAACATACTTCAATAGAGATTAGACAGCATGCTACTCTTCCCAATGTAGATAACAAGACTTGATTACATTTAAATTTTGTTATCATTCTTGAAATACTTATAAATATATAAGTGAGCTCATTTTTTTGACAGTGGGCATATATTCACTTAAACCCTAAGCATGCAGGCTAGTAAGAACTAACTAAAATCCTATTGTGTAAGAGTTCAATAATCTAGACAGAAAAACACTATAATTAGAGATAATCTGTATATATGATTTATGTTATACAGAAGGCCTAAAGAATTACATGAATTTTTAGAAAACAATTACTAACTTTAGCATCCTTCCATTTGTTCTTTGAGTCTCAAAGGTCTATTTCTTAATGCCTCAAAGAAGTTCAGTTTTTCAAAATTATCTTCCTCTACTGTGTAACAGTTTAAAAAAAACAAACAAAAAAAACAAATAAATAAGAAACAACAACAACAAAATTTTTTTTTCACTTCTCCTAAAGCCTAAATTTTAGAAACCGGTGAGATGCTCTTGGGCTCTTTTAATATTCAGTTCAGTTCACTTCAGTTGCTCCGTTGTGTCCAACTCTTTGCGACCCCATGAATTGCAGCACGCCAGGCCTCCCTGTCCATCACCACTCCTGGAGTTCACCCAAACTCACGTCCATCAAGTCGGTGATGCCATCCAGCCATCTCATCCTCTGTTGTCCCTTTCTCCTCCTGCCCCCAATCCCTCCCAGCATCAGAGTCTTTTCCAATGAGTCAATTCTTCGCATGAGGTGGCTAAAGTCTTGGAGTTTCAGCTTTAGCATCATTCCTTCCAAAGAACACCCAGGACTGATCTCCTTCAGAATGGACTGGTTGGATTTCCTTGCAGTCCAAGGGACTCTCAAGAGTCTTCTCCAACACCACAGTTCAAAAGCATCAATTCTTCGGCACTCAGCTTTCTTCACAGTCCAACTCTCACATCCATACATGACCACTGCAAAAACCATAGCCTTGACTAGATGGACCTTTGTTGGCAAAGTAATGTCTCTGCTTTTGAATATGCTGTCTAGGTTGGTCATAACTTTTCTTCCAAGGAGTAAGTGTCTTTTAATTTCATGGCTGCAGTCACCATCTGCAGTGATTTTGGAGCCCATAAAAATAAAGTCTGACACTGTTTCCACTGTTTCCCCATCTATTTCCCATGAAGTGATGGGACCGGATGCCATGATCTTCGTTTTCTGAATGTTGAGCTTTAAGCCAACTTTTTCACTGTCCTCTTTCACTTTCATCAAGAGGCTTTTGAGTTCCTCTTCACTTTCTGCCATAATGGTGGTGTCATCTGCATATCTGAGGTTATTGATATTTCTCCCGGCAATCTTGATTCCAGCTTGTGCTTCTTCTAGTCCAGCGTTTCTCATGATGTACTCTGCATAGAAGTTACATAAGCAGGGTGACAATATACAGCCTTGACGTACTCCTTTTCCTATTTGAACCAGTCTCATGTTCCATGTCCAGTTCTAACTGTTGCTTTCTGACCTGTATACAGGTGTCTCAAGAGGCAGGTCAGGTGGTCTGGTATTCCCATCTCTTTCAGAATTTTCCACAGTTGATTGTGATCCACACAGTCAAAGGCTTTGGCATAGTCAATAACGCAGAAGTAGATGTTTTTCTGGAACTCTCTTGCTTTTTCCATGATCCAGCGGATGCTGGCAATTTGATCTCTGGTTCCTCTGCCTTTTCTAAAACCAGCTTGAACATCTGGAAGTTTACAGTTCACGTATTGCTGAAGCCTGGCTTGGAGAATTTTGACCATTACTTTACTAACCCAATGAAACTTTTAATCTTAGCCACCTGCAAAGAATAGTTCTTTTTCCCCTCCATTCTTGCCCAAATCTCCCAAGCGCATTCTGCAACACACCAAGTATCTTGGGTTGTTTTAAAAGCTCACAGTATTGAAAGACAGGACAACATGATAGTTAAGAGGAAGCGCTCTGGAGCCTCAACACCAAGACTTCAGTCAGAGTCCTGCCACCTTCTAGCACAAGATCTCAAACAAGTTACTAAACCTTCCCATGACTCCATTTTCTCATCTAAGAAAGGAGCATAGTAACAGTGTCAACTAAGGGGATTACTGTGAGTCTTAAAAGGGTTAACAAACGTAGAGACCTGGGCACACTGTAGAAAATGATAAGAAGTTACTGCACTGATTGTTTTGTGCATGTCTCTTTGAGACAGAAAAAACGAGAACAAACCTTAGTGTTTTAAAGTTAAACGTTATAAATGCTAAGATCAGCCAGGAAATAAAAAGTGGACAAACGGTTCTTTAGGATAGGAAAGAAAAGGGCTTGGCTAGAGGAGGAACATCCAGACTTCAGACTAACGCACAGCACGTCTCTATAGAAGAATACTGTCCAGCATCTGTGCATTCATTGCCCCTTCTGAAGACTTGGAGAGAAGGACCTGGGGGACAGCTGAAATCAGTCATTCCAGATTTAGAACAGATACCTTTCCTACAGCTTCGTAATCATTGTATGTGGCTGAAATACTTTACACATGAATTATATAATCATTTCGGGTAAAAAGAGTTTGAAAATCACTTAATATTTCTCTAAATAATTAATAAACAAAGATTGCAATGCATGAAATTTATCCCATTGTTAACGATATTTGTGTGCCATCTGCTTTTTTTTCTATATTTAATGGTAATTTTATTTTATTTTTTAATTTTTATTTTTACTTTATTTTACTTTACAATACTGTATTGGTTTGGCCATACACTGACATGAATCCACCACGGGTGTACATGCGTTCCCAAACATGAACCCCCCTCCCACCTCCCTCCCCATAACATCTCTCTGGGTCATCCCCGTGCACCAGCCCCAAGCATGCTGTATCCTGCATCAGACATAGACTGGTGATTCAATTCTTACATGATAGTATACACATTTCAATGCCATTCTCCCAAATCATCCCACCCTCTCCCTCTCCCTCAGAGTCCAAAAGTCCACTCTACACATCTGTGTCTCTTTTGCTGTCTCGCATACAGGGTCATCATTGCCATTTTTCTAAATTCCATATATATGTGTCAGTATACTGTATTGGTGTGTTTCTTTCTGGCTTACTTCACTCTGTATAATCGGCTCCAGTTTCATCCATCTCATCAGAACTGATTCAAATGTATTCTTTTTAACGGCTGAGTAATACTCCATTGTGTATATGTACCACAGCTTTCTTATCCATTCATCTGCTGATGGACATCTAGGTTGCTTCCATGTCCTGGCTATTATAAACAGTGCTGCGATGAACATTGGGGTACATGTGTCTCTTTCAATTCTGGTTTCCTCGGTGTGTATGCCCAGCAGTGGGATTGCTGGGTCATAAGGCAGTTCTATTTGCAGTTTTTTAAGGAATCTCCACACTGTTCTCCATAGTGGCTGTACTAGTTTGCATTCCCACCAACAGTGTAAGAGGGTTCCCTTTCTCCACACCCTCTCCAGCATTTATTGCTTGTAGACTTTTGGATCATAGACATTCTGACTGGTGTGAAATGGTACCTCATTGTGGTCTTGATTTGCATTTCTCTAATAATGAGTGATGTTGAGCATCTTTTCATGTGTTTGTTAGCCATCCGTATGTCTTCTTTGGAGAAATGTCTATTTAGTTCTTTGGCCCATTTTTTGATTGGGTTGTTTATTTTTCTGGAATTGAGCTGCATAAGTTGCTTGTATATTTTTGAGATTAGTTGTTTGTCAGTTGCTTCATTTGCTATTATTTTCTCCCATTCAGAAGGCTGTCTTTTCCCCTTGCTTATAGTTTCCTTTGTTGTGCAGAAGCTTTTGATCTTAATTAGTTCACATTTGTTTATTTTTGCTTTTATTTCCAGAATTCTGGGAGGTGGATCATAGAGGATCCTGCTGTGATTTATGTCGGAGAGTGTTTTGCCTATGTTCTCCTCTAGGAGTTTTATAGTTTCTGGTCTTACATTTATATCTTTAATCCACTTTGAGTTTATTTTTGTGTGTGGTGTTAGAAAGTGATCTAGTTTCATTCTTTTACAAGTGGTTGACCAGTTTTCCCAGCACCATTTGTTAAAGAGATTGTCTTTACTCCATTGTATATTCTTGCTTTTAAGGTTTAAACAAATTTCTGTTTTTAAGTAATGAAGTATAACACTTAATTCTCACAAATCAAAAGGCTATGTGTTGTTTTGGATTATTTTTGAGGGACTTTTTAACTTTCACTTAAATTCTGGTTCATTTAGTGGAGTGAGAGAAACATTCTTTAAGGGGTTAAAATAACTAAAAACATTTCCTACTCAAATGATCGCACAGGCATGAACCAATGACATCCTAAACACAAGTCCTCTCATGCTGCTTTGTCCAAGATCTGCGTTGCTTTTTTGAATCCACATGCAGGAACTGCTTTGGGTAACCTACTTTACGGAAGTCACAAGTGTGTTCCTGTTTTCCTGGGTAAGGGAAGCACATGCCATCCTAGGAAGGCTTCTAAATGCTGGTATTGTCAAATACAATAACAATAAATATAATGTTTCTAGTTCTAGTCTATACAATAAAATCAAAAAAGAGCAAACTTGGTCATAGTTCCAAAGAACTTTACTGTTAGAACTATGAGGAATGATTCAGAAAGCTTGGATCACTGACCCTGGAGAGAAGACCATACTAAATAGTTTCTGTAACTTAAAATTCCGACAGAGAGGATGATGAACATAGACAGCTTTTCTCACTATCTTTGCTGAAGACAATTTCAGCTTCATTTCCTGCCCCCTCTACATTTGCTCCTTAGATGAGATTATCCCAGGTCATCTATTATCAACATGAGTGATCTCCAAAGTCCAGATTTCTCTGTTCACACATCCATTTACCTTTGGATGGAAATATCTCTGGATATCTTTGGATGGAAAGTTTCTTGAAAGAATTATCAAAATAAGAGTCATCATATCTCAGCTTTTCTGCTGTCCACCCAACACATACAAACAGATTCACATATACCACAATTGCCTGCACCCCCACCACTTATTTTGTTAAATGATGCTTCTACTTGCTCAAAGCAGATAGATGCCAAGGTCCACTTTTAACCCTTTACCTTCCCATATCAATCCATCAGAATATTTTATTGATTTGACTTTCTATCTCAGGAATCCATTATTTTCTCCATCTTTTCTGTCACTACGGTGGTTGAAGCCATTATTTTTTAGCTATATTGTTGCAAGGAGCTCCTAACTGGATCTACCTATCTTATCCTACATACTTCTGCTAGACTAGAATATTAACTCCAGAATTAAAACCTGACCGTATTCCCCTCTGTCGGGAGCAATTCAATGAATGCCGTCACTTCTCTGTACCACATTATCTACCACATCTGGCTCTATGGAAGTGCTTTCTAAATTCCAAACCTGCTCTCTACTTTCCTCTCACTGCTTCTACTCTTTGAACATGTTAATTTCTTTATCCACAAAATTCTCGCTTATCCTGAAGTCTCAGATGAGACACTTTTTTTCAGAAAACCTTACAGATTTCACTATTAGCTGCTCAACAATCTAAACTCAGTGTCCTATGTCTAGGCTCCCTCAGCATGCTCTATGAATCATAGTATATTTAATTCTCTGTTAATTTAACCATTTCTCCCATTCAACCATTTGGTCAGGCATTATTTGCCATTAAATCCAGAATGCTTGGCACAGTGCCTATTACATAGCAGGCACTTTTAAAATGTTGAATCAAATAGAATGAATAAAAGACACCAGTCTTGCATGAAGCAGGACACTCAAACCTGGTGCTCTGGGACAACTCAGATGGATGGGGTAGGTAAGGAGGTGGGAGGGGGTTTCAGGATGGTGGGACACATGTACACCTGTGGCTGATTCATGTCATTGTATGGCAAAAACCACCACAATATTGTAAAGTAATTAGCCTCCAATTAAAATAAATAATTTCTTAAAAAGAATGAAAAACAACAAAAATAAGTAAATTTTAAAAATCAGAATTAAAAAAAAATAAGACACCGATCTTAAGAATCAAAAATGTGTAAGGAGAATGCACAGGAATGCTGTAGATGTGCTAAAAGTGAAACTTTATCAACTAAAATAAATAAATACTAAAAATAATAAACAAAAATACAAAATTTAAGTATTTTTAAATTAAATTGCATTTTGATGTTGAGGATAAGGTCCTAAGTTCTGCTCCCCTCAAAACAGATTCTGAGGTGGATATTTGCGTACAGCACATTTATTGACAGGGCATCTCAGGAACTTTGTTTATAAGGAAGCGAGGAAAGCAGGACTGAACAGAAGGGGAAGTTGAACTGCAGTGTGGTTGCAACAGAGACCTCAGCTAATCCTACCAGCATGTTGAATCTGGGATAGCCCTGCAGAATGGGCCCCCATCAAGGCAATGGGGTGGGGCATCTGTGCTCCTTCATAGCTGCAGCGTACACTCACGAGTGTCGGTCACGACCTTGGGAAGAGAGTTACTTTCGATTCCTATTGAGATAATCAGTTTTGAATAATCAGTAATCAACACCTTTAGCAACTGAGGGAATGAATGTCTCATTCCTGAAAAAAATATGTGGGTGGTATAGATGTCTCAGTATATCTCAGACACCTAACAACTTGACTGGCCCAGAGGGCCTCTGAATTTCCACAAGGCTTATCTCCTGCCCTCTGGGTTACACATGCCTTACTAAGGCTTGCCACTTATTGCAGATTCATCTGATAAACACAGTGTCATCAAGTAATAGACCAATGTGATATTCAGCAAAATATCCAGACAGTCCAGGCCACTTCCAGGGAAAGACAGAGAGATTTAAATTTTAACTGCCATCTCACCCAAATGAATACAAAGTGCTTCTGTTCATCTTCCTGGATAGGGATGGGAAAGAATGTATTTGCCTGATCAATAGCTGCAAACCATATACTTGGAGCCTAACTGAGTTTGTGGTAGACCTCTGTAATTCACCAGGGTTTATTTGGTTTTTATAGAGGCTAGACTTAGGTCCATCATCACTCACTTTGCTGTCAGAAAGTCCAGTTCTGTAACAGCATCTTTTCCGTCAGCCTTGCCCAACAGAGAACAGGTACCACTAGCTCCTCAGAGATAATGGTGTTCCTCTCACCAGTATCACTTTGGTAAATGCAACACCCTCTAGGTCTCCATGCAGAGTATGACCATCTGGTTGGGTTTCCAGCCTTATGTATATCTGATCTACCAAGGCAACTTCCTTCATCTACTGTCTACCACAGCAATTCTATTTTTCATTCTGTAGGCCAGCGCTGTCTCCAAGCATCTAAGACCCACCCCAGCAATATTTTAACATCATCTCCCAAAGTCACTGACAGGCTACTAAATTTCATATTATGGGAGAGCTCTCTCATATCCAACTTTATGTTCCAGTCATTTAGAGCCAGCATCCTCCAGATCCAATTTCCCAAATACTATCTCCGTTCTGGTCAGGACATGTTAGCTGGGGTCTATAGCTCTTCGGACTTTTGACTGTAGCATACCCAGCATTTCCTTGGCCATGTTATTTTGTAAATTGATCCTAGATCTGACTTTCATGTCCTGGAAATTGGTTGAATAAAGAAACTAAATTACAATTCAGCTGTGAAATAGGCCTACGCCAGTCCTACAGGAAGCTCTGGTATTGGGAGAGTCCTTTAGAGTCATTTCCTATCAAGGCAAGTAGATGTGGTTTATACTGTCTAAATTAACAGCCACTGAACCGAGCTAGGCCCAGGAGGCAGGAATGACCTCCGAGGGGGCTGTTGTCATTGATCAGTCACTAAGTCCTGTCTGACTCTTTGCAACCCCATGGACAGGAGCATGCCAGGCTTCTCTATTCTTCAACAGACTACAAGTCCAACAGGATAACAAAGTTTTGTCAAGAGAACACGTTGGTCATAGCAAACACCCTTATCCAACAATCCAAGAGACGATTCTACACATGGATATCACCAGATGGTCAATTTCAAAATCAGATTGATTATGTTCTTTGCAGCCACAGATGACGATGTTTTATACAGTCAGCAAAAACAAGATCTGGAGCTGACTGTGGTTCAGATCATGAACTCCTTATTGCAAAAATCAGACTTAAATTGAAGAAAGTAGGAAAAACCATTAGGCCATTCATGTATGACCTGTATCAAATCCCTTATGATTATACAGTAGACGTGACAAACAAATTTAAGGGATTAAGTCTGGTAGACAGAGTACCTGAAGAACTATGGACAGAGGTCCAGAACATTGTACAGGAGGTAGTGATCAAAAGTATCCTCAAGAAAAAGAAATGCAAGAAGGCAAAGTAGTGGTCTCAGGAGGCTTTGCAAATAACTGAGGAAAGAAGAGAAGTGAAAGGCAAGGGAGAAAGAGAAATATACACCCAACTGAATGCACAGTTCCAGAGAAGGGCAAGTAAATATAATAATGTCTTCTTAAGTGAACAATGTAAAGAAATATAGGAAAAGAATAGAATGGCAAAGACTAGTTATCTCCTCCAAAAAATCGAGATACCAAGGGAACATTTCATGCAAAGATGGGCATAATAAAGGACAGAAATAGTAAGGACCTAACAGAAGCAGAAGAGATTAAGAAGGGGTATTAAGAATACACAGAAAAACTATACAAGAAAGGTCATAATGACCTGGATAAGCATAATGGTGTGGTCACTCACTTAGAGCCAGACATCCTGGGGCATTAAGTCGAGTAGGCCTTAGGAAGCATTACTGTGAACAAAGCTAGGGGAGGTAACAGAATTCCAGCTGAGCTATTTCAAATCCTAAAAGATGATGCTATTAAAGTGCTTCACTCAGTATGTCAGCAAATTTGGAAAACTCAGTAATGGCCACAGGACTGGAAAAGGACAGCTTTCATTCTAACCCCAAAGAAGGGCAATTTCAAAGAACTACTGTACAACTGCATTCATTTCACATGGTAATTAAGATTATGCTCAGAATCCTTCAAGGTAGGCTTCAGTAATGTGTGAACTGAGAACTTCCAGATGTACAAGCTGGGTTTAGAAAAGGCAGAGAAACCAGAGATCAAATTGCCAACATTCACTGGATCGTGGAGAAAGCAAGGGAGCTCCAGAAAAACATTCTCTTCAGTCCATGGGGTCTCAAAGTTGGACAAGACATAGCAACTGAACAACAACAAGCAATAGAGAACCTTAGCTTGAGTCATCAGCAGATAACACTCCCAGTAATAGGGGAATGACTGTCTCTGTTCTGAAATGGGGAGCTGAGTGGCACACCGGGGCATTCACTCTGGGCAGTATGCCAATGGGCCTAAAAACAATGAGATAAATCTTTAAAACTCACCATGTCTCCCTTGCTTGGCGCCTGTGACATCTTTGACGGCTCTGGTATATCGGCTGTCACTTCATGTGTGTTAGTTGCTCATTCATTTTTGGGTCTTTGCAACGCCACCGACGGAAGCCCACCAGGCTCCTCTGTCCATGGGATTCTCCAGTCAAGAATGCTGAAGTGGGTTGACAGTTCTTCCTCCAGGGGATTTTCCCAACCCAGGATCAAACCCAGGTCTCCCATATTGCAGGCAGATTCCTTACTATCTGAGCCACCAGGGAAGCCACTTCATGAAGTCACCATTTTTAGGAAAGAAATAGATGGACTGCAGGATTTGTCCTTCTCACAAAGATTTAGTTCATCATGTTGTTCAGTCACTTGGTCATGTCTGACTCTTTGCAACCCTGCAGCATGCCAAACTTCCCTATTCACAGCTTCTGGTAATTTTAAAATGTAATGGTGTAGAGGTCTGCACAAAGAGTTGTGTGTGTGTTTTTTTTTTTAATGTAATAGTAGCAAAGCTAATGCAAAACTGCCCATTCAAATGGCTGACATCACTTGGAACTGCTTATTGGACAATTTCTCAGAAAGCGCTTATCAACCTCTTTCTCATCATGCTATAGGGTTAAAGACTAAAGACACGGGCAAAAGAAAGTTTCAAGGGAATTAGCTGAGTTTTTAATATCTTTGTTGTTGCTGTTCAGTTGATGGCATATCCAATAATTTGTGACCCCATGAACTGCAGCACACCAGGCTTCCCTGTCTTTTACTATCTATCTCCCTGAGTTTGCTCAAACTTGTGTCCATTAATTCAGTGATGCCATCCAACCCTCTGTCAACCCCTTCTCCTCTTGGCCTCAGTCTTTCCCAGCATCAGAGTCTTTTCCAGCGAGCGAGCTCTTCGAAACAGGTGGCCAAAGTATTGGACCTTCGGCTTCAGCACCAATCCTTCCAATGAATATTCAAGGTGATTTCCTTTAGGATTGATTGATTTGATCTCCTTGCTGTCCGAAGGACTCTCAAGAGTCTTCTCCAACACCATAGTTCGAAAGCATCAGTTTTTCCACGTTTAGCCTTCTTTATGGTCCAACTCTCACATTCATACATGACTACTGGAAAAACTATAGCTTTGACTATATGGACCTTGTCAGCAAAAAGAAGTCTCTGCTTTTTAATATGCTGTCTATGTTGGTCATAGCTATTCTTCTAAGGAACAAGCATGTTTTAATTTTTTGGCTGTCATCACCATCCGCATTGATTCTGGAGCCCAAGAAAATGAAATCTGACATTGTTTCCACATCATACCCATCTATTTGCAATGAAATGATAGGATCAGATGCCATGATCTTAGTTTTACGAGTGTTGAGTTTTAAGCCAGCTTTTTCACTCTCCTCTTTCACCTTCATCAAGAGGCTCTTTAGCTCTTCTTTGCTTTCTGTTATCAAAGTGGTTTTAGGCATATCTAGGTTGTTGACATTTCTCCCAGCAATCTTTATTCCAGCATGTGATTCATCCAGCCTGGCATATTGCATGATGTACTCTGCATATAAGTTAAATAAGCAGGGTGACAATATATAGCTTTGATGTCCTCCTTTCCCAATTTGGAACCAGTCCATTGTTCCATGTCCAGTTCTAACTGTTGCTTCTTGCCCTGCATACATGTTTCTCAGGAGGCATGTAATATGGTCTGGTGTTCCCATCTCATTAAGAATATTCCACAGTTTGTTGTGATCCACACAGTTAAAGTTAATATATTTATTACCCACTGAAATATATTTAGGGGCTTGATAACTCAAGAACAAATTAAATGTAAAATAAAATGTTAAATATTAATAATACAATTTGAATAGCTTAGTTTGTTTTCTAAACCTTCTCAAAGATTTCTACCTGTTTTTATCTTTTCCAGAGCCCCCTGAGTCCAGCAGGAACTATTTCACACACACACCTATTTAAAGAAATGGAGACAGATACTAAATTACTTTGCCAAAACACACACAACTAAAAGCACATTTTCCCAAAGCTTAACCTTGGACTTTTCACCTCAAAGCCAGTGTTATTTAGCTGTACCGTGTAGTCATCTATAAACATGGTATATAGTTGACCTTCAAAAGAACAGCTTGTTTTTAATGTACCTAGAAACACATTTCCCAAGAGAGTCTATAAAGCAAATGAAAATTAATTGGAGCTTTTTTTTTTAACTTTTTGAAAATGCAAAACACACCCACAGATCAGAATTTCTCTCCTCTGTAGGATACCTCACTTGTTTTCATCCTTGAAGCAAACACTGTGGGAAAATTAGAAAAAGCTGGTTCAGCTGATTTAAAGTTATCTGAGCAAGAACATTTCCTATCTTATGCTGAAGCAGAAAATGCCTGAAGTTTCAAATTCTGCACATTGTTAGACTTTACTGAAACACAGGGCTGTGTGAGGTTTTAAAGAATTCATTGATACTTTTAAAGTTAGAGCAATTTCCATTTTTTTAAAAAGGAAGATCATTTCCTATCTTTTTATCTTGAAGAGCTACTCTTTATAATGATGATTACCCTAGCTACTTTCTACAGGCAAAAGAGGGACGATAGCAGAACATCTGCAAACTCATCCCTACCCCACAATCCACGTGGATACTAACTTCAAAGCAGAGAGAAGCCCTCATAAAAATTAAACGCAACACACTAATAACACTTCTTCATAATAGACCTAACAATTATACAACGCTTTGCACTTTCAAAGCATTTTACAATCATTAATTAGTTTATCCACACAACATCCCTATGACCTATGCCAGTATTATTACCCTCATTTTAAAGATGAGAAAACTGAAATCCAAAACGATTAAGTACCTTGCCCAAGGTCACATAGTGAATCAGTAATAGGATCTGTACGTGAATTCACGGCACTCTCTCTATCCTCAAGAGTAGCAGAGAATGCGGAAAATCTTCAGATCTACAGACCAGCTACTTGAACTACAAAACTTGTCTCCACTCACTAGTGGTCCTCGCTTGTGCTCACTGAATACTATAGCACAAAGGTAAGAAATTAGGAATCTTCCCTTTAAGACATCTAAATACAGAGTGAACTCATTTAAATCAAAGAAAAAGAACAGCATGTTAAAAACATCGTGTGGTCTGCCAGATCACTGTCCTTAGACCAGATGTACTTGGTCCAAGGATGTTCTGTTCCTGTTCCACTGAAGGGTGTGCTGTTTCTAGTAGAGCAGGAGTTGCCACACCAGCCTTACCCTACAGCTGAAATTAATACAGCCTCCTTGCTCCTTGCTCCCAAGTATGACTACCCACTAACACAAGTACCACAGCCACTAGCCAAACGAACCAATCTGAGGTTATTTAGGTAATCTTTTTATTCTCTCTCTGATTGTAAAAAATTACCCCTGAACTCTTTAACTTTGATGATATATTAATCTACGTGAGTAAAAGGAAAAAAATTTTTTAGCTTTTGAAAATTTTTCCTTATATGCTCCCTATATGAATCAGTTAGAACAGTCTAGGATATGTTAAAGGAACAAACGATTTTTATATCTCAATGACATAGCACAAATGCACTATGCTGGAACAACATGCCCATCTTAGGTTGATGGAAGGGGTGCTGGTTCTCCATTTTCCCCTTCACTCAGAGATCCAGACTGATAGAGCCCTAAGCATCTGAGTCACCCTGACAAGAAGAAAGAGTGTGACAACTGCACACTGGATCTTGAAATTGCAACCTGCAAGTGACACGTTATCCTCATTCACGCTTCACTGTCCAAAGCAAATTACATAACTGTGGCTAATCGGAGTGGGCAGAGAGGTGCAGTCCCGCCATGTGTGTTGAGGAGGAGGATCAGAATACATAAGAACTGCAGTACTGGCTGCCATCAAATATTTGGCTCATTCCTCTTCCAGTCTACTTCCTGCCTCAAGGTGATAAATGCCACGGCTAGATCCTTTGGCCAAAGAGATGTGTTAAGAGTCCAACCACAGTGTTGCCGATTTCCTCTGTCCTCTCCCGGTACGTTTCATATAGGGAGTTTGTGTGGGCCTGTATCCCCAGTACAGATGAGGTGTGGCAGCGTCCCTATCAATCAGTAGCGAACTGTGGTAGAAACAGGAAATAGTCTTCTTGTTGTTGTTGATGTAAGTCCTGAGGTTCTGGGGTTTTGCTGTTACAGGCTATTGTGAATAGTTCTGATTAGTACCTCGTCTTTGATGACACCCAGATTTATCTCACTAAAGTCAAATGAAAAGCTTCATTATCAACAAGATCCAATTTCCATTATATGGAAAATAGAGAGTCTTTTCTCTCCTTCCTTCCTTTCCTCCTCTCTCTCTCTTTTTTTTTTTTTTTTTTGAACACTGGAATCCTTCTAAAAACATACTAGTTGGAGTGAGATTTTAGCATTAGAGATGTCCCACAAGTCATAGAATCATTTTAACAAGCAGCTCAAAGATGAGACTCAAAGTTCCAAGAATAAAGCTATTTGCTTCTGAGACAAAATACTTTCATGGTACTTGCTCTCTAGAAACCTGTCTATCCTGTCACTTTCTGAAGCAGCAAGCAGATGAAGTCGTGGCATCTTTACATGGTAATGGATATTGTTTTTCTTGCCAATTCCTTGGGCCTTAGGTTTTCTTATTGTGATAAGCAATAAAATCAACCCTTCATTATGGTGCACCTATCCCTATGGTGCACCTGGCACTTTAAATATACATACTGTCTTCTTTAATCTTTTATAGCATACAAGAGGTATTTTTCTTTACCCCACTTATAGATGAAGAAGGTAAAGTTGCAAGAGTTTGAACAATTTTGCCAGGACAGGCAGCTAAGGAGTCTCTGAGCCAGTATCAATCCCAGGTTCGGGTGGGATTAAGGCCCATCAGATTTCCTGCATCTCACTGCCTCAATTTCAAATGCTCAGCTCTTTACCATCTGAGTATATTCACACTGGTTATGAGATTTCAGCACAGCAGCTGTGGTGGCAGAAGTCTGGTGACTGATATGGAATGTGAGGAGAGAGAAGCAAAGATGCAGGTCTTCAGGGTCCCACCCTGAGTGCCCACGATTCTGCCCTGATTGAGAAGCACCTCTCAGATGCCAGATTCCTCCACAGGAGGAGCCCCGGGTGTTACACCACGTGCTACTGACTGCCCCCACTTCTAACGTGACAGCTAACAGACATGAAACCCTGACCATAAACTGGGTCTCATTTTAATCCCTTTAATTAATTAAACTCATTCAATCCTCACAACAACCTTATGAGATATGGTCCATTATTATCTACATTACAGAAAAATTGAGGTTTAATGAAGTAAGTAACTAGCTGAAGATCACACAGCAGGAATTTCCATATAGGCAATCTGGCTCCAGAACTTATATACTTGAACATCCTGCTTTACTGACTCACAAACAAAACAAAAACAAATGATGGTGATTGGCGGGGAGAAGGTGGAGGTGGGAGCATAGTCTGGGAGTTTGGGCTTGGCATGTCCACACTGCTGTGTTTAAAATAGATGCCCAACAAGGACCTACTGTATAGCACAGGTAACTCTGCTCAATATTCTGCAATAATCCAAATGGGAAAATACTTTGGAAAAGAATAAAAAAATAAAATAAATTTAAAACAGATGAAGTAATATTGCCTCATAAGGAAGGTAACTGTTATTCTGTATTCCCCTTGGCTCTTGCTCATCAGTTCACCCACAGGACCTTCTAAGTACTAGGCATTATTTTAGATACTTGGGATAAACTGGTGAAGAAAACAGTATTGGGGGTGGCAGTTGAGGGTGTGGACTGCAGATGCCTTCTAGTGACATTGGGTAAATCATTACTCAGACTGTTAGTTCCTGTATCATTTTAGTCAGGAGGACATTCTTCTTTACCTAAAATCAGGGGGATTGGAGACATTTCCCTTCATGGTACCCGTCAGCTCCAAGACTCTGAATCCTAGTTGGGTACAATTTGCCACCTGCACAAATAAGTGCCACAGAGCTCCCTCTTCCCTTCGTTATGGTGAGGCTCTGACTGAAGTCATTTGGAAAAGGCTCTCCTCTCCTGAATGTCATCTACAAGGACTCAGAGTTTCAGTACCAGGTAGAATTCAAATTCAGCAGAGTCTCACAGCATCTGGACTCTATTACTAAGCAAAGAAAGTAGATTTTCTTTTAATTTACTAGACATAAAAATTGATGAGAGAGTAGTTGTGTGAACAGTTCTTTAAATGGAAAAAGGCTTAGTAAAAAGAATCGTTATTTATTATCCTTTAATGTGACTTCTAATGTAAGTACTACTAAGCATCTTGAAGTAATCTAAATGGGTCTTGCCTTTAGTTTCTTGGTCTTAGATTAAAGAACAATCCTTGCAGAAAAGCAGAGGAGGGTAGCACACATCTATCTTTGCTAATAGATAGAGAATGCTTTATGTTTCCCCATAGATCAGGTGCAGAATCATATTCACCAGTCTGAGAAGAGAATTTGTTTTAATGACAGAGAGAGAAGGGTAAAGTCTCAAACATAAACTCATCACTGATACTGGAGGCAAGCAAGTGATAAATTATCACAGTGAGTCATTATTCCAAGAGATTTCTTGTAAACATTAACCAACAAAGGAGGAAAGATTGGCCACTTGGAAATACACACTAATGACTTAGGATGAAATATAAATCATTTCAAAGAATTGCACTGAATCTTCAAGTCAGGGAAGAAAGAAAGAGAAAGAGACGGAGAGAGAGAGAGGCAAGAAGGGTGAGTTACCAAGCAAACCGAGACGGAGTTCTCATCCCAGTCATGTAAGTGTGCACACTGACAATGTCAAACAAGGTTGTTCAGGCAACGAGACTGGATAACATAAGACTAGGAACTTCCCAACAAGCTTGATTTAGCTTCCTTTGAGAAATATTTGGGGACCATAATCAGGTAAATGCTAAACTGGAATTTCCTTGCAAAGCAATAAAATACCCATGGCTGATTCACGTTGAGGTATGGCAGAGGCCAACACGATATTATAAAGCAATTATTCTCCAATAAAAAATCATTATTTTAAAAAAAGAGAGAGAGAGACTCTCAAGTGTCTGTACCTTTCTTAAGAGAGGTACCTTTCTTAAAAGAGTTCAAGATGGGCAGGGAGATTATGCCACGTACTCTGCCTTCACGGAGCGACCAGCTGGGAACTAATGCTATTGCAACACAGTTCATTTCGATATAGGATTCAGTTAAGCTCTTCTTAAATGAAACACCATAGACATTAAGACAAAGTAGGAAAAGTTTTTCCATAATAAAAAAAATTACGGGATGATCAGTTCATCCATTTCATTTCTGTGGGGGAGAGAAATTATAGCCATGTTATGGCATACTGTGTCCCACAGTTTAGTCCCCCATAAGTCAGTGTTTAGAAGCTTGCAGGATCTCCTTCCAAGGTTAAGAAGCTCCAAGTGTGGCTTAATTTTTCATTCTGTTCAAATCCTGAAAATGCTGGTCCTCAAAATTAAATCACTGAGGGTGACCTTACACTTAACATAATATTCAGAGGCTCAGAAATCCTTTGGCTTAAAATAATACCATGTGCTGAAATGTGTTATGAAAGAGCCAGAGTCTAAATCTGCCATCATAGATTCTTCCAGAGTAGATAACAGATATTTGGAGCAACCAACCCTGTGGTATAATTGACTAGCTGTGGCAGAAAATGGGGAATACAGAGGAGGATAAATACTCTGAGAGTTTAAAAGAGAAGGCTGGCATTCCGGGAACAAACATCAGGTATCTCACAGCTTTACCAAGCACCAGGTAGGACAGTGCTCTGACCTGACTGGGCTCAGACACGGATGTGCTTTCCCTTAGTCACCAGGACACAATGGCCCGATGTTGTCAGGAAGTCCTCAGACAGTAACATAAGAATCAAGGATGCAAGTCAGCCTGAACAAGGTGCATTCATGTTCTCCTGTGCCCGAAGCAAAACCTTGGCCACATTTGTCTCCTCGGTCCTAATAATGGATCAAAGTCACTGCCCTTTCTGCACTGCTTCTCCGGCGTGATGCCTTTCCTCACTGTAGCCATCTAACCACCCACACCTGCTAACCACCCACACCATCTTGAGCTCAGTCAGCTATCAAGCCTGTTGGTCTCATCTCTACACTGCCTCCTAAACCCATTCAGTCATTTGCCATTCTGTGCCTGCCTGTCACAGGTACCCCCCACCTTAGGCAGGTCCTTGATGTACAGTTTCATTGGCTTGCTCCCCAATAAGCCTGACTTCAAGCTCTGCCCCTTCCTATACCTACATATCGCTACCTGAGTGATCTTGCTAAAGCACACTGGCCCGCACTGGTCTTCTCCCTGCTCCTGAATGGCAACCAAATTAAGCTTCCACTGTTTATCCTGGGCTTCTAGACACAAGCTCTGAACAAACCTATAACTGCAGATTTCCCCATCTTTATCTCTGATGTTACCTGAAATACTCTGCACCTCATCCCAGCCTCTTGAAATATTAACTGTCTACTTCAGAAAGCAGTCTCTCACTCCACCTTTGGTTCTTCTCTCTTGCCTTAAGCAAATGTGACTTCTCCCTTCTTTGAGTCAGAGTAGTCTTTTCGGTTGTTAGAACTAATTTCTTATCTTATATATGGTGATACTGTAATGCTCTTCTCAAATCCCCCATTAGGAATGAAGGATGTATTCCCCTATTGGTTGGAAAAGCTACCAGAAGGCACTCTGAGCTGCCAGGTCTACTTGGGGATGGCTTCAGCTAAAGAAATGTGTTTTACCAAGGTCACGTCTTCCAGCTCCTGTATCCAAGTACTGATCAACATGGAAGAACAAAAACGGCCCTTTTGAGACAGGTGGGACCTGAACCCTGGGACCGGAGACTCTTGGCTGTGGTACTTGCACCTGGACAAACGTCTCCTTGAGCAACAACATACAAGGAAACTATAAGAGACTAAATATAATTGGGTG
Organism: Ovis canadensis; assembly: GCF_042477335.2. Classification (NCBI taxonomy): domain Eukaryota; kingdom Metazoa; phylum Chordata; class Mammalia; order Artiodactyla; family Bovidae; genus Ovis; species Ovis canadensis. Next base: position 23,426,240 of record NC_091257.1, on the reverse strand, counting down.
CATGTAGAGTTGGGGTGAATTATTAACAACAGATACAAAAAGACCCAAAATCAACTGCCACTTCTGAGGAGTGAGGAGCAAAATCAGGTTGATCCATGTATGATCCCTGCATTTAGCACCACCAAGGGGATGGGCAGACCACCCAAGCCACCCCTCTGGCCTAACCCCCGGTAAGGAAGCAGCTTACCTCCAACTAAGGGAGAGACCAAAGGACCCTGTGACTTGTTCTCATCCCCCCGTGGCTCCCAATAAGGCCTTGCCTGAATTTCTTATCTGGCCTCTCATCAATTTCTGTTGATTAAGGAGACCAAGAACTCTGGTCATTCACACAACATGCAGCCCAACTTAAGACAGTTCTGAAGGGCTCTTTGTGGGGTTGTCTGGACACTCTGTTGGCAATACAGCGAAATGTAACTTTTCCTCCCTGCCCAATCATGCTTCTCCATGCCCCTCCCATTCTCTCACCACTCAGGCAGAGCTGTTGATCCCAAGGGCACTTCGACACAAATGCTGCATGCTCCATCTTACAGGCAGTCTTTTAGGGAATCTGAATTACAATAGGGCACTTAAATATGGCCAGTTTTCCTACTATTAACGTTATGTTTGTGTTTATTCATGTTCCCCATCACACATTAGGCTATAAACTCTTCAGAACAGGGACTGGATTTTCAAATTGTGTATGCCTGCAGCAGTTAGCCTAGTAAATCAAGACTCAGAACTGTGAAGTGTGTATGAATGAATAAACAAGGGAATAAATAATTAAGGCTTAAAATCAGCACCTCTGTGGCGCTGCAATGTCTTTACACATCTAAAGAATCATCAACATGTTTTCCTTAATTGATACGTATTTAATGAGTGTTAGTTACAAATAAGACACTGAGATAGTTGCTCTGAGGAGTGTATTAATAAATGCAATGTTCTCCCTGCCCTCAGGAAGTTTATCATTTAGTCATCAGGATAATTACGGCCCACATTTGTAGTAGTGGTTCTCAGCTTTGTCTGCTCATTAGCGTCACCCAAAGAGTTTGCATGACTCTCACTTCTGGTACCCACCTCCAAAGACTCAGATTTAATAGATCTGGTGCGTGGCTTCGGCCACAAGCTCATTAGGTGATTCGAATGTGTCACAAAGTTGAGAACCATGGAATTATGAAGAGCTTATGTGTTCTAAGTACTGTTCTAAGTACTTAGCTTAAATTAACTAGTTTAGTCTTCATAACAACACTAAGAAGACAATGTTATAAGTATTATCATTTTATAGACAGAGCAATTAAGGCAAAGAAGAGAGAAGCCATTTGTCCAAGGTCTGGTTGGTTCGGTGTGGATTTAGAATTCAAACCTCCACACCCAGGCTCTGAGTATGTGGCTCTTCATTGCTCTGCTATTATGCATCACTTGCAGAGACAAAGTTAAATGCAAACTAATTTATGTTGAATATTATAGCTTTATATAAATGTTTTACCACCTGAAAATTGGGAGTACTCAATAGTGGAAACAAAAAACAGCATAAACTTCTGATATCTGGATTGTCCTTTGACTATTAGAATCAGAAGAAAACCTAATTTCATTTTTAAGGGAGGCCAAGAATAAGGATGAGTCTACATAGGCAGATGGGGTGAAAATAAATTGTTCAGCACTGTGAGACTTAGGACTAAAATGGATTCTTATTTAATTGTGTTGTAGAAAACGGAATACCTTTTTGTAGTTTCTTAAAACGATTGTTCTACTGGGTTAATTAACTGTCTAGAGCTTCCCAGGTGGCTTAGGGCCTTAGGAGGCGCAGAGGTAAGAATCTGCCTTCCAACGCAGGAGATGCAGGAGACGTGGGTTCAGTTCCTGGGTTGGGAAGATCCCCTGAAGGGGAAAAGGGTAAACCACTCCAACAGTCTTGCTGGGAAAATCCCGGAACAGAGCAGCCTGGCAGGCTATAATGCATGGGGTTACAAAGACTCAGATACGACTTAATGACTGAGCATCCACACAAATAATTTAAAGATATTCCCTCCTTCGTGTCCAGAAAGTAGCAACAAGCAAAAAAGGAAAAAGAAATAATGGAAACCATGGGAACAAGACAAAAATAGTGGGGTGTCCTTTTTCCACTGCATATTCTTTGTTTCCTTAACACTTGACTCTTTTTGTTATCAACCTTTGCTTATTTCCCAAGTTAACATACTGGAAAATAGTTGTCAAATAAATAATTGTATCCTTAAGTTGCTGTATTCTTCTCAGTTGTTCTCATCCTCACTTGCCAAGCCCTTTTTATCTCCCATTCAGTCCTTCCTGTTACCTTCTGTTTCTCCTTGTATACATAAACAAACGCGTCCCAGGTGGCTCAGTGCTAAAGAAGCCGCCTGCCAAGCAGGAGATGCAAGTTCCATCCCTGGGTCAGGATAATCCCCCGGAGAAGGAAATAGCAACCCACTTCAGTATTCTCGTCTGGGAAATCCCATGGACAGAGGGGTCTGGCAGGCTACAGTCCATGGGGTCGCAAGAGAGTTGGACATGGCTGAGCGGCTCAACAACAACATTAACAAATAGAAACAGAAAGCCTCTCCCTGCCCCAAATAAATCAGTCCATCACAGTGAAATAAAATAACAGAAAACGATGTCTATAAAGCTCTGTTAAACTTAGAGCATGGTTTTACGGAAGCCACGTGGATGATAACTTATTCTCATGGTTTCATACCTGTATTTTCAAAGCATAAATGTACCCCAGACCTCAAATGATAGAACTAGAGGAAGCTACAATAACCAAGTTCAAACTTTCATCTTTACGAAATTTGGCTTGAACATAAACCCCCGATTTTTAATATAATTTCTACTATCTCACTGCTTTTAATACTTTTTAAAATGTTAGGCTCAAAACTAATATTTGAAAATAACTCCCTAGATTTCCAATAAGACTTATAAAACTCAAAATATTTTTAAGCTCTTCCTCAGGAAGATTAAAGAACTCAGAACATATATAATACAACTCAGAATATTTACAATAGCCTTGTAAATGCATATAAGAAATGAATTCAAAACTGAAAATAAAATGGGAGATACAAATAGACAGAGGTAAAAGAGATGATATAGATATATAATAGGGTGATTTCTAAGTTGCTTCAGTCATTTCTGACCCTTTGCGACCCTATGAACTATAGTCCTCCAGGCTCCTCTCTCCATGGATTCTTCAGGTAAGAAGACTGGAGTGGGTCGTGATGCCCTTCTCCAGGGGATCTTCATGATCCAGGGATTGAACTCACGTCTCATACATCTTCTGCACTGGTAGGAGAGTCTTTTCTTACAACTAGTGCCGCATAGGAAGCGCATATAATACGGCACACATGTTTTTTCTTTTTTTTTAGTTTTAACATAGTTTTTATTTATTTTTTTAAGTTTTATTATTTACTTATTTATTTTTTACTTTACAATATTGTATTGGTTTTGCCATACATCAACATGAATCCGTCATGGGTGTACATCAGAGCAGAAAAAGAAATAAAAGGAATCCAAATTGGAAAAGAAGAAGTAAAACTCTCACTGTTTGCATGCTTTTTATTAAGCGCACACATTTTTTATTAAGTAGTAGCAAATTTTTTTGTTTTGCAAACCCAAAACTTCTGCACTTTTATATAACTTTTATACTGTCTTTTAACTAATTATAAAGAACATTTTAAAATTCACAATAATCAGAACTATTTTAAGAACTATTTTACTCCCAGCATGATTAGTTTAGGATCAGATCACCCACTTCATAGCATATTAAACATATTAAAATATCCACATTAATACAGTCTTACAGGTAAGTTGAGTTGGGCTGCAATTAGGCAACTGAAATAAAGCAATATTATGCAATATAATTTTTATATTTTGTGTGTGTGTGTGTATCCTATGCACCCTCACCCTGACTGCACTCTCAGATATTTTTATAGGCTCATAATCAATGCATATAATTTACTTGGTGGGAAATTACAATGCAACATAATATTTATTCCAATATTCATTAAAGTCTTGAATCGTCAGAAAAGTCGAAAGCAATCAATAACCTAAATGTGGGAAGCCACCTATAATTTTCCTAATTTTGCAAGGTTCATACAGTTTCTTTTTTTTTTTTTTAATAATTGTACTTTATTTTACTTTACAATACTGTATTGGTTTTGCCATACATTGACATGAATCTGCTGCCATGGGTGTACATGAGTTCCCAATCCTGAACCCCCCTCCCACCACCCTCCCCATATCATCTCTCTGGGTCATCCCCGTGCACCAGCCCCAAGCATCCTGTATCCTGTATCGAACCTAGACTGGCGATTCATTTCTTACATGATAGTACACATGTTTCAATGCCGTTCTCCCAAATCATCTCACCCTCTCCCTCTCCCACATAGTCCAAAAGTCTGTTCGATACATTTGTGTCTCTTTTGCTGTCTCACATACAGGGTTATTATTAACATACAGTTTCAAAATCAGGCTTTTGGACCTTTCCTTTTATATTATCTACCTATCTATAAATGGGGATAAAGAGCTTGTGGTCTACTGCTGAGAATTAACTACTTGATGAATGAGGACTATGTTAATTGTATTTAACTGATCTCCCCCCTTAGTGTTTAAACATCTGGCTAGATAATTTGCACCTAAAAATCTCTGCAAACAACACACAGTTCTTAACAGAACTGTGAGCCCAGTGTTTTTAAATGCCAAGTTGATTAAACTGAAAAATTCAAGGCAAGCTAGAATTTTAAAAGACCATAATTCTACTTCCTTTCACATATAATAATCTCCTACCTCTTGCCTTTTAAGAAACATTGACATTGTTTACATTTTAAGTGTTAGATGAGTACCTGCATAATCCAGTATGTAATTCAAAATCATACATTTTTAAAGGTAGCTAATTTGAGAACAGAAAATATTAGACAGATAAACGAACTAAAGCATGTATTTTTAAAAAAGTTTAGTCTTTCAGCCATAATACTATACTTTCAAATTTTCTGATTTCCCTACAGCTGAAGGCCAAATTTAAGATAAGAATGCTACTCAGATTTGCTAAGAATGAAGAAGCAAGTCCCTATGTTATCATAGGTCAGAGTTCTGGGTGCAGACGACAGAGGGTCTTCAATGCATGAGGCTCGGGCCAAGACCTTGTGTAGAGCACAGATTTGAGATGCTGCCTTTTTTGTCCCTCTGAAGGCTCAAGCCTTGTTGTTGCTTTTTGTTTTTCTTTTATGTAAGATGTAGTAATTAGGCAAATTATGACCGAAACAAAAATAGGTCATTACCAATCTCTGCACATAACAAAGAAGACTCCAAATAGGTCCAATGCAGTTTAATAACCAGTAAACCTGAATTTTTATCAGGCTTGTTCAAGAAATAATAATTGCAAACATTTGTCTTTTACTATATGCTGGACATTCTTTTAATGTTTGAATAATATTGTTTGTTTAAACCTCAAAACTAGGTACTGTTTATTTATCATCATTTTACAGATAAGGAAATATAAGTACAAAATGGCTATAAAATTTCTCTAAGCTCTTACAGTTATTAAGAAATTTGGCTGGGGTTTGAAACCAGGCAGTTTGGCACTATAAGCCACATTCTCAACCACCATATGAAAAACTCTGAAGACTGGTATTCCAAGAATGTAAGTCTAGAAGAAAGGCAGTCCCACCAAAGACTTTTATGAAACTCCTAAAAAGTACTTTTAAAAAATGCTTATGAAATGAGTCTTCACTGAAAAATCAACTATACTTTGGCTTCTTTTGGTCCTAATGCCTGAATTAGAAACCACACCAACAACCGTGTCTTGCACACCTTGATGATCACGAAGAATACTACTACTAAGAAAAATAACATGTTTGCATGTTTGTGCCATTTCAAAGCACCTTCATTTGAACCCAACTATTGCATTATTTGCTTTCATTTTATTATCTGTTTTCACATGCATTACCTTGCAAAACACACACACACAAAGAAAACCTCAACCCATACTAGATCTAACTGATTAAACTCTGTCATTCTCTATCTTCAGGATCACTTAAAATACACAACAGGAAAAAGAAACTGTGTACTGCCCCCCAAATATAATATCTACAACAAGTAAATTCTGTATTTATTCAGGAATAAAAGACATGTCTTTTCAGCATTCAAAGAATAACTATTTATGAATTTATCCCAACACTATTACCAACCTGAGAAATAAACTCATCTGTGAGTAGAAAGAAACCCCAGGGAGAAATGGAAAATTACCAGAAGAACTCTTATTACAATAAAATGTAGGAGGAACTGAACAATGACAAATACTTTATTCATCAAGAAAAATAAAACTAAAGACTACATTGTATTTTCTTGGAAAAGGAAGTAAAAAAATCTCCATGGCCATTTTACCAAGCATTAATGTGAGACATTTAGATCCAGTACGGTATTGGGCTTCCCTGGTGGCGCAGACGGTAAAGAATCTGCCTGCGCTGTGGGAGACCTGGATTCCATCCCTGGGTTGGGAAGATCTCCTGGAGGAGGGTGTGGCAACCCACTCCAGTATTCTTGCCTGGAAAATTCCCATGGACTGAGGAACCTGGCGGGCTATCGTCCTTGGGGTGGCAGAGTTGGACGTAACTGAGCGACTGAGCACACTATAGAAGGTCCATGTTAGATGAAATAAATGTGTCTCAGAGAAGTTGTTTATAAAATTACATTTTAAATCTTCTAATGTTGTTCATTTCTTAAAGATATCCCATGAGAAGCCCCTTCCTAAAGTAAATAACGCATCTTATTAATTTTGTTTTGTTGTTGCTGTTGTTCATTTGTTTGCCAGATCAGATTTTCTCAATTTAAAGCACATTTGCATTTGGTTACAAAAAAACGTCTGCTTATTGCTGCCTGAAATTTAAGGACAGGAGAGTGTTATAAGACCCTTTAGTATACACAGGCTTTAGGCTAACTTTAGGAAATAAAAGGAGAGAGGAACAGAAACCTCTTAGTAATTTACTGGAAAGATGTGAAGCTTCTTTCTTTCTTTCTTTTTTATTCTGGGTAAATTCCATATATTAAAACACAGATCCTTGGAATTCTCTCTCCAATGTAGGAAAAGAAGCTTCATTCTCTTCCATGGCGTGTGATCCAAGACAGCCACGTTACCTTCATGAGTCAAAGATTAAAGGCAGATGCTGCAACAGGAGGGTACCTGTTTCCATATAAATCCACCATCTTTCTGGAACCACAATTCTGAACACATGATATACTGAGAATTGGTCATCTGTATAATCTTCATCTACATAAGCACTTTTACAAAGAGGAGGAAAAAAAAAGAACAATGCTTTATAGTATTTGGTATTTCAAAAATTAGGGTAGGGTTCACTGGATTCCAAGTTAGAGGTTCACGAAAGAGCATCTAAAAAAGATGGATAGTCTCATTTCTTGAGTAATCACAAAGCAAAAAGTTACAAGAGGGGAGAGATGTGACCTTTAAGGACTCCCCCAAATGCCTGCAGCATCTTAAACCAGCCTGTTCCCCCAAAAGGATTCCCTATCTCAGTAAATGGCAGTATCAGCTTTCTAACTATTGAAGCTTCAAACATAGGAATCACCTTGTTATCTCATCAATACAATAGCAGCTATTAGCAGTTCAGCTGCTCTAATAGGATGGAAGAGCCTGGTAGGCTGCCGTCTATGGAGTCACACAGAGTTGGACACGACTGAAGCAACTTAGCAGCAGCAGCAGCAGCAATACATTTTGAATCTTCCAGTCTCTCTGTTTTAAATGTTCAACTCAACTAAAACCACCACCATCACTCATTTCTTCAAAAGGCTCTTTTTAAACAAAAATATACAAGCAACTCCTGCAGCTCAATTTCAGGAAAATAAATGACCCATTCAAAAAATGGGCCAAAGAACTAAACAGACATTTCTCCAAAGAAGACATACAGATGGCTAACAAACACATGAAAAGATGCTCAACATCACTCATTCTCAGAGAAATGCAAATCAAAACCACAGTGAGGTAACATTTCATGCCAGTCAGAATGGCTGCGATCCAAAAGTCTACAAGCAATAAATGCTGGAGAGGGTGTGGAGAAAAGGGAACCCTCTTACACTGTTGGTGGGAATGCAAACTAGTACAGCCACTGTGGAGAACAGTGTGGAGATTCCTTAAAAAACTGGAAATTGAACTGCCTTATGACTCAGCAATCCCACTGCTGGGCATACACACCGAGGAAACCAGAATTGAAAGAGACACATGTACCCCAATGTTCATCGCAGCACTGTTTATAATAGCCAGGACATGGAAACAACCTAGATGTCCATCAGCAGATGAATGGATAAGAAAGCTGTGGTACATATACACAATGGAGTATTATTACTCAGCCATTAAAAAGAATACATTTGAATCAGTTCTAATGAGGTGGATGAAACTGGAGCCGATTATATAGAGTGAAGTAAGCCAGAAAGAAAAACACCAATACAGTATACCAATGCATATATATGGAATTTAGAAAGATGGTAATGAAAACCTTGTATGCAAGACAGCAAAAGAGACACAGATGTATAGAACAGTCTTTTGGGCACTGTGAGAGAGGGAGAGGGTGGGATGATTTGGGAGAATGGCATTGAAACATGTATAATATCATGAATATCATATAAGAAACTAATAATATAATATCAAAACTTATAATATCATATAAGAAACTAATCACCAGTCCAGGTTTGATGCATGCATGATACAGGATGCTTGGGGCTGGTGCACTGGGATGACCCAGAGGGATGGTGCAGGGAGGGACGTGGCAGGGGGGTTCAGGATGGGGAACACGTGTACACCTGTGGCAGATTCATGTTGATGTATGGCAAAACCAATACAAAATTGTAAAGTAAAAAAAAAAAAAAAAGAAAGAAAGAAAAAAGAAAATCTTAAGTGAGAACATGCTAATTCTGTTCCTCTGCTTAAAAGCGTCTAATGGTGGCCCATTGCAATCACAGTGAAATCAAACTGCTGCTCTTTGTGGCACACAGACCTTCCCTAAGTGCAACTTCATGGAGTACCACTCTCAGTAAATTCTCAGTTCCTGCCACACTGGCCTTCTCACTGCCATTGAGCAAAACTAACTTATTCACACTTTCTATCACACATCTTCCTTAGATCTTTCTTTTTAGAGCTCAGAGGTTAGAGAAAACTCTGATTCCTGTCTAAAGTAGCAATCAACTGTCCTCCAATCATGCTGCCCAATTATCTATTTTATTTATAGCATCTTTGAGTGTTTGAAATCATATTATTCATACACTTGGTTGCTGATGATGGTGCTAGTTGTAAGGAATCTGCCTGCGAATAGAGGAGAAGATCCCTTGGAGTAGGAAATGGCAACACACTCCAGTATCCTTGCCTGGGAAATCCCATGGACAGAGGAGCCTGGGGGGCTACAGTCCAAGGGGTCATGAAGAGTCAGACAGGACTGAGCAAGCTCGCATGCATGCACTGATTATTTACACTTGTTACTCGCCCACCCCACCCCCTTTCAGAAGGCACACCCCATGAGATCAGGGACCTTGCTCTCTTAATCACTACTTTTCCAGCACCCAGCAAAAGTCTTAGCTCAGCATCAGTGACAAACAAATACAGCAAAATGAAAGAGATGCAAAGTAAAATTCAGAAGAACATGTGGCCAGGGATTATCCCCACCCTCAGCTGTAAAGCCATCACAATGGCAGCACTAACTCTCCCTACAGAAAGAAACCTCTAAAACACTGAAGAGTTACCCCATAGAAGGTGGTTCTCAGTTGGGGAGGCAGGAATGATTTTGCCTTCAGGGCATTTTTAGCTATATGTAGAGATAATCTTCCTTGTCACAACTTGGGGGAGAGGGAGTACCCCTGGTTATTTGGTGGGTACAGACTAGGAAAGCTGCTAACTTTCTGCAGTTTCCAGGACAGCCCTGGACAACAAAGATTTTCTCCAGCCCAAAATATTAATAGTTCTGAGACTGAGAAAACCCGCTTTACAGTCCTCACTTGTACCTGAATTTTTACACCTGGCATTGTAGGAAAAACTTGGAATGAGAAACTTTTTTTTTTTTTTTTTAAGTTCCTTTACTCGGTAACTAGCAGAAAGGCATTACTCTGATATTTACGGATATCAAGGGGGAAACAATACAAAGTCCTCACAGTGTGTTATAGGGTAAAAACATGACATGTCATTGGTAGGTATTTTCCAAATAATGTTAACAGCGACGACTAAGAATAATTCGACCGTCTGCCATGGAAAGGAAATCCCTTTGTTCCTACATCTTCTGCTTCTGTTCTTTATTCCCTTCTTTCTATAGCCTTTAAGTGCGATCTTTCGCTATTTCCTGGGGGATCCTCTGAACTCAGAGAAAAACTATGACATGGATTTATTGATTTACTGTCCCCCACAAATAGGTACCATACGTAAAATAGTTCTAGCAAAGGATCATTCTAGCCTAACTGTTGTGTGGTACTGATTGCAAAGGAAATCTATATTTTATTTGTGAAAGGAAATATATTGTGTCATTAGTAGAAATAAAAAGCATTATGTGTAGGAATTCAAGAAACATGTCTCGGTTGGCAAAACATGGTAAGAAATGGACAAAATAAAGAAGGAGGGGACTGCAAAGAGTTTACACTTCCATTATCATAAGAGCAGGGTGAGTACAGAGCTGAAGTTCATAGAATGCTGGTGCAGTTGAAATGAAACCATCCTCCTCAGCCCTTCCCTTCATTATACCAGTCCTTAGCCCCCTCTTTGGCCTAATAAAGGCTGAAGACTCTTTCAAGATCTCTAGGGCCAGTTTTGTCTATAATTCGGACTGTCTTGGATTTTAGAGAGGTAATCTAGCGCAGATAACACAGGCTACATACCACCTGGAGAGGAATCTGGGGCAATATTCTGTAATCAAGTGTATTTATACTTTGGTAGTCTGACATTTGAATATTCACATTGAATATCATAAATAATAACTGTAAATGCCTCATATTAATTATGGAAATATTTTCGTTCTTAGAACATTTGGGGTATGAAAACGAAATTTCAGAATTGCAGATTAAGGACTTTCAGTCTTCAATAGTAAAATGAGAAACATATGTAATAAAATAAATTGCCATTAGCTTCACTTTGAAAGACAGATGGGAAAAGAGCTGGAGAGAATGGGCAGACAGTAAACAGAGGGTAAATTCACATGGGCTGAACTAGGGTGACCATATCTCTCATCTGGAAAACAGGTGTCTCAGAGTTTGTGTCTTTCCAGTTTACAATAGTAGGCAAAGAAAATAAATTTCACTTTGAATGTCTGCTACCTCAGCAGTCCTCCGGGGAGCCATCGCAATATGAAAAGGCCCTGGGGCTGGGAAATGAATATAAAACCCCTGCTGGCTCCTCTTGCCTCCTGGATGTCGCTACAACCAAAAGAGCTGGCCAGGTAGAGCAGGCATCAACGCAGATGAAATGTAATTGACCAGAAGACATTGTAAGAGCCAGACATAATATTAAGAGATGCTCTCTCAAACTGCAAACATTGATTCCGTATGGAGTGTGAGACTACAGGTGGCCTGATTCATGTATATGTGTGTGTGTGCACTCCTATCTGTTTATTCACCCAATGAACATGTATTACTTATATAATGGAGATTTGTTTGCATGTGGTTTTTTTGCTTTTATAACTTTTAAAAATAAACAACCACTTAAAGAATAAAAGTACGTGACAATAAGAAATGCAGATTCTAATTAACAAAATAACAAAAAATTTTGAGAATAAAAGCATAGGAAAGGGTGTCTAATGATAAAGAAAAATCAACAGCCAAAGGATGAGATAAATGTTTTTAATGTTTTTAATATTATGACTCAGGGTGGGTTCTAACTCAACTAAAACTATTAGTCTTATAGAAAGAACTATTTAAAAAACAGAACCATAGTTACACTCTCTGACATAAAACAGCAACAATTCATTGCCAACTATACCTCTAGTATTGCTCTAAGCACAGAGTCACAGCAGCCCTTGCTCTTCAGCTCAGGGCTTTAACAGAATAAAATAGTAAGTATAATTTCAAAGAAACTGATTAATTTCATTGGTATATTGACAAAATAGCTGATGTTTATTTTCTGCTCACTGCTCTGGCACTGCTGTAAGCATGGTACACATAATTTTAAAACAATTATTCCATAAGTTTTATTAGGAAAATGAAATTATTATCCAAATTTTGGACATGAGAAAATCGAGGTTTGGAAGTTAGGTTACTTACCCAGGGCTATTCAAATAACATTAAGTTGATATTAAACAATATTTATTTGTCTTACTCCAAAGACCTTTTTCCTCTATTTCATTTCATTGATCACCGAGGAAGGCTTTCTTATCTCTCCTTGCTATTCTTTTCAACTCTGCATTCAAATGGGTATATCTTTCCTTTTCCCCTTTGGCTTTTGCTTCTCTTTTCTCATCTATTTTTAAGTCCTCTTCAGACAACCATTTTGCCTTTTTGCATTTCTTTTTCTTGGGATGGTCTTGATTACTGCCTCCTGTACAATGTCACGAACTTCTGTCCATAGTACTTCAGGCACTCTATCAGAGATAATCACTTGAATCTATTTGTCACTTCCACTTATAATCATAAGGGATTTGATTTAGGTCATACCTGAATGGTCTAGTGGTTTTCCCTACTTTAAGTCTGAATTTGGCAATAAGGAATTCTTGATCTGAGCCACAATCAACTCCCAGTCTTGTTTTTGCTGACTGTATAAAGCCGCTCCATCCTTGGCTGCAAAGAATATAATCAATATGATTTCGGTATTGACAATCTGGTGATATTCATGTGTAGAGTCTTCTCCTGTGTCGTTGGAATAGGGTGTTTGCTATGACCAGTGTGTTCTCTTGGCAAAACTCTATTAGCCTTAGCCTTGCTTCATTTTGTATTCCAAGGTGAAATTTTACTGTTACTCCAGGTAGCTCTTGACTTCCTGTTTTGCATTCCAGTCCCCTATAATGAAAAGGACATATTTTGGGGGGTGTTAGTTCTAGAAGGTTTTGAAGGTCTTCATAGAACCGTTCAACTTCAGCTTCTTCAGCATTACTGGTTGGGGCATAGACTTGTATCACTGTGATATGGAATGGTTTGCCTTGGAAATGAACAGAGATCATTCTGTCATTTTTGAGATTGCATCCAAGTACTGCATTTTGGACTCTTGCTGACTATCAGGGCTACTCCACTTCCTCTAAGGGATTCTTCCTCACAGTAGTATATATAATGGTCATCTGAGTTACAGACTAAAGCCTTTGACTGTGTGGATCACAACGAACTGTTGAAAATTCTGAAAGAGATGGGAATACCAGACCACCTGATCTGCCTCTTGAGAAATCTGTATGCAGGTCAGGAAGCAACAGTTAGAACTGGACATGGAACAACAGACGTGTTCCAAACAGGAAAAGGAGTATGTCAAGGCTGTATATTGTCACCCTGCTTATTTAACTTCTATGCAGAGTACATCATGAGAAACACTGGGCTGGAAGAAGCACAAGCTGGAATCAAGATTGATGGGAAAAATATCAATAACCTGAGATATGCAGATGACACCACCCTTATGGCAGAAAGTGAAGAAGAACTAAAGAGCCTCTTGATGAAAGTGAAAGAGGAGAGTGAAAAAGTTGGCTTAGAGCTCAACATTCAGAAAATGAAGATCATGGCATCTGGTCCCATCACTTCATGGCAAATAGATGTGGAAACAGCGGAAACAGTGTCAGACTTTATTTTTATGGGCTCCAAAATCACTGCAGATGGTGATTGCAGCCATGAAATTAAAAGACGCTTACTCCTTGGAAGGAAAGTTATGACCAACCTAGATAGCATATTCAAAAGCAGAGACATTACACTGCCAACAAAGATCCATCTAGTCAAGGCTATGGTTTTTGCAGTGGTCATGTATGGATGTGAGAGTTGGACTATAAAGAAAGCTGAGCGCCGAATAATTGATGCTCTTGAACTGTGGTATTGGAGAAGACTCTTGAGAGTCCCTTGGACTGCAAGGAGATCCAACCAGTCCATCCTAAAGGAGATCAGTCCTGGGTGTTCATTGGAGGGACTGATGTTGAAGCTGAAACTCCAATACTTTGGCCACCTAATGAGGAGAGCTGACTCATTAGAAAGGACCCTGATGCTGGGAAAGATTGAGGGCAGGCGGAGAAGGGGACAACAGAGGATTAGATGGTTGGACGGCATCACCGATTCAATGGACATGGGTTTGGGTGGACACTGGGAGTAGGTGATGGACAGGGAGCCTGGTATGCTGCGGTACATGGGGTCGCAAAGAGTCGGACACGACTGAGCGACTGAACTGAACTGAACTAAACTGAACTGAGTTTAATGCAACCATTCTGTTCCATTTTAGTTCACTGATTCCTAAGATGTTGATGTTCAATCTTGCCACCTCCTGTTTAACCACTTCCAGTTTGCCTTTATTCATGGTCCTAACATTCCAGGCTCCTATGGAATATTGTTCTTTACAGCATCGGACTTTACTTCCATCACTGGTCACATACACAATGGGGTGTTGGGCTTGCTTTGGCTCCATCTTTTCAAACTTTTATTCCTCTACTCTTTACCAGTAGAATATTGGTCACCTACTGAGTGGGGTAGTTCATCTTTCAGTTTCCTATCCTTTGAAGCAAAAGATATTAAGAAGAGGTGGCAAGAATACACCGAAGAACTATACAAAAGAGATCTTCATGACGTAGATAACCATGATGGTGTGATCACTCACCTAGAGCCAGACATCCTGGAATGTGAAGTCAAGTGGGCCTTAGGAAGCATCACTATGAACAAAGCTAGTGGAGGTAATGAAATTCCAATTGAACTATTTCAAATCCTAAAAAATTATGCTGAGAAAGTGCTACACTCAATATGCCAGCAAATTTGGAAAACTCACCAGTGGCCACAGGACTAGAAAAGGTCAGTTTTCATTCCAATCCCAAAAAAGGCAATGCCAAAGAATACTGAAACTACTGCACAATTGCACTCATCTCACACACTAGCAAAGTAATGCTCAAAATTCTCCAAGTCAGGCTTCAACAGTACACGAACCATGAACTTGCAGATGTTCAAGCTGGTTTTAGAATAGGCAGAGGAACCAGAGTTCAAATTGCCAACCTCCTTTGGATCATCTAAAAAGCAAGAGTGTTCTGGAAAAATATCTACTTCTGCTTTATTGACTATGCCAAAGCCTTTGACAGTGTGGATCACAATAAACTTGGAAAATTCTTAAAGAGATGGGAATAGCAGACTACCTGACCTGCCTCTTGAGAAATCTGTATTCAGGTTAAGAAACAACAGTTAAAATAGGACATGGAACAACAGACTGGTTCCAAATCGGGGAAGTAGTACATCATGGGTGTATATTGTTACCCTGCTTATTCAACTTACATGCAGAGTACATCATGAGAAATGCCAGGCTGAATGAAGCACAAGCTGGAATTAAGATTGCCGGGAGAAATATCAATAACCTCAGATATGCACATGACACCACCCATATGGCCAGAAGTCAAGAAGAACTAAAGAGCCTCTTGAAGTCAAAGAGGAGAGTGAAAAAGATGGCTCAAAACTCAACATTCAGAAAACTAGGATCATGGCATTCGGTCCCATCCCTTCATGGCAAATAGATGGGGAAACAATGGAAAGAGTGACGGACTATTTTTGGGGGGCTCCAAAATCACTGCAGATGGTGACTGCAGCCATGAAGTTAAAAGATGCTTGCTCCTTGGAAGAAAAGTTATGACCAACTTAGACAGCATATTAAAAAGCAGAGACATTACTTTGACAACAAAGATTCATCTAGTCTAAGCCATGGTTTTTCCACTAGTCATGTACTGTAGTGAGAGTTGGACTATAAAGAAAGCTGAGCGCCAAAGAACTGATGCTTTTGAACTGTGGTGTTGGAGAAGACTCTTGAGAGTCCCTTGGACTGCAAGGAGATCCAACCACTCCATCCTAAAGGAAATCAATCCTGATTATTCATTGGAAGGATTGATGCTGAAGCTGAAGTTCCAGTACTTTGGCCACCTGGTGTGAAGAACTGACTCATTGGAAAAGACCCTGAATGGCAACCCACTCCAGTACTCTTGCCTGGAAAATCCTATGGATGGAGAAGCCTGGTAGGCTGCAGTCCATGGGGTCGCTAAGAGTCGGACAGGACTGAGCGACTTCACTTTCACTTTTCACTGTCATGCACTGGAGAAGGAAATGGCAACCCACTCTAGTGTTCTTGCCTGGAGAATCCCAGGGACGGGGGACCTGGTGGGGTGCCGTCTCTGGGGTCGCACAGAGTTGGACATGACTGAAGTGACTTAGCAGCAGCAGCTGGGTGAGATCAAATGCAGGAGGAGAACGGGACTACAGAGGATGAGATGATAGGATGGCATCACCAACTCGATAGACACTGAGTTTGTATATGCTCTGGGAGTTGGTGATGGACAGGGAAGTCTGGCGTGCTGTGGTCCATGGGGTCTCCATGTGTCGGATAAGACTGAGGGACTGAACTGAACTGAACTGAAAGACTTTTTTTCTAAGTAGTTTTATACATATATTATATTTACTTTTAACTACTGTTTTATTTTACTTAAATGGATATAGAAAAGATAACGACTGTTAAATTCATTTGTTTAAATTTAGGAAGCATCTCAATATTATTCTAGATCGTATTTGTAAATGGTAATAAGTATTCATTCTATTTTATATCTCTAAAATTACATCCTCATGAGGTATCTCTGTAAGCTTACAAGGAAAATCAAGCAACAGTGAATAAATGTTTCATTCTATTATCCCTGGGTAATATGAATAGACAAAATACATGCAAAGCTAAGATTATAAATAAGGGTACTCTATATTGCCTACAGGTATTATTCCCCATTTACTTCTCTTTAAAGCCCAAAAGTCTTTTTTTTAAGAAATGTATTTCAAAGAAACTTAGAAGTAATTCTCAGAAAACTGTCTACATAATAGTAAGGCAATAAGTCAAGATTCAGTTGAAAATTCTTTAAAAGGAAAATTTTTTTAAAAACATATTTTTGTATATTTTTGAGATTAGTTGTTTGTCAGTTGCTTCATTTGCTATTATTTTCTCCCATTCCGAAGGCTGTCTCTTCACCTTGTTTATATTTTCCTTTGTTGTGCAGAAGCTTTTAATTTTAATTAGATCCCATTTGTTTATTTTTGCTTTTATTTCCAGAATTCTGGGAGGTGGATCATAGAGGATCCTGCTGTGATTTATGTCAGAGAGTGTTTTGCCTATGTTCTCCTCTAGGAGTTTTATAGTTTCTGGTCGTACATTTAGATCTTTAATCCATTTTGAGTTTATTTTTGTGTGTGGTATTAGAAAGTAATCTAGTTTCATTCTTTTACAAGTGGTTGACCAGTTTTCCCAGCACCACTTGTTAAAGAGATTGTCTTTACTCCATTGTATATTCTTGCCTCCTTTGTCAAAGATAAGGTGTCCATATGTGTGTGGCTTTATCTCTGGGCTTTCTATTTTGTTCCATTGATCTATATTTCTGTCTTTGTGCCAGTACCATACTGTCTTGATGACTGTGGCTTTGTAGTAGAGCCTATGCAACTCAATTCCAGAAAAATAAATGACCCAATCAAAAAATGGGCCAAAGAACTAAATAGACATTTCCCCAAAGAAGACATACGGAGGGCTAACAAACACATAAAAAGATGCTCAACATCACTCATTATTAGAGAAATGCAAATCAAAACCACAATGAGGTACCACTTCACACCAGTCAGAATGTCTGCGATCCAAAAATCTCCAAGCAATAAATGCTGGAGAGGGTGTGGAGAAAAGGGAACCCTCCTACACTGTTGGTGGGAATGCAAATTAGTACAACCACTATGGAGAACAGTGTGGAGATTCCTTAAAAAATTGCGAATAGAACTGCCATATGACCCAGCAATCCCACTGCTGGGCATACACACCGAGGAAACCAGAATTGAAAGAGACACGTGTACCCCAATGTTCATCACAGCACTGTTTATAATAGCCAGGACATGGAAGCAACCTAGATGTCCATCAGCAGATGAATGGATAAGAAAGCTGTGGTACATATACACAATGGAGTATTACTCAGCCATTAAAAATAATACATTTGAATCAGTTCTGATGAGATGGATGAAACTGGAGCCGATTATACAGAGTGAAGTAAGCCAGAAAGAAAAACACCAACACAGTATACTAACACATATATATGGAATTTAGAAAGATGGCAATGACGACCCTGTATGCAAGACAGGAAAAAAGACACAGCTGTGTATAACGGACTTTTGGACTCTGAGGGAGAGGGAGAGGGTGGGATGATTTGGGAGAATGGCATTGAAACATGTATACTATCATGTAAGAATTGAATCACCAGTCTATGTCCGATGCAGGATACAGCATGCTTGGGGCTGGTGCACGGGGATGACCCAGAGGGATGTTGTGGGGAGGGAGGTGGGAGGGGGGGTTCATGTTTGGGATTGCATGTACACCCGTGGTGGATTCATGTCAATGTATGGCAAAACCAATACAGTATTGTAAAGTAAAATAAACTAAAAATAAAAATTTAAAGAAACATATTTTTTAGAAAAATCAGAAGCCATTAAATCTATGACAACTAAGTACATTTCTGAATAAACATTTTAATAGCTATTGAAAAAATTATGAGACTTCAGAATACAGTACAAATCCCATGGTACTTAGTGTTAGAAAACCTAATTTACTTCCTGCGCTTTCCTCCCTCTCTGGATTGAATTTTGTCTCCCATAAAAGACGTTGAAGTCCTAACCCTCAGTACCTGTGAATATAATTTGGAAATGGTGTCTTTGCAGAAGACAAGGTACAGTGAGGTCATCAGAGTGGGTTCTGATCCAGTAAGACAGACATCCTTATACAAATGGGGCATTTGGACACACAGACTGGCATGTATAGAGGGAGGACCATGTGATGCTATCGGGAGGACACCATCTAACAGCCAGAGGAACTCCCACGGCTGTCAGAAGGCATAAAACAGATTTTTCTTCAGCTCTGAGAAGGAACCAACTCTGCCCAAGGCAGATTTATTTTAAGCTTACACCAACTTTTCCACAGATAGAGGAGACCTTTTCCTGGCTTTGAAGGTGTCTTCTTAGTTTTGTGAACGTGAGGCATGAAGGCAACTTCTTCCTTGGAAAAGGGAGAGGGTGTAATATGAACAAATCTGCCATCTGTTGAGACTCGTGATTCTTCTAGAAGAAAGAACCTACCTGTTCCCCAAAATTCAAAGTTTGAGAGACCTGTTAAGATGGATCAGGATCTCTTTTCTGCCACAGACCCCACAAAAGTCTGTGGCAGGAAAGAGCAATAAGTCACTAAAATAAAATTGCCTTGAGGAAAGACAGCACATCAGCTGGAGGCTTGGATTTGGACATACGGATGTTTCTGAGAGATGAGGTAGCTGGAGGCATATGGAGGGAACCCTCCCAAACTCAACAAGGCCACGCTGCTTCAGGGAATAATGCCTGGACCTGGAAATGTGATCAACAAGAGCTATAATCAAGGCATGTAACAAGAGGTATCCCTGAGAGCTAAAAAGGGATGCATACCTATCAGGCGCTTGGCCACAGGGAATAAGTTTTAGCTACAGAATTGTTTGAGGTGTGTTTACCATGGCAACACCGCATGGCAGCCAGAAGCAATGGTAGGAGTGAATGAGCAACTCAGATGTATTCTCTGCTGGCAGTTGTAGGGTAGAACGCCTCTTTTTAGACTTACAGGCTTCTGGTTTCCTGCTAATATGTAACTGTTTGAGTTATTAATTTGACAAATAAATGTGAACGTTTCAAGTCAAATTCAAGATACCATACAGAACACATATAATACCCGAATTAGAGGGAACAGAAGGGTGAATCAAGGTTCAAGCAGCAAATGAAGGTGGAAAAGACGTCTAAGGCAAGTGATTCTGGGAAGAGACAGAGAAAGGTTGCCTTCCAAACACGCCAGGAGGTCTGTTGTTAGATCTTATTGACTTAAAGGGCTTACAAGCAAAGAAGTCATAAATAATGAGAGAATTTCAGTAAGACCCAGAGTTTGGTCCTGATTCTGTTGGTTACTGTGAAATCTTGTCTAAGTCCTTAAAGTCCATGTAGCTCAATTTCGTCATCTGTAAAATATTGATGATAATAATACTCTCCTGTGCAGTTATAAGCATAGAAAGAAATAATGCCTCTGAAAGTGCTGTGTTAGCTGAAAAATGTCCTGCTAATAGTAGATACTATCAATTGTTATTACTAAAATGAAAAAAAATATTATCCAGTAAAACTTCACAACAAGGTAATAATTACTCATTTTCCTCATCAATTATCCTTCCTTCATAAATAGGAATTTAAACAACTTTAGAAGAGTCCAATAAACATGAGACTACAAGTATGAGACCATGCCAAAATTATGAAATTTCATTCTCTATACATGAGCAAACATTGATTTTCTACAGCTAAAACCAGTCACTTTTCTTTCAAAGAGATATTAAGAATGGAAAAAAATCTCAGCAAAGAGTCAAGCCTGTTTCAGGCTATTGTGCAGGACCAGACTTGACAAAGAACAAAATTCACCCTTTTCTCCAGCTTCTCTGATGTAACTGGTACTATCATCCACAATCGTCCAAACTGCAAATGGTTCTTTTCCCCTCTAGTGTCTCAATCTTCTATATACCACAATCTATTGGAGAGGAAAATGGCAACCCACTCCAGTACTCTTGCCTGGAGAATCCCATGGAGGGAGGAGCCTGGTAGGCTACAGTCCATGGGGTCGCAAAGAGTCGGACACGACTGAGCGACTTCACTTTATCACTTATTAAAGATATAAAAACTTTTCAAGTCTGAGAAAGTTATAAATCGGAGAGTAGGAAAAATAAAAATGAAAAACCAAGTGGTACCTGGCAGTTTCTTTAACAAAAATAAAACTATTATATGGTGCAAAGTAATCACCAACAAATGTCCTAGTAATTTATTTATAAATAAAGTTGAAGTTAAATAAGAAAAAATACTGTCCACTTAAATAGGTGCTTAAACCCTAGAGGTGATATACGTTCTCTCCTATTCTACAACTAGATAATGCTAGTCTGCCTTGGTCCTGAAATATTAAGACTCATTTCTCACTCACATTGTAGCCTCATTAGATCAGCGAGACATGGGATCTATTTATAACATGGAAATGCATACATGGAGATATCAAAAGGCCTTGACTATATTCATAGGCCCTTGGTTAATTACATTAATTTAGCAAGGAAGGGAAGAAGTCTTGACAAACTAATTTATTTCACTTCAATTTTTAAGGAATAATTAGGATGGTAGAGAGTAGTGCTGAAAAGTATAGAAGAGTCATCATTTTGCAGAGTAGATGACAATTTTTCATTTCCGGTGTGAAAAGTTTAAGGTGAAATCTTAGATACAAAGCACATCTACAAACAGGAGTTAGCACTACAGCTGGCAATACAACATCAATGTAACAAACAGAATCAATTTATTTCACCAAACTTTTATGAATAATTTTCTATGGCCCATGTACTCTGCTATTTATTGGGGATTCAGGAATGGATAAGATGCAGTCCACGTTCTAAAAATGTTTTGATGGTCTAGTAGGAAAGACAGACATGTAAATAAATTGCTTAAATGTGGTGAGAAGTTTAACCACACAGTACAGAGGCAGCCCAGAAAAGGAAACAATGAACTATTTAGAAAGGAGAGGAAGTAATGTAAATGTCAGTTTTAAGTTTATTTTACCTTACGTAAGCTAGAAACTGGCTGGCTAACGACTCAATTAACCAAAATGTATGGGGAAAGCATATGGCTCAGATAGTAGAAGAGTTCTAAGGAATCTAAAATAAGAAGAAATGGCCAGGACTGTGCTATGACTTTGGGACTTCCAGGTGGCACAGTGGTAAAGAACCCATTTGCCAAGGAGGCAAGCGTTCAATCCGTAAGACAGGAAGATACCCTGGAGGAGGAAATGACAACCTACTCCAGGATTCTTGCGGGGATAATCCCAGGAACTGTACATGGGATCAGATTTCATGGGGAGACATAGAGTCAGACACAACTGAGCGACTGAGCACATGTTATGACTTTTGTGGACCCAAGCCAATTTTGCTCCAGTAAAAACTTTTTAAAATTACATTTTCAATTACATTGTATAAAAGTGAATATATTATTACGTATAACTAAATCATTTTGCTGTACACCTGAAACTAACACATTGTAAATCAATGATATATTTCAATGAAAAAAGAAAAAAAAAATGAGACACACAGTAAAAATACAAATAGGCTGAAAATAAAAGAAAATATATAAACTTGGAAAATGGTTAAAACATAGGATTATATGTTATGTATATTTTATTACAATAACAAAAAAAAAAACTGAATCTAGCAACATACAAAAATAATTATTGGGTTGGCCAAAAAGTTCATCTGGGCTTTTCTATAATATCATACAGGAAAACCTGAATAAAGTTTTTGGCCAACCCAATATATGCCATGACCAAGAGGCATTTAGATCAAGAAAGCAAGGTTTTCTTCCATATTTTAACTAGTTGATACAAAATAGCAATAGAATAAAAAACAAATAACACATGATAATCTCAATAGATGAACAAAAAACATAAAAATAAATATATTGATACACATTAAACAAAATTTAATTTTATTCAAAATTTAATTTTATTCAAAGTCCTTTTTTTTAATTCTGATTTGAAGAGAAATTAAAACATTTTTGTGGGTCCCTAAGAAATGTTGTGGATTCTTTACACCATGCCAACTGTGCTCAGTGAATGACATACCCGGTGATGGATTTTTATGAGCCAAACATTACAGGGGCATTTCACACATATATTGTTGTTTAACTCTCTCTACATCTCAGTGTTTACAGATGAAGAAACAGAGTTCAAGGTGGTAAGAAACTTTCTGAAGGTCACACAGTTAACGAGACAGCATGCTCATATTTAATAAGCCAAGCATTTGGACTAGATACAAAGCTTGTTCATTGTCACCTGCCATGTCAATATTTCCCTTATAATACATGCTACCAGCCCTCAATTGACTCACCTTAAAGATGAGGAGACAAGTCTGTGTGAAAGCCAAGGCAACGAATCCAGACCTCAGGAACTTCAAAAAGAGACAGCGTCTGCAATGTGGCGATGCAGAAGGCCACATCCATGCAAACGCAGTCACAGAATGAAGCATGGTCTGAAGCAGGAGTCTATTCAAGGTGAAGGCACCAAGAACTAACAGTTAACTAGGAGCTTAGCTCTGAAGCCTGAGTGTCAGCTTCATAAATGCTGTATTTTCATTTCTCTGAGCCTTGTTTTTCTATAAAAGAGACAATAAAATGTTATGGTGTTAATTCAAAAGTAAAAGTGTTAGTCACTCAGGCGTGCCCTACTCTTTGTGACTCCGTGGACTGTAGCCTGCCAGGATTCTCTAGGCAAGAATACTGGAGGGGATAGCCATTCTCTTCTCCATGGGGCTCTTCCTGACCCAGGGATCGAACTGAGTTTCCTGCACTGCAGGTGGATTCTTTACTGTCTGAGCCACCAGGAAAGTCCTGGTGCTAAGGATTAAATTATTTAACACTTGAATGGTACTTAGAATTGTGTCTGGCACAGAGTATAAACTTACTAAAAGCTAATAATTTTTTATAAATCTTTGTAATTAGAACATCTTACACTGTATAATTGAAAAAATTAAAATACTAGCTATAATCTGTTACTTTTTGGAGTTTTCTCAATATAATAACAACAGACATATATATGTACACAGTCTCCCATTTTAGATATCTGACTAAAACAATCCCAGATTCTAGAAGATATGGAATTGGTATAATTTCCCCTACTTTTTAGCTGAGAAAAGTAAGCTATTGAAATATTAAGTAATTTGATGAAGATACGGGAGTGTTTTGGATGGATGATGATGGTCTTGTCACATTTTCAAAACTTTAATCATTTGTTCCTTAAAATCTTAATTTTTTATCATGTTGGCAGTGTCCAGATAGTTGTGGTAGACTCATCAGCTGAGTTTCTCCTAGTCTCCAGGCTCTTAATTCTCAGTGACGGCTGAAAATGTCAACCTTGATGTGCTTTCAACACCTTAATTCAACTCAGAGCCCTACTCCTACTGCACTGATAGCTATCTGGGTCACTGGTAACACCCTCTTCCTCATCACACGGGGTCAAAAATTCAGCTCATCCTGAAACCCTCTGCTGTCCCCCTCCCCTAGTGCCAACTCTTGCCAATTTCTCATCCACCATGTCCTTGCATCTGTCCCCGCCTTCCCATTACTACTCTCGCTGTCTGCTCCGCTCAAGTCTTGACTAAATCCGCCCCTCACTATTAGAATTCAATGACTGCCTCCTGACACATAGCACATACTCTACTTCCAAACCCCGCACCTTCCACGCCATCCTATGTACTGTTGCTGAAAGAACTTTCCTACAGACAAGAGTCCAAGCAGCTCTGTTGAGTATTTTAGGCTCCTTATGGTCTGTTCCAACCTATTTATCTAGCCTTTTCTTTTTCTATGCAGCTCACATCCAGTCAAATGGGAGTATTACAGAATATGCCGGCATGTTTCCACAGTTTTGTTCCTGCTGTTTCATTATCTGGATGTCATTTACTCTATTTACATTCGTCAGAATTCTACTCACCATCCAAAGCGCAAATCAAATGCACCATCTTCCAATCATTCTTCTCCTGTATTCTACCAGTTCCCTCTCTTCCCACCATACCTATCTTCAACATCTTAATAGTATTTGTCATGTATTTTGGACTTCCCTTGTGGCTCAGGGATAAAGAATCTGCCTGCAATGTTGGAGACCTGGGTTCCATCCTTCGGTTGGGAAGATCCCCTGAAGGAGGGCACAGTAACCCACTCCAGTGTTCTTGCCTGGAGAATTCCATGGACAGAGGAGCCTGGCAGGCTATAGTCCACAGGGTCGCAAAGAGTTGGACACGACTGAAGTGACTGGGTACACAGCACATTATGTATTTTAAAAGGGCTCAACATAAGTGTTAACTCTTCTGGAAGCCTTTGCCATCCCAGCCTTGCATCCCAACCTCTGCCCCTGTCCTACACTTTCCTCTGCCTTCCATACCTTTATTATTATATTAAATACATAGTTTTATAATATTTGGAAATGCCTGTCCCCTAGCTGGTAAACTCCTTACCATGACACACCTAGAACAAACTCCTTACCATGTGGAGTTCAGCACAAACATATTCTATTAATCAATATGTATATTATCAATATAATTATCCCCATTTATATCTATACTTCATATTAAACTTTTTAAGCCATACATCCAAAGCCAATAAAGTGTCTTATTGTTGTGATTATAATACAGATATAAAACGAATATATGATGGTATGATAAATTTTATTTTATCAAGCTGATGATTTATATGCTGTAATTGTTCATTTTTGAATCTAGCCACAAGTGTGTGGCCTGTGTTGCAGCACCATGAAGCACTGTTGGGCAATAAGAAGTCTAAAATCCTTCATGAAAGGCATTTCTTAAGCCTCAAACAGCTTTCCTTACTACAGTTCTTCATATGCACTTACATCATAAAAGCTTCATGGTGAATAAATTCTATCATTTTCCTAGTAAGTACTCCTAGTGAAAATTACTTAATTAATATGTAAATCATTAATATATTTAGTTTCTCCAGAGAACTGGTTAAATTAACATGAAGAACTAAGAATTCAAAATATAAACGTAATACACTTAAGCCCAGTGCATAAAAATTCATATCACTCATAAAATTACATTCCATGCTACAACTAGCATTTTTTTAAAGTCATAGATTGTAGGATTTAAATTTCCTAGTAGTTTAACTTTACTTAAATAATAGAAATTGTAGAATAGTCACAGTGAGAGTCAATTTGAAATTCTAAAAAGATAAACACCTCTGGTAAAAATGATTACTATGAATGTAAGGATAAATAAAGGAGAGAAGACATTTTACATTTTAGACTAGAAATATCAGAAGAAGTATAAGAGAAATGTATACATTGCTGAAGTAAGATGGTTTTAAATACAAGGGATTTTTTAATATGATCACGAGGCTAAGTGAATCTGCAGATGACTGTACTGCGGCAGAAATGCTTCTGGGAACGTCCATATGTTTGACTGTAATGTGCATCACTTTTAAACTCTAATTAAAATAAACTTTCAACCGTAGTCCTTACTGGAGGCTGAAGCAAGCAAAGGTAGAGAAGCACAGATTTGTTTATATTGGAGACTTTTGATAAAAAGAGTATATTTTAGTCACTCTTAAATGGACATGGCCAGTTACCAACAAGGTAACTGAGTGTAATATAACGTTCAATAGATAACTCCAAAGCACAAGTTTTAAAGATAGTAAAAATTTGAATTTGTTATGTCATTGAAAACATATAACTGAATAATAATTGCTATTAGAATTGCCAAGTCTGAAATATATCAGTTGGGAACAATATTAGAAGATATTTCTTAAAAGGAAAATGAAAGAAGACGCGATTGGATTTTGCCACACATGTGGTAAAAAGCAACAATTGAGCTAATTAAAGCCTTGCCCCTAAATGTGATTATCCCTAAGGCTAGTGAATAATGAACCAGATTTCATTTCAGCCAACTGGCCTTCTCTATTTTCCTTGAAACAAGATAGGTGGGTAAGGCAGTTTCTTAGTGTTAGAAGCTTAATTTTCAAAGTAGATCTTCCAAAATGATTCCAGATTTGAAGATGACAAAGCTTCTTGATATTTTTCACATGTTTTTTGAGGTTTAAATAAACGTTTCCAAGTCACCTCGCTCTTTGAGCACTCTTCCTTCTACATTTCTTCAAAACACGACTGTATTTGGAAATTAAAAGATTAAGACAGGCTCTGGTGAAGAAATGGAATGCCAAGAACAACAAACTGCCTTTATTCTCATATAAAACTTACTTGGTTTCAACTATATGTTTACATAGTAATTTATTTACACAGTAATGGAAATATATCCACTGTGTGTAAGCAATAATGATGTAATTTCATCAAGAATTTATCATTTTCATCCCTTGAGGGAGAAAAGGCTGTAAGAATTGATCTTCAAACTTACTGCCTTTGCAAATCATATTTCTGGAACTGAATAGGAATTCTGAAAAGGTGTCACTTCATTATAAATTTTCAGTAAACCAATGTTTAAAACTATGACACTGAACAGCAAATCTCAAATCATAATAATTTACATGGTGGATGAAATGCTCAAAGTGAGATGGTCAAATGATAGTAGATGGCACATGCGTAGGACTTTACCAGTTACAAATCACATTTATAAACACATCTCATTTGATTCTCCAAACAATCCTATAAGGTAGGTTTCTTCACTCCATTGTATAGATGGAAACACTGAATCTTAGAGAAACTGGGAACAGTGTAATAGATCAAAGGAATCCAGACTGGGTCTTCAGATTCCAATTTCTTTATACTCTGCTACCTCTAAAAGTGTACTAAACAGTCATACAATAATCTGGTTAATTTACTTGTTCACCAGAATAGGTAGAAGTGCAAAAACGAAAACAAAGTAACAAAAGAAGACAAAAACTATTTTCCACAGACTAATCACAATACGGTAAGGTAACTAATTAACAGGAAAAAAGCTCATTCAGGAAAACCAGTTCTCAGTAATAGCTTTAATTAAGTCTTACATGTTCATAGCTTTGTGAGAATTTTGCCACTTTGTTCAGTTAATATTAATAATCAGTTCAGTTCAGTTCAGTCGCTCAGTCGTGTCCGACTCTTTGCGACCCCATGAATCGCAGCACGCCAGGCCTCCCTGTCCATCACCAACTCCTGGAGTTCACTCAGACTCGCGTCCATCGAGTCAGTGATGCCATCCAGCCATCTCATCCCCTGTCGTCCCCTTCTCCTCCTGCCCCCAATCCCTCCCAGCATCAGAGTCTTTTCCAATGAGTCAACTCTTCACATGAGGTGGCCAAAGAATAGGAGTTTCAGCTTTAGCATCATTCCTTCCAAATATTAATAATAGTGTTACTATAATAGTACTAAGTAATAGTAGAAATGCTAAATTCTCTTTGTTTTTTCTAACAAATATATATTACACAAATATTTATTTTAAAGAAAGATTAAATATTTCATCTTTATTTGTGAAAAAAAAAATCCACACATAAGTGCTGGAGATGGTGTGGAGAAAAGGGAAGCCTCCTACACTGTTGGTGGGAATGCAAATTGATACAATCAGTACGGAAGAATATATGAAGATTCCTTAAA
Source organism: Ovis canadensis (assembly GCF_042477335.2). Classification (NCBI taxonomy): domain Eukaryota; kingdom Metazoa; phylum Chordata; class Mammalia; order Artiodactyla; family Bovidae; genus Ovis; species Ovis canadensis. Next base: position 23,397,964 of record NC_091257.1, on the reverse strand, counting down.
AAGCTCAGAATAAAATCAACATATGACTCAGCAACACCACTTCTAGGCATATACCCTGAAGAAACAAAAATTAAAAAAAGACACACGCATACCAATGTTCATTGCAGCACTATTTACAATAGCCAGAACATTGAAGCGACCTAGATGTCCACAGACAGATGAATGGATAAAGCAGCTGTGGTACATATATGCAACAGGATACTACTCAGCCATAAAAAAGGAGCACATTTGCATCAGTTCTAATGAGCTGGATGAAGTTAGAGCCTATTATACAGAGTGAGGCAAGTCAGAATGAGAAAAACAAATATTGTATATTAACACGTATATATGGAATCTAGCAGGGTGGTGCTGCGGAACCTGCTTACAGAGCAGTAATGGAGATGAAGGCATAGTGAGGACAGACTTATGGGCAAGGGCTGGGGAGAAGAGGGAGAGGGTGAAGTAATGGAGAGAGCAGCAAGGATGCACGCACACTTCCAGATGTAAAGAGATGGCCAAGGGGATTTGCTGTATGACTCAGGGAATTCAAACTGGGGCTCGGTAACAACCTGGACAGGTAGGAATGGGCAGGAGGTGGGAGGGAGATTCAACAGGGAGGAGACATATGTACACCTATGGTTAATTCATGCTGATGTATGATAGAAATCAAACCAATATAGTAAAGCAATCATCAACCAATTAAAAATAAATATTAAAAAAGGAAGGTGTTGTTCATACATTCACACCCGACTCTTTGCAGCCCATGGACTGTAGAATGCCAGGCTCCTCTGCCCATGAAATTCCCCAAGCAAGAATACTGGAGTGGGTAGCCATCCCGTTCTCCAAGGGATCTTCCCAAGCCAGGGTCATATCTGGATCTCCTTCATTGCAGGCAGATTCTTAACTATCTAACCCACCAGGGAAGCCCTAGTAAATACTATATATACCTACAATTCTGGAAGGATAAAAAGAAATATGTTAATAATATTCTGAAATCTATTTGAATTAATGAACAAATGTATTAATAATGCACACAAATTGGTGAAATTGATTATATAAATATCTTCTATAACACAAATATGTCATATAACTTATTTCTCTCCTGTGTATCAAAAAAATTAAATAAATATTGAAAACATAAACAACATTTTTCCCAAAGAAGCCACCACGATTCTAGTTATTCTTAGCTTTTCCAAATCACATTTTGTTTTGCCACTACAAAGCTGTTAATTAAAGCAACTATAATGTAAAACTACTGAGTCTGTTAATTATTTCCCTTATTCATTCTTCCCTCCCTCACCTCACCTTGTTTTAGTCTTAATTCACACTGCATATAAATAGCAATTAAAGTACAAATCAGAATGTTACTTGCACAAATATATTTTATTATCATATATAATCTGTACTCTTAATTCAACTGCTTTTTACAAAACAGTTAGCCAAAATTTTCCTCTAATCAAGCAAAAACACTAGTAACAATATGTGAAGATTATAATAAAAATATTTTTTATAGAGCAATTTTAAAGTTTTAATATTTTATTCTTAGAAGATATCACTGACATATTTAGTAGCTGGTATGATTTCAGAAAAATGTAGTTATGGATAACATCAAAATGTACCTCTTAGTTTTTATAAGATTTATAGAAAAATGACTCACACACTATATGCCTTCAAAATAAAATTTTGACCTAAGAGTTTATCATAATTAATACAGGAGTAATAATGATTATACAAACATCTACCACTTGCCTAAATCTCAAACTATCCCAGAAATGTTTTAGGATCATGCAAGGCCAAAATTTAAGGGATAACTTGTGGGCACTAAATTTTCGAAATATGAGAAAATAATAAAAAGACAGAAACCATAAACAGAAATGTTCTATTCTGTACTAGCTACATTGGAAAAAAATACTGTGCTAGTTATTACAGTTGATACAGAGCTGCTTGCTGCTGTGCCCAGCTCTTTTGTGATTCCATGGACTGTAGCCCACCAAGCTCCTCTGCCCATAGGATTTCCCAAGCAAGAATACTGGAATGGGTTGCCATTTTCTTTTCCAAGGGATCCTCCAAATCCAAGGATCAAACCCACGTCTCCTGCATTGGCAAGTGGATTCTTTACCACTGACCTAGCAGGGAGGTCGAGAGCTGCTGTAGTTACTGCTGGTAAGTGATACCTATGCTTGCCAATAAAAGTAGTCTGTCTAAAATACGGGAGACACTTAAGAATATGCATTTCCTCTGTTCCAATTTTCCCTTCTTTTAGCAGGCCAAGTTAAATGCCCCAAAGTTTCTAAACACCACGGCTACATCACAAGCTACTGTGAGTCTCTACTTTTTGAGCTGCTTCTTCCAGTTTAGCCTAACCACTGTACAGTTACATTTAACTTTTTGAAATAAAGAGGCCTCATGTCATCTTTTCATTCAAATATCCTTCAAGGCTTTCTCTTATCTACCACATTATGTGTTTTTTTTTCTTTTTTTGCACCTAGTTTAAAAGAAACTCCAAACAAATAGAGTCCTCCTTTTCCACTCAAATGTATTTGTAGTGATTCTCCAACAAATACAATTGAGTATCCAGTCATGCCCTCTACATTCCTATCTGCCAAGCCCTTTCACATCCAGTTTCTTCCATCCAGCGTGTCTTCTTTCTGTCTGTTCAGCAATCTCCTGCTACCTTCATATTCTATCTGAACTCCTTGCCAAGAACTGAGCTCTCCATTTGTGGAAATACTAGAGTACTTAAATGTATACGTGTTCATTTGGTAATTACATGGTCATACATTATTTCATATTTTTCTGTATTTCCAGAACTCTCAGCATAGTGCTTGGTATATAGTTGGCTTTTAACACCCAAATGTGTTTTGACTATTGCAGCAAAAGGCTGTTGTAACAGCAGCTAGCTTTTGAAGACAATAACTGCTCCTGCTCCCAGAACCTGTCTAAGAAAGGCATTATACAGAAGCTTAAAGTACATAAAAAGCTCTCTTCAAACTTTATGAGGCTGTACATTTTCTTCTACACATCAAACTGTAGTAAGTTAATGTTCTTCTCTTGCAGGCATGAAGTGGTGATGTCCAGTTCATCACTGGCTTTTGGTGTTTTGAAAATTTCCCTGGAACTAGAGGTGGCGAGATTTAAGCATAGTTGCTGCTGAAATCACTTTTAAAACAGGCATCTCTGGAAATATCTTAAGTTTTTTTTTTTCTTAATCCTATGAAATATACTGACAAGGAGCCAACCTAGCTGTACTCTGCAATTTACAAAAAGGAAACTATGAAGAAAAAGAGAAAGCAAAGAGAGCTGATATATGATGATTTGACTAGAGGCTCTTAAATCCCCAGATTAAAGAATTCTGTTAACAGCCTGTATTCTTTTGGAGAAGAAGGCAGTGAGGGAGAAAACTGATTAAATGCATTAAATTTAGAATACAGAAAGAAGTTCAATGGCACCAGCTATTCAAAATAAAGTAAAATTCAGCTAATGTACAACTGGGTAAGCAGGGCCATTCAAAATAAAATAACTATTAAGATATATAGATAAGGGAGAAAAGGTAATATGACCATAATGCATATATTAAAAAAAAAGAAGTAAAAATGCAAGAGTGAAATCAGACCTCTAGCACACTGGGCAAAATGAGTGAATTTGGATTCCTATGCCTTTCTCAGGAAGGATGTGTTCACAGTTCAAATGTGCAGGGTGTGCGAGGAGCTGAGTCCTACCTAAGCCATGGCACCGCATCATAATCTCTTCTCATTCACTGATACTCCACAAAGCTCCAAATCCAGACCAAACATCCTGCTACCTGTCTAGTAAGTATCTTTATGGACAGAGAGCTGTGGGAACAAATTTTCATTTATATCATATTTATAATTTTTTTTCTTCTTGCGAGTAGGATAGGACAGAGAAGACGATGGCACCCCACTCCAGTACTCTTGCCTGGAAAATCCCATGGCTGGAGGAGCCTGGTAGGCTGCGGTCTATGGGGTTGTGAAGAGTCGGACACAACTGAGCAACTTCACTTTCACTTTTCACTTTCATATACTGGAGAGGGAAATGGCAACCCACTCCAGTGTTCTTGCCTGGAGAATCCCAGGGACGGGGGAGCCTGGCGGGCTGCCGTCTATGGGGTCGCACACAGTCGGACACGACTGAAGCGACTTAGCAGCAGCAGGATTAGAATGACTTTCCATCCTGTCTTGCCCCAGATGACCTATATCTGTTTCCACAGTATTAATTATTATTAGTGCCCCCTTTTAGAAAAGAAAGTATTATGGTATGGATAGTCACGTTAAAGTACTCAAAATAGCTTAAAAGTGATCAAGAGATATAAATTATGATACTAAACGCATAATTTTTGTAGGGCTGCAAAGAGGAAAAATTGTCGAATATCCATAGTCCTAAATCCTAACCTCAAGAAGCTGTCATATGAATACATGCACGGCTCAACACAACTCTTCACCAACAAATGAAAAGCAGATCAAAGCACATGTCTCACAGATGGAAAGGTCATATACCTCTATATATGAGGGCAGCATATTTTTATAAAATGCTGCAGATATTTACGTCATACAGACTATGTAACATTCAGTAAACTGCATGCTGATGCTCCATTTTCCAGCTGGTTGGTGTTAGAACACTGCACTCTAAATTTAAAATAGATTTTATCTGGCATCTGGCTAGCCATAAGTAATACAGCCAGAGCTGGGAAGAGCAGTACAGAGAAAATCAAAAATAAAATGATAGCAATAATTCTAAATACTTCAACCAGTATGATGTGAATGGCTTAAAGTCTGTTATTAAAAAATAAAGACTCTTAGAATGGGCAGATTACATATGTAAAGTAAATGGTTACAGAAAGATACTAACTAGAAGATATAATAGTATAACAGGCAAGAGAATAATAAAAAGCAAGAATAAATGCCCAGCAATCCCACTGCTGGGCATACACACCGAGGAAACCAGAATGGAAAGAGACACGTGTACCCCAATGTTCATCGCAGCACTGTTTATAATAGCCAGGACATGGAAACAACCTAGATGTCCATCAGCAGATGAATGGATAAGAAAGCTGTGGTACATATACACAATGGAGTATTACTCAGCCGTTAAAAAGAATTCATTTGAATCAGTTCTGATGAGATGGATGAAACTGGAGCCGATTATACAGAGTGAAGTAAGCCAGAAAGAAAAACACCAATACAGTATACTAACACATATATATGGAATTTAGGAAGATGGCAATGATGACCCTGTATGCAAGACAGGGAAAGAGACACAGATGTGTATAACGGACTTTTGGACTCAGAGGGAGAGGGAGAGGGTGGGATGATTTGGGAGAATGACATTCTAACATGTATACTATCATGTAAGAATTGAATCACCAGTCTATGTCTGACGCAGGATGCAGCATGCTTGGGGCTGGTGCATGTGATGACCCAGAGAGATGTTATGGGGAGGGAGGTGGGAGGGGGGTTCATGTTTGGGAACGCATGTAAGAATTAAAGATATTAAAATTTAAAAAATAAAAAAAAGAAAGAGACACGTGTACCCCAATGTTCATCACAGCACTGTTTATAATAGTCAGGACATGGAAGCAACCTAGATGTCCATCAGCAGATGAATGGATAAGAAAGCTGGGGTACATATACACAATGGAGTATTACTCAGCCATTAAAAAGAATACATTTGAATCAGTTCTAATGAGGTCGATGAAACTGGAGCTGATTATACAGAGTGAAGTAAGCCAGAAAGAAAAACACCAATACAGTATACTAACACATATATATGGAATTTAGAAAGACGGTAATGATAACCCTGTATGGGAGACAGGAAAAGAGACACAGATGTATAGAACAGGCTTTTGGACTCTGTGGGAGAGGGAAAGGGTGGGATGAATGGCAGAATGGCATTGAAACATGTATAATATATGTGAAATGAATCACCAGTCCAGGTTCAATGCATGATACTGGATGCCTGGGGCTGGTGCACTGGGACGACTCAGAGGGATGGTATGGGGAGGGAGGAGGGAGGGGGGTTCAGGATGCGGAACACGTGTATACCTGTGGCTGATTCATGTCAATGTATGGTAAAACCAATACAATATTGTAAAGGAATTAATGTCCAATTAAAATAAATAAATTTATATTTAAAAATAAAAAAAAGAATAAATGGTAAGAATCCTATAACATGTAATAGAATTCTATGTGAAAAGCATAAAATGAAACCAAGAAAGCTATTTTATTTTAACAAAAGTTAGAGTCAAATAATATTTCATGTATTGAAACTTTATGCTAACAAGCTTCAAAACTCATAAGGCAATAATAGAAACACAGAGCCACTGACCACTTTACAAGAATAACTGATCTCTCTCAGAAATTGGTCTTTAAGTATATGACAATAATTAAGGAATTCAAATATTTACTTATTACAGCAAATTTGAATTTATCATTACATATACATATAAAATAATGTACCCTAGAAATATAATCCCATAAATCAAGAAATAAATTATTTTTAAATAAAAATATCATCTGTTAGGAAAGAAAATTTCAACGCAAAGACAGAAAAGCCTACAGATAACCTTTTTCTTGAGGCAATGGAATAAAATTAAAAATTAACAATAAAAATTAAATATTCCCACTTCTGCTGTGATTCATGGGGTCACAAAGAGTCGGACACAACTGAGCAACTGAACTGAACTGAACTTCTAAAATAATTTAATTGCTCATGATTTTTTTCTTTAAAGTCTAAATAATTGCTGGTTAAAAGAGAAACTAAAAATAACATTACAACTTACTTAGAAATAAATGACAAAATGAACCATATGTACCTAAAGGTCTGAGATGAAGTAAAAATATTTTTTAATGAGGTGCTACAGACTCATGTTTTATGACACTTACTATGTAATGGGGAAAGCATGTAACTTAAATGTATATGTTAGAAAATAAAATGTCTAGAACTAAAAATCCAGTTAAAAACAACCCCACAATGATAGTAAATTTGGGAGAAATTATCAGTGAAAGAAAAGAGAAATATGAACCCAGAAAAAAATAAAGTAGAAAATCAAAGAATATCTAATTATAAAAGCAAAAGCTTGTCCTGTTAAAAGATATATAAAATATATTTTTCAAGATTCATTAAGTTAAAGAAGAAAATATAATTAATTAACAAGGGGTCATAAGTATAAACTAAATTAAAATAAAATCAAACATAAGCAAATAATGGTCAAACTTTTTTGCCAATAATTCTAAAAAAATTAAATAAAACAGATAATTTTCTTTAAAAATATATATAAAATAGGAAAATCTGGAAACTTGAAACAGCCTTGAGGAGAAAATAATCTACTCCTAGGAAGAAGCAGGTTCTTCTGCAAAATTATTAAGAAGCAGATGATCACTACATTATTTACTGCTCCAGAATATATGAAAAGATGCAAAAGTTCTTAATGCCTTCCATAAAGCTAAAAATAACCTGACATCAGGCCAGATAAAGATATATAACATAAAAAAATAGAAAAGCGGTCCTATTTGCCTTACAGGATTAGAAAGTAAAGGCATAAATTACAGCAATCAAAGCAATATACATGAATGGGTGGTGGCAACACCACGCCATGTGCTCGTCAAGACTCAGAATTACACATCAAATACGGTGAAGTTTACTGTGTGCAAATTATACATTAATTTTAAAATAACATGTGAAAATACAGCAATATATCCAAAGGTTAACACATCAGTATAACTCATGAGAGTCCCTTGCACTGCAAGGAGATCCATCCAGTCCATTCTGAAGGAGATCAACCCTGGGATTTCTTTGGAAGGAATGATGCTAAAGCTGAAACTCACCTCATGTGAAGAGTTGACTCACTGGAAAAGACTCTGATGCTGGGAGGGATTGGGGGCAGGAGGAGAAGGGGACGACAGAGGATGAGATGGCTGGATGGCATCACTGACTCGATGGATGTGAGTCTGAGTGAACTCCGGGAACTGGTGATGGACAGGGAGGCCTGGCGTGCTGCAATTCATGGGGTCGCAAAGAGTCGGACACGACTGAGCGACTGAACTGAACTGAACTGATCTCAAAAACACAACAATGATTCAATAGTATGCAATTTACTAATAAAATTCCTCAAGTTAGTTCATTTAAAAGGTATGTGTATGTGTCATATGTGTAAATACATATATAAATTCAATTCCATATTTATCAATCAAAAATCCATTTATAATTTGAAGAATCATGCTATATAATAGAGAAATTCTAAAAACTTGACCTGAAAAACAGATACCTTCTTGAAACTTAAAAAAAAAACTTTCAGTGATGAAATATTAGAAGGACTGTCATTTATGTCAGAATTTAGGTAAGAATGTCACTATTAGTGATACCATACAAAAATGGAGCTCTGCCCTAACTGATTTAATAATAAAATCATTCAGATGTTGCAAAATGAGACAAAACTCTGATAACATGCAGAAAATATTTTAATAGCTAACAAGGGAAATAAAAATACTAACTAAAAAATTTTTAGTACAAAATGGAATCCAAAGTAGCTAGATATGAGAAAATTATTATTTGATATTTAATAACATTTACCAAATTAAAAATTAACATACATTCTAATTACAATAGCAGAGAAATCAATAAACACTTAGAAATAAACATAATGATCTGCAAAGTATAAAATTCTATAAAAGTTAAAAAAGATACAGATAAAAGAAAACATGTAAGTTGTTAGTAGAAAATAAAAGTCAATATTATAAAAAAATCTGTCCTCCCTATATTAAGCTATAAAATCAACTACAAGCACCAGAAGAATACTTTTCTTTATTTTTATTTTTTAAATTATGAAAGTATGACAACACATTTACAGGAGACTTGGAAAATACAGACCATATTACAATTCTTTTTTTTTTAGATAGATAAATTAAGAATTTTAGTTGGAGTTTCAATATCAAATGTGCAAAAATCAACAGAGTAAATATATAGAAAAGTAGACGGATATAGTAGACCTGAAAGCACCATGAACCAATTCAACATAATTAAGATTTATACAATTCCCACGCATTAGCTGGAGGAGGAAATGGCAACCCACTCCAGTATTCTTGCCTGGAGAATCCTTTGGACAGAAGAGCCTGGCACACTGCAGTCTATGGGGTCGCAAATCATCGGACGTGACTTATCACAGAGCACGCATGCACACACAGAACAGTAGAATATAAATTTTATTCACGTTCACACAGACTATAACCTAGGAAACACTGGAACATATTCACGGACATAAAACAAAGTGCAAAACTAGCATGTAAGAATTAAAGATTTTAAAATTTAAAAAATAAAAAACTAAAAAAAAAAAAAGAACTTGAAATAATTTCTAGCTCAGATGGAAGAAAATATCTATTATGTAGAAATCCAGGAGGTTTCCGAAAGAGGTATAATGAGGCAATATGGGCTTCTCCAAATACTAAGAGGCCATAATAATTAAAATAATTTGAAACCAGAGTTCATAACTGACAGATCAGTGACAGAAATCTGAAATAAACTCATATACATATATACACATATACATATGTATATATATATACATATATATACACATATGTGTATACATATATACATATGTGTATATATATATACATATAGATATATTTGTAATATATATATATATAACTAATGTAGCATATCAAAACATTGAGAGAAAGATAGGATTGCCAACCTAATAAGTGACTAACTTTTGTGGGGAGTGATTTGGGGGATATAAAATGAAAGAAGTGTGCAGAGCAAAACTATGCTAAGTAAGGGTTTGAAATTTGATAAAGTCACCATCTGCATTTCCAGCCAGTGGGCCGCTGTCTATGGGGTCGCACAGAGTCAGACATGACTGAAGCGACTTAGCAGCAGCAGCAGCTACAGAAAAGGCAAAACTGACATTCCTTGTGCAGGTTTCTGCAGAAGGATTTTTCTTAGTCTCTTGGTACTGAAACTAGTACTTTAATTTTTCATCGTTACAACAGAAAGTATTCATCCCTTAGTGTCATACTTTCGCTGTAACATAGCTGTAAGTTACAAATGGAACACAGCTGTGTAAGCTGTGCAGCTTACGACGTTGTGTAAGTTGTGCTGTGTAAAAGGATACTTCTGCATCTGTTTGCATGGCACACTAGAATTAGGAAACTTGAAGAAAGATTTTACTGGATAAATCAACTTATCTAGAAGAGTAAGAAAAATATAAAAGATTTGTTTATTCAAAGAATACCCAAGGACCCATCATCAGAATTAACATTCAAAACATACACACTTACGTGGCCACCTAAGTTGCAACTCATCCTCCTTCATCACAAGTCTAGAGAACATCTCTACTTAGCAAGAGACAAACATACATGCTGCCTGATGGTTCTCGATTCATTAATAAATAGTCCCCTTTGGGCAACCGACCCATGAGTTTTCCTACACAGAAAGCTACACACTTTAAATACTATACCTAAAGGTCAGTATTTTCTTTAAAAATATTTTAACATAGACACAAATATTTTAATCTACCAAGATTCTATACCTTAGAAGAACTGTGTCCAAATAACTATTCTACTATGGAAAGGTGTATAGAGTCTTTAGGATGGTTTCTTCAGTGGCAGAGAAACACTTCACAGATCAAAGGTTTCCTGCAAGCACCATGAGGTCAGAAACCAAACTGTTTTTTTACTGACTTTTGGCAATAATTATCTCAGCAAATGTATGCAATAACTATTTTGTGAATGATGAGCTAAAGATAATGCATATATTAGCTCTGTATCCTTCTGAAATTCATATGCTGAAGTCTAGTCCCCAATATGATTGTATTTAGACGTAGGACCTTCGAGAGTTCATTAGATCTTGAGGGTGGAGCTCTCGTAAGGGGAATTGGTGCCCTTACAAGAAAAGACGTGTGAGAGGATGCTTTTCTCTCTGCTTTCTACCATGTGAGAATACAGTGACAAGAAGTATGTGCATGCTAGGTCTCTTCAGTCATGTCCGACTGTGTGACCACAGGGACTGACACAGGAGCCTGTCAGGCTCCTCTGTCCACGGGATTCTCCAGGCAAGAATATTGGAGTGGCTTTCCATGTCCTCTTCCAGGGGATCTTCCTGACCCAGGGATTGAACCCACATGTCTTATATCTACGGACATTGGCATGTAGGTTCTTTACCACTAGCACCATCTGGGAAGCCCAACAATGAGAAGACATTCATCTGCACACCAGGGGTGGGCCCTCAAGAGACAGCTGATCCGCTCATGCTTTGCTTTGGACTTCCCCCTCTGAAATATTTCTTATCTAAGCCCCCACAGTCCAGGGTAATTCATTATGGCAGCCCAAACAAAGACTGAAGGGCTTGCATATTCCTGCTATCACATCCTCTGAGACCCTCAGTCAGAATTTACTCTGGTACTTTACAACATAACTCTAAAAGGCTTAGTTTCAATTCTTTAGAGATAGGGCTCTATCTAAGGCATAGCGTATATGTTTGGGAGGTGTTCACACTCCACAATTGTCATAAATCCTATAACCTGAAAAAAACCATACCTGCCAAGTAAAAAGCAACATACTTTTATGTATAACTAGCTCTAAGACAAGCCTGCTAGGTCCCCTTCCAACTACACTGTTCCTTCTTTGTAACAGTTTTGGTCTGAACATGTAAACTTCAGAGTCAAACTGCCCCTTCAGCCCAGTCAGAATGAAGCTACTCCAGCAAAACCTGCCTGACAGATTAAATTATGGTCCTTAGCGATTAAGACAAGGAGATTGGCATCTCCAGATTTCTGTAGGATATTAGGCCAATTTTGTTGAAAGAAGATTTGCCCTCAAAGGATTCATTGATAACAGAAGGACAGAATCTTACAGGTCAAAGAAACCTCAGGGAAGAATCATTAATTTGATCGCCCAATAACTTATTCAACAAGAATTCATTAAGTAACTAGTATAGAATCAACAATAACTTCTTGTCAAGGCTTCTCATTAACTAAAGGATCATCCGATTTCCACTTCTGATAACCCTGAAAAATAACTTTTTTCAACTTTTCATTCAGTTCAGTTCTGTTCAGTCGCTCAGTCGTGTCCAACTCTTCGCGACCCCATGAATCACAGCACGCTAGGCCTCCTGTCCATCACCAACTCCTGGAGTTCACTCAGACTCACGTCCATCGAGTCAGTGATGCCATCCAGCCATCTCATCCTCTGTCGTCCCCTTCTCCTCCTGCCCACAATCCTTCCCAGCATCAGAGTCTTTTCCAATGAGTCAGTTCTTCACACCAGGTGGGCAAAGTACTGGAACTTCAGCTTCAGCATCAGCCCTTCCCATGAATAATCAGGACTGATCTCCTTTAGGATGGACTGGTTGGATTTCCTTGCAGTCCAAGGGACTCTCAAGAAACTTTTCATTAGACTTAATATATTCTATGATTATAGGTGGAAACGTATGCACTAATTTTGAAAGATCTGTCACCCTCAATACTTACTATTTCTAAGTTCAAATAAATAGCTCAAGGTTTAATACTGTACTTCTAAAACAAACATACCTTAAAGAGGCTCAGCTGCTCATCATCCTTTGGACCCGGAAAGAATTAATTTCCAAGCCAAACTATGTTGGGAAAAGAGATACTCGGAGAAGATTTGGGCCCAACTGAGTTGATTAAATGGGAAAATATTTGGCTGAAGACCTCATTCAGTTCAGCTCAGTTGCTCAGTTGTCTCTGACTCTTTGTGACCCAATGAATCACAGTACTCCAGGCCTCCCTGTTCATCACCATCTCCTGGAGTTCACTCAGACTCATGTCCATCGAGTCCATGATGCCATCCAGCCATCTCATCCTCTGTTGTCCCCTTCTCCTCCTGCCCTGAATCCCTCCCAGCATCAGAGTGTGGTCCACTGGAGAAGGGAATGGCAAGCCACGTCAGTATTCTTGCCTTGAGAACCCCATGAACAGTATGAAAAGGTAAAATGATAGGATACCAAAAGAGGAACTCCCCAGGCCATTAGGCGCCCAATATGCTACTGGAGGTCAGTGGAGAAATAACTCCAGAAAGAATGAAGGGACGGAGCCAAAGCAAAAACAACACCCAGTTGTGGATGTGACTGGTGATAGAAGCAATATCCAATGCTGTAAAGAGCAATATTGCATAGGAACCTGGAATGTCGGGTCCATGAATCAAGGTCAATTGAAAGTGGTCAAACAAGAGATGGCAAAGGTGAACATCAACATTCTAGGAATCAGCGAACTAAAATGGACTGGAATGGGTGAATTTAACTCAGATGACCATTATATCTACTACTGCGGGCAGGAGTCCCTCAGAAGAAATGGAGTAGCCATCATGGTCAACAAAAGAGTCCGAAATGCAGTACTTGGATGCAATCTCAAAAACGACAGAATGATCTCTGCTCATCTCCAAGGCAAACCATTCGATATCACAGTTATCCAAGTCTATGCCCCAACCAGTAATGCTGAAGAAGCTGAAGTTGAACGGTGCTATGAAGACCTACAAGATCTTTTAGAACTAACACCCCAAAAAGATGTCCTTTCATTATAGGGGACTGGAATGCAAAAGCAGGAAGTCAAGAAACACCTGGAGCAACAGGAAAATTTGGCCTTGGAATGCAGAATGAAGCAGGGCAAAGACTAATAGAGTTTTGCCAAGAAAATGCACTGGTCATAGCAAACACCCTCTTCCAACAATACAAGAGAAGACTCTACATATGGACATCACCGGATGGTCAACACCGAAATCAGATTGATTATATTCTTTGCAGCCAAAGATGGAGAAGCTCTATGCAGTCAACAAAAACAAGACCAGGAGCTGACTGTGGCTCAGATCATGAACTCCTTATTGCCAAATTCAGACTCAAATTGAAGAAAGTAGGGAACCCGCTAGACCATTCAGGTATGACCTAAATCAAATCCCTTATGATTATACAGTGGACGTGAGAAATAGATTTAAGGGCCTAGATCTGATAGATGGAGTGCCTGATGAACTATGGAATGAGGTTTGTGACATGGTACAGGAGACAGGGATCAAGACCATCCCCATGGAAAAGAAATGCAAAAAAGCAAAATGGCTGTCTGGGGAGGCCTTACAAATAGCTGTGAAAAGAAGAGAGGCGAAAAGCCAAGGAGAAAAGGAAAGACATAAGCATCTGAATGCAGAGTTTCAAAGAATAGCAAGAAGAGATAAGAAAGCCTTCTTCAGTGATCAATGCAAAGAAATAGAGGAAAACAACAGACTGGGAAAGACTAGAGATCTCTTCAAGAAAATTAGAGATACCAAGGGAACATTTCATGCAAAGATGGGCTCGATAAAGGACAGAAATGGTATGGACCTAACAGAAGCAGAAGATATTAAGAAGAGATGGCAAGAATACACGGAAGAACCATACAAAAAAGATCTTCATGACCCAGATAATCATGATGATGTGATCACTAATCTAGAGCCAGACATCTTGGAATGTGAAGTCAAGTGGGCCTTAGAAAGCATCACTACAAACAAAGCTAGTGGAGGTGATGGAATTCCAGTGGAGCTGTTCCAAATCCTGAAAGATGATGCTGTGAAAGTGCTGCACTCAATATGCCAGCAAATCTGGAAAACTCAGCAGTGGCCACAGGACTGGAAAAGGTCAATTTTCATTCCAGTCCCTAAGAAAGGCAATGCCAAAGAATGCTCAAACTACCACACAATTGCACTCATCTCACATGCTAGTAAAGTAATGCTCAAAATTCTCCAAGCCAGGCTTCAGCAATACGTGAACCGTGAACTCCCTGGTGTTCATGCTGGTTTTAGAAAAGGCAGAGGAACCAGAGAACAAATTGTCAACATCCGCTGGATCATCGAAAAAGCAAGAGAGTTCCAGAAAAATATCTATTTCTGCTTTATTGACTATGCCAAAGCCTTTAACTGTGTGGATCACAATAAACTGTGGAAAATTCTGAAAGAGATGGGAATACCAGACCACCTAACTGCCTCTTGAGAAATCTGTATGCAGGTCAGGAAGCAACAGTTAGAACTG
Organism: Ovis canadensis; assembly: GCF_042477335.2. Lineage (NCBI taxonomy): Eukaryota > Metazoa > Chordata > Mammalia > Artiodactyla > Bovidae > Ovis > Ovis canadensis. Next base: position 23,382,964 of record NC_091257.1, on the reverse strand, counting down.
GACATGGAACAACAGACTGGTTCCAAATAGGAAAAGGAGTGCGTTTAGGCTGTATATTGTCACCCTGCTTATTTAACTTCTATTCAGAGTACATCATGAGAAACGCTGGACTGGAAGAAACACAAGCTGGAATCAAGATTGCCTGGAGAAATATCAATCACCTCAGATATGCAGGTGACACCACCCTTATGGCAGAAAGTGAACAGGAGCTAAAAAGCCTCTTGATGAAAGTGAAAGAGGAGAGCAAAAAAGTTGGCTTAAATCTCAACATTCAGAAAACGAAGATTATGGCATCTGGTCCCATCACTTCATGGGAAATAGATGGGGAAACAGTGGAAACAGTGTCAGACTTTATTTTGGGGGGCTCTAGAATCACTGCAGATGGTGACTGCAGCCATGAAATTAAAAGACGTTTACTCCTGGGAAGAAATGTTATGCCCAACCTAGATAGTATATTTAAAAGCAGAGACATTACTTTGCTGACTAAGGTCCGTCTAGCTAAGGCTATTGTTTTTCCTGTGGTCATGTATGGATGTGAGAGTTGGACTGTAAAGAAGGCTGAGTGCCGAAGAATTGATGCTTTTGAACTGTGGTGTTGGAGAAGACTCTTGAGAGTCCCTTGGACTACAAGGAGATCCAACCAGTCCATTCTGAAGGAGATCAGCCCTGGGATTTCTTTGGAAGGAATGATGCTAAAGCTGAAACTCCAGTACTTTGGCCACCTCATGAGAAGAACTCATTGGTTGGCATAAAATGTAATGAGAATGGTTAGAGATGAGTGACATAAGAAAATGAAGCCCATAAATCCTGAAAACAATTGTTAGAGGACAGAATAAAAACAGGACAACAGGGCGCCCCATCCAAGGTAACGCATGTACAAAGGCGACTGCGAACAGCTCGATCACATCTTGTGGTAACTCTCTCAGGATGACAGAATGGAAAAATGGTCAATATTCATGCATGTAACATCTCCAGTTTGTTCTATCTTCTGCCTTTGCTATAGAAGTATGTTAGGAGGAGGTATTCAAATTTGTATTTGCCTGTTTTTTTACTATCTACCTATAAGTTTTTAAAGTGAGTTGTGTACCACAATTAGGGATAAATTCTTTGTATAAATTATATCCAGTCCTCTCAACAACCTTGTCAGGTAAACCTTAATATTTCCATTTCATAGATAAATAGTATTGACTCAGATTACATAAGAGATCTAACATCACCATATTAGTTTGTAGTCTCCTGAAATCAGAGCCAAAGACTCGGATAGAGACGGATTATTTGGGAGGTGACCCAAGGAAACAGGATTGAGGTTATATGAATAATGAGAGAGGGAGAAAGGAGAGGTCAGTATATGGACCCATCACTGAAGTTACTGCTGTGGGTTCCCCAGAGCTTGAATCCATGGGAATCTCCTACAAAGACTACACATGCCTCCCAGGGTTGCCCATCTAAATGCTGAGAGACTGAAAAGTTTATCCCGGGTTCCCAATCCCACTGGTTAATGGTTTCCCCTGGAGCATTAGCATCCTCCTCCTTCCAGCCCTACTACTGATATTTGGGTGAAGAAGCTCTGACAACAGAAAAGCACATGGGCAGGAAGGCCACAGACATGCTCGTGTTAGCCTGAGGTGAACCTGAGCTTGCACAGAACTGTCTACTGCATCTGTGCCTGAAATCAGAGAGGAGCCATGGATATGTGGCACGATACAGCAGAATCATCTGTGACAGTCACACAGTTCCTCAGCTGCTGAACCTGGAAATGAGCCCAGATAATGGAACTGCATCATCCACGCCTGTAACTTTCATGTACTCAACTGCATGCACCCAGCCAAGGGAGGCAGACAGAGATAAACGATCAAGGGTTCAGATGACTCTGACACCATTTCACGTGGTGCATATGCCCCAGAGTCAGTGTGACGTGGGGACTGCAACTCTTCTTACCTTAGGAATACTTCAAAGCAAAGGTCATCATCATGTCACAGTACGTGTGTTCTCATACATCTGGTACTCAACTGAGGAGAAGGAAATCTATCTCAGTGCTGGAGGAAGAAACCTGATGTGCTGTTCTTTTTAATGTATGTTAACTGTATTATTTATGGGCCACAAAAGATGCAGTTACCCCACCAGGACCTTGACTATAAAGCACTTGCCTTTCCATTACACAAATAGCATCACACCATATCAGCATCATTTTGCTTTCTGCAAAATCTCCCCATTTCATTTAGTCTTATGCTGATGCTACTGAGTTATGTGGTTTGAATCTGTAAAACATTTGCTGCATGGTCTGGAAGGAATGAGTGTTGTTGTGGGCACTGATCAAGTGCACAGGGCAAAATGCTAGGAGGAGAGACACCAAGAAGAGAACTCAAGATCACATCACTGCATATGATGAAGGCAGGAAAAGGAGCCCATGGCATCAGGTCCACAAACTAACGCTGTGGGGACAAAGGTCTCATCTGGAATTGTCTGGAATTGAAGATTTGGAAATAGAATGTTTCCTATCATATTTGATAAGTCAACATATTCAATACAAAAATTGTGTGATCAAAAATCATAACAGAAAAGGGACCACACACTAAAATATGCCTATCGTGATTTTCCCCATCTGGACTGATTCAGCTTAGATGGAGTAAAAATAAGATTGAGAGGAGGTCTTGCATGCAGGTAGTTTATTTGGGGGAAGTGATTCCCTAGAAATAAGAATGGGGATTGAGATGGTAGAAGTATGAAACAGAAAGAGGAAAGCTAATCCAAGGGTGGGCAGTTGAGTCAGTGGCAAATGTGAGCAACCGGGACTCAACTTATCAAGGACCCTCTCTCAGGAAATGTCTAGGACACAATTCAGGACTGGCTGTCTGAGACAGAAAAGAGGGGCATGGGACCATTTGCTCCTATCCCACTCTGATCACATACGTGAATACACTGGACTAGCTGACGGGTCATCAAGCTACATCTCTGTTCATCTAATGCAGCAGGAACATTGTTATTGATTAGTCGCTAAGCATTGGCACGTGGATTCTTTACCACTGAGTCACCAGGAAGCCCACAGCAGGAATAGATAAGGCAAAAAAAACTGGGTTAGCAATACATAATATTGAGCATAAAAGATGTCTAACACTCATATTAAAATGTATCCTCTGTCGACCAAAGTGCCCATAAATATCAAACCATGGTGACAGAGTCTTATGCACTTAATTAATGTAAAAATAATATAAACCCCAAATCATGGTGCTCCCAAGTCCAACCCCATATAAAGTCTGATTTGATTGGTCTGGGAGGGGAGTGTGCCTGGGACATAAGAATTTTTTCAAGTTCCCCCAGGTAATTATGTGTAGGCAAATTTGAGGAACACTGGCTGAAACAAGGCACAAGTTAAAAATCAAGGCTGCTTTTAGTAACTAAGTAGGGTCTAGAATCCAAAAATTATTTTTACTCTAATTTAAGTATTTAGATCATCTGTTTCAGCTGAGAATGTCTGGGTCTGTTATCATTTTTTTATTTTAAATGGGTATCCAAAATCACAATGATCTCCCCTGCTGACTCAGCAGTAAAGAATCTGCCTGCCAATGCAGGAGACGCGGGTTTGATTCCCGGATGGGGAAGAGCCCCTGGAGAAGGAAATGTAACCCACTCCAGTACTCTTGCCTGGGAAATCCCGTGGACAGAGGAGGGCTACATGGTGGGTCCACAGGGTCACGAAAGAGCTGGACATGACAGAAGCAACTAAACAACAGTCCAAGATGACAGTCCCAACACCAGCCTTTGAAACTGCTCAAAGGCAGAAGGTAGTTCTCCATTTTATACTCACAGTGGACTGCCAGGTGACCGAGGATCAGTTTAACTTTTAAAATTAATTCTTTGAAGACAAAGCTCTACAATGACTGACTGAAATAAATAAATTCAGTGATAATAAATGAAGTGATCTGCTGCTGGATGTTTGCCCCCAAAGGATGCATTACTAGGTAAGCTTGAGGTCATTAGAATGTTGAAAGAGTAAAAGAACATATGCCCACTAGGTGTTTGACTGGCATAACTTATCAGCTTCAAGCTTCCTTTCCTCGGTAGAAAAGTAGGTCCTAAGGTCATGACTTCCTGGTTTTCATTTGCAGCTATAATGCATCCATCAGTGCTTTGACCTGGCCCGCCTTCAAGAGAAGGCAGAGCCTTGCCAGCATGTGTTCACAAAGCACAATCTGGGACATGTCAGTTTCCTCATGTTATCACCAGAAATGTCTTGAAACACAAAATGCAGATATAAGAAATGACATCCCATTTTCACCTGGCAGTTACAAATAACATTTTATAATAAGAAGGATAATACTCGCTTTTGGTATTTTTTCAGGCAAAGGGAAAAATAAAAGAATCAAGTCCTATTTATCCAGATCAATTGAAAAATGGAGTAACCAAGGTACCGGAAAATAATCTCTTTAGTGTCATCACATGTTAAGTCTGCTTGGATTTCCATTTTTCAAAAACCTGAAACACAGGAAAATATCATTAATGTTAAAACTATTCAGAACTGATCAGGATTTTGCTGAGCAATTAAACTCATCATTGTGAACATCTGCCACCATATACACAATACTGTCGATTTTTTTCCAAACTGGTCTCTACCTTTATAACTGAGTTAGCTGTTTCAACTAGATTTCCTAGACTTAGATGTTTAATTTTTTTTTTAAGAAAGACCTCTAATCAACCCACTTTGAAAAATTCTACTTAGCAGCAAGGCACTTAATTATCTTGCTCACCTTTTGTTCAGTTGCTTTGCAAATAACGACATGAAACATTCCGTCTTTTTACTTCCAAGCTTTTCTTCTTCCTGATTAGATTCTACTTAAATAGCATCATGTTCCTTCAAGTTCCTCCAAGACGAGGGATTTTCTTTAATCACCTGAAACCTGCTGCTCTGCCTCTTTAGCATTCTAAGATACTTCAATCTACCAGCTTAAATCAACAATAAAACTACTTATTCCTAACAGGTTGAGTACTTTAAATCTCATCTTTTTATCAAGCTTCCATACTAATTCAAGTATACAAAGATATGCAAAGTAGATTTTGAAATCCTTGATTATGGCAACACATTAAAGTGGGGTTTCCCCTCAAATTTTTCATATACCTCATATAAAAAGAAAAAGTTACTATAATCAAGCTATATCTGTGCAAGAAAAACTAAGGTTTTGTTAAAAATAAAATGTGATAACTGAAAAGTGTGTTAATCAAATATTGAAATGTTTTTTACATGAAAAGTTCAAAAAGCAATGATTAAACATGAATTTTCAACCTGATTATAAAATGTCACTTGCATCTATCTGTTGCAAAAACAGTAAAGAACTGGATACAGTTGCTGCCCAGTTGAAAAAAGGGTGAGGTTTTAAAACTGTAGGCCGATACCAGAACTAAAAAAGGATGAAATGGTAAAAAGTGAGGATGAGAGCTTTCAGCTAGAAGTTGAAAGAAATACAACCCCTAATGTTCACAAATACTTCCAAGAAAAATGAGAGGATTCTAAAAAGAAATCGCTGAAAACCATGCAAACCAGAAGAAGAAAAGGAATTATTAGAAGAAAGAGCTGAAAAACCTGTGAAGCAAAGCTATATGCCCAACTCTGTGAATTAGCAAAGATGAAGAAAAGTAAACTATCTTCTGGATAGAGTCATATCTAGCTAATTTCAATGAGTTTACCTTCATCTGACATAAACATTTTTGTTTCATTCAGAAGCAATACTTGCACACAAAAATTAAGTCAAACTGTTTGTAACTACATATACCTGATATTTCGCTGTGATATTTTTAGAGTCTTGGTTAAATAAAGACAAAAGTATTTATAATTAGATGCACTGATGTTGAAATTATACTCCATAACAACCTAAAAGGTGAGATGAGATTCCCTAAGTTACTCTTTCTAAAAAAGCAAACATTTGCCTCAACAGAAATCTTTAGAGAAAAAATGACATTTTAACAAAGAACATATATCTAAAAGGCAGTTGTCTGAAGAAAAATCACAATGTTATTAATCCCTGCATTAAATATAGCATCAAAACTCCTGCCTCCAATTTAAAAAATGAAACATACACACACAATCTTTTTTCCATAACAAACATACCTTCCATAACAAATTGCCTGTCTGTGAATATTTCTTATATTTTCATTTTCTCCAAGTAAATGAAAAATTCTTTATAAACATTTTTAGCAATTAAGTGAAAGAATAAACAGAATATTCCAAATTGCGTAAAGCATCAGAATTTAATTTTTAAAAATCCAACCATCAGATTGTTAAAAAAAATTATGTGATGCGCAAAGACAAATTATAGAAAAAGCTCATAAAGTTAAAAATTAAATCAATTATAAAAGCTCATATTTAATATTTATATATCATATTTAAACCTGAACTAGTTTTTCCCCCCCTCAACTTTTAGAATTATATAGAAAAGCTGCTACGGGTATAGGCATAATATATATATTTTTCCTTTTTTTGAATATGAATAATCATCTTCCCTTTTGTAAGAGGCTTTCAAATTTCATGAATTTTCTGACTATGTAGAATTTTAAGAAGGCGGCAAGTCACAGAATAGAAAGAACATCAGGTTGTCCTTCAGAAGTCCTGAGATCTAGACCGAGCTCCTCAACAAGTTGCTTGGAGAAATCGGTTCTGCCATTTGACCTCAGCGTTCTCATCTTTAATTAGGGGGACTGGGCATTCATTCTTCTTCTTCCTTTTCCAGTCCTGTGATTCTAAGTCAAGGGATGGTTTCCCCAGTTCTAATTTCAAGCTACTTCTTAGATATTAACTGTTCTGAAGGCTGAACCTAATTTCTAAAACCATAATTGCAAAGTTTAGATTAAAACAAAGTTATTGTTTTAATCACTTTTAGGGTAAAAAAAAAAAAGCTATAATTTTGAAGTACATGCTTTATGGGTTCATTAAAAGTAATCTCCAGTATAAAATTAGTTCCTTATCAATGCATGTACAGTTATATATTAAATAGGGCTTTCCTCAAGAGTGAGCACACTATTTTTTAAAAAGCTGCACATTTGGGGATTGCATTAATAGGTTACTTACATAAAATATTTAAAAATTTGGAAATCCACCTACCCCTTAAGAGTCATTTACTCAAAGATGCGGTCACCTAGAGCCTTTAAGTTTAAAAACATTATCATAAATAGTATCTGATTACTGATGAAGAGGTGTCACTCCTTTAAGATATAGCAGCAGAGTCTATCATTCAAGGATCATGCTCTGAAAGAGCTTAAAAATTAGGATTTTTATCTCCATATGAGGTCATTCACAAAGACAACTGGAATTTCTGAATTATATCAAAAGAACATGGTGCTTACCATACAATTCAAATTCACAACTACTACTGGATAAGTTTACAAAGTTTAAGTAACACACTTTAAAGATAAGTTCAAATAAATCCTACAATAAGTTATACTGCATTATATAAGAGTCAGAAGTATTCATTTGTTCAATCTAAGTCTTTAAAATATAATTCCATTTTAACATGCTTTTGTATGTCTTCATCTTTATTATATATGAAAAAGAATGAGAAATAGAGTGGCCTCCTGCTCCCTTGACCTCTGAGAGCCCTTATGTTACAGTGTTTGCAAACAGAAAGTCCAGATGTCAGCGAAAAGTGTCGCATTTAGGTTGAATCTGGGCCTTTTAATTATATCCAAATAAGGCAAAGTCCTACAGAGTGTTCTTGAGTTGGGGCCTCCATGTTTTGCACTGTCTAAATTAATCAACTGGCTCCCCAAAGCAACTCTGTCATTAGAGGCTCTGAGGCATATTGAAAATGGCAGTTACACTTTCAATCCAGTAGCAAAGATTTAAAACAAAACAAAAAATTAAAATAGACTCTGGCAGGGGAACCAGGCTCACATAAAAGGCCTCTCATAAGGGCTTCCTTGAATCGAAGGGAGACCCTGTCAGGTGGCAGCAGGGCTTTGTGGCTAGTGCCACCTCACTGCTGTTGTCTTTAATCCCCCACGAAGACGGGCAGCTCTGCTGCTGGTGGCCGTCGCACCACAGCAAAAACTGGGCCTGACTCTGCACGTTCTGAAGCCTCGGCTCAAGCAGCACGTCCTCTCTATGCCAGCCTGAGGATCAAGCATGACGTGCTTTTTCCCTTTCATAAACACCGACTGTGGGGATGAGGCATCTGAATTATGAAATCAGTGTACTGATACCTCTTACTGAAGCCTGTTACGCCCATGAAAAATTCATTTTCTCATAAAGCACTTATAGTCTAGGCTCTCCAATTTAATGATGAAGACAGCTACATATTTAGGTGCCTGTAATATAAATGGGCATTTTAATAGCAGTGAATTCGCTTCCAACGAGGTCTATGTACTTACAGAATTATAAGTATCGTTTAATAAACAGATAAATATTTGTCTAGGCAATCTAATTATACTATATCTTGGCAACAATATGCCTATTTTTATAAAGTTCACTGACCTACACAATAGAACATTTTTGGCTTAAAATTATATTTAAAATATTCCTTATTCCAAATAAAGTTTAAATACTAATCATAATTTTTACTTACGTATGTATATGTATTTACCTAAAATATGTATTTGTAAAATTCACATACACATACAGCAAAGTAAATTTTCTTATTTGATACAGGATTATTAAGAGTCCATGAATACCCACTGAAATTAAATTGATCAAATTAAATGTGACATGGAATAAACAGAATTATGAATTTCTTACATCATTCCTCAAGTGTGGCCCACAAACATCTGGGCCTTCCTGAAGGTTTTTCAAGGAGTCCATGAGGTCAAAACTGTTTTCATAATCATAGTAAGAAATTATTTGACTTTTTATTCTCATTTTTGAAAAATACACAGTGTAGTTTTCCAGAGGCTATGTGATGTGTTATAGCATAACAAATTGATGATGAAAGAGATAGGAGAACCCAGCTGTCTATTAAGCCACACATGATACGTAAGTTCAGTTCAGGTCAGTCACTCAGTCATATCCGACTCTGCAACCCCATGGACTGCAGCGTGCCAGGCTTCCCTATCCACCAACTCCTGGAGCTTACTCAAACTCATGTCCATCAAGTCAGTGATGCCATCCAACCCTCTCATCCTCTGTCATCCCCTTCTCCTCCTGTCTTCAATCTTTCCCAGCATCAGGGTCTTTTCCAATGAGTCGGTCTTCTTATCAGGTGGCCAAAGTATTGAAGTTTCAGCTTCAGTGTCAGTCCTTCCAAAGATATGTAAATGTCTTTGCAAAAACCTAAAATGATGCCATTCATCTTACTACATTTTTTATTTAGAAAATATAATTATATTTCATTTAAAATATACTTATATTAGTGGGTTTTATATTTGCTATTTATATAACAGGTTTTTATTTTTCAAAGGACTTAATACATATTTTAAAATTATGCTTTAATTTCTCAGTGCTATGCCATGCTCAGTCACTTCAATATTGTCCGACTATTTGTGACACCATGGACTGTAGCCCACCAGGCTTTTCTGTCCATGGGATTTTCCTGGCAAGAATACTGGAGTGGGTTGCATGCCCTCCTCTAGGGGATCCTTCCAACCCAGGAGGATCCTACGTCTCCTGAGTCTCCTGCATTGCAGGTGGATTCTTTCCTGCTGAGACACCATGGAGGCCCTTCTAATTCAGTAAGCATTGCTATATGTATAACAGAATAAGCAACTCTTTGGGGTGCTCAATCATTTTTTAAAGTGGAAAGGTGTCATAATACCAAAAATATGTTGTTTATAATAGGCAATGCATTTTATTATATCTATTTTTAAATATACATAAATTACATATCATATATTTTAAAAATATATACATTTACAATTTATATGTTTAACTAGTTACTTCCTAAATGCAGAACATTGCCATAGTCCGAATAGCACTCGACAAGTGAACAGAGGCTGAATCAGAAAAGCATGCGCTGTCATGGGCCCCGTGGAACTGAAGCAGGGAGCGCTTTGACCAAGGCGAGGTTCAGATCACATGTCTGTCTTGCCCATGAGTCCCTGCAGAGCTTAGCCTTCATTCTATAACTCTAACAAGTGGGGTAAATGCTATTGCTTGGTTAGAGATAAAACTGAAGAGAATGGTTCAACAGAATAAGACCAGAGAACAGTCTGACTGGGTCAATTGAAAACACAAGACACGTGGAAGTCCAGGCAGGAAATGGAGGTTTGCACCTAAGGAGTAATGAGAGCAGAAAAAGAGTCTCAGGAATATCTCTTGTTCTCACAGGTCCTGGCACCTGCCCAGCACCATTTTATCACACCTCTAATGGGACACTGAAAACATCAGGAGTTTTGTGGAAGGTCAGTCCTCCATGGTTGAGGCTACTTAGATGCACTCAGAAGGCCAATCCTGAAGGAGGAAATACTAAATTTTGAAGGAAATAAGTAACAGCTGAGCCCAGGTACCCATGGAATACTCATGGCGAGAATATCCCCTGAGCCTCAGCAAAGATGGACTCTCAGTGGGTTTAGTCACCAGCCACACACTGTTCAGATCAACTGGGTAAAGATCTAATTTCTCAATAAGTAGAATTGTTCAGGGATGTTTTCATTAGTCTACTCCGTTTTGAGGTGGGGAACACTCACAAAGACAGAAGCATAACAATCAGAATTCTCTAGGATCCAGGATTCTTTCATCCTGGAAGAGACACTGGAAAAAGTGCATAGTGTGGTGCATTCTTGGGGAAAAAAAATTACTACTTGCGCTGAGGTGAGCCCTAATCCAATTCTTTAGCCATAATACCCTTAACTCAAAAGGGCTTGCCTGTTTTGTGTTTTTTCCCCCAAAAAATTCCACTCAGATTCTCAGGTGTATATGAGAACATAAACAGAGACTTCAGAGGAAAAAAAAAAAAAAGATTTGTATGAATTCCCATTGAATGTCTGTCTCTTAATGACTATGAGTTGGCACTTAACAAATATGTGTTTAATTAATAAAGAAATATTGTAATGAATAAGTGAATGAATGAATTCTGTAGCTCTAGGAAGAAGGGCAATGATACCATGATTTGGTAGGCCTGGCTGTACTCTGCTAACTGTTATAAACTAAATGCCCTTCAATGCAGAGATAGTTGATTAAACTTAATTCTATACCACAATGAGTAGTAGAGTGAAGCGCCTGACTCACAGCTCTGATTTTTTTTTCCAGATGCATTGAGGTATAATTGACAAATAGCAATTTGTCAATATAAGATATTTGAAGTGTACGTCCTGATGATTTGATATTCATACACAATATGAAAGACCTCCACTCATCGAGTTAATTACAGTCATCACTTCATACATTTACTTGTGTGTGTGTGTGTGTGAAAACACAAGCTCTACTCTCTTAGAAACTTTCACCTATATAATATAGTGCTATGAATTACAGTCACCATGCTCTATATCAGGTCCCCAGACTTTATTCATCTTATAATTGCAGTTTGTTTCCCTTTACCAACTTCTTATCTTTCCCACCCTTAGCCCCTGATGACTGCCTCTCCACCTTTTTTTAATTAGTCTGATTGTTTTTTTAAGATTCCACATAGAAATGATGCCATATAGTATGTCTTTCTCTGTGTGGCATATTTCACTTGGCAAAATGCTCTCCAGGTTCAATCAAATTTCAGGACTTACTTCCTTTTTAAGGCTGAAACATATGCCATTTTCTTTATTCACTTGTTAACAGACACTTAGATTGTTTCATATTTGGCTACTATTAATGCTGTTAAGAACATGGGCGTATAGATATCTCTTCAAGATAATGATTTCATTTCCATTGGATGTATACCCAGAAATGAGACTGCTGGATCATATGATATTTCTATTTTTAATCTCTTAAGAAACGTCCATACTGTATTCCATAGTTGCTGCACCAGTTTACATTCTCACCAACAGTGTGCAATTGTTCCCTTTCCTCCACATCCTGGCAACACTTGTTGTTTCTTGTCTTCTTAAAGACAGCCATTCTGACAGGTGTGAGGTGATATTTTATTATGGTTTTGATTTGCAATTCCTTGATGATGAGTCTTTCTAAGCACGTTTTTGCACACCTGCTGACCATTTGAATGTCTTCTTTGGGAAAATGTCTACTTAGGCATTTTCACTATTTTAACATTGGGTTACTTGGATTTTTCTTTCTGTCTTTCTTTTGCTACTGAGTCACATGAGTTACCTTCTAGTTTGGATGTTAGCCCTTTGTTGAATATACGATTTGTAGGGATTTTCTCCCGTGCCGCTAGGTTGACTTTTCCGTTGCTGATGATTTCCTCTGGGCTCCCCTGGTGGCTCAGACGGTAAGTAATCCACCTGCAGTGCAAGACACTGGGGCTCGATCCCTGGTCAGGAAGATTCCCTGGAGAAGGAAATGGCTACCCACTCCAGGATTCTTGTCCGGAAAATGCCATGGACACGGGAGCCTGGCAGGCTACAGTCCATAGCATCGCAAAGAGAAGGGCACGACTGAGTGACTATTGCTTTCTTTCCTATAAATCCAGGGACTCACAATAGACATCAGACATCATTATACCCCTTTTTCATATGAAGAAAGTAAGGCCTCGAGGGATTATGCGATCTAGCTCAAGAACTCAATTTATCGAGGACAGAGCCAGAACTCAGATCTGTTTTCAATACCAAATCCTGCTGTTTTTCCATCTGGTTATATCACTTCCCCATCACACACTAAATTAAACACTATACAAAGAAGGCATATTTTATGATGCCTCAGGATGCTCTTTATATATATGCTATCCTCTACTTTTCTCCAAAGCTAGCATGTTCTAAAACAGGTACATGTAAACCTAACATATTAAAAACTGGAAACTGATTGCAGTTCACATCAACCTCATGCTTATAAATATCTTCAAAATTTTTAGAGCTGAAAATATACACATATAAAAGGGTGCTTGTCATAAATGTAACAGAGTTTAATGTATTTTCATAAACTGAACACCCTTCCAAGCAGCATCAAAAGACAAAACATCACTACTCCTCCAAACCTTTCTTATGCCCCCTTCCAGTTACTATACCGATCCCAAGGTTAACCATTATCCTAATTTCTAAGGGCAGAAATTAGTTTTGCCTGTTTTTGAGCTTTGAATAAATGGAATCATATGGTACAGACTCTTTTGCATCTTACATGGTTTGTTCAATATTGTGAGATTCATCCATATCACTGTGTGCAGTTAGAGACTGTTCATTCTCACTCAATTTATCTATCTTTTTTACTATTGCTTGGCTTTAGAGTAGTCTCCATTTGGCGACAATTATGGATTGTGCTGCTATGAAGGTTTTACTCAGTCTTTTGATGAATATTTTACATATTTCTATTGAGCATATACCTAGGAGCAGTATCTCTGTGCCATAGAGCGGATATCTGTTTCACTTCAATAGATACTGTCAAATAGCTTTCCAAAGTGGTTGTACTAATTTACTCTCTTGCCAATGGTATTTGAGAGTTTCACTCCAAGCAGTAAATATTTAAATTAGGTGCCAAAATGCCTTCAAAATGGACACCAATTTATCTGTAAGACAAGTTCACACTATTTTTCTTGTTTCCATAGAAATTCAGATCTGACTGGTTCGTATTAGAATAACGGAAACAACAGAATAAATAAACATACCCTGATGCTCCTCATTATTAGCGTCTTTACAAGGCACTTGCAGGTACCAACAGGAACTACAGAATAAAGGTGGCAAAACAAAGTCAGGACGCCTGGGATCCCAAACATTGAGAAAATGGTTTAAGCAAATACTTACTATGACTGATCATTTGCCTAGAATAATGAGTCTTACTCCCTTTTCATTCTCATATATCTGTACATTCCTGAAATAATAGAGTGTCTTCTCTTAGAATAACAGCAAGTACTTAATGCATAAAGACAAGCTGTTAGGAAAGCAATGTTTCTAGGAGATTGAATAATTTGGTCTTTTTTAATTGGAGAAAGAGCTGACAATTGCAATTAGCAAGGGCTGGTGAATCTACACTAAGATAAACTAAGCCCATCTCTGACAGTGTCTCTGCCTTTTGATTTTAACAGAAAGTCTATCATAGAGCTGTGAACAGATAAATACTTATCTATATCCTAATTCTGATAACTGAAACATCAAAAACACAAGAGACTCTGTACCACTTGGGCTCTGTACCATTTGGAATATGAATCTTTTTTGCTCTTAAGCCTCCAATTAAAGCCTATGAAATGACAGGAACCAAATGATATTACAGAAGTAAAGCACATAATAGATACTCAATAAACCTCAAGACTGGAAAAAGATTACTATTTTATTTAAAGTGATGTAAATATAATAAGAAACACAATGTTCCTCCAGGCTAATTTCTAATAATGATATAATAAACAGTGCCAAAAAGAATTTCAATCATCTGGACTTACAACTCTGCTAATCTTCCTTGGCTAGCAATACACCCACAGATGCTGTGAAATTGCCCCAGAAAAGGAACTGAGACATTTCCTATCTTCTGTAATCTTAATATTTATTAAAGACTTAATAATAACCAATGTTAGATAACCAGCCCAGCCATAAAGGAGAAAACTAAGCCAAATATATCTATTTGGCCAGTGTATTCTTCTCCTCCACATCCTAGTTGCTCAGAGTATATTGAAACCAGCTGCTTTCTAATCTGAACAACTTCTAAGGTGCTCATGAAAAATGCATATACCTCTCCTCAGACTTAACAATTCAGAATCTTTGAGAAGAGACCAAGAAATTTGCATCTTTACAAGTGCTTAAAGCAAAGTTTGAGGATTGCTGTTCAAATTGAAATTGGGGATAGGTGGGCTGACTAGAGTGAAGGAAAGGGGAACAGGAATAAATCAGGCTACGCTATTTTTGGCTGTTATAGGAAAACAAAGGAATTGCATAATTCCATTTTCCACTTTTTGACCAACCATTAGAATTATCTAGGTCATGTTTCAAAAATACAGATGGAAGGACATTACACTAAGTGAAATGAGACAGACAGTAAAATACTGTATGATATTACTTATAGGTAGAATCTAAAAAAATACAACAAACTAGTGAATATAACAAAAAAGAAGCAGACTTGCATTTATAGAAGATAATCTAGTGATCGCCAGTGGGGAGCATGGGGGAGAGGCAAGAAAGACAGTGGGCGACAGTGAGAGGTGCAAATGACTGAGTCTAAGAAGGGCTACAAGGATATATTGTACAACCCAGGATATATAGCCAATGTGCTGTAATAACTGTAAACAGAGTTAACCTTTAAAAACTGTATAAAAAATTTCAAAGAATAAAAAGATAAAAGAAACATAGAATGAATAAAAGTAAAAAAATATAAAGATAACTGGCCCCATCTCAAACATCTTTTTTTTTTTTTTAGTTTTTTATTTTTTAAATTTTAAAATCTTTAATTCTTACATGTGTTCCCAAACATGAACCCCCCTCCCACCTCCCTCCCCACAACATCTCTCTGGGTCATCCCCATGCACCAGCCCCAAGCATGCTGCACCCTGCGTCAGACATAGACTGGCGATTCAATTCTTACATGATAGTATACATGTTAGAATGCCATTCTCCCAAATCATCCCACCCTCTCCCTCTCCCTCTGAGTCCAAAAGTCCGTTATACACATCTGTGTCTTTTTTCCTGTCTTGCATACAGGGTTGTCATTGCCATCTTCCTAAATTCCATATATATGTGTTAGTATACTGTATTGGTGTTTTTTCTTTCTGGCTTACTTCACTCTATATAATTGGCTCCAGTTTCATCCATCTCATCAGAACTGATCCAAATGAATTCTTTTTAACGGCTGAGTAATACTAACTTGAATCTCCCAAAGAAGGACGTAGAATCACTATTTTTGACAAGTTTCCCTAAGTGACTCCAAAGATCAGGAAAGTTTGATACACGGTGGTAATGGTGTTGTATTCCATTCAAACAATTAACCTTGGCCGCTTAGATTAAAACTTTGACTCAGGTAGGTTTTAATCTTGTATCTTCCTGTATCTTTCTTGATCTTTTTCCATGGTTGATAAAACCAAAATACACACTTTTATGCTCCCAATCCTCTTCATTTCGATAGCTGTTTTTTTCTTCACTCTTCCTTTTCAATCTTTTTTATTGGAGTATGTACACACACATACATACATACACATACAAAAAGATATACATATTTATGTATAAATTTGCAAACATTAGGTAACCAAAACCCAGATCAAGAAACTGAACACCATCAGAACACCAAAGGGTCACCTGGTGCTCCTTTCCTGTTCAATTCAGTTCAGTTCAGTCACTCAGTCATGTCCGACTCTTTGTGACCCCATGTTTCAGCTTCAGCATCATTCCTTCCAAAGAACACCCAGGCCTGATCTCCTTTAGAATGGACTGGTTGGATCTCCTTGCAGTCCAAGGGACTCTCAGGAGTCTTCTCCAACACCACAGTTCAAAAGCATCAATTCTTCAGCACTCAGCTTTCTTCACAGTCCAACTCTCACATCCCTACATGACCAATGGAAAAACCATAGCCTTGACTAGACAGACCTTTCTTGGCAAAGTAATGTCTCTGCTTTTCAATATGCTATCTAGGTTGGTCATAACTTTTCTTCCAAGGAGTAAGCGTCTTTTAATTTCAATGGCTGCAATCACCTTTCCTGTTACTGCCCCATAAAGCTAACTACCACCCTACCTTATAACACTATAGGTTAATTTTCCCTCTTTTTAGAGTTTATATAAATTGAATAATACAAGATATACTCATAGGTGTCCAATTCCTTTCATTCAACATTGCCCTTGTGAAATCCATCCATCTCTCTCTATATACTGACAGTTGGCTCATCCTTTTCTCTATATTATTAATTTGCAATAAGCTATCACAATTAATGGGGCTTCCCTAATACATTCATACTACTGACTTGATTACTTCCACCTTGGGACTAATACTGTGAATGCTCCTATGAACATTCCTATGCACACCTTTGATGAATGTACGGATTCATTTCTGTTGGATGTACACCTAAGAACAAAACTGCAGGGATGTGAGAGCTTGACTGTGAGGAAAGCTGAGTGCTAAAGAGTTGATGAGTTTGACTTACTTAGCTTCACTTCTACTACTAGTTTTCTGAAGTGGTAGCAATTTCACCAGCAGAAGAGAAGAACCTCAAAACTTCAGTTGCTCCAGTAATTGGAGCTGATTGCTTTTTTTCCATTTTAACCATTTACCGTGAGATTTATTTGGCATTGTCTATGTCTGGTTTTTGAAAAGTTTTCCCTATTAATGGCATCTAGGATCCAAATTCCTTTGTAGCTTTACCTTTCAGAGTCTATAATGTTCACCCAGCATTTCAGGTTTAAGTTCCTCGGTAGATTTAAGCATATAAAAGATACTAAGTTCACTTTAAAATAAACCTGCCCAACTCCATTTTACTTTCACTGTTTTAGCATAGGCAGAAACTGTCATCCAGTCAATTTCAGCCTTCCTAGAAACTAATAGGAAGAAAAATCAAGAAGAGGGATCTATATACTGGCAGACTGCTGAACCAAGTCTAGCAGGTAATTTCTTCAAGAAAGAGTAAAGTTTCATTAATTTAGGGTGGGAAGGGTTGGATAGGCATGGAGGGATACAAAGTCTTTATTTTTTATATGATTCTTCCTGCCTATAGACTCTAGGCAACAAAAATTCATTTTTAGTAATGGCTCAATATCTATACTATTAACCATTGTATTTGTGAAAGCAACATAATGTGAAATTGAAGTTCTAACAGTTTTTTTTTTTTTTTCTTTTAGGAGAAGAAATGTAATTAACTCACGAAAGTTGAGCTAACAACATTATTCAAGACTCTGGTGTTATTTTTCATTTTCCCTGTGTGCTATTTTGTCACTAAAAATGCAGCATAGATTTAGCCAGAAATTCAACTCTTAAAACGCATTGTGTCAGGAACACCAGCCCACTAATGAGATGGTTCAAAGACAGTGAGCTAGACAAAGGACAGGAAAAGACTGCTGTTTTGAAGGGAAGGAATAATGCTTGAGTGAGAATTTCATTTTTTTTTTAAAGCAAAAGAGAATTTTAGATTTACATGCTGCCAGACTATCTCTCCTTGGCACTTCAAAGATAGATTGGGTTGGAAAGAGAAAGAACATTTTGTGTACTCCCCCATGGTTTGGTAACCTAAAAGCACACTGGGGTTGTAGCAGTTTGCAGGGAGGTGGTTAATTTGAGAGTGAGGAGAGATACAGCTAATCCACTCCCTCAGGCAGAAGCCAAAATGATGTTTAGGAAGAGATTTAGGGGAAAAAAAATGTCTTTCACATTAAAAAATGCATGCTAATGTCTCAGAAAAGTCTGACTCTTCTATGCATAATCTTTCCTTGCACCCTTCCCCCACAAAGAACTAAACCAATGTTATCATTTAAAGATTGATTAAATTAGGCAAGGAGAAAGTTCACTAAGGTTTATATAACACAAACTCATATAATGATTTTTTTCTAATTATAAAGATTTCATGTTTGAACAAACACCTTTCTTCTAAGCTGCTGAACATATTCAGAGGTAAATTAAACTATTTGAGTAAGTTAAGCAATTACAACAAATTAGAAAACAGCCTCACTTGCTCCCTAAACCACAAAGTCTTCATGAATGCTTTGCAATGACCCACAAATGGAACAATAAGATGGATGTTAAAAGGTACTGTCAAAGGAACTGAATGCTAACCGTGCAAGCTTTGTCTAAATTCATCCAAATAAAGGTGACAAATTGCCATGTCATGCATTGGGGACCCTTTCTTGTAAAGACCTGGGTAATAATGAGATCCTTTGCCCTTCTGCAGTGTCAAATCATATCAAACACAAATGAACAAACTCTAACCTGAATATATTTATTTTTTAAGTAATCACCTATTTATTTATAAAACCAATCAAAATATTCTTTCATTGTGCTAATGCATCTCTAGAAGAAAGGCAATATAAATCATTACAACTAATACAAAAATATGCTTATTATTCTACCCACTAGTTCAAAGCTTTTAATAAAATATTGCCTTTCTCTTCCTAAGGCATCTCTGATGTATATGTTATGCTTTACAATGGTATTTCCTAAACTTCAGGATTTGGCAGTCCTAAATGTATGCTACAATACCCCCAGAACCCCACGGTGGGAGTAGTGAGAAATAATGCTTTGCCAGGATTCAGTTATAAACTGTATGATCCTTCTCTTCTTCCATGTGTTATTAACAGTCCAGAGGGAGTGAATATCACAGTGATCTTACCAGACAGAATTAGAACTTTTATTATAATTCTAACTTGTTTATATTTGTCACACAAATACAACATCTGGGTTGCATACTTCCTTTCCCACCCAAATGTGTGGTATAATTTGAATCCATATGTGGCTTAGTGAATCTTTCATTTTGTTGTTTCTGTAGCCAGCCATATACACCGGCTTGCAAAAATTTATAGGTAAGGACAACAATCAAAATTATTAACAACCAGGACAGCACAGGCACTGACTAATAGAATAAACACCCAGCCAATCAAAGTGGTCATCCCTGAATAACAAGCATGGCCATCTAAGTCTGTTTTGGCTGAAGAGCAGCTCCAATAAAACATGTTTTTCTAACAGTCACTGTTTTTTGTTCATCTTCAATGAGCAGGGCACATACACACACACAGGTACAACTATAACTTGCTTTTTGTCTTTTGTTGTCACACAACATTATGCCATCGACATTCAGATATCTTGTGCATGCCACAGATACAAATCTAATCCATTCTTCTTAGGACCATCACATCTCAGGGCACAGATGTGCCATCTCTAATGGTAGGCCATTTCTCTATTGATGGATATTAGGCTACTATCTGTTATCCCAGCAAATAAAATTGCAAATGTGCTGAAGCTGAAACTCCAATATTTTGGCCACCTGAGGTGAAGAACTGACTCATCTGAAAAGACTCTGATGCTGGAAAAGATTGAAGGCAGGAGGAGAAGGAGACAACAGAGGATGATATGGCTGGATGGCATCACCAACTCAATGGACATGGGTTTGAGCAAGCTCAGGGAGTTGGAAATGGACAGGGAAGCCTGGCGTGCTACAGTCCATGGGGTTGCAAAGAGTCTGACATGACTGAGCGACTGAACTGAACCGACACATCATTTATGTCTTCTTGTTTATGACACTGAAAATCAGAATGGTGAAGTCAAAGATATGGATTTCTTTTTCAATGATTATGTGAGATTGCTTTCCAAAAGAGATTGCAATAGTTTACATTACAAGAGTTCATATACCCTACAAGTTCACACTTGCTGTGTTGTAGGTTGAGATCCCTAGAAAATAGCCCTTTACAACTGTAAGTTGTCCACCTTGGAGCAAGGAATTGGACCTTTGTATCTCTCATCATGAATCACTGCTTGCAGGAGAAGGGCAGAATCTTGGGCAATACACTCCATTTGATGGAGAAAAATTCTTAGAAATGTAATCAGATGAGAATTGTCAGCCACATAAACGCTCAGCAGCAAAGAGAATTCTTAAGTCCTAAAGGGGAATGTGACTCCATCTTATGTGTGAAAGTAGTATTTCATTATTGTTTTAATTTGTATTTCTCTAAATACTAATGCAAGGAGATCCAATCAATCCATTCTGAAGGAGATCAACCCTGGGATTTCTTTGGAAGGAATGATGCTAAAGCTGAAACTCCAGTACTTTGGCCACCTCATGCGAAGAGTTGACTCATTGAAAAAGACTCTGATGCTGGGAGGGATTGGGGGCAGGAGGAGAAGGGGACGACAGAGGATGAGATGGCTGGATGGCATCACTGACTTGATGGACGTGAAGCTGAGGGAACTCCGGGAGTTGGTGATGGACAGGGAGGCCTGGCGTGCTGCGATTCATGGGGTCGCAAAGAGTCGGACATGACTAAGTGACTGAACTGAGCTGAAATACTAATGCAGGAGCATATTTTCACAAGCTTTGGCCATTTGGAATGTCTCCTCTCTGACATGCTTTTTCATACCCTTTGTCCATTTTTCTTTGGTTGTTAGTTTTCATCTTATCCTTTTATAGGAAGTCTTTTGTATGTTAGGGAAAGGAATTTTTTATCACATGAGTTATAAATATTTGTCCAGCCTATCATTTGTCATTCCATTATTTACTTATTATTGTTATTATTTTTTGCCAAATGTATCAGGATCCTAGCAGGGGCAGATAGCACACCCAAATGTTTTACCTGAAAAGAAAACAAAAGGGCTATATCTAGTGATACAAACAACATTAAGGGAACTAACAAAGGTTCTAAAAATAAGAGAGATCTATCTCTATCACTAGGTCTTAGGGATAAGAGAAAGAACAGAATTCAGTTCAGTTCAGTCGCTCAGTCATGTCTGACTCTTTGCGACCCCATGAATCGCAGCACGCCAGGCCTCCCTGTCCATCACCAACTCCCGGAGTTCGCTCAGACTCACGTCCATCGAGTCAGTGATGCCTTCCAGCCATCTCATCCTCTGTCGTCCCCTTCTCCTCCTGCCCCCAATCCACTAAAAGGTAGAGTGGAGAAGGCGATGGTGCCCCACTCCAGTAATCTTGCCTGGAAAATCCCACGGATGGAGGAGCCTGGTAGGCTGCAGTCCATGGGGTCGCTAGGAGTCAGACACTACTGAGCGACTTCACTTTCACTTTTCACTTTCATGCATTGGAGAAGGAAATGGCAACCCACTCCAGTGTTCTTGCCTGGAGAATCCCAGGCACGGGGGAGCCTGGTGGGCTGCCGTCTATGGGGTCACATAGAGTCGGACACGACTGAAGCGACTCAGCAGCAGCAGCAAAAGACAGAGATGTGGAAGAGGAGGTGATACAGTCAATAAAAGTAAGTCTCTTGCGAATAAGCTAGAGCAGAGCAGAGAGCATTTAGAATTAGAGGATGGAAAATGTAGAATAATCAACACACTACAGGAAACATTTAACCTCAACTTTTAAAAACTTTCTAAACATTACAATTTTATCATTATTATTAGCTATGCTTAAAATAACTTTTCATTTTGAAACAGTTAAAACTTGCAAAAAGTTGCAAAATACATAGAGTTCCTATTTGCCCTTCACCCAGATTCCTCCAGTGAAGATAAATATATGATGAACACAATAACCATAGCACATCAAAATTAGGAAACTAATATTAGTACAACATTATTCACTCAGATGAATATCTTAGTTAGATTTTTTAAATTAGATTTTACCAGTTTTTACATGTACTCCTTTATATGTCTGTGTGTCGTTCTATGAAATTCCACTTAAAGTATAAATTTAAGTAAATATCACCACAATCAAGGTACAGAGTTTTTCCATCACTACAGAGAAATTCTATTGTATTTACCCTTAATAGTTACATCCTTCTCCCAACTCTAACCCTTGGCAACTAGTGAAATCTCATTCAGTATAATTTTCTCACATTGAGAATGTCATATAAATAGAAATACACAGTATATAACTATTTTAAATGTTTTTTCCCCATTTTCTCAGCATTATTGAGATCAACATTATTGAGATCCATCCAAATAGTTTATGTATCAAAAGATTTCTCCTTTTCATTACTGAGTACTATTCTACTATATGGATATATCACAGAAGTCTTATCATGAAAGATATTTGACTTATTTCCAGTCTTTGCTGTTACAAATAAAGCTGCTTGGAACATGAAAGGTTTCTGGGTGAATATGGCTTCATTTCTGCAGACTAAGTGGCCAAAGGGGCAGCTCCTGAAATAGAGATGGTTATGTTTAATTTTACAAGAAACTGCTATTTCTACTTCTAAGAAAGATGAAATAGATGTATTTCTATAGATGTATTTTCTACATCTCTCATCCTAAAAACAACTAAAAGCCCTATACATCATGTGTAAAACAAACAGAGGAAGATTCTAAAATGTAGGGTAGCAAACCAGACCAGCTAAGGACCTTAAGACTCAAAGGGCAGAGTACTGAGTCCCCTGGGTTTACTCCTTGTCCTATATGCCGCAGACTCAGAATTGAACAAGTTACTAACACAAAAATGCCAATGGATGCAGACACAAAAAAGCCCAACAAAAATGCTTACTGTTGAGCAAGACAAAATTCTGGACAGCCAGTTTATTTCAGTCAAACACAGCAGGAAAAAGAAAAGATGTGTTCCTGTCCATCAGCAAAGCCAGGTGAGGAGCACAGACTTATAGCTTTGCAAGGCTGCAGGGAGGCATGCCCAATTTTTCTCTCCCAATTAAGGAGTGGTCAGAGGCGATGGCACCCCTCTCCAGTACTCGTGCCTGGAAATCCCATGGGCAGAGGAGCCTGGTGGGCTGCAGTCCATGGGGTTGCTAAGAGTTGGAAACGACTGAGCAACTTCACTTTCACTTTTCACTTTCATGCATTGGAGAAGGAAATGGCAACCCACTCCAGTGTTCTTGCCTGGAGAATCCCAGGGACAAGGGAGCCTGGTGGGCTGCTGTCTATAGGGTTGCATAGAGTCAGACACGACTGAAGCAACTTAGCAGCAGCAGCAGCAGAGAAAGGCAATCAGGGAGCTAGGACTTTCATAGCCCCATAAGCTGATAAACAGACTTCCATACACAGCATAAACAAAAACTACCATGGGGAGCCAGAACTCGCACTCTCACCCAGCAATAAGACGAAGGCCCATTCTTGGGTGTGAACAGAGGCCCCGGAGGATACTTGGACTTCATTTGTCTAGCAGTATGAGGCAGTATTCCCCCTTTCCCTGCCAGAACAGGGTAAGAGATATTCAGTTAAAGCAGGAAGTTTGCATAAGATCCAGAATCTCATAACATAATATGAAAATCTCCAGGTATCAACAAAATAAAAATTTTTTAAAACCACTCATCATACCAAGAACCAGGAAGATTTCAAACTTAATAAAAAATAGCCATCGATAAATGCCCAAACTAAGATGACATGGGTGTTATAATTATCTGACAAAAGATTTTAAAGCAGCCATGATAAAAAACTGCAATGAACAACTACAAACATACTTGAAACAAATGAAAAAGCAAAAGGAACAAATAAAAAAAAAAGATCTCAACAAAGAAGCAGAAAATTCAATAAAGACATCAAATAGAAATTTTAGAACTGAAAAAAAGATCAAGAATGAGCTCAACAACACAAGGAAAGAGACAGAGGAAGAATCAGTGAACTGAAAGACAAAACAATAAAATTATCAGATCTGAATAATAGAGACAAATAAATAAATAAAGAGCCATAGTGACCTAGAATTTACATCATCTGAGTCCTTAAAAAAGAGTAGAAAGAGGGCAGATCTAACAGAGTTCTAGAAGAAATAAAGGTTGAAGATTTCCCAAATTTTGCAAGAGACATAAACTGCAGATTTAAGAAGTCAAATCAAATCTAAGAGGATAAAAAAAGCGAAACAAAAAAATTCATGCCATAATACATCGTAACTAAACTCCTAAAAACTAAAGACAAGAGAAAAAACCTTGAAAGCAGATTAGGAAAAACAATGCCTTACTTAAAGGGGAAAAATAATTCCAATGATGTAATTTTCATTAAAACCATGGAGGCTAGAAGGAAGTGGCATAGGTTATTTCAAGGGATGAACGAAAAGAACTGTCATCCCAGAATGCTATATGTGGTGAAAATATTCTTTAGAAATGAAGAGAAAAATGAGTACATTCTCAGATCAATGAAAACTAAGAGAATTTGTCAACAGCAGACCTACATTATTACAAGGAAGGCTAGAGAAAGTTCTATAAACAAGAAAGAAATAATGATAAAAGGAAATTTGAAACATCAGGAAGGAAAAAAGAACAGGGCAAGAAAAAGCATGGGTAAATACATTAGGCTTTCCTTCTTTACGTGAGTTTTCTAAATTAGGAATTATGATTGAAGCAAAAATCATAACCCTATCTAAATATGTCTAAAGTGCATGGAGAGGAAATATTTAAGATAATTATATTATAAATAAGGTACAGCAAAGGGATATAAGAAGAAATAAGATTTTTATATTTCACTTCAACTGATTAAATGACAATAGTAGGCTGTGATAAGTTATATATGTATAGCTGCAGTAATCATGACTGGCTGAGGAGAGGGGTGAGGAGAGGGGTGAGATGGGGTATTCATAGAGGGATAGACCCACAGATCAGAAACAGGCTACAGAACAGAATGAAGAACCCAGAATCAAATCCACACAAACATGCCAGAGGATTCTTGACAAAGGAGCACAAGTAATTAAATGAAGAAAAGACAGACTTTTCAAGAAATTGTGCTGGAGTAACTGAACACTCAAGGACATAAACACAAACCTTGACTGGACATCCCTGGTGGTACAGTAATGAAGAATCTGCCTTTCAATGCAGGGAACATGGGCTCAGTCCCTGGCCCAGGAAGATTCCACATGCTGCCAAGCAACTAAGCCTGGGCACCCTGACCGCTGAGCCTGCACTCTGGAGCCTGAGTCCCAGTTACTGAGCCTGTGTGCCCAGCAGCCCATGCACCACTGTAGAGAGTAGCACCCCCTTCACTCACTGCAACTGGAGCAAGTCCAGGCGGGGTGACAGAGACCCAGCATAACCAAAACTAAATAAATAAAAGTATTAAAAATTTTCACTGATGTTTCACACCTTATACAAAAATTAATTCAGAATAGATCATGGACTTTAAGGTAAAACTTTTAGAAAAAAAAAAAAGAGAATCTTAGGGATCTAGGGATAAGAATAGGCTTCTCATGCTTGATATCAAAAGTATGATCTGTAAAATGAAAATTGGATTTCATAAAAATGTAAACATTTGCTGTGTGATTCTTCTAAGAAACAATATCGGCAAACCACATATCCAACAAAGCACTGATTGTTAAAATATATAAAGAGGTCTCAAAACTAAAATAAAAAACAAACAATTCAACTAGAAAATATGCAAAAGAGTGAAGAGACATTTCCCGAAGAGGATATTCTAATGGCAGATAGGCAAATGAAAAGACCAGCCATTAGGAAAATGCAAATTAAATCCACAGTGAGGCATTGCTAAATACCTATCAGCATGGCTAAATAAAAAATATTGATTACACCAAAAGCTGGTAAGAATGCAGATAAACTTGCTCACTCATACGTTGTTGGTGGGAATGTAAAATGCTATAGTCACACTGGGAAATATTCTTGCAGTTTCTTTAAAAAGTAAATACGCAATTACCATGTGATCCAGCAACTGCATTCTTGGGCAGTTAACTTGGAGAAAAGAAGATTTTTGACACAAACATTTATTCATGAATGTAGCACCTATATTCTTTATAGCCCCAACCTAGAAACCACAAAAATGTCCTTCAATGGGTGAAGAGTGAAACAAACTTGTATATTCATACCATAGAATATGGTAAGAATTGGCAGTATATAGGAATCAGCTACTGATACATGCAACAACTTGGATGAATCTATAGAAAAATATGTTGAGAAAAAACTCCAATATCAAAGGTACATACTTTCCTATTCATTTTATATGAAATTCTTGAAATGACATGAAGGCTAAGGACAGGGTGGGAGGTAGAAGGGCTAAGAGGGAAAGGACTGTAGCTGTAAAAGGAACACATGAGGAATCCTGGTGCCATAAGGATTCTGTATCTTGACTGTCAATTTCAACATCTTGGAAATTATATTGTACTGTTGTTTTGCGAAAGAAAAAGAACTTCTCTGCAAAGAAACCGAATGTGTGTATATATATGTATATCTATATAAAAGAACTAAGTAGAAATTATAGAACTGACATTTTACCATAATTCTGCAAATTGTTACCATGGAGGAAACTGGGTAAAACGTACATGGAATCTCTCTGTATTATTCCCTACAACTGCATGTAAATGTATAATTCTCTCAAAAATCAATTAATAGAAAAAGAAACTTCCAAATTCCTTTACAGATTGTTTGTTCCATTTTAAACTCTCATCAACAATGATGAAAGATCCAGTTTCTCTGCATTCTCTGCCAGCATCTGCTTTTTTTTAAATTTTTTTAAAAATTTAATTCAAATTTTAAGGGTTACTTTCCATTCAGTTATTATAAAATACTGGTTATATT
Source organism: Ovis canadensis (assembly GCF_042477335.2). Taxonomy (NCBI): domain Eukaryota; kingdom Metazoa; phylum Chordata; class Mammalia; order Artiodactyla; family Bovidae; genus Ovis; species Ovis canadensis. The sequence continues at coordinate 23,355,937 of NC_091257.1, read as the reverse complement.
TCCCAAGCTGTACAATATATTTTTAAGCCTATCTTACACCCAAAAGCTTGTGTTTATTGACAGGTGTGAGGTGATACCTCATTGTGTGTTTTGATTTGCCTTTTCCTGATTCCATGATTAGCAATGTCGAGCATCTTTTCATGTACCTGTTGACCATCTGCATTTCCTCTGAAAAATGTCTACATAGTTCCTCTGCTCATTTTTTAATCTGGTTGTTTGCTTATTTTTTGATGTGGCACTGTATGAGTTGTTTATATATGTTGGATATTAATCCCTTATCAGTCATATCATTTGTAAATATTGATATTTTCTCTTTCAGTAGTTTGTCTTTTTGTTTTGTGGATGTTTTCTTTGCTGTGCAAAGACTTCTAGGTTTATGTCCCATTTGTTTATTTTTGCTTTATTTCCTTTGGTTTAGAAGATGGATTCCAAAAAAATATTTCTGTGATTTATGTCAAAGAGTGTTCTGCCTATGTTTCCCTCTAGCTTTATAGCATTTTGTCCTCTATTTAGGCCTTTAATCCATTTTCAGTTTATTTTTTTGGTGTTAGAAAATGTTCTCATTTCATTCTTTTACATGTAACTGTCTAGATATTGAAGAGATTGTCTTTACTCCACTGCATACTCTTGCCTCCTTTGTCATAGGTTAATTGACCATAAGTGCATGGGTTTATCTCTGGACTTTCTATCCTGTTGCAGTGATTCATATTTCTGTTTTTGTGTCAGTATCATACTATTTTGATACTTTTTTGATATTTTGCAGCTTTGTAGTATAGTCTGAGGACATGGAGCTGATTCTTTAGCTCCATTTTTTTTCAAGATTGCTTTGGTTATTCAGGTCTTTTGTGTTTCCATATAAATAGTAAAATCTTTTGTTCTAATTCAGCATTTTCTATTATTAATATTTTTAAAATTTAGCCTTTCTAATAGATGTCTTATAGTACCTATACTCTTAACCTTTAAATAGATGACTGATTGGAATAATGAAGAGTTTTTTTCTAAATATAAAAAAAAATTCCAGTTCCCTTCTGAAGGGTTTATTTTCTTCCCTGTAAACTGCTATATTTGCTTTCATTATACTCTGAGAGTTTTGTAATTCATGTGTCTTCCCCTTTAAAGTTGACTCCCTGGAAGCTTGTGCAGGCCTTTTCCTCATGTAAGAGATTAACTTACCCTAGCACATGCCTCCAGTCAGTCATACAGGCAGAGGAGGAGCAAACAGCCTTGGAAAATACGCTAGTGGAAGATAGACTTAGGAGCTCTGGAAAGTAGGGTCAGAATGAAATTTAATTCCATCCTAGTACTGCACAGGGAAGGCCCATAATCCAGTGCAACCCAAGGAAGATTGTAACTGCAGGTTCTGACTCATTCTAGGCAATAATGAGATCCAAAGGAAATGTGATACATTGGAAGGACTGATGTTGAAGCTGAAATTCCAATACACTGGCCACCTGATGGGAAGAGCTGACTCATTTGAAAAGCCCCTGATGCTGGGAAAGATTGAAGGCAGGAGGAGAAGGGGGCGACAGAGGATGAGATGGTTGGACGGCATCACTGACTCGATGGACATGAGTTTGGGTAAACTCCGGGAGTTGGTGATGGACCAGGAGGCCTGGCGTGCTGCAGTCCCTGGGGTTGCAAAGAGTCGGACACAACTGAGTGACTGAACTGAATTGAACTGAACTGAGAGCTCACACATCACAGAACAAAAAATGGTCAGAATGATGCAGATGGCACCAAGCTTTTCCAGGAGCTTCAAAGCAAGACAAAAGATTAGCACAGCAGAACACAGAGCTATCCCCTAGGAGAGGACTAACAAGACCAAGACAGGAAAAAGACTGCGAGAAAGGCTCTCCCACAGAATCTACTCTCAGAGGAGAAGAAAGAATGAAAGAGGATTAAAAGAACACAGGAAGCCAAGAGACTCGACAGAAGGGAAAAAGCACACCATTCACTTTCAAACTCCCCCAGTCTGGGGGTCTAGGGTGTTAGATTCACTGACATTCTCACTTCTCTTTCTTTCCAGGAAAGGGACTTGTATCCAAAGGACAGCTGGACACCAGTTTTAAACAATAAGAAAATGACTCAAGGTCAAAGAGCACATCCTCAATTTTCATAGTCAATTATAGTTACTGTCCCTGACAATGTTGGTTTAATCATCCTTTCACTATCATGAAATACTTAGTGAATGTTCCCATTTTTATTATATCTATGTGTTTTTAGGGCAAAATCACTCATTTCCTTTTTAGGAGTGAGAGGATATATAAATAATAAACTAATCCAGTTAATGAAGACAATGATGAAATCAGAAAAAAAAAATAAAAGAAAGCCACGTTTGGTATAATAGGTTTTACTAAGAAGCGAATTTGACTCTATCTACATATGTGGATAAAATAAAAATTTTTGATCACTGTGACAAAGCAGTGTTTGAGGACACTCCATTTCCTAATCTCTTTTCATGTAGAGTAGATCAGGAAAAGGACAGATGTTTCAAAATTATGGCCATTGGTTTTACATCCCAAATCCCAAGACATTTAAAAAAGGGCTTTTCTGCCAAAACATCTATCTAATCATTATGCCTTTCCCTCATCCAGAGGCATAGGTTCTGTTAGGATGTCCAGATGGCAGTAGAGTAATATGTTTCCTGTTAAAAATCAGCAAATTGTTGATTATTGCTTGAGGACTGTTAAAGTTACAAAAACAAAAATGATCCAGCCTCAAATTCTGGCTTATTTACTTTGTGGACCTAGGCTTGTAATTCTTACCAGAATAACCTCTTGGGCATTTTTTTTCTCATCCCAATTATTTTAGCTTTTAAAAATGACAGCAAAGCTCATTCTTATGAATAACATGGGTATGGGTGTGCGTATGTATGTGTGTGTGTGTGTGTGTTAGTCACTCAGTTGTGTCCAACTCTTTGCAACCCCATGGACTGTAGCCCACCAGGCTCCTTTGTCCATGGGATTCTCCTGGCAAAAATACTGGAGTGGGTTACCATTGAGGAGTGCAGTTTAGCTATAACAGAGAAAATATAGCACTAGAAATTATGTTTCAAAGCATTTTTTTCTATTACATGATAGCATTTTATTTGTCATTTTTAAGTAACCCACATAAAGTATTTGTCATTTTCAAGTAACACACACGAAGTATTTCACATGTTAAATGCGGTGTTCCTGCCTCATGAATACATAGGTATAACTTGTGGAGACTGACAAAATATAATAATACTATCAAGATTTACACAGTCTCTTAGTCATTACAAACCCCTCCCAAAACTTATCATCCCAATGAACAATAAAAATCCCTAGAGAAATCTTGAGGGCTTCCCGGATAGCTCCCTGGTGGCTCAGATGGTAAAGCATCTGTCTACGATGCGGGAGATCCGGCTTCGATCCCTGGGTTGGGAAGATCCCTTGGAGAAGGAAATGGCAATCCACTCCAGTACTATTGCCTGGAAAATCCCATGGACAGAGCAGCCTGGTAGGCTACAGTCCATGGGGTCGCGAAGAGTCAGACACGACTAAGCGACTTCACGTTCACGTTCCCTGATAGCTCAGTTGGTAAAGAATCCGCCCGCAGTGTGGGTGACCTGGATATGATCCCTGGGTTGGGAAGATCCCTGGAGAAGGGAACAGCTGCCCACTCCAGTATTCTGGCCTGGAGAATTCCATGGACTGCATAGTCCATGGGGTCGCAAAGAGTTGGAAACGACAGAGCGACTTTGACTTTCAGAGAAATCTTGAATTGTTTTTGAAAATAAAAATACAAAATTCCCATATGCAGTTCCAAAATCTAACATAGAGATGAAGGTCACTTTATTAAAACTCAAAAGTCCATGAAAATATAAACTATTTGGATACTAAAAGGCTCTTCAGTATGAATTTCAAGTATTTATCCAAACTTGTAGCAGTTTTCAGTCCATAATCACAAGGCAGTCTATGACTGAACTAAAACGTCTCAAAGATCAAGACACTTAGAAAGAACAATTTGAAAAGAGCAGTTATCAAATCAGGTTACAAATAAAAAACTAAATCTAATGAAATGCTTTTAAATAACACCACTATCTTAGATTGCAAACAATTTCTCATACATAACTTATATGTAAATTTTAACAATGGATAGCTATGTTCTTTGGCTTGCATGCAGTATTACAAATGCACCATATATCTAAACCTAAATGCCAGACTATAAGACTTCCAGGGTCTAGGTGCTAATCTATCTGGACAATATCTTAATCATTGAGTATTACCATAAAGCAGCAAAACATCATTTGAATCTGACAGTCCATCTGGTATTTCAGATGAATGAAAATGAATCAATTTTTATTCCAGGAAAATAATATCAGAGGTTCCTTGTATGTTAACAAAATAAATTCTAAAGTTTATTCAAGGAATAAGAGGTAAAAGGGCAGATTAAAATTCAATATATTTTATTGGTTTGTGTGCTGTTACTGGGGGGAAAGGACTCTGGAAATAATGCTAACTTAGGTATTGCCATTCACCAGAAATCAGTTAATATTGCCTAAAAGTGACGGTAACATGGGATGGCCGAAACGTGACCCACTCTGGTGTACAAAGGTCTAGTGGAGGACACAAAGACCATTGTGTAAGAGTACTCTCAAGAAAACCACTTCAGAAAAAGTATTCTTTATGACAGTCAAACACAGGACGTGTTGCTACGTAAATAGTAAAGCTGGATGAGAATCCCTGATAGAGTAAGCTGTGAGATTTTAAAGTTTCGTGTTTCCCCTGTCCCTACCCTTGGAACCCCTGAGATGGACTGTACTTATGCTGCTGTTGTTGCTGTTGCTCAGTCAAGTCCCGTCCAGCTCTGCAACTCCATGGACTGCAGCACGCCAGGCTTTCCTGTCCCTCACCAGCTCCCCAAGTTTGCTCAAGTTCATGTCCATTGAATGCTCCTTCCTATAACAATGCCCAGATGACAAGCGAGAGGCAGCCACAAAATAGTGCCTGCTGCATATCCGGAAGGCAGTTTTTGATCCCATTTTCACCTCCTGTGTATCCGTGTTAGTGGGTATGTTTCTGTGTACATTACATACACATTTCCAAGAACCAGGGTATGAGTAGCAAACAATTCCTTCAGCCTAGCATCTCCACCAAGCTTACGATATTCTTTTTTTTTTTTACATAACTTTATGTATTTATTTGTTGTTGGCCATGCTGGGTCTTCAGTGCCGCACGGGCCTTTCTCTAGTTGCAGTTAGCGAAGGCTTCTCTTTCTGAGGAGCACAGACTCTCAGGCATGTGAGCTTCAGTAGTTGCGGTTCCCGGGCCCTAGAGCACAGGGCTAAGTTGCTCTGCAGCATATAGGATTCTCCCCAGCCAGGGACAGAACCCGCGTCTCCTGCATTGACAGGTGGAGTCTTTACCACAGAGCCACCAGGGAAACCCCTCTTCATCTTTTAACGTTTCAAATGTTCCTTTAACAAAATTCTAACAATCCTGCTTTTTATAAACCTCTCCAATCAGCTCTCTAAAACAAGTATCAAGGACTTGTCCTCTTTCACTCCAAGAAATCTTTGGCTGGTCAAAAAGCACAGATAGAATACCAATCATTAAGAACTAGGCAATAGAGCTTGAAAATTTAAATTTGTAAATACAAATGCTCTTTAAAAGTTTCACATTCAGGAGGTCAAAACACAGAAATGTGAATAGATGAAAGAAAAAAGCTCCAAACTGTAGCATACTTGGACCTTGAGCCTTGTTTGACACCAGAGTGGCAGAGAGGGAAAGTCAGTACCGTCTTCATTTGATTACACATGTAAGACCTCTGAGAGTCTCAGTATCTCCCAAAGGGATCTACAAACTATGCATGCTTCATAGCTTTAGAAATCACTCCAGTGAACTTACAAAGTCCACTGTAACAGTTAGGAGGTAAGCCCTGTAACCATTTAACATACATAAGTAAAGAAAAAAACTGGACATTATAATTATAAAGGAAACAAATATTTTAGGTCTCAGAAACTTTAGAAATAATTATATAAGCTTAATGCTTGAAGCTGATGAATCAAGTAGGGATTTGAGTATATATAATCTAGACGTATAAAGATTACAAACAAAGAGCTATTCAACTGAAATCAGATGACAAAATGCAGGGTGATGGTGATGAAAGGAGCTATATAAGTATTCGAGACTCACTCTCTTCCACAGATGACTATATTGGAGTTATTTATCATCGTAGATAGGATTTACATAGGTAGTACATTAAATTTACCAAAGCCCAGCTTGTACTGATTTATACAACAATATAATTATTTAAATTAAATTTATATATTGTTTTATTTGTTTAGTAAAATAACAAGCTGTTAGAGTATTTAATTTGCATACCTTAAGAGGAGTAAATTAGAAAGAAAATTATTTTACCTATGAGGTTCAGGGAGATAGCAGGCAAGTATGCCTACATTTTATAGACATTCCTAACACAAAATTTATTGCTCTCAAACACAAATATTGAAATTTTTCTTTATTTCTTAAGCTCATACTGTCTCTTTGGGTAGAGATCGTTCTCCATCATATCACTTCCCAAGAAATGCTGCTGCTTAGAGCATCAAAAATATTACCAGTATATATTTATGGGATTAACTTGATTCTCTGCTTCTGTGAATATGTGTCATAAAAAGAGCCTTAAAAATGATCAGTCCAGGTTCGATGCATGATACTGGATGCTTGGGGCTGGTGCACTGGGATGACCCGGAGGGGTGGTACAGGATGAGGGGAGGGAGGGGGGTTCAGGATGGGGAACACGTGCATACCTGGGGCAGATTCATGCTGATGTATGGCAGAACCAATACAGTATTGTGAAGTAATTAACCTCCAATTAAAATAAATAAATTTGTATTTAAAAAAATGATCACCTAACCCTAAATTTTCACTGGAAAAGTCCCTGATGCTGGGAAAGACTGAGGGCAGAGGGAGAAAAGGGTGTCGGAGGATGAGATGGCTGGAGCATCACCGATGCAATGCCCATGGACTTAGGCAAACTCCGGGAGATGGTGAGGGACAAGGAAGCCCGGCATGGCGCAGTCCACGGGGTCACAAAGAGCCGGGCACGACTGGGCGACTGAACAACACCACCCCTAAATTCCATGATTATGGAATCACCGACTTTGTCTACATGGTGTAAATACACACAACGCACACACACATGTAATTCAATACCTAACACAGCACAGCATTACAAGGGTAAAAAGACAGAGGCAATTCTCTGAGGAATCAGACTTAGATACAAAAATTATAACATGCTGTAAGTAAAGACCACTGTTACCGATGCAGTAGGATATAAAGAAGTTAAGAATATTTCATGTAATATTTCATTTCTTCATATATTTGTAGTCTCTGTTGTTTTAATGAGTACACATTTATAGTAGTTATCCTTTCCTGATGAATTGATCTTTTTTTATAATTATGCAGTGCCACTCTTTGCAGCTAATAATTTTCTTTACTCTGAAGTCTACTTTATCTGATATTAATATAACAACTGCCTTTAGAAATTAATGTTGTACAGCATATGATTTTCTACCCTTTCGCTTTCAGCCAGCCTATGTTTTATTTGAAGTGAATAACTTACAGACAGCATATTATTGGATCATGTGTTTTATCCACTATGCCAAAATCTGTCTTCAAATTGGAGTATTTAGACCATTTACATTTTCAACAGCTTTGTTGATTCACATATGATAAAATTGGCTCATTTAAAGGACATAGTTCAGTGAGTTTTGTATATTCCTAGGCTTGCTCAACCATTGCCATAATCAATTTTGAACATTTACATCATCCCCCAGAGAAACCCACACCAATTAGTAGTCCCTCTCTGTTTTCCCTCAAACCCACCCCTCCCCCCACCAACTCCTATCTCAAGCCCTAGGAAACCAGCAATCTGCTTCCGGACGCTACAGATTTTCCTATTCTGGACTTTTCATATAAGTGGAATTATACCTTACATGGGTTTTTTATGAATAGATTCTTCCAGTCAGCATAAGGTCTCCAAAGTTCATCCATGTTGTCGCATCAGTACTTCATTCCATTTTTGCGGAAAATTTTCCATTTTCTGAATGTAATACAAATTTCATCCATTTATCAGTTGATGAACATTTGGGTTGCTTCCACTTGAGGGTTACTGTGAATGACGCTGCTAGAACATTCATGTACAATTTATTGTATGAATGTATGTTCTTGCATCACTTGGGTATATAGCCAAGAGAGGAATTACTGGGCCAGATGGTAATTGGTGATTCTTTTGTTTTTCTGTTTGCTTTTTTTAAATTTTTATTGGAGTATAGTTAGTTAACAGTGTTGTGTTAGTCCCTACTGTATAGTAAAGTGAATTAGCTATACGTATACATTTATTCCCACTTTTTTGGATTCCCTTCCATTTAGGTCACCACAGACCATGCGTAGAGTTTCTTGTGCTATATAGTATGTTCTCTTCAGTTATCTATTTAATACATAGTATCAACAGTGTATATATGTCAATCTCAAATGGTAATTCTATTTTTAGCAAGACCTGCCACATCATTTTCCAAAGTGACAGTCCCATCTTATATTCTCACCAGAAATGAATGAGGGCTCCAGTCTGTCAATAACCTAATCAACAGTTGTTATTATCTGTCTTTTGATAATAACTATATATCCTTGTGGGTGAGAAGTAGTAACTCACTGGGGTCTTGATTTACATTTCTCTGATGACTAACGATGCATAGCTTCTTTTCATATTTTAATAGTCATTTGTATAACTTCATGGGAGAGAGGTATCTATTCAGAACCTTTTCTCATTCCAAAATCGTATTGTCTTCTTGAATTGTGAGAGTACTTTACATATTTTGGATACAAGGCCCTTAGATCAGATATATAATCAGCAATATTTTCTCCAATTCTATGAGTTGCTTTTTACTTTCTTTATAAAGTGCTCTGAACCATTAAAGTCTTAAATTTTGATGAAGTCCAGTGTATCTATGGGCTTTCCTGGTGGCTCAATGGTAGAGAATGCCGGAGACACAGATCAACCACTGGATTGGGAAGAGCCCCCGGAGAAGGGCATGGCAACCCACGACAGTCCACAGAGTCGCAAAGAAACAGACACGACTGAGCGACTGAGCACAGCACGGCGCAGTGTGCCTGTCTTTCTTCTGTTGCCTGTGCATTTGGTGTCACACCTAAGAATCCCTTGCCTAGTGCAACATCACAAATTTTACACCTATGACCTCTTCTAAGAGACTGAAGGCAAAAAGAGAAGGGGGCAGAAAGAGATACGATGATTAGATAGCATCACTGACTCAATGGACATGAATTTAAGCAGACTCCAGAAGATAGCGGAGGACAGAGGAGCCTGGCGGGCTGCAGTCCAGAGGGGTCACAGAATTGGACATGATTTAGCGACTGAATGACAACAATTGATATTTTACGGTTTAATTCTGTCATTTTATAACTTGCTTTCTGTTTCTTCCCTCTGTTTCTCTGTTGTTACTTTCCTGTGGGTTATTTGATCCTTTTTAAGGTTTCTATCTTGATTTATTTACAGCAGCAGTCCTCAACCGTTTTGGGCACCAGGTATCGATTCCATGGAAGACAATTTTTCCATGAACCAGGGGTTAGGGAGTGGTGGATAGCTCAGCTGGTACACTTTACTTTGAGCAATGGTTCAGGAGGTAATTTGAACAATGGTTCAAGTGGTCATGTGAGCAATGGGAAGCCAAGGGGAGGAGCACATGAAGCTTCTCTCCCTGGCGTGCTGTTCCCCTCCTACTCTGTGCCCTAATTCGAGTCCGATGCCTGACTTACAGTGATTTTTAGTATATTGTTGTGTATAGTTTCCTTAGCGCTTACTCTCTATATGTAACACAATGAAATATATGTAACTTATCACATTCTAATATTATGGTATCAGCATTTGGAGGGTGCAGGGAATTAACTTTCAGCTCAGCACTACTGAAACCCAAAAGGACTCTGGGCTTTTTAGGTGGGGTATACCGAATTTAGACTCTCAGATCCACCTGGCGGAAGTTATTTAACATCTCAGAACTTTAGTTTCCTTGTCTGTAGATGTGGTTTTACTGGTGGTGTTTGACAGACGTTGCTCCCAAAATTTTATGTTGTTAGCCACCACAGTCTTGATCATTTGGCTAAGGAAAACAGGATTTTCTTAGCGCTTTTTGGTCTGCACCTGTTGGTGGTCATGGGTTGGAGCTTTCTGCAGCCCCCTGTCCAGGGTATATGAGAGGCAAAAAGGAGATTGAAGGTACTCACTGCTGTTTAGTCCCTCAAGTTCCCAGGCAGCCCACCTCACCTTCCTCTTTTAGCCTTTCAGTCTTCCAACACTTGTTTGCCATGTGATAAATAGGGATTTTCAGTCACAAGGAGGAGGAGTTGGGAGGAATGGGGCTATTACATTTTGGTGAACATGAAAGTAATATTCATTTTAGTTTTTAAAATGCTCATTTATGTCATTTAAACTTCACTCTGGTATACTTGATTTCCTCCCACAACATCTTAGGAAGGTTAGACTATTTGGGAAGAGGTATCAAATTATTCCTTTTGTTGTTCATACAAACAGGCAAGCATTCATTTATATTTATCTAAAAGTAATTGTAAACATTTGAAAATAATTATATGGTTAAGTCACTTCAATTAGTTAAAGAAGTTGGATGAGAACATAAGAGAATATTTCAAGCAACAGCTGAGTAGAAGATTTTAATCTCATTACAACTGATGTCAGCATTCTACCTGAGGCAAAAATAATTGCAGCAGCTTCCACCCACAGCCCCAACTCACCACAGCTCGCACTGGATAACCATGCAAAAGAAGATGTGCTAATAAAGAGATATGGAGCACAGAGAGTTGTTATTTGGACCTTTGCAGCCATGTAGCAAGCTGGTGCATGACATAGTCAGAGCCTTGTGTGCATAACAGGCATGCCCAGCCTTTCCTCTGTGCCAGTATCTGTGATGGAATGCTGGCTGCACATGGTCCTGTGGGAACTAGAAGACGATGGGGCTGGGGGTGCGGGGGTGAAACTCAGTCTCAGTTCCACGTTGGTGAAGTTACATAACATTTCAGAGCCACAGTTTCCTTAGGCATAACACACAGGCTCCGGAAGCTATTAATTCTCTAGTAGGATTAGATGAAAGTGTATAAAGTGCCTTTCACCACATCTTGGTACACAGAAATTGCTAAACAAGTACATTTTTGACCCCCTGATTTTTCACTGACCAAACAGTGGAGCAAGAGCTCACACACCTCAGGACCAGGATTGGCTTTGACATTCCTCCATATTCTAATTTAAGAGGCAGACTTCCAATTCTATAATTCAGAACATCAACCAAAGAACATTATGGAATCCCAGACCTATTTTTTCCTAGGGAAGTGTCTCTCCCAAAAGTACTAAAAAAACAAAACAAAGCCTCGGTCTCAAAACAGACATATATTTAATCAGAATAAAGATAAAAACTCTTCACTTTAAAAAAAAATTAAAAAAAAAAACTTTGGCCATACCATACAGCATATGGGATCATACTTCCCCAACAAGGGATCCACCCCTCTCCCCTGTGCTAAAAGCCTGGAGTCTTAACCACTGAACCTCCAGGGAATTCTCCAAAATTCTAATCTTCTAGATCAATATTTCCCTATAAATCACTGAATTTCAAGTATACTTTTCTAAAGATATACTTAAGGACAAATCTCAAATTTCTGTTTTAATTCTATTTTTGTCCTGAGCGTTATTTGAGGAGTAAATAAATTTGTAAATAGTGTAGAAAAGGTAAAGATTCTCCTGTACATATCTCCTACATACAAGCAGCTGAATCTCAATGATTAAATACTTGCTCATTTCTCCCTTTTTCCACTGCTCTCTTATAAACCAAAGCGCAATTCTGGGTTCCGTGAGGTTTCTCAAGCTCAGACTACTGTCATAAATTCTACCTCTTTGACCTATAACAGGGACATGGAAACACTTGAAATAGTAAATCCAGTTTATCCAATGGAATGTTCTCTGAAAGAGTAAGCCAGATGCTCCAGGTTATAATCCTGGCTCAGGACGGATGGGCTGCACAGCCCCGACACATCACTGAGCTGGTAGGCTTCACCCTCGCAGCTAAGAAGTGAAGCTACACAGTACTCCACATTCAACAAGCATTTTCTCCTCTAGTCTGACCACACCCTTTGGTGTCAAGGGAAATGTTAGCAGCCATTCCTGACCTGATTTAATAGGGTGGAGAAATGAAAGGTATGAGAATCTTGGTGTTTCCCAAAGGGTGAGCTCCACACTATGGATGATTCAGAGGCAGTCTCTGAGACAGGATAAATACTGACTTCGAGGGCCGAAGACAAAAACAGGAAAAGCCTAGGGACATAAGAAGAAATATTAAAAGCCCCAAAGAAGAACTGCTAGCAGATATTACGCTGGCAAATGAAAGGATGAAGAAAGAGCAAACAGCCATACAGGATACGAAGAAACGAGACAGAGTTGAGTTCTCGGGACAGCTGACCCTTAGTGTCATCAAGGGCAAGGGATTTCAACACTAACTAATTACCTAAATTCTGTGACCAATGGAAATCCATGCCTCATAATTGTGAACTGACTTGAATAGTGGAAGAGTTAAGTTTAGCAGGAAATTTCCTCCATTTCTTACTTTCAATTGGGCTAGGTCCTGACCTCGTGTATTGCCAACTTTGACGGATATTAGCCAGCTGCCCATGTCCTAGGTTTCTAAATTCTGGTTCAATAAGTTTAGCGTATATATATTTTAACAAGCCTCCCCGCTGATACTGAAGCTTAGCAAAGTTTGGAATCCTCGATCCTATACCTCTGCTGGGAAAGATCGAGGGCAGGAGGAGAAGAGGATGACAGAGGATGAGATGGTTGGATGGCATCACTGACTCAATGGACATGTGGGCAGACTCCAGGAGTTGGTGATGCACAGGGAAGCCTGGCATGCTGAGGTTCATGGGGTCACAAAGAGTCAGACACGACTGAGTGACTGAACTGAACTGATCCTATACCTCAAGGTTTCCTTTTTCTATATCTCAAGGTCTCTTTTTCCTATGTGCATCTTACTCCTCGTGTAGCTAAATCCTTTGGGGAGTAAGCTGTGCTTATTTCCTACTTTTCTGAGGAAGAGATGCTTTCTCCATAAACCGCATCCATACCTTCCAACCCAGAAGATAAGAATTGTCTAAATTTTATTTATTATAAACATTTAAAAACACAAACCAGGCAGTGTAAGAGTTCGATAATTCAAAGGGCCACTGAAATGTAAATGCGTGAGAAACAGAGTCATTTTTGAGAAAATGATCTAGGAGTCATTACCTCATTCCAAGGTCAGATGAAATAAAGAATAAAAACCAAAAACGTTCTGATACTAGGTTCAGCATGCCAGGCATGCTTTCTGATCTCCCTGATGAGAAGCCCTTGTCATTTTAAGGGAAAAGATAAAAAGCATATACTTTTATCTGTGAAAAGGATGAGAGAAATTAAAGGTTTTTATTAAAGGCAATATTCATTCAGTGCTATACGAAAAACAATTCAATGAAACAACTTTTAAAAAGTATAAAAATGGAGTTTCAACTTTAAAATAATTCCATATATATCAGTGTATATATAGTCATGAAAATATATAAAGAATGTTTTTATACATATGAAAGAATGTTGTAAAAGTATAGGTAAAATTTACAGCACTATTTGGATAAAAAATGTTTTCCTATTTTGGACAGCTATTTGAACAGCTCAGGAAAAACTTCAAAGTTTAATATGATCAAAATTTAAATGAGAGAATTAGGCTGCTTTTTTATCTTTTATAATTTTAATTTTACACAATAAAAAGAGAATTCTCTTATATGTTCCTTAATACGACCCAAGTGCATAGCCACATTTGAAATTATAATCCACCCTCAAAATGCATGCAAAGAAGTTAGTCTCTTCTACCTTGGCCATCTACTCAATAGAGATCACTGCAATGGCGCGTATCCATGCTAACTAAGCCTCTTTAGTTGTATCCTACTCATGTGACCCTATGGACTGTAGCCCGCCAGGCTCCTCTGTCCACAGGGATTCTCCAGGCAAGAATACTGGAATGGGTTGTCATGCCCTCCTCCAGGGGATCTTTCCAACCCAGGGATTGAACCCTGGTTTCCTGCATTGCAGGCAGATTCTTTACCATCTGAGCCACCAGGCAGAATGGATCACCTCCAAAGTGTACCACGATCAACTGTCATATGTATAAACAAAAATCCTTTGCCAACTAATGTCTCTTTTTACCTCAGCATAACTTACGGCGTCAGAAATTATGGAGTTTGAAGACTGTTTCTAACCTATGTCCTACATCTGACTCAATTATAAGAGAAGGAAGAGATTTTCATGACATTCATGTATTGTCAGGGAAGCAAGGCATCTTTTCCACCATGCATAATTTAAGATTTCTATTGAAATAAATATTTGAAAGCTAATTAAAAGATTACTGAATCACGACTTGATTTAATTTACATTATACTCTACAACTGTGCACTGTTTAAGAAACCGATACCACTACCTTAATCTAACAGAACCCTTGGTTGTATCAAATCTTACATTTCAAGCTCTCCAAAACAGTCTACATGATAAAGCTGCATATGCAGAAAGGCAGACCAAGAATTCTACTGCATGTATGGAGATTTTCTATTATAGAAGTTACTTATCCAAAGCTAGTAACAATTATACCGGAAGAAAGGGGAATTTATTTTCTTGAGCTTCTCCTGTGTAAAAAGGTAAGATCACAGTAAATATGAACAGTTCAATAAACAGTGTAAGTAAGTATAGCTTTTATTTGGAAGTGAGACTTATGAAGACCCTATAGCATCATCATCCCCCTAACACACGCATAACGTTTTATTCCTGCTATGTATTTGGTCACTAGCAAAAAAATAACCAAGAACTTCATTTGTGCTAAGCAAGGTACAAAGTGTTTAGAACCAAAAAGATGACTAAAGTACATTCCTGCTCTCAATGAGTTTATAGTTTTAAGACTGTAAAAGAAAAACAAAACTATGTGAATCCACTTCACCGCAAGAAAGCACTCAATGCTGAGAGGGACTTTCTGATCCACTGCCTTAGAAAAGAGTGAGTTTCTCACTGCTTCCCAGTGGTTAAGACTACTTTGATTGTCTCCCTAGCTATATATTTCTGTGAATATTCTCAAAAACACCTAAATGGTCAAAGTGGCTTTCAACAGAAAATGCGTCCTTACTGGGTGATGAAAGAATGCACTAATGTGGGTTCTGCACCATTGTGACATTCTTAAATGTATTCCTTTTATCAACTTTCTTTACTTAGTTTTCCCTCTGAAAGAGATCTGAAAATTATCTGGAAACTTTTCCTTAACAGCATAAGTTTTCTCTAAGCAAAAGCTTACACTGCCCAAAACACAACCCAGATAAAATCAAAGAAGCATGTAAAAATGAACAAGGTAATTTAATGAGCAAATGTTGAAAAAATAAGTCAAAGCTTTTTAAAATACTAGATCTGAATCTCAGAGATATTAAGTTCCTTATCAATAGTCATACAGCAGTTCAGTTCAATTCAGATCAGTCACTCAGCTTTGTCAGACTCTTTGTGACCCCATGAACCTCAGCACGCCAGGCCTTCCTGTCCTTCACCAACTCCCAGAGTTCACCCAAACTCATGCCAATGAGCTGGTGATGCCATCCAACAATCTCAAACTCTGTCGTCCGCTTCTCCTCTAGCCCGCAATCTTTCCCAGCATCAGAGTCTTTACAAATGAGTCAGCCCTTAGGATCAGGTGGCCAAAGTATTGGAATTTCAGCTTCAACATCAGTCCTTCCAGTGAACACCAAGGACTGATCTCTTTGGTTGGATCTCCTTGCAGTCCAACAGACTCTCAAGAGTCTTCTCCAACACCACAGTTCAAAACCATCAATTCTTCAGTACTCAGCTTTCTTTATAGTCCAAATCTCACATCCATACATAACTACTGGAAAAACCATAGCCTTGACTAGACAGACCTTTGTTGGCAAAGTAATGTCTCTGCTTTTCAATATGCTGTCTAGGTTGACCATAACTTTCATCCCAAGGAGTAAGTGTCTTTTAATTTCATGGCTACAATCACCATCTGCAGTGATTTTGGAGCCCAAAAAATAAAGTCAGCCACTGTTTCCACAGTTTCCACATCTATTTCCCATGAAGTGATGGGACTAAGATGCCATGATCTTTGTTTTCTGAATGTTGAGCTTTAAGCCAACTTTTTCACTCTCCTTTTCACTTTCATTAAGAGGCTTTTTAGTTCTTCACTTTCTGCCATAAGGGTGGTATCATCTGCATATCTGAGGTGATTGACATTTCTCCTGGCAATCTTGATCCAGCTTGTGCTTCTTCCAGCCCAGTGTCTCTCCTGATGTACCCTGCATATAAGTTAAATAAGCAGGGTGACAATATACAGCCTTGACGTACTCCTTTTCCTATTTGGAACCAGTCTGTTGTTCCATGTCTAGTTCTAACTGTTGCTTCCTTACCTGCACACAGGTTTCTCAAGAGGCAGGTCAGGTGGTCTGGTAGTCCCATCTCTTGAAAAATTTTCACAGTCATGATTCACACAGTCAAAGGCTTTGGCATAGTCAATAAAGCAGAAATAGATATTTCTCTGGAACTCTCTTGCTTTTCCAATGATCCAGCGGATGTTGACAATTTGATCTCTGGCTCCTCTGCCTTTTCTAAAACCAGCTTGAACATCTGGAAGTTCATGGTTCACATATTGCTGAAGCCTGGCTTGGAGAATTTTGAGCATTACTTTGCTAGCATGTGAGATGAGTGCAATTGTGCAGTACTTTGAGCATTCTTTGGCATTGCCTTTCTTTAGGATTAGAATGAAAACTGACCTTTGCCAGTCCTCTGGCCACTGCTGAGTTTTCCAAATTTGCTGGCATATTGAGTGCAGCACTTTCACAGCATCATCTTTCAGGATTTGAAAGAGCTCAACTGGAATTCTATCACCTCCACTAGCTTTGTTCGTAGTGATGCTTTCTAAGGCCCACCTGCCTTCACATTCCAGGGTGTCTGGCTCTAGGTGAATGATCACACCATCATGATTATCTTGGTCGTGAAGATCTTTTTTGTACAGTTCTTCCATGTATTCTTGCCACCTCTTTTTAATATCTCCTGCTTCTGTTAGGTCCCTACTATTTCTGTCCTTTATCGAGCCCATCTTTGCATGAAATGTTCCCTTGGTATCTCTAATTTTCTTGAAGCGATCTCTAGTCTTTCCCATTCTATTGTTTTCCTCTATTTCTTTGTATTTATCGCTGAGCAAGGCTTTCTTATCTCTCCTTGCTAATCTTTGGAACTCTGAATTCAGGTGCTTATATCTTTCATTTTCTCCTTTGCTTTTCACTTCTCTTCTTTTCACAGCTATTTGTAAGGCCTGTTCAGACAGCCATTTTACCTTTTTGCATTTCTTTTTCTCAGGGACGGTTTTGATCCCTGTCTCCTGTACAATGTCACAAACCCCCGTCCATAGTTTATCAGGCACTCTGTCTATCAGATCTAGTCCCTAAAATCTATTTCTCACTTCCACTGTATAATCCTAAGGGATTTGATTTAGGTCATACCTGAATGGTCTCCACTAGCTTTGTTCATAGTGATGCTTTCTAAGCCCACTTGACTTCACATTCCAGGATGTCCGGCTCTAGATCAGTAATCACACCATCGTGATTATCTTGGTTGTGAAGATCTTTTTTGTACAGTTCTTCTGTGTATACTTGCCACCTCTTCTTAATATCTTCTGCTTCTGTTAGGTCCATACCACTTATGTCCTTTATCGAGCCCATCTCTGCATGAAATGTTCCCTTGGTATCTCTAATTTTCTTGAAGAGATCTCTAGCCTTTCCTATCTGTTGTTTTCCTCTGAGCTATTTCAAATCCTGAAAGATGATGCTGTGAAAGTGCTGCTCTCAATATGCCAGCAAATTTGGAAAACTCAGCAGTGGCCACAGGACTGGAAAAGGCCAAGTTTCATTCCAATCTCAAAGAAAGGCAATGCCAAGGAATGCTCTAACTACCACACAATTGCACTCATCTCACACGCTAGCAAAGTAATGCTCAAAATTTTCCAAGCCAGGCTTCAACAGTATGTGAACCGTGAACTTCCATAGGTTCAAGCTGGTTTTAGAAAAGGCAGAGGGATCAGAGATCATACTGCCAACATCTGCTGGATCATCGAAAAAGCAAGAGAGTTCCAGAAAAATATCTATTTCTGCTTTATTGACTATGCCAAAGCCTTTGACTGTGTGGATCACAATCAACTGGGGAAAATTCTTCAAGAGATGGGAATACCAGACCATCTGACCTGCCTCTTGAGAAACCTGTATGCAGGTCAGGGAGCAACAGTTAGAACTGGACATGGAACAACAGACTGGTTCCAAATAGGAAAAGGAGTACACCAAGGCTGTATATTGTTACCCTGCTTATTTAACTTATATTCAGAGTACATCATGAGAAATGCTGGGCTGGAAGAATGACAAGCTGGAATCAAGATTGCCAGAAGAAATATCAATCACCTCAGATATGCAGATGACACCACCCTTATGGCAGAAAGTGAAGAGGAACTAAAAAGCCTCATGATGAAAGTGAAAGAGGAGAGTAAACAAGTTGGCTTAAAGCTCAATATTCAGAAAACAAAGATCATGGCATCTCGTCCCATCACTTCATGGCAGATAGGCGGGGAAAGAGTGGAAACAGTGTCAGACTTTATCTTTTGGGGCTCCAAAATCACTGCAGATGGTGACTGCAGCCATGAAATTAAAAGACGCTTACTCCTTGGAAGGAAAGTTAAGTCCAACCTAGACAGCATATTGAAAAGCAGAGACATTACTTTGCCAACAAAGATCCGTTTAGCCAAGGCTATGGTTTTCCAGTTTTCATGTGTGGATGCAAGAGTTGGACTGTGAAGAAAGCTGAGTGCCGAAGAATTGATGGTTTTGAACTGTGGTGTTGGAGAAGACTCTTGAGAGTCCCTTGGACTGCAAGGAGATTCAACCAGTCCATTCTAAAGAAGATCAGCCCTGGGTGTTCTTTGGAAGGAATGATGCTAAAGCTGAAACTCCAGTACTTTGACCACCTTATGTGAAGAGTTGACTCATTGGAAAAGACTCTGATGCTGAGAGGGGTTAGGGGCAGGAGGAGAAGGAGAAAACAGAGGATGAGATGGCTGGATGGTATCACCGACTCAACGGACATGAGTTTGAGTGAACTCTGGAAGATGGTGATGGACAGAGAGGCCTGTCTTGCTGAGATTCATGGGGTCGCAAAGAGTCAGACACGACTGAGCTACTGAACTGAACTGAACTGAATGGTCTAGTGGTTCTCCCACTTTCTTCAATTTATGTTTGAATTTGGCAATAAGAGGTTCATGATCAGAGCCACAGTCAGCTCCCAGTCTTGTTTTTGCTGACTTTATAGAGCTTCTCCATCTTTGGCTGCAAATAATATAATCAGTCTGATTTTGGTGTTGGCCATCTGGTGATGTCCATGTGTAGAGTGCTCTCTTGTGTTGTTGGAGTAGGGTATTTGCTATGACCAGTGTGTTCTCTTAGCAAAACTCTGTTAGTCTTTGCCCACCTTCATTCTCTACTCCAAGACCAAATTTGCCTGTTACTCCAGGTCCCTGGTGGCTCAGAGGTTAAAGCATCTACCTGCAATGCGGGAGACCTAGGTTTGATCCCTGGGTCAGGAAGATCCCCTGGAGAAGGAAATGGCAACCCACTCCAGTATTCTTGCCTGGAGAATCCCATGGACGGAGGAGCCTGTTGGGCTACAGTCCACGGGGTCGCAAAGAGTCGGACACGACTGAGCGACTTCACTTTCACTTTCCAGGTGTTTCTTGAGTTCCTACTTTTGCATTCCAGTCCCTTATCATGAAAAGGACATCTTTTTTGATTGTTAGTTCTAAAAGGTCTTGTAGGTCTTCAGAGAACCATTTAACTTCAGCTTCTTCAGTATTACTTGTCGGGGCATAGACTTGGATTACAGTGATATTGAATGGTATGCCTTGGAAACTAACAGAGATCATTCTGTTGTTTTTTATATTGCATCCAAGTACTGCATTTCAGACTCTTTTGCTGACTATGATGGCTACTCCATTTCTTCTAAGGAATTCCTGCCCACAGTAGTAGATATAATGGTCATCTGAGTTAAATTCACCCATTCCAGTCCATTTCAGTTTACTGATTTCTAGATTGTCAATGTTCACTCTTGCCATCTCCTGTTTGACCACTTCCAATTTGCCTTGATTCATGGACTTAAGAGTCCAGGTTCCTATGCAATATGGCTCTTTACAGCATTGGACCTTGCTTCTATCACTGTTCATATCCACAGCTGGGTGCTGTTTTTGCTTTGGCTCCATTCCTTCATTCTTTCTGGAGTTATTTCTCCACTGATCTCCAGTAGCATATTGGGCACCTACCAACCTAGGGAGTTCATCTTTCAGTGCCCTATCTTTTTGCCTTTTCATATTGTTCATGGGGTTCTCAAGGCAAGAATACTGAAGTGGTTTGCCATTCCCTTCTCCAGTGGACCACATTCTGTCATCAAGAAATGTGTCATACAGCAATAAGTAACAAAGATACTTAAAACGATCTTTTCACTGTATTATTTTCTACTCTCCTCTATTAATTTATTTATTGATTGAGTATATATTGAGCCCTACTGTGACAATATACTTTTCCAGGCACTGAGATTACAATGATGCACAACAATAGACATACTTCCCACTTTTGTCAAATTAGAGCCCAAGTCTTCATGTTGATTTCTAAATGTGAGAGAAGGCCATCAGGGTTAGGCAGTACATTGCGAAACTACTATTTCCCTTTCTATGAATATAATCTTTAAAGATCTCTGATGATGTGACCTGGCTATACAGGTAGGGGAACCCCTGCCAGGTGGAGGAAGAGTTGAGTAGAAAGACAAGAGGCCAAGTAGGAAGGACAAGGATCTGTCTGACAGTGCAGATGAGAAGAGGAGGAAACATGGATAGCAAGATATAATCTCCACTTTCTCCGCACCAGCGTCCTAAAACTGGCCCCCTAAATAAGCATAATAATGACTCTCATGACACTTCTCTCCCTTGAACTAGTCAGAATGTTAAGAGAACCATTTATGAAGAGTAGCAAAATATCACCCATCTTCTAGTCATGGTGGGAAAGTAGATTTGTAAAACATTTGCTTCTTTCTTCCTCCCAGAGGACTCTTTATTCTATTTCAGCAAACCTCATATTAGTCAACAACATGCCTATTATGATGACTGCATTATATCTACTGAAATGCTAACCTCAATAGTTGATGCTATCAGTACAAGAAAGGTTAAAGAAATCATTTCACATTGCCATCTGTGACAGATTTTTAGCATGTTTAAAGAGGGTTTCAATAAATCCTCATTTGCACAGTGTGGATACATAGCACTTAATACTTCAAAAATTAATAAGGGGATCTATTTTCCTGCATTTATTTAAATAGAGCTATTGCTAATACACTCATTCCCATAATAACTTACTCTCATTTTTCAAAATAAAAACGTAGACTATACTCGTGAATTTTAAAAGAACTCTGGTTAGAGTTTACTGTGTTGTCTTTGACATTGCAAACAATCATTGCAATTCCATCTTTGTTAGGTGTCTAGGACACGGCTGAAATAATATATGTGTACATGTATACAGCTATCTCTATACCCATATATGTAAATAATGGTTTATGTCTTGTATACCTTCTGAGATTTATTAGAGAAGACACCTCAGTGCCTCCCAAATATAATAGCTACCTGAACATACACTGTTCTAGGAGAGGAGCCTTATCTCTCTCCTCCACGCCTTCAAATTAATAGTGCTTTCCTAACAATCACCACAGTTTCTCAAAAGTGAACTTGGACAAACAAAGCATTTTGATGTTATGAAACAGACTTATCTTAATGTTCACAAAAGTTATTGCTGACACCCCACATGATTGCTTAATTACTCTGATTCAGTTATGAGCAAAACAAAATGCAGAAAAGATATCTCACTTGCTCTCCTGCCCAGAAACCACATCCCATAATTAAATTGGGAGATGGTGGGATACCTCCTCAAACAATGCAAGCAAGTGGTGGAACTGCTTCTTCCTGCTCATTAGGTGTGGGTTACAGTTGAATCATAACTACTAAGGGATCCTGCAGGGAGTAATGAGTAGATCATCTCAGACCAAGCTTGCTGGATGAGACAGGCACAGCACTCCGGGAAGGAAGTCTGGAATAATGAACGCTGGAGTCTCAGATCCAAGGAGCAGCTGCTAGTGCACAAAACCCACCCAGGGCTAGACAGAGGATCTTGTGTACAGAGGAAACTTGTGGGAAAATAAAACGACTCACTGGCCGAAGCTAGAATAAGTTCAAGACTGTCGGATAAAGTGTGTGCAGGTAGGCAGAGACATAGTGCCTTTTCTCCCAGAGAGGCTTGTCCCTACATCTAATCATCTACATTTACATTTCATTTCTCAGAGAGACACGTCATGCCCCACCTTCATCAAGTGGTCTCATCGTCATCACATGGACAGATGCCATCAGGGTTCTGTCCGTATACCTCCAGCTCTGACCATTTCAGCAAACCAGGCTGACTGCCAACAGTCAACACCTGAATCACTGCCTGAGCACCTCCTCTACCTGCCAAAGACCACTGTGCCTGTGCACACGGCAGGCTGTAAACGCCAAGGAGTTCAGGCCCATTAGACCTGCCCTCATAATGACTGGCTGGAGTTGATGAGCAAACACCCCAGCTCCCTTATCTCTCAGATGGGATAACTCTGAGGTCCATGTTCTACACTGCCTGTCAGAACTCCTAAGCATTCTCACACTCCAGGTCCCCACCCACTTACTGGCTTTCTACCTTCTCTCTCTCATTTCTTCACTCGGCTACCAGTGCTCCTTGGGAACAGCTTCTACCTCAGCTACTTACAGTAGAATCCGTCTCAGGTTTGATTCTCTAGGAATTCAAATAAAATCACCATCCTCATCAGCATCTTTATCCTCCTCCTCCTTCACATCACCTCCATCCCCTTCCTCATCATCATGACGACAGCAACAACACTTACCACTCACTGCATCCCTTCTGTAAGGATTTGAGGTTTTTAGGCACTATTCTATTAAAATTTTAATTTTCACAAGAGGCAGGCATTCTGCTTATATTTTACAGTTCATGAAGAGAGATATGGGGGAATTAAATAAGTCTGAGATCTATACCACTAAGTTAGTAAGTGAAGGCTAGAAGTCAAGATATATTTGATTCTAAACCCATCCTGCTCATTCTATTGTACTATGCTACCACCCATAAAAACTAAAATTAAAATGACTTAAAAACAAAAGCCGCATGCTGAGCTCTTCTCTATCTTCTAAAACTATATCAGAAGGAAATAATTTTATTTCACTATTTACAAATAAATGTCAAGAATGCATTTAACCTAATAATACTTTCAAAAAGAGTTATTAGATGAATAGTATTCTAATTCATCTAGAATATTCCTCCATTAAATGCTTCGTTGTGTCTCCTTTTTGCCACTGCAGCATTTTGTAAGAGCATGAGGCCTCTTCAAGTGCAGGGACTAAGCCTTATTTATGTTTGCATTCCCAGAAGCCAGCCTAATAGGCATTCACTGAATGTTAGATGAACTGACTGACCTGAGTTCTAGTAAATTTTAATGATATGGAAATGTTTGAGCGAAAAACTGATTTCACTAAGACTCAACTTGGTTGCAGAGGAGATTGCTATTCTTTGATAAGGAATAGAAATTTTACAAAATAAGGAGAAGTGAGGTCTATGGTCTCTCCAGTGGTGGTATTTACAGAGAATGATCTGCATTTCAAAGATTTCTGATAATGTAATGCAAATGGTGCTTTAATAAAACAATTAAATATCTTGAAAAAAGCTAAATTCAACTTAGAGCAATGTGGGAAAAATTCTGGATTTTAGAATCCTAAAAACCACTTCATTCCACTGGAGATAATCTAACTGGTGGTGGGTTTCTTTTCCAATGGCTTCCCTGATAGCTCAGTTGGTAAAGAATCCATTTACAATGAGGGAGACCTGGGTTCGTACACTCGGTAGGGAAGATCCCCTGGAGAAGGGAACAGCTACCCACTCCAGTATTTTGACCTGGAGAATTTCAGGGACTTTATAGTCCATGGGGTCACAAAGAGTTAGACATGACTGAGCAAATTTCATTTTCACTCTTCTTTTCTAAAAGGGAGGAAACAGCTTTATAGTCAAACTCTGCCCACTGATAATCCAAATGTTACCATTAACAACATTCATTGTTTAATCAAAAAGTAGACTACTGCTTAGGACTGGAAGTTTGAGCCATTGCCTTCAACATCTTGCCATTTCAAATATTTACAATAAAGTTACTTTTAATAGTGCCACAACTTGTTATTTTTAATCAAAGAATGCATGTGTGTATGTGTGTGTGTGCGTTCTAGTCACTAAGTTGTGTCCAACTCTTTTGCCATCCCATGGACTATAGCCTGGTAGGCTCCTCTGTCCATGAGATTTCCCAGACAAGAATACTGGAGTGGACTGCCATTTCCTTTTCCAGGGGATCTTCTGACTCAGGGATTGAACCCATGTCTCCTGCATTGGCAGGAAGGTTCTTTACCACTGAGCCACCTTGGAAGTCCATAATTGCAGATTAGAAGTTTCTAAATGTAGGGAAGAACAAGTCTGAGAGACAAACAAACTGCCTGTTAAATTGTACCAATATACCCATTACTTACAAAAAATATATGCATTCAACATTTAAATCCTAAATTCCTTCACCTTGCAAAGTATAAAGTGAAACTACCATCAGTCAAAATGAACTCGTATCCCACATATGCAGTATAAAATATCTGGAATTTATGTAGCCCAGGGAACACTATTTGAGACATATTGGTCATATGAAAACAGATATAGGAAAGAGGAAGAAAATGAACAAAAAAACAGTTTTCTACAGAATAAAAATATCCTATTATTACATTTCCAAATCACTTTTTTTAATGTAAAAAACTATGAAAATTAATCCTAGAAAGGCAGATTCAAAAATTTACCATAATTCCCTGCTTCATTAATTCATTATGTAAAATTTTACAGCATTTGGTTTGAAAAAAATCTTCCCAAAAGCATAAACTGCATGCAAATTAGAGTCATATTTAGTTGCAGATTATTTTCCCCAACATTTAATTATGAAAATGTTCAATCATACAGCAAAGTTGAAAGCATTGTAAAGTGAAATCCCATGTACCTACTACCTAGATTCTTCCATTACCACGTAACTGCGCTTCCTCTATGACATGTCCAGGCATCTATATGTACCTCCACCCACTCAGTAATCCATCCTGGAGCACTGCAAAGTGGTTTTCAGGATCAGAAAAATTGTCCGTAAATGCTTCTGCATATGCATATGATTAAATATAGTTCAGTATTTACTTTCATTTTATAAAATTTGCATGCAATGAAAAGCAAAAATTGTAACTGTTCATTCTTTGAGTTTTAATAAATGTATATACTTATAAATATCTAAACCCTGCTCAAGATATAGAACATTGAGTCACAGATCATTTTGGAAAGAAAAGAAATATGTGTGTAAGCTTTCTTTTCTTTAAAAAAATCCAGTATATTAAGAAATTCTAAAGTAAAACAAATGATACCGTTTTTTCCCTTAACGTCGATAATTTTTTTTTTCAATTCCATCACAGCAACTAAATAAAGAGCAGCATGTGACATGATGCCCATGGATTAATTTGGTTTAGAGCAGGGATGCTTTGCCAAATGCCAGCAATGCCCAGACCTGCAAGATAAATGTAGGAGTAAGGTGAGAAAAATACAAAAGGGAGCAGTGGAGACAGCAATCAATACTTTAACATTTAGCTCCGGCCATGTCAGACCTTCAGATCATTCAAAGAAGGCTGCAAATACAGATTTTAAGAACAATATGTTGAATTTCTAAAATGTTAACAGTTAATGTAAAATCTAAACAACCATGATGTGGTTCAAATTGAGCCTGTAAGTTCTCCCCTCCCCAGTTGCTTGGAGTTTCGTATTATTTCATGACTTGTAGTTCCCTGTAGTAATATACATTTATTATGATCAGCTCATTCTTTGAGTAAACAAGTGAGTCTCAGAATCAAGATTTTAAGGATCTATTTAGCAACGATTTTTTTAAAAATTTAAGATGTGAGCAGTGAGATGCATCACATCCTATTATAAGAGATATGAGCATCAAGAGAAACCAGAAGCAAATAGTAATACAGTCAGTTTCTTTCACTCCAGGTAACATAATCATCCTTCAGTATCCACAAGGAACTGGTTCCAGGATCCACCTCTGAGGATACCAAAATCCAAGGATTCTCAAGCCTCATAGTGGCCCTCCATATCTGCATGTTCCACATCCAAGAATAAACTGGCTAAAAATATATTTATTTTAAAAAATGTGGACTTGTTCAGTTCAAATCTGTGTTGATCAAGGGCCAAATGCACACCCATATACACTCCTATAAAATGGGTCTGATTATATATATATATAATGATGTGTACATATATATATTATGGTGTATGTGTGTGTATATATATGTATATGTATCTCCTCACATAAAATATATATGAAGTATATCCAAACTGAGAGAACAATCCATTATTTGGGATTTACAGGTATGGAACTTTAGCAAGGATTTACCACAACTTTATATTTAGAGAGGTCAATTCTGTAATTAAGATATAACATGATGTACAATGCTTGAGTACACTTTGGTGGGGAATGGGTCCTCCCTACTAAGAGAATTCATAAGTGCTGCACAATGCAACATGGAACAGGAAGGGGCTTCTTATACGGCTGGCAGATCATTATCACATAAGAAAGTGAAGTCTAGATGAAGCATAAAAAATGTGAGCTTATTATAGAGTGTGCAGAGATTTTGTCTGATTTTTTTTCCTTGAGCCCCTCTGAAGAGAGAGTAGGGCTGGGAAAGTTAAAGAACCTATCTCTTGCTAACCCTTCAAGGGGCTGATGTGAGGTGGTACTAATGCACCTTGACATAGGATTTTCTTGCTCAGGAGTTCAAAACAGGGATTATGACAACATCACCTGACCAAGCAACATCTCTGTCTTTTGTTACCCATCATGCCAGTTTCAGAAAAGTCAGTCAGTATAACATTTCAATCATGAACTGGCAGAATCTGCTTTTTTTACACCTGTCAACACTGAAGGTAATTGTGCTCCCAGGGCCATCCCACTGAAAGAAATATATGGAAATTAGAAATATACCACATTTTCAGGAAACTGCCAGTTTCTGGGTGCCTTTGTGAACTCCCCTTCTTTTCCGTTTAATATAAAAATAGAAAGGGAAGGGCAGAGAAAGGGGAGGTTAGAAGCACACAGTAAAATATGTTCAGCTGTCTATATTATCACATCGAAGCTTCCACTGCTTCTTGCCTCGACATAAACACTTCATAGTCTCCAATTATATTAATTGCTCATGTGGTAAAACACCATCTGGGTGATAAACATAACCAAGTTCTTAGACAACACAAACTTGAAAATGTCCTGTATGTAAACAAGGGCAATATGAAGATACCGTCCCATCATTTTCCTGGTTTTAGAATTTTTGTTGCCATTTGTTGTTCAGCTGCGAAGTCGTGTTCGACTCTTTGCGACCCACCAGGCTTCCCAGTCCTTCACTAGCTCCCAGAGTTTGCTCAAACTCATGTCCATTTAGAATTTTATTTTGAATAAATTGGGACTCTTTTGGAAGTCTACACTCAACTCAGATAAATATTAAGACTATGACTCTGTTAGTAATTAAGAGTACTAACGTGACAACTTGTTCTTTAAAATGTATGTGAAGATACAGTATTCCAGATAACTGAATCTGAACCATAATTATCTGTGAGTTATCAAAAGCTACAAGGACCTTTAAAAGAATTGTAAGACAGTTTCCCGACGATGAAAGAGCAAGACGTTCACGTGTGAAGCAGGTTCCTAACATCCAGAAGCTGGCAATGGCAGCCTTTATGTCTAACCCTTTGTCCCAACCCACCTCCACTCCATTAACCAGCAGGAACATGCAAGTCACATCTTACCCAAACTTACAGTCTCTGCATTTGAGGACAAAGGCAAGACAAAAGGTCCCAATCTCTCAAAAAGAAAGCGAAGCAACCTAACAACATTCCAGCAGCATTGTTTTTCAGTTTTCAAGGCTTGTAAGAATAATTTATGGTACACAGGCCAAATGTATTTTATTAATTCTCTTTAAAGTTAATACTAGGGAAAATTAGATATAACTCCTTTTTTTCTGATGAAGCATTTTCTAAAATACCTCAGTGATGTGAGTGCTGATATACCCGTCTGTGCAAAAACAGGCCCAGTTTTGAAGAGCACTCACTGCTACTCACTCAGGGCTTTTACATTGCCCTCCTTCCCTAAATGTGGGATCAAATCATTTTCATACAAGTTACTCCCTCACTCCCTCCTACACTCTCTTCTTCCATCACCAGCCCACCTCCTCCAGGTCCCTGGGTAAGCAAGAGTCAAGGAAGAATGGAGGGAGAGGAGATTTGTTATGTTTTGTGTCTGATTACCTAAATTTGGTCAGGTAAGCTAAAAGAACGGAGAAGGCAATGGCAACCCACTCCAGTACTCTTGCCTGGCAAACCCCATGGACGGAGGGGCCTGGTGGCTGCAGTCCACGGGGTCGCTAGGAGTAGGACACGACTGAGCGACTTCACTTTCACTTTTCATTTTCACGCATTGGAGAGGGAAATGGCAACCCACTCCAGTGTTCTTGCCTGGAGAATCCCAGGGACGGTGGAGCCTGGTGGGCTGCCATCCATGGGGTAGAACAGAGTCGGACACAACCGAAGCGATTTAGCAGCAGCAGCAGCAGCAGCAAGCTAAAAGAAGTGTCACCCTGCATGTGTGGGTACTCTGCTCTGCAAAAAATTGTTATGTCCCCTCCTCCTCCCTAGGTGAAACAGAACAGTGGAAATTTGGCAGGGAAAATGTGTTTGGCTCAAAATACTACACAAATGGAACAGGAAGTTCTGGGCATTAGGGATCCAGCAGTGAAACAACACACACCGAGTCCCAGCTCACACAGAACTTCCACTTGGAGGGAGGCTGAGGTCAGGGAGGCAGAGAACAAACGTGTGGACTCAGAGGTACATGAGATAATCTTTCAGACTGTGATACATGCAGTGAAGAAAAGTGAGGAGGTTACAGATGGAGATGCCTAGGGAGGGAGGGGGCTGGTCAGCAGAGGGAGTACCTTCTGAGCTGACAGCTGGACGACAGCAGGGCCAGCTAGGTGAGGGCGCAGCAGGGAAGGGAATCCTGGCAGGGGCAGCGGGGAGGGAACACTGGCATCCTGAGGAGGGAGGCAGCTCCCGGTGAGCCTGGACCAGGAAGCGGGCCAGTGCGCGTGGAGCTGAGCGAGGTGCAGGCACAGCGGTAGGAGGCGAGGACTGGGGGGCAGGCAGGAGCAGTCTCAGAGGCAGCTGAGCTGGATCGACAGCATGGGCTTTGCATGCAGTGCTGTGGGACCCCATTTGAGGGTTTAGGCAGGGGTGGTAGTGTTATCTGATTTGTGTGTTTTAAATATTGCTTTGGATGCCGCATGGAGAATGGTCAATTCTGAGGCCATCTGACACAGATGCCCAGAGATCTGAGCTCCACTTGTACATATCCTTAATCTGCTCATTAAAATACCCTTTCTGGGGGGTGACTCACTCTCCTTGCCCTCACCCTTGTTTCCTAAGAATATCAAATAAACTACCATATCCTGAGAGTCCCTTGGATTACAAGATCAAACCAGTCAATCCTAAAGGAAATCAAACCTGAATATCCACTGGAAGGACTGATGCTGAAGCTGATACTCCAATACTTTGGCCACCTGATGCGAAGAACTGACTCATTGGAAAATACCCTGATGCTGGGAAAGTTTGAAGGCAGGAGGAGAAGGGGATGACAGAGGACGAAATGGTTGGCATCACTGATTCAAAGGACATGAATTTGAGCAAGCTCCAAGAGATGGTGAAGGACAGGAAAGCCTGGCATGCTGCAGTCCATGGGGTCACAAAGAATCGGGCATGGCTGGGTGGCTAAACAACAACTGTATTCAAGTTATTGTCTCAGGTTGTATTTTTGGAAGAATCCAAACTAGGATACCACATAAATCACCTCTAAACATCTCAGTACTCACATGAGCTCCCTTCCACAGGGCAGCAGAATTTCCCAGCCACTTTCCCAGGATCAATCCAGGAGGGAAAGTAGAGCAGACAGAAAATGGGAGAGGGGAGAGAGAAAGCTTATCACATGCGGGAGGTGCTCTAAGTCACATCAGGGCCAAGAAGACACCCAGACCATGTCTGACCAGAACCACAGTCACACAGACAGGCACGTCCATAAGAAGGATGTATAAAATGTCTGTGATATTAATTATAATATGACTCAAAAATTTGACAGAATTCAGTTGAAAACTGAACACGTTGAGACAGGCACTGGCATGAAGCCCCAACCTAGTCAGATGTACATCCTGATTTGTTGCAGATGGGCACCAAATCGTTTTGCCAATCTGGATGTTCCCAATAAGGTTTCACAAACAGATCTGCTATCCAACAATCTCCGCCTTCAGTCAAAAGAGGCACAAATAAAAGAAATGAAACTTAATTCACACACACACACACACACACACACACACACGCCAAGGTCAAATCCAGTTACTTTAGATTTTATAAGAAGTTAATAATAATTCGATTATTTTGCTACTAAAGAACTTGCATTTAGCCATTTTATACTTACTTATAAAGGCAATCTTTCCCCAAAAAGAATAAAATAGATAATTACCAGCTCTTTTACATATGGTCTCTACATCCCCAATTATCATATACTATCTTTATACTGCCTTTATAATATGGCTAATATGAAACATTCAATTCTCTTCTGCTCATGTTATGCAGTTTACTTCATTCTTCTGTACTCAAAGAAATCCTCTACTTGAGACATGAAAATTTAAAAATATTGGCCAAATTCCAACAACATTAACGGTTAGTGAATTTTTAAAGAAATGAAAACAGGAACAGAGAATTATTTTATATTAAGCAGGAATCACTAAAAGTCTATACTCCATATATACATGTTGCTGAAAACTATGGAAAAATTCTCTGTGAGAGCTCTGTGAAACTATAGGTGATTTCTCCCAATGACAAATAGTTTAAAAGATTTTACTTCTATGATTTGCTGTGCTCCAGCTTTTGTGTTGTGAAGCCATGACATGTTTCTCTCCAACAAACAAGAGAACTATTTCTATCAGATTGAAACTACTTTATATGCTCTAATAAGTAAACACTACTCTGTAAACAAAGAATTACATTAGTACTAATCTTACTACTTCCTATCTATAAAGATAGGTATGATTAAACAATAAATAAAAACTCCCACAAACGCAATTCTAAAATACCTTTTTAGGATACAATATGATAAGTTTAGCCCCCCAGACTTAAGTCTGTTGGTATAATTTATTTTAGTACTACCGGGTTGTTTAGTGCAAGGAAAGTAAGGGTCGTGCAAAGTCACTGGCAGCTAAGGGAAGATGCTGGAGAGGCCTCATTGTCTAATTAATTCTTGCTGCTTCTTCTTCACTAAATATTCAAGACTTCGGTGACTTTTAAGTCATAACTTCCTAGATACCTAATCAAACCAATGCTCAAGTCTTTGACAAGACACCTCCTAGGTAAAGTAGGTTACCCTTACAAAGCATGTGTGGGTGCTCAGTTGCTAAGCCATATCTGAATATTTTTGCGACCCCAAGGACTGTAGCCCACCAGGCTCCTATGTCCATGGGACTATTCTGGCATACTGGAGTGGGAATCTTCCAGACGCAGGAATTGAATCCATGTTCCCCACAGCTCCTGCATTGACAGAGCAGATTCTTTATCACTGCATCACTTGGGAAGCCCACCTTAATAAAGATACCTAATTCAGGAGAAGGCAGTGGCACCCCACTCCAGTATTCTTGCCTGGAAAATCCCATGGACGGAGGAGCCTGGTAGGCTGTAGTCCATGGGGTCACTAGGAGTTGGACACGACCGAGCGACTTCATTTTCACTTTTCACTTTCATGCATCGGAGAAGGAAATGGCAACCCAGTCCAGTGTTCTTGCCTGGAGAATCCCAGGGATGGGGGAGCTTGGTGGGCTGCTGTTTATGGAGTCACACAGAGTCGGACATGACTAAAGCCGACTTAGCAGCAGCAGCAGCAAATCAAGAGTATAGTGGCTTAATTTTAAATTCAGAAAGGATGCTGGAGGTTCTTTTAACCCTCCAAACGTAATGGTACTCTGAGATGAAATCATTCACTCTCTGTTTACTTATTTCTAACAAAGACATATTCGCTAGCTCCCAAGGGGGTATCATTCCATTTTTGGATGGTTTTGATTGTTAAAAAGCTCTTTCTAATAATAAGTCAAAACTCTCCTCCCTGCCTCTTTCATCTATTGGCCCTTATTGTTTCTCCAGAGATAAAAGAACATATATCTCATTGCTCTGTTTAGTAACTGTCTCAAGTATCTCTTTCAAAATCCTCTCTTCTCTCTCTTCCATTAATTAACTTTGGGCCCTTAGAGCATGAATAAATTATTTTAATTGTTTTGGACATTGAGGGCCAAGCACAAAGTAGATGCTCAAAAAATGTATGCTGAAAAAAGAGCAATCTCCCTGTCCTTTTAAAAAATATATATGAAGACATTCTTGATCAACAGGATTACCCATTGGCTCCCAGTCATATGTAATATCCATTATTAAGTATAGCAAATTAATTTTTCTACATTTATATAAAATTTTATGTCATTGGAGGAAAATAGGAGAATGGATAAAACAAAAGTGAGAATATACCATATGTTTAAAATTGAACATCAGAATACCTACAATTTTTAAAATTTACCATATTTGAAACAAAACTTAAGCCAGAGAATAAAAATTCAACTACAAGACCTTGAAAACACTCTCAATTTCCCACATGATCTTTATCACTTAGTTCCTCTTTGCTTAGAACCCAATTTGAAGAGGATGAAACTAGCCTTGAGGATAAAGCAAAAATCTAATTTGACAGTGCTGTCCTTTCTGTGCTTTGGACTTTGCTGGAGCTCCAGTCAATCCTCAAGAAACACATGTATAATTTATAATTTAGGTTTTTTAAAAAAGAACTGAATTTCCTGCTTCTTCAACTGGTATTTGTTGAAAACAGATGACAAGAATTGTAAACAGCAACTCTCTTGCAGGGAAAGACCTAATATCACAGATATTGACCATCAAATTAGTACATGGCACATTTAAGAACCTTTAAGGTAGTTGCTGTTGCTTCAAACTACAGTGTATATGTGTTGACACATTACACTATGTCCAAACACAGGTAAGAAGACTCTCAACTTAAACTCTTTACCTCTACTGTAGGGCAAACTATGACTTCTACTAGGACTTCCAATGAAAATATCTGCAAAGAAAGTGAATAGTTATTCTGGTAAAGGAGATATATAGCAGGATGAGAGAGTTTTAAAACAATATTATTTGAGGTTGAAGGTAAAAGAGAATCTCATAATATGATCAGATGTTTAGGAACAAGGTATGAATGCATTTTTCTTCCTTTTCTACTCTTTTTCTTTTTCCAATATCAAATGATTCACCATCTGGTCTACCATAAAGCTAAAGCTAGCAGTCATTTATTTCCCATAAATTTGTGAGAGTCTTAATATTCAAGAAACTACAGATATATAATTGTAAGCCATGTGAATGACTATATGTCCTTTATAGATTAAATACAACTTTACATTTTTTGGTCCCTTCCACAAGACAGAAGGTCTTGATACCACAAGCTCAGCACACACACCAGTAATCTCTGCTACAAAGGCCTAATTACAATACATCAACCAGATCCTAACCTTCAAGTCCACATCAATAATTCAGCATTATATGCAGTAAATTTACGCAGACATGAAGTGATTGACATTCTAAGAAAATACCAGCGGCACATATTTGAGCAACAGGTGTTCAGGTCACTACACTTGCAGCATATACTCTCTTAATCAAGAGGAAGCACATTAGAAAAACAAAACAAAACCTACTAATGAAAACCAACTTGTCCAAATATTGAAAGGGTATGCATGACCTCAATCACATGGTACATGCAGATACTAATTGTTTATAATACTGTAAACATTTTACACTAAAATTTTTATGAGTTATAAGAGGTTGTTTTTTGCATAAAACATCAAAGTGACACTTCTCAGAATCTCTGGATTTTAAAATCACTAAATTATTATTGTTCTTTAGAATAAGTCAGGGTTACCCCCTGCTGACACCGTGATAAAGAACCTGCTTGCCAATGCAGGAGACACAGGAGACATAGGTTCAGTTCCTAAGTTGGGAAGCTCCGCTGGAGAAAGAAATGGCAACCCACCCCAGTTTTCTTGCCTATAAACTTTTATGGGTGGGCTGCAGTCCATGGGTTCACAGAGTTGGACACGACTGAGCAAATGACTATGCATGCATGTAGGCACCGAGTAGGGTCTAAGGGAATGTTCATTCAATGAAGAAATTAATGGTTCTACAATGAGCACAAACTGAAATCATCACATCAAGAAACAGAAATTAACTGGGACATGTCCGTACGGTGAACATGGAGTCCTGAGAGGAACCTTTAGAAAGAAACCAAGGCACCGCTTTTATAAGGCCAGATGGAAAACAGGAAATCTGGGCAGGGAGCTGTAACTTTCAACCAGACTTGAGTGGCTCCTCAACCTCCTGCCAAAGAGGTGGCCTCCTGTGGGTGGTTCTGTGTCTGGAGCTCATGACTATAGCTGAGGCAGGCCATTTACCTTCTCTGAGCCATTCAGCTCACCACCTGGCTCTGAGGATCACAAATGAGAGCATTTGGTAAACTATAGGCAAAGTAAACGTAACATCTTCATAACTGGTTCTACCACTGGGCGGGGCGGCGGGGGGAACAGCTGCTATATTCATTTCTAGACCTATTGTAACAAGTTACTATAAACTTGGTGGGCTAAAACAATAATTTATCATGTCACAGTTCTGAAGGCAGACATCTGAAATCAAGATGCCAGCAAGCCCATGTTTCCCCATGGGCTCCAGGAAACAACCTTTCCTTGCTTTTCTAGGCTTTGGTGCCTCCAGACACTCCTTCACTTGGGGATACATGACTCCTATCTCTATCCCCATGTTACATGGTCTTCTTCTCTGTGTGTCCCTGTGTCTCAGATCTCCCTCTGACTTTACACCCATCCTAAAGCTGGGAGATATCATCTCTTGACCCGTAATTTTATTTGCAAAGACCCTTTCTCCAAACAAGTTCACCCTCACAGGTTCCAGAGAACATACTGTTTTGAGGGTGCAACACTGAACCCACTATCCTTTTCCTTCCCTTCTGCTCCTATGTTCTCTGTTCCTAAACTACAAATGGAACATGAAATGATTTCCAGAGCTTTCATTTAGTTTTGGCTAACTGGTTTGTATTTCAGGGAAGATAAAAATGGAAAATAACAAAAATGCTGTGGAAAAAATACCTTGTCAAGCAAGTATACACAGTGATTATTATGTTATTATCAACTACCTTTTGCTACTGGGATGCACAAGTTTGTTCCTCTAAAATGTGATATCTGTAGGAGTTAAGTGATGCATAGCCTGCTGATTTGAAGAGCAATTCTCTTACATTTTAGATTTAATAATTGCCATTCTGTTATGTATGGCATAAATGAGAAAATTAAAAACACACTTAAAAATTGAAGATAAATTGCATTTCAGAACTCTTAATCAGCTTGGAAGTTTGGAAGGATATCAGCATTTAAACCAGTGCTGTAACATCAAAATGTACTCAGCTAACAATTAGAGCTAATATTCTTAATGTAAGGTTTCAACTCTTAAGCTGTTCTAAGTAAGCATCAAAACAAATTCTGCAGGTGAGAACATCTATTTTTGGAGCTATTAAAATCAGCAGAATATTTGAATGTAAGCAGGGTGCAGGGAAACAGCTCACTATAACACATGGATAAATCACACGGTTTTAGAAATGATTCCTTTTGAGAGCTAAGTAAAAAATATGGAATGGCTGCTCCTGTCTAACAAAACAATTTCCAGTAGTTTTGCATGCTTTCTGATATTTCTGCTCTTGATCCTCTTTATGGACATAAAGGAATGTGGCAGCTGCAGCCCATCCTCAGCCCACATCCCTAGAGCCTCATCTCTTCCCTGGGATGCCTAATTTCCAGGATCTACCTCTCGACCTGAGAGCTTCCCCACAAGCTGCAAAAAGTCACATCACAAGGGGCCTGGGGATGTTCACACATCTCCTGAATTTCTCAATGGATGACTGACAGAGATTGGGTTACAAATATCCCAGCTTCCTTACTCCTTATGCCATGACTCAGAGCCTAAATCATTTTCCAGACTGCCCCTATGGCTTCTGTCACCCACAGTCATAACTGTTTTGATAATATATCCCTTGAGGTTATTAGGATAATGTATCTGGTCCCATCACTTCATGGAAGGAAGATGGTGAAACAATGGAAACAGTGACAGACTTTATTTTCTTGGACTCCAAAATCACTGTAGATGGTGACTGCAGCCATGATATTAAAAGATGCTACGAGGATGCTAAAAGATGCTAAGAAGAAAAGCTATGACCAACCTAGACAGCATATTCAAAATCAGAGACATTATTTTGCTGCCAAAGGTCCATCCAGTCAAAGGTATGGTTTTTCCAGTAGTCATGTAAGGATGTAAGAGTTGGACTATAAAGAAATCTGAGCTTCAAAGTATTGATGCTTTTGAACTGCGGTGTTGGAGAAGACTCTTGAGAGTCCCTGCGACTGCAAGGATATCAAACCAGTCAATCCTAAAGGAAATCATCCCTGAATATTTATCAGAAGGACTGATGCTGAAGCTGAAACTCCAATACTTTGGCCACCTGATGTGAAGAACTGACTCACTGGAAAGACCCTGATTCTGGGGAAAACTGAAGGCAGGGGGAGAAGGGGACAAAAAAGGATGAGATGGTTAGATGGCATCACCAACTCAATGGACATGAGTTTGAGCAAGCTCTGGGAGTTGATGATGGATAGGGAGGCCTGGCATGTTGTAGTCCATGGGGTTACAAAGAGTCAGACATGACTGAGCAACTGAACTGACTGATAGGTCCCTTTAGGCTGCCTTCCCTTTCCTGAATCTCTGGGTCAGATTCTATTATTCAACGGACATGACATTGAGTAAACTCCGGGAGATAATGAAGGATAGGGAAGCCTGGTGTGCTGCAGTCCACACAGTCACAAACACTCATACACAACGGATCGACTGAAGAAGAACAACAACCACCTTCAAAACAAACTACGTACACTCAAACCTGTCTGGGAGTCTGCTTCTGAGCCAATCCACCCAAAAACAGGGAACAAGGAACATTACCACCTTTCAAAAATAAAATAAAAACCTCTTTGCTTTAAAATGACCTCAAAAGTGAATCTTTCTAAAACCACTGCCACATGGTATATATGGACGTACCAACATTGACAATGATAACTCATAATTGTAGAGTCCTGTGGCAGGCAGTGCTCATTAATGAAAAGGCAAGTCCCAACCTGTTCTTCTTTCACCAGATTCCCAATTTCATTCAAGCACTGAATGCCTATGTGCCTCTAGGTCATCCAACTCCTCCACAGGTCCAGGGAGCAAACGAGTTAATGTTACCAATCATGTTCCTTTCATTCCCATTCTCTCAGACTGCTTAGGTATGGACAGGAGATGTACTTCTGGCTGATAGGACCTGAACAGTAAAAGTTTAATGGGAAGCTTCCAAGAATTTTTATCTCAATCTTTAAAAAGGATACAGAGAGGAGTCATTTTCTCCCCTAGCCTGTAAATATTGCATAAGGAGTTGGTAAAGAAGTTAGAGTAGCTATATCACAAGGATGAACTGACCAGCCTGAAGACAAAAGACGACAGGCTAAGGATGGCTGGGCAGCAAGATGAAAGTAAAGTTGAATTTTTTTATATCTTCCAACAATTGAATTGACTAATCCTGGAACAGTCATATCTCTGGACTTGGGATGTGAAATAATAAATCTCCTTTTGTTTAATCTCTCGATCTTCTGTTAATTACAGCCTAAAACTAATAAAAATGTTTTTTTTTCATTATGCAAAATGCTTTCACATAGAGTATCTCACCCTTCTAGGTAAGGACAACCTATTAGTTCCTATACAGATCTCTCTGCCACAAATGCATTTAATGCTCTTTCCTGAGAAGTCACTGAAAATGGGAACTGAATAAATATAATTGGTTACAACTATTCTACATGACAGAAAAAGATAGAGGAGGGAAAATTAACAAAAACCCAGGAGATAATCTGTGCTCCAGTTACTGTTATATAAGATCCATTCTCATACAACTCCCTTGGAGGTTGGTGTAGGAGTCAAATGAGACGATACACACACAGGTTTTACCAAGAGCTTGTTAGATTTCTTTGTAACTGCTGATTAGTCCTTGCTACTGGATCAGAGAAGAGGGCTCAATCAGCTTTAAGTAATGATCAACATCTGTTTTCTGGGCAATAGAAAAATCAACTGACTCTTGAAATAATCCACAAGCAAAGTGAAGGGGTGTTGGAATGAAAAAAAAAAAAAAAGAAGGTATTTCAGGGAGAAGAAGCAGTGTAACAAAGGCAAATGGGTAAGAAAGCACAGGATGTGAGGGAGGAGCTACTAGCAAGTGAGGCTACAGAAATTACTAGGCTGACTGGTGAACAAAGAGGCTAAAAATGCAGATGGGGCTAGAGTATGAACTTTGTAGTCCATGTCAAGAATTACAGACTTTATTCTGAGGGACAATCGAGTTTATGAAAGGTCAGATTGTATCTTACATTAAGACTGAATAAGATTATATAAAATGTTCATTCATATCATACTGATGGCTATTGAGGATGGAATTGAGAAAGGCAGGGCTAAAGGGAAGCTCACCACTTTTCCCCAAAATCAAATCCTTTCTGTGCAAACCAGGCTGCTTGTTTTACTCAGTTTTCCTAAAGACACTTTTTAATCAGCCCTTTTTCCTGAATATAATGATGGGATAATTGCCCTGTAAGTGGACATGGAAAATAATACCAAATTTAGGGGCACTCATTTATTTCAGAACAGAGTGTCATCAAACCTCACAAACTCAGCTGAACCACATGTGAACACATTAGGACAGTCTGGGATGTGTCTAACAGATCATTAAGAATTGCTTTTTCAAAACATGTACAATTTCTTAGCTATTTTAATGAAAATCACGGAAAACGAAACTGCTGAAACATGATTTCACAATGCACAGTGTGAGTCATTGTCCCTAGAGATTTCTTTCTATAGAAATGGCATCTTAGCATATTTTCCTATAATGTTAATGTAATCCATTGATGTATATTTTATTTGTGGTTTTCAGGTTGTTCTCTAGAAGCCTTTTTTTTTTTTAATGCCTATGCAATCAGACTTGGTTTTAAGCATATTTTGGAAAACTAGCTGATGTAAGTTGTCAATGTATGTGAAAGGATGAGCTGAAAATTGTAATCTGAAAAGAAATATAAATCAGACTTGAAAGACTTCTTGTCTATTAAGAGAAAATTTCAGCCCAAAACACTCAGGATAGTTGACAGTTTAATTTAAAACATATAGGCAAGACAAGATGGCTGCCTTGATTTACTAATGCTTTTTTTTTTAACTAAAAAAAAAAGTCTAAGTGTGAATGAGCAAAATGTACATGAAATTCTGAAAGACAACACTGAATCTTCATAAAGTCAGTATGCTCTCAAAATAGTTATATCTTCTGCAGTGTCAGATTTTGTGTCATTTTTATCCATCCTATTTTAACTGATAAGTAAAAAGAAAGATAATGAGAAGGGGAACCAGGATATAGTGACAGGTGAAAAAATGTATTTTCTATGCAATTTAAGTTCTAAAAGAGTCACGACAGAGTTGAGGGAAACACAAAAAACACTGATTTCACAGTCATTCTGGTGACTTTCATTGCACCTGTATAGTACTCTAAGCTCTGCAAGATATCTGATTGCAACCATCATGGCAGGAGAAATGCTACTTCTTGATCATTCGTTTGTTTGTTTTTAGAACCAGCATCCTAACTTCAGTCTTAGTCACCACCTTGTACTTAGAAATCAGTTTTGTGGTAAATTTTTCTCCCATCCTCCTTAAGCCCCTACAAACCTCAAAGATCATGATCACAAGAAGGGCAGATTTATTTAGCCTAGGAATCAACATTGGAGAAGGCAATGGCACCCCACTCCAGTACTCTTGCCTGGAAAATCCCATGGACGGAGGAGTCTGGTGGGCTGCAATTGATGGGGTCGCTAAGAATCAGACACAACTGAGCTACTTCACTTTCACTTTTCACTTCCATGCAGTGGAGAAGGAACCGGCAACCAACTCCAGTGTTCTTGCCTGGAGAGTCCCAGGGACGGGGGAGCCTGGTGGGGTGCCGTTTCCGGGGTCGCACAGAGTCGGATACAACTAAAGTGACTTAGCAGCAGCAGCAGTAATCAACATGGATTCAACATCTTTCTGTTAGATCCACTGAATGGAAGCCAGCAGGAACAGGAGAACATTACAGGCAACTTGAAATTAATGTGACTATATGGTTTATTTGACATCTTTATTTATCACACTCTAGACATGCATATGATCTAAAAAGTTATTTGAAGTGCTTTAAGATCCAACTGTCCTAATTAATGTGCCTAAATGTTATTAAAAATGCAGAATAGTGTATGGCACCTCTCTAAAATTGTTTATAGCCTAAAAAAAGGCACAGCAATAATGTAAAATATGGCCAGGTACAAGCAACCATATGGCATTGAAGAAAGTTGTCAATTGCACAGACTGACAAGCTTGGACCTGAATCTTAACTTCGTCATTTATGTATCTTTCAGCCCCTCACTCTTCCTCCCTGTGACTCACCTTCCTCATTTCTAACATGAAAATAATGCTTGAATTACAGTAAATTTATGAAGAATAATGATAATGTATTGAATAGTGCAGTACCTGCTACATGGTGGGTACTTAATAAACATTAATGATCATCATTATCATTGCTGTTTTCAACATCTAAGAATGGAATGTGTTCAAATGACAATCAGCATAAAGTGTTTCAGTTCAGTTCAGTTCAGTTCAGTTGCTCAGTCGTGTCCGACTATTTGTGATCCCATGAATCGCAGCACGCCAGGCCTCCCTGTCCATCACCAACTCCTGGAGTTCACTCGAACTCAT
Organism: Ovis canadensis; assembly: GCF_042477335.2. Classification (NCBI taxonomy): domain Eukaryota; kingdom Metazoa; phylum Chordata; class Mammalia; order Artiodactyla; family Bovidae; genus Ovis; species Ovis canadensis. Next base: position 23,314,592 of record NC_091257.1, on the reverse strand, counting down.
GTCCATCGAGTCAGTGATGCCATCCAGCCATCTCATCCTCTGTCGTCCCCTTCTCCTCCTGCCCCTAATCCCTCCCAGCATTAGAGTATTTTCCAATGAATCAACTCTTCGCATTAGGTGGCCAAAGTACTGTAGTTTCAGCTTTAGCATCATTCTTTCCAAAGAAATCCGAGGGTTGATCTCCTTCGGAATGGACTGGTTGGATCTCCTTGTAGTCCAAGGGACTCTCAAGAGTCCTCTCCAACACCACAGCTCAAATGCATCAATTCTTTGGCATTCAGCTTTCTTCACAGTCCAACTCTCACATCCATACATGACCATGGGAAAAACCATAGCCTTGACTAGACGGACCTTTGTTGGCAAAATAATGTCTCTGCTTTTCAATATGCTATCTAGGTTGGTCATAAATTTTCTTCCAAGGAGTAAGCGTCTTTTCATTTCCTGGCTGCAATCACCATCTGCAGTGATTTTGGAGCCCAAAAAGATAAAGTCTGACACTGTTTCCACTATTTCCCCATCTATTTCCCATGAAGTAATGAGACCAGATGCCATGATCTTCGTTTTCTGAATGTTGAGCTTTAAGCCAACTTTTTCCACTCTCCTCTTTCACTTTCATCAAGAGTCTTTTTAGTTCCTCTTCACTTTCTGCCATAAGGGTGGTGTCATCTGTATATCTGAGGTTATTGATATTTCTCCCGGCAATCTTGATTCCAGCTTGTGCTTCTTCCAGCCCAGCATTTCTCATGATGTACTCTGCATATAAGTTAAATAAACAGGGTGACAATATACAGCCTTTACATACTCCTTCCCCTATTTGGAACCAGTCTGTTATTCCATATCCAGTTCTAACTGTTGCTTCCTGACGTGCATACAGATTTCTCAAGAGGCAGGTCAGGTGATCTGGTATTCCCATCTCTTTCAGAATTTTCCACAGTTGATTGTGATCCACACAGTCAAAGGCTTTGGCATAGTCAATAAAGCAGAAATAGATGTTTTTCTGGAACTCTCTTTCTTTTTCCATGATCCAAGGGATGTTGGCAATTTGTCCTCTGTTTCCTCTGCCTTTTCTAAAACCAGCTTGAACATGATTCACGTATTGCTGAAGCCTGGCTTGGAGAATTTTGAGCATTACTTTACTAGCCTGTGAGATGAGTACAACTGTGAGGTAGTGTGAGCATTCTTTGGCATTGCCTTTCTTTGGGATTGCAATGAAACTTGACCTTTTCCAGTCCTGTGGCCACTGCTGAGTTTTCCAAATTTGCTGGCATATTGAGTGCAACACTTTCACAGCATCATCTTTGACAGACCTAATTATAAACAGACTATATTCCTGACTTGATGGACATGAGTTTGAGCATGCTCCAGGAGTTGGTGATGGACAAAGAAGTCTGGCATGCTGCAGTCCATGAGGTGACAAAGAGTTGGACTCAACTAAGCAACTGAATGGAACTGAACTGATATTCCCAAAGTTCATCTAAGCAATCTTGGAGAGCTAACTGCAGGCTTTTCTATAGAAATATTATGATAGTTGGTGAGTAAGTTGACAAATAAGAACATGGTGTTTATTTAAACATCAGTATGCAAGTGCCAGTTGTTCAGTCATGTCTGACTCTTTGCGACCCCATGGACTGTATAGTTCACGGAATTCTCCGGACCACAATACTGAAGTGGGTAGCCTTCCCCTTCTCCAGGGGATCTTCCCAACTCAGGGATCGAACCCTGGTCTCCCGCTTTGCAGGTGGATTCTTTACCAGCTGAGCCACAAGGGAAGCCCAAACACCAGTATACTCAAACACCAGTATACGCAAAGACTATTAGTGTTTGTATTTGAAACCCAAATGGCCAGTTATAAAAATCAATTTAAAATTTTAAATTGGGGTACCAAGACCACATCTTCTCTACCTGCATTCTTGATAAGAAAGGAAGAAAACAAGATTTTCCCAACTGCTCAAACTTTCATCCATAAAAAGATGAGAACAGGATTGTCCAAGCTGCAAGCTTTCACCCCTATGAGAGTGAGGGGGCTCTTACAAGATGAAAAGAATTGAGAGAGAGAGAATGAGTAGGACAGGGTCTCTGTTATGAGAAGCAGTACTCAGCTCTCAGGATCAGGAGGAAGGGCTGGGGAAGCTAAGGAAAAAGTCAAGGACTTGAGGAACATCAATGAAGGTGATGAAGTAAGAGCAAAAGGAAGTATTCTGATCATGCCCTGCCTTTCCCCTTTACTGGAATCCTTGAGGTGATCTAAGGAGCAGTGAGTTGAAGACCAATGCCAGCAGAGGACCAGGACAGACACACACCTAGGTATCATACAGCCTTCGTTTAGCCTATCCTTCCTTCCCCCATCACTCCTGCCCTGCCACTGCTAGTCCACGTTCAGGACTGGGACAAAAATGAGAATGAAATTCCAATTTGCTAGTAAGTTCAATTAGAAAAGAAAACCTCCATTTAGCCAGTCAGCTTCTTTCTGTTCAAGAAGGAACCCAGAGCATCTCTAGAGCCCTGGACAAATTTTGAGGCTAAGATGGAGAAGGTGGTTAAGAATATGAACAATTTAAAAGGGTGGTTGAATTTGGACCACATAGTTATTTTGTAAATGACATTGGTGGGTCAGGAAAAGCGAACCCTTAAGGTGACAGTAACTTAGGAATTCTGAAAGAATTTTACCATATTTGTTGAAATAAATTGGAGATAGGCTTTCTGAACAGATTTCAGCCATAACCAGAGCCCTGGGTTACGACTTCTGACCCAATGCAATTATAAATACCATTTCTCTCACTTTTAAAGTGTCATGTTTTAAATAATAAATTATGTAATCAAATCTAGCGATAACCTGTACAACATATTCATCAACCTTAGAGGACTAAGGATATTTTAGAATGACTAAATTATTTGCATTTTATCAAGAACATACCAAGGATTCTCATCACAGAGGCCTGTGAGAGAGGCTTCAATAAACCCCTAGAGGTGTACCCACCAGTTTGAAGACCCTAACCTGTCTATATTGGCAGAATGTGCTGCTTCCCATCCATACAATCCAACAGCATCACTGCATAATGAAGTGAAAAGAAGTATGTCAGAAGGGATAAGCCATTCCAGTGTACACAAAGAGAATCTTGACTGAAAGATCTCCCACGGAATAATTAGCTTTCAGAAAATGAGAACTGGCAGTATCTATGGAGAGTGGAGTGAAAGCCAAGACCTGCACAGACCACAAGGACAGATTAGCAGAGGAGGACCATGGGGAGGTGAAAAGAGAAAGCAAATATAAGGGAATCATGACTAAGGGTACTGGGGACAGGCTGATGATTCTCCCCATCAATGAGATGACATTCATACATAGTCTCCCTATTCATCCAACGGGCATTTATGAAGTGCTCACCATGTGCCAGATGTGTTGCCAGGTATTAACAATACAGAGAAAAATAATATAGTCATCACTGCAAAAATGCTCACAATCTTCTTTCTATAGGAGACAAAACTATAGGTACCAGAATATAAATAGAGTTTTATTTAAATGTCTATTTAAATTTTACTTAAAGTATTAATATAATATATTATTATTAATTAAATATTATTAATACAGGAAATTCCTCCTTGGAAGGAAAGTTATTACCAACCTATGTAGCATATTCAAAAGCAGAGACATAACTTTGCCACCAAAGGTCCATCTAGTCAAGGCTATGGTTTTCCAGTGGTCATGTATGGATGTGAGAGTTGGACTGTGAAGAAAGCTAAGCACCAAAGAATTGATGCTTTTGAACTGTGGTGTTGGAGAAGACTCTTGAGAGTCCCTTGGACTGCAAGGAGATCCAACCAGTCCATCCTAAAGGAGATCACTCCTGGGTATTCTTTGGAGGGACTGATGCTAAAGCTGAAATTCCAATACTTTGGCCACCTCATGTGAAGAGTTGACTCATTGGAAAAGACTCCGATGCTGGCAGGGATTGGGGGCTGGAGGAGAAGGGGACGACAGAGGATGAGATGGCTGGACTGCAACAGTTAGAACTGGACATGGAACAATAGACTGGTTCCAAATAGGAAAAGGAGTACGTCAAGATTGTATATTGTCACCCTGCTTATTTAACTTATATGCAGAGTACATCATGAGAAACGCTGGGCTGGAAGAAGCACAAGCTGGAATCAAGATTGCCGGGAGAAATATCAATAACCTCAGGTATTCAGATGACCCCACCCTTATGGCAGAAGGTGAAGAAGAATTAAAGAGTCTCTAGATGAAAGTGAAAGAGGAGAGTGAAAAAGCTGGCTTAAAGCTCAACATTCAGAAAACGAAGATCATGGCATCTGGTCTCATTGCTTCATGGGAAATAGATGGGGAAACAGTGGAAACAGTGGCTGACTTTATCTTTCTGGGCTCCAAAATCACTGTAGATGGTGACTGCAGCCATGAAATTAAAAGACGCTTACTCCTTGGAAGGAAAGTTATGACCAACCTAGACAGCATATTGAAAAGCAGAGACACTGCTTTGCCAAGAAAGGTCCATCTAGTCAAGGCTATGGTTGTTCCAGTGGTCATGTATGGATGTGAGAGTTGGACTATAAAGAAAGCTGAGCGCAGAAGAATTGATGCTCTTGAACTGTGGTGTTGGATAAGACTCTTGAGAGTCCCTTGGACTGCAAGGAGATCCAACTAGTCCATCCTATAAGAGATCAGTCCTGTGTGTTCATTGGAAGGAGTGATGTTGAAGCTGAAACTCCAATACTTTGGCCACCTGATGTGAAGAGCTGACTCACTTGAAAAGACCATGATGCTTGGGAAGATTGAGGGCAGGAGGAGAAGGGGATGACAGAGGATGAGATGGTTGGATGGCATCACCAACTCAATGGACATGGGTTTGGGACTCTGGGGGTTCATGATGGACAGGGAGGCCTGGCGTGCTGCAGTTCATGGGGTCACAAAGAGTCGGACACAACTGAGTGACTGAACTGTACTGAACTGTTTAATATAGTATTACTATATCTACCTGCAATGCAGGAGATGCAGAACACATGGGTTTGATCCCTGGGTAGGAGAGACCCCCTGGAGGACGGTATGGTGACCCACTCCAGTATTCTTGCCTGGAGAATCCCATGGACAGGGAACAGAAGCCTCATGGGCTACAGTCCATAAGGTCACAAAGAATAGGACATGACTGAAGCGACTAAGCACGCGCATTAGTATAGGGCCTGTGCTCAGTCACCCAGTCATGTCCAACTCTTTTCAACCCTATGGACTGTAGCCCACCAGGCTTCCCTGCCCATGGGATTGTCCCAGCAAGAATACTGGAATGGGCTGCCATTTCCTCCTCTAGCAGATATCCCTGACCCAGAGCTCAAACCCTCATCTTCTGTGTCTCCTGCATTTCAGGTAGATTCTTTATCACTGAGCCATCAGGGAAGCCCCAGTATATTGCCTGGCATAGGGTAAATGAACTATAAATGTTACCTATTATTAATAGCTTAATCCTCTATTCCCATTCACTGACTACCACCCCCCCCAAAGATGAATTTCCAAAGAATAAAGACATTGATAAAGCAACCTAAGGTCAGAGAATAGGCACCCAAGGGCATAAGCTTTAGAAACTATAGAAGCTTTTTCTCCAGTGCATATTTTATGCAAATTGAGGGTGACAATGAACTTGCTTAAGGTGACAAAGCACATGTTTGAAAAGATACATGGAAGCGATAGTACCATGAGATAAGAAAAGCATAAGCTATTTGGCTTGGGGCGGGGGGGGAAAGGGAAGTATGCAATCCACTTTTATAAATCTCTGCTTTGTAGGGCATGATGGAAATCCTCTTTAGGACCTCCTGGAAATCTTCAGTAGAACCTAAATTGCAGTGTGTGTGTTTGTGAGTGTGTGTGGTACTCCTGTCCTGCTTAAGGCTGGCCCTGGGTTGAAGAGGAAAGATATTTCTGGAGGAGAGAAGGAAGAGAGGAGGGATTGATCACAACAAGATCCATAAATAAAACAAGACAAAGCAAAGCAAAAGCACATCATTAGAAGTGGAAAATAAAGGAAAGGTGAAGGCATAATGGGAGCAGAAAAAGGGAGACTAGTCACCTTTACATGGAGAGGTCAGGAAAGGTTATACATAGTAGGTAGTATTTGAACTAAGTCACAAAGAATGGGTAGTTCACCAGGGAAGATGGTGGGATGAGAGTGAGGACTCAAGGATCCCCATGCAGAGGTGCATCAATTCTGTCAAACAAACTCATCTGGAGAAGTTGTAGAGGAAGCAAGATAGAACTTGAACAATATAGAATCTTGAGCTCTTTATGTAAGGATAAAATCCAGCCAAGAATGGCAAATCACAGTAAAGGAACTTACTTCTCTTGAATTTTCTTTCTTTTTTGTTGTTTTTGTTGGATTTCAAAAGAAGGCAGTGTATATAAATTGACTTTACACGCCACTGACACCACCTTTTAAAAGAAGTTTCCTAGGACCTCCTTCCTGTTCCAGGGGTTAAGACTTTGCCTTCTGATGCAGGGGGTGCAGGTTTGATACCTGGTTGGTAAGCTAAAATCCCATATGCCTTGGGGCCAAAAAAAAAGCATAAAACGGAAGCAACACTGTAACAAATTCAGTAAAGACTTTTAAAAAATTCACATTTAAAAAGTCCTTTAAAAAATTAGAATAAAATAAAAGAAGTCTCCTGTTTGTGTACTTCTTTGTCATTCTAGGTTCTAGCAACCTACTTATAGATTCTGATCTCTTCATTCCCTACAGTGTTGGACACCTAAGAGTTTCAGGAATAAACAGATCACCAACCAATGGAACTGTTATTTGATTTCCTAAATATATTCCATTAAAATCAATGGATCTTGACTCTAGAAAAGGCCTCATCTCTGCCTTCTGGTAGAAATGGGAAATTTTCTAGAATTACAATAAACGTCTTTTTGGGTAAAACATTTTAGCGATTAACAATTCACATTGCTATGCTTTTCTTTGCTGTACTTGGTAGGTTTAGTCATTTCTCTTATCTCTAGTGATGAAGATCAAATTATCTTCTGTATCATATTGATATATTTAAAATCTCCCTAATTTTCATTTCCAGTGGCTGAATAATTTTTTAACCTCTTCTCACATATACAATTTTCTGTTCTTTAATCCTTTCTCTGCTTTCGTAATTTCATGAATAGGCCTGTCCTATCTTGTTCCACATTGTCATTCCTTAAGAAAGTTTTCCTATGAAATCCAGACCTCACTGTATCTGGGCCTCCTCTCTTAACTGCATAATTTCATATGAATTACCTCCTCTGCAGTGCTGATATGAACTCTTTGGTCTTATCTTCCTCACTTACTGAATGTTTCACAAGAGTAGAACTAGGCTTTATATTTTTATATGTAGTGCCACTCCATTCTTGATTTTTTTTCTCTTTTAGAGGGACAATTCTATAATATCAAAATCTTCTCTAACAGAAAAATAATATAATTATATCAGCAAACACCTAAAAGGTATTTGATAGCATTCATTAGCCATTTTAAATAAAATTCCAACAAAGGAATAATAGGATTCATCTTAAAGACTATTTACCAAAATTCAACAGTAAACACCAAATACAAGGGAACATTAAAATCATTTTCATTTAAATAAAGAAAAAAATAGAGACTCTTGCCTCACCATTACTGAATTTCAACATTGCCTTTGACGTTCTAGCTAATGAAATAAGACACTCAAACTAAACAATTAACAAAAACATTGGAAAGTAAAAAGACAAAATGTCATTTCAAAATAGATGAACAAGAGTTAATGAGATAATTCAATATGATAGCTGTATTTGAATAAAAATACAAAAAAATCAACAGTATTTTACTAACGCAATAAATTATTACTGGATATGGGAAAAATAAATACTATTCACAAAAGCAATATAAACTATAAATATGTAAGAATGAATTCATAATAAAGTTACAATGCCTTCACAAACAAAACCTTAAAATCATATAAAAAACAAAGAATTGCAAAACACAATGATTAATACAAAGTCAATGTTTTGTGGTGACTATGTAAACTGGCAAATGGCTTTGACTAGAAGGCCAAAAATGTTTTCAAAAAAGAATACTGAAAGAGTACTTCCCTTATCAGATATTTTAACAGTCCATAAAGATGCCATAATCAGTACAGCATGGTATGGCTTCTAGAAGAGATAAAATATCAATAAAAAAGAATAGAGCATGTGTCAAGAAGATGCAACAGGTGACAAATTTGCATTTCAAATCAGTGGGATCGGACAGTTGATTTATTAAATGGTACTGACATTTGGCATTCATGTTGGGGGAAAAAAAGTTAAACCCCTATCTTGTACAATATACAAAATACATAAAGATATATTTAAAAAATAAATTTCAAAAAATAAAATGACAGCATTAGAAAATATTTTAAGAACACTGAAGGGAGGAATATTTCTTAAGCAAATTAGGATACTTAGATGCCTGCTTAAAGAGTTTGTAACATTTGTACTTCACTTTCCACATATATTTCACATAGTTTTTCAGAATCAGTTCTATAATCAAATGAATTTCATTTATGTTTTTTCACAATACTTTAAAATATTTCACTTGATGTTCTGTAACATTAATTCTGCATGATAAGCAGCAGGATTTTCTTTTTTAGCCCATCTATTGAACTTGATAGAATTTTTATTTTTCTTTTAGTTTCAGAATATTTTTGGACACTCAGTTATTAAGTATCCATCTCCAATCTTTTCTTCAGTGCATCCCTTCCTCTTCTTGATAAAGTTCTCTTCCAATTTTTTTTCATTATTTCTGGTTTAATGGTAGTCCACTCTTCTGACAAATTACTGATCCTCAACTAGAATATTCGTACAAGAATTGTGAATAGCCTTTCTCTCTCTTGCCTGGATGTTTCTTTATCAAACATACTTGCCAGACAGGTTCCATTTTTCAGGCAGTGGGAAATGCACCATGGACATCACAACTGCACCTGTTCTGGGTTCTGCAGCCAGCATTTCATGGAAATCGTTGAGGGCATCATTACAACCCAGGTCTTTTGGTAGACTTCTCCAATTCACAAAGTATGAAAATACTAAAGCAACTTTCCTCCAATTCTTCTGGGGTCAACAAGATTGGAAGGCCCCTCCAAGAATGACAAACAGCAAGATTTCTTCACCTATATTTGTGAAAGTAACATGAGCTGCTATAAAAAAAAAAATCAGTGGTTTAACACGACAGAATTTAATTTTGTGCTCAAGCAGCTGTCCAATGTAATTCTTGTCAATCTACAGCTTTCCTCCATGTGGTGATACAGGGACCCATACTCCTTCAATCTTGTGGCTCTGACATTTCTTATGTCCTCAGAGGCTTCTACAACCAGCCAGCAGACAGGAAAAGATACCATGGAGAAGTCACACCTGTTTCCTGACAGCCTTGGTCTACCCACATGATTTTCTTTTGCATTCCATTCATGAAAACTATATACAAAGCCCCACTGAGATGCAAGGGAGACCAGGGAATGTCATCTGGTAGAGTAGCTGCTTCTTGGCAATAATTCTTTATTGTTTATGGGAAGCTCACATTTCAGTGAACTATATTAGATGTCTGTGTCATATTATCCTAGTTTTCAGAGAGAGTTAAGGCTTCTCCTCTGCCCCCTAAGTTCCTCACAATATAATGAGGCAAGAAACTTATTTTTCGTACAGGAAATGACAAAAGAGCAAGAAGTAAACACTTTATGACAAGGACAGTAAGGAAGAGATTCCTTTTAGCATTTAAGAGTTAGATGAGAAAGCCATGGATAAGAAGGTTTTAGAAATTAAAATAAAAATGGTATATTATCTTAGGGAGAAGTTTTTAAGAAAACAGGGGAGAAGTTTAGAAGCATCACTGAGCTACCAGGGAAGCAAAAGCATCACACTGTCATGTAAAAACTAGAACAATGTAAAGGAGGCTTGTAGAGGAACATTAAGGAAGATAGAGACTGAGACACAAAGTAAATGACCAATCCACGGGAAAGTCATAAAAACCCTTTGCTCAAATATTATTTCATTCAATTAGGAACAATCAAACATACAAAATCAAATACTTTCAAGCAACTACTATTTAGTGAGTTTTTAATCATTTGTTACTTCTGTAGCAATTATCTGCATTTTCTTTAATCTCCTAGAGGATTTCATTTTAAGGGCTTTCCTGGTGGCTCAGAGGATAAAGAATCTGTCTGCAATGCAGGAGACCCATTTTAAAGAAGGTATATGGGAAAAAAGACCCCACTTACAAGTTGTAGACTTACCTTAAACTTTAAAATTTATTGTCAGTGTGTCAAGCACTTAGGAGATTTAACACAATTATATTTCCTTCCCTCAATTTGTTTAACTCAAGAATTCATAGAAAAACTTGTGAGAAGTAAAAATTAAAAAAAATTAAAAGCAAGAGGTATTTTTTGTAACTAATTAATATATACAGTATTTAAATCCTATCAATTAGAACCTGTTTAAACATTTGCCATGCATCTTCAAAGCACTCTGTCAAAACAGACATTTTCTCAGAGAATTTATGATTTCATTTCACATGGTGACTGAAAAGTCTCTAAGATAACTTTAAAGAAACAGAAAAAAGGAAAACCCTTGCAAAGGCGGGACGCTTCTCATTCATGCCGAACGATGAAAAGCTTACAGTCAACAAATGAGAGCCCTCACAAGGACCCCACACAGCATTCATCACAGCTTCTCTCGCCAGACCCAGACCCACTCCAAAACCTTCAAACCGAAAGAAACCCAGAGAGGGAAGTCTGCCAGCTCTTCTCGCCAAGTTGGCACAGCCCTAAAGGTTTGAACAGGCTTCTCGATGTATAAGATAAAGGCCGGCATTCGAAGCCTGTGAAGCCTCCCTGGGCATAATGGGACCTGAGGTGAAATTCCATCAACCGCTGCTACTTGCACACGAGGTCGGGTATGCAGACGGCACAGCTTAGGGTCTGGCTACGTGAAGAGGTTTGCGATGAAATAAGACTGAAAGAAGTCTTAAAGTGGGAGAGGGTTTTTCCCCTCAAAATGATCTTTTTCAACTTTGACCTCTGGCTTCTGCGTAATGGGAGGCGTAGGAAGGCAAGCTGGGTCTCTCAGGGCGAGTACACTTCCGCTTATGCAAGCCCCAAGAACTGGCGCTGGGGCTGGAATCCCTCCTCGCCCGCTGCTTTATCCACCAGGAAACATCACTTCTGAGCTACTTTCTAGCATCTGGGCACCTAGGTCTCCATTTGTTTCCAAATGAGTAACCAATTAGACTTCTCGACTGACTGTAGGTTCTCCTTATTCGCGGCTCCAATCCTTCCTACACTCGGGATCCCTCCACCGCTACCTTTCCCCCGGCCCCAGCTGCGTGGTTATCCACACACCAGTATCTTCTTCCTTCACAGTGGGAGCTCCCTGATTCAGAATTCAGTGCTTTCTCATCAATTGACAAACACAGAATGTTTCCTCACACACTGGAAAACAAAGAACAGCTCAGTTGTTATGTGATTTCTACAAATCACTCCCAAGGTTCGCCTTGCATTTAATTTCTCTTTAAATATATCCTCCTATTGGGAAGGAAAATCTGTCTGTTTGCTCTGGCTAATATCATGGGCCTTCACAGATTTCCTTCCCACTGCCTCTGTATTTTAAGTTCATTTTTATCTACCCTACTCTTGACCTCCCTGGGAATTCGTGCCAGCTAGAACAGACTTTCTGTATCTTTATGTCTCATTAACTCTCCATCTCATTCCAACTGAAATCATTTTCCTCCCTCCAGACTGTATGTCTTAAATAATAACTAGGTTGACAGAAATTAACTCTTTATTGAACTGTGTAGTATAGTTTCATGGAACAAGTCAGGATAGAGGTGCCATGGAAAGCTCTGTACAGAATGAAACTTTATCATACCTCATGATTATTAAAATAGTATGCCCTGGAAAAGATGATTAAATCAAACACGCAACAATATGTACAATTTTTTTCAATGTCAGCATCATGGAGATCTATAATTTTATAATTTACATGGAGATTCTTACACTGTAAAATATAAAAAACAGTTGGAGAGCCATTGGAGTTGGGCTTTTCACAAACCAAACTCAACAGACAGTATATTTAAATATGTTAAGCGTGCTGCTGCTAAGTCGCTTCAGTCGTGCCCAACTCTGTGCAACTCCATAGACAGCAGCCCACTAGGCTCTCCCGTCCCTGGGATTCTCTAGGCAAGAACACTGGAGTGGGTTGCCATTTCCTTCTCCAATGCATGAAAGTGAAAAGTGAAAGGGAAGTCGCTCAGTCCTGTCTGACTCTTAGTGACCCCGTGGACTGTAGCCCACCAGGCTCCTCCATCCATGGGATTTTCCAGGCAAGAGTACTGGAGTGGGGTGCCATTGCTTTCTCTGATGTTAAGTGTGGTGTGAAGTTAATTATTTAACTTATAAGGCAAAATATATTTCAGAATATTTCAGAAGATCTCTAAAGCCATTTTCAGGATTAAAAAAAGAAATCCAAAATGGCCATGCATACTAGCTGGACAGGGAATTTATTTTTTTTCTAAAATTATATATAATGTATGTATATGTACATATGTAAATATGCACATATATGTATTTATACAATTAAAGAATATATACATACAATTTTTCTAATTTAAAAAATAACCCTAATCTATATTCAAGTTCACTTGTATCAACCTTGTCTTCATCACTATCGAGTCTTTCCAGATAACCAAATGCATCAGCTCTAAGGAAAAGCAGTTCACTAACTGTTAAGATTTGGCATTCTTTCATTCTGTCATGCCAAATATCTCAAAGGATGGTGAGGAACAGAGCAATCATGTAGGTTATCTTAAATTATCTTCTGATTTACCAAAAAACATTTACCAACCTGCAGTTCTGGCACTGGTCCCCCTTACAGTCTTACGACAGCATTCACACCCTGCGTCTGTTTTTTCCCAGCATTTGTCATGTAAAACCAGGTTATTAAAAGCTCACTTCTTTCATTTCAGAGTTTCTCTATGAAACTCACATAAAAATAACACACAATAAATAGGACAGAGTTTCTAAAACTTAAATTCCCCTTTGTGAAAAGAAACTTTCCTTTAAGAGGACTTTATGTATGGAATAGGAAACTTGGTATTTAGAAGTTCTTTGTGCCCTCCTGAAAAGAAAAACTCTGTGATACAGAATGGAGGGTCTAGTGAAGATAAAGAAATTATTCCACTTTTACCTCTCCTCCTTCTACATCTTCTTCCATAAACACAATCCAATAATGAGTTCTCCTGAGACAGGATAAAACTTGCTCCAAAGTCATTACATCATTCCATCATTTCCATCCTAATCTTGTATGTGATCCAAATTATTCCCATTTAATGGCATTAAAATATCCACAGAGAGGAGAATTAAAAACTTTTCCATCTCAAGATGGCAATGACGACCCTGTATGCAAGACAGGGAAAGAGACACAGAAGTGTATAACGGACTTTTGGACTCAGAGGGAGAGGGAGAGGGTGGGATGATTTGGGAGAATGACATTCTAACATGTATACTATCATGTAAGAATTGAATCGCCAGTCTATGTCTGATGCAGGATGCAGCATGCTTGGGGCTGGTGCATGGGGATGACCCAGAGAGATATTATGGGGAGGGAGGTGGGAGGGGGGTTCATGTTTGGGAACGCATGTAAGAATTAAAGATATTAAAATTTAAAAAATGAAAAAAAAATAAAATAAAAAATTAAAAATAAACACTTTTCCATCTCAAATTCTTTATGGAAAAGAGGTAAAAATACAAAAATAAGTAAATAAATGTTATCTTTTTAGTTTGATGATTTGTGAGATAAGCATCTAAATTTTTATGTATTTCTCCCTTAATTAACCACAAAATATATTAGTTTTTATCAAGGAATTATACAATATATTCCAAACACCCAGGAGACATTTTTTTCTTTTCAATATAGTTTCCTACTGGCAGTAAGCTTAGAGTACAGAGAAACTGCTTTTAATCTGACCACATGTGCTGATCAAAAGCAATTCATGAGGAGGTTCAAAAGGCTGCCATAAATCTAGAAAAATTAAGTACTACTGCTAAGATACTAAAAAGCAGGCAACTTTCTCAGGCAATCAATCTGTGCTCTAAAGTAATCATAAATAATTTTTTTTTAACTTAGAAACGGACATTTCTTAAATTTCTAAATAGCTGTTTTCCCAATAAAGATTTTTAAAGGGCATTTGCATAAATCAGTTTGAAGTAAAATGTACAGTCTTAAAGTCTAAACATCTAAACATAATTATGTTATCTTTAGTATTTTATTAGAGCACATGGATTAAAATATATAATTCACAGGAGTTAAACAAGAATCTAACTCACTGCAGAATCTTAAAAACAACATATTAATATTAAATAGTAAAAATTGCCAATGTTTTTAGTACTTATCATGTGTCAGATATTATTTTAAACATTAATCCTCACAGAAACCTAAGAGCTCAGAAATATATTTAACCTCAATAAAAATGAAGAACTAAGGCAAAGAGAAGTAACTTGCCAAATATCAAACAGGTGGTATGAAATGAAGCCTGGAAGCAAATATTGGAGGTCTGTTTTCAGAGCTGACTTTTTAAAATATTATGTAATATATGCAGCATAATCACTGCTCATTGTGTAGTTTTTCTTTTATGAACACATCAGTTCAGTTCAGTTCAGTCACTCATTGGTGTCTGAATCTTTGCGACTCCCATGGACTGCAGCACGCCAGGCCTCCCTGTCCATCACCAACTCCCGGAGTTCACTGAGACTCACGTCCATCGAGTCCCTGATGCCATCCAGCCATCTCATCCTCTGTCGTCCCCTTCTCCTCCTGCCCCCAATCCCTCCCAGCATCAGAGTCTTTTCCAATGAGTCAACTCTTCGCAAACCCCTTTTATTCACCATCATATATGCAGGCACTAGAAACTACCCAATATACAATTAGCTAATAAAAGACATTACAATTTATTACCTGCTCTGCTAAATATTTTAAATGCACATCATAGATAATGGTTGAATTGTCCTAATTTAAAAAATCTTTAAGTACATAATTAATAAAAGATGCACCAACTTTAATAAAAGTCACAATAATGGGAAAGGGAAGGTATTTACAGGAATTCCAGTACTCTAACAGACTGTGTCCTTTAATTTTCCATATCCACTTTCATTTGTATAATTTGTTTTGTAGTGTTGAAATTACAAGGCATAGCAAACAGTTTCATATTCTGTTTTATCTTTATTATTATATACAGGATTCTCCATAGTCAAAAAGATAAAGTTGAATGGCTGTATATAAGTCTATGGGGTGGAAGTGCATTAACTTATGTAACTAAACCCCTACTATTGTATATTTGGTTGTTTCTAATTTGTAGCCTTAATTATAATGCTACAAGGAAACAATGGATTGTCTCACAGCAACATGACTACATGGAGAGAGACAAGACAGGACAAGAACAGTCAAACATCAGTGGTAGATCTGGGAGATGGACTTGTGAGGGTTTACTATGAAATTGTTTCAACTTTTCTATGTATTGGAAAACTACCATAATAAAATATTGAAAAAAAAATCTTACTGAATGAAAAATTTATTTAATAAAATATCTATTTCACAAGGACAAGAATTTTTGTCCAATTTATTTTGCCAGTGCCTACACCAGTGACTGAAACATAGAGCTGCATGCCTCATAATATTCTGTTGAATGTGAACAATTTGAATACTATAATGATATAAGAAATATATAAGGAATCAGCGTTATCTCCATTTCTCTGGTTTGTAGTTGTCACTTGTTGTGGGTTGTAGATTTTTAGTTCTTTAGTGACTTTCTTCAATGACTTGTGTGAAGACTGCACTTTTTATCATGAATGTCCTTGAGATTTCTGCTCTGTTGACTACTGATTTGATAGAAATTTACTTATATATTAGGAGCTAAAAAGAAAAAAAGGAAAGGAAAGATAAGGGAAGGAAAGGAAAGCAAGAGAGAAAAAAAAAGACAAGACAAGAAAAAAGTACTCTCTCATCTCTGCAGACTGGCTCCTCTTGGGGCTCTTCTGCAACACTTCTATTTACAACTCTGCCTTAGCCTTCACTTCCTTTCTCCATTGAGCCTAAAGCTGAGCCAGAGGTGAAAGCCAAGCATCTCCTCAGGTCTCTCCTGAGAATACATAAAGCCCTGGGCGTGCGCATGGCTTTCTAGAAATATAGGCCTTTTCTGTATGTGCAGAAGCCTTTCAAAGCATTTGTTTCCCTATGTATCTCATTCCCAAACCCTTCCTTCCCAGGGTTTTGGTTTGATACTTGTACAATCTCCTGTCCCTGGTCCTAGGTGACCACAACTCTTACATCTGTCTTTAAACCCTTTTCACAAATGCTCCCCAAATCCTGGGAAAGCTCTGAAGTGAAGCAAAGACAAGGCTTTTGGGTGACCATCAGGGAAGCAACAAATAGATCAATGCATACAACCATAATTCTCAGAGAACAGTCCATACTGCTCCCACTGGCATCAGTAAGCTGCACTGGAAACGTGGGCCACTGTCCTCGTGACCACTGCTAACCTGGGAAGTGAGAGATGGTAGGCAAGTGACTTAAATCCAACAATGTTCTCTCACAGACTTCAGATATTTCCTTTTCTCTAAGTGTCCCCCTGGTTGCTATTATGTTTGAGAGATCTGGAAAAAATGATCCTGAGAGTTGTTGCCAGCTTTACTGGCAAATTATTGCTTTATTGGAGGGATGGAGATTTGGAACCCCCTGCTCTGCTATTTTTCGGTAGTGTCACTCACAGGCAGACCTTATTGGCGATTAATTCCTTACATGTCATAGTTCTATTCAGACTTTATGTTTCTTCTTGAGTCAGGTTTGGGAATTTATATATATTTCCAGGAATTTGTCCTCTTTTATCTAAGTTGACTGGTATTTTGGCATAGTTTGTTCATAATATTCCCTTGTGATCTTTTTTAATTTCCCTAGGGTCAGTAAGGATGGACCTTCTTTCATTCTTGGTATTGATAATTTGTGTCTCCTATGTCTCCCAATTATCTAGCATATGATCAATGCTGGAAAATGTTCTATGTTGCTTGAGAAAAATGTATATGCTGCATTCATTTGAGTGGAGCATTTATCTATACATAAGTTAGGATGAATTGGCTGAAAGTATTGTTCCAATTTCCTATGTCCAGGCTAATTTTATATCTCCTTATTCATTCAATTGTTGAGGGTAAGATATAAAAATCTCCAATTATTTTTAACGAATATACTATTTCTCCTTTCAATTATGTCAGTTTTTGCTTTATTCATTTTGAGACTTTATTAGATGTATGTAGATTTATAATTGCTACTTCTTCCTGCTGTGCTGACCCTTTCAACATGATAAATTATACTTCTTTGTCTCTACTACTATTGGTTGCCTGAGGGCAACTATGACTCTCTCATGAAAACTGTTTACATACATATCTTTTGCCATCCTTTTACTTTCAATATATTTCTATCTTTGAATGTCACATGTATTGCTCATAGAAAACATACAGCAGTATCTTGCTCTTTTTAGCAATATGATTACCTCTGCTCTTGATTGTGGCATTTAGAATATTTATATTTAATGGAACTTTTGCATGATTTTGTATTCTATATGGTTTCTGTCTGTCCTCTGTTCCTCCCATATTACCTTTTTTTTGCATTAAATATTTTCGGTTTCTTGCTTTAATTGTGCTCTTGATTTTTCACCTTTATAAAAAAGTTATCTTCCTCTTGGTTACTCCAGGGATTACAATATGAGTATTAATTTATCACAGTCTATTTCAGATCAATAGTAACTACATTTTGGTAAATTGCATAAACTTTGCTATCATCCATCTTCATTTTGTACCCTCTCATTTGTGCTACTGTTGTCAGATATTGTCCATTTCTATGTTATAAGCTAAATAACTTATATATTTTAAAGAAGTTAATAGAAGAACTGTGGAAAAGTATTCAGTAGTCTTTTATTAACATATAAGACCACATTTATCACTTTGGCACTTTTGTGTTTGTTTCACATTACCTTGTGGTGTAGATGTCCTTCAGCTTGAGGAACTAAGGAACTAGTATTTCTTTTAAGCATTTTTTATCAGAAATGTCTGCAGTCTTTGTCTGTCTGTAAATGAATTTATTTCACCTTTATTTTTTGAGGAGTTTTGGTCAGTGTTGTAATTCACTACCTCCTGGCTACCACTGTCAGAATAAAAGTCAACCATTAATAATATTGATGAATTTTTCTATTGTGTCAATCTCTTTGTATTTGTTTTATAAATATTTCTTGGAGTTTCCTTGAAGCATGGATTAATGTTTCGCATCAAATTTGAGACAATTTTGGCTGTTATTTCTTAAAATAATTTTTCTTTCCCTTTTTCTACTCCCTTCCTGGGACTCCTATTACACACATGTTGGCATATTTATTCTTGTCCAACAGTTGTATGATGCTTTGGTCATTTTTCCTCAATTATTTCTCTCTGTTCTTCAGATTGGAAAATTTAACTGACCTATCCTCAGGCTCACCAATTCTTTCTTCTGACATCTTTAGTCTGCTATTAGGCCCTATTAGGGCTTTTCATTTCAGTTCTGTACTCTTTAAATCCAGAATGTCAAAATTTCTACCCAATTATTAAGAATCATTTGTTGATTCATTATTGTCATACTTTCCTTAATTTAAACATGTTCCCTTTGGTGGTGGTTTAGTTGCTAAGACGTGTCCAACTCTTGCAAACCCTATGGACTGTAGCGCACCAGGCTCCTCTGTCCATGGAATTCTCCAGGCAAGAATACTGGAGTGGGTAGCCATTTCCTTCTCTGGGGGATCTTCCCAACCCAGTCATTGAACCTGGGTCTCTTGCATTGTAGGCAGATCCTTTTATGATCTGAGCCACCAGGGAAGCCTTGGATGGCCAAGAGTGCATGAAAATCTTTGCACTTCTCCAGTCTCCACTCCACATGTATTCAGCTTCAGTCAGAAATGTTTGTCTAAACTGCAACCACAACCCAGGCTTTGACCTTTCATCTTGCCAATATCTTCACTTCCACTGACAGCTCTTCTGGGTGTGATTGTCATTTACATCTAAACCAAGTGAATCTCTTTCAGCCACAGCAGCCATGGCCTGCTCCATCCTGACAAAATTTCCATACCTATCAAACTGGGAAGAGGGGAGTAGAAGCAAGAATGTGAAAATTTCCAGTATTCTTAAGTGATATTCAACAGTCTTTGAAGTATAAATTCTTCTCAGATTGCTGTATTCCATAGTTTGATTTTCAGAGTTCTGAAATGGTTGTGTGTGTATGTGTGTGTGTGTTTTGGGTCCAGCTTTAAAGGTGTTTTTTATTGCTTTCGGTTTGAGAATTTACCAACCTCCTCATTCTATTATAGCCTAAGGTCTGTTCTTTGATCACTTTTATTAGAGAAGAAATTCTCAAAGCAGGGTTCTCATATTGGCATACCAGCATCAACCAAGAGCTTGTTATAAGCTGTATATTCTCAGGCTCCACCCCAGACATATTGATACAAAAACTCTGAATATGTGCATCAGCAATCTGTATTTTAACAAGCTTTTCCAGAAATTCTGATGCACACCAAAGATTAGAATTTCTGATCCAGAGCTTATTTAATAAAAATAATAATTGCTGTTAGAGTTCTCTATTTCAAGGGAAAACAGCCAAATATAAAAATACTTTAGTTGCCTTATCAAGGTCATTTTGCATTATTTGACAAAGGATTCAGTTCAGTTCAGTTCAGTCACTCAGTCGTGTCTGACTCTTTGTGACCCCATGAATCGCTGCACACCAGGTCTCCCTGTCCATCGCCATCTCCCAGAGTTCACTCAGACTCACGTCCATCAAGTCAGTGATGCCATCCAGCCATCTCATTCTCTGTCGTCCCCTTCTCCTCCTGCCCCAAATCCCTCCCAGCATCACAGTCTTTTCCAATGAGTCAACTCTTTGAATGAGGTGGCCAAAGTACTGGAGTTTCAGCTTTAGCATCATTCCTTCCAAAGAAATCCCAGGGTTGATCTCACAGACAAAAGATTAAGGGCAGACATATCTTTGAACTGGGATCCAAAGACTTGCATTAATATATTTCTATTTTTAGGCTAAAAAATAGTGTTGCCTGACATGTACAAAGAAGTAGTAGAAAGGCTTTAAGAGCACCAACCTGAATGTTATCCAGATATACTACTGTGCTACATTCTAACTTCTGGAAGATGAGATTCAGTACTACAGGTTTTCCAAAAATGTAAACTTCCCACTATTACCATTTTTCTTCACTAAAAAGACCTGACTTTACCAGGATAATGAAGATGTATTTTTGTATAACTGGTATGTACGTTCCTAAAATTTACATTATTTAAGGACATGCATTCAAAAGGAATAAGGCCATTCTTCTTCCAACTGAAAGTATCTTTATAGGAGCCATTTTGTAATTAATGATCTCCTAAGTGCTTTTTAGTGAAAAAACAAACTTAAGAATATCTATAACATATAATATACTTATGCATTTTAAGCAAAGCAATATTACTTATTGTTCATAGATACATATGCATATAGAACTATGATAAAAGAACAAACACTTGCACATGAAATGCACAGTGATTGCTTCTGTATGGAAGAGAAATAAAATTGGGAAGACAAGCAAAGAAGGTTTTCAATTTTATAGAGTTTTATTTATTTAAGAATATGAAGGTTCAGTTCAGTTCAGTTGCTCAGTCATGTCCAACTCTTAGTGACCCCATGGACTGCAGCATGCCAGGCCTCCCTGTCCATCACCAACACCCAGAGCTTGCTCAAACTCATGTCCATCAAGTCAGTGATGCCACTCAACCATCTCATCCTCTGTCATGCCCTTCTCCTCCTACCTTCAATCTTTCCCAGCATCAGGGTCTTTTCTAATGAGTCAGTTCTTTGCATCACATGTGCAGACTATTGGAGTTTCAGCTTCAGCATCAGTCCTTCCAATGAATATTCAAGACTGATTTTCTGTAAGATGGACTGGTTGGATCTCCTTGAAATTCAAGGGACTCTCAAGAGTATTCGCCAACAATTCTTCAGCATCAATTCTTCAGCACTCAGCTTTCGTTATAATCCAATTCTCACATATATACTTGACTACTGGAAAAACCATAGCTTTGACTAGACAGACCTCTTTTGACAAAGTAATGTCTCTGCTTTTGAATATGCTGTCTAGGTTGGTCATAACTTTTCTTCCAAGGAGCAAGCATCTTTTAATTTCATGGCTGCAGTCACCATCTGCAGTGATTTTGGAGCCTCAAAAAATAAAGTCTCTCACTGTCTCCATGTTTTCCCATCTATTTGCTGTGAAGTGATGGGACTGGATGACATAATCTTAGTTTTCTGAATGTTGAGCTTTAAGCCAACTTTTTCACTCTCCTCTTTCACTTTCATCAAGAGGCTCTTTAGTTCTTCACTTTCTGCCATAAGGGTGGTATCTTCTGCATATCTAAGGTTATTTATATTTCTCCCAGCTGTAATCAAAATTACAGCTTGTGCTTAATCCAGCCTAGCATTTCTCATGATGTACTCTGCATATAAGCTAAACAAGCAGGGGGACAATATACAGCCTTGATGTACTCCTTTCCCAATTTAGAATCAGTCTGTGGTTCCATGTCTGGTTCTAACTGTTGCTTCTTGACCTGTATACAGATTTCTCAAGAGGCAGGTCAGGTGGTCTGGTATTTCCATCTCTTGAAGAATTTCCCACAGTTTGTTGTAATCCACAAAGTCAAAGGCTTTGGCATAGTCAATAAAGCAGAAATAGATGTTTTTCTGGAACTCTCTTGCTTTTTTGATGATCCAAAGGATGTTAGCAATTTGATCTCTGGTTCCTCTGTCTTTTCTAAATCCAGCTTGGACATCTGGAATTTCACCGTTCATGTACCGTTGAAACCTGGCTTGGAGAATTTTGAGCATTATTTACTAGTGATGAGTGCAATTGTGCATTAGTTTGAACATTCTTCGGCATTGCCTTTCTTTGGGGTTGGAATGAAAACTGACCTTTTCCAGTCCTGTGACCACTGCTGAGTTTTCCAAATTTGCTGGCATACAGAGTGTACCACTTTCACAGCATCATCTTTTGGGATTTGAAATAGCTCAACTGGAATGCCATCACCTCCACTAGCTTTGTTTGTAGTGATGCTTTCTAAGGCCCACTTGACTTCGCATTCCAGGATGTCTGGCTTTAGGTGAGTGATCACCCCATTGTGGTTATCTTGGTCATGAAGATCTTCTTTGTATAGTTCTGTGTATTCTTGCCACCACTTCTTAATATCTTCTGCTTCTGTTAGGTCCATCCGTGTCTGTCCTGTATCGAGCCCATCTTTGCATGAAATGTTCCCTTGGTATCTCTGATTTTCTTGAAGAGATCTCTAGTCTTTCCCATTCCATAGTTTTCCTCTATTTGTTTGCATTGATCACTGAGGAAGACTTTTTTTTAATCTCTCCTTGCTATTCTTTGGAACTCTGCATTCAGATGGGTATATTTTTCCGTTTCTCCTTTGTCTTTCACTTCTCTTCTTTTCTCAGCTATGTGTAAGGTCTCCTTGGAAACCATTTTGCCTTTTTACATTTCTTTTTCTTAGGGATGGTCTTGATCACTGCCTCCTGTACAATGTCATGAACCTCCATTCACATTTCTTCAGGAACTCTATCAGATCTAATCCCTTGAATCTATTTGTCAACTTCCACTGTATAATTTTAAGGGCTTGACTTAGGTCATACTTGAATAATCTAGTGGTTTTCCCGTCTTCAATTTAAGTCTGACTTTTCCAATAAGGAGTTCATGATCTGAGCCACAGTCAGCTCCCAGTCTTCTTTTTGCTGACTGTATAGAGCTCTTCCATCTTTGGCTGCAAAGAATATAATCAATCTGATTTTGATATTGACCATCTGGTGATGTCCATGTGTAGAGTCATCTCGTGTTGTTGGAAGAGGGTGTTTGCTATAACCAGTGTGTTCTCTTGGCAAAACTCTACTAGCCTTTGCCCTGCTTCATTCTGTACTCCAAGGACAAATTTTCCTGTTAGTCCAGGTATCTCTTGACTTCCTACTTTTGCATTCCAGTTCCCTATAATGAAAATAGATCATTTTTGGATGTTAGTTCTAGAAGGCCTTGTAGGTCTTCATAGAACTGTTCAACTTCCGCTTCTTCAGCATTACTGGTCGGGGCATAGACTTGGATTACCATAATATTGAATGGTTTGCCTTGGAAACAAAGAGATCATTCTGTCGTTTTTGAGATTGCATCCAAGTACTGAATTTCAGACTCTTTTGTTGACTATGATGGCTACTCCATTTCTTCTAAGGGATTCTTGCCCACAGTAGTAGATATAATGGTCATCTGAGTTAAATTCACCCATTCCAGTCCATTTTAGTTCGCTGATTCCTAGAATGTCAACGTTCACCCTTGCCATCTCTTGTTTGACCACTTCCAATTTGCCTTGATTCATGGACCTAACATTCTAGGTTCCTATGCAATATTGCTCTTTACAGCATCAACCTTTACTTCCATCACCAGTCACATCCACACCTGGGTGTTGTTTTTGCTTTGGTGCCATCTCTTCATTCTTTCTGGAGTTATTTCTCCACGGATCTCCAGAAGCATATTGGGCACTTACCAACCTGGGGAGTTCATCTTTCAGTGTCCTATCTTTTTGCCTTTTCATGCTGTTCATGGGGTTCTCAAGGCAAGAATACTGAAGTAGTTTGCCATTCCCTGCTCCAACGCACCATGTTTTGTCAGAATCCTCCACCATGACCTGTCTATCTTGAGTGGCCCTACATGGCATGGCTCATAATTTCATTGAGTTAGAGAAGGCTGTGGTCCATGTGATCAGATTGGTTAGTTTTCTGCAATTGTGCTTTTCATTCTTTCTGCCCTCTGATGGAGAAGAATAAGAGGCTTATGGAAGCTTCCTGACGGGAGAGACTGACAGCAGAGGAAACTGGTTTTTGTTCTGACAGGCACGGCCATGCTCAGTAAATCTTTAATTCAATTTTCTGTTGATGGGCAGGGCTATGTTCCCTCCCTGTTCTTTGACTTGAAGCCAAACTATGGTGAAGGTAATGAAAATAATGGCACCTCCTTCAACAGGTCCAGTCCACACACTGCCTCACTCAGTGCCCCCAACCCTGCAGCAGGCCACTGCTGACCCACGCTTCCACCAGAGACTTCTGGACACTCACAGGCATATTAGAGTCAGTGTCTTTTGGGGGTCACTGCCCCTTTCTCCTGGGTGCTGGTGCACACAAGGTTTTGTCTATTCTCTCCAAGAATTTCCCCAGTCCTGTGTAAATTCTGGCAGCTGTATGATGGGGTTAATGGTGACCTCCAAGAGGGCTTATGCCATACCCACGTCTACTGCACCCAGATCCCCTGCCCCTGCAGCAGTCCACTGCAGACCTGTACCTCCACAGGAGACACTCAAACACAGTTCTGGCTCAGTCTCTGTGGAGTCTCTGGGTCCTGGTGCGTACAAGGTTTGTTTGAGCCCTCTGAGCATCTCTGGAGGGTACAGTGTTTGATTCTAAATGTGATTTCACCCCTCTTACCATCTTGCTGGGGCTTCTCCTTTGCCCTTGGACATGGGGTATCTTTTTTTGGTGGGATCCAACATTCCCCTTTTGATGGTTGTTCAGTAGCAAGTTGTAATTTTGGAGTTCTCGCAGGAGAAGATGAGTACGAGTTCTACTCTGTCACCTTAGAGAAAACCCAAGTGTGATTCCCAAGAATATGAGAATGTCCTCATAAATTTTGAATACTGGCAATACTGTTTGCTCAAGACAAAGTATCAACAGAAGGAAGAGTATTGGGTTTTGCTATAGCTTACTTGAACTGAGGGGTGATTCTCAGAAGGACAGATAAGTCTAGAAATTACTGATTCATCTGTTCCCAGAAAATAACTCTGAGGGTTAAAAGTTATTTCCAGAGAATGAGGGTTACACACAGGGGTGAGACATGGGAATTTTATTCTCAAAGAATCAAATTTGTTACTCAGAGAAATCAGAAAAGTAAAGTTTGGAAATGCACGAATCTATGGCTACATCCTTAATCCCATAACTAATTCCAGATTAATTTAAATTAATGAATCATGGTGCAATGGTGAAAAGAGGGGGATGCAGAGTCTGAGAGTCTCCATTAAAATGCTATCTGCCAATATTTTGTCATCCTAACCTCTCTGAATTTTTTCTCTTTCAAATAATAATAGGACCCATCTCTTAGGACAGAATTAAAGGAGACAGTGCATGTGCCAACCTTACACAGTGCCTGACACAGAGCCAGCAACCCATAAGGTTGGCTATCATTATCACTCCTTTGTTCATCCATCCAGCAGTTAGTTGGTATGTAGCTACTACATTTAAGACCCTCTGCTGCATTCTGACCATACAGAAACTGAACAAGACATAGTCCATGCCATTTTAGAATCTACAACGTATCAAGAACGGGAGATAGTTGCCTAAGTACACGAACTTCAATGAGATACACTGACAGTAGGGAGGATGACAGTTCTGATGTGTCCAGCGCATGAAGAAGGGTCTGCTGAAAACTTACTTAAGTGGACCTCTGAAGGATGAGTAGGAGTTCATCTGATGAATACACCAGGGGTTTAGGACTAATAGAGATGTAGAATCATTCCTGGTTTAATGAAATCCAGCTAGTGAATTATGCTTTTTCCAACTATAGGAGAAATGGAACCTGGAGATTTATGGATGTCATTGTGGTATATGTACTATAGAGCTGACCCTGCAGGCACAGACATCATATATAACCTATCTGTGAGTCTGAGGCATTGGGTACACTCAGCCTCCGGAATGAGATGCAGATGCTGGTGAATATTTAGCTTAGTGGAGGATTTTGTGCCCCTTGTAGCCATTTCTGAAAACTGGGAGTTTTTGTCTCTGTTGTTTGTTTTTTTTTTGGGGTGGGTGGGGGGGCTTGGCCAGAAATAACCATGCAGAAGAAGCAGAGGAAGCATTTTAGCTACAAGCTCCTGACAGATACATCATTTCTTGCTTACTGTCTTCTAGAGAATGCTCCAATATTGTGAATTTCTCAGTCCTCCTGCCTCATCCCCCCAGTTGTTCACAGTTGAGTTTACTGATGTTCTCCACACATAAGTTCTGTTCATCTCTGCTTCCAAAGCCAGTTTTGGACACTCAGATAATAAAGTGGCTATGACTCTTGAGAGTCCCTTGGACTGCAAGGAGATCCAGCCAGTCCATTCTGAAGGAGATCAGCCCTGGGATTTCTTTGGAGGGAATGATGTTGAAGCTGAAACTCCAGTACTTTGGCCACCTCATGCGAAGAGTTGACTCACTGGAAGACTCTGATGCTGGGAGGGATTGGGGGCAGGAGGAGAAGGGAATGACCGAGGATGAGATGGCTGGATGGCATCACTGACTCGATGGACATGAGTCTCAGTGAACTCCGGGAGTTGGTGATGGACAGGGAGGCCTGGCATGCTGCGATTCATGGGGTCACAAAGAGTCAGACACGACTGAGCGACTGAACCGAACTGAACCTTCTCTGAGCTGGAGCTTGACTTGTATTACTTTTTCAAGCTACTGTAGTCTGGATATCAACCTCAGCACTGATGCGTGGGCTCCAGACTGTTGCCCAGATCTCTGCTGCTGCCATTCAGATAGAGGGCCAGGGGCCCCATAAGGATATGGGGTCTTCTCTGCACCCTTCAAAGTACAGCATGCGCACCATCCTCTCCACATTTGTGCCTGATAAGCTTCCGTTGGATTCCTCTGTCCCTCCTTTCACGTCCAGGCCCAGCTGCCTGCGGCACCTGCACAGTACCTGGCCACCAATTCTGTTCTGTGGGGTTCCCCAGCTCTTCCCCAGTGCTAAGTAATTGCTGGAACAGGGAAATGCCACCGTTCCTTGTTCTTCCTGTGCTTTGAGAGACAGCCTTGACACATGCCCTGCCCTAAAGGATGCCCTTGGCTTACTTTCTCCTGACCTAGTAGGGTTGCATGAGCTAGAATACATCACACTCCAAGATATAAAAATTTATGACTCTGGGTATTTAAATAATTGAAAGAAAGGTTCTTTATAATCAGTACTACACAGGATGAAATGAACTACTATTAGGATAACCCTCTATCTATGTTTACATGTAAAATCTTTTCGCTTATTTGGGGTTAAATAAGGTACCACTATCTATATTAGTTTCCCACAAAAGAAACTCTCCTCTGCCACACATTATTTGGACTTCTATTATCCAACAATTCAGGATATTCTTCTTTATTTGGATATAACATTGCCACATCTTACAATTACCCAGCATCTTTCAGTTTGAGACTATAATGATAATAATGACAACTATGGTAATAACCACGTATCTGTCATCTTGTATCTGAAAAACACTTTCCAATGAGCAATTAGTTATTCCACCTCTGTAAAATAGTTACATATCATTATTACCACCTTTTCAGAGGAGGGAACCAGGACACAAAATAACAAATTTATTTTAACTCATTAAAAAAATTTTAGTGACTTTTGTCCAAACACAGAGCTGCAGCAATAAGTGATCATGTAAAGCAAAAGGAAAGGACATTGTGGTTCACAGGGGCACAATATCTGTGGCTGGACTCCTGAGATCTCCATGGATTTACTGCCATGCAGAACTGTTCATGCCCCCCTATCCCCCACTGCTTATCTCCAGTTTAGAGGTAAATGAAGGCAGCTCCAAATAACAAAAAAAGGATTCTTAATAGTGCTGAAATTAAATAGATTATAAAAGTGGCTTTCAAAGAAATTGTCCTACCTTGTATTTCTGTGGAGCCAAAACATGTACAATAAAAAGTTCTCTCCCATAACTGAAGGGATACAATCAAGTGACCCCAGGATACAAGAGACTTGACAGTATATTGCCTGGACTCTTATTTCCTACTGTGCTCTTCCAGGTTACATTCAGAGTCTCCCTGGGGGTTTCTAAAACAGGAGCTCAATAAATTTTTTGTTTGCATAGTTTAGAAAAGATTTTACCTTTAACACAAGAAGGTAAGCTACACAAGCATAATAATATATCTACTATACAATTAGGTATATATATAGACATATCCGTTGCAGCTAATTCTAAACTATTTGTTTTTAGATATGAATCTATGCTTCTAAGCATTTAGGTCCCATCTAGCCCGCTAAGCGCAGTGAGAGCATTCATAAAAGTCCAGAATTATTATGAAGGAATTTCCATTTCTGAAAAGAGAGATTTCATTTTAAAAAATTATTTTGTAATTATTTTTCTCTACCTTTGAGCATGATTTACCTATCCAAATATTTCTTGACAGAATTACTTAAACTTCATATTTTCCCAAAGTTAACTATGAAACAAAAATGTAAAAGAAATGTAAAATAATATTCACCATTTATGAAACTACATTTTAAAATGCTATCCCCCAAATCAAAAACAAAGTGGAAACAAATGAAGTTAAATGAGTATCCATTGGAGAGCATGAACACAAAGAAATACTATCTTTAGAGATACATATTTAGATTAGATATTAAGAAGGAATCTATACATTGAAAAAGACATACCAACCAAGCAGCATATAAATACTATGTGTATCACAATTCAATAAGTATACTTCAAAAATAAAATCATAAATTGATAGGAATAAGATGAACATTGACTGGACATTTGACAATATAAGAAAGCTTTTTAGTTTTAAACATGACATTTTTATGATGTTGAAAAAAATTAAGAAAAATACACTTCCTATCTTTGAGAGGTACATATCAAAATATCTTCAGAAAAAATGATATGATTCTTATATTTGCTTCAAAATAATCTACATGCTTGAGTAGATAGAGATTTA
This sequence comes from Ovis canadensis, assembly GCF_042477335.2. Lineage (NCBI taxonomy): Eukaryota > Metazoa > Chordata > Mammalia > Artiodactyla > Bovidae > Ovis > Ovis canadensis. Next base: position 23,285,740 of record NC_091257.1, on the reverse strand, counting down.
GATGAAACAAGATTGGTTATTAGTTGAAAACTGATGAAGTTTCATGATGATAAAACTGAATTAATAATACTGTTTTAATCTAGATATGCACATTTAAAATTTTCTAAAAAACTTAAAAAAATAATAACAGAATTGATACATCAGTCTTTTGGTGCGGGTGGGAAGTGGGTTCAAATTCCTTTTTTCTCCAGTTTATATTTTGGCAGCTTTTTCAGCAAGGATCTATGATTAATTTTTTCAATGCTCATCTAAAAATGTCCTTATTTTGCCTCACTATTGAATGGACATTGTCATGGGTAAAGAATTCCAGGATAACACTAATTCCCCTCAGTTATTACTTCATTGTCTTTTAGTATCTATTTCTATTTGTAATTTATCTGTCAATCTAATAATTGTTTCTTTATAGAAAATTCTTTCTGATGTCTTTAAATCTTTACCTGTCTAGATGAATGGATAAAGAAGTTGTGGTACATATATACAACGGAACATTACTCTGCCATAAAAAGGAACTGATTTGAGTCAGTTGAACTGACATAAATGAACCTGGAACCTGTTATACAGAGTGAAGTAAGTCAAAAAGAGAAAAATAAATATTATACATTAACACATGCATATAGAATCTAGAAAAATGGTACTGATGGACCTATTTGCAAGGCAGGAACAGAGGCACAGTCATAGAGAACAGAGTTGGGGGCACAGCAGGGGAAGAGAAGGTGGGACAATCAGAGAGCAGCACTGACACATGTATGCTGCTGCTGCTGCTGCTCCTAAGTCGCTTCAGTCGTGTCCAACTCTGTGCGACTCCATAGACGGCAACCCACTGGGCTCCCCCATCCCTGGGATTCTCTAGGCAACAATACTAGAATGGGTTCCCATTTCCTTCTCCAATGCATGAAAGTGAAAAGTCAAAGTGAAGTCGCTAAGTCGTGTCCGACTCTTGGCAAGCCCATGGACTGCAGCCCACCAGGCTCCTCCGTTCATGTGATTTTCCAGGCAAGAGTACCACATATAAAACAGCTAGCTAGTAAGAAGTTGCTGTATAACACAGGGAGTCCAATCCAGTGCTCTGTGACAACCTAAGTTGGGATAGGGTAGGTGGGACGGAAGTTTAGAGGGAGAAGAAAAATGCACAGTATGGCTGATTCATGTTCTTATGTGGCAGAAACCAACACATCATAAAGCAATTAACTTCAAATTAAAAATACATTAAAAAAAAGAAAAAGTCTTTACCTATTTTCTGTTCTATATCTTCACTATAATGTGTCCGCTTCTTGGTTTAATTTTTCCTCAGTAGAAATAAATAATGTCTATTTTTGAGATAATTTATTTCTTTGGCAATGGTGAAAATTTTTCAGCTATCTTCTCTTCAAATATTGCCTTTTTTGAAATCCTACTTTCTGGAATTCCCACTGTTTACATGTGAAATATTTGCCCTCTATCTGCCTTGTTTCTGTCCTTCCCTTTCATATTTTAAAAGAGGTGGCAAGAATACACAGAAGAATTGTACAAAAAAGATCTTCATCACCCAGATACTCACAATGGTGTAATCACTCACCTAGAGCCAGACATCCTGAAATGTGAAGTCAAGTGGGCCTTAGAAAGCATCACTACAAACAAAGCTAGTAGAGGTGATGGAATTACAGTGGAGCTATTTTAAATTCTGAAAGAAGATGCTATGAAAGTGCTGCACTCAACATGGAGCAAATTTGGAAAACTCAGCAGTGGCCACAGGACTGGAAAAGCTCAGTTTTCATTTCAATCCCTAAGAAACGCAATGCCAAAGAATGCTCAAACTACCGCACAATTGCACTCATCTCACATGCTAGTAAAGTAATGCTCAAAATTCTCCAAGCCAGGCTTCAGCAATACGTGAAACGTGAACTTCCAGATGTTCAAGCTGGTTTTAAAAAAGGCAGAGGAACCAGAGATCAAGTTGACAACATCTGCTGGATCATGGAAAAAGCAAGAGAGTTCCAGAAAAACATCTATTTCTGCTTTATTGACTATGCCAAAGCCTTTGACTGTGTAGATCACAATAAACTGGGGAAAATTCTGAGAGAGATGGGAATACCAGACCACCTGACCTGCCTCTTGAGAAATTTGTATGCAGGTCAGGAAGCAACAGTTAGAACTGGACATGGAACAACAGACTGATTCCAAATAGAAAAAGGAGTACGTCAAGGCTGTATATTGTCACCCTGCTTATTTAACTTCTATGCAGAGTAAATCATGAGAAACGCTGGAATGGAAGAAGCACAAGCTGGAATCAACATTACCAGGAGAAATATCAATCACCTCAGATGTGCAGATGACACCACCCTTATGGCAGAAAGTGAAGAGGAGCTAAAAAGCCTCTTGATGAAAGTGAAGTGGAGAGTGGAGAAAGTTGGCTTAAAGCTCAACATTCAGAAAACAAAGATCATGGCATCTGGTCCCATCACTTCATGGGAAATAGATGGGGAAACAGTGGAAATAGTGTCAGACTTTATTTTGGGGGGCTCCAAAATCACTGCAGATGGTGACTGCAGCCATGAAATTGAAAGACGCTTACTCCTTGGAAGAAAAGTTATGACCAACCTAGACAGCACATTGAAAAGCAGAGACATTACTTTGCCGACTAAGGTCCGTCTAGTCAAGGCTTTGGTTTTTCCAGTAGTCATGTATGGATGTGAGAGTTGGACTGTGAAGAAAGCTGAGCACTGAAGAATTGGTGCGTTTGAACTGTGGTGTTGGAGAAGACTCTTTAGAGTCCCTTGGACAGCAAGGAGATCCAACCAGTCCATTCTGAAGGAGATCAGCCCTGGGTGTTCTTTGGAAGGAATGATGCTAAAGCTGAAACTCCAGTACTTTGGCCACCTCATGTGAAGAGTTGACTCACTGGAAAATACTCTGATGCTGGGAAGGATTGTGGGCAGGAGGAGAAGGGGACGACCGAGGATGAGATGGCTGGATGGCATCACTGACTTGATGGACGTGAGTTTGAGTGAACTCCGGGAGTTGGTGATGGATAGGGAGGCCTGGCGTGCTGCGATTCATGGGGTCGTAAAGAGTAGGACACGACTGAGCGACTGAACCGTACTGATATACCTGTGGTGCATTTTGGGTAATTCCTACAATGTTATCCTCCAAGTCACTAATCCTCTCTTTAGCTATGTCTAATATGATGTTATAAAATCTATTATTAGAGTTTTTAACGTCAAAGTCCATATTTCTTAATCCTAGGATTAGGATTTGTTTCTTTTGACATCTACCTTTTCTTAATCATATTTTATCACTTTCTTAGAGTTTGAATTCTCATTTTTATACATTTAATTGTGTTAAACACATTTATTACTGTTTTCAATTCTCTTTTATGGTGCTATTTAGCTATCTTAAGTGCTTCAAAGTCTAATCCTAATATCTACTGTGACTCTTGCATATTTGAGGTAAATTTTAGACAATTTTAGATTTATGGAGAAATTCAGAAGATAGTACAGAAAGTTCCCATGTACTTCACATCCATTTCCCATTATTCTTAACATCTTAAGCAAGTGTGGTGCACTTCAACAATGAATGAACCAACACTGACATATAATTACTAACTAAGGTCCATGGTTTACTCATAGTTTCTTAGTTTTATCTAGTATGTTCTTCTGTTCCAGGATATCATCCAGAAGAGTACCTTAGAGTTACAGAACAGTACATTAGAGTTAGTTGTCATGTCTTAAGCTCCTCCTAGGTGTGAGAGTTTCTCAGATTTTCCTTTGTTTAAATGATATCAAAATATGATAGGTTTAAGGTGTATTAATCCAATATTTTGTTGAATGCCCCTCTATTGGAATTTGTCTGATATTTTACTCATGATTAGATTGATGTTATCGATTTTGAGAGAATATAAGAGGTATTGCAGCATTTTCAATGTATCATATCAAAGGTACAGCCTATCAGTATGATTTATCACTGAGAGTGGTGAATTTCATTACCAGGCTGAGGTAGTGTTTATCAGGTTTATTCAGTATAAAGTCAGAGTTTTTGTGTTTGGGATTGTCACATACACAGGTACTGTAGATTTCAGTACCAAACACAATGAAGCTTCCAGATACAGATAGAAACTTCTTAGAGTCCTTCTTGCAGTCGCCTTGAGCCAATAGAGAATTTCTTTTGTTTTCAAATCCACCCTTCTGTTGAGATTATAATAATCTCAGGAACTTGGCTTTAGTTAGTTTAAGGACCTAAGCTCTAAACTCCTACGTTATGCAATCCTATGTCTACTCCCCAAATGAGAACTCGCCTCATGGCCCCCAGTGGCCAATGCTCCATCACCATCTACACTACCACAAGGTACCTACAGTCTACATTACAGTTTTGTTCACTTTGTTGTTCCAGTACTCTCTTATTCATGGCAACCAAAGATATAATTTCTTTCTTGCAAGGTGACTGACATATTCAATGCATTTTTTCAATCCTAACTTATATGTTCAGTTCAGTTCAGTCGCTCAGTCGTGTCCGACTCTTTGTGACCCCATGAATCGCAGCACACCAGGCCTCCCTGTCCATCAACATCTCCGGGAGTTCACTCAGATTCGCGTTCATCGAGTCAGTGATGCCATCCAGAGATCTCATCCTCGGTAGTCCCCTTCTTCTCCTGCCCCCAATCCCTCCCAGCATCAAAGTCTTTCCAATGAGTCAACTCTTCACATGAGGTGGCCAAAGTACTGGAGCTTCAGCTTTAGCATCATTCCTTCCGAAGAAATCCCAGGGCTGATCTCCTTCAGAATGGACTGGTTGGATCTCCTTGTAGTCCAAGGGACTCTCAAGAATCTTCTCCAACACCACAGTTCAAAAGCATCAATTCTTCACCACTCAGCCTTCTTCACAGTCCAACTCTCACATCCATACATGACCACAGGAAAAACCACAGCCTTGACTAGACGGACCTTAGTTGGCAAAGTAATGTCTCTGCTTTTCAATATGCTGTCAAGGTTGGTCATAACTTTTCTTCCAAGGAGTAACTGTCTTTTAATTTCATGGCTGCAATCACCATCTGCAGTGATTTTGGAGCCCCCCAAAATAAAGTCTGACACTGTTTCCACTGTTTCCCCATCTATTTCCCATGAAGTGATGGGGCCGGATGCCATGATCTTCGTTTTCTTCATGTTGAGTTTTAAGCTAACTTTTTCACTCTCCTCTATCACTTTCATCAAGAGGCTTTTTAGCTCCTCTTCACCTTCTGCCATAAGGGTGGTGTGATCTGCATATCTGAGGTGATTGATATTTCTCCCGGCAATCTTGATTCCAGCTTGTGTTTCTTCCAGTCCAGCGTTTCTCATGATGTACTCTGCATAGAAGTTAAATAAGCAGGGTGACAATATACAGCCTAAACGCACTCCTTTTCCTATTTGGAACCAGTGTGTTGTTCCATGTCCAGTTCTAACTGTTGCTTCCTGACCTGCATATAGATTTCTCAAGAGGGAGATCAGGTAGTCTGGTATTCCCATCTCTTTCAGAATTTTCCCCAGTTTATTGTGATCTACACAGTCAAAGGCTTTGGCATAGTCAATAAAGCAGAAATAGATATTTTTCTGGAACTCTCTTGCTTTTTCCATGATCCAGCAGATGTTGCCAATTTGATCTCTGGTTCCTCTGCCTTTTCTAAATCCAGCTTGAACATCAGGAAGTTCATAGTTCACGTATTGCTGAAGCCTGGCTTGGAGAATTTTGAGCATTACCCTACTAGCATGTGAGATGAGTGCAATTGTGCGGTAGTTTGAGCATTCTTTGGCATTGCCTTTCTTTGGGATTGGAATGAAAACTGACATTTTCCAGTCCTGTGGCCACTGCTGAGTTTTCCAAATTTGCTGGCATATTGAGTGCAGCACTTTCACAGCATCATCTTTCAGGATTTGAAATAGCTCCACTGGAATTCCATCACCTCCACTAGCTTTGTTCGTAGTGATGCTTTCTAAGGCCCACTTGACTTAACATTCCAGGATATCTGGCTCTAGATGAGTGATCACACCATTGTGATTATCTGGGTCATGAAAATCCTTTTTGTACAGTTCTTCTGTGTATTCTTGCCACCTCTTCTTAATGTCTTCTGCTTCCATTAGGTCCATACCATTTCTGTCCTTTATCGAGCCCAATTTTGCGTGAAATGTTCCCTTGGTATCTCTAATTTTCTTGAAGAGATCTCTAGTCTTTCCCATTCTGTTCTTTTCCTCTATTTCTTTGCATTGATCGCTGAAGAAGGCTTTCTTATCTCTTCTTGCTATTCTTTGGAACTCTGCATTCAGATGCTTATATCTTTCCTTTTCTCTTTGGCTTTTCACTTCTCTTCTTTTCATAGCTATTTGTAAGGCTTCCCCAAACAGCCATTTTGCTTTTTTGTATTTCTTTTCCATGGGGATGGTCTTGATCCCTGTCTCCTGTACAATGTCACGAACCTCATTCCATAGTTCATCAGGCACTCTATCTATCAGCTCTAGGCCCTTAAATCTATTTCTCACTTCCACTGTATAATCATAAGGGGTTTGATGTAGGTCATGCCTGAATGGCGGCGGCCAGTGCACTAAGCGCAGGCGGTGGTGCCGGTGCACTAAGCGTGGCCAAGAGCTACCCCACATCCGAGGTCAGGGGCAGTGACCTACAGTGCCAGTCTGCGACAGAACGGCGGAGAAAGCTACCCCACGTCTGAAGTCAGGGGCAGCGGCCAAGAGGAGTTACCCTGCATCCGAGGTCAGGGGCGATGGCTGGGAGGAGATACCCCACGTCCTAGGCCAGGGGCGGTGGCCGGGAGAAGCCACCCTGCATCTGAGGTCAAGGGCAACGCCTGAGAGGGGCCACCCTGCATTGGAAGCCGGGGTGGCAGCCGAGGCCAAAGGTGGTGCCCGAGGCCAGGGGCGGCAGCCAAGAGGAGCAATCCCACGCCCAAGGCGTGGTGGCTGTGCCTTCGCAGGAGGGCCTAGAGGAGCCATCCCATGTTGAAGATCAGGAAGGGCGGCAGGAGGAGATATCCCTCTTCCAAGGTAAGGAGCAGCGGCTGTGCTTACCTGGAGCAGCCGTGAAGAGATACCCCACACCCAAGGTAAGACAAACCCAAGTAAGATGGTTGGTGTTGCAAGAGAGCATCAGAGGGCAGACACACTGAAACCATACTCACAGAAATCTAGTCAATCTAATCACACTAGGACCACAGCCTTGACTAACTCAATGAAACTAAGCCATGCCCGCGGGGCAACCCGAGATGGGCGGGTCATGGTGGAGAGGTCTGAAAGAATGTGGTCCACTGGAGAAGGGAATGGCAAACCACTTCAGTATTCTTGCCTTGAGAACCCCATGAACAGTATGAAAAGGCAAAATGACAGGATACCAAAAGAGGTACTCCCTAGGTCAGTAAGTACCCAATATGCTACTGGAGATCAGTGGAGAAATAACTCCAGAAAGAATGAAGGGATGGAGCCAAAGCAAAAACAATACCCAGCTGTCGATGTGACTGGTGATAGAAGCAAGGTCCGATACTGTAAAGAGCAATATTGCATAGGAACCTGGAATGTCAGGTCCATGAATCAAGGCCAATTGAAAGTGGTCAAACAAGAGATGGCAAGGGTGAACATCGACATTCTAGGAATCAGCGAACTAAAATGGACTGGAAGGTGAATTTAACTCAGATGACCATTATATCTTCTACTGCGGGCAGGAATCCCTCAGAAGAAGTGGAGTAGCCATCATGGTTAACAAAAGAGTCCGAAATGCAGTACTTGAGCTCTATACAGTCAACAAAAATAAGACCAGGAGCTGACTGTGGCTCAGATCATGAACTCCTTATTACCAAATTCAGACTGAAATTGAAGAAAGCAGGGAAAGCTTATATGAGTTTGTTGCAAAAGAGATTTTCTGATTTTCTCAGTCTACCATTTCTTTAAAATCTCAAGTCTTTCCCTCAGTCTAGTTGGGTCTCTCTACCTCAATAACACAAGTGAAAAATTCCTTCTCATGTTATCTGTTCTGTAATGATATTACTATTTTATTCAACATTTTCTGTCTCAACAGTCTATATCACTAATAAGCAAAACAGCTATCACAATGAACACATAAAATCTTTTATTGAGTTGTGTGAAGAAATATTAAACAAAGATAAGATTTATCATTTTAACTTCCGTGTAATTTAATTTAACTTAAGTAATTTAACTGGAAATTGAACCTCAACCATGAAAACTTAAGAGTAAATGGTTTCACTTTTCTTCAGTGTGTTCAGATTGAAGGCTTTATGGAATATCCACAAGATAATGAAATAAAGCATATGTCATAGAAAAGAACCAATTATATCTAATAGTGCACAAAATTATGAACTTAAAAAGTGATTACTGTAAAGAAACATAAAATAAAAGTTGTAGCTCCAATGCCTACACTGCTAGTTCAAAGTAACCTACTGTCTTTATGTCTTAATATTTCAAATTATAAGTATATTATAAAATTGGTTCACTGTTTTCAACAAAAATCATAAATTAAGTAACATGTTAAGAGATTATTGCCCATGATCTTCATTGTCCATCACTTTTCAAGCATGAATTAAAGAGATTAAGAGATAAGCCAACCTAAGTAAAAACTTTTCCTAAGGCATGTTGATTCTATTTATCAATGAACATTAAATCTTATTAACTGGCACATTAGCACTATAAAGTTTTGTCAGCAAGTTTGAAAAAGAAAAATCAATAATGACAATAATATTTCTGATTGAAAGATATAACTGGGTAAATATCTGAAGCATGACAAACATGAGTGAAAAAAATAGCCTTTCCCTCTTTCCATGTAATACCAATATTATGTGCTTCATTTTATTATTCTCCTTATTTTGAAGAATTAAAAAAATCATAGTGTTTAAAGAAGATGATACTATCTTAGCTACAGAAACTTTTTAGAAATAAAAGGTAATACAATGCTTAAAATAATTATTATATAAATATGCATATGTTCATCATGTTGTCTGCTATAAGTATTTTTTAAAGTTTTATCTTTTCATTTATCTAATGATAAAGATATTATATTTCTAGAGCAAACTAATCAAAACTGAAACATTTAAGCATGTTAAAAATCCAGGATGGAAGATAGTAGCACCTCAAAATTTAAATGAAATACCTACTACCTATGGTAGAAGTTGCCAAGGTTGTAAAAATGAGTTTAAGAAACACCTATTTTTTTTTTAAAGAAGATGATGCCCTAATATCTGAGAAAAGAAGTGTATGCCTTACAAATATCAGAGAAAAGAAGAGAAGCTGAAAGAAAAGGAGAAAAGGAAAGATATACCCATTTGAATGCAGAGTTTCAAAGAATAGCAAGGAGAGATAAGAAAGCCGTTCTCGGAGATGAATGTAAAGAAATAGAAGAAAACAATAGAATGGGAAAGCTTAGAGATTGCTTCAAGAAAATTAGAAATACCAAGGGAACATTTCATGCAAAGATGGGCGCATAAAGGACAGAGACGGTATAGACTTAACAGAAGCAGAAGATATTAAGAAGATATGGCAAGAATACACAGAACTATACAAAAAAGATCTTCACTTTCCAGATAACCACCATGAGGTGATCACTCACCTAGAGCCAGACATCCTGGAATGCGAAGTCAAGTGGGCCTTAGGAAGCATCACTATGAACAAAGCTAGTGGACATGATGGAATTCCAGATGAGCTATTCCAAGTTCTAAGAGATGATGCTGTGAAAGTGATGCACTCAATATGCCAGCAAATTTGGAAAACTCAGCAGTGGTCACAGGACTGGAAAAGGTCAGTTTTCATCCCAGTCCCTAAGAAAGGCAATACCAAAGAATGCTCAAACTACTGCACAATTGCACCCATCTCACACTCTAGCAAGTAATGCTTAAAAGTACTCCAACCCAGGCTTCACAAGTACATGAACTGTGAAATTCCAGATGTTCAAGCTGGTTTTAGAAAAGGCAGAGGAACCAGAATCAAATTTCCAACCTCAGTTGGATCATAGGAAAACAAGAGAGTTACAGAAAAACATCTACTTCTGCCAAACCCTTTTGACAGTGTGGGTCACAGCAAACTGAAAAATTCTTAAAGGGATGGGAATAGACCACGTGACCTGCCTTCTGAGAAATCTGTATACGGGTCAAGAACCAACAGTTAAAACTGGACATGGAACAACAGACTTCTTCCAAATTGGGAAAGGTGTATGTCAGGTTGTATCACCCTGCTTATTTAACTTATATGCAGAGTACATCACACAAAATGCCAAGCTGAATGAAGCACAAGCTGGAACCAAGATTGCCGGGAGAAATATCAATAACCTCAGATATGCAGATGATACCACCCTTATGGCAGAAAGTGAAGAAGAACAAAAGAGCCTTTTGATGAAAGTGGAAGAGGAGAGTGAAAAAGTTGACTTAAAACTCATTCAGAAAACTAAGATCATGGCATCCAGTTCCATCACTTCATGGCAAATAGATGGGAAAACAATGGAAACAGTAACAGACTTTATTTTGGGGGGCTCCAAAATCACTGCAGATGATGACTGCAGCCATGAAATTAAAAGATGCTTGCTCCTTGGAAGAAAAGTTATGACCGATCTAGACAGCATACTCAAAAGCAGAGACATTACTTTTTCAACAAAGGTCCATCTAGTCAAAGCTATGGTTTTTCCAGTGGTCATGTATGGATGTGAGAGTTGGACTATAAAGAAAGCTAACCACAGTAGAATTAATGCTTTTAAACTGTGGTGTTGGAGAAGACTCTTGAGAGTCCCTTGGACTACAAGGAGATCCAACCAATCCATCCTACGGGAAATCACTGACTATTCACTGAAAGGACTAACGATGAAGCTGAAACTCCAATACTTTGGCCACCTGATGTGAAGAACTGACTCACTGGAAAAGACCCTCATGCTGGGAAAAATTGAAGGCAGGAGGAGAAGGGAATGACAGAGGATGACATTGTTGGATGGCATTCCTGACTGGATGGACATAAGCAAGCTCTGGGTTTGGTGATGGACAGGGAAGCCTGGCGTGCTATAGTCATGGGGTCACAAAGAGTGGGACACGGCTGAGTGACTGAACAGAACTGATGCCCTCCCTAGTAGGGGACTGTTACCTTCCAGGTTCAATAGCTTGGCCAGAATGAAGGGGCATTTAATCTGAGTTCGTTGCTAGACTGAGATACAGGTGAGGTAGTTAGAGTAGAAGGCAAGGCAAGGAGGAACTTGTGTTGGTGTGACCACCAGAGTTTACCCAGCTTGCTGTGATGGACCTTTGCTGCCAACGCTAGTACCGAAGCTCTTTCCTTCAGTTCTAACACTGTTCACTCCATTTTAAGTGGCATGCCTGAATAGTCAGAGCAAACTGTTTAACCATTGTCTGAATATCTTGACTGTAGAACAGTGAGGAGAACCACTGAAGCACAGTAAGATATCTATATGATATGCATACATCAAAAAGTGAAAAATACAACCGAGTGGGTGATTTCTTTCCTTTCTTAGAAAATGATAACACATCCTCCAAGATTACCCCAGTGATATCACCTTTTGCAGGACGCCTTCCCTAATCACACTGACATGTTGGCTTCATCTTTTCTGCTTCTATTTTCCTGTATTAAGAACCTTTCTGGCTCGTATAAATTAATGTGTAAATAAATACTTATATTAATACTTCAGACTGCATTTGGCTATAAGAATCATTCCTACTTCAGTGTCAAGACTAGTATACAGCAGGTGATCAATACATGCTGTTGATTGAGAAAGAGAAAAAGGGAAGAAGGAAAAAAGGAAGAGGGAAGGAGGAAAGAAAGGAAGAGAAGAAGGAGGGAGGGGCAATGGTAGGCTGGCTCAGTATGTAGCTGCATGTTGTCAGACCTGGCCCGGCCCCTGGTCCCTCCGCCCTCTGGCCTCCTCCTTCTGAACCTCCTGATGGGCCCTAGCAGGCTCATCCACCTGCAGCGACCACGATCAATCACCCTGACACAGTCAGATCTTAAGCCTTATCTTTCATATTTCAGCATTGCATCCCTTTCTCAAGATCTACTCCTGAGACTGGGTCCCCACCGGACCAACAAGGGGAAATCTGCTGAGTTTCTTTCACTGTGCTGGGATCCCTCCATCTGCTGAGCAGCAGCTAGCAGGCTAACTCACTGCCCAACAAGCTGGACTGACTTTCATGAGGGGCCACCTCCAACACCATACCTGCTTTAACAGGACTTGGTCCCTCACTGCAGACCACTCTCCGAGATCCACCCCCAGCATGCCTAAGGCCCAGCCAGATCTCAAGACATAACAAGAGTGAATCACACAATCTCCACAGGGATTCCATTCTGTAGGTGGAGGGTGAATAAGAGGTGTTCCACTCTTCCTGTGAATGTTGAGAAGGTATTTATGAAAGCACTCCCACTTAGACACACTTGAAAAGCCCTTTCAATGTGTTGCTTTTTCATGCTAGGAATGCTTGGTTGAAAGGGTTTTTGTGAAAAATCTGTTTTTCAGGATATCTGTTCTGCTTTTTTTAAAGAAGAAATATGATACTTGAAGCCCATTCTATTGATACTAATGTATCATTTTACTTCAAAAGATCCATGCAAGGAAAATTCTTGGAACCCCTGAAGGAACGTGGTGAATGATAACTGCTCAGACAACTCAGTCAAACAGGCACCATGACTGGTCACAGGTAAAGGGCTATGTTTATCGCCATATCAATAATCAATACTAATAACATATGGAAAATTAGATTTCCAGTGGAAATTTGCTGTATGATGCAGGGAACTCAAGTTGGTGCTCTGTGACAACCTAGAGGGGTAGGATGGGGTAGGATTGGGAGGGAGATTGAAGAGGAAGGCGACATTTGTATACCTATAACTGATTCATGTTGATGTACGGCAGAAATCAATACAATATTGTAAAGAAAACATCCTCCAATTAACAAAAATAAATTAAAAAAATAATCAATACTGACACACAGTAGTTACTAAATTAGTATTTCGTCGTTGAAAGTGAAAGTGTTAGTCACTCAGTCATGTCCAATTCTTTGTGACCCCATGGAATATAGCCCACTAGGTTCCTCTGTCCATGGGATTCTTCAGGCAAGAATACTGGAGTGGGTAGCTATTTCCTTCTCCAGGGGTTCTTCCCAACCCAGGGACTGAACAAAGATCTCCCACCTTGCAGGAAGACTCTTCACTGACTGGACCACTTGGGGGTCCCAATTAGTTGTTACTAAGTTAGTGTCTGTTGAATGAATGAGTGAACAGGCACTCATATGTGTGTTTGTATGTAGAAACATGATGGTGGAGTGGAGGTACTCTGATAGCATCTGCTGTATGACACCAAACAGTTTTATGATTTTGCTCCTTTTGAGATGCATTTGACACCTCACCCTGTTAAAATCTCGGTCAGCTCGGTCACTCTGTCATGTCCGACTCTTTGCGACCCTGTGGACTGCAGCACGCCAGGCCTCCCTGTCCATCACCAACTCCAGGAGCTTACTCAAGCTCATGTCTATCGAGGCCCCTCTACCGAGGGGTACAAGAAAAGCAAGAAGCCTTTGGAGGTAGAGAATAGCATTATATACGCTGTGTTCTCATTCTAGAAAAGCAGCTTTCCCACGCATTCCATCTGGGGCTGAGAGTTTATTTAGCAGTAGTTGCTTATGCCTAGAGTTTTTAAAATTAACCTGTCACAGAAGTACCTCAAGGATAAGGTCTAGAATCACAGTATTGATACAAATATATGCTACGTCTATACATATGTATATATATGTGTGTATAATTAAAAAAGCAGTCCTACAAATTTATGCATATAAAAAGTCAACCTTAAATTGCTACTCTGTCAGAAAATGTCATTTAAAATGTCTAACATTATGCCTCAGGCTTCAGTACTCAGGAGCTTTTGACAGCCTAAAAAGGAAGCAAATCCCATAAACCAGGTCTTATTTGCGTTCAATCAGCAGATTCCAGTTCTATGTTAATTACTGTGACAATAAAAAGGAAAGATATTATCTAAACTAAGAGATTGTAATTTTTGTTCTAGTCTGTTACATAATGTTCTGAAAGGAAATCAAGGAAGTATCCTTTTAATTCCACTTTCTTCTTTATAATTCTGCTTCTTGACATAATTTAAGACTGGCTCCAAAGGTCTTTTTTTATTATATATTCCAAAAGTACATCATAGGGCTTTGTGCATGGAAAACATGCTTCTTACAGATGAGTGACTGGGCATTTAAAATGCAATGTGCTCTCAGACTAAACATCAAATACACAAAAAAAGGTATATGAATCTGGATGACAGTCCACAGGTACTGGAAGAGAGGGCTACTGTATGTACTTTCAAAGTGTCAACGGAGCTTAAGCCTTGTAAAAATAAGCCAGGGAAAGCATCATCTGTTTCTCAGCTGCATGCTTCCCTTTCCTCTCCTTAATTTTTCCAGATGTCAACACTCACCTACCTGTGCACAGAAAAGGCAAATCTAAAGATCAAAGTTCAGTTCAGTTCAGTTCAGTCACTCAGTTGTGTCTGACTCTTTGCGACCCCATGAATCGCAGCATGCCAGGCCTCCCTGTCCATCACCATCTCCCGGAGTTCACTCAGACTCATGTCCATCGAGTCAGTGATACCATCCAGCCATCTCATCCTCGGTCATTCCCTTCTCCTCCTGCCCCCAATCCCTCCCAGCATCAGAGTCTTCCAATGAGTCAACTCTTCGCATGAGGTGGCCTAAGTACTGGAGCTTCAGCTTTAGCATCATTCCTTCCAAAGAAATCCCAGGGCTGATCTCCTTCAGAATGGACTGGTTGGATCTCCTTGCAGTCTAAGGGACTCTCATGAGTCTTCTCCAACACCACAGTTCAAAAGCATTAATTCTTCGGGGCTCAGCCTTCTTCACAGTCCAACTCTCATATCCCTACATGACCACAGGAAAAACCATAGCTTTGACTAGACGGACCTTAGTCGGCAAAGTAATGTCTCTGCTTTTGAATATACTATCTAGGTTGGTCATAACTTTTCTTCCAAGGAGTAAGTGTCTTTTAATTTCATGGCTGCAATCACCATCTGCAGTGATTTTGGAGCCCCAAAAAATAAAGTCTGACACTGTTTCCCCATCTATTTCCCATGAAGTGATGGGACCGGATGCCATGATCCTAGTTTTCTGAATGTTGAGCTTTAAGCCAACTTTTTCACTCTCCTCTTTCACTTTCATCAAGAGGCTTTTTAGTTCCTCTTCAGTTTCTGCCATAAGGGTGGTGTCATCTGCATATCTGAGGTTATTGATATTTCTCCCGGCAATCTTGATTCCAGTTTGTGTTTCTTCCAGTCCAGCGTTTCTCATGCTGTACTCTGCATAGAAGTTAAATAAGCAGGGTGACAATATACAGCCTAAACGCACTCCTTTTCCTATTTGGAACCAGTCTGTTGCTCATGTCCAGTTCTAACTGTTGCTTCCTGACCTGCATATAGATTCTCAAGAGGCAGATCAGGTGGTCTGGTATCCCCATCTCTCTCAGAATTTTCCACAGTTGATTGTGATCTACACAGTCAAAGGCTTTGGCAGTCAATAAAGCAGAATTAGATGTTTTTCTGAAATTCTCTTGCTTTTTCCACAATCCAGCGGATGTTGGCAATTTGATCTCTGGTTCCTCTGCCTTTTCTAAAACCAGCTTGCACATCAGGGAGTTCACAGTTCACGTATTGCTGAAGCCTGGCTTGGAGAATTTTGAGCATTACTTTACTAGCATGTGAGATGAGTGCAATTGTGCGGTTGTTTGAGCATTCTTTGGCATTGCCTTTCTTTGGGATTGGAATGAAAACTGAGCTTTTCCAGTCCTGTGGCCACTGCTAAGTTTTCCAAATTTGCTGGCATATTGAGTGCAGCACTTTCACAGCATCATCTTTCAGGATCTCCACTGGAATTCCATCACCTCCACTAGCTTTGTTCGTAGTGATGCTTTCTAAGGCCCACTTGACTTCCCATTCCAAGATGTCTGGCTCTAGATTAGTGATCACATCATCGTGATTATCTGGGTCGTGAAGATCTTTTTTGTACAGTTCTTCCATGTATTCTTGCCCCCTCTTCTTAATATCTTCGGCTTCTCTTAGGTCCATACCATTTCTGTCCTTTATCGAGCTCATCTTTGCATGAAATGATCCCTTGGTATCTCTAATTTTCTTGAAGAGATCTCTATTCTTTCCCATTCTGTTCTTTTCCTCTATTTCTTTGCATTGATCGCTGAAGAAGGCTTTCTTATCTCTTCTTGCTATTCTTTGGAACTCTGCATTCAGATGCTTATATCTTTCCTTTTCTCCTTTGCTTTTCGCTTCTCTTCTTTTCACAGCTATTTGTAAGACCTCCCCAGAAACCATTTTGCTTTTTTGCCTTTCTTTTCCATGGGGATGGTCTTGATCCCTGTCTCCTGTACAGTGTCATGAACCTCATTCCATAGTTAATCAGGCACTCTATCTATCAGATCTAGGCCCTTAAATCTATTTCTCACTTCCACTGTATAATCATAAGGGATTTGATTGAGGTCATACCTGAATGGTCTAGTGGTTTTCCCTACTTTCTTCAATTTGAGTCTGAATTTGATAATAAGGTGTTCATGATCTGAGCCACAGTCAGCTCCTGGTTGTTTTGTTGACTGTATAGAGCTTCTCCATCTTTGGCTGCAAAGAATATAATCAATCCAATTTTGGTGTTGACCATCTGGTGATGTCCATGTGTAGAGTCTTCTCTTGTGTTGTTGGAAGAGGGTGTTTGCTATGACCAGTGCATTTTCTTGGCAAAACTCTATTAGTCTTTGCCCTGCTTCATTCTGCACTCCAAGGCCAAATTTGCTTGTTACTCCAGGTGTTTCTTGACTCCCTACTTTTGCATTCCAGTCCCCTATAATGAAAAGGACATCTTTTTGGGGTGTTAGTTCTAAAAGGTCTTGTAGGTCTTCATAAAACTGTTCAACTTCAGTTTCTTCAGTGTTACTGGTTGGGGGATAGACTTGGATAACTGTGATATCAAATGGTTTGCCTTGGAAATGAACAGAGATCATTCTGTCGTTTTTGAGATTGCATCCAAGTACTGCATTTCGGACTCTTTTGTTAACCATGATGGCTACTCCATTTCTTCTGAGGGATTCCTGCCCGCAGTAGTAGATATAACGGTCATCTGAGTTAAATTCACCGATTCCAGTCCATTTTAGTTCGCTGATTCCTAGAATGTCAACGTTCACCCTTGCCATCTCTTGCTTGACCACTTTCAATTGGCCTTGATTCATGGACCTGACATTTCAGGTTCCTATGCAATACTGCTCTGTACAGCATCGGATCTTGCTTCTATCACCGGTCACATCCACAAGTGGGTATTGTTTTTGCTGTGACTCCATCCCTTCATTCTTTCTGGAGTTATTTCTCCACAGATCTCCAGTAGCATATTGGGCACCTAATGACCTGGGGAGTTCCCCTTTCAGTATCCTATCATTTTGCCTTTTCATATTGTTCATGGGCTTCTCAAGGCAAGAATACTGAAGTGGCTTGCCATTTTAAATCGCAGATCAGTAACAGTATCAATCCTGAATGGGAAACAAGAACGCTGTCTTTTCATTCGACCTTTGCACTTTATAGGCTGTGTGACCTTGAGGAAGTCACCAAATCTCCCTAAGTCGCATTTCTCTCAAGCATTAAAATAATAATAAACACCGATCTCACCTGTGCACTGTGTCAGAGACAGCGCTAGACATTTACTATACCATTTCATTCTTCTCAGGCTTCCTTGTAGTTGTTAGGTTAGGGGTCACCTGTCTGAATTCTGACCCACGAAACAAGCAGAATTGACACAAGCCACTCACGAACTGCTCTGTAAATACAACCCACAAGATCCACCAGCTCTCTCTTCCTATTTTGTGACTGGAGTCACATATCCCATAGAATAGGTGCAAGATAGGAAAACAACCTGAGACCCCGTTACCCCTTGCAGCAGAGCCTGAGTAGGATAGCCATCAAGCTACTGAGGCTATGATGTGAGCAAGAAATGAGCCTTACTGATTTAAGCCATTAGAACAGTTTAATATAGCTTAGCCTGACTAACAAAAGCACTAAATAAGAAAATAAAATTCACCTGTTTTATATATCAATGTGCTATATAGCTATACAGGTTATTACTGTAAGCAATGATGGCAACCTTGTAAAAAGATTAATAGGACTTCTAAGATTTTTAGACAATATAAAGGCTTTCTGAAAGATACAGTCCAGTCACTACAGACCAGCCACTTCTTACTTCAGTTCACTTCAGTTCAGTTCAGTTCAGTCACTCAGTCGTGTCCGACTATTTGCGACCCCATGAATCGCAGCACGCCAAGTCTCCCTGTCCATCACCAACTCCCGGAGTTCACTCAGACTCACGTCCATCGAGTCAGTGATGCCATCCAGCCATCTCATCCTGTCATCCCCTTCTCCTCCTGCCCCCAATCCCTCCCAGCATGAGTCTTTTCCAGTGAGTCAACTCTTCGCATCAGGTGGCCAAAGTACTGGAGTTTCAGCTTTAGCTTAAATATTATATATATTTATATGCTCTTAATATATCTAGGAAAGAGATACAAAGATGATCCATTTTACCAAGAATTTTAGCTGATATGACTAGGTAGTTGAAAGCCTATCACTTATGCTCTCTACAATGACACTAAGTTACATGAAGTTTCTAAAGATAGTGACCTCTGGCAAAAGATGAAAATGCACACCTACATGAAATGATTCTCTCACTTTAAAACCAAAACTGAGAAGATGATTGTAACCATATTTGCAATCTCCTTTTAGGAGATGTCTTGCTAATAAGCACTCAAAAAAGAACAGCAAAATGCTAAGATTATGGTTAATACAATTTTGTATAGACTGAGTTTGCCTAAATTTCAAATACAACATACACAGAATTGGAGGGAAGCTCTCCTGAGAACCTAAGAAAATGGTACTTAAGGTACCCTTATTATTTTTTATATAGTACCAAATTTTCTTGACAAATTGTTTAGTAAATCAAAAAACTATCTCCTTTAGAGATTTTTGAAGGGATATTAATTCAAGTCAGCAAAAGGAATCATTGATTAAATCCAAGAGTATTATATCAGTTCAAGTGTTCCTTATTGGATGATTATTAGCTGTTGCTGTACAAATATCACTGGCAGGATTAATAAGATCTCTCATAGAATCAAAAGGCCAAAAATAAGTTCAAAGAAGGCTAAAAATATTCCTTAAATTTAATTTTTAAATGCAGCCTTCCAAAAATCAAACGTGTATTTTAGAGCAATCTTGACATCTCCACAAGTGCATAAATGAATTTAAACCTGTCAACGACCTACTTTAATGAAAGAAATTACAGCCATCTTAAATACCTATAATTTATCTTTATAATAATACTAAGCTGCTAATTTTAGAACTTAGAAATGAGAAATTATGGCAAATAAATGCATTTAGCAAAATCAGCCATCTAGAAGACTCAAGTATATTCTTCGGGTAAAGAAAAGCTGAGTTTGCCTACTCCTGAATGTCTTGCCATTGCTGAAAGTTTACAATATTTTCCAATATTTACAATATCAGGCTGGAGGAGCCGCAAGGAAATGCAGGCTAACTCACTAGAGTAAACTCTGTACACACCAGTTGTGTACATGTAGACTGAGACAAAGCAGATTGACAAGGGTGCTTGAACCAGCTGCCTGCCTCTCACAATGGCAGAGACTAGCCATTGCCTACCAAAACCTCCACCTTCTCCTTCCTCCACAGAAAAGAGAACACCGCTTTTTTTCTTTTTTTTGGATGAGCATATTGCTTCCTGGAATAAAACTATCTTATCCACGAATGAACATTATCAATTCAAGGATAATGTGGGACTTTAGTAAAGCTGCTCTAAGAAAACTGGCTTGATTTTGAAGGTCATCTTTTTTATTGTTGCTTTACCCCTTACTGTACCCCTGTCCAGTAGCCTTCATGGACCCTGATTCCACACAGCAGGAAGAAGACCACAAAAGTCAGAGCTTGAGTGCTTGACGACAGGATGGGATTATCACACAGTTGGTCTAGCCTACATCTAGGCTACTTTTAGGAGAGACAGAAATATATTTCTACCTCTTTTAAGTCACTATTATTGTGGGGTTTTCTGCTATGGGCCGCTAAAATTTAACTTATATAATTAGTTAATTCATTTTTCTTTAGCCAAGAACCATAATAGTCTGGATTTGTACATGTAGACTCAACTTTAACATTTTTATCCTATTTAACGGTAGTAGCCCAATTTGTAAAAATACTAATATGTCATGTAAGAAAATCAGCATTACGAGTGAATTATTTTAATGCTTCTTTCATATAAGAAACCTAGAGATAAAAGTTTACCAGAAAACCAGTAAATTCTTAAGGAAATTTTCCCTTCTAGTTCCCAACGAATACCAAAAAAGAAGTAGGACAATGAGAAACCTTACATATATTTTCTAAAGAAATCTGTGGAAGATGAAAAATATTTTGCTACAGAATGTACATTGACATGATAATATGAAGAGCACTTTCTAATTTAAACTGTTTTCTATCATTTCTATTTCCAATATTCTGTTTTTAAAGATCTATTGATTCAAATATGAGAACAATGGTTAAAATTTTAATTTTTAATAACATTCACACTGAAAACTTCTAGTGATGATTAATAAAGGATTATATTTCTTAAAAGTTTAGGATCAATAAATAAGTTCCAATTTGTTGAAAACCTAAAGCTCTGTATAATCATGTCTACTTCAACCATGTACATGGAAAGAAGGAGCAAGAGGAAGAAGGAGAGAAAATAAACCTATTTATGTCCATCTGGGCCCTAAATGAAAAGGACCCCATTCTATTGTATATGTTTTTCCTACCTCACTATGTAATATAGCCTGGGGCTAGGAATGCTTTCCCCTTTCAACCTAGAAATAAAAAGAATATTTTATTTTTATTCCAAGAATTTAGTATCAGAAAAGAATTCCTAGTACAGGAATCTCTCTCTTCCTCATCTCACTTTGATCTCTTTCTCTTTCTCCTCTAAAAAGGAAGAAAGAAAAAGCAAAATGCCAATACTAATTGCTTTTTTTTATTTTTCACAGTAAGTTGCTGATATAGGAAGCCCTCAGGCTATAAACATTTTTTTAGTCGTTATGATGAAGAAAGAAAAACCACAGGTTTCCATATGCATTGTTTCAGAACTCACAGTGCAAGTGACTCTAAAAAAAGTAACTCTATCATGCAATCACTATGGAAAACAGTATGGAAGTTCCTCAAAATAACTAAAAATAGAGTTGCATATGATCTAGCAATTCTACTCCTGGCCATATATCTGGAAAAAATTATAATTCAAAAAGATACATGTACCCCTATCTTCATAGCAGCACTATGTACAGTGGCCAAGAAATGGAAACAACCTCAATGTTTACTGAAAGAGGCATGGGTAAATACACAATGGAATATTACTCAGCCGTAAAAAGAATGGAATACTGTCACTTGCAGCAACGTGGATGAACCTAGAGATTAGCATTCTAAGTGAAGTAAGTCAGAAACAGAAAGGCAAATGCCATATGACATCACTTATATGTGGAAACTAAAATATGACACAGATGAACTTATCCACAAAACAGAAAGAGATTCACAGAAGCAGAACAGACCTGTGGTTGAAAACACTGAATCAAAATGGGAGGGTGGATTGGGAGTTTAGGATCAGCATTCGCAAACATTCTGTCGCTGTTGTCTGGTCACTCCGTTGCGCCCCACTCTTTGCGACCCCGTGAACTGCGCCAGGCTCCTCTGTCCATGAGATTTCCCAGGCAAGAATACTGGAGCGGGCTGCCATATCTTTCTCTAGGGGGTCTTTTTGACCCAGAGATTGAACCACATCTGCTTCATCTCCTTCATTGCAGGTGGATTCTTTGTCACTGAGCCACTAGGGAAGCCCACAAACTATTGTACATAGAATGAATAAACAAGATCCCACTGTTTAGTACAGGGAACTACATTCAATATCCTGTGATAAAACATAATGGAAGAAGAATTTATATCTGTGTACACACACACACGGGGGGCATGGCAACCCGCTCCAGCATTCTTGCCTGGAGAACCCGATGGACAGAGAAGCCTGGTGGGCTGCAGTTCTTGGGGTAACAGAGTTGTATGTGCCTGAAGCAACTTAGCACACACACATATATACACAGGTATAAGTGAATCACTCTGCGATACAGAAGAAATTAACACATTTTAAATCAACTATAATTCAATAAAGTAATTCTTTTAAAGTGACTCTATTATCTCCTATATGTGTATTCATCTCACTAGCTTACTGCTGCTATAGCTTAAGTCAAAGGTAGAAACACAAGGCTTCATGAGAAGAACAACAATACTCTGCATATTTTGAAGTCAGTTAAAATAACATTCAGGTAAACCCAAGATATTTCTGTTATGAATTATTCTCTGGAAGATTATAATTTACATGGTTAATGAACATAGCAAAACTAATTTTGTTAAAGTATCATGGAACTTACTAAACATCTTATGGTTGGTGTAGTAATAAAATATATTTTAAATGATATTGAGGACTTACCACCTCCACCTCCAAGAAGACTGGCATTTGCTGTTTAAAAGAAAACAAACAAAAGATGTTAAATAATATATTAAAATATGTTTATGCCAGAGTATTCCAAGAAAAAGTTGGTAATGATCATGCCATACATATATACACACACGTATATCACAATATGTACTTTCATATAAAGATACAGTCTTTGTTTTATGAAGCATGAAAATGTAAATATTCACTACTTGTATCTCCTTTTTCTCTTCAAATGACTATTTTTGCAATGTTCTTACACCTAATAAAATAAAATACATATTATGATCCTTTTATTACCATTCTGTATCTAAAGTAACCTTCTGTTTTCTCAATTTTATCAAGTAGAGATATAACAATGTTACTTAAGCAATTTCAATAATTTCAAAGGATAATGTAACAAAAAAGTATAATGATAATTTTAATTAAATTAAATACCATCAAATAAAGCTATCTCAAGTTACTCTGCTATAAGAATGAACTTAAATAGCAACAGATGTATTCTTTTGTGCATTAATTTTTTGTTTGTGGGAAAGAAACACATTTTAAATATTTTTGTAAAACAATGATTTGTCATTTCATATCCATTTATCTATTAGTCTAGCCCACTCAATTATAGAAGTCAAACAATAAGCAAAATATAAAACAGTTCCATTTAGATTTTAAGAGGTCAAATTTTCAGAAAGTTCCATGGCAATTTTTTGCTGAACTATTAAGCAACCTTGCTGCTGCTGCTAAGTCGCTTCAGTCGTGTCCGACTCTGTGTGACCCCATAGATGGCAGCCCACCAGGCTCCGCCGTCCCTGGGATTCTCCGGGCAAGGACACTGGAGTGGGTTGCCATTGCTTATGCCTATGATAATCTAGCCACTACAAAAGTCAGAAAACAGAACTCTTGGAGCAACATAAAGTATGTAGTAACCAAGGTGTCTTTCTTCGTGGAGAAATCTGAGCTACCAAAAGATTATAGAAATCATTTAAGAAGAAATACTAGGAATCTTTAACTTGAATTTTAGTGTGATATCCACAGACCATGCACTGGCCTGGTAAGAGAAGGAAATATCAGAGTGTTAATGATTTCATCAATTAAAAAAATGGAACATTTTAAGAATAAATGCCTGTATCCATAAGAGATGGTTTGTTAATTATTGCAACACTAAAAAGAACATTATAAAAATGCATGGAGAACAAACACCTTTGAAGGTTTTCTCAGTATGTCAATATTAGACCATCAAATCTTATTTCATATGATCTTCCAAGTACAGGGCCATCTATTAATAATAATAGCTGCTCTTGGCTTTCCCTCACTGCTTTCATCACAAATATGGACTGAGTAGCAATCCCATTAGTCAAACAAAACTCACTTCAGATATTACAAGTCATCTGCCACTGTGTCAACTCAGAGCCCTCAAATCCCTCTGACTTCACAATGAAAACATGTAATATTTACTTAGATGGTATCCAGGACTTAATATTTTCTCAAAATCAAACTGTGCTGAAGTGGCAACTTGCTGAAGAGGCATGAGGAAAGATGTTACCAATCCTTTTTAATTAAATTTTTTTAATTGGAGGCTAATTACTTTAAAATATTATAGTGGTTTTGCCATACATTGACATGAATCAGCCATGGGTGTACATGTGTTCCCCACCCTGAACCCCCCTCCCACCACCCTCCCCATCCCATCCCTCAGGGTCATCCCAGTGCACCAGCCCTGAGCACCCTGTCTCATGCATCAAATCTGGACTGGCAATCTATTTCACATATGATAATATACATGTTTCAATGCTATTCTCTCAAATCATTACCAATCATTATCTTGGGCCCATACCCTTTAGTGGATGGGGGAAATTTCATGATGTCTATTGGCAAACCCAAACACTTTCTAAAAATCTTAACTACATGAATTTTTAAAACTGTATGGCATTTCACACTTCTGCTGATTTTTTATTTTTAAATCTGACTGAGAACTCCGTCCTTGTCTATAGCTTTTCCAGATCCCTGAAACTCCATCTGTTGTCCTCCAATTTATACATATTCATTCATAAAAAAAACTTATTTCCAACAACAAACAACAATAGTAATGAAGAGTAGCTTTACACTCAAATTCTCATGCCCAGAATCACAATACCAAAATGTAACCTATTTTTCCCCAGTGCTTTGCTTAATAAAGGTAGAGTTTGCCTGTTTGGAGAGCACAGACCAAGTCCCATCTGTTTAATCCGGCACTTGTCCAATAGATGTGGGTGGATGAGTGGGAGTAGGTGTAGGAACTGGAATTCCAGGTTTGGAGGACCATCAAGTCCATTTATCTCAGATGTGTGCTCGTGTCTAGATGAGCATTTCTGGTTACACTTTTAATACCAACATAGAAATATTTCATAAAATTGTGGCATCTACAAAGTGCACAATCATTTCTAAGATAATTTCATGTGCATTACCATTCATGTAATAGAATCTTAATTTAAGCTGCTTAAATATATTCAAATCAAATTCAAAGCAATTCTAATAACTATAATCCCAATAATGATTTATCTAAAGAATCCATCAAATTTAAGTATTTTATCAACTTCTGTTCTCTAAAATTTAAAAAATAAATGCTTTTTCTTCAGTAAAAGTGACGTGCATACGTGCTCAGGCACTTCAGTCATGTCCAATTCTTCTAACACTATAGACTATAGTCCACAAGGCTCCTCTGTCCATGGTATTCTCCAGGCAAGAATACTGGAGTGGGTTGCCATGCCCTCCTGCAGGGGATCTTCCTGACCCAGGGGTCAAAACCACAGCTCCTGCATTACAGGTGTATTCTTTGTCGCTGAGCCATAGGGGCAAAAGTGGCAAAAGTGACATAACTGTAGGCAAATAAAAGTGAATCTTTAGTAGGATTTCTATTATTGTATCTTTACAAAGCACCCTATATGTAATATAACTGATTTTCAACATTTATCGATCAGATGGATTAAGAGCATTTCGTCCATTTCACAAAAGTGAAAAGGACTTTTGTGTGTCTGAAATTAACAGTCACTTAATTTTCACTTAATTACTTCCAATAAATTGAGGTATATCCCAATTAGATAGGAAGTTCTTAAAGATAAGATTTGAGTTTAATAGTTTGGTCTGCATATAATAAGCTCTCAACATGTGTTTCGGAGAAGGCAATGGCACCCCACTCCAGTACTCTTGCCTGGAAAATCCCATGGACGGAGGAGCCTGGTAGGCTGCAGGCGAGGGGGTTGCTAAGAGTTGGGCACGACTGAGCGACTTCACTTTCACTTTTCACTTTCATGCATTGGAGAAGGAAATGGCAACCCACTCCAGCATTCTTGCCTGGAGAATCCCAAGGACAGAGGAGTCTAGTGGGCTGCCATCTATGGGGTCGCACAGAGTCGGACACAACTGAAGCGACTTAGCAGCAGCAGCAGCAATATGTGTTTTGTAATAGTCAGATAATTGGCAGATTTAATCCTTTTTCTTTATTGACATAGAAGACAGGTTTTGTTTACTGAGGTGTCTAGAAAGAGAAAACTTTGGTCTTTTTTCTTTTTGTAAAATCAAAGACCGCTAAGGAAACTCCTATACTTTATTTAGAAATAGTGATTAATAATGTAGGAAACTGAAACTAGCATAACATTACTAACCAACTATACTTCAAGATAAATTAAAACGTTTTTTAAAAGAATATACGAAATGTGTTTATATATTTATGTCCCTATCTGAGTCCCATGTTGGAGGGAATTTTGGATATGCCTCTTGTTATTCCTTGAGTTTCACGGGGAAGAAAATTAAAAAAGGAACTAAGAAAGCTTGAAGTTGATAAGCATGACGCTGCTGCATCCAGAATATTTAAAAATGGCCTCGCTGAGCATGCCAGTACCATGGCTTAGCTGGTCAAAGCGCCTGTCTATTGAACAGAAGATCCTGGGTTCAAACCCCAGCAGTGCCTGGGACAGTATGTTACTGAGCTTCCTATGTGTACAGTGGTAAAGAACCCACTTGCCAGTGCAGCAGATGCAAGAGACACAGGTTTGATCCTTTGTCGGGAGATCCCCTGGAGTAGGAAATGCCAACCCCATTTCCCTGAGCATGCTTTCTAAGTAACCAGCACTAACTTCTTTCATATTTTCCTAAATAAAATGCCCCTGTTACCAGAAGAGGTAGAGGGAAAAAAATCAAGCTTCAGTAATTGTCTCAAAGATCAATTCAATCAAAAACTAAAATAAAGCATTACAAATTAATGAATCTATTATAGTTTTTCCTCCCACAATAACAACTCAGTGAAATGAATAGTTTTACTACTTAGAAAGTAAAAACAGCACTGAACATAAATTGAGTAAGAGTTACCAAAATCTAATTTCAAGTGACAAATATGAAGAATTTATTTATAATACCCTAGGCAAAGGATTATTTTTTGAAGTTTATGAGAAACTGCTTTATTCCACTTAAACTCGGTTTTGATTTTTTTCATTAAAATTATCAAATTATACACAAGTATAAATATTCATTGTAAAACTATCAAAACCAAAAAATAATTAAGAACAAAGCAGGAATCTTTTTCATGGGATAATTAGCCTACATGAAAAATAATCATGCTAATAGACATTAGCATCACTCTTTTTGGTTTTCCCAAGATATAAATGGAATATTACACTACAGTAAGTTCAGTTCAGTCGCTCAGTAGTATCCGACTCTTTGCCACCCCATGGAATGCAACACCCTATACTGCAACACTACAGTAGTCTTCCTTTAAAAAAATTCCTAAATGACCATTTTCTACATGTGTGTGTCTTTTTAAGAATATAATTAGAATTAAATTGTGGATCAAATGATGAAAAATACAATTACTATATTTGTAGTCATATCACTGGAGGTTCCTAGATGCAAAATAGGCCATGACATTATTAAAAATACAAGACAAAGCTTTAATTTATTAGATACTTACAACACTATTCCTCCTAAGATGTCAAAATCCTTTGCAGCCTATATAAGGTAATAAAAAGGATACTGAACTAAGAACTGAGAGCCAGATAACCTCTATTTTAACTCTAGTTCAGTAACTAAATAGCAGGTGTATCAAGCAAATCATAGTCAAAACTATCTTACTTTTCTTCTTCCATTTGGAAATTTAGAATCAATCAGGGATGGCAAACAGGTTTTAAACAATTCAGATTCATTAATGACGAGAGACTGTCTGCACCTCTGATTGGAGAAGGATTCTGAGGCTAACCCCAGGCTCTGCTGAAAAGAGAGCCATGATTAATTAATAATGCTGGTCATGGTCAGAGGAGGATAGGAAGAATTAAAAGACAGGACACATGCCATATATTGAGGATCTCTGGATCTGAGGACTTCTTTTAGATTTGACAGTTTTGATGTAATCAAATTCGATTCAATAATCTTGAAAAACAAAACTGCTAATTTAATATGCACCATCATTGTACCTTAACATGGATAATAGCTCCTGTGTTTCCAAGTCTGAAATAATTCAGTCTGTGAAACAGTCCATAGCTGGGTGAAACAACCCACATCCACTGTGAGTCAAACTGGCCTGATAAGTGTTTGAAATATTTTTCTTTTATTGCACTTGCCCAGTAATTTCTATTATCTGTATTTAGTAATTGTTTATTTTCCCACTCCATTTCTACCTCCACCCAAGACTATCTGTCAAATAAGCAACAGCCTGAGAGACTAGTCTTTAAACATTGATTAAATCTATTTGTTCAGGGTTTTTGTTTGCCTTTCATCATTATAAAGAAAATTATAGTTGCTTTCATCCTGACAGGATCCTGACCACCTAGTTTAGCTTATTTATTCTGCCTTCTTATTACAACAGAGCACATAGGATGTCAAAACGATTGCTGGCAAAAAAATTTCCCCAGGGGCTCTACTTAAAACACCACTTCATTCACAACATGTTATCCTAAAAAGTACAAAAGCCAAAATATCACCCTTTAGAATGGTACACATCACAGTCCCTTGATTTTGAAACTCAAAGTAGGAAGGGATAAAAACACCTGTTAAGATGAAAATCCTAAACACGTGCATGACTCTAGAACCGCTTTATACAGGGAGCAACCAACTCAGCTGACAGCTGTAGAAATACAATCTACACAGACAAATATAGCTATCAATTTGGCAACAGCTCTCTGTTAACGTTTTTCCAGATTTACACCTTCTAAACAAAATCAAGACTGCCACAAGTTTGGGGCAATGCTGTAATTTCCTTCCTTGAAGCTCACAGGGAGAGAAAATTAATAGGCTTAACTATTTCACATGTAGAAACCAGTCATACACATATGATGGATAATTTACATGTCATACAATGCAGAATTCAAAAGAACTCTTCATTATTCCAGGGTCTGTGTGGGTTGGATAAGCTATAACCCACCTTGAAGCCAAAAATGGAATACAGTAAGTCCTACTATGGATAAATAGGTGGAAGGTCATCAGGAATTGGAAAACTTACTTGAGAGCATTAACAAATGAAACAAAATGGAATTATTCTTGCTGAACTATAAGACAGGAGCTAGAGCCGTCCTGTTTTGCCAATATGATGTCACCAGCTATCACTCTGGGTGCTCGGAGACTTCTAGGAATAATGCAGCATGGGAATAAAACTACTTATTTTGTCCAACTCCTTCATTTTACAAAACTGGAAAGATAAAGAGAATCAGAGATGTTAGGTAACTCGTCCAGGATCAGGCCTAGGAGAAGAACCTAGGATCTACTATACAATATTGCCAATCTCAAATTGGAAATATATATGCACATACATATGTATATATGATTGTTGTTGTTTGCTTGTTCCTCTGAAATCACATTCAAAGATGGTAACAGAATGCAGTGTGCATGGGGTCTATCAAATGTTAGCCTATTGAAGATAGCCTAACTTAACTATTAAAGAATAAACTAAAGCATTGGTGGTTTCTACAGCTTCACAGTTCAATACAGAAATAAGAGAAATCAGTGCACGCTTCTGTTAACGTGTACCATCATCCTTCTTGCCACTGTGCTCTGAATCAGTTGTAATTTTGAGAATGATAACACTGGCTCGGTTACAAAACTGGGATTACTCGAGTAACCCAATCTGGGCTTTCCAAAGAGTGAACAAACATATCAAAATAGGGGGCTGGGGGAAAGAGTTCAAATGCACATTAGCTTTGTAGTTGTAATGATACCAGACACTTGAACAGAAGTTTTTAACTTGTCTTTCACAAGGAAGATTTTGATTGCAAATGAAGTCTCAATTTGAAAAACAGAAGATGCACTTATTTGAGGGAATATGATACACTTTATCCTAATGATAATATAAGCCTGAACATGCACTCTCATTTATACACTTCTCAGAAAGACTAACTTGTTTTAATAAAACCAGAGAGGACCTTTTTAAAAAAAAAAAACTGTTTTACAAAGTTTCTTTATTTCATCTTTCTTAAAATATTATGGAATCTTTATTTCTCCCTGATAATGAAACAGCAAATGAGTTTTTATAAAAGGTTTACTTTAGCTTATATTTTAATTTAAACCAATAAGACAAAAGAATAATTTTGTCATAGTAAATAAATTGAAAGCTTGAGACAAAGAACCTCAAATTTAAAGGATTTGGGGTTAAAGGAAAGGAATAGGATTGCTACGTTGAGAATAGTTACAAAGCTCTAATATCCATAAAGGTAAATGCCATATTTGTTGGTATCGACGGTACCATACACAGTTCTTAGTAAAGTTAGGGACTGAATAATTACCTCTTAAAAACACAACTAAGAGAATGAATGTAAGACAGGGGAATGAGAGGGGGGGAAAGGGAAAGTCATATTTTTGGGACAGATGAGAGAGTTACAATAACACATAGTGACTCCTTCACAATTTCACAGCAAAGTGAGGCTATGCCAGGAGGGAACCACACAGATTGAGGCCCAATTCCAGACTCTATCACCGTCCTTGAGAAGTTCTTAAAACTCTAATTGATTATTTAATCACTTGTATTAATCAGCCAGTTGGTAAAATAATGGTCATGGTACAGGTTAGCTGAGAGGTTTTAGAGTGATAAACTTAAAAAAATAAATAAATAAAAGAGTGATCAACTATGTGAACGCACTTATGGCACCTGGAATATGCTGAGGCTCAGCAATGTCAGTTCCCGATCCAAGACCCTGATTACAGTGCTGCTTCTGGAAGATACACTAGAGGTTAACGTAAAAACCTCCACTAATAGTGGGGATTTACTAAAGGCATTCAGACGAATCCTCACTTTGCAGGGACCAGGGTCATGTTCATCACAGAGAACTACTCTCCTCTCCCGTCAATCCAATTCTGGGCTATGCCCGCATGAGAGTTTGGGGAAGAAAGAAGAAATTCTGCACAGAAGAGACTCAGGAAGAAGGGTATCTCCAAATTATAAATATATTTAAGTCTGCCTTTGGGCTTAGGTCAATTTAAAACTAAATCTGTATGTCTGTAAAGAAAATGGATGCCATTATTTTGCATATTCTAACACTTCCATCTTCTGGATTATTTTGATGATTTGGTTTTAAAATAATGTTACTTTAAGGCAGATAATTTTTATTTTCTCTTCAAGACCCACTCTATACAGCTGCCCCTGTTTTCTGCCCAGTGATGTAACTATACAAATGGCATCAATGGGTCCTCTGGCTCTGGTGAGCTCAGTCAATAGGGAGCCCTGTTAGTAGCTGGTGGGAGAGATGAGAATGAGTTGTAGGTATTCATTTTCCTGGTTCTCCCCCTGTAAGATTATCTTGACCTGACAATGTCCCTTGAACAAAGGTCATTTAGTTCATAACATGACTTCCTCTCCTTTTGGGTTCTGATACTTCTCCTTCTACTTACCTCTTTGAGCTAAGAGTTGTAACAGCTGTGCTGTTGGTAACCTTTGGTTCCTGAACAACCCCTTGAGTTTCTCCTATACCATATCTATCTCCAATTGTTGTACTTATTTCTCTTATTAAAAAGCTGCCCAGTATCTTAATTTGACTATGCCAAGGCTCCTGTTGGGAATTTGATTGAACAGATATGGTTTATACAAATTGGTCACAACTGAAGGCTATCCTAAATCACACAGACTAACTTTCTTAGTGAGAATAGTTTAGGGAATTATCAATATACTAGTTTTCCTTATTAATTAAAAACATAAAACACATTTTTTGAAAAAAAAATAAAGGAATTTCCCCAGTGGTCCGAGAGTTAAGACTCCATGCTTCCACTGCAAGGGGCATGGGTGTGATCCCTGATCAGGGAACGAAGATCCTGCATGCCACAGTTCAGTTCAGTTCAGTGACTCAGTCATGTCCCATTCTTTGTGACCCCATGGACGGCAACACGCCAGGCCTCTCTGCCCATCACTAACTCTTGGAGTTTACTCAAACTCATGCCCATTGAGTCAGTGATGCCATCCAACCATCTCATCCACTGTCGTCCCCTTCTCCTCCTGCCTTCAATCTTTCCCAGCACTGAAGTGAAAGTGAAGTCGCTCAGTTGTGTCTGACTCTTTGCAACCCCATGGACTATCGCCTACCAGGCATCTCTGTCCATGGGATTCTCCAGGCAAGAATACTGGAGTGGGTTACCATTTCCTTCTTCAGGGGATCTTCCCGACCCAGGGATTGAACCTGGGTCTCCCGCATTAGAGGCAGATGCTTTAACCTGTGAGCCACCAGGGAAGCCTTAGGGTCTTTTCAAATGAGTCACTTCTTTGCATCAGGTGGCTAAAGTATTGGAGTTTCAGCTTCAGCATCAGTCCTTCCAATGAATATTCAAGACTGATTTCCTTTAGGATGGACTGGTTGGATCTTCTTGCAGTCCAAGGGACTCTCAAAAGTCTCCTCCAACACCACAGTTCAAAAGCATCAATTCTTCAGTTCTCAGCTTTTTTTATAGTCCAATTCTCACATCCATACATGACAACTGGAAAAACCATAGCCTTGACTAGACAGACCTTTGTTGGCATGCCACAAGGTATTGCCAAAAAGTTTTTATAAGAAGAAGTACTCATTTGAACACGTGGTAGTTTAGTCGCTAAGTCATGTCTGACTCTTTTGTGACCCTATGGACTGTAGCCTGCCAGGCATCTCTGTCCACAGGATTTCCCAGGCAAGAATACTGGAGTGGGTTGCTATTTCCTTCTCCAGGGGTACTTCCCAACCCAGGAATCAAACCCAGGTCTCCTGCACTGTAGGCAGATTCTTTACCAACTGAGCTACAAGGGAAGTCCATTTGAACATGTGAATTAACACATTTTTTAAACAATCTCAACTCCTGTTATGTTCTATTCTTTTCCATACTTTTATCCATATTCATATAAACATATACACATAATTGAACCTTCCTGGGATTATTGTTTAAAAAACAATTGATTATACTATAAAAATCATTGCATTATAAAATAGTGCTATATAAAATTATTGTACTATAAAAACTATTGTGCAAGCTAATTTTCTAATGTATCAATATATCAAGGGCTGTAACTAATAAAGGAGTACCTCAAGGCTATATATTGTCTCACTGCTTATTTAATTTATATGCAGAGTACATCATGCAAAATGCTGGGCTGGATGAAGCACAAGCTGGAATCGAGATTGCCGGGAGAAATATCAATAACCTCAGATATGCAGATGATATCACCCTTTTGGCAGAAACTGAAGAAGACCTAAAGAGCCTCTTGATGAAAGTGAAAGAGGAGAGTGAAGATGTTGGCTTAAAACTCAGCATTCAAAATACAAAGATCATGGCATCTGGTCCCATCATTTTATGGCAAATAGATGGGAAAAAAATGGAAAGAGTGACAGAATTTATTTTTTGATCTCCAAAATCACTGCAGATCACAGTGACTGCAGCCATGAAATTAAAAGACACTTGCTCTTTGATTTAAAAAAAAGCTATGACCTACCTAGACAACATGTTCAAAAGCAGAGACATTACTTTGCCAACAAAGGTCTGTCTAGTCAAAGCTATAGTCTTTCCAGTAGTCACATATAGATGTGAGAGTTGGACGATAAAGAATTGTAAAGTAATTAGCCTCCAATTAAAATAAATAAATTTATATTAAAAATATTTAAAAATGATAATGTCATCTGAAAGAAAAAAAAAAAGAAAGCTGAGCGCCAAAGAATTGATACTTTTGAACTGTGCTGGTGGAGAAGACTCTTGAGAGTCCCTTGGACTGCAAGGAGATCAAACCAGTCCATCCTAAAGGAAATCAGTCCTGAATATTCATTGGAAGGACTGATGCTGAAGCTGAAACTCCAACACTTTGGCCACCTGATGCAAAGAACAGACTGATTGGGAAAGACCCTGATTCTGGGAAAGACTAAAGGCAGGAGAAGGGGATGACAGAGGATGAGATGGTTGGATGGCATCACTGACTCAATGGACATGAGTTACAGCGAGCTCCAGGAGTTGGTGGTGGACAGGGAAGCCTGGCATGCTGCAGGGCATGGGGTTGTAAAGAGTGGGACATGACTGAGCAACTGAACTGAACTGATATAATAAAATAATTTATGATATACTATAGTTTTCACTAATCTAGAATCAGACATCTTGAAATATGAAGTCAAGTGGGCCTTAGAAAGCATCACTATGAACAAAGCTAGTGGAGGTAATGGAATTCCAATTGAGCTGTTTCAAATCCTGAAAGATGATGCTGTGAAAGTGCTGCACTCAATATGCCAGCAAATTTGGAAAACTCAGCAGTGGCCACAGGACTGGAAAAGCTCAGTTTTCATTCCAATCCCAAAGAAAGGCAATGCCAAAGAATGCTCAAACTACCACACAGTTGCACTCATCTCACATGCTAGTAAAGTAATGCTCAAAATTCTCCAAGCCAGGCTTCAGCAATACATGAAACGTGAACTCCCTGATGTTCAAGCTGGTTTTAGAAAAGGCAGAGTAACCAGAGGTCAAATTGCCAACATCCGCTGGATCATGGAAAAAGCAAGAGAGTTCCAGAAAAACATCTATTTCTGCTTTATTGACTATGCCAAAGCCTTTAACTGTGTGGATCACAATCAACCATGGAAAATTCTGAGAGAGATGGGAATACCAGACCACCTGACCTGCCTCTTGAGAAATCTATATGCAGGTCAGGAAGCAACATTTAGAACTAGACATGGAACAACAGACTGGTTCCACATAGGAAAAGGAGTACGTCAAGGCTGTATATTGTCACCCTGCTTATTTAACTTCTATGCAGAGTACATCATGAGAAACGCCGGACTGGAAGAAACACAAGCTGGAATCAAGATTGCCGGGAGAAATATTAATCACCTCAGATATGCAGATGACACCACCTTTATGGCAGAAAGTGAAGAGGAGCTAAAAAGCCTCTTGATGAAAGTGAAAGAGGAGAGTGAAAAAGTTGGCTTAAAGCTCAACATTCAGAAAACTAGGATCATGGCATCTGGTCCCATCACTGCATGGGAAATAGATGGGGAAACAGTAGAAACAGTGTCAGACTTTATTTTTTTTGGTCTCCAGAATCACTGCAGATGGTGACTGCAGCCATGAAATTAAAAGACGCTTACTCCTTGGAAGAAAAGTTATGACCAACCTAGATAGCATATTCAAAAGCAGAGACATTACTTTGCCCACTAAGGTCCGTCTAGTCAAGGCTATGGTTTTCCTGTGGTCATATATGGATGTGAAAGTTGGACTGTGAAGAAGGCTGAGCGCCAAAGAATTGATGCTTTTGAACTGTGGTGTTGGAAAAGACTGTTGAGAGTCCCTTGGACTACAAGGAGATCCAACCAGTCCATTCTGAAAGAGATCAGCCCTGGGATTTCTTTGGAAGGAATGATGCTAAAGCTGAAACTCCAGTACTTAGGCCACCTCATGAGAAAAGTTGACTCACTGGAAAGAAACTCTGATGCTGGGAGGGATTGGGGGCAGGAGGAGAAGGGGACGACTGAGGATGAGATGGCTGGATGGTATCACAGACTCGATGGACATGAGTCTGAGTGAACTCTGGGAGATGGTGATGAACAGGGAGGCCTGGCATGCTGTGATTCATGGGGTCGCAAAGAGTCAGGCACAACTGAGCAACTGAACTGAACTGATAATTTTCACAAATTTGAGTAAAGCCACTCCCTTATTGATGGCCACTAAGGTTTTTTCCAGTTCTGCCATTATATAAAAAGCTCTAGTAAAAATCATCATATGTGTGTGTATTACTACATATTGATGCATCTATCCTATGGAACAATTCCTCCAAAGCATTTATGGATAACAGAAGATATGCATTTTTCAAACTTAATAATTTTTAAATAATTTAAAAATGAAAAATTTTAATAATTATTAAAACTTGCATATTAAAATAAGTCAAAAATAGCAAAAATATAACATTCACAAGTATACCCTGGAAAGCACAT
The DNA here is from genome assembly GCF_042477335.2 of Ovis canadensis. Lineage (NCBI taxonomy): Eukaryota > Metazoa > Chordata > Mammalia > Artiodactyla > Bovidae > Ovis > Ovis canadensis. The sequence continues at coordinate 23,249,812 of NC_091257.1, read as the reverse complement.
AAAATCTTAATAATCAGAAGCAAAATATCTTGACATGAAGATGAGTTTTACTGGACTGTCTCTGATTTAAATGTAAAATACATCAGTAAAAATTTCTCACTTACACTTGAAAAGATTTTCAGTCTGAATTTCTGATTGATTTCAAATATATAAATTTTAAAATTGCCTGTTTTTAATGTAAAAATAATAAATCCATCTCAACTGATGGTGAGCCTCTTTAAGCACTTTCTTTTTAGGTTTATTAGACACAAACCATGATAGGTCTTGAACTTCAAAGCAAACTAAAAACTTGGCTAGAAAAGATTAGAAAGTTTCCTCCACTTTCTAATTAAATTATTTGCAGATTTAAAGTATACTTTGGAATTTTAAAGATAAAGAAATTCAATAGATATTAACTCATTAGAAAGGGATGGAAGGGAAATTGATCAAAAACACACCAAAAAATGTAAGAATTCCAAGGCTAAGTACAACTATTTCTTTTCTAAACTATTGTAGTTTATGAGAATTTTCTCTAGCAAGCCAATTCTACTCACATTATGTTGAAGAAAATTCAATAGAACTATGTTTTCACTTACCAATCTAAACATATCATGTTAAAGCAACATTCTTCCTCCAGTTCAGTGAAGTCTCATTACACAGCTAAAGTGTGCAGATGACGGAGGAGCTGACCCAGCTTCCCGTTGATCCTGAAGTAATACCTAGATCATCAAGCAGCTCTGATCTAACTACTTGCACCAAATGTGGCCTTGTGACATGATCAACTTATGAAAACTTATAAAATGAGCTATTATATGATTCATTTCTATGAGGAAGTCATGCTCTGAATCACCAAGCCAGTGGACAAGCTGACACACATTTTAGTAACCTTATCAAGATAAAAAATATGCCCATTATCACAACCAACTTAAAAAACATATAAATAGATCATGATGACCATTTTCTAAGCATCTATTATTTATTAGGAACTGTTTGAGAGTCAATCTGTATGGTATCTATCTCTTTTATTTTATTTTTTAATTTCTATTTTCACTTTATTTTACTTTACAATACTGTATTGGTTTTGCCATACATTGACATGAATCCACCACGGCTGTACATGCATTCCCAAACATGAACCCCCCTCCCACCTCCCTCCCCATAACATCTCTCTGGGCCATCCCCATGCACCAGCCCCAAGCATCCTGTATCCTGCATCGGACATAGACTGGCGATTCGTTTCTTACATGATAGTATACACGTTTCAGTGCCATTCTCCCACATCATCCCACCCTCTCCCTCTCCCACAGAGTCCAAAAGTCCGCTCTACACATCTGTGTCTCTTTTGCTATCTCGCATACAGGGTCATCATTGCCATCTTTCTAAATTCCATATATATGTCTTAGTATACTGTATTGGTGTTTTTCTTTCTGGCTTACTTCACTCTGTATAATCGGCTCCAGTTTCATCCATCTCATCAGAACTGATTCAAATGTATTCTTTTCAATGGCTGAGTAATACTCCATTGTGTATATGTACCACAGCTTTCTTACCCATTCATCTGGTGATGGACATCTAGGTTGTTTCCATGTCCTGGCTATTATAAACAGTGCTGTGATGAACATTGGGGTACATGTGTCTCTTTCAATTCTGGTTTCCTCGGTGTGTATGCCCAGCAGTGGGATTGCTGGGTCATAAGGCAGTTCTATTTGCAATTTTTTAAGGAATCTCCAGACCGTTCTCCATAGTGGCTGTACTAGTTTGCATTCCCACCAACAGTGTGGTATCTATCATCTTTTAAACATTCCTGCAAAATGGAATTTTACTTTTCCTATGACATTTGAGGAAATGAAGGCTGTAGCGATACTACATTGCCACAGAGTTTTGAGTCAGTAAGTTAGCATTCAACCCAGTATGTGAACCTCCTAATTAAACAGCTAACCAGTTATCTGTACAGCAAGCCAGATTCTCTCTTAAGGAACCATTTCATTTCTCCAGTATTATTTCAAAATGCATGGATACTTTAACACCCATGATAAACAATGAATTCAAATAACACCAATGTCAAGGTAGTATCACTAGTTTTTAATCTAATTAGTGACTAGAATGGACAGTATTTACATACATCATACATCTTAAAGTTACAAAATATTAAGTATCTTTACCTATACTTTCTCTGTGTCACTTACTAGTACTAGCACAATATTCAGTAATTTAGATCACATAAAACCTGAAGGGAAAACTCACATTTACTGTCCTGATAACACTAAAAAGTGGCATTCAAAACCATGAAAATTCTCAGTATTTTAGGCAACATGAACCAAAATATATACATTGCCATTAATGGAGGTATATATTTCTTAATTAACAAAGACTTTTGACTTGAGCTCAGTTATATTTATCACAACAGTAATAATACATTAACATTTGGCTTTTACCAAGTAAATGCAAACTGGCTAGCCTAAGATTTTATATACTTATAGTGAAACACATAAGATGAAAATAAATATATGCTTTTATTTGTCCTAAAGTTTCTATCACTAGCACTCATCTTAGAATTTAGGATTATCAGTTAAAGAATAATTTTGAGAACTTGAGGTAAAAAAATTATGATTTTTCTCCTTCCTAAATTAAATTACATATCTTAATAACTCTATTTCAGATTATGGTTGTCTTCTATCAATGTGCAATAAAATTTTTGCTCTAGGACATAATAAATATATTATTATGTTTATGTAAACTACAAGCATCAAAAAACTCCTCCGAAACACAGAAAAATATAATGTGATCAACATCAATTTAGTCATTTACCAAAAGATCTCCTTTTTTCTATATGCAGGAGACAAGTTATAATTTGCATGGTCTGTATATCAAAAAATACCAATTACTTTTGTTATAACAGTTCCATCAGGCCAGCTGTGGATTCTATAATAGAGATTAGTTTTATTCTTGTGCATTGAAAAGCACTGATATTAATCGCAAACAAAAGTATTATCACTGGTGAGATGTTGATTACTGAATACAGAGGCTTTTAAAAATTATGATTACCTAACAAATCTCACAGGAGAACCAAAAAATACTTATTGATATAGTTATAGTTCTAATGTTACTCTGAAATATACAAATATCAGCAAGAGAATAGAAGCAGCAACAGTTAAACAAAGAACATGTATGTGGTATTCCAGAGGCAATGGATTTGGGGCCTACCAGAAAAGTATTTAACATTAATCCAAATTGCATGAATAACTGGTTATATAATTTTGGGCAGGTCACCTAGACCTCTGTGCCTCATTTAACACTTTTAAATATAAGTTATAATTTAATTCTTTAACAACCATCTGTTACGCAGACACTATGTGTGAATGCTCTGGGATAAGAGTTGAGAACAAATAGAAAGTAAAATAGACACATTAAATAATTACGGACAATTAAATAAATCTATAAATTATAACTATTATAATATACTTAATGCACTTACTATTTAAATATTAGAATCTATCGGAATGATGCTGAAGTAAGAAAAGCATTGTTTTACAAGTTGACAGTGCTTTATGATATTGTGTGTGTGCCCATGTGCTCAGTCGAGTCTGATTCTTTGTGACCCCAAGGCCTATACACTGCCAGGCTCCTCTGTCCATGGGATTCTCCAGGCAAGAATACTGGAGTGGGTTGCCATTCTCTTCGCCAGGGGATCTTCCTGACACAGATCTTGAACCCACGTCTCTCGAGTCTCCTGCATTGGCAGGTAGGTTCTTTACCATTACAGCCACCCGGAAAATCCCATTTTATGATATATTTTCCAAAATTTTGTCTTCTTAGACTTCTAGTTCAGACAAGATGGCATATATTTGTTTCTTCCTGTTCCATTCCTCCTTCCCTTTTGCTCCCTAATTACAACTATAAATGAGGAAAATAAATACAGAGGCAACCATAGAAAACCTCTGAGTAAGGTGAACTGGTCAGAGATTCCTGGATAGGAAGAATAATCTAGGTGCAAGGTATCTTACTTCCTCCCACCCAAAGGAAGAAGGCAATCCAGGCCCAGCATCTCTTGACAGAACCTAGTAACAGAAGGCAGTGCAGGCAGATTCCCTCTTCCCTGGATCAATAGAGGCCTCACTGACAATAAGCCTTCAATAAAAGTGCTCTCCTCCTCCTGGCCTGAGACTCTCCCCCTACAGCAAGAGACATTGGATGGCTGGGGGGCACCAGTAAAGAGGATCCTGCAGCAGGCACCCAGACCAGGAAGTCTTCCCATCCCCCACGAGCAGGCGACATCTGTCACAACAAGCTCTGCCTCAGAAGTGCTTTTCTTCCTCACTAAGCCAGAGAATCTTTCTCCCACTTAAACATCCAGGGAGAAGTTGGGCAGAGGAAAGCCGGCCAGAGGGATGCCCACCAAAAGAAGCAGGCAGGCCCCAAAGCACTCTGCTCTGTCAGGCCAGACTTCCCTTTTCACATTTAGAAGCACAAGGAAATTCCTTCTGCTCGCTTAGGCAGAACCAGTAGGGACCCCTGGGAGCCCCACCTATTCCAGTTACATCAAACCAAATGCATAACATCAGAAAGGCCATGAAAACTAAGTTGTCATTGGAACTAGAGCCTACTATGGTAGTCCAAGACCTGTGAATGAAACCTAAATAGAGTCAGTTCCTATTAAAACTAAAGATTTAAGTAGGAGCTTGAGTCTCCTAAAATGAACGCGGCCTCAGGAATCCATGGGACGGAACAATAGATCTAAGAGCCTGGAAAGGAAGAGGGTAAGGTCAATGGATTATCCAGAGAAGGAACAACTGAGAACGTCACAGATTTGATGAAAAATATAAACCAATAGATTCATGAGGTGAATCCCAAATAAGATAAACCCGAAGAAGTCCACGCAAAGACACATCATAACTAAACTTCTGAGAACTGAAGACACACACACACACAAAATCTTGAAAACAGTCAGAGAGAAATAAAAAACACAACCTATAACCTTTAAGGGGATGTCAGTTCAAATGACAGGTTAGCTGGTGGACTCCCCAGGGACTATCTTAGCTAAAAAGAGTTACCTCACCTATGTCATGCTCACTTCCTCGGTGGCTCACATCTCATAACTTCAGGGTATAAAAGCCTGGTCCCATGTCCAATAATTGATCCACATGAGAATATTAAGGCCCAGCCATTGCCCCCAACTCAAGACAACTCTGAAGGGCTACCTAAGCTCCTTAGATGTTCAACCCAGGGCCCTTCTGAAAATGTACCATAGTTCACCTTCTTCCCTATTTACTTTTGCTTGCTTCCCCTTTTGTCCGAAAATTTTGTGTTGGTTTTTTTTTTTTTTTAATCCCTAGAATGCTCCCTAATAAATATCTTGCTCATTAATCTCCATCTGAGTCTGCTTCCTGGAGAACCCAACCTGGGACAGAAGTCATGGAGGCGGGTGACAGCGGGACAGAGCAGAGCTTGTTCAGGAGGCATTTATCACTAAATGGAGTGGGCCTCTGACCACCAGCTGTCAGAGGCTCTTTTTAGAATGTGGGCAGCTGATGCCTCTCGGACCCTTAGCTTTAGGCCTTAGTGTTCAATTCCAGGGCAACCAGAAAATCCCCCAACATTTCATTATATTAGTCTAGTTTGAAACTTTAATAATGGATATTAAGTGCAGTTTTAAATTAAAATTCAAATCATTCCATTTTTACATTATATATCAAACCTCCAACAAATACAATTCAAATAAATAAAATTTAGCATTAATGATAATGGTGCTAGATTATGAAGTCAATGTTAGAGCAAAGGAGAGACAGTGTAAAATATTCTGAAATTTCTTTATTAAAAATGTTTTAAATACCCTGGAAAAAACTAGACCTATACAAATTTGTGAAGTGGAAGCAAAGAAGCAAATTCCTGAACACAAAACTACAGTATTCGTATAGTTCTAAATAATGTAAATATCAAGAGCCTGCTGTTTCCTATGTAAATCTTTACATTATAACTTTAAAACTTCAAAGTCTATTAACAGTTTACCTTTTACTCAGTCAGTACTGCCGTGATGGCCAAAAGATTTTGCCAAAATCATCTCACAGACCACTCGCTTTCTCATAGAACTCACTGCTCTCCGGGTATAGAGTTATCACAATCCATTACTAAATTGATCCCAACTTTTAAATGTTTTGAGTAAACTCCCTAGAATGTCAAGGCTTCCTGTTCAACATGTGATAGTGCCCTTTCTCCACATGTCTGAACTTCTGGTAACTTGGTGAACACTATCTGCCAGGTGCTTTCAGCAGCCAAATTCTGATGCCCTAAAAATCCCCTTCCGTCTTCTTAGTTCTTGGACATGATGAGTCACTGAAGAAAATGATTATTCTGACTCTAACTCTGATTGCTTATCAGTCACCTCTACCTCCTCCATGGTAGTTGAGGGACTGACAGTCTCAACGATTGTTCAGCCTGAGCAAATTGACTCAACCCACGTTCTGCCACTGACACAGTGGACAGGCACGCCAGTGACATCTGATTTAATATGTTAATGAAGAACAAAAGCAACGTGGATTAGCTAAATAAACAGGAACAGACAATCTAATATGGTCTAATCTACTCATCCTTCTTACTAATAAATGTTTACTTTATTAAGAACACACACATTCAACGTTCTTCTTATCCATACCTTACTCATCTTTGGCAGAATCAGAGTATGACCAAGAAACAACTGAAAATTTGGGTCTTGGAAGAGAAAGGTAATGAATGAAGGTCTCTATATGATCTACAGACTTATTTGTTGGTCAGGAATCAAGTCTAGGTAGCAACGAGGTTTCATCATACTGGGGAAACATCAATACTTAGTGTTAAAAGAATCTGAAACAGCAATATATTTTATTTCCATTTCTAGGCACTAGATGGAATAAACATAGCTTCAAAAATCTGTTTTGTAAAGTAAAAGTAAAAGAAAACACCATTTTAAAAATAGGGGTTGTTATTGTTGCTTAGCCGCTAGGTCATGATTGACTCTTGTGCAACTCCATGGACTTGTAGCCTGCCTGGCTCCTCTGTCCATGGGATTTCCCAGAGAAGAATACTGGAGTGAGTTGCCACTTTCTTCTCCAGGGGATTTTCCCGGTTCAGGGTTCAAACCACGTCACCTGCATTAGCAGGCGGATTCTTTACCACTGAGCCACCTGGGAAGCCCTTTTAAAATAGGGGAGTAAACTTCAAAAGGATATGACAGACACATTCAGCAGTTGGTTCAATTTGGCTATACTAAAGTTGTTACTTATAACTTTTAAAACCTTTTTTAAAACTCTCGGCTTAAATAGTGACATGGTTTTTCTTTCATTCAATTTGATCATCAAATCCCAAACTTGGGGAGGAAGCTTTTTAACCATAAGACCCCAACCTACCTCTCCAGCCTCATCATCCCACTCTCCTAGCCCCTTAGATCTTCCAGACCGACTCTGTGCATGTGTGTGTACACACACACTCTCAACTCACACATATGCACACATATACACAAACAACTAAGTCTCCTGTCAAGCAGAGTCAATCCACCAGAACCACCAATTACAAGGCCCCCTCATCACCTCACAACTTAGAATAAGCCATCCTTCCGTCTTCATTCCCTGGGCAAACTTCTATCGACCCTCTGGGATCCACCTCCAGTGTCATTTCCTTTGCGACACCTTAGCTGATTCCTTCACAAACAGATACTCCTCTGCTGAAGGTCCATGGCATGAAAACAAGTTTTTCTGCAGCGTTTCTACCATGAACTTACAATTCACTGCTTTTCTAGGTTCTACTCCATTATACTATGAACTTGCCAAAGGCGAGGATTATGACTTATTCGTATCTTTTTACCCAGTGCTCCAATCAATAAAATAGGTTACCTCTCAGTTTAGGGTTGTGAGGATTAAAAAAGAAAATTAACAAACGCACTAAGCAGCACACATAAAGTGCTCAACATATGTTAGAAACTGCTTCTTAATTATCAAAAATGATGCCTCTTTTGCAGCAAGTGTTCTATAAATATTTGTGAAATTAATAAAATAGGAACAAACAAATGATTGTTTTTAAACTGCATTCAAACAGACCTTAATAAAAATCAAGCAAAAAATACGAATGTGATAATCCTGCCCATTACAAAATTAAATGTTCCTTATAAGGAGTGAAAGGAACACTTATTCCAAACAGTAATCTGTTACTGAATGATTACATATAGAGAAAAATCAAAATATTAAAATAAATGAGAATTATATAGAAATTTATTAAACCAAAAATTATGATTTATTGAAACCCTCCTAAATCTTAAGATTTTCTCAGTTGGTACTTAAGGGAATGCTTTTAACAACTAAACAAAGACCAGCAGTTGTCTGTCCTACAAACTCTGAATCATTTAAATCATGCTGAACATCAGAGCAAACAGAAAGAAAAGAATGCTAATCTTGTTTCTCCTGAGCAAATACAGGTGATTATTCTTAAAGCCTTGATGGCCACTTTGCATATATTTTTCAAGATTACTATAATAATTTAATCATTTTAGAAAAATTGTTCATGTTTTTCCCCCAATAATGTTTCACCCTAAGGTAGTTTCCTGCTTCAAACAACTATATGGGAATCCCATAGGTACTCCTGAGGTCAGTCAGTGATTTATGACTTTCTAATGTTTTTTTAATGTTCTATCATAATACTTGAATTCAAAAATTAATGAAACACAAATTAGTAAAAATAAGCATGAACTTTTATTTTGCACCTCGAATTCAGTGCCACAAGTCTTGGTAACAGTACCATCAATTAATAGAAACAGCAAAGATATTTCTTAGAGAGATCATTTCAAATGTCAGTTGTGTCCCAGAAACCCTCTAACAAAACAGAAGCCCATTAAATTTCCCTTACGTGTCATACAGCAAGTATTTAAACAAGAAACAGCTTATAATGCCGTCACTCAGCATGTCAAAATCCATCAGCTCTATGAAATAACTTGTAGTTTTGAGCTTAGTATTTAAATCTTTATAAATAAACAAAAATATAAAATAAAAATGCAGATTGGTAAAGTTATGTGACACTCCAAGTTTTATTTAAAAGGGGAAATATCAAGCTAATCAACTAACTTCTACAGTAAAAGTATATTTCATAGATAGACACACTATACACACAAACACATAAATAAATCTGGTTATACATCAAAATATTTATATATAAATATATTTCAGATATGGACATATATATTCATATATAATTTACTTAGATTTCTAATATACAAATATATGTGCTCTCCTGTTACAAGTCAGTTCTTTTGTCTATTTGTCATTTCTATGACCTAGAATTACCCTATCATTTATCTTCTTTTGAATGATACAATTTTTCAAAAATTCCTTTTGTTGCATGGACAAGAGATTTAAACTCTCTTGAGCCCCAGAACAATCATTTCAGATGAATATAAAGAAAAAGCCTTAATTTCAGAAACATCTAAAGAAAATGGAAAATTATATTAAAAGATAGTCTTTACAAATTTCTTATCTGGAATGAAACTCAAGAGCTGTTGGGTTAGAGATCTTCTTTTGAGAATGTCAATAATTATTAAAATAGGTGCTGAGGGATACAATATGTATATGTATATATATGCACACACATACAAATCTTTTAAATAGTCTTACATTATATTTGTAACATTTCTTATCATTATTAACCTAAATTAATTAATCTAGATAATTTATAAAGTATGTAAAACGACCTAAGATTAAAAGATTCTTAAGAAAAGAACATACAGCAGAACCAAAAATTTATCTCTGATTCTGTTACATGCTATTTTCTTAAATGAACTGAAAATATGTTTCAAATAAACTTAAAGAAACTCAAAATGTGGCTATTCTTCTCTCAAAAAAATTAAATACTGTAATTATTACTATAGTATTTCTAAATAATAAAGCAATAAATGAATTTAATGAATTTGCTTAGGCATTCATTAAGCTTTAAAGTAAAGAAAGGGCTGGTTCTTATTTCTAGTGAGGTCATGTGTAATTTACAAAGCTTATCATACAAGAGATAATAAATATTAATTGATGACTAAAAGAATAAAAGAAAGGATGAGTAGATGGATGAAAAATGAGGACGCTAACAAATGCCAACTATTCAGAACAGAACTTCAGACCACTCCTATACAGTCTTGTTAAGGCTGCAGCTTTTTCTAATAGCAGTGTGGTATTGCTGAAGGACACTGGACTCAGAATTACAAACGAGGGCACGTCATATCTCTGTGTTTCATTAGCTGTGTGACCGCAGAGTGTCTCCCAATCTTTCTGAGTCTCAATTTCTTCCTCTATGAATTTAATAGAATAATTCCTGCCCCATCTATTTCAGAAGATAACTCATTAGGATGGTTGTTCACTATGAAATTCTCTAACTGAAAATTTTCATAATAAAACACTGGAAAAAACTTAAAAATAAAAATCTTCCAAAGGAAGAGATTCAGCGGGTTTTGTCTTCAGTAGTTGAAAATATAAAAGCATACCTTCTGACTGGGTTCAGAGAAATAAAAACAATTAACATATGCCCATTACCCACATAGCTATTTTTTGAAGATATTTGAAAAAGTTAAAAATTTTATTTCCATCATTTTTAAGCTACTGGATGACATACATAATTTCTAATAACAAAATTATAAAATGATGAATGCATTTCATGCTCTCTGTTAATTCCCTTTGAAAAGCACTGACATGTTCACTCATTCTTACAATATTGACTTTACCATGTTTGGAGCAGCTAAGTATATAGCTCATTTTTCAAAATAACTGGTTTCTGACAACCAGTGACCATCACAAAAAAGGTCAACCAAGTTGGAACCCTTGCTTTTACGTAAATTGATATGGTTCATCAGAAAAAACAACACTTTAAGTACTTTGTCACCAGGAAACCCACAGACCTCAATGTAATTTAAAAATTTTTCTTGGTCATTCCTCATCTCATTAAAAAATATTCTAAGTATCAAAATATGCTAAAAATCTTTACTGTATAAAATTAACTATATTAATAGAATCCTGCAGTATGTAAATCATAACATATTGTAATAACTGGAAGGTTAATGAATAAGAGAGAAAACCCCTTTGGACTGTGGAATTCCAGCTCTTTCTCTAGGGTACCTCACCATTTCAGATAAGCTCTGGATTTCAAAGTTAGCAAACTTTTATTCATCCTTGGCTTTTAAACAGATATAAATAGGAATTTATTCATATACATATAATATATTATATGTATATAAATAAATATATATATATATATAGGAATTCCAGTATTTTCCTCCTCTCTTGTCAATGAGAGTTACTATGAACACACACTGAACAATCACCTTTTCCCAAACTGCACCCTCAACCAGGGTCTCTTAGAAGGTTTGCTTGGTTCATAGTAACAAGAATTCCTGGGTCTCTTCATTGAATATATTTTTGATCTCAAAGGGAATGAGGGAAATTATGACAAATGTGATTGCTCTGTATGTGGGGGATAAGTGTGTGCACATGTGTAAATATGATACACAACTAGCACGAGGAATATAAATTAATAAAGAACTTCACTGACAGAGATGGAGGTTCTCCAATTAGCAGAGTTAGGGGGAAAAGGGAATACTTCTTTGCCATGTCCTAGCAAGTTCAAAAGTACATCTTGAAAATTTTCTAGACACTTACAGAATGTCTCCACTGCACCAGTCCCAAAGATGGAAAACACAGGGTAAACACAGACAGCTCAGATAAAATTCAATCTCGTATATAAAAGTGCCCTAAAACTCTAAAGCCTACTGTGCTAATGAAACACCGCTAAGAGTTGTCATCATTCAGGACCAAAACTAACAAATAAAAATCAGAAAGTACTTCATCAAAAACCTCATTTACTTACATTTTAATCCTCTCACAACTGAAATCATTCACAACAATTTCCTGAATTAGAAGTAGGAAGGAAAGGTCCCTGAAATTTCCACTATCTGATGCTGTAATGATATATTTAACAAACTCTTCATAATCACTCATATTTGACAGATAGCATTAAATAAATTACATTATCTAACACTGTAGCCATATAACACCAGGGGAAGCAAACTGGAAAGTTAAGGTAAAGCTTTATTAGGGTAACAAGCATAATAGTTGCAAAATAAAACAAACAGAAAACAGAGACAGAAAAACTGAACACCACAGAATCTGATGATAGCAGGTGTAATGGAAACTCATAAATAATGACCCTGAATCATAAAGAAATGTATTTTATATTCCGTATTTTTTGTTTAAGAATGAAGGGGATAGTATATTTTAGAAATATTTCCACTCAAAATAGTCAACATTTTTAAATGTTTCCCTTTTATATATAGTCTGGATATTATGAGCTAATGGATATAAGTGTAGATATCTCTAACTGTAAACTGAATTCTAAATTTTGTTATATTTGGTTAAGAAGGCTGCTTCTCCAAATCTCTCAATGATTCTTCAAAATTAGCTGAAGATATTTCTTTAGGCTTATGTGTCTTCAATCATGAATGATGAGTTCCTTTTGAAGTATGTGAATTGCTTTTAGTAAGATTTGCAATCATTCTGAAAAAATTATAAAGCAGCCTAGAAGAAATAATGTGCTATGCCATATTAATGCATTCCTAACTTCAGTAGATTAAGTGAAGATGATTATAAAAGTGAAATGTGTAACCTTATTCACTCCTGGGATCTATTATTGAAAGATTAAAAGTGAAACTAAAGCCTTTCAACATTCATGAAAGGCTGTTATTTGAAGGCTATTTTTAAAGCTAAATTGTATAAAATATATACTGATACCAAAGAAGTCCTTATTAATATGCTATTATCTGAAAGACAATATACCTGAGCCATAATTTTGATTATGATCTTAGGAAAGCGAGAAAATTCTTTAACTCTTGTATTTTAAGAGTCACCATAAATTTGTTCTATTGTTTCTTAACTAACCTTCACAGTATTTGATTGTATTAGCCAGTGTTTCTCAAAGGTTGAGGCATTTGATAATTTTTACATGGTACACGGAGATCATTTTGTATTTCAATAGATCTATATTATTAGGTGTTAAAAAGAAGTATAGCTTTAAAAAGGATACCTAGAGATGAAATGCATGAGCTCAGGGGTATTATTACTTTAAAAGAAATTAACTTTAAAAAAGTAGTATCAACATATATACACCACCATGTGTAAATCAGATAGCTGCTGAGAAGTTATTATATAAAACAGGGAGCCCAGCTTGAGGCCTAGAAGGGTGGGATGGGAGAATGGGAAGGAGATTATATATGTATAGTTATGGCTGATTTGCATTGTTGTACAGCAGAAACTAACACAACATTGTAAAGCACTTTTCCTCCAATTAAAAAGTATTTTTTAAAATCAGCTAATAAATGAAAAGCAAAAGAAGTTAACTTATAAAAAGTAAATCAACTTCAAGTTATTTTAGAGAAAAAATACTATATGAATATTATTTAGAATAATATTATATATTAAATATAGTTTATAGTTAAGACAAAAATCATGATGTTGGTTTTAAAATGAGTGAAATTAAGAAAAACAGGATATATTCTGTTCACTTAGAAAGCAGACATTCCCTACTGTGTGGCACTTAATTTATACTTGTTTTCAACTACTATATCTTTTATTTAAAATATTATCTATTGCTCTTTTCTCCCACCTAATTTATAAAGTCAGTTACCACTGGTCAGGTGGTTGAATACTTTGCACAAATACAGTCTTCATCATGTCCAGTAATTTTTGCCCTAAATATCTTTGCCAGAAGCAGTTGCATCACATAATTAATTGACTATAAATCAATTGTGTTGTTACAATAACTGGTTGATGCTTTGGTCTGACAGTTTGGTTTCAGCTGGTTGACACTTGTTTGGTTTTATATCTCCATTGATGCAGTACCCCTATTTTTATATTATATAAGTCTTGTGTCTCATAATGTTCTATACAGTGATGAGTAAGCATGGTATTCTTAAATAATGATTATAATAAAACATGTCTCAGAGCTGGGCTCAGCTGCTGGAGGGCCCGGCTGGTGCTGACTCACTAGATGAAGGAGCTGGGTCCTGGGGTCTCTGACTGCAGGTTCCAGGAGTTCAAGCTGATGCTGGACCCCTGGGAAGCAGCATCGGTTTCTGACAAGACTGGCTACAGAGTATGGGGTGTCCTGAAGCTGGTGTTGGCCTGCTGATTGTTCAGGCCAGATCTTGAGGTAGCTGGCTGAGGCTCCCAAGGTGTCCTAGAGTTGGTGTTGACCTGCTGGTGGGTGGGCTGGGTCCTGACAACGCAACACTATGAAGTGAACAGTGTTCCTGGGTCCTGTGTCCACTGCCTGGTTGTGAAGATGGTCATATAAAATAAGATAAAGGGGAAGAATGCAGGTTGCTAACATCTCTGATACCCAAAACAGCAACAGATTCATGCACTCAAAGAATCTGATCAACTTCCCATCACTGAAGCATTTGCTTATGCCTCAGTTTGCCAGGGCTAAGAATGTGAAGATAGATAACAACAGAATTCCAGTGTCGCTGCTTATACAGTGAGATGAGACAAACTGGAACAATGACATGTAAGGTAAGCAGGGGAAAAGCCACTCTAAAGCGACTTAGCCAAACAGTCTGAAGCTGAGGATTATGAGGAAATGACAGCAGTGATCAAAGATAGATGGCACCATCTCAAGACAAGGACCCTAATCCCATGGTGCTGAGCAGGCACGAGCACCAGACAGGAACAGTAGCCCCTGAACCACTGACAAACTACAGGCTTCCTCAGGGCTGAATTTCAAGGCACAGGAAGTCCTTGGTGATCTAATATCCACAGAAATGCAAAAACACCATCAGCATGAGCATTCATGCCAGTAGATGACTATGACTTTCAAGTTAGAAAAGAAAAGCCTCCATCTGTACTTGAGCACGACATTCCCTCAAAAAAACTTTTTTTTTTTTTTGCCCCCAGAGTTAGGTTGTATCTTTCACTTCTTATCCTGAGGAACTAGATAAGGTAATAGAAGTCAGTAGCTGAGAAATGCTATCTATCAGTATACACTGTGCAGTAGATTGCAGCAACCGAAAGTGAGGAGTGCCATCTCAGGAAAATCTAAGCACTGGTGGTTCAAAAACTGGCTGCATAGCCAGAGGACAAGGACACACCAAAGAAAGAGGAAGAGGACTCCAGATAGATAGGCGGCAGTTTTATTTCTTTTTTTTCTTTTTTATTTTTTTTACTTTATTTTACTTTACAATACTGTATAGGTTTTGCCATACATTGACATGAATCCACCACGGGTGTACATGCGTTCCCAAACATGAACCCCCCTCCCACCGCGCTCCCCATAACATCTCTCTGGGTCATCCCCGTGCACCAGCCCCAAGCATGCTGTATCCTGCGTCGGACATAGACTGGCGATTCGATTCTTACATGATAGTATACATGTTTCAATGCCATTCTCCCTAATCATCCCACCCTCTCGGGGATTTACATGTGAGTCTTGTCTGGGGTGGCTGCAAGATGAGTAGATCTCCACATCAGCTGGCCAGAATCTTACAGGTTTATACCAAGGCCCTAACTGGGTTCAGCCATGTATTCAATTCATATGGTCTCACAAAATTTACTCTCAGGTCTGCATCCTGTAAATGGCTATGGCTATAGGAAAGGTTTCAGAACACACACTCCAGGGGAAGGGGGAAGGAAAGACAAGCTGGACCTCGGATCGCACAGGTCTAGCTCTTGGGTCAAAGAGTGATCGCATCTTATCAATGACCTCCCCCAACCACTATGAGAAGAAAATGTCGATCAACTCACTGCTCTGTGATGACCTAGAGGGGTGGGATTGGGGAGGTGGGGTGGGAGAGAGGTGCAAGAGGGAAGGGATATATGTATACATATAGCTGATTCACAATGTTGTACAGCAGAAACTAACACAACATTGTAAAGCAATTATACTCCAATTAAAAAAAATTAATTTATGGTAATGATAACCCTGTATGCAAGACAGCAAAAGAGACACAGATGTATAGAACGGACTTTTGGACTGTGAGGGAGAGGGAGAGGGTGGGATGATTTGGGAGAATGGCACTGAAACATGTGTACTATCATGTAAGAAACAAATCGCCAGTCTAGGTTCGATACAGGATACAGGATGCTTGGGGCTGGTGCACGGGGATGATCCAGAGAGATGATATGGAATGGGAAGTGGGAGGGGGGTTCAGGATTGGGAACTCATGTACACCCGTGGTGGATTCATGTCAATGTATGGCAAAACCAATACAGTATTGTAAAGTAAAATAAAGCAAAAATTAAAATTAAAAAAAAATGTCAGTATGTGAGAGGCACACTAAGATATAAGCATAGTCATTTACATGGCAAAATGGCAGAACTCATCACTTTCAAATGAAACAAACGTGAAAAATCCTTATTAGGATCAAAGACAAGACAATTCAGTTTACAGAAGAGGTCAAAATAAGATTGCTTTGAATAACAAGTTTCCCAGTACTAAAAATGTACTCATTTAGAACTGCATATGCACGACTGAGCAACTTTCATTCTCACATATTGCACAGCGGGAGTTGAACCTACATTTCACAAATAAATTCTGAGATAATGCTATTTTAGACCCCGGCATGTCACTGATGAGCTGAATCACACCAGATAAGCCACTTATCTGAACTGTAGCTTCCTCATCTATTATAAAAGAGTACCCTTGCTGGTATAACAGAAATATTGCAAGGATTCAGTGAAATTAATTTATTTTATTTTGTATAATGAAAAGTCCTATAAGAATGATACAAGGTGACAGTGCTATTACTGTAGTTGTTGTTGTTATTATTATTATTATTGGTTGTATTAAAAGCCCAAGACTATACATCATCTACTAGAAACACTAACACATCATTAAGAATACTATCCTCCGATGTTAAGAATTTTCTATGTTATATATCCTCAAAATAAACATTTAAGAAAACAAGAATTTCTTTATTTAACACATTACAAACGAGAATGTAACTGGCCATGTGCAGTTATAGTAAGGGGGAAGGTTGATTTCTTAATAAGCATAAAATATAAAGAAAAAACAAAGCATGATGTAAATTATTACTTTCTATTCTCCAAATTTCCATTTTTCCATTCCATTAGCAGAAAAAGGATCAGATGTTTCTGGATCAGAAATACCTGGGTTCAAAACCTGACTCCCAATTCTAACTCTAACATGACTTACCTGTGGGATCTTCTAGAGATTACCAAAGTTTTCTGAGGGTGAGTTTTACCCCCTAAAAAATACTGAGAGAATCTCTACTCTGCATTATTATTATAGGAATCAAATGTGCAAGTGACCATCATCATTCAAGGCACATGACAGACACTTGGAAATGTCAGTTTCCTTCATATACGAAACTGGAAGCCTTCAAAGACCATGTAGCAGGTGCTGTGGATGCTCCCCCATGCCCCCTTGGCCTTACTCCTTCATTGCACACGACCCTATTTCTACAGCCAATACTTGCACTGCATTGCCTGCAGACTTTGTTTGACCTCTGACCTTTTCATTGCTGCCCAAGCAGAATCAATGT
This sequence comes from Ovis canadensis, assembly GCF_042477335.2. NCBI lineage: Eukaryota > Metazoa > Chordata > Mammalia > Artiodactyla > Bovidae > Ovis > Ovis canadensis. The sequence continues at coordinate 23,232,288 of NC_091257.1, read as the reverse complement.
ACCCTGTGAAAATCTCTCAACCAAATATGAGTGAAAGTAGAAATCTAAACACCCTGGTTTCTCTGTCCATCGATGTGATAACTGAAAGGAACAGGTTAGGGATAGCTGCATTTGCTCCCAGTATTCCTCAGTGGAATTAAGCTGGAGTAACTACAGTGCACCTTCCTCCACAAGCACGCTCTGTATCGCCTTTCTTCCTTTCCACGTCTCATTTCACCATGCTTCTCTACAAGTATGTCCCGGGATCATCTTCCAAATAAACTCCTTCACTCAAATCCTTTTCTCAGGGTATGTTCTGGAGGACCAGCCCAAAGTAAGTCATATTTTCATTACTCCATTTTTCTCCTGAAAAGTCCTTGTCGACTCCTTGTTTTGGGGACGTGAAACGTTTACATGACTTTTCTAGCCTTCATGTCCACTTACCGTGAGAAACAATTCATGCTCTAGCCAAGCTGCCTCTTTAGTCCTGTTTCTGCATCTCTAATTCTATTCTTAACCCATTTGGCATTCTATCCCACCCTCTATCTCCATTTTCTCCATACACTTTTATAAGAGTCTCAACAGTAATTTTTCTTCAAATCTTTCTCAAATACTTCGGTCCTCATTGTTAGCCTTAAGATTAATTATAGAGTATATATTTTTTATTTAAATACATATTAACTTAAAATGGTATGAACAACTGTGGTTCATAGCACTGAGGCAAGTATAAAATCAATGGAAAGTCATAAATTTTGTTCAAATTACAGAGTTACAAATACCAAAATTATAAAGCCAAAGAAGTCCCAATCAATGTTCAGTTCACTTCAGTCACTGAGTCGTGTCCGACTCTTTGGACCCCATGAATCGCAGCATGCCTGGCCTCCCTGTCCATCACCAACTTCCGGGGTTCACCCAAACTCATGTCCATCGAGTCAGTAATGCCATCCAGCCATCTCATCCTCTGTCGTCCCCTTCTCCTCCTGCCCCCAATCCCTCCCATAATCAGGGTCTTTTCCAATGAGTCAACTCTTCGCAAGAGGTGGCCAAAGTATTGGAGTTTCAGCTTCAGCATCAGTCCTTCCAATGAACACCAAGGACTGGTTTCCTTTCAGATGGGCTGGTTGGATCTCCTTGTAGTCCAAGGGACTCTCAAGAGTTTTGTCCAACACCACAGTTCAGAAGTATCAATTCTTCGGCACTCAGCTTTCTTCACAGTCCAACTCTCACATCCATACATGACCACTGGAAAGACCACAGCCTTGACTAGACAGACATTTGTTGGCAAAATAATGTCTTTGCTTTTGAATATGCTATCTAGGTTGGTCATAACTTTCCTTCCAAGGAGTAAGCTTCTTTTAATTTCATGGCTGTAATCACCATCTGCAGTGATTTTGGAGCCCCCCAAAATAAAATCTGACACTGTTTCCACTGTTTCCCCATCTATTTCCCATGAAGTGATGGGACCAGATGCCATGTTCTTCGTTTTCTGAATGTTGAGCTTTAAGCCAACATTTTCACTCTCCTCTTTCACTTTCATCAAGAGGCTTTTTAGTTCCTCTTCACTTTCTGCCATAAGGGTGGTGTCATCTGCATATCTGAGGTTATTGATATTTCTCCCAGTAATCTTCATTTCAGCTTGTGCTTCTTCCAGTCCAGCATTTCTCATGATGTACTCTGCATAGAAGTTAAATAAGCAGGGTGACAATATACAGCCTTGACATACTCCTTTTCCTATTTCGAAACAGTCTGTTGTTCCATGTCCAGTTCTAACTGTTCCTTCCTGACCTGCATACAGGTTTCTCAAGAGGCAGGTCAGGTGGTCTGGTATTCCCATCTCTTTCAGAGTTTTCCACACAGTCAAAGGCTTTGGCATAGTCAATAAAGCAGAAATAGATGTTTTTCTGGAACTCTCTTGCTTCTTTGATGATCCAGCGGATGTTGGCAATTTGATCTCTGGTTCCTCTGCCTTTTCTAAAACCTGCTTGAACATCTGAAAGTTCACAAGACCTTTTAGAACTAACACCCAAAAAAAGATGTCCTTTTCATTATAGAAGACTGGAATGCAAAAGTAGGAAGTCAAGAAACACCTGGAGTAACAAGCAAATTTGGTCGTGGAGTACAGAATGAAGCGGGGCAAAGGCTAATAGAGTTTTGTCAGGAGAACACACTACTCATAGCAAACACCCTCTTCCAACAACACAAGAGAAGACTCTACACATGGACATCACCAGATGGTTAACACCGAAATCAAACTGATGATTTTTTTTGCAGCCAAAGATGGAGAAGCTCTACACAGTCAGCAAAAACAAGACCAGGAGCTGACCGCGGCTCAAATCATGAACTCTTATTGCCAAATTCAGACTTAAATTGAAGAAAGTAGGGAAAACCACTACACTATTCCAGTATGACCTAAATCAAATCCCTTATGATTATACAGTGGAAGTGAGAAATAGATTTAAGGGACTATTTCTGATAGACAGAGTGCCTGATGAACTATGGAATGAGGTTAGTAACATTGTACAGGAGACAGGGATCAAGACCATCCTCATGGAAAAGAAATGCAAAAAAGCAAAATGGCTGTCTGGGGAGGGCTTACAAATAGCTGTGAAAAGAAGAGAAGCAAAAAGCTAAGGAGAAAAGAAAAGATATAAGTATCTGAATGCAGAGTTCCAAAGAATAGCAAGGAGAAATAAGAAAGCCTTCCTCAGTGATCAGTGCGAAGAAATAGAGGAAAACAATAGAATGGGAAAGACTAGAGATCTCTCCAAGAAAATTAGAGATACCAAGGGAACATTTCATGCAAAATTGGGCTCGATAAAGCACAGAAATGGTATGGACCTAACAGAAGCAGAAGATATTAATGAGAGATGGCAAGAATACACAGAAGAACTGTAAAAAAAAGATCCTCATTACCCAGATAATCACAACGGTGGGATCATTCACCTAGAGCCAGACATCCTGGAATGTGAAGTCAAGTGGGCCTTAGAAAGCATCACTACGAACAAAGCTAGTGGAAGTGATAGAATTCCAGTTGAGCTCTTTCAAATCCTGAAAGATGATGCTGTGAAAGTGCTGCACTCAATATGCCAGCAAATTTGGAAAACTCAGCAGTGGCCACAGGATTGGAAAAGGTCAGTTTTCATTACAATCCCAAAGAAAGGCCATGCCAAAGAATGCTCAAACTACCGCACAATTTCACTCATCTCACATGCTAGTAAAGTAATGCTCAAAATTCTCCAAGCCAGCCTTCAGCAACATGTGAACCGTGAACTTCCAGTTAATGTTAATTCCATGCAATTTTTTGCTTTGGTTAATTAGTATCTCTGAAGGTGTGGCTCTGGTGCAAGTTCCTAGAAGTTTGGTCTGCCTGTCCTACTGTGTGCTGTGGGATGATAAGGATCTCACCCTCTGTTTCATCCTAATTAACATGAACACATTTGCTCAGTGTGTGCACTCTGCCATCATTGACATTCATTTCCTAAAACAGTCTAATTTACATTCAAAATTTGCTTCTGTTCTGTTCTCATTATCCCAATGAGTACTTCTTCACACCAGCATGCTTATAAACACAAAAACAAACACAGTCATTTTGCTGGACTCAATTACAAGATGATTTGGACTATACTTCTTAATAATGTCATAGAAATAAGAGGACAATTTTTTACATTACATTTAGAAACAGAGAGTTACATTAGACAGTTAGCACCTGTTACATATTGTCATTGTTTATTTATCCTTTTTGTAATAACTTTTGTTAATGGCTTCTCATTATGCATCTAGAAGGAAGCCCGACTTCTTAGCATGGAATTGAAGATCTTCCACAATATACTTCCAGTCTTTGCAAGCTTCCTAAGCCATGCACAACTACAACAGATAATTATCTCTGAAAGCTTCCTTCTTGAGTCTATACTTCTACTTTCTCAGCTTTTTAATCTGCAGTGATCCTCCACAAACTCAGATATGGCAGAGGAGCTAAAAAGAGTATCTGTAGGCTTTGAAATCTAACAGACCTGGATTCTAGTTCCTGGTTTTGTCACCTATGAACTATGTGCTTTGGACAAGCTGTTTAATCTCTCACTGAAACTCCAGTCAGAAAAATGGGCATATGAAAACTACTCCAGATCGGAGGCCTGGAAACCTGGCTCATATGGCCTTCTGCGGAGCGTCCTCCTCCTTCTGAGGTGACCAGATTGAACCAGGCGGCCCTGGGGTCCAGAGCCAGGACTGGGATGGCACCTGGCTTGAGGACTTTTCCTTTTAAGGGATTCTTCCCTGGAGCCCTCACGAAGCATACTACAGTGGGTGCAGTGTTATCTGGGTGCTGCCCAACCCCCTTTCTGCAGAAAATCATGAATGAAGACTTTACTGGGAAAACATAACATAACACAGGAGCCAGGAACATGGAGATGAGTCAAAAAATATATTGCAGAGAGAATAAGATGGTGGAGGAGTAGGTGGCTGTGGAGTACATCTCTCTCCATGGATACAACAGGAATACATCTTCAGGCACAGAAGTGCTTGCGGAACACCAGCTGAGAGCAGACAGGAGTACCTGACCAGCAGAAAAGAACATAAAGAACCACGCAAAACTCAGTAGGACGAAGGAACTGGGGGCAAAGCAGGAGTGTTAGAAGGACTGGACCTGCCCTCAATGGGCAGGGGAACTGAAGCAGGGGTCCGCTCCCCACGCTGGGGCAACTGTCTGAGTCACAGGAGAAACATTTAAGGCTGAGAGTGAAACAGCTGATCTGTGGCAGCCTAAACAGAATGAGAATCAGACAGTCCTTGCCGCAGCCCTACACAACCCAGGCAGGGATGAGGGTCTCCTGAAAGGCACAGCGGCTGGGAGCTGGAGTTTGGGGATTGTGGAGCAATCCCAGGGTGAGGGCTGCTTTTGACTGTGGAGAGATGGATGGAGGGGAAGTGAGGGAGGAGATTGAGATGGGAAATGCCTGAGGAGGAAAGCCAGGCAGCCATAGTAGCAAGGCAATACTGCTGAGTCATGCGTAGGGGGCGGAGCCATCACCATAGCCTCTCTCTCTCTCCACACACCAGCATCGGCAGCTAAACAGTAGAGAGCCTGGCCCATCAAATGCCCAAAGGAATGAACTACAGAGCAAGGACCCCACCCAGGGGGGCTCCTCTATGTGCCTGACACACCCAGCAACAGAGAAGGACCCCAGGCAAGGGAGCCCCTAAGTGCCCGAACTGGCAGAGCTATGGAGAAAGACTGGCCAAAGGGGCCCTCTGATCTCCAGCTACAAGAGGCTCGAAAAAAGACTCTGATAGGGCCATAACTCTTGCAGGGGAGGCGGTCCGTGTCTCTGCACACTTGGCACTGCCAGGGTGTCCGCAAGCCAAGCAGCTGCACAGCCTTCACGCTCAACTCTCAGGGGAGAGAGCTAACAAAGTCCTGGGCCTATGTGCACAGGGTCGCTTGGGTTGGGTCCAACTCTGCAGCCTTGTAGACTGTGGCCTGCCAGGCTTCTCTGTCAGGGAGGGGGATTCCCCAGGCAAGAATATTGGAGTGTATTGGTCAACACTAGTTGCCATATCCGTCTAGGGCACTATATTTCCTTCTGCCCTCACCGCCAACTCCCCCGAGTACCTGGTGCTGCCAGAGCCCCTGCAAAAGCAGCTCCACCACCTCCACACCTGGACCTCACTGAGGCAGACCCAAGTCCTCCAGGGCAGCTCAGGAACAAACCCCAGTGGACAACCCACATGAAGAGGTGGAAATAAAAATCCACATGATCAAATAGGCAGTGTCTGTGCCTATGGAATATATAAAAGGTCATTGAGAGCGCCCACAAAAGAAAACACACTAGTTCTGATAGCTGTGGACACTAGAGGCAAGCTAGTGTAGCTGGTGGGTGGGTTTTGGGTCTTCTTCCTTAGTCACACTGCCCCTGGGTTTCAACTGTGGTTTTATTTGTTTTCTACATGTCATTCCTTCGTTTGCCTTTCCTACTATTCTTTTCCACTTGGCGGTTAATCTTTAATGTATATAAATCTTCTTTATCTACCTCTAACTTTTTTATCCATTCTTTCCTTCGTTTCTTTCCTTTCCCCTCAACATATCTGTTAGTTTTATTTTCATTGCTTCATTCCCCAATTGGTACCTTGCTTTAGTTTTGTTTTCCAGTTTGAGCTTTAGTTAGTTCTGTTCTGGTAGACATAATTTTTGTTTTCCTTTGTTTGCTGGGCCAATCTATTATACTCTGTTTTTTGGACTGTTTTGGTTTTGCTTATGGGTATATATGTATATGTGTGTATTCAGCCACACTTTTTACTGTTGTTATAAACCTCTGCCTCTACATTGGGCTTTTGCAGCTCTGTGGCGTTTTCCTTTTTTTTTTTTTCCCCTTGTTTCTTTGTCCATTTCTTTTTCTTTTCTATTTTTATAATTTTAATTTTGATTTTTTAATCTATTATATTTTTTCTACTTTTATTCCTTTGTCTGCCTACTGTTCTTTTCCCCTTGGAGTTAATCTTTAATGTATATAAATCTTCTTTATCTACCTCTGTTTAACTCTGCACATCTATTCTTTCTTTTCTTTGTTCCCTTTCCTCTCAACATATTAGTTTTGTTTTCACTGCTTTATTCCCCACTTGGCACCTGTTTTGTTTTCCACTTTGTGCTTTAGTTAGTTTTGTTCTTAGCTGGTAAATATAATTTTTTATTTCCTTTGTTCATCGGGTCAATCTACTGTACTTTTGTTGGGCTGTTTTTTGCTCATTGATGTATAGGTATATGTGTATATTTCAGTATTTTAATTATTGTTTGCCTGATTTTGTAACTGTCATTTGTCTGTGGTTTACCTTTGGTTTCTCAGTTATGGATATTCTTGTTAATCTCACTTTATGCCATAACAAACCACTTGTAGAATCTTCTTTCCTGACCAGAGATCAAGTCCTGAGCCTTTGGAGTGGGAGCACTGACTCCAAGACCCTAAACTACCAGAGAACTAACCCTAGGGAGTATAAAATAGAACTCACACAAAGGAAACCACTTGAATAGAAGACCCAGCATCACCCAACCACCAGTAGCACCCTGTGCAGGACGCCTTATCTAAACAACAAACAAAACAAAAATACAAAGCCAATCATCAGCAGACAGGATTACCATCTCACTCATCTTTGCCCATCAAGGGGAAAACAAACAAAAACTCAGCACAAATCTCACCTTATATGAAGCTTTCACAAACCACTGGACCAACCTTAGGAGGGCAGAAACCAAAAGAAAGAATTCAGCCTTGAAGCCTGGGAAAAGGAGACCTCAAACATTATAAGTTAAAAAAATAATAATACAGTTATCAAGACAGTATGTTACTGGTACAAAGACAGAAATATAGATCAATGGAACAAAATAGAAAGCCCAGAGATAAATCCACACACCTATGGACACCTTATCTTTGACAAAGGAGGCAAGAATATACAATGGAGAAAACACAATCTCTTTAACAAGTGGTGCTGGGAAAACTGGTCAACCACTTGTAAAAGAATGAAACTAGAACACTTTCTAACACCATACACAAAAATAAACTCAAAAATGGATTAAAGATCTAAATGTAAGACCAGAAACTATAAAACTCCTAGAGGAGAACATAGGCAAAACACTCTCCGACATACATCACAGCAGGATCCTCTATGACCCACCTCCTAGAAAGTAAAAATAAACAAATGGGATCTAACTTAAATTAAAAGCTTCTGCACAACAAAGGAAACTATAAGCAAGGGGAAAAGACAGCCTTCTGAATGGGAGAAAATAATAGCAAATGAAGCAACTGACAAAGAATCTCAAAAATATACAAGCAACTCCTGCAGCTCAATGCCAAAAAAATAAATGACCCAATCAAAAAATGGGCCAAAGAACTAAACAGACATTTCTCCAAAGAAGACATGCAGATGGCTAACAAACTCATGAAAAGATGCTCAACATCACTCATTATCAGAGAAATGCAAATCAAAACCACAATGAGGTACCACTTCATGCCAGTCAGAATGGCTGCGATCCAAAAGTCTACAAGCAATAAATGCTGGAGAGGGTGTGAAGAAAAGGGAACCCTCTTACACTGTTGGTGGGAATGCAAACTAGTACAGCCACTATGGAGAACAGTGTGGAGATTCCTTAAAAAATTGCAAATAGAACTGCCACACATCTCAGCTATCCTACTCCTGGGCATACACACCGAGGAAACCAGAATTGAAAGAGACATGTGTACCCCAATGTTCATCTCAGCACTGTTTACAATAGCCAGGACATGGAAGTAACCTAGAGGTCCATCAGCAGATGAATGGATAAGAAAACTGTGGTATATATATACAATGGAGTATTACTCAGCCATTAAAAAGAATACATTTGAATCAGTTCAAATGAGATGGATGAAACTGGAGCTGATTATACAGAGTGAAGTAAGCCAGAAAGAAAAACACCAACACAGTATACTAACACATATATATGGCATTTAGAAATATAATAATGATAACCCTGTATGTGAGACAGCAAAAGAGACACAGATGTATAGAACAGACTTTTGGACTCTGTGGGAGAGGGCAAGGGTGGGATGATTTGGGAGAATGGCATTGAAATATGTATATCATATGTGAAATGAATCGCCAGTCTAGGTTCGATGCAGGATACACGATGCTTGGGGCTGGTGCACTGGGATGACCCAGAGGGATGGTACAGGGAGGGAGGTGGGAGAGGGGTTCAGGATGGGGAACATGTGTACACCCATGGTGGATTCATGTTGATGTATGGCAAAACCAGTACAATATTGTAAAGTAATTAGCCTCCAATTAAAGTAAATAAATTTACATTTTTTAAATATAATAAAAAATAAAAAGTGAGAAAAAAATTTAAAAAAAATAATGAAAAGGCAGAGAAATACTACACAAATGAAGGAACAAACTAGAAACACAGAAGTTCAAATAAATGAAGAGGAAATAGGAAAATTACCTGAAAAAGAATTCAGAATAATGATAGTAAAGATGATCAAAAACCTTGAAAACAAAATGGAAAAAATGCAAGAATCAATTAACAAAGACTTAGAAGAATTAAAGAATAAACATACAGAGACAAACAATACAATTACTGAAACAAAAATAGTCTAGAAGGAATCTACAGCAGAATATCTGAAGCAGAAGAATGAATCAGTGAGCTGGGAGACAAAATGGTAGAAATAACTTCTGAAGAACAGAATAAAGTAAAAAGAAGTTAAATAACTGAGGACAGTCTCAGAGACCTCTGGGACAATATATAATGCACCAACATTCAAATTATAGGGGTCCCAGAAGAAGAGAAAAAGAAAGGGTATGAGAAAATTTTTGAAGAGATTATAGTTGAAAATTTAAAGAGTCCCACACAGGATAAATCCAAGGAGAAACATGCCAAAGACACATACTAATCAAAGACTAAACACAAAGATAGAATATTAAAAGCAGCAAAGGAGAAGCAACAAGTAACACACAAGGGAAACCCCATAGGCTTAACAGCTGATCTTTCAGCAGAAACTCTGCAGGGCAGAGGGAATGGAGGATATATTTAAAGTACTGAAAGGGAAAAATCTACAACCAACATTGCTGTCCCAGCAAGGATCTCATTCAAGATTGATGGAGAAATCAAAAGCTTTAGCAAAAGTTAAGAGAATTCAGCACCACCAAATCAACTTTACAACAAATGTAAAACAGACTTATATAGTCAAGAAATACAACAGAAGAAAAAATATCTACAAAATCAATGCTAAACAATTAGAAAATAGCAATATATATATATATATATATATATATATATATATCAACAATTACTTTAAATATAAATGGATTAAATGCTCCAACCAAAAGACACAGACTGGTTGAATGGATACAAAAACAAGACCCATATATATGCTGTCTACAAGAAACCCACTTGAGACCTCAAGACACATATAGACTGAAAGTGAGAGGACAGAAAAATATATTCCATGTAAATCAGAAGCAAAAGAAAGCTGGAGTAGCAATCCTCAGATCAGACAAAATAGACCTTAAAATAAAGAAGATTACAAGAGATAAGGAAGGACACTACATAATGATCAAGGGATCAATCCAAGAGGAAGACAAAACAATTGTAACTATGCATGCACTCAACATAGGAGCACCTCAATACATAAGACAAACACTAACAGACATAAAAGGAAAAATTGACAGTAGCACAATAATAGCAGGAGACTTTAGCAAAACACTCACACCAATGGACAGATCATCAAAACAAAATTAATAAGGAAACACAAGTCTTAAATGACACATGAGATGAGATGGATCTCATTGATATCTTCAGGACATTCTATCCAAATGTAGAAGAATACACATTCTTCTCAAGAGCACATGGAACATCTCCAGGATAGACCACAACTTGGGTCACAAATCAAACCTGAGTAAATTTAAGAAAACTGAAATCATATCAAGCATCTTCTCTGACCACAACACTATGAGACTAGATATCAATTACAAGAAAAAAAACACAAATACATGGAGATTAAACAACACGTTTCTAAATAACCAACAGGTTACTGAAGAAATCAAAAGGGAAATAAAAAATTTTCTAGAAACAAATGGCAATGAAAACATGACAACTCAAAACCTATGGGATGCAGCAAAAGCAGTAAGAGGGAAGTTTATAGCAATACAATCCTACCTCAAGAAACAAGAAAAACACCAAATAGACAATCTAACTTTATACCTAAAACAACTGGGAAAAGAAGAACAAAAAACCCTCAAAATTAGTAGAAGGAAAGAAATCATAAAGATCCGAGTGCAAATAAATGAAAAAGAAATGAAAGAAACAATAGTAAATATTAATAAGAACCAACTAAAAGTTCGTTCGTTGAGAAGATAAACAAAATTGAGAAACCTTTATCCATACTCATCAAGAAAAAAATAGAGAAGAATCAAATCAACAAAATTAGTAATGAAAAAGGAGAGGTTACAACAAACAATGCAGAAATACAAAGGGTTATAAGAGACTCTTATGAACAACTATATGGAAATAAAACAGATAATCTGGAAGAAATGGACAGATTCTTAGAAAAGTTCAATCTTCCAAGACAGAACCAGGAAGAAATAGAAATGTTGAACAACCCAAATACAACCATTGAAATTGAAGCTGTGATCAAAAATCTCCAAAAAACAAAAGCCCAGGACCAGATAGCTTCACAGGAGAATTCTATCAAACATTTAGAGAAGAGTCAATGCCTATCCTTCTAAAACTCTTTCAAAAAATTGCAGAGGAAGGAACACTTCGAAACTCACTCTACAAGGCCACCATCACCCTGATACCAAAACCAGACAATGATAACACAAAAAAAGAAAACTACAGGTCAATATCACTGATGAACACAGATGCAAAAATCCTCAACACAATTTTAGCAAACAGAATTCAGCAACACATCAAAGAGCTCATATGCCATGATCAAGTTGGGTTTATTCCCGGAATGCAAGAATTCTTCAATATATGCAAATCAATCAATGTGACTGAAACAAATTGAAAGATAAAAACCATATGATAATCTCAATAGACGCACAAAAAGCCTTTGACAAAATTCAGCACCCATTTATGGTTAAAACTCTTCAAAAAATGGGCATAGGAGGAACCTAACTCAATATAGTAAAGGCCATATATGAGAAGCCTACAGCAAACATTATTCTCAAAGGTGAAAACCTGAAAGCATTCCCCCTAAGATCAGGAAAAAGACAAAGGTGTCCACTTTCACCACTATTATTCAACATAGTTCTGGAAGTCCTAGCCACAGCAATCAGAGAAGAAAAAGAAATAAAAGGAATCCAGATCAGGAAAGAAGAAGTTAAACTCTCACTGTTTGCAGATGACATGATACTGCACATAGAAAACCCTACAGATAGTATCAAAAACACTACTAGAGCTAATCAGTGAATTTAGCAAAGTTGCAGGATACAAAATTAATACACAGCAATCACTTGCATTTCTATATACTAACAATGAAAAATCAGAAAGAGAAATTAAGGAATTAATCTACCAAATGCGATCTACAGATTCAATGTAATCCCTATCAAATTACCAATGGCATTTTTCACAGAACTAGGACAAAAAAAAAAAAATCACAATTTATATGGAAACACAAAAGACCCTGAATAGCCAAAACAGTCTTGAGAAAGAAGAATGGAGCTGGAGGAATCAACCTTCCTGACTTCAAATTATACTACAAAGCTACAGTCATCACGACAGTATGGTACTGGCACAAAACCAGAAATATCAACCAATGGAACAAAATAGAAAGCCCAGAAACAAACCCCCACACCTATGGGTATCTTATTTTTGACAAAGGAGCCAAGAATATACAATGGGGCAAAGACAGCCTCTTCAATAAATGGTGCTGGGAAAACTGGACAGCTACATGTAAAAGAATGAAATTTGAACACTTCCTAATACCACACACAAGATAAACTCAAAATGGATTTAAGACATAAATTTAAAACCAGAAACTATAAAACTCTTGGAGGAAAACATAGGCAGAACACTCATTGATATAAATCAAAGCAAGATCCTCTATGACACATCTCCTAGAGTAACAGAAATAAAAACAAATGTAAACAAGTGGGACCTGATTAAACTTAAAAGCTTTTGCAAAGCAAAGGAAACTATCAGCAAGGTGAAAAGACAACCGTCAGAATGGGAGAAAATGATAGCAAATGAAACAACTGACAAAGGATTAATTTCCAAAATATACAAGAAGCTCATACAACTCAACACCAGAAAAACAAACCACCCAATCAAAAAGTGGGAAAAGACCTAAACAGACATTTCTCCAAATAAGACATATAGATGGCTAACAAACATATGAAAAAGATGCTCAACACGGCTCATTATTAGAGAAATGCAAATCAAAACCACAATGAGATATCACCTCATACTGGTCAGAATGGCCTTCATCAAAAAGTCTACAAACAATAAATGCTGGAGAGGGTGTGGAGAAAAGGGAACACTCTTGCACTGTTGGTGGGAATGTAAATTGATACAGCCACTAGGGAAGACTGTATGGAGGTTCCTTAAAACACTAGGAATAAAACCACCATATGACCCAGCAATCCCACTCCTAGGCATATACCCTGAGGTAACAAAAATTGAAAAAGACACATGTATCCCATTGTTCACTGCAGCACTATTTACAATAGCTAGAACATGGAAGCAACCTAGATGTCCATGAACAGATGAATGGATAAAGAAGTTGTGGTACATATACATAATAGACTATTCAGTTCAGTTCAGTTCAGTTCAGTCGCTCAGTCGTGTCCGACTCTTTGCGACCCCGAGGAATGCATTTGAGTTGGTTCTGATGAGGTGGATGAACCTAGAATCTATTATACAGAGTGAAGTGAGACAGAAAGAGAAAGATAAATATCGTATTCTAATGCACATATATGGAATCTAGAAATTGCTCCTGAAGAATTTATTTACAGGGCAGCAATGGAGAAACATAGAGAATAGAATTACGGACATGGGAAGAGTGGAGGAGAGGGTAAGATGTATGGAAATAGTAACATGTAAACTTACATTACCATATATAAAATAGATAGCCAATGGGAATTTGCTGTATGGCTCAGGAAACTCAAACAGGGGCTCTGTGTCAACCTAGAGGGGTGAGATGGGGACGGAGATGGGAAGGAGGTTCAAGGGGGAGGGGATATATGTATACCTGCAGCTGATTCATGCTGAGATTTGACAGAAAAAATTCTGTAAAGCAATTATCCTTCAATTAAAAAAAAAAAACTACCCCAAGAAGCATTTTTAAATAAAAATTCAGAAATGGCTTAAAGAGTACTTGAACTATCTTTGGTTATCAATAAGTAATAGCTATTATTATCTTTATTCTTTAATCCTTCCATTAGAATGAATCCTTTCCTCATCACTATTACTACTCAGCTTTGTTTGTTCACCAAATTTGACACTCATATCATTAGACAGAGTGCTATATTGTATTCATATTTCACAAGCAGACTACCTTCCATGGGTTTAAACATTCAGGTTAATTTTCTAGGGCTTAGCACAGTTGTTGACATGGGATAGTACTCAAGAAAAATCCACTGAATTTACTTAGACTGAATTCCAAATCCTCGTAGTGCCAAGCACAGTGCTATGAACTTGGTGGATGCTCAAAACAGATGTCTGTTGATTGATCCATTACATGACACAATCCAAGAAAGTCCATGAAAACAAATGCCAAGCCAGTCTGCAAAAAAAACACCTATTCATTTCTCTGGTTTAGAGTGACTTTTTCAACTGAGCAGTAGAAAGAAATCAATCTGTCAAGGTCTGAACATACACTGAAAATATCCTTTCTTTTTCCAAAGGACTTAAGATGAAGGAAGAAAACAGCGCAAGAAAATAACCTCCTCATTTAAGGCATTTCTTGTCCAAAACAAAGCACAGAAACTGCCTATATTTTCTTCAGCCTCCTCGACTAGAATCTCAGCTTTCATAATGACAGAGAGACGATTCTCTAAGTGGTGGGTTTAATTTATAGATTTATAATAATTCTCAAAGTATTTGAGGTTTAAGGTACATATCAACCAAACACTAATCAATGAATTCAGTAATAACTTTCATGCCCTCTAAAAGGTAGAGAAGTGATATATCCGATTATCCATACTCAACTAAAAATTACTCATATTAGAAAATCTGTATTTACCAAAGAGCAATATTTTCCTTATAAACACAATAAAGCATTACACAATGGGATATAATCATGGAATTAAGTCATGTAATCTAAAAGCAGCTTATATTTATTTCCCACTGGGGCGAGTTTTTCTCTTACCGGTGAATGAAAACTCTAGCAAGCCCTGTGATACTTCTGAACACTTTAGGTAACAGAAAATTGCTTAGTCGCAGAACGGAGCCTCAACTTGGCAAGTAAAAGTTTCAGTCTGATTTATTAAGCAACACTTTTAATTCAAAAGTTAGACAACCCTCCCCCCTAGTTCCCCTAGCTAGAGACCAGTTCCTATCCATAGCCTGAACAAAAGAAGGGAGGTAGAGAAAGTGGGGACACAAGGTTCTCACCTGACTGGTAATACTGTGAAAGGGCTTCAAACTCTCAGCTTTGCAGATATGTAAATCAATCAATCTCTGCCTCTTTCTCTTCCTCTCTCTAACATTTTCCTCTCTCTTCCTCTCTCTCAGAGGTTCCCTTTCTGGTCTTCTTCAATTCTAATTACCGTGATATGAGAGACCTATCTATTCCACCAGCAGCGGATCCCCCCCAGCCCCCGGTGTTCTGGTGGCCTACAGCTTTGAGACTCTGCTGGGATTCCTCTGCCTTGACTAGCAGTCCTCTTAAGCAGGAGAAACAGTTACTCAGGACAGTCCTCTTTCCTCCTCCAGGTCCTATATCTGTTTCTCAGGATTCATATACCTTTGGTTCCTTCAGAGTGGAATTCAGTTACTGTCCAAACACTACTTAGCTTCCAAATGCCATTTATCCAGACTTTCACTTTTGGACACCTCATGTAGGCATCAGACACTAGCTAAATGTGCTCCTCCAAATCCAGGAGAGTCAACAACCTCTCAGATTGGCCTCCTTTGAAGCCTCTCTCTCTATGGACTGGGTGTGAATGAAGTCACTACACACACACACACACACACACACACACACACACACCCTCACCAGGAGATGATATGATAGGTGGCAAATAACAGCAAAGAAATTTCTTTATTTTTCAAAGAAATCACCCTCACATAACCCTCTAGTACTCTGACAACTTGACCCTTTTCATTAACTTTGGTATCTGATATATCTTGGTGGCTCAGACAAAACTAAACAAAAAATTCTATTGTATCAGTATATAAATGTATGGGCTTTGTTTTCTTTGCACTTAATATCATTAACAGGTGGTAAGGTACAGTGTATAGACTGTTTATAGCTAGTATCAGTGCCTCTTTTTGCAAGGGAGTTCATTGTAAGTGGGGCTTCCCTGGAGGCTCAGATAGTAAAGAATCCTCCTGCGATGCAAGGAGACTCGGGTTCGATCCTTGGGTTGGGAAGATATCCTGGAGAAGGGGATGGCTACCCACTCCAGTATTTTTGCCTGGAGAATTCCATGGCCAGAGGAGTGTTGTGGTCTACAGTCCATGGGGTCGGACCAAAAGAGCAACTAACACTTTCACTTTTTTCCTCATTATAAGTACTGTATCACTTGTAGCATTGTTTGGTGAAATGTTTTTCAATAAAGAGAGTTAAGAACTGTAAAAAGTGCCACATGAAATGCTCTAAGAGAATTTTCACACAAACAGGGCTCTGCTCTTTTACCCCATCCTTCAGCCTCAACTTGTTACTCTGTGAGGGTGCAGTGCTCCAGAACTGGGAGGCCTTGAGTAATTTTGTGTAGGAACAGGAGACACTGGGATCAAATTAGCAAATTAACTGGTTTATTCTGGCTCCTTGAGAAGCAATATAATGTGGAAAAAGCTTTTTAATTCCTTCAAAACATGTGAATAGATACAGTATGCTTGTTAAATAGATGAACTCAGAAGACAGCCTGGTTCAATCTTGGTTTTGGCCCTTAATAGCAGAAAACATTAAACACATTAACTTTTTCATACCTCAATTTCCTCATCTATAAAATGTTGATAACAACAGTCCTATCTTACAGTTATTTTTAAGAATTTAAAAATATAATCAGTGAAAAGCAGAGTTTTGATTATTGCTGTTTTTATTCTTTTTTAAATGTACTTTTTAAAATTGGAATATAATTGCTTTACAATGTTGTGCTAGTTTCTGCTGTACAATGACGTGAATCAGCCGTAATGCACATAAATCCCATGCCTCTTAAACCTGCCTCTTACCCAGCTCAGTGCTCTGTTATTATTTTTATGTACAGTACTAAGCAAAAAGAGAATCGTCATATCAGAGATGCAAGAATAAGGAGTGAGAAATAGAAAGGAAAGCAATACAACGTATGGCAGAGGCTCTAGCCTGGTCATTATCAAACTTGCTTTTGCTTCTTCCTGGGCACAAAGGCGAATCACACTGCCATCCTTGCCAGAACTTAGCTATCAGCTTATGACTACGGAGTAAGTTCCAGGCAGAGGAATATGAGTAGGAATGACGGATGTGCACAGGCCTGCCCCACAGAAGCATCCTGCAATAATCCTCCCCATTCTCTTCCTCTTCTTTGGTAAAACTGCAGGATGGGAGGAAAGAGCCATGCAGAAGCCATGTAGAAGCCCAGTGATTAGAAACACCCATTTGGGAATTTATATGGATGAGGGGGAAATCGACTGTGTTAAGCCACTAAGATTTGGGGAATTATCTGTTACAGCAACTGCAGTTACTTAACACAAACATACTTTCACTTTTACCCCCAGAATTTTCCTGAAGATGATTTTAAACATCAAATATAAAAGCACCATAATAAAGAAAAGGAAACAGGAAAATTTGGTTTTTCCGTTCTTTTTTTCCAAGCCTGTATCTAATTCTGACGGACCTAGTCCAGGTGAGGGAACAATCACTGCGTGGCAATTGAGGGGAATCAAGTTCTGGGTGGGAGGAATGAGAGCCGAGGCCAAGAGCCCTCAGGAAAATGGGGAATCAGGAAGATGTGTTAATAAACCTGAGAGGAAAAGAAACAGAGTAACAGTATGAGGAAAAAAAAAAATCCCATCATTACCCCAGATTTTTAATAAAGACGGATACAAGCAGTAACGCCTTGTACAATAGCCTTTGTGGGAAAGTATGTAAAAAGAGACAAGTTCAGAAATAACCAAAACATCAAGAAATATTTAGCAAGTCCTCACTGTAAGCTAGGTACTATTGTAGATGCTGGATACGCAGAGAAAACGAAACCACCACCAATCCTGCCCTCATGGACCTGGCATTACAGTCCAAGAGACAGAAGGGAGGCCAGCGTGGCTGGACCAGAATGAGCCAGACAGAAAGCGGAAGGAGAGAAAGTCAGAAAGATAATGGGGGGCAGACGACTCAGGTCCCCAAAAGGATTCGGACTACAGGCGTCAGGGAAGTCATTGATAAATTGTGAACAGAGAAGTGACATGATCTGACTGAAATTTTAACCAGTCCACTTTGGCGGCTATCTTGAGAACAAACCACAGAGGCCAAGAGTAGAAGCAAGGAGACGTCTAGGAGACTACTTCAACAATCCAACATCGATGATGTCTTGGCCCAGGATGATGGTTGTGGGGGTGGTGAGAAGTGGTGGTGTCCCCCTCCCTCCCTCGCCTCCACCCCACCACACAGGCACACACACACACAGATGCTGATGGTAGAACTGACAAGGTTTGCCGATAAGCCATGTGATGCTATGTGTGCGTTAAAGAGAAGACTCAGGGGTAACATCAAGCTGTAATCATTGAGATGATGGTGACCACAAAAGGAGCTGATTTTGAACATATGGATCTGGACATTCAAGTGAAGACATAAAATGGGCTTGGTATGTGGATCATGAATGAAGAGGGGAGCTATGTACTAAAGATATAAGTTTGGGGGAGTGTGTGTGTCTGTACATATAGGTAGATTTATACATTTACATTTCAATATAAATTATAATTAAATTTGTGAAACTGACTGAGACCACCTACGGAGTGAATGAAGTTAGAAAAGAGGCCCAAAGACTGTTTCTTCAGACACTCCAGTATTTAGAAGCTGGATAGATGAAGAGGAACCAGCAAGAGTGATAAAAAGCAGAGACAGAGAAGGAAAGCCAGGTGAATCTGGAGTCCTACAAGACACATAATGAATATGTTTCAAAGAGAAATGAGTGGTCAGTTGTATCATATGCTGCTGCTGCTAAGTCAGATAAGATGAGGACTCAGAAGTTACCACTCTATTTAGCTACTGGAAGAATCTGGACACATTAGGATGCATTTATTTTATCATTTATTTCCCCTTGACAAAAGTATCTCCCTAAGAATGAATAGTAATACTCCCTTCTAGCAGGATTATAAATGATTTAGTCCTTCAATCTTCCATTATGCTTCTATTTTACTGTATTCTCTAACAATATTTTCCAGTTTTAGAAGTTTTACATAACTTTTTGAATAACACTGATACTAGTTACAAATCATATGAATCATATATCATTTTTAAAGTAGTGAGACTTGGCTGGTGGCTGCTTCAATGAAATTATTTTACATGACAGATAAATTAAAATTTAAGTTGCCTTGCTATCTGAATAAAATACTTCCCTGGTGGGCCAGTGATTAAGCCTCCGTGCTTCCAATGAAGAGGGTGTGGGTTCAAGGCCTGGTTGGGGAATTAAGATTCCACAAGCAGTGTGGCACAGCCAAACTATTTTGGAGAATGAAATGACAACCCATGCCAGTATTCTTGCCTGGAAAATTTCATGGACAGAGAAGCCTGGTGGGCCCCAGTCCATGGGGTCACAGTCAGACACAACTGAGCAACTGAGCACCACAATAATACTTATAAGTACCAACTGTGTGCAAAAGCTTTAAATACATTGTTTTGTGCAATTCTAATAGCAATCTTGCAAGGCACATCCTACAATTATTCCCATTTTATAAGTAAGGAGATCAGGGCTTAGATATTAAGTAACTTGCTCAATTTATCCAGCTGCCAGGTGGCAGAAGGGTGGGCGGGGACAGGCTGAAGATGTCTCAGGGTGACGACCTGAGTGAAAACGTTCCCCTTCAGAAGGGCACTCTGAGAGATAGTTCTGGCAGGACCTTGAGGGCACAAAGGGCATCGTTTTGGAGGATCATCTAAAAGTTGGGGGTGGGGGTGGGGGTAATCATCCAGACATAGGAAAGAGACCAGGCCAAGAAGACAAGGCATATTCTTTACAAAAGTGAATCGGGTGCTTTTCTGTCAAAGCTTTCCATGGTAAGACTGTCATGGAAATTCCTCCACTCGTCCATTCCATCCACCCACCCATCCACCCACGACAGTTTCGCTCCTTTTCTGTTCTCTACATTTTAACGTTTAGTGAGTGACAGAGTCTTTAAATGCTTTGATAGGATTTTCGAATGTCATGGGACTGCGGTATTTTTCAGCCATGGATGAACATGACGGCTTCTTTCTTCAGCTTCAGCTTTCAGGGTTATCCGAGGGTCCTGAACTCCCTCGCCAAGTGAGGCCTGTGTGTCCTGGTGTGCTGGATGACACCGTGATATCCACATCTTGATCTTGGACTTAAAAACCACCATGGGGAGTGTGTTTGTTGGCTTCATTTCCTTTCCCTATGGCACTCACCTGACTGTCCCGTCCACTCCTGTGACCCTTTAACCCCCCTCCCCCTCAAGGCAATCGGTCTTTTTCCTCCTCCTCCTCACCCTATTTCCCCTCCCTCCTCAGCCCCACCTTTCTCAAATTGAAGCCTGACTAAGTTTTCTTTTTCCTCTTTCTTTCCTTCCTTTCTTCCTTCTCTTGTTTTTTTAAATTCGTTTTCAGGTGTACACCATAGCAAGATGATTTTTTAGTGTAGTGCATGACACAGCGATCACCAGGATAAGTCTAGTGTCTGCCCGTCACCATTTCGTGTCACGGCAATAGGGTGGACTCTCCTCCGCCTGCTGTCCATGACGTGCCCGCGATTCAGATTCAGTCTGATCCCATGCTACTCAAACACACCCACTGTATGATACAGTCACTAATATTTCCTCTATCTTAACTGAATCGATCGGACAGTATTCCCCACAACCTACCCATTTTGGTACTAACTAATATTACCATAATGAGCACAGGCTACACACCCTGTAGCCTCTTCATTTAACCTAAAAGGGCGGTCCCTTCACCCTCATCCCTTCATCCGTAGGAAGGAAGAGCTCCAAGCTCAAGGGGTCACAGTACCAGAACATGGAGTTCTCAGGGGAAGGATCCATGTCACATTGTTGAACACAGGACATGTCACTGACCCTGTGCTGTCTTCTGTGGGGGATGAGCACTGCAGACCTGGGAGACATTTCAGCCTTGAGGACCAAGCACAGCCAGGCTGGAGTCTTAGGAAATACAGAGCAGACTGCTTGGGCCCGCTCTGCTCTACATGAGGGACAGTGTTAGGTGTGCAAGGAGAAGTTCCAGCAGGAATCCAGTGTGAACACGCTTGACATTCACCGTTCACTCCCCTTTAAGGGAAGACTTTAAGCTAAAAGAAAGGGAGGCAGGAAGGAAAGAAAGAAGGAAGGAGAAAAGGTAAAAAAAAAAAAAAAACTTGTGAAAAACATCTCCATGTTTTTCAACTTGTCATCAAAACTACTGGTTCTATAGGTTCAAACTAAAAATATCACTGGAAAAATCAAAGAAAATAATGTTTTTAAAAAATCATAAGATAGTAGAATTGATCAAAATATAACTATTCAACTGCTCATTTAATTTTCCTTACTAACTAAACATAATTTATTTGTATTTTCAGTTTCACGGGGCATTTAACTTGTTTCTAACTTCTTTCAATTCTTCAGCTTCCTGCTGTACTTTTACTAGCTCATCTCACATGAATTTCTAGTTCATGCAGAATATTCTGTTTCAAACATGGACCATTACTTTTGACAATGTATCTCAGTCATGACAGTGCTTGGAACTAGGCAGGGACTCAGCAATTCTGCATTTTTAATATATCTGAGTCTTTTATTAAGTCTTCTGGAAACACAGAGTGACTAGAAAGGCAATCAGCCAGCAGACATTTCTAGGCCACACTGGTATCAAACAACTATCCTGGAAATCTCTGTAGACAATTTTTCTGCTCCTCCAGACCAAACTGATCTATATAATACATTAATATCTCCATCGATGAAATAAGATCTGGCTCAGTGTCTCATCACTGGAAATGTCTTTAGCGGGAATCTGAGAGATTATAGGAATTAGAGGGGCGCTTTATGTATTTATTTCAGGGGCCCACAGAGCACAGGTTGCGGATCTTAGTTCCCCGGTGAGGGATTGAGCTCACGTCCCTTGCAGGAGAAGTACGGAGTTTTAGGCACTGGACCACCGGGAAGTTCCAGAGAAGAGCTCTAGATTGAGAATTACCCCTCATCTTTCCCTTTTGGCCTAGATATATCAGTTATCTACTGTTATGCAACAAACCACCTCAAAACCTCAGTTAAAAACAAAACCCAAGTTACAAACAAAACCCATTTATGCTTGCTTAAGATCCTCAGTTCAGTTCAGTTCAGTCGCTCAGTCGTGTCTGACTCTTTGCAACCCCATGAATCGCAGCACGCCAGGCCTCCCCGTCCATCACCAACTCCCAGAGTTCACTCAAACTCACGTCCATCGAGTCAGTGATGCCATCCAGCCATCTCATCCTCTGTCGTCCCCTTCTTCTCCTGCCCCCAATCCCTCGCAACATCAGAATCTTTTCCAATGAGTCAACTCTTCGCATGAGGTGGCCAAAGTACTGGAGTTTCAGCTTCAGCATCATTCCTTCCAAAGAACACCCAGGGCTGATCTCCTTCAGAATGGACTGTTGGATCTCCTTGCAGTCCAAGGGACTCTCAAGAGTCTTCTCCAACACCACACTTCAAAAGCATCAATTCTTCGGCGCTCAGCCTTCTTCACAGTCCAACTCTCACGTCCATACATGACCACTGGAAAAACCATAGCCTTGACTAGACGGACCTTTGTTGGCAGAGTAATGTCTCTGCTTTTCAATATGCTGTCTAGGTTGGTCATAACTTTTCTTCCAAGGAGTAAGAGTCTTTTAATTTCATGGCTGCAGTCACCATCTGCAGTGATTTTGGAGCCCAAAAAGATAAAGTCTGACACTGTTTCCACTGTTTCTCCATCTATTTGCCATGAAGTGATGGGACCAGATGCCATGATCTTTGTTTTCTGAATGTTGTGCTTTAAGCCAAATTTTTTACTCTCTTTCACTTTCATTAAGAGGCTCTTTAGTTCCTCTTCACTTTCTGCCATAAGGGCATTGTCATCTGCATATCTGAGGTTGTTGATATTTCTCCTGGTAATTTTGATTCCAGCTTGTGTTTCTTCCAGTCCAGCGTTTTGCATGATGTACTCTGCATAGAAGTTAAATAAGCAGGGTGACAATATACAGCCTTGACGTATTCCTTTTCCTATTTGGAACCAGTCTGCTGCTCCATGTCCAGTTCTAACTGTTGCTTCCTGACCTGCATATAGGTTTCTCAAGAGGCAGGTTAGGTGGTCTGGTATTCCCATCTCTTTCAGAATTTTCCACAGTTGATTGTGATCCACACAGTCACAGGCTTTGGCATAGTCAGTAAAGCAGAAATAGATGTCTTTCTGGAACTCTCTTGCTTTTTCCATCATCCAGCAGATGTTGGCAATTTGATCTCTGGTTCCTCTGCCTTTTCTAAAACCAGCTTGAACATCTGGAAGTTCACGGTTCACGTATTGCTGAAGCCTGGCTTGGAGAATTTTGAGCATTACTTTACTAGCATGTGAGATGAGTGCAATTGTGAGGTAGTTTGAGCATTCTTTGGCATTGCTTTTCTTTGGGATTGGGATGAAAACTGACCTTTTCCAGTCCTGTGGCCACTGCTGAGTTTTCCAAATTTGCTGGCATATTGAGTGTACCACTTTCACAGCATCATCTTTCAGGATTTGAAATAGCCCCACTGGAATTCCATCACCTCCACTAGCTTTGTCCGTAGTGATGCTTTCTAAGGCCCACTTGACTTCACATTCCAGGATGTCTGGCTCTAGGTGAGTGATCACACCATCGTGATTATCTTGGTCATGAAGACCTTTTTTTTACAATTCTTCTGTGTATTCTTGCCACCTCTTCTTAAAATCTTCTGCTTCTGTTAGGTCCATACCATTTCTGTCCTTTATTGAGCCCATCTTTGCATGAAATGTTCCCTTGGTATCTCTAATTTTTTTGAAGAGATCTTAAGATCCTACAGATAAGCAATTCTGTGCCTAAGAAGTGATTCCCTGGTGATGCCTGGGACCACTCACAAAGAGGCAGCTGACAGGGCGTGCTGGCTTTCAAACAGGGCAGTTCTATTCTCCTCCACAACCTCCCATCCTCTAGTACGTTAGATTGAGTGATCTCAGAGAAGAATCCCAAGAGGGTAAGAATGGAAGCTTCAAACCCAGTTAAGATTTAGCCTTCATAGTCACATAGTTACTTCTATCACACTCTAGCATTTAAAGTAAATCACAAGACCACCTCAAATTCAAAGGATTGGCAAACAAACACACATGAAGGACACATTCTCTGGCTAGGCAGAATTTTCCTAATGTCAAATGCTTTGGGGGTATAAGTGTTTGGCTGCAAAAGGTGCATCTTACCCATAGATGTCTGGCCAAGGGGGTAGGTCCAAGGCTCTTCTTACCATGCCATGCACCCTGCTATTGGGCTAATATGCCCAGAGAAAAACATACTTCTTTTCAGTCTGCACAAAGGTATCCCATGGAACAGACCTTTGCATATTATCCTCTCTTCATGTGTCAGGCTTTCTTGCTTTCCTGAAAGGCCAGTTATAGTACCAATGTCTCCTGGATGCTCAGAAATAACTGCGTATCTTCAGCAATGACCTTTTCCAGGCCAATCTTTTGAAAAAATTGCTCAAGTGCAAGACACTCACTAATCATCACTGTTATACAAACTTCTCATCCTCTGTCTGTTCTTATATGGAAGTTCAGGTATTTTCCTTTGCCCAGAATTATGTAAAGCTCCACAGATTCAATCACATCACTCCATTGCTCACAATTTAAAATAGCTAATGTTCTATTAGTAATTACTCTTAGCCAGACAATGTTCTACGTACATTACCTGCATTACCTCATTTAATCCTCACAACACCCTATGATATAGGAATCATTATTATCAATGATGAAATGCAGGTACCAAAAAAAGAACTAAAAATCAGTTTCTGGAAGTTTGGTGCTATGTGTATCTATGGCTGATTCATGTTGAGGAATGGCAGAAACTAACACCATATTGTAAAGCAGTTATCTTCCAATTAAAAATAAAAAAAAAATTTTTAAGGTGTAATCAAGGATATAAACATTAAAAAAAAAATAGAATCCCCTACTCCTAAAAAGACCATGTACTAGACTCTGCGCTGTCTTCAACATTTCCCTTTGTCTACAGAATAAAGTTCAAATCCTTGAGTGTCCACTTCAATGTTCTCAGAGATAGCCTATGGAAATGGCACTGTTCTGGCTCCTCTCCTGGAATGTGGAGGGCAGGACCTCTAAGTCCTGGCTCCAAAATCATTGTCTCAATGCTCCCGATCAGTATCCTTACCCTTGGAAAAAACCCATGAATTTCTACCTCTGTGGCTTGTCCATGTTGCCCTCTCAAAAAAAAATCTCTTCATCAATTTCCGCTTAATAATCTTAAGGACTAGTTTTTATTCTTCAGTTATTTCTATGTTTCAGCACTTCTTTAAACAATTTAACTAATTCAGTCCTCAGAACAACTCTAGCAGTAAATAATATTATTTTCATTTTACAAATGAAAAACCTGACACAGAGAGATTAAGTATTCCACCTGAAGTCAGTTATAAGTAGCAGAACCTATATTTAAGCCCTAGAATATTGGTTTGGAGCCTATGACCTTAACACACACTCAATGAGTTCTCTCAACAGTTTGTATAAAGGCATAACAGAGAGAGAGTGGTTCCATTCTAGACGACCACAATTAAAGACAGTGACATTAATTTTTTGGTTTTCCAATGCATATAAAAGTTGTGTTTATGTAATGAAGTGAAGCAAAGGGAAAGTCGCTCAGTCATTTCCGATTCTTTGTGACCCCACGGACTGTTAGCCTGCCAGGCTCCTCTGTCTATGGATTTCTCCAGGCCAGAGTACTGGAGTGGGTAGCCATTTCCTTCCCCAGGGGTCTTCCCAACCCAGGGCTTGGAGCCAGGTCTCCTGCACTGCAGGTGGATTCTTTACCATATGAGCCACCAGGGAAGCTGTTTCACAATCCTGTAGTCTACTAAGGGTGTAACAGCGTTATGTCTAAAAAAAAGTACGTACCTTAATTTAAAACTACTTTATTGCTAAAAAAAAAAAGTATCATCTCAGTCTTCAGCAAGCCATAATCTTTCTGCAATAGTAACATCAAAGATCACTGATAACAAATATATTATTTAATGGGAAAACTTCTCAGACTTCAGACTTTGAGAACAAACGTATGGTTACTGGAGGGAAGAGTTGGGAGGACGTATAGACTGGGGGTTTGGAATTGACAAGTACACACTGCCGTATTTAAAACAGATAATCAACAAAGACCTACTGCAGAGCACAGGGAACCCTGCAAGGAAAAAAAAAAAAAAGAAGTGAAAAGTCAGATAGGAAATATAAAAGGATGAGAATAGTTAAGGATGACATCATCCAATCAAAGAAACTAGCCTGGGAGAAACAGTAGAAAGTTTAGAAAACATCACCATTTATTTTTCTTTTTATACAAATATGTGTTTTATGTAGACAATACTTCTTCCAAATCATCTCACTAAAATAGCCCATTTAATGGCTTTTAAATTTTAAGCTATTAATTATGCTTTCTTTTTATTATGTGGCTGTAATTTTAAACCTTGAGTCAGTCAGTCAGTCAGTTCAGTCACTCAGTCGTGTCCGACTCTTTGTGACCCCACGAATCATGGCATGCCAGGCCTCCCTGTCCATCACCAACTCCCAGAGTTCATTCAAACTCATGTCCATCAAGTCGGTGATGCCATCCAGCCATCTCATCCTCTGTCGTCCCCTTCTCCTCCTGCCCACAATCCCTCCCAGCATCAGAGTCTTTTCCAGTGAGTCAACTCTTCGCATGAGGTGGCCAAAGTACTGGAGTTTCAGCTTTAGCATCATTCCCTCCAAAGAAATTCCAGGGCTGATCTCCTTCAGAATGGACTGGTTGGGTCTCCTTGCAGTCCAAAGGACTCTCAAGAGTCTTTTCCAACACCACAGTTCAAACGTATCAATTCTTCGGTGCTCAGCCTTCTTCACAGTCCAACTCTCACATCCATACATGACCACAGGAAAAACCACAGCCTTGACTAGACGGACTTTTGTTGGCAAATAATGTCTCTGCTTTTGAATATGCTATCTAGGTTGGTCATAACTTTCCTTAGACTAATGTGGTATAAATAAAACATTAATAAAAATCAGGGTTATAATGCTATCACTTTCTACTTATAATCACACTATCATGGCTTTGTGTCACTTATCAACAGATAAATGTAAATTGACCAGACTTTTGGCACTTTTTTCCTCTTTTACACTAGCACATTGGTAAAACATCTGATATATAGTCTGTTAACAAATGAATGAGAAAATTACTGTTTTGTATTCTGTATGTTCTGGGTTTTATAAAACTATGACTTTTGTGAGCTCAATTACAAACTTCAAATGTTTTCTATAACCTTAGAAAATATACTGATGTACATTAAGCAATAGGTATAGATCAAAGGATAATTCTATTTCCCCCAACTCGAATGGAACTCTGTTAGGAGTGGAGATACGCTAACTACCCTTTCTCTCAAGACCCAGAATGGTGCTTGACATATAGGAAGTACTCATTAACTATCTGTTGCATGAAAAAAATTGATTTGTTGTTAAATTGCCATTTTGATTAGAATAGTGTATCATATGATCCTGTGAATGATCACACTGAACAACAGGATCATTATTATAGGAGACGGAAGGGTGGCTCCCCCCCAGAAACATAGATCTACCCTAATCCCTGGAATCTTGAATGAGTGTTTAATTGGAAAAAGAGTCTTTGCGGATATAATTAAGACCTTGAGATAACGTCATTCTGGATTATCAGGGTGGGCCCTAAATCTAGTGACAACCGTCCTCACAGGAGACACAGACAAGGAGAATGCCAGGTGGAGATGGAGGCAGAGCTTGGAGTTATACAGCCACAAGCCAAGGAATGCCTAAAGCTGCCAGCAGCTGGGAGAAGCAGGAGAGGATTCTTCTCTAGGGCCTGGGAGGGAAGTGCAGCCTTGCTGACACCTCAACTCTGAACAACAAGTCTGACTATCAAGTCAGAACTATAAAGCAGCAAATTTCTGTAGTTCTCAGCCATTAAGTTCATGGTTCTGTCATGGGCACCCCAAGAAGAAACGTTATCAGCAGGTCATCTGTGGAAGAAGTCCTCAGGGCATAGTCACCTTGCAGCTGGTTTAACTGAAAGAGGACTGGGACCCTCCAGCAACAGACCCTGGTGTTTAACAGGCAAACGGGAAATGACCAGCAGCACTCAGTGGTGATCCTGATGACAGCTGTGTCAGCAGAGTGATGGGGGCACTTTCAGTGGGTCAGAAAGGAAAGCAAGACATTGAAGACAGCTTAAGTATGGACAAGCATTTGAAGTTTTGCTAAAAAGTTATAAGGAAAACAGAAATGAGGGAAATGAAGTCAAAAGGAAGATTTTGGAAAAAAAAACCCACTAATAATAGCATATGTGTATGCTGATAACACAGATCAACAGAGACTGGGAAACTGATGATTCAGGAGAAAAGGAAAGACAGATAGAGTCACGTTCTTGGTTTACTTTAGGCTGTTAGTAACACTGACATCACCCCTGCCTTCAGGGAGTTTGTAATAAAGTCAAGATGAGAGGTTTTATTCCCCCCCCCCACGCTTTATTGAGGTATAACTGACAAAGAAAAAATCCTGTATATATTCAAGGTGTACAATATGATACTTTGTACAATGTATACATTGCAAAATGATTACCACAATCAAGCTAATTAACATGTTCATCATTTCACATAGTTACCACTTTCTTTGTGTGTGTATGTATGTGTGTGGTAAGAAGGTGAGAATACTTAAGATGTACTATCTTAGCAAATTGTAAGTATACAATACAGTATTACTAACTGTAATCCTTCGAACTGATTGACCTTATAAGTGGAATTTTATACGCTTCGATTAATATCTCCCCCATTTTCCCCAAACTCCAATGCCCAGTGACCACTGTTCTACTCTATTAGTCTAGGAATTCATCTTTTTAAATTCCACATATAAGAAAGATTACACAGTATTTGATCTGGCTTATTTTACTTAGCATAATACCCTCTAGGTTCATCCATGTTCTCACAAATGGCAAGATTTCCTTCTTTTTCATGGCTAAACAACATATAACACTAGAATATTATATAACCATAAAAAAGAAGAATTTTTCTTTATCCATTCATCCATCAATGGACACTTAGATTGTTTCCGTATATAGACTAGTGTGAATAAAGCTGCAATGAACATGGGATCAGTTCAGTTCAGTTCAGTTCAGTCACTCAGTCGTGTCCGACTCTTTGCAACCCCATGAATCACAGCACGCCAGGCCTCCCTGTCCATCACCAACTCCCAGAGCTTACCCAAACTCATGTGCATCGAGTCGGTGATGCCATCCAGCCATCTCATCCTCGGTCATCCCCTTTTCCTCCTGCCCCCAATCCCTCCCAGCATCAGAGTCTTTTCCAGTTAGTCAACACTTCGCATGAGATGGCCAAAGTACTGGAGTTTCAGCTTCAGCATCAGTCCTTCCAATGAACACCCAGGACCAATCTCCTTTAGGATGGACTGGTTGGATCTCCTTGCAGTCCAAGGGGCTCTCAAGAGTCTTCTCCAACACCACACTTCAAAAGCATCAATTCTTTGGCGCTCAGCTTTCTTCACAGACCAACTCTCACATCCATACATGACCACTGGAAAAACCATAGCCTTGACTAGACGGACCTTTGTTGGCAAAGTAATGTCTCTGCTTTTCAATATGCTGTCTAGGTTGGGCATTACTTTCCTGCCAAGGAGTAAGCATCTTTTAATTTCATGGCTGCAATCACCATCTGCAGTGATTTGGGAGACCAAAAAATAAAGTCTGACAGTTTCCACTGTTCCCCCATCTATTATCCATGAAGTGATGGGACCAGATGCCATGATCTTAGTTTTCTGAATATTGAGCTTTAAGCCAACTTTTTCACTCTCCTCTTTCACGTTCATCAAGAGGCTTTTTAGTTCCTCTTCACTTTCTGCCATAGGGCGGTGTCATCTGCATATCTGAGGTGATTGATATTTCTCCCGGCAATCTTGATTCCAGCTTGTGCTTCTTCCAGCCCAGCGTTTCTCATGATGTAATCAGAGACTCTAATTCAATTACTGGAGGGGACTGAGTGGAAGAAAGGAGAGGTGAAAGTATAACAGAAAGACCTAATCCTGTGAAAGGGGGTGATGGTAAATGGAGAGATCAGTGAGGCTTTTCTGAAGAACAAATATCTAGGCTGAGTCAGAAAATGATAGAAAGTCTTAAATATAATAACTCAAATATATAGAAGTTTCAAAATAATTTCAGTTTACCTCATCTGATTTGATAACCCCTTGCACTTATCTCACAAGCTACATTTTGACATTTTTTTTGTCTTTGCTTTGAAAGTAATGTCAAATAAATACAGAATAGCATCACAGAATTTGAGAACTTTAAAGTTTCATATCTTTCAGCCAAGTCAATCACAAGATTAATTTTGCATCTGATGTATTTGTTACTTACTGGTAATAAAAGCATAATGAATAAAACTAAGATCAGCCATTCATGCATGACACTTAAAATATTTAGAAAATCCACAAAGTGCCTATAACTTCTAGAAGTATAATAACTGTCTTCAGTGATATGTGACAATGGTTAAAAGAATTGTGTGTTTTCTGTCACAGTATTATAACATTAACTGTGTATGCAAGCCATTTCCATAGATAAAGCTATACTGAGAACATAAAAATCACCTGACACATTTCTCTATTTTTTTTTTAATTAGATTTATTTATTTTAATTGGAGGCTAATTACTTTACAATATTGTATTGGTTTTGCCATACATCAACATGAATCCGCCACGAGTGTACACGTGTTCCCCATTCTTTACTCCTGTCGTTCCCTCCCACCCACATCCAATCCAGGGGCAAATCCTTTGGCTTCACCTTCAAGATAGACCCAGAAGCCCACTGTTCCTCAATGCACCTCCCCTTCCTCACCAGACCAGGCCCCAGGGTCTGCAGGAGCCCAGCCCTTGAACCCCTGGGAACCGCTTTCCCGGGCTGCAAAAACATGCTGTTGTCAAATCACATTTAACCAAGTCAATTCTCCAGATACTTCTGCAGAATCCTAACAAAATGCCTTGATGAGAGAATATTCAGGTAAACTAGCCATTTTCTCTTTCCATTCCACTGGATTGCTGCCATATGCTAGTGGCTAGAATTTTCTATTTTGTGGGTTCTTACCTCTGAAGGAAACTTAAAAGAAGGCGGTTGCTTTGTTTAGCTGGGAACAGCCAACCTTCCATCTGATGAGGACTGAACTGTATCACTCTAACTACTCTGCATTTCTCTATTTTAAGGTACTCAGATTCCTTCCTAAAATCACTTATTAGGTATTTATTTTGTTTTTACAAATTTTTATCATTTTCTTAATTTAAGAA
The DNA here is from genome assembly GCF_042477335.2 of Ovis canadensis. Lineage (NCBI taxonomy): Eukaryota > Metazoa > Chordata > Mammalia > Artiodactyla > Bovidae > Ovis > Ovis canadensis. The sequence goes on along the minus strand of NC_091257.1, from coordinate 23,200,921 downwards.
AGTCAATTTTTCTCTCGATTCTCTATATTATTGGTCATATTACAACATTATATACTTACTGGGCTAAAGTAAAAGTCTTGTGTTTATTCTCTTTAAAAAGTCCGTCAGTATTTAATTTGGTAAATTAAATTATAATTGCCTTGAAGGTAAGTAGAGCTCTCTACTACCTTTTCTGTTTAAGAACAGGAACAGACTCTGTTACTGTCCAACCAGAAAGGCTTCCCTACCCACTGATGGCAATACATGCATTAAAATTCCAGCATGTGTGAAGTGCTTGGACCAGTGAAAGCATGTAGTGAGCTGTCAGCAAACACTAGCTGTCACTACCACCATCGTCATCACCGCCATCACCATTTCATCATCTTTACAAGCCGTGATTCAGGAAATGCTTTTCTGTAACTGCCTGCTGCCTGGTGGCTCAACGGGAAATAGTCTGCCTGCAATGCAGGTGGCGCAGGTTCAGTCCCTGGGTGGGGAAAATTCGCTGCAAAAGGAAACGGAAACCCCACTCCAATACTCCTGCCATGGACAGAGGAGCCTAGTAGGCTATAGTCCATGGGGTCACAAAAGAGTCGGAAACGATTTACCAACTAAACAACATTTCTATGACTATGAATCTGTATGAATAAAGTTTTCAATCTCTATGCCAAAAAAATAAGACTTGGATTCTGAAGTAAATTCTTCCAAGTCATTGTTGTTCAGTCACTAAGCCACGTCCGACTCTTTGTGACCCCATGAGCTGCAGCATACCAGGCTTCCATGTCCTTTACTATCTCCCAGAGTTCGCTCAAACTCATATCCATTGAGTTGATGATACTATCTAACCATCTCAATCTCTTTTCCTTTTACCCTCAGTTTTTCCCAGCATTAGGGTCTTTTCCAATGAGTCAGCTCTTCACATCAGATGGCCAAAGTATTGGAACCTTAGCTTCAGCATCAGTCCTTCCAATGAGTATTCAGAGTTGATTTCCTTTAGGATGGACTGGTTTGATCTCCTTGCTGTCCAAGGGACTCTTAAGAGTCTTCTCCAGCACCACAATTTAAAAGCATCAGTTCTTCAGTGCTTAGCCTTTTTTATGATCCAACTCTCACAGCCATACATGACTACTGGGAAAACAATAGACTTGACTATACAGATCTTTGTCAACAAAGTGGTATCTCTGCTTTTTACTTTATTACTAGCAAGTAAAACACATCAAGTTGCCCTGGCTACCACAGGGTCATTTACTACCAAAAGGTAATGAGGGCAGAGTGCCCAGGCCTACCGCCACACTGCAGGAATATTCCAGAAATTTGGAATAACTGAAGAACAAGACAGCTCATGCTGGCTACTCATGAAGGACTTGAAAGAGCCCCATACACAAAGTGCCCAAATGAGTGATTTTGAACATCTGGCTTTCAACATGTTAAACCCTCCTGGTTTATTGTAATTCCACAGTGGTTTTCAAGAAAACAGAAACTAAGACTATTGAGTGAGCTTGATGCTACAGCCTATGTTACGGAATACTACTTTCAGGAGATGGCCTCACATACTGTTCTCTCCATTCAATATACATTTTATTGAGTAACTGCTATGTGTTAGGCGGATACTGATCTAGGCATTGGACTTACAGCAATGAACTAAACAAAGTACCTACCCTTGTGGAGCTAGCAAGGGTGGCAGATAAGTAGACAGATAAATAAATAAAGGATCCTGTTTTAAAAATCAACAGTGATACATCCTAGAGAGTGATACATGAACTACACGTAAAAGACATGGGAAATTGAGCTCTGCAACTAATGACAGTAGATACTTGAAGCAGAATGGATTGCAAGTGGGATAACCCTGAGGCGGGAGCATATTCAACATTTTTCAGGAAGAGCAAAGGAGGTCACCATTCAACTGCTTCAGCTCTGTTTCTCATCTATAAAAGCAGGGCACTGAATTGCATAACTTCAAAATTATTTCCCAACTTTAAAATTTAATTACAGATCTCTCCATGTATTTATATCTAGGAAATTCCTAATAAAACATCTCTAAACAGACGAGAGAAATATTTTTAAACTTGCTTAGTTCACCATTTATTACAATTCAGATTGATAACTGAATTTATTGATGATAATATTACTTATGAGTCCTATGCAACATATATATATTATGCATAAGATTTGTAAGTAATAAAATTTTATTTTGTAAAATGTGCATGCAAATGAGTAGCTCTGTACCTTTGGTAGTTTTACAGCTTCTTCTCTCAGATCACCCTACCTTAGAATGAAATTCTTATAACCTGTCTTCTGAGTTCTGTTCCACATTACAGAACAAGAGTCTACACTCTAGACAGATCTGGGTTTCAATCCCTAGCTATGCCACTTAATTGCATATACAGTACAAACTGTTAATCTACTCTATGTATCCTGACCTGGCATATGCTTGGTATCACACAAATTCTAGTTATATTTATTTATTTTTGTTTATATTTTCAAACTGTTTGTTTATATTTATTTGTTTATATATATTTCCAAATATAATGAGGGAAACTGTTATATATATAACAATTTCACATAATGATAAATTGTTATATATATATATATATATATATATATATATAGCAATGCCTACTGAAAATCTTCACCTGGATTGTTAGTGCTTGTTTAGTTCCTAAGTCATGTCCAACTCTTTTGGGACCCCATGGACTGCAGCCCACCAGGCCCCTCTGTCCATGGGGTTTCCCAGACAAGAATACTGGAGTGAGCTGCCATTTTCTTCTGCGGGGGATCTTCCCAACCCAGGGGTCAAAAATGTGTCTACTGCACTGCAGGTGAATTCTTTACTGCTGAACCACTGGGGAAGCCCCTGTCCCCTGGATAACCTGTTCCTAATTCAGATTTAACATGTTCTGTGTCATCATGTAGTGTTAGGTACAAGTGCCATAAAATACCAGTGGCTCAGAGAAGATGGAGCTCATTCTCCTCTTAGGTAAATAAGCTCTGGAGCTGGGCAGTCTGGGGCTGCTGTAGTCTCCCCAGGCATTACATACTCCTGCTATATGGCCTTCATCCTCCAAGCCACCTCGCAGTCCAAGATTGCTGCTGTACATCTATTCCCATAAAATAGCAGAGGAATGAGGACAGGATGAAGGGGCACAGCTCTAGGTGACCCTGCTTCTCACCTGCAAGTTTCCTTGAAATCTAACACATTTCTACGTACATTGTATCACCCAGAACTTAGTCATATGGCTACAACCAGCTGTAATGAGAAGCTGGGAAAGATCTCTGAGCTGGGCACATTATCAACTTGTACAAAATGAGGGTCCTGACACTAAGAAATAAAGAGAGAATGAATATTATACAGACAGATTTTCCAAAGAAGCAAACTGAATGTTTTCTATCTCACTTAAACATACTTCTCCTCTAGGTTTTTCTATTTCAAACAAAATATTGTCATCCTCCCAGTCAGTAATAGAGGCTAGAAATACTTGCATTTTTTCTAATGCCTTTCAATTCCCCTGACATACACTTCAGCACAACTGCCATATGGAGCATCCACCATCCTTCTTCTTCATTTCCTCATCTAGACTCCAGAATGACTTCTCCAGTGTTCTCCCTCCATCCCACCTCTCTTATCTCTGATCTCCACTAAAGACTACTACCAGACTGGTATTTGGAAGCAGAGCTTTGATCATGTCACCTCCCTTTGCAAAAATTTTAGAAAACCTGTAATGCCTGAAGAAAATCTGCAAATCCTCAGTGTTTCCTTGTGACATAACCAATTTTACTGCTCTGAAACCATAAATCTGATATTTCAGGCAAACTGAGTCACTCACTGATACTGTACTTAATCTTTACAACTTCACTCACCCTGTTTGTCTTCATCTCTATCAAACTGTTTTAGTTTGGGTACCATCAAAAGTAGAGGCTGGGATAAGAATTTCAGAGTAGAGAGTTTATTGGTCAAGTTATCCTAAGAAGGACAAGTGGAAAAAGAAGAATAAAAGAAATAAAATGCACCAATGGCCACGTTCCTGAGCAGGTTGCCACTGTAAGCCACAGGACCACAATCCTGCAAACACGAAGGTCCCATGACCAAACTGTACTCCCAGAGAAATCTGAGGAGCTGCGCATTCATCCACTGGTCCTTTACCACCTCCCACTGAGATTTATTAGCTCCCAGCTCAACCATGGGGGTGTCATAACTCCTTCACAGTCCCTTGTGGCACCTGCGGTGTAGCCGTGCAAGCTCCTCTGGTGCCAGAGAAAGTCCTAAGTCACAGAAGCCCACCTCTGCTACCTGAGGCGGCAAACTATCAGCATGCCAGAACTGTCCATAGTGGCGATGGTCCTCAGCTGGACAGAGCATCATCAAGTCCGCTACTGGAAGCAAACTCCGTCCACATCAATATCAAGGGCCAGTCCAAGGCAACTCTCCCGTGAAGCTTTCTCTGATCTCGCAGACATAAAGTATCTGATTGTTGCTTGATCTCTCTCCATTAGGTCACTTTTTTATTCTCGTGGAGCTATTAAATGTATTATCAGGCTGCATGATTTTATAAAATTTTTACCTTATAGTACAATTAACAATGAGAAAATAATCAAGCACCATGGGCATTTAAAGGTCACAGAAATCATTCTGATTGTAAATTCTAAAAGTCTGGTATAGTGTAAAAAATAATAATAAGGAAACTGTGGATTTCCTACAATCTTAGAATGTCCACCTCCATTATTCACTTTAAGTGAAATACTACAGTGAGTTTAAATATCAATAGGTACTTGGTTTAAACAGTTTGTGAAGGTTAGGCTGAACTCTCAATTCATTAATAACAAGCTAAGAAGAGTACTTACCTCACTTTTTAAGGCAATACGAATTATATATTAAAAGGCAACTCTTCACTGCATCACTCCAAATTCAGGAGAGAAGTTCAATAATGAGCAAGGCATTAGACTTCCCTTCAAGTGTTTAGTTACCGGAGGTCCAAAATGATCTCATCCAAAAGCATAGGATTTATGAGTCAGCTCCAAAGCAAAGTTCCATATGGACTAGGTTCTGGGGTGTATTAGATGATACAGTGAAAATTCACTTATTGTAAGTTCTTATTGTAGTTAATTTAAAAAACTGGATGATACACCATTTCAATGACCATATTTATCTTTGCTGTTAATAAACATACACATTCCATTAATTCAATGTAAGTACCTGTAGGAAGATTCTAATCAATAACTCTCTCTGACACGATCACTTCATTTCATAGAGTGTAGCACTGCTGCGACTCAACCCTATTACCAATGTTTAATTGCAAAAGACTTCTCTTGTTTTAAATAACTTACTTTAACTTTTTAAAACAAGTTGATCTTAGCAAAAAAATACAGGAGTAGTATAAAATTAATATTGGGAAAATGAAATTCTGCACCAATATGCCTAATCTGGAAGGGCAACAACAGGCATCCTTTTAATTTTGTAAAACAGATATAATCTTCTATGTACATAATAATTCTAAAAATTAAGATATTTCACATACATACTAGACAGTGCTTCTTGCTGTGAAAGAGTATTAAATAGCCACAGACTGAACATTATTAATCCACAGTCACATGTTTTTATGTTAATAGCATTGCTGTCATATATAAAATTAGAATGCTAAGATTTAATAGGCATGTATCTTGATGACAGTGCAGTTTGATCTAAAAGGATCGGCTTTTATAACCCTATTCAACCCATTTTGATATTCTCTTAATCTGCATTCTAACCCATTAAATATTGAATTGTGTCAGTTTATGAAATGGCTGTTTAATATTTTCTACTAAATCATATATGAGATTATATATTAAACTGCTTCACATGATTTTATTATTTGATTAACACTTTCATTAAATTACCAGTCTAAAAGTCTGCTCATCACCATGGCAGAAATCATGGTAAGGCTACAAATAAGAAAATAGAATTATTACCTTTTTCCAAATTTTATAGGACATTTACATTAAACTATTAACCATTTCCATCTACGAGAGGACATTACACAATCTGCCAACATCTGCCAATTCATCTATTTGGTATTTAATTACTCAAACTGGGACTAAAGAATTAAGCCAATTTTTAAAAACCTATGAGGAGTCGGGCCTTAACTGAGCACTTCTAGCTTTACCATTTAACATGGATGAAATCAAAGAAATGCCAGCCATCATTTCCGGTATGTTTTCTAGATCTGCACAGAGCGAAACAGTGAAATCACACAATCATACCTTACAGGGCAACTTTCCCCAAAGCTGTAACCAAAGCAGGTCACAGGACAACCGGGCGTGTCATACCTATGTATGCGTGTGTGCGTGCGTACCCCGGGACTCAGTGCGGTTAGGGAGAGAAAGGCGCACAATGCAGGCAGAAAGAGGAAGTGAGAAGAAATGCCCCAAAGGACGAAATCATCATTTCATTTGGGGACCAAGATTACAATTCCTTTGGGGACCAAAGTGAACAAGGAAGAAAGGAAGAGAAGAAAAGGAAGGGAGGGCCCAAACAGATGGCAGAGGCAGAAATGGAAGTCAGGCCTTGCTATATCCTAGCATATGTAACATTACACTGTGTTTTATTACAAGAGAGATTCCAAAACATCTCCTCTTCTGGAAGAAGTCCAGTTGTTTTAAGTCCAGTTGTTTAAGACAGGTTCCATGAGTTACAGTTTGAGCACTTCCAGGGAAAATTATTGCCCGAATATGATGACCTGCCTACAAATAAGAATTATGAAGGTTGACAATTTGTTGTTGCTGTTGCTCAGTTGCTCCGTCGTGTTCCCATGGACTGCAATAGGCCAGGTTTCCCTGTCCTTCATCATCTCCCAGCGCTTGATCAAACTCATGTCCAATGACTTGGCGATGCCATCCAACCATCCAGTCCTCTGTCATCCCCTTCTCCTCCTGCCTTCACTCTTTCCCAGCATCACGGTCTTTTCTAGTGAGTCAGCTCTTTGCATCAGGTGACCAAAGTATTGGAGCTTCAGCTTCAACACCATTCCTTCCAAGGAATATTCAAGGTTGATTTCCTTTAGGATTGACTGGTTGGATCTCCTTGCAGTCCAAGGGACTCTCAAGAGTCTTCTCCAATGCCACAGTTCAGAAGTATCAGTTTTTTGGTGCTCAGCATTCTTTATGGTCCACCTCTCACATCCATACATGGCTACTGAAAAACTATAGCTTTGACTAGATGGACATCTTTCAGCAAAGTAATGTCTCTGCTTTTTTGTGTGTATAATTATCTGCCAATTATTAGTGGAACTGCTAAAATTACTAACAAAGATTTGCCTGACAATGAACTGAATAACAACAATGTTGGATTTTTGTTTAGAAAACAGTTTTGGAAGTAACCTTACCCACAGATTCCTTTAACTGTAAAATAGGAGAGTTGAACTAGATGGTCCCCAAAGATCTTCTCAACTGGAAGATTTTATGATCTGAGGTAGACAAATGGATAATTCTAACACATGCTGAAAAAGGCCCATCCCCACATCACAGCCTCTTCAGCAAGAATGACAACTATAGAATAAATCCCATATTGCAGGTCTGTTAAAAACTCCTAGTTTTTATCTTTAGTTTGTTTTAAAATAACGCCTATGCTATTTTGCTTATTATGGAATCAAATTTTATACTTAAATAAATTTTACTCCAAATGGGAAGGGGGAAAGGTCTATTTCTGTTTACCACTAAGTACATTAGCCTAAAAGATACACACATCCAACCATTCAAATTATATTTCCAAAGAAAATACATATCTGTATCTTAAGAAAGACTCTTCATTTCCAGTTTGCATACAGTTAAGAGGCTGAGTCAAGTTTCAGCTGACAGAAAAAAAAAAAAATTAGCTGTCAAAAGTGCAAACTCCTGATTTATAATAGAGTACGTAAAAGAACACACTAACTAGAGGGTGCTGGCGTAATTTCTAAAATCCATCACATCTCACATGTACCATTTTTCTCAAGGACTGTTAAGTGCTACCATACAATGTATTTTTCAAAAGGCTAAAATCTTTTTTAGAAATTCTGAGCCCTGGACTTGACTATGATGGACAAGTCTTTAAGGAGGATTCCAAACAGAACTAATATAGCACTCACTCTGAACTTAATTACAGGTCAGTTTCAGTCAAAAATCCCATCTTCTTTTGGTACTGTGGGAGACCCATACAAGGTTCAGAGTTTTAGGCTTTCTATAACCACTTTGTTAAAATGCATAGAAACTTGCTTATTCTTATTGAAACAAACATTTTTAAACAGACAGCTCTCTCTGATAGCCATTTCCTCTATGCAAGTCAAAAGGAAAGTAACTGATGTGAAGGTATAATCCTAGAAAACACTGGCAACAGGTTGTACAACCTTGGACTCCAGTTAGGTTTTGGAATAAATAATCAGGTAAGCAGTGAAGTATTTTCCTTTCATTATCTGTTTAGCTAATGGTCTGCAGCTGGAATCAAGATTCCTGGGAGATCTATCAACAACCTCAGATATCAGATGACACCACCCTTATGGCAGAAAGTGAAGAAGAACTAAACAGCCTCTTGATGACAGTGAAAGAGGAGAGTGAAAAAGTTGGCTTAAAGCTCAACATTCAGAAAACTAAGATCATGGCATCTGGTCCCATCACTTCATGGCAAATAGAGGGGGAAACAGTGGAAACAGTGGCTGACTTTATTTTTCTGGGCTCCAAAATCACTGCAGATGGTGACTGCAGCCATGAAATTAAGACACTTGCTCCTTAGAAGAAAAGCTATGACCAACCTAGACAGCATATTTAAAAGCAGAGACATTACTTTGTCAACAAAGGTTTGTCTATTCAAGGTTATGGTTTTTCCAGTGGTCATGTATGGATGTGAGAGTTGAAAGTAAGCTGAGCGCCAATGAATTGATTCTTTTGACCTATGGTGTTGGAGAAGGCTCTTGAGAGTCCCTTGGACTGCAAGGAGATCCAACCAGTCCATCCTAAAGGAGATCAGTCCTGGGTGTTCTTTGGAAGCATTGATGTTGAAGCTGAAACTCCAATACTTTGGTTACCTGATGTGAAGAGCTGATTCATTTGAAAAGATCCTGATGGGAAAGATTGAGGGCGGAGGAGAAGAGGACCACAGAGGATGAGATGGTTGGATGGCATCACCGACTCGATGGACATGAGTCTGGGTAAACTCCAGGAGTTGGTGATGGACAGAGAGGCCTGGTGAGCTGCAGTCCATGGGGTCACAGAGTCAGACACAACTGAGCGACTAAACTGAACTGAACTGAACTGAATGGTCTGCAGGAAATAAGTTAATATGCCTGTTTAATTTCCTTTAGAAACAGTTCACTTTCTATTGCATCCAACCTTAGGGCAGTATTCAATCCCTCTATCTTTTCAGATCTCTAGACAGGAAGGCAATTATTTTCATATTGAATCAATGTATAACGTTTCTTCAAAACAAAATGCAACAATATAAAACATAAACTGTTAACATTGTAAACTAAAATAAGAAACTCAGAGGAGAACTAAGAAAATATAAAAGAAGCTTAGAATCTGAGATGAAAAGGGAACTGTAAGAAGTGGAAGATGAAAGAAAGAAACAGAGGTAGAGAGAAAGAATATGTGTGTGTGTGTTTGCTAAAATAGCAGAGAGACAATGAAAGTCTCTGAAGCCAGACTAACAAGTGATTAACATTACCTTGGGGAATGAATGTAGCACATTGCCCTGGAAAAAGTCAAACTACCAGAAACCAAAATTCATAAAAACGGGCCTCTTCTTTCCTGTGTCCAACCAAATGCAGGCTGACCCCAAATAATTCCCAATGTACTTTAAAGAAACTACTCCATGATAGCCTAGGATTGCTAAATTAGCTTTCACATCATCCCCAGGACTGAGTCTGTATTTTTCTTGCCTGATATACATGGATATTCAATCAATATCAATTCAAATAGGAAATGGAGGAAGGGAGGAAAGAGAAAAAGTAAAGATGTGCTTACAATAGGATCCTTCCTACAACACTGAAGTATGGTTTTTACGTGACTCAATTTTCTGTTTAAAAGAAGAGGTACTTTTTCTTATCCTTGAAAGTCAAATCTTGGTTTCATCCCTTATTTTCATAAGGTTCTTGCAATACAAACAAATATATGAAACGTGTTAATAAATTATATAAAAACACTATGTATTTATGAATGCAATATTTGTTATAGTATGTATAATTAAAATGTATACACATTTCAGTTTATAATAACTTTAAAAATGTTTTGAGTAAGTCATCAATTTATACCACAGCAGGGGGGGAAAAACAGAAGAATGTGAAGAAAGCCTTGGTTTAACTCTATATTAACAGTACTTTGCTATAAAGGCTAAAAGATAAAGGAAAACAAAAAGTGGTAAACTAACAATTTAAAGATCTCGACACCTCTGATAAGAGAAAAAAGAGCAAGCAAACAATAGGTAGTAAATGGGATTCCAGCTGGACTTTGCCTATTTTAATCATGTAACCAAGCTATCGTATTTCTTTCCTAAGAATACCAGGAAAGGAAAGACATGTGCCTTACACTTATTGCCGAAACTTCAATTTGTACTTTCTTCCCCTGTGTCACCAGCTTATCAGCTTAATCACCACAATTATTTGCTCTTTGGACTCTGTTTGGGTTTCCTACATGGATAGTTGTTACACAGTTCAACAGACAGGCTTCCCTCTGAATGTTAATCTCCACTGCATATCAGGGCTTTGGTTCTGCCGGCTACTGGTTCTCCACTGAGGTGAGGAAATCTTACAAACTAAGTAGCGTCAATATTTGGATGAGTTCCAAGTGAAAATCAGGGGAGCGGCTGATTTACAAAGAGGTCTTTTTCTCAGAAAATCTTAACTGTATTAACAGCCCAGCATGGTATCAGTGGTCACACAAATGAATAATGCTATTAGTAACTTTCAAAGAAGCTGTAAATATGTACACAAAGCATAACAGGCAAGTACCCGGAGGAAGTTAGAAGTTCACATTCAACTGCAAAACCCAAATAATGTTACAGCTGGTAAAATGAGAACTGGCAATACAAAGATTTCTAATGCTTCATAAAATCTAAGTTGCACTTAGCAGTTTGATTACTTGTTTCACAGCCTGATATACATTTTTTCACCCTGTGACCTACAACCTCTAACTAATAATATTTCCCTTTGCTTTTGTTCTAGTAAAAAATAACTGTAAAAACAAAACACTAAGTATTCACTGATTGATTCAACAAATGCTTATTACACACAAACTAAGTTCCATGTAGTATTTTAGGACCTAAGGAAAAAATAAGTTCTCGCCTTCATGAAACTTATATTCCCATCAAAAGAGACAGGCAATAAGCAATTTATACACTTATACATATACAAAGTATAACATATAATACATATAATGTAAATATAATACATATAATGTAAATATAATACACGGTGATAAATGCAGTGGGGAAAAACATTAAAGCAGGTGAGGGAGTAGAGAGGAGGAGGCAGGCTGGTGTGCAGGTGTTTTCTCAGGTGTTCAGAGAAGGCCCACTGTTAAAGCGGTACCTAAACAACAGCCAGAAGAATGTGGGGGTGCAAGCCAGGTGGCCCCCTGAGGGAACAGCAGGGCCAGGGCTCCGAGAAGCTGTGTCTCAGGTCTGAGGGAAAGTGAGGCTGGAATAGACTGAGGAAAAGACAGGGCTGGAGCAGGCCTTGCAGAGCACTGGGAGGGTTTGGTTTTCATTCTGGGAGGGAGCCTTTGGTAGGCTTCAGGAAGGGGAATCATCCAGGAACCTTCTATGGGTTTTACGTAAAGCATCAACTCTGTGCAGCATATACCATGCAGCACCTAGCAGAGAAGGCCAGGGGAAAGGCAGGGAGACCTATTAGGGGGCTGCTGCAACCATCGAGGCAAGAAGTGACAGTGCTTTGGACCTGGGGCTGCGGGAGGGGAGACGGTAGCAGCGAGGTTGGTAAGAAGAGGTCAGATCCTGGGTATATTTCAAAGCCAGCAAGATTCTCGGGCTGACTGGATTTAAATATGAAAGAAAAAAAAAAAAAAAACGGAAAAATAAAGGACAACAAAAGGCTGACACTCGAATAACAGGAAAAATGTAATGGTTGCTCTCTCGAGGGATGGAGAATACTGCGTGAACAGGTTTGGAGCAGGTCAGGGAAATCAGGGGAAACCAAAACAAGCTCAAATCAACTTGTTAATTCTGAGATGTTGTTTAGAAATCTTAAGTGGAGATGTCGACATGGTAGTTAGATACACAGGTCTGGAGTTTAGAGGAGCAGTCTAGACTACAGATAAAAATTGGGAGTTGTCAGGGAGCAGATTGTATTTAAAACAAAGAGATCAGAGGGAGAGGGTGTAGATGGCAGAAGAGAAGCTCATTAGCGTCCTCTGCAAGACCCCCTCACCACCCCTTCAGATAAAGTACTGACATGTCACGGCAGTTCCCATCTATATTGCTTTTATAATCAATCTCCAGCAAGTAGCGCTATTTTAGAGGAACAAATGAAGGCAGACACTGACTACGTGAAAGTTGCATCCGCACCAAGGGAAAACGCTACCTCTACCCACTGGGTGAATGGAGGTTTCACAATTCTTTCAGCAGGAAAAAAGCAGTAAAAGAATGCTTTAATCACATGAATTATGGTACTTGTGCCATGCTAAGCTCTAAACTCCAACTGTATATAAGCCTATATCACAATGCTTTCTCAAATAGCAACATTTCAGTAGAACATCATTATCTATCACATGAAACCTGTGTTGTTAAAATGAGTTTATTGTTTTCTCATCTCAAAATTTATCTTAAAATAATTTTAGGACATAAAAGCACAAGGAAGGTACACCTAATTATATGTTTGTACATTTAACAGTAACATTCCAACACAAAATTATCCATGTAAATACTAAGGGCCCATGAAAATTCCTTTTAAAAGAATCCATAAAATATTCAAGTTTATGAAACACCAGTGACAACTTTCATTCATGAGACCAAAATAAACATGGTCATGGTTTAAAGATAAAGGAAAAAATATGTCCTAAACTTACAAATGTTAATTTTACAGAAAAAGATATTTAATGAAATTTGAAATTTTATATAATATTTTATATCATAATATACACTGTATATAAATGCACATAATTTGTTATATGTGCAGAAACAGGTAAGCACATATACATACTTCAATTCAGTTCAGTTTAGTCGTTCAGTTGTGTCTGACTCTTTGTGAACCCATGGGCTACAGTTACACCAGGCTTCCCTGTCCGTCACCAACTCCCAGAGCTTACTCAAACTCATGTTCATTGAGTCAGTGATGCCATCCAACCATCTCATCCCCTGTCTTCCCTTTCTCTTCCCACCCTTAATCTTTCTCAGCATCAGGGTCTTTTCCAATGAGTCAGTTCTTCACATCACCTCAAAGTATTGGACTTTCAGCTTCATCGTCAGTCCTGTCAATGAATATTCAGGACTGATTTCCTTTAGGATGGACTGCGTGGATCTCCTTGCTGTCCAAGGGACTCTCAAGAGTCTTCTCCAACACTACAGTTCAAAAGCATCAATTTTTCTGCACTCAGTTTTCTTTATAGACCAACTGTCACATCCATACTTGACCACTGGAAAAACCATAGCTTTGACTAGACGGACCTTTGTTGGCAAAATAATGTCTCTGCTTTTGAATATGGTGTCTAGGTTGGTCATAACTTTTCTTCCAAGGAGCAAGAATCTTTTAATTTCATGGCTGCAGTCACCATCTGCAGTGATTTTGGAGCCCAAGAAAATAAAGTCTCTCACTGTCTCCACTGTTTCCCCTTCTATTTGCCATGAAGTTATGGGACCAGATGCCATGATCTCAATTTTCTGAATGGTGAGTTTTAAGCCAACTTTTTCACTCTCCTCCTTCACTTTCATCAAGAGGCTTTTTAGTTCCTCTTCACTTTCTGCCATAAGGGTGGTGTTATCTGCATATCTGAGGTTACTGATATTTCTCCTGGCAATCTTGATTTTAGCTTGGGCTTCATCTAGCCCAGCATTTTTCATGATGTACTCTGCATGTAAGTTAAATAAACAGGGTAACAATATACAGCCTTGATGTACCCCTTTTCCCAATTTGGAACCAGTCTGTTGTTCCATGTCCAGTGTTAACTGTTGTTTCCTGACCTGCACACAGATTTCTCAAGAGACAGGTCAGGTGGCCTGGTATTTCCATCTTTTTAAAAATTTATCCACAGTTTGTGGTGATCCACACAGTCAAAGGCTTTGGCATAGTCAATAAAGCAGAAGTAGATGGTTTTCTGGAACTCTCTTGCTTTTTCAATGATGCAACAGATGTTGGCAACTTGATCTCTGGTTCCCCTGCCTTTTCTAAAACCAGCTTGAACATCTGGAAGCTCACAGTTAACGTACTGTTGAAACCTGGCTTGGAGAATTTTGAGCATTACTTTACTAGCGTGTGAGATGAGTGCAATTGTGTGGTAGTTTCAGCATTCTTTGGCATTGCCTTTCTTTGGGATTGGAATAAAACTGACCTTTTCCAGTCCTGTGGCCACTGCTGAGTTTTCCAAATTTGCTGGCATATTGAGTGCAGCACTTTTACAGCACCATCTTTTAGGATTTGAAATAGTTCAACTGGAATTCCATCACCTCCACTAGCTTTGTTCTTAGTGATGCTTCCTAAGGCTCACTTGACTTCACATTCCAGGATGTCTGGCTCTAGGTGAGTGATCATACCATCGTGATTATCTGGGTCATGAAGATCTTATTCTTGCCACCTCTTCTTAATATCTTCTGCTTCTGTTAGGTCCACACCATTTCTGTCCTTTATTGCGCCCATCTTTGCATGAAATGTTCCCTTTGTATCTCTAATTTTCTTGAAGAGATCTCTAGTCTTTCCCTTTCTATTGTTTTCCTCTATTTCTTTGCATTGATCACTAAGGAAGGCGTTCTTATTTCTCTTGCTATTCTTTGGCACTCTGCATTCAGATGAGTATATCTTTCCTTTTCTCCCTTGCTTTTAACTTCTTGTCTCTTTTCAGCTATTTTTAAGGTTCCCTCAGACAACCATTTGGCCTTTTTGCATTTCTTCTCCTTGGGGATGGTCTTGTGCCCTGTGTTCTGTACAGTGCCACAAACCTTCGTCCATAGTTCTTTGGGCACTCTGTCTATCAGATCTAATCCCTTGAATCTATTTGTCACTTCCACTGTATAATCATAAGGGATTTGATTTACGTCATACCTGAATGGTCTAGTGGTTTTCCCTACTTTCTTCAATTTAAGTCTGAATGTGGCAATATGGAGTTCATGGTCTGAACACAGTCAGCTCCCCATCTTGTTTTTGCTGACTGTATAGAGCTTCTCCCGTGCCACACAGCTGCCGTTCCAGCGCCTACCATCTTGCCTAAACCCTTCTCTATACATACTTAGGAAGACGGAAAAACACAGTGGTTAAGAGCATAGTTTCTGAAGTTAGATTGACTGGGTTTCAACACCAGCCCAATCCTTGATTATCTTTAGTTTCCTCATTTGAAAACTGGTATAATAATAGTAGTCTTGTCATAAATTTGTTGAGAGTATTAAAAACACAAATGCCCAACACTCAAGAAACAGAAATTGGTAATATAAAAATTAATATAAAATATGTAATTAATATATATAATGCATACATAATATAATCGTCATTATTATTGTGGACAGGTGTATATGTACTAATACCTTTCTTATCTTTCCCTCTTCCTGAATAATTTTCCTTTCCTTATATACAAACTCCTTAAAGATCTGTCTAATAAAGTTGATATGATATATTTTCATTAAGATCTACTGGATGTCTTGGTACTGTCTGGAACTCCATGATAGTAAAAGCCTAAAAGATTATTTTCTGATAAAATGTATACCCTACAGCATATATTCAGCATACGGGTGGTTGAAAGCCTGCTTTCAGTTTCTACCTGAGTTCTGTAGTTTACACCTGACACACTAAAAGCAGAGACGATGGCTAAGTAAACGACTGGTCACACCAAGTAGAACGGTCCAGCTCCTGAGCTCACACACACACAAAAGACAAACACAGTGTTTCCACCATTACTTTGTCCTTTGAGAGTGGAAGATATGGATCTGTCAAAGAAGATACTACAAAAGGAATGTTAAAGGCAAAAGAAAAAAGTGAAAGAAAGCCAGCGAGGGGAAACAAAGATAAGAGTGCATTCTTGTATTCAAAAGAGTAGAGTAGGTACAAAGGCCAAGCAGATAAAAGAATGACTCAGGCTTCAATATGGATAAATGTTTTCCAAGATACTTTCAACGTTAATTTTTACCTAGAAACTAAATGGTTCCAAATACAATCTTAAGTTACAACAATGTGATTTGCTATTGAGGACTAAATTATTGCTGTTTTATTTTACTGAGATAATGCAGGGCAGCTAAAGCGTATATAGCTGGTTACTACCAAAACTGGCAACAACAGACTATAACTGTATCTGTGGATGATGTCACCTCCCACAGGGCCTGAGTCTCTACCATTGGTTCCATGGTTCACAGTAGTTCCATAGGAAGATGTTACAATTATCCACAATCTGGGGTCACTGTTCTACCAAGAGCAAGCGCTACACATGGCACTCAGGATTTGAGCTCTCCCTCACTGAATTTTTCCTTTTCCTGGGTGGATTCAATTATTTAAGAAAAACTAGCAGGCTAAAACGTGATACAACATCCCTTAGAAGCACAGATTTGGAGGTTCTATGGCAACAGAATTTTTTTTGAGAACTTGTTACCTGTCAGACCTAATGCTAAGAACCTTATAAATATTAGCTTGTTTAATCCTCATAACAGCCTTGTAAGGTAAAGACATCTCTATTTGACAGCTGACTGAAATATTATGTAAATTCCCAAAGTTTACAGAGCTGATAAATCTATTTAGGTCCTTTTGAGAACTTTGTCTTAGCTCCATCCTTGTGCTTCCAGCTACCCCCGTCCCCAACCCCCTATCATGACTAGCATGAATAAGGACATAGATTCTGGAATTCGATCTTTTTTTCTTGAGGCCTGCAACTGCCCCTGGTGGTTGAGAATGGTTTAGATCTCAAACTCTTCTTGAGTGGCTTCAGTCTTTCGGAAGGAAATGAAAGGTGTAAAGAACTACATCTATTAAGGCCAAGGTGGAATCATCAATTAAAAGGTTTTCTAAGGTTGCCTTGGATATGCGGCAACATCAGGATTAAAAACTGGTTCCAGCAAGGCCTGGCAGGAACTGGAATTCCCTGAGTCCAAGGCCACAGAGGAGACAGCAAACCTCACAGCCATATGTGTGATTAAAGCCTAGACAGTATTTGTAACTTTCTTCACTCAATTAAACAAGAGAGAAGGCATAGAAGCTGCAATTTTAGAAGCTGGACACAATTTGAGCTTAGAAGGAAGACAGAAGTCTTCACAGAGAAAGAACAATTATTTTGTGTTGGGGAACAAGAAATACTTTAATGAGACTTTTGATTATACTAAAGTAGGATGCTGGGGTACACCTAGAAAATAAAAGGTGCAAGATAAAATAAAATAACAAAAAATTTCAAATTCTCCTGGCTTTCTAGGGGTGGGGTCTAAGACTTTTGGGGTTGACAGAAAGCTGAACTGTCAAGTTGCAAAAACTCCATAAGATGTCGTTCCTTTTACAGTCTATGTGACATGACTCAAGAAGTTGTACAGTCTACATCCTGAATAACCAGGCAAGGAGGCTCTAATAGGGAACGGCTTGGACTCAGAGATGAGAAATAAAGTGAGTCCTAGGGGCCAACAGGACAACTAGCCGCCACAATGGGAAGCCTGGCAGCAGAAATAGATGCCAAACCTTTCTGATTCTTAGTCACAGAAAATGACAGTGACTCCTAGTTATTTGGCAAGTTAGTGATACTGAAAATTAAGTGTTCTCTAAATAGTTCTCATCCTTTAACTTCAAGCCTTCAGGAGAAGTCTAACACACTGAACAGGATGATGGGAATGAAGCAGAGGAGCCATATTTAATTCTGGAGTTAATGAGACTCAGAGAGAGGCAGGAGCAGGCAGAGAAGTTAAAAGGGACTTCAGTTGGGAACAGGAATTCAGAGAGCACACAGGTGACTAACCATTCCCTAATCTTTATATAAGCTGACAAATACTCAAGAGTGGGATTAACTCATTAGGTTTGGAGATTTCCATTTTTGTTTTTTTTCCACTCTTAAGGGAAAAACTTACCCCAGAGTACTTGGAAATCTTGGTTCATATTTAATTTATGGGCTCTAGAGTTTCTACAGCAGGAACACAGTATCTTTCTCTCAAATAACAGTCCTGGCAAATCACCAAGGGAAGAATGCCAGGTATGCCCTCATCTGTAAATTCTCTAAGATCAATACAGGCCAAGTTCTGACCACCTTAACCTGGGCTACCTCATGTCCAGTGAGATGTGACTTTCCTGGAAGAGATCTGTAAGGATGACCTCATGGCAGCTGAAATCTGGAGCCCTGGGGACAGCCAACGGTCTTGGTGGAGCTGTTCATTCTAGAAGCTGGCAGAGTCATCTGATTAGATTGGGCTCTACCAAAAAAAAGAGCGTGAGATAGGCCTGAGAGTGCAGACAGTTCATCTGAATGCTGATACCAAAGAACATGGGTATAAAGATGGGGAAGTCAGGAAGGAGAGGGAAAAAAATAGTCAAACATTTACTACTTTGCAGGTTACATTTATGGGCAACTAAAGCTCAATTCTTCAAAGAATCTTAGAAGATTGCATACAATAAACCTCACATCTTTCCCAAATGAGAGTCAAGGAGCTAGAGCCTTGCTAAGGATGATTCAAGGGTTAGCATCATCTGGAAGTTGTTCGAAACAAAAATTATGAACCTCTTCTCTGACTTAATAATTTTTAAATAGCTCTCTAAAATGCTTAAGCACACTAAAGTTTAAGGCAAACTAAGTCCTTATCCACCAACTCTTGAAGGTCATTGACTGAGGAAGCCTGACCATGAGCTCCCTGTCACTTCTGGTGTGCTTCGTCACTCCGTGTGAGATAAGCGGGCTTCAGGAGCCAGAGCCACTTCTCAGACAACCAGTGGCAGGTACTTGCAACTGAAAATCTTGGTGTCTCCTGACCGCAGGCACACTGAAAGCCTTGGGGACAGAAGAAGGGCTGCGGCCTGCTCCATCTCCAGGTCTCTCCTAAAGAAGCCAGCAGGGCTCATTCAGCTCAGCACTTGGCATTTCCATCTCACTCTCTTGCTCAATTCCTGAACTTTCTGAAAACAAAGCCTTTCCCAAAGCACACAGCCGGTAAGAATACTAGCCTCAAGTTCATGAGAATCTGCGCAGGGAGTCACATGTGGTGGGAACTTAGCCCAGCTGCAGGAAGTATGGACTTAATCTATGGGTTGGCTGGTTCCTAGTAACACCCTCTCTTCAACTGGTGTGGGAAAGAAAACAGAGTAGAGATTATGATCTCTGGCTCTGCAGTCAGACAGATCTGGATTTGAATCCCATCTTCTAAAGGTACTTGACCTCGATGACTATAGACAAGTTACTGAGTGTCTCTGGGTCTCAGTTTCCTGATTTATAAAATGGCCATGATAATAAAAATACTTGTAATTAGGGTTTTGGTGTGGATAAAATGAGATTCTGAATGTAAGGTGATAAGCACAGTGCTTGGCATGTTTAGGGGCTCACTAAACATTGAGAAATACAGGTGCAGGAACACCAGGGTCAAAGCCAAAGGCATGGTCATGGCAAACTGAACAGGCTCCTACTGCTAAGAGATCCAAGAGTCACATTCCACAAGCATCTGCTGAGGGCCTATCATTTGCCTGCCAATGCATTCAAGGCTGAGGGAAAAAAAAAACAACAACAAACAGACAGGGCCTGGAGGGCCCAATCTGGCAGACAGGATGTAGTAAAGCAAGAACCAGCCAAAAAGTTTCAAAATCCTATCATACACCAGCAAGACTAAGGTCTAGACATCACGACCTGGGCAGCAGCTGTAACAGAGATGAGGGTTCCCTGTGTAGTAGTTTAGCCAAGACACAAGTTTAGTGCATCCTGGGTTACTCTGACTCAACCAGGCCTAACTCTGAGGCACATACCACAAGCAGCCCTAAGATAAGTTCATTGCTACAGCCAGACTCTGGCAAATAAAGACTTTCTCTGGAATCAACCAAGTTTCTCTCTAGAGGCAAACCTGACTTTATCTGTGCCTGTAAAACAAGTCTACACAGAGATTAAGACCTCGTTTAACTAAGAGTGCTCTATTGCCATGTCTGTGGCTAATGAGCCTATACAGATAACCAAATATTTAGTGAGGTCAGTCCACTCTGCTTTGGAGTCCTTCCGGGTCCTAAATCCATCTGAAACAGAGACTGAGATCTGGTAGCTGAGCCTTAGGTGAGATATATATATATATATCCAGAGGGTGATTAAGGATGACCTATTTACATGCTTGTCAAATAACAAAACACCACCACTGGAAATCTTTTTAAATGTGGGAAACCTTACTTAAAGACCTTACTCAAGGAAGAGCAGATGAGGAAGGAAAATCAGATTCCTAAAGCCTGCTTAAGCAGTCATGGAGGGCTCCACACTGCCACCCAAGGAGAGCTGCTGTATTCTACTGCAGGACTTTTTGTTAACCAAAGAGAGCAAAGCTGGTATCAGAGATAAGCCACTGAATCAATAAAGACTATAATTTTGGGTTACTTCTGCATCTTTTCCCATGTAAGGCTGAGGAATGTCTCCAAATATACTTTGGAGACTAACAACTTCGAAAGATCAACAATAACAGCATAATAGAAAATAATAACAGGAAATAATATTTACTGATATATAAATATGAGGTATGCACACTGGGAAAGGAGTATGTCAAGGCTGTATATTTTCACTCAGTTTATTTAACTTATATGCAGAGTACATCGTACAAAATGCTGGGCTGGAAGAAGCACAAGCTGGAATTAAGATTGCTGGGAGAAATATCAATAACCTCAGATACACAGATAACACCACACTTAGGGCAGAAGGTGAAGAAGAACTAAAGAGACTCTTGATGAAAGTGAAAGAAGAGAGTGAAAAAGTTGATTTAAAACTCAAACATTCAGAAAACTAAGATCATTGTATCTGATCCCATCACTTCATGGCAAATAGATGGGGTAACAGTGTCAGACTTTATTTTGGGGGGCTCCAAAATCACTGCAGATGGTGATTGCAGCCATGAAATTAAAAGATGCTTGCCCCTTGGGAAAAAAGCTATGACCAACCTAGACAGTATACTAAAAAGCAGAGATACTACTTTGCCAACAAAGGTCTATCTAGTCAAGGCTATGGTTTTTCCAGTAGTCAAGTATGGATGTGAAAGTTGGACTGTGAAGAAAGCTGAGCACCGAAGAATTGATGCTTTTGAACTGTGGTGTTGGAGAAGACTCTTGAGAGTCCCTTGGACTGCAAGGACATCCAACCAGTCCATTCTAAAGGAGATCAGTTCTGGGTGTTCTTTGGAAAGACTGATGCTAAAGCTGAAACTCCAATATTTTGGCCACCTCATGCAAAGAGTTTACTCACTGAAAAGACTCTGACGCTGGGAGGGATTGGGGGCAGGAGGACAAGGGGACAACAGAGGATGAGGTGGTTGGAATGCAACACAAACTCGATGGACGTGAGTTTGAGTAAACTCCAGGAGAGAGTGAAGGACAGGAAATTCTGGCTTGCTGCAGTCCATGGGGATGCAAACAGTGGGACATGAGTGAGCAACTGAACTGAACTGATGCACATTAGAAGTTCTACATATATTTTACAGGTGTATTAATTCTTATTCTATAATTCTATCCTCATTTTATAGACGAAAAACTGAGAAACAGAGAAACTAATACTGAAAGCCACACAATCAGTGAAATGACATAGGTGGGACTTGAACCCACACAGTCTGGCTCCAAAACTGCTGTTTTCACCATATCGCATTAAGATAAGTAAGGCAAAAGCACCATGTTTCTACCCGGATCAGGACATCCATATGTCCTGCTCTAGACCTGAATTTAGCTAGGGTCACACATGGAAATGAAAAGACAGAACAAGTATTTTCATTATGTCAGAGACAAAAATAAAAACATTCTAAGACTTGACTAAATGAAAAAGTTCATAGAGCTTAAATACTGTGAATCATGTTTTACCTAAATAAAGGCTAACAAGTTTTAAATTCATTATCAGAATATCAAATCCAGCTAAAACAAGGGCAGTATCAGTAAATGTAGCCACCTGGATACCTCCCCAGTGAAATCTCCGAAACATTACAACATTTTTCTTCATTTTGAAAACATCCTTAACAATGATTCCCACAGGAATTCAATTTTACTGAGAATGGCTTTTTAGTCTATTAAAATGACACATCGAAACCTAATCTTGAACAATATGACAAAGTTTGTTGACTTCTGGGAATCAGTGTTAGCAGTCAGACCACACTGACGAACTGTAATCAAAGACAGCTCATTTCACACAAAGGGCACGAAGCCTCCTATGCAGACGGAAAACAGAGTCACCATCAGCTAGAGGGGTGACATAAGGTAAGAAATTTATAAAATGATAGGGAATGGGAAGGAATGACAGATTCTACCTGCCTAATAAACAACTATAGATCCACAGATGAAACACTAATAGAAGGCAAGGACGGAGCCAAAAAGAGCAGAACGAGAAAGAATTTAAATGAACTTAAATTCGCATTCAGGGGAAATGGTGGAATACTTCTTTTACTGTGGTTTTTCACTGCCATCAGATCTAGTATCACTAGATCCTGATTAAAGGATTGGTGGAAAATGTGGCTCAAGCATGCCTGCAGGCCATTAAGGCTTTGTAAAACTATCTGCAAGGCTGTACTACAGTTTCTCCAGACACCAGAATCCACATTTGAATTGAACAGCTTTATACAAAGTCGCGTCCTGAGAAAGCTCTTTATTAGGTGCTGAGGGACACAAAACTGAAGACTGCTGGAGCCCTCTGTGCAAGGGAACAAAATGTAATTTAGGGCTAAAAAGTCACCAGAACTCTCTGCTTCTGAAAGGTCAGTGACTAATAGCTGATACACTCAAGTGTTGACCAAGTGACCACTGATGCTGCCAAAACCCTAGGTGCCAGGTTTGAGGGAAGTAGTCAGTTGACAAATATTTAGTAGATATTTACTACATGCAAGGCAAAGGGCTAGAAAGATTAGGCATGTGAGAAAGCCAAAAAGAATGTCTTCCTATCCTTGAGGAATGTGGCATCTATTTAGTTGGACAGATAAGGGCAAGATAGCTAATCGCACAATGGTAGGGAGGAAAATCACAGTGTTTTTCTTCTTTAAAAGAAGAAAAAAATAACTGTATTTTGCAGTTTCAGTAGCTAACGGACATATAATGTGACACAACCACAATCTAGTGCTGTCCTGGTTCTAAAAATCATTTATCACCCTTATATCTGTCTTTCTACTGAGTTATCCCATTCTCCACAAACTGCCTCATAGCTTACTAACAAGAACATAAAATCAGAATACTTCTAAACCAAGACCTAAATCATGTACTCTTCCATTTGCAAAAGCAATATTTAAATAACTTTTCAGAAAGACATATATAATTTTTACTATCTTTAATGCAATTAAAAGGTTATCTCAGATGAAGAACTTATTCTTGCCCAGAGAATTCCATGGACAGAGGCTACAGTCTGTGGGGTTGCAAAGAGTCAGACACAACTGAGTGAATAACACTTTTACAGATGAAGAACAAATATCTTTTATCCATTGCTGGGGCTCTCCCCATGATATATGTTAGAAATGAGCAAACTGCTGTCAAACTGGTTCTCAGGATTCTATAAAATAAAATACACTCTAGGTTCTTTTCCTGTTTAACATAAATATTCTCATTTACTATCAGTCAAAATCAGCCAGTTACAATCCATGGTAATGATTCAAGTTGTTATTGTTTTGAAATTAAATGATCTTATTTTGATTAGATAAAGAGAGTAAATTTCCACACAAAATTAGAGCAGTTATTTTGGATTTTGATCTTCAGTCAATGAATTGGAACCATGGTGTTGTGAACTAATCTGTATGTGTTAGATTCTTCACAATTGCTACTTTTTGTTTCTGGATGTAAATATCTGTGTTGTTGGTCTTGTTGTTGCTCAGTCACTAAGCTGTGTCCGTCCAACTCTTTGCAACCCTACAGGCTACAGCACACCAGGCTTCCCTGTTCTTCACCCATCTCCCAGAATTTGCTCAAACCCAAGTACATTGAATCACTGATGCCATCCAACCATCTCATCCTCTGCCACCTCCTTTGCCTCATGCCTTCAATCTTTCCCAGCATCAGGGTTTTTTCCAACAGGTGGCCAAAGTACTGGAGCTTCAGCTTCAGCATCAGTCCTTCCAATGAATATTCATGGTTGATTTCCTTTAGGATTGACTGGTTTGATCTTCTTGCTGTCCAAAGGACCCTCAAGAGTCTTCTGTAGCATCACAGTTTGAAAGTATCAATTCTTCAGTGTTCAGCCTTCTTTATGGTCCAACTCTCACATTCATACATGACTTCTAGAAAAAACATAGCTTTGACTATAAATATCTGTAGTTCATAATTAGGTCTTTTCTCCAAGAAAACTGTAACTATTCATGGTATGTTACAAATAAAAGCTCTGAGACTGAACGGAACCATAGAAATATAAATTTGTAAGAAGTCTCAGTTATCTGCCCACATAACTATTCTTACTGACAAGCACCCTTGCACGAAATGCTCAATGGAAACAGATTAAACTCCATCCTAGCAGCAGTATTCGATTGCCTTTCTACTGAGTTCAAGTGGCAGAACACCCTGAACAGGAATGAACACAGGACAAGACAAAGTCCTCCAAAAGTCCATTGGAAACCCTGGAGTCTTAAGCCCTCTTCATTCCTGAGTGGAGAAACCTGCACAATATTTCTACCTAACCAAAATATTTTAAATCTATTTCACCAAGGAAATAAATCATTTCTAAATATCAATTAATAAATCTTTCCATGATAATCAGACATGAAGATATTTAAAGCCTTCAAGTAATCTATTGTTTAAAGGGGCTTCTGATTAAAAACTTCCTACTAAATAACCATCCTTGTTATTATTATATTAGCTATCAAGCTAATTAAAGGCTAACTGAACATTCAGTGTTCTTTCAAATCTTCTGTATTCTTACTGAATTTTTCAGGGTCAGTATTAGTGTCAGAGATGTATTTAAAAGTCTCAGTATGCTCTTGGATTTGTGCATGTTTGTTTTTCTCTATTTGAACTTTATTATTACATACATGTAAGTTTAGAATTCTTTATCTCTAGTAATAGGGCCTGCTCTAAAATCTACTTTTATGATGTAATCATAGCTATATCATCTTTGTTTGGTTGTTATTTGCCTGCTATATCACTTTTTTTCCTTTTTTAATTTTAAAGTTCAATGTTTGTTTTAAATATGTCTCTACCATGACAACTGTTTTTATTTATTGAGATTAGTTCATATGGATTTATTGTAATTATTGATATATATTTGAATTTATTTCCAGAATTGTGTTTTGTGCTTATCTGCCATGCTTTCTTTTCCTCATTTTTAAACTTTCTTTTGTATTAATTAAATTTTCTTGTTTCATGTCATTTGATTTTCTTTACTGGCTTGAAGTTTGTATTTTCTATTATTTCCATGGTTAATCATGGTTAAATTATAACATGAATAATTAACTTAATACTTAATCATATGTTTAGCCTCCTTTCAAATACAAGGACATTGGAAAACCTGGCCAATAATTATTCCTCTTATGTTACATATTTCACTTGCCAGTATTTTACTTCTCATTTTTGGCCCCCCAAAATATGATTATTTTAAAATATAGTCAATATCTAGATTTTCCCACATATTTTAGAAGTATTTTTACTCAATATTTCTATTTTGATTTTAAACTGATTTTCAATAGATAATTATCAGATGTCCTCCTTTCAGAATTTTCTTGAGTTTATGTTCTTCTGAGGTCTCTTTGTCTTCAAAACTGTTACATACTTTCACTTTGTATACAATTTTAGAAACATTCAGTTTTAAGGAGGCAATCACACTGGCTTCTGCTTCTGCTAAGCCAGCGGTGATTCTCGTTGTTAGGTAATCTGCTCGTGTTCTCCAGTTATTAAAATATCTTTTCTGTTTTGGGTGACCTACAGTTCCACTAAGGTCTTTCTAGGTTTAGATTTCTTTTGATCTGTCTTGATCTGTATATATGTGCACCCAGAATCACATCTGCAAGATTGTTAGCTATTATATTTTCAAATGCCTCCTCAACCCCATTCCTTAGTATCTTGTCCTGGAACTCTGATTCAATGAATATTCCAACTCTGTGATGTCCCTTAATCTCTCTTTTATGTGTTGTGTCTCTTTATCCCTCTTTTGTATTACTGGTAACTTCTTCAAATCTAAATTTTACTAAGTCACTCATTAGATGTTTTCATCCCACTGTCTCATTTATAGTTTCATTACTATACATTTAACTTATAGTAATTATTTACCTTTGTTTTCTCCAGTTTAACCGGCTGTTTTAATTGACCTACTTTTATTCTCAATTCCTCCAATTATTTCCTTGATCACATTAAACATATATATTTCTATTCTGTATCTAATTACTCCAATATCTGAAGTCTTTTAGGTCCCTTGTGTTTTTACGTGCTTTACAAATTTTGATTTAAAGCTCATGTTTATTAGAGCTTCATTTATGAGAATCTCTGAGGCCTCATTAATAATGCTTAACTCTTAATTTGATTTGTATTTCCCAGGTTTCTGGAAGCACTACCCACCTGCAACTTCTTTAAACTAAATTCTCACTTTGTGGCATTCTGAACAACCAGGTGTTTGTTTCCTGCAGATGAGTATTTCATAAAAAGGATATTTGTCTCTTCTACATAAGAATGTAGTACTATTTTTCAGGCAAAATAATATAACAATTCAAGTTTGTATCCATAGAATTAAAATATTATGTTTGATGATACAATTCTATTTCAACATTTATAGTTAGTGATTTGAAGTATGTTTCCATTAGAGACTGGATGGACCTTCTGATCATCTGTTGAGTGTGAGATGTATATTATTTGGGTATTAGAAAAGAAACAACATCATGCCTTAATTTTTATTTAAAATAAAGCCAACTAACAATTATGAAAGATATGGAGAATGCTTTTCTTCTGTAAAAGATATTAAGACAACGTCTAAATCATTCTTTGTAAATAATATGTAAAGAACTTGCCTTTCCTCAATTATTGAAAATCACTCAGGACAATAATGTTAATTTTGAGGGGTACAATAAACTAATAACTTGATAAGCATTGTTTATGGACTCTTCAGAAGTGATCATTTTGATTTCTAGTGGAATTTAAACGAAGGCATAATTTTATATTTTTCTCATCTTGATAAAATTCCAGTATAAAAGAATTCCCTTCATATTCCAAAATAAACTACAAATTCCCTTAATACCTTATTTCAAAAAAAAATTAAAGAGGAAATGATAATTTGACACCTTTGTGGATTAAATATGAATTCTATGTTTTGAAATGTTTTGTGTAATATGTATAAGCTATTTTGATTTATGAAAGCCATTTTAATGCTTTTGACTCTATACACACCCATGAAGACAGCGTCCTCCACTCAGCAGAATATGGACTCTCTTCCTCTTTCTCAGACAAGAAAACACAGCCCCGAACTTCTGTCGTTTGCAAAAGGATGTACTTTAACAATATGATCAAGCTGAAGGTCCTGTGACTCTGGAACTCTTTTTCTTCTAAAGAAAGGAATTTTGTTTTATTTTTCTGTTTATGATAGTTGGCTGAGTGAGATCCTATCAGGCAACCCTAAAGGGACACTGAGGAAAAGGGTATCACATGCTCATTTTTGTTAGCGCATCACCTCAGAGGTCTTATTTAATTTAGCAATAACTGATGCAAATCTATGAGGTATCAGAACACTTGTGGGATTCAACATTTGTATACACACACACACACAAACACACACACTTCCCCTATTATGTGAATCCTTTTCACCCACTATTTTCATACAATGCTTAATCTAAGAGGATACAAACCGGAACAATTAGAGCAGTACATTTATAAAGATCACGATAAGACAACAATTTAGCATGAGCAGTAAATGAATAGGATAAACACAATTCTCTTGGGCACATTTTATTCCAAAACACTTTCTGGGTCATATTTTCAAATCTACTGAAAATTGCAGAGAGTACAAGCAGAACTTAACTGTTTTAGAAAAACACACCAAGAGTCACTGCCCTTCAGAGTCCATAATTTTTATTCCAGGCAACAAAAATTAAAGCCAGAGACATTAAGCTGGAAACACACATACACATGCATACACACAATTATCATCTAACTATAACAGCTATTTGTTGCAAGGAAAACAGCTGATACATACTACATGCTATGAAAATATTTCTATATCTATATATATTAAAAGAATTTACTAGACCTGCAGCATGCCATAAAATCTTTAGTTTGTTGCCAACCTGCCTGTTCAGAAGGTAACAGCTGGTGTTTGTCACTTCAATTTGTAGATCCAGAGCAGGGAGGAACAGTATCGACACACCTCTCCCATACATGTTCAGTATCATAGGTTAGGAAAGGGGAAACAGAATAGAATTACAATCAAGATTTAAAAAAAGACAGCACTAAAGAATATGGTGGCAATCTTGAGACAGAATTAGAAAAAGAAAAAAGACAAGCAGATTTGTGAACCAAGAAAACTACTGTGAGATGCCTCTTCACAATGCTACCCCATAAATGCTCACAGGTGTAGACTTACAAAGGAAGAGGAAATAACATGCTGAGTTTTTTTGAGTCAGTACATATAAACACACTGATTGGATGGCTGGCTGGCAAATAGAGCAGAATATACCCAAGAAGAAACGAATGTGACTCACTTAGATTTAGATTCTCATTAGTTTAACTGAGGGAAAGAGCATTTTAGTCTAAATCTATTTATCTTAAATATCAAATATTTTAAATGTTGAATTTATTTATATTAAATATTGAATTTTAAGTATTTATTTATTTTAAATAATATATGTAACTTCAAAATATCAAGCAGGAAAGAAGGGTATAAAGTAAAAAGCAAAAATTGCCCTCTCTCCCAATACCAATATTTCTTATAAAGTACACACTCCGAAAATGATACTGCCCATGGTCTTCTTCAATTTGCTCTTTCCTCCTGGACAAATATTAAGACAATTTTCTAAATACATGAGCATATACAGATATATGGGATAATACTTCAAAGGATGACTGTCAAGTATTTTAAGGATATTTGGGTCATGACCATATTTGTTACAATTATAAACAATATTGTAGTAAATGTTCTATAAAGTTCTTTGTGATAGTCTGTACATGTAGACCGTATTCAGAAAAGAGCTGAAGCTTCCCAAGAAATAAAAGTAACTGTCTTTATGCTTCCTTAGCATTGGAGCTCTTCTTTGCTCTGAGCCCCAGTTGTCTCCACCCAACCCACCCTTCACACATGCACATGCACCTGTTTAATTCTAGCTGGTCTGTATTATCTGGTTTAAAACTTACTTCTTCTAAGACCTGTTCTCTGATTATTCCCATATCTACTCTTCCCCTTTTCTCCCATGAAATGTTGTGTTCTGTTTGAAATACTATGTAATTTTTAGTCACAGATAACATCAACCAATTCCGCTATACACTACATATTCTATTTTATACTGAAGTGGAAGATGTACACAGTTTATAGCATCCCTATCTCTTGGTGAAAATAGGACAACAAGACTGAACTTATACTCAGAAAAATGCTCATCTTAGTTAATTCAATAAAATATTTTAAAGAAAGAGAAGGAAAATTAGTTTCTGGTGAAGTAAGTGTTTAAATTGACTGGCCAATTCACCCAAATCATTTAGTCTCTATAGATCCATATAGATATGGCGTGCATCCTTGTAGGAATCGCATCACATAGCAAACCCTATGATACTGACACACCGAAGGACACTGACCATAAACATTACAAGTATTAACAGATATTATAGACCATTATTCCCCATAGCGTAGTCTAAATATAGGATAAGTACTTCTACTTCAGGACAAGATAGAGTAACAGGGACCACATTACCCCCCAGTCTGAAGCAACTGTAATTATTAGACCAATGCAAATATTACACATAGAATGCATAAACAATAAGTTACTATGGCACAGCACAGTAAAGTAGATTCAATATCCTGTAATAAACCGTAATGAAAAATATGTATATATATAAAACAATCACTTTGCTGTGCACCAGTAGCTAACACAACATTCTAAAGCAACTATGCTTCAATTTAAAAAATGAAAAAAAAATGCAGACCAAATATATAACACAGTAATTTTCAGATAGACGATATCAAACAGTATGTAACAGTGACCGTGAATGAAGAGAGACAAAGGAAATGGGCCCTAGGATTGTTCCCAACTTACTGCTTGAAGGGTTTTTCCATGTCGCAACACAGGGAGCAGGAACTATGTTGGATTCAAGCGTCTTCCTGAGTTTAAGAAATAGAGTGTAGCACCCAAAAATGTCAAGGTAGCTGTAGTTCACTGGTAGAATATTGAAAGAAAAAAATAATACAGAAAGGCTTTGAGATCTACTGACAGTCCCTCTTTGTTTTCAGCTGATCAGCACCTGCATATGATGAAACTTCCTGAGGGAATAATCTCCAGTATTCATGCATGTCTGAGAAAAGTTTATGTTCCAATTAGCCAGAAGTGAAATTTTTCATAATTTATGGTACATCAGGTAGAGCATTCAAATGGTGTTAAACTCAGTGGTGGAGAAAATTAGTCGTAGAAAAAAGTTGGCTCTGGTCCTGCCAAAGAAAACTAACAGCAAGCCTCAAAGGGTCAAACTGTTTTCAAGTAACTTCAATATATTTCAGAACAGAAGTCAAGACATTGCTGGAATACAAAAATATTCAGCACCCAACATGGTATATGTCATGATATCTGTCATCCAATCAACTAGTCCAATGCACGCAAAGACACATGAGAGTGAAGTCGCTCACTCGCGTCTGACTCTTTGCGACCCCGTGCACTGTACCCTACCAGGCTCCTCCACCCATGGGAATCTCCAGGTAAGAATACTGGAGGGGGTTGCCATTTCCTTATCCAGGGGATCTTCCTGACCCAGGGACTGAACCCGGGTCTCCCGCCTCGAAGGCAGACGCTTTAACCTCTGAGCCACCAAGGAAGCAAAGACACATAGGCATACATAAAATAGAAGCTATCAGTTCAGTTCAGTTCAGTCGCTCAGTTGTGTCCGATTCTTTGCAACCCCATGAATCACAGAATGCCAGGCCTCCCTGTCCATTACCAACTCCCAGAGTTCACTCAGACTCACGTCCATCGAGTCAGTGATGCCATCCAGCCATCTCATCCTCTGTCGTCCCCTTCTCGTCCTGCCCCCAATCCCTCCCAGCATCAGAGTCTTTTCCAGTGAGGTAGTCAAAGTACTGGAGTTTCAGCTTTAGCATCATTCCTTCCAAAGAACACCCAGAACTGATCTCCTTTAGAATGGACTGGTTGGATGGAGGAGAAAAAATCAATTAATTGAAATACTTAGAAATGAGAGAGATGAGAAAACCAGTGGACAAGGGCATTGAGAATCTTTATGACTATATTCCGTATGTTTAAAAAGTTAGAAGAAAGATTGAATATGGTGACATAGAAGATTTTTAAAAATCAAATTTCTAAGGCTGAGAAAAACAATACACAAATTTTATTAAATAACAGTAAATGGGATTTAGACCTGATAAGACACTCTAGAAAAAAATAGTAAACCCAAAAACTTGGGAACAGAAAATATCCAAAATGAAACAGAAAAAGGCTGAAAAGAAGAAAGCATCACTTTTTGCCATTAGAATGTATCATCTGCATATCTGAGGTTCCTAATATTTCTCCTGGAAGTCTTGATTCCAGCTTGTGATTCATCCAGTCCAGCATTTCCTATGATGTACTCTGCATGTAAGTTAAGTAAACAGGGTGACAATATACAGCCTTGTCATACTCCTTCCCCAATTTTGAACCAGTCTGTTGTTCCATTTCTGGTTGTGAATGTGACTTTTTGGCCTGCATTCAGGTTTCTCAGGAAACAGTAAGGAGGCCTTATACTCCCATCTCTTTAAGAGTTTTCCAGTTTGTTGTGGTCCACACAGTTAAAGGCTTGAGCATAGTCAATGAAGCAGAAGTAGGTGTTTTTCTGAAACTCTCTTGCTTTTTCTATGATCCGGGGGATGTTGGCAATTTAATCTCTGGGTCCTTTTCTAAATCCAGCTTGTAGATCTGGAAGTTCTCAGTTCATGTACTCTTGAAGCCCAGCTTGAAGGATTTTGAGCATTATCTGGCTAACATGTGAAAACAGTGCAACTACACGGTAGTTCGAACATTATTTGGCATTGCCTTTCTTTGGAACTGGAGTGAAAACTGATTTTGCAGTCTTGTGCCCTAGAAATGCATTAACACCACAGACTCAGTCTGGATAGCACAGGTCTGAGGTTAGCTATGGAGGTCCTTCTGACCCAGAGCTGTGTTGCCTGGCTCTGGTTATTGTTCAGTCACTCAGTCAGGTCTGACTCTGCAACCCTAAGGACTACAGAATGCCAGGCTTCCCTGTCCTTCACCATCTCCTGGAGCTTGCTCAAACTCATGTCCATTGGAGTCACTATTGCCATCCAACCACGTTGTCCTCTGTCATCCCTTCTCCTCTTGCCTTCCAACCTTGGGGTCTTTTCCAGTGAGTTGGCTCTTCACATCAGGTGGCCAAAGTATTGGAACTTTAGCCTCAGCATCAGCTCCTCCAATGAATATTCTGAATCAATTTCCTTTAAGATTGACTGGTTTGATCTCCTTGCAGTTCAAGGGACTCTAAGAGTCTTCTCCAACACCACAGTTCAAAAGCATCATTCTTTGGTGCTCAGCCAACTCACATTCATACGTGACTACCAGAAATACCATAGCTTTGTCTGTGGCTCTGGAGACAGGCACAAATTCACACATGAGGCAGAGCAAGAGACATCCATCCAACTCACCTTCAAAATAAGAAACCTATGGTGGCACTTTATCAAGACCCAAAGAGGAGAGTTAATGGATTAGAGAGCTGGGGAGGATTAAACCTAGAGATGGACAGTCCAAACAGGCAAGCTGTTGGATAAAAACTGTCTGGATAAAAACAGATAGTGGGTTTGTGCTCACAACGAGATTTCTCTATCCCCTCCAGCCTAGTGTGTAGGAAGAGGAGGGAAATACTCTAGGCTGAAAGGAATACATTTAAATGCTCAGGAGAGAACTATACCTGGACTTCAAATATCTTACATTTATACAGAGCTTCAGAGGGCACTCACATATATTATATGATCTTGTTTTACATACAGCTCTGAAACGCTAGTGAGCTAGAAATTGAAGGTTAGAGATGTGAAGTGAATTCCACCAGTTATTCACTCAGTAAATGGTGATGGTGGTGAAGTATAGAATCTGTAATTACAGGTTCTTGATTCACTTAATTTTTAAAATAATCTGTGTACCAATAAGTAAATATCATTTAAAATATAGTTTGCAGATTCTACTGCTAACATTCTGAATGACAAAATTTTAACAAGTCCTTGAACTGGCAT
This sequence comes from Ovis canadensis, assembly GCF_042477335.2. Taxonomy (NCBI): domain Eukaryota; kingdom Metazoa; phylum Chordata; class Mammalia; order Artiodactyla; family Bovidae; genus Ovis; species Ovis canadensis. Next base: position 23,167,303 of record NC_091257.1, on the reverse strand, counting down.
TAACCCATAAGAATAAATGTATTTTAAGGGTCTTTTAATCATTAGCTATGTTAGTAAATCACTGATATACATCTTTACATTAGTTAAACCTACTACCTTACAATAAGGAAATAACCCAAATAAGATTCTGTCACACACTGGATTATTATCTCTCCTGTCTTTTATTAAGTAGTTTACATTAAAGTATCTAAAATTTGCTGAGGATCAACTATAAATATAAAGGCACAATAAGACAAAATTCCCCTATCATAGCTTCTCAGTATGCCAGGAAAACAGTAACGGCAGTGAAACGAACTCCCTCAGGGTTCACCAGATATATTGACTTTAAGGCCAGAACATTTGATATTAAGTTTCTCAAAGAATAACTTAAATCCATTAAGCAAAAATTAGCTTATCTGTGTCAGAATAACTACCAAATGGGAGTGACTGATTATACTAGATATCATGTCTTCCAAACTGCTTACCAAAGCACTACACTGACACTCCATATTGCTTTATCTTTCAATGTAAAACATAGCCGGATGAAATATAAATATTTGGGGAACCAGAAGTAGCAACCTAACTTAACTGTAGGAGGAAAAAAAATGGAATTTTGATGTTAGAAAAGGTCTCAAAGCTTATTTTAGTCTAACTCCCCCATTGGTCCAGTGAGAAAGTTGCACCTAGCAATTAAGAGGTCATCTAGGAAAGTGCTGTCCAAATGAAAGAGACAAGTCATAAATATGAGCCACATATGGAGCTTAAATTTGTATAGCTGCCACATTAAAAGAGGCTTTAAAAAAAGCAGATGGAACATTTAATTTTTAAAAAATCAAATATAGCCCAAATTATCGTTTCAACATATAACCAATATAGTAAACTATTAATGAGATATTCTGCATTTGCTTTCTCCTTGCTAATTATTTGAAATCTTGCATGTAATTTACACTTAAAGTTCATCTGTACTAGCCATATTTCAAACTCAAAAGTCACATGTAGTCAGTGGCCACTGTAAGAAGGACACAGTTTTAAACCCATCAAGTATTGCAATGAAGAACTGATTGCCGCAGAATTGATGCCTTTGAACTGTGACGTTGGAGAAGACTCTTGAGAGTCCCTGGGACTGCAAGGAGACCCAATCAGCCCATCCTAAAGGAAATCAGTCCTGAATATTCATTGGAAGGGCTGATGCTGAAGCTGAAGCTCCAATACTTTGGCCACCTGACGCCAAGAGCTGACTCACTGGAAAAGACCCTGATGCTGGCAAAGACTGAAGGCAGGAGGAGAGGGGATGACAGGATGAGATCGTTGGATGGCATCACCAACTTGATGGACACGCTTTCAAGCACGCTGCAGGAGTTGGTGATGGACCAGGAAGCCTGGCGTGCTGCAGTCCATGGGGTCGCAGAGTCAGACACAACAGAGTGACTGCACTGACTGATTGCAATGAAGCTAGAAGGAGCACCCTGAAATTCTGGAGCTCACGAGGAGACTTATTCAGATTCACCGTACCATTTCCCAGCCTAATAAAGCATTCCTCCCTGATTAAATGAGTTCAGGTAAACGCAAGTATTTTCTGGGAAGCCCTTAAGTATTTTCTAGGTTGAGCTAATTCTAAACAGCTTATAATATTCATAATCAAAACACACGTTACGCTCAAGAGTTTTCTGTAATACAGGATGCTGCTACTGCTGCTAAGTCACTTCAGTCATGTCCAACCCTGTGCAACCCTGTAGACGGCAGCCCACCAGGCTCCCCATCCCTGGGATTCTCCAGGCAAGAACACTGGAGTGGGTTGCCATTTCCTTCTCCAATGCACGAAGGTGAAAAGTGAAAGTGAAGTCGCTCAGTCGTGTCCGACCCTCAGCGACCCCATGGACTGCAGCCTTCCAGGCTCCTCCACCCATGGGATTTTGCAGGCAAGAGTACTGGAGTGGGGTGCCATTGCCTTCTCCAAATACAGGACGAGTAACTGTTAAAAATCTAAGAATGAGTTTCCCAATAGAGGCATTCTCTTCAAGGCACAATCAAGGGAATCCATTATCTATATCACCTATATCAATAGATAATGGAAAAACCATCAAGGTTTTACTCCAATTTGTATCACACTAAGGTGGCAAACATACATTTATTATCAGTATTAAAAAGACCTTTATTTTCTAATCACTTTCAAATACAGATACGTCATTTTACTAAGCAGTAAACATTTACGAACTCATTTATTTTCCAATTATGTAATAATATACCCAAACTTTTTCATCTCACATTAATGTATATCTATTTTAATAGTAAATATGCACTACTCTTTTACCTAAGTCATTGTTCAAGTACATTACAAAACAGCAGTTCTCATGATATTTATTGGCATATTAAATAATATTTTACATTAGTTTACTCATTTTACTTCTATAAAGTTTTTCTCTCTGTAAAAGTCAACACAATTTCCAAATTAAAATTTTACTAAAATTTACCTTAAATGGTTTAACCCTTGATTGAGCAGCAAAAAACTGACTGGCAAAGTTTGAAACACTTTATCATTGTGTATTTACCCAAATGGACAAGCTTTCCAAGATTAGCATTCCAGTTTACTAATGACATCTTCACACACCAAAATAAATTAGAAAACATGAAATAAGATTTATCAACAAGAAGGGACTATATATTTTTAAAATATTAATGTTCCCAAAGCATACATGTTGTGTCACTGAGATGCCTGCATCATTATTCCTTTTATTACTTCCACAGCATCACTAGTACCACCAATCTTCATAAAGCGCTAACAGTGCAGCTCACAGAAAAACTCTGTCAGTCTTTCTTTAGAAATGAGTTTAAAATGGTTTCCATGAAAGGATTTTTTTATATTGAATGATAAAACCATTATCATGAAAAATGAAAAAAAAATGAAGATTCATCTTGGCCTAGTATTTATTCAACTGAAGGTAAAATCAAAATATTTATGATGACTGGAAATTTATCATATTTAATTTTTAAGTAATATATTTCCAAAATTCCATCAATAATTTTCCTGATCTTAACTACATATTTTGACATAAAATATTGATTATTATGTATTATTAATACAAGGCAAAGTACAACTTCAGCATAAACTAAATGATATTTCAGTGGCTTATAATACTAAAATCTCTCTCAAAGGAATCGTTTCCTGATCTACATAAATAAGATAAACTGAAACAATCTTTTGAAATCATATAAAGTTTCAGAAAATAGTCAATTGCATATTCCTACACAGAAGCTACATTATGTCATACCTTAGGTAAGGAAGGAAGCGGGGAGCAAGGGAAAAGGCAGAAAAGAGGAAGGAAAGAAGGGGGAAGTATTTAAATCTGTAGAACTTTGAAATATATGACAATTTACTATATATATCAAGTACTACATACATCAATTTACTACATATATCAAATTTGAGACTAGAAAGTCCAATTTGTTTTATATGATGTTGATCAAATATAAAAAATGTTTCCTATGAAAGTAGAATGATAACTTTTAATTTAAAGAAGAGAAATACTATGGAATTTCATTTTTACAGAGGAAAAAAAGAAAAATAACATACCTAAGGCAGGAAACTTCTTAAAACTCAGAAGGAAAATTGTGAATTGAAAACTACAAGTTTCAATCAAATTTTAATGCAGATATTTTCATCTGTCTTTTTTCACAAAGGACTGCCCAACCAAAAGTTTTCATGACTTTGTGGGCAAGCTAAGTTGCTTCAGTCATGTTTCTTAGAAATCGTATGGACTGTAACCCGCTAGGCTACATGGAATTTTCCAGGCAAGAATACTGAAGAGTATACCATTTCCTACTCTAGGGATCTTCCTGACCCAGGGACCAAACTCACATCTTTCACATCTGCTGCATCGGCAGGTGGGTTCTTTACTACTAACACCATGTACGAAGCCCTTTAGGACTTTAGTATTAAAACACAAGTTACTTAAAAAGCTCCATGTTCATCATACTTTAATTTATATTAAAAAGCAACTTCCTCTCCAGACTTTACTTAATTAGTTCCATTGTAACTGAGTAAAACAATGGCCTTTACAGATAAGAAAAAAAAAAAAAAAACCTTTTCCTCCCTTTTTTCCTTATATGAAACAGTTACTGAATACCAACTACGTAATTAATGGTTTTCCAATGTCATCACTAAAAAATCCAGATTTTAATGGGTACTAATCATTTGCCGGGTTACTGCTTAACAATATTTTATATAGGGATATAGAAAAGTGAACTTAGGCTTAGCTTAAATAGTTCATTCTTTGAAAGTATTTGTCTTATATTACTCGGGAATATATCTCAAGTATTCATTCACTTATCTTAATGTGGAGTATAGCTAATTTTGGAAGATAATTGTGATTATACCATCATCATTATTATCAAAGATACACATACAAGACAGTTGTGTATGTCTGGCCTGTTATGTAACTCTGGCCTTCTCTAGAAATCATATAATATTCCTATGTCCTAACATTTTTTTCTACTTCTTTCTATAAGTTTGATCTACCAAGTCTACCAAGTTTTAGAACTCTAAAACCTAAAAATATTCTCTCATAAGTGAGAAAACATCAGATATCATTTAATGTATGTCATTTCTGAGGAATAAGTCAGTCAGTTGCAATGAAAAGAAAGAAACCATAATGACAATAAATAATTTTTTATTCTATATATGTTTTTCTTAAAAATTAAATAAAATTAAATACACTTTAATTAACCTTTCCTATTAAATGACTTTTAATTACTTACAGGGAAATTCCAAATGACTTAAAACAACTCATAAAATTCAGCTACAGAAAATAAAATTAAAAGCAAATTTAAAATTGGACCAAAGTAATGTCCTAGGTGATGGGGAAGCAGAAAGTTCCAGAAATTAGTTTCTCTGCTGAAACAACGACTGAGGTGTAAGGAACTGTCAGAATAAACTATTTCAGAGGTCTGAAGTCTAGTGAAATGCTTGCAGCATTCAGAGGAGTGCTAAATGAAAAGGGAATAAATTTTCTGGTGAATTTCAGAAAATTCTGATATTTCACATAGCAGCTACCATCTTCCATCCTCCAGTCCTGTGGCAGACAGCCATGGAGAGGAGAGATGGTGGTACTGTTGCAGCTGGCTGGTGACTGTCAGTAAGGACAGTACACAACTTCCAAAATCTAGGGTTCTGTGTTTTGAATTGTCTACAACTCACTGATTGACCGACATAGGGGCTGGCCATTGTTTCAATCGAATTACACTAAAGCAGCTTCCTAGGGAGTACCTATGGAGAAGGCGATGGCACCCCACTCCAGTACTCTTGCCTGGAAAATCCCATGGACGGAGGAGCCTGGTAGGCTGCCATCCATGGGGTCGCGAAGAGCTGGACACGACTGACTTCACTTTCACTTTTCACTTTCATGCATTGGAGAAGAAAATGGCAACCCACTCCAGTATTCTTGCCTGGAGAATCCTAGGGGCGGGGGAGCCTGGTGGGCTGCCGTCTATGGGGTCACACAGAGTCGGACACGACTGAAGTGACTTAGCAGCAGCAGTAGCAGGGAGTATGTATCAAAGGAATTTAGATAGACAGAAACAGAACACTTCTTTTTCCTTTCTTATTATATCCAGGCTTTCAAGGAATTCTTTGAAAAATCACTAGCAGACCATGGAACAGAGATAGTGCCTACACGGGACAAGAAATATATGTTTTAAAAAAATAGAAAAATTCACTAAATAAATAGACAACTGAAGACCTCCTCAAGCAACAACAGTCCCTGGGGAGGAGGAAGAATCTGATTTCTACAGTATTCACACTGTAATACTTAAAATGCTCAATTCTTTACACAAAAATTACAAAGCACACAAAGCAACAAGAATGTAAGGCCAATATACAATGGGAAAAAACCCAGAAACCATACCTGGGGAAGTCCAGCCCTCTGACTTAACTATATGAAGACTTTAAGCTGATCATCTCAATCTCAAGAAGTTAACCCCTTCATTGTTCACAGCCTTGTTGTGAACAAGGGGCTTGCATAACTCAACGAAGCTATGAGCCATGCCATACAGGGCTATCAAAAGACAGATGGGTTACAGTGAAGAGTTCTGACAAGATGTGCTCCACTGAAGGAAGGAATGGCAACCCACTCTAGCGTTCTTGCCACGAGAACCTCATGAACAGCATGAAAAGGCAAAACCAAATGACACTGGAAAATGCGCTCCCCAGGTCAGAAGCTATTCAGTATGCTACTGGGGAAGTGCAGAAGGCAGTTATTATTAATAACAGCTTCAGAAAAAATGAAGCAGATGGGTAAAAGTGGAAATGAGGCTCATCTGTAGATGTCTCTGGTGGTAAAAGTAAAGTCCAAATGCCATTTAAAAAATATTGCACAGGAACCTGGAATGTTAGGTCCATGAATCAAGGTAAATTGGACGTGGTCAAGCAGGAGATGGCCAAGAGTAAAGATCAACAATTTAGGAATCAGTGATCTAGATTGTATCAGAATGGGCGACTTTAATTCAGATGACCATTATGTCTATTACTGTGGGCGAGAATTATTAGAAGAAATGGAATAGCCCTCATAGTCAACAAATGACTCCAAAATGCAGCACTTGGGTGCAATCTGAAAAATGACAGAATGATCTCAGTTCATTTCCAAGGCAAACCATTCAATATAACAGTAATCCAAGTCTATGCCCCAAACACTGATACTGAAGAAGCTGAAGTAGATCAGTTCTATGATGATCTATACCACCTTCTAGAACTAACACCAAAAAAAAAAAAAAGTTTGTTGTTTTTTTTTTTTTTCATCAAAGGGGACTGGAATGCAAAAGAAGGAAATCAAGAGATACCTGGAGTAACAGGCATATTTGGCCTTGGAGTACAAAATGAAGCAGGGCAAAGGTTAACAGAGTTTTATCAAGGGAACACACTGATCATAGGAAATACCCTCTTCCAACCACACAAGAGATGACTCTACACTTGGACATTACCAAATGGTCAATATTAATATCAGCTTGATTATATCCTTTGCAGTCAAAGATGGAGTAGCTCCATTCAGTGAGGAAAAACAAGACTTGGAGCTGACTGTGGCTCAGATCATGAACTCCTTATTGCAACACTCAGGCTTAAATTGAAGAAAGTTGGCAAGAGCACTAGGCCATTCAGGTATGATCTAAATCAAACCACTTATGATTATACAGTACAAGTGACAAATAGGTTCACAAGATTAGATTTGGTAGACAGAGTACCTGAGAACTAGAATGGAGTTTCGTAATACCATATGGGGGCAATGACCTAAACCATCCCAAAGGAAAAGAAATGCAAGAAGGCAAACTGGTTTTCTGGGGAGGCTTTAAAAACAGCTGAGAAAAGAAGAGAAGTAAAAGACAAGGGAGAAAGGGAAAGATACAGCGAGATGAATGCAAAGTTCCAAAAAATAGCAAGGAGAGATAAGGACACCTTCTTAAACGAACAATGCTAAGAAACCAAGGAAAACAATCAAATGGGAAAGACTAGAGATCTCTCCAAGAAAACTGGAGATATCAAGAGAACATTTCATGCAAAGATGAGCACAATAAAGGACAAAAACGGAAAGAATCTAACAGAAGCAGAAGAGATTAAGAAGAGGTGGCAAGAATACACAGAATCCACAGATTCTATACAAAAAAAGGTATTAATGACCTGGACAACCATGATGGTGCGGTCACTCACCTAAAGCGAGACATCCTGGAGTGTGAAGTTAAGTGGCCTTAGGAAGCATTACTAAGAACAGAGCTAGTGGAGGTGATGGAATTCCAGCTGAGCTGCTTCACATACTAAAAGATAATGTGGTTAAGCTGCTGCACTCAATACACCAGAAAATTTGGAAAATTTAGCTGTGGTCACAGGACTGGAAAGGATAGCTTTCATTCCAATGCCAAAGAAGGAAAATGCCAAAGAACATTCAAAATACTATCCAATTGTGCTCATTCACATGCTACCAAGGATATGCTCAAAATTTTTCAAGCTAGGCTTCAGTAGTATATGAACTGAGAAAAAGCTGGGTTTAGAAATGGTAGAAGAACCAGAGGTTAAATTGCCAATATCCACTGGATCACAGAGAAATCAAGGGAATTCCTGAAATACATCTGCTTCATTGACTACACTAAAGCCTTTGTCTGTGTGGATCACAACAAACTGTGGAAAATTCTTAAAGAGATAGGAATACAGGCCACCTTTCCTGTCTCCTGAGAAAGCTGTATGCAGGTCAAGAAGCAACAGTTAAAATCAGACACAAAACAACAGACTGGGTTCAAAATTAGGAAAGGAGTATAACAAGGCTATATGTATTAATACCCTTCTTATTTAACTTATATGTAGAGTATATCATGGGAAATGCCAGGCTGGATGAAGCACAAGCTAGAATAAAGATTGCCAAGAGAAATATCAACAGTCTCAGATATGCAGATGATACCTCTTCACTCTCTGCCGTAAGGGTGGTGTCATCTGCATATCTGAGGTTATTGATATTTCTCCTGGCAATCTTGATTCCAGCTTGTGCTTCTTCCAGCCCAGTGTTTCTCATGATGTACTCTGCACAGAAGTTAAATAAGAAGGGTGACAATATACAGCCTTGACGTACTCCTTTTCCTATTTGGAACCCGTCTGTTGTTCCATGTCCAGTTCTAACTGTTGCTTCCTGACCTACATATAGGTTTCTCAAGAGGCAGGTCAGGTGCTCTGGTATTCCCATCTCTTTCAGAATTTTCCACAGTTTATTGTAATCTAAACCTCCCAACAAATCTAGGATCAGATAATTTTTTACTGGTCAATTCCATAAACACTTAAAAAAGAATCAACACCAATTCTCTCAAGCTATTTCAAAATACAGGAGGAAACATTTCCAAACATATTCTGTGAGACCAGCTTTATCCTGATACCAAAACCTGATAACAAAAAGTTAAACACAGAATCACTATATGACCCAGAAATTCCACCATAGATATATACCCAAAAGAAATAAAAACATATATCTATACAGAAACTTTTTTTTTAATTTTTATTTTTACTTTATTTTACTTTACAATACTGTATTGGTTTTGCCATACATTGACATGAATCCACCACGGGTGTACATGCGTTCCCAAACTTGAACCCCCCTCCCACCTCCCTCCCCATAACATCCCTCTGGGCCATCACCGTGCACCAGCCCCAAGCATGCTGCATCCTGCGTCGGACATAGACTGGCGATTCGATTCTTACATGATAGTATACCTGTTACAATGCCATTCTCCCAAATCATCCCACCCTCGCCCTCTCCCTCTGAGTCCAAAAGTCCGTTATACACATCTGTGTCTCCTTTGCTGTCCTGCATACAGGGTCGTCATTGCCATCTTTCTAAATTCTATATATATGTGTTAGTATACTGTATTGGTGTTTTTCTTTCCGGCTTACTTCACTCTGTATAATCGGCTCCAGTTTCATCCATCTCATCAGAACTGATTTGAATGAATTCTTTTTAATGGCTGAGTAATACTGCATATACAGAAACTTGTACACAAATGTTTACAGCACCCTTATATACAAGAGTACAAAGATAAAAACAACTCAACTGTCCAAAAATGAATGCATATATAAATTGCATCTTTGGATATATATTTCAATGTATATATGAAATTGAATGTAGATGGCTTCCCAGGTGGCATGGTGGTAAAGAATCCATCTGCCAGTGCAGGAGATGCAAGAGACATGGATTTGATTCCTGAGTCAGGAAGATGCCCTGGAGTAGGAAATGGCAACCCACTGTAGTATTCTTGCCTGGAAAATTCCATGGACAGAGGAGCCTGGCAGGCTAAAGTCCACAGGGTCACAGAGAGTTGGACATGACTAAGCACACACACACACATACACTCTGAATGACAGAATAATATTCAGTCATAAGGAATGAAGTACTCATTTATGCTATGACTTTAATGAACCTCAAAAAACCTTATATTAAGTTCTAAGTGAGGGAAGCCAGACACAAAAGGTCACATATTATATGATTCATTTACATGTACTATCCAGAATTGGTAAACCCATTGACACAGAAAGCAGATTCGTGTGACAAAATGTGGGAAGGAGAAGGCAGGGGGTGAATAATTATGGAGGTACGTGGTGTTTTGCTGAGGCAATGAAAAAGTGTTGAAACTAGAGGTGATGGTTGAACAACATATCCATGCGTTAATGCTGCTGTCTTGTAAATGATTAATTGTACATTATGTGAATTTCACTTCAATCAAAACAAAGGGAGATTTTAATATGACATGATTTCCTGAGAAGGTACCAAAAGTTACTTCCCCAAAATGAGGCTGCTATTCTGTATACTGATCCTCAGCATCTAAAATATAATGACATAGGTTTGACGGTGGCTGAACAGTGGGCTGGGACAATCTTAGCACATTTCTAACCTTCTACTGCCATCCCCAAGGAAGTTGCCAGTCTGATCCAAATGTGAATGACAACCTGCCAGATAAACTAAAAGTTCCTCAAAGCATGTTGCTGTATTATTAGCATAGATTTCCCCTAGTCGTTAAGTAGCTGGCCTATTCTAATGATGGGGTGAAAAATCTGGGTTACAGAATTCAGAGGCCACATTTCTGGTGATTTCAACCATCAAGAACTCCGCTGACAAAGTAAACAGATGATCAAAACAGCCCCTTCAGGGTGCTTATACTTACTAAAGCCCACATACTAACCTGTAATCATGGAGAAGTTCCTCAGGACAACAGAGGAATGCCTCACTCACAAAATACTTCCTCTTGCTAACATGATAATTCTTTGAGCCATGACACTGGTCTTCCAATGCTATGCTAAATAGAAACAGCAAATTTGAAGAAACGAGCTGCTAAAGAAAGGCTCAAAGACCACACCCAATTTTACATCAAAAATAGAGCTGACCAATTGTAAAAAGCAATTGTAAGATGTAAGAATTGATGTAAGAACTCAAGTAGCATAACCATCTAAAACAATGGGCAAGGGTACAAAAGCCTGTAATGATTCAATGAAGAGCAAATGAATATCATGTTATCCTAAAGTCACCATGAAGTGGTTACCCAGTAGTCATTATTTTATGTTAAACAGAGAAGTATGAATATACTTAAAATCAAAGTATAATACTCCCTCACACTCATCTCACATACTAGCAAGTTAATGCCTAAAATTCTCAAACCCAGGCTTCAAAGGTTTATGAACCGAGAATTTCCAGATGTTCAAACTGAATTTAGAAAAGGCAGAGGAACGAGAGATCAAATTGCAAACATCTGTTAGATCATTGAAAAAGCAAGAGAGTTCCAGAAAAACATATATTCCTGCTGTATTGACTATGACAAAGCCTTTGACTATATGGATCACAACAAACTATGGAATATTCTTTAAGAGATAGGAATACCACACAACATTACCTGCCTCCTGAGAAATCTGTATGCAGGTCAGGAAGCAAGTTAGAACAGGACATGAAATAACAGACTGATTCCAAACTGGAAAAGGACTATGTCAAGGCTGTAAATTGTCACCCTGCTTATTTAACTTATATGCAGAGCACATCATGAGAAACGCTGGGCTGGAAGAAGCACAAGCTGGAATCAAGATTGCTGACAGAAATATCAATAACCTTAGACATGCAGATGACACTACCCTTCTGGCAGAAAGTGAAGAGGAACTAAAGAGCCTCTTGATGAAAGTGAAGGAGGAGAGGGAAAAAGATGGCTTAAAACTCAAAATTCAAAAAACTAAGCTTATGGGATCTGGTCCATCACTTCAAAACAAATAGATGGGGAAACAATGGAAACAGTGACAGATTTTATTTTCTTGGGCTCCAAAATCACTGCAGATATGACTGTAGACATGAAATTAAAAGATGCTTGTTCCTTGAAAGAAAAGCTATGACAAACCTAGATGGCATATTAAAAAGCAGACATTACTTTGCCAACAAAGGTCCACTTACTCAAAGCTATGGTTTTTCCAGCAGTCATGGATGGATGTGAGAGGTGGACCATAAAGAAACCAGAGCACAGAAGAATTGATGCTTTTGAACTGTGGTGTTGGAGAAGACTCTTGAGAGCCCCTTGGACTGCAAGGAGATCCAACCAGTCCATTCTAAAGGAAATAAACCCTGAATATTCATTGGAAGGACTGATGCTGAAGCTTAAGCTTCAATACATTGGCTACCTGATGTGAAGAACTGACTCATTGGAGAAGACCCTGATGCTGGGAAAGATTGAAGGCAGGAGGAGAAGGGTACAGTAAAGGATGAGATGGCTGGATGGCATCACTGACCTGATGAACATGAGTCTGAGCAAGCTCCGGGAGTTGGTGATGGACAGGGAAGCCTGGCGTGCTGCAGTCCATGGGGTCGCAAAGAGTCATTCACGACTGAGCAACTGAACTGAACTGAACTGATAGTACTCCCTGTTCTATCCATGGGGGTTGATTCCAAGAATGTCTCCTCCAGTGGGTAGCTGAAACTGCATATAGTACCAAACCCTATACATGTTTTTTCCTATGTTTATCAGTTCAGTCACTCAGTCATGTATGACTCTTTGCTTACATACCAATGATAAATTTTAACTTACAAATTAGTCACAGTAAGAGACTAAAAATAACTAATAATAAAATATAACAATTATAACAATATATGCTAATAAACGTCAAGTGAATGTGGTCTCACCCTCTCTCAAAATATCTTCTCGTACAAATGTAACTATCTGTCTTAACTAAGCATTTATCACACATCGTGGCCCATCTGAGATGCAATAGTAAAACCAGAATAAATTTTATCTTTTGCTTCTTCATAATTTCAGAGACATAAGATTCATGCTTATCATAGATCTTAGCAATCTCAGCACATGATTTGTTTTTCCTTTTTGAGAGCTTTCACCTTTCACTTAAGTGCTTTATAGCTTGTCTTCGACAATCTTAATTGACGGCATCACTACCCTTGCACTTTGGGGCCATTATTAGGTAAAATTACGGTTACTTGAAGATGGGCACTATGATACCTCGACTGCTGATCTGATAATCAAAAAGGCTAACAAGTGACTAATGGGAAGATATGTTGTACAAAAGGATAATTCACATCCCACACAGGATGGAGTGGGATGGTATGAAATTTCATCACACTACTCAGAATTCTACACACTTTTAAACTTATGAATTGTTTATTTTTGGAACTTTTTCCAATTGATATTTTGGGGCTGTGGTTGACAGCAGGTTAACAGAAACTGTGGAAAGTGAAATTGCAGATAAGGGGGAACTACTGCATCTGGCATTAAAGAGAGATAGCAAATATTATCAGAAAAATTCACTTTGGCACAATATCCCAGTGAATAACCTTATGGAAGTTGAAAAGTTGACTATGTTAATCAATCAGTTTTCATCAATATCTTCAACAGCCATTGATATCTTATATTGAGAAAGAAAAGTAAGTTTTACTTCATTAAAGGGCAACTGCAGTGTAATAGAAAGCACTGTAAGCTTATGAATACCTACACTTGTATCAGATGTAGGTAAAGAAATGTCAAGAGATGGGAACACCAGACCACTTGACGTGCCTCTTGAGAAATCTGTATGCAGGTCAAAAAGCAAGTTAGAACTGGACATGAACAACAGACTGGTTCCAAATCAGGAAAGGAATAAGTCAAAGCTGTATATTGTCACCCTGCTTATTTAATTTATATGCAGAGAACATCATAAGAAACACTGGGCTAGATGACACACAAGCTAAAATCAAGATTGCTGGGAGAAATATTAATAACGTCAGATATGCAGATGGTACCACACTTATGGTAGAGAGAGAAGAAGAACTAAAGAGCCTCTTAAAGAAAGTGAAGGAGAAGAGTGAAAAAGTTGGCTTAGAACTAACTCAACATTCAGAAAACTAAGATCATGGCATCTGGTCCCATCAACTCATGGCAAATAGATGGGGCAACAGTGGAAACAGTGACAGACTTTATTTTGGGGGGCTCCAAAATCACTGCAGATGGAAACTGCAGCCATGAAATTAAAAGACGCTTACTCCTCGGAAGAAAAGTTATGACCAACCTAGACAGTATATTAAAAAACAGAGACAGTACTTTGCCAACAAAGGTCCATCTAGTCAAAGCTATGGTTTTTCCAGTAGTCATGTATGGATGTGAGAGTTAGACTATGAAGAAGGCTAAGCCCCAAAGAATTGATGATTTTGAGCTGTGGTGTTGGAGAAGATTTTTGAGAGTCCCTTGGACTGCAAGGAGATCCAACCAGTCCATCCTAAAGGAAATCAGTCCTGAATATTCCTTTGAAGGACTGATGCTGAAACTCTAATACTTTGGCCACCTGATACAAAGAACTGACTCATTTGAAAAGACCCTGATGCTGGGAAAGATTAAAGGTAGGAGGAGAAGGGAACAGCAGAGGATGAGATGGTTGGATGGCATCACCAACTCCATGGACATGAGTTTGAGTCAACTCCAGGAGCTGGTGATAGACAGGGAGGCCAGTCCATGGGGTCACATAGAGTTGGACACGACTGAGTGACTCACATGAACTTAACTGGACACTTGTATCTGAAGTGAAAGTGTTAGTTGCTCAGCCATGTCCAACTCTGTGACCCCATGGACTGTAGTCCACCATGGAGTTCTCCAGGCAAGAACTAGAGTGGGTAGCCATTCTCTTCTCCAGGGGATCTTCCCAATCCAGACATCAAACCCAGATCTACTGCATTGCAGGCAGATTCTTTACTATCTTAGCCACTTGGGAAGTCCATTTGAATGGAGGTGGCAATAAATTACTATACTCTTTCTCAGTAGAGCTTAACTGCAATCCATTTTCATTCCACAAAGCATAAATTTGACTACATCAAATTTGACTCATGTACCTCTGACACTTTGCAATCCAGGGACTGTAGCCCACCAAGCTCCTCTGTCCATGAGATTCTCCCAGCAAGAATACAAGAGTGGGCAGCTATTTCCTCTTCCAGGGGATCTTCCCTACCCAAGGATAGAACCTGTGCTTGTCTCTCACAGCTCCTGCATCAGCAGGCAGATTCTTTTCCACTAGCACCACCTGGGAACTTCTATCTTCAACATTAGTTTTGTTCCAGACTTTCTTGGTGATCTCATCCAGAGCCATATCCTCATGACATACCTATCTCTGCTCTTGGCTTCTCTTTTGCATTTGAAATAAAGGAGACTGAGAAAAGCCATTAAGGAAAATAAAGATGAATTGGGGTGGGGTGGAGAGGGGAATATAGCAGAATTCAATGGAAATAAAGTTGTCCCATAGTATTTTAGGAAACTATGAATTCTACAAAACAGATTTTATAGGATGCCACTATGCATTATGTTTCTGCAGAAAGACCAATTAGAGTTTCAGCTGTCAAGTCAATACTTTCTAGGAATATGTTCTTGAGTAAGTTATTCTTGAGTAAGTTTTCATGTCGTCACTTAGTAAAAGGAGATTAAAACAATACATACCTAATTGTTATGGTGAAAACTAAGTAATAGATTGAACTGAATGCAGTTAGCAAAGAGTCTGGCACATATTCTGGACTTCCCAGGCAGTACAGTGGTACAGGATCTGCCTGCCAATGCAGGAGATCCCTGGGTCAGTTGGGAAGATTCCCTGGAGCAGGAAATGGCAAACTGCTCCAGTATTCTTGCCTTGAAAATCCCATGGACAGAAGGGCCTGGCCGGCTACAGTTCATGGGATTGCAAAGAGTTGGACAAGACTGAGTGTGCACGTGTGTGCACAAGCACACACGTGCACACTAACACACACACACACAGAGGTACATATCAGGTACCTAATATTAACAATGTATTAGCAAGACATCAAAAATATGCATGAAAATGTAAGTGAATAATGTATATTCTTTGCTGTTAATAACATGCAAGTAATACAATTATTAGTGTATTTAATACAAATATAATCAGTAGCATATTTGATACAATCATTACTGTAACTGATACAAATACAATTATTAGTGTATCTGATATAAAATCCTTTGATATATGTAGTGTGTGTCTGAGCATGAATGTGTGCGTCTGGGTTTTTCAGTCATTTTAAATTTATAAAGGGCAGCATTTCAAATTGACTGCTGAAAAGGAACATCTCCTTATTTAGATTTCAATAAGCCAATTTATCATATATAATTTTAAAAGAGAGTAAATATGTCCCAGGTAAGAGGCCAACATGGAAGAAATACATGCATTTAAAAACTGGCTTCTACCAGTAAGAGGCCACCCACTGCCCTTGAATGTTTTCGAAGTCCATTAAAACCAGCAAAGGAAACAGATACTAAAAACTTTAAAGTTCTTTTATGTTTACTTTCTTCAAGTAAAACTGCTATCTTTGACATGTAGACTTTAAAGGGCTACATTACTAAGGATTAAACTGATCCATTAAAGGAACAGGATAGCCTTATGTTGATACTTAATTTAAAATTGTGAAATGATGAAAGCAATTTTTGTGTCCCATTTTAAACTATGAATCACAACAGAGTTAATGGAAATTAATGTAAACAGCAATGAAATAATAAAACTGTAATTTGATAAAGGTAAAGTCATCCGCATTTCAAGAAAAATGTATATCGTTTTACTCCTAAAGCTTTACTTAAAAGACTATCTACATCTCAAAAAAAAAATCACTTTAGAATATACTATACTTTTCCTAAAGAACTTTTTCTCCACTGATTACTAAGATGAGATCTTACATTGTTAGTTGAGAGCATTTACAATGAAAACTTTTATTGCAACTTGTCACCAATTTGATGCCTTCTACAGATCCCTTAGTGTGAGTTTTAACAACTCCTGATTCCTTTCTCACAGTTCTGAACAAAGCAAAGGGGTGGCATTACATAAAGTACCCTTTTGTGTTTCTTCCTTCCTCTTACCTGCACTCCCAATTTATAATTACTATGAAAACAAGTTTCTCCTCTAAGAAAGAACTCCTAAGGATTTCAAAAGAGAACTAAAGAAATGAAGTTCCAGGTATTCCAAAGCATATCAGATGGAAACTATGAAACCGGAATGAGATGCTATTTAAATTCACTTAGCAGAAATTATCAGCGCTGTGACAAGAGCTACAATAAACCCAAGAGCACAGGAACTCCAAGTATGTGGCACAGACAGTATACACTGGACTCATAGCTCCTGGAGTTTAAAATCTGTCAGACAGAACTCCAATGCAATTACCTCGTTTTTGCAGATTCCATCTACTTGCTCTGACTTCATTTACACTTGACAGATGGTCACATTACTCATGACATTTCCTGTTTAGCTCCATATTTAAAAATCAATTGCAGTGGAATGTAGACTGGCAATAGACTTTTCTGCAATAAATATCTCCACCAAGGAACATCAAAAACCTTTCTCCTTTCAGATGGAAACAAAACATTTGTGTTTATATTAACACAACTTTAGTTCACTTCCTTTCCTTGTGCCAATT
Source organism: Ovis canadensis (assembly GCF_042477335.2). Taxonomy (NCBI): domain Eukaryota; kingdom Metazoa; phylum Chordata; class Mammalia; order Artiodactyla; family Bovidae; genus Ovis; species Ovis canadensis. The sequence continues at coordinate 23,149,898 of NC_091257.1, read as the reverse complement.
ATGGCTGGTGCCAATTATAAAATATTAAAAGCCTTGAGTTTCCACACAGTTGTTTCAAAAACAACTTTATTTTTCTCAATTTTAGTCAAGTGAAAGAAAGCTTTGGGCAAATAATTTCTAATGACATCAGTTCTGTTTGGTTCTCTGACAATCAAAAATTAATTTGCCAATGGCTTTCACTTTTAATAAAATATCCTGACTTAAAAATTAAGAATTTTATAAATTTGAATTAGACTGTACTCAATAGTATTTTAAATAATGTGAAAAATACAATGGACTTTTTATTATTTACCAAAGCATTTTGGCATTTTAAGCTTTCTCTTACTACAAGACTAGGTTTCCAAGAAGCATAAGCAAATGAGTACATAAACACAGCATTTAAATCACCAAAGTTTAGGAAACAAATAGAAAATTATAAGAGATTTGTATCTGTAGTTCAAAAAACTGGCAATGTATTAAATTATAAAACCACGGTAAAAGATTTAATCAACACTATCTCATTAAATTTCTCTATTAAATATGCTTATAAGAAATAAAGGAGGAGCTTGAACCATGACTGAATTAACACTTTAATAGATAAAAGTAGAACTTAATGAAAAGTTGACCTTTATTCCTAATAATAGCTTCATTTTTATCTCTCTAACAGTCAGCTTCATTGAAGGCTCTATCTTTATCGCTGATACACAAAATTTTTGAAGTGTTTAGAAAAGACAAAGTCACCACAATTTCTCCAACCCATAATTATTTCCTACTAACAGGTTAAAATGCTTTATAACCCATTGTATTTAAATGCATTGTGATAATACAGGAAGAAAGCTGGTTTTTGTAGGTAATTTCATGTTGTTGAAGAGCTGTTAATACATAGTCTTTCCATCCTTTTGGAATAAATGGCTAGCATCATCAGACCTCTCATTTTACAAATGGCCAATCTCTTGAAGTTGAGCTTAAGCGTCTAGAGAAAATTAATACCAATGATAAAAGTCAAATTCCAAATATTTCTATATTATGAATTATCTTTTTGTTCAAAAATTCAGTGTGCAGAGAGAAGCAAAATGCACAGTTTTTGTTTGTCATTTTATCTTGTGTTCTAAACAAACCTCTAGGAAGAGTTGAGTATTTACTTTACACTGTGCTGGTCATGGGGTTACAAAAAGGGATAAGCCATTTCGCTCTTTTAGAACACTTCAGTCTGAGGTAACCAACATATTAACGGATTGCTTTCATACAATGAGTAAATATACGAAACATGTATGGACTTCTGTGATGGTCCCTTCATCATACTTAACTTTGGTCTTAAGAAAACACTCAGATCAGTTCAGTTCAGTCGCTCAGTCGTATCCAACTCTTTGCGACCCCATGAATAGCAGCACGCCAGGCCTCCCTGTCCATCACCATCTCCCAGAGTTCACTCAGACTCATGTCCATTGAGTCAGTGATGCCATCCAGCCATCTCATCCTCTGTCGTCCCCTTCTCCTTCTGCCCCCAATCCCTCCCAGCATCAGGGTCTTTTCCAATGAGTCAACTCTTCGCATGAGGTGGCCAAAGTATTGGAGTTTCAGCTTCAACATCAGTCCTTCCAATGAACACCCAGGACTGATCTCCTTTAGGATGGACTGGTTGGATCTCCTTGCAGTCCAAGGGACTCTCAAGAGTCTTCTCTAACACCACAGTTCAAAAGCATCAATTCTCTGGCTCTCAGCTTTCTTCACAGTCCAACTCTCACATCCATACATGACCACTGGAAAAACCATAACCTTGACTAGATGGACCTTTGTCGGCAAAGTAATGTCTCTGCTTTTGAATATGCTATCTAGGTTGGTCATAACTTTCCTTCCAAGGAGTAAGCGTCTTTTAATTTCATGGCTGCAGTCACCATCTGCAGTGATTTTGGAGCCCAACAAAATAAAGTCTGACACTGTTTCCACTATTTCCCCATCTATTTCCTATGAAGTGAGGGGACCAGATGCCATAATCCTCATTTTCTGAATGCTGAGCTTTAAGCCAACATTTTCACTCTTCTCTTTCACTTTCATCAAGAGGCTTTTTAGTTCCTCTTCACTTTCTGCCATAAGGGTGGTGTCATCTGCATATCTGAGGTTATTGATATTTCTCCTGGCAATCTTGATTCCACTAATGAATTCTTAATTCCAGATTTAGAGAAAATTATGTGGGTTTCCCTCCGCTCACATACAATTTTTCCTATAAATGTATCCTCTTTTTTATCTTTCTATATTATTGTTTTAAATTATGAAAGCATGACAACATATTTTTAGAAGACTTGGGATCACAGAGTAACGTCATGTAAAGTTGCACTATATGTTACAATTATTTACTAAGTAGATAAATTAAGTTTTTAGGTTGAGTTTCAATTTAAAACTTTCAAAAATTAATAGAATTAATATACAGAGAAGAAGGATACAGTAGACCTGAAATGCACTATGAACCAATTTAACATGATTAAGATTTATATAATTTTCACACAACAGTAGGATACAAATTCTATTCAAGTTTCCATTGACTATAACCTAGGAGAAACTGTAACATACTCAGGGATATAAAACAAGGTGTAAAAATTCCATCCCCTCAAGGTATTAAAGCATATACTGTCTGTTCTCTTATCACTGTGGACTTATGTTAGAAATCAATATCAAAAGATATTTGAAAATAACATATTTTCAAGTGCAATGTGACACTTACCAAGAGAGATCTTTACCATAGCCATTGAAAACCTCAATAAATTTAGAAAAATGAAAAAATTCAGAGGGTGACTGCAGATAATAAAGCATTTAAATGAGAAATTCATATCAAAGATACTTATAAAAATTTCATGTAGTTGGAAATTAAATGTCCACTTTTAAATGATCAGTGTAAGTCACAACAGGAAAAATTAGAAAATATTTGTAATAGAATAAAAATGAAAAAAGAATTTGTCAGAATCTGTTGCACGCAGCTGAAGCTGCTCAATGCAATTAAATACAATGTGGACTCTTGAATAAGGTATGAAAGCAAATAAAGGACACTAGCATAAAATTTTGTGAAATTTAAACAAACTATGTAGGTTAGTTAATAAAATTCTATCAGGCATTAATTTCCTGTTTGTTTTGTTTTTTTCTTTACAACATAGTATTTTTTTTATATTCTCCGAATTGGATTTGAAGTTTCAAGCCTTCTTTTTTAAATCACTAAGATAGTAAATTTTCTAGACTTTTAACAGTAATACTAGATGCCAAAATGCATGGAACTATGTCAAAGTTTGTGCACTAATAAATTAGAAATCTAGCATTCTATTCATACTAAGTTAACAAGTAGAATCAAAATGTCATTAATTTTTAGATAGGCAAAAATTCATAAATTTTCTAATATATATATTTTAGACAATATATATTGTCTAAAATATATATATTATATGTGGTATATATAATATACATATATGTATGTATACAAAAGCTTTTCTACTATGCTTGATAAAGCCTTGAGAAAGAACAACAATAACCAAAAAGAGGTGGTGGAATTGGAAAATATAAACTGAATGAAATGGGAGCACTGAATGTGAAATAGAAGAAGAGAAGCAAACCAGATAAAAGTAAAAGATCACCATACAGTCCAGTTGTTTTTAAACACAGCTGCGGTGAAAAAAAGCAACACCTGGGCATTTGTATTTTTCAAAAAATTCCAAGATAAATCTGATATGCATCTGGATTTTTAAAAGTGAGTACAGGTTTTTACAACTTGGGGGTTAAACAGAGTGATGTGGTAAGTGGAAGTGCATATATGCACATATTTTCATCCACTCAGACAGTCTATATCTTTCGGTTGGTGCATTTAATCTATTTACATATAAGATAATTGTCAACATGTATGATTCTATTACCATTTTCTTGTTTTGAGTTTATTTTGTATAGGTCTTTTCCTTCTCTGTGCTTCCTGCCTAGAAAAGTTCCTCTAGTGTTGGTTCTAAAGCTGGTTTGCTGGTGCTGAATTTTCTTAACTTTTGCTTGTGTGGAAAGCTTTTGAATTCTCCATCAAATCTGCAGGAGAGTCTTGCTGGGCAGAGTATTCTTGGTTGTAGGTTCTTCCCTTTCATCACTTTAAACATATTGTGCCATTTCCTTCCGGTTTGTAGAGTTTTTGTTGAGAAATTAGCTGATAAGCCTATGAGAATTCCCTTGTATGTTATTTGTTGTTTTTCCCTTGTTGTCTTTAATATTTTATTTTTGTCTTTAATTTTTGTCATTTTGATTACTGTGTGTCTTGGTGTGTTCCTCTTTGGGTTTATCCTCCCTGAGACTCTTTACACTTCCTGCACTTGGTTGACTATTATAAACGCATCCTCTTAAATGATGCATCAAAGTCAGCTTGGGGCAGTATTCCTAAGAGTGTGGTGTGTTTCCAGTGTTGAGATGATTTTAGGTAGTAAACATAGGTATATTTTTTATTTTTGTAGTCATGCGTTTATTTGAAAGATATTGTTTTTTTCTTTTATGGTACTTATACAAATTTTCATTTTAATATTTAGTTTCTTTAAAATACAAAGCAACAAAAAACAATAAATAAATAACAATATGGGGTTATTCAGTTATGGTAAAAATTCTGAAAGTGGTTCAAGAATGACTGAAGTTTCAGAAATCCTCAGATTGTCTCCTGAAAAATACAGAGTACTTGATAAACTTGTGGGTCACCTCTACACAAGGTGCCTTTTGGGTCAATGCCATCATATGTGGTACCAAAACAAACAGCACTACTCTTTTTATCACCAAAGTCTGATTTTAGAAAACTGATAACCATTGTCATGGAACAATATAGTTGAGACAAATGCCCCCTGTCGTTTTTTCTCTCATTATGTGAGTATGAATAAAACAACTGACTTTGATATCAATATAGGCAGCAAGTGCTATCATAACATGGGGACAGGAGGGATGAAGATAGATTTTTCTTCTTTTTCTGGTAGAAACTCTTAGCACTGGGTTTTAATAAACATAAGAGACAAAGAATCTGTTTTTAGATGAAGGGACATTACTCATGCAACATATTTTTACAGGAAATACCACCTTACTACAACTGCTATCCCCTTTCTTATAATGTACATTGCTTTGCTATAAGTAATAAATAATGTTAGTGAAAATTCCGGCCAATATATTTGGCTTCATTCCAAAAAGTTTCTTCTGTCAACAACTATTGTGATATTGTCATTTAGTATAAGAAATATGTATTTGGTTCTTCATCCCTATTTCTGGCATAAAGTTCCCAAACCCTTGGAATCGCCTAACTGTAGAATAATAAAGGTGTCTTTGTTATGTTAATGAGATAACATCTGGAAAGCTCCTAAGGATGGAGGCCAGTTCCCAAAGGAGCCAAACCCATGATTAAGGAGCTAGGACCTAGTCCCTCAGTCCCATTCCTGAGAGGGGTCAGGGGCTAGAGGCTGAATCAATTACCAAAGCTTGTTAATTATACATGCCTATGTAATGAAACCCCATAAAAACCCAAAAGGACAGGTTTCAGAGAGTTTCCAGGTTGGTAAACACATGAAGATTAAGGAGAGTGGTGTACCTGGAGAAAGCAGGGAGGCCCTTTCCCCACATCATGGAGATATACCTTCATGAATCTCAAAAATAAAAATCCAGGTCAATAAGAATTCATTTGAAACCCTTGATATCAAGTATATTTCAGGATTCAGAATCTCTTCAGTTTTAAAAATGAAATATAGTTTATGTACCATAAATAAAATAACATCCTTATGAGATCTCAGTAGTCTCTTATCAAACTTATTAATATTTCTGTTGTAAAGAATAAGAATAATCACATCAGGTAAGATTTTTTAAAAGACTAAATACTTTCAGTCAGTCTAGGTCAGTCTTTGCTTACAAAGAGGTTCTGGTCAGGATACGTTTTGGTTTTGGATTACAGAACTGTAAATATGACACTACAGATTTATAGTAGGAGACATACGAACCAGGAGATGAACAGATTAGCAAGAAATCTTTTTAAGGTGCTGTGATAGGCACTGTGTGAATACAATCCAAAAGAGGAAAGGCAGCAAAACAAATTAACACTGAACGCCAACAGCACAAAAGCATCATAGAATAGAATATAATTGTAAGGGGCCCTGAACTACCAAAACAGTTAAAAAAAAAAAAAAGTTGGAGGATTCACTCTGATTTCAAAACTTAATACAAAGCTACAATAATCAAAAGAATACAGAATTGGCATAAGGCTAGATACATGGACCAATAAAATAGAATTGAGGATCCAGAGTTAAACCTAAACATCTATGGTTAATTGTCAAGGTGATTCACCAGGGAAAGAATAGTCTCTTCAAGGAATGGTGCTGGAACAAAGAGAATTCCACATGCAAAAGAATGAAGATTGACTCCCACTTCACACCATACGTAAACACTAACTAAAAAATGTAAAAGCAATCTAAATATATGAGTGAGCTAAAACTATAAAACTCTTAGAGAAAAAAAAAATACAGTATATTTTCCTGACCTCAGATTTGCAATAAAGTATTAAATTTGACACCAAAAGGGCAAGCAACAAATGAAAAAAAAAAGAGAGAGAGAGAAATTGAACATCATCAAAATTAAAGAATAACCATGCGCCAAAAGACATGTTGAAAACAATGAAAAGACAATCTACATAATGGGTAAAAGATGCAAATCATATGTTCAGTTACGTTCAGTCGCTCAGTCGTGTCCGACTCTTTGCGACCCCATGAATCGCAGCACACCAGGCCTCCCTGTCCATCACCACCTCCCAGAGTTCACTCAGACCCACGTCCATTGAGACAGTCATGCCATCCAGCCATCTCATCCTCTGTCGTCCCCTTCTCCTCCTGCCCCCAATCCCTCCCAGCATCAGAGTCTTTTCCAATGAGTCAACTCTTCGCACGAGGTGGCCAAAGTACTGGAGTTTCAGCTTTAGCATCAGTCCTTCCAAAGAAATCCCAGGGCTGATCTCCTTCAGAATGGACTGGCTGGATCTCCTTGCAGTCCAAGGGACTCTCAAGAGTCTTCTCCAACACCACAGTTCAAAGGCATCAATGCTTCGGCACTCAGCCTTCTTCACAGTCCAAATCTCACATCCATACATAACCACAGGAAAAACCATAGCCTTGACTAGACGGACCTTAGTCGGCAAAGTAATGTCTCTGCTTTTGAATATGCTATCTAGGTTGGTCATAGCTTTTCTTCCAAGGAGTAAGCGTCTTTTAATTTCATGGCTGCAATCACCATCTGCAGTGATTTTGGAGCCCAGAAAAATAAAGTCTGACACTGTTTCCACTGTTTCCCCATCTATTTCCCATGAAGTGATGGGACTGGATGCCATGATCTTCGTTTTCTGAATGTTGAGCTTTAAGCCAACTTTTTCACTCTCCACTTTTACTTTCATCAAGAGGCTTTTTAGTTCCTCTTCACTTTCTGCCATAAGGGTGGTGTCATCTGCATATCTGAGGTGATTGATATTTCTCCCGGCAATCTTGATTCCAGCTTGTGTTAGGTAAGTATAAAACATTCATAATAATATAAAGAACTTCACCCAATTAAGAAGTGAGCACAGGACTTGACAGACATTTCCCAAAAAAAGTTATACAACATTTCAACATCATTAGTCACTAGAGAAATACAAATGAAAACCACACTGAGTTACTACTTTACAACTAATAGTATGTAATAAATGTAATAATTTTTAAAATGAAAACAACAACAAATACTGGTAAAGATGTGGAGAAACCAAAACCTTTATACACTGCTGGTAAGAATGCAAATGGTACAGTCACCGTGAAGAAATTTTGGCAATTCCTGAAAAAGCTAAACATAGAAGTACCATGTGACTCAGGAAATCTATACCTAGGTATACATTCTTGAGGTCATTACACTAAGTTAAATAAGTCAGAGAAAAAGAAATACTTTATTACCTCCCTTATATATAAAAATCTAAAAAACATAAATTTATTGCAAGAGAACAGACTGGTGGTTGTTAGAAGTTGTGGGGGACATAGATGAAGGTGGTCTACTACTGCTAAGTCACTTCAGTCGTATCCGACTCTGTGCGACCCCATAGACGCCAGCCCACCAGGCTCCCCCGTCCCTGGGATTCTCCAGGCAAGAACACTGGAGTGGTTGCCATTTCCTTCTCCAATGCATGAAAGTGAAAAGTGAAAGTGATGTTGCTCAGTCGTATCCGACTCTTAGTGACCCCATGGACTACAGCCCACCAGGCTCCTCCATCCATGGGATTTTCCAGACAAGAGTACTGGAGTGGGTGCCATCGCCTTCTCCTGAAGGTGGTCAAAAGGTGTTAATACAAATTTTCATTTCTAAAGTAAATACTTCTAGGGATATAATATATAGCATAGTGTATACAGCAAACAATACTGTATTATTTGGAAGTTGCCAGTAGAATAGATACTAAAGATCTCATCACAAGGAAAAGAAAATTGTAACTATGTGAGGTGATGGATATTAACTAAAATTACTGTGGTAATCATTTTATGATATATACATGCATAAAATAATTATGTTTTACACATTAAACTTATATAATGTTATATGTAACTAACTGTATCTCAATATAACTGGAAAAAATGGTCAAATGGCTACATTTTACAATTTTAAAATTAATAATGTAATATATAAATACCTATTTAATTATACACCTAAGTGAGTGAATTGTACAGTATGCAATTACATCTCAATAAAAATGCTAAAAATCATGTCAACTTTAAAAATATGCCTAAAATAAATGCAAACTGATAATATATCAGATGTGAGCACCTCAGCATGCTGTATGAGGGAAGAGCACAGATTCTGAGGCCAATCTTCTTGAGTTTGAACTGTAGTTACTGCTTCTCAGTCATAAGACCTTCGTATGTTATTTAATCTCTCTATGCCACAGCTTTTTCTTTTCTAAAATAAGAGAAGCAGTAAATTTCTCATAGAATGCTATGAGGATTAAAGAGTTAATATTTCTAAAATTCTTAAATGAAAAGCTGACCCATAGGAAGAATTAATGCTGGTCATTAGTAATAATAAAAGTGCTGAGAGAAAAGCACATCTGGATTTTTAGACACAGCAGATTTGGAGAGAGTCAGTCTACTTCTAACCCACTGAAGAACCACCACCTGATTTATGAAACGCATGGAGTTTCAAGAGCTTGTAAGAGCAAAGATGAAGAATGGCAACAGTGGGGAAAGCCTCTCTTTGAACACTGAAGAGAAAGGAAGATACGGACCAAATTTGCCTAAAAAGAGAATTGATGTGCTGAGATACGGGAGATAAAGTGCTTAAGGGAAAAATAACAAAAGCTCTGAATCAGAGAAAAACGAGCTTAGTACTAGCCTGCTAGGTGATTCCGATGGTGAATTAAAGGTCTGCTGCTGCTGCTGCTAAGTCACTTCAGTCGTGTCTGACTCTGTGCGACCCCATAGATGGCAGCCCACCAGGCTGCCCCATCCCTGGGATTCTCCAGGCAAGAACTCTGGAGTGGGTTGCCATTTCCTTCTCTCAGTTCAGTTCAGTCACTCAGTCGTGTCCGACTCTTCGCAACCCCATGAATCGCAGCACGCCAGGCCTCCCTGTCCATCACCAACTCCCGGAGTTCACTCAAACTCACATCCATCGAGTCAGTGATGCCATCCAGCCATCTCATCCTCTGTCGTCCCCTTCTCCTCCTGCCCCCAATTCCTCCCAGCATCAGAGTCTTTTCCAATGAGTCAACTCTTCGCATGAGGTGGCCAAAGTACTGGACTTTCAGCATCATTCCTTCCAAAGAAATCCCAGGGCTGATCCTCAGAATGGATTGGTTGGATCTCCTTGCAGTCCAAGGGACTCTCAAGAGTCTTCTCCAACAACACAGTTCAAAAGCATCAATTCTCTGGCTCTCAGCTTTCTTCACAGTCCAACTCTCACATCCATACATGACTACTGGAAAAACCATAGCCTTGACTAGACGGACCTTAGTCAGCAAAGTAATGTCTCTGCTTTTGAATATGCTATCTAGGTTGCTCATAACTTTTCTTCCAAGGAGTAAGCGTCTTTCCTTCTCTAGGGCCTCACAAATCACCAAACAAACCACAGCAAACCTCCCGCTCCTAGACAAGAAGGAGCTGGGATATTTAATTACTGCCAGATATGTACTTCACAAATAAAACATTATTTCATTATCTACCGCTGCAGGTCAGAGCCATGGGATGCAGACTTTAAGATAAAGGTTAACCAGACAGTGCTTTGGGAATAAAGGAAGGGAGATTAGCCAGAGAGAAAGTTGAGCTATGAAAGTGCAACAGAGGACTGAGCCAAACCCACAGGAGCTCTGGTGCTGAGACAGCCCTTCAGTTATCATGATCTGAGACAAGAATTGCCGCTGCAATTCCTGCAGGTGTAACTACAGCAGGCTGTGTAGTCTTATTGAGGCAGCTCTCATCAACTGAGAGCCCTTGACAGACAGGGACTGGAAGCCATCACAGCCTGGACTACTTGCTGTCAGGACTGAGTGCCCTGCCCTGCAGGGGATCTGTGTAGTGTTACTTAGCACTCACCACATCAGGGGGTCCTGTAGTGTAGTTTCCAGAGAAGCAGTAGCAGCAAGAAATGCAAATTCTTAGGCAGGCCCCTGCCAGGGCTACTGAGTAGGAAACTCTAGAGGTAGGGCCCAGCAATCTGCTTTCAATAAGACCTCCAGGTCATTCAGATGTCTGCTACGTTTGAAAACCACAGCAATGTACACTGTGTAGTGTGCACATAAGACGCACACAAAATAGTATTCCACGGCAAGAACGGTCGTCGTACAATCTGCACTTCGTGAACGCATACCACAGATTGATAATTCAGTAACTTGTGCTCAGTTGCTCGGTTATGTATGACTCTCTGTGACTCTATGAACTATAGCCCAGCCTCCTCTGTCCAGGGGATATTCCTGGCAAGAATACTGGAGTAGGCTGCCATTCCCTACTCCAGGAAATCTTTCTGACCCAGGGATCAAACCCACATCTCTTGTGTCTCCTGCATTGGCAGATGAATTCTTTACCAATGTGTCGTTCAACACTATTGGAAAATAAGAAAATTCACTCACTTACAGTCCTGATTTTTGAGTCAGTCACAAAGCTGTCGGCTTTTAGATTTGAAGATTATTATTGAGCTGTAGCAATATTTGGAGAAGGCAATGGAACCCCACTCTAGTACTCTTGCCTGAAAAATCCCATGGACAGAGGAGCCTGGTGGGCTGCAGTCCATGGGGTTGGGTTGCTAAGAGTCAGAAATGACTGAGCAACTTCACTTCCATTTTTCACTTTCATGCATTGGAGAAGGAAACAGCAACCCACTCCAGAGTTCTTGCCTGGAGAATCCCAGGGATGAGGGAGCCTGGTGGGCTGCCGTCTATGGGGTCGCACAGTTGGACAGGACTGAAGCAACTTAGCAGCAGCAACAGTAGCAATATTTGATATAGCACTTACTATATGACACAAATTAATGGGAAAGTGAATTAATAAAACAACGAAGCTATACTTATCACCAAAGAGTCTACAAACATAAAAGAACAGGTTAAGGGAAAAACAATGTGACCTGAGTAAAACAATATGATGAGAGGTGGACAACTCTGGCCAAATCCAACTTGGTTGACATTTGACTATCTTCTTGGGTTTGTAAGAAGATCCTTAGGTGAAAACAAGATGAGCTCAGAAAGGAGGGAGGAAACAGTCTTAAGGCAATTTGTCTTTTCTAAAGAAATATTCTTTGCAGCCAAGAGGGAGGCACAGAGTTGAAAAGGCCACAGAAAAAAACCCAAGCCTGCATTAACTCTATGTGATAGACAGCAATGAGACAAATTTGAAGCAGAGACAAGAAAAGTGGTAAAAATATTCTTCATGGATGTCATCACTCCAAGTATTCACTGACACAGGAGTCATGGTGTGGTCCACAACTCAGTAGAACATTCCAGGAAATCTTCTGAGAAAAATGACAACTAAAAATGACAACTGAATATCCCACACAAATATTCTCAAATTTTGATAGTGTTTTCCTTGAGCCTGGTGCAAGCAGCTTTAGCAATTTGAATAAAAGCTAATCTTACATTACTACATTGGTCTCCAACCTTCAAAGCATCTGTCATTTGAAGCTTGGAAGTACTCTTTGACTTTGGCCAGTGTTGTTGTATCTGCATTCTATATTAAAGAAATGGGCCCGAAATGGCTGTTATTGCTCAGGGTACCATAACACACTATTGGAGAGAGCGAAGCTTACTCTTCTCAATTATGACTATCCTTTAGTACAGTCTACTAGGTACCAGGAACTAGGCTAGAAATTAATGCCAATATTTTACAAAGTTTTCACAAAGTCCAAGGAAACAGACACAGAGAGGTTACATAATTTGCCCAATATCACACAGCTTTAAGTAGCAGAGCCACAGTGCAGGGAAGTTTGACCCCAAAGCATGCATTTCTTCAACTATACTATTTCGACTGTTCTTCGCTGAGCCTGAGCATTATGCTCAGGAGACTTTAATGTGCACCAAGGATGGGTAACTGCTGTTAAGCTACTGCAGTAACAAAACATGTTCCCCTTGGCCAGGATAGTTGTTGTAGTTGTTCAGTGACTGGGTTGTCTCCGACTCTTTGTGACCCCAAGGACTGAAGCACACCAGGTTTCCCTATCCCTCACTATCTCCCAGAGTTTGCTCAAACCCATGTTTACTGAATCAGTGATGCCATCCAACCATGTCATCTTTGTCGTCCCCTTCTTCTGTCTTCAATCTTTCCCAGCATCAGGGTCTTTGCCAAGGTGTCAGCTCTCCACATCAGGCAGCCAAAGTATGGGAGCTTCAGCTTCAGCATCAGTCCTTCCAATGAGTATTCAGGGTTGATTTCCTTTAGGATTGACTGGTTTAATCTCTTTGCAGTCCAAGGGCCACAATTCAAAAGCATCAATGCTTTGGCACTCAGTCTTCTCTATGGTCCAGGTCTCATATCCGTACATGATTACTGGAAAAACCGTAGATTTGACTATACAGACCTTTGTCAGCAAAGTGATGTCTCTGCTTTTTAATATGCTGGCTAGGCTGGACATAGCTGTTCTTCCAAAGAGCAAGAGTCTTAACTGCATGGCTGCAGTCACCATCTGCAGTGATTTTGGAGCCCAAGAAAATGAAATCTATCACTTTTTTCATTTTTTCCCTATTATCCATGAAGTGATGGGGCTGGACGCCATGATGTTAGTATTTTGAATGTTGAGTTTTAAGCCAGCTTTTTCACTCTCCTCTTTCACTTTCATCAAGAGGCTCTTTAGTTCCTCTTCACTTTCTGCCATAAGGGTGGTGTCATCTGCATATCTGAGGTTATTGATATTTCTCCCGGCAATCTTGATTCCAGCTTGTGACTCATCCAGCTCAGCATTTTGCAGGATGTACACTGCATAGAAGTTAAATGAACAGGGTGACAATATACAGCCATGACATACACCTTTCCCAATTTTAAACCAGTCTGTTATTCCATGTTTGGTTCTAATTGTTGCTTCTTGACCTGTATACAGGTTTCTCAGGAGGCAGGCCAGGTGGTCTGATATTCCCATCTCTTGAAGAATTTTCCACAGTTTGTTGAGATCCACACAGTCAAAGGCTTGAATGTAGTCAATAAAGCAGATGTAGATGCTTTTCCGGAATTCCCCTGCTTTTTCTATCATCCAGTGGATGTTGACAATTTGATCTCTGTCTTTTGTAAATCCAGGCCTACATCTGAAAGTTCTAAGTTCAGGTTCTACTGAAGCCTGGCTTGAAGAATTTGGGGCATTACCTTGCTTGCATGTGAAATGAGTACAGTTGTATGGCAGTTTGAAGACTCTTTGGCATTGCCATTCTTGCAATTGGAATGAAAACTGACTTTTCCAGCCCTGTGGCCACTGTTGAGTTTTACAAATTTGCTACCACACTGAGTGCAGCACTTTCACAGAATCATCTTTTAGGATTTGAAACAGCTCAGCTGGAATTCCAAAGCCTCCACTATGTTTGTTTGTGGTAATGGTTCCTAAGGAGCACTTGACTTCACATTCCAGGATGTCTGGCTCTAGATGAATGATCACCCCATCGTGGTTATCTGGGTCATGAAGATCTGTTTTGTATAGTTCTTCTGTGTATTCTTGCCATCTCATCATAAAATCTGCTTCTGTTAGGTCCATATCATTTCTATCCTTTATTGTGTCCATATTTGTATGGAATGGTCCCTTGGTATCTCTAACTTTCTTGAAGTGATCTCTAGTCTTTCCCATTCTACTGCTCTCTGCTATTTCTTTGCATTGTTCACTTAAGAAGGCTTTATCTCTCCTTGCTATTCTTTGGAACTCTGCATTCAGATGAGTATATCTTTTCTTTTCTCCTTTGCCTTTGACTTCATTTCTTTTCTCAGCTATTTGTAAGGCCTCCTCAGGCAACCATTTTGCCTTCTGGCATTTGTTTTTCTTGGGGATGGTTTTGATCACTGCCTCCTATCAGTTCAGTCAGTTCAGTTGCTCAGTCATGTCCGACTGTTTGCGACCCCATGAATCGCAGCACACCAGGCCTCCCTGTCCATCACCAACTCCCGGAGTTCACTCAGACCCACGTCCATCGAGACAGTTATGCCATCTAGCCATCTCATCCTCTGTTGTCCCCTTCTCCTCCTGCCCCCAATCCCTCCCAGCATCAGAGTCTTTTCCAGTGAGTCAACTCTTCGCATGAGGTGGCCAAATTATTGGAGTTTTAGCTTTAGCATCAGTCTTTCCAATGAACACCCAGGACTGATCTTCTATACAATGTTACAAACCTCCATCCATAGTTCTTCTGGAACTCTACCAGATCTAATCCCTTGGATCTCTTTGTCACTTCCACTGTATAACTGTAAGAAATTTCATCTAGGTGATACCAGAATGTCCTAGTGGTTTTCCCTACTTTCTTCAATTTACGTCTGAATTTGGCAATAAGGAGTTCATAACCTGAGTCACTGTCAGCTCTAGGTCTTGCTTTTTCTGACTGTATAAACATAAAGCTGGAAATATTAGAATAAATTTAAAAGTATAGGAAGAGAAGAACTGAATCACTTTAAGAAAGAAGAGTAAATAAAATATAGTACACAAAATCCCATGTTTTTGATAAACAAATATTAAGAAATTAAATATTAGTTGATTTGCCCATTTCAAAAATGTAAGTAGCAGGAGCAAGAGACCTAAAAGCAAGGCACACATCAACTTTTGTAGAAAAAAAGTGGTATTTCAAATTCTTAAAGTCAGAACTCAACCCGATATTTTATTTGACACCAGTAATTGTGTACATTTAGAATAAGTCATGTTTTCTCACATTTCAGGGCATTTTCCATGTATATAAATACATAGTTTTATAGATAACCAGTGTTTCAGTGGTGTGAATTCTTAGGTGGTTAAATACTGATTTGCCACTCTCCTGGCAGAATGACCAAATAGAATAGTCCATCAATTTGTTGAACCAGTGTCCCTAAGTACTGCCAAACTGGTCAGTATTTAATGTCTTTGCTGAATAGTTGGTTTCCATGATATCTAGAAAGAAAGAAAGAAAGAAAGAAGGATTTTCATTGAATTGAAAGCAAAGCAGAAGACAGTCCTTTCAGTCACGTGAAAGCTAGCTTGTCATTTGAAGCTACATGCAACTGAAATAGTAGCTCTTCTCAGACACCAAGACTTATTTCTTCCTCCCAACTGTCAATCTCTGTTTTACCTAGAAAAGCCCAACCCCCCTCTTCTTTGCTATTAAATTCCATATGAACACCTCCCAGCTGCCAAACCTCCTAGCCTCCTCCTTTGTCTACCTTTATAGTATGCGATCAAGAGCAAATGCTCCAGTAAGCTTAAAATCTTACAGCTGCACGAAATACAATTGGGAAACAAAACCTTCTGAAACAGGACATCCTTTAATATTTACTTTAACTTAAGCCTGTTACTTAAACATATTTCTGTTTATTAGCTGAAAAATTCCATGTTGTTACAGGTTTAAAAATTAAGCATTCTGTAGTATAATTCATATCTGTAAGTCACAATCAAGTGACTTTTTATTCAGCTGAATATATTTTAATAATAATTTTAATCTCATCCCACAATATTTTGCTTCCATCACCTTTTAAGTATACTTCTGTGAGTTTTGACCCAAAATTATTTAGAGAATTTCTAATTTATAAGAAAAATAAACATTTAAATTTTCTAGTAGTAGTGTTTTGCTTTTAATAGCTTTTTTTCTCTCTTCCATTCTTAGTCACAATGAAGGAAACTTTCTTTGTAGGAATAAAAGTAATTGAGTACAGAACCTCAAGATTTGAAAATGGAGACTTTGAAGCCATAAAAAAAGGTTTGGGTATAAAACACAGATGGAGAATTTACCTGATCTCTAATGTGAGAAGGGCTTTCAAAATTCAGTTTTGTAAGTAAATATAACTGTTTTTAATGAGTATTTCCCAAATCAAGAGAAAAGATACCTGAGTCAATCACACAGAGAAAGAATATACCCCTAATTAGAAGGTTTGTTTTTCTATCCATCTTCAAGGTTAATCATAAATGAATATGGAGGTGAGGATACCTATTCTTAGAAATACATGGATGTTCAAACAGATTGATGACAGAAGAAAAATGAACAGGGTGCAGAAAACTGTAATATGAACCATCTCACATATTTTATTTTTCAATCTCCATCTGATAATAGAAATCTAATAAGTCAACTATTATTGCCATTGGTACAGTCTCAATATTGCATGTTCTTACCTAAAATGCCTTTCTATCAGATGTCTCCAAAGATCTTATTAGCAAGACTGAAGAATGCTTTTGTCATATTAAATATGCTCAGCTGTTTACTACATGGTGAAGTAGTGTTAGAACCATTTAAAGAGGTGTCTGACATCATTAATCTATTTGACCTCTGACCTGCAGATCTAAACTGTAACTATGGTGACCAAAGTTGGACCTTACAATGCTGAGAAACTTTAAAGCTCTGCAGTATTTTGGGTCACATTGTTAAGTGAGACAAAGGGGTAAAGAAGTAATGTGACAGTTTCCTGGGAATTAAGGTCAGCAGGTCAATTGTGCTGAAGTTTTATGTGATAAGGAAACTAAATTTTTGATCTGTTAGAATTTTTAGAATAGTACTTTCGTAGAAGGCAGAAAATGTACAATGAAATCAATTTATTAAACTTTAAGGAAGCTGGAAAAATAAAATTAGTGTTGAACTTTCAAAAACATAACATTGCTTATAAGTCTATGGACATAATGTGATATACCTGCCATTTTCACGATTATACAATCACAAATAATTTCATCTGCAGATTCCTCTTCCAACTATAAGTTATTCAAAATGATAAAATGATCATTTTTTAAAACAAGGACATTGTTGTCAACAAGTCTGTAGTCATTTACTGTAATATCTATTAAATAAACTACCTACACATACAATATTTATCTGCATCAGATCATTCTCTCAGAAAAGCCTAAAATAAACGAAAACAGGAGATGGAAAGACTGAACACTGACATTTTAGGGATCAGCTAACTAAAATGGACTCAAATGGGTGAATTTAACTCAGATAACCATTGTAGCTACTACTGTGGGCAAGAATCCCTTAGAAGAAATGGAGTCGCCATCATAGTCAACAAAAGAGTTCGAAGTGCAGTACTTGGATGCAATCTCAAAAATGACAGAATGATCTCTGTTCATTTCCAAGGCAAACCATTCAATATAACGGTAATCCAAATCTATGCCCCAACCAGTAATGCTGAAGAAGCTGAAGTTTAACAGTTCTATGAAGACCTACAAAACCTTCTAGAACTAACTAGATTTCATTATAGGGGACTGGAATTCAAAAGCAGGAAGCCAAGAGACACCTGGAGTAACAGGAAAATTTGGCCTTGGAGTACCAAACAAAGCAGGGCAAAAGCTAACAGTTTTGCGAAAGCAATGCACTGGTCATAGTGAACACCCTCTTCCAACAACACAAGAGAAGACTCTATGCATGGTCAACACTAAAATGACAGATGGTCAATACTGAAATCAGATTGAATATATTCTTTGCAGCCAAAGATGGAGAAGCTCTATACAGTCAGCAAGACCGGGAGATGACTGTGCCTCAGATCATAAACTGCTTATTGCCAAATTCAGACTTAAATTGAGGAAAGTAGGGAAACCCACTAGACCATTCAGGTATGACCTAAATCAAATCCCTCACAATTATACAGTGAAAGTGACAAATAGATTCAAGGAATTAGATCTGATAGACAGAGTGCCTGAAGAACTACTGACGGAGGTTCATGACATTGTACAAGAGGCAGTGATCAAGACCATCCCCAAGAAAAAGAAATGCAAAAAGGCCAAATGGTTGTCTGAGTAGACCTTACAAATAGCTGAGAGAGGAGAGAAGCTAAAAGCAAAGGAGAAAAGGAAAGATATAACCATTTGAATGCAGCGTTCCAAAGAATATCAAAGAGAGATAAGAAAGCCTTCCTCAGTGATCAATGCAAAGAAATAGAAGAAAATAATAGAATGGGAAAGTCTATAGAGATCTTTTCGAGAAAATCAGACACACCAAGGGAACATTTCATGCAAAGATGGGCACAAAAAAGGACAGAAACAGTATGGACCTAACAAAAAACAGAAGATATTAAGAAGTGGCAAGAATACACAGAACTATAAAAAAAAAAAAGATCTTCATGGTCCAGATAACTACGATGTTGTGATCACTCACCTAGAGCCAGACATCCTGGAATGTGAGGTCAAGTGTTCTTTAGGAAGCCTCACTATGAACAAAGCTAGTGGAGGTGATGCAATTCCAGTTGAGCTATTTCAAGTCCTAAAAGATGATACTGTGAAAGTGCTGCACTCAATATGCCAGCAAATTGACAGGACTGGAAAAGGTCAGTTTTCATTCCAATCCCAAAGGAAGGCAATGCCAAAGAATGCTCAAACTACCACATAATTGCGCTTATCTCATACACTAGCAAAGTAATGCTCAAAATTCTGCAAGCCAGGCTTCAACAGTATGTGAACCATGAACTTCCAGATGTTCAGGCTGGATTTAGAAAAGGCAGAGGAACCAGAGATCATTGCCAACAACTGTTACATCATCAAAAACGGAAGAGAGTTCCAGGAAAACATCTACTTCTGCTGAATTGACTATACCAAAGCCTTTGACTGTGTGGATCACAAAAAACTGTGGAAAATTCTTAAAGAGACAGGAATACCAGACCGCCTGATCTCCCTCCTGAGACATCTGTGTGCAGGTCAAGAAGCAACAGTTAGAACTGGACATGGAACAACAGATGGCTCCAAATCGGGAAAGGAGTACATCAAGGCTGTATATTGTCACCCTGCTTATTTAACTTATATGCAGAGTATGTCATGAAAAAATCTGGGCTGGATGAAGCACAAGCTGGAATCAAGATTGCTGGGAGTAATATCAATATCCTCATACATGCAGATGACACCACCCTTATGGCAGAAAGTGAAGAGGAACTAAAGAGCCTCGATGAAAGTGAAAGAGGAGAGTAAAAAGCTGGCGTAAAACTCAACATTCAGAAAACTAAGATCATGGCATTTGGTCCCATCAGTTGATGGCAAATAGATGGGGAAACAATGGAAACAGTGACAGACTTTATTTTTTCGGTCTCCAAAATCACTGCAGATGGTGACTGCAGTCATAAAATTAAAAGACGCTTGTTCCTTGGAAGAAAAGGTATGACCAACCTAGACAGCATATTAAAAATCAGAGCTATCACTTGCCGACAAAGGTCAATCTAGTCAAAGCTGTGATTTTTCCAGTAGTCATGTATGGATGTAAGAGTTTGACTATAAACAAAGCTGAGCGCCGAAGACTTGATGCTTTTGAACTGTGGTGTTGGAGAACGTTCTTGAGAGTCCCGTGGACTGCAAGGAGATCCAAGGAGTCATTCAATCCTAGAGGAAATCAGTCTTGAATATTCATTGGGAGGCCTGATAATGAAGCTGATGAGAAGAACTGATTCCTTTGAAAAGACCCTGATGCTCTGAAAGATTAAAGGAGGGAGTAAAAGGGGAAGTTAGAGGATGAGATGGTTGGATGGCATCACAGACTTGATGGACATGAGTTTGAGTAAGTTCTGGGAGTTGGTGATGGACAGGGAAGCCTGGAATAGCTGTAGTCCATGGGGTCACAAAGAGTCGGACACGACTGAGTGACTGAACTGAACTGAACTAAAAACAGCGAGCATGCGAGTACAGAGCTCGAGTAACACCACATAATGGGGCCCACTCTCCTAATGTGCCTGCCTCCTATATCTAGGTGGACTCTCACTGCATAATTAAAGTAGGATTTCACATATAAACTGTGAACCACTGTTTTCAAGACTTTCTCATTATGCCTATAATGGGCTAGATGAATCTTTTCTATAAAAAGGCACATTCTGAAGCAATGCTTTGTGGAAATTTATCCCGAAACACTGATTATTTCTAAGCTAGTCATTGCAAGCATATTTAGTGTGTGTGTGTGTGTGTGTGTGTGAAGATCCAGAGGTGGGATTCTTCAGAAAAACAGTAAACAAGGGTATTTTCTACATAAGCAAAGCATATTCAAATAGCCCCAAACCAACTCAATTTAAAAACATACATCCTAAACAAATACTTTTCAGACAGTTCGCATTTGCCATTACTTTTGTAAATAATAAAACCTATTTTGCTCTAAAGAATCTGGAAAAAGTATCATAATTCAAATGTATTATAGCTCATATGTATAAATAGGATAGAAGTTAAACACACACAAACACACACAACAACAACAATCTTTCCAGATACATCATCATAAGGAAAAGGAACTAAATATTTCTTTCATGTTTTTTACTTGGAAGTTTGGAGAGTCTCAGAAAGCAGGACTGTTGAAAGAGGAGACACCACTTGCAGCTTTATTTCCTTCACCTACAATATCTGTCCAAAAGGGTATGCTAGTGATTTTTTTCCCATGTGTTCCTTAGATCTTTTGGGTGTCTTTAGAAGGTGTTCTTCCCTGGAGAATCTCAGGGATGGTGGAGCCTGGTGGGCTGCCATCTATGGGGTCACACACAGTCGAACATGACTGAAGTGACTTAGCAGCTTATCAGCAGCAGAAGGTCTAAAGAAGCCTTGAGAATGGCAAAATATTTGAGGATTTAAAACCGAAATTCAAGTGTGAGTCACTATAAATGAATTTTGACAATATACCCCAGGGAAAAGAATCATTCTAAACAAACCACACTGGAACATAGAGTTATAATGCCATGGTAGAATGAGGCATGACCAGTAAAGAAAATACAGCAAGTAGAACCAATGAAATCTGTTTGATTACATCTTTTTCTGCCTGGCTATGGACTAGAAGAAAAACCCTAGGTTCAAACTTTTTAAAGCATTAACTAGACAGCCATGTGAAGAAATACCTCATAGAATCCTCCAGAAACAGGAATGTACTATGAGAAGAATGTACTATGAGAAACAATTTAATATCTTTCTTCTTTAATAAGGAAAGATATTTTAACAATTTAATATCTTTCCTTTCTTTAATAAGGAAAGATATTTTAATTTTCTTTCAAAATCTGATCAGTTTTAATCAATACTAGCTAAAAATTTGTCATTAAAAAAGGCATAAGGCCAAATAATTTTATATGCACACATATATAAAATGCTATAAAACTCATAATCATATTGTATTATTATAATATACTCACCACTGGATATAATTTGCTAACATATTATTTTAGATATTTGCATTAATGTGCTTAATTAAGACTAACCAATAGTTTTCACATATATTTGTGCTATCTTTAGTTTCATTTCAGTTTTTGCTAACTTTATTTTTTTTCTTTTTTTTTAATTTTTTTAATTTTTTTAATTTTTATTTTTACTTTATTTTACTTTATAATACACCCGTGGTGGATTCATATCAGTTTTTGCTAACTTTAAAAAGCTAGTATAGGTTGAATTTAATTATGTTATTAGCAGAAATCAATCCAGTGAATTAATAAGAGACATTGGGAAAACAGAAAACCTAGAGAGAAGATGTGAAGTGTTTGTATTACTGAAATCCTAAATGTGAGGTGAACCAAAGGTTTGATTGGAATTCCACTTTTAGAAGTAGGCAATTCTATTCAGATCCAACTATGCAGTGCATGCCTAACCACTCCTGATAGTCCCATTTCAAATCATAAAGTATTAAAACAATGCAGAAAGACTCAAGCAAATGAAATACGTAGTCATTAGAGGTCAGAACCTTCTTCTGGGAAGTTCAATGGAGGAATGGGATAAGATCATGAAGGGAGTGGCCTTCATTTGTAAATAAAAGGGATTTATTGGGTGTTCAATTTCTAGAATTTGAGAACTGCAAACCTGTTTCCTTTTCCACTGTCTTGAATAATCAGTATAAATCCACTGAAGGGGATTAGGATGGGTAAAGAACAAATGTGGACAACTAGTTCTTCAGCTTCTTCTATCGTTATTGATTACTTAGGTTCCTGAATCTCTTGCATTAAATTTTATATTTCATCCAGCTTCTTAAATTCACGTTACACCATTTTAAAAATTATTTTCTTAAATCTCTGAAATGTATTCACATTCTCTTTCTCATCCTTAATTCATGCTTTTTGTTTTTTTAATCAGAGTTGTCGAAGTTTGTAAGTTTTCCCAGTTTTTTTAAACAACTGCTTAGCTTAACTATTTCTGCCTTAACTTTTAACAAGTTCTTACTTTCTTTATACTTAGGGTGTTCTATCTCCTACTTAATTTTTTTCTACTCTTGCTTTGTAATAAATGGTTTGGAGATTATAGATTTTCCTCTTCTTACTGCTTTGACTATATTAATAGGTTTTGATACACAATAATCCATATTTTACTTATTCTAAAAAGTTTGCGATTTCCATTTTAATTTCCTTATAAATGAATATATTGGGTTGGACAAAAAGTCCATTAGGTTTTTTTCAGCAAGATGGTACAGAAATACCCAAACGAACTTTTCAGCCAACCAATAAGCACATTTTATATTTTTTAAGTTTCCAAGTGGAAAGAAAAATTTAATCATACTTTTATTGTTTAAAATTAATACACTGCCACTAAAGGATGAAGCTACATGAGACTTCACTTGCAGCCTTCACTTGCAGCCTTTGTGAAATCCCCTGTATTTGAAATGAATATGTGTTTTCTATTACTTTCAGCACAGTCTTTCCTACACGTCTCTCAGAATTGCATAAGTAATTGAACAGGTTAGAAACTGAGGCTCAGAGAGATAGCCAACTAACCTAACTAAGCACTCACTAAGTAAGTGATGAGGCAGAAGTAAGCTTTGCACAAATCTTACACTCTTAATAACTTTAACTGATAGCTTCCATAATTATTCATTCCCTTACCTTTCTCTCCCCAGTCTATGAATTAGCTGACAGTAAACCTTATTTCACTTTCTATCACAGAAGCTTTACTCTTCACCTGCAAATAACCACTCATCCTGGCATTCACCTCTTATCTAGTGCCTTCTCCTTAAACTGGTCTGGTTGAGACCCACACAGAATATGGCCTGGTGATTCCACGTTTGCCTTCTTAAGAGTGCATGTAAAAAAGTTATATTACCCAGCTTGAAGGACCACATAGAGAGACTAAGTGGAGAGGCCATGTGTAAAAAGCTCCATGGAGAGAGAGGTTCTGATACTGCATGGAGGAGAATAAAAAACCCAGTTAACCAAGAGAAACAAGCCACAGGCCTCCAACCTGAGTCAGGCTGCTCTAGACATCCCTGCTGAGCAGTCAGACATGAAGTGAAGAAGTCAGCTCAGAGGTTCCAGCTTCTGGAGACGTCACGTGGAACAGAGACAGTTCATTCCTGACACACTGTCTAAATTCCTGACACATAACCTGTGAGAAATAATAAAATGACTGTGGTATCAGGCGACGAAGTCTGGGGATACCTTCTCATACAGCAATAAAAAACCAAAACAGCAGTCGATAAAGCAAGGATTGTTGAATGAAAGAATGAATGATAAGTGAACTGGCAACTTGATTTATCATGGATATTGGACTTATTTTGCACGCACATTAAAAAGCAATTTTATCTTCTGGAAAAATTATTTCAAGCTCGTATAATTTTAAATAGGACGGTGCATTAGGGTGTTTTCTAGTACAGTTTTAGAAACCATTCAAGAGCAAGCGCTGTTAGAAGTTGTCTCTCTACCAGGACCTCTGCAGGGCTCAAAGATCACAATAGTGAGCAAAACCAAAATAGGTTCCATGTTGCTCCCAGTATGATGGAGGCATTGGACAGATAATCACAGAGAAGTCAAACTGTCGACTATGATGAAGGCCATAGAGGAGAAAAACACATAATCAGAACACAGAAGCATTCAAGGGAACTCATGCGATCAGGCAGATCAGGGAAGACATTTGAGAAGAACTAAAATCTGAAGAATGGGAAGGATTTATCTAGATGAAGAAAGAAAGGAAGATTAATGCTGGAAGACAGAACCCATGTGCAAAAGGCTTATAGTGTTAGGCAGTCTGGCAAAGGCCTCTTGAAAATATATAATAACCACAGAAACACTAAGGAGATTCTAAAATTCTATTTGTTTGGTTCATTGATTACTTTACTTGACTTCTAATAATCTCAATATAGTAACTGCACACTAATCAAATATGTAGAATGAAGTCAATAATGAAAAGAACCAACTTTCTTCTTATTACATTACTAAGAACAAAAAGGCATGTTTGCAGACAGGTGTAGATGAAATATGATCAAAGTTATTTTTAAACCTTATAAAAAGCTGGATTAGCCTATGAATATGATATTTTAATATAAAGAACTTCAGTATAAATTGCTCAAAAATTACAAAATATGAGAGCAAAAGCTGTAATTAATACAAGGCAAGAAAGGGAATCACTTCTGAGAAATAATTTAATATTTTTATACTTAAATTTTAGTATCCTAAGAAAATCTCTTTTATAATTAAAAATTTCCCCATTGGGTTCAAAATGTATGTAAGTTAATTCAATACTATTAATAATACACTGACTATTTAATTTTTAGGATCTTCATCTGCACATTTACACAATAATGTTTTAGTGTGCTACCACACAGACTCAAAATGCAGTTGTCTACCTAGTAAGTTACAGGGAGAGTCTTTGTTTCTTAGAAAAAAGAAATTGGTTTTTATGTGTTCCTTGAAAGGAAATTCAGTACCAAAAAAAAAAAGATCATGTATTTAAATATCAGTGAGGTAGTGATACCAATGAATTGAGGACAAGAAATTTAAAGTTGGCACTCTGACCCTGAAATAGACTACTATCCTGACCCCACCCTCAGTCTTGCAAATTTAATTAAATCTAAGTTCTGAGCAGCAGATAAAAGTGGTTGAGAAAACCCGTTATAGGAATTTATTAAAGGAATCCTTTACATTCTCTTCTCTCTTTAAAAAAAAAAAAAAAATTCAGGTAAGGGAAAATTTTCATTGCAAGCACTCCTGTTTTCCCAAACCCAGAGAAACAAAGCTTTGCCCTTAAAGTCCTTCCAATCTCACTACTTGGAAGCTGAATCCAAGCTGAACTTTCATCAAACTTTATTTTTGCTCTTTTCATTCCTCAATGCTTCTTTCCAGCAATTAATTTGGTCTCTAATAATTAAAAGATACTATATAACATGAGAATTCAATTACAACTCATACATTAATAGTTTCTCCAAAATCATTCTTAACCACATTAGTTTGTAAAGTATTGCATAGGAATATAATAATAAAACTTTAAATGACAATCTCACAATGGCTGATAAAAGTTAACACCCATGTGTGTCTAATAATAGTCTTGACAGTTGTGTGATAATCATTTCTCATTGGAAAACCAATACAACTGTTTCTAACTTCACAAAAGTTTACATTTCATTTTGTTAAAAAATCTTGCCTTTGCCAACAATTCAGAATTATCTTCAGCAGCCAAAATTTTCAGTTGCACAAAAGGTTATTTATGAAATGATTTTTCACTTTATTTAATCTGAAGCTGTGTGGGAAAAAATGGAATGTATTTCCACAAGTATTTATATTTTAGACACTTTTAATGAGGGCAACAGACATAGTACAGAGAAGAACCAGAGTTTCTATACTTTAAAACTGTTTATACTTTTAAAAATAATATGTGGATAATTTAATTAGGAGAGGAAAAGTAAGCAGAAAACAAGGCCACATATTAATATGTCATCATTGTATTCAAAAGACAGTGCATATCACATCACATGGTAACTAAGGCCCCAAAAGGAAAGTGCTAGGGGAGTCAGTGACACGGCAGACACAGTAGCAGCTCTAGGAGCCTGTGCCCTCACAGAAACATCAAGAAATCAAACAAAGCCATCAGAATCAATTTGGTCAGAACTCTGGGAAACAGTCTGAGGTTGCAACAACCAAGTGAACACTGAATCAGAGCAAAGAAAATTTTTAAATGGCAGGATATATTTGTGATGTTTTCCTTTGCCCTTGCCCTAACTCCCTCCTTAGGTCAATAACATTCTTAAAGATGGCAGCTAGTGCACCTAGTGTACTACCCGGGTCCTGTGTTCCAGAGAAGTCAGAGAAGACACTCAGAAAGGATTCAGTGTGTTCTAACCATTCTGGGGACTACCTAGGGAAGCAGTGTATGGCGCCTGACTTTGTTTTGCCTATCTGGAAGCTTACTTAGAAAAGTGACAAGAATTCTTTGATAATATCGTAAGGTAAACAAAAATCCACTGTTTTCTGGCACAAAACATAATGATTGAGCATACAATATAGGAACCAAATCCAGGAAGAAAAAGTTGGAGAGTTATCCTTGTCTGAAAATAAGGCATGTATAGCACTCATGTAAGCTGGTTGAAAAAAGTATAAAAGCACATGTCCAGAAAGACCTAATCAGACATTATGCCTTCACCTATGTCTGAACTGTAGGATGAGCACAAGCAAATAAAGGTGCAGAGATAAAAAGTAGCCTGGCCAACTGCTGAAGGAGTGCCCCAGCAAAAGCCAATCTACAAGAATTACAAGAGGTTTAGAGATATATTTTCTTTCCTTTTTTTGTTTGTTTCTTCTTTTTCTTTCTTCTCTTGCTCTCTTTCCTATTTCCCCCCTCTTATTTTGCTTTCTGGCATTCAGGTTAATCTCTGTCTGTAAAGACTGAACACAAGCTAAAGGAATGGAGACATTAGAGACCACACGTGACAAAGAAAACAGACTTTAAAAATTAGATCAAAACATCACTAAACAAATAGTCCCAGCATACAGAAAGCAATAAAGGTAAACCCAGGAGAGGGGGGGAGGAATCTGATTTCCAGAATTAGCACATTAGAATATTAAAAATGTCCATTTTTCAACTAAAAATCTATGAAGAATGCAAAAAATAAGGAACTATGATCCATCAACAGAAACTGTCCCTGAGGAAGCAGAGCAATTGGACTTATTAAATAAAGACTTTAAATCAACTTTCATAATAAATCAAAGGGCTACAGGAAATCAGAAATAAGATATCTACACAAATAGAAAATATAAAGAAAGGTAGAAATTACAAAAAGAAACCAAAGGGGAACAAAATGAGAAGCTCACTAAAGGATTTCAATTGAAGACTTGAGTAGGCAGAAGAAAGGATCAATGAAGATAAATGTGCAGAGACTACGAGAACCGTGGGACACAACCATGCATACCAACATACACATAATGGCAACCTCCGATGCAGAGTAGAGAAAGAGGTAGAGAGGATACTGGTAGAAATAATGGCCAAAAATTTCCCAAGTTTCGTAAAATACACAAATCTACATATTCAAGAAGTTCAGCAAACTTCAAGAGTGTAAATGCAAAGAGATTCACAGAGAGACACATTACAATCAAACTGTCAAAAACCAAGGGCAAAAAGGGAATTTGGAGACCAGCAAAGGACAAGCAACTCATCACTCATACAAAGGATCTTCAATAATATTAACACAAATCATGGGGGCCACAAGAGAATAAAATGAAACTTTTTAAATGCAAATAACAACTGTCAACCAAGAATACTATAACTAGCAAAATTATCCTTTAGAAATGAGAAATTAACCCAGTCTCAAGACAAATTGTGAGAGACGATGATAAAACATAATGATAAAATAATGAAAATGATGTTTATCATGATGTGATAAGATGATAAAAATAAAATGGAGTCCTTTAGGCTGAAATAAAACAAACGCTAGTCACCAACTTGAAACAATACAAAGGAATACAGAGCTCTGGTAAAGGTAGCTATCTAGGGAGTAAAAAAGACAGTATGATGTTCTTACTCACAAATTACACCTTTTTACATTGATGCTTATTAACATAATAATAATTATTTTCTTGTACATTTGTTTTTTAAATACTACTACAAATTAAAAGAGGCATCTGGGGAAGAGCTATATGAGCAGAGTTTGTATATGCTGTTGAGTGTAAGTTGGTACCCATTTAAACTAGGTTGTTTTAAGTTTAAGATTTTAATTGTAATCTCATGGCAATTGTTGAAAAAAACAAAAAACCCTTAAAAAAACATACAAAATGATAAGAGAATCAAAACAGTACAAAACAACAGAAAAAATGATTAAAGAGAAAAGAAGGTAGTAATGGAAGAAGTAAGGAACAAAAAAGGTATTAGATATACAGAAAACAAATACCAGAATGGCAGGAGGAAGCTGTTCCCTATTAATTAATATGAATGCAAATGAATTAACTCACCAACCTAAAGTCAGAGATTGGCAGAATAGATTTTTTAAAAATGAAACAACTACATGTTGTGACAAGATACTCACTTTAGATACAAAGACACAAATAGGTTCAATATAAAAGTATTGGGAAAAGATACTCCATTGAAGTAGTAGCCAAAAAGAGCCAAAATAGTTATATTAATATCAGACAAAAGAGGCTTCAACTTCAGTTATTAAAAAAGGACAAAAAGGATTATAGATAGATGATAGAAAAATAAATAGATAAAAGGGTCAAAGCATTAATAAGATATAAAAATTGTAAACACATATCCATCTAACAAAAGAGACCCAAAATATATAAAGCAATCACCAACAGAATTGAGGGAGAAACAAACAGTTCTACAGCAATATTCAACGTTTTCAATACCCTATTTCCAACAATAAATACAAAATCTAGATATGAGGCCTGCAGCCAAATAAGAGGCTTTGAACCTCCAATTAAAATAAATAAATTAAAAACATAAAGTGTACCACAGTAATAACACATTTTTGTTTAAAACAGTTTATTTGCTCAGTACACTAAGTAGAATACAAGCACTATTATGACAAATATACAGAGATATGCAGATCAACATAAAAAAGTAATTTAGTTTTAAAGAAGGGAAATCTCTTTAAATGTTCTGACAATATACTCCCAAGAACCCTTTAATCAGTTAAGTATACATTTCAATAAAATAAATGGTAATGAATTAAGTGGAAGAAAAGGAAAAGAGGCTTTGAACAACACTATAATCAAACTAGACCTAGTATCTATAATCAAACTAGACCATATATATGTATATATGTAATATATATAGTTTTTTTCAAAGATATATATATCACTCTGCTATCAATAATGGGCCTCCCAGGTGGCTCAATGGTAAAGAATCCACCTGCCAATGCAAGAGATGCATGATTTATCCCTGGGTTGAGAAGATCCCCTGGAGAACAAAATGGCAAACCACTCCAATATTCTTGCCTGGAAAATCCCATGGACCGAGGAGTCTGAGAGGCTACAGTCCATGGGGTTGCAAAAGAGTTGGACATGACTTAGCAACTAAACAATAATAACAACTATCAATGGCAGAATAAACATTCTCTCCAAGTGAAAGTGGAATATTTTCAAAATATACCATGTTAGGCCCAAAATAATCATTTATCAAGGTTGAAACATATAAGGCATCTTCTCCAAACACAATGGAATAAAACTAAAAATTAATAACTGGAAAAAAAGCTTAAAAATCTACAAATGTATGAAAATTAAACATCATAATCTTAGAGAAAATAATTTTGAAAAACAAGTATTTGGTACACCCAGACAATGCAATATTACTCAACACTCTAAAAATAAATGAGCAAATGAGCAGCCAAGCCATGAGAAGTCATGGAGGAAACCTAAACACATTTTATCAAGTGAAAGAAGCCAATCTGAAGGCTTGTGGTGTCCAGGGGTCAGGGGAGGTGGAATGCAGAGCTGCAACACAAAAGATTTTTAAGACAGTGAAATACTCTGTGATATTACAAAGATGGATACATGTCATTACATATTTGCCCAAACCTATAGAAGCAAGGTCTGATGCTGTAAAGAGCAATACTCCATAGGAAACTGGAATGTCTGGTCCATGAATCAAGGCAAATTGGAAGTGATCAAACAGGAGATGGCAAGAGTGAACGTCGACATTCTAGAAATCAATGAACTAAAATGGACTGGAATGAGTGAATTTAACTCAGATGACCATTATATCTACTACTGCAGGCAGGAATCCCTTAGAAGAAATGGAGTAGCCATCAGGGTCAACAAGAGTCCGAAGCGCAGTACTTGGATGCAATTTCAAAAACGACAGAATGCTCTCTGTTCATTTCCAAGGAGAACCATTCAATACCACAGTAATCCAAGCCTATGACCCAACAGTAACGCTGAAGAAGATGAAGTTGAATGGTTTGATGAAGACCTACAAGACCTGTTAGAACTAACACCCAAGATCTCTTTTTCATTATAGGGGACTGGAATGCAAAAATAGAAAGTCAAGAAACACCTGGAGTAACAGGCAAATTTGGCCTTGGAGTACAGAATGAAGCAGGGCAAAGGCTAATAGAGTTTTGCCAAGAGAATGCACTGGTCATAGCAAACACCCTCTTCCAACGACACAAGAGAAGACTCTACATGGACATCACCAGATGGTCAACACCAATTTCAGATTGATTATATTCTTTGCAGCCAAAGATGGAGAAGCTCTATATAGTCAGCAAAAACAAGGCCAGGAGCTGACTGTCGATCAGAGGATGAACTCCTTATTGCCAAATTCAGACTTATTGAAGAAAGTAGGGAAAACCACTAGACCACTCAGGTATGACCTAAATCAAATTCCTTATGATTAAACAGTGGATGTGGGAAATAGATATAAGGGACTAGATCTGATAGACTGAGGTTCCTGACACTGTACTGGAGACAGGGATCAAGACTATCCCCATGGAAAAGAAATGCAAAATAAGCAAAATGGCTGTCTGGGGAGGCCTTACAAATAGCTGTGAAAAGAAGAGAAGCGAAAAGCAAATGAGAAAAGGAAAGATATCAGTATCTGAAGGCAGAGTTTCAAAGAATAGCAAGAAGAGATAAGAAAGCCTTCCTCAGCGATCAATGCAAAGAAATAGAGGAAAAGAACAGAATGGGAAAGACTAGAGATCTCTTCAAGAAAATTAGAGACACCAAGGGAACATTTCATGCAAAGACGGGTCCAATAAAGGACAGAAATGGTGTGGACCTAACAAAATCAGAAGATATTAAGAAGAGGTGGCAAGAATAAACAGAAGAACTGTACAAAAAAGATCTTCACGAACCAGACAATCACGATGGTGTGATCACTCACCTAGAGCCAGACATCCTGGAATGTGAAGTCAAGTGGGCCTTAGAAAGCATCACTATGAACAAAGCTAGTGGAGGTGATGAAATTCCAGTGGAGCTATTTCAAATCCTGAAAGATGATGCTGTGAAAGTGCTGCACTCAATATGCCAGCAAATTTGGAAAACTCAGCAGTGGCCACAGGACTGGAAAAGCTCAGTTTTCATTCCAGTCCCAAAGAAAGGCAATGCCAAAGAATGCTCAAACTACCACACAATTGTACTCATCTTACACGCTAGTAAAGTAATGCTCAAAATTCTCCAAGCCAGCCTTCAGCAATACGTTAATTGTGTTCAAGCTGGTTTTAGAAAAGGCAGAGGAACCAGAGATCAAATGGCCAGCATCCGCTGGATCATCAAAAAAGCAACAGAGATCCAGAAAAACATCTATTTCTGCTTTATTGACTATGCCAAAGCCTTTGACTGTTTGGATCACAATAAACTGGAAAATTCTGAGAGAGATGGGAATACCAGACCACCTGACCTGCCTCTTCAGAAACCTGTATGCAGATCAGGAAGCAACCGTTAGAACTGGACATGGAACAACAGATGGGTTCCAAATAGGAAAAGGAGTACGTCAAGGCTGTATATTGTCACCCTGCTTATTTAACTTATATGCAGAGTACATCATGAGAAATGCTGGGCTGGATGAAGCACAAGCTGGTATCAAGATTGCCAGGAGAAATATCAGTAACCTCAGATATGCAGATGACACCACCCTTATAGCAGGAAATGAAAGAGGAGAGTGAAAAAGTTGGCTTAAAGCTCAACTTTCAGAAAACTAAGATCATGGCATCTGGTCCCATCACTTCATGGCAAATAGATGGGGAAACAGTGGAAATAGCATTAGACTTTATTTTGAGGGGCTCCACAATCACTGCAGATGGTGACTGCAGCCATGAAATTAAAAGACACTTACTCCTGGGAAGGAAAGTTATGACCAACCTACATAGTATATTCAAAAGCAGAGATATTACTTTGCCAAAAATGGTCCATCTAGTGAAGGCTATGGTTTTTCCAGTGGTCATGTATGGATTTGAGAGTCAGACTATAAAGAAAGCTGAGAGCCAATGAATTGATGCTTTTGAACTGTGGTGTCGGAAAAGACTCTTGAGAGTCTCTTGGACTGCAAGGAGATCCAACCAGTCCCTCCTAAAGGAGATCAGTCCTGGGTATTCACTGGAAGGACTGATGCTAAAGCTGAAACTCCAATACTTTGGCCACCTGATGCAAACAGCTGACTCACTGAAAAGACCCTGATGCTGGGAGGGATTTGGGGCAGGAGGTGAAGGAGACGACAGAGGATGAGATGGTTGGATGGCATCACTGACTCAATGGACATGAGTTTGAGTGAACTTTGGTTACCTCATGCGAAGAGTTGACTCATTGGAAAAGACCCTGATGCTGGGAGGGATTGGGGGCAGGAGGAGAAGGGGATGACAGAGGATGAGATGGCTGGATGGCATCACTGACTCAATGGACATGAGTTTGAGTGAACTCCGGGAGTTGGTGATGGACAGGGAGGCCTGCCGTGCTGTGATGGGGTTGCCAAGAGTCGGACATGACTGAGCAACTGAACTGAATGGAAAGTTCTTTTAAAATAAAATCTCTTTTTAAAAAAAGAAAACCAACTCCCCCTATAATCTTAACCAATAGGTCAAAAGAGAAATCACAAGTGAAATTTTGAAAATATCCTCAGACAAGTAAAAATGAATATACAACATATTGAATTTTTTTAGATGTGGTGAAACCAACACTAGGGTTAAAATTTGTAGCTGCAAATGTATATGCTAAAAAATGTATATACTAAAAAAGAAGAAAACTCTTAAATCAATAACCTAACTTTACACCTTTAAGGAACTAGAAAAAGAATAGCAAACTAAAACCAGAGCTAGCAGATACAGGAAATAATAAAGATCATTATAGATAAACAAAACATAGGACAGAAAAACAACCAAGTCTATGAAATAAAAAATTTAGTTCTAAATCACTTTGCTATACAACAGGAATTAACAACATTGTAAATCAACTATGTGTCAATAGAAAAATTAAATAAAAAATCAATAAACAAAATTTAGTTCTTTGATACATCAAGAAGATTGACAGACCTTTAAACAGAAAGAAAAAAACTAATAAACAGATGAAATAAAAAGTGAAAGTGAAGACATAACTACCAACTTTTGAGAAATAAAAATGATTATAAGAAAATACTATAAATAACTGTGCACCAACAAACTGGATAAACTAAATGAAATGGACAAATTTCTAAAAGCACACCAACTACAAAAGCTGTCTAAAAAATAAAAAGATTATTTCAGTAGACCTACAAAAATAAAGAGACTGAATCAGTATGAAAAAAGCTCCCAATAAAGGAAAGCCCAGTACCATATGGTTTCACTGGTGAATTTTACCAAACATTTAAAGGGCAATTAACATTAATTCCTCTCAATCTCTCAAGAAAATAGGAGTAAAGATTTCCCAACTCATGCATAAGGCTAGGATTACACTATACAAAATAAAAGCTATAGACTAATACTGCATACAGCTGTAGATGCACAAAATGTTTAATATACATTAGCAAATCAGGACAGTATATTCACACTATGACCAAGTGTGAATATTCCAGGAATGCATGGGTAGTTCAACATAAGGAACTCAATGAACACAATATTTTTAATATTAACAGTAGGAAGGTCAAAAGTCACATGTGATCATCTCAATTGATGCAGAAAAAGCATTTGACAATATCTAATATACTTTCTTGACTAAACAAAATAAAACCAAAAACCAGACAGAGAATAAGGAATAAAAAGGAACCCTCACAAACAATAAGGAGCTTTTATGAGAAGTCTACAGTAAGCATCACCATTGCTACTTAAGACTGTTGCAGAAGTTCTAGCCAGAGTAATTAGGCAAGATAAGGAAATAAAAGGCATACGAATTAGGAAAGAAGCAGTCAAACTATCTTTATTTGCAGATGACTTGACCTTACATATATATATAGATCTCAAAGAATCTACAAAAAAAAAAAAAGTACTGGAAGCTAACAACTGAATTCAACATATCAGATCATATATAAAAAACACTTGTGTTTATGTCACCACTAATGAACAATCTTAACGGAGCTATGAGAAATCAGATTTATTTATAATAATATCTGAAGTAATAAAAAGCCTGGAAATAAATTTAACCAAGAAGTTGAAAGATTTATATAATGAAAACTAGAAAATATTTTGAAATACATTAAAGACAAAAAATAGAATAATATCATATATTCATGGACTGAAAGCCTTAATATTATTAGATGGAAATATTACTTGAAGTGATCTACCATTCTAATGCAATCCCTATCAAAATCCAATTTTTTTTTCATAATTTTAAAGGTCAACTCTCAACTTCATATGGAATTGTAAGGGGCTTCTAAAAGCTGAAACAACACTGAAAAAGAAAAACAAAATTG
This sequence comes from Ovis canadensis, assembly GCF_042477335.2. Lineage (NCBI taxonomy): Eukaryota > Metazoa > Chordata > Mammalia > Artiodactyla > Bovidae > Ovis > Ovis canadensis. The sequence continues at coordinate 23,114,831 of NC_091257.1, read as the reverse complement.
CAGGACCCACACTTCTTAATTTCAAAACACATTAATCAGTGTGCTCATGTAGGATAGACACATGGATCACTGAAACAAAACTGAGAGCCCAGAATTAAGCCCAAATACATACGGTCATTCAAATTTCATTGAAAGTGCCATGATTATTTACAGTGAAAAGAACAGTATCATCAACGAATAGTACTGGGATAACTCTGAATGTTGTTGTTTAGCCGCTAAGTCGTGTCCAGCTTTTCTGCAACCCCATAGACTATAGCCCTCCAGACTCCTCTGTCCATGGGATTTACGAGGTGGGAACACTGAAGTGGGCTGCTACCTCCTTCTCCAGCCATAATTGGATACCCATATGCAAAATAATTCAGTTTTACCCTACTACACTCCATATATAAACTCTAACTGCAAATAGATAAATAGCCAAAATGTAAGAGCTAAAACTGTAACTGCAGTAGTATATCTTCATGACCTTAGATGTGGCAATGAATTCTTAGCTTTGACACCAAAAAAATTAAAATAAAATAAAACAAGTAACAAAAGAAAAAATAGATAAATTGGACTAGAATGTACAACTGAAATTACAACCACCCAGAGAAATGAAAATTTATTTCCACACAGAATTTGTACACTAAAGTTTATAGAAGCATTATTCATAATAGAAAGAGTATACGAACTATCCAAATGTTCATCAATTGATGAATGGATAGACAAATTTTGGTGTGTGTGTGTGTGTGTGTGTGTATACACACATTGGAATATTCAGTTCAGTTCAGTCGCTCAGTCGTGTCCGACTGGAATATTACCTAGCCATTAAAAATTTAAAACATTATAACTGAAAGAAGCCATATATAAACAGTATGATCCCACTTACATGAACAGTCCAGATCGGCAAATCCATAGAAACAGAGAACAGATCGTTAGTTGGCAGGAGCTGGGGTAGGCGGGAGACAGTGCAGAGTAACTGCCTCACTGGTACAGCTTTCCTTGTGAGGTGATGAAATGTGTTGGAACTGGATTGTGAATGTATTAAATACCACTAAATTTTTCACTTTAAAAAGATTAACTTTATGACAGTAACCAGCAGGTCCCTGGAATTATTATTAGTAGAATCTATATTTCTGTAGACCAAAAGTCATTACTCAGATCTATGAAAACTCAGAAACTCCTTCTTGTCTTGTGGAAAGGATTCCACTGGACATTACAGAAGTGACGCCTGGGTCTACTGCACAAACTATCAACACTGTAGTTAAAGACATGACCTTTACTACACAGCTAGAAAAGGAAGTGAAATGTACAAATAAACCATAGACATCAGTAAGTGGATCTAGAAAATAAAACTGCTGGGCATACACAAAGAAAATAAAAGGTTAAGGTGAGCTGTAGGAAAAAAACATAAGAAGAAGCTTAAATGTCAGAAGGATTCACTGGGAAGAAGCAGGCGTCCTAACACCTGACCTTTCCTTCCTACTTCCCAGGGTCACTAGATTATACTGATTCCTTTTTTGGCAACCTGTGCGCAAACCTTCATGGCTTCTAGACAGCTGCCTAGTCTGCTGACCATTCTGACCAAAATGACCTGAGAACCACATCAGGCAGTTAAATTACCCTGTTTATCCTTCAAACCAGGTTTTCGCGGTGGCTCAGCAGTGAAGAATCTGCCTGCAATACAGGAGAGGCGGGTTTGATCCCTGGGTCAGAACACTGCCTGGAGCAGGGCGTGGCAACGCCCTCCAGTATTCTTGCCTGGAGAATCTCATGGGCAGAAGGGTCTGTTGGGCTACAGTCCATGGAGTCACAAAGAACTGGACATGACTGCAGTCACTGAGCACACACACATGAAGCTTTCTACCTACTGCAGTGACAAGCTTTACAGAAACTGAAATAGCTGGTATTTAGGAAAAATGAGGGAAGTGCTAACAGCCCCATTTTTTGGTTTAAGGTTTTATTCTTAATCATTTGAGACTAATGATTAAGATTAAAAACCTTAATCACTTAAGCCTCTATTCTCAATCATTCAGTTAGGACTGAAATCTTAAATCACTAAAATTTAATTCAGCAAAACTATATGGATCATCAGTTATGTGTCCAGATCCATGCTAAACTTCAAGAAAAGGGCTGAGACCTGTGAAGGGATTTAAAAAGCCATAACAGTATGCTCTAGTGGGAAAAATATAGAGATAGAAGAAAACAGGTCATAGTCTGTTTCCTGTGTTATAGAAGAATACTGATAACCCCGATTGCAGCAAGGGCATGATTAAGAAGTAAAATTGAAAATATCTCAGAAAATTTAAAGAATCATCTAAGGATGGCAAATACTGGAGGCAGAGATCATAACGCTCTATCTTATCAACCTGGATGTGTCGAATACTTACCAGTACTCAGAGGGCCACCATGAACAGATCGGCCTTGGCACATGAGTACATAAACAAGATAATATAAATGAGAGGGATTATTATCACTGAACACTGAAGATGTGAATTCAATTTCCAAGTCTCCTCAGTACCACACAGCCCCTCTCAGTCTTCTTAGCCCCATGTTTCAGCTCTTAGTTTGGCATCTTCTGTGTGAAAAGAAGGAGATATTGTCCTTTTATTGCTTCCTCAAACTGAAGACATCTGCTAGAAATTGAAGAATAACTAGTAGGTTCTATTGAGTGTGATCATAAGCTAAGCATCATTCTAAACAGCTGACATACCTTGTATCACACAAAAGGACAAACTACAAAATGTGATTTTCAAAGTAGGTATTTCTGAAACGTAGGTAGGTATAAAAGAAATGTTGCTTTAATGATGTTTAATTGTTCTTAATTATAATAATAACTAGCACAGACTTTATATTTTGCAACTGGATTTGTAACCATGCTAATTCATTCATCTGCTCTTTCCAACAACTCCCTGAGGCTGCTGGGACAGCTGTTAACATTCCCAGAAGAGATGAAGTATGACACCACCCTTATGGCAGAAAGTGAAGAAGAACTAAAGAGCCTCTTAATGAAAGTGAAAGAGGAGAGTGAAAAGTTGGCTTAAAATTCAACATTCAGAAAACTAAGATCATGGCATCCAGTCCCATCACTTCATGGCAAATAGATGGGGAAACAGTGTCAGACTTTATTTTTCTGGGCTCCACAATCACTGCAGATGGTAACTGCAGCCATGAAATTAAAAGACGCTTACTCCTGGGAAGGAAAGTTATGACCAACCTAGAAAGCATACTAAAAAGCAGAGACATTCCTTTGCCAACAAAGGTCCATCTAGTCAAGGCTATAGTTTTTCCAGTGGTCAGGTATGGATGTGAGAGTTGGACTGTGAAGAAAGCTGAGTGCCAAAGAATTGATGCTTCTGAACTGTGGTGTTGGAGAAGACTCTTGAGAGTCCCTTGGACTGCAAGGAGATCCAGCCAGCCCATCTTAAAGGAGATCAGCACTGAGTGTTCATTGGAAGGACTGATGTTGAAGCTGAAACTCTAATACTTTGGCCACTTGATGTGAAGAGCTGACACATTTGAAAAGACTCTGATGCTGGGAAAGATTTGAGGGCATGAGGAGAAGGGGACAACAGAGGATAAGATGGTTGGATGGCGTCACCAACTCGATGGACACGGGTTTGGGTGGCCTTCGGGAGTTGGTGATGGACAGGGAGGCCTGGTGTGCTGCGGTTCATGGGGTTGCAAAGAGTCGGACACGACTGAGAGACTGAACTGACTGACTGCAAAATTTCCAAGTACTATTATTTAACAAACAAACAAAACCAAAACTCATCTGCAACACAATTAGAGGCACATAAAACCTTGGATACTAGAGCTAGTCAACCTGGGTATGAAGCCTGACTGCTGTACTTTGTGATCTTGGGCAAGTTTTTAACTTTTTTGTTCTAGGCTATAAACAAAGGATAATGGTATTAACTACATCACAGTGGTGTTGAGAGAATTGAAGGAATTAATATCAGTCAGTAAGTAAAGTGCACAGGAGAGGGCTTGGAACATAATATTTGCTCAATAAATGAAAACTATACTGAGTCAAAAGTCAAGTATCTTGTAAACTATTCCCAGGACTAAATTAATCTACTCAAGAAGTCACATGAACTCCGTTTAAGTCCTCAGAGTGACATTCAGTATGTTCTTTATTTCTGAGTATTTTACTATTCCCTATATATGTAAAAACACCTGCTACTTCAAAGTAGATTAAATTGTTAAAAAGAATTGTTCCTCTTTGAAACTGATCCTTTACCTCCATATTTCACTCTGCTTTCACCTCAAACCTGAAATGGTCTTTGCTTTTTAAAATGAATAATTTTGCCATTTGAAGGGAAAAGTATATTACAGCTGCAAAGAGAAGCTGAATGTTTCAAAGAACTATTCCTGGCATCTTTTAGAATAAGACACATTTAAGTCAAAGAGATGGCTTTGTGTGAGATCAGAGGCAGATCCAAAGTTTTAGTGGGGGATAAAACTTTTGGCCATTTCCCAAAATCTCAAGAGTGCCACCTTATTTACACATTAATTTGTGTGAATCTTATCATTATCAAATGTACTCACATATTTACTATGTGTATGAATTTCCTGACAGATGAATAGAAATTGCTCTCTGCCCAAGTTCACCAGCAGTTCATCACTGGTCTCCAACCTGCAGTTCTAAGGAAAAGGCAGTGAGAACCACATTTCATGGCTTTATGGGCTATATTTGGTGACTGAGGTTTGCCCTAAGGAACCTAACATTTAACCTAGAAATATTTGTGAACAGGATCATTTCCTGTCTTCCTTTTCCTTTATTCTAGAGGTCACTGCCACTAGAAGTATGTCCAAACTGAGAAACAAGGAGTAAAACAGATTTTCATTTCAACTTAAAAAATTCCATATTCAAAGAATATAGAATACATAGATATACTGTCAAAATAGTTAACCCTCATTTAAATTTTTATTATATTAATAAGTGCTCAATATTGAAAAAAAGGCAGGAAATAGAGAAAAATACTGAAAAGAAATGAATAGTTGCCCACCATCTACATTTTGTAAACTGCACTAAGATAGTTCTGATACGCAGCGTGGAAACTGTTGCTGCTGGTGATTAAGAATGACAAGATTATTACATCATCTCATAGATCAGTAGACGACTCTTGCGGCAAACCGTAGCTCCTGAAGATGACTGCAACAGTATTTCCCAGTCCCCACGGTCTTCTGTGACTCTGACACTACTCCCACGGAGAGGAGCGTGTCCATGTTCCCTCCTCTTAAATCTGGATGGATCTGCGACTAACGGAAATCATATAAGTTCCATTTAGGTGACTACTGAGGACAAGTTATAGAAGTCTGATGGACTTCTCCCTGTTTCTCCTGAGGTGCTCATTCTTAAAACCCAGCCTCCACCCACGCCTGTGAAGAGGCCAACTTGGAGAGTACAGAGGTCCCCAGCACACAGCCCCGGCTGCGCTCTACGCAGAAATCAGCATCAACTGTATGAGTCATACAACTTGAAGGTATATCCTCCAGGCCCCAGGTCAGCCACCCTAGCTAATGCCATTGTAGACAGAGATGATCTGTAACTATTGAGATTTGTACACAAAATATATTATTGTTTTTGTTTTAAGGGCACTATGGTTTTGGGGTGGTTTATAATGAAGCAACAGAGAAATACTCCAGCTAATAGCTAATAGTAAGAGCAAGTATAACTGAAAAGGTAAACATTTATTCATACTACACGGCAAAACTGTAAAAGGGTTTTAAACATGGTAATTCAGTTAATTCTCATAATTACCCTTATGGCATAAAGAGTACTATTACTCCAAATTACATTTTAGGATATTCAAAAACACACACAGGTTAAGTAACTCACCCACAAATTAATTAACTGAGCAAGTAGAACTGGGCTATGCACCAGGAGGTCTGGCTACAAGGCTGATGCCCTTAACCACAGCACTGAGCAGTGGGAGCACTGCTACTCACTTAAGACCCGAGAGTGTGCCACTGAGTCAGGACCTGCTTCCTCTCTGCTCAGCCACATTCTTCTCTTCCTAATGAGAAAGACACACACACCGAGGTTCAGACAGCTTGAGTTACTAGCTTAAGCTACAGTGTCCATGCTAGAGATCCAAAGCCAGGTCTGTCCGACACCAAAATTTACGCTCTTTCTATTATTTATGGTACCCTAGTCCAACACCAAAATTCACACTTTTTCTATTATTTTATGGTACCCATTGGGCTAATGGATGATTGCAGTTGATGGGTGATAAAAATTCAAGTTAATTATCTTCACTCTAGCTAATACACAATGTATACGGGAACAGAATTGTTTTCCAAATCATATTTTCCCAAGGACAATGAAATAAATGTTCTAATTTTGGATACACAGTTACGAGGCAAGGGAATTTCTGAATTAAAAATTTTATTGTTCACATACAGCAAACTTTCACAAATTTTTGGTTTCAGGACTCCTTTATATTCTTAAAAATTACTGAGTATCCCAAACAGCTTTCATTTATGTGGATTATATTTCTCAATGCTTAATATGTTAGATATTAAAACAGAATTTTTAAAAATACTTATAAATTCAATATTTTAAAGAATAAATCACATATACATTTATATAAATATTTTGTGAGGAAAAAAGTTATCTCCAACAAACAAACAAAAAAACGTATTCAGAAAAATGTCACTGTTAGTCTCACAAATCACTTTAATGTTCGATATAAGAAGGGGCAGCTGGGTCCCATTTCTGCTTTGATATTTTCAATTTGCTGTGAGATTACAGGCCATACAGCCTCTGAAAGACTCCGCTTTACATGGATAAAATATTGAGAGTGAAAAAGACAACATTTAATAAGATCATAAAAGCAGTTTTGATCTTACAGATTCTAAGGAAGAGTCCTCAGATTATTTTAAAAAATTGCTAGTGTACACATACAAAAAGTTGCTAGTCACTTAATATTTAGTAAGAAAAAGAATATTTGTATGACCTTCATGTAGAAGATAATTTTGGGACTAGATATAAAAAATACAAACCTTTAAGTTATAGAAACTTCTTTTTTTAATTAAAAGTAAAAAAGACAAGCCATTTATTGGCAGAAGGCACTTCCAACACAACTTTATAGACAATTATTATTCAGAATATACTTTTGAAACTGTTACAAATCAATAAGAAAAACGCAAATGATTCTAGAGAATACTAGGCAAAAACATAAATAAGGCTTTTCACAGAAGAGAAAACCCAGAAGGCCTATAAATGTCTGGAAAGGTAAGCAACCCACCAGAAGCAGGAAAATGCCAAGGAATACAATAAAGAGTATTTTTTCATATTCATTAGATTGGCAAAAACAAACAAAAGCTCTGATAATCAAGGACTCATTTGCTACTGATGGGAATGTAGCAGCATTTGTAGGAATAAAGCAGACACCGCCTACTGCCTACTTGTCATCCACCATCCCCGTCTTCCATCCTAACAGCATATTTTGTGCTGGTATCTCCTTCCTCCTGATAATATTCTTCGAGGATAACTGGCCCTTTCCGCCACCCAGTCATTATGGTCTTATCTTGTAAGTAATCAATTTAGTCATTGACGTGTGATTCAGTTCTAGCCAATAAGACATGAAAGAAAGCTATTCTAGGAAGTTTCCCTGCTCTTCAAAGGAAATAAAAAGATACAATGACTTTCGCCATTGTTTTGTCTGCACTTGATTCTTTGCAGCCAAGAGGAGACAGCAAGCCCTTGAGTCAATGAATAAGCCAGGCCTAGAGCATCCCTACTTCTGGGCTTCTTGGTATGTGAGGTAATAAATTTCTTTATTTAAGCCGCTTTGAAGTCCATTGTCTGTTATTTGAAGCTGAAAGTACCCTAACAAGAAGAATTTCACAATATCTAGTATAGTATTGTGTACCGAGAGCCATCACCTAAGACCCAGAAATTCCATTTCGAGGTACGTAAGCCAGAGAAGCTCACCCATGCAGAAGAGGAGATATGTAAATGAATATTCCTTGCACTCTTATTTGTACAGGGGGACAACTGAATGCAACGTTGCAGCTTATTACTGATTAATTTTTGTTAAAATAAGTATTAATTTTTGTAACAGGTAGGTAATTGTTAATATACTTTTTAATACCTTTTTCTGTCCTTTTTGGAATGAGGATGTCACTATTTTGAATTATGAGATCAAAGCCACCCAATATAAGGCAAAAAACTAGAAGAATCCCAGGTCACTGGGTGGAGGACTATGCCCACCCTGGACTATGTACCTGGACTTTTTCACAAGTGAGAGGTTAACTTCATGTTAAGTCACTCTTATTTTTAATTTTTATGGCTAACAGCTGACTCTAATTTTAATTAAATGAATAAGAAAACATAGACAGAAAATACACCACCAAATTCATGACAGTGGATGCTTCTGGGGAAGAAAAGAGGTAAGTGGATTAGAGAGAAAATGATATTTCAACTTTATATTATATATCTATATATACAATATGTATTATAAGAATATATATTCTTATATTCTATTTTAAGGATCTAAAGCAATAAATAATTAAAATAAATGAAACATTATATGTGTTTAGTTGCTCAGTCGTGTCCGACTCTTTGTGACCTCACAGACTGCAGCCCACCAGACTCCTCTGTCCATGGGATTCTCCAGGCAAGAAACCTGGAGCGGGCTGCCAGGGGATCCTTTCAACCCAGGGATGGAGCTCAGGTCTCTTGCATTGCAGGCAGACTCCTTTTCCGTCTGAGCTACCACAAAAGTTAAACCTTTATTAATTTTAGGTGTTACATATTCTGTTTCATTGCTCTCTGTACTTCCCTTTGTTTAACTTCTCAAAAAAAAAAAAAAGGATGATATAGACATCCTTATGTAGACAAAACTACCCAAAAATAAATAAATAAATAAACAAGGAAGGAAGGAGGGAATGAAGTAAAAGAAAATGCCTTATGGCCCAAAAAGAAAGAAAATGTGCTCCCTTCTACGTATACTAATTTTAAAAATATCAAGACCAATTTTATCTCGTATTAAGATGAAGATTAATCACCGAGACTTGTCAAGGATGCAGGGGTTGGGAGAATACATCCTTTCTGGAGGGTAATCTTGTGATTACAGCAAATTAATTAAAAAATGTCAGCTCTATGAAGCATCAGTTTTGCCTCAAAGAAGTTATCTTAATAAATTTCAGCACAAAGATTTAGTTAAAAGGATTTTCATCATAATTTTGATTATAATCTTAAAAAATTGAAGAACACACAAATGCCCAAAGAGACAGACTAGTTACAGTGACTGCTATCTGTGCAAACAATGGCATACTATGCTCCCATTATAACGGATACTATCCAGGCATATTTGATAATGCAGAGACAATTTGACAATTTTCTTAAGTGAAAAAAGTTACAATAATAAAAGTAAAAGCGATAAATATAATACATATTTTCTTAATTTTATTTGTTTACATATAGATACATTATAAAAATCTTAAAAGATTTACACTACCTTCTATTGACACTGAATACTGGGAATTCATTTTTATTTTCCTCTTGCTATCATTCTTTCTAACTTCTGTAAAGTGAACTGTAACACTTGAGTGCAACAGGTCTGATTAAAACAGGCAATGGTGGTCAATTCTTACCACCATTAAAGTGCATAATTAAATTAAAATGTAATAAATGGTTCCTAACAGCATAAGCTTCAGAGTCATTCTGTCTCCTCCCAAACAACATTCATTTATTTTTATATAAGATTGTAAGCATCCCATATTAGAGATATTGAGGCAAATATATATATACATATATAATTGAGGCATAATTCCACCAAAATCAATCCTTGAGACTTACAGGTGAATTAGTGGCTTTCTGTAACTGCTGAGTGAAGAAGTGTGTTCATTTGTTTACTAAAGAAGGATGCTGTTCTTATAGGATAAGTCAAAGGCAGGAATGAGGTTCAGAAGAGCCATGTGTAAACAGAAATGCCTGTTAGGATTCTGGCACACAACATGGTAGATGACATTCTGAACTGGTATAACTTTTTTCTGAATGCTTTATTTCCTGTACTTTCTGACACAAATTATAATGAACTCTTAATGACACAGTACTTTCATTCCATGTTCTAAAACCTATATATTCTGGTTTCATATTTTGAATGACTTTGTTGTCTCCACTGACATTGTTGCTGCTGCTGCTGCTAAGTTGCTTCAGTCGTGTCCAACTCTGTGCGACCCCATTACTAGATGTTAATCTGGATACAAACCAGAAGGCTCTGAGAGCTGCCCCATATTCCTAATGGACAAGAGGATGAATTATTGTGTCTTGCAGGCTCAAGCACACAACTCCATTTAATGGGCATGGCTTAGTTAGGCCATTCTAACTTTCTCAGCATATGTCGGCTTTCACCATCCTAAAGCAGGTGGTTTCCTTTCCAGGTAGAGAAGACCCTTCCTATTGAAGGGAACATTCCTGAATGCAGACAGATAATAACTTGGGAATCCCAGGGATCCCACTGTCAACTTACAAGAAACTTTTGGAAAGCCTCAACAGTCTTTCCTGGAAGAGCCGAGGAAGGGTATGAACTGAGCAAGGTCATGTTCCTTAAAAACCTAAGTTAGTAACATATCTCCATATCTCAATACCTTTTCCCCTCCTCTCCAATCAAATTTTAGGATTTTGGTCTCCACTTAGCTTTCCATCAGTCTTTTCATAATATCACCATTATCAGAATACTAGTCTCATTACACTGATACCATTAGTTTCCTCAAGTCTATGAACTTCTCTTTCTTCCTCACTGGTCTCTGTTTCAGCAACCTCTTCTATTGTTCCCCAAAACTCATAACAAGGATGACTGAGGATGAATTCATGATATGCTTCAGGAATGTTCTCAGAGAATTTCTTCTAGTATTCTTGCTTGCCCTTACTACCATAGTAACTGGTGAAAACTTTTTAAAAAATCTACCTACTGCGGCTCTCTTCCCCTCAACTTGTTGCTATTTAGCAGCTCTAGTTCTTTCCTTCCAAACCTTTCCCTCCTTAGCTGCTATCAGTCTCATTTCAAATATAGTTTTATACTACTTGGTGGCTCAGAGGGTAATGCGTCTGTCTGCAATGCGGGAGATCTGGGTTCAATCCTTGGGTCGGGAAGATCCCCTGAAGAAGGAAATGGCAACCCATTCTAGTATTCTTGCCTGGAAAATCCCATGGACGTGGAAGCCTGATAGGCTACAACCCATGGGATTGCAAAGAGTCGGAGACAACTAAGCAACTTCTCTCTTTCTCTCTTTGTAGCCCAGAGCATTGGCTACATTTCTCCTGACTTTCTTAATCATAGACCAAGGTCAGATTTCTTTGTTCTCTGGGATTGCTTAGGAGCCAGTATCTAGCAGTCAGGAGATGGTTTTGACCCATGTATATGTATTAGTAGATAGAGCAACTTTAGAAGGTTGGTTAAAGAGTCTGGAAACAATGAATCAAAGTGACCAGACTTCCAGCACATACCACCTTCAGAGTACCCAGAATAAGTTCCTACATCTGCTATGCAATTAATAAATATCAGCTGCATTATAATGGAGATGGTAATACTGTTTTATATGATCAAGAAGACAAGAAATAAATATAATTTAAAAGTTCCTTAAGACTATTTTTGTTTAGTGAGGAAGACAGTATATAAATATGATATGGTGGTGGTTTAGTCACTAAGTCGTGCCCGATTATTGTGACTCCATGGACTGTAACCTGCCAAGCTCCTTTGTCCACGGGATTCTCCAGGCAAGAATACTGGAGTGGGTTGCCATTTCCTTCTTCAGGAGATCTTCCCAACCCAGGATTCAAACCCGGGTCTCCTGCATTACAGGCAGATTCTTTACCAACTGAGCTAAAAGGGAAGCCTAAATATGATATAAAATATCCTTATAATTACTTAACATTTATAATAATTGATTTCAATATTTAGAATATTTCTACTTCCTATCCAAAAGCTCTTTCTGTCTGAAAGCCATATCTATTTTCTATTAGAAAATTATACTTAAAGCACATAAGATGCAGCATACTTTTCTCTAAGTTCTTCCAAAAATATGATAGAAAGATTTGCTTGGGAACATATAACTATAACAAACAAAACGGTTAGCTTTTATTGCACTTAAAATTTTACATAAAGTAAAAATGAAGCAAATATAAAAAGATGTATGTCCCAGTTTCAAAAAATATTTAAAAACGTTAACCCAGTTTGTTTTTTTACATCAAACCTCTGTCATTTATGTTTTACTTGTTCTCTCCTCTTCTTCTGTCAACCAGTAAGCCTTGCTTTTTGTCAATAAGATATGATCTGATAAGCTTATTTCAAACTCGCCCCAGGGAAGTAGGGGAGGACAGAATTACAGGTGAGCACTTCAGAGTGACAAGTCTGTTCCCTGGGCCACTGGAGAAAACAAAGAGGGGCTGCTTGGGAAGTGACTCACAGAGTCTTGCTTCTGTGTGAACACGAGAATTAAACTACCAGAAAGCTGCCTTCCAAACAAAAATGACTAATTTTTAAAAGTAACATTTTTAAAATCACATATCAATTCTATCCCCATTTAAAAAAAAAAAAACAATTTATTAAGGATAAAAGCCCACTAAAACATACTGGCAATATCTGTGCACTTTTAAAAAGACTCATCAATTCTAGATCTTAATTTTTAAACACACATATGAAACCTAGGAAAGTATCTACAAATTTGTAGCACTAATACATTTTAAATGTCAAACAAAAGGAATAAAAACTTACATAATGAAAGAATTATATATCCTTTTAAATTTCCCAAATTTTAGCTTAATCACTTAGAGTATGAAGGAAGTGAAATGGAGGGGACCATAGACATTGTTTATAACATATTTGTCATGAATCATGGTCAGGAAATTTATTAAATAAGTAGACTTATATTCAAGATAATTTCCCATGATAATTTTAACTTATTTTAAATAGATGCTATTATAAAACATTCACTTAGTCCAAATCTAATTGATTAATAATATTTCATTCCTTAAAAAATTTTGCAGATAATCAATACGTGCCAATTCTTAAGGGAAAAAATATCAATTGTAGTACATCTGCTTCTCCCAGACAGTGCCAAGGAAGAACAGTTTCCATGGTCATTTATAAACAGGTATAATATAAAATCGCTTTTGAGTATAGTGAAAGTGTAAGTGGATCAGTTGTGTCCAATTCTTTGGGACCCCATGGACTGTAACCCGCCAGGCTCCTCTGTCCATGGAATTCTCCAAGCATGAAGACTGGAGTGGGTTGCCATTCCCTTCCAGACTCAGGGATTGAACCCGAGTCTCCCACATTGCAGGCAGATTCTTTACCATCTGAGCCACCCCCTCAGTTTTTGATTCTACTTTAAATATGTTTCTTTCAACATTAAACATGTTCATGTGCTCAGTCACTCAGTCATGTCTGACTTTTTGACCCCATCGACTGTAGCCCCCCTGGCTCCTCTGTCCATGGCATTTCCCAGAAAGGAATGCCAGAGCAAGTTGCCATTTCCTACTACTTTAGAGGATCTTCCCCACCCAGAGATAGAACCTGTGTCTCCTCCTTTGGCAGCCAGATTCTTTACCACTGCGCCACCCGGGAAGCACCAAACATATTTATGCACCCAAGTAACTTGGACTTCAGGAAAATATCAGTCTTAAAAGAGGTAACTCCAAACACAAGGAAAATACAAAGATGGTTTGGAAATAAGATAAATCTCACAACTTCAGAAACCACTCCTCTCAGAAAATCTATTTCAGTTCAGTACAGTTTAGTTCAGTCGCTCAGCCATGTCCGACTCTTTGCGACCCAATGAATCGCAGCACGCCAGGCCTCCCTGTCCATCACCAACTCCTGGAGTTCACTCAAACTCATGTCCATCGAGTCAGTGATGCCATCCAGCGATCTCATCCTCGGTCGTCCCCTTCTCCTCCTGCCCCCAATCCCTCCCAGCATCAGAGTCTTTTCCAATGAGTCAACTCTTCAAATGAGGTGGCCAAAGTACTCGAGTTTCAGCTTTGGCATCATTCCTTCCAAACAAATCCCAGGGTTGATCTCCTTCAGAATGGACTGGTTGGATCTCCTTGTAGTCCAAGGGACTCTCAGGAGTCTTCTCCAACACCACAGTTCAAAAGCATCAATTCTTCAGTGCTCAGCCTTCTTCACAGTCCAACACTCATATCCATACGTGACCACTGGAAAAACCACAGCCTTGACTAGACGGACCTTAGTGGGCAAAGTAATGTCTCTGCTTTTGAATATACTATCTAGGTTGGGCATAACTTTTCTTCCAAGGAGTAAGCGTCTTTTAATTTCATGGCTGCAGTCACCATCTGCAGTGAGTCTGGAACCCAAAAAAATAAAGTCTGACACTCTACTGTTTCCCCGTCTATTTCCCATGAAGTGATGGGACCAGATGCCATGATCGTTGTTTCCTGAATGTTGAGCTTTAAGCCAACTTTTTCACTCTCCTCTTTCACTTTCATCAAAAGGCTTTTTAGCTCCTCTTCACTTTCTGCCATAAGGGTGGTGTCATCTGCATATCTAAGGTTATTGATATTTCTCCCGGCAATCTTGATTCCAGCTTGTGTTTCTTGCGTTTCGCATGATGTACTGTGCATAGAAGTTAAATAAGCAGGGTGACAATATACAGCCTTGACATACTCCTTTTCCTATTTGGAACCAGTCTGTTGTTTCATGTCCAGTTCTAACTGTTGCTTCCTGACCTGCATACAGATTTCTCAAGAGGCAGGTTAGGTGGTCTGGTATTCCCATCTCTTTCAGAATTTTCCACAGTTTATTGTGATCCACACAGTTAAAGGCTTTGGCATAGTCAATAAAGCAGAAATAGATATTTTTCTGGAACTCTCTTGCTTTTTCCATGATACAGCGGATGTTGGCAATTTGATCTCTGGTTCCTCTGCCTTTTCTAAAACCAGCTTGAACATCAGGGAGTTCACAGTTCACGTATTGCTGAAGCCTGGCTTGGAGAATTTTGAGCATTACTTTACTAGCATCTATTTGGGTACCTTAAATGAGTACCAATACTCCAGAAACAGTGAAACAATAATATGGTTGGCAAGTTCTGACAGCTTTGGTGGATATTAACAATGAGCTATACAGAGAGGATCATGTGGCTCCAGGGTAATCCACATGTATGCTGCTGCTGCTGCTGTTCAGTCACTTCAGTCGTGTCCGACTCTGTGCTACCCCATAGATGACAGCCCAGCAGGCTCCCCCATCCCTGGGATTCTCCAGGCAAGAACACTGGAGTGGGCTGCCATTTCCTTCTCCAGTGCATGAAAGTGAAAAGTGAAAGTGAAGTCACTCAGTCGTGTCCAACCCTTAGCAACCCCATGGACTGCAGCCCACCAGGCTCCTCTGTCCATGGGATTTTCCAGGCAAGAGTACTGGAGTGGGGTGCCACTGCCTTCTCCAATCCACATGTATGATAACTAATAAATACATATCTCAACAATTAGAGGTATATTGATCTACTCTTTGTCAGTGAGAACTGACTATTGATCTGCTCTCAGTCAGTGAGAACTGACTCACTGGAAAAGACCCTGATGCTGGGAAAGACTGAAGGTAGGAGGAGAAGGTGATGACAGAAGATGAGATGGCTGGATGGCATCACCAGCTCGATGAACATGAGTTTGAGCAAGCTCCAGGAATTGGTGATGGACAGGAAAGCCTGGCATGCTGCAGTCCATGAGGTCACAAAGAGTCAGACATGACTGAGCAACTGAACTGAACTGAACTGATCTGTTCCAAATAACTGTAAGCCATTCCTCCAAAGCTATGTTTTAAGTCATTCCTAAGAATAAGGAATTTGTCCCTTGATTTGTAATTATGTCTCAGAACAAGACTTAGATACTATTATCTTAAGGTCTGAGCTTCCAGGACAGTACACAGAAGCATTTCTCAAATTGCTTCTTTCCCAAAGATAAACTGTTAGAGAACATAGCTTAATTTAACAGTAGTGGATTGAACCTTCTGAAAGATCCTGGCCCTACTCATCACTATGAAGATAAAAAGCAACTATGTACAAGTTTCAACTCTGTCTTGATAAGTAAGTGCTTTCTCAGATTTAATGACCCTTTACAATGCCCTACTTTATTGAAGCCCACAATAGGAAAACAAGATGGGTCTCATATCTCCATCTTCATAAGTGAAAGAACAGAAGTTCTTTTCCCAGGGCCACACACAGTGTGTCAGAGGAAGAATTCACTCTCTGCTTGCTCCAGGTTTGCTTCTTCAGTTCAGTTCAGTCGCTCAGTCCTGTCCGACTCTTTGCGAACCAATGAATCGCAGCATGCCAGGCCTCCCTGTCCATCACCATCTCCCGTAGTTCACTCAGACTCATGTCCTTCGAGTCCGTGATGCCATCCAGCCATCTCATCCTCCGTCATCCCCTTCTCCTCCCGCCCCCAATCCCTCCCAGCATCAGAGTCTTCTCCAATGAGTCAACTCTTCACATGAGGTGGCCAAAGTACTGGAGTTTCAGCTTTAGCATCATTCCCTCCAAACAAATCCCAGGGTTGATCTCCTTCAGAATGGACTGGTTGGATCTCCTTGCAGTCCAAGGGTCTCTCAAGAGTCTTCTCCAACACCACAGTGCAAAAGCATCAATTCTTCGGTGCTCAGCCTTCTTCACAGTCCAACTCTCACATCCATACATAACCACAGGAAAAACCATAGCCTTGACCAGATGGACCTTAGTCGGCAAAGTAATGTCCCTGCTTTTGAATATGCTATCTAGGTTGGTCGTAACTTTCCTTCCCAGGAGTAAGCGTCTTTTAATTTCATGGCTGCAGTCACCATCTGCGGTGATTTTGGAGCCCCAAAAAATAAAGTCTGATACTGTTTCCACTGTTTCCCCGTCTATTTTCCATGAAGTGATGGGACCAGATGCCATGATCTTCGTTTTCTGAATGTTGAGCTTTGCATTTTATATAAAAACAAAGTGAGAAGGGTGACAGGGCGTTAGGGAGTGGCAGGTGTCAAGGACACAGCCTACATCAGCTGGAGCTGGATCATGCACCATCTGCATGGCCAGACACGGAAGCACAGAAAAGGGAGAAGAGTAAGGATCAGCGGTCTTTAGTTCTGCAATAGCCTCAGCCCGTCACTGTGGCCAGGTACTAATCTATTCTGAGCCACAATTCCTCCTCTTTCTTGGAAGGTCAAAGGGATGTTTTTTTCTCTCTTTTTTTTTTCTTTTAATTGTCTTTCTCCCAATCCCTAAACTGTAGTAAGAGTCTAACTTGGATGTGGGGAAAATAAGGGTGGATCAGAGGGTGAGCAGACAGGCAGGCAGGCAGGGAAATAACCACCTGATGTTTTGCTTTGATTTCTCTTTCAAGTCCTGTAATGACAGATCTCACTCCAGTGCAGTATGTTTTGGAAACATACTTAAAAGGGATATGTGATTGCTTTTAGGTACATTTTAAGTATTGACTAATAAAAGGCAAATATCAGAACAGAAAAGCAGTTTAATTTAGCATTTTTAAAACCATTTCGTATTCTAAGGCATCTGTGACCTGCTATAATCTAATTATTTCTCCAATACCCTTTGGAATTGTTCCGAACAATGTGGTACAGTTTCTAACTGGTGCATTAAACATCTGGCCTGACTTCACAGAATTACAGATAGCTGAATGTGCACTCTCTATGTATTTTATTAACATCCCATAGGCTCATGTTAAGATGTAGTACTGATGTGTCCTGACTTGCATCACTACCTGTTGACAGGAAAAACTGGGCTAGACTTGAGAGGGTCTACAAATAGAGAAAAATCTTTTAAAGATGTTTTGGTAATTTAAATAGAAATTTTGGCTTAAAAAAAAAAGAAAAGAAAAAGAGCAGCTTCAAGTTTATAAATTTATAAAACATGCCCAAGTTTCAGCATGCCAAATCCTCTAAAAATGAGCTAATCTCCAGCATCCGCTCCTTCCTTCTCAAACTAACAGTATCCAGTTGTCTTCCAGATCAAACATGGTCCTCCATTCTCACCCATGTGTTTGAGTCAGGTTAACCCTACCTATAGCTCTTTACAGCAGGACTAAGCTCACCAACACATCCCACTATCTTCCTATAATAGGTTCAGGAATGAATGTGTGATCAAGTTTAAAGAAATGAGAAAGAGTGAATCATACATCTGCGCCTGTGTAGGAGCTTCTGGAGGTGACCTATCTTCCCTTGAGCACTGCAATATGGGAATGTGACATGTGGAATTGTCACTGCCTAGGGTCAAAGCCCGGAGCTCCCAAAGATCCAATGTATATGGCCGCAGGAGGCTGCCAACACTGGGAAAGGCAGAGCTAGGGAAAAACTGTATCCTTGTTGACATATTTCAAGCCACTGTATCAAGCTTCACCTGAAGCCAGACCATACATTTGAACTTCTCAGTTTCATGGACCAACAGGATTTCCAATCGTTGATTAGATAGTAAGGCTTGAGCTTTCCGTCACTTGCAACCAAAAACTTCTTTACTGGTAATAAGCACAAGGCATTTTAATATACCAAAAGCCTAAGCTGATTTTGTTGGTTGGTTTGCTTTCCACACAACTTTGAAGACTTTGTTCTCAGGGAGAGGGTGAGGGGAAGAAAAATCATCAAGAATTTCTTTCTAAGACCTAAGGAAGCTTTAATACTTTTTAAGATTAAATTTCAAATATCATAGTTGGAGGTCTGGGGGTCATCTAGTTCTACTAGCTTCTTTGACAGGGAACTTTAAGGAATTTGTGTACAGTGAATGAATGAACAAGTGAATGGGGTAGCTTAAGTCTAAGCAGGTTGGAGGGCCTGAATTATTCCATTTCCTCTGGGAGCTGTTTGTAGAAGAGGTTTGGTGGTTGTTGTTTTCACATGGATACACAAGTCAACAGCACAGCCTGGGAAACCTGATTCCAAATCCAACCTCCTCTGTCCTCCATCAGGGAAAATCTCATCACCTTTCACAAAAACAGAAAATGCGAAGTTCATCGACATGATCAGCTTATATCATCTGACAGTTTTCAAAACAGAATATGCTAAGTAAGCTTATATTCCAGCCAGTTGTTTACCATCTGAAATTCATTTTCTCATGTACAGTGTTAGATCCACTGGCTAACCCATAAAACTGAACAAAATGCAAAAAAAATGGCAAATGCCTTTTCAACCCGAAGTATCTACTAGTTCTAAATCCTAGGGACGTGGGACCATGAAATGCATGAAGACAACAGGAGAAAAAAAATCAACAGGGTAATAGCCTATTCGCCCACTTCCTTGCTCATTTCCTGGCCATGCAGAACGACTCCTTCAAAGGGGGATTTTGAAGCGCGAAAAGCGTGCCATTGGTCCTCCCTGGCCTCTCTTTGTGCTTCCTTCTACCACTTCTTTTCTTTGTTTGTTTGTTTTTTCAGATTTTATTTTATTTTATTTCTTAATGCCTCCTTTTTCCAAGGGCTCAGATGCCCTCATCTCAATCCTAGCAGTTACCACTCATTTGGTACTTACTGTAAGTCAAGTACCGAGCTAATGATTTCAGAAAGATTTAGTAATTTGTCTACAGTCAAGTGGTAAAGCCAAGATGGAGCCCAGACATGCTAGACTGTGAGCCTAAAGGGCTTCTCGTTGAAAAGTGCCTGCCTTCCTTCCCCTCCTACTGGGACAGCTGTCCCCTTACTGCAGTTCATCTCCCTTATGTAATGAAGGAGGAGAGGAAAGCAACCTGAATTAATTCAGAGAAACTCAGTCTTTTCAGAGGTGGCACATTTTATTTCAAAAGGGGTACATATTATTACAAGTTCACCTCCAACTGGCAGAATTTCAGACAGCTGATAAGAGCAAGAAGTAAAAAAAAAAAAAAAAAAAAGAACAAAAATGAAAACAAATGGAAGCAGCAAAAGGGCATATATTTTTGGATGGGGTAGGCTGATGGAAGCTATCCAAGACTTGGCCTTCAAAGTTAGTGCCTTTAGTACAGTTTACATTTTTTCATAATCTCTTGCCTCTTCTACATTTTAATCCACATCTTAAAAAAAAAAAAAGAAGCAACAATACATAATTGGCATTCAACAAATCCCTGCTGCCTTTATTTGCCACGTGGGAAGCCCAGAGCAGATAATAAGTCATATTCTGAATGGCAGACGAGGGAATGGAAACCTCAGAACTCCTAACTCCCAGGCCAATGTACCTTCTTCTGGATACTGATTACCAAAACTGTCCATTTATCTTTCTTTTCTGTTTAAGGTCTGTCTGAATGGAGATAAAACTGATTAAACATGGCTATAAAACCATAGGAATTTGGCTAGGCAAAAAGTTCTTTTTAAATATACTCAACTCCCAACTGAAAATAGCTTCTAGAAAGAATTATTTCATAAAACAGTTTAACCCATGTGTTTATTTTGTAGTAACAGAAAAAGAAATCCATCCTTTAGCTGAGAGATTATCTTTAGTGCCACCTCCCTTTCCTCTAAACATATAGCAGCTGCATCTCAATTCAACTTTTGCTACCTAACATTTCTAAGAAATTAGCTTTTCAACAAACATTAGAATTCTAAACCTCCTGTATTTATTGGGTCTGCCCTCAGAGGCCAGTAAAAGTGCAATCATAGAACAATAGAGGTCAATATACCTCTTATCAAGAGTTCCCCTTCTACTGTGATATCATTCATTCTTGGAGAGGAACTCAGAAGGCCAAATTGCTATCAAAGAGGCATGTAAATAGATAAACTAAACTAATGAAGAGACCATAATCAAATAGTCCTGGGAAAGACAATTAGCTAGCCTCCTTCAGAAACAAACACTCACAGAAACTTTTAGAAAGCACAAAGGAGAACCTCTGAGAATAAAGCAGACAATATGAGTTTAAGGATACTGCCCTCCAGGTAAATAGAAAAGCAAAATTCTTCCCAATGACATTAAAAAATGAAATGCACTTAGTGGAAAACGTATGGGCCTAAAGCAACTGTTATTCAAACAGTAGAAACTAGTCTATGAAAATCAAAAGTCTATGAAAATAGAAAGTCTATAATTCTGCTAATTAGATATTGCATTGCCCAGAGTTTGCTCATATACATAAATTAAAATACAACCATTTGAATACAAGTAAAACTATTTCTGAAAGGTTTCTTTCTTCTATGTTTGCATCTTAAGTCTGTATCTTAACTCATGTTCAAAGCAAAAACATATCAGAAAGAAAACTACTCTATTTAATAATTTTTCAAAACCTTTTTAGTTTAGGAAGAGTCCCTTTAAATATGAAAAATCTATCTACTAGGCTTTAAAGAGATGTGCAAATAATTTGGGGAGTATATGAAAAATAGTTTCACTTTCTAAAACCAACACATACAAACAATAACTTACTCATTATCTCTAGGGGGAAAAAAAAAAACAAAACTAGTTATCTTTTTTTTCCTTTACCCTTGTAGAATTCCTGTTTCCTTCCCTTAAATCAATCAGTTATTTATTTGAACCAACTTTCTATTCATTTGTTGAATAAATATTCACTGTTGGGGTTACTAGCCTTCACATTTATAACATTATTATAACTAGTCAACAATGAAAATATGATTTTGCTTAACTCCTTTCTAATACAGACAGCTTAAAAATAAAAATAACCCGTGTCTTTCTACTGTAACACATAGTCTTCTAGCAGCCTTGCATTTTTCATAAGCTTGCTACCACCACCCTGCTCTAGTCAACTTCAGCAGAGGCTGCGATTCCAAAGGGCCACCTACCAACCAGTGGCATCCCAGCCCTGCCAGGCCAAGCACCTCATTCTGGCTGCTCTCACTCCCTCTAGCGTTGGCAGAGCTCATCTGTCTGATCCTCGAGTTACCTCACTGAGCGAGAGCTCAGCGAAGTCCTGCCCATTCTATGACATCACCCCCTTCTTCAACCATTGCGAGGTGAAGCTTTAACTTCAGACTTGGAGGTGGGCTGTGCAGCAAACTGAAATGCTGGCCCCCACTTGCTCCTCAGTGGAGGAGTGATCCGAACGGGACCGGCTCAGCCTGCAGCTGCCGTGGGCTTTGTGTGGACTGGATTCCGAGCTGGGCAGAGGGGGGCGGTTATTACTCCAGTTCCCAGGCAGTGGAATTACAGCTAGAGCAGCAGGATATATGGGATTGCTTTTTCTCGTCTTCCTGGTAAGTGTTTCCCATGTTTTTCCTTATGATTGTCCCAGAAAGTTTGCTCGGTTTTACTCTCTAGAAAGGAATGGCTTGGTATCATGAGGCATCCAGATACGAACGTTTGCTCTGTCACCAGGACGAGCAGTGTGTGTGCGTGCAAGCCAGCAAGGAAAAATTGGACTGTTACAGCCAAATGCAAGAAGTTTCTTGAAACCTTTATTTCATTAAAGAAAAAAAAAATAATGATAAGTGGCTATCTTATGTCTCGGGTAGTTGCTATTTGAAAAGAGGCTTATGGAAAACAATAAGTTGGAAAGTTAAATGTTAAAGAACACAAGGCAGATTTTTTCCACAGAGAGGAAAGCGAAAGGTCTAGCTAACTTGGCGTGTACTGTATGTGTGGTATGATCACCAACTGCTGTTTTTATAACTGTGAAAGAAAATCAATAATCCCTCAGCCCATGAGTACGCAGTACATGAAAAGCATACATCTTGCTCACAGCTAGCCCAGCTACTCCTGGAGACTTATGTGCCTCTGTAAGGATTAACAGCTACACCTAGATTTTAAAGCTTGCACTGCTATCCTGCCAGAGCTGCTTCAAGCATTCCAGGCTTGCAAATCTTAACTAGTGAATTCAACTCAGAGGAAGGGGAAACTCTCTTACAAACCATATCCCCTCTCCAGCAGAACGCCAAAATCCATTGCTTGGGCAAATGTGGTATGTGACTAGCATAGTAATTGGCAAAGTCTACTCAGAAAAACTAACAAAGCTCAGCCTGGAAGCTAAGCCTGATGTATGCAGGGATTTCAGGGTGGCAGGGGGAAAAATGAGTAGAGCCTCATCAAGTGGGATACTCAAGAGTATCCATTCACTTGCAACTTATAATAGGAAAATCTTACATCGAAAGAAATATTTTCATACCACAAAGCTTTCAAAAACTACCTAAATGTATCTATTCAAAAAAAATTTTTTTCAGTGAATTAGATCTGAAACAAAATGGTTGCATAGAAGTAAAGAGTGCAACAGGCCTATATTTTCTCAACGTCTGGGAGTTTGATTGTTATTTACTTCCTGAGAATGAAAAAGGAAAAAAAAAGCCTTGATATGTGCCAATTATAGAACCAAATTCTCTAATGGTTTTAACAATTAGCTATTTTAAATTTTCTTAATAAATCGATCCGCTCTAAAATGCACACATATGTTCCCCCATTAGCAGGAAACAATATGAATAAAGACACTATCACAGTGCATAGGCTGAGGCTATGCCTTTCATTTATCCCCAGTCACACAGGAATATCCTAACCAGCATAAACATAAAGAAGGAATTTGTTTTCAGACAGGACCTTAAAGTGACAGCTGACTGATACCCATCTCTTTTGAAATGAGGAAAGAAAGAAATGAACCTTTCAAAAGTACTACAAAATATTAATGTTACCACTACCACCAATACTAATAATAATATGCCAGGGTTTAATCTGTAAGAAGATTAAATCAGAGATATGCCACTTAGTTTGCAGATATATGTGTGTATACAATGTACACACACACATATCTAGATATATTGATTAGCCTGAAATAAAAAAATAGGGTTACAAAAACATGATTGCATGTACTTAAACAGGAAAATCACATCTAATTTCTTTTTTAAATAGAATACTGCCAAAAATATATCAAACCCAAGATTCAGCAAAGATATTATTGAATGACTAAACAGAATGAATTCATTAATATTGTATATAATACTATATAATACTAATTATCAGTTATTAATTGTGCTGTATAATACTATGTTATTAATTGGGTTTTTCATCCCTCCCCCATTTTAAATCGATTATGTTTAGGTTCAAAATGCCCAACTAAACACTTCCTAAACATTAACATCTGTCAAATATATAACTGGGCAGCAAGTAAAGTTTTTTTCAAAAAGAAGAAAACCAGTAAGAAAATTTGTCATAACTGAATGTGGCAGTAAAATAGAAGGTATGTTTCTTTTGCTTCCAAGTGTTAATTAAGGAGCCTCCAATTCTATCAAAACTTTTTCAGAGCTAAATGAAGCGGCGTGAAATAAATTTGGTTGAAATCTTGTGGCTGTCAGACTTTGTTAGCAAGCTATTAATTATCTTTACCCCAGTTTCTTCTCTAGCCTATATTGCCCAATCAAATAGAAACTCCAATTACGTTCAGCATCTCTTGCCTAGGGACACAAGACCCTAATGAACACTCAGTGTCTCCAGATGAAAAATACAATTATCAGCTTTAAACACACAAGTGTACTGCAGACAGATTTGTCTCTGCTTTTCTTGGCCACATACCCTAAGGCTTCCTCCTCTTTCTGGATTATTTTGAACTATTTTAAACCCAACAAAAATCAGTAGCAGAGGACTTGCCTTATATTAATATTATATGAATGTTTCTTCTTTATGTTTTTATTCTTCATATGCCAATGTTTATACCAATATTAGATTAAATCTGATCATCGGGGAAAAAAAAAGGTTTAAAACTAACCATTTCAGTGGTTAACTTTTCCCCCTATTTTTAAGGTGGGTGGGCTACATAACAAAGAATGTGTTTAATGCCAAGATCCAAGACTAACTTAAAAATTCTGAATAAACTCCCTTAAATATTCTTTTATTCAACCAGTTTATTGTAATAGCATTATAACTAATTGCTGAAAGTCAAATGAAGGCCAACATAAATGAAGCCAACGAGGGAAATAAGATTCAATAAATTTTTCAAAGGTTGTAATTTCTCCCCTTCTTTCCCCTCACTCCCGCTTCCCTCCCACCCCCACCTTGTGCCCCAGAGGCCTTCACTGTTCTCAACGGGAGGCTTTGTTGTAATTAAACCAGAGGAAAAGTGGCCGGCAGCAGCCAACATCTGACTTGCGGCTTCTGAAAGCTGTGTTCTAGTAGAGTGTACCACCCCCCAGCGGGCAAAAACTCTACAGTAAATCTCTCAGCAGTATTAATTCTCCAAAGTGCAGTTTTCTCTTCAGAGCATAAAAAGGACCTTTTGTCAACTCTTTCTAACATTCTACCATTTCAAAAACTTATCCCAAGTCAACAAACAAATTTGTAACTAAGAGATGATCTATAAATGTCTCCTGGAAAAAGCCTTCTGCCTCTTAAGAACCAGAAATACAGAAATACACATTTCAGAAAGCATTTTCCAGTTTCAGGATGCAGATCAACATCACTAACTTTGGTAAAACATCACATTAAAAAAACAAATTGAAAGCCATGTTTATATTGCATAGGAGAGCTGGTTTCAGGACTTTGATGTCTGTTGACAAGAGAGCTAGAGAAAACAGATTTTAAGTAAAACAGAACAAAACTGTAATTTAAGCAGCAGCTAAAGCTGCATTTGTTTAACATATGCATAATTTCTTTCCTAGCCCCCAAATCAAGTGTCAGGAATGCATAAAAAGCTCTCTCCAGGTATTAGTCTGCTTAAATGCAAGAAAGGAGAAATTGCTCTCTCTGATGAGACAATGACAGCTTTTGTTCTTTATTCTTTCACTTTTCACATGCACAAGTTACCGTGGCAACTTTGAAAAGAAAACCCAGAGACCACATTTGGTTAAACCCCATTTTTAAAGTGTGCCACTGAACTGTGGATTGATCAGTTTATGTGCTGATGATTTTCCTCCTCTTTAACAGCAATATTCAACTCTGACATGAAAAGGAAAAAAAAAGGATTTTTTTATGATTATGGATGTTATCATTTTCCAGCCCAGTGCATGGTACACAGCACACCTAAATATTTGTTGTACTAGAGTATGGAAACTTGACTATTAGAAACTTAGAGCATATCAAGCAAATTGTACTCACCACACTGAAGAAGGAATATCAGGCTCACAGTGGGAAAATGTTCGCAGTTTAACAAGGATAAGCGTAATTTTAACTGCAATTGCCTAAAAGTCAATGCAAACTTAAAGCTTGTTCCCTGCCCCAAGCTCTCAACTGCTCACCTCTACCAACCTCTAAATTAATCTCTTATTCATACTTACAAGCCATGGTTCTCTAACTTATTTAGTTTGGCTTAATATCATATAAGGAAACAGGCTTCACTATGATGGAAGATAACATCCCAGTTTCCCTTTTTGTTTTAAGGATGCTTGATTTAACTTTACAAGCCAAAATAAATGAAGCAGAACTAGATTCATTTATCACAAACCTATTGGGGAAAAGAACCTGTAACATAAAAGGAGAAA
Source organism: Ovis canadensis (assembly GCF_042477335.2). Taxonomy (NCBI): domain Eukaryota; kingdom Metazoa; phylum Chordata; class Mammalia; order Artiodactyla; family Bovidae; genus Ovis; species Ovis canadensis. The sequence continues at coordinate 23,088,538 of NC_091257.1, read as the reverse complement.
GTGAAAATCCTTTGCTTTGGAACTTTGATCCCCTATTTGCATAAAAGAAACAAATCTTCTAGGCTAGAAAATAGTCTGGATAAAACCAAGAAAGGAAAGGCACACTTGCTTCTCTCCCTCTCAGCAAACCCTTCAGACTTCATGACTCTCAAGAGGAGAGTTAGAGGTCCTTCTGCTTGCCTGGCATTAAACAAAAGAATTGGAACTTTCCTGAAATCTGATGATCGTGGAAAATTTAACTACCAGACAGGCTGCTTAGAAAGCATTTTGCTGTCACTACCAACTAATCTGATATACTCCAGTTTTTCAGTTTAACCATACACATAGGTTATTTGAAATACTATTTGTCGTTGCAAAGACTTAACATTCAGAGGTTGATCATTTTGTAGAGCTTTCTAGCAGCTGTTTAAGCCTTCATAAATAAATTACTTTCCTAATACTCTAAATTATGATTGTATAAATTCCAGGGTACCCAGAAATATTCACAGACTTGGATAAATTTGAGGAATCATGTATTTTCTTCAGTCTCAAGGTTTTACTCAAAATAATGCAGTTAACTTCGATTAAAAGTTCTACATACTTTTCCACTTTTAAATTTAATATATTTAAAAGTCCCCGGATAGTTTAAAGACCATGATGTGAGGCAAATCATTAAAAACAAACTAAAATCCCCAAACTCTGTACACAATTTAAGATTTTATTTTAGAGCAATGATTTCACATCAAAAGTCAATTTTAATCGAAGGGACAAATAAAGGATTTAGGAAGTTAGCACTATCAACATATAATCTTAATCTAAGTGACCAAAACATAAGAAATATCAAATACCTTTTCATCTCAAACATTCCCACCTCCAAAATAGTAACAGAGAAGGAATCACATAAACATAGACGGCCTCATGTTCTTGACTATAAATACCAGCATTCTATTCAGATACAACTTGTTCAATTACATTAGTTTTCTTAAAATATCTCAAAATGACAGCATCCTTATCTATTTGCATACTTCTTTTAAGTGTATCATGGAAATCAGCTGGTGACTTTTCATGGATGTGATTACATTATAAATGCATTTTTTTAAACCCATATTTTTTAATTTATAAAAAGAAATTGCTAGGAAGATCCATATTACAAGTTTAATTTACCAGTATGGTGATTATGGTTTTCTTTTTGCTACAGTTCTAAATGCTATATACTTAAGTAATGATATGATTTTTTTTTAACTTTAAACATTCCTTTAAGTAACCAGGGCTCCATTTATGCTTTTCCCCAAGTTACCCCATTAACAATATTTCTCTAAAAGATCGATTCCTTTTTGTTCAGAAGTAATGGCCTCTTTCAAGCCTATGCAGACATAAAGCCTCTGAAGTCGCCGTTGTGGAAACCTGGCCACAGTGTTCATGCCAGTGGGGGTCATTTTTTTTTCATCAGTCACATTCAACTACAATGTCTCTACATGCATGAGTATGTAGAGCCAGCTCAGAAAGAGGGAAGTCTAAACATGGGAGCAGAGCTGCTTATTTCAGATGGAAAGACCATTACAGCCTCTCATACGTGAAATAAAACACATCTCTTTAGCTCTATAGTTTTTAAATATAAAAAGGCAAGAGAAGACGTAAGATATGAAACAAAATCACGCATGCATTGGACTGTCTGAGTTTAAGTAAAGGGAGTAGGAACTTGTGAAGGAATCTCCATTTTTGAAAGAGGATCCTCCCCAGAGAAATATGTTTTGTATTTTTGCCTTTTGTTTTAATGCAATCTGGGGAGAAGAGAATGGCATTTTCCAAGAACTGAATAAGATTTTAGGCTTTCTGTTAATCCCACGTTATTACCACCACTGTATTCATGGCCATGTGAGTCTGCACATCAAACAGAGCAGAGGAAGCAGTTTCACACATGCAAAACGAAGCAAACAAAAATGAACTAATCTTCCTTTTCATACCAGTGTGGAATATTCTTTCTTTCTCTGATTTAAAAATGTAAAAATCAATACATATTAGATTTTGAATTGGTAAAAAACTTATACTTCAGCTACCAGCTTTATCTCTGGTTATCATTATGTACCTTGTACATACTCTAGGCTGACCAACAATTTTTAACCTCCATTCATCAGATTCATCTTCCCAACTTTAAAGTGTGTCCTGGTGTAGGAGAAATGCCTGGCTATTGGCAACAGTTTAAGCAGGTTCTCTGTGTGATTTTTATAATGGTTTTAATTAGTTTTTAATGCAATTTAACAAAAGTAACTGTTTCCTAAATTGCTTTAAATTTTTTTCTTAAATTTACCAAATTGTTTTATATGTTGAATAATTTTCAAGCTTAGAAAACATTTAACAGAAGATATTTTAAAAAATAACATTGTAATTATTAATTTCACAGCTTAGTTTTCCATTTTCACGTACCAAGAAAGCAAGTTTTCAAGAAAATACTCCACTCAAATTCAACAATAATGAGCAAAGCCCTAAAGGCATTACTTGTAAAACCTCACATTAAGCAATACATCACTTAAACTTTCCTCTGTGGGCACTTTGCAATATTCACTAGAGACTACTTTATCCATCTGCTAACTGCTATTTTTACTTCATGTTTCCTAAATAATAACTTAAATGTATCTGAAATTTTTTTTTAGTTTCCTTCTGTTAATTCAGTCTATGATAGTGTTGATACCTGGTGACAAATTAAAAGAATCCGAATTTTCAGTGAGAGCCAGAAACACAAATCTTGGTCTTATTTAAAATTCACTTTGAGTACTGTTTGAATTCTGGAACAGATGCTATCCTTGTTGGATGCAAGGTAATTACTGAGGGAGAAACAAATCGCTTGTAGGGTCAAATATTTCCATGATATCCTAATGTATCTTACTTGTATAGAAAGTCCCTGAGTAGGTAACTTTATGTAACAGATACTAAAACTACCCACCTCCCCTGTTCACCCCCCAAAATCTTCATGCATATTAGATAATGGACAAAGCAGTCATTCTTAAAATCATGAGTCTCTCTGGTCAAGCTGTAAGCCTCTTCCAGAAGTTGAAAAGATAATCTTTGGAAACTGACATGTTCCTGTTTGCACTCTGAGAGAAATGTCTTGTCAGGTTTTGATATGTTTTCCTAATGGTCATTACAAGGAGACAGACTGAAATGACGTCCTTTCTGTTCCAAACACAGTTTCTCAAGTTTAGTTTGTTAAAAATTGTATTTTTCTCAAAAAATGTTATGACTTGAACTTCTACACTGCCTTTGGCCAAGAATGCCTGAGTAACTAGCGTTTCAAGATCATCATTTAGCCTTTAGAAATAGTTGTGAGGAGGAAGGTTGCTGTGCCCACCTTCCACAGTAGGGAGAATTGAGGCCTGCAGGAAGAATTAAACAAGACACTGAGCAAATCAAAAGAAAACTTCTAACCCTTTTCAACTCTTTAAATTGTAGACTATATGACTTTGTAAAACTATGTTCAGAAATATCTAAAAAGTTATGGCATTTCATTTAAAAAAAATCCTAGTTATGGCTTTGCTTACCTCTTTCATGTACTTATTTTCCTTTTTTTTGCACACTTTATCATTTTATATAAGATATAAAAGTGAAATTTTAAAGATTGGCCTGACCTGAATTCAAAATCCATAGGAGAGGCTTACTGTCTTTTGCATAAAGCTTTGCTTCTGTGTTTAATTCAAAGTCACACTAGCAGTCAGTTAAAAACTGAAATTATTTTGTGACAAACTCAAATTTGGCTCCCACTTTATTTATATAGCAAAATGGGAAATAAAAGAGAAAGAGATCATCTTATCCCTTTTCAACAACTACTATGATGAAAGGTGTTGCCTAAAGAAAGAATTGAAGCTAAATTTCTAGGAAATGTCTCTAGTATGTTAAAGTTCTTTGTTAATAGCTGATTAAAACATTTTACTTTCACAGGAGATGCTCAGGTCCAGAGTATTTCAAGGAACAGAAATATAAAGGAAATCTAGTATGCTTCCATGAAGAATATTTGAATTAAGTTTTCTTTACCTCTTGAAAGAATACCTGTTCTTGCATAACCTCTGACTGCACCAGATATTCTGAGAAAGCAGCAAGAAGCAAAAGCTGGAAATAGCTATTTCACAGCAGGTAATCATACCTCAGGATGTAGCTACTGTACAAAGTTTATACTTGGATAATCCTGGATGGGAATAAAGGTGGGGGGTAACTGCCTGAAAAACCTATTACTATACAGGCCTTAGCATCATGAATGGCTTTCTTCATGAGGATCTGAAGTTACTATCTCTGACCACATTGCACAGAAGAGACAATAAGAATTTCAAAGAGAGCAATTTCCACTAAGGGAATTAAGCTACACAAAAGGAACCTTCACACAGAAACTCTATAAGAAAGGAAAAAAAAGTAGGAAACCATGTGTTCTACATAGTAACAGGAAACTGAATTGTTTCTGGTCCCTACTTTAATGAGCTTGCCCACCATGCTGAACCGCAGCTGGAATGTTCATTGACAACAGCAAGCCTGATCTGGAGGTGTGTACGGCATAGAATTACTTGAATAAACAGTGAAGAACATTTCCAAGGACTAAACAAGAGTTTATAAGTCCCAGCCCCTCACCAGGAAAATAATATATGTGCATTGGATTTTCACTCACGCAAAATTTACTCACATCGTTCAATAAGGTAGGAAAAATATTAAAGTCTTTTCTTTTCATGCCTGAAATTATAAAGGCTAACTAATACCTAAAGGTGCAGAAAAAATTTATATTACATACTAGATAAGCATAAATCTATAATTCTCTACCCATGGAGAAAGGTGAATCATATTTTAGATTAGAACTTGAAGAAAGATAAATACATTGTGAAAACATGTTATGAGCTAGAATATAATGAAAAATGTTCATAAACCCATTTAACTATGTACTACAAAACATACAGTAAAATAGGAAAAAAAGAGTTTAACATGAAATGGAATTTTCCACTTAGATAGATGTATTAGCTATGTAAATCTTTCTTTCCCCAAAGTAAATGAACACAATTCCTTCTTATTTTTGTGCTTGAAGTGCCTATCTCACAATGTCTAATATTAACAATCAAAGAAAAATAACATCATCAAAGCAAACAATTGATTTAACTGGGATTCAGGATCTCCAGAGGTGTGTGACTATTCCTGAATAGTATGAGAATAGATTTTTTACTACACATTTCTATACTTGTACAGTTTACCATGTAAAAAGCAGATATAAAATTTTGGTTTTTAAGAATAGTAACATTATTATCTTTAAATATAACAAATCATATTCCTATGTGTCAATTCATTATGAATATTAAGGAAAAATTAGAAATCAGACTAGCTTGGCCAGTGGTCACAAAATTGACATAAAGTGTTGAGAATGCTTTAAAACATTCAATAAAACTATATTCAACTTTCAAAGTCAAATAGATCTGGGACAAAATGCTTCTAATACCAGAAATATTTAAGGCAAAAATATTGTATGATTATGTTCATTGTTAGCTAGGATGCAAAAAAAAAACCTCAGCACACAAGAAAAAATGAACTAATAAAAGTGATTATTAGATGTTTCAATGTTCATGTCTATTTTGAATACTATTTTAAGTATGCTATTCTGACGGTTTTCTGTTGCCTTTTTTTTTTAAAAACTCACTCCACTTTAGGGCTCTGAAACTACCTTGTGTAAAGACCTCAACACTGCTGACCATGATCAGCCCAGCCTGGAGCATCTTCCTCATTGGGACTAAAATTGGGCTGTTCCTCCAGGTGGCACCGCTATCAGTTATGGCTAAACCCTGTCCATCTGTGTGCCGCTGTGATGCCGGTTTCATTTACTGTAACGATCGCTTTCTGACATCCATTCCAACAGGAATACCAGAGGATGCTACAACTCTCTACCTTCAGAACAACCAAATAAATAATGCTGGGATTCCATCAGATTTGAAAAACTTGCTGAAAGTAGAAAGAATATACCTATATCACAACAGTTTAGATGAATTTCCTACCAATCTACCAAAGTACGTCAAAGAGTTACATCTGCAAGAAAATAACATAAGAACCATCACTTATGATTCACTTTCAAAAATTCCCTATCTGGAAGAATTACATTTAGATGATAACTCTGTCTCAGCTGTTAGCATTGAAGAGGGGGCATTTAGAGACAGTAACTATCTGCGGCTGCTCTTCCTGTCTCGTAATCACCTTAGCACAATCCCCTGGGGTCTGCCCAGGACTATAGAAGAGCTCCGCTTGGATGATAATCGCATATCCACCATCTCATCACCATCTCTTCAAGGTCTCACTAGCCTAAAACGCCTGGTTTTGGATGGAAACCTGCTGAACAACCATGGATTAGGTGATAAAGTTTTCTTCAATCTAGTCAACTTAACAGAACTGTCACTGGTACGGAATTCCCTGACTGCTGCACCAGTCAACCTTCCAGGCACAAACCTGAGGAAGCTTTATCTTCAAGATAACCATATCAATAGGGTGCCCCCAAATGCTTTTTCTTACCTGAGGCAGCTGTATCGACTTGATATGTCCAATAATAACCTAAGTAATTTACCTCAGGGTATCTTTGATGATTTGGACAATATAACACAACTGATTCTTCGGAACAATCCCTGGTATTGTGGGTGCAAGATGAAATGGGTACGTGACTGGTTACAGTCACTACCTGTGAAGGTCAACGTGCGTGGACTCATGTGCCAAGCCCCAGAAAAAGTTCGAGGGATGGCTATCAAGGACCTCAATGCGGAACTATTTGATTGTAAGGACAACCCGGTTGTAAGCACCATTCAGATAATCACCGGGACGCCCAACACAGTGCATCCTGCTCAAGGACAGTGGCCAGCTCCTGTGACCAAGCAACCAGACACAAAGAACCCCAAACTCACCAAGGATCAGAGAACCACAGGGATTCCAGCAAGAAAAACAATTACCATTACTGTGAAATCTGTCACCTCTGACACAATTCATATCTCTTGGAAACTCGTCCTACCTATGACGGCTTTAAGACTCAGCTGGCTCAAACTGGACCACAGCCCAGCATTTGGATCTATAACTGAAACAATTGTAACAGGAGAACGCAGTGAATACTTGGTCACAGCCCTGGAGCCTGATTCACCCTATCGAGTCTGCATGGTTCCCATGGAAACCAGTAACCTCTATCTATTCGATGAAACTCCTGTTTGTATTGAGACTGAAACTGCACCCCTTCGAATGTACAACCCTACAACCACCCTTAATCGAGAGCAAGAGAAAGAACCTTACAAAAACCCCAATTTGCCACTGGCTGCCATCATTGGCGGGGCTGTGGCCCTGGTGACCATCGCCCTGCTCGCTTTGGTGTGCTGGTACGTTCATAGGAACGGATCCCTCTTCTCACGGAACTGTGCGTACAGCAAAGGCAGGAGAAGAAAGGACGACTATGCGGAAGCTGGCACCAAGAAGGACAACTCCATCCTGGAAATCAGGGAGACTTCTTTTCAGATGTTACCGATAAGCAATGAACCCATCTCAAAGGAAGAATTTGTAATACACACCATATTTCCTCCTAATGGAATGAATCTGTACAAAAACAGTCACAGTGAAAGCAGTAGTAACCGAAGCTATAGAGACAGTGGTATTCCAGACTCCGATCACTCACACTCATGATGCTGGAGGACTTGCAGTTTCGGTTTTTTTAAACCTAAGGGAGGTGATGGTAGGAACCCTGATCTACTGCAAAACACTGGAAAAAAGAGACTGAGAAAAAGCAATGTACTGTACATTTGCCATATAATTTATATTTAAGAACTTTTTATTAAAAGTTTCAAATTTCAGGTTACTGCTGCGATTGATGTAGTGGAGACGCCTGAACACAATTCTATATTTTAGTATTTTTTAGTAATTTGTACTGTATTTTCCTTGCAAATATTGAAGTTATAAACCATTTACTTTGTGTTCTACTGAGTAAGATGACTTGTTGACTGTGAAAGTGAATTTTCTTGCTGTGTTGAACAATCAGGACTGCATTCACATGAGATCCTTGTAGTATAAGCACAGGCCATTTTTCACTTTGGTATTAATAAAATGTAAAAAAAAAAAACTGGCTGAATGAGACAAATTAAATTTCAAAAAGTAGTTATGAAATAATGTTCCAACTATTAAATTTGTATTCCAGTGGTATTCAGTAATCAAAATATGTGAAGTAATGGGCAATATCAGACTTGCTGCATAGCTCCATTTTTATGCTAAGTAAATTAGACCTCCTTAAGAAAGTAAACATTATCTTCTGAACTGAATACATCAGTTGGCATAAAAGGAGGGTGAAGTCTGCTGTTGTTAATGCCATTATTAACAAAGTTTTGATAATAAAGGACTTCACAAAAACAATAATGTAAGCGTGCTTCCAAATAGGGGAAACTTGTACTTAGGGAAAAACATGAAAATTTAGACTCACATAGCGTAACAAACACAAGTATCAATTCCATTTTGGTTTTGCCTATACTATCTTGATTTTTGAAAAGTCAACTTTAAAGACACATTTGTTAGTGTTTACAATGTTTTTACCATAAAGGAAGTTAAAAAGAAAAATCTTAAACACATTTTAAGAGTAGTCTGACTACAAGCAATTCCCCTCAACAATAAAGAGAAAGTAGTACTTTAAATTAGTGAGAATTTAAAAGAAAAATAAATACTGGAAATCAAATTTAGATCTGGTTTATGTGAAATGTTTTACCACTGTACATAAATGTTCAATTTACTTTCACAATGATCAAGAATACTGCCCATTACTGTCACAGTTTTCCACATACTATGTAACGAACTTGTAACATTTTTTTTCCAGCTTCCTACAGAATTGTGAGCTATGACTTGTTTAAAACCTCATCACTTTTCCGTTGCCATAACTTTTTTTTTTTCCCCAACAAAAAACCAAAGTGCATTGTACGCCCTTTGGCCAGTCTTGTATGTGCCTTGATCCAATGCTACATGTATTCAGCTTTTAAAAATCGACAAATTTTTCATACTTCCTTAAATATGAAAAATTGTGGTCTTATTGCTGAATAAAACAAAAAAAAAGTACAAAATAATCGTGTTTGCTTTTTCAAGATTATGTTCCTATCACTAAAGTAGCAAACTGCCCAGCACAGTGGTCCTAAATATCCCCATGTATTTTTCTAGGCAAAAAAAAATAAATGTTGGCTACAAATAAAAAAAAAATAGCAGTATCTTGAGCTTGTGTATCATTCTACTTCAATGGCTCAGTGTTTCAGGCATAAACAAATATCCTAACAGTCTGTTGGAACACTCTTACAGAAAACTTCAGAAGTGCTTTCGTAACCTTTCAGTCTTTGTACACAGCTGCTGTCGTCCTGGCTGATACTTTAAGGTAGTTTTTGAAAAATGTTATTTTTTAAAATAGCTTTTTGGTAGTATGAGTTGGCATCAGAGGATCCAGAAATCTCAGATCTGCCACTTACTAGGTAAGTAAAAACAAACCACTTCCTCTCCTTAGCTTAGTGCCCTTGTCTATATACTGAGGCTGCTAATACCACCCACCTCTCAGGGTTGTTGTAAGGGCTAAATGAGACGAAGTGCTTGGAAATGGTACAATGGTCAACAACACATAAGATACTCCATGATGGTCGAGCACAGGGAGCCATGTGTTCCCAGTGGTTTGCCAGATAGCGCTGCTCCTGCTACTCTGCTAAGAATTATCTCCAGCTGCCTATAAAGCCTCAGTATCCATTTGCCATCTTCAAATGTATCTCAATACTTTCTCCTTTGACTTACTGTTAAGAAGGGTAGCTGTTTTCTAGGAATAACCTAGCAAAGAAAATGTGATTAACATTGAATATAATGAACATAATCTGAAGGAAGTTTGATTTTGCTTTAAGGGGTTTTGAGTAGTCTAGCTACAGTTCTGTGAGAAGTCAGGGCAAGGCTGAATGGTTCCATAAAGTCCCTATAAACCTGCGAGTTTATAAAAAACCAAAAGCCAAGAACTGTTTTCTAGTTAGGATACCTTCCATGAGCACAGAAAAATTTATGTGTTCTATGTATATATGCATTTTTGCCTTTTCATACTGTTCATGGGGTTCTCAAGGCAAGAATACTGAAGTGGTTTGCCATTCCCCTCTCCAGCGCTGGAAAAGATTGAAGGTAGGAGGAAAAGGGGACAGAGGATGAGATGGATGGCATCACCGACTCGAAGGACATGAGTTTGAGCAAGCTCCAGGAGTTGGTGATGGACAGGAAAACCTGGCGTGCTGCAGTCCATGGGGGTCGCAAAGAGTCGGATACGACTGAGTGACTGAACTGAACTGAATATATCTGGGATATATTCAGATATATTACCTGGGATAAACCAGAAATACGTTTTACACCAGCAAGTAAAGAAAACATTGAAAGGGTAAAAGTTTATTCTTTTACCTAAGCTCACTATGAAATGCAACTACTTTGTTGAAATGTATATATATTCATATATATATATATATATATATATATATATATATATATATACTTTCAATGAATAATACAAATCTCCACCTCAAGGACACTAATTATATAATAGAAACATATGCATCTATTCTGAATGTTCACAATTTTTATTGATCAGGTACTAACAAAGAAAAATGTAGGAAAAAATTCTGAATATACACCACACACAGTTAACAAGAATACAATGGGAGAAGCTACAAAAAAAAGAAAAATGAGGGAAAAAAAATCACTCCCCTGCTGAATGTTTGACAAAAATCAAAACTTTGTTTTTGGATGCAGGCACTTGTAACTGCATTAAATCACTATACTTACACTCTCATTCCCTATTAAAAACAACATTGCTCTATCTTTCAGTGAGGCCCATTTATTAAAGTATTCCCCTGTGCCAAAGGAACTAGTAAAAAAAGTCAGTTTTACTCACCACATTTTCTGAGTAAAGCACATTTTATAGCTATATGCCAACATGACAGTTTTCAGGAGGAATCCAAAGAGACCCACATGCTTTAAAGCACCTGAAAAGTAGGTGTTAAAAGGGAACCAATCCACCACCGAATTTTCTTTAAGATTAGCTCATCTGTCCCTGAAAACAGTAGTGGCATTTAAAATTCTATTCCTTTCTCCTTCTTAGCATGATTAGCAAATCTTAATTTAGAATGCTGCTGCTGCTAAGTCACTTCAGTCGTGTCCGACTCTGCGCGACCTCGTAGACGGAAGCCCACCAGGCTCTCCCGTCCCTGGGATTCTCCAAGCAAGAACACTGGAGTGGGTTGCCATTTCCTTCTCCAATGCGTGAAAGTGAAAAGTGAAAGTGAATCGCTCAGTCGTGTCTGACTCTTAGCAACCCCATGGACTGCAGCCTACCAGGCTCCTCTGTCCATGGGATTTCCCAGGCAAGAGTACTGGAGTGGGGTGCCATTGCCTTCTCCAAATTTAGCATAGGGTTGGAATTACCTCAGAAAAAACTCAGAAAAGGCAATGGCACCCCACTCCAGTACTCTTGCCTGGAAAATCCCATGGATGGAGGAGCCTGGTAGGCTGCAGTCCATGGGGTCGCTAAGAGTTGGACACAACTGAGTGACTTCCCTTTCATTTTTCATTTTCATGCATTGGAGAAGGAAATGGCAACCCACTCCAATGTTCTTGCCTGGAAAATCCCAGGGATGGGGGAGCCTGGTGGGCTGCCGTCTACGGGGTTGCACTGAGTCGGAAACGACTGAAGCGACTTAGCAGCAGCAGCAGGAATTAAAACTACTGCACTTTATGCTTTGGGATTTTGGGTTAAATTAGCAAATAATAATAATAACTCATGGTTATCAATCACTTTCTTAAGAACTTAAATGTCTCTGCAAAAAAACTCTCAACAGCCAATGACCTTACTCAGTGGCTTGTATATTATAAAATCATAGGATCCTTGCCTTCAAGAAGTGTGCTGTCTAGAGATCCTAAGACAACAAATAATCCAGTGAAAGTTTACTGTGACTGCAGTATAGACAAAACAATTACACCTATCTGGATAAATCAAAGACCTCATGAAGGAGGTAAAACCAGGGCTGGTATTGGAAGATAGGAAAGTATTTAAGGAGAAATCAAGAAAAACAGATATTGGTTATGGAGAGAAAATGGTGAACAAAGTCATGAGGCTGGAAAACAGAGGTAGTGCTTCTCAGGGCTGGCTTTGGTCAGAATCACTTGGGGAGGCTCTTTATTAATTTAACCAGGCCTCAATACAGACCTACTAAATTTAAATCTCTCAGGTTAAGTTTGAGTATTTGCATATACTTTTCATTTCAAAGGTGTTTCTGCTGAGTTTGAGGACCACTGATTAAGGAGATGTTTGGGGGAAGAGCCCACAGTCCAGCTGAAACACACAGCCCTTGAAGGAGATGAAGCTGAACAAGTTTTATGTCGTTAAACTGTGTTAAGTATGCTAAATTCCAAGCTGAGATGTCTTCATGGCATTCTCTGACAATGGTTGTTAAGCAGTGCATTAAAAAACCAATGTGCTTTAGGAACATTTTGTAGAAATAAATATCGCATGAAGGATAAAAAATAAAAAGGAGAAATTGGGAGTACAAGTTAGACATCAATGCAATATTCCAGGTGAGAGGAAATAAGAGCCTGAACAGTGAAATGGGGTCTTAAGGCGCAATTCAAAAGACACAGGAAAGGGAGAACTTACAGGAACTGGAAACTGAAGAAGGATACAAACGGAACCTGAAGATAATTTTCAGCCGAGGAACTAAATGCTGGTGAGCAACTGACACTGATGAGAATAACAGGAATGAGTTTGAATAGGTGACCATATGCACATTACAGGTTTACACCGGCTGCCTGTGAATAGTTCCATCTTTGCTTTCGATAGTGTCCCTATTTAGGCAATAAATAGTAATCGCCTTAGGTTTAAAGTGCTTTTATGTTATTCCTCTGAAAATGAGGGTGTGGGGACGGATCCTCAGCAGCAAGGAAGGGAATCCATGCCTAACAGCTGATTACCAAAGTTAAGAGGATGAGTGAGAGCACCAACAGAAAGCAAGCAGAGAGAGCAAAGGAACACCTCCCTTTTGTCAGGACAGAAGATGAAAGAGACGTATGAAAACAAAAAGCAGAAAAGATGAGTTACAAAGGGGGGAATTCATCATGAAAAAATATGGAGTACAATGAAATCAAGGAGCTAGAAACATTTTTAAAAAGGAGGATGTCCAAAAGACAGTCAGGAATATAGACTTGGAAGAGGAAATTGAATACGAAAAAAAAGGAGACCATCAGGGATCCTCAAACAGTGTCAGCAGAGTAAGGCGGCAAAAAGCCTCTGTGATGTTGGCAGGAGAACAAGAGATAAAGAAAACAGAAATAATGATTAAGTCTACTCTAAGAAGTTTAGAGGTGAAGGGATCTTGATCGATCAAGAGAGATAAAAAGGAAGTGAATAACAGGAAGATTTTACTGACCTCAGGAATAAGATGGGATATAGAGTTAGGAACATACAATGCAGACAGAGAGCCTATTTAACAGGAGTAAAGAAAACTGAGATGCACAAGGGATGTGGTCCAAGCTGTGGCTATGACTCCAAGATGATGGAAGTTAAAGCCTGTGACTGAGAAGCTGCCTTTTTGGAAGAGTCACCAGCAAGGAGGAAACAAGCACTCAGAGATGGAAAGGACTGGTACACAGGGAAGGGTTTTAAAACAAGCCTTAAGGAAGATGGGGAAATATCCTAGAGATGAAGGAGGAGACGGTGATGGAATTAGATGATGTTGATGTAAAATAAAAACTTCAAAAGAAAGGACTTTGAATAGTGGTGGAAAAAAACACAGACAAGAAAAGGTCTGAAACTATCTCTATTCCACACCCTTCTCCTCTTCCAATTTCATCAAACAGTGATAGTAAGAGATGGAACAGGTAACAGGGAAGGTGTCATTCTCAGGGAAAAGATGTCAATTAATTCAAGGTGGTAGAAAGAATGCTAAGAGAAGCGGAGCAGCAATGGGAAGGTGGAATCCAAAAGTAAAGGAGAGCAGTGGGCTCAGAGGAAGCAGGTAGGAGCTGGGCCAGAGAGGAGGTCAAACCCTCAGGTGGAAAGAGACACAAAGCAGAAAAGGAGAGCAGAGGAGGATTCTAACAGAAGATCAGAGTTTAAAGGATGCTGGTCTTGAGAAGTCCGTGGAGACATTCTGAACAGATGAAAGAAAAAGAACTGGAATAGCCAAATTAACATTTCCCTATTTTCTGGACATCAAAATAGATTTAAATCTAACTTTATCTCAGAGTATTTTTGAAGAACTATGTCTACCCATCCATGCAAACTTAACCAGGCTTTCCCACAAATATAGAATTCCAGGGGTAAGCAAATCACATTCTAGAGCCCTCCCACATCCTACCCATCATCTCGTTTTTATACTATATGTGTGAAATGAGATTAGAAATTAATTTTAGGACTGTCTTGAAAGGTGTTTTTGTGTTTTAATTTTTACGAGACTTCAAAAGGAAGCATGTGGAGGTTGGGGATAATGGGATTTTAGAGACTCATTGTGTGCACACAAAAAAGCAGCGCTTCTCTCTCAATGCCAGCTGGTTGAGGGGGTGGGGAGTACAGTCTAGGTAATAACTACCCAAAGCAATTACCCTTTTGAATGTACATCATGGCTCTAATAAGTCTGGCATTACAAAGCTGAGGTTCATGTATATCAAAGTTCCATTTAAAAGCATGGAATCACTGCTGGAATTCTACATTTTAATTTCTGAGATGTGAAAACCAATGCTAATAGTAATAAAACAGTAAAGATAGGTAAAACAAAAGTCTAACAAAGCTATCTTTTAAAAATAAGTTTTACAAACATTAGCAATGTCTCACACATACAGTGCTCTTAATGAATGTTTGCTGACCATACCATTGCTGTAGATACTGCCCTATGTTGAGATTTGGTCAAGCATAGTGCTATTTTAAATATTTTGATCTTGTTTACTTCACACGGTAACTTAACAGGTAGCATGCAAAGTTGGAATCCAAAAGTAAAGAGCTGCAATGGGCTCAGAGGAAGCCATTAGGAGCTGGGCCAGAGAGAAGGTCAAACCCTCAGATGGAAAGAGACACAAAACAGAAAAGAAGAGCAGAAGAAGGCACTACATTGTATTTATCAGATGAGAAAAATAATGCTTTGAAAGTTTATGGAATTAGATATTTTAGTCATTTAACATTAATGATGATTTATTGTGCCTGGGTCTGAGTATACAGAAATGAACTAAAAAGACATAGGGATGACTGTGGCTTTGTAATAGAGCCTGAAGTCAGGCAAGTTGATTCCTCCAGTTCCATTCTTCTTTCTCAAGATTGCTTTGGCTTTTCGAGGTTTTTTGTATTTCCATACAAATCTTGAAATTATTTGTTCTAGTTCTGTGAAAAATATCGCTGGTAGCTTGATAGGGATTGCATTGAATTTGTAGATTGCTTTGGGTAGTATACTCATTTTCACTATATTGATTCTTCCCATCCATGAACATGATATATTTCTCCATCTATTAGTGTCCTCTTTGATTTCTTTCATCAGTGTTTTATTTATTTTTTTTTGTTTCAGGTGTCTTTTATTTTATTTTTTTTAATTTTTATTTTTACTTTATTTTACTTTACAATACTGTATTGGTTTTGCCATACATTGACATGAATCCACCACAGCTGTACATGCGTTCCCAAACATGCGTTCCCCTCCCACCTCCCTCCCCATAACATCTCTCTGGGTCATCCCCGTGCACCAGCCCCAAGCATGCTGTATCCTGCATCGGACATAGACTGGTGATTAGATTCTTACATGATAGTATACATGTTACAATGCCATTCTCCCAAATCATCCCACCCTCTCCCTCTCCCTCTGGGTCCAAAAGTCCGTTATACACATCTGTGTCTTTTTTGCTGTCTTGCATACAGGGTCATCATTGCCATCTTTCTAAATTCCATATATATGTGTTAGTATATTGTATTGGTGTTTTTCTTTCTGGCTTACTTCACTCTGTATAATCGGCTCCAGTTTCATCCATCTCATGAGAACTGATTCAAATGTATTCTTTTTAATGGCTGAGTAATACTCCATTGTGTATATATACCACAGCTTTCTTATCCATTTGTCTGCTGATGGACATCTAGGTTGTTTCCATGTCCTGGCTATTATAAACAGTGCTGCGATGAACACTGGGGTACATGTGTCTCTTTCAATTCTGGTTCATCAGTGTTTTATAGTTTTCTATATATAGGTCTTTAGTTTCTTTAGGTAGATATATTCCTAAGTATTTTGTTCTTTTCGTTGCAATGGTGAATGGAATTGTTTCCTTAATTTCTTTTTCTACTTTCTCATTATTAGTATATAGGAATGCAAGGGATTTCTGTGTGTTGATTTTATATCCTGCAACTTTACTATATTCGTTGATTAGCTCTAGTAATTTTCTGGTGGAGTCTTTAGGGTTTTCTGTGTAGAGGATCATGTCATCTGCAAATAGTGAGAGTTTTACTTCTTCTTTTCCAATTTGGATTCCTTTTATTTCTTTTTCTGCTCTGACTGCTGTGGCCAAAACTTCCAGAACTATGTTGAACAGTAGCGGTGAAAGTGGGCACCCTTGTCTTGTTCCTGACTTTAGGGGAAATGCTTTCAATTTTTCACCATTGACGATAATGTTTGCTGTGGGTTTGTCATATATAGCTTTTATTATGTTGAGGTATGTTCTTTCTATTCCTGCTTTCTGGAGAGTTTTTTATCATAAATGGATGTTCAAAGCCACAGTCATCAAGACAGTATGGTACTGGCACAAAGACAGAAATATAGATCAATGGAACAAAATAGAAAGCCCAGAGATAAAGCCACACACATATGGACACCTTATCTTTGACAAAGGAGGCAAGAATATACAATGGAGTAAAGACAATCTCTTTAACAAGTGGTGCTGGGAAAACTGGTCAACCACTTGTAAAAGAATGAAACTAGATCACTTTCTAAAACCACACACAAAAATAAACTCAAAATGGATTAAAGATCTAAATGTAAGACCAGAAACTATAAAACTCCTAGAGGAGAACATAGGCAAACCACTCTCAGACATAAATCACAGCAGGATCCTCTATGATCCACCTCCCAGAATTCTGGAACTAAAAGCAAAAATAACCAAATGGGATCTAATTAAAATCAAAAGCTTCTGCACAACAAAGGAAACTATAAGCAAGGGGAAAAGACAGCCTTCTGAATGGGAGAAAATAAGAGCAAATGAAGCAACTGACAAACAACTAATCTCAAAAATATACAAGCAACTCCTGCAGCTCAATTCCGGAAACATAGAAGACCCAATCAAAAAATGGGCCAAAGAACTAAACAGACATTTCTCCAAAGAAGACATACGGATGGCTAAGAAACACATGAAAAGATACTCACCATCACTCATTATTAGAGAAATGCAAATCAAAACCACCATGAGGTACCACTTCACACCAGTCAGAATGGCTGTGATCCAAAAATCTGAAAGCAATAAATGCTGGAGAGGGTGTGGAGAAAAGGGAACCCTCCTACACTGTTGGTAGGAATGCAAACTAGTACAGCCACTATGGAAAACAGTCTGGAGATTCCTTAAAAAATTGCAAATAGAACTGCCTTATGACCCAGCAATCCCACTGCTGGGCATACACACCGAGGAAACCAGAATTGAAAGAGACACATGTACCCCAATGTTCATCGCAGCACTGTTTATAATAGCCAGGACATGGAAATAACCTAGATGTCCATCAGTAGATGAATGAGTAAGAAAGCTGTGGTACATATACACAATGGAGTATTACTCAGCCATTACAAAGAATTCATTTGAATCAGTTCTCATGAGATGGATGAAACTGGAGCCGATTATACAGAGTGAAGTAAGCCAGAAAGAAAAACACCAATACAGTATACTAATGCATATATATGGAATTTAGAAAGATGGCAATGATGACCCTGTATGCGAGACAGCAAAAGAGACACAGATGTGTAGAGCGGACTTTTGGACCCAGAGGGAGAGGGAGAGGGTGGGATGATTTGGGAGAATGGCATTGAAACATGTATACTATCATGTAAGAAATGAATTGCCAGTCTATGTCCGATGCAGGATACAGCATGCTTGGGGCTGGTGCACGGGGATGACCCAGAGAGATGTTATGGGGAGGGAGGTGGGAGGGGAACGCACGTTTGGGAATGCATGTACAGCCGTGGTGGATTCATGTCAATGTATGGCAAAACCAATACAGTATTGCAAAGTAAAATGAAGTAAAAATAAAAATTAAAAAAAATATGTAGAATTTAAAAAAAATAAAAAGACATGGGGATTATAACTGGGGGAGGCAGGAATTCAGGTATTAATCAAGAACCAAATGAATATAAAACAAAAAATCATGACATGATTTTATACATGCCATGAAAGAGAAAACATGGTGCCTGAATGAGTATAATAGAAAAACCTGTTTAGATTGGGTGGTAAGGGATAAGACCTAAGGGATAAAGAGTCAACCACATGAAGAATGAGGTAGTGTTTGGAGTAGTTTAGTTAATTTAGGGATTGAAAAAAATGTCAGGGGGCTCAGGTTTAGTGAGCAAACAGAGGTGAGAGCAGTGACGTAGACCTGGTTGAGTCCCTGAAGGGTCTGGCAGGCAGAGGCCATGGCAGAAAGTTTGGACCTCATTCGAGTGTAAGAGAAGCCCCAGGAGGGTTCATAACGGGGGTCTCGGTAGAGGAGGAGGAAGACAGAGGCGTGGGGATCAGACTATCAGATTTCAGTTGTGATAAAGTTACTAGCCACTCTGTGGAGAATGAGTAATATGGAACCGAATGGTAATAGTGAGAAGAGAGAGGGGAAAGATACAGGTATTTGCTGGAGCTGTAACAGAATCTTTCCTAAAGTTACATAGTTAGCAAGTGGTAGAAGAGAGATCCTGTCTGCTCCAGAAGCTTGAGCTCTTAACCACTCTCTTTAAATAGCAGAAATGTTCTTCAATAACTTTAAAACTGAGTACTGATTCCATAAAAAAATTATTCCCTTTTACTGGGGTAACAATTAGAAGACTTTTTTAGGATTAAATCTCAAAACATTTCAATGCTGCAAATGTGAATTTGTGTCCCAAGGTTTACAGATGCTGAATGATGACTTTTAGTGGTCAATAATGGCTGGAAACTATTCAGAGAATAACACATGTCTTTCTTGTAGCTTTCAATAAATTTAAACTCAGAGTTGGCAGACAAATCTTTATGTCTGAGTTCACTATAACACCTTCTCATGATTCTTTTGTGTCTTCTAAGACCCAAGAGGGAAGTGCCAGATTACTGAGAATTTTCACCAAGCTTAGAGCTGAATTTGAGGCATAAAACCCATGAGTACTACTAACTTATTTACAAAAAAAAAAAAAGAAAGGAGAGATGCCAAGATTATTTACTGGTTTTTAAATAATTATTTTAAAAATAATCTTTGAACTACTAAAATGCCTTATTCAGAGTATATTTACCACATTTATGAAATAGAGACAGGTAGAGACAGGTATTAGAGATCTACATTTAATTTCATAATTTTAGCCAATATGTCACAAAATCTTAGAGCTACCTAGAAGAACTTTCATAAATTTTAGTGACATGTAATAACAAATAAATAGAAAAATCAATCCCTTCATTGTTTTAAACAAAACAAAATTTGGGAAAAAAAGAAAGTTTGCAGTTGAACTATAACTGTTCACAGAAGTCCATAATGGAAAAGCACATCTATGAATCAAAATATGCTTCTAACTACTAAAGAGAGCATGGCTTATAGGATTCAACATATAGGAGCTAAATGTTACCTTTATTCTTGTTACTATTATGTAATATAGGGGGTTCCCTGGTGGCTCAGACAGTAAAGAATTTGCCTGCAATGCGGGAGACCTGGGTTCCATCCCTGGGTTGGGAAGATCCCTTGGAGAAGGGCATATTCTAGTATTCTTGCCTGGAGAATCCCTATTGACAGAGAAGCCTGGTGGGCTAGAGTCCATGGAGCCACAAATATACTGAATATTTTGTGTATGTGTTATTATCCATATCCCTCATTAAAATGCAAATTCCATGAAAGCAAGGAATTTATTTCCTCCTGCTGCCTCACTGCTAAATTATCCCAACATATAGAACAATGCCTGGCACTTAATAGACCCTCAAAAATATATTTCTTAGATAAAGGAGTAAAAGAATGAATGAGCTTCAAAGGGATGTATCACTAAGTATCATCTGAAACAAACTTTCTGAAAGCTCTTTGCAAACTGTAAACCATTCTACAAACACAAGAGTATCAACACCAACTTCATGATAACTACTCAGACCATTCATGAAGTATTCCACATTAATTATCTCGTTTGCTTTCCAATTCACAGAAGAAAGTTAAGTTCAAACCGATTCTATAACTTACCTAACACCACACAATATAAATGGCAGAATTAGAATTCAAAAAAACAACTTGATTCCAAATGCAGCTGCAAGGATCTTAACTCTTGATCTCCTGTCTTTTCTACATTGCTCTCTTCACTGGAATATGCTGACTCCAAATATGTAAAACTAAACATACAAGAACACGCTATTAAATTCTATGTACAACTGATATTAGAGATTATGATAAAGAGCATTGTCTTTTAATTAGAAAAATCTGGATTTGCATCCAGTTTCTACAACCTACTTGGGATTTGGCCGTGAGAAATTTACCCATCCTTTCTAAGCCTCAGTTTCACCTTATGTAAAAGAGGATAATAATAGTGCTTCCTAATTGTAAAGAATAAATTATATATTTCAACTTAGGCATTCAACTTATACCTAGTTCTTAGTACATTTTATTTTCACCTTTGATGATGGAAGAAATAACTTTCTCAGCGTCTAATATTAGAAGCAGCATTGGATGTTCAGTTCAGTCATTCAGTCATGTCCAGCTCCTTGCGACCCCATGGACTGCAGCATACCAGGCCTCCCTGTCCATCACCAACTCCTGGAGTTTACCCAAATGCATGTCCATCGAGTCGGTGATGCCATCCAACAATCTCATCCTCTGTCATCCCCTTCTCCTCCTGCCTTCAGTCTTTCCCAGCATCATGGTCTTTCCCAATCAGTCTGTTCTTCACATCAGGTGGCCAGAGTTTGGAGTTTCAGCTTCAGCATCAGTCCTTCCAATGAACATTCAGGACTGTTTTCCTTTAGGATGGACTGGTTGGATCTCCTCGCAGTCGAAGGGGCTCTCAAGAGTCTTCTCCAACACCACAGTTCAAAAGCATCAATTCTTTGGCACTTAGATTTCTTTAGAGTCCAACTCACACCCATACAAGACTACCAGAAAAGCCATAGTTTTGACTAGACGGACCTTTGTTGACAAAGTAATATCTCTGCTTTTAAATATGCTGCCTAGATTAGTCATAGCTTTTCTTGCAAGGAGCAAGCGTCTTTTAATTTCATGTCTGCAGTCACCATCTGCAGTGATTTTGGAGCCCCCCAAAATAAAATCTGTCTCTGTTTCCATTGTTTCCCCATCTATTTGCCATGAAGTGATGGGACCAGATGCCATGATCTTAGTTTTCTGAATGCTGAGTTTTAAGTCAACATTTTCACTCTCCTCTTTCACTTCCCTCAAGAGGCTCTTTAGTTCTTCTTAGCTTTCTGCCATAAAGGTGGTGTTATTTGCATATCTGAGGTTATTGATATTTCTCCTGGCAATTTTGGTTCCAGGTTGTGCTTCATCCAGTCTGGCATTTCTCATGATGTACTCTGCATATACAGCCTTGATGTACTCCTTTCCCAATTTTAAACCAGTCTATTGTTCCATATCCAGTTCTAATTGTTGCTTCCTGACCTGCATACAGATTTCTCAAGAGGCAGGTCAGGTAGTCTGGTATTCCCATCTCTTTCAGAATTTTCCACAGTTGATTGCGATCCACACAGTCAAAGGCTTTGGCATAGTCAATAAAGCAGAAATACATGTTTTTCTGAAACTCTTTTGCTTTTTCTATAAGCAACGGATGTTGTCAATTTGATCTCTGGTTCCCCTGCCTTTTCTAAGTCCAGCTTAAACATCTGCAAGTTCATGGTTCACGTACTGTTGAGGCCTGGCTTGGAGAATTGCGAGCATTACTTTGCTAGCGTGTGAGATGAGTAGTTTGTGTGGTAGTTTGAGCATTCTTTCGCATTGTCTTTCTTTGGGATTGGAATGAAAACTGGTCTTTTCCAGTCCTGTGTCCAATGATGAGTTTTCCAAATTTGCTGGCATATTGAGTGCAGCACTTATCTTTTAGGATTTGAAATGCTCAACTGGAATTCCATCACCTCTACTAGCTTTGCTCGTAGTGATGCTTCCTAAGGCCCACTTGCCTTCACATTTCAGGATGTCTGGCTCTAGGTGAGTGATCACACCATCATGATTAGAGAAGATGACAAAAAGTAGAGTGGGGAAGCAAAATCAACAGATTTTCTCTGCAATTTCTATTTTCCCTCTGAATGGGTACTGATTTTACAGAAGCTAATGCTAAGAAAGGCATACTTTTCTTTCTAACACAGGATGGGGCTCATTATCTTATTCTTCGACCATATGTAAAAGTTAAAATGTCTTTTTAGATCTTCTGCCCATGTTTTGATTAGGTTGTTTGCTTTTTTAATATTTAGCTATAAGAGCTATTTGTATATTTTGGCCTGTAAAAGGTGGAAGGAGTAATAAAAATTTTAAAGATTTGATGTCTTAAACTTTATTTATTTCTTTTTTTGCCACCAGTCTGTATTTTTCTCCAGTCATGATCTCTCTCTCTCTCTCTTTTTTTTTTATTTATTTATTTTTTTATTTTAGTTTTTTATTTTTTAAATTTTAAAATCTTTAATTCTTACATGCATTCCCAAACATGAACCCCCCTCCCACCTCCCTCCCCAGAACATCTTTCTGGGTCATCCCCATGCACCAGCCCCAAGCATGCTGCATCCTGCGTCAGACATAGACTGGCGATTCAATTCACATGATAGTATACGTTAGAATGTCATTCTCCCAAATCATCCCACCCTCTCCCTCTCCCTCTGAGTCCAAAAGTCCGCTATACACATCTGTGTCCCTTTCCCTGTCTTGCATACAGGGTCGTCATTGCCATCTTCCTAAATTCCATATATATGTGTTAGTATACTGTATTGGTGTTTTTCTTTCTGGCTTACTTCACTCTGTATAATCGGCTCCAGTTTCATCCATCTCATCAGAACTGATTCAAATGAATTCTTTTTAACTGCTGAGTAATACTCCATTGTGTATATGTACCACAGCTTTCTTATCCATTCATCTGCTGATGGACATCTAGGTTGTTTCCATGTCCTGGCTATTATAAACAGTGCTGCGATGAACATTGGGGTACATGCGTCTCTTTCAATTCTGGTTTCCTTGGTGTGTATGCCCAGCAGTGGGATTGCTGGGTCATAAGGTAGTTCTATTTGCAATTTTTTAAGGAATCTCCACACTGTTCTCCATAGTGGCTGTACTAGTTTGCATTCCCACCAACAGTGTAGGAGGGTTCCCTTTTCTCCACACCCCCTCCAGCATTTATTGCTTGCAGATTTTTGGATCGCAGCCATTCTGACTGGTGTGAAGTGGTACCTCATTGTGGTTTTGATTTGCATTTCTCTAAAATTAAAAGCTTCTGCACAACAAAGGAAACTATAAGCAAGGTGAAAAGACAGCCTTCTGAATGGGAGAAAATAATAGCAAATGAAGCAACTGACAAACAACTAATCTCAAAAATATACAAGCAACTTATGCAGCTCAATTCCAGAAAAATAAACGACCCAATCAAAAAATGGGCCAAAGAACTAAATAGACATTTCTCCAAAGAAGACATACGGATGGCTAACAAACACATGAAAAGATGCTCAACATCACTCATTATTAGAGAAATGCAAATCAAAACCACAATGTCTTAAACTTTAAAACGATAAAAGTCTTCTTTATGTATTCTAAAACCCCAATAAAATTTTTTTGCCATATAAGAACAAGTATCTAGATGGTTACTTGCTAAATCAAAGTCACAGAGTTACTGGCAGAGTGTTTTAGATGAATTAGCCCCTGCTGGTGGGAATCACTTTTACTGGGAAAGAGAGAGTATAAACAGCCAGATACATGGCTGAGGCAGCTATGGTCTTCTGCTGAAGTGCAACAGCAAATGGCACAACCCAGACTACTCCATTCTGGTTGTGAACCCCAATTAGCATGCCCTTGCTCTGGAAAAAAAGGTCTATTCTCTGGTTTTATAACCACGCTTAAACAAGACACTCTTATTTCCTAGTTTATCAGGCACTGATATTTTCCAGGTATAGGAGTTTAGTTATCATGCTTCTTTAGAAAATTCCTCTTTGAACGTTAACTATTACATTTAAAGGGTGAGGCCTAAAAGTAAAAATTGGATTTCAATATTTATGACACTGCAATAGTACTACCTAGAAAAAGTGTGCTGGTTCACAAGCACATTAAGCTTTCTCACCTCCCCATGCAAATTTTACAAGTTCCTCTTCAATTTTCCCCCTTTCCTTACAAGTCCTAGACAGAGAGATAGCAATAGGAGCCATTAAAACCAATTAATGCTTCACCTTCATTTTGGGACAAAAAAGAGGGGAAAAGAGAAGCAGTTCAAATTAAATCCTTTGTTGTTGTTGTTCAGTTGCTCAGTTGTATCTGACTCTTTGCGACCCCATGGACTACAGCATGCCAGACCTCCTTGTCCTAATAAGTTAAAGATTTATTAAATCTTTAATAAATACTTCCATTTATAAACTATTTCAAATTAGAGAAAAACATTTACTTATGACAAAATGCACATGTGTAAAATATTTAATGATCAAATGAAGGAAATTAAGTATAACATCTTCGCAGTGTTCACAAATACATAATTTTCCACCAACTATTCTATCCTTTAACATTAAAACAGCTTCCCAGGTGACACTGGTGGTAAAGAATCTGCCTGCCAATGCAGGAGACATAAGACACACGGGTTCAATGCCTGGGTCAGGAAGATCCCCTAGAGAAGGGAATGGCAACCCACTCCGCATTCCTGCCTGAAAACTTCCATGGACACAGACCCCCCGAGTCCGTGGGGTCACAAAGAGTAAGGCTTGACCAAGCGCGCAGGCGCAGCATTAAAGCACACAGCGTTAAGGGTCTCTGTGTGCTCAGTTGCCTCAGTCCTGTCTACTCTTAAGAAAAGTATGTTAATCCAGCGCTCTTTCAAGCTCGTTAACAGAGGAACCAAATTATTCTTTAAAACTATTTTTGGGACAAGGAACTCTATATTATATCACAGATTTTCTTCTAAAATTCAATGTTGACCCTTTATATTGGCAATATTAAGTGAAAGCATTACTTAATGTAGACTTTAAAGTATTACACAATTACCTTCCCAAAAGCCCCAAGTAACTACCATTATTTGTACAGTATACTGAAGACATAAAAAAACAGCCTGTCATTCTTGCATATAGGGCAGTAGTTAAAAGCACAGAGTTTTGGAATTGAGCCAACCAAGCTTCAAACCACACTGGTTCTACCACTTACTAGCAGGGTAACTCTGGGCAAATTACTTAATCTCTCTAAACTTCCCTTTCTTAACCCTACTTTATAGGATTGGTAAGTGACTTTAAAAGTATATTAAGTGCTTAGTATATTAGTGCTTAACACATTAGTATTTGGTGGCTACAGGCAATAAATTCCAGGGGTTAATTGTAAAAATTCTGAAATCCAACTTTTTAGGTTCAAAGTCAAGTTTTCCCGCTTGGTACTTATTTGGCCCTGAGCAAATTATTTCACCTCTCTGTACTAACGATTAATAAACATATGAAAAACATTAGAAGAGTGTTTCACATATGGGAATAATAATTTTATCTTTATCAATTATGACAATTTAAAAATTGCTTCAATGAAGTCTCATAGAAGCTGAAATTTAAAGAACGTATCAGAGCAATTTTCTCTTCTGATATTTTAGGTGACCAGCATTAGAAGTAAATGAACGCTACTAACTCAATCCAGACCCATAAATACCAATATACAGATATACACTGGCCAACTTCCTAGGTCAGACTCCCTAGTTTCAGGTTTCTCTGACTTATCTGATGTTCCAAATTACCCAGAGATTGTGACTAGCAGGTCTGGGGTGGATCCTTGGAGTCTGTAAGTATTATAAGCTTTCCAGATGAGTCCTATAGCCAGGCAGGCTGAGAACCCTGAGTTAGTTGAAGCTATGCCCAACCACAGAATTTGCAAAGAATATCTAGCAGTCACACCTGTTGACCAGAATTATTGTTTTACTAGTATTATGTAATGGAAATGGAAACATTAACATGATTTTTTAATTCAACAAATATTTGGTTGAATATCAGTGCCAAATATTTATTAAGCATATATTTACTAAGTAACTATTATAGTACAATTCACAAAACAGTATATGAAGGTTAACTGGAAAATAAACTACTTCTTAAAAATTAACATCATTTGGAGATGAAAGTGCCAGACAGAAAGGAAGAGCATCCTTGGCAAAATAAACATTTCTATATGCTATCATTTGTCTGAAGAGTTCAGAAAATATTGGGACAAGGGGACCTTTAGGTCAAGAAGTCTGGTTCTTACAAAGTCTGTCATAGTTATTTAGGACTGTGCTATCACTGCTAATGGGCTAAAAATGCTAATAACTTAAGAACATTCAAATAACAAATTCACTGCAAAAATAATGTAAAGGGTATAACCATATTTTCCTGGCCTTTCTGAACATTAGTACTTAGAAACATGCTATAGGTTTTCCTTCCTGAGTAAAATTATCACAAACTTGGATCAGAATTTTCTTCAAAAAAGTGATAAAAGAAAATAAGCTTCCATTCTCCTAAGCCCCCAATAAGCCCACCCCACACCTGTACCCACATATGTGCTCTAACTATGAGTAACGTCTGCAACTGAGGGATCTAGAATCTGTATCCTATTAGAAACATAAGCATAAATAATTATGTAAGGAAAACCAAGTACAATTTCACCAAAAACAGGACTAATATTACTATACTGAATGAAAAACACTTGTAAACCACAGTGCAGCGAATGTGCGTATGTTGCAACATGCTCCACTGATTATATTAGCCAGGATGGCCAAGAATTAGCCCTGCGTCAGATCCACGGTGGTACGTGGAGAGGTGCAATGGTGAAACCATCAGGTGATTCTTTGTAATCTTCTGGTTAAAGAATTACTACCTATATGCCTTGATCTGGATAAAATAGATTTAAATGCAGTCATTAAAGCTATTTAAATATTACTGGTATATAGGAGCACAAGCTAAACTATAGCATCTAATAGGTATTACTCAAAATATGACCCCAGAAAGCAGCCACAAAACTTCAGGGTTTCCAGTTATCCATTGCCCCAAAGATTAGGAAAATAAAGGATCACTTAGGACTCTGATAACTGCTCCTGAGTGCTCACTGCTGATAGATGACTTTTTTTTTTACTTATTTTAATTTTCCAAATTTCCTACTTTAAAATAGTAGTATTATCAGCAGTATTTTTCAGGGTCCTAAGTGATATACTTTTATGACTAGGGAAAGTGATTCTTTTATTTATTTAAGGATATTATCTGAGGGATCAGATTTATTTGAGTATGACAACAAGGCCATTTAAAAACTTTGTCCTTGAAGAGGCTGAATCATGTTCTCCCTCAAAAAAAATGGTCTTGGGTTCCCCTCATTTTGTACAAGAAAAAATAATAATGCAAGGGCTGAAATTTCACATACTGCTTTCAAATTTAAGTCTTCCAAAGGTTGGTTCACAGTAGCAATGCTAAGTGATGACAACAATTTCACTGGTAGTGACAGAAGAATTCCTCCTACTCATCTGATGTGCGATCCGAAGACATGTAGGAAACACAGTGAAGGCTGGCAAATGAAAAATGCTCCTCCTCTCTGAGCAAAAGGAGAGCCAACTTTGCTACCGGATTGCCCTTAAGAGCACAGGTCATAATCACAGGATGACTTTTATTGCTCACTCTTCATCCTTTCAATCTCCAGTTTTCCACTCCCTCCGTCTCCTTTTCTTTTCCTTTCCTACTCTCTTTCTAGTTTTTGCCTATCTCCACAACAACCAGTTTCTTTAAGAGGCACTCAAACACATTGCTATTCCCATGAATTTAAAAAGAGATAGTTGCAGACAGACCTTGAAATATGTGGAAGAGATCTATGCAGTCTCCCATGCAATTACACATGGGCACTTCCTCAAACTAATCCATAACTGATTTCCTAAGGATACAGCATTTATAAGATGGGTTTAGTCATGTTTCTAAGTCTTCCTCAAATTTTCCCCCAGAACCATACTAAGAAACTTGCATGATATGATAAGTCTAAGATCCCTGACTTAGCACTGTTTCAGAAGGTAGGTGGCTCAGCAGTAAAGAATCGGCTTGCCAAGATGGAGACGCAGGTTCGATCCCTGGGTCAGGAAGATTCCCTGGAGAAGGAAATGTCAATCTACTCCAGTATTCTTGCCTGAGAAATCCCATAGACAGAGGAGACTAGTGGGCTGCAGTCCAAGGGTCAAAAGAGTCAGACACAACTTAGCGACTAAACAACAAACAGCAAAGGATACATAGGGCAAAGAATCCACTGCTGCTGCTAAGTCATTTCAGTCATTTCCAACCCCGTGCGACCCCACAGACAGGCAGCCCACCAGGCTCCCCAGTCCCTGGGATTCTCCAGGCAAGAACACTGGGATGGTTTGCCACTTCCTTCTCCAATGCATGAAAGTGAAAAGTGAAAGTGAAGTCGCTCAGCTGTGTCCAACTCTTAGAGACCCCATGGACTGCAGCCTACCAGGCTTCCCTGTCCATGTGATTTTCTAGGCAAGAGTACTGGAGGGGGGTATCATTGCCTTCTCTGAAGAATCCACTGTGAATCTTTAAAAATAATAACACTCTCACAGAAAGGCATCTGTCAAAGCGAGCTTCATACAGTGATCTGGACAAAGTCAGAAGATGTAAACCATTTTAATCCACTGCCTTCAGCTACATAAGATCTAGATTCCACTGCTCACTTCAAGACTTCAGCTAACATATTCTTCAAAGAATTGACACTAGGGAACTCAGTAATGCCTAGTGAAAGAACTCTCTGAGGTTTTCAAACTGAGAGCTGTTTGCTTGGGGTTCACATAGTGCAGAAACAAATTAGGAGGCAAATCACCTGAATGCCATCACCATGTTTCAGTCCAGAAGTTTTCATTACGGAAAGTTTAGCCTTGGGCAAGTGCAATCAGCACACTGGGATGGCAAATACAGAGCGTATTTTCTTTCTGAGCAGTAGATAGCACTTGGATTGCTCCTGAGAAGTATTCGTGAAACAGTTCCAATCAACACGTTATAGCTGCAACAGCTAAATGTAGCGCTCACAATTTGTATGTTTTAATTGTCAAAATTCTTTCCTTTTCAGATGAACACAATCAACTTTAACTTTCAGTAAAATCATACAAACTAGTTTATCAACTGACATGAAAAACAATCCCTACCTTCCCACCACCAATGATATCCTCTGAGATATAATTCAACTATTACAAGAGAAAAACCTAGAAATGGATAGAAATAACAAAATAATTAACCAAAATGAAGTACCAGAGGCAAAGTTAAATACGAGAAAAAATTTTTGCTGATTTCAAAGTCCACTGATGATGGTAAAGGTTCTTGCTGAGTTTACAGCAATTTAAAGTTTTATAAATGGTGTGTCTTGAAAGTTGCTTAGTTCTCTTTCCAGCTTATTGCTTTGTGATTTTTCTGACATAGTCACATACTAACCTCAAAATTTCATAGCTCTAAAGGAGCTTGACAATTGTTATTCTGGACTAGATCCAAAAAAAAAAAAAGTTTCTCAAATCAATGAAATCAACTGAATAATTCCTACAATTTATTTAAAGAAAAAAAACAAGCAGATGAAGCCCATATAATCCTCCATCTTTGTAAAAACACAAAAGCCAAATTTCACGGAAGTCCCTGTCCCTCACCTACTCATGTTACCAATTTAGAACAAGATTCAAGTATCTTTCATATTCAGTTCAGTTCAGTTCAGTTGCTCAGTCATGTCCAACTCTTTGCGACCACATGAACCACAGCTTGCCAGGCCTCCCTGTCCATCACCAACTCCCAGAGTCCACCCAAATTCATGTGCCATCCAACCATCTCATCCTCCATCGTCCCCTTCTCCTCCTGCCCCCAACCCCTCCCAGCATCAGGGCCTTTTCAAATGAGTCAGCTCTCCGCATCAGGTGGCCAAAGTATTGGAGTTTCAGCTTCAACATCAGTCCCTCCAATGAATACCCAGGACTGATCTCCTTTAGGATAGACTGGTGGATCTCCTTGCAATCCAAGGGACTCTCAGGAGTCTTCTCCAACACCACACTTCAAAAGCATCAATTCTTCGGCGCTCAGCTTTCTTTACAGTCCAACTCTCACATCCATAAATGACTACTGGAAAAACCATAGCCTTGACTGGATGGACCTTTGTTGGCAAAGTAATGTCTCTGCTTTTTAATATGCTGTCTAGGTTGATCATAACTTTTCTTCCAAGAAGTAAGCGTCTTTTAATTTCATGGCTGCAGTAACCATCTGCAGTGATTTTGGAGCCCCCCAAAATAAAGTCTGACACTGTTTCCACTGTTTCCCCATCTATTTCCCATGAAGTGATGGGACCAGATGCCATGATCTTCGTTTTCCGAATCTTGAACTTTAAGCCAACTTTTTCACTCTCCTCTTTGACTTTCATCAAGAGCCTCTTTAGGTTCTTTTTCACTTTCTGCCATAAGGGTAGTATCATCTGCATTTCTGAGGTTATTGATATTTCTCCTGGCAATCTTGATTCCAGCTTGTACTTCATCCAGCCCAGTGTTTCTCATGATGTACTCTGCATATAAGTTAAATAAGCAGAGTGACAATATATAGCTTTGACGTATTCCTTTTCCTATTTGGAACCAGTCTGTTGTTCTATGTCCAGTTCTAACTATTGCTTCCTGACCTGCATATAGGTTTCTCAAGAGGCAGGTCAGGTGGTCTGATACTCCCATCTCTTTCAGAATTTTCCAGTTTATTGTGATCCACACAGTCAAAGGCTTTGGCATAGTCAATAGAGTAGAAATAGATATTTTTCTGGAACTCTCTTGCTTTTTCAATGATCCAGCAGAAAGCTAGGGGAAAAAATCATCACAAATATCTGGAGACTAAGTATGCTACTAAACATCTACTGGATCTATGAAGAAATAAAAGAAGAACTTAAAAAGTACCTGAAGACATGAAAATGAAAACCAAGAGGGAGATTTATAGCAATACTGACCTACCTCAAGAAACAAAGAAACAAAAAATCTCAGATAAATAATCTAACCTTATACCCAAAGGAATCAGAAAGAGAAGGACAAAGCCCAAAGTCAGGAGAAAGAAGAAAGTAATAAAAATCAGGGTGGAACTAAATGAAATAGACACTATAAAATATAAAAGAAAATATTAATGAAACTAAGAGTTGGTTCTTTGAAAAAATAAAGAAAATTGAAAACATTTAGCTAGCCTCACTAAGAAAAAAAGAGAGAAAGCTCAAATAAAATCAGAAACTAAAGAGAAGATACAAGAGGTACCAAAAAATACAAAGGATTATGAGATTTATGAACAGCTGTATGCCAACAAACTGGACAACCTAGAAGAAACGGATACACTCTTAGAATCATACAACCTTTCAAGACTAAATTAAGATGAAATAAAAAATATGGAAAGACCAGTTACTAGTAAAGAGATTGAAATAGTAACCAAAAGCCAAAAGTTCAGGGCCACACAGCTTTACTGGTAATTATACTAAACACTGAAAGAAGAGTTAAGAGTTAATACCTTCTCAAATTCTTCCAAAAAATTTAAAGAGGCAAACATGCTTCCTAACTCATTTTATAAGGCCAATCGTACTCTGATACCAAAACCAGACAAGGGCATCATAAAAAAGAAAAAAAAAAAAACTACCGTCTAATATCTTTGATGAACATAAGTGCAAAAATCCTCAACAAAATACTAGCAAATAGAATTAAACAAACATTAAAAGGATCACACATCATGGTCAAGTGGAATATATTCCAAGGAAGCAAGGATGATTTGACATCTACAAAGCAATCAATGAGACACATCACATTAACAAACTGAAGGATAAAAATCATATGGTCATCTTAATAGATGACAAGATTCAACACTCATTTGAACAAAATCAATGGGTATAAAAGAAACATACCTCAACATAATAAAGGCCATATAAGACAAACCCACGCTAACATCACACTCAGTTGTAAAAAAAACTCAAAGTTATGCCACTAAGATCAGGCATAGGACAAGGATCCCCACTCCCACAACTCTTATTCAACAGAGTGTTAGAAGTCCTAGACAGAGCAACTGGGCAATTAAAAAATAAAAGGACTACAAACTGGAAAAGAAAAAGCAGAAATATAACTATTTGCAGATAACATGATTTTATATAGTAAAAACCCTAAAGATTGTACCTAAAAACTATCAGAAATAATAAATACAGTAAAATTTCAAGATACAAAAAGCAGTATACAAAAATATGTTGCATTTCTATAAACTAACAACAAATAGCATAAAGGGAAATTAAGAAAACAACCCCATTTTTAATTACAACAAAAGGACTAAAATACTAGGAATAAATTTAACCAAGGAAGTAAAAGATTTGTACATTGAAAACTATAATATACTGTTGAAAGAAATTGAAGATACAAAAACATGGCAAGATAGCCCATGCCCAGAGACTGGGCATTGTTAAAATATCCATATTACCTAAATCAATCTACAGATTAAATTCAATCCCCATCAAAATCCCATTGACACAGAAATAGAACAAAAATCCTAAAATTAATATGGAACCACAAAAGACCCTACATAGCTAAAGTAATCCTAAGGGGAAAAAAAAGCTTGAGATAGCATACTCCCTGATTTCAAGTTATAGTACAAGGCTACAGTAATCAAAACTCTATGTAACTGGCTCAGAAACAGACATATTGATCAATGGAATAGAATAGAGACCTCAGAAATAAACCCATGCTTATATGATCCCTTATATTATGACAATGAAGCCAAGAATTACAGTGGGGAAAAGACAGTGTGTTCAATAATGGTGTTGGGAAAACTGGCCAACTATATGCAAAATAATGAAATTGGATCATTTTCTTATACTAGATTCAAAATTAACCTCAGAATAGAGATTTAAATGTAAAACTTGAAACCACCATACTCCTAGAAAAAAAAAATATGAGAAATAAACTCTTTTACCTTGGTCTTAGTAATATCTCTCTAGATAAGTCTTATCAGGCAAGGGGAAAAAAAGAAATAAATGGGACTATATCAAACTAAAAAGATTCCACACACAAGGGAAATCATAAACCAAATGGAAAGACAACCTATTGAATGGGAGAAAATATTAGCAAATCACATATCTGATCAGAGTTAATACCCAAAATATATAAAGAACTCATACAACCCAACAAAAAAAAGAATCCAAACAACCCTATTTTAAAAATGGGCAAAGAATATGGATTAAACATTTTTTTTTCCCAAAGAAGACATACAGATGGCCAATAGGCTCATGAAAGAAAATGTTTGACATCATTAACTATTAAGAAAATGCAAATTGAAACAATGATGAGAGATCACCACATGCCCATTAGAATGGCTATTATCAAAGAGACAATAAATAACAAGTATTGGAGAGGATATGGAGAAAAGGGAATCCTCATACGCTATTTGTGGGAATGGAAATTGGTTCAGCTACTATGTGAAACAGTATGGAAGTTCCTCAAAACATTAAGAATACAACTACCATGTGATCTAGTTATCCAGTTCTAGGTATCTGTCTAAAGAATACAGACACCCTAACTGGAAAAGGCAGATGTGTTCCTATATTCACGGCAGCATTATTTACGATAGACAAATTACAGAATCAATGTAAGTACCTATCAACAGATCAATGGATGACAAAAATGTGACGTATACTTATAATGGAATACGAATCAGCCACAAAAAAATGACAAAATCTTGTCATTGGCAACAACACGGATGGATCTTGAGGGTATTATGCTAAGTGAAATGAGACAGAGAAAGACAAATACCATATAATTTCACCCATATGTGGAATATTAAAAAAAAAACTAAAACTAAAACAAAATAAGCACACAGATACAGATAACAGAGTAGCGGTTACTAGAGAGGAAGGGATGTAAAAGGAGGGTAAAATGGGTAAAGGGCATTAACTGTGTGGTAATGAAGGAAACCAAAACTTGGTGGTGAGTAGGCTACAGTGTACATAGACGTCAAATATAATGTTGCGCACATGAAACATAATGCTACAAACCAATATTATCTAAATAAAAAAGTAGTACAGAACAGTGAAGAAACTCAAAATATAGTTATTCTGATTAATGATAAGACTCAAGTTATAAAACCAAGAAGTCACAGTATTTCAAGGGCATCAATGCAGATTTTGAATTCACACAAAAGAATCACAGAAAGGGACCATGACATAGCTGACCCCTATCCTTCATTAGAAGGCCCTCAATGCACTCTATGAATGAGTCACTGTATTGGTTCTAACGGGAAGTTTTACATTTTATGCTGAAATGTATTTAAAGGAACTGGAATGGGGGTAGTTGGGAGGGGTGTCAGGGAAGTTTGATTCATTAAAAAGTACTTGAAACTGTACTGAACTGAAAGGCAACACACTTTTTTAAAAAGAAACAAATTTGATGCTTATTAAGTACCAGTTATAAAAGAAACAGGGTCAGCTGAATCCTCAAATGAAGGGATCCAGAAACGAGAGATTCAGAGGTTAGAAAGTATATGCAGGAGGTATATTTTGTTCATAGTCTGTCTTTTCAGTGAATGAAAGCCAAAGAGAGCAAGGATGAGCTGAAGTAGCTGTGAGGTCTTAACAACTTTTCTCTTCTTCTGGACATCGATCAGCATTGTGACTTTCCAGAGAGGATATTAGGGGTCTGACTACTGTGGTTGTGACCACCCACTTTGGGAGAGTAAGCTCTCTGGTACAAGAGGAAACCTGCAAGGTGTCTCTGTAGCAAGTCAGGCAGAGGAAAAGTGGCTCCTCGCTGACACTCGGCAAGAAAACAGGAACCTCAGTCCAATAACTACAAGGAATTGATTTCTACCAACGATCTGAATGATCTTGGAAGCAGATTTTTTGCCCT
This sequence comes from Ovis canadensis, assembly GCF_042477335.2. NCBI lineage: Eukaryota > Metazoa > Chordata > Mammalia > Artiodactyla > Bovidae > Ovis > Ovis canadensis. The sequence goes on along the minus strand of NC_091257.1, from coordinate 23,053,316 downwards.
GAGTGTCCAGATAAAAGCTCAGCAGACTGATGTTGTGATTTGAACCTTCTGATATACTGAGCAGAGAACCCGAACAAGCTCAACAGGTTTCTGATCTCCAGAACTTTAAGATAATAAGTGTATGCTGTTTAAAGTCACTAAATTTGTGGCAATTATTAAGTAATAGAAAACTAATATACTTTCTACATATAGTTCTTCCATCTATCCAAAGAAATATAAAGAATCTGATTTTTTACATTGTTATAAGAAATAGACTGAATTCAAAAAGAAGTAAAAAGTTAAAAGAACTCAGATTCATGATAGTTACCTACAGAAGATCTGACTTAAAATAAAAATTTTTTTAAAGAGTTTTAAAAAAAGAAAAAAAGGATAAACAGATAAAATAAATAAAATTCATATTTTTAAGTAAATATTAATTGAGTTCCAGAAACTAATGTTGTTTCAAAAGATGAAACCATGTTAGATCAATAATCGCAAAATATCTTAGTAAAAAATATACATATAATGATTTAATGGGAAAACAATACAACTTTTCCATTTCAAATCTTTGGTAGAATAAAAACAATGATTTTTAAAAGAGACGTGGAAATGAATATATACAAAGGTCTTTTTTTTTTGAGCAAGGAATGACAAGGGACCAGTACACCCAGACACCATTCATTTCATAACATTGCTTCAGGGAAATCCAAAAGAACACTTTTTGGTACTCGATCTCTACTCACTAAGGAGTTCATGCAAAGAGTTCACAAATGCTTCACAGTGTGATAAACCTACACTGAGATTTATTGTCTTACAGACTATATGGCAACCAAATCATAAGAGCCTTTCTTCTTCTGCAGATAGTTCAGCTTGAAATAAATCAAAAGATGCAATATTCCACAATACCTGATGTCCTTTCATTTTCTTCTTTTTTAAAATATCTTTATTTATTTATTTGGCTCTGCTAGGTCTTAGTTGTGGCATGTGGGATCTAGTTCCCTGGCCAGGGATCAAACCTGGGCCCCCTGAATTTGGAGGGAAGAGTCCCAGCCACTGGACCACCAGGGAAGTACCTCATTTTCTTAATACAGAAGAAGAATGCACATCTGAATCTCTGTTCAACTCAAGAAGAGACAGCATCACATAGCAGTTCATAAGTGAGTTCTAAAATCAGCCTTCCTCAATTCAAATCCTAAATCTACCACTTATAAGTGTGTGATCTTGGCAAATTAGCTAACTTCTTTGTGCCTCCATTTCCTTTCTGTAAATGGGGAGGATAAGAATACATGCATCATAGGATTGTGGTGCATATTAGGAGTTAATATATAAAAAGGCTTTGCAACAGTGCCTGAAACATATTAAGTTCTCAATAAATCTTAGCGATTAAGAAAACGGTCAGGCTTCCCTGGTGGTGCAGTGGATAAGAATCCACTTGCCGATGCAGGGGACATAGGTTTGAACTTTGGTCCAGGAAGACTCTAACTAAGCCTCTGCAACTAAGTCCTTATACCACAACTACTGAGCCTGAGCTCTAGCGCGTGTGAGCCACAACTATCAGGTCTGTGCACCACAGCTACTGAAGCCCATGTGCACTAAAGCCCGTGCTCTGTAACGAGAGAAGCCGCCACAGTGAGAATGCCTTGTACTGCAATGAACAGTAACCCCCCTTCACCACAACTAGAGAAACTCCGGGCACAGCAATGAAGACCCAGTGCAATCAAAGAAGTAAACAACTAATTTTAAAGAGAATTGTCAAAGCTTTGCCTTATAGTTTCCGTGCTTTAACCAAAACTATATATCCTAACAGCGGATGCATTTCTCAATCACAGCCAGTGCGCATGGTGGAACACTACAAAACTTCACCTGCTTCCTCTGTCTGCACCATTACTGCTGCATTACACCAGGGTCTTTCATGTGAGGGCTGCTCATGGATAAGACAGAAATTGGATATGGAAAACATTAGTTCAGGTCAGGTCAGTTCAGTTGCTCAGTCGTGTCTGACTCTTTGCAATCCCATGGACTGCAGCATTCTAGGCTTCCCTGTCCATCACCAACTCCCAGAGCTTGCTGAAACTCATGTCCCTTGAATCGGTGATGCCATCCAACCCCATCCTCTGTTATCTCCTTCTCCTCACACCTTCAATCCTTCACAGCATCAGGGTCTTTTTCAATGAATCAGTTCTTCGCATCAGGTGGCCAGACTACTAGAGTTTCAGCTTCAGCATCAGGACTTCAATAAATATTCAGGACTGATTTCCTTTAGGATTGACTAATTGGACATTCTTGCAGTCTGAGGGACTCTTAAGAGTCTTCTCCAACACCACAGTTCAAAAGCATCAATTCTTTGGTGCTCAGCTTTCTTTATAGTCCAATTCTCATATCCATATGTGATTACTGTAAAAACTATAGCTTTGACTAGACAGATGTTTGTTGGCAAAGTAATGTCTCTGCTTTTTAACATCCTGTCTAGGCTGGTCATAGCTTTTCTTCCAAGGAGCAATGGTGTTTTAATTTCATGGCTGCAGTCAATATCTGCAGTGATTTTGCAGCCCCCCAAAATAAAGTCTCTCACTGTTTCCATTGTTTCCCTTTGTACTTGCCATGAAGTGATGGGACTGGATGCCATAATCTTAGTTTTCTGAATGTTGAGCTTTAAGCCAACTTTTTCATTCTCCTCGTTCACTTTCATCAAGAGGATTCTTAGTTCTTCTTTACTTTCTGCCATAAGGGTGGTATCATCTCCATATCTGAGTTTATTGATTTTTCTCCCAGAAATCTAGATTCCAGCTTATGCTTCATCCAGCCCAGCATTTCACATGATGTATTCTGATCATGATTATATTCTACATATAAGTTAAATAAATAAGCAGGGTGACAATATACAGCCTTGACATACTACTTTCCTGATTTGGAATCAGTCTGTTGTTCTATGTTCACTTCTAACTGCTGCCTCTTGACCTGCATACAGATTTCTCAAGAGGCAGGTCACGTGGTCTGGTATTCCCATCTCTTGAAGAATTTTCCACAGTTTGTTGTGATCCACACAGTCAAAGGCTTTGGCATAGTCAAAGCAGAAATAGATGTTTAGGTGTTTTTCTGGGACTCTCTTGTTTTTCCGATGATCCAGCCGATGTTGGCAATCTGATCTCTGGTTCCTCTGCCTTTTCTAAAACCAGCTTGAACATCTGGAAGTTCAAGATTCACTTACGGTTGAAGACTGGCTTGGAGAATTTTGAGCATTACTTTACTAGCGTGTGAGATGAGCACAACTGCGTGGTAGTCTGAGCATTCTTCAGCATTGCCTTCTTTGGAACTGGAATGAAAACTGACCTTTTCTAGTGCTGTGGCCACTGCTGAGATTTCCATATTTCTTGGCACATTGAGTGCAGCACTTTCACAGCATCATCTTTTAGGATTTGAGTTAGCTCAAGTAGAATTCCATCACCTCCACTAGCTTTGTTCATAGTGATGCTTCCTAAGGCCCACTTGACTTCGCATTCCAGGATGTCTGGCTCTAGATTAGTGATCACACCCATGATTATCTGGGTCGTGAAGCTCTTTTCTGTACAGTTCTTCTGTGTATTCTTGCCACCTCTTCTTAATATCTTCTGCTTCTGTTAGGTCCATACCATGTCTGTCCTCTATTGTGCCCATCTTTGCATGAAATGTTCCCTATCTCTGATTTTCTTGAAGAGATCTCTAGAACTTCCCGTTCTATTGTTTTCCTCTATTTCTTTGCACTGATCACTGTGGAAGGTTTTCTTATCTCTTCTTGCTATTCTTGGGAACCCTGCATGCAGATGGATATATCTTTCCTTTTCTCCTTTGCCTTTAGCTTGTCTTCTTTTCTCAGATATTTGAAAGGCCTCCTCAGATAACATTTTGCCTTTTTGTATTTCTTTTTCTTGGGGATGGGCTTGACCACTGTCTCCTGTACAATGCCACGAACCTCTCTCCATAGTTCTTCATGTACTCTGTAACATGGTTCACTTTTGAGAAGGGAATGGCAAACCTCTTCAGTATTCTTGCCTTGAGAACCCCATGAACAGTATGAAAAGGTGAAAAGACAGGACACTGAAAGATGAACTTCCCAGGTCGGTAGGCACCCAATAATGCTACTGGAGAAGAGTGGAAAAATAACTCCAGAAAAAATGAAGAGACAGAACCAAAGCAAAAACAACGCACAGTTGTGGATGTGACTGGTGATGGAAGTAAAGTTCAATGCTGTAAAGAACAATATTGCACAGGAACCTGGAATCAAGGCAAGTAGAAGTGGTTAAACAGGAGATGGCAAGAATGAACATTGACATTTTAGGAATCAGTGAACTAAAATGGACTGGAAAACATAAGAGAGGCTCTAAAACTGGCCGAGCTGAGTCTCAGACATGAGTCCAGAAATAGTCTAAAACTGAACCAGTTCTTGAGATAGGTAGTTTGACCATCTCTGTCTTTGAATTTTGCTTAAAAATGTAAGAGCTTGGCAAAGGAGGTCTCAAAGATCCATAAAGAACATCAGCGGAACTGGAATGAAGAGCTTCTCAACTTTTTACATTTTCTGTTTGAATTAAAGGTACCATTAAAACTTAAGAGTGACTTATCTTGCACTCTTGAACTAAATGAATCCAACATGAGGTGTACATTCAAACAGTTAGAAGCATAGGCTTTGGACTTAGACTGATTTTCAACATCCCACCCATCTGAATCTCAGTTTCCTCACCTCTAGGATGGGAATAATATTAGTATGCAACCTCAGGAAGTAGTTGTGAGATTTGCATGCAATAATGCCCAAGTCTATGGTTCTTCCAGTAGTCATGTATGGATGTGAGAGTTGGACTATGAAGAAGGCTGAGCGCCAAAGAATTGATGCTTTTGAACTGTGATGTTGGAGAAGACTCTTGAGAGTCCCTTGGACAGCAAGGAGACCCAACCAGTCCATTCTGAAGGAGATCAGCCCTGGGATTTCTTTGAAAGGAATGATGCTAAAGCTGAAACTCCAGTACTTTGGCTACCTCATGTGAAGAGTTGACTCATTGGAAAAGACTTTGATGCTGGGAGGGATTGGGGCAGGAGGAGAAGGGGATGACAGAGGATGAGATGGCTGGATGGCATCACTTACTCAATGGACGTTAGTTTGAGTGAACTCCAGGAGTTGGTGATGGACAGGGAGGCCTGGTGTGCTGCGATTCATGGGGTCGCAAAGGTTTGGACATGACTATGCGACTGAACTGACTGACTGAACTGATGCACATACAATAGAATGTATGAAACATGATAAGCTCTCAAATAGAGATATTTTAACACATTACCTGTTGTCAGGAGTAAATTTATATTTTACATTTATGTGAAATCAATTTTTCCCTATAAAAGGTGTGGAGAAATTTCTCTCAAACTACCAGCAATCTCCTTTTTATGATTTGGGAGAGCTTTAAAATAGGTTAAAAAAAAAAAGTCTCTATGTGAAAGTGCTAGAGAAGCTGCACTGGCATCTCCAAGGCATGATTCTGTCACATTGCAGCTGCACGTGTTATAATCCTACACTAGTCTTTTGAATTTCTTTGAATAAATTTGGGAGTCTAGTTCAGTTCATTCACTCAGTCATGTACGACTCTTTGTGACCCCATGAACTGCAGCATTCCAGGCCTGCCTGTCCATCACTAACTTCCGGAGTTTACCCAAACTCATGTCCATTGAGTCGGTGATGCCATCCAACCACCTCATCTTCTGTCATCCCCTTCTCCTCCTTCCCTGAGTCTTTCCAAACATCAGGGTCTTTTCAAATGAGTCAACTCTTCGCATCAGGTGGCCAAAGTATTGAAGTTTCAGCTTCAACATCAGTCCTTCCAATGAAAACCCAAGACGGATGTCCTTTAGGATGGACTGGTTGGATCTCCTTGCTGTCCAAGGGACTCTCAAGAGTCTTCTCCAACACTACAGTTCAAAAGCATCATTTCTTCAGTGTTTAGCTTTCTTTATAGTCCAACTCTCACATCTATATATGCCCACTGGAAAAACCACAGCCTTGACCAGACAGACCTTTGTTGGCAAAGTAATGTCTCTGCTTTTTAATATGCTATCTAGGTTGGTCATAACTTTCCTTCCAAGGACCAAGCGTCTTTTAATTTCATGGCTGCAATCACCATCTGCAGTGATTTTGGAGCCCAGAAAAATAAAATCAGCCACTGTTTCCCCATCTATTTCCCATGAAGTGATGGGATCGGATGTCATGATCTTAGTTTTCTGAATGTTGAGCTTTAAGCCAACTTTTTCACTCTCCTCTTTCACTTTCATCAAGAGGCTCTTTAGTTCTTCTTCACTTTCTGCCATAAGGGTGGTGTCATCTGCATATCTGAGGTTATTGATATTTCTCCCAGCAATCTTGATACCAGCTTGTGCTTCATCCAGCCCAGCATTTCTCATGATGTACTCTGCATAGAAGTTAAATAAGCAGGGTGACAATATACAGCCTTGACGTACTCCTTTTCCTATTTGGAACCCATCTGTTGTTCCATGTCCAGTTCTAACTGTTGTTTCCTGACCTGCAGACAGGATTCTCAAGAGGCAGGTCAGGTGGTCTGAAATTCCCACCTCTTTAAGAATTTTCCACGTCTGCTGGGGGTCTAATGCAAATGAAAAATGAAATGTAGGACTGAAAATATGAGAATCCCAATCAATATTTCTCCATATATACTGAAAGAAAGTTAATTAACTAAATGCCAGTCTGTGTCCCAAATGCACAATGAGGCCAAAATATTCGAAAACATCGGGAGTTTGGAACAGAGAAAGCTCTATTGAGGGCCCTGCAGGGAGATGGGTGGCTCATGCCTTAAAAATTCCAAACTTTCTGAAAGCTCTTAGCCAAGCCCTTTTCTAGGAAAGGTGAGGGAAGGGTGCGTTAATTATTGCAAACTCCTTGGTGTCACAGCCTTTGTTCTTGAGGTCACATCATGATCAGATTATGGGCTTCCCTGGTGACTCAGTATAAAGAATCCACCTGCTATTGCAGGAGATGTAGGTTCCATCACTGAGTTGAGAAGATCCCCTGAGAAAGAAATGGTAACACAGTCCAGTTTTCTTGCCTTGGATATCCCATGGACAGAGAAGCCTAGCAGGCTACAGTCCATGGCATTGCAAAGAGTCCAGACACAACTTAGAAACTAAACAATAGCAACAACACAGTCAGGTAACAATGTTCCTGTAAACCTCCACCAAATGATGTTATTCTCTGATCTGACAAGATAGGGCCAGGTCCCAGGTCACCTTGGGAGATCCAGCTCCTGGCTAAGAGGAGGAAAATCTCATTGATGGCTCCCTCAGGGCCTGGACCGCAGACCCTGCTCAGCTGTCATCGCTGAGGGAGCGAGGGACCCAGGACCCCACCGGCCCTGCAGACTCCTCAGGCTGCCGTACAGTGGGGGCAGGTCCCACAGACTGCGTCCCGTGCAGATGGGCGCTGCCATTAGGGCACAGAGACAGGGACGGGGGAGAGGGCCACCACTGCCTCAAGGCCTGGGCCGGGCCAGTGGATGACCTTGGCAAGGGCTCTGGAGCTCTGGATACAGCCCCAGTCTGTTCCTTGGACCCCCAGCTTGCCTGCTGACCAGAGGCTGGGTAAGCTGTATGGCCCCAGGGAGAAAGTTAGGATCCACCTCTTACCTCACTCTTCATTTGAACAGTACCATTCCACTCTGACCATTGGCTGAAAGGTCCCACTAATAGCCGCTCACTGACAGCTAGTTGCCTGGGGGAGGGGCCCAATGTGGCATCAACTAGTGGCTGACCAGGACCACTACGGGTCATCACTGATAGTTGCTCACTTGAGGGAGGGACATGCTGAGGCACTGACCAATGGTTGAGCAGGACCACTAACTGCTGCTCTTTGACAGTCATGACTGGCCCACTGCAGCACCAATCAGTTGCTGAGCACCACTAATGGTCCTGCGGTAACCACTGCCTGATAATGGGGTGTGGGAAGCGGAGGGTAATAGCACACAGCACGTTCTATTATAAGTTTCCGTGAAAAACTAAATCTTGGGTCTGACAGCTCTGCTCTCTGTTCAGTTGTTGTTCAGTCATTTAGTCATGCCCAATTCTTTGTGACCCTACGCACTGTAGCATGCCAGGTTTCCCTGTCCTTCACCATCTCCTGGAGCTTGCTCAAATTCATGTCTATTGAATCAGTGATGCCACCCAACCATCTCATCCTCTGTTATCCCCTTCTCCTCCTGCCTTCAATCTTTCCCAGCATCAGGGTGTTTTCTAATGAGTCGGCTCTTCACATCAAGTGCCCAGAGTATCGGAGCTTTTTGTTCAGAAGTTTCTGCAAATGATATTATCCATATAACTGTACAAGGTACTTTCCAAATATTAATTTTCAGACAGTCCCAGTGTTAAGCAGTTACACTCTGGCTTATTTTAATTTGAGAAATATAAATCACATTTTTTGTGCATAAAACATAACTGGGCAGCTTAATGGATCATCGGAAAGTGAATACATTTACACCACCACCCAGATGAAGAACACTGTAAGCACTCCTGGATGTTCTGCACTGGCCTCTTCGTAATCACAACCCTTGCCTAAAAGCTATTCCTATCCTTACTTTTATGGTTATCATTTTCTTGCTTTGCTCAACAGTTTATCTAAGTTTGCATCCCTTCATAATTTGGTTCAGTTTTGCCTGTATTTGAACTTTACATAAATGAAATCACCAACTATGCATTCTTTTATGTCTGGCTCCTTTCAAGCAAACAGTATATTTGTGTGATTCATCTATGTTACGTATGCATGCAATTTCATCCTTACCACTGTATACTATTACATTACACAAATCTATCAAAACATAATCCATTTTACTGCTGATGGACATATGAGTTGTTTGTGGCGGCGGGGGTGGGGGGGGGGTTGTGCTATTGTGAATAATGCAGCTAAGAACGTCTTGCACATGTCCCTAAGCGCATAGCAGCATTCATAAATATGACTGGTATTCATCTGGGAATAGCACTGCTCAACCTCTAGATATGCATCACTTCAACTTTAGTAGATGACACCAAGTTTTACCAAGGTGGTTGCACCCCAGGTATTATTTATAACATGCATATAAATACGAGAATTTGTTCAAACTCGAATCACAGTCTACAGGCAAGGTCGCAAAACAGTTGTAGAAAGCGCTGTTACTGTAACTATGAGTCAGATTGATGATCAGGGCTCCAGCTACAGGTAAGAAAATCCATGTCTGTTTCCACATCCATTTAGCTAGGTTCCCATATAGATAGATGACTCCATCAGGTTGAATCAGGATGGATTATGAAACTATTCTCTTGTAAAGGTATGATCAGTCTAGGCAACTGAAAGATCAAGAATAGTACCTCAAAATTTTATTTGACCTGGCACCAGAGTCCAATACACTAACGAGTTTTTACAATTCCTGAGTACTGGAAACTAATGATCTAGGACACAGTAGCATGTATGATAAAAATTTTATCATCCAGAAGCATGTCAGTGGGAGAAGGAAACATATATTCAAAAAGCCCATTCCAGTTACAGCTCTGCCAAAATACACCTGGATAACCACAGGACAATTATGACCATTTTAAAGCACACTAAATGTCACCTGACTTGGAAAGGCAGAAACTGACATACAAATCTTAAATTGCCTCTTGACCACTTGTTTTAAAAAAAGGGTTTTCAATGCGTTATTTTTATCTGCTGTGCTCCTTCAGGTTTTTATTTTAAAAATTAGTGCCATGATACTTGCCCTATTTGTAAATTGGGACACAAAATGGAAGTCACTTAGATAATAAAGGCAGTCACACACATATAGTTAATGGTACCAGCAGCTCACAAAGATGCCAGGAGTTTATGAAGCTACAGAGAATAACAACTAGCCGGACTGCTGCAATGTGACACGGGCAGAAATTAGTACAACCCCTATTTCTCTGACCAAAAGCAGTGCTGTCATACCATGCATTTAAATAAAGCTCAGCACCAAAAGTAATTATGGGTCAGAAACAGTTACTACTGGGCTTATAATTAGGTGAGACAGTGATAATATTGCCAGGGTTGTAGTAAAAAAAAAAAAAAAAAAGGAAACTTGCTTACTCATTTTCATTTATAAATAAGACATTTAGAGCAATTACAAATCCTGCTGAACATTCATGTCATTTAAATAATCAACTGCAAAAGCTCTATCTTTAGCCAAATTTATAATTCATATGCCTTGAAAATACGTCTCAAAAGGGAAGATTCTACCGAAAGAATGTTGTAGTTGTTGTTCCTGTTAGTCGCTCAGTCATGTCCAACTCCTTGCAACCCCGCGGACTGTAGTCTACCTGAGACAACACGCTCCTCTGTTCATCGAATTCTTCAGGCAAGAATACTGGAGTGGGTAGCCATTCCCTTCTCCAGAGGATCTCCCAACCGTGTCTCCTGCATTGCAGGCAGATTTTTTACCATCTGAGCCACCAGGGAAACCCCTTAAAAATATGTCTCAAAAGGGGAGATTCTACCATAAGAATGTCTACTTTTTATTAGTGGAATAATTCGGACATCCTCTATAGTTTATAAACATATAAAATATATTTTACATAATAAATATATATTTAAATCATATATTTCATATGTATATGATATGTTAGCTAATTTTTAAAAACCTACTTGTCTATAAAATATCTTCATAAAATATTCCAGCTCCTCTGGGCTTTTGTCAAGATTCCTATTAACGTGTCAAAAATTTTATTAGCTACTAACACATATAAGAATTGATTTTTATTACATGCTTCTCTCAGTGAACACAAGAATAAACAAATACTGTCATTCAAACTCAAGGCAAGACTACACTGATGACTGCTTTTCACCAAAGGTCTGTGAGAAGACTGTAATCAAGCTATAAAACCTGGGCTGCAAGCTGTTCTCAATAATCATTCTAGAAACTATTCATCTAGCAGCCTTTTTTATTTTATTCTAAGAGAAATTCAGTCTTCATGTCACTGAGCTACACACACAGACACACAAAAAATAAATGACTAATTATTCAATGACTGATTATTCATCCTGAGTTGCTTCATCATTCAAAGTAAAGAACTATATATATTTTAGAAAGTTGAAAGTGATTTGATTTGGTTGGGAAGATATTCCAAATAAATTGTAGGTGGTGGCTCAAAGGTTAAAGCATCTACCTGCAATGCAGGAAACCTGGGTTTGATCCCTGGGTTGGGAAGATCCCATGGAGAAGGAAATGGCAACCCACTCCAGTATTCTTGCCTGGAGAACCCCATGGATGGAGGAGCCTGGTGGGCTACAGTCCATGGGGTCGCAAAGAGTCGGACACGACTGAGCAACTTCACCTTCTTCTTTCTTTCTAATGTCTTAAATAACTAATCTGAAAAGTTGCCTCTTTCAAAAAATGTGTCCACCTTTGGACAGCAAAATGAATGCTTCACTGCTCTTTAAAGCTCAAACCTAATATGCATTCACCTCTTCAGAAATACGGTGGCGGTGTTAGGAAAAATGACATGTTAACTATATTTCAATATCTCCACAGCATTCAGTGGTAGACGTTTTATCCAATAAAGTCAGGGTATAAGATAACAGAGAAAGACAATTTGGGAGGCACTGCAGGCGAACACACAATGTCATTCTTGGTGATCATTATCCACTACAGAATCACTGCAGGAAACTCCTTGCTGGACCATCACATATCTGCTAAAATGATCATCTCAAAATGAAATTCACATCATGCCACCATTCTGCTTTTAAAAACCTCCAATGGATTTCCATTGCAATTAGATTAAAATCCTAACTCTTTTAGGGGTCTAGAGGACCTTGCATCATCTAGCCCCTCTCCTCTCTGAACTCATCCCTTACTTACACCGCTTTATGCTTCAGGATGCAGCTATACTGATCTTTTTGTTCCTCAATGAGACCAAGTATCTTCCTCTTTCTAAAACAGGCCTTCCTCCTCCCCCAGAACTTGACATGGCAGACTCCCTCTCATTAAGGTCTCAACTGAACAATCTTCTCCTCAAAGCAGTGTCCTCTGATCACCTCTACTGAAATATGGTGCCCACAAATCCTACCACAATGTTCCATTCCACTTTTTTTTTCTTCTGTGTTCTTCAGAACACTTGGTTCTACCTAAAATTTTATTATTTATATATTCATTTGAATGTTTATGAGCTATTTTTCCTACTGGATTGTACACATTGATGGCAGAATATTTTTGCTTATTCCTATTGCTACCGCTAAGTCACTTCAGTCGTGTCCAACTCTGTGTGACCCCATAGACGGCAGCCCACCAGGCTCCCCCGTCCCTGGGATCCTCCAGGCAAGAACACTGGAGTGGGTTGCCATTTCCTTCTCCAATGCATGAAAGTGAAAAGTGAAAGTGAAGTCGCTCAGTCATGTCCAACTTCGCGACCCCATGGACTGCAGCCTTCCAGGCTCCTCTATCCATGGGATTTTCCAGCCAAGCATACTGGAGTGGGTTGCCATTGCCGTCTCCTTTTGCTTATTATTCACTGCTATATCTCCAGCACCTATTAATAGAATAATGCCTATTACACAGTAGATAACTAATAATAAATAATATGAATCTGCCAAGTGATTGAAATATTTACGTGTTGGTTAGTACATTCAATCTGTGTAAGTGTGCATTCTCTCTTTTACATATGACAAAGTCACTAGATTGTAATAACTCTCACTTCCTGTCTTCTGAGCTTCCTGATAGCAGATGCCCAGTTATACTTATCCCTACATCTTCACTGCCTGGTCTACTACCTGGTTCATAATAGGTGCTCAATAGTTACTTGATGAATCAACCTATTGAATTAATGCATGCATGAATAAATAAATGAATTGAAAGGATGGATGAAGGTTTTGGTTTTTTTTTTAACTTGATATGGTCCACGTAAGACTGTTTCCTGCTATTGCAGTCTACACAGAATAGCACACATGGAAATGAGGGTGTAGTAGACATCCTTGGTGCTTTGTTCAGATTCCCTCTGCCCAGGGTTTCTCAAATCTGGTACTGCTGATGTTTTGGACTGGATGACTTTCTGTCATAGAAGAGCTGCTCTGTGCATTGTAGGATGTTTAGGAGCATCGCTGACCTCTGTCTACTAGATGCCAGGAGCAACACCACTACTACCTCTCTATCTGAGCTGTGACAATCAAAACCGCTCCAAACATTGCCAAACATCTCTCATCTCTCAGGGACAGAACTGTCCCCAGTTAGAAATTACTGCCCTTCATCTGCAATGTACCTTTCTTCTACTTGCTGTAGGTACTGGCTGCTGACAAAAGCACCCTTGTAGTAAGAAATGCCCCCAGCCTCTGGGAGCTGCCTCTCTGGGAAGTTAAGCCACCCGAGGAGAGCTTTAGACACTGACTGAATAAAGAAAGAGAGGAACGCAATGTGTGAGTCCCTCTGCCTCCAAGATGCTACTCCTGCTCCAGAGCTCCAGCAGTCTTCGATCACAACTAGACTTTGGGGAAAGCTACGTCTCAGTCAAGCCTCCCCCTGTGCTATCCCACTTCTCTCACTTTCTTACAGGATTTTCTCAGTGGTACTATTTCACTTGTACAAAATTTCTCAACTCAGGGTCAGGTTCTAGGAACCTAACCTAAGACAGGTAAGATAATAGGTGAGGAGAAAATAAACAAAATAATGCTTAGACAAGCATTAAAAGTACACCTCCAAAGTCTGACAGATTTTATTCAGGGTGTTAAAATAGCATCTGATCTTGCTACAGAAACAATGCAGTACTTATTCATTAATTACTTATGTGTGGCAAGTTGATGGGGTGTGGATGGGTGTGGGGGTACAGCAGCAGCTCAACCATGCTACTTACCTTCTGCCCTCCAGGATTTCAACAGGTTGATTTTACTTACATGATCCTAAGTTTCCCCTTTTTTATGGTAAATCTGAAACACTTATCAATTTTGCAAAATCACGTGACTCATTCACCATGTACTGCAGTGGATGTAAAACAAAGGGCAAGCCTTTCTCCATTTAGAAGCCTCATATTTCTTTTCAAAATGTGTACTTAATGGTCATTCTATCAGAATAAAGCAGAATCACATTTCAAAAATATATATGTGTGTATATATTTGTATAAATATATATTTTTAATTTTTTTCCTTAAGCTAATATTTTATTCTTTGCATATACACACTTTTAAAAAGGTACATTTTCTAGTTTTATTTGAAAATGAAAACCTAGGTGCTTTTATTCATATTGGATTATCTGTGTGGAACATCTTTTTTTTACTTTATGTCCATAACTCACCTACATATTAAGTACAAATTTCAGGCTCAAAATGCTCCACAAAAGATTCACAAATTTCCAAGGTTAAAAGTAATCACTCCCTCCCCTGCAACATTTTGCATGCATTATATATATATTGTATTTAATTCATATCATCTCCCTAAAATTCTCTAGGATCAGAGGAATATTTTGCTCTAAATTTCTTGTCTCCAGTCTTAACCACTGTTCTTCAAAGAAATGAACTAATGAATGAAGGAGTGCAGAAAGATTATTTCTGTGGACTCTAACTTCTTTCTTTTTTGATAAAACTTGTACTAATTAATCAGAGAAGGCAATGGCACCCCACTCCAGTACTCTTGTCTGGAGAATCCCATGGATGGAGGAGTCTGGTAGGCTGCAGTCCATTGGGTCACAAAGAGTCGGACAAGACTGAGTGACTTCACTTTCACTTTTCACTTTCATGCACTGGAGAAGGAAATGGCAACCCACTCCAGTGATCTTGCCTGGAGAATCACAGGGGCGGGGGAGCCTGGTGGGCTGCCGTCTATGCAGTCACACAGAGTCGGACACGACTGAAGCGACTTAGCAGCAGCAGCAGCAGTACTAATGAATGACTTAAAATTTTTAGGAAGAATTAAGAGAACAGCAACTCATGTACAAATATATGATTTTCATGACTATAAATAATATACCAATGAACTGTGAATATGACCTATGACTTTTTGAAAGTCCTTCAGTCAAGAAGTGTGTTCTCAAATTAATTTTCAAGCATCTGTGATAATAATAAGGCACATTTCCTGCTTTTCAGAAATTCCTACACAAACGCCAGTTTCCAGAAAGAATTCTCCAAAGATCTTGTTAAAAATACAGATACTCAGGGCTCACTCCTGAAACTCTGTCCCATTAGACCTGAGAAGGAATGAAGGCAAATTCATCCAGGTCTGGGGACAGTTTCTGTTTCATGCCAATGATTCTCAAGGGGCCTCAATTCTCTGTCCTCCTCTGTCTAGTTCAAGGCCTGGCTTCCTTTTTAGAAACTTCTGAGACTATCCCAAATCTTTGCCTTCCTTTTTTCTACATATACAGTTGTGGTGGTAACTGCCTAACTAAAAATAGATTAAGTACATGATTAGCATTTTCTTTTTCACTTATTTAAAGCCTTTCATCCCCTAAGCTATCTGTTAGGTTCCTACTAGGAAAAGACTAATGAATCCTTACTTTTATTCTGTCTCCAAAATGTTCGGCAATTATAATCTGCTCTGGATTTAATAAACTATTCTTTGTTTAGGCCAAAAAGATTTTAAAGCCCTGTAATCACTGAAGCCATGAAATTAAAAGACGCTTACTCCTTGGAAGAAAAGTGATGACCAACCTAGATAGCATATTGAAAAGCAGAGACATTACTTTGCTGACTAAGGTCCGTCTAGTCAAGGCTATGGTTTTTCCATGTATGGACATGAGAGTTGGACTGTGAAGAAGGCTGAGTGCCGAAGAATTGATGCTTTTGAACTGTGGTGTTGGAGAAGACTCTTGAGAGTTCCTTGGACTGCAAGGAGATCCAACCAGTCCATTCTGAAGGAGATCAACCCTGGGATTTCTTTGGAAGGAATGATGCTAAAGCTGAAGCTCCAGTACTTTGGCCAACTCATGCGAAGAGTTGACTCATTGGAAAAGACTCTGATGCTGGGAGGGACTGGGAGCAGGAGGAGAAGGGGACGACAGAGGATGAGATGGCTGGATGGCATCACTGACTCGATAGATGTGAGTCTAAGTGAACTCCGGGATTTGGTGATGGACAGGGAGGCCTGGCATGCTGCGATTCATGGGGTCGCAAAGAGTCGGATGCGACTGAGCAACTGAACTGAACTGAACTGAATCACTGAAATAAATAATATTAAAAGTATTGAATCAGATCATTTTTTTAATGAACATTTGTTCAATGTAATGCTAAAAGGAGTTAAGTGAAAGAGAGACTGAAGGCAGAAGACTCCCCAAGAGAGGAAGAATCTGTTTTAAACACAGGAAACACCATTGTATAGTTCATCCTATTACAATAAGCAATAGTTACTTTGATAGTTCTAAAAATCTAATAAAAAATTCAATACCACTGTTCCCCAAAATGAAGACTGTAGGCATAGAGACTGATACACAGTTTACCAAGAATGAATCACTTTAACATCCCAACATCCTGTGGCATCTGCATGAATCCACAGGCACAGGGGGTATCAACTCTCGCTACTCATACATGTGTCTCTGAGATCCGTACTGAATAGGAATCCCCCGAATTCTGCTTGAGTCAGTCATGACTAATCCAGCCGCAATCTGGGAGTCAGAGTAGTTTCTTCAGAATCCTTCTTTCTGTGTCATTTCTAACCTCAGGACTGGTGTGAAAGCTTTCTCTAGACAATCTCCTAAATATCAGCCTTTATAATGAAGAAGTTCAGTTTGTTTATATGCCCCAGGAGTCATCTCTGTCAAGCAAGAGCCTCGAGAGTCAGGCAAAGTCTGTTCCTCCTTAAGAATTACTGTTACATTCAGGTATTGCCATAATTTCTTAGTAAAATATTTCAGACTCACTCTGATTAGAGTGGTATAGGTCACAGTCCTAGCCCTCTAAGCAGGAGACAATGTGCTGATTAGCTTAACTTGGCCCTAAGGGTGATTTCAAATTCCATGGGGAGCAACAACAAAAAAAAGCATAGACCACAAAATGGAAATGAAGAGCTGTTAGAAAGAGAAAAGGGGATGATAGAAAAGAACATCAGTTAAGATTAGGTTCAACTGCAAGGGACAGCCAAAAATAACGATGGTTTAAACAAAATAAAAGCATATTTTCCTCTCACATTAAAAAAGTCAGGAGTAGAGAATCTTTAAAGGCTGACAGGTGCCTTCCCAACATCCTCAGCGTTCTAAAGTCTTTTATCTTGCTGCTCTGCCTTATTTAGTCACATGGCCATGCCTAATTGCAAGGTAATCTAGGGAATAAAATCTTTATTTGAGATGATCACATATCCATTTAACAATGAGCATTTCTATTTCTTATGGGAGAAAAAGAAAGAGTAGATTTTGGGGGATAAACAGCAATTCCTGCTAGTAATGCACAGGCTTCTAGGTGGCTCCCAGGACCCCTGCCACCTTACGTTCACATCCATGTGAAAAGCTCTCCTGTCAAGTTTGGGCAGGATCTGTGACTTGCTTCTAAGCAATATGGTATGGAAAAGATGACAGGATACAGATGACTAACACACAGGATTACATTACGTAAGACTGAGCATTTATCTTGCAGGAGTTTTTCTCTCTCCCAGGGACAGCTGTGAGAAAGTGGTGGCCCTGTCAGTCCACACGGCAAGGACCTGAGGATGGCTTCTCGGAGCAGAGGGTAGCCTCTGACCAACAGCCAGCAAGAAGTAAAACTCTCAGTAGAAAAACCACAAGAGTGAGTCTCTAGATGAGAATGCAGGCTTGACTGAAACCCTTAATGTAGTCTTGTGAGACTATAAGCAGAAGACTCAGCCAAGCTATGCCTGGAATCCTCAGGTACAGAAACTAAGATAATAAATGTGTATTAAGCCACTAAGTTTGTGGTAATTGGTTATGTAGTAATAGAAAATAAACTGACAATGAAGGCAGCTGACAGATGCTCACAGTACTGCATAAAAGGCCTAACTCAGTCCCTAATACACAATGAGCATTCAATAAATGTTAGCTGTCATCATCATCATCAACACTGTAATCATTCTTATTTCCTAAACCTGAATCCTCCAACATCACCATCACCTTGCCTAGGAGTGTAGCAGCAAGGAATAAAATCCCAACAGGGAAAACAGTTCTATTCATATTACTTCTAGACTTTTTGGGAGCAACCAACTTTAAAATCTAATTGGAGCTGAATTTCCATTAGCACTGCACTGGTGATTCTTGTATATCCATCTGCCACTCCATTCCAAGAACCTCCTCTCAAGGATACAACAATCTCTTGGTCATGCCTCATTGGGGAAGAACTGAAAAGAATAAGATAGGACATAGTACTCTAGGGGTTCAGTTAAGAATTTCAGGCAAGTCTAGGAAAAACAGATCCATCACCTCTGTGCAGTCAGGATGAGGAGAAAAACAATTAGCTAGAAGTTAAGTAGTGAAACAGCTGCTAGAAGCTTAAGGTAAAAATGTCATGGAGTAGGAGTCAAATACTGGAAGAATAATGTGGGAGTTCAAGTTATCAATTGCTTTGAAACCTGAATTTATGTATTTTTAATATTATCTAGCACAGTCAATCAGAGCATCTGCTTAATATCATGGTATGTGACATGAATACCAGGAGGAATTTTAAAAAGAGGAAAAAAATGTTTTAAAAAGAGGAAAAAAATAAAGCACCTTTTAGAGAATTTCAAGATAAAGTTTTTACAAGACCATACAAAACCTGAGATGTTTTAAAATGGTAATGTGTTGAAGCAAATTAATGTTCCCTCAATCAAGTAAAGATTTCAAAGCTAAGCCATTATATAAAATGAAGTGAGACAGAAAATTGAAATCTACCCTAATAAGTATATAAAAAATAGAACTGCTACTATGAGACACCATAAAATAGTCAATAATTCAAAAGATGATTAAAAATAAACAGTAAAAAAACAATGAATTAGTAATAAAAACTTGGAACAGGAGACATTCCAATAATAGATCTTGGTTTTTGGCTTGTATCAAACCAAGAATCTTAGAATGAATACAGGAATAGATACCACACAAACAATTTTGTAGCTTTTGTTTACTTTTATAGAAAAAAAATCATGTAAAACAGCACATTTTATAAGTAGTAAAGAGTACCTGAAAATAATGAAAAACTAAAGCACAGAAATGCTAAAAATAGAAGAGATTCATCCCAGAAATAGGTGGCATTAACTGAAAGAAGGTATCAGAATGATTACATAAATTTTAACTACCATGGTACTGACAGTGATTTTTAAATTCTTGGAATCACTAAGGGTTTTTTTCCCTATGTGGTTCATACTCATGTTTTACAAACAAGGTGTATTAACCCCCAAATGCTAGTAAATATACATGGAAAATATTTTCACATCGTTCCTGTGTAGAAAATTCCATTTCTAAAGAATTGTTTTTCTCTTTTTCTGCTGCAGGATCTGTCCCTATTCGGACATCAGTTTCAGGATAATAACAAGGTCACATCCCAAAGATCCTTCCCATTGTGGAGTCAGCATTGTACAAAAAGATACATACTGTGACACAAGACTGTAGGGACCATGAAACCTCATCAATAAATATCACTGGTTCTTGTGGGGAAGGAGGAAGAATGAGAAAGTACAATGGTTAGTGGTGTCAACAGAAATAATCTCCACTCTAGTCACAAACCCTTCCAATGATAGGCCAATAATGTCATCTGTAACTAAGCCTGGTATTACCTGCCTATAACATATGAAATTGATAGAAGGATAAAAAGAGAAAAGTTCTCAAGGTGCTTGTTTGTTTTTAGTCTACTTTTAGTTTTATTTGTCTTTTGCTTTTCACTAAAGGGGTGTGCTCTTGGCTCAAATAAAAAATCTTCCTAATGTATGAACTATGTGTCAACTGATGACACTTACTATCTCAAAAGTGAACATCACAAGGTAACTTATTATGGTTTTTCTTTTTTAGCATTTGTTTTCCTCAGGAGAAACGGTGTGTCTATTTATGGTGTACACGCAACAGAGAGAATGTGGACTTCTGTGCCCATTATGAAGTTTCAAACAATACACTCATTTTAATATATTAATTTTAATGATTTTTAGTGTAATAATTTACACTTTCCACCATTTTTTACAACCAATCCATTAAAAAGTGTAATTGGTGACATATAACAAATTTTTGTAAAAAAATCATCGGTATATTGTGAACAATTTGTTAATGCATCAGAATAGGAACCCAGATGGAGACTGACACTAACATATCAATGACCAAAGGGAAATCAGAACAGACATTTAAGGGTTATACTACAGAAGAAGTCAGGGAAGACTTCTGGATCTAGTGATACTCACATATCTTCAGTAAAATTAAATTGCTTCCTTGTTATTCCTCAATACTTGCTGAACTTGTGTTGATATGAAGTCTTCCAAACTCAAGCTATTCTTTCTCACTCTTGCATTTTCTAACTTGGTTCCTTCTACCAGGAACATCATTCTGCATTATCTTTTTATGAAAACCTTACCCATCCACCTCTTAATGTCCACTTCACTGCCCACTTTCCACAATGTCTCCATCCTGATCACCACACTAAATGTAATCCTTTTCATGGGAGAAAGTCTACTGGGGCAAATGACCAAAATGAATTTCAGTGGCACCATTTCACACATAGTGGTTTGTTTTGATGGACAGAAGAGTCTGGTGGGCTACAGTCCATAGCGTCGCAAAGAGTCAGACCTGGCTGAAGTGACCTGGCACACGTGCATGCACGCATGCTTTGTATCGTGATTGTTTCTTCCTGATGTGCCTTATTTTGAAGGTGAAGATTGAATAAAACTTCATTTCCACTACAGAAACAAGGACAGTGACTTAAAAATTATGCGGAAATGTATGATATGTTTATTGGATAAGAAAATGAATGACTGCTTGAGTGGATAAAAGAATCAAAGCAATCAAGAAGAAAGAATTTCTCCACTGAGTGCTATCACCTCTAACTAGGAATGCAAACGAATAAAGGTTAAAGTAGCTTGTCAGGGCATCACAGGGAGAGGAGCTGAAGACTGGCACATGGCAACAAGTGGGTAAAAGATCATTCAGGAATTGGCATGAGAGAGGGTGCTAGAGCAGGGCAGAATAACATATAGAGTCAAAATGAGGAACCTAGCCTTTACTCTAGGATATGGTCTTGCCCAGGTTCCATCACGAAAACATTACAAGGTTATTTACAGGGAAACTCAAGAGTTTCTTCACTGAAATGTGAACTCTCCAAAATGCACCAGTAGCCAAAACTGATCAGAAAAATGCTTTAGCTTGGCCAGATAGAAGGAAAGGAAATATGCAACATTCACAAAGCTGGAAAATCGCACTGGGATTGCTACAGGCATCTAGGAAGTATTATGCAATTTAGAACATCTTGTGACTCACAAGGGCTGCTCCCCTTTAGACTCAACAAGGTTCAAGGTGTGGCAGCTACACCCGAACTCAGATCTAATCTAGAAACTCATCTTAATAAGAATTTGGGTGCCAGGAAAAATTTAGCTAAAATGATGCCTTGTAAGTCTACGTCTTCCTCTCAAGAATACTTAAAGTCCACATCTTGGATTTTCAAATGTGACGAAAAGAGCCAGAATGTTTCTGAGGGACACATTATACCATAGTAAGATAATTTGCTCTTTGAAATGGCAATGATGACCAATTATACCTTGGTACTGCGAATACTTAAGAGTTGACAGCAACAGTGAAAAAATTCATACACTAGGTTCCAAGTTTTATAATGTCTTTCTAGCAAATATTTTGAAACAAATTTGACATTAAGATTTTCAGTATGCTGAGCTTTCAATCAATCTTTAGTTCCCTGATACTGTGCTTTTAAGAAAGCACAGTGCATTACTTATCATGATCAGTAACAGCAGGCCTGTCCAACCTAACACCCCTACTAACAATCTACAGACCCTTTGCCACTTTGCAACAGAGAAAAGGCTTAATTTTCTGTATAGCATGAAAAAGGCTTTCAGAAAGCAATTTCAAAGCAGATTTTCAGAAGCAACTTCTAAGGGCAGCTGAAAGAATGGTGCTTTTAGCATGCTTTGATAACTATCAAAATTCCCAAATTACATAAATGCTTAATAACAAGCAAGTGTTTCTAACCTGGGCTTGCATAAAATATTACCTTTCCCGGAGAAACTAAAAGAAGACTTGAAACATTTTAACTTCAGGACATGTGAAAAGCAAATTGAGAACTGTACCCAGTTAAAAAAAATTTTTTTCTCACTTTTTACTTTTGTCTTCACATTAAGAAACATATTTTTATAATCTGTTTTGTGGGCTTAATTTCTTCCAAAGAGATAATAATTAAATAACTGTATGAATGAAGTCATAGTGTACCTTCTTATAATTACCAATGACAGATTAACCCTACAGGGCAAAACCAGGGCACTCTTAACATTATAAACACTGAGAGGAAGTGGATGTACATAATTTAGAAACACCAGACTGATACTAGGAGAGACAGTCGATTTATATTACATTTTTATATCACATTGAAAGAAAGAAATTGTTTCAAGTAAATCAATATGAACAACAATACTTAGTAATTTACAAATTGAAAAACAGGAGGGATGGGCAGTTAATAAAAAGCCATAAGTCACTCTTGATTCTCACTGCATTACATATTTTGCATTTGGCAATAATTTTAAATAATTCAAGCAGCAGCCAATTAAGATTCTGTTAATTTGCAAAGCAGAAGTTGCTGCTCTATAAAGAACAATACCTAATGACAGCAGGTGCCAAGCTCCCAAAAGCCATGGCGTTCAAGCTGTCAGAAAAGGTGGAACCATGCAGGATAGACAGCTGAGAGTTCTTTGCCACTCTTCCCATCAGACAGTGGAGTCTCTTTCTCCTGCTCTTGAATCTGGGCCCACCCTACAACCATGACACTCGCACTCTTTTGAATGACTTTATCATATTGGTTGATCATTATTTCTCCTTCAATTAAATCTAGGAAATAAAGCTATAAAGATAGCATGTTTTCTAAGAGCCAAAAGTTATACTGGATACCTCTGAATCAAAAATCTAAAGGAAATATGAAGAAAATTCCTTGAAAAGAAGCAGTTACAATAAAGTTTCTGTATAGCAGCAGTTCCCCTGGTTTTGATCTCACGACTCCTTTATAATTTCAAAAATTACTGAGGGACCAGAAGAGTTCAAACTTATATATATTTTATACTTTATGTTTATAGTTTATAAATATTTAAAGTAGTTAACACATTGGGTATTAATTTCAATTTCATGGTTGCAGATGATGACTGCAGCCATGAAATTAAAAGACACTTGCTCCTTGGAAGGAAAGCTATGACTAACCTAGATAGCATATTAAAAAGCAGAGACATCACTTTGCCAAAAAAGGTCCGTCTAGCAAAGCTATGGTTTTTCCAGTAGTCATGTATGGATGTAACAGTTCAACTATAAAAAAAGCTAAGTGCCGAAGAATTGATGCTTTTGAACTGTGGTATTGGAGAAGACCCTTGAGAGTCCCTTGGACTGCAAGGAGATCCAACCAGACCATTCTGAAGGAGATCAATCCTGGGTGTTCATTGGAAGGACTGATGTTGAAGCTGAAACTCCAATACTTTGGCCACCTGATGCAAAGAGCTGACTCATTGGAAAAGACTCTGATGCTGGGAGGGATTGGGGGCAGGAGGAGAAGGCGACAACAGAGAATGAGATGGCTGGATGGCATCACTGACTCGATGGACGTTAGTTTGAGTGAATTCCAGGAGTTGGTGATGGACAGGGAGGCCTGGCATGCTGCGATTCATGGGGTCGCAAAGGTTCGGACACGACTGAGCAACTGAACTGAACTGAACTGATCTTAGATTAAAATTCTCATTACTATTATAACAGTAAAAAATCATCTTAAGATTTTTACAACATAGATTGCATGAAATTCACTGCAATCGCCAAGGTAGAAGAATGGCTATTACCTAACGTATCAAGAGCAAGCATAATGGCAATGTGAGGAAAGCTATGATTACCCTGGATGTCTAGGGGTCAGACAAAATATCACACTGTTATCTTCAAGAGGAAAGGAAGGAAGAACAGTTTGTGAGAGGGAAAAAAAATGATGTTTCTATTGCATGGTATCTGAAGGGGAAATTATTTCTGAACTCCAAAAATTTTCTCTCATTTAGTGTCCCAGCCTTTAGCACTTCCTATCAGTTCATGGGAAATAGATGGAGAAACAGTGGAAACAGTGTCAAGACTCTATTTGAGGGGGCTCCAAAATCACTGCAGATGGTGACTGCAGACATGAAATTAAAAGACGCTTACTCCTTGGAAGGAAAGTTATGACCAACCTAGACAGCATATTAAAAAGCAGAGATATTAGCTGGCTAACAAAGGTCCGTCTAGTCAAGGCCATGGTTTTTCCAGTGGTCATGGATGGATGTGAGAGTTGGATGGTGAAGAAAGCTGAGTGTTGAACAATTGATGCTTTTGAACTGTGGTGTTGGAGAAGACTCTTGAGAGTCCCTTGGACTGCAAGGAGATCCAACCAGTCCATCCTAAAGGAGGCCAGTCCTGGGTGTTCATTGGAAGGACTGATGCTGAGGCTAAAACTCCAATACTTTGGCCACCTCACACGAAGAGTTGACTCATTGGAAAAGACCCTGATGCTGGGAGGGATTTACAAAGAAAACAGACAATGCACCCAGTAGAAAGAATAAAAATGTGTTTGGGGTTTTATTTTTTACTGAGAGCAAATAGAAATCCTTCAGTGAGATCCTGGCAATTTGACAGTGAGTTCAATAAAGGTACATGGGATACTTAGAAGATCAAATCCTACAGCTGCCTCTTTCTATGGCTTTGAATTCATCTGGCTCCTTAAGAGATGGGGGGAAAGCCTTTTTTGGTGGGAAAACATTTCCAAAATGAAGTTACAGGTTCTCTCATTATATTTCTCTTCATGTTAGTTTTTAAAACAGGGCCGTCTATTTGTGTATGTTTTGCTTAGTTCACCTTAATGTCATCACCAGAATTCCTATCATTCCAGAGTTGTGATTTTACAGTGTAGGAAAGAATTCAGTTCTAGTCTGGTATTGCTTTAGATGTATATGTCACTAAAAACCAAAAGTGGATTAGAACTGCTGAAGGATTTTCCCTGTCGTTGTTTGATACAATCTATTTTCTTTATTCCTGATAGGTGCATAGACAGCTTCACTTAAAATTCTTTCTACAGGAGCATGTCTGATTTCAGGATTAACATCAAGGATCCGATGAAATGGCTGGCCAGTTATTCAGGGTAATATGTGAGTTAAACGGATTGCACAATTGCACCACTTCTTCCTTTGCCTTTGTTGGTAAATGACAGAATCTAGATTCCAATTGGAATCTAAGCTTGGTTTGTAATAGATAGTCTCATCAAAGTAACTCCACTGCAGTAGCACATCTGTAAAGGGACCACAATGGAAGTAAGTGTAAAGAACTGCCTTATAATTCCCAAAATAAACATTCTATAAAGACAAAGAGAAACTTGTGTTTATAATCAGAAGTTAGTATTCAACTTTAGCACTTCACACCAAATATTATACATCATAATGCAGCTCTACCATAAAATGAATTTTTGTTTTGAAATAGTTTTAGATTTATAAACAACTGAATAGTCAAAAGAATTCCTACACACCCTACACCAGTTTACCATATCATTAACATCTTACATTAGTATGATACATCTGTCACAATTACTAAACCAATATATATATATTATTCTTTTTATTAGCCAAAGTTCACATTTTATTCAGATTTCCTTGCTTTAATGTCAGAAAGAAGACCACAGGAGTAAACTAATAAGGAATTTAAAATTTACTGAGGAAATGGCAACCCACTCCAGTATTCTTGCCTAGAGAATCCCCATGGACACAGGGGCCTTGCAGGTAACAGTTAATAGGGCTGCAAAGAGTTGGATACGACTGAAGCAACTTAGCATGCCCATGTATATACATTTTGATGTATCCACAAGGCAGAAAATAACTCCTGTATTCTAAAATATTTCTAAATGTGATAACAATTTATTCAAAACATCAGTACTTTGAAGTACTGTTTCTTATACTGATATCCTTTAATAAAATTATTGAGTGATCTAAACATTGTTAATGTGAAATATATTGCATTCCATTTCTTGAGACTTAATTATCTATCATATTTATATTATATATACATATTTATTTACAGTGACATCAACCTTATGCTTTTTCAAAATCAATTAGATCAAAAAAGGAGAGAGAATACTGCTGGACTACTGGAACTTATAGCAATACTACTGTGCTTCTCAAGCAAGTACTTGAGTAGTATGGATTTGTTTGTAGTCATACCAACTCATTCTCAACGCTTTTAAAGTTAAAATTTGGTAACTTATCCACTAGTGGATAACTTGGTGGCTTTCTCTCCACTGTTCAGTGTATTCCAAATAGAAAGGCCAGTTAGGCTACAAAGTAGGTGGAAATTGTGTTATGAGTGTGTATGTATAAGGATATGCATGTATGTATATCTGAACACTTTTGAAATCAATACTTACATTTTTGAAATTACTAACTTTTAAAAAAATGTTGAGTGCTAAGCAAAGTTAACATTTAAAATCAATCTGAGACTAAGCAATTAGCTACAGAAACTGACTGCTGCTGCTAAGTCGCTTCAGTCGTGTCCGACTCTGTGCGAGCCCAGAGACGGCTGCCCACCAGGCTCCCCGTCCCTGGGATTCTCCAGGCAAGAACACTGGAGTGGGTTGCCATTTCCTTCTCCAATGCATGAAAGTGAAAAGTGAAAGTGAAGTCTCTGAGTCGTGTCCAACTCCTAGAGACCCCATGGACTGTAGCCTACCAGGCTCCTCCGCCCATGGGATTTGCCAGGCAAGAGTACTGGAGTGGGGTGCCATCACCTTCTCCAACAGAAACTGACTAACCCCTCACTATTCATTAATTATCATCAGCATTTTCTAAACGTTCCTTACACACAGGCTCTGACTGAACACTCCTGTACCTCATCTCACTCATCTTAGCTTGAAGTTGGAAGCGATTTCCCCAAAATTTTTCCCTCCTCAGGAAAACTAAGCATCAGGGTGCTCCTCTCCACCAGGTCAATTAGTATTTCAACCTAGAAAACTTTCTTTTGCCTGCTTTTGTTTCCTACCTGATGAACACTGAAATAATTCAGTATATTTTACAGTACTCATCCTGTCAGCACCATGTCTTCCTTTCTCTACGTGGAAAAATTAGAAAGCACTTCCCCCACTCTCTGATTACTGAACAGTAGACTCTGCCCATTTCCTTTCTTTCTTTTTTTAAAGAACACAATGCCTGGCACTAAAGTGGTGCCAAACAAATATTTGATAAAACGATGAATAAATGAGAGTAAAACAACAGTCTCCACCCTTTTCTCTGATGTCAACTCTTCCAGCCTTCTAGTTAACCACAAGATTCTCAATTAAGTTATTCATACACCGCTTAACTTCTCAAAACCCTTATACCAGTAGGCAAGCTAGTTCTTTAGAATCCATTTTTCAGAGTTTGTATATCTTACAGTGAATATTTTGAACATGCTCATTCAACGTCTTGAGCACCTATTCTGCTAACTTAAATAAGGTTTGTAAAAGACTTAACATAGTTTCATTAGTATATTTATATCAATTTCTATATCCCCTTAATTCAAAGTTATTATTACAGTTGACTATATTTTTAAAGATATAGTGCAAGCAGGTTTCTTCAAAGCAAAACAACAATACTAACAGCAAAAATTTGAAATTCACTGGATCATGAACGGAGCCAAACAAAAGTACTTTGCTCAGAACAGTGCTTCATCAATATTTACTGATTTGACTGCCTATGGAATTTTCTTTACATTAAAGCCTCTTCTTTAGGTTACTTTTGGGAAAAAGTTATCAGAAACAAGAATTACGGAACTAAACAAAACTTCTGCTTTCATTTTAGTACTTGGTCAGTTGCTCAGTCATGTTCGACTCTTTGCAACCCCATGGACTGTAGCCCACCAGGCTCCTCTGTCCATGGGATTTTTCAGGCAAGAATACTGGAGCATGTTGCTAATTCCTGCTTCAGGGCAACTTCACCCAGGGATCAGGCCCATCCACATCTGCTGAGGCTTCTGCATTGGTAGTCGGATTCTTTACCACTGCACCACTTGGGAAGCCCAAGTTAGCACTTACTGAGCATCAAAAAAGATGCAGATAATTCCTACCAAAGAATCAAATGTGAAATTAAAGGGAGTCTGTATCTATTAATACTTTCCCAATTAGGCTCTAACAGGAAGCGAACTGATTCAGTGTCAAAACTGCCTCTCTATTTGAAATTAAATTGTACTTACAGATGAAACTTGATCAATATAGGAATATATTTAATTGTCTTGACACTATAAACTATCTTGAAAAACACTGCCTCTACAGTGACATTTTATAAAGATTAATAACATGAATTAGAAGAAACAAAGTAGCCATCATGGTCAACAAGAGTCCGAAATGTAGTACTTGGATGCAATCTCAAAAACAACAGAATGATCTCTGTTCATTTCCAAGGCAAACCATTCAATATCACAGTAATTCAAGTCTATGCCCCAACCAGTAACACTAAAGAAGTGGAAGTTGTATGGTTCTATGAAGACCTACAAGACCTTTTAGAACTAACACCCAAAAAAGAACTCCTTTTCATTATAGGGGACTGGAATGCAAAAGTAGGAAGTCAAGAAACACCTGGAGTAACAGGCAAATTTGGCCTTGGAATACGGAATGAACCAGGGCAAAGGCTAATAGAGTTTTGCCAAGAGAACACACTGGTCATAGCAAACACCCTCTTCCACCAACACAAGAGAAGACTCTACACATGGACATCACCAGATGGTCAACACCAAAATCAGACTGATTATATTCTTTGCAGCCAGAGATGGAGAAGCTCTATACAGTCAGCAAAAACAAGACTGGGAGAAGACTGTGGCTCAGATGATAAACTCCTTATTGCCAAATTCAGACTGAAATTGAAGAAGGTAGGGAAAACAGCTAGACCATTCAGGTATGACCTAAATCAAATCCTTTATGATTGTACAGTGGAAGCGAGAAATAGATATAAGGGACTAGATCCGACAGACTGAGGTTCCTGACACTGTACTGGAGAAGGGATCAAGACTATCCCCATGGAAAAGAAATGCAAAAAAGCAAAACAGCTGTCTGGGGAGGCCTTACAAATAGCTGTGAAAAGAAGAGAACTGAAAAGCAGAGGAGAAAAGGAAAAATATAAGCATCTGAATGTAGAGTTCCAAAGAATAGCAAGAAGAGATAAGAAAGCATTCCTCAGCAATCAATGAAAAGAAATAGAAGAAAACAACAGAATGGGAAAGACTAGCGATCTCTTCAAGAAAATTAGAGATAACAAGGGGACATTTCATGCAAAGATGGGCTTGATTAAGGACAGAAACGGTATGGACCTAACAAAAGCAGAAGATATTAAAAAGAGGTGGCAAGAATACACAGAATTGTACAAAAAAGATCTTCACGACCAAGATCATAACGATGGTGTGATCACTCACCTAGAGCCAGACATCCTGGAATGTGAAGGCAAGTGGGCCTTCGAAAGCATCACTATGAACAAAGCTAGTGGAGGTGATGGAATTCCACTTGAGCTATTTCATATCCTGGAAGATGATGCTGTGAAAGTGCTGCACTCAATATGCCAGCAAATTTGGAAAACTCAGCAGTGGCCACAGGACTGGAAAGGCTCAGTTTTCACTGCAATCCCAAAGAAAGGAAATGCCAAAGAATGCTCAAACTACCGCACAATTGCACTCATCTCACATGCTAGTAAAGTAATGCTCAAAATTCTCCAAGCCAGGCTTCAGCATTATGTGAATGGTGAACTTCCAGATGTTCAAGCTGGTTTTAGAAAAGGCAGAGGAACCAGAGATCAAATTGCCAACATCTACTGGATCATGGAAAAAGCAAGAGAGTTCAAGAAAAACATCTATTTCTGCTTTATTGACTATGCGACTATGCCAAAGCCTTTGACTGTGTGGTTCACAATAAACTGTGGAAAATTCTGAGAGAGATGGGAATACCAGATCACCTGACCTGCCTCTTGAGAAATCTATATGCAGGTCAGGAAGCAACAGTTAACACTGGACATGGAACAATAGACTGGTTCCAAATAGGAAAAAGAGTATGTCAAGGCTGTATATTGTCACCCTGCTTATTTAACTTCTATGCAGAGTACATCACGAGAAACGCTGGGCTGGAAGAAACACAAGCTGGAATCAAGATTGCCAGGAAAAATATCAATAACCTCAGATATGCAGATGACACCACCCTTATGGCAGAAAGTGAAGAGGAACTAAAAAGCCTCTTGATGAAAGTGAAAGAGGAGAGTGCAAAAGTTGGCTTAAAGCTCAACATTCAGAAAACAAAGATCATGGCATCTGGTCCCATCACTTCATGGGAAATAGATGGGGAAACAGTGGAAACAGTGACAGACTTTATTTTTGGGGGCTCCAAAATCATTGCAGATGGTGATTGCAGCCATGAAATTAAAAGATACTTACTCCTTGGAAGGAAACTTATGACCAATCTAGATAGCATATTAAAAAACAGAGATATTACTTTGTCAACAAAGGTCCATCTAGTCAAGGCTATGGTTTTTCCAGCGGTCTTGTATGGATGTGAGAGTTGGACTGTGAAGAAAGCTGACCATAGAAGAATTGATTCTTTTGAACTGTGGTGTTGGAGAAGACTCTTGAGAATCCCTTGGACTGCAAGGAGATCCAACCAATCCATTCTAAAGGAGATCAGTCCTGGGTGTTCTTTGGAAGGAATGATGTTGAAGCTGAAACTCCAGTAGTTTGGGCCACCTCATGTGAAGAGTTGACTCATTGGAAAAGACTCCGATGCTGGGAGGGATTGGGGGCAGGAGGAGAAGGGGACAACAGAGGATGACATGGCTGGATGGCATCACCCACTCAATGGACGTGAGTTTGAGTGAACTCCAGGAGTTGGTGATGGACAGAGAGGCCTGGCATGCTGGGATTCATGGGGTCGCAAAGAGGTGGACACGACTGAGCAACTAAACTGAACCGAACTGAACTGAATAACATGAATAATAACCAAATAAATAAAGATAAGAACAATATGAAGAGAAATATAAAGGACTTTATCATTTTTCATTCGCTATCTATGACATAATCTAGCTTGAAGCACAAATAAACTTATCACTGCATTCTCTTTGGGGTTTACATTTCTTGAGATGAAAAAAATTTTTTGAAGTCTAAATCAGAAGGATTATTTAAACTTCAGCAAGATAAACAGGCAACACTGATCCTGATTCCCAGAATAAATATATTTTCCATTATACAGCAAAAGGGATACATATTGTTTTTTTTTTTGTTTGTTTGTTTTTTTTTTAATTTTTAGTTTTTTATTTTTTAAATTTTAAAATCTTTAATTCTTACATGCATTCCCAAACATGAACCCCCCTCCCACCTCCCTCCCCAGAACATCTGTCTGGGTCATCCCCATGCACCAGCCCCAAGCATGCTGCATCCTGCGTCAGACATAGACTGGCGATTCAATTCACATGATAGTATACATGTTAGAATGTCATTCTCCCAAATCATCCCACCCTCTCCCTCTCCCTCTGAGTCCAAAAGTCCATTATACACATCTGTGTCTCTTTCCCTGTCTTGCATACAGGGTCATCATTGCCATCTTCCTAAATTCCATATATATGTGTTAGTATACTGTATTGGTGTTTTTCTTTCTGGCTTACTTCACTCTGTATAATTACATATTGTTTTAAATTCAAGATTATTCAGAGTTCTCTCCAATGTTTGCCTTGGAGAAATTAGTCATGGTTATACCAAGATCAGAGCTTGAAAACAGTATGAGATGGAATTTCCTGGCGGTCTGGGGGTTATGGCGCCTCCCTTTCACTGCAGTGGGCATGGGTTCCATCCCTAATCCACAGGCCTTGCATTGTGGCCAGAAAAACAAAACAGAAAGCAATAGGTGTAAAAACTCAACAATGGGAAGAAAATGTACACTTATCAAATGCTTTCTATAGGCACATGCTAAAAACCATACATGTGTTATCTCATTTAACCTTCAAACATCTATTCACACTTCATAAATGCAAAAATTAAAGTTCACAGACTCTCAGTCTCTTACCCATAGCCTCACAAACTGTAAATCAGAGAGGTGAGTTTAGAACTCAAATTCTTGGAAAGGATCAATATTAAAAGGGAGAAAAGGAGAAAAAAAAAAAGGGAGGGAGAGATTTTTGACCAATACAAATTTTAATTCTCCTGATAATGGAGATATAAATCAGGATACACCTGATAATGGGTATATAAAGCTGAGAGTTAATGTGCTATATGATAGAACAGGGTTTGAAACATCTCTTGGAGCCTCAACTAACCACATATAAAAAGAGAAAGATATGGCCTGATAGCATTTTTTGTTCTAAAAACATGACAAATCACCTAAAGATGAGTCAACCATAGCATTCTGTGATTTTGCAACTAAAAAATATCTCATCCATTAGGCTGTATTAATGGAAAAACCAGGGATTCCCTTGTAGTACAGTTGATAAAGAATATGCCTGCAATGCAAAAGACCCAGGTTCAATTCCTGGGTTAGGAAGATCCCCTGGAGAAGGAAATGGCAACCCATCCCAGTATTCTTGCCTGGGAAATCCCATGGACAGAGAAGCATGGGGGGCTACAGTCCATGGAGTTGCAAGAGTCAGACATGACTTAATGACTAAACCACCAATGGAAAAACCAAGAGCACAAAATCCAGATGTCAAAAACTAATAGTTATAATACTCTGACCAGATCTTACCTGTAGGTTCAAACCCTGGGTCGGGAATATCCCCTGGAGTAGGAAATGACAACCTACTTCGGTATTCTTGCCTAGAAAATCCCATGAACAGAGGAGCCTGGCGGGCTATAGTCGATGGGGTCGCAGAGTCAGACACAGCTGAGCGACTAAACCACCATCAGACCACACTTGGGTAGTGTGTTAGGCAGTAAGCAAGTAAGACACTATATTCCAACAAGTGTCAAAATGCAGTGATTTAAAGAAGTTTGAATAGAATTATGAAGTGTCTTGAAATGAGGACATAGGAAAAAGGATTTGAGAAAATAAAGATTTGGCCTTGGAAAAAGAGGTTGAGAAGAGACATGCTTGTCTTCATATATTTCATATATTCTAACTTGAAAAGTTTCCAAGTAAAAGGGAAGAAATAGTAATAGATACATTTATTATATCAGAAAAAAAATTAAGTAGAAGTTCTGACAAAGAGAATTTTACTTCAGTTTAGAGGGCACAGTCTAATAATTAGATCTACTTTGGAATGGAATCACTTCTCATGTATATATGTATGCATATTATATATATATATACATATAGGTATATAAAGACTTTCATATGTTGGGCTTTTAAGAGAAACTCATATGTATGCAGATATGCTAATTTATTAAAGCTTTGTGGGTCTTGCATATTTTTAATTTTACTCCATATCCCCTTCTAAAATGAAAGAATACTAAAGAAATAATTTGCATGTGGCATCTGCTTAATGCCCTGCCCTGTAATTTCTTTATTGAACATAATGCATATTAATGCATGTTTTATGCAGATTTCTTGGACTAGAAGATAAAAATGCTTATAAAATATCCTTAAGCAATGGGAGTAGCCACCAACAGGAATTTTTCCCAGGGTTAGAATTAGGAGTGGCAAGCAGGAGGTTTTCAACACAATAAAGTATAACTAAAAGGATATACAAATCCCAAAATCTCTTTAAAAACTGATGTGATAAAAAACGTAAGTTTGTCCAAGAAGCTGCAGAAAATCTGAATTGCAAATTGCAGCATGTTTACAGATGGCTTCAGTGTTTCAGAAACCCTTCAAATCTTTAGCCAGCAAACTAGTCATTATTCTTATTTTATTAATATCTATTTTATAATGAAGGCCAAAGGAACTATATGAAAAATATTTTCACCTTAGTTTCCTGTAAACTCCAAATAAAAGAAAGAAAAATTCTGCACTTCTTCCTCACATACTCTTTGTCCTCATACTTCTTTTTTATATTGCTAGGAATAATAAGATCTAACTTGTCAATACTAACTTGAAAGGGAATAAAAATGAGGAAAAGCCAGCTTACTCCATCCCTGATAGTATCCGTGTCCTCAGGAATGCAAATCAAACCTTAGCAAATCAAAACATTTCAGTTCTGAGATGACAGATACCAGCGTGTTGGTCAGACAACCCCCAATTAAACTGGCTATACCCTTACATTCTCATTCCCAAATTAAAAGTAACTACATCAGAGGCTTTTTTTTCCCAGTGATTAGCCTTCTGCTTCATTCAGCTAGTTCAGTCTCCTCTTGGTTGATCTGTATATTATCTAAGCCAATTTATGAAGGTCGGCACCAATTTCTATAGACACAAGATAATGAAACATTCACAACAGGTCCTAACAAAGCAGCTCATATCACCAAATCTTGATTATGTAGCATTGAAGAAGTCCTCTGAGGTGTTTTAATATGTTTAGAGACGAGCCTGCTACCCTCTGTGGCTATTAGCAATGTGCTCATGTCCCTGTGTGTTATTATACCAACACAAAATTGTAGGATAATTGTTGGCACAGTGCTTTGGTATTTCATCCATGATGCTGATATTTATCTATCTTGGTAAAGGCTGCTATGGGAACTGGTGGCCTGTTTTTTAACAGGTTGGGATAAAGGAATCCAGAAAAGGGAGGAGGCAGCAATAAAAAGCACATGCTCCAGTACTTCAATGAATGTTCTAGGAAAAACTACTTGACATTGTTGCTTTTTATAAATATTTTATATTCTTAATATTTTGATGGTCATAAGAACTTTGGGGCAAAACATGGACAGACTCTTTGGGGAGGTGTGGAAGAATGATTAATCACGGCCCTTCTTTGGGTCACAGACTGGAATTTCTGATTATCAACAAATCCAAACATAAAACTTCACAGTTTTATATAGAAGCATCTATAAAACATACAGTATCATCTGTGGAAAAATTCCATGAGAAAAGGAAATAAATTTAACTTGAATCTAATTAAGCTTACTAACTCTTTTGCTTACAATAAACAGAGGGGCAGGGAATCAAGACATGTAAAGCTACAGGGAAGCAAACACAGGGATGTAGACTATGAGACAGCTGGCCCAGTCTATACTTCACAAAGACAGGAAAGTGTGGAGGAACTGTAAAAATAAAAGGCAATGTATGGTATAACTTTGGATTGCAATTCAAATAAAGCAAGTAGAAAATACAATTTTCAAGGTAATTGACAAAGTCTGAATATAAACAGAGTATTAGATAGACCAAAGAATCAGAGGTAATTTTGTTAGTTGTAATAATGACATTGCAGTAAAAAAAAAAAAGCCATTTTTTAGAGATGTCTATTAACATATTTGAGTGAGAAATGACATGAAATCTGGGATTTGCTTTTAATTGCTTTAGCAACAACCACAACTAAAAAATAAGTGGAACAAGTGTGAAAAATTCTTGATAGTTCTTGATTTGGGGTGATAATTATATAAAGGCAAGCTATTCTTTCTATTTTTATGTATGTTTGACTTTTATGATAAACAGTTTTAATTTTATGTTTCATTAAAATGGCATAAGTATTACTGGCTATGGACAGCTCTTTTGCTTTGATAAAATAATCGCTATACTATTTTTTTTTATTCTGCCTTGAGCCGAAATTCTTGCCCATGGATGGGTTTCCAGGGTCTATGGATTCCCTGATTTTTCATTCTTAACTCACTTCTCTGTACGAGAGGCCAGTATCATCACACTGTCCAAGATATGGGTGTTCTGGTAAAGGTTAGGAACCACTGGAATAGAAGCTTACTGAGAAAAGTTTTTATTTCCCTTCAGTTGAGACTTTAGCTAGTACATGACTAGACATTTTTAGCAAATAATCAGAAATGAGAGTGGATACATGGTAGATTCTAACTAGAGAAAGTATGTGTGTGTGCAAGTTGCTCAGTTGTATCTGATTCTTGTTGTGTGCGACCCCCCCTTAGTCCCCCAAGCTTCTCTGTCCATGGAATTCTCCAGACCAGAGTACCAGAGTGGGTAGCCATTCCCTTCTCCAGGGGATCTTCCAAACCCAGGGATCAAACCCAGGTCTCCTACATTGAAGGTGGATTATTTACAGTCTGAGCCACCAGGGAAGGCCAAGAATACTGGGGTGGGTAGCCTATCCCTTCTCCAGGGGATCTTCCAAACCCAGGGATCAAACCCAGGTCTCCTACATTGAAGGTGAATTATTTACAGTCTGAGCCACCAGGGAAGGCCAAGAATACTGGGGTGAGTAGCCTATCCCTTCTCCAGGGAAACATCCTGACCCAGGAATTAAACCAGGGTCTCCTGCATTGCAGGTAGATTCTTCACCAGCTGAGCTACCAGGGAAGCCCAGAAGAAGTATATATCCCCGTTTTCCTGGAACAGGCCTTCTTAACGCCTGTTGTCTTGGTTTGGATGACAAAATTACATAGTCATCCTAATTCTAAGGCACTCAAAGTCTAAAGTAGAAAATATCTGGATTGTAAACATATTGTTGAGAAGGTTAGTTTGGCTATTATTGTTTTTGTATTCATTTTATTATACTTGCATAAAATGACCCACCACTAACTAATCATTGGCCAAGTCAATGCTTCCCTACCAATTACCCTGAGTTTCCTAGATAATTATTTTATATTTTATTTTATACTCTATCACTCACATTAAATCCTGCCCTTTAATAGACCACATACACATCCTTGCAGCATTCTTGTACTCTTAATATGTGCTTTCACTAAAGGACTTTTGGAGTACAAACATCTACCAAATTACAAGGTATTTAAAGTAATTTCCCTAGGAGATTGTAGGGAAATATTCTCTTCCTTCATAGCAAGATTTTCACATACAGGGCCATTACTTTACACTTCTCTTGGATCATCTGTCCTCTAGAGTGAAAATCTGATGTATTTTCTACTCTGTGATTAAGACCTGACCATAACATTAATGGCAATGACAGAATGATCTCTGTTCATTTCCAAGGCAAACCATTCAATATCATGGTAATCCAAGCCTAAGCCCTGACCAGTAATGCTGAAGAAGCTGAAGTTGATCAGTTCATACTATAAGACCTACAAGACCTTCTAGAACTAACACCAAAAAAAGATGTCCTTTTCATTATAGCAGACTGGAATGCAAAAGTACGAAGTCAGAAACACTGGAGTAACAGGCAAATAGAGTTTTGCCAAGAGAATGCACTGGTCATAGCAAACACCTCTCCAACAATACAAGAGAAAACTCTACACGTAGACATCACCAGATGGTCAACATTGAAATCAGACTGATTATATTCTTTGCAGCCAAAGATGGAGAAGCTCTATACAGTCAGCAAAAACAAGACTGGGAGCTGACTGTGGCTCAGATCATGAACTCCTTATTGACAAATTCAGACTGAAATTGAAGAAAGTGGAGAAAACCACTAGACCATTCAAGTATGACCTAAATCAAATCCCTTATGACTATACAGTGAAAGTGAGAAATAGACTTAAGGGATTAGATCAGATAGACAGTGCCTGTTGAACTATGGACAGAGGTTCATGACATTGTACAGGAGACAGGAATCAAGACCATCCCCAGAAAAAGAAATACAAAAAAAGTAAAATGGCTGTCTGAGGAGGCCTTACAAATAGCTGTGAAAAGAAGAGAAGTGCAAAGCAAAGGAGAAAACGAAGATATAAGCATTTGAATGGAGAGCTCCACAGAACAGCAAGGAGAGATAAGAAAGCCTTCCTCAGCAATCAATGCAAAGAAATAGAAGAAAACAATAGAATGGGAAAGACTAGAGATCGCTTCAAGAAAATTAGAGATACCAAGGGGACATTTCATGCAAAGATGGGATCGATAAAGGACAGGAATGGTAGGGACCTAACAGAAACAGGAGATATTAAAAGGAGGTGGCAAGAATACACAGAAGAATTGTACAAAAAAGATCTTCACGACCAAGATAATCATGATGGTGTGATCACTCACCTAGAGCCAGACATCCTGGAATGTGAAGGCAAGTGGGCCTTAGAAAGCATCACTATGAACAAAGCTAGTGGAGGTGATGGAATTGCAGTGGAGCTATTTCAAATCCTGGAAGATGATGCTATGAAAGTGCTGCACTCAATATGCCAGCAAATTTGGAAAACTCAGCAGTGGCCACAGGACTGGAAAAGGTCAGTTTTCATTCCAATCCCAAAGAAAGGCAATGCCAAAGAATGCTCAAACTACCACACAATTGCACTCTTCTCACACACTAATAAAGTAATGCTCAGAATTCTCCAAGCCAGGCTTCAGCAATATGTGAACCATGAACCCCCTGATGTTCAAGCTGGCTTTAGATAAGGCAGAGGAACCAGAGATCAAATTGCCAACATCTGCTGGATCATGGAAAAAGCAAGAGAGTTCCAGGAAAACATCTATTTCTGCTTTATTGACTATGCCAAAGCCTTTTACTGTGTGGATCACAGTAAACTGTGGAAAATTCTGAGAGAGATGGGAATACCAGACCACCTGACCTGCCTCTTGCGAAATCTGTATGCAGATTTTTTTTCACATTTTTTATTCACTTTTTTCTTATAACATTACATTCCTTAAAAAAATTTAAAAAGCAATATACATTATAGGTAGCTCCAGAGCAAATACATGGCAAATAAAGCAAACTTGACACTCAGCTATTTTCACATGCAACTGAGTTTATTTTCAGGATTTATCATTGCTAAAAAATACTGATTACATTTGTTACACAGCAGCCATTCTAACTTGACTAGGTAACAAACAATCCCGACTTTCTGGGTGATCTAATAAGAAATAATGTGAATTCTACCCATCCTGTTTTATGGTAAATTTGCCATATACACATGCACATGGTGATCCACAACAAATAATCTCTTCTACATTTTCAGTTGTCAGACTATTTCTTGACTTATGCCAGAGATAACAGAAAATAATGATTTCCCAGAAAAGAATATCTAAATTTTTCACCACAAAATGTACTGAATCTTTACATCATCACACTTGAAGAGAGGGACCTATATTATTTTTTAATCTAGTAGATTGATGTAACTAAAGATGATGTTGATGGATGCCAAGTTCCAGTAACAAAGCTTTAACCACCAGTGGTTCGACAACAACAAAATCAGAATATATGTAATTTTAAGAGATGAGCCTGAGAATAGAGGCAGAATTCTGTGTCACTGCTCCCTCAGTCCTCGAAGGGACTGCCACAGAGGAGGGATCTGCTGGTCCTCTGAGGGATCAGGGAATCAAAATATTTCAAAACAAAAAGAGACTTTAGATATAACTAAGCCCCAACTCCTCACTTTACATATGAGAAAATTATGACCCAAAGCGGCTGAATGAGTCACTCAACGACTCCTTGATATTTAATGAAAGGGAAGGGCTTGGAGAGGTTTTACTACGTGATATCTTCTTAAAGCTGTGATTTTGGAGAAAAAACAATGTCCCATATAGAACACAGGCAGGAAGAAAAATGAAATTGGAATAAAAAGTATGAGGAAAACAGGGCAATGATTAAGTTGAGTTTCAGAAATTAAAGAGAGTAAGCACATAGAAAAATAAAAGAACTTTTAAAATGTGAGACAAAGTAGGGCACAGATAAGAATTAAAAGAAGCATTTAATAGATTTCACTCTTCAAGATGGCATTTTATAATATGAACCAATGCCAAAGGTAAAAATACAACCAATTCTAATTGCAACATGCCATTCATTTAACATTTCACAAATATTAAAATATGAAAAGAAACACTGCTTCTTAAAATCAATGAAATTGGGTAGATGGATAAGCATATTTTGAGTCTGCCACATACTGGCATTAGTCATTCACAATAGCTTAGTGTTCCCTTTTCTTTCTTCTCTTCCTCCTCTCACTCCTCTTCTCAAGATCATAAGCAACACTACGAGATATTCTCTCTATGAAAATAAAACAATCCATCTAATAGCCATAACCAGGATCCATTCTGTAACAGAAATAGTCTTCTGCTCACTGTGATACCTGGAAACTCATCTATGGTGAATAAAGATAACCTGGTGGTTCAGACGGTAAAGAATTTGCCTGCAATGCAAGAGATCCACGTTTGATCCTCTGGACTCAGGAAGGTCCACTGGAGAAGGAAATAGCAACCCACTCCAGTATTCTTGCCTGGAGAATTCCATGGACAGAGAGCCTGGTGGACTATAGTTCAGTTCAGTCGCTGAGCTGTATCCGACTCTTTGAGACCCCATGAACTGCAGCACGCCAGGCCTCCCTGTCCATCACCAGCTCCCAGAGTCCACCCAAACTCATGTCCATCGAGTTGGTGATGCCATCTAACCATCTCATCTTCTGTTGTCCCCTTCTCCTCCTGCCCTCAATCTTTCCCAGCATCAGGGTCTTTTCAAATGAGTCAGCTCTTCACATCAGGTGGCCAAAGGATTGGAATCCCAGCTTCAGCATCAGTCCTTCCAATGAATATTCAGAACTGATTTCCTCTAGGATGGACTAGTTGGATCTCCTTGCAGTCCAAGGGACTCTCAAGAGTCTTCTCCAACACCACAGTTCAAAAGCATCAATTCTTCTGTGCTCAGCTTTCTTTATAGTCCAACTCTCACATCCATACATGACCACTGGAAAAACCATAGCCCTGACTAGACGGACCTTTGCTGACAAAGTAATGTCTCCACTTTTTAATATGCTGTCTAGGTTGTGAAGTCAAATGGACTATAGTTCATGGGATAGCAAAGAGTCAGACACAATTGAGAAACTACCATAAAGTGTAAACATTAAAACTTCCAAACACTATACTCTAAGGTGATGCCAGAAAGAATTAACATGAACTACTTTGCATGTTTAGTGTGTCTCAATGAAGAGCATAGGGAAGAAAATAAGCAGCCACATGGAGCATCTGAGTCTTGAGCAAAAGCTGTTAAACACGGGGTCCTCTACCTGCTAGGAGCACAGCCTGCTGAAGACAGGAGTTTTGAATCTGGTTGATCTAATCACACCTTTCATTTTGGTTCTTCTTGGCCACACATCAAAATCCGGCCTTCTCTGCCGCTGCCAGACACTGCTGCTCCCTATGCTGCTCCATTTCTTACCTGAAGCTCTAGCTGGCCTCTGGCCATTTGCTCTGAAACGCTCCTTTTGCTGTAGACACCCGCCACGTGTGCATGCTCAGCCACTTCAGTCACGTCTGACTCTGTGCGGCCCCATGGACTGCAGCCCTCCAGGCCCCCCTGTCCATGGGATTCTCCAGGCAAGGACACTGGAGTGGGTAGCCATGCCCTCCTCCAGGGGCTCTGCCTGACCCTGGGATCAAACCCAGGTCTGTTACATCTCCTGCACTGGCAGGCAGGTTCTTTACCACCAGCAGCACCACCTCCATCTTCAAACCTAGTTCCAGAATGTTCTCTGAACCTTATTTCTTCAACTAGACCCTGGCCTTCTCATTAAGAAATGCCTCCTTCTCTCACCATGGAACGCAGGCCCACAGGCAGCACTTGCCTATGGTCACATTCAGGCCATGACCGTCCCGCTCCCATCACAAAGCCTCCCCGCTTGGAGGCATACATCTCCTGACGGCACTAGTCTTTGCTTCTCCCTCTTGCTGTCATCGTTCCCTCTTCCACGTACTCCCCTTAACTCCCTGAAGACTCTGACACCTGACTTAGACTTACTTCACACTCCAAAGGATAATACTGCTGACTTCAACACTCA
This sequence comes from Ovis canadensis, assembly GCF_042477335.2. NCBI lineage: Eukaryota > Metazoa > Chordata > Mammalia > Artiodactyla > Bovidae > Ovis > Ovis canadensis. Next base: position 23,011,575 of record NC_091257.1, on the reverse strand, counting down.
TGTCGATGGCTCTTTAACCACCTAGTGCGCAAGTCTTCTAACCTTCTCTTCAACACATAAAACACCCTTACTTAGATTTCTGTGAAACTTAGTACTGAGAGTTGTTCAACTTTCAAAATCCTGAATTTCAGCATGGCAGTTTTTCATGGTTGCTCATTCCTCAAGCTTTTTCACTTCTTTACTTATACATATATTTACTTAAAAGGTCAGAGAAGCCTCTAGAATTGTTTGTGGTATGTGCACAGTTTTAGGGCATTCTTTCTTGACTCGTCCTTTCCTTCGGTTGCTTAAGAAGTACTTGGGATGGAATTTAGGGAGATGTACAGAGCTAGGTCAAAATAAGATGTAAGTTTCATGCAAATCAGTGTGTCCTATTGTGTGTCCAGCAGAGACTAGATGGTAAAAGGTGGTGAAAACAAGGACACACATTCAGGCCATGACTGTGCCTGAGAGGTTGTCTGGCACCCTGCCAAGCATTTTAAGAGTTCAGAAAAAAAGTGACATGTTTAGCTGACAAGAAAACAAAAACAGAGGAAGCTACTATCAAATACAATAAGACAATAACTTTGGAACATCAGGAAGTGAGGTTTTCATTTCACTGTAGAAATGATGGAGCATTCAGAAAAATTAATTTAAAATTAACTGATAAAAGCTCCTTCTGTTATGATGTCTATGTATCCTTAACCAAAAATCTCTATATCTATATTTGTACTTATTATCACTTTTTTCCACACTTCTTTTGGAGCTGTTGGTATACACTTTATATTATCTCTTTCATTTTAATTTTTATAGTTCAGAGCAAGTGAAAAATAATATGTTGATCTTGACTCAGATAGTAAAGGATCTGCCTGCAATTCGGGAGACCTGGGTTCGATCCCTGGGTCAGAAAGATCCCCTGGGGAAGGGAATGGCAACCCACTCCAGCATTCTTGCCTAGAGAATCCCATGGACAGAGGAGCCTGGTGGGCTCTAGTTCATGGCGTCATTACAGTATGATATGACTGAGCAACTAACACTTTCACTCTCACACTCATTATCACTATGTCTGTATTTCTGTGTAATCAGAAAAAGTACAGGATTGAGAATTCAGGAATTTATATTTTAGCCTTAGTTTACCTCACCTATAAGATGTGTGAATACTGAAACAGAACTTTATAAATTCAAGTGATTTCCTTTCTGTCCTCCTTCCTTCTTCCTTTCCTTAAAACTACCCACATACCACAACCAAGTCCCAATATAAAACAGGCATTCCAATCTAGTACTCTTCTTCCAAGACTCATATATACTATATATATAATATAGATAGATACACATATACATATAGAATTTGATCCTCACAATAATCCTACAAAATAGGTATTATTATTATCATCCTCATTTTATAGTCATAAAACCAGAGCACAGAGAGATTAAGTAATATGTTAAAAGTAATAAATGGTGGGAGTAAGCTTCAAACCAGGCAGTGTGGCTCCAGAATCTGTGCTCTTAGCCACTAAGTCACATTGCCTCTTTAGTATGCGCTTAGGGGGATCCAAAGTGCCCTTAAGAAAGGAGAACATGACAATGTGATCACATACCTTTGTAATAAGAAATCCTACAAAGTCAATTCTGGCAAGTTCTCACTGACATTATCCACTTGTGGCATAAATGTGTTTAACCAGAGGTCCTCTGTCACATGCATCCATGTAAATACACAACACACACACAGAAACACACTCTCATACAAAAGTACAGGTGCAGATACACTCATATTTCTACCATACACACGCACATACACACAATATTGTTCTTTAAAAAAATTTTGTATCATATTACTCTATTTCATGGCATTTCTACTAATAGCCATGGTCTGCTCTTCTCTTTTAAGAACTGATGACAGTACAATGAATAGCACAAATTGGGGGTGGATACAGGTCAATAAAATGACAAACTATCTTTCATGCACCAGAGCTTGGCAACAGTAAAGCATACTTTGTCTCAGCCATTTTCAGGTCTGCATGAACCAAAGAAAGTCAATCTGTTTCCAATCCATTTTTACACAACTCTTTGGAATGCTGTTCTGTAACAACTGATTGATTTACAAGGTTTCCCCACCTCCCCTCCAATTTCTTATAAACGAAAACCAGAAGAGGGCCTACCCCTTCACATACCCAAGACAATGTTCTGCAACTGTTGGGAAAAAAAAATGAAACTCCACGGAAGGAATACTGGAGTGGGGTATTTAATCCTGAAAGTGAAATTGAAGTCGCTCAGTCATGTTCGACTCTTTGCGACCCCATGGACTGTAGACTACCAGACTCCTCCATCTGTGGTATTCTCCAGGCAAGAGTACTGGAGTGGGTTGCCATTTCCAAGTGAAGTGAAAATCGTTCAGTCATGTCTGACTCTTTGCGATCCCATGGACTATACAGTCCATGTAATTCTCCAGGACAGAATACTGGAGTGGGTAGCTGATCCCTTTTCCAGGGGATCTTCCCAACCCAGGGATCGAACTGGGGTCTCCTGTATTGCAGGAGAATTCTTTACCAACTGAAATATCAGGGAAGCCTGGATTTGCACTTAATCACACTCCACATAACGTCCTTTTTCCTTCGTCTCTATTCCCACAAATCTGGCAGCTCCCTGAGGAAAATGCTGTATTCACTTTTCTGGGGGGTCCTCAGCATCTAGCATAGTGCTTTATACATAGCAGATACACACATATTGAATGAATTGTTTTTGCATGGCAGTATATTAACAATTCTTTGTAATACACAGCATACATGCAAAGAATGGAAAACTGAGTATAAGTGTGCAGATTATGGTTACAAAACAAGGTAGCTCCCAAAGTATGTTGTTGTTGTTGTTCAGTCACTAAGTCATGTCTAAGTCTTTACAATCCCATAGACTCCTCTGTCCATGGGATTTGTCAGGCAAGAGTACTGGATTGGGTTGCCATTTCCTTCTCTGGGGGACCTTCCAACCCAGGGATCTGGGAAGCCCTCCCAAAGTACAGAATCTAGTATATTAAAATAACTGGCCCCAAAGCAGTAGCAAGATTGATTTATAAAATTTAAGAGAAAAGAACTATTCATTTTTAGCACCTTTAATTTACGTATTTGACTGAGACAGTTCAAAATACTTCTCACTGTTTTCAAACCATTCTAACTCTTCAAGTTAAGGGAGTTGGCATTAAAGAAATCTTTATATTAATTAATATATCATCATGAACATAACTGTAATTTTAAAATGATTTCAATTTAGAGATGAAAGATACTCAAACAATACAGATAATAAGTGAAATGTTCCAAGGAGTAAAAGCAGCTGATTTCTGCTAATTTCTAATTAGCTGTCAACTTTTATCAAGAAACCCCAAAATAACTAATTAGTACTCATTTAATTTAAGCAAGTTTATAAATCATCAGAAATTACACAGCACCTTCATGTAACAACAGAATTTAAGTTGTAAAAACATTTTATATTTTAAGTAATCTTAACAGAAAGCAAGTATTCTATTAAAAAGAATGCTTGCATTTATGCCAAAGTATTTCCTTGAAGACTTTTTTATATAAAATATAAAAAGTGCACTACAGCTATATATTTTTTTAATTGCCCACTTTTCTGGCTTAAAAAAACTAGAAGAGTAAAAAGGCACAAATATCAAAAAAATTGGTATCTTAAAATTCTGATAGTTATGTAAGATAAAGGATTAATTTTTCCTTAGGAATACAGTGTCTTAATATTTTTATTCTTATAGAGCCTGGTGTGAAGGGAATCTGTCATTTAAATTTTGACCAGGTGAAAAATAAGTCATCACATACCAATCCTCTTTGTCATGAAAGATTCACATTAGCAGTCTCTCTTGTATCTATATGTACCCCACTGCTGTACAGTCAAGATAACTAGAACCATGGTGGAGATTTTTATTTTGTTTCCTCCCTAAACAATCTCCTTGACATGCACAAAGAGCTAGTTCTAGAAACCAAAGAAGCAAACCAGATCCTTGCTTCTACTTCTGGTAATTGTACTTGATTATATAGGACCAAACATCATACGACTGGAAAATCTCAGAAAATATAATGATAATGATTTGAAGGTATCAGAAAAATGCCAAAGCAGGAATGAATTTGGAGAGACCAAGGTATGAAACAAGAGTAAATCCCCAAGAGCTAAGGTTAGTATTCAGAATCTTTAGTAGCATCTGAAACTTTAAGAAACTGAACAGAGCTTCCAAAAGATTCTGGGATTTAGGGGATACAAAACTGAAGTCCATGGCTGAACAATTAGGAAGGTCCTGGGAAGAACAAACTTCCCATTAAGACACCACAGGAATAATGTGAAATAAGCCAGCCATCTCAAAAAAACAAAGACCAGCTTCTAATAATCTCAGTGGATAGAATCAAGGTGATCTTGGAATGCTAATTGCTTGTATAAGCAAAAATAAATCACTTCTGAAAAAAAAAAAGGTAACATCTCCCACAGCCTCAAAATGTTGCCCCATTTCAAAAACATAATCTGCCTATTAAAAGATAAAAATAACGAGGCATTAAAGAGGTAAAAACTAACTAGCCAAAAGGTTGGAAATACTACTAGAATGCACACGTTAAAACAGAGGCTTTATCAGCAAGTAACACTACATACTACAAATTACATCTTATAATTTGTATATCATTTGTACCTTTATTCTGTTTTAGAACTTAATACTAGTTATGACATTATCACTAAAATAGAACAAAAAATGTTTAATATAACTTCTTAGTAATAATGGCAAAGAACTATTTTGCAGAAATGGTTGATATTCCATTGTGGAAATTAGCTGATTTTTTTTTAAATAAAAAAATAACCCCTTTTCTCCTTATATGACTACAAATAGATGGTACATGACAGGAATGAAATTAAAGTGTTAATTTCACACAATAAAGGAAAAATGCAGCAAACTACTGTAAGATACATGGAAAACTAGGGCCTATTTGAATCTTAAGTTTATATTACCACACATTATGACTATATATTCATCCTTCTTGTCTCTAAGACACTACAAGCCATACTTCAGTGCTAATCATAACATTTTCTGCATCAGTGGGTTCTGCATCTGAGGTTACAGAGGACCCACTGCTCCAGGTCACACTGTACTTAAAGGACTAGATCATCCTTGGATTTTGATTGCCTCTGTAGTGGAAAGGAGGGGTTGAAGACCCAATCTCCCCATGGATGAAAAGGGAACTGTATAGACATATTCAAGTGTATCTTTTTAACAACCCTTAAAGTAAATGTCAAATGAATATTTAAATTTTGATTGAAAAATAGTTTCTAACTATTTTTGAGAGAATCAGGGCACTGGAAAAATACCTGAAAAGCAAAACAATATTAGGAAAATCCTAAATATACCAAAGAATTCAGGCCTGAAGAGTAATAAACCAGTAAATGTTTCAAACAAGTGTGGTTTGGAAAGATTTTAGTGATATTCTTAAGGAAAGGAAACAAATATTCTCTAAAGTAGCATACTTGCATACCTATCTTTTTAATGCTCTATTTGCTCTCAGAGACTACAAAGTTGTGTATTAACGATATTTGTAAATTATCAGATATTTGGAAACATACTTTCTATTCACATTCGGGAGTCCCTGATTTTTCTGAATAATTTTTAAAAATCTATTCATTTCTTTATTTGTTTACTTTTGGCTGTGCTGGGCCTCCATTGCCACGTGGGCTTCTCTCTAGCTGCGGGAGCAGGGGCTACTCCCCAGTGGCAGTGCCTGGGCTGCTCCCCGCAGCGGCTTCTCTTGAGGAGCACAGGCTCAGTAGTTGTGGCTTCCGGGCTCCAGAGCACAGGATCAATAGTTGTGGTGCACGGGCTTAGCTGCTCTGTGACATATGGGATCTTCTCAGGTCAGGGATCAAACTCATGTCTCCCACAGTGAGAGTCGAATTCTTTACCTCTGAGCTACCAGGGAAAGCTCTACTAGTTTTTTACTTTAAGTTTTTTGTTTATATTTCTTCTCATTTAATTGTCCTTATTTGTTAAGATTTAAAAAGTGAACAGCATATAAAACAAGCAAATGTACATAATCCGAATGTCATAATAAATGAGAAAGTAATGCATGATTTTTGTCTATCTTATCCAGTCTTGAAATATATATATGCCCTTCATCATCATTTGAATTGTAGAGGTCAAAAATGAAGTCATCCTTTAACCCAGAAAGCAGAGAATTTCAAACTGAGAAGTTTGAAAAAGTTTACATTTTGACCCCTTAGTAATGAAATGTGATTTTGAACAAACCCACTCTAACTTGATCTGAATCACAAAGACGGAGAATCTGAACATGTTTTCTTGAGTAATAAAAATGCAAACTCATAACAAACATTTCTTAAAGCAGCTTTTATGAAAACATAATCACAACCTAAATATATAGATTAAAATTTTAGGAAATACTCCAAACAGGGGAAATTAGTATATTTGGGGGTATATCTACTGTACATTCTTTCACATACCTTAGAAAAGATAACTCTGGCCATGTGGATCAATGCATACAACCCGTGCTCTGCCTCAGTCATTTGTTAAGGGTATACTTTAAGCATTAACAATATAGGAAATTAAGAAGTTTTTTAAAAGTTATGTGCAAAGACTTCCTTTGAAAACCATAAGATTATATTTACTAACATAAGAGTACAAATAAACTTATATGAAGTTCAGTTCAGTTCAGTCGCTCAGTCGTGCCCGACTCTTTGCGACCCCATGAATCGCAGCATGCCAGGCCTCCTTGTCCATCACCAACTCCCGGAGTTCACTCAAACTCATGTGGATCGAGTCGGTGATGCCATCCAGCCATCTCATCCTCTGTCATCCCCTTTTCCTCCTGCCCCCAATCCCTCCCAGCATCAGGGTCTTTTCCAATGAGTCAACTCTTTGCATGAAGTAAAAGGTGTTTATTAAAGCAAGAGAGAAATGGAAGCTCTGAAATGCTTTTCACAAAATCTCTGCTACTCATAAAAAATACCACTTATATGTACCATTTGTATCAAATGACTACAGTGTGAAGCACAGAAGGTACAATGACAAACAAAACAACAGGGAGTTATACTGCAAAACTGAATTGTACACAACTGAGAAAACTAACTGGGCACAGCTAATGCTCTGGAGTTTCAACTCAATGTTTCAACTAAATAACTGTATACCTCTAAAAGTTAGAGAGTCTAAAGAAATAAGTATTGCGAACTACCATGGCCAAGTTGTTCTAGGAGTTCAAGATACTGCAGTGAACAAAACACACAAATCCTTGTCTTTATGGGACTATGTGCTAATAAGGGGAAAAGAGATGGAAAACAATATAAGTAATGTATATAGCTTGTGGATATTTAAGCAGAAGTGCACAGACTAAGTGGGAAATACCAATAGATTTTAACAGTCGGAGCCTCTTTGGAAGTTTTATATGGAGAAGAGAAAAAAGAACATTAGCAGTAAGCCCTACAGATGAAAAGGAAGCCATCCAAAGCTCACTCCACATTTTCTTCTGATCCCAGATAGCCAGGAGCATTATAGGACAGAGGCATTGAAGGAGGGGAGGAGAGACAGGAAAGTCTCCAAATAGATTCATATCACCCACTCACAATATGATTGGAGAGACCTAATTTGGATAAACTTAGCATAGATCTAATGTAATTTTCTCCTGCTTCTGGTAATTATGCAATTCTGTATTTAGCCCTCTAGATCTCTTCCTCCAATGTCTTATCTCTCATTTTTTAGGAACAGTTCCCTTCTGATACCCTTAACATCATTTTCTCAAGGCAATGTGTCCATAGTGAGACACATGCAATGATTATAAGTAGGCAATTGTTAATTTTTTTAATTTTATGTGCTTAGAACAAGATTTAGAACTTTGCAAAAAAGACTGGATTTAAAGTAAACCTCGAGAAAAAAGTAAAGAAATGGTAGATTAATTGGGCACAAAAACTATGCAGATGAGATTCTCAAAGGAATGTTAATGACAGAAGCTTGAGAAACTATTTTATTCATTGGTTTTTAACCATTCCAGGGCTCCCTTGTGCCTCAGCTGGTAAAAAAATCTCCCTGCAATGTGGGAGACCTGGTTTCGATCCCTGGGTTGGGAAGATCCCCTGGAGAAGGGAAAGGCTACCCACTCCAGTATTCTGACCTGGAGAATTCCATGGACTGTATAGTCCACGGGGTCACAAAGAGTTGGACACGACTGAGTGACTTTCACAATCACAACCATTTTAGACCTTTTTTCTTGTATTTACATAAACTTTATACTTTAATACACTCTTTCTTTTGTACTACCCACTATGTCCAAGGATAGAAAAGCAGAGTAAAGAAATTTAAAAACATAATTTTGTCTAGGTTCCTGTTTTTCAATGGCTTCAACAAGCATTTTTTTCCCACTGGCTTCAGAAGCTGTATTTAGCATTCAGGTAGTTGTAATATTATTTTGGTTCCTTTTATTTAATCTTTAATAGGTTTTAGCTATTTTACCTTTAGTACTCTATCATGTATAGAAATATTATCATTTACTTTATCTTTAATTCAATCATTTCCTACCTGAGAAAAATATCCAGAAGTCTGAAAAAGTATGGCGAATTCAGTTAAATCTTATCCAGATATACCCTTTGAAATACAAGGTTAGATAAAACAAAGACTGTAATATAAGATTAAAATTAAATGTTTTAAATGTAAAAATTCATACACTTCATTATGTAATAGAGAATACAGAGCATTCTCCAATTGTAGCAGCTCAATTTCAGCTTTCTTTCTTGATGTACCCTTAGAAAATGTTTTTCAAGAGAAAAAGAAGATAGGCAATTAGAAAGGAAAGGAAAAAGCAAGCTGCACAGTGCTGTAAGGCAGATGGTTTCGTCCCTGAATCTATTTTTTGGTACAAGGCAGTTATGAAGTTTTGTTGTGATCTGATAGTACACAGGTCTTCAAACGCATTTGAATTCATCTGTCACTTAATTTCATAAATCTAGGAGTACCAACAATAAGTGTGTGTGGCTTTCAAAATCTGTAGATGTTATCAAACTTTTATAAAAATATTATTTTCCAGTTAGGTAATAAATATTCATTTCAATGATGGCATTGCTGACAGTCAATTAGAACTCCATGAGGAACAAAAAAAAAAAACCTTAATTTTTTTGAGATCGTTAAGTGAGGTCACTTTAGAAAATCACACTTTCAGCTATACTATTATTTTATTATTTTAAAAATCAGAAGCAAGTAAGTCTGGCAAACAAGTTGGTATTATTGTTATTATTATTATTATTGTTATTTTATTGCTACAACAAGTCAGGAATCTGGAAAATTAAATTATGTATACCATGGATAATTTTATATATTTGAAAAGGTAATAATAAGATAGCCAACTGTATGAGTAAAAGAAAATAAAGGAATAAGACAATTCCCCACCCATCTACAATTCCCCAAAGGCAATCAACAATTTTCCAAATGAAAGGTCATTTTCAAAAGGTTATGATGGTCTAAGCAGAGTAGTCCTACTACTCAAGAATCTGGCTCAAAGAGTATCTTCCAATCTACTTTTAGAAATAGCATAGGGTTAGAAGAAGTGGTAAATATTCACACTATGTTTAGAAAATTAAATAAAATTTTAAAAATTAATAATGATCACCACCTAGTTCAGTGATGACTTGTATTTTTCAAAGTAAAATTAAAAGAAACGTAAATGAGGATATAATATATGGGGGGTAGGAGCAGGGAGTTTATAATATGACACAGACATGTCACTATTCAAAATTGATAGTTGAGCATCGATTTACGCAGTCCCCTTACTCTGCCCTTAATATGACATATTGGGATAGTACACCCCCTCACCCAAACCCACACATAGTCCAAAAGCAGGTACAAATCAGTTCTTTATTTCAGAATGGAAAAAACCTATGCATAGTCAGTCTTGACTGGAAAAAGTTGAGCTATTTCATTTCTTTCAGCATCTCCTATATAATTCTGCTGGGTAGCCTCGACTTCACAATTATTACCCAGACACTGTAAAGTTACTCTCCTTTCTCCACCTAGCTCTTCCTTGAGTCTCTGAACTTTTAAACTCCTGTTCCAAAGTTCTGCTTCTTCTCTTTCCAGACCCTGACTTAGGCTGATGATCACTTTATTCTGGTTCCCCTCTGAGTGTAGCTCTGGTGTACCTCCAATTATTCGATCACTCCACTATCAGTTGTATTACAAAATGCCACCTTAAGTTTTCCTAGCTTAGCGTGTTTTATGTTCTCAGAAAGGTGGTAGGGTACACATTTTGCCATACATATATCTCAAAACTGCTCTAAAGTATTAAAACCAAAGATCTTTACAAGGTATGATAGAACTTGATTGCAAACGACTGTACTATGAAAAGCAAACTCTGTATGACAACCACCAGGATCCTGACGGCAGCTCTCATGTGCTCTGTTGTATTCAGTTGCTAAGTCGTGTCTGCCCTTTTTGTGACCCCATGGACTATAACCCATCAGGCTCCTCTGTTCATGGGATTTCCCAGGCAGGAATACTGGGGTGGGTTGCCATTTCCTCCTCCAGGGGATCTTCCTGGCGCAGGGATCCAACCCTCGTCCCCAGAATTGGCAGATGGATTCTCTACCACTGAGCCATCAGGGAAGCCCACGGGGGAACTTCAAAAAAGGTAGAATCCAAAGCCCCCAGATGATGCCTCAGGGCCACCTCTACACTGGATGCTGGAGACAGTGTGCTGTGACCCTCTGTGGTCCCCTCTCCAATATTCGTTGGTGCCGCAAGTTGAGCAGAACCAGGACAAAGTCTGACTCCTGAGAATTCATGGTTTTCTCTCCATCCCTGACACCTTCACCTTGGTTTTGCCCCTTCCTGTTTCTTTTCAAAATAATATAATTGAGCTTCATGTCTCTAGTCTTATCCCTTCACTTCATCTGACTACTTTTCCACTTGGCTCCTGGCCTTGGTTTTTGCCATTATCATCCTGTTCTTGCCCCTCTGGACATGGGGATGATAATCCTGTCTTTCCTGCTTCTCTCCTGGCCCTTCCTCAAGATCCAAGCCTGAACCTACCTACTGGCCCCACTCCTTTCTGCCACTGCAGGATGGATCCCTTGTCCCAGTGAACTTTTAGAACTCTGACTACAGGGACCCTCTGGTCAAATTTACCTGTTTACAAATTTACCTGTCAAAGAACTGTGTCTAGTCACTGTCATAGTCAAGATAAATTCCAAATTCTGTTGCACGGTATGTATAATGGAACACCTATGTTTTTGTTTGGCCCATTATTCACCACCCCCCAACTCCTCTAGGAACAATAACTTGAATTTTCCCTGGAAATTTATGACACTGCCAGTAGATACTGCAATGGCAGGATCCTCAGTCATGTACATCCATTTTTGCTAATGGATAGAAAGGTGATAAAACACATGGCAAAAGAATGCTCTCTCCATAGAATACAATTCCTGAGCAGAGTGACAAAACATTGCATGAAGTTCAGGCTGAGAAAGTCTAACAGCATACCTCTACTGGGATATCAACACAGAAGACTGGCCTCTGCTCTTCCTTAAACTGGCTCCTCATTTCCTTCAAGTATGATGTCTGAGAGTACTCACTCAGTCATCCAATATATCCCTTGTATGCTTATTAGCAGAGTTGGCTTCTGTTGTTTACAATCAAAAAAAAATGTTTTTTTCAGTCTAAAAGAAATCACGACCAAATCTACCTCTGTGTATTTCTCTCACTTCATTCACAGAAGCAGAACTTTTGATGCATCCTTCAGTGCCTTCCCCTCATCCTGTCATCATTACCAGGCTACCCTGACCTGTATTTAGAAATGCAACATCCTGCCGGAAAAGATTTTTCATCCATTTCTAACATAGGAGAACAGCTATGCCCTATCCCTACTCTCAGCTCCTTATTTGAACTCATCCTATCATATTCCAATAATCTGTTTGCTAGTTTATTTCCTCTGAGCAAAAGCACTATATCTTTCACTACTATATATCCAGCACAGTACCTAACGTATCAGTTCAGTTCAGTCACTCAGTCGTGTCCGATTTTACGCGACTCCATATACTGCAGCATGCCAGGCTTCCCTGTCCATCACCAACCAACTCCCACAGCTTGCTCAAACTCATGTCGGTGATATCATCCAACCATCTCAGCCTCTGCCATCACCTTCTGCTGCCTTCAACCTTTCCCAGCACCAGGATCTTTTCTAATGAGTCAGTACTTCACATCAGGTGGCCAAAGTACTGAAGCTTCAGCTTCAGCATCAGTCCTTCCAATGAGTATTCAGGACTGATTTCCTTTAGGATGGACTGGTTGGATCTCCTTGCAGCCCAAGAGACTCTCAAGAGTCTTCTCCAACACCACAGTTCAAAAGCATCAATTCTTCGGTGCTCAGTTTTCTTTATGGTCCAACTCTCACATCCACACATGACCACTGGAAAAACCATAGCTTTGACTAGATGGACCTTTGTCAGCAAAGTAATATCTCAGCTTTTTAATTTGCTGTCTAGGTTGGTCATAGCTTTTCTTCCAAGGGGCAAGCGTCTTTTAATTTCATGGCTGTAGTCACTATCTGCAGTGATTTTGGAGCCCAAGAAAATAGTCTCTCAGTGTTTCCATTGTTTTCCAATCTATTTGCCATGAATGATGGAACCAGATGCCATTATCTTTGTTTTTTGAATGTTGACTTTTAAGCTGGCTTTTTCACTCTCCTCTTTCACTTGCATCAAGAGGCTCTTTTGTTCCTCTTCACTTTCTGCCAGAAGGATCGTGTCATCTGCATATCTGAGGTTATTGATATTTCTCCCAGCAATCTTGATTCCAGCTGTGCTTCATCCAGCTCACACTTCGCATGATGTACTCTGCATAGCAATTAAATAAGCCAGGTGACAATATACAGCCTTGACATACTCCTTTCCCAATTTGGAGCCAGTCAGTTGTTTCATGGCTAGTTCTAACTGTTGCTTCTTGATCTGCATACAAATTTCTCAGGAGGCAGGTAAGGTGGTCTAGTATTCCCATATCTTTCAGAGTTTTCCAGTTTGTTGTGATCCACATAGTCAAAGGCTTTGGCATAGTCAATAAAGCAGAAGTAGATGTCTTTCTGAAACTCTCTTGCTTTTTTGATGATCCAACGGATGTTGGCAATGTAATCTCTGGTTCTTCTGCCTTCTCTATGTCCAGCTTGAACACCTGCAAGTTCTCAGTTCACGTACTGTTGAAGCCTGGCTTGGAGAATGTTGAGTATTACTTTGCTAGTGTGTGAAATGAGTGCCATTGTACAGTAATTTGGACATTCCTTGGCACTGCCTTTCTTTGGGGTTGGATCCTCCCTGTAGTTCAAACAGTAAAGAATCTGCCTGCAATGCAGGAGACTAGGGTTCAATCCCTGGGTCAGGAAGATCCTCCGGAGAAGGGAATAGCAATCCACTCCAGTATTCTTGCCTGGAGAATCGCATGGACAGAAGAGCCTGGCAGGCCACAGTCCATTTGGGATTGGAATGAAAACTGATCTTTTCCAGTCTTGTGGCCACTGCTGAGTTTTCCAAATTTGCTGGCATACTGAGTGCCTAACATATAATAGGCACCTAAATTCTTGTTGAGTAATGAATGTTGAACATCAACTCTGAGATACATCATGTAGCACACACTGTTGGTGCCCTACTAAACCCACCACCCACCTGCTGCAAGTGCTGACTGTCTGTGTCTCCCAGCTGCCCTGTTCTCTGGAGAAGTGCACAGCCACCAGTCCTCACAGACTGAGTGGAAGACTCTGAAACACCAGCTCCCCACGTCAGTGTAGGACAAGCTGTGGTGCAGTTCACAGACGCCACTACTGCCACTCAGGAGCAGAACCGTAACTGGCACATAACCGAACCTCCCTTAACTCCTTTCTGAGTCCTGCTTCCCTCCCTCTGCCCCTGAAAGGCCTCCCTCCATGAATAATGTGCACACAGATCCCTTTCTCAGGTTCTGTTTACAGACAATCCGAACTCTGGAGGTAATACTGAGACAGGTTTCTTGAACATATTTCCTCACACAGCTGAGGCTGTCAGAATGAATTCAGGGGACTGCATCAGAGCAAATGTACTTTGACGAATAGTAGTACAAAATGTAAAGTCGGCGTGTTGCCTACAGAAACATCTTTGAGACCATTGAAAAGAAGACCCTAAGCAGAACATAGACACCTCATAGAGCAATTACTTCATTATTTTTGACAAAACCTGCTTTCTAGAAAAAAAATTCCTCTATCAGAAATTAAGTCAGAATCATAATAGGGGTTTAAAAATGGCCATTTGGCTCATCAGTGCTATTTAAATTGACACAGAACATAGAAGCTTTTATTTCCTAAGTTACTAAGCAACATTAAAGAAAAATGTAATCCAAAAATCTAATCTCATATCCCAATAAAGGTGTGAATCTTTATCATTTACAATATTAGGGAGAAAAATTATCTTTAAAAATATTACACTCCAATACTTAGTAATGACATTCTACAAGAGAAAGCCACTCAGTTCTGTCAGACTCTATGTGACCCCATGGACTTTACAGTCCATGGAATTCTCCAGGCCAGAATATTGGAGTGGGTAGCCGTTCCCTTCTCCAGGGGCTCTTCCCAACCCAGGGATCGAACCCAGGTCTCCCACATTGCGGGCAGATTCTTTACCAGCTGAGCCACCAGGGAAACCCAAGAATACTGGAGTGGGCAGCCTGTCCCTTCTCCAGGGGATCTTCCTGACCTAGAAATTGAACGGGGGTCTCCTACACTGGAAGCAGATTATTTACCAGGTGAGCTACTTCAGTTTAGTTCAGTTGCTCAGTTGTATCTGACTCCTTGCAACCCCATGGACTGAAGCATTCCAGGCCTTCCTTATTCAAACTCAAGTCCATCGAGTTGGTGATGCCATCCAACCATCTCATCCTCTGTTGTCCCCTTCTCCTCCATCTTCAATCTTTCTCAGCATCAGGGTCTTTTCAAATGAGTCAGCTCTTCACATCAGATGGGCAAAGTATTGGAGTTTCAGTTTCAACATCAGTCCTTGCACTGAATAGATGAGCTTCTAGGGAAGCCCTACATTTTGCAAACCAATACAATATTGTAAAGTAATTAGCCTCCAATTAAAGTAAATAAATTTATATTTTAAAAAGTCTACCTCCAAACAAACTTGACTAGGCTAAATAAAAGCAACTAAGGAAATGATTTCAAACATTACAATCAACTTTGAGTCATTTCTGACACGTAACAGAGTTCTTAGTCTGAGAAACACTCAGCAGATAAGCAATACAGAACTCCATAAAGGAATAATCACTGACATTGTGCAACATACTCTATTGGTAGCCATCTGCAGCATGGGAAGGCATCTTTCCACTCTCCCATTTATTAGTGGAAAGAACCCTGAAGACCGAGGTTCAAGTGTTGGCTCTGTCCATATTTTATGATTTGTGTCTCTATTGTTGATAATGTATTTATTATTTATGCACCATTTCTTTCTAAAAACAAAATAGGTGTAGGAGATCATAAATGGTGAACCAACAAAATACTGTGAACACTGTATTAGTTGTCAATTGTTATATTTTTAAAAATTACTCCAAAATTTAGCAGTTTTAAATAACAAGCATTTATTATCTCATGTAGTTTCTTAGGGTCAGGAATCTTGGAGGAACTTAGCAGGCAGGGTCATGCTCAGGTCTCTCTGGAAGGGTGCTGCAGGCGTCGCAAAACTTGAAAGGGTCTGGAGAGTGTCTTCCCAAGCTCACTTACATTGTTCTTGTCAGGTCTCAGTTTCTTGCTGGCAGTTCGCTAGAGGCTTCCACTTCCCATAAGCTGCCTGGATGTCCTGAGGACAGCCGTCTGTCTTCCCAGGGTGACTGATCCCAGGGAGAGAAAGCATGTGGTGAACAAGAGTATGAAAGATGAAAGCTGAATTCTCTTAAAACCTAATCTTGCAAGTGACATACCAACACTTCTGTAAGATGCTATTAGTCATGCAGATGAACCCTGGTTTGATTGGGAAGGAATGATATGGTGTGTGACTAGCAGGCAGTGGGAGTCAGAGGGGCCCACTGCAGAGGCTGGCGACCAAGTCACATTTCTGAAAGACAGAAGGCAGATGAAGTTGCACAGATCATAGCTGCTGCAGTCACAGCACCACTCTTCACCACATAGCTTTGGAGGGGCTTCAGCTCAGTCAGTCAGGTCAGTCACTCAGTCGTGTCCAGCTCTTTGTGACCCCATGGACTGCAGCATGCCAGGCCTCCCTGTCCATCACCAATTCCTGGGGCTTGCTCAGACTCATGTTCATCGAGTCAGTGATGCCACCCAACCATCTCACCCTCTGTCTTCCCCTTCTCCTCCTGCCTTCAATCTTTCCCAGCATCAGGGTCTTTTCTAAGGAGTCAGTTCTTCACATCAGGTGGCCAAAGTACTGGAGTTTCAGCTTCAGCATCAGTCCTTCCAATGGATATTCAGAACTGATTTCCTTTAGGGTTGACTGGTTTGATCTCCTTGCAGTCCAAGGGACTCTCAAGAGTCTTCTCCAACACCACAGTTCAAAAGCATCAATTCTTTGGAGCTCAGATTTCTTTATAGTCCAACTCTCACATCCTTACATGACTACTGGAAAAACCATATAGACAGACCGTCGTCAGCAATGTAATGTCTCAGCTTTTTAATATGCTATCTAAGTTGTTCATAGCTCTTCCTCCAAGGAGCAAGCATCTTTTAATTTCATGTCTGCAGTCACTATCTGCAGTGATTTTGGAGCCCAAGAAAATAATGTCTCTTACTGTTTCCACTGTTTCCCCATCTATTTGCCATGAAGTGATGGGACTGGATGCTCAGAGTCAGCTAACAGTAAACAGCTCAGAGTCAGCTGACAGTAAATACAGAAGTGAGATGAGGGGGTGAAATGGAAGTGATGAATTAAAGGTCCATTGCTAGAAGGATGCATGCATTGGACCCCCTGTCTGAAGCTCTAAGACAAAAACAGCACACTCAAATATGGTGCTACGGGTGTTAGGAACAAGCAAGTAACTTAATAGAGTTTAAATGAATGCAGAGGCAAGAATATACAATGGAGTAAAGACAATCTCTTTAACAAGTGGTGCTGGGAAAACTGGTCAACCACTTGTAAAAGAATGAAACTAGATCACTTTCTAACACCGCACACAAAAATAAACTCAAAATGGATTAAAGATCTAAATGTAAGATCAGAAACTATAAAACTCCTAGAGGAGAACATAGGCAAAACACTCTCAGACATAAATCACAGCAGGATCCTCTATGATCCACCTCCCAGAATGCTGGAAATAAAAGCAAAAATAAACAAATGGGATCTAATTAAAATTAAAAGCTTCTGCACAACAAAGGAAAATATAAGCAAGGTGAAAAGACAGCCATCTGAATGGGAGAAAATAATAGCAAATGAAGCAACTGACAAACAACTAATCTCAAAAATATACAAGCAACTTATGCAGCTCAACTCCAGAAAAATAAACGACCCAATCAAAAAATGGGCCAAAGAACTAAATAGACATTTCTCCAAAGAAGACATACGGATGGCTAACAAACACATGAAAAGATGCTCAACATCACTCATTATTAGAGAAATGCAAATCAAAACCACAATGAGGTACCACTTCACACCAGTCAGAATGGCTGCGATCCAAAAATCTGCAAGCAATAAATGCTGGAGAGGGTGTGGAGAAAAGGGAACCCTCCTACACTGTTGGTGGGAATGCAAACTAGTACAGCCACTATGGAGAACAGTGTGGAGATTCCTTAAAAAATTGCAAATAGAACTCCCTTATGACCCAGCAATCCCACTTCTGGGCATACACACCGAGGAAACCAGAATTGAAAGAGACACATGTACCCCAATGTTCATTGCAGCACTGTTTATAATAGCCAGGACATGGAAACAACCTAGATGTCCATCAGCAGATGAATGGATAAGAAAGCTGTGGTACATATACACAATGGAGTATTACTCAGCCGTTAAAAAGAATTCATTTGAATCAGTTCTGATGAGATGGATGAAACTGGAGCCGATTATACAGAGTGAAGTAAGCCAGAAAGAAAAACACCAATACAGTATACTAACACATATATATGGAATTTAGGAAGATGGCAATGACGACCCTGTATGCAAGACAGGGAAAGAGACACAGATGTGTATAACGGACTTTTGGACTCAGAGGGAGAGGGAGAGGGTGGGATGATTTGGGAGAATGACATTCTAACATGTATACTATCATGTGAATTGAATCGCCAGTCTATGTCTGACGCAGGATGCAGCATGCTTGGGGCTGGTGCATGGGGATGACCCAGAAAGATGTTCTGGGGAGGGAGGTGGGAGGGGGGTTCATGTTTGGGAATGCATGTAAGAATTAAAGATTTTAAAATTTAAAAAATAAAAAACTAAAAATTAAAAAAAATAAAATAAAATAAAATAAAATCTAAAAAAAATAAATAAAAAAATAAATGAATGCAGAGGACTAGTCTGGAACTTGAGTTGATAGATTACTTTAAATATTAATTGCGTTATAATAATCTTCATGATCCCATTTTCTTAAAACACATAACCTTTCTACTTTTATTTTTCCTCCTTTGACAGGGAAATTGTTACTAATTTTTCCAATAAACATTTCTTAAGCTCCTGCTAGGAACAATTTTAAGAACAGGATATAAAACAAGATAGCCAAAATCCCTGCCCTCCAGGAGCTTACATTCTTGTCTGGCAGAGACAGAAATGAGCATGAAAAGAAACAGAAATATAGTCTTTAGAAAAAATTACAGAGAGAAGGTCTGGGCAACTATCACTGAGTAGTCTTGGAAATCCTCTTTGAAGAGATACCAACTGAACTAAAAGCTTAACAATGAGAAGGAAGCATGGACACAGAGATTTGGCGAAATGGAGTTCCAGGTTGAGGGAACAGCAAATGCAAAGATTCTCAAATAAGAACATATTGGACATGACTAAAGGAATAAATGAATACAATCCAGATGAGGCATGCAGAGAAACATCCCTCTTACAATGCTAACATGGTAACAAACAGCAATAAACATTTGGCCCCATCACTGGGAAAACAAAAGGAGTGGTGGGGACTATGTTGGACTGGAGAACAAATGGCTTATTTCAATGGGGCAGCGATGCTGCAGTCCCAGACAACTGCTGTCATATCTACAGATGTTTCAAGAGGAGCCACGCATCCAGTTTTGTGCGAAACATCTCATTTTTCAAAGGTTGATGCAAATTCTGAAACAAAAACAATATCCATTCTGCCACCTTCACTCTAAAGGAATCAAGTGACATACTTAGAGGACTTAAGGCTCTTGGTGTTTGCTTATCACCTTTAAAACTGGTCCCCTTCACTTTACATAGGGTGAGCAGAAGTAAAATAGCCTTTCTGCCCTCTCCTAGATCATGACTTCTTAAGAAAAAACATTTTAAAGGTGTAGGGAAGAACTAGAATAAAAAGAAACTTCCTAGAACAGAGTAAAAGGCAAAAATTAGAGGTAAATCAGAAATTAAGATTAGATCAGAAAATTAGAATTTTTGAAGGATAAATTAATCAAATAAAGAGTATTACAGAAATTCCTGAGTTTAAAAAAACAAAGGTATGTATATTTAAATGGTATTCTGAGTGCCAAACAGGATGAATGTAAAAAGACTCGATGCTATATATATACAATCCTGCTATATCAGAGCACCAAAGGAAAAGAGATAACAAAATTTTCATCTAAGAAGAAAAACAAAATAGAGCAAACTTAAGTCAGATAACTTGAAAAGAATCAACCTGACCAAGCCATCTTATTAGCAATAGATATTTTAGAAACCAATGAGGCAAAGGACATAAAATTCAGAGACAATAATTTTAAACATAGAATTTTATTTCCAGACAAAATCAGTCAGTCATGGATGTTCAATAAAAATATTCAGAAATTATCAGATATGAAAGGACTCAAAAGTTTACTTCTGCTGGAAACCAGCATTTATATAATAAGGTAGTATAAATGCTACAAAGCACAATTTAATTAAGCAATGAGAAAATAATGTAAAAAATATAAACTCTGGCAAAGTAAATGGAATGATACAGAAGTCAGGAGGTTGCCCAATCAAAAAAATAGCCAGAATACCTAAATAGGTATTTCTCCAAAGAAGATATACAGATGGCCAACAGGTACATGAAAAGATGCTCAACATCACTAATTATGAGATAAATGAAATTTAAACCTACAACATGATATCACTTCACACCAGTGAGAATGTCCATCATCAAAAAGTCCACAAATAGCAAATGCTGGAGACGATGTGGAGTATAAATTGGGGCAGCCACTGTGAAGAATAGTATGAAAGTTTCTTAATAAACTAAAAATAGATTACCATATGATCCAGAAATCACCCTCCTGGGCATATATCCAGAGGAGAAGAAAATTCTAATTTGAAAAGATATATACATCCAATGTTCACTGCAGCACTATTTACAATACAATGGCCAAGACACAGAAGCAAACTAAATGTCCAATGACAGAGGAATGAACAAAGAAGATAACATATGTGTGTGTGCGTGTGTGTGTGCGCGCACGCACGCAATGGAATAATACTCAGCCATTAAAAATGAATAATGCCATTTGCAACATAGATGGACAGGGAGATTATTATACTAAGTAAAGTCAGTCAGCGGCTACCCTGATCGCTCACCAGTAAACAATCTCCTTGCAGTGCAAGAGACACAGGTTCAATCCTGGGTCAGGAAGATACCCTGGAGAAGGAAAATAACAACCAACTCCAGTATTCTTGCCTAGGGAATGCCATGGACAGAGAAGCCTGGTAGGCTTTCAGTCCATGGGGTCACAAGAGTCAGACATGACTTAGCACTCAGTTCAGTTCAGTTCAGTCACTCAGTCGTGTGCGACTCTTTGTGACGCCATGGACAGCAGCACACCAGGCTTCCTTGTCCATCACCAACTCCCGGAGCATGCTCAAACTCATGTCCAACAAGTCAGTGATGCCATTCAACCATCTCATGCTCTGTCGTCCCCTTCGTCTACTGCATTCAACCTTTCCAAGCATTAGAGTCTCTTCCATTAAGTCAGTCCTTTGCATCAGGTGTCCAAAGGATTGGAGTTTCAGTTTCAGCATCAGTCCTTCCAATGAATATTCAGGATGATTTCCTTTAGGATAAACTGGTTTGATCTCCTTGCAGTCGAAGGGACTCTCAAGAGTCTTCTCCAACACCACAGTTCAAAGGCATCAATTCTTTGGCACTTGGCTCTCTTTATAGTTCAACTCTCACATCCATACATGACCACAGGAAAAGCCATAGCCTTGACTAGATGGACCTTTATTAACAAAGTAATGTCTCTACTTTTGAATATACTATCTAGGTTGGTCATAACTTTCCTTCCAAGAAGTAAGCATCTTTTAATTTCATGGCTGCAATCACCATCTGCAGTGATTTTGGAGCCCAGAAAAATAAAGTCTGACTCTGTTTCCACTGTTTCCCCATCTATTTCCCATGAAGTGATGGGACCAGATGCCATGATGTTCGTTTTCTGAATGTTGAGCTTTAAGCCAACTTTTTCACTGTCCTCTTTCACTTTCATCAAGAGGCTCTTTAGTTCTTCTTTGCTTTCTTCCATAAGGGTGGTGTCATCTGCATATCTGAGATTATTGATATTTCTCCCGGCAATCTTGAATCCAGCTTGTGCATCTTCCAGCCCAGCGTTTCTCGTGATGTACTCTGCATAGAAGTTAAATAAGCAGGGTGACAATATACAGCCTTGACATACTCCTTTTCCTATTTGGAACCAGTCTATTGTTCCATGTCCAGTTCTAACTGCTGCTTCCTGATCTGCATACAGGTTTCTCAAGAGGCAGTTCAGGTGGTCTGGTATTCCCATCTCTTTCAGAATTTTCCACCATTTGTTGTGATCCACACAGTCAAAGGCTTTGGCATAGTCAATAAAGCAGAAATAGATGTTTTTCTGGAACTCTCTTGCTTTTTCCATCATCCAGCAGATGTTGGCAATTTGACCTCTGGTTCCTCTGCCTTTTCTAAAACCAGCTTGAACATCTGGAAGTTCACGGTTCACGTACTGCTGAAGCCTGACTTGGAGAATTTTGAGCATTACTTTACTCAGCACTAAACTACCACAAACTATTACTAAACTACCACAAAGTAAGTCAGTCAGAGAAAGACAAACATCATATGAAATCATTTATATGTGAAATCTAAAAAAAAAAAAAATACAAATGAACTCATTTATAAAACTAGACTCATACATAAAAAAGCAAACTTCTGGTTACCAAAGGGGACAGCAGGGGAAAGGAGAAATAAATCAGGAGTTTGGGATTAACAGATACACATTACTACATATAAAATAGATAACAAAGACATATTGTATAGTGCAGGGGTATGTGTGTGTATGTATGTACATATGTACGTGTGTGTATGCGTGTGTGTGTGAATTATCACATATTATTATACACATTATGTGTATTATTATCACATTAATGTATATATATACATTATCTGAATCACTTTGTTGTAGACCTGAAACTGTTGTATACCTGAAGTATAATTTAAAAAGGAAAAATAGGGGGAAGTTGAAGGAAAAGAGAGGTAAAGGTGCTGATTTGCTCATCTTACACTGCAGAGAATTGAGGAATAGTATTCTGACTATGATGCATCAGGAAACAGGTATTTAACTAAGTCCTTATAAAATAATAGAAAATATATATTCTTCACTGATGAAGTGGCTGGTTTTTGAAAATTGCTGAAGTACATGATGCAGGAGTTTTCCAAGCCCAGATCTTTAGATGTCATCAAAAATTTCTTTTACTGGGACAGAGAGTGTCTTTTGAATCTTGTCTTTTATAATAAGAAAACTGATTCTTGTTTTATTATAAATCCACTTGTGAAACACTAAATGTATATATATAAATATACACACACACACATGAACACACACGTGCACACACACATACACACAAACAGATCTCTGAACCTGGTCCCTGACACAGAGCTCCTAAATTACTTGTACATAGGGATGCTAGCAACTCTTTTGTTCTAACATTTAGCTTTGACTCCAGTTCTGGAGGCAGAACTCCTAAAACCCTTGTGATTTCCCCATTACAAGAGTACCAGGAGAATCTTGGGTTCTGATGTTCAGTCTTTGACGGACACGACTCCTAAATCCTATGGAACTTCTCAGGTGATAGCAGGGTCTTATAAGGAGATGGATCTTGGAGGGCTCCTGGTCCCCGGAAAGACCAAGCCATGATTGGAAGCTTGGCATGTTCAGCCCCATTCCTCATTCTCCAGAGGGGAGCGGGAAGGGGCTGGAAATGGAGCTATTGATTTATCAGACCTCTGTGATGAAACTGCCATTAAATCCCCAAAATGTGGTGTTCATAGAGCTTTCAGATTGAGCACATTTACATGGCATGAGGGTAATGCAATCCAGCTCCACAAGGAAAGAAGCTCCTATTTAGAATCCTGGACCTCACTCTATGTATCTCTTCACCTGGCTATTGTTTATTTGTATCATTTCTCATAGCTTTTATTACATAATAAACTGGTAAGGATGTCTCTGAAATGTGTGAATTGGTCTAACAAATAAGTGAATCCAGGTGGGGGACATCATTCAGTTCACTTCAGTTGCTCAGTCATGTCCAGCTCTTTGTGACCCCATGAATCGCAGCATGCCAGGCCTCCCGGTCCATCACCAACTCCCGGAGTTCACTCACACTCATGTCCATCAAGTTAGTGATGCCATCCAGCCATCTTATCCTCTGTTGTCGCCCTCTCCTCCTGCCCCCAGTCCCTCCCAGCATCAGGGTCTTTTCCAATGAGTCAACTCTTCACATCAGGTGGCCAAAGTATTGGAGTTTCAGCTTTAGCATCAGTCCTTCCAATGAACACCCAGGACTGATCTCCTTTAGGATGGACTGCTTGGACCTCCTTGCAGTCCAAGGGACTCTCAAGAGTCTTCTCCAACACCACAGTTCAAAGGCATCAATTCTTTGGAGCTCAGCTTTCTTCACAGCCCAACTCTCACATCCATAAATGACCACTGCAAAAACCATAGCCTTGATTAGATGGACCTTTGCTGGCAAAGTAATGTCTCTGCTTTTCAATATGCTATCTAGGTTGGTCATAACTCTCCTTCCAAGGAGTAAGCGTCTTTTAATTTCATGGCTTCAATCACCATCTGCAGTGATTTTGGAGCCCAAGAAAATAAAGTCTGACACTGTTTCCACTATTTCCCCATCTATTTCCTATGAAGTGAGGGGACCAGAAGCCATGATATTAGTTTTCTGAATGTTGAACTTTAAGCCAACTTTTTCACTCTCTTCTTTCACTTTCATCAACAGAGTTTTTAGTTCCTCTTCACTTTCTGCCATAAGGGTGGTATCATCTGCATATCTGAGGTTATTGATATTTCTCCCAGCAACCTTGATTCTAGCTTGTGCTTCTTTCAGTCCATCATTTCTCTAGATGTACTCTGCACATAAGCTAAATAAGCAGGGTGATAATTTACAGCCTTGACATACTTCTTTTCCTATTTGGAACCAGTCTGTTGTTCCATGTCTAGTGTTAACTGTTGCTTCCTGACCTGCATACAGATTTCCCAAGAGGCAGGTCAGGTGGTCTGGTATTCCCATCTCTTTCAGAATTTTCCACAGTTTATTGTGATCCACACAGTCAAAGGATTTGGCATAGGCAATAAAGCAGAAGTAGATGTTTGTCTGGAACTCTCTTGCTTTTTCCATGATCCAGTGGATGTTGGCAATTTGATCTCTGGTTCCTCTGCCTTTTCTAAAACCAGCTTGAACATCTGGAAGTTCACGGTTCACATATTGCTGAAGCCTGGTTTGGAGAATTCTGAGCATTACTTTACTAGTGTGTGAGATGAGTGCAATTGTGCAGTAGTTTGAGCATTCTTTGGCATTGCCTTTCTTTGGGATTGAAATGAAAACTGACCTTTTCCAGTCCTGTAGCCACTGCTGAGTTTTCCAAATTTGCTGGCATATTGAGTGAAGCACTTTCACAGCATCATCTTTCAGGATTTGAAATAGCTCAACTGGAATTTCATCACCTCCACTAGCTTTGTTTGTAGTGATGCTTTCTAAGGCCCACTTGACTTCACATTCCAGGATGTCTGGCTCCAGGTGAGTGTTCACACCATCATGATTACCTGGGTCGTGAAGCTCTTTTTTGTACATGGGAACCTCTAATTGATAGCCAAGGCAGACAGAAGTTGGGGAGCATCTGGGGATTTACTGTGGGACTGGCATCTGAAGTCAGGGGCAATCTGTGGGACACAGCCCTTAATCTATGGGGCCGGTGATAACTTCAGTTAGCATCCAAATTAAATGAATCTCAGGACATCCAGATGGTGTCACAGAGTTGTTTGGTGTGGAATAAACTCCCGCATGACATCAGAAGTGTTGCTGGGTGTGGTAACAGTGTGAAAGTACAGAAACTCGCAAAAGAAGTTAGATTTTCCTACTCAGTTATGAAGAAAACTGA
Organism: Ovis canadensis; assembly: GCF_042477335.2. NCBI lineage: Eukaryota > Metazoa > Chordata > Mammalia > Artiodactyla > Bovidae > Ovis > Ovis canadensis. Next base: position 22,986,056 of record NC_091257.1, on the reverse strand, counting down.
TAGAATTAAAACTGACCACAGTTGACTAGCTCAAGGCCTTTCAGGGCTGTGTCTAGCACTGTGTAAGGCACAACATGGAAAACTGGAAAAGTAAGAGGCATGTCTTCTAGAATAAAACAAATACTCCTACTATCTAGTCTGTAGAAACTCTTCAACATTTCTCTTTTCACAGAAAGGGAGATAAGTGTCCATAAGGTATCACTATAAATGCCCCAAATTCTGAATATTTATTCAGACAGGTAGGTACTGATTGACTATTCTTTGCAATGCACCGTGGTGGGTACGAAAGTATACCATAAAAAGGAAAATGCCAGAATATGTGACTTGGTGAAGCAGAAAGCTATTGCTTTTAGAAAGTTATTAGAGAAGGGAAAATGTATCAAGGTTAGGTAAATAACCTAGAGGACAAAGTTACTTATTTTAGGGATGAGTGCACAGATCCAGGAAACCTTATTGTTAGATAGAACAGCCAGGGAATAACAGAACATTTTGCATTCTTTTAATCACAGGCAAGAGAGGAGCCTGGAAGGCCTTTGGGGATTTGACCAAGTAAATATTTTCGTAAGGGCAAAACTTCACTCCTGGATGCTCTGGAAATGAGGCCCTCTGTTTTTGTTAAGTGTATGAAAATGTGAAACAACAGGTGTGAAGTGCTTTGTAATTAACAGGTATAATTACAAGTTCAACTGAGGTGGAGGTTGTGTAAGAGTTTGCAGAGGTTTGTTTAACAGAATAAAGAGAAGAAATTATGTATCATAGGGTTAAACTGGGTCTGTGTGCTAGAAAGTTTCTGATTCTGGTAAACCTGTTGTTTGGTCAGAACCAGAGTAAACAAAGGAAATGCATATATAACCACATCTTGTTGCACCTGCCCCCTTACTATCTACTAATCAGGAAGTCTGAGACCACCTAGGAAAGAGGGCAGAAGTAGAATGAAGAGGCAGCACAGTGAGGGATGTAGAGAGGCCTAAGAGATCACAGAGGATAAACAGACTAACTGAAATTATGAATTAGGAAACACTTTACAGAATGGAGATACTTAAACTAGAATCAGAGGTGACTGGGTTTTTCTCAGGCATTAAATAGAGAAAAGTTCTTCCCAGGGAAATGTCCAAGCATGTGTATTCGGGGTTGCGTCATTATATAATGCCTTTATTATACCATTATATAATTTATATCATTATATATAATATAATGTGACTTCCCTGGTGGCTCAGATGGTAAAACATCTGTCTACAATGTGGGAGACCCAGGTTCAATCCCTAGGTCAGGAAGATCCGCTGGAGAAGGAAATGGCAATCCACTCCAGTACTATTGCCTGGAAAATCCCATGGACAGAGGAGCCTGGTAGGCTACAGTCCATGGGGTCGCAAAGAGTCGGACATGACTGAGCAACTTCACTCACTTATAATACCTTATCCTGCTCTATATCCACAGCACCAACAGTATTATAGAAAAAGACCGAAGTTATGATGATAAAATCCTGATAATGCCCTGAGCCTCCTCAGAGCACAGGCATGCCTGTGTATGTTGAAGCACCATACTGAGTATGCTCCAAGGGCACTTGTGTACTGAGACCCTTAAGAGGAAACATTAGTAAACTCTATAAACAGATAAGCCACGGGTAGAAGCAAAAACTTTCTTGCCAGAAAACTATGTAAAGACTTAATTTCATTCAGCTTAATAGTAGATGATGATTAAGAAGAATTATAAGCTAGAATTTATAGCAAAGGAGGAATCTGACCTTTACAAAGTAGACTACCAGGGCGGTCTCCATCTTTACAAGATAGGTTAGCCTCACAGAAAATACAGCAATCCTGACAGCAGTACTATGTCCACTTTGTAAGATGTTCAGAATGTGATAGCATAGCCTTTGGGATGGGAGGAGGGGTGGACAGTGTGCAGGGATCTAAGCCAGAGCAGCTTGGGAGGAATGAGAGGAATGGAATGGTATCTGTGAACTTTCAACTCTCAGGAGGAAGGGTGTCTGAGAGTGCTGGGGTAGGGGTGATAGCCATGGGAACAAGAAAAGGATTTCACTCTCTCCTTTAGTGTTGGTACAAGCTGGACCAATAAGTGCTACAGACCAGTTTTCTAATAAGCTTATAATATCCCTTTATTATTCAAAAGGAAGCTGGTAGATGCTTTAGTTTTCCTCTTTGCGGTATTAAAATGGTGTTTCACAATATCTGAGGATGAGACAACAAAAGGAAAGCTGGGAGCTCCATGTACCTGGGTTCTGATCCTAGATCCAGTGCTTTTAACTATGCAACTTTATGCAAACTGATCAGCCTCCCAGCGCTTCATTTCCTACACTGAAAAACAGAGATGAATATTTTCTCATTCCCATAATGGATGTGACGTGACATAATACATAGAAGGTGTCTAGCAAGGGCATTTGAAATTGTTAGTTTCCACAGTCCCGAAGCTTTCAGTCTAGTTTTCTTCATCCACAAAGCAGATGCAGCTTACCCATGAAGGATGCATGAAGCTTAACTTTTCCTAAGAATGAAAAAAGCAGTCAGGCTCAATTAAAAAAAAAAAAAAGTCTGCTGAACAACAGCTGTGTCTTTGGTGCTTTATCTGGAACTACAAGAATATTATACTAGCACCTATGGTTGATAGCCACATTAATCTTTTTCTAAAAGGTCAGGGTTATTTCATATTTGCTGAGGCCTCACAATAAGCCAAGTAATATCAGGGCATGCATAAGGTTCCATGTATTCAGGTTATAAGAGTAATGAGGAGTAATTTCTCTCTTAAAAATGTGAGGACCTGGAGGTTCCAGCAATTAACTGCCATCACTTGCAACTCTTTGGAGAAAAGGACTCCTCCGCAAGTGCCCTTGGAGCATACTCAGAAGTTGCTTTAATAAGAAGCCAGAGAAAAGGACAGGCCTGTTCTTAGGTGTGCTTTCATTCACTGGCTAATGGGAGATCTCTGTGCCAGATTCCAAATCCATCCCCTGTGTGAACACTGTGATAATACATTTCCTTCCTGGGATGGGCCATCTACATACCGACACCACAATCTTACTGACGACACTTCCTCTTCCACTCACTACTGGACGTGGTTTCCTAAGTATCAGACCCGCCACACGCTCACGGATTTAGAATTTCGCTTCTCTTCTCTATGACTCCATATAGGGCTCTGAGCTCACTCGCAGCGACTGAGGTGCCCTTGGGCAGATATCTTGTGTTCAAATCCTGACTCTCACTCTTCTAACTATGTGACCTTGAGAAAGTTTCTTAACCTCTCCCTGCCTCAGTTTCCCCAGCTACAGAAATGGGATAATAATATCATTATGGCATGGGGCTTCCTTGGTGACTCAGGGGCAAAGAATCTGCCTGCCAACCAGGAGATGGATCCAATCCCTAGGTTGAGAAGATCCCCTGGAGAAAGAAAATAATTGAACAATTAACATCTGTTCTTGCCTGGGAAATGCCATAAACAGAGGAGCCTGGCAGGCTATAGTCCATAGGAGTAGCAAAACAGTTCAATATAACTGAGAGATTAAACAACAACAATGTCAGTATCTCAGAGTATTCTGAAACATAAATGAATTGGTACCCACAATATAAAGCAATTAGAAAAGAGCCTAGAGCATTGTGATGCTCAGCAAATGTCAACATGACTATGTTTAGATGTTCCAGTAAGTACAAGTCGCCTCCTTGCGGCCTAATCTGGCCCCTCCACAGGGATGTGTAAAAAGTGCAAAGTCTAGAAAGGTATCATTTTTTTTGCCCTGGCTCTGTCTAGCATATGCTGTCACGGAAGTGTTCATCATAGACTTGATGTCATTCTGTATGGAATGCACACAGAGCTTTCCTGAGGTTCCATATGCTTGCTAATTTTCCTCACACAAAGACTAATGAAACGGGATATGTTCTAGAGCATGTTTAAAACAGTCATGGTTTCCCATGAAAGAAGTGAATTGGGACAATCTACCCACTAAAGAGTTAAGTTCTTAACTGCTTTTGAGTCAGCAGTTTGTCTATCATACCTACAAGTTTCCCAGTGTCAGAAATCCCCGGGAGAACTCTTGACCAAAGCAAATAACTGAACTGTGTTTTATTTAAAACAGGCAATACCAGAGTACGTGTCATGAATCTTCATCTGCATTCATCAACAAGGGAGAATACTAGCATGAGGGTCTAGGCGAAAAAAAAGAACGGCTTTCCTCACACAGTTTAGACACATGTTTTCAATCAAATTAACCAGCTGATGGTCTTTATAGTGAATTTATAGATGAAAAAGAAAAACACTGAAGAGAAACAGCTAAATGGTTAGCTAAAAAGACAGAAAGCAAGGGAATTACTAAGTTTCCGGTTAACTTCACTTTGTTTCAAACTGAATGTATATCAATGTCACCTAAGATTAGCATTCTGCCCTATGCAAAAGAATGTAAAAGCTGACAAGTTTTATCACAATAGATACAGCATACAGATTATGGTCTGTATGCAAAATTCAGTTAACACAGTGAATTGAAAAACTTTCTCTGCAGACTATTAAGCTGGTGAGGAGTCCTCACCGTGTCTCCAAAGATGGCCCCCCCGACAAGCCAAAATATACCCCCAATACATATGGAGGCCAATGTACTTTATATCTGGGGTCATACATAGTTTCCTCAAGTTAAGAAGAGATTTCTTGCTAAAAAAAAATAATGTAATTCATGATAGAGAGAGGAGATGAAGTTGTTTTTACTTGGTTTTTACTGTTTGATTTGAAATTTTAATAAAACAATTTTAAAATATTGGACAAAAATCCTTTTGAAAGAAATGCTCTAAACATTAAGGATGTAATTGTATTGGAAACCTATGAGCTCATGTCCCTTGAACTGGACGAACTTTTTTACATTGCTTTACATGCTTGCAAAAGGAAAGGTGTAAGTTTTCTCCACTTAGGCACTACATAAAGCTCAAATCAACAGTACATGAGGGTAAACAAAGAGTTCCATTTTCTATTTTTTCACAAAAATGACATCAGCTGATCATTTTTAGAAGAAAATAATTGAACAATTAACATCTGAATGTTATCTGCCATCCAAAAGAACACTTCTACAGTTAAAGTAAATAAAATTATTTAAATGCTTTATGTTATATATATATATGTGCCCAAGGTCTCCTTTAGAGATACACTCACTGTCTCTAGAGTAGACATGCATACTTCTGCTGGCATATCAAGATTTCAAATGGAAGGATCATTCTGCTCCAACATGATTTAAATTCAAGGTTATATGTATTTATCAAACACTACATGTAAAAAACGACAAGATATTTCCAAAGTTTCTGGGCCTTTTTAGAAATGCCTGATGTCCAGTAACAAAGTCTGTTATTTTTCAAAGTACTTAATATAGAAACAGAAAATAACTGTTATCCAATAAGAAGGCTAATCCAAAATTCTGAAATAAGACAACTGATAAATGAAATTGCATGTCACTTTGAAGAAGTCAAGTAAAAGCTAAAAATAGAGAACATCCAAATTTTCATCTCAACATTCAGGATAGAATTTAATCACCTTTAATCTGTCTTTTCGAGAAGGCGATGGTACCCTACTCCAGTACTCTTGCCTGGATAATCCCATGGACGGAGGAGCCTGGTGGGCTGCAGTCCATGGGGTCGCGAAGAGTCAGACCCGACTGATGACTTTCCTTTACTTTTCACTTTCATGCACTGGAAAAGGAAATGGGAACCCACTCCAGTGTTCTTGCCTGGAGAATCCCAGGGACGGCAGAGCCTGGTGGACTGCTGTCTATGGGGTCACACAGAGTGGGACATGACTGAAGTGACTTAGCAGCAGCAATCTATCTTTTACCACTTACACTGTATGTCTTTTGATTTTAACACAAATTACAACGGTTACTAAGATGTAACTTTAAGCAGTCTCAATGTTCAAATGAATAGTACAGTTTATGACATCTACTGTAGATCCCTATGGAGAAGGCAATGGCAACCCACTCCAGTACTCTTACCTGGAAAATCTCATGGACAGAGGAGCCTGGTAGGCTGCAGTCCATGGGGTTGCTAAGAGTCAGGCACGACTGAGTGACTTCACTTTCACTTTTCACTTTCATGCATCGGAGAAGGAAATGGCAACCCAAACCAGTATTCTTGCCTGGAGAATCCCAGGGACAGAGGAGCCTAGTGGGCTGCTATCTATGGGGTCGCACAGGGTCGGACACGACTGAAGTGACTTAGCAGCAGCAGCAGCAGTAGGTCCCTAATATAAAGTGAAATACATTTTGTGAAGCAATCAATTTGAGTTGCCTCTGTTAAGTTTATATAGAAGAATATGATTAAATGATGGTATTAGCAAAGTATGGGTAAAATTAAAAACTAAATGCAAAGACTTGTTTTCACCCAGTTTCACTTTTGCCTCAGGGCCTTCTCCCTTAAATGGTATCCCCACTCTCGAACTCTAGTATATCATTCCAAAGCTTAGAGTTCAAGAATCAGTTGTTCAGGAAAGCCTTCCCTGACCTTTCTAAATAGGTAACTCCCCTTCATAAGCATTCATGTCATCATGCAACTATACTTCAAAGCAATGGTCAGAGCTACAAGTTTATTTATCTATGTATATGTAGCTTGATAATTGTCTGCTTATCGACCACACTGTGTGCTCCCATTTCTGCCACATTTCTGTATTCGTGATCCATTGAATCCCCAAGCACTGATAAGTGATCATAAAGAAATTTTCTTTCCCCCCAGAAAAATCATACACCAATCTGAACGAAAATCAGATCATCATTAAAAACTTCTGCAGTTAAACCACATACATTTTCAGTTCTCTTTTCAACTGTATATTCACTTTGGGCACAGATATAACCCATTGAGCAAGCTGATATTTCCCTTTAACAAATTTGTCAAGAAGATGTCATTTAATAATAATAAAAAATAAGCAAATACATACAAAGCCCTAAAAGAAACATATACTCTAGGAAATAACTATTCATATTAATTCTTCAAAGAGTAAAATAAATTGTTTAAAAAGAAACTTCTAAAAAAAAGAAGAAGGTAAATACAAATTGATTCTAGCCCAAATAGAAAACTTTAGGGCCCAATTCAAGTCCAAATAGAAACTATGAGGAGTTAAACTTCTCATAACACATATATTCAATATATTTTAAAGGCACGGATAGAAAGCAATACTTACTATGTCATATAAGCCAAAGAAATGGTAATAACAGACCATTAATTACGCATACGAGGTGGGAGAGAACAGGGTTGGATAAGATTACAAGAAGAATCAGATGATTGATGCTTTTTACATATTTATGAAGCCAGAAAACACATTTATATTAACAAACCAGGTAGTGACATCAATGCTAATGCTTTTCACCAGTCTCCTAACCAATGTATCTGAATGTTAACTAATTTTCAGTGTTCCAGAACTTCCAAAGACCTCAGTAGTTAATTTTTTTCCAAAAAAGAGCCTGTCATGTATGCTTCAGTGAAAATTCCCTGAACATAAAATTGGTTTCTCAAAGCATCGCAATTCTCCTGACCTATAAGTTAGACTCTAAAGGACAAGAAGGCTTCCCTGGTAGCTCAACTGTTAGAAGAATCTGCCTGCAATGGGGGAGGCCTGGGGTCAATCTCTGGTTTAGGAAGATCCCCTGGAGGAGCGCATGGCAACCCACTCCAGTATTCTTGCCTGGAGAATCCCCATGGACAGAGGAGCCTGGTGGGAGACAGCACATGGGGTCACAAAGAGTCTGGCACAACTGACTGACTAAGCACAGGGCACAAGAAAGAGTTAAAAGCAGATTGAGAAGAGAAAAACATAGGAAAATTTTAGTTCTGAAAGGCAATGTCTACTGTAGTTTTTCTCCTTTAGAGGGACCATGCCATATAGGAAATTTAGAAGGAAAAAAGAGCAAGCTGCAAACTGACAACTGCCTTATCCTAAGTTATCAATAATAAAGACGAAGAAGACATAAAAGAAGTTGGAAAGACTGTAAGACTTCCCCAAAGAAAATTAATCAATTGATATTTCTATTATATACCATAATACCTATATTCTAAAATGGGAAGTCAACTTTAGTAAATAATATAGCAGATTTTTAAAATCATTATCAATTAACATGAACTGCATAAACAAGAAAGGATGAATAAAAGCAAGAATAATTTGTAAATAAAACATCCGATAACAGATTTTAATGCTCTGATCAAGTGAAACAGTGAACAAAACGAACATGACAGAAACATCCTTTTTTTTTTTTTTTTTTGCCTTCAGTACCTGATGCCAGTGTAAACTTAGGGATTCATTTTGCTTTCAGTTATGGCTATCTTTTTCAAAATATAAAATTGAAATGGCCAACATTAGGGAAAGTTGAGGAAATGAGGGGAGGTATCTCAAAAACTTTATGATTGTTTCTTCTTTCTTTTTTTGCTATTAATATATGTGGATGGTGGATATATGGTATTTTCTAAATCTTAGCATCTGACCATGATAAAAAAAAATTTTTGTGGATTCCCCCCTCAAATATTATTTCTATAGGAATATATAGGTTTTAGGGCTTCCCCCGTAGCTCAGTTGATAAAGAATTTGCCTGCAGTGCAGGAGTTCTGGGTTTGCTCCCTGGGTTGGGAAGACCACCTGGAGAAGGAAATGGCAACCCACTCCAGCGTGCTTGCCTGGAAAATCCCATGGACAGAGGAGACTGGCTGCAGTCCATGAGGTCGCAAAGAGTTGGGCATGACTGAGCGACTAACTCTTTCTTTCGTTCTCATATAGGTTGTATCCCTCTTTTAGGCGATACAGATTATGTAGGTTATAATCACTAGTGTGCCAAATCTTATATCCTTTATTCACTTAACGTCACACTGTATTCCTCAAACATAGCTGAGGTAAAATCTCCCATCCCACAGACCCCTCTTACAACGCGACTCTGACTCATGGAAAAGTAGGATCTATATGTTCCCTTCCTTTGAGTCTTGGCTGGCCTGTAACTACGGTGGAAGAGATGATACAGCTTCCACAGCTAAAAGCAACAGAGCTTTTGTCTGGTTCCTGTGGAACGCTTGCTCCTGGAGCTCCCCCGCCGTGCCGTGAGTGAGGCCAAGCTGCCCACAGAGGCCACATGGAAGGGGACCAAGGACTCCCTGAGCCAAAGATGAGCAACCTAGTTGATACCTGGCATCAATTTAACAGCCATGTAGGAGAGCAATCTTAGAAGCAAAGCTCTAGCCAATAGCTGAGTCACCCTGGTGATGCCACTTAGAATAGAGAAGAGCCTTCTCCAACAAGCTCTGCCCAAATTACAGAATCATATGTTAAATAAATTACTATTGTTTTCAAAGATTTGGGATCATCTGTAACACAGGGACAGATAAGCAGGGAAGCAGATTTTGTAAGACTTAGTTTATATCAGTTTATACTATATTCTAATCCAATAAATGCATGCACGATGCTTTAATTTGACATTTCTGAAAACTGGATATTTTGAGGGTTGTTTCCTACAGCTTTTCCTTGTACTTAAAAGAGGTAAGTCAAATTTGCAAAGATTTAGGACATAAAAGACACCTATTTCTGAAACAGATCATAAGAAAACATTGGCTTTAATATCTCAACTGCCTAAAATAAAACTTCTAAAGCATCTGTTAAACTCTAGCAGAAATAATTTGAGAGAAAAAGATTAGCTTTCATCATTTAAAACTGCATGAGTTCCACCCTTAAATATTTATTTTAATTTTGCAAAATAACTATATTTTACTATAGTCTTCTGACACAAAAAGACTAAATATGACTATTTCAAAGACTATTCTGTCTTAATTTCTGGATCTAATATTTCTAAATCAAAATAAATATGAAACAAAATAAAAATTCACCTGGCAGATAGTCTGGTGTGCATGCATGCTAAGTCACTTCAGTCCTGTCTGACTCTTTGTGGCCCTATGGACTGTAGCCTGCCAGGCTCCTCTATCCATGGGATTTTTCCAGGCAAGAATTCTGGAGTGGGTTGCCATTTCCTACTCCAGAGGATCTTCCTGATCCAGGGTTCAAACCCACAACTCTCAGGTCTCCTGAATTGGCAGGTGGGTTCTGTGCCTCTAGCGCCACCTGGTAAGCTTAGAATTTTAAAGAGGGGGTACAAATGCCACTCCATGATAAAGCACCAAAATGGTACTCTCAGTCTCCAGAGAGTTATCCAATAATACAAATTCTGGCTCTCTCTCACTATCCATCTCCCCCAAACTCTCATTCGTTAGCTCTCAAAGACGTGAGTCCTGGGTTGTTGATACTTTATCATACTCTGCCTTCCCAGACCCCCACCTCAGAGTCACCTCCCCTTTACAGTTGATTCTTCAGCTGAACTCTAAGTCCTGTGCTCCTGCTCTAGGGACACTTAGCTACCACTCTTAACTCCTCCTTCTCAATAGGTTTATGGTTTAATGTTACTTTTACTGTAATTTCTCACATGCCACTAACTCTTTCAAGTGTTCACAAGTCTTTGATTTTAAAAACAACTCTTTTGCCCCCATTCCTCTTCTAGGTTTTATTTCTTACGTCCCTTGTCTTGACTTTTTTCAAATAAATATACAAAGCCTTCTACTTCCACTTCCTGCAGTCTAGTCTCTCCCCCAACTCCTTTGTGGCCACATCCAGAGACTCCCTTTCATGTTCCTCCACTCTTCTGCTGCAGCATCTTTTTCTTCTTGAAACTTTATTTGTGTAGCTTCCATAGCACCCTGCCATCTCGGCTCTTTTCTTTAGCTTTTGGATCGCTTTCCTGCTTTAGTCTCTTAATGATGCTCTTTCTCTGTAAAGATAACCTCTTAGTATGCCAAGCAGAGTGGGCCTCTCCTCCACAGACAGCCCTTTGAGATCATCCATTCTCCTAACTTCTTTGCTATGAGTCCCTAATCTTTATCTCTAAGCCTAATTTATTCTTGATATTATACCTATGTCCTTTACCACTAATTAGATATTTACTCTTAAATTCCCTAACATTACAATCAAAGTGCTGAAAATAACATTATCTTCCTTGCCACCTACATATTCCTCCAGAAACAACAGAAACTCTTGATTTAGTCTACAATTTATAATCTACTACTCAGTTCAGCCACTCAGTTGTGTCCAGCTCTTTGCAACCCTGTGGACTGCAGCATGCCAGGCTTCCCTGTCCATCACCAACTTCGGGAGCTTGCTCAAACTCATGTCCATCAAGTCAGTTATGCCATCCAACCATCTCATACTTTGTCATCCCCTTCTCTTCCTGCCTTCAGTCTTTCCCAGAATCAGTATCAGGGTCTTTTCCAATGAGTCAGTGCTTCCCACCAGGTGGCCAAAGTACTGGAGTTTCAGCTTCAGCATCAGTCTTTCCAATGAACACCCAGGACTGATCTCCTTTAGGATGGACTGGATGGATCTCCTTGCAGTCCAAGGGACTCTCAAGAGTCTTCTCCAACACCACAGTTCAAAAGCATCAATTCTTTGATGGTCAGCTTTCTTTCTACTACTACTAGGCGATATTTGATGTATTTTTAAAATAAAATACAGAAGATCTGAAATATACATAAAATGTTAATTTATGTCATGAGAGGGTGTAAGTATGCCAGAAATAACTTAATAATCAATCTTTGAAAACACTCTGAAAAAGAAAAATATTTCAAAGCATCTATGATTATATAGATATATACATATATATACAAATACACTATAAATATTAGAAAAATCAGTTCCAAGTTTTTTCAGCAAATCTTGAATCTCTGAATTATCTTTTCTTTCACATATTCTGAGTACCAAGATATGCATAATTATGTGAAATTAGAACTATGGCAGTTTTAATGGAAAATTCAAAATCACTTAAGTTAAACTTTGATTTTATATATTTTTAATAACATGTAAAAATGTAAATTGCAATTGGGGTACAAAATATTCTAAAGTCAGCTGTCAGATAAGATTACAATTTTCAAAGGAAGTATCTGAAAACTTTAAGACTATTAAACCCTTCATCTATACTATTTTAAGAGTCAGTATTTGGAGATTAACATAATAAAGACCCAGGAGTAGATTCTGGGGAGAGCTTCTACAGGTGGTGAAGCTCCAACCCCTAATAAAAGGGAAGGGTATGTGGGTGTCTGCTCCTTGCCTCTCTGTTTCATATACAGCCCCCAAAGTTGCAGAGTGACGGGTATTCATGGCGTCTGACTTCACCTGGAGAATGCAAAAAGTGAGAGAGGGATTATTCATTTGCTCTGATGGCAAGAATTGTGCAATGGAATCAGCCTGTTCTCCTAGAAATTTTTTGATTAAAGAATGCGTTTCCCATGAGCCACATGTGGACCCCGTAGGGAGTGCTGGTGTGGAGCCATATGAAATCTGATTCAGGACACCCACCTAGAGAGAATGTGAGGCCTCAGGACAAACTGTAGGTGTCGCCACGAGGTGCATATGGACCTACCAGCCAGAATCAGGATATATGTATTTCCCTTTGGCGAAGGGAACAGAAGATGAGGAAGAAACAGCCCACAAGAAAGAATCAACTTTAAACATGACTTCAATTTAAAACAATACTAGTCAGGTAAAAACTTCTATTCTCTTATCTCTTCTTTGGACTTCCCTGGTGGCTCAGACAGTAAAGCGTCTGCCTACAATGCAGGAGACCTGGGTTCAGTCCCTGGCTTGGGAAGATCTCCTGGGGAAGGAAATGGTAACCCACTCCAGTATTCTTGCCTGGGGAATTCCATGGATGGAGGAACCTGGTAGGCTATAGTCCACGTGGTCGCAAAGAGTCAACAACTGAGCAACTTCCCGTGTCTCTTCTTTACCACTCTTCACAGCTGGCCCTGACCTTCTTCCTCACACACAGGCAACTGCCCTGCAATACATCCCGTTCAGAAGAGAAAAGAAGCTTCAACTTTCAATCAGGTTTGCAGGTTTGATTATTACACAGAACTGCTGGACTAGTCAGTACTGAACTGAGACTACTTGTGATTTAAGACCATACATATATGTGTTCTATCACTACCTAAGAGTGACCTGAAAAGTCACGGATTTACATGAGATCTATCGAAGAGCCAGAGGAAACTGGGCCTACTGCAGAGAGAGAATGTCACGACTGTACACCACAAACTCTGTGGTCAAAGAGAGGTTACATACTCACACTTGCATGCACACTCACACATGAGATAAAATGCACATAAACCTACATTGTGGTGTTAATTCTTCAAATTTCACCTAATAAATTTTGTATTTCAAATTTTGGTTAAGATACATTATGAAAATGTGATGTACTTTAAATGTATTTCAAAGAAATTCTAAAGCTCAAAATTTTCATTTTTAAAATAGGAGAATTTGTAAAAGGATTAATTATCAAGTATTAACTGCCTCTCTTTTAGAAAAGAAAGAAAACTAAATATGGGATTCAATAGATAAATTATCTTGATTGATGAACACATTCAAGTTGTATTTTAAAATAACTTTTGTGAAAGCAAGTCCTGAGACAGATAAGCAAAACTAAGGAGTCCTTTTTAGAAAAGATTTAAAATAATTTATAGAAACAGTACAACAAAGGTATTCACGTGAGAGATATTATTTAAAGAACAGGTTTACCACAGTTTTTAAGAATCCCAAATGCCCCATCCATCCAAAGATATGTGCTTTCTTATCCATCTCAGTGAGATGATTTATAATCCCATCACAGGACTTAATTTCCTTTTACTAAGTCCATGGCATGCACAGCAATAGACTGTGGAAACAGTTCATTAGACAGGCTTACACTGGGGCTTGTTTGTATTACCAATACTTTGAGAGAATGAATTTAGATGAGATGCAAAATAAAAAGGCAAATCATGGACAAATTGAGGGTTAATCATTCAAAACACTGATAGCTGTATACCTTATAATACACAAGAGATAGCAGCCTTAACAGTTACTGAAGAAAAATATTTAACATTTGCAATTTTATCAATGGTTATATAACATTAGAAAAAAGGAAACCTCACTATCACATTTTAAACACCAGGTAATCCTACTTTACTGATTTTTTGCAAAAACCCTTTGGAGGGTTTTGCTGTGCAATGATAATTTTCACAGATATAATTATTTTTTATGACTAATCTTTTTCTCTTATGTTGAACAAGTTTGTGTAATAATACTTTTTGACTCCTCTCATATTTGCATGTAGCTAATTCATTCAAATATAAAGAAAATAATTTTATTGTTTCTTCTTTGTCCCTAACAACTAATTATATGGTATGTGAGTTGTTAACATTCCTTCTTTCTTCTTCAGCTTGTCTATTTATGTTTGAAATTTCCATCAGCATTCACAACACAGAGGACAAGAACATCTGTGTACATGTTTTCAGTCCACTATGTAACTTCTTCTGGAGAAGACAATGGCACCCCACTCCAGCACTCTTGCCTAGAAAATCCCATGGACAGAGGAGCCTGGTGGGCCGCAGTCCACAGGGTCGCTAAGAGTCGGACACGACTGAGCGACTTACACTTTTCACTTTCATGCATTGGAGAAGGAAATGGCAACCCACTCCAGTGTTCTTGCCTGGAGAATCCCAGGGATGGGGGAGCCTCATGGGCTGCTGTCTACGGGGTCTCACAGAGTTGGACAAGACTGAAGCGACTTAGCAGCAGCAGCAGCAGCAGCATGTAACTTCTTCAGTGAACAGGAACAATATATTTAAAACCCTCATCACTCTAGCTCCATGTTCTACACAAATTACATTCCAAATGCGTATTTGATGACTTACTCTCAGGTACAAGGCCCTTTCCTTTCTGGACCTGAACCCCAGTCCTTCCAAAGCCAGCATTCCCACTCCTAAATACCTACCTGGACTTCTGACCATTACTGGCAGTAACACGCTGATGGTGCTAACTTCTGTGTCCTTTTCAAGGTCTGCATTGTAACATTAGGCTTCTTCATCAATAATGGTCAATTGCCTAAACTTCGAACAGACTCTCTGAGGTGAGTCTCTCTACCAATGGTCTACTTTGCAACCTTCCTATGAGTCCATGCTACAATCTAGTAGACTGTTCCCCAAATGCCTGGTCAGATTCATCCCATCCCAAATCGAAGAATGCCTACAGAAAGGCATTCTGCCTTCTTCAACGGATGGAGGATCTTTACCAGCCTCATTTCCGAAACTGATTTATGATTCAGGCAAATGTATCCTCATTATATTTAATCAATTAAATCTTTTTAAAGATTTCACTTATGTATTTTGTTGTTGGCTGCCCTGGCTCTGCGCTGCTGCCCCGCCTTCCCTCTGGATGCGGGGAGGAGGGGAGGTTTGGGGGAGCGACCCTCTAGCTGTGGTGCACAGGCTTCTTGTTGCGGTGGCTTCTGCTGTTGCCGAGCACAGGCTCTAAGGTGTGTGGGCTTCAGGAGCTGAGGCCCCCAGGCTCTAGAGAACAGGCTCAATAGTTGTGGTGTGTGGGCTTAGCTGCTCTGCAGCACGTGGGATCCTTCCAGGCCTGTGAATCAGTGTCTCCTGCATTGGCAGGGGGATTCTTTACCACTGTGCCACCAGGGAAGCCCTTAAACATTACTTACAGGGTATTTACAGCATCAAATATCAACACAAAATTGAACTCTTTCTATTTCTTAATAATATTTTATGAGTTTGTCGGTCCAGATCAGAAAACAATTCTTTTAGATTCTCAGAAATAATTGACTAAAATAAACCATATGGTTAGTACTATCTATTTCTTGTGGCCCTCAGCCTATAAAACTTTGCATACAGATGCCTTATTACAGACATTTTTACTTTTAAAATTTATAATTTCCAATCTAAAAGATTTTTTACAGAGAAAGTTTTTCCCACAAAATTTTTTTCCCAATGTTTCCCATATTTTCATGTACCTATTCACACTAAACTCCAACTCAAGAATCTAAAAATGCCACCACCAAATGGCTCATTTGATAAGATGCACAGTCTTAACACTGTTGGAAGACTATCATCTCTTTAAAAAAGATAACGCACAACTGCAGGTCTCTATACTTATCAAGAATACTATATAAAATTACACAAAGACAACCTTTTAAATACAAATTTCTTCAAAAAAAGTTTCCATCTTACTTCTGCCTATTTCATTTCAAGGTAACTTTTCCATTTCAAAGTTTAGTTATACTGCCAACATGTTTAGGATTCCAGAATCGCCATTCCATGTTCCCAAACCTACTGCTATATATTTTTCAACAAGAGATAACTATCCTACAGAAAATACCCTAAATTGAAGAATATTCTTCAGAATCAAAAAAGTTAGACTGTTCAACACTGGAGACTGAAGCGCTACATGTAATCCAATACACTCCTTAAATGCTTTGTCATAGGCTGAACTCATTGCATTTCTATTGACTCAAACTATCTCATTTGCATCACTGTAATAAATTTGCAGACAGAAATCATAAGAGTGACAACTTTTTACAGAAATTTATACAGAAACTGTACTACAAAATGTTAAACAGAAAATATATTGGATTGATCTCATACTATTGGTCTTAACAACCATGTATTCAGGATTTACAACATGCCAAGTATTCTATCAAGCACTTCCTAGGTATATTACTTCAGTGTCATAGAAACAGTATTGTACGGATTATTGATTCCATTCTACAGATGAACGTGCTAAAGTAAAAAGGGCAACAAATAGCAAAACAATTGGTAAAGAAATGTGGATTTAAACTAACATCACTCTGATTTTTTTGTTCAGTAGTTAAGTCGTGTCCAACTCCTTGCTACCTCATGGACTGCAGCACACCAGACTTCCCTTGTCCTTCACTATCACCCAGAGTTTGCTGAATTCATGTCCATTGAGTTAGTGATGCTATCTAACCATCTTATACTCTGCCGTCCCCATCTCCTTTTGCCTTCAATATTTCCCAATGTCAGGGTCTTTTCTAATGAGTCAGCTTTTCAGATCAGGTAGCTAAAGTATTGAAGCTTCAGCTTCAGCAACAAACCTTCCAATGAATATTCGGGGTTGATTTCTTTTAGGATTAACTGGTTTGATCTCCTTATAGTCCAAGGGACTCTCTAAGAGTCTTCTCCAGCACCACAACTCAAAAATATCAATTCTTCGGCACTCAGTCTTCTTTATGGACCAACTATCACATTGGTGCACAACTATCAGAAAAACCATAGCTTTGACTACACAGACCTTTGTCAGCAAAGTGACATCTCTGCTTTTTAATATACTGTCTAGGTTTAATATGCTGTCTGCTTTCCTTCCAAGGAGCAAGAGTCTTTTCATTTCACAGCTGCAGTCACGGTCTGTCTGCAGTGATTTCGGAGCCCAAGAAAATAAAATCTGTCTCTGCTTCCACTTTTTACCCTTGTATCTGCCAGAAAGTGATGGGACCAAATGCCATGATCTTATTTTTTCTTTTTCTCAATTCTGAGTTTCAAGCCAGCTTTTTCACTCTCCTCTCTCACCCTGATTAAGAGGCTCTCCAGTTCCTCTTCACTTTCTGCCATTAGAATGGCATCATCTGCCTATCTGAGGTTGTTAATATTTCTCCCAGAAATCTTGATTCCAGCTTGTGATTCTTCCAGCCCAGCCTTTCGCATGATGTACTCTGCACAGGAGTTGAATAAATAGGGTGACAACATACAGCCTTATTGTACTCCTTTCCCAATTTTGAACCAGTCAGTTGTTCCATGTCCAGTTCTAACTGCTGCTTCTTGACCCACATACAGGTTTCTCAGGATACAGGTCAGGTGGCCTGGTACTCCTGTTTCTTTAAGAATTTTCCACAATTTGTTGTGATCCACAGTCAAAGGCTTTAGTGTAGTCAGTGAAGCAGAAGTAGATGTTTTTCTGGAATTCCCTTGCCTTCTCCATGACCCAATTAATGTTGGCAGTTTGATTTCTGGTTCTTCTGTGTCTTCAAAACCCAGCTTGTATATGTGGGCATTTTCAGTTCAGGTAATGCTGAAGCCTAGCTTGAAGGATTTTGAGCATAACCTTGCTAACATGTGAAATGAGCACAGTTGTACGGTAGTGTGAACATTCTCTGGCATTGCCCTTCTTTGGGATTAGAATGAAATCTGACCTTTCCCAGTCCTGTGGCCTCTGCTGAGTTTTCCAAATTTGCTGACATACTGAGCCAGTCTGATGCCAAAGTCTTAACATTTAAATACATTGCTTTCCTAAATCCACAGTACTCCACAGTTATTGTTTTAAATGAAGACATTGTGGAAATATGTAAAATTTCACAACATTGAATCACTTTAATGTTGCTCTACATCAATGGCCATTCTCTTGGCTCCTTCCACAGTGCAGCATCTTAAGACTTTGGCTCAAGATGACCAGAAAATCACTGGATAGGACGTACGGCATATTAATTATCACCATCACAATGGGATATAGAATTATAAAAAGGAAGACTTTGCAGACACAGGGCTTAAAAATGCTTGGGCTTTGCTAAACAACTGGCATACATGATAATGGTATATTCTGTATATAAAATAATAATGTACTGTCTATTAAAGCAATTTCAGAAGTGTGCATGTAAAACATAGAATGCAAGCTGCCCACTCTAGGAAACTCCTAAACCCAACTGTAACAGTAGTTCTTTTTGCCAGAGTACAAGTGCCCTAAGGAGCTGCCAAATGGTTTGCACTTATGTTCTAGATGAAGCAACTTTAGCTCTCTGTTGAAGCACCTCTCTAGATAATTTACCGTTTCTTCTCTTACTCTCACCCCCTCATGTAGCAACACCGGTACTACTCTCATCTGTCATAAAAGGAGGGTCTTTCATTCCTGGTCCTAAACAGATAAAGTAAGTAAGTGACCAGCTCTGAAACACAGCAACCAGCCCACCAGGTATGTGGAAACTGGTAATGTCAGTCTATCCACAAATAAGACAAGTAGGCTGGTTTATAAATAAAACAAGCAGGGAAGGTAAATCTGTAATTTTCATAACAAGACAGAACTTTCAAATCTTTTGTCCAATCATTTAGCTGGCAGTGCCAGCAAAAATACAAGTTCTTATGATATATTCTAGGCTTTGCAAAGTCTCAGATCTAGGGTACAGTAATTTTAAAAAAAGAAAGAAAAGAAAAAGAAACATCATAAATTCAAGCATCATTAAAGTGTTCTGCCTGATAGAAAACATATATCAGAGCCCATTTGACTCATTAAAAAAGGAATCAATTCCCTTTTTTGATATATTTTTCAATAATAACAAGTTATAATAACAAATAATAACAAGTGGTCTCAAGCTTGAATGAGACTGTCAGTTCCAGAGAGAATAACTTACTGACTTATCCAATGGGCTACAAAGTTAGCAGCAAGGTTGGAATTTAAAAATTAGCCCCCTGGTGTCTTCACATTTACCTACCATGTCTAACAATATAGCCAGCAATTATTGATAAGAAAGAAAGAACATGTAGCACTGATATGTAGCAAGTGATGGAAAGTTCTTGAGAGTAAGAATGTTGTATTCCATGAGACAAATCCAAATAGTGACAAGTTTCAAAAACATCCAGTAAGTGTATTTGTTAATCATCCACTAATCTTTCTATCCTACTGTGAACCCTAGTATCATCCCTTTCAACTGTCAATATAGTTTCTTTTAAAAAAAAGTTTCAGATTACTCTGGCAGTTTATGAAGGAAGCACGTAGGAAAAATCTACAGGAAATATTTACCCATCTCCCAATGTTATCAAAAGTTAGGGACATAAGATCAAATGTTTCCAATATCCAGAAAGGCAATAACAACAACAACAAAATGTGTCTCCTTTGGAAATGCACCAGCCAACTCTTGGGTCATCTGGTGGTTGATGATCCAACCTGCTGGGGATATTTAGGGTTCCTTGCTTCTTTATATTTTCTCTCCAGATGCTCATCTTTTTTCTTATTTTGGAGTTATTAGTTATCTTCATCACAGTGTGGAAGAAGAAAAATTTGTCAAAATCAAATTCATAAATTTTACCTTTTTGAGAAAAGTACAAATAGTAAACTTACAAAGAAAAAGTTGTGTTATTTCCTTAGTATTTTAAAGATTATACTGTCCGTGTTAAATATTTCAACCACTTTCCATTGATAATCACCAGCTACCTCTTGACACTTTTTTGGTCTACTTCATCAGTTATATTTTTGAGTTGATCATTCTGATTCTCTCCTTACAACATACAAACACAAGACTTCACAACGCCAATATAACTAGGGCTTCACCATTTGCTTTTTAAAAACTTTTTATTTTATATTGGAATATAGTTGATTAAAGGTATTATATTAGTTTCTGTTATCCAGCAAAGTGATTCAGTTATATGTATACATTTATCTATTCTTTTTCAAAATCTTTGCCTATTTAGGTTGTTACATAACATTGAGCAGAGTTCCCTGTGCTTTAACAAGCATATTTGAGGAGAAGGTTGTAGGTATGGTAGGAGAAAAACATTTGATTAAAATTCAAACACAGAAAAGGGCAAATAAAAAAACTGGAAATGAAGAAAAAGAAAGTTTATTCAAAGAGCAAAGAACACTGAGCTTAAAATGGCAATGTTGAAGTGCAGAATAAAATAAATAAAGCAGACAATTACAAAACAAATAAACCCACAACTCTCTAAGATCTTAGAAAAACCTTTCGGTCACATTGGTGATGCGATGGTGACACCAGTCTTCACAAGGCAGAGGAAATGTGCACTTCCTGGGGAGCAGCGCACTGACGGTAATTTTCATGGTTCAAGTCTGAGGAAGCCAGATGATAATGAGTGCTGAGAGTCTTAAGCACCAAAGATCTTGACTTGACAGGGAGAAATTAGAAATCAAATTTAACTCATATCGAGCATCATGTGTGTTCTCAACATTTACTGTAAATTTCTTTCCTCAAGTATCTTACCCTGGTCTCCTCTAGCTGGAGCTTTTGGTTGCAAAATTCTGCTCTGTGGTCTGTAAGTAGGGACTGGCTACAGCTAGAAGAACTGGCAATACTTCCCACCTCAGAATGACAAGAAACCAGGGCAACCATTCAGTTTTTATTTAAAATGTACCTTTAACTTTCAAGTCCAAATTCTCTGTAATGTCACTGGATGGTTTTGTACATTTTTGCCATATCCGTATAAAGAGAACTCAAATTTCAAATCACTCAACTTCCCATAGAAACTTAATTGTCAAATTTACTTTTAATGTTGAAAATAGGAAAAAATATTTTAAACATCATCTTGTTCTAATGTGTGTCTCAAACAAAACAAAATTTTACAAACACTGTGTCATAAATGACAATCTCCTTTAAAGACAGATTCACTGGATTACAAAATGAGCTAATTATGTAAGTCTTCTTATAGTGGTGTGAGGTGGGGAGCTGGGAAAGGGAGTGACGAGGTAATAAGAAATTAGGTCAAACCATCAATTTGAGTATATAGAAGAAAGACACTGGAATTAAACTTGAAGCAGTTAACTGTTCAAAATAATCTCTTTCAGAATGGAATACATTAATCTATCAAACTTAATAAAAGTTTTTTATTCTGCATTTTTCAATATATTTACTAAGTTCCTGGTTCAAAAAGCCTCTTATTCCTCCAAACAAATAAACAAATCACACACAAACATAAATGTAAAAAAATACACAAATGTGTCTGCACTGGCATGGAGTAACACATCAAAGAGTGTGCAGTAGAGGATTAAGCTAGAGAGAATGGGAATAAAGGGCATGGTATCAACAACCTCAGATACGCAGACAACACCACTCTAACGACAAAAAGTGAAGAGAAACTAAAGAGCCTCTTTAAGAGGCTGAAACAGAAAGTAAAAAGGTTGATTTGAAACTCAACATTAAAAAAACTAAGATCATGCATCCAGTCCCATCATTTCACGGCAAACAGAAGGGGAAAATGTGGAAGCGGTGACAGTTTTTATTTCCTTGGGCTCCAAAATCACTGCAGACCATAACTGCAGTCATTACATGAAAAGACGCTTGCTCCTTGTAAGGAAAGCAGTGACAAACCTAGACAGCATATTAAAAAGCAGAGATGTCACTTTGCCAACAGAGGTCTGTATAGACAAAGCTATGGTTTTTCCTGTGGTGGTGGTGGTAGTTTGGTCGCTAACTCGTGTCTAACTCTTGAGACTCCACAGACTATAGCCTGGCAGGCTCCTCTGTCTATGGGATTCTCCAGGCAAGAATACTGGAGTGGGTTACCATTTTCTCCTCCAGGTTTTTCCTGTGGCAACGTACAGATGTGAAAGTGAAAGTCACTCAGTCATGTCCGACTCTCTGTGACCCCATGAACTGTATAGTTCCTGGAGTTCTCCAGGCCAGAATACTGGAGCGGGTAGCCATTCCCTTCTCCAGGGGACCTTCCCAACCCAGGGATTGAACCCAGGTCCATACAGATGTGAGAGCTGTATCATAAAGAAGGCTGAGCACTGAAGAATTGATGCTTTCGAATTGTGGTGTTAGAGAAGACTCTTGAGAATCCACTGGACTGCAAGGGGATCAAATCAGCCAATCCAAAAGTAAATCAACTTTGAATGTTCATTGGAAGAATTGTTACTGAAGTTGAAGCTCCAATACTTTGGCCACCTGATGCAAACAGACCTACTCACTGGAAAAGACCGTGATGCTGGGAAAGACTAAAGGCAAAGGGAGAAGGTGGTGGCAGAGGATGA
Organism: Ovis canadensis; assembly: GCF_042477335.2. Classification (NCBI taxonomy): domain Eukaryota; kingdom Metazoa; phylum Chordata; class Mammalia; order Artiodactyla; family Bovidae; genus Ovis; species Ovis canadensis. Next base: position 22,963,478 of record NC_091257.1, on the reverse strand, counting down.
GATGGTTGGACGGCATCACCGACTCAATGGACATGGATCTGAACACACTCCAGGAGACAGTGGAGGACAGAAGAACCTGGCACGCTGCAGTCCATGAGGTCGCAAAGACCTGAACACAACTTAGCTACTGAACAACAAGGAGAGAAGGGAAATAATCCACTTTTATGTATACATATCTGGAGTGTTTTAATTTACTACAAAAGCAGGTAATTTTTTATAATAAATGAATTTTGTAAAAAAGAAACATGATTAAAAGAAAAAACTAGGGAATTCCCTGATGGTCCAGTGGTTAGCAATCTGTGCTTCACTGTCAAGGGCACAGGTTCAATCCCTGGTTGGGGAACTATGATCCCTCAAACTATATAGCCAAAAAATAAAAATAAACTAAAACAAAGAAGTGTTCATCTATTACAAAAGATTTTAATAAAAGAAAAAATAAAACCAAAGTTTTAGAAGAATACATAGAATAAATGTATTTATATGTTTAAGTAGGAAAGACAGTAAATAAAATCCAGCAGTCATAAATGAAAAAGACAACAATTACAATAACCTGAAAATTTTAATTCTTCATTAAAAATATCATAAAAAATTTAAAACAAGAAAGCATAAACTAGGGAAATATCTTCATCATATATGACAGATAAAAGACTAATTTCTACAATCCACAGAGTACACAAAATCAAGAAAAAATCATGGAAAGAAACAAGAAAGGCTATGGATAAGCAGTTCATGGCAAAATAGTAAGGAAACATAAAATATGATTAATCTCATTTCCATCAAAAGAAATGCAAATCAAAATGCCAATAATATAGATATACCGATAGAACAACATAACAGAAATAAAGTAAGAAAGTATAGAAATAAAGCAAATATATACAGTCAAGGTATCCAAACCATGTAGTAGGGAAAGAACAGTACCTTCAGCAAATGGTTCTGGGAAAACTAAATACTTACAGGGGAAAGAATTAAACTGAACCTGTATCTTACTATATATATATATATATATATATATATATATATAAATTACCTCAAAGAACAAAAATTACCTCCATGAACAAAGGTTTAAACCTTTGTTCCTAAAGACCTAAAGACCTAAAACGATAAACCCCTTAGAAAAAAACATACAGGAAAATCTTCATAACTTTGGATTTGGCAATGGAGTCTAAGATATAACAGCAAAAACATGAGTAGAAAAAGAAAAAAATTAACTAGACTTGATAAAAGTTAAACAATTTCGTATACCATTACAAGAAAATTAAAAAGAAAACCTACAGGATGGGAGAAAATATTTGCAAGTCATATATCTGGTAAGGGTCTACTATCCAGAATACATAAAGAACATATATAACTTAACACAAAACTCAATTTAGTTTGAATAAATATTTCTCTTAAAAACACAGACATTCTAACATGTATACTATCATGTGAATTGAATCGCCAGTCTATGTCTGACGCAGGATGCAGCATGCTTGGGGCTGGTGCATGGGGATGACCCAGAAAGATGTTATGGGGAGGGAGGTGGGAGGGGGGTTCATGTTTGGGAATGCATGTAAGAATTAAAGATTTTAAAATTTAAAAAATAAAAAACTAAAAAAAAAAATAAATAAATAAATAAAAAATAAAAAATAAAAAAAAAATAAAAAAAAAACATATACTTCTATTTGGTCAACAAGCACATGAAGACATGCTCAACATCATTATTCATTTGGAAAGTACAAATAAAACTATTTACTCCCACTGGGACAGCTATGATTTAAAACAAACAAAGGAAGGAACAAGCATTAGTGAGGATATGGAGAAACTGCAACTTTTGTATATTGCTTGTGAGAATGTAAAAGCATACAGTTCCTGTGGAAAACAGTTTAGCAGGCCCTCAAGAGGTTAAACAAAAATTTACCACTAGACAGAAGCAATTTTGCAACTATGAATATAGTCAAAAAATGGAAAACAGATGATTAAACAAATACTTGTACACAAATGGTCACAGCAGCAGCACTATTCATAATTGCTGAAAGGTGCAAACAGTCATCAATGAATGAATGGAAAAATAAATATGGTATACCCATATGACAGAATATTATTCAGCCATAAATGAAGTCTTAATACACGCTACAATGTGGATGAAGCTCAAAAACATTATGCTCAGGCATGAAAGCTATACACAAAAGAACAAATATCATGATTCCACTTACATAAAACACCTAGAAAAGATGAATCCTTAAATACAGAGAGCAGATCATTGGTTGCCAGGGTCTAGGTTGTGGGGCGGGTTGAGAGGAAAGTGGGTAGTGATTGCTTTATCCATTTTTGGTGACAAAAATGTTTTGACACTAAATGGGCCAATGATCACACATCATGACTGTACTAAATGTCACTAAATTGTACACTTCAAATACTGAATTTTATATTACGTGAATCTCACCTCAATTAATGGGCTTCCCTGGTGGCTCAGACGGTAAAGCGTCTGCCTGCAGTGCAGGAGACCTGGGTTTGATTCCTGAGTCAGGAAGATCCCCTGGAGAAGAAAATGGCAATCCACTCCAGTAATCTTGCCTGGAAAATCCCATGGACGGAGGAACCTAATAGGCTACAGACCATGGGGTCGCAAAGAGTCGGACACGACTGAGTGACTTCACTTTCTTTCTTTCACCTCAATTAAAAATACACACACACTTCATTTATCAGGCTGGAAAATAATAAAGTGACTATAAATTTATGAGGCTCAGCTGGTAAAGAATCTGCCTACAATGCGGGAGACCTGGGTTCAATCCCTGGGTTGGGAAGATTCCCTGGAGAAGGGAAAGGCTACCCATTCCAGTATTCTGGCCTGGAGAATTCCACGTACAGTCCATGGGGTCGCAAAGAGTCGGACATGATTAAGAAACTTTCACTTTCACATTTAATATTACCAGCAACTCCATTTCATCCAGAGGAATTTGCTTGCACTTTCCATAGGATACCAAAACATAGCTACAAGGATGCTCATTGTAGACATTTGTATGATATGAAGAATAAGAAACACCCTAAAATGTCCATCATTTAATAAATTATAATATGATGATATAATTGAAGTTCTAAGAGAATGCTCTAAAATACGCTGTTTTACAATAAAATATCTAAAAAGTATTAAGTTTCAAAAAGCAAGGTTCAGCATTAACATCTGTATCCTATTCCAATTATCACGCTCCCATTTACTGGATACGTGTGTGAGAATGCACAGTAAGTGTGAGTGAAAGTCGCTCAGTGGTCTCCAGCTCTTTGCCACCCCATGACTGTACAGTCCATGGGATTCTCCAGGCCAGAATGCTGGAGTGGGCGGCCTTTCCCTTCTCCAGGGGATCTTCCCAACCTAAAGATCGAACCCAGGTCTCCCACATTGCAGGCGGATTCTTTACCAGCTAAGCCACAAGGGAAGCATAAATGTAATATAAAAGGAGAAAAACTTCACTTTATACATTTTTTTTTTTTTTACTTTACACCAGAGCATGGATATAGGCCATGTACTTTTAATGTCAACTAACTTTTTACATGTATTACTTCTAGGTTACCCACCTCCAATACCTGGCAATGGAATCATGAGCAACTTTGGTTTACTCTTTATCATTTTTTCATTAAAAATAGCTAACAAATGCAGTTTCACATTGCTATTTTTGAAAGAAATGGAAAAAATGAATCAAACTATTAATCTATAAATACAGTTTTTAAACAGTTTAATTTCTTTCTCATTTTAATAACGATGTCATTCTTTGCAATTAATTTATTGCTACTTCTCTGAGAACTCTAATGAGGACATAGGCTCTCTTTCCAAATTCCTCCTGGAGAAAAAGAATAAATACTTCACAGATATACTCAATTTGATCTTAAAAACCTGTTATACTAACACATATATATGGAATTTAGAAAGATGGTAATGATAACCCTGTATGCGAGACAGCAAAAGAGACACAGATGTTTAGAACGGACTTTTGGACTCTGTGGGAGAGGGAGAGTGGGATGATTTGGGAGAATGGCACTGAAACATGTATACTATCATGTAAGAAACGAATCGCCAGTCTATATTCAATGCAGGATACAGGATGCTTGGGGCTGGTGCAAGGGGATGATCCAGAGAGATGACATGGGGTGGGAGGTGGGAGGGGGGTTCAGGATTGGGAACTCATGTACCACCCATGGCGGATTCATGTCAATGTATGGCAAAACCAATACAGTATTGTAAAGAAAAGTAAAGTAAAAATAAAAAATTTAAAAAAAAAAAACCTGTAAGTCATTTGTGCGTCTTATATTCCTAACTGGGAATATACACAGGTCAGCTCTTTTGAAAAGAGTATAGGGCAACTATTAATCTCCCCAAAGAGATTCAAGAGAACCACTAAAGAACAACCACTGTATCTGAAGATATATAGGCTATCAGGCCTGTTCTGCTTTTTACCTATAAAATACGTACTGACGAGAATATTTTATACAAATGAGGGCCGTCTTGTCTTCTTGGGAGAGTATAGCTTCATCCCATTGGTACTGCTGTTGACGAAAACTGTCATGTTTAACTTTTTCTGAGGCTGTGCAATGTTTGTGTCCCCCTAACATTTATATGTTGAAATTCTACCCCTCCTCCCCATTATAACAGTATAAGGAAACAGGGCATTTGTGGGTGATTAGGTCATGAGGGTGAAGACATGAATGGAATTAGTGCCTTTATAAAAGATGCCTCACAGAGCTTTCACTCTCTTTCCACCGTGGGAGGACACAGTGAGAAGAAGGACATCTGTGAACCAGGAAGTGGGCCCTCATCAGATACTGAATTTGCCCACACCTTGATCTTAGACTTCCCAGCCTCCACAACTATAAGAAATAAACATTTGCTGTTTTAGTCACCCAGTCTATGGCAATTGTGTTAACACAGCCCCAAAAGACTAAGACACCCTGCATCATCTTATACTAGACAACATAAATGATGGGCAAGTAGTGTCCTTTTTGAGGATGTACTTGAATTTCTTAAATGTTAACTGTTATTCTAAGAAGCTATCAATACCAAAAACTGAAGCATGATTCCACTTCCAGTTCAGTCACTTAGTCATGTCCGACTCTTTGCGACCCCATGAACCGCAGCATGCCAGGCCTCCCTGTCCATCATCAACTCCCAGAGTCCACCCAAACCCATGTCCATTGTGTCAGTGATGCCATCTAACCATCTCATCCTCTGTCATCCCCTTCTCCTCCTGGCCTCAATCCTTCCCAGCATCAGGGTCTTTTCAAATGAGTCAGCTCTTCACATCAGCCGGCCAATGTATTGGAGTTTCAGCTTCAACATCAGTCCTTCTAATGAACACCCAGGACTGATCTCCTTTAGGATGGACTGGTTGGATCTTGCAGTCCAAGGGACTCTCAAGAGTCTTCTCCAACACCACAGTTCAAAAGCATCAATTCTTCGGCGCTCAGCTTTCTTCATAGTCCAACTCTCACATCTATACATGACTACTGGAAAAAGCATAGCCTTGATTAGACAGACTTTTGTTGGCAAAGTAATGTCTCTGCTTTTTAATATGCTATCTAGGTTGGTCATAACTTTCCTTCCAAGGAGTAAGCGTCTTTTAATTTCATGGCTGCAATCACCATTTGCAGTGATTTTGGAGCCCCCCAAAATAAGTCAGCCACTCTTTCCACTGTTTGATTACAGCTACCAATTTTAAATAATGGCAGGCTTTTAATATATGGCTTATAATACGGTTCTGAAAAAGATTCTCAAATAACAGTCACAATAGTGACTTAGTAGAACAGGAACACTGGAATAAGAATATGAACTTTCAGGGCATTACTGTAATACTAAGGACTTAACAATTCTGATATGTCTATTTTAAACCTCATTATTTTACAATCATAAATACATACTCTGAAATCAAGAGGCTGTCATATGAGAAGTCATCTTCCTGCACCTTTATCTGTAAAGTGAAATGAACTAATTTGCAAGACATCCCCATGTTTTATGATTCTATCTTTCATCATCAGAGGTAGAATTGGAGAAGGAACTGGCAACCTACTGCAGTACTCTTGCCTGGGAAATCCCATGGACAGAGGAGCCTGGCAGGCTACTGCCCATGGGGTTGCAAAGAGTCAGACACAACTTAGCGACTAAACCACAAAACAATAATAACTCCGAAAATGGTATCAGCAGGCTCAATTCTCTACTCAAAATCTTGTATATTTAATAATTAACCCATGCTTCATGTATCCAAACTATGTACTTAATTTTCATATCATACTTATGCCTTTATAGGTAATTCTAGTTCATTAAATAGCAACTCTACTTATCCAGCTGCTTAAGTCAGAAACCTCAAGACCTTCTTCGACTCCTTCCTTTTCTTCTCTCCACAACCACCTTGGCCATGCTGTTCAAACCACCCTCATCTCTAGTGTAACTCCTGAAACATCAGTCTCTTTGGGCTCATACTTCTACTCCTATCTCCCCACACTCAATTTTTCCACAAATCAGGTGAGTCAATGCTTTCTTTAAATCATTACACAGATAATTTCACTTTACTACTCAGAATCCTCCAAAGGCTTTCACTCTTGCCCAGAGTCAAGGTGAGCTTGCATTAGCTGGCCCCTCTACCATTTGTCCAACCTTCCTACTAGACTCTCACCTCCACCACTCCACTCTCTACATTCTTAGGGCAGGTTGAGTGTATTCTGTTGGTTCTACTGTCTGTAATGATCTTGCACCAGAAATACACATGGATCACAATTTCATTCTGGGGGGAACCTCTGCCCACATGCTACTTTATTAGACAGTTTTTTACTAACTGCTGCTGCTGCTGCTAAGTCGCTTCAGTTGTGTCCGACTCTGTGCAACCTCACAGATGGCAGCCTACTAGGCTCCTCTGTCTCTGGGATTCTCCAGGCAAGAACACTGGAGTGGGTTGCCATTTCCTTCTCCAATGCATGAAAGTGAAAATCGAAAGTGAAGTCGCTCAGTCATGCCCAACTCTTAGCAACCCCATGGACTGCAGTCTACCAGGCTCCTCCGTCCATGGGATTTTCCAGGCAAGAGAACTGGAGTAGGGTGCCATAAATACAAAATAACGCCCTCTGTCTCCCTTACTTACCCTCTACTTCACTGTATCTCCATTCCTCTGCTTTATCATTTTCATTGCATGTATAAAAAAATAAAGTATGACATATGCTACACTGGGAAGACCCCCTGGAGGAAGACATGGCAACCAACTCCAGTATTCTTGCCTGGAAAACCTCCATGGACACAGGAGCCTGGAGGGCTGTGTCCATGGAATCACCAAGGGTCAGACATGACTGAGCAACTAAGCACAGCACATACTACATTTATTGCTTTATTTATTTAATGATTGATTCTCTCACCCCAACTATCAGAATGTTGCTGTGTTAAAGCAGCAGCTGTGTCTCTTGTGCTTAAGATAGTAACCAGTAAAAGAAAACACTTGAAAAATATTTGTTAAATGAACAAATCAGTATATTAATTCCTACCATTTTCAACAGAAGTCAACAAAACAATACAAAGGAAAAACTATTTTGAGAACAGAGGATGTGTTAGGTACAACATGGGAATATAGTAACATGTTTCCAGCAGAAAGCCATCTCTGAAACTGGATTTAGAAACACTTACTCCACTATAGCAGAGAATCAGCCAGAAAGTTGATCAGGGCTGTGGGTGGAAAAACAGTCATCTATAGGAAATTAGACTCCCAGGCTGTGTGCGACACATGTAAGTGTGGAGTCCAAGGTTGTATTACATATATGACATAGGGACTTCAACTGAAAAGTAAGCTTAAAAGCTGGTTGAGAGTCAGGGATATATCTAGGTTCACTGAAAAATAAAATTTAAAATTATCCTGTAGGAATACTTCTGTAACTCCCAACACATAGGACTCAATGGGAAGCAAACCTATAATGTAGGTAAGCAGAGTTAAAAAAAAAAAAAAAGAAAATTAGAACCCATACAAGGTTGGAGAGTCAACCACTGCATGAATAGAAAATATACACACTAAAAACAAAAAAAAGGAGACTGAAATAATCTGGGTATTAAGATAAGCACATCTTTTTATAAGGGTATATAAATAAAGAATAGGACAGCGTTAAAGGGAGAATTTCATAAAGCACATAAGAATACTAGAAATGGAAAATGTCAAAAAAGGAGACAAGCTATAAATTAGATTTAGCTAATGAGAAATATGATGCACACACAATATAGAAAGAAAAAAAGATTAAAAAATGAAAGAGAAAGTAAGTGATTTAGGGTACAAGAATGAAAAGATACTTCATATGTCCCAGTACATGAAGAGAAATGCATAGAGGCAATATTTAAAGAGAATATGGCTGCTAGTTCTCCAAAATTTAAAAAAGAAATCCTCAGTTTTAAGAATAGATTATACTCATATACAGATACACAGAGTACCTGCATATAAATTCAAACCTAGACACATTTAATAAAACTTCTTAACACTGAAGGTAAAAACAAAATCTTTAAAATTATCAGAGAGAGAAAGTGAGACTGCTATAGAGGCAATAATTAGATTGACAGCTGATTTCTCATGAATAGCAACAAATGCTACAAGACAATAAAATACTACCTTCCAATTGTTGAAGAAAACTACCTAAATTCTATACCCAAGTATCTATACTAAGAAGCCTAAGTTATTAAACAGTAAGAATAAAATAAAAATAACTTTCAGTAATAACAAGAAAGAGAATTTGCTACTCACAGACTCTCAATAAAAATTAATTTGGCAATAAAGAATAAGATGCAAGGAAAAAAATTAATGAACTTATATCATTAATGAATTGATAAGAAACACTAGGTTTTAAAACAAGACTGACATTTTGATTGGAAAAAGGTTAAAAATAAGGTTCATTAAATAAGGTTTAAAAACATCAACTAGTATCATGATTGATGCAAGATCCCAGACTTCTTTTAATCATTTAAAAATAAGCAATTCCAACTAGAGTCAATGAACAAAAGTATAAACTAGAAAGATATACACTAAATTCATAAATGCAGAAGCCTCTGGAGAGAAGGAAGTTATGGGACTAAAGAGGTAACAACAGGGACTTCAACCTCACTTGTATGTCACATTTTTATTAAAAAATAATATGGAACAAAATGTCAAAGAATCATTTTCATTTAGTAAACAAATGTTTCCTTTTATTCTATTTCTGTGTGTTCTGGGCAGTGGTAGGCCAATTACTATTCTTAACTTAGAGTAAGCAGGGCTTCCCTGATAAAGGCTCAGTTGGTAAAGAATCTGCATGCAGCGCAGGAGACCCCAGTTAGATTCCTGGGTCAGGAAGATCCCCTGGAGAAGGGATAGGCTCCCCACTCCAGTATTCTTGGGCTTCCCTTGTGGCTCAGCTGGTAAAGAATCCACCTGCAATACAGGAGGCCTGGGTGCGATCCCTGGGTTGGGAAGATCCCCTGGAGAAGGGAAAGGCTACCCACGCCAGTATTCTGGCCTGGAGAAGTTCATGGACCTTACAGGGTCGCAAAGAGTCGGACATGCCTGAGCAACTTTCACTACTACTAAAGTAAGCATGACTACTATGAGATCTCCCATAAAGAGTATGAAGGTTCTTTTATTATAAAGTTCATGACATCTCAAGAATTATATGAGTTGGAAGAGTTCTAATCGCCAGTTGATTTCTCACTCAGTCTAAAATAAACACGAAATCAAACTGTTTTTCAATTTTGAACCACTCCAAGGAATGGATAGTCCAATTCTACATTTTGATTTTCAAATTGTAAGACACAAACATAAATCAAAACAGTCTGGATTTGATTTAAAAAATATACATGGGCTTCCTGTTCAGAGACCAGAAAAGAGGTGGGAGGGATATGAAAATGAATCATTTCAAATGAGTACAAAGGATTCTTAGGATGGTCAGTTATGCTAAATAAATTGGTTCTTAACAGTGAAGCAAGCCACTCAGTTTAGAAATTTCATATATCAGTGGGTTAATCTGCAGCCAATCCACAAGCAGTATTTTAGTTATAATAAAAACTGAAGTAGTCCCATAGATATGTTTTTTCCTTTGCATTACTGTCCTTTCCAGAGAAAATGAAAAATTAAATCTATAAAGGATGGACTAGTTCCAAATGGCTATGTTGTTTGTGTACTTGTTAAGTGAGGTCTGCAGCTTTCAAAACCAAAATAGAGTGTGAATGTCCCAGTAAATCTGCATCAAATGTGCTTCAGGTTGAAAGGAAATGATACCAAATGCAAGAAGTTAAATGAATCATGAAAGAAGTGTAATCTACACAGATAGACCGTGTTATGCAATTGCTCTACTTGTAGAAGTCTATGCATAGGGCAAATCAACTCCTTATCATTTCCAAAAATACACATAGCTTGTTGTTACTCTGCAGCTGGATGAAGTATCTCTTCATAATTTTTCAAGGCATTTTAAGGGACAAAAATGAGTTGTCTTAATTATGACGGGGGCAATGTGGTTTATTGGTTCAGAATAGGCACTCGGATTGCTGCTGCTTGGGCTTTGAATCATGGCCTCCCTAACAGCTACATAAGCTTGAGCTAGTATAACCACTGTGTGCCTCTGTTTTCCAATCTGCAAAACAGGAAATATAACGACAAGTAGAACAGCTGACTAAATAAGTAATCTTATGTAAGTTATCATAATGTTCATTTTAATGTGGGGCTTTAAACTGCAGGAAAAGAAATGTGCTATTCTTATGTATTATAACCAATTAAGAACAATTTTACAATTAGGAAAAGGTGCTCTGTATCTCTGAAAATGAGCTTAATCAAGGTCCTAATATTAATCCATTACATGTAATGTAGATTAATGCTAAATAATCCACTATTGGTAAAAAATAAGGCTCTTCATTTTCCACAAAAATTGTTTAAGTTCATATTAACTATTTTCTGGAAATTTTGCTGCGCTTGTGCATGTATAAAAAATATTTGTCATTTCATTGTATAATCAACATCTTTTTCATATTTTAAGAACTGGAACTGTAATTAAACTATTTTCTAGTATGATTTTAGGCTTTACTAAGTTAAATCGACAGCTGTTAATAATATAAATTTTATCCCTCTCACATTTGAAAATATTCATCTGGAGTGGGGCTTTATGCAGGCTTTATAACTAGATACCTTTGTTAATCTCCCCAGAGCTACATGGTTCCTGTGTTTAGACTGCCCTTTTAACAAGTTCCAATTGCCAACTATACATAGAAACAGTATGAGGATTTTTTCCTCACATTAAAAAAAGTAAATCTTCGTTAAAAACTACTTTGATCCATATTTGACTTTCAAAACATAATATCCAGTTTATTCAATATATTAAAAGAGCAAATATGTAAGTGTTCTGCATATCCAAAACAGTGAGCAAAGAGGTAAAGCAAGAATATTTGAGCTGATGAGTAATGCTGATCTCCCAAAGGAAGGGAGAGGCAGCTGCATTCACTCTAGGACTGTTAGGCCTTCTGACAAGAATGCAGCTCAACTGTAAGGTCCAAAAACCTATGTGTATTTGTTTGTGAAGAGTGTGCATATATGTGTGCCTGTGTGCATGCGTGTGTGTGTGTATACAGAGAGAAAGAAAGACAAGAGAGGGAAAGAGAGAGAAATATAAGCTGTGACATTGGCAAAAGTTGGTGAAAAATAGAAGACATTCAATCTGAAAATATATATATATATATATAATAATAGAGCATATGGAGCAGATTATGTACCGAAAACATTGAGCACTTAATCTAAAACTATTTAAGTGAAATAATGTTGAATATGTGACAGCTTTTTAATCTTGTATGACAGTATAAGTATGCATCTGCAGGAAGTGTGTACTTGCAAATAGCTAATGCATATGTATATACAAGAGAAGTTTCATAAAGTACCACTCAAAGACTGCTATAAGACTCAGTAAGAATGTCAACAATGTGGTCACAAGAGTCCACTGCTCCCATGTAAACACGGTCCCAGGGTTAACACGCTCATGATGCATGTGCCAGTCACAGGTAACAAACTTCACAGTGACAATATCAGAAGAGAGTCATCAGGAACAGTTACTGAATACTTACAATGTGCCAGACACTATCCTAAACATTTTTCATGAATTAATTTATGTAAGTCTCGCAACAATCCTATGACACGGCTGCTATTACAATGCCCATTTTACTGATGACATAACTGATGCCTAACATCATGCAGCTCGGAAGGCGCAGAATCAGGGCTCCAACCCAGGCAGCCTGGCTCTGGCACCAGGCTCTGCCATCACACACACACTAAAAGAAAAGAACAGCAGAACAGGCCAACCTAAAACAAGCTTCCACCACCTCTCATCTGGAGACAGCTTCCTAACTGTTTTCTCAGCTTCTGCCCTCATCGCCAACGTCCATTTTTTCATTGCATAAAAGTCAGGAAAATCTTTTTAAATATACAACTTTGATCAAAATTTTCCATTTGCTTCCCATCACACTTATAATAAATTCCAAAGTTTCTACACATTTGTAGTATGTTGAACCTATAGTTAGGAAGAATTAACAGCAACACTGAGTCTGTTCCTTCTAATTAATGTTTAAAAACAAAGGAAAAATCTGAATCCATGGGCCAGCAGAACTTAAAAAAATGTAAAGTTGGCATCTAAATCTTGCCAAACATTAAATCCTTACAAACACCCAGTTGACAAAGATCCTAAATGCGCAATCAGCCAGCATCACCAAGACTTCACTGCTTCATCACTGATCCTTCAGAAACACTGAGATTCTCTGCTAAGGAGAGGGACATCATGCCTGCTGCTGCCAGGCCCCGAGAGACTACAGCTGTCCTATGTTCATTCTCCGATGCTTAGCAACTCTCCGATCCATGAAACTTCTGTATCCAAACCCCACATGAACTGATCAGCAAGCACTTTCCCCACTTTTACTCTAGCCACATATGTACACTGCCTACCCTTCCCAGCCAAACTGCCCCTCATGCCCAAGTGCCAGAGAAACACACACACATACACCACACAAACACATACACACACACACACACCCCACAAACACATAGACACACACACCCTCCACAAACACATACACACACCCCATAAACACATATACACACACCCCCCACAAACACACACACACACCCCACAAACACATACACACAAACACATACATACACACCCCTCACAAACACATACACACACACACACACACCCCACAAACACATACACACACACCCCCCACAAACACATACACACACACCCCACAAACACATACACACAAACACACACATACACACCCCTCACAAACACATACACACACACCCCACAAACACATACACACACACACACCCCACAAACACATACACACACACCCCACAAACACATACACACACACACCCTCCACAAACACATACACACACACCCCATAAATACATACACACACCCCCCACAAACACACACACGCACCCCACAAACACATACACACACATACATACACACCCCCACAAACACATACACATACATACACACACACACACACACAGGAATTAGGGTAGTTTCACGGAATTAAGAAGTCAAAGCCAGCATTACAACACTATTTTCAACTACAGCATGGTTTGAATAGGCTTTTGTGGGTGGCCCTGAGAACTTTCTATTTATTACCCTAGTTTTTTAGCAAAAGCAGTTTAAGTTTCAACAACCTTAAGAAGTGTTTTTTTAAAATCCCTAAGTCAGACCACTTGCTCTTAATACTAACACAGACAACTGAAATCAATACTCATATAGAATGTTGTTTAAAAAGCCTTTATTTTAAAATATTGATTGATGGTCTATTATAATTGTTCTGAATTCAGTTTCTACCTTAGCAAAAAACTATACTTGTGATGTGATTGACATAAGTAAGGTTTTATTAAAGACTTATGGTGATATTGATCCAAAGATTTTAAGTACTATATCTCAAAGTAAAATTGCTTCAGTCCTCACTTTGTACAATGTAAAGGAGGCTATGGGAATCATATTTGAAAAGCTAAGTATACTTAAAGAGAAATGAATATACTTTTTCAAAAAGTATACATGTTAATATATAACTATCATAGTTGAAAATAAAGAACAAATGTCAACACAGTCTACCAGGTGAATCAAACGATATTGTTCCCATACTATTTCTCAGACATACTTTTAAAAAGTAGTCATGTTTGCAGGCGAAAAGTCTCTTGATTTAAGTTTCCCTTTTCAAAGTAGAAAAAAAATGTGCTTTTTTCCCTCTAATATTCCAGGGTACTAAAACACAATGAATGAAATCATTTGATGTAGTTTTACAGCTGGAATTATTTGTTTCCACCTTGCAATTTTTCTGAGGAGGGAAACAAATTATCCTGCCATTATAGAAAAAACACTACCAAGTGGATACCTAATAAATAAGATTTTAAAATGTTAGTGAACATACATCTGACCTACGACCTGAAAGAAACTTCCTCAAACAAGCAGATGGCAAGCTGTAAAATAACATCTGGAATTTAATCCCAGGAAATCAGATCCCATCTGAAGCGCTGAGCAGCAAGCTGGAATAGGATATCGGGTAGGGTGACTCGTTTACAGTATATAAGCACCATGGTAACAATGCTGCAGACAGCTACTCCAAACAGTGGCATTTGAAACCCACAGACCTCTGAGAATAAAAGTCATAATGGAGCAAAATAAAAGGGCTGGTCTGCAGGTCAGAAATACCACACACATTCAATTATTAAAAGAATGGCAGTATATTTAATAATTACTCCTCCTCACAAAACACTGATGGGAGAACAAAGAGGCAGGAGCAGCCTTACAGTAAATGAGCTCCAAGCAAAGCAAAAAAGAGATCTGCCAAGTCAGATACAATACTCTGCGAAAACTATTAGCCAAGACTGGAAGTATTTAAAATCTGTAATAAAAATCCCAGAAAGCCCAATAACTTCTAGATATATACAAATCTAAGGGGAAGAGATTAGCTCCCAGGACACTAATGGCCACCTAAGAGCTATCAGTGTCCTGCTTCTAGTACGGAATCTATAGGCCAAGCCGTGTGAGCAGAAGAATGAACAGTCCAGGATCGAGGTGGAACATACTGGACTACAGGAGGGGCGAGCAGAGGTCTGCACAGGGCAGTAATCCTGGCAAAATGAAGGCTAGTGATGCTCGATGGGTACAAGGGCTCACAGCACTGAGGCAGGGGACAGAGGGGCCCCAGGCTGAGCAGCCAGAGTCCGTCCCCCATGGACAGATATCCCAAAACAGAAGGAGGGAGGAGAAGCTGAGCCTCGTTCAGAAAAGAGATAAAAGATCACATAACCTTCATCCTCCAAGTCAAGGAGACCCTCCCAACCACGTGTGCACAGAAAGTCTCCCGGAGGTCAAAAGAGATGGGACATCACCTCACAGGAAGTGATACCCATAGGCGTCTTCAGTAGGATCCATAAGCAGTCACACAGGGGAGGACCTGAGATATAGCAAATACGGATTCAGAATCAGGCAAAGCAAGATGACTGGCCAAAGGAAACGTAGAAGAAATACCCAATAAAAAGTGATTTATAGGTTTTTGAAGCATCATTCTGGCTCTCCAAATTTTTAATTAAGCCTTAACTTTTGGTAATATAACACAGTTACTCCAGTGTCTAGAAATAGACAAACCCAGATTCAAATCAAGGCTCCTCCATTTACTATATGTTTAACCTTGAATGCCCTAGAAATGTAGCCTCAGACACATTTCCACATCTCACAGGGTTATTGTAAGGATTTATACATAATCTGTAAAATAGTCTTGGGATAAAGTGAAGTTCGGTAAATATCTTTCATCCATGTATCTTTTTAGCTATTAAAATCCCTAATCAATCTCAAAAAAAAAAAAAAAGTGATTTAAACTACCATGAGTGTGTGACTCTCTCCGAGCCCACCCATGTGTCTATCCACAATACTTTTGTCCTCCTAATAAATACTTTACTTGTTTCATATCTTTTCATCTCTATGTGGAAATTCATTTCTGTGGATCTGATGGGCAAGGGCCCTGTCACTGGTCACTGGTCCCTCGTGCTCTAGCATTCTCACTCCCACAGCCCAACCTCAATCTCTGACCAGAAAGCAAAGTCCCGCTTCAAGCCACTGCCGGCTGTAGTCACCCAAGGTCAACACCAGCAGCCAAAATAGGCTGGAGACACAATCATGAACAGAGTCAGGAGAGAGATAATAAGTGATGAAAGCTTCAGTTCAGTTCAGTCTCTCAGTCGTGTCCGACTCTTTGCGACCCCATGAATCGCAGCACGCCAGGCCTCCCTGTCCATCACCAACTCCCAGAGTTCACTCAGACTCACGTCCATCGAGTCAGTGATGCCATCCACCCTTCTCATCCTCTGTCATCCCCTTCTCCTCCTGCCCCCAATCCCTCCCAGTATCAGAGTCTTTTCCAACGAGTCAACTCTTCGCATGAGGTGGCCAAAGTACCGGAGTTTCAGCTTTAGCGTCATTCCTTCCAAAGAAATCCCAGGGTTGATCTCCTTCAGAATGGACTGGTTGGATCTCCTTGCAGTCCAAGGGACTCTCAAGAGTCTTCTCCAACACCACAGTTCAAAAGCATCAATTCTTCAGCGCTCAGCTTTCTTCACAGTCCAACTCTCACATCCGTACATGACCACAGGAAAAACCATAGCCTAGACTAGACGGACCTTAGTCGGCAAAGTAATGTCTCTGCTTTTTTTTTTTTTTTTTAACTTCACAATACTGTATTGGTTTTGCCATACATTGACATGAATCCTCCACAGGTGTACATGAGTTCCCAACCCTGAACCCCCCTCCCACCTCCCTTCCCATATCATCTCTCTGGGTCATCCCAGTGCACCAGCCTCAAGCATCCTGTATCAAATCTAGACTAGCGATTCGTTTCTTACATGATAGTACACATGTTTCAATGCCATTCTCCCAAATCATCCCACCCTCTCCATCTCCCACAGAGTCCAAAAGTCTGTTCTATACATCTGTGTCTCTTTTGCTGTCTCGCATACAGGGTTATCATTACCATCTTTCTAATTCCATATATATGTGTTAATATACTGTATTTGTGGGTTTTTTTTTACTTTACTTTACAATACTGTATTGGTTTTCCCATACATTGACATGAATCCACCACAGGTGTACATGAGTTCCCAATCCTGAACCCCCCTCCCACCTCCCACCCCATATCATCTCTCTGGATCATCCCCGTGCACCAGCCCCAAGCATCCTGTATCCTGTATTGAACATAGACTGGCGATTCGTTTCTTACATGATAGTATACATGTTTCTCCCTCAGAATCCAAAAGTCCATTCTATACATCTATGTCTCTTTTGCTGTCTTGCATACAGGGTTATCATTGCCATCTTTCTAAATTTCATATATATGTGTTAGTATACTGTATTGGTGTTTTTCTTTCTGGCTTACTTCACTCTGTACAATCGGTTCCAGTTTCATCCACCTCATTAAAACTGATTCAAATGTATTCTTTTTAATGGCTGAGTAATACTCCATTGTGTATATGTACCACAGCTTTCTTATCCATTCGTCTGGTGATGGACATCTAGGTTGCTTCCATGTCCTGGCTATTATAAACAGTGCTGCCATGAACACTGGGGTACATGTGTCTCTTTCAATTCTGGTTTCCTTGGTGTGTATGCCCAGCAGTGGGATTGCTGGGTCATAAGGCAGTTCTGTTTCCAGTTTTTTAAGGAATCTCCACACTGTTCTCCACAGTGGCTGTACTAGTTTGCATTCCCACCAACAGTGTAAGAGGGTTCCCTTTTCTCCACACCCTCTCCAGCATTTATTGCTTGTAGACTTTTGGACAGCAGCCATTCTGACTGGTGTGAAATGGTACCTCACTGTGGTCTTGATTTGCATTTCTCTGATAATGTCTGCTTTTGCATATGCTATCTAGGTTGGTCATAACTTTTTTGGTCATAACTTTTCTTCCAAGGAGTAAGCGTCTTTTAATTTCATGGCTGCAGTCACCATCTGCAGTGATTTTGGAGCCCAGAAAAATAAAGTCTGATACTGTTTCCACTGTTTCCCCATCTATTTCCCATGAAGTGATGGGACCGGATGCCATGATCTTCATTTTCTGAATGTTGAGCTTTAAGCCAACTGTAATCATGATGGTGTGATCACTCATCTAGAGCCAGACATCCTGGAATGTGAAGGCAAGTGGGCCTTAGAAAGCATCACTATGAACAAAGCTAGTGGAGGTGATGGAATTCCAGTTGGGCTCTTTCAAATCCTGAAAGATGATGCTGTGAAAGTGCTTCACTCAATATGCCAGCAAATTTGGAAAACTCAGCAGTGGCCACAGAACTGGAAAAGCTCAGTTTTCATTCCAACCCCAAAGAAAGGCAATGCCAAAGAATGCTCAAACTATCGCACAATTGCACTCATCTCACATGTTAGTAAAGTAATGCTTAAAATTCTCCAAGCCAGCCTTCAGCAATATGTGAACCGTGAACTCCCTGATGTTCAAGCTGGTTTTAGAAAAGGCAGAGGAACCAGAGATCAAATTGCCAACATCCGCTGGATCATGAAAAAAGCAAGAGAGTTCCAGAAAAACATCTATTTCTGCTTTATTGACTATGCCAAAGCCTTTGACTGTGTGGATCACAGTAAACTGTGGAAAATTCTGAGAGAAATGGGAATACCAGACCACCTGACCTGCCTCTTGAGAAATCTGTATGCAGGTCAGGAAGCAACAGTTACAACTGGACATGGAACAACAGACTGGTTCCCAATAGGAAAAGGAGTACATCAAGGCTGTACATTGTCACCCTGCTTATTTAACTTACATGCAGAGTACATCATGAGCAACGCTGGGTTGGAAGAAACACAAGCTGGAATCAAGATTGCCGGGAGAAATATCAATAACCTCAGATATGCAGATGCCACCATGCTTATGGCAGAAAGTGAAGAGGAACTAAAAAGCCTCTTGACGAAAGTGAAAGAGGAGAGTGATGAAAGCTTAAGGCCCCATATATGGCTGAGTCTGAAGCCCCATATAAACCCCAAGAACAGGTCCTTGTGATGGTCAGTTTTACATGTCAACTTGGCAAGGTCATGTACCCCAGGTATTTGACCTAATATTATCCTAGATGTTTCTATAAAGATATTTTTAAGATAAGCTTAACATTTAAATCAGTAGACTTCAGTAAAGCAGATTACTCTCCATAAGCATGGGTAGGCATCATCCAACCAACAGAAGGTCTTAATAGGAAAAAAAAAAAATCTTACCTCCCTGGAATAAAAGGCCAATCACCCTTAAACTAAAACTGCAGTGCTGCCCTAGGCTGAGCCCCAGCACGCTGGTCCACCCCAAAGACACTTACTTCTTGAGCTGTCAGTCACGTGAGACAAATCTTCTCTCTCTCTCTGACTCTCATACACACACACACACACACACACACACACACATACATACATGAGAGATTTATTTTATTTTATACTATATTTTACACAGATGAGAGAAAAAGACAAGAAGAGAGAGTGCACACGTGATCATCCTTCTCTCTCTCTCTCAAGCACCCTGACAAATACAGTCACAATAGCAAGAATCTGGAGCCACTGCTCCCCTACAGCACAGTCTTTCTCCACAGCAGGGCTTTCCTAGAGCTACCATTCAATGCCATGACAGCCTCAGGAGAAAGGGACCCTGACTTCTTCGTCTTTCCCTCTCATACCATGTCTAGGTAGCACCTGACACACAGTAATCAATAAATCCCTTGAAGACAAGTCTGAAAGGTATTCAGGTCCATGGCCTTCCCTAGTGGCTCTAGTAGTAAAGAACACCCCTGCAAATGCAGGAGCAGACTCAGGCTCGATTCCTGGGTTGGTAAGATCCCCTGGAGTAGGAAATGGCAAACCACTCCAGCCTTCTTGCCTGGAGAATCCTATGGACAGAGGAGCCTGGTGGGCTACAGTCCATGGGATCACACAGAGTTGGACATGACTGAAGCAACTTAGCACAGAGGACAGATAATTCGGGTCCATGGGATTTTTTAAGATGGCATATATTATTGATGGTGGCTCAGTGGTAAAGAGGGCTTCCCAGATGGTGGCAGTGGCAAAGAACTCCCACCTACCAAGCAGGAGACATAAGAGATGCAGGTTCGATCTCTGAGTTGGGAAGATCCCCTGAAGGAGAGCAGGGCAACCCATCCTAGTATTTTTGCCTGGAGAGTCCCACGGACAGAGGACCCTCGTGGGCTACAGTCCATAGGGTCACAAAGAGTCTGATGTGACCAAAACAACTTAGCACACATGCAAACAGTGATAAAAATCTGCCTGCCAATGCAGCAGATGCAGGTTCGAACCCTGGGTTGGGAAGATACCTTAGAGGAAGAAATGGCAAGCCACTCCGGTATTCTTGCCTAGGACATCCTGTGGACAGAGGAGCCCGATGGGTTACAGTCCACGGGGTTGCAAAAGAGTCAGACACAGCTTAGCAACGAAACAATGATACTATTTATATACTCCAACCTATTCCTTATGTGAGCAAGCAAAACCCATATGAATGTCTGAGCACTTAAGATAATATCACTTGTCCTTCTTGCTTCTTTCTTGTGGTTAATTCTAAAAGCTGAATTTAATTTTTTCGTCAATTATTTGTTGTTGCTGTTTTTCAGCTGCTAAGGCATGTCCAGCTCTGCAACCACACGAACTGCAGCATGCCAGGCTCCTCTGTCCTCTACTATCTTAGATCAGATACCGTGATCTTAGTTTTTTTTGTTGTTTCTTTTTTTAATTGCTGAGTGTCAAGCCAGATTTTTCACTCTCTTCTTTCACTTTCATCATGAGTCTCTTTAGTTCCTCTTCACTTTGTGACATTTGAGTATCATCTACATATCTGAGGTTATTGCTATTTCTCCCGGCAATCCTGATTCTAGTTTGTGATTCATCCAGCCCTGCATTTTGCATGATAAATAAGCAGGGTGATAATGTACAGCCTTGTTGTATTCCTTTTCCAATTCTGAACCAGTCAGTTTTCCATGTCCCATTCTAACTGATGTTTCTTGACCCACAAACGGGCTTCTCAGGAGACACATAAAGTAGTCTGGTATTCCCATTTCTTTAAGAATTTTCCACAGTTTGTTGCAATCCACACAGTCAATGGCTTTCATGTAGTCAATGATGCAGAAGTAGATGTTTTTCTGGAACTCCCTTGCTTTCTTGAGGATCCAGCAAATGTTGACAATTTGTCAATTATCACAAAGAGTTAATTTGATTATTCAAAGAAAAACTCCAGTCTATTCTTCAAAATCCTTCTCAACTTCCTTCAGAAACCCAGAGGTTGAATCAAAGAGGAAAAAAAAAAAAAATCTGGTTCCTCCAGGCCAAGAATTGGGAATAAGTCAAGAAGTAGCATGTAACAATAATACCTCCCCTTATAGGACGTTTATTGTTTGCCAAGTATCTGTGTTAACCCCTTAGCATACAATTTCAAAACAGCACTGACAGGCTGGGATTATCAGCCTGTTTTACAAGTGAGGAGCTGAAAAAAGTTAATTTACATAGCAGAGATTCTCTAATTCAAAGTGAAGTTGCTCAGTCATGTCCAACTCTGGGTTGGATCTTCTGATAGATTTTCTAAACTTTGTTTGTTTTGTGTTGTTGTATTTAGAAGATTGTTTCCAAAGAAAGCTTCTTGTAACCTAACCATAACCAAAAACAAATGTGTGACCTCCCCACAAAATTTTATTCCCATCAAAGGACAAAAAATAAGTACTTTTATGAGACAGTTAAAATGAAGTGAAGTCGCTCAGTCGTGTCCGACTTTCTGCGACCCGTGGACTGTAGCCCACCAAGCTCCTCTGTCCATGGGATTCTCCAGGCAAGAATACTGGAGTGGGTTGCCATTTCCTTCTCCAGTTAAAACGAAATATACCCTAAAGCAACAATGTCTATAGCATCTAAAAGAATCGGAATGATTATCAGAACACTGCTACATAACTTCTCAGGTGGAAAACAGTTAAGATTCAGCCCAGTTCAGTCACTCAGCTGTGCCCAATTCTTTGCGACCCCATGGACTACAGCGTGCCAGGCTTCCCTGTCCATCACCAATTCCTGGAGCTTGCTCAAACTCACATCCATCCAGTTGGTGATGCCATCCAACCATCTCTTCCTCTGTTGTCCCCTTCTCCTGCCTTAGATCTTTCCCAGCATCAGAGTCTTTTCCAAGGAGTCAGGTCTTCTCATCAGGTAAACAAAGTATTGGAGTTTCAGTTTCAGCATCAGTTCTTCCAATGAATCTTCAGGACTGATCTCCTTTAGGATGGACTGGGTGGATCTCCTTGCTGTCCAAGCAACTCTCAAGAGTCTTCTCCAGCACCACAGTTCAAAAGCATCAATTCTTCGGCACTCTACTTTCTTTATGGTCCAACTCTCACATCCATACATGACAACTGGAAAAACCATAGCTTTGACAATATGGACCTTTGTTGGTAAAGTAATGCTGGCTTTTCAATATGCCGTCTAGGTTGCTCATAGCTTTTCATGCAAGGAGCAAGCGTCTTTTAATTTCATGGCTGCAGTCACCATCTGCAGTGATTTTGGAGCCCAAGAAAATAAAGTCAGCCACTGTTTCCATTATTTCCCCATCTATTTGCCATGAAGTGATAGGATCTTTGTTTTTGGAATATTGAGTTTTAAGCCAGCTTTTTCACTCTTAAAAAGCCACTTTTTCACTCTTTCACAGTTAAGACCATCGTAAATTAAATGCAGATTAAAAATTAAATGTCTTAATGTTAAAAGCTTTTAAGAGTTTAGGAAGCCACATGATCATGCCTGATTGTGCTATGGTCAACAGATAACAACTAGCAGCTCTGGACAAAACATAAGAAACAACTAACTACCTGAAAGCTCTGGAGAATTTAACACAGAGGAAAACTGAAGCAGAGTTGACAGTGAAAGAAAGGAAGGAGAGCAGGTGGTCTCTTGTTTTGGTTTGGGCTTTTTTAATATAACTTTGAGCCAGAGCGCAAAGCTCACAGTCACCATGCTAGACACCTACAACTACAGTTGAGAGGGCCATGAACGTTGAGAGCACATTTCCCAAACTGTGCAACATTCTTCCTGAAAGTAACGACGACTTAACAAGTATGGTTTTAAATTCAGCCCACTCACATATTTCAATTACTAAATAATACTTAGGCCTTAACTTTGGTCTATTTTAAATAATATATGTATATGTTAATTTATTTTTTTACGTTTCCCCTAAAGCTGAAACCATCTTAAGATAAGCACGGCCTGTGGGTACACAAAATAGCAATTAGTAGGAGCCACAATAAAATTATCTTTGAACCAAATGATAATCACATTCCTATTAACTGTACATGATTTTATGCATGACTTCTTTTAATCTTCTCCTTTCACCATTCTCGGATGGAATACTAATTTGAGAAGAATAACTAAAAAAATCATAAAGAAAACTTTTAATTTGGAACTAAACATTTTATCTAAATAATCATAATCATGGATCTCAAGTAACTTTAAATACAGTATTTTATTTGGATTTTCAAAGAAAATGTTATGCTATGTTGTTCTTGAGATTTCCCAACCCAAAGAGAGTTGATTACTAATTTTTATAATAAAAAACCAAAGGACAATTATTTCTTATTCCATTATCACTATGAAAGTTATAGCCCAAATAAGATAAACCAACTTCCACAGGACTATTTGGTTCAACAAAGCTGCTTCCTATGCTGGTGTTTATTTCTGAAGGCTCTGTTTTTCTACTCAGAACTGCTTCTGAAAATTTTTGATGTAGTATGCCACTTTATGAAGCCCCCAGAAGAAATTATTCTCAGATCTTGGTACCAGGAAACAACTATGAATCCTGAGGAATCTAGTACTTGGCTTATTTTTCTTTAGTCATTAGAGGCTCAGTCAACAATTTGGCCCATCCCTAGCAACTACACAGCTTTGTAGCATGGAACTCTTTATGCTCACTTCACTGTTCACTTAAAATCATTAGAGAATTTCATTAGAAAAGACTGACGCTTTCTCAAGTGAGGGTAATATATAAAAATATCACGTGTGTATGGTATGTTCTTAAGGACTAAAAAACGATGATTCACGTTTAATGACACTATATTGAATATTAAAGTGCTATATATATAAAACTTGGGAATTAGTGGGAGCAAAAATTAATATGTAGCTACAAACAAATAAGAAAACGTTCTATTCACCTTCTTCAGTGAAAATTCACATACACTTCACATTCATTCTGTTGTAGTCATTTGTGGCAAGGAATAGTCCCAAACAAGTCATGATTTTCCAAGGAAGAGCCTGAAGTTTCAACTCAGTCCACGAGGAGTCCAAATGCCAAAACAGCAGGGGCAGCGGTTGTGATCAATCCCAGAACACACCATCCACTATTGAGCAGCTCTGCCGGTAAAGTCATTCAGGTCTGAGAAACACTCAAGCTCTTATAAGAAGCCCAGCTCCATACTAGGTGATTAACATAATTTTTTTTTAATCCTCAGGATCCTAAAAGGTATGTATTTTTCAGTTCAGTCACTCAGTTGTGTCTGCCACTTTGTGACCCTATGTACTGCAGCACACCAGGCCTCCCTGTCCATCACCAACTCCCAGAACTTGCTCAAACTCACGTCCATCAAGTCAATGATGCCTTCCAACCGTCTCATCCTCTGTTGTCCCCTTCTCCTCCCACCTTCAATCTTTCCCAGCATCAGAGTCTTTTCCAATGAGTCAGTTCTTCGCATCAGGTAAACAAAGTATTGGAGTTTCAGCTTCAGTATCAGGCCTTCCAATGAATATTCAGGACCCATTTCCCTTAGGATGGACTGGTTGGATCTCCTTGCAGCCCAAGGGACTCTCAAGAGTCTTCTCCCGCACCACAGTTCAAAAGCATCAATTCTTGGCACTCAGCTTTCCTTATGGTCCAACTCTCACATCTGTACATGACTACTGGAGATACCATAGCTTTGACTAGATGGACCTTTGTAGGCAAAGCAATGTATTTGCTTTCTAATGCTGTCTAGGTTGGTCATAGTTTTTCTTGCAAGGAGCAAGCCTCTTTTAATTTCATGGCTGCAGTCACCATCTACAGTGATTCTTGAGGCCCCCAAAATAAAGTCTATCACTGTTTCCATTGTTTCCCCATCTATTTGCCATGAAGTGATGGGGCCGGTTGCCATGATCTTAGATTTTTTTATTTTAATCCCATTTTAAAGAAAAAAAAAACATTTTAAAATGGGGCTAAAACCCCATTTTCACCCCAGGCATGTATTTTAACCCCATTTTAAAGATAAGGGCTATAGAAATCAAGTTACAAGCTCAGAGTGAGCAGGGCTGCATAAAAGACCTGAGACCCAAAGCCAGCACCCCTAAACTCTACATTTTGTTCTTTCTTCTACCTATAAACTTTATTGCCATACACTGGCAAAAATTTGAAAGTAGAGAATTGAATTTATTCTTGCTGAAACACTGAGAAAAGGTGAAATAACTTAGGTAAAGTTGCATTATTCCTACCAGCTAGACAGCCCTTAAGCTCTCCTATGATGCCATGTGAAGCATCTGCATTGATCAAGAAGTAATCAAATGGAATTGAGAAAAGTAACAAAGGAAAATTTATTACAATTGTGAAACTGTTGTTTCACAAATATACCTATCTAGAAGGATTCATTTAAACTCGTAGCTGAATAACAGATTTTTTTATCTTCAGTAATGAGGTGTTGGCAGCATTAGATGATTGAAGTGCTTTGTGCTTAACTGGACAAAAATAGGATCTTCTGAACAGAGTAACAATTTATAAAATATGGTAAAACTATCCTAGACATTGTTAGAATACAGACCCACAGTCCTTTATCCAAAACCCTTGGGCTCAGATAAGTTTTGGAATTTAAAATGTGTGTGTGTGTGTGTGTGTGTGTGTGTGTGTGTTTAGAAAGTTTAAGTAATTAAATGGCATTAAGCACTTTTAAAGATCCCAGCAGGAACGAGGTGCTATGCTCAAACTAGGATAACTTGAGGAAGATTTAATAAAGACACTGTTTAACATGATGTGGGCAAGGTGTAGGGAATCCACAAGGCATGGCTGGCTAACAGGGGCTAGCATCACAGTCACTGGCACCACACCTATGGAGACAGAATGAGAAGGGGACAGTTTCAGAGAGCTAGAGAGTGAGGCTTGTGCGGTGGAGAAGGAAAGAGCAACCCCCTCCAGCACTCTCGCCTGGAAAACCCCATGGACAGAGGAGCCTAGTAGGCTACAGTCCCTGGGGCTGCAAAGAGTTGGACACAACTGAGCACACACTTGCGTGCACACACACACACGGCAGGTGGAGAATGGGTAACCTTTCTGGTGGTCAGACCTCTAATCTAGACACACACACCCTCACAGAGGGTTCTGGGCAAAATAATAGAACCCACCCTCAACTCTGCCTCCTTTCTCCAATCTCCGTCCAGTGACTTCCACCAGCCAAATTCAATGGGTACATCTATCTCAAGGGAACCATACATACTGACTACAGAAAGTCAGACTCCCAGGCACATAGCTAGATACAAGAAAGGTTAAGAGTGAATCTAAAATAATAAACAGAAGTTACACAGCATCCACCCTGAGTCGGGTCTGAGACAGCATCTTGTTGTTGCTGTTTGTTTGCTAAGACATGTTCAACTCTTTGCAATGCCATGGACATCAGAAGCCCACCAGGCTCCTCTGTCCATGGGATTTCCTGGGCAAGAATACTGCAGTCAGTTGTCATTTCCTTCTCCAGGAGATCTTCCTAACCCAGAGACTGAACTTGAGTCTCCTGCTTGGCAGGAAGAACCTTCACCACTGAGCAACTAGGGAAGCCCCTGAGCCAGCATACATTAATCAAACATACAAATAATTCTGCTTAAAAATGTACAAAGATGCACACCAAAGGAGATAATGAAAGAATGTAACTTCTCTTCAGTCTGCATCAGGTTTTGCTACCAAGTGAGTTACCCAGAAACAGAACAAAGAAAAACAAACACTTGATTTCCACAGCCTTTGGATATGGTTATTACCTCTACTTTACAAATGAGAACAGAGCTTTACAAAGACTAGATAACTTTTCCAAGGACATTATGCTGTAACTGAAAGTCACGATTTGAGCCCAGTTCTGACTCTGGCTAACTGCTCTCTATCCTGCTTTGCTGTTTTTCCTTAATACAAGAGCTATATAGGATTCCATAATTTACACGTTTACCTTATCTGCTGTGTAATTCCTTATTTCATAAAATCATGCATAATTGGTATAGCTAGAAGGTACATTTCATCATATCAATAAACCCTAACAAGGTTTATTGTAGTATTGGAAAGACAAGTACTATGCTTGTAGTTCCAAAACCTTTTAAAATCTTGACCTGCCTTGTCATCACAAACATCTCCCTTTCCTTACAAGGTGCACCATACTCGATGTTCTCAGAACACTAACGTGTTCCTATAGATGCACAGGGTCACCAGTCAGCCAGCCATCTATGAAACATTTTACCTTTCACAGACCACAAGCAGCACCAAATTTAAGTTTTATTTTCCTTTCACTGTGTCTCACTCTTACTAGCCTTACTGGGGAGAAGGCGATGGCATCCCACTCCAGTACTCTTGCCTGGAAAATCCCATGGATGGAGGAGCCTGGTGGACTGCAGTCCATGGGGTCACGAAGAGTCAGACACGACTGAGCGACTTCACTTTCACTTTTCACCTTCATGCATTGGAGAAGGAAATGGCAACCCACTCCAGTGTTCTTGCCTGGAGAATCCCAGGGATGGGGGAGCCTGGTGGGCTGCCGTCTATGGGGTCGCACAGAGTCGGACACGACTGAAGTGACTTAGCAGCAGCAGCAGCCTTACTGGGCACAGGCTATGATTTTAATTGCATTTTGTATAACTGAAAACTTATTCACATTCAAATTTCAATGATCACAGTAAATACAAAATAAAACAAACCTGGATGTGAATAAGCTTATATTTTATTTCCACTGATATTACCAATTTTGCAACATAGTTCAAGTTCAAACGCCCCCAGAACAATCTGCTAACACTAAAATTAGTGTGGGAGTTCTCCTCAGCATGAACTCCATCCCTCTAAACCTGCTTCCAGCCAGGGGACCCGCCCATCTTCTCTGCAGACTGCCCACACCATGGATGTGACCCTGGCCAGCAATAAGTGTACTGAAAGTCCCTATGAATTAGGAAGACAGATTCCAACCTTCTCTCTCCTTGGGTCCCCATATTAGTTTCTTCCCTCCCCACCAAATCTGAATTCAACCCTTGACACTACCCCAGTTGCTAGCTTCCTGGTACTGCCTCCAGACCAACTCACTTACTCCCTGTCTGCAAATCCCAGCTTGACTTATCCTTCCTGTTTGTGGAGCTGTTGTTGTGAAGGATGACTATTTATTATATGAGAGTTTTACAAGCTGATAACGAGGACTGAATGTGAAAAATGTGTTCAGTGATTCTGAAGACACATGGCAAGATGCAAGTGTGTATCATTTAGCTTATTCAAATCTGGTACTTTTCTTCCCTCAGTATGAACTTTATTTTTAAATTGTGAAATGTACAGAAACTGTGAAGAGAGGCAAGGTCACCATTTTTCTTTTGTTTCAAAGTACAGTAAACTTATAATTATCAGAACTGTTGAAGAGTGAAATCTTGATCACAGTAGGTAACCATGAAAAACAAACTGTTAGCCAGTCATCCAAATATATATTCTATTTTTCCTGTGCACAAAACAGACTACGTTCCCCAGCCTCCTTTGATGTCAGGTGGGTATGAGACTGAATTCTAGCCAACTGGACGTAAACAGAAGTGATATACTCCGTTCTGGCCAAAACTCGCCATGCTTTTTTTCCTCTGCTGTGTGGTCAGGATGGAGACAGGGCCTACTTGCACAACAAAATGTCCTTGTGTTTGCATGTCACTTTCCTTTCCATGTATGTTGATATACTTGATATTCACCAAGTACAAAATAATTCAGCATTTTGCCCATTTTCTCTTCTATTCTCTGCTTTCTTCCACCACCACCAGTCTCCCAAAGCTCCTCAGGAAATACATTTAATGTAATTCAATGAGTACTGAAAAATCTGTTCCTGCCATGCAATCCACTCCATTACTAAGAAAGTTTTGAATTCTGACTTAAAAGTAAAAATTACTTGGTAAAGTGAACATAATGGTTATTTAGGAACTTACAACTATGGCCACGTCATAGTTAGTATATTAAGAATAAGGAATTGTCTGCCTGTGACATCCAATCTCTATCATGTTTGTGAACCAAAAAAAATGGATAAATATGACAACTACATCTTCAATCAAGTCATTGATTAAAAACAATAAAAGAAGTTTTATAAGAATGCCTACAATCAGATGACGAGGAAGTTCAGCTGCCAGTGCAGTTGAATACTATTCAGCAAACATGTTAAACAGCATGCTAGATAATTTGAGAACCAAAAGGATAAACAAACTCCATTAGGTAACACAGCAAAGACAACTGATTGTGAAAAGGCTGTTTTTTGAGCATTGAGAAAGGTACCCGGTCCAAGCTAGATGCTCAATAAACATTTCTTTTTTGATCAAACATGCCAAAATGGGCTCACAATTGGCCTTCAAACTTTGAGGAACATCAGAATCACCCAAAGATCTGGCTAAAAGACAAACTGAACATCAGCTCTAGATTTCCTGTTTCCTTAGGAAGTGAAGCACAGTAACTTGCATTTCTAATAAGCTCTCAGTCAAGAACCACTGCTCAAAACCCCTCCCACCACCCACAAGACCTTTCCAAATGTTCCCTGGGGACCAAAATTGCTCCTAGTGGAGAACCAGTACTCTAGGTCACCCAGATTACTTTTCAGGGTTGTTTACCAAGGGTTTCCCTGGTGGCTTAGGCACTAAAGAATCCGTCTGCAATGCGGGAGACCTGGGTTCAATCCCTAGGTTGGGAAGATCCCCTGGAGGAGGGTATGGCAACTCACTCCAGTACTCCTGCCTGGAGAATCCCCATGGACAGAGGTGCCTGGCAAGCTACAATCCATGGGGCTGCAGAGTCAAATACAACTGAATGAATAAGCACATCTAACCAAATAGACCTAATTACTTCTCCAGATACTGTGATATAGATTTTAGGAGGATATGACATAACACCTGTTGCGTTATTCTAATGGATAAAACAGGAAAATGTGGGCTGAATAATGTAAGAATTAGAAGACTTCGTATCTATTTAACTGTTACACCCAAGGATTTTGATTAATGGATTTACAGATCAGAGACAGATTTATAACACTCTTGAATCCATTCTATTTTCAGCTATTTATCTCCTAGCCTGACTATCACACAGGCTCCATTTCGTGCTACACCAATCAAACTGCAGTAACTGTCTGCAGTGTCATCTTCAGCTTTCCAGAGGCATCTTTTCCAGACGAAGCAGCACTGAAGTCACTTAACAATGCCCCCTATGGGCATTAGCAAAGGAAATATTGCCATGATTTAGATTCTTGTTAATTCTTGTTCCAATCTGGATTCCTATTTCAGATATTTGATCATATCTACCTTTTGCCTGAGCTTTTGAAAGTCTATCATTTTTTTTCAAATCTAGAGTATACATCTAACTAGTAACAGCATGTCCTCCTCTATATTCTCTATAATTTCTACCTCTTAAAGAAATTCTTCCCTCTAATTTGGAATTATGTAGAATAGCAGTCCACGAACTTTCTAACACCAGGGACCAACCTAATGAAAGAAAATTTTTCCATGGACTGGGAGTAGGGAAGATGGTTTCAGAATACTTCAAGTGCATTCCATTTATTGCACACTTTATTAATATTTCTAATCTAACGCTGCTGCTGATCTGACAGGAGGTACTAGTCCACAGCAGAAAGCTCAGGGATCTCTGATGTGGAACACTAAGCACTCTTGTTACTTCATGTTTTACGTGTGTCTACAGTTCTTTAAGAACAATAAAGATTTATTAGGTATAATACCTTTATTTCATAAAGAGAAATTCTTTAAAGAGAGTTCTAAAAAATGTCCAGGTACTTGAGGACTCTGTTTCTTGATCTCCTTAAGAACAAAGAATCCATTTCTTTCTGTAACTAAGTAGTCTGTATAATACTTACATCATTATAACACTTCTATGCTTCATCTCCTTTCATTCTTGCTTATATGCTCTCCACCACCCTCTGACCTGCAAATTTGTAGGTTTTACCTCCCTTCTAACTAGTACATTTCTTTTGAACAATGAAAACTATAAGCAAAAGTAAGTTATAAAAGATATAATTAAGGAGATTCATTATGTAATTATGTTGTCTTCAGTGTGTCAAAGACTGCGATTATTTTTTAATAAAATTCTTGTGGAATAAAATTATCCAAAGTAGAAGGAAAATAAGCTACAAGATAAAAGTCTTCCTTTCAATCTAATAAAAGTTCTCAATTCCTGTATTTCAAAGACACTGTACAAAATTGGGTATGGGTTATAGATTAAACAATCAGTTTCAATAAAAATCAACTGAATAATAAACTACACAAATCTCAAAAACAAGTCACTGAATTAGGATTACCAAGTATTTTAAATACAGTTCTGTTGGGTAGAGAAGAGGAAACGATTTATTCAACACTGCCAAATCACTGTATTTATACTAATTTGTCACTGATTTTAATATGAAGCTAAAAGACAAATAAGGGTTATCAAATAATTAGTAATTATATGATAAGCAGAAAAACTCTTCCAGGAGATTAAATATTCTTAATCATACCATTTTGGAAATAGTAATTACAAATTATTTAGGAGTCTCAATACTACAGTCAAATATTTTGATAGGCATTTTTCTAAGGCCAAGCTTTTACTTAAATATTAAATCACAAATTATTAATAACATATGTGTGTTGCTATATATAACAATCTCACTTTGAAATCTTGGTATTTATTGCCAACACATTGATTTTCTAGAGACATATTCATCTTTGTATTTTTATTTATTTATTTTTCATTGAAGGATAACTGCTTTACAGAATTTTGCTCTTTTCCGTCAAACCACAGCATAAATCAGTTATACATCTATCTCCTCCCCTTTGAAACTTCTTCCCATCTCCCTCCCCATCCCACCCCTCTAGGTTGACACAGAGCCCCTGTTTGAGTTTCCTGAGCTATATAGCAAATTCCCGCTGGCTATCTATTTTACATATATATAATGTTTCCATGTTGCTCTTTCCATACATCTCACCCTCTCCTCCCCTCTCCTCATGTCCATAAGTCTATTCTCTATGACTGTTTCTGCATTGTTTCCCTGTGAATAAACTCTTCAGTACCATTTTAGATTCTGTATATATGTGTTAGAATATGGTATTTATCTTTCTCTTTCTGACTCACTTCACTCTGCATAATAGGTTCTAGGTTCATCCACCTCATTAGAACTGACTCAAACACAATCCTTTTTATGGCTGAGCAATATTCCATTGTGTATATGTACCACAACTTCCTTATCCATTCATCTGTCGATGGACATTTAAGTCGCTTCCATGTTCTAGCTATTGTAAATAGTACTGCAGTGAACAATGGGATACATGTGTCTCTTTCAATTTTGGTTTCCTCAGGGTATGTGCCTTGGAGAAGGAAATGGCAACCCACCCCAGTATTCTTGCCTGGGGAATTCCATGGACAAAGGAGCCTACTAGGCTACAGTCCATGGGGTCGCTAAGAGTCAGACAGGACTGAGCGACTTCACTTTCACTTTTCACTTTCTACTTTCATGCATTGGAGAAGGAAATGGCAACCCACTCCAGTATTCTTGCCTGGAGAATCCCAGGGACAGAGGAGCCTGGTGGGCTGCCGTCTATGGGATCGCACAGAGTTGGACACAACTGACTTAGCAGCAGCAGCAGCAGCAGCAGGGTATGTACCTATGAGTGGGATTGCTGGGTCATATTTCTGCTTTATTGACTATGCCAAAGCTTTTGGCTGTGTGGATCACAATAAACTGGAAAATTCTGAAAGAGATGGGAATACCAGACCATCTGACCTGCCTCTTGAGAAACCTGTATGCAGGTCAGGAAGCAACAGTTAGAACTGGACATGGAACAACAGACGGGTTCCAAATAGGAAAAGGAGTACATCATGGCTGTATACTGTCACCCTGCTTATTTAACTTCTATGCAGAGTACATCATGAGAAACACCGGGCTGGAAGAAGCACAAGCTGGAATCAAGATTGCCGGGAGAAATATCAATAACCTCAGATATGCAGATGACACCACCCTTATGGAAGAAAGCAAAGAAGAACTAAAGAGCCTCTTGATGAAAGTGAAAGAGAAGGGTGAAAAAGTTGGCTTAAAGCTCAACATTCAAAAAACGAAGATCATGGCATCTGGTCCCATCACTTCATGTCAAATAGATGGGAAAACAGTGGCTGACTTTATTTTTCTGAGCTCCAAAAACCATTGCAGATAGTGACTGCAGCCATGAAATTAAAAGATGCTTGCTCCTTGGAGGAAAAGTTACGACCAACCTAGATAGCGTATTAAAAAGCACAGACATTACTTTGCCAACAAAGGTCCATCTAGCCAAGGCTATGGTTTTTCCAGTGGTCATGTATGCAGGTGAGAGTTGGACTATGAAGAAAGCTGAGCACCAGAGAATTGATGCTTTTGAACTGCGGTGTCGGAGAAGACTCTTGAGAGTCCCCTGGACTGCAAAGGGATCCAAGCAGTCCATCCTAAAGGAGATCAGTCCTGGGTGTTCATTGGAAGGACTGATGTTGAAGCTGAAACTCCAATACTTTGGCCACCTGATGTGAAGAGCTGACTCATTGGAAAAGACCCTGATGCTGGGAAAGACTGAGGGCAGGAGGAGAAGGGAACAACAGAGGATAAGATGGTTGGATAGCATCACCGACTCGATGGACATGGGTTTGGGTGGACTCCGGGAGTTGGTGATGGACAGGGAGGCCTGGCGTGCTGCGATTCATGGGGTCGCAAAGAGTCAGACACAACTGAGTGACTGAACTGAGCGATGGTTTTATTCCTATATTTTCTAGAGACATATTCATCTTTATTGTCTCTATTTCCATCTTATCATTCACTACTATTGTTTATCATGCTACAAAATGTTAAATACAACAGTTAGAAAAATAATATGCTTGACATCTATCTATCAGGGTAACCTTTATACCTATTAGGAAACCTTACAGAAGTTCTCAGCTTTAAGTTATAGATGAGTGCTAGAAATCTAGAGATAAGAATCTATCCTCAGTGAGGCTCACAGAACCTCAGAACAAGGATGGTTAGATAGGTGATTCTTGTTTGTTGGATTTTTTTTAATAAAAGCAAAAGATAAAAATACTACAGATACAATATTTAAACACAAAAATATGCAAAAATATATGTGAATATGCCTATTCACAATTTATTGATAAAAAGTACAATAATTCAATTCTCAATTTCGGCTTTGCAAAAAGAAAATAACTTTCAAAATAGTATCTAAGAAATTGATTGCCTAGTTTATAGATTATCTAAGGCTTTTCCTCTAAATTTCAATCAATTCTTTAAAAGAAAAGAATGAAATTCAAATTTATTTTTCTACCACCTTGTAATTCTGATATATAGCTAACACTATAACAAAATTAAAATCCAGATTGATTGAAAATTAAATACAAAAGGAAAAAATCCATAGGAAAAAAGATAAGTTCACATTTGTCTTAGAAATGGAAGTTCTTTTCAACAGAAACAATCACAAAGGAGGAAAAACTGTGTTTAAAAACAAAAACACACATCAAGAAAACGTGCATGCACACACACACAAAACAAAAATACTCATCATAGCTGAAATGGAATGCTCTAAAAGAAAAAGCACGTGGCTGGAAAACATGTCTTCAGCAAAGTTTTAATATCAGCAAAGGTTAACATCTTGGTTAAAGAACATATAAAAAGAAGTAAGAATAAGCCTAAAAATTTAAGAGAAAAACAGGCAAAAGGGCATGAAAAATTAATGCACAAAAGAGGATATTCAAATATAGAGAAATAAGCAAATTAAAATAAAGGGGGGAAGTTCATATTTGGCTGTCAAATTAGCAAAGATTTTAAAATATAATATCTACAGTCAGCAATGATTTATTGAACTATGCAAAAATAAACTATTACTGAAATATAATTGACCATCAGGGAAGCTATTAAGATAGTATGTATTAAAAGACTTCAAAATTTTAAACTTTGATCCAGTAATTCTACTTCGAAAAACTATCCTAAGGGAGTGAGTGAAAGCCACTAAGTCATGTCTGACTCTTTGTGACCCCTATAGAGTCCATGGAATTCTCCAGGCCAGAATACTGGAGTGGGTAGACTTTCCCTTCTCCAGGGGATCGTCCCAACCCAGGGATCGCACCCAGGTCTCCCACATTGCAGACGGATTCTTAACCAGCTGAGATACCAGAGAAGCCCCATCCTAAGGGAAAAAAACCTTTAATATGTGGAGAAGCACTTTCTTAATCATGTTTGCTCTTGTGATATTCATAATGTGTGTGTGTCTTAGTGGCTCAGTCATGTCCAACTGTTTGAGATCCCATGGGCTGCAGCCCACCAGGCTCTTCTGTCCATGAAATTCTCCAGGCAAGAATACTGGAGTCAGTTGCCATTTCCTTCTCCAATATTTATAATAATTAACCACAATACACATTGCACAATATCTACAAACATCTACGGTAGGAAAAAAAGCTAACTAATGTCTGCCATGTACTTACTGGCCTTGGGACCCACACCATCCACTTGCTTTCAGTGTCTCAGTTTTTGTTTTCCATTATAAAGTGAAGGTGATACTGCCTATCTCATGGAGTTGCTGTAAGTATCAAACATTGTGCCATGTACACTATCATGTAAGAATTGAATCGCCAGCCTATGTCTGACGCAGGATACAGCATGCTTGGGGCCGGTGCATGGGGATGACCCACAGAGATGTTATGGGGAGGGAGGTGGGAGGGGGGTTCATGTTTGGGAACACATGTAAGAATTAAAGATTTTAAAGTTAAAAAAATAAAAAACTGAAAAAAAAATAAATTAATATGTATAAAATAATTCAGTAATTTATGACTGGTTCATAATTATTGCCATAAAATATATGCAGTCATTCAAAATTAAGAACATGGAAAAGGCTTATGATAGAATGCTAGGTGGAAAAGTAAGACACTATCATGGTGCATATCAGTCAACCTGTGAAAGGAATTACACTAAAAGGTCAACATTGAAAGCAAAAAACAAAAGATTTTGCTAAGGAATTGGATAGTGTAAATTAACAGACCACTGTGCATTTTAGCTATGCAAGAAAGTCACCTACTCTGGTTTAACGCTAGAAGTTGGTTTACTTGACTAGAGCTAATTATCAGTTCTCTGAGGCTAATAGTCGTTAACTATGCAGCTGTCTAAACTGAACACTTTTCTTTCTGAAATGCTTTTCCAGCTTCTCCGAGGTCTGTTACAGTGCTCTCAGCTGGCGGCCCTCCAGGTTCTCTAGCAAAAGCTCTAAGTGTCTAGCAAAAGCTCTAAGCTCTATAGCCCTGGTCACTCACCCACATAAAACACAGATAAAGTCTATTTTAGTTAGATTTGCAATATTAACAGACTGGAATAAATAGTTCCTCAAGAGAACCATCTATTTTATGGAAGCAAATGCTGTTTGTCTTCTATTTACGGTAACTAATTTTCAGTGTTACTTTCTCCCTGAAAATAAGCTTCAGTAATAACCCACGGTCAAACATTGCTGTGCTTTTTTACTACACAGAGAGAAAGAGAGGGAAGGAGAGAGAATTAAAAAAAAAAATTCAAATTGAAGCATGATGATATAAAGGAAACCTTCCCTAGCTTCGAGATGTATAAACAAAAGCAATCATCTTGGAGGTCAGTAGTTCATACCACTGTAGAAAAATCCTCATT
Source organism: Ovis canadensis (assembly GCF_042477335.2). NCBI lineage: Eukaryota > Metazoa > Chordata > Mammalia > Artiodactyla > Bovidae > Ovis > Ovis canadensis. The sequence goes on along the minus strand of NC_091257.1, from coordinate 22,926,569 downwards.
CAAATAATTTACAAAGGTAATATAAAGGGCACTTCAGCTTCATGATATTCTTAAACATAGGCATCTTCTAAGGAAAGAGAGAGAGAGTAGGGAACAGAGAAGAGAGAATTGACTGATTGCTATCTCTTGCCAAACCAGAAACAGAAATAATATACATTCTACCAGGGAACTACATAATACATACGGACAAAGAAAGATTGATGGGCTGGGTTAATTAACATAGAGTAGGAAGAAAGGTCCTTTTCCTTTAACATTTTGTGTCCATATGATGGATAACCAGAGTTTTAGATTTCAAAAATGATAAGATCAAGTTTCTAACTGAATAATAAGAAATCCAGTGGCTGAAACAGAAATAATGGATTGGCTCCTAATTCATGATTGGTCCATCAAGTTAATATCTGGCTTCAGACGCTCTTAGATTCAAATCAGAAGCAATATTTGGCCATGTAATCTATTCCATATTATTCTTGGCTGGTTGCTCCAGCAGGATGTATATACAAAGACGAAAGAGTTAATAAATTTATCAGACATCAAATTGACAGAGGTCTCTTCGCTAATAACTGAATCATGGAGCATGCTCCTCCTTCCCCTCATCTGCACACCTCCACATCCAGCCCTTACAAAGTTGTTATAAAGGAGGCAGAACACTGGACCAGATATCATCACTCACTATTTCCCCATTTCCCGATTCTGTAAAGTATTAAAGAGAAAAAGAATTATGCTCATTTTCCCAACCTTTTCTGTAATGTAAATGCATTACTTCTAAAATCATTCCTATTTGACCAACATCTAGAATCAGTCTTCAGTGAATATAAGCTACACATATGCACACAAATTTTAATGCTGTACACATGACGTTTTTAAAAGGCTGTCTAGCTTTATACTCATCTGATGTGAGTGATAAACATGCCAGTTTCTTTCACTTTAGTCAGTCATCCCCTGAGAGCCATAAAGCAAGCTGGTAAGAAAATTTCATAAGTGGCATTTAAAAATTCACTTGCAGGGTTTTAGAAATACCTTTTGGAAGGATAAAAATATTTTCAAGTTAGTCAGCAACATGCTTGCCTTATCAATTAACCACAACATATTTCTGCTCCCTAGTCAACTTTTTTTGTTACCCAGGCTATCTTTCTCACTTTTATGTTCCTGTCAGTTTATGCTTAATAAAAGCAAAGACTGCATCTTAATGCTAGCCAACAGAAAACATAATGAAGATGGTATTTCTCCAGTAAGAATAATGATATTACGCATTTCAAGAGCCAAAATAAAGTTTACTTAAATATTTGGAACACTTGTCTTCATGATCATTTCCTTCCATAAATATGTATGGCCTAGAGGGAACAATTTATGTACAGGCAAGCGGAGCCCTGACAATGCAATGACTCTGTGGTAGGCTCATATGTTAAGTGAACAGAATGTACTATTTTGTCTGGTTACTGGCACCTCTCCTCTCCCCACATCCTACCCACACACCTGGTTACAAAAGGAACAGCTGACAGGTGAGCAGGGAAAGGGCACAACTGGCCCAAATGGGGACACTGCCTGGGAACCAGAGACTTCGGGAGCAGGAAAGTCAAGTCAAAATCTTTAGTCATTCTCTGATGGCAAAGCTTTATTATGTAGAAGTTAAGAGCTGTCAGCAGCAGTATTTTCTAAATGTAGGAAGCCATTCCGCAGAGAAAGAGAAGGAGAACTAAAGAGAAGGAGAACTAAACAGATCAAGAAGCCAAAGTAAAAGATGGCAGGAGTCACCACAGCACCTAGGCCTCTAACTGAGGCTCTTCCCAAAGCCCAGGTGTATCTCTGACCTCATCGCACCTTCATCATGCTGAAAGAAGCATCAGGACACTTCCTCTTGCTCTCCCTCTGATGGAGGCGATTTGTTTTGGTTGTAGGATACCTATTATTTCATTGGCTCAGCCCTCAAATGGCCAACAGCGTAACAGAGAAGACACATCAGAAAGTCCTGTCAACATGTTATGATAAGTGCATCACAACACAGATCTATCACAGCTGGCACTTGAAGGGTGTTAGAGGGTTTGTTACCGAGGCTGTTGCCCCAGAATCATACGCCTGCCCCTCCCTTAAGCAGGAACTAATCTATATCTTTGTCACAGGGTCCAGACATAAAGAAAGGAAGCTATGTGAAGGAAAAAACAAAAACCAGATAGAACCAGCTGGAACCAAGATGGCGACAAACCTGACCTCCAACAGACACTGTGTTTCACTCAATGCAAATTTTACATTAGTGGCACTAAACAACACACCAGCCTTCGGCCCTGGCCGGAAGTTCCAGACCAAAAAGTACAGAAAAGAAGTGGCTCCCCACTTCCAGGAGAAACCCCACTTCCTCCCAGGAAACTAATGCTCAGGGCTCCCCTTCATTATCAGCCCTCCTCCTATCGTCCTCACCTCTTAAAACCACATCTTGGGTTTCGTTTTTGGCTGTGTGAACCTGAATGGAAAAAGAACCTTTCCCCACCAAGGCAAGAGGCCTCAGGCCAGTGAGGGCCAAAGTTGGGGTCCATATGACCTAATTCAGTAACAGTATGAGAACCAAACTACATCTCAAGGAAGGGATGACTGGGGGAGCTGGGAGGGACAACATTCCAAGCATGTGGGCAAAGACTGGCCTGTGCAAATGCAAGGGAAAGCCAGGCCACAAGACGTCCTCCAGGGCAGGTGGTCCTGGGGTTACTGGTCCTGTCCCTCTATCTTTAACAGTCCTTGACAGCTTTTGTCTTTTTATATTCCTTTCCCCACTGGCTTCTCCTCTTTACACCTCCCAGATAGTCAAAAACAAAGCTCATTTATCTCAACAAAATAGATATTTTCCATTAAGGCAAATATTCTCATTTAAAAAGGCTAAATAATAAGTTCCCTTTTGGAAGAATTCAAGTTAAATTTAGGCTGAATCCTGCAAAGTAGGGGGAAAAAGGATCTTCTGTATCTAATTACATTTCTCTCTCATTGCAGACTGGATATATTTTCATTCACCTTTATGCTCTCATTACACAAGGGCTGATAAGCAAGTTGGACTCAATAATATTCTCTCACCTGAACTGCAGATCGAAGAACCCCAGATAAAGACTGTCTCTAGCTTGCCAATATGTTTGTGCTGTTCAATTATGTAATAAATAATGACCTTTATTTTTTAGCATCATGTAATTCTCTCCAGGCATCAAACCAAGCTTTCTCTTCTACTGCTAAACAGCCCCACTCTTGTTCTGCTTTCAACTCATTTTAGACTCAGCCAAAAGTTTTCTTGCTCAGTTAACTCCTCTTCTGGTTTCCAACTTTGTATCAGGCACTCGCTGTCTCAGGCCTGGCTGACTTAAAGACGGCTGGTTCTTGCCCTGTCTCCCGGTGGAGCTGGTTCTGTACTACTTCTGTTTGCCACAAATCTCAGCTTCCTACTATAACCCAGGTCATTTTTAATCCCTTGCCACAGTGTCTGTTAGATATCTGTCACAGCAGTTGGTGACAGTCATTGCTAGATAGCAACTACCATCCAGCCCACAGCATGGCCTCTGGATGAAGACTGGTAAGATCAGCCCTGTTCATTCACTCAGCTATTTCAGCTGAACTCCCTTGAAAATTTTGAAGTCAGGCTTGAGCAGGAAGCAATCCCAATCTATGCGGGACAGGAATACAACCAAAAGCAACTGGAACCAGAGCAGCAACATGTTGCAGCAATGGTTTTTGCCTTGACAAGCACAACATATTATTTGTTCTTTCGCTGCTGTGAGTCTAACCCACCAGTAGACCTAAGTCCCACATCTTCAGGAGCAGCCACATCCTAGTTCCCAGGCAACTCATGGTATGGAACAGGAAGGGTAAGTAGGTGCCATTCTCCAACAAAAGCAGGACTTGTGATCATCAGTCTCTACAGTAGACTAACCTGGGGCTCAGTGCCCACCTCATACTCACTGAACTCCCTCAGTATGCCCAGTCAGAGATCAGTTTCTTTTCACTCAGACTATCTTCTGATAGTAAATTTCTAGGCCTTAAGTTTCTACTCATAATTTGTCTTCCTTTTCAACACATTTCCCTATGATTAGATTGAAGTTCTGATTTGTCTTCTGTGCTGGTTATCCTCCATTTAACCCCTACTGAAATCTATATTCTGCCCTACTATGTTCCCGGCAGCCTGACCCTTAAGGATTGCATCGTACTGATTCCTTAGCTGTCTGGCTTTCAGGGATTTAATGAATGAGGGCTACCAGCAGGAGATTAGAGGGTAAGGAAAGGAAACCATCAGGGTAGTTCTTCCTTGAGCTTCCTTGGTAGCTCAGTGATAAATAATCCATCTGCCAAGCAGAAGATGAGGGTTCAATCCCTGGTTTGGGAAGATCCCCCCTGGAGAAGAAAATGGCAGCCCATTCCAGTATCTTTGCCTAGGAAATCTCAAGGACAGAGGAGCCTGGCAGGCAGTTCATGGGGCCACAGAAGAGTTGGAGATGACTTAGCCTACAGCTCTGGCTCCTCCTCCAGAACTCAAGTTCTTGGCTACAGTAACATTATTTTATCTCCTTGATCTCACAGTTCTAGGGGTGTAACACCTTCCTGCTGACAATGGTCTCTAGGAGCTACACCTGCCCTTGTTTTATACCCTTAATCCTGCCCATGCTTCTGTAAGTAGTCCCTTCTAAAACCCTGACAACATAATGCCTGTAGTAAAAATCTCCTGTTTTGATGGGCCTGAATCCACCTCCCACCTCACAAATCATTTCGTAAAAGTAGCCTAATTTTCATTGCAGATTTCTACTCCCAGCCCACAAAGCCCACATGTTTTAGAGTTACACTTATTCTATCCCTGACTGTCAAGATGGAGCATGAGGCTCAAGTCCATGCTCACCAATGTAACCTTAGATCACAATAAATAAATGGTTAGGGATGGACACATAACTTGAAAGTGGTCCAACTGAACTGAAGTCCAGACTTGTCCATCTGATTTCCTAAGTCTACCTCACTCCCTGTGAAGGCTAGGGACTTGCTACACTCAGATCTCCCAGAGGTTGCCCAGCACACCATCTATACCTCCGAGTCTGCTTCTTCTGAGGAGACTCCTTCACCTGCATCATCCTCACCTATAGGGGAACCACAGCACCTCAGACGCTAAGGCTATACATTTGCATGAATCACAGATGAAGGCAGACAAAGTCCCCGGACAGCATGCCTAGCTGAACCTATCCTGGTATCTCTCAGATGCAGTGGCAAAACCAACATCTCTTCCCATATTTATCCTACTCACTAAAAATAAACCATATTCCTTGCTAATATATCCTAAGATATGGCAGTCATATGACTCCCCTGTCCTCCCATACTTGCTAACCATCATCTCTTGGGTGATACTGCTCAGATCCCAAATGTATTCTCAACCTGATACTCACGTAACTGCCTCCTAAGAAAGGATCCAAAGTATTTACAGCCTCCTCATACACTCTACATCAGACTGACATGACACCATCTATTTTACCAATACCCTAGCATTACATTCTGTTACAAATTTCCCCCAAACCACGTGGATATGCTGACAAATTTATTCATTTCATCAAAATGTTTTTAATGATAATTGTGTATGATATCCTGTAAGGAACATTATGGGATATATAAAGATAAATAAAATTAATTCCCAAGAAACTGCCCTCAGAAAATATTTAGGCTCATAGGAGAAATAAGGAAAAAAATACAAACAACTCTGAAAAAAAAATGTGTGCCATAATAGAGAATTCCAAGGGACAAGAGATAACTTCTGGTTGGAGATATCAGTAAAAGCAAGTAAGAAGGAAGGCATTAACTAGAATTAGGCATTAAGCAGCAGAAGGCATTAAGTAGAATGCCTACTATAGGTCGGATACTCTGAGAGACTCACACTTCATAATATTCAACAGCCCACTCAATATCTACATTTTTCCCTTTACCCAAACTATTAAAGAGGCCAGACAGTCCTTATCAAGGACCGGGAGACTGGGCTTTACAAGATAGGTACAATTTAGCCAAGAGTTTATTTCAGGAAAACAGGAGCCAAAAACAGAAAAATATAAAACAGAACATGAGTAAAGAGATGAAGGCACAAAACTGCAGCATGTACATGAGATGTCCATGTAAATGTGTACATGATTGTAAACTGAGATGAGGGTGGCATGTTTATGAGTGGAATGTGCCTCTAAAGAGATGGCAAAATATAGATAAAATAAGGTATACTCCTATGGTTTAACAATGAATTCTACTTTTTTATTTGGCAAAATGGGGCAGTGGGTTAAAAATAAAGCTACATAAATATGCTAATGACACTTTCCTGTCCCGACTGAAGATGAAACTCAAATTAGTATTCTTCAGCAACCCTTTTCAAATGTTCAACAGCAGACATCTTTGAAGACAAAGTGAGGAGTGAAGACTTTATACACATTTCAGTTAGACTTGCTGTCCCTCATTAGCATGAATAATCAAAAGTTGGCTGTACCTACATAAGCTATTTTCCATAAGTATTCTGAATGCTAATTAGGAAATTCAGTCCAAATACTGCATCCTCAAAAATAATTCTGGACATCATGTTAAGAAGGTATGGAAATGTGATAAACGTGCTCATTATTTAAATGCTATGTGTCCTGGCTTCTTGGGGGTAAATACAAGCACCACAATTAGAAGCACAGCTATATAAATAAAACAGTAACTGAAGAGAGGCATAGGAAAGAATCATAATATAACAGCCACAGAGCGAGTAATGCTCTTCATTCTGCAGATGAAGGACTCGAGCCTGATGAAGCCAAGTGGTGGATCCAGGTCAACATAGCTCATGAGTGTTGAGTCTGAACCAGAATTCAGTCTCCTGATCTCTGTTCATAATCCTTTCTGCCACATCAAGTGTCTCTCTCTTACAAGTTTCAGATATAAGGACGCAGCTCTGTGTATGAAGTTCCTTAATGCTGCTTAATGGAGCACCCTTGAGAGAATCTTTATATAAATGTCTGAGAAGTGACAGTCATAGGTTCAATTTCTAGTTAATATAGAGACTTTATTCATTGAACATTAACTGAAATGGTTTTTATGCTAATAGAGTTTCTCTTACCACAGATTTTCATAAAAGCATCATCAGGCGGTTTAAAATATATGAAGCATTGTTACTATGTACAAATCCCCAAACCTGTTGTAAATGCAAGAGAAAGAAGACCTGACATTCAGGATGACATCTGTGCAACCCTGGGTTCACATATTTCACTCTTCATGGGAGCTGCCTTCTCAACGAGGCGCATTGTCTTTCAGACCCTCCCATAATGTCTGCATTCCAACATGAGCTTGACCTCAGCCAGCCTCACGCTATGCTGTGAAATTCTGTACTATTTTTTTCCTCTAAATGTACTTATTTTCTGTATTTACATAAAATTTTAAGCCTCCATAATCTCAAATACTTTCACTGTAACCTCATCTAAGAGTTGGGTAGGTAAGCATAAGTAAAAGAGGCCTTTAGGCAACTTTTAAGCTGCTCTAAAACAATGTTCAAAATAAAGACATTTTAACAAATCTCAAACATTCACAAAAAGTCTTTGTTTAAAGAAACTGTGGGGAAAAAAACTAAAAAACATGCACAAATGAATAATCATCAAAAGTTTGAAAAATCAGAAATATTTTTGGTAAGGCATGGAATATCTTTATTGAAATAGTACGTAAAAAGTTTCAGTGCCCTATGTTCAATGATCTCTAAGATCAATTTATCCTCTCAGAAAGATGGTTTTATTTAACGCTACATTTTTCCTTACGTTCACATTTTAGAAATTCTAGCAAAATAAGCAAAGCATGAAATAACCATAAACAGTCTTGTGTGATAATCTACCATGAAATTTCAGTGGAATTACTGAAAATAAAAAATAAAGATGTCAATGTAGTACCACAGCATGGAGCAGCACATGTAAGCATTCGTGAAAAAAAAAAAAAAAACAGGAGAGAGAGATGCATTCATTCAGTTGAGTTACTGCCACTCTACAACTGAATGAGACAGAGAAACAGTGAAAGACGAATGCCCACAACAATCCACCACATTAAGTGAAATGGAATGAGAAGCACTTTAATTGGATAAAATTTAAGAGCTGAATTACAAATGCCACGTAAATAAATAGCTCTAAATAATGTGTTTTTTCCAGTTAAATAATGACTTTAATAAAACAGATGAAAATGTAGGCTGTGTTGTTTTTTCTGCCTGTCAGAATCTCATTAGCATTTCAATTTAAATTCTACAAGTGCACTCAAATCTCTCATTTGTACATCTGGCATAACTCAAAACACTGCCTTATTTGTTAAAAAAAGAAACTTTAAGGCAAATGAGCCGACTCACAATATCTTGCAGTGGTATTTTAAGGGGTGAAAACAATGTTGTTATTTCAATGTTGCGTAAGAGCAGTGGCCTCCTTATGAAGAAACTGAAAGATTCAGATAACACTTTCGAAGAAAATGTTTTTATAAGAAAAATCTCAAAAGCACTTAAGTGTTAATGCTATCTTTACATTATTTTAAATATAGAATTAAATATGAAAAATATTTTTTAAGTAAGCTTAGAAATGATATTTAAAGACACTCAGTTCAGTTCAGTCGCTCAGTCGTGTCCGACTCTTTGTGACCCCATGAATCGCAGCACACCAGGCCTCCCTGTCCATCACCAACTCCCGGAGTTCACTCAGACTCACGTCCATCGAGTCAGTGATGCCATCCAGCCATCTCATCCTCTGTCGTCCCCTTCTCCTCCTGCCCCCAATCCCTCCCAGCATCAGAGTCTTTTCCAATGAGTCAACTCTTCACATCAGGAGGCTAAAGTACTGGGGTTTCAGCTTTAGCATCAGTCCTTCCAAAGAAATCCCAGGGTTGATCTCCTTCAGAATGGACTGGGTGGATCTCCTTGCCGTCCAAGGGACTCTCAAGAGTCTTCTCCAGCACCACAGTTCAAAAGCATCAATTATTCGGCGCTCAGCTTTCTTCACAGTCCAACTCTAACATTTATACATGACCACTGGAAAAACCATAGCCTTGACTAGACAGACCTTTGTTGGCAAAGTAATGTCTCTGCTTTTCAATATGCTCTCTAGGTTGGTCATAACTTTCCTTCCAAGGAGTAAGTGTCTTTTAATTTCATGGTTACAACCACCATCTACAGTGATTTTGGAGCCCCAAAAAATAAAGTCTGACACTGTTTCCACTGATTCCCCATCTATTTCCCATGAAGTGATGGGACCAGATGCCATGATCTTCGTTTTCTGAATGTGGAGCTTTAAGCCAACTTTTTCACCCTTCTCTTTCACTTTTATCAAGAGGCTTTTTAGTTCCTCTTCACTTTCTGCCATAAGCATGGTGGCATCTGCATATCTGAGGTGACTGATATTTCTCCCGGCAATCTTGATTCCAGCTTGTGTTTCTTCCAGTCCAGCGTTTCACATGATGTACTCTGCATAGAAGTTAAATAAGCAGGGTGACAATGTACAGCCTTGACGTACTCCTTTTCCTATTTGGAACCAGTCTGTTGTTCCATGTCCAGTTGTAACTGTTGCTTCCTGACCTGCATACAGATTTCTCAAGAGGCAGGTCAGGTGGTCTGGTATTCCCATCTCTTTCAGAATATTCCACAGTTTATTGTGATCCACTATGAAACTATAATTTTAGGTAAATATGACTACTTCAAAGTTCTTTGTGACAAAGCTTTCCTAATGTATTATCATAAATACCTAAAATGAAAAAGAAAATTGCAAGGAAAAAATTCTTTATCTACTTATGTTTAGCAGTGGCTCTAAAACAATAGTGCACATAATAATCACATACAGATATTTTTAAATTTGTATTCCTAAAGTTAGCCCCAGAAAATTTGATTCATAGATGTGGAGCACAATATAGAGTTTTAACATATATCCCAAGTGATTTTGATGCAAGTGATCTATGGAACATAATTTGAGAACACTAACCTATAGGATCCTGGAGGAGGAAATAGCAACTCTCTCCAGTATTCTTGCCTCAAGAATCCCATGGACAGAGAAGCCTGGTGGGCTACAGTCCATAGGGTCACAAAGACTTGGACACTATTGAGCAACTGAGCAAAATTTATAGGATAAATTTTATTTTCTTTTTAGATTGATAATTAAAATCTTTCATAATCTGATTTTATTCCAACTTTCAATCTTACTCTGTAGGATAAACTACCCAATTTATCAAGTGGATCTCATTACCACCATTTTAGCTTAGGTAGAATACCAGTCTGAATCTGAATCTAATAAAATCTTTAAACCACATTTGGGTACAGACTAGTTGAAAGTAAGTTCACAGGATATGGAAACTAGATAACAGGTATTTGTCTTAACTCAGATCTCAGAATTGGAGAGATCCTAAGTACAGTGTCCTGAAGGTGGGACGGAAACAAGGGAGAAGGTGATAGAGAGAGAATATTATCTAAGATTAACTAGTCCCTACAAAATTCACTTGAGTCTGTTTACAGAGGGGATGTCACCTTAAAAGGGAACTTGAAGGAAAAAAAGTAAATTTTCTTTGTGTTACATTAAAACAAAATTTTAGTTATAACTGTGATAATTATTAAGTCAAAGAATAAAACACAACAGCTCTTTGTTGATATGTCTGAAATGATTTCATTATAGTACATTCTATTAATTTACATTTAACACATAAAAGATAATTACAACTACCATCAACAGAAACGTCATTGGTTTTTCCAAAGGATTTCTCTTGATCCTTTGCTTTTCCAGTTCCATTTCAAGCATTACCATATCACAACCCTTGTCAGTTTTCTCTGTTTCAATTGTAAACTGTCATATCCCCACTTATCAACAGCTTTACATATTATTCAATAAATTCTCTAACATCATTTACACCAACTTCATGAAATCTGTATATTTCTCAAAATTTTCTCTCTTCCAGTCAATTTACATTACATTCTTTAAGGTCTAAAACAGTGAATTAAAAAGCACAGAAACACTTACCACATCTTGCTTTAATTCCCCATGGAACCTGGGAAGATATAGATTATTATAAATAATTTGATAAACCTATACAGCATATTAAAAAGCAGAGACATTAGTTTGCTGACAAAGGTCTACACAGTCCAAACTATGGTTTTTCCAGTAATCATGTACAGATGTGAGAGTTGGACCATAAAGAAGGCTGAGCGCCAAAGAATTGATGCTTTCGAATTGGGATACTAGAGAAGACTCCTAAGAGTCCCTTGGACTGCAAGGAGATCAAACCAGTCAATTCTAAAGGAAATCAACCCTGAACATTCATTGGAAGGGCTGATGCTGGAGCTGAAGCTCCAATACTTTGGCCACCTGATGCAAAGAGCTGACTCACTGGAAAAGACTCAGATGCTCGGAAAGACTTAAGGCAAAAGAAGGGGGTGGCAGAGGAAGAGATGGTCACTGACTCAATGGACATGAGTTTGAGGAAACTCCAGGAGATTGTAAAGGACAGGGGACCCTGGTGTACTGCAGGGGAGCCTGGTGTACTGCAGCCCATGGGACCGTAAAGAGTCAGATATGACTTAGCAAATGAAAGATGATGATGAACAATCTCTACTGAAATGCAGAAAAGCACACAGCATTAAAAATATATCAGAAGATGGCTAGCAAGTTCCACTAGGCTAAGCATCAGAAAGATCAGAGAGAGAGCCATACATTCTGGTGGAAAAAGGCTGATAAGAATGTAGGATGTCACTGTGTGCTAGGCTTGTCAGTGAGTCAGAAACCTCTCCCACACCAAGGCAGCTAACTGCCTAGTTATGAAAAAAAAAAAGTTTCAATAACACATTCACTGTTTAGAAACTCTAATACATATATGTTCTAGCATAATACACACTTACTATGCATGTGCAAAGGAGTTTAACATACATTTTCTCATTTAGTCTTCACAATAGCCTTATGAGGTAAGTAAAAACAATCAACATTTAATATTATCATCATTTCCAAAGGAGATAACTGAAGCTTAGAAAGACTACTTCATCTACGCCCTTAACCTATTAAGTATCTGAGCAAGAATCTGAACCCAGGATCCTCTGAATTATTATGCCACAGATCTTTGAATTTTACATTGCTTTGATTTTGATTTTATTTATATCTTTAATGCTTTAAACAATAAATAATATATTTGGGTTTTTTTGCTTTAATAAAAAGGTTTTTTTAATATAAATTTATTTTATTTGGAGGTTAATTACTTTACAATATTGTATTGGTTTTGCCATATTTGTTTAAAGATGCACAGACATACCTCAAAGATATTCTGGTTTCAGTTCCAGACTACTACAAGCAAACACTTCAGCAACCTGTCGCGTGAAGGTTATTATTTCCCAGTGCATATAAAAGTGATGTTCATCCTCCAGGGTTGTCTATTAAGTGCAATAGCAGTATGTCTAAAAAAGTATACACATCTGAATTTAAAATATTTTATTGCTTAAAAAATGCCAAGACCCTTTGGTATTTCTTGGAAGGCCAGTTTAGTGGAAATTAATTTAGCTTTTGCTCATCTGGGAAACTCATCTCTCCTTCAGTTCTGAACAATAAATAACCTTGCTGAGTATCGTAGGATATAGGTTCTTTCCTTTCAGCACTTAAAACACATCATGCCACTCCATTCTGGCTTGCAAAATTTCTGCTGAAATATTAGCTGATAGTTTTATGAGGGTTCCTTTATACATGACTTTTATATGAGATGTCCTGGTATGGGTCTTTTGGGGTTCATTTAGTTTGGGATTCTCGGTACTTCCTGGACCTGGATATCTATTTCATTTTTCATATTAGGGAAATTTTAAGTCATAATTTGATCAAATACACTTTCTATCCCTTTCTCTCTATCTTCTCCTCCTGCTGGGACACCTACAATGCAAATATTAGTATGCTTGATGTCATCCCAAAGGGCCCTTCCACTATCCTCATTAATTTTTTTAATTTTTTTATTTCTGATTGGGTGAATACCACTGTTCTGTTTTATAGGTCACTTATGCATTCTTCATAACACCAATATATTTGCTTCTGTCTCCTTCTTTCTTACATTAAGGCTAGCACCCTATATTGTTTAACACTTTTTATTTAAATAGTAAATACTAAACATAACTAAGTTCATAAACATCTTCATTATTATTTGTTATAGCTACATAATACTATATTGGGTAAATGTGGACTATATACTACAGTTTATTCAACCACTCTCCTATCTGTGGACATTCAGGTTATTTCCTGTATTTCACAATTACAGATACTATCACAGTAAATAATCTCATAAATATGAATTTGCATGTTTTGGGTGTGTATGATCCATGATAACTTCTTAGGAGTGAAAATGCTGGGTTAGAGTACAAATATATAGTTTTGTTAGGTTATTACCAAATTTCTGTTCAAAGGACTGTATCAATTTCAATTCCTCCCTTCTGGCTCACCTGGTAAAGAATCGCCTACAACGTGGGAGACCTGGGTTTGATCCCTGAGTTGGGAAGATCTCCTGGAGAAGGGAAAGGCTACCCACTCCAGATTTCTGGCCTGGAGAATTCCATGGACTATATAGTCTATGGGGTCGCAAAGAATCAGACACGACTGAGTGACTTTTACTTTCAGCAAAGCTTGAATGTGATGATTTCTCTTCAGTCCCACTGACAGAATTTGTCATTTTTAAAGAAACTTTCTGCCACTGTAAAAATTGAGAATTATATTGTAGTGGTTTGAATTTATATTTCACTAATTATGAATGAATTTGATCATTTTTTCATGTTTATCATATATTAATCTGCTTGTGTTTTTCTGTGAATTATCCATGTCCTTTTTCTATTTTTCTATAGGGCTTTTGATCCTTTGCACCTCCATCTTAAAGCCTTCTTTATGTATTAGGGAGATTACCTTTTGTCTGTATAAATGCTGTGAATATGTTATTGCATTTTGTCAGTTGTCTTCTAACTTTGTTTATGGTATTCTGGGCTTTCTTTATACTCCAACTCTCACATCCATTCATGACTAATGGGAAAAAAATCAAAGCTTTGACTAGACAGACCCCTTGTCGACAAAGTAATATCTCAGCTTTTTAATATGCTGTCTAGGTTTGTCATAGCTTTTCTTCCAAGGAGCAAGCGTCTTTTAATTTCATGGCTGCAGTCACCATCTGCAGTGATTTTGGAGCCCAAGAAAATAAAGTCTGTAGCTGTTTTCATTGTTTCCCCATCTATTTGCCATGAAGTGATGGAACTGGATGCCATGATCTTTGTTTTTTGAATGTTGAGTTTTAAACCATCTTTTTCAAAATGTTAAAACTGCCAGTTAATTTTTTCAAACCCTTTGGGTAAAGGAGAAGAGTAAACCTCAGAGAAAAGAAACCTCACATAACAGTTTGTCATTTGATATTACAACACAAAAATTACATATAAAGTATTAGTGAAGTATTTTCATATGTATTATATAATTGCCAGATATTAGCAACTCCAGAGAGCACATTTCACTGTATATATCTGCAAATGTTACCATAAAAGGTCATCATCTTAACTGCACGAGCACATTATCATGAAAAACTAAGTAGTAAAAAAGTCACACACATTTAGTTCAAACCCCTTTCGCCATCTGTTGAGTTTGTCTTATGCATTTTAATTATTTTGGAAACGCAGCAGTTTTAGTTTTTAAAAATGCCTTATGTTATCACAGGCAACTTCTCAATCCTATGATTCACGGTAATCTCTCAGATAAGCATCTTTACTAAACCAGAGAGAAAAACAAGTTCAACTTTGATTGGTTCTGGATTTCACATTATAGGTGTTGGCGCTGGGAAATCCATGATCAGCCTAAGCTTACAAATACAGTTAACAACTGTTAGTGATATTTACAGGAGGCACATCCTCTACTGATCCTAGAATTACATTTATGTCTATTTACAGTTCAGTGTTAATAAGCAATTCACCAAGTAGTAGGACAACAGAATAAACCCTCATTTGCTTATAAGCAAGTAAGTTGGCAATTTCACCCACTAAATGCCCAAACTCTAAAAGACATCTAACAAATGTCTTAAAGTTAATATAACAAACATAATGCAGAGGAAAACTTTTAAAATTTCACTCAGTATCTATTATTCCTTATTTTAGGCACAATTTTTAAAATTTATATTTTGCAACATATATTAATTGAAAAATCAAACTCAAAGAAAAATCTTCTGCTATAGACACTTGGGTTTTATCAGAGCCCATCAGCTTCTAGAGGAAGGAAAACATCCAACTCCAGCCTACTTTAGCCTTTGCCATTGATTAAACGAAAGGAAAGGAAAGTGAAGTCGTTCAGTCGTGTCCGACTCTTTGCAACGCCATGGACTGCAGCCTACCAGGCTCCTCCATCCATGGGATTTTCCAGGCCAGAATACTGGAGTGGGTTGCCATTTCCTTCTCCAGGGGATCTTCCTGACCCAGGGATTGATCCCGGGACTCCTGCATTGTAGGCAGATGCTTTACCGTCTGAGGCACCAGGGAAGTCCACTGATTAAGGGAAATGCCAAATCCAGCCTTCTCTAGCCCTACTGTCTCATCTAAGGATGAAGAGAATAGATACATTTGTGAAGGTCACAACCCAGAGAAACAGGCTCATATAAAAATGAGGACCAATCATAAAATTATAGAATTCTTCCCTTCCCCCCATACCTTATGACCACATTGATATGAGGCACTGTATAATAAGTGGGTTACAATGGAAAGAACAGTAAGACCCAGACCCTATTTAAGGAGTCTTTAAAGAAACACAAAGGCAACAGGGGCTACAAAAAGAAGGACCATAGAGGAAATTTTAGCATCAGACACCTACAGCTACAGTAAACAGAAATATGTTGTTGCTGTTTAATTGCTAAGTCATGTCTGACTCTTTGTAACCCTACGTACTATAACTCACAACGGTCCTTATATCCATGAGATTTTCCAGGCAAGAATACTGGAGTGGGTTGCCATTTTCTTCTACCAAGGACTTTCCCAACCCAGTGATCAAACCCAAGTCTCCTGGACTGACGGGCAGATTCTTTTCTGGTGAGCCACCAGGGAAGCCCAAACAGTAACACAGCCTAACCCTAAACCAGATACACAAAAAAACCCTTACATTAAAGGTCTATTTACCTCAGTTCATTTTAATCAATATATCATGCTTGCATGCATGCTCAGTTGCTCAGACATGTCTAATAATAAATTAATAAATTAATAATAAATTAATAAAAGAGTATTATGAAAAACTATATGCCCCAAAACCTGATAGCTAGAAAAAAAGTGGAGCTCTTCTTTGGAAAACACAGTCTGTGACAGCTTATACTAGGAGAAATAATCTGAATAAACACATATCCATTAAAGAAAATTGAGTCGATTATTAATCACCTATAACAGAAACACTAGTCCCAGACAGATTCACTAGTGAATTCTACCTAAGATTTAAAGGAAACATGATACCAATTATCTGCAATTCATTCCAGAATTTACAGTCAAAGGGAGCACTGCCTAACTCATTCTATGAGGCCAGAATTACTTTAGAATTCAAACCTGAAAAAGATGCTGCAGATTACCAAGGAAAACAGTAGATAAATATCTCCCATGAACACATGAAAATCCTCAACAAAATATTTGCAAAATAAATTGAACAAATTATTTTTAAAAATTAAACACCACAACCAAGTTGGATTTATTCAAGTTATTCAAGGCTGGTTCAACATTTAAAAATCAAGCAATTTAATCCATTACTTAGCATGCTAAATAAGTAAGATCAAATGAGCATATTGCTAGAGAAAGAAAAAACATTTGACAAAACCTAATACTCATTCATGAAAAAAATAAACAAAAAACAAAACTCTCATAAAACTAGGAATAGAAAAGAATTTCCTCACTTGATGAAGAATATCTATCAGTAACTCTTTAATTAACATCATAACTAATGGTGAGTAACTAGATGCTTTCCCACTAAGATCAAGAACAAGACAAGGCTGTCCCATCTCACAAGTTCTATGTAACATTATACAGTAAGTTCTAACTAATGCAATAAGAAAATAAAATCAAAAGCATACTTTTAATTGGGAAGGAAGAAATAAAATTTTCTTTGTTCACAAATAACATTCTCATCATATCATTTATTCATTCATTTCAGTCGCTCAGTCATGTCAGACAGACTCTTTGTGACCCCATGAATCGCAGCACACCAGGCCTCCCTGTCCATCACCAACTCCCAGAGTTCACTCAAACTCACATCCATCAAGTCAGAGACACCATCCAGCCATCTCACCCTCTGTCGTCCCCTTCTCCTCCTGCCCCCAATCCCTCCCAGCATCAGAGTCTTTTCCAATGAGTCAGCTCTTCAAATGAGGTGGCCAAAGTACTGGAGTTTCAGCTTTAGCATCATTCCTTCCAAAGAACATCCAGGGCTGATCTCCTTCAGAATGGACTGGTTGGATCCCCTTGCAGTCCAAGGGACTCTCAGGAGTCTTCTCCAACACCACAGTTCAAAAGCATCAATTCTTCGGCACTCAGCTTTCTTCACAGTCCAACTCTCACATACATACATGACCACTGGAAAAACCATAGCCTTCACTAGATGGACCTTTGTTGGCAAAGTGATGTCTCTGCTTTTCAATATGCTATCTAGGTTGGTCATAACTTTCCTTCCAAGGAGTAAGCGTCTTTTAATTTCATGGCTATGGTCACCATCTGCAGTGATTTTGGAGCCCCCCAAAAATAAAGTCTGACACTGTTTCCACTGTTTCCCCAACTATTTCCCATGGAGTGATGGGACCAGATGCCATGATCTTTGTTTTCTATACAAAGTCCCAAAGAATCAACAAAAAAAATATTTGCAACTAATAAGCAATTGTAGCAGAGTTACAAGATATAAGGTTAATGTACAAAAATCAATTATTTTCTGATACACTAATGATGAACAAATGGGATTTCAAACTTAAAACAACATTATTTACATTAGCAGAAAAATTAAAATACTTAGCTATAAATCTAAAAATTATATACACAATATATATGAGCAAAATTATGTATACAATTTTAAAACTGATAAAAAATAACTAAATAGAGAGATAATCCATGTTTATGAATAAAAGGACTCAATATTGCCAACTTAGGTTTACTGTAATTGCATTAAATTCAAGACAATTATTTTATGGATAATAACAAAGGAATTATAAAGTTTATATCAAAAAAAAACATATGACCCAGAATAATTAACATAATATTAAAGAACAAACTCAGACGACTGACAGTACCTAAATTTCAAGATATACTGTTAAGTTAGAGTAATTGAGAGAGACAGTGTGATACTGGTGAAGGAAAAGACAAAATAGTGGAACAAAATAGAGAACACAAAATAGAGAACACACTACATACATCTTTGACAAAGGAGCAAGAACCCAGTGAAGAAATAATAGTCTTTTTCAACAACTGGTACAAGGATAATCATCATACATATGCAAAGCAAACGACAAAATAAAAGAATCTAGATACTGAAATTTACAGAAATTAACTCAAAATGGATCACAGACCCAAGTGAAAAACATAGAACTTTAAACTCCTAGAAGATAAAATAAGAGAAAATCTAGGTGATGTTGGGTTTGGTGATTGCTTTTTAAGTCATCAAAAGCATGATCAATGATTTTAAAAAATAAGCTGACTTTCATTAAACAAAAAACTCTGCTGTGCAAAAGACATTGTTCAAAGGGGAAAAAAAAAATGCAAGCCACAGACTAGGATAAAATATAAGCCAATCAAATTTGATAAAGTACTATTATCCAAAATATACAAAGAAATGTTTAAACAATAAGAAAATAGCACAATTAAAAAGTGAGCAAAGTATTTTAACTTCTCCAAGGAAGATATGCAATATGCAAATGAGACATAACAATATGAAAAGATGCTCAACATAGTAAATTGCTATTGTTGTTCAGTCCGTCAGCCATGTCTGACTCTCTGCAGTCCCATGGACAGCAGCAGGCCAGGCTTCCCTGTCCTTCCCTAACTACTGGAGTTTGCTCAGAACTCATGTCCATTGAATCAGTCATGTCATCCAACTATCTCATCCTCTGTCGTCCCCTTCTCCTCCTGCCCCCCAGGCTTTCCCAGCATCACGGTCGTTTCAAATGAGTCAGTTCTTCACATCAAGTGGCCAAAGTATTGGAGCTTCAGCTTCAGCATCAGTGCTTCCAAGAAAATTCGGGTTGATTTCCTTTAGGGTTGACTGATCTTTTTCTTAAATAATTTATTTTTTATTGAAGGATAATTGCTTTACAGAATTCAACAGGGTTGACTGGTTTGATTTCCTTGTTGTCCAAGGGACTCTCGAGAGTCTTCTCCAGCACCACAATTCGAAAGCATCAGTTCTTCAGCTCTCAGTCATCTTTAGGTCCAACTCTCACATACATACATCATTACATAGCTTTGACTATATGGACCTTTGTCGGCACTGACGTCTCTGCTTTTTAATATGCTGTCTAGGTTTGTCATAGTTTTTTTCCAAGGAGCAAGTGTCTTTTAATTTCATGGCTGCAGTCACCATCTGCAGTGATTTTGGAGCCCAAGAAAATAAAGTCTGTTAACTGTTTCCATTGTTTCCCCACCTATTTCCCATGAGGTGATGGGACCAGAGGCCATGATCTTAGTTTTTTGAATGCTGAGTTTTAAGGCAGCTTTTTACTCTCCTATTTCACTTTCATCAAGAGGCTTTTTAGTTCCTCTTCTCTTTCTGCCATATGGGTGGTGTCATCTGGGTATCTGAGGTTATTGATATTTCTCCCAGCAACCTTGATTCCAACTTCAGCTTCATCCTGCCAGCATTTCTCATGATTTATTCCACATATAAGTTAAATAAGCAGGGTGACAACATACGGGTTGACTTACTCCTTTTCCAATATTGAACCAGTCTGCTGTTTCATGTCTGGTTCTAACTGCTGCTTCTTGACCTGCTTACAGATTTCTCAGGATGCAGGTAAGGTGGTCTGGTATTCCCATCTAAGAATTTTGCACAGTTTATTGTGATGCACACAGTCAAAGGCTTTAGAGTAGTCAATGAAGCAGAAGTAGATGTTTCTCTGGAATTCCCTTGCTTTTGTTTGATCCAACAGATGTTGGCAATTTCACCTGTGTGCTCTGCCTTTTCTAAATCCAGCTTGTACACCTGAAAGTTCTCAATTCACAAACTACTGAAACCTAGCTTAAAGGATTTTGAGCATTACCTTGCTAACATGTGAGATGAATGCAATTGTGTGGTAGTCTGAACATTCTTTGGCATTGCCCTTCTTTAGGACTGGAATGAAAACTGAACTTTTCCAGTCCTGTGGCCACTGCTGAGTTTTCCAAATTTGCTGGCTTACTGAGTGCAGCACTTTCACAGCATCATCTTTTAGGATTTGAAATGGCTCAGCTGGAATTCCATCACCTCCACTAGCTTTGTCCATAGTAATGCTCCCTAAGGCCCACTTGACTTCGCACTCCAGGATGTCTGGCTCTAGGTGAGTGACCACACCATCATGTTGAGGCAGGTCATTAAGACCTTTTTAATACAGTTCTTCTGTGTATTCTTGCCACCTCTTCTTTAGATCTTCTGTTTCTGTTAGGTCTGTAACATTCCTCTCCTTTATTGTGCTCATCTTTGCATGGAATGTTCTCTTGGTATCTCTAATTTTCTTGACGAGATCTCTAGTCTTTCCCATTCTACTGTTTTCCTCAATTTGTTTGCACTGTTCACTTAAGAAGATTTTCATATCTCTCCTTGCTATTCTTTGGAATTCTGCACTGATATGGGTATATCTTTCCTTTTTCCTTTTGCCTTTCACTTCTCTTCTTTTCTCAGCTATTTGTAAGGCCTCCTCAGACAACCATTTTGCCTTTTTGCATTTCTTTTTCTCAGGTATGATTCTGATCATCACCTACTGCTCAGTGTTATTAACCTCCGTCCACAGTTCTTCAGGCACTCTGCTCAACAGATCTAATGCCTTGAATCTAGTTGTCACTTGCACTGTATAATCACAAGGGATTTTGTTTAAGTCATACCTGAATGACCTAGTGGTTTTCCCTACTTTCAATATCACTACACATCTAATAGAATGGCAGAGAAACAAAACGGTGACAACACCATACGGTGACAAGAATGTGGAGAACAAGGACTCTCACCCAGGGCTTCTGGGAATGCAAAATGGCACAGCCTTTCTCAAATAAGATTGGCCATCTCTTACAAAGCAAAACACAGTCTTATCATGTGATCCAGCAGTCATGCTCCACAGTATTTACTTACCCAAAGAATTTATGTCCAAATAAAAATTATTTCCAAAATAAAACCTACATACAACCAAAAACTCTTAGAAGTAAATAAAACAGAAAAACTTCATGATACAGACCTCTAAAAACAGAATAAGCCCTAATGTAAATGGCATCACTGACTCGATGGACATGAGCTTGAGCAAGCTCCGGGAGTTGGTGATGGATAAGGAATCCTGGCGTGCTGCAGTCCATGGGGTCGCAAAGAGTTGGACATGACTGAGTGACTGAACTGAACTGAAAGTATTAAATATAGTTAATAATAACATATGAATATTATTAGTTCAGCATCAGCAATTTCAAGAAATATACCACAGTAATGTAAGCTGCTGTTGATATGGGAAACTGTACATAGCGGAATATGTGCAAGAGGGTATATGGAAATTGTATACTTTCTGCTCAATTTTTCTATAAACTTAAAATTGCTATAAAAATGGCCTATTAACTTTTTTTTTTTTAGTTTTTTATTTTTTAAATTTTAAAATCTTTAATTCTTACATGCATTCCCAAACATGAACCCCCCTCCCACCTCCCTCCCCATAACATCTTTCTGGGTCATCCCCATGCACCAGCCCCAAGCATGCTGCATCCTGCATCAGACATAGACTGGCGATTCAATTCACATGATAGTATACATGTTAGAATGTCATTCTCCCAAATCATCCCACCCTCTCCCTCTCCCTCTGAGTCCAAAAGTCCGTTATACACATCTGTGTCTCTTTCCCTGTCTTGCATACAGGGTCATCATTGCCATCTTCCTAAATTCCATATATATGTGTTAGTATACTGTATTGGTGTTTTTCTTTCTGGCTTACTTCACTCTGTATAATCGGCTCCAGTTTCATCCATCTCATCAGAACCGATTCAAATGAATTCTTTTTAACCGCTGAGTAATACTCCATTGTGTATATGTACCACAGCTTTCTTAACCATTCATCTGCTGATGGACATCTAGGTTGTTTCCATGTCCTGGCTATTATAAACAGTGCTGCGATGAACA
Organism: Ovis canadensis; assembly: GCF_042477335.2. Classification (NCBI taxonomy): domain Eukaryota; kingdom Metazoa; phylum Chordata; class Mammalia; order Artiodactyla; family Bovidae; genus Ovis; species Ovis canadensis. Next base: position 22,904,289 of record NC_091257.1, on the reverse strand, counting down.
TTGGGGTACATGTGTCTCTTTCAATTCTGGTTTCCTCGGTGTGTATGCCCAGAAGTGGGATTGCTGGGTCATAAGGGAGTTCTATTTGCAATTTTTTAAGGAATCTCCACACTGTTCTCCATAGTGGCTGTACTAGTTTGCATTCCCACCAACAGTGTAGGAGGGTTCCCTTTTCTCCACACCCTCTCCAGCATTTATTGCTTGCAGATTTTTGGATCGCAGCCATTCTGACTGGTGTGAAGTGGTACCTCATTGTGGTTTTGATTTGCATTTCTCTAATAATGAGTGATGTTGAGCATCTTTTCATGTGTTTGTTAGCCATCCGTATGTCTTCTTTGGAGAAATGTCTATTTAGTTCTTTGGCCCATTTTTTGATAGGGTCGTTTATTTTTCTGGAGTTGAGCTGCAGAAGTTGCTTGTATATTTTTGAGATTAGTTGTTTGTCAGTTGCTTCATTTGCTATTATTTTCTCCCATTCAGAAGGCTGTCTTTTCACCTTGCTTATATTTTCCTTTGTTGTGCAGAAGCTTTTAATTTTAATTAGATCCCATTTGTTTATTTTTGCTTTTATTTCCAGTATTCTGGGAGGTGGATCATAGAGGATCCTGCTGTGATTTATGTCTGAGAGTGTTTTGCCTATGTTCTCCTCTAGGAGTTTTATAGTTTCTGATCTTACATTTAGATCTTTAATCCATTAAAAATGGCCTATTAACTTTTTAAAATAAAACATCCATTATTTTATTTTGGCTCTTCTTAGATTGCTCCTCTGCTGCAACAACATAAAAGCTAAGTTTGGATTATTTTAACACTGGGCTTCCCTTGTGGCTCAACTGGTAAAGAATCCGCCTGCAATGCAGGAGACCTGGGTTCGATTGCTGGGTTGGGAAGATCCCCTGGAGAAGGGAAAGGCTACCCATTCCAGAATTCTGGCCTGGAGAATTCCATGGACTATATAGGTCCATGGGGTCACAAAGACTCAGACTGGACTGAGTGACTTACACGTTCACATTAGCATTTCTTCAGCTGATACTTCACTAACTTATTCACTGATTCATTCATTCAGTGTTTGACTATTTACAGCATTTGCAGTATCATCCACTCGGGTTTTTAAACATATAACTTCTATGTTATTTTACTTGCTTTTAAAAATCTTTTATAATATATTAGTTTCATATTTAGAGACTATGAATCATCTGTTTTACAAGTCTAGTTAAATTAATTATTTATGCTCTCTGATGGGAGCTCCTAGAATTATTTTTATAGGCTACTATGAAAAGAAGAGAAGCGAAAAGCAAAGGAGAAAAGGAAAGATATAAACATCTGAATGCAGAGTTCCAAAGAATAGCAAGAAGAGATAAGAAAGCCTTCCTCAGCAATCAATGCAAAAAAATAGAGGCAAACAACAAAATTGGAAAGACTAGAGATCTCTTCAAGAAAATTAGAGATACCAAGGGAATATTTCATGCAAAGATGGGCTCGATAAAGGACAGAAATGGTATGGACCTAACAGAAGCAGAAGATATTAAGAAGAGGTGGCAAGAATACACAGAAGAACTATACAAAAAAGATCTTCACGACCAAGATAAGCACAATGGTGTGATCACTCACCTTGAGCCAGACATCCTAAAATGTGAAGGCAAGTGGGCCTTAGAAAGCATCACTACTAACAAAGCTAGTGGAGGTGATGGAATTCCAGTGGAGCTCTTTCAAACCCTGAAAGATGATGCTGTGAAAGTGCTGCACTCAATATGCCAGCAAATTTGGAAAACTCAGCAGTGGCCACAGGACTGGAAAAGCTCAGTTTTCCTTCCAATCCCAAAGAAAGGCAATGCCAAAGAATGTTCAAACTACCACACAGCTGCACTCATCTCACACGCTAGTAAAGTAATGCTCAAAATTCTTCAAGCCAGCCTTCAGCAATACGTGAACCATGAAATTCCAGATGTTCAAGCTGGTTTTAGAAAGGACAGAGGAACCAGAGATCAAATTGCCAACATCCGCTGGATCATGGAAAAAGCAAGAGAGTTCCAGAAAAACATCCACTTCTGCTTTAATGATTATGCCAAAGCCTTTGACTGTGTGGATCACAATCAACTGTGGAAAATTCTTCAAAAGATGGGAATACCAGACCACTTGACCTGCCTCTTGAGAAGCCTGTATGTAGATCAGGAAGCAACAGATAGCGCTGGACATGGAGCAACAGAGTGGTTCCAAATAGGAAAAGGAGTACATCAAGGCTGTATATTGTCACCCTGCTTATTTAACTTATATGAAGAGTACACCATGAGAAACACTGGGCTGGATGAAGCACAGGCTGGAATCAAGATTGCTGGGAAAAATATCAATAACCTCAGATATGCAGATGACACCACCCTTATGGCAGAAAGTGAAGAGGAATTAAAAAGCCTCTTGATGAAAGTGAAAGAGGAGAGTGAAAAAGTTGGCTTAAAGCTCAACATTCAGAAAATGAAGATCATGGCATCCGGTCCCATCACTTCATGGGAAATAGATGGGGAAACAGTGGAAACAGTGTCAGACTTTATTTTTGGGGGGTCTCAAAAATCACTGCAGAGATGTGATCTAATCCACGTGATCTAATCCCAACCTTGATAGCATATTCAAAAGCAGAGACATTACTCTGCCAACAAAGGTCCATCTAGTCAAGGCTATGGTTTTTCCAGTGGTCATGTATGGATTTGAGAGCTGGACTGTGAAGAAGGCTGAGCGCCGAAGAATTGATGCTTTTGAACTATGGTGTTGGAGAAGACTCTTGAGAGTCCCTTGGACTGCAAGGAGATCCAACCAGTCCATTCTGAAGGAGATCAGCCCTGGGATTTCTTTGGAAGGAATGATGCTAAAGCTGAAGCTCCAGTACTTTGGCCACCTCATGCGAAGAGTTGACTCATTGGAAAAGACTCCGATGCTGGGAGGGATTGGGGGCAGGAAGAGAAGAGAACGAAAGAGGATGAGATGGCTGGATGGCATCACTGACTCAATGGACTTGAGTCTGACTGAACTCCAGGAGTTGGTGATGGACAGAGAGGCCTGGTATGCTGCAGTTTATGGGGTTACAAAGAGTCAGACATGACTTAGCAACTGAACTGAACTGAACAGAACTAATGAGGATAAGTCAGTCTCTAGGATATATCCAAACTGCACCCAATTTTAATTCATTACTTCTTCCCACTGATGAACTGTTCAATCAACCTGCTTTATAAACTAATACTATACAGATTACATATAGAATACATTGTACTATAAACTAAAGTATACGGCTCCTAAGACCTGTTGTGGGCACACAGGATAACCTTAACAAAGTTTTAAATGTTTCTTGAATTAATATTTTTGGATACACGAAAAATATTACAAAAGGCATGATTTACTAAAAGCTTAACTTTAACTAGAAGATTATGGCGCTGCTGCTGCTGCTGCTGCTGCTAAGTTGCTTCAGTCGTATCCAACTCTGTGTGACCCCACAGATGGCAGCCCACCAGGTTCCCCCGTTCCTGGGATTCTCCAGGCAAGAACACTGGAGTGGGTTGCCATTTCCTTCTCCAATGCATGAAAGTGAAAAGTCAAAATGAAGTCGCTCAGTTGTGTCCTACTCTTCGCGACCCCATGGACTGCAGCCTACCAGGCTCCTCTCCCCATGGGATTTTCCAGGCAAGAGTACTGGAGTGGGGTGCCATTGCCTTCTCCGGATTATGGTACTAGATGAGGTTTTTATCTTTACAGTGGAAAAAAATGCTTTAAAATAATAGTTAAAAGTATAAAATAAAGTCCTTTCTCTGAAGGACTCAGTAAAGGACTTCAGAATTAGTTTGCAAAGAAACATATACATCTGGAAAAATATAAAAACTGGAAAGAAATGATTCCATTCAAAAATGTAGGAAATGTCACAATATTGTAAATCATTAACTGCTCAATTAATGGCTTAGATAAGTACTACAGGAATTCTGAGAGTAAAAAAATCCTATGTGCTAGAAAGAGCTGGCTTCACAAAACAGAAACAGAATGAGTCAGATCTTGAAGAAACATAAGCAAAAAGTAAAAGATCAGACATGCTGTAGAGCACCTGTGCTGACTGGTTCAGCCAGACTGGTTGAAGTCAGAGGCTGAAGGGCTGAGTGAGAACCAGAAAGGAAGGGTGGGGCAAATTTGAAGAAGACAGTGAATTCCAATCTAATGAGTTGAACAGTAATTCTGGGCAATGCAAAGCACTCACACGTCTTCAGGGGAAAGCAAGATGCTGAAGCAAACAACAGTATCTAAGAGGTATGAGGACTGGAAGAACAGTTAAGAAGCTGTAAGAAAAATGATTATGGGCATGATGAGAAAAGTGACTGAACTGGGAGGAGGACAGTGAAAATGGGAAGTATGCAAAAGTCGCCCTATTCCTCCCCCCCCAAAAAAAAGAAATTAAAAAGGAAAAATGAATTGGAGATAAAGTATATAGGACCAAAGATGAGTCCAAGTTTCTGAAGCTAGAGAAGGATAAGAATGAACAAACTGTTTCAAGCATGTTAAGCTTGGACTGCCTTGGAGCCCTTAAAGAGAAATGTATGTTAGATCATTTGGTAATACTAGAATTGGTGTTCAATTGTGAGATTAAAACTAAAGAGAAACTGCAATTAGCATCATACCTGCGACTTTTGAAACCTTGAAAATAGATGCTCTTCTCCAAAGAAATTGTCTTTAGGCAACTGTCTATTAGAGTAAAAGGTCAACTGAGATTTGGAGTATCTATTTTTAGGGCATAAAGAAACAGCAGTATAAAAACATACACACACAATATAGTCAAAGAGGGAAGCCAAGAACCATCATGAGAACACTAAGGAAAATTTTGTTGCCTCTCCCATATTTTCATGAAAATCTTTCCTATAATCCACTCCCATTTAATAATTTCAAAATTCTATAATCACTATAAAATATTTTTCCCTTTTAAACATTTTTTCCCTTACAAAAAAAGATATTGGACTTCAAGGAGCAGCCAATGACAACTGCATTTTACTATTCACTATTGGTAAATTATTTACTATTGATAAATTATTCAGTAATAAACCAAAATGACAATAATGATATGATTTGAACCAGAAACCATACTGAGTGAATTCCATTAAAGCCTATTCAAGAACACAGGATTTCCTAAAAATAAGAGGAGGTCAGTTGCTTCTGAAAATCATGGTGACAATAATTTTAGAGTCCAGAGTTTAATATCCTACTGAGGATTTACCTAGCAGAGAAAAATTGTATACAGGACCAGAAAGGCAGGATAACATAGCCTAATAATGTAGACTGTCCACACTGATCACTACGGGTTTTTCACTCATTCAATCAATGCATTCACTCATTTATTCTCTAAATTACTGAGTAGCCACTGTGTGTCAGGCAATAAGAACATAAATATGAATAAGATACATCTCTCTATCCAGGGCTTTATTATCCTCAAACACATAGGCCTATTCAGTGAGACACAGTAGAAATATCTTATTTCTATAAAGGTATATAATTTGCAAGTCAGTCAAAATATAAGGCTGTACTTGTCAAAGAATTCACGTCTACCTCTACCTGACTCTAGAGATTCTATAAAAGACTCTTTTAGCATGAATAAGTTCATTTCTTCTTACCCATTCTTGGTACTTTAATTTAGCCTACTCTGAGAGTCAATCACCCTAATTGCACCTAATTACCAATTTCTTTCACGAAAAGGAACATAAAGGAGTACAAATTAATATCCTCTTAAAGTTAAATTTGGGTATTATTTCAAATCATATCTCAACAACTTTGCTAATAAACTCCTAATAACGTATAAATATCAAACTCTGCAGAACTCAAGATTTTAAACCCCTCAGAATGCAAAGCCATCTGTTCACAATGACCCTTACAGTTATATTAACCATTTCAAAGTAATTTCTTTTATTCCAGTCAAAAATTGTGTTAGAGACACTGTCTCTCAGTAGCTGGCAATCAGCAACTTCAGTAATCATGTAATATTCTATCTTTATAAGAAAAATTTGCTTCAGGAAAGCGGAAATTACATGAAGGTTAACATCAATTTGATGACTTTTACTTCACCACATGGATAATTCACATAGAAAGTAACCTAAAATATAAAAAATAGTGAGTATAAATAAAATGAATATTAAATCAACTTTTTAAACTTTCATAGCAAACTTTTTAAAATATAAATTTATTTATTTTAATTGGAGGTTAATTACTTTATAATATTGTATCAGTTTTGCCATACATCAACATGTATCCGCCACAGGTATACATGTGTTCCCCATCCTGAACCCCCCTCCCTCCCCCCTCCCCATACCATCCCTCTGGATCATCTCAGAGCACCAGCCCCAGGCATCCAGTATCATGCATCGAACCTGGACTGGCGATTCATAGCAAACTTTTTGAAGTATTATAAATTATCTTGCCACTGATGATGAAAATCTAGTGGGGCCTCAAAACTGGATTAGGGTTTCCCAGGTGGCTCAGTGGCAAAGAATCTGCCTGCCAAGTATGAGACATGGGTTCAGTCCCTGGGTTGAGAAGATCCCCTGCAGAAGGAAATGGCAACCTATTCCAGTATTCTTGCCTGAGAAATCTTGTGGACAGAGAAGCCTGGTGGGCTACAGTCCATGGTGCCCACAAAACAGCTGAACACATCTTAGCAACCAAAACAACAACAACAAAACAGGAGCAACAGGATATATAGGCAGGGGATGCCACTTTCAGTACTATGAGAATTAATTTTTCTTCAGGTCATTAAACTAATAACCTGGAGGAAATAAAGATAATGGATCAGAAATTCTGATATTCCATAGTTAAGCAATACTGGAAACAAAATGGCCTTTGAGCAATGCAGAATAAGAAAGCCAAAGAACTAATACATTTCTTAAAACATTGATTCTCAATTTAATTTGGAAATGGATCCAAAAACTCAACGAACGACAGCTGTAATACAGAGTATGCTCCACACCTACAACAGTTTTTCAAGGAAGTTGAGAGAATTCCTGTTTATATATGAAAAATGTATATAACCATTTCTCAAAGATATTATTTTAAAAGTGATTATTGTAACTGTGACACAGGCACAGTGATTCTAAATTTAAATGTGATATAACTGAAGTGTTGAAATGTTAAAATATGTCCCTTGTTTTAAAAAAAGAGCATCACGAACTTAGAATGCTTTCTAAAATGAACTACAACAGCAGAAAAATTAACAAATTACTAAAGAGGCTGAGAAATCTCCTCTCTGATGATTAATAAACTCAGAAGCATATTTATCTTGACTTCTTTAAATGAAGTCAGACTGAAGTCTTAAGGTTGAATTGAATAAAGCCAGTAATCTCTTTTCATCAGTTACATCTGTGGATTTCCAAGTCGAAGACATAAAAGACTACCATAGATAATCAATTTATACATGAAACAGAATATTTATGAAAAGGTGTCTACAATAATATTTAATTATAAAGAAAGTAAAATATATTTAAAAAGGGAAAACATAATATTTAGAAATTATAGCAGAAATTTTAAATGCATTTGAATCACTTGAGCCAATTATTTTTCTTCAATTTGAAATATTATAGAAACACTGATGATTAAATTCAATTGTTATATATATAATATATATACTAAATAAAATAGCTACATTTCAGTTTTTCTGGTTAAGGAATGATTCTGACTAGGACTTTCCAGTCAAACAATGTCCACTAACTCTAACCTAAATTAACAGGGATTTCACTTGTGAAACACAGCCAAAGCCTTTCGTAATGCTCCCTTTCAGTGTTCTCAGAGCTGTCCTTTCCACCCAGGGTCGAGAGCTGGGGAGATGCAAAGAAGAAAACAACTTATTTCTCATCTGTAAGGAGCTCACATTCTAGCAGGGGAGTGACCTGTGAACAAGTGATTACGGCACACATGATGTATGCTAAAACAGAGATTTGTTACATAGTGAGTGCTTCCAAAGACTGGAATGAGTTAGTGTACAGGCTTGTGGCCCAGGGCAAGATGAATAATTCCAGTCAAAGGAATGTGAGGCCTGTCTCCCAAGGAAAGCTTCATCAGAGCTCACTGATAAATTTTAAAGAGGTATTACTAAATTACACACGGAACCCAACGCTGACAGGTTCCACTTTCAGTGCCCATGGAATTTCCATTTGTTACTGATATTCTCATCATATAAAAAGTTCTCATTCTACAGCAAAAGCTGGCCAGGACACTCACCAGGCCTAATGAGGACAGAACCCATGTAATGGTTCAAGTCAATACTGATGATGTCAGTCCAAAATCAGACACAACCAAGTCATCAGCACTGTGGGGAATGCAAAAGAGCCATTAATCTTTAAAAGCTTTTTAAATATTTAGTAGATCTAACGCTATTAAGAAATAAGGCAGCATTAGCTCAAAATCTTGGGAAACAGGCTTGCCCTTTCCTAACATTTGTGCATTGAAAAGACTCCTCTCACACTTTGCTGTTCACACAGCAGCTGACAAATCATTTCTCCAAACCAGCAAAGAGTGCTGAAATTAGAATTTAAAAGAAGAGTTGGCAGCAAAAAGAAGAAATCTTCTTTTTTGATACTACATAAATATATTATTAAAATATTTGCTCTTATTTTCATGTGAATCAGATTTATATATAACTAATATATATTAGAAGAAAAATTTGGTGGAATTTTTTAAATAGCATAATGAATGCCTTTATTTTTTTTTTTTTTTTAATTTTAAAATCTTTAATTCTTACATGCATTCCCAAACATGAACCCCCCTCCCACCTCCCTCCCCATAACAACTTTCTGGGTCATCCCCATGCACCAGCCCCAAGCATGCGGCATCCTGCGTCAGACATAGACTGGCGATTCAATTCACATGATAGTATACATGTTAGAATGTCATTCTCCCAAATCATCCCACCCTCTCCCTCTCCCTCTGAGTCCAAAAGTCCGTTATACACATCTGTGTCTCTTTCCCTGTCTTGCATACAGGGTCGTCATTGCCATCTTCCTAAATTCCATATATATGTGTTAGTATACTGTATTGGTGTTTTTCTTTCTGGCTTACTTCACTCTGTATAATCGGCTCCAGTTTCATCCATCTCATCAGAACTGATTCAAATGAATTCTTTTTAACAGCTGAGTAATACTCCATTGTGTATATGTACCACAGCTTTCTTATCCATTCATCTGCTGATGGACATCTAGGTTGTTTCCATGTCCTGGCTATTATAAACAGTGCTGCGATGAACACTGGGGTACATGTGTCTCTTTCAATTCTGGTTTCCTCGGTGTGTATGCCCAGAAGTGGGATTGCTGGGTCATAAGGGAGTTCTATTTGCAATTTTTTAAGGAATCTCCACACCGTTCTCCATAGTGGCTGTACTAGTTTGCATTCCCACCAACAGTGTAGGAGGGTTCCCTTTTCTCCACACCCTCTCCAGCATTTATTGCTTGCAGATTTTTGGATCGCAGCCATTCTGACTGGTGTGAAGTGGTACCTCATTGTGGTTTTGATTTGCATTTCTCTAATAATGAGTGATGTTGAGCATCTTTTCATGTGTTTGTTAGCCATCCGTATGTCTTCTTTGGAGAAATGTCTATTTAGTTCTTTGGCCCATTTTTTGATTGGGTCGTTTATTTTTCTGGAATTGAGCTGCATAAGTTGCTTGTATATTTTTGAGATTAGTTGTTTGTCAGTTGCTTCATTTGCTATTATTTTCTCCCATTCAGAAGGCTGTCTTTTCACCTTGCTTATAGTTTCCTTTGTTGTGCAGAAGCTTTTAATTTTAATTAGATCCCATTTGTTTATTTTTGCTTTTATTTCCAGAATTCTGGGAGGTGGATCATAGAGGATCCTGCTGTGATTTATGTCTGAGAGTGTTTTGCCTATGTTCTCCTCTAGGAGTTTTATAGTTTCTGATCTTACATTTAGATCTTTAATCCATTTTGAGTTTATTTTTGTGTGCGGTGTTAGAAAGTGATCTAGTTTCATTCTTTTACAAGTGGTTGACCAGTTTTCCCAGCACCACTTGTTAAAGAGATTGTCTTTACTCCATTGTATATTCTTGCCTCCTTTGTCAAAGATAAGGTGTCCGTATGTGTGTGGATTTATCTCTGGGCTTTCTATTTTGTTCCATTGATCTATATGTCTGTCTTTGTGCCAGTACCATACTGTCTTGATGACTGTGGCTTTGTAGTAGAGCCTGAAGTCAGGCAAGTTGATTCCTCCAGTTCCATTCTTCTTTCTCAAGATTGCTTTGGCTATTCGAGGTTTTTTGTATTTCCATACAAATCTTGAAATTATTTGTTCTAGTTCTGTGAAAAATGTGGCTGGTAGCTTGATAGGGATTGCATTGAATTTGTAAATTGCTTTGGGTAGTATACTCATTTTCACTATATTGATTCTTCCAATCCATGAACATGGTATATTTCTCCATCTATTAGTGTCCTCTTTGATTTCTTTCATCAGTGTTTTATAGTTTTCTATATACAGGTCTTTAGTTTCTTTAGGTAGATATATTCCTAAGTATTTTATTCTTTTCGTTGCAATGGTGAATGGAATTGTTTCCTTAATTTCTTTTTCTACTTTCTCATTATTCGTGTATAGGAATGCAAGAAGACCTATTTTCTCTCAGTTTGATACATTTACTTTAGCTTTTCCAAAAAACAGAATACATATACCACATTTACTGAAAAAAATGTGGTATATTTTATTTTATTGATCCTCATAGGAAACAATACAAATGCCTCAGTGTGTGGCTTCTGATTATATAAAAGTGATAATTAACTGGCAAATGACCATATTTTATTTTCAGTAAAAATGTGGTATATGTATTCTGTGTTGAGAAAAGCTAAAGTAAATATATCAAAATGAAAGAAAATAGGGAGGCATATTGAAAAGCAGAGACATTACTTTGCCAACAAAGGTCCGTCTAGTCAAGGCTATGGTTTTTCCTGTGGTCATGTATGGATGTGAGAGTTGGACTGTGAAGAAGGCTGAGCGCCGAAGAATTGATGCTTTTGAACTGTGGTGTTGGAGGAGACTCTTGAGAGTCCCTTGGACTCCAAGGAGATCCAAGCAGTCCATTCTGAAGGCGATCAGCCTTGGGATTTCTTTGGAAGGAATGATGCTAAAGCTGAAACTTCAGTACTTTGGCCACCTCATGCGAAGAATTGACTCATTGGAAAAGACTCTGATGCTGGGAGGGATTGGGGGCAGGAGGAGAAAGGGACGACAGAGGATGAGGTGGCTGGATGGCATCATGGACTCGATGGACATGAGTCTGAGTGAACTCCTGGAGTTGGTGATGGACAGGGAGGCCTGGCCTTTTGCGGTTCATGGGGTTGCAAAGAGTCGGACACAGCTGAGCGACTGAACTGAACTGATACATGACAAAAATCTTAATATGCTCTTGGAACTAGACAGTTACTACTCCCACACTGATAACACATAATCACAAAATAGCTGAAATTGTGGACAATTTTCCCTCTCAACATTCCCAGGTGGACTTCTTTTTCCCTTTTTTCTTCATACTTCGCATATTCCTATTTTGTTTAATTATGCTAAATTTTCTAGGGTCACCTGCCACCCTATGGAGGTTTTCCACTGTTTTTTTCTGTCCAAAGATTGTGTACTTTCACCACTGTTTTTATTTCCCATCCAAGAGACTATTTTTCTTTCTAGCAATCACTAATCACTTTACCACTAATGAAAGATCTGCTAAACTCATTACTCCTCTTTCTGCTATTGCTAGAACTTTCTTCTCAAACATTGTACTGGCACCAAGAAAAGCCCTATCTACACTGTCTATTCTTTTCTAATTATAAACTTAGCAGTCCATTTCAACTAGATCGGAAAATATTGATCATTAACATCTATCTATATTTATATTTATGTATATATCTATATCTACCCACTCAGCCAAATTTTAATTTATAATCAAAGCAAATTACATTGTTTGGTTAATATAAAAGGGTTGTCAATGAAGAATGGAAAGTTAATGTAAGCATACAATGGTGGAAAACTGCTTAATGTTAAGTATAAATGAAAATTAACACACGACTATGATAGAATCCACAAAAATATTTCACCAACAGAAACACAAGAGTTGCCAAGATTATGCATCAACAAGCAAAATACAAGTACCAGTACTAGTTGAAAACAGATAATAATAAACAAATCTATAGAAGACAGAAAGAAAAAGAATGAGAAAAGACTCAAAAGACTGATTTTTTGTTGACTAATTTACTCAAAGCATTAGGAACAGTATTTGCCAAATGCAAAAAAAAAAACTGTCAACAGAATGATAAATTCTACTAATAAACTAGATATTTTATTTTGTTGTTTGAGTTTTTAAAAGAAGAAGAAAAAATCCACATAAGGTTTTAAAAACAAACACAGTTCTACTGAGTCAAAACATGTCTGAAACATGGAGAAGCATAAATGAAGTCTGTAACCTAGTGAAGGAAGGATTTGAAATGAATATGAACTTAAGATACAAGAGAGGAAGGCCAATTACCAGCTTAATTACTATAGTGATTATAAAGCTACTGTTTAAAATAGTTGGACTTCCCCAATGGCTCAGGGGTAAAGAATCCACCTGCAATGCAGGAGGCACAGGAGATGTGCGTTCGATTCCTGGGTCAGGAAGGTGCCCTGGAGGAGGGCATGGCAGCCCACTCCATTACTCTTGCCTGGAAAATCCCATGGACAGAGGATCCTGGTGGGCTACAGTCCATGGGGTCAGAAAGAGACGGACATGACTGAGCAACCCTGCTTTCATGCATTTTAAATAGTTTAATTTTTTATCTGGGAGCCAGCTTTAGAGATGATGCTTTTGGATAACTGCCAAATAACTAGACCATAATTATTTCTGGAAAAAATTATCATAAAATTGGTGAAAACTCTGCTTCAATATTTGTAGCAGAATTTTCACCAATTTTATAATAATCTAAATCAGAATAAAATACTTATAGGTAAAGAATATTCTTTCTAGGAAAGAGATCAGAGATGTGAGGCACAGTTTCACTGTTGGGTCTATGACTATAATGTATTCCTTCTACTATGTCCTAGCTAAAACTTCAATGCCAAACGCTACCTGGGACTAACAACACAGCTTCCTGATTTTGATTAGGTCTTGGGGTGAAATTTATGGATCCTCTGCAGTAAAATGCACTTAATACCATGCACAGAAAATCAGGTTCATGAACATCCTCTCTTCACATCATTCTCACCTTCAAGCTAGGGGTCCATATTTCAGAACTCAGACTAGAGGGGGGGGAAAAACATGAAGCACAGCACTGCTGAAATGTCTTAATAACTGTACTATGCTATTTAAATGTATAATGTGTAATGTATGGTACACATTACATGTGTAATGTATCTGACTGGCAGATACAATATAGTGCCAATGATGTCTTAGATGATTTAACATCTTTTCTACACAACTGTCCTCCTCTCCTATCACTAAGTGACAGACACTAGGCTACTCTCAAACAACTGCAAGTAGATGACTCCCAGTTCTGCAATATACTTCACCGAATCACACCACCTGCAAAATAATGCCTTTCTATGTAAATCCAGTTCAAAGTGTCTAAAAATTAAAGAGTAGCCACAGTGTTCCAACTATTTTCAGAAACAGACTATCATCCTAAATCCAGGATGAATATCACAGCTTATCAATACTACCTGAATATAATCCATTTTACATGAACATCAAGAAATGAACACCAAGCACAGACTTTCAGCTTTGTCTGCTGACCCACTTTTGCTCATTCATCTCTTCTTTAGGTGTGATAATAAGCATCGTGTGTTTAATAACAAACACACATTTTTCTCTTCCTCTGGGAAAAAAATCTACCTATGATTATTTGATGCTGAGAAGAATAAATACAGACCTGCTTCAGAGAACATCATTCAGCAGATTTTCATTAAGTTACTGTTTTGAAAAGTTGACTTGAGCACTGTCTACATAAAAATACATGTCAACAAAGTAGTTAACCCTGTTTTATCCACCTTGTTTTTTTTTTTAATTACTTATTTATTTTTGGCTATGCTGGGTCTTCACTGCTGTGCACTGGCTCTCTTTAGTTGTGGCGCGTGGAGGTCACTCTCCAGTTGTGGTGTGTGTGCTTCTTGTTGCAGTGGCCTTCGTTGTTGCAAAGCACAGGCTCTAGGTACATGAGCTTTAGTAGTTGCGACACTTAGGCTCAGTAGTTGTGGCTCATGGGCCCAGATGCCCCATGGCATGTAGGATCTTCCCTGACCAGGCATCAAACCTGTGTCCCCTGCAATGGCAGACAGATTCTTAACCACTGGACCACCAGGGAAGCCCTAACCATCTTGTTTTAATCACCCATATGGCTGGGTATCCAACCACAAAATCACCCATAAAAATCACTGCACTGATCTCAACATAGGATTATATGCTTATCTATGTATCCTTAGACCTGAGCACCTACAAGGATGGCTTTCTTACACTTCAGACCATGACATTTATAGCCACACATTTGATAGCAGCCATCCTAGAGGACCACTTGCCACTGTGAATCAGAGCCTTAGAAATGCCTACCCTTTTTAAGTCTGCATATCCCTTCTTAAGAATTTATCCTGAGATAACCAATTATGAAAGTATATAAAGATCTGCAAAAAAGAATAGTCATCAATACCATTTTCATGTTCCATATATATATATGTTAATAAATGATATTTGTTTTTCTCTTTCTGACTTACTTCATTCTTCATAACAGGCTCTCCATTCATCCACCTCACAAGAACTGACTCAAATTCACTCTTTTTTATTGCTGAGTAATAAAATATTCATTGTATATATGTACCACATCTTCTTTATTTATTCATCTGTCAGTGGACACTGAGGTTGCTTCCATGTCCTGGCTATTGTAAACAGTGCTGCTATGAACAAGGTATGCTAAGTCACGTCAGTCGTGTCCGACTCTGTGTGACCCCATAGATGGAAGCCCACCAGATTCCTTCGTTCCTGGGATTCTCCAGGCAAGAACACTGGAGTGGGTTGCCACTTCCTTCTCCAGTGCATGAAAGCGAAAAGTGAAAGGGAAGTCGCTCAGTCATGTCCAACTCTCCGTGACCCCATGGACTGCAGCCTACCAGGCTCCTCCATCCATGGGATTTTCCAAGCAAGAGTACTGGAGTGGGGTGCCATTGCCTTCTCCGATGAACACGGTGGTACAATCATATCACGGTTCTCTCAGGGTATATGCCCAGTAGTGGGGCTGCTGGGTCATATGGTAGATTTTTGCAGGGAAGAACTGGAGACACAGATGTAGGGAATGGACCTGTGGACTCACTGGGGGAGGGTAAGAGTGGGATGAATGGAGAAACTAGCATCAACATGTTGTGTAAGATGGAGAGCTGGTAGAAGTTGCTGTGTAGCAATTGGCACCCAGCCTGGTGCCCTGTGATGAGCTGGAGGAATGGGATAGGGGGAGGGGAGGAAGGTTAAGGAGGGAGGGAATGTATGTTTAATTATGGCTGACAGTGGAGCCTGGTGGGCTGCCATCTATGGGGTCGCATAGAGTCGGACACGACTGAAGAGACGCAGCAGCAGCAGCAGCAGCGTTATATTGTATGGCAGAAACCAAGAGAACACTGAAAAAATTTTTTCAAGAATAAATGAAAATAAGAATGGTCATAACAGCACAACTTACATAAAATGCTTTATTAAAAGTTTAAATGCCCAGCAATAAAGGATTAAGCAGCTATCACACACATGGCATATCTGTATGATATGGTCATTAGAAATCATGTTTCAGAAGATATTTTATGACAAGAAGATTATTACATGTCATGAAGAAAAAAAGAGGTTACAAAACACTAAGTACAATTCTATCTTTCAAAAATTAAAATATAAATTTATGTGTATATAAAGACTTGACAGAGGATGAGATGGCTGGATGGCATCACGGACTCGATGGACGCGAGTCTGAGTGAACTCCGGGAGTTGGTGATGGACAGGGAGGCCTGGCATGCTGCGATTCATGGGGTCGCAAAGAGTCAGACACGACTGAGCGACTGAACTGAACTGACTGAGAGACCTGAGAGAATACATACCAAAATGTAACTGTAGTTAATCCCTAGGGTGCTTAAGATTATAGATGTTTTAAGTTTTATTATTGTTGCTTCTCTGCATGTTCTGTTCATGTTTATAGTAAACATATATTACTTCTATTTAAAAAAGTCAAATTTTCTTTAAGTTATAAAATTTAGGAAAAAGCATATATAAAATTCCCATTAAAATTATAATTTTTGAGACAGTAAATTTAGGGATGTTGCCACTCTACTATATATAACAAAAAGGAAATTTCTGCTATTGTGAGTGAGGTTACCTGATTTATTTGTTTTTTATTTGTTTGTTGCAGAATCATAATTAACCCCCAACTACTCTTTTGAAGTATAAGATGCCTCTATCACCACTATATTTTCCTGTATCTCATCCTCACTTCTACTCCTTGTTGGTAAATTCACAACTGACTGGATTCCTCATCATTTTTCTCTCCCTTTCCTTCTTTTTATTAGTAAAGAAACATTTTTTTACCAACAAAAACTACTATCTTAAGCTATACTTTATTATCTAAATTGATTTTCAGATATCTTTTCCTTAAAAAGAAAGCAGGAAGGAGATAAAAACCAGAATGAAGAAAGTTCATAAACAATAAAGAAAAATGAAATTGTATGGCTTCCCACATGGTACTGGTGGTAAAAAAATCCACCTACAATGCAGGAGACTTAAGAGACGCAGGTTCAATGCCTGGGTCAGGAAGATCCCCTGGAGTAGGAAATGGCAACCCACTCCAGCATTCTTGCCTGAAAAATCCCATGGACAGAGGAGTCTGGAAGTCCACAGTCCATGGGGCCTGCAACAAGTCAGACATGACTGAGCAACTGATCACACACATGCCTGTACTAAGCAGAAACAAGAGTGAGAGAGAAATTTTTCTTCATAATATTTTTATGTTTCCTTGGGTTATGTTAACTCTGCTGAAGGGGAAAAAAAACCTACACTCAGGAGAAAAGTTATAATAATTCAAAAAGTAAATGACTACCTGAATTGCTATTATATAACACTCATTATGACACACTTAAGGCTTACTTTGATTACTGGGCATGATTTCTAAGGCATAGCTGGACTTTTATATATTAAATATAAGCAACAGAGCAGGTTACCAAAATGAAGTAACTTATACAACAACACCCACACAACTTTCCAATTCAAAAACTTCTAAATGTAGTCCTTAGTTCAGATCAGCCATATTAGTCTTTATAAAAACTATCTCGAGCCTCCATTTTTCACTTCTTTGAGTATAGCTGGTGTGGGGGAAGTGGGAAAATCAGAGGAGCAAGGAGAGAGACTGAGAGAAAGGAAAGAGGCTAAAAGGGAAAAGGAGGGGAAGGAGAAAAACACAGATGATAAAGAGAAGAGGACAGAAAGGTAACAAAAGGGGAAGAGAGAGAAATAGCACCTAACTAGTGATGGGGGAGCCTGGTGGGCTGCCATCTATGGGGTCACACAGAGTTGGACACAACTGAAGCGACTTAGCAGCAGCAGCAGCAGTGATTGATAGGAGAAATGGATAATTTTACATACATAAACTATATTCATGTTAACATGAAAATAAGATTTAAAGAGAAAATCACAGTAT
The DNA here is from genome assembly GCF_042477335.2 of Ovis canadensis. Classification (NCBI taxonomy): domain Eukaryota; kingdom Metazoa; phylum Chordata; class Mammalia; order Artiodactyla; family Bovidae; genus Ovis; species Ovis canadensis. The sequence continues at coordinate 22,886,620 of NC_091257.1, read as the reverse complement.
TTTATCAAATAGGTATTGCAACTTAACTAGGGGGAAAAAAGAAGAGAGACATTAAATGTCACTGGGGTACATACCATTATGCATTTCTCCAAACTCACAGAATGCGCAACAGCATGAGTGAATGGCAATGTGACGATGAGCTCTGGGTAACAATGTGCCAGTGAAGTTTTACTCATTATAACACAGGTACCGCACTAGTGGAGGATGTGGATAAAGGGGGAGGGATGTAGGAAATCTCTCTACCTTCCCCTCAATCACGCTGTGAAGCTAAAATCTGACTCTAAAACTACGTCTTAATTTTAAAAAACTGAAACATTCACAGACATATTTACTAAAAATCGGTCACTTCAGTCAAAAAAACTATACAAACAATAATCAGCTGTTCCTTCAGTCTTTGTAGCTGGAAGAATACAGTTTACTACATTAAATAAAAGTATATGAAATGCTCTCAGTGGAATAGATTACCTGTATTAAATACCCAAAACAAAACAAATTTGTGTTTAACCAAAGGATTTGATAATTTCTTCACAAATCCAATTATTTCCAAACACTGTTCAATGTATTTAGTGAGAGGAAATGTGGTTCTATGATACAAACACCAATTTCTCTCCTTACATGAAAACTCATCTCGTCAAATATGATCGGTCCAACAGAAAAAGAAGTGTGAATATGTGGTTCCAAAGCACAGGTAATACAACACTGTGGCATGCTTGACTGTACTGTTGATGACTGATAAAAACCAGACTAATACAGAGAATCAAAATAATAAAATGATTTTCTGAGGAAATGACACCAAAAAGGACCTAATGAAACAAAATCTTACAAAACAATTAGGTTTTACAGACATATTCTTCAGATTTCAGCATACAAATATCTTCCAAAATAACTGATTCAACATAAGATATCACAAAAATGTTTCTCAACTACTAATTTACCAGTAGTTGATAATTCCCTAGTCTTATTCATCATTCATCCCAGACATAATTCCTGAATACCTAGTTCATGCTAAGCACTGTGAAACATGAATAAAAACACAGGATAGATCATCCATAATAACTCAAACATAAGTCAATAATAGCACTGAAATTCAGAAGCATTTAAAATTTCAACTTAGCCAACATGTTCAGTTATCCTTTCTACTATTACCTTCATCCTAATATCCAAGACTAGCAAAACTGAACCAATTCCAGATTCAATTTTTCTTTCTGGTGAATTTGCTTCTGAGTCACGAGAAAGATAAAAAATCAAGAGGAGACTCAAAAGACCTAAAATCTCCACTAAGAGCTTTTCCTTACACATAAAGTCGCTCGTCTTTTCAAACACCATGCTCACATACAATACTTAAATTTAAAAGAAAAAGATCAGCATGAGAGCTCTAAAAATAGGTTTGATAGAAAGAAATATAGCAACACTAAGTACTCAAGAATTCTAAACGGCCTGAAGATCCACAACAATCAGCATGTAGCAACTGCGAGTTTTTTTGAATTTGCACACACTCTGAGGCTAACTTGTAGGCAGTCACTCCCTTCCCTGCTCACGGCTCCTGCCACCAGCCCCCATCTCTACACCTCAGAGACCCTGTTTTTCTACCCAGTTTTACTCACATCTTATAACTGATGCCTACAAGAAATATAGTATTACGTTCAACTAGGGTGATTGCTCACTGTTCTTTTTTTTTCCCCCCAGTATGTGTGTGCTCAGTCGCTCAGTCATGCCCAAGTCTTTGTGACCACATGGACTGTAGCCCACCAGGTTCCTCTGTCCCTGGAATTTCCCAGGCAAGAATACTGGAGGGGGTTCATTTTCTACTCCATTTTTGGTATGGGAATTCAATGTATTCTTTGATGATTTAGGAACCTTTGTGTTAGCCATTTTTTGTTTGGTTTGGGTTGTTTTTTAATTGAAATACAACTGGTTTACAATGCTTTAGTTTCATGTATACAGTGAAGTCCTTCAGTTATACATATATAGACATATATGCTGTATATTGTCACCCTGCTCATTTAACTTATATGCAGAGTACATCATGAGAAACACTGGGCTGGAAGAAGCACAGGCTGGAATCAAGATTGCTGGGAGAAATATCAATAACCTCAGATATGCAGATGACACCACCCTTACGGCAGAAAGTGAAGAGGAGTTAAAAAGCCTCTTGATGAAAGTGAAAGAGGAGAGTGAAAAAGTTGGCTTAAAGCTCAACATTCAGAAAACAAAGACCATGGCATCCGGTCCCATCACTTCATGGGAAATAGATGGGGAAAGAGTGGAAACAGTGTCAGACTTTATTTTGGGGGGGTTCCAAAATCACTGCAGATGGTGACTGCAGCCATGAAATTTAAAAACACTTACTCTTTAGAAGGAAAATTATGACCAACCTAGATAGTATATTAAAAAGCACAGACATTACTTTGCCAACAAAGGTCCATCTAGTCAAAGCTATGGTTTTTCCAGTGGTCTTGTATGGATGCAAGAGCTGGACTATAAAAAAAGTTGAGTGCCAAAGAATTGATGCTTTTGAACTATGGTGTTGGAGAAGACTCTTGAGAGTCCCTTGGACTGCAAGGAGATCCAACCAGTCCATTCTAAAGGAGATCAGCGCTGGGTGTTCTTTCGAAGGAATGATGCTAAAGCTGAAACTCCAGTACTTTGGCCACCTCATGAGAAGAGCTGACTCATTGGAAAAGACTCTGATGCTGGGAGGGATTGGGCCAGGAAGAGAAGGGGACAAAGAGGATGAGATGGCTGGATGTCATCACCTACTCAATGGATGTTGACTCTGAGTGAACTCCAGGAGTTTGTGATGGACAGGAAGGCCTGGCATGCTGCAATTCATGGGGTTGCAAAGTGTCAGACACGACTGAGTGACTGAACTGACTGACTAACTGATTCATATATATTCTTTTTTATAATCTCTTCCATTACAGATTATTACAAAATATTCAGTATAGTTCCCTGGGCTATATAATAGGTCCTGTTGACTATAAAATTTATATGTAATTTTGTGTACATTTTAATCCCAAATTCCTAATTTAACCTTCCTTCCCCTTCTTTGGGTAACCATAAGTTTGTTTTCTATGTCTGTGAATTAGGTTTTGTTTTACAAATAAATTCACTTGTATCTTTTTTTAAGATTTCACAATAAGCAATATCATAAGATATTTGTCTTTCTCTGGCTTATTTCACTTAGCATGATAATCTCAAGGTCTATCCATGTTACTGCAAATGGCATTATTTCATTCCTTTTTTATGGCAGAGTAACATTCCACTGTATAAGTGTGTTAATCGCTGAGTCATGTTCAACTCTTTGCAACCCCATGGACTAGCCTCCCAGGCTCCTCTGTCCATGAAATCCTCCAGGCAAGAGTACTGGAGTAGGTTGCTGGTTCCTTCTTCAATTCCACTATATATATATATATCTTCTTTATCCAGTCACCTGCTGATAAACATTTAAGTTGTTTCCATGTCTTAACTGTTGTAAACGGTGCTGCAATGAACACTGGGGTGGATACATTTTTAGCTTTTTAAGGAACCTTCATACTCTTCTCCAGTAGCTGTGTCAAATGACATTTCCACCAACAACATAGGAGGGTTCCCTTTCCTCCATATCCTCTTGAGCCTTTATTTGCAGATTTTTCAATGATGGTCATTCTGACTGGTGTGAGGTGATGTCTCATTGCAGTTTTGATTTGCATTTCTGTAATAATTAGCAATGTTGACCATCTTTTCATGTGCCTTTTGGTCATTTGTATGTCTTCTCTGGAGAAATGTTTCCTTAGATCTTCTGGTTGTTTATTGTTTTTTTTTTTTTTCTTTTTTGCTCTTGAGCCATATGAGCCGTTGGCATATTTTGGAGATCAATCCCTTGTCAGTCACATCACTTGCAAATATTTCTGCCATTCTGTAGGTTGTCTTTTTGTTCTGTTTATGATTTGCTCTGCTGAGAAAAAGCTTTTAAGTTTAAATAGATACCACTTGTTTACTTGTTTTTATTTCTATTATTCTTAAGAGATGGATCCAAAAAGACACTGCTGTGATTTATGTCAAGGAGTGTTCTTTGTTTTCCTCTAGGAGTTTTATAGTACCTGTTCTTATATTTATGTCTTTAATCCATTTTGAGTTTATTTTTGTGTATGGTATGAAGGATGTTCTAATTTCATTGTTTCACAGGTAGCTGTCCAGTTTTCCCAGCACCATTTATTGAAGAGACTGTCTTTTCTCCATGGTATATTCTTGCCTCCTCCATTGTAGATTAATTGACTCCAAGAGCACAGGCTTATTTCTGAACTTTCTATCCCATTCCACTGATCTCTGTGTCTTTTTTTATGTCAATACCATAGTATATTAATCACTGCAGCTTTGTAGTATAATCTGAAGTCAGGGACTCTAACTTCTTCAGTTCTAATTTTCTTTCTCAATATTGCTTTGGCTATTCAGGGTCCCTTGTGTTTCAATACAAATTAAAAACATTTTTTTTGTTGTAGTACTGTGAAAAATGTCATTGGTGATTTGATAGGAATTGCACCAAATCTATGGACTGCCTTGGGGAGTGTAGTCATTGTGACAACACTGATTTGTCCAATCCAATAATATAGTGTATCTTTCCATTTGTTTGTGTTATCTTCAATCTCTTTCATCAATGTCTTATTGTTTTCAGAGTATAGGTCTTTTAACTCCCTGAGTAGATTTATTCCTAGGCATTTTATTCTGGGTGATGCAATGATAAATTGGATTGTTTCCTTAATTTTTCTTTCTAACGTTTCATTGTTCAGTTCAGTTGCTCAGTAGTGTCCGACTCTTTGCGACCCCGTGAATTGCAGCACGCCAGGCCTCCCTATCCATCACCAACTCCCGGAGTGTACTCAAACTTATGTCCATTGAGTCGGTGATGCCATCCAGCCATCATTGTTAGCGTATATAAATGCAAGAGATTTCTGTATATTAATTTTGTATCCCGTAAATCCACCAAATTCATTGATGAACTCCAGTAGTTATTTGGTAGCATCTTTAGGATACTACACAAGAGTACAGTATCATGTCATCTGAAAACTATGACAGTTTTACTTCCTCTTTTCCAATTTGGATTCCTTTTATTTCTCTGATTGCTGTGGCTAGGAATTCCAAAACTATATTGAGTAAAAGTGGTGAGAGTGAACATCCTTGTCTTGTTCCTGATCTTAGAGGAAATGCTTTCAGCTTTTCACCACTGTGTGTGACGCGAGCTGTAGGTTGTCATATATGGCCCTTATTCCCTCTGTGCCCACTTTCTGGAGAGTTTTTAATCATAAATAGGTGTTTAATTTTGTCAAAAGTGTTTTGTGCATCTACTGAGATGATCATATGGTTTTTACTCTTCAATTTGTTAATGTGGTATATCATTACAGTCCCCAACCTTTTTGGCACCAGGAAGCGATTTTGTGGAAAATAATTTTTCCATGATGGAGAAGGAAATGGCAACCCACTCCAATATTCTTGCTGAGAGAATGCTATGGACAGAGGAGCCTGGTGTGCTACAGTCCACAGGGTTGCAAAGAGTCAGACATGACCTAGAGACTAAACAAAACAACGAAGCAATTTTTCCATGGACTATAGGTTTTGGGTGATCCAAGTGCATTACGTTTATTGCACACTTTATTTTTAATCTAATGCTGCTGCTGATCTGACAGCCTGGAGGTATCACACTGATAACCTGCATATACTAAAAAATTCTTTGCATCCCTGGGATAAACCCCACATGATCCTTTTAACACACTGTTGGATTCTGTTTGCCAGCATTTTGTTGAGCATTTTCACATCTATGTTCATCAGTGATGCTGCTGCTGCATCAGTGATACTGGCCTGTAATTTCCATTTTTTGTACTATCTTTGTCTTATTTTGGCATCAGGGTAACAGTGGCCTCATAGAACGAGTTTGAAAGTGTTCCTTCTGCAATTTTTTGAAAGCGTTTCAGAAGGTAAGGCTTGGTTTTCCACTATTTTTAAACTGTCTGATGACAAGTAATGTCTTACTATCTTCATATCAGTAGCCTCTAACATTATGCATGTCCCACAGTCAGAACTACAGCAATAATAAGAATGAGAGTTAACACTGGAAGCTTACGACAGAAGTATCTGGCACTGTTTTAAATGTATTATTTTATGCATTGTTCAATTTTCACAGCTTAAGGTACTATTTATTAATCTAATTTTACACATGAGAAATCTGAGGCTCAGAGAGTCAACATCTGTTGCTGAATCCATGTCTGACGTAGGGTGCAGCATGCTTGGGGCTGGTACATGGGGATGACCCAGAGAGATGTTGTGGGGAGGGAGGTGGGAGGGGGGGTCATGTTTGGGAACGCATGTAAGAATTAAAGGTTTTAAAATTTAAAAAAAATAATAAAATTTAAAAAAAAAAAAAAAAGTGAATGGCATGGGTAGAACATAATTTTGGATACAAAGAGAATTGACACAGTTCAAATTCTGGTTTTTACACACTGTGCCCCCTTGGGAAATTCACTTACTTGTTCTGAACCACAGTTTGCTCCTATGTAAAACAGAGATCATGTTTACCTCACTGTGCTGCTGTGAAGATTCAGTGTGACAATGCCTGGAAGGCCCCCAGCAGTTCTCAAACTCTGGTTATTAGAATCACCTGGGGAAACCTGGGGCACTTCCCTTCCATCTATCAGAATCCATCTCGAAGGCTTCTCAGATATTTCTTTTATTTCTCCACCAGCCAAGAGAAGGGTAGGTATTAATAATAATTTACAAAAGTAAAACATCAATCGGCAGCACATGTCAGCAACTAGACTGTCCTTTTCTTCTTGTCCCTCTCCCCTCAACTATTACATTCTACCCCCTCCTTCAGCCAATTAGAGCAGCAAGAAACCGCGCCAGCCTAAGCAGCAAGTGGGAAAGTGGCAGGCCTAGAAGACAGGGGTATAGCTTTTATTCAGCTTAATTGATTCCAACAACTAAACTGCAGAGTAACTCAAAACTGACAAATATCTTCAAAGGGGATAAAACTATAATTAGTCTTACAGAGAAGAAACCATTCAGTAGAATATTGGTTTATAGAAAAAAATAGTCTCCTAGGCAGTGATTAAACAGGATTCCAATAAACTAATAGGCAGAAAACAATTATATTAAAAATTATGCTAATATTGATTTTAATTCCCTGTTCAAATTTCTGAAGAGTTAATTGTTTTTTATTTCAGAAAATTTTGAACTTTATAATCTTCAAGAAGCCCAAACTCCCTAGAACAACTCCAAGAGAATTTAACAGAAATAACTGAAATGGCTATAGTGTGTACCTTTCAAATTAATTAATTTGTAAATACTATTCAACTATTTCAGTAAATAATTTTAAGAAAGTAAAAAGAATTAAAGTTAACTTTAGATTTCTGGAGAGTCATGCAATCAAAGCTCTATTACCTAGGACTTTACCAACAAGAAAACACTAAAAGTTGGTATTTTTGATATTCCTCAATATATATTTTCAAACTAGTTGCCACTATCCGTAATAAATGAGGCTTAATGATTTCAACCATAATGAATACATAGTAGTCAATCTTTCCTAAGAGATGTTTCTCTCTTTAGAAAACTATGAAAATTAACACAAATTAATTGAACCAATATTTTTTGAACTCTAAACCTGAGCTGGGGCATATGCAAAGAATAACTATGATATTAACTAGTATTTATGTATAAGTACTACAGACACTAGACTAGATTTTAAATTTTTTGAGTAAAAGAGGGAAGTAAATTTCTTCTTCTTTATTCTAAACTCTCTCTAAGCCCAACACATAGAGCTATAATATACATATACTATGCTTCATTCTGAAATTATATTCATTAAGTTAATCAATTAATATATGAATAAAAGGGGAGGCATGGCTGCAAGGAAAATGGATGACCCAGAGGATATCTTCTCAACCAAAGGATGAAACAAAGACCCTGGGACAAAAACATAATTATTTTGGTATAGAGTGGCTGAACCTGATAAGCCCTGAGAGAATATTCTGGATCTGGAAAACCATCGACAGTACAGTGAGCAATCCTACCTTCCGACACACATACAATTATGGGACACTAAAGATGTACTTATACAGATAACATATTAATGTTGTCTCTTCCTACCCCCATCCACCCATATAGACAAAACATGTAGGCTGATGAACATATAGGTCACAGAACAAACACACAATATGCTCTAATGTGAAGATGTGAAAATATGATGGTTTAAAAGACCCTGATGCTGGGAAAGATTGAAGGAGGAGAAGGGGATGACAGAAGATGAGATGGCTGGATGGCATCATCGACTCAATGGACATGAGTTTGAGGCTCCAGGAGTTGGTGATGGACAGAGAGGACTAGCAAGCTGCAGTCCATGGGGTTGCAAAGAGTTGGACATGACTGAGTGACTGAACTAAACTGAAGAATGTTATAAAACTTAAAGTTGTAATTATAATTCAATTACCTGTTTTCTTCTTTGCCTGGATAGACTATAGGCACTCTGAGAATAGATACTAAGACCATGTCTCTCTGTGTTCAAGATCTTACCCCAGATCTGGACCATGGAAATACAAGTAGGTTATAAATATTACCTAAATCAATGAAGAGAGAATCAATCCTTTTAGCATAGTAAGAGCCATATGTTAAACTTCTCGCCAATGTGACTGTAAGACTTTATTTTTTTCATTGTGTAAAGGAGGGAAGTTTACATGAGGATGCAGGAGGGGGAGGGGAGGGTGGGATGAATTGGATTGACATAAATACACCACCATGAGTAAAAGCAGACAGCTAGTGGGAACCAAGCAGAGGGAGCTCAGCTAGGAGTTCTGCGATGCCCTGAAGGGGTAGGATTGGGGCGGTGGTAGTGGTGAAGGGCAGAGATGCTCAAGAGGGAGGGGATACATGTATATATGCATTCACTTCTTGGACAGCAGAAACACAATACTATAAAGCAATTTACTCCAATAAAAAAATAATAAATGGAAAAAAGTGAATCAGCCCATTTTAAGAGGTAGAAGATAAATAAATGAACAAAAACAGATTAAGCAGAAGGTCAGACTAAGGGGAGAAGGAATCCTGGAAGGTCAGACAGTTCCTAAAAATACCCTGATTAAAAGCTTAAAGGCTATCATGCACTTTCACCAAAATATAGTCTGTGAAAAGCAGTGATTGACAAATCCAGGTTTAAAATACAGAAATGGACTGATTCTTCATAAATAAGTATATAGTGTATTCTTTGTACTTTCACTCACCAACAGCTTTAAAATTTTTCCTTTTTTAGGATTAAAAAAGTCTGTCTTTAATCTACATGCATTTCACATATAAGACACTCATACATTTCCAAGAGGTCAAGTAAAGAACATGAAAAAACTGACTAATGCCTTCCTAGGTATATGTGCATTCACATCTATCCAGGCATCAGATTTTTATCCTGAAAATCTCCTCAAAAAAATGAGTTTGTAAAAAACAGAGGCAGAAAAAAATGTCACTGAGATCAAAAGAGGGGAGAAAACCTTTGTCCAGTGTGATACCTGAACTTGACCACATCTTTCATCCAGGCATTTTTTTCCCAGCTTTAATGAGACATAAATGACATATAAATTATGTACATTTATTGATTTGATATATTTATCTATTGCAAAATGTTTATCACAGTAGGACTAGCTACCATTTAAAACCTATTCTCTTAGCAAATTATGACACTCTGTGTTGTTCATAAAATAATCTCCTCTAATTATTTTACTTTCTTCAAGGATATGTTTCATTTGCTGACTTTGCCAGCAAAGTTGTAATTTACACGTGCAGTTCAAAAAGCATATATCTCTTACTCATTTTAGTGTGAAGCAAGGTTAATGAAGGATAGTCAATCCATAGTCTCCTGAAGAGAGACTTTATACTTCAAAGTGTTTATAAGAACAGGGGATTCAATTAAATAAAATATAGTCAGAAATGTAGTCACAATGAAAAAAACAGACTAGAACTTCTTATATTCCTTTTTTCCTTTAAGTAAGTGGTCACCAAGTAGGAATTCCACACATACTAGATGCCTTAAACCATTCATTAAACAGTATTATCACACTGCTATAAAATGCTGACCCCACTTAAGAATCTGGCTGGTCAGTGATTTCATCATTTCATCAAGCATGTGAAGGCTGTTATCTTCAAGCCGAATGTTGCTATGCAAGATGGTTACACAAATACTGTTTGCTTAAAAGTAGTATTATCTGGAAAAAGAAGTCTCTTTAGCCAAAATAATGTAAATTATTTCCAAAGATATCTCACAAAGCAGCCTAGACTTCTGGCAAACCCCCTGTGAGAATGTAGAAACAAGTATCCTTTGAAGGGAAACTACAGATTGATTAATATACTGAAAGCTATGCACATAACCACCTTCTAAAAACAGGATCACATTGCCATGCTAATAACTTCCTTTTGGCAAGTTAGTTGTTTAAGCTTCCCACTAATCAAATTTTCTAGGGTAATTACCAACAAGAGATGAATTCAATTTTTTAAAACAAGAATAATGAAAGACATGAAAAGTTTTCCTAATTTACTAAACAATGCAAGATTAGTTTGCCAGAGAAACTGCCATATTATACCTCCTTAACATGTGTTTATGTGTGTGTGTGTTTAGATTCCCACCCTAAGACTTTAAATCAACCTATATTTTTCACAATCCATACTACACAGACATTCCAAGTATCTCTTTTAATTCACAAATAAAGTGATCCTTTGTAATCAGAGTTCCAAGTAATACTTATTCATAATTACACACTATTTTGGTTACAGAAAATACTAATATTCTATAGGGGTTTTCCTAATCAAACCTATGGGCACTTAGCAGACAGCACAAAAAACACTAAAATGCAAATCCTAAAAGCAAGTTTAACAAAATGCTGTTGATATCAAATTTTTTTGTTGTTGTTGTTGATATCAAATTTTAAAAAGCCATCAATTTGGCGGCCTCATACTGATTTCTTATTTAGCAAAATAATGAGAATGATGGCAGAATCCTAATGCTTCCCCACACAGAGCTCTTCTGGGGCATCCAGGCACTCTGCTAACAAGCCAGCGGCTCTGGCTCCCTCGTTTACGCGGGGACACCAGTGAGCAGGGAAGGATGGCAGAACACAAAGAGAAAATAACTTGGGGCCTCGGGCAGTTACCCAGGTGATGGTAAAGAGCCAAAATGAAAAACCTGTGGTCGCTAAGCAGCAGCAAAGGCAGAAGAGAGATTCCCTCCAGCTTCGCCGCAGTGTAAGCTCAGATTCATGGAATCACAGCACACCCTGGTGACAAGAATGGGCTACTTCCGGCTTCCCTGATTAAAGTCACTGGAGTACCACCAAAACAGGGAGTAGAATCAGCTAACTAAACTTGTTTGTATCTTCCTGAGAAGAAGCAAAATCACACGGTATTCTCGCCGGGAGAATCCCATGGACAGAGGAGCCTGGAGGGCTCAGTCCATAGGGTCGCAAAGAGTCGGACACAACTGAAGCGACTGAGCACAGCAAGCACACGCACAGTTGCACTTCTAAGAAAATAAAGGAAAACCAAGAGAGTTTACACAAACCAAGTGCTAATGTTATTTTCAAAGCATCTGGTTTACTCACTTCCCAGCAGTGTAAACTTAGGCCAGTTTTCGGATTATTTGCGCCTTAATTTCACATTAGAGAGTTTTTTAAATGTTCACCTTATAGAACAGCCATAAGAATCAAATCAAATAAAATATTTGTAATATGCTTCAAACAGGACCTGGCACAAAGAAAATACTGTATGTAATTCATTTATTTACTACTTTATTTATTTATGTGAATTAATACAATTAACACGGAGATAGGATTTAAGCTGAAAAGGAACTATTATTTTAAGAGCTACAACATACTGAGTGCTTGCTATGTGCCTCAACTGTGCTCTTCACATGCTTTCTCCCCTTTAATATTTATAACAAAACTCTCTTATTTAGATGAGGGAAGGCAAACGTGGAGCCCAAAACACAAGTATTTTGTAGATGGCAGAGCCAGGATTCAAACTTGTTTCTGACTCAAAACCTATGCTCCTCAGCACTCCCACAGAGAAAAGTAACTGTATCCAAAACTAACTCTTCCTGTTTTATGGATGAGGAAACTGAAGCCTCTTAGCTAAAGCCCCACAGCTGACTGGTAGGGAAATGAGGAATTAACCGTATCTTAGCTACTACAAGCAAACACCTCTTTTCTAAATTACTAAATAGTATACAATTCTATTCCTGCAGGGAATGGTTTCATGAATCACCCGGGATTACAGTTCATCTAAAGATATCTGCTCTATCCTGGCAATACATCCAGGTATATGCTACAGCTGGAAAAGGAAATGGCAACCCACTCCAGTACTCTTACCTGGAAAATCCCATGGATAGGGGAGCCTGGTAGGCTATAGTCCATGGGGTCCCGAAGAGTCTGATGGGACTGAGTGGCTTCACTTTCACTTTTCACTTTAATTCATTGGAGACAGAAATGGCAGCCCACTCCAGTGTTCTTGCCTGGAGACTACCAGGGACAGAGGGGCCTGGTGGGCTGCCATCTAGGGGATCGCAAAGAGCCGGACACGACTGAAGCGACTTAGCAGCAGCAGCAGCAGTGTGCTACAGCAAATTAGGAACTAGAAGAAATTTTTTTCCTTGGGTGGCAGAAGGCAGGAAGGAAGGGTATCCTGGATGAGTCTGTACTATGATCAACTGATTCATCACAATAAATACCAAGTCTAGTGCCAAAGCAAGTGGTAAATTTCAACTTTTGTTTCCCCAGCATAGAAGGGAAGATCCATAAGGAGGTCTGGGTAGGTACACAAGCCCACCAGCTGGCACTCTTGGCCAACATCACTGATGACCAGTTCAAAAACAAGACCTCTGCGGCAGGTGCATTCTCCCTGAGTAAGCCCAGGCTTGACACCAAAAGAAAAACCAGGCAGATTACCACCCACGGGTGCTGGCTGGGAGTTACCCGGCAGCAGCTGAGGCCGAGGTACATACAAGCTATATCCTACCACTCTGCCATGAAAAAGTTGATATTTTAACATTAAGGGGGAAAAGATGTGGGTATGTATAATGAAAATAACAGGTGCATCTGCAAGATGTGTAACAATTAGCTCAGTGCCCTCACCCCTATGTGAAAACTGATCAACCTCTAAGTTGTATAAATCAAACTAAATCAAAGGTTGTGATTAAAAGATAAAAAGAGTTAAAAGATAAACAGAACTAGATTTAAATTCTAAACTTATTCTTGAATCATAGTCTTGCCATATACTACCTATGCAACCCCTAGCAAGTCACTTAGCTTTTCTGAGCCTCACTTGCCTTCCCTATAAAATGGAGGTAGTATCTACCACACATGTTCATTGAAGGCAGTGCTTCACCAACTATGGTCCCTGGACCCACAGCACTAGCTTCACCTGGAAATTTGTTAGAAATGCAAATACAGATCAACTGATTCTGAAACTCAGAGGCTGGAGCCCAGCAAATTATGTTTGGCCTTCCAGGTGATTCTGCTGCTCAGGTTTAAAACCACTGCGCTATGGATTATGCGTATTATTACATGCTGAGTGTCACCGTGTGTGCTATGTACTAAGAACCTAATTAATTTCAAAAACAAATGTCTGCACCAACATACCTCCCACCTTCTCCCTTTACACTGTTCCCTCCAGAAATGCTCCCCCCCGTTTTTCTAAACCTTCGCATTCTTTAAGAATCCAACTCAAATCCCATCTGCCTGTGAAATTCTTTCCTGATCACAATATTTCTCCACTCCCCACCTCTAGCTTTTATTATCTAGACCTGTTCTGCCCCATACTGTAGCCAAGAGCCACATAGAGCTATAGAGCACTTAAAATACAGCTAGTCTGAATTGAGATGTACTGTGACATAAACACTGGATTTCAAAGTCTTGGTGTAAAAAATAGTAATATCTTAATTTTGTGTTGATTGCATGTTGAAATGAGAATATGTTGACTATTCTGAGTTAATAAAATACATTAAAATTAATTTACCTGTTTTTACCTTTTAATGTAGCAAGTAGAAAATTTTAACTTACATGCATGACTCTCATTATACTTCTAATGAACAATACTGGTCCTAAGTTAGACCATTCATTTGTCAAAGACAAACTCCTTAGATTTTTTAATTTTTCACTTCTTTGTTACACTTCAGGATTGTGTAATAGTTAAGAACTCATCTAGAATAAGATTACTTGAATTCAAATCCTGGCTGCACTAGTGCTTACTTTTTTATTCAACTATAACACAGCAGTAATAACAGTACTATCTTTACAGATTTGTTGTGAGGGTTAAATGAAATAATATATGTAAGATGACCATGCCATGTTCATAATAAATGCTCAATAAAATGGAATATTATTATTCTAGATATAGTATAACCATGAAATCATTTTATTCAGAAAAAGATGAACAGGAAGATGGTAGGAGACATAGATAAGAATAGTTCTAGAGTTGCCTCATAAGAATCATTTTCATTGTTTGAAAAATTATATAAATTGGAAAGCACTAGCTGTTAGTTGCATTACAGAGAGTTATTTTAGAAGTTAAATATTTATTCATATAAACTACTCTGAAGTAAATGAGTGTTGAGTTTAGACTCTGAGATTCTGCAGAGGAATGGAAATAGCCATATCTCCATGTGGATTAATACTGAAGGTTCATGTTAAGTAATTTGAACACAGGACTGGCACCATAATTTGTGAGACTCAGTGCAAAATAAAAATAAGCAGTCTCTTTAAATAAATTCTTAAGAATTTCAAGATGGCAACAGCAAAGCAATAAACCAAGGATGGGGCCCTTCTTAACACAGGCCGCATGAAGGCAACCCCATCATGATATCTGTAGACATTAAAGCAATGGAGAATATTTTTCTTCTTCAAATCAAGTTGACAACTCATTTCTTTAAAAAAAAAAATTTTTTTTTTTGGCCACACACCATGGCATGTGGGATCTTAGCTCCCAGACCAGGGGTCAAACCCTTACACCCTGCATTAGAAGCACAGTTTTAACCACTGGACCATCAGGGAAGTCCAACACATCACCTCTTCCTTTTTTCATTCATTAAATGAAAGTTTATTGAGTGTGTTTTATACAATGTCCTGCTTGGTTTTATAGATATGAAAAAACAGAATCAGGTCTTTCTCTTCAGAGACCTAACAATCTAATGGACAAAAAAGACTTAAAAACTAATAGTCATTATTTATAAATATCATACTAATTAGTCTTACTTAAGGTAAGACTTATTAGTCCTATCTTACTAGTTAGTCTTAGAGATGCACAACAGAAACACATAGGCATTCTATTCATACTTAGTCAAACAAGTGGAACCAAAATGCCATAAATTTCTTAGCTAAGCAAAAATTCATAGGTTTTCTAAAATATATATTATATATACTATATATACATATGCGTGTGTGTGTGTGTGTGTGTACACAAAAGCTTTTCTACTACACTTGATAAAGGCTTGAGAAAATCACTGCACATGGTGATTGCAGCCATGAAATTAAAAGACACCTACTCCTTGGACCAACCTAGATAGCATATTAAAAAGCAGAGATATTACTTTGCCAACAAAAGCCCATCTAGTCAAGGCTATGGTTTTCCAGAGGTCATGTATGGATGTGAGAATTGGACTGTGAAGAAAGCTGAGCGCAGAAGAATTGATGCTTTTGAACTGTGATGTTGGAGAAGACTCTGAGAGTCCCTTGGACTGCAAGGAGATCCAACCAGTCCATTCTAAAGGAGATCAGTCCTGGGGGTTCATTGGAAGGACTGATGCTAAAGCTGAAACTCTAATACTTTGGCCACCTCATACGAAGGGTTGACTCATTGGAAAAGACTCTGATGCTGGGAGGGATTGAGGGCAGGAGGAGAAGGGGATGACAGAGGATGAGATGGCTGGATGGCATCACCGACTCAATGGACCTGAGTTTGAGTGAACTCTGGAAGTTGGTGATGGACAGGGAGGCCTGGCATGCTGCCATTCATGGGGTCGCAAAGAGTCGGACATGACTGAGTGACTGAACTGAACTGAGAAAGAAAAACAAAAAAAGAGATGAAGAAATTCGAAAATATAAACTAAATGAAATGGGAGCACTGAGAACTTGAAAATACGTGGGTTATTTTCAAAGATCTTTTGAAACTGATTTGTAACATAATTCTACAGGGATAAGAGAACAGACTCTATGATTTCAATAACTTTAGACCATGAAATGTTGCACCTTCTTATATGTCCCTGGACCTGTGCCAATGTCTCCTGGTTTACAGTCTTTAAATTATGGAAGAGGAGAAGGATCTCTACGGAGTATGTTCTATACTATCTGAGTCACCAGGGACATCTTTTACGGCAAAAAGTGAAGAGGAGGCAAAAAGCCTCTTGATGAAAGTGAAAGAGGAGAGTGAAAAAGTTGGCTTAAAGCTCAACATTCAGAAAACGAAGAGCATGGCATCTGGTCCCATCACTTCATGGGAAATAGATGGGGAAACAGTAGAAACAGTGTCAGACTTTATTTTTGGGGGCTCGAAAATCACTGCAGATGGTGACTGCATCCATGAAATCGAACAACGCTTGCTCCTTGGAAGAAAAATTATGACCAACCTAGATAATATATTCAAAAGCAGAGACATTAGTTTGCCGACTAAGGTCCGTCTAGTCAAGGCTATGGTTTTTCCAGTGGTCATGTATGGATGTGAGAGTTGGACTGTGAGGAAGGCTGAACGCCGAAGAATTGATGCGTTTGAACTGTGATGTTGGAGAAGACTCTTGAGGGTCCCTTGGACTGCAAGGAGATCCAACCAGTCCATCCTGAAGGAGATCAACCCTGGGATTTCTTTGGAAGGAATGATGCTAAAGCTGAAGCTCCAGTACTTTGGCCACCTCATGCGAACAGTTGACTCATTGGAAATGACTCTGATGCTGGGAGAGATTGAGGGCAGGAGGAGAAGAGGACGACAGAGGATGAGATGGCTGGATGGCATCACGGACTCAATGGACGTGAGTCTGAGTGAACTCCAGGAGATGGTGATGGACAGGGAGGCCTCGCGTGCTGAGATCATGGGGTCCGCAAAGAGTCGGACACAACTGAGCGACTGAACTGAACTGAACCCCATTTATGAAGACTTCACCCTCAGGACCTAAGTACCCCCCAAAGGCTCCAATTCCTAATAACATCATTTTGGGGGGTGGAATTTTAACATATGAATGTTGGAGACATATAAGCATTCAGACAAAGCAAAAGGTAAATATAAATATATATTATATTTTGAAACAGTAGCCAGAAAGAGAAAGTTCCCTAGATAATTTCATTGCTTTCTCTTTAAGAAAGGGAAAATTTTTTTCTATTAAAAACAAAAAAGGAAGTATTTGATGTGCTCAATAAGAAGTCATTTATGATAATATAGCAAGGGTATATAAATATCATGTTAATTCCATGATTTATGTTATTATTGGATTTGAGTGGAATATTACCCCTAATTCTATGGTTTATATTGAAATAAAACTTGCAAACAATTTTTAAGATGATATAAGAGGGCATATTACTGCTTTGTGTTTTGGGTACTGTTTCAGCTCAGTTCAGTTGCTCAGTCATGTCTGACTCTTTGTGACCCTGTGCCACACCAGGCCTCCCTGTCCATCACCAACTCCTGGAGTTCACGCAAGCTTACGTCCATCGAGTTGGTGATGCCATCCAGCCATCTCATCCCCTGTCGTCCCCTTTTTAAGGCCCTTTAAAAACTGCTGAAAAGTTTGAGGCTTTATATTCTGAGATAAACGTAATACATAAACATACAAAAGATAACATTTAAACAAATCTGTGAAGGGATAAACAAAGTATTTTGTAACAGCTTTAGAGTACACTATTTCATGTATACAGAAAATCAAGAGTAAGTCTTGAATTACTAAGGAAAATTTCTGTCGTTGATAAAATATTAAATTTGGTGGGATTCAATGAAGTACAAATACCATGAAATGATCCATGCCGAATGGTTTGCCATTTACTATGATTTTGACCATTGCTAGGCAACCTCTGTCCTCCTTGTAGTGTTTCTTCACAATATCAACATGCATTTACTATGTTAAAGGAGAGACTATCATTTCTATCATAATAGTTATAAATGATGTGAAAATGATAAACATGTTTATACAGAGATATTTTTCCTCTTACTAGTTCTATCAATAAATGTCTAATGAGTATACCTGTGAGAACATTCCCAAACCAATATTTTTATTCCCCTATAATTTATTCTAAAATTTTAGTTTTGTGTTTACATTTAACTTTATGATTCACTCACTTCTATTTTTGCATGTGGTATAGAGATAAATCAGTAAAGTTTCTTTTCTGCACATCAGTTCAGTCGCTCAGTCGTGTTCAACTCTACAACCCCATCGACTGAGGCAGCCCAGGCCTCCCTGTCCATCACCAACTCCCAGAGCTTGCTCAAATTCATGCCCACTGAGTCGGTGATGCCATCCAACCATCTTACCCTCTGTCGTCCCCTTCTCTTCCTGCCTTCAATCTTTCCCCGCATCAGGGTCTTTTCCAATGAGTCAGTTCGTCCCATCAGATGGCCAAAGTATTGGGAGTTTCAGCTTCCCCATCAGTCTTTCCAATGAATATTCAAGACTGATTTCTTTTAGGATGGACAGGTTGGATCTCCTTGCTGTCCAAGGGTCTCTCAAGAGTCTTCTCCAACACCACAGCTCAAAAGCATCAATGCTCAGCACTCAGCCTTCTTTATGGTCTGACTCTCACATCCATACATGACTCCTGGAAAAATCTTAGCTTTGACTAGATGGACCTTTGTCAGCAATGTCTCTGCTTTTTAATATGCTATCATATTTATCATAGCTTTATCACAGGTTTATCATAGCTTTTCTTCCAAGGAGTAAGCATCTTTTAATTTCACGGCTGCAGTCACCATCTGCAGTGATTTTAGAGCCCAAGAAAACAAAGTCTCTCACTGTTTCCACTGTTACCCCATCTATTTGCCATGAAGTGATGGGACCAGATGCCATGATCTTAGTTTTTTGAAGGTTGAGTTTTAAGCTAACTTTTTCACTCTCTTCTTTCACTCTCTTCAAGAGGCTCTTTAGTTCCTTTTTGCACATAAATGACCAATTATTCAAGTGCCACTTGTTGAAAAGACTATTCTATTTTGCCACCAAATAGCCTAGATATTTTTGACAAAATCAATTTTCCATACTACATGTGAGACTATTTCTAGACCCTCTCTTCTGTTCCATTGATTTATGCTTGATCCTAATGTGTCTAATTTGACATCAGTAACAAACTGCTCATTATCATGGATCAATTTTAAGTTTGGGAATCATGTAGTACAATTCCTCCAAATTTTTTCTTTTTTAAAAACTTATTTGGCTATTCTAGGATCACTGCATTTCCACATAGGTTTTAGAATTATCTCATCAATTTCTATAAGAAAGTCAGCAAGGATTTTGACTGGAACTGTGTGGAACCTATGAATCAATTTCCTGAGAGCTGACACTTAGCAATATTTAGTCTTCTAACCCATGAGCATAGGATATCTCCCCATTTATTCAGATCTTCTTTAAATTTTTCTTCAACATTGTTCTGCAATTTTCAGTGAATCAGTCTTTTGCGTATTTTGCTACATTTATTTCTAAGTAAATTATATTTTTGATGCTACTATAAATGGTACATTTTAATTTCAACTTCCAAGTGTTTGTTGATAGTATATAGAAATATAATTGACTTCTCAGTATTGATCTTGCATCCTGAGATCTTTCTAAACACACTTATTAATCCTAACAGCATTTTTAAATAGAATTCTTAAGAGTTTTCTACATAGGTAATTACGTCATTTGAGGATAAAGACCATTTTATGCATTCCTTTCTGCTCTGCCTTTTTCTTCATCTTGCTTTTCCGCACTAAATGGGGACAGGAAAATGTTGAACAGAAATTATGAGAATGGACTTTCTTACCTTGTTTCCAATGTAGGAAAAAAGTATTCAATCTCTCATTATTAAATATGATATTAGCTGAAGGTTTTTCAAAGATGTCCCTAGTACTAAAAGAAAGTTCACTTCTAATATTCTAAGAATCTTTATCAAGAATGGATAATAATTTTTGTCAAATACTTCTCCTGTATCTATTGAAATACATGATTTTTTCATTTTCAGGCTGATATAATAATTACATTCAATGATTTTCAATTTTTAACCAAACTTAAATTCCACTAAGTCATGAAATATTATCACTATTATATATTTCTGAATTTCAGATGCTAAAATTTTATAGAGAAATTGTGTTTATAGGCCTATAATGCATAGTGATATACAGTTGTGCTATAATGTCTTTTGCATCAGGTTTGAAGATAACTAATGATGATGTTTATAAATTATGCAAATTACAAAATTGTATCTTTCTTGATATAGTAAAGATGAAGATAATTCATGAATGATGCAAATTACACAGTAAATAGGAATTTACATTACATATTGACTTTTCAAAAGTCAGCTGTATAAAAGCATGAAATGATAATACATTAAATACAGTTGCTTTAAAAAGAATTCCCCCTTTTAGAAGCTGTTCACAACTTTTTTTTTGCCATTATCAGGAATTTTGCATTTCTACTATATTAATATTTGATGAAAACTGTTTCATGGCTATAAATTTAAAGCAGATTCTCTTCTGTTACAGCATGGAGGTAATCTGAAAATCCCACTCATTGATATGAATTTGTGTCGCTCTCTTTATAAATGGACTTCCATGGTGGCTCACATGGTAAAGCATCTGCCTACAATGAGGGAAACCCAGGTCCAATCCCTGGGTCAGGAAGATCTCCTGGAGAAGGAAATGGCAACATACTCCAGTATTCTTGCCTGGAAAAATCCCATAGACAAAGGAGCCTGGTAGGCTACAGTCCATAGGGTCACAAAGAGACGGACACAAGCGACTTCACTTTCTTTCTTTATAAATGAGAAAGAGGTTAATGCTGACCAGACTCAGGTTAAATACACCTGAATATATTAGAATACTATTATATTCCAAGTAGTACGGATAAACTGCTGCTTCTGAAACAGCATGTTTCTCTCCGTGAAATAATAAGATCAAAGTACTTAGAAAATAATATATTCTCTTTACCAATTTCCAAACTGCACTGAAAGTAGACAGTCCATTTTCAGAGTGTGAAGTTCAGAAAAGTGAAGTTCACATTAACATATAAGATTCTGTCAAGGAAGCCTGACGGTGGCTTGATACAAAATAGGCTGCCAATTACTACTGAGAGAGAATCACGAATAAATGGTAAACTCAGAAAACTTCACAGCAAACACTGAGTTCTCCAGGAAGCAGACCAAGAGATGTTAGTTAAGAAGTACCTCTAGGATCAAATCTATGAAAAGAGAGGGGAATGAAGCAGGTTTGGCCAGAGGGAGAAATGAAATCGCAATACAGGTCTAGTGTCAGCCTTGACTGACGCCACAGGAAACGAGCTGGAATGGCCCTTCAGAGGCGCCCTCAGTTGGGACAGAATGATCAGACCTTTATCCTTCTTGTGGCAATCAGCCACTGACTGTGGGCCACCCTGGGAAAGAGGCTCACCTTAGTTGAGCCAGCTCCTGGACACGGACATGGTCCCTCAAGGGACTGCCATGGTTTATCTGCCCACTGCACTCCCAGAGGCTGGGGCAACAAGCCCTCAAGGAAGGGAGACCTGGGTGGCACATAACAGTATCTACCACATTAGGAAAAGCATTTATGAAAAGGAAGAAAAATTGTAAACCATGCCAGAAACTTTGTCTAATATGTGCTACATTTCAAAGTTTACATGACTTTATTCAGCTCTCTATACAAATGTGATCCCTCCAGAACTTTCCCTGACCAATCTCTCTAAGATGGACTTCTTTTATGTGTTACATTGTTTCATGGTGTTTATCACTACCTGACATCTTAATATATATATTTATTTGTTTATTGGGTGTGATCTGCCGCTCCCACTGGAATATAACTTACAAGAGGGAGTAACTTTGTCTTGTTTACCACGTATCCTCAGTGTCTAGAAAAATGCAGGAAAAATAACATATTCATTAATAACCAGTTCACTTAATATTTTTACTTATAATCATTGATATCTCATCAACTATACTGCAGTTGAATTGAATAGCAAGGGCCATAACCTGACCTAGATTCCTGATGAGAAAAGTGCATGTGTGTATGCATGGTCAGTCACTAAGTCGAGTCCAACTCTCTGAGATGGTATGGACTGTAGCCTGCAGGCTATCTTGTCCATGGGATTCTCCCAGCAGCGATACTGGAGTAGGTTGCCATTTCCTCCTCCAGGGTATCTTCCGAACTCAGGGATCAAACACTTGTCTCCTGAGTCTCCTGCATTGCAGGCAAGTTCTTTATTGCTGAGCCACTAGGAAAGACCAAAGATGAGAGATGTAAAACATACAATTAAGATCATTAAGGTAGGTCAAATTTTATTTCTCAATTTGACTGGGCCACAAGATACCCAGGTATTTGGTCAAACAATATTCTGGGTGTTACTATGAGGATGTTTTTGGATGAGTTTAACATTTAAATCCACCATTTGTGGCCCTCAATGTGAATGGGTCTCATCCAATCAGTTGAAGGTATGAATAGAACAAAAAGGCTGACCCTCCTTTGGATAAGGAAATTCCTTTTCTCTGAATGTCTTTGAGCTATGACTCCAATTTTTTCTTGCCTTTTGACTCAAACTTAAATACCAGCTTTTCCTAGGTCTTGAATCTTGTAGCCTTTGGACTAGAGCTACACCATTGGCTCTATTAGTTCTTAGGCCTTTGAACTTAGACTGGAACTCCACTATCAGCTTTCCTGGGTCTTGATCTTGTCGACTGCAAATCTTAGACTCTGTCAGCTCCATAATGGTGTGAACCAATGACATGGTTCAATCAGGCTGGTATAACAAAATATCAGCTGTTTGGTTATAAACAACAAAAATTTACTTCTGACAGTTCTGAAGGTTGGCAAGTTCAAGAGCAAGATGCTAGTACAGTCATTTTCTCATGAAGGCCACCCTTCCTGCCCTCAGCCAGCACCACCTCTCAGTCCTCGTATGGTAGGAAAAGTTAGAGAGCTCTCTCAGTTCACTCACTCAGTCGTGTCCCACTCTTTACGACCCCATGGACTGCAGCACACCTGGCCTCCCTGTCCATCACCAACTCCCAGAGCTTGCTAAAACTCATGTCCATCTAATCGATGATGCCATCCAACCATCTTATCCTCTGTTGCCCTCTTCTCCTCCCGCCTTCAAATTGCCCAGCATCGGGGTCTTTTCAAATGAGTCAGCTCTTCACATCAGGTAGCCGAAGTACTGGAGTTTCAGCTTCAGCATCAGCCCTTCCAATGAATATTTAGGACTGATTTCCTTTAGGATTGACTGGTTGGATATCCTTGCAGTCCAAGAGACTCTCAAGAGTCTTCTCCAACACTACAGTTCAAAAGCATCAATTCTTTGCAGCTCAGCTTTCTTTATAGTCAAACTCTCACATCCATACATGACTCTGTATGGAAAAACCATAGCTTTGACTAGAAAGACCTTTGTTGGCAAAGTAACGTCTCTGCTTTTTAATATGCTGTCTAGGTTGGTCATAACTTTTCTTCCAAGGAATAAGCATCTTTTAATTTCATGGCTACAGTCACCATCTGCAGTGATTTTGAGGTCCAGAAAAATAAAGTCTATCACTATTTCCAATGTTTCCCTATCTATTTGCCAGGAAGTGATGGGGCCGGATGCCATGATCTTCATTTTCTGAATGTTGAGCTTTAAGTCAACTTTTTCACTCTCCTCTTTCACTTTCATCAAGAGGCTCTTTAGTTCTTCAGTCTCTGCCATAAGGGTGGTATCATCTGCATATCTGAGGTTATTAATATTTCTCCAGGCAATCTTGATTCCAGCTTGTGCTTCATCCAGTCCAGCGTTTCTCATGATGTACTCTGCACAGAAGTTAAATAAGCAGGGTGACAATATACAGCCTTGACGTATCCTTTTCCTATCTGAAACCAGTCTGTTGTTCCATGTCCAATTCTAACTGTTGTTTCCTGACCTGCATATAGATTTCTCAAGAGGCAGGTCAGGTGGTCTGGTATTCCCACCTCTTTCAGAATTTTCCACAGTTTATTGCGATCCACACAAAGGCTTTGGCATAGTCAATAAAGCAGAAATAGATGTTTTTCTGGAACTCTTGCTTTTTCCATGATCCAGCGGATGTTGGCAATTTGATCTCTGGTTCCTCTGCCTTTTCTAAGTCCGGTTTGAACATCTGGAACTTCACGGTCACATACTATTGAAGCCTGGCTCGGAGAATTTTGAGCATTACTTTGCTAGCATATGAGATGAGTTTGAACATGCTTTGGCATTGCCTTTCTTTGGGACTGGAATGAAAACTGACTTTTTCCAGTCCTGTGGCCAGAAGAACTACACAAAAAAGATCTTCATGATCCAGGTAACCACAGTGGCGTGGTCACTCACCTAGAGCCAGACATCCCGGAATGTGAAGTCAAGTGGGCCTTAGGAAGCATTACTATGAACAAAGCTGGCGGAGGTAATGGAATTCAAGTTGAGCTATTTCAAATCCTAAAAGATTATGCTGTGAAAATGCTGCACTCAATATGCCAGGAACTTTGGAAAACTCAGCAGTGGCCACAGGACTGGGAAAAGAGAGCTCTCTGAGGCCTCTTTCATAAGAGTTAATCCCATTAATGAGGGCTCCATCCTCATGTCCTAACCCCCTCCTAACAGCTCACCTAATACCATCATCTTTGGGGGTTATAGGATTTCAACATGAGAGTTTGGGGGGTTTACAAGCTATATATATATATATGCCCAATATACTCAGTCTGTTTCTCTGGAGAACAGCTAAAAATAAAGAAATTTCTAACTATGAGAGAAAATTATAAATCTAATCATAAGTAGTTAATGTGTACTTTGTTATTCTCTACAAAGGACATTAGCCATCATTTGGAATTTACCTGTTAAATGTGTTGCCTGTTATGTGTATGTCTGAGAAGCAGGGGGTCTTATAAAGGGATCTAACCCTTAAGAGAAGGAAATCCAAAGATCTAAAGTATAAAATCTTTAATATATTCCACTGGACTCAACACACTTCAATATCTACCTAAAATCAAAAGCTGGTAATAAAGTCACAGGGTATGAGGCACACCCTTATCCAAATGCAGTACCAAAATGCCTTCAGATGTTAACATAAAGTAATTTTTGGATTAAAGGCCTGTTGGGAGTCTACATGTTTAGGCTCTCTTTCAATTAGTGTGAATAATCAAAAACTAACTGGATTTCAAGTAGAACATTTAAATTGAGATCATCTTACGTTATTTCATCGACATTCCAAGAGACAAATGTTTCTTGCAAAGCTACATTTAAGGGACACCTCATAAGCAAATGCCAACCTAATCTACGTGAAAAGCACAAATTAACCTAGCTTGCTCAGGATGAACTTATTTGGTTTTACTATTTGACTGCTAATGTATGAATGCTATAAAATGCTTGTTTTGAACAAGAGAAAAGAAAAGACATAATATTTCACTTTTAACGTATTTCTGCTTAGATTTTAAAAGTCACTACACCGCAGAAAAAACAATTCCTCATCCAATGCTCAAATGAACAGCATACATTTTAAGTAAGTCATAAATATTACCCAATATGGAATTATTTTAAAACTACCACAATTTTTTCAAAGATTCTGTATCCACAGATTGTGAATATAAAATCAAGCAAAACTTGGTCTCTGAAAAGAAATTCTCCTTTAAGATGGTACCATTCACCTAAACACTCATCAGATTAGATCAGATCAGATCAGTCACTCAGTCCTGTCTGACTCTTTGCAACCCCATGAATCACAGCACGCCAGGCCTCCCTGTCCATCACCATCTCCCAGAGTTCACTCAAACTCACATCCATCGAGTCAGTGATGCCATCCAGCCATCTCATCCTCTGTCGTCCCCTTTTCCTCCTGCCCTCAATCCCTCCCAACATCAGAGTCTTTTCCAATGAGTCAACTCTTCGCATGAGGTGGCCAAAGTATTGGAGTGTCAGCTTTAGCATCATTCCTTCCAAACACCACCCAGGACTGATCTCCTTTAGAATGGACTGGTTGGATCTCCTTGCAGTCCAAGGGACTCTCAAGAGTCTTCTCCAACACCACAGTTCAAACACATCAATTCTTTGGTGCTCAGCTTTCTTCACAGTCCAACTCTCGCATCCATACATGACCAATGGAAAAACCATAGCCTTGACTAGATGGAACTTAGTCAACAAAGTAATGTCTCTGCTTTTCAATATGCTATCTAGGTTGGTCATAACTTTTCTTCCAAGGAGTAGGCATCTTTTAATTTCATGGCTGCAGTCACCGTTTGCAGTGATTTTGGAGCCCCCCAAAATAAAGTCTAATGCTGTTTCCACTGTTTGCCCATCTATTTCCCATGAAGTGATGGGACTGGACGCCATGATCTTCGTTTTCTGAATGTTGAGCTTTAAGCCAACTTTTTCACTCTCTTCTTTCACTTTCATCAAGAGGCTTTTTAGCTCCTCTTCACTTTCTGCCATAAGCATGGTGGCATCTGCATATCTGAGGTTATTGATATTTCTCCAGGCAATCTTGATTCCAGCTTGTGCTTCTTCCAGCCCAGCGTTGCTCATGATGTACTCTGCATATAAGCTAAATAAGCAGGGTGACAATATACAGCCTTGACGTACTCCTTTCCCTATTTGAAACCAGTCTGTTGTTCCATGTCCAGTTCTAACTGTTGCTTCCTGACCTGCATACAGATTTCTCAAGAGGCAGGTTAGGTGTTCTGGTAGTCCCATCTCTTAAAGAATTTTCCACAGTTTATTGTGATCCACACAGTCAAAGGCTTTGGCATAGTCGCATAGTCAATAAAGCAGAAATAGATGTTTTTCTGGAACTCTCTTGCTTTTTCCATCATCCAGCAGATGTTGGCCATTTGATCTCTGGTCCCTCTGCCTTTTCTAAAACCAGCTTGAACATCAGGGAGTTCACGGTTCACGTATTGCTGAAGGCTGGCTTGGAGAATTTTGAGCATTCCTTTAATAGCGTGTGAGATGAGCGCAATTGTGCGGTAGTTTGAGCATTCTTTGGCATTGCCTTTCTTTGGGATTGGAATGAAAACTGACCTTTTCCAGTCCTGTGGCCACTGCTGAGTTTCCCAAATTTGCTGGTATATTGAGTGCAGCACTTTCACAGCATCATCTTTCAGGATTTGAAAGAGTTCAACTGGAATTTCATCACCTCCACTAGCTTTGTTAGTAGTGATGCTTTCTAAGGCCCACTTGACTTCACATTCCAGGATGTCTGGCTCTAGGTGAGTGATCATACCATCATGATTATCTGGGTCGTGAAGATCTTTTTTGTACAGTTCTTCTGTGTATTCTTGCCACCTCTTCTTAATATCTTCTGCTTCTGTTAGGTCCATACCATTTCTGTCCTTTATCGAGCCCATCTTTGCATGAAATGTTCCCTTGGTATTGCTAATTTTCTTGAGGAGATCTCTAGTCTTTCCCATTCTTTATCTCAAAAAAATCACAACTTTTTCCCAGTTTGGAAAGGAATGTCTCTATTTAGAACCTGAAGTTTTCTGATCCGCAAAAGATACTGGTTGATGACACTTGTTTATGGGTTATTTCTATACTATTAAAACAGTGCTATTTCACTTCAGGCCATCAAAATAGTAGAATACATTGCTTTAATGAATTTTCCAATGCTTAATGTAGATAGTTTTCTGGTCTAAGGGGCAACAATCAAATATTTTTCCTCTTGTTCTTGCCATATATATATATATATATATATATATATGTATGTATGTATATGTCAATTCTCTCCTCTCCAAATTAGAGCTATCCCTAAAAACACAGGGATTCCCTGATAGTTCAGCTGGTTAAGAATCTGCCTGCAATGCAGGAGACCCTGATTTGATCCCTGGGTTGGAAAGATCCCGTAGAAGAGGGAAAGGCTACCACTCCAGTATTCTGGCCTGGAGAATTCCATGGACTCTATAGCCCATGGAGTCACAAAGACTCAGACACAACTGCGCAACTTTCACTTTCAAAAACGTATCTCTTGATAGACTTGGATGACCCAGTTTTATTGAGTCCATACAAAAAGATTGTTAGAGATACAGTGAAATCATTTTTCTCTATTTGGAATATATTAGGTACTGAATTGAACTGTGTCCCCCCAAAGCCAGTGCTTTAGAATATGGCTCTGTTTGAAGACAGAATCTTTAGAGAAGTAATTAAGTTAGAAAGAGACCATCAGGGTGAGCCCTAATCTCATCTGACTGGTGTCTCTATAAAAAGAGGAGATCAGAATGCAGAGACACAGGGATGTGCACGCACAGAGAGAAGGCCCTGTGAGGACACAATGAGCAGCTCCACACAGGGCCTCAGGAAAAACCAGACCTGACAACATGTTGATCTTGGACTTTTAGCCTTCAGAACTGTGGAAAAGTAATTTTTTGTTAAGGCACCCAATCTTTGGTATTTTGTTATGGTGGCAGGCAATATTGTGATTCATAAGAAATATATATTTGGTTTGAATGATCAAAATATACTTCTTACATAGTTGGTCTATGTCCACATTATCTCACAGTTCCCAACTCTTGGAATTTCCTGAGTAATAAGAGCAATAGGAACCTCTCCCGTCATATTTGCTCTCCTGTTCTCAGTTCCTGATGTCACTTCAGAGCCATAGAGGTCATATGGGTGTTCTGTTACTTATAATAAGCTACTTTTGACCACAATGGGGTTTATGTTAATGAGGTAACTTTTGGAAAGCACCTAATGATGGGGGCTGGTTGCCAGGGGAACTAGCTGTGAGTAGTGTGTTAGAACTTTCACTCTCACCCCTTGATTTCCTGGGAAAGGAGAAAGGATCAAAGTTGAATCAATCACCAATGGCTAATGATTTCATCAATCATGACTGTATACTGAAGACTCCATAAAGGCAGAAGGAGATTCAGAGAGCTTCCAGGTTGGTGAACACACAGAGACTTGAGGAGAGTGGCACCCCTCAGTAGCACAGGGAAGCTCTGTACCCTCTCCCTGTACCCCACTCCCATGCAGCTCTTCCACCTGAGCTACATATTTTTATAATAAACTAGTGATCTCATAAATAAAATGTTTTTCCTGACTTCTCTGAGCTTTAGAAAATTAACTGAATTTATAAAATTAACTGAATCCAAGTTAGGGCAAGGGGAGGTCAGTGGAACCTCCTAATCTATAGCTAGTTGGTCAGAAGCACAGATGACAATGACAACTTCGGACTTGCAACTGATGTCTGGAGTGGGTGTATGTGTGTGTGTGTGTTGAGGGAAGGGAGGTTTTGTGGGACTGAGTTCTAAGCCTGTGGAATCCAATACTGTCTCTAGGTATATAGTGTCAGGATTGAGTTGAATTGTAGGACACACAGCTGGTGTCAGAGAATTGCTCAGTGGTAAGGAAGAAACTCCCACCCCCAACACACATTATAATTGGTCCCAGAACCTTTACAACCCTAGCAAACTAATAAAGACTATGTTAGTACATTTATTTCAGGCTTATACAATCCTGATATCCTAAGAGAAGAAAAAGATACATCAAGTCACCAAAACGTAGCTAAGAGAATATATAATAATAAAGCACGATGCTCAGTATTTCAGAAGTTCTATTTGGTTTGTGTTAATTCAATCCAATCCAATTCAATCCAGGCCAACCCAACTCAATCAAATGGCCTTTTCCATCCAACTGCTTCAGAGTCAAAGACAAATGAAACACAATCTTTGTGCTACTTTGCTGCTAGTTAAGAAACAGACATATTAAAAAAGGAAAGCTATGTAATATGCTCTTAAAATTATAAAAAAAACAAATTATTATCTAATGCATCAAGTAATAAAAGTATGCTATAACACCTGTTTCATAAATACGCACATGCGTATGTAGAGTTTGTGCACATGAAATACACACAGGAAAACCACAGGGAAGTCATATACAAAATGTTGACAGCTGCGCTTCAAATGGTACAATTAAGGTAATTTAAATTTTCATTTTTGCTCATCTTTGGTGACACGTATTATTTTTGTATTGGAAAATGACTGAACATTTTTAAAAGAAATACTACCTCATGAAAGACTACCTGTATGTGCTGAGTCAATTCAGTCATGTCCGACTCTCTGCAACCCTATGGACTGTAGTCTGCCAGACTCCTCTGTCCATGGGATTCTCCAGGCAAGAATACTGGAGTGGTTGTCCTGCCCTCCTCCAGGGGAACTCCGTGACCCAGGGATCAAACTTGTGGCTCATTATATCTCCTGCAATGGTAGGTGGCTTCTTCACCACTAGTGCCACCTGGGAAGCTCTGAAACATGTACTCCAAAGACTAACGGGAGTAAACAGCCATCAATACTTGAAAATTTTACACTCAATTCATGGGTTCAATTATTCTTGTTTCACTGAGGTAAAATTCACATAACACAAAAATAATCTTTTAAACTATACAATTCAGTGGCATTTAGCATATTACAATGCTGTGCAACTACCATCTCTACTTTAAAAACATGTAATAACCTTAAAAACATCCAGTACTCACTGAGCAGTCATTCCCTAGCTCCTCCTCCCCTATTTACCAGTACTCTGCTCTCTGTCTCTATTACCTATTCTGGATATTTCATGTAAATATTAATAGATTCAGACAATATACCATCTTTTTCTGACTTCTTTAACTCAGAATAATATTCCTGAAGTCCATCCACACTGTAGCATGTCTAAATGCTCAGTAGATGTCTAAATGTCTCAATATTCCATTCCTTTATATGGCTAAATAATATTCCATCATAGGGATAAACCATATTTTCTTTATTCATCAGTTATTATTGTCATCTTTTAGCTATAACAAATAAAGCAGCTATAAGCATTCACATGCAAACTTTTGTACTATACTTAAGAGTGAAATGCTGAGTAATATGATAATTCTATGTTTAATTTCCTGAGCAACTACCAAAATGTTTTTCACAGTGGGTTCACTATTTTACATTCCCACCATAATAAATGAGGGTTCCAACTTCTCCACATCCTCTCAACACTCATTATTCCCCTCTCCTTTTTTTTTAATTAAAGCCATCCTTGTCAGTGTAGTTTTTAATTGTAGTTCATAATGTTATAATCCAATCTACACACATCTGACATTTCAGTCCTAGTAATCACTCAACAAATTCCTAACAATTATACCAAGTTATACGAAGAAATTTTAAAATATAAGAACATGTCCATTAGGAACAAGGATAAGATTGGGATTAATATAATTAGTCAATTTAGCTAATGCTGAAGTCCAAGATGGAGTAGGTGAAAGGGGGATAGCATACTAACCCATTAAGCCCATAGATTTCTGTTCTCACGTGATAAATAATAGATGAAGTAGCTCACATGATATATTCCTTCTCCCAGTAGATAAGCCCTTGGATAAAATAATGAAATTTGAAATCAATCAAGAAAGAGAGAAAGAAAGGAAAGGAGGGAGAAAGGAGGAGAGGGATAGAGGGAAAGAGGGAGGCAAGAAGAGAGGAAGGAGAAAGAAAAGGAAAAAAAACTCTATACAAATTCCGAGAAACTTTTGATAAAATGTTCTATCTTGGACACATTTCCTCTAGGAGAATTTTCATTGGAAGGACTGATGCTGAAGCTGAAGCTCCAATACTTTGGCCACTTGATGCAAAGAGCCGACTCATTGGAAAAGACCTTGATGCTGGCAAAGATTGAAGGCAGAAGGGGAAGAGGGCGACAGAGGATGAGACAGTTGGATGGCATCACTGATTCAATAGACATGAACTTGAGCAAACTCCAGGAGATGGTGAGAGACAGGGAAGCCTGGCGTGCCGCAGCCCAAGGGGTAGCAAAGAGTCGGACGTGACTTGGCGACCGAACAACAACAGAGTCCTGTTCACGGTTCACCATTTCCTGTTCGACCCTGATCCCTCCCTTCCCTGTCTTGCCTAAGCCGTAGGCCTGCCAGAAACACTCACTGACATCCATCAGTTTCCACAATGTACACAGAGGCCAGAAATGTTACCATTCTTGAACAAGGATGATTAATTACCCCTACCTGCAGATTTAAACCCTCACTATTTCAGAAGGATTTTTAAAAGCAGCTTTATGTCTGGGGAGGCAGAACTTGATATTTTCTTCTCTAGGAAACACTACTACTATGCAGAACTGAAAGGTTTCCTGGAAGGCTAGGTGACTGGGTGCAGCATGGACCTGGGGTCACAGTCCTCCTCCTCACATTCTCAGCACAAATCCTGCAGCACTATTCAAAGTGACACTCCTGCGAACCAGTAAAGCTTGAGTGGGAGACAAAGACTATGGCCAGCGCCACAGGGCAGCTGAGAAACAACTGGTGAGATTTCCAGAAATAGTCAGGATGAGGATGCACACTGAAAAGATTACTAAAGATTGCAAGGGCTATATGGGGGAAAAAGGTTTAACAATGTTAAAGTCACTTCATTTACATAAATTATTTCACATTTTGTAATATTCAAATGGCATATGGTTAAAATAGAGCTGATAGGTTAAGAAGCAAATACTTCCTGGTAAAGTCAGGATATTATACTAGTGATTAT
Organism: Ovis canadensis; assembly: GCF_042477335.2. Classification (NCBI taxonomy): domain Eukaryota; kingdom Metazoa; phylum Chordata; class Mammalia; order Artiodactyla; family Bovidae; genus Ovis; species Ovis canadensis. The sequence continues at coordinate 22,853,947 of NC_091257.1, read as the reverse complement.
GCTTCAAGTACTGAAAACCATGTACCTGATTCTCTGCATTTGTTCATGAGAGAAATTGATTTCTCTGTGATATGAGACTACAGAGATACCCTCATTCTCTTGCCTGATACCAATCTCATTTAAAAAACAAAAACAAAAACACCACTTTGGTGCCAGACCTGAATTAAACCACAATTTGGAGGAAATGCTGCAAGAGCTGTAATCCCAAATGACTGATGTATTCCTCATTTACTTGGAAGGAGTTTTATGGACTGGATGGACCTAGATCTGCTCTGCCAGGGAGGGAGTCTGACTGCCTTAGGGATTTAATATGGGAAAATCCAGGTGACAAAAATGAAAAATGAACAGATGGAAACACCATATAAAGGCATAGAACTTCTGCAAAATATATTGTCCATCTAAGTAATTTCTCCTATCTAAATATATACTACTCCCAGGAGCAGAAAAGAGTTTCCCAGAAGTCACACCCCAGCTAGTAACTGACAGAAAGAGACAGGATTGAAACCAAGCCACCTGCATTCCATATGTACTGGAAATTAGAATAAAGAGTACAGTTACTGTGAAATAATTTCTGAAAGTGGGTAAGACCAACAGAACTTCCACCAATGACAAAGGACCAGGCTATCCCAAGAAGGCCTATGTAACATTATTGATAGCTTAGAAAAATAAAACAATTACAAAAACATATCTTTCATGCAGCAGGAAGAAATTAAAGAGGGAAAAGGACTCATTCATGTCTCTCAATTAAAAGAAAAGCCAACTCTAAAACAAGCAGCAATTTAAGTAACTCCTACCAAACATTTAAGATTTCCAATATAAAAGAAGTAAAGAAATAAAAGCACATTTCTAAGACATAAAAGCAATAAAGCAATTTAACAACCGATTTGTTTTTATACAAATAAAAGATCAATACTTTTATTAAAAGATAGAACAATGCCTCTTTTAGTTTTGTCATTTTAAGTAAAAAGGAGATCAATACAAAAAGCAGTAAAAGAAAGTGTATCTGTAGAACCATTCCCTTTCTCTAACCAATAAGCCAAAAATAATCAGCAACAAAGCAATATAAAAATTTCAGAAATTCACTCAGGCCAAACTATAATGCTTTAGTCAGAAGTTTCCATTACTACCCATATTATGTCCAAATATTTCAAAAGACAGAAGGTTCACTGAGTATTTTAATAGAAACTATACAGTTTTAATTGATATTTCTCCCGGCGATCTTGATTCCAGCTTGTGCTTCTTCCAGTCCAGCATTTCTCATGATGTACTCTGCATAGAAGTTAAATAAGCAGGGTGACAATATACAACCTTGATGTACTCCTTTTCCTATTCGAAACCAGTCTGCTGTTCCATGTGCAGTTCTAACTGTTGCTTCTGACCTGCATATAGGTTTCTCAAGAGGCAGGTCAGGTGGTCTGGTAGTCCCATTTCTTGAAGAATTTTCCACAGTTTATTGTGATCCACACAGTCAAAGGCTTTGGCATAGTCAATAAAGAAGAAATAGATGTTTTTCTGGAACTCTCTTGCTTTTTCCATGATCCAGCAGATGTTGGCAATTTGATCTCTGGTTCCTCTGCCTTTTCTAAAACCAGCTTGAACATCTGGAAGTTCACGGTTCACGTATTGCTGAAGCCTGGCTTGGAGAATTTTGAGCATTACTTTACTAGCATGTGAGATGAGTGCAATTGTGCAGTAGTTTGAGCATTCTTTGGCATTGCTTTCCTTTGGGATTGAAATGAAAACTGACCTTTTCCAGTCCTGTGGCCACTGCTGAGTTTCCCAAATTTGCTGGCATATTGAGTGCAGCACTTTCACAGCATCATCTTTCAGGATTTGAAAGAGCTCCACTGGAATTCCATCACCTCCACTAGCTTTGTTCATAGTGATGCTTTCTAATGCCCAGTTGACTTCATATTCCAGGATGTCTGGCTCTAGGTGAGTGATCACACCATCAAGATCATCTGGGTTGTGAAGCTCTTTTTTGTATAGTTCTTCTGTGTATTCTTGCCACCTCTTCTTAATATCTTCTGCTTCTGGTAGGTCCATACCATTTCTGTCCTTTATCGAGCCCATCTTTGCATGAAACGTTCCCTTGCTATTGCTAACTTTCTTGAAGAGATCTCTAGTCTTTCCCTTTCTATTGTTTCCCTCTATTTCTTTGCATTGATCACTGAGGAAGGCTTTCTTATCTCTTCTTGCTATTCTTTGGAACTCTGCATTCAGATGTTTATATCTTTCCTTTTCTCCTTTGTTTTTTGCTTCTCTTCTTTTCACAGCTATTTGTAAGGCCTCCCCAGACAGCCATTTTGCTTTTTTGCATTTCTTTTCCATAGGGATGATCTTGATCCCTGTCTCCTGTACAGTGATGCTAAAGCTGAAACTCCAGTACTTTGGCCACCTCATGCAAAGAGTTGACTCATTGGAAAAGACTCTGATGTTGGAGGGATTGGGGGCAGGAGGAAAAGAGGATGACAGAGGATGAGATGGCTAGATGGCATCACCGATTCAATGGACGTGAGTTTCAGTGAACTCCAGGAGATGGTGATGGACAGGCAGGCCTGGCATGCCGCAATTCATGGGGTCGTAAAGAGTTGGACACAACTGAGCAACTGAACTGAACTGAACTGATACAGTTTTAATACTAAAGACAAGAACGAGTCCTAAAGACTCTCCAGAGTCCAGTCTATTGATGATGTTAACTTAGTATCACCAAATATACATTAAGTTCCCACTGAATTATTAGGTGTGAGCAGTAGAACATGTAACTGACTTGAGGAAAAGAACAGCACTGAGTATCAGGAAACCTAAACCGTACTCATGTCCTGCCACACACAGTCTGCGTGTCCTGGAATGGGTTATTTCTGCTCCTTAGGCCTCCATTTCCCCATCTGTAACATGAAGCATCTGGCCTGGATAATTTTTCAGTTTGTTTCCAGTTTGGAAATTACATGACACTGTATGGCTGTATCACTCTCTAACCTCCTGATACATAATGACTATGTGCCTCTGACAGGAAAGTAGACTTTTCTCATTTCTATCCTTCTAATTCTTAAAATTTATTTTATTAAAATATAGCCAATTTTTTATGTTGTATTAATTTTAGTATACACAGAAGTGATTGAGTCACACACACACACACATTCTTCTCCATATTCTTTTCCATTATGGTTTTTCTTAGAAGATTGCTTTTGATATGGACCATTTTTAAAGTCTTTATTTGAATTTGTCACAACATGGCTTCTATTTTATGGGGTTTTTTTAAATTTTTTGGCTGCAAGGCATGTGAAATCTTAGCTCCCTAACCAGAGATTGAACCCACACATTGGGTTCAACTGGAACCCAGTGGGTGCATTGGAAGGCCAAGTCTCAACCACTGGATTCAGAGGGCAATTCCTCCATTGTGGTTTATCACAGGATGTTGAGTATAGACCCTTGTGATATACATACAGCAGGGCCTTGTTGTTTATTCTTTATATACTAGGCTATATCTGCTAATCTTAAACTCTCATTCCTTCCCTCTTTCGTCTCTCCTCCCCCTTTTCAACTACAAGTCTGTTGTTTATGTCTGTGAGTGTTTGTTTCAAAGATAAGTTCATTTGTATCACATTTTAGATTATACTTTTAAGAGATATCACAGGGTATTTGTCTTTCTCCTTCTGACTTACTTCATTAGTAACATATTCTCTAACTCCATCTATGTTGCTGCCAATGGCATTATTTCATTCTTTTTACAGCTGAGTAATATCCCATTGAGCTATTTCAAATCCTAAAAGATGATGCTGTTAAGTGCTGTACTCAATATGCCAGCAAATTTAGAAAACTCGGCAGTGGCCACAGGACTGAAAAAGGTCAGTTTTCATTTCAATCCCAAAGAAAGGCAATGCCAAGAATGTTCAAACTACCACACAACTGCACTCATCTCACACACTAGCAAAGTAATGCTCAAAATTCTCCAAGACAGGCTTCAGTAGTATGTGAACCATGAACTTCCAGATGTTCAAGCTAGATTTAGAAAAGGCAAAAGAACCAGAGATCAAATTGCCAACATCCATTGGATCATCAAAAAAGCACGAGAGTTCCAGAAAAACATCTACTTCTGCTTTATTGACTATACCAAAGCCTTTGACTGTGTGGATCACAACAAACTGTGGAAAATTCTTTAAGAGATGGGAATACCAGACCACCTGACCTGCCTCCTGAGAAACCTACACGCAGGTTAAGAAGCAACAGTTAGAACTGGACATGAAACAACAGACTGGATCCAAATCGGGAAAGAAGTACATCAAGGTTGTATATTGTCACCCTGCTTATTTAACTCATATGCAGAGTACATCATGAGAAATGCCAGGCTGGATGAAGCACAAGCTGGAATCAAGACTGCTGGGAGAAATATCAATAACCTCGGATATGCAGATGACACCATGCTTATGGCAGAAAGCAAAGAAGAACTAAACAGCCTCTTGATGAAAGTGAAAGAGGAAAGTAAAAAAAGCTGGCTTAAAGCTCAACATTCAGAAAACTAAGATCATGGCATCCAATGCCATCATTTCATGGCATATAGATGGGGAAACAATGGAAACACTGAGAGACTATTTTTCTTGACCTCAAAAGCACTGCAGATGGTGACTGAAGCTATGAAATTAAAAGACGCTTGCTCCCTGGAAGAAAAGTTATGACCAACCTAGACACCACATTAAAAAGCAGAGACAGTACTTTGCCGACAAAGGTCCGTCTAGTCAAAGCTATGGTTTTTCCAGTAGTCATGTATGGATGTGATAATTGTACTATAAAGAAAGTTGAGTGCCAAAGAATTGATGCTTTTGAACTGTGGTGTTGGAGAAGACTCTTGAGAGTCCTTTGAACTGTAAGGAGATTAAACCAATGCATCCTACAGGAAATCAGTCCTGAATATTCATTGGAAGGACTGATGCTGAAGTGGAAACTCCAAGACTTTGGTCACCTGATGCAAAGAATTGACTCATTGGAAAAGACCCTGATGTTGGGCAAGATTGAAGGCAGGAGGAGAAGGGCACGACAGAGGATGAGATGGTTCGATGGTATCACCAACTCGATGGACATGAGTTTGAGCAAGTTCCAGGAGTTGGTGATGGACAGAGAAGTGTGGTGTGCTGCAGTCCATGGGGTCACAAAGAGTCGGACATGACTGAGAGACTGAATTGAACTGAATGTTCCATTGTATATGTGTAGCATATCTTCTTTATCCATTCCAACGTCAAAGGAGATTTAGGTTGCTTATATCTTGGCTATTGTAAATAGTGCTGTGATGCACACAGTGGTGCCTGTATTTTTTTGAAGTAGCTTCCTCCATATATTTGCCTAGGAGTGGGATTGCTGGGTCATATGGCAACTCTATTTTTCATTTTTTGATGATCCATCATACTGTTTTCCATAGTGGCAGCACCAATTTACATTCCCACCAACAATGTAGGAGGATTCCTTTTCTCTACATCCTCTCCAGCATTAATTATTTGTAGATTTTGTAATGGTGGCATTCTGACTGATGTGATTTGTAATGATGGCACCTCTGTGAAGTGATATCTCATTGAAGTTTTGATTTGCATTTTTGGCTCAGACGGTAAAGCGTCTGTCTACAACGCGGGAGACCCGGGTTCGATTCCTGGGTCGGGAAGATCCCCTGGAGAAGGAAACAGTAATCCACTCCAGCACTCTCGCCTGGAAAATCCTATGGACAGAGGAGCCTGATAGGCTATTATAGTCCATGGGGTCGCAAAGAGTCGGACACGACTGAGCGACTTCACTTTCTTTCTCTAATACTTAGTGATGTTGAGCATCTTTTCATTTGCCTGTTGGCCATCTGGATGTCTTCTTTGAAGAATGTGTATTTAGGTGTGTCTATTTTTCGATCAGGGTGTTCATTTTTTGTTGTTGAGTTGTAGGAGCTGTTTGCATATTTTAGAAATTAAATTTTTGTTGGTCACATTGTTTGCAAATATTCTCTCCCAGTCTGAAGGTTGTCTTTTTGTTTTGTTTATGGTTTCCTTTGCTGTACTAAAGCTTGTAAGTTTAATTATATTCCATTTGTTTATTTTTGCTTTTGTTTCTACTGCCTTCAGAGATGGACCTAAAATCACATTTTATGTCAGAGAATGTTTTGCCTATGTTCTCTTCTAGGAGTTTTATGGTATCATGTCTTCTATTTAAGACTTTAAGCCATTTTTAGTTTATTTTTATGTATGGTGTGAGTGTGTGTTCTAACTTCACTGATTTACATGTAGCTGTCCAACTTTCCCAACGCCACTTGCTGAAGAGACTGTCTTTTTTTCTATTGTATATTCTTGTGGCCTTTGTCAAAGATTACTTGAACATAAGCATGTGACTTTATTTCTGGGCTCTCCATTGATCCATATATCTTTTTGCGTGTCAATACCATACTGTTTTGATTACTGTAACTTTCCAGTATATTCTAAAGTCTAGGAGGGTTATGCCTCTTGCTTTGTTCCTTTTTCTTAGGAATGCTTTGATAATTCTGGATCTTGATACAAATTTTAGGATTATTCATCCAAGTTCTGTGAAAAATATGTCATGAGTAATTTGATAGAGATTGCATTAAGTATGTAGATTGCTTTGGGTAGTACAGTCATAATTCTTCCATTCCAAGAGGCCATACTGCTAATTTTCATCTCAGTGCTTAAATTAAGCTCATATTTGAACAAATCATCACACATTCACATTATAAAAATAAAAATAGTGTCTTAAGTTCATGTAACTACTAGCTTCTGACTATATAAAACCCAGCCACCTTTCCATGAGGTCAGCCAAGAAAAATCACTATATGTACTTTCTTTCTAACAATGAAGATTTTCTTGGCACAAACTATTTGACACACATGTCTCCAATGGAAAAGGCAAAAAAAAAAAAAAAAAACAAGGTCTGCAGACCTAGAACAAAGTGGGTTCTTAATATATGCATGTTGAAAGAACAAGTTCATTTGTAACAGTAAAAGACTCCCATGCTTAGAATGTTTGTAACATCAATTAGGAATGTTAGAGAAATACCTGAAACATCAACAAAGGTCAATAATATGGGTAGGTATTAAAAATCATAGTAGTCAAGTTGTTGTTTATAACCACGCCTTTAAGTTTGACACTAGACTCATAGAAGAAAACCGAAAACTTACCCCTTCTAGCCTCTTATAGAAGCCCATACCAAATCAAAACAACACTGACAATAACAGGCAATAGGCCAGATCTAGGCCATGTATCTAGAGCCAGACATCCTGGAGTGTGAAGTCAAATGGGCCTTAGTAAGTGTTACTATGAACAAAGCTAGTGGAAGTGATGGAATTCCAGCTGAGCTATTTCTAATCCTAAAAGATGATGCTGCTAAAGTGCTGTACTCAATATGCCAGCAAATTTGGAAAACTCAACAGTGGCCACAGGACTGGAAAAGGTCAGTTTTCATTCCAATCCCAAAGAAGAGCAATGCCAAAGAATGTTCAAACTACCACACAATTGCACTCATTTCACATGCTAGCAATGTAATGCTCAAAATCCTTCAAGGCAGGCTTCAAAAGTACATGAACCAAGAAGTTCCAGACATACAAGCTGGGTTTAGAAAGGGCAGAGGAAGCAGAGATCAAATAGTCAACATCCACTGGATCATAAAAAAAGGCACGGGAATTCCAAAAAAAATCTATTTTTGCTTCACTGACTATGCCCAACCCTTTGACTGTGTGGATCATGACAGACTAGAAAATTCTAAGAGATGGGTACACCAGACCCCCTTAACTGACACCTGAGAAACCTGTATGCACGTCAGGAAGCAACAGTTAGAACTAGACAGAAAAAAACAGACTGGTTCCAAATAGGGAAAGGAGTACGTCAAGATTGTACATTGTCACCTTGTTTATGTAACTGATATGCAGAGTACATCATAAGAAATGCCAGGCTGGATGAAGCACAAGCTGGAATCAAGATTGCAAGGAGAAATATCAACAACCTCAGATATGCAGATGATACCACACTAATGGCAAAAGTGAAAAGGAACTAAAGAGCCTTTTGATGAAAGTGAAAGAGGAGAGTGAAAAACCTGGCTTAAAACTCAATATTCAAAAAATTAAGATCAAGGCATCTGGTTCCACCACTTCAAGGCAAATAGATGGGGAAAAAGTGGAAACAGTTACAGATTTCATTTTCTTGGGCTCCAAAATTACTGTGGATGGTGACTGCAGCCACAAAATTAAAAGATGCTTACTCCTTGAAAGAAAAGCTATGACAAATCTAGACAGCTTGTTAAAAAGCAAAGCCAAAAATTTGCCAACAAAGGTCCGTACAGTCAAAGCTATGGTTTGTCCAGGAGTCATGTATGGATGTGAGAGTTGGACCATAAAGAAGGCCGAGTGCCAAAGAATTGGTCCTTTCAAACTATGGCTGGAAAAGACTCTTGAGAGTCCCTTGGACAGCAATATCAAACCAGTCCATCCTAAAGGAAATCAGTACTGAATATTCATTGGAAGGACTGATACTAAAGTTGAAGCTCCAATACTATGGCCATCTGATGCAAAGAGCTGACTCACTGGAAAAGACCCTGAGGATGGCAAAGACTAGGCGCAAGAGGAGAAGGGGGCAACAGAGGATGATGGTTGGATGGCATCACTGACTCAACGGACATGAGTTTGAGTAAACTCCAGGAGGAAGTACAGGAACTGGAAGCCTGCTGTGTTGCAGTTCATGGTATTGCAAAGAGTCAGACATGACTTAGTGACTGAACAACAACAAGGCCACGCAGAGAATTTGCAATTTGGAGGAGAGGTAGAATAAAAATAAAAAGTCTGGAGATTTCTCTTGCCAAGATGTATGGTGAGAAGAAGAGTTAATGGCCCCACCATTGCTAGGGCCCCGTTAATGTTGAACTGTTATATTTAAAATCCCATGCAAACATCAAAAGGAATGTTTTATTGAGAAAATCCCATCTTTTCCTAAGGTAAATGTCCTTCTACTGATTCTTAGCTAAGCAGCAATGGAAAGCATCAACATTCAGGTAGAAATATTAGAAATTACTGCTCAAAAGCATCCCAGTGGCAGAATATGATCAAATTCATCATTTTAGATTCAGATTCAAATCCTTTGAGAGGCCTACCAACACCACGCTATCTAATAACCCTCTAAAATCTGAGGAATTGCTAGAAATTACCAATAAGATATTCAATAAACGCAATTACACAAAAATAGCAAAAGTTTCATACAAGTAAAACTCACAATAAGCCCGAAAAGAAATGTGTAGTAAGTATCACAAATAATTATTATAACACTCACTTTCTATTGCTGTGTAACAAACTGCCACAAATGCAGCAGCTTAAAACAACACCTATTTGTGAGCTCACATGTCTGTAGGTCAGAAGGACAGGTACAATGTGACTGGGGATCACAAGGCTGAAATTAAGGTCTCAGTGGGGCTAAGCTCTAGTCTGAAACTGGAGAAAAACCTTCTATGCGCATTCTTACTGTTGACACAATTCAGTTATTCACAGTGATAGGACTGAGACTCCTGTTTCCTTACTGGTTGTCAGCCAGGGGTTGGTCTCAGCTCCTAGAGGCTGGGCACTTGAGCATTACAAATCCAGTTCCATTCCACGTGGCCACCTCAATGTTTAAGCCAGCAAAGACACAATGAATCCTTCTCATGTTTTTAGTTTTTCTGACTTCCTCTTTTACTACTACCAGTCAGAGTAAACTGTGCTTTAAAAAGGTTAATGTAGTTATAACTATAGGATCTCCAGACCTATCTAGATAATCTCCTTTTCTGAAAGTCAATTATGCCATTTAACATAACCTAATCATGACAGTGCTGCTGCTGCTGCTGCTGCTAAGTCGCTTCAGTCGTGTCTGACTCTGTGCGACCCCATAGACAGCAGCCCACCAGGCTCCCCCGTCCCTGGGATTCTCCAGGCAAGGACACTGGAGTGGGTTGCCATTTCCTTCTCCAATGCAGGAAAGTGAAAAGTGAAAGTGAAGTCGCTCAGTCGTGTCTGACTGTTCGCGATTCCATGGACTGCAGCCTACCAGGCGCCTCCATCCATGGGATTTTCCAGGCAAGAGTACTGGAGTGGGGTGCCATTGCCTTCTCTGAATCATGAGAGTGAAAACTATCCAATTTACAGTTCCAGGGATTACTCAGGGCGTAAATGCTGGGGGAGAGGGTATGATGAATCCTGAGTAACATCTCAGAATTCTGTTACCACAATCTGGTGAAAAACATATTTCAATATGCTGAATATAAATGAGAAAACAATGTGGGCAAACAGACACATATGAGGAACAGAAACTTTTGAAAAACTACTTGCCAAGGAAAATCAAGAGCTGTAGACATGTCATATTCCTTGGCCTAGTCTTACTGTTCTTGGAAATACAGTCCCCACCCCACCCCCCCCCAAAAAAAAACCATGAGAAGGAAAAGGCTGTCACATGACTATGTTAGCCTCCTCTGGGTTTACCCAGCACCACATACACAACTCTGGAACAGTCACTTCTAAAGGAAGTTTACCTACCTGTCTCTGCCACAATACTTAGAGCATCACATCCTGAAACTGTACCTTATTAACCTTCTCATTAACCCAGACTCTACTACTACTACTACTAAGTCGCTTCAGTCGTGTCTGACTCTGTGTGACCCCACAGATGGCAGCCTACCAGGCTCCGCCATCCCTGGGATTCTCCAGGCAAGAATACTGGAATGGATTGCCATTTCCTTCTCCAATGCATGAAAGTGAAAACTCAAAGTGAGGTCGCTCAGTCGTCTCCGACTCTTAGCGACCCCATGGACTGCAGCCCACCAGGCTCCTCCATCCATGGGATTTTCCAGGCAAGAGTACTGGAGTGGGGTGCCATTGCCTTCTCCATCCCAGTCTCTAGAATGGTGTATGTACTCAGCAAATATTTGCTGAGAGCCTATTATGTGACCAGGACTGAATGAGGCATTAGGACCCACAACTGAATAACCCATACTCTGGTATACCTCATCTCTCATAATTTTTATAAGAATAAAAATGTTATATAATATCAAAAAGTTCTACAATCAATATTTGTGCAAAGTACTAGAATCATAAAAGTCAACAACAGTGAGGAACTTGTTGGTCCAGGCCTTGAAAGTTAAGTAAAATTCACTAGAAAGACAAAGCAGATGAGGAAATGAGGGATGTTTATATTAAGTGAAAAAACTCTGTGTACCAAATTAGATATTTGTTCTAACCATAGTTATGCCAAAAAGTATAAAAACACACAGAAACAGGGAAAAAATCCAACACAGTCTTCTAGAAGGTAGAATAATTGCTAATTTGTTTCCCTCTTATTTTATTTATATTATGCCTATATATTACACACGTATATATTGTTGTTGTTGTTGTAGCTGATAGAAAGGAGAAATACTCACTGTCAGTCTATTTTCCACCATTCAAACTAAAAGTCCTGACTACAAGAAAGAGCATACTCAACCATTCATTAATTCCACAAGCACCTCCTGAGCACTAATAATGGACCTGACATGGTTTGGTGCTGGAAATACATAAATGGATAACACAGTCTCCACCCTCAGAAAGCTCTTAATTTGATGAACTACCACAGTGAGATTTACTTGGCAGTGATATTTTATTAACTGCTGAGAAGACAAAATTATCTAAATAATAGTTCACTTCATAGGTGGAAGCCTTAGTTTGACAGAACGTAAAAGCTCCCTACTTCAACGCTACCTACAATACGGGCATAAGACCTGTCATTGCTGCCAAGCAACTGTTTTTCTGAAACTCACATTTCAGATGAACCAGATTCTTAAATTACATCAGTTCTATCAATAGTGGAAAGTGATCCAGTCAATGCCTAAACATACACCTCAGTAAATCTACAGATCTAACATCTTGGCTCACTAACAGGTGTTAATGCTTGAAGAATAACGTTTGAATGACCGATAATTTTAACACAAGTTTACTTACAGGATCCAATTTTCATAAGGAAAATCACTACAATCTGTGTATTTCTGTGTTTTATTTCACCCTTCATTTTTTGGTTCCTTTTTATTCCCAATTCTTATCATGAGTGATCAACATGCAGCACTGAGGAAAGATAAAAAATCTCAATTTCACTTAAACTTCTAAAACTATTAGATGAAGAATTAGAAGCAATATGAACTTCTAATTGGCAAACACACTGTTTCTTCACTGAGACCATTTCTGCTAGCTACCAAGATAGAGTTTTTCAGTCATAAGGTGTCTCCTTCTAAGCTGCAGGTTATTTGAAGAACAACAAGTAAAACAAAGGGAAAAAGAGAAACAAAGGGGAAAAAAGAAAAAAAAAATTACACTCTGCCCCCAAAGTTAAGATCTTTCAATGTCTTCCTCATAGAATATCAACCCAACTTGAGGATTTTTGTTACAGAATCTTCATATTTCACTAAATGACTTCTTAGTAGGGTTTTATTACCTATCACGTGTGTATGTGTGTGTGTGTGTGTGTGTGTGTGTGTGTGTGTGTGTGTGTGTCACTCAATCATGTCTGACTTTCCGACCCCACCGACTACAGCATGCCAGGCCCCTCCATGGAATTTTCCAGCCATGAATACAGGAGTGGGTAGCCATTCCCTTCTCCAGGGGATCTTCCCGACCCAGGGATCATTCATATAATAAGAGCTACACTTTATCAGTTACTCAGAAGTAACAGAGTCAGTAGTTCTTTAAATCAGAAATATTATAAAGCACAATGATTCCATTTGGGTTTTCTCCACTTTGATTTATACTTTTCCTATTGCCATTATCATCATCACCATCATATTTAACATTTATTAAGCAGTTCTGTCTAGTCAAGACTATGGTCATGTATGGATGTGAGAGTTGGACTGTGAAGAAAGCTGAGCGCTGAAGAATTGATGCTTTTGAACTATGGTGTTGGAGAAGACTCCGAGAGTCCCTTGGAGTGCAAGGAGATCCAACCAGTCCATTCTAAAGGAGATCAGCCCTAGGTGTTCTCTGGAAGGAATGATGCTAAAGCTGAAACTCCAGTACTTTGGCCGCCTCATGAGAAGTGTTGACACACTGGAAAAGACTCTGATGCTGGGAGGGACTGGGGGCAAGAGGAGAAGGGGATGACAGAGGATGAGATGGCTGGATGGCATCACCAACTCGATGGACGTGAGTCTGAGTGAACTCCGGGAGATGGTGATGGACAGGGAGGCAAAGAGTTGGACACGACTCAGCGACTGAACTGAACTGAACTGAAGCAGTTTACAATATGTACCAGGAACTGGACACCACAGAAAGCACATACACAGTAGGTCATCCCTCTTCAAAAGTACATTTTAAGCATCAGAGACCTAAGGAACTTGTCTAAAGTCACACTAATAAGATCCCCATCTTTCTAACTTGAGAGCTCAACCTCTCACCCACTCTATTAGTCTCCTAGAGCTGCTTTTAAAAATTGCCACAAACTACATGGCGTAAAACAACAGAACTTTACCCTCTCACAGTTTTGGAGTCCAGAAGTCCAAAATCAGCTTCACTGGGCAGAAACCAAGGTGTGAGCAGGGCTTCCCTCCCTCTGAAGACTCTGGAGGAGAAGCTCATCCCCTCCTCCAGCTTCTGGTTGCTGCCAACATCCCCTCTCTATCACTCCAAACTTCAGCTCTCCCTCGGCTCCATCTTCTCTATGCCTTCTCCTCTGTGTATAATCAAATATCAAGATCCTTAACTTGATTACATCAACCATGTAAGGTAATACTAAGAATTCCAAGGATTAGGAGAGGGATCTTTGAGGTAGGGTCTATTTTCCAGCCTACCACACCATTAAACTCTACTGCTTCTTCAACTGATTTTTTCATGGGTTCCTGGTGTGGTGATGAATGAGAGATATTCTGGAAAGATCCCACAGGGAGGAGTATATACTTTTCTTTGGGAAAAGTCATCCAGGCAAGAGACATACATCTAAGATTAGAACCAATAAAATAAGAGAAAGACACATATGGACTTCTACTGAAGTCACTAAAATCCAACTCATCAGCTCCAGGCCAACACTGGAACCCCATTCTCCTTACTCCTTACCCCAGTGACATTTCCAGAGCCACAGACAAATCTTAAACCACTGCACCATTTCTTTAACAGGCCAGACTTCTCATGCTTTGGACCTTTGTTAATGCAATTTCTTCTTATCTTTATGCCTACTCAAACGCTATTCTCCTCAGCGCTTTACCATCAAACCTATCACGCCTTCCCTGATGTCCACACTGCTAATGACTCCTTTCCTGGCATTTGGCTTCTGTTTCTTCAATGTCACTTGTCGTTAGTCCTAAATCATGTAATTGCTTATGGATGGATGTATCTTCCTAGAGAGTACAAGGTCCTTTAGAACAAAGACTATTTTTCACCTCAGTGTATGGCAGAGAATTAGGCACAAATTCTAACTAAATTTACATTATAAAAGGAAGGAAAAGAGGAGGGGATGTGAGAGGAGACTGAAGAGGGAAGGGAAAGGAAGAGAAGGGAGGGCAGGGTGAATATTAAAGCCCAGATTACTTTAAGAAAACACAGAGAAATACAGTTCTTTCCAACACATATATGTGAAAGCCTGGAAAAAAGAAGATTTTCAAAAACGTCTGAAAGAAGAGTACCCGAGAGCAAGGGTGTAGGCCTTTCTTGGTATGCTCGAAGCCCAAGACTACAGAGAAATGATTCCATACAGAACCTGCAAAAGAACCTCTGCATCCAGATGCTTGTTAACTGGAAATTCCAAGGGTACCTCCTAGACCTGCTGAATCTGAATTGTGGGGTACTGGAAAATAAAATCAGCATTTAAAACAAAATTCTGAGTGATTCTAATGCCCACTAAAATTTGACATAATCATTACCCTCATAGGAAAAAAAAGGAAAAGGTCAAACACAGAAGACTTTTTTTTTTTTCTTTTGGCTCAATTCCCAAGGTCTAATACTGGACTTGACAACTATTTTCCTTTAAAGGTAAAAATGAAAGCCCACCTTCTAAAATGCCAAGACTGTAGGTTTGCAGTATGTTCCAGGGAAAAATGCCAATGACTTAGAAAGGGGATTTGGGAAAGGTGCCAGGATGATTCAACACTGAGCCCCTCCAGATTATGAAGACATTGCTGTAATCAAGCTGGTCACAGGAATGATAGCCACAATTTGCCTGACATACCCAATCAATGACAGCCTAATGCCAGTTTGTGGTTTTCTGTCATCTCAATTATTATTTACTGACTTAAATTCTTTTTGAAGATGCTTCAGGGCTTCAGAAATTATAAGGAATTCCCTGTGTCCCCTCCTGCAGTTATATCATAGATCTTACTGATATTGTGCTCTATTCCTCATTCTTCAAATTCCTTCTTAGAAATGATTTGTTACAAGTCTTCCTCAATCTTCTTATAAAATGTAACAGTTCATGCCAGGGTACAACTAATCTCAGTAACACTTCACCCCATCACACTCTCACGGCTACACAGGCCCAGCAAAGGAGACATCTGAGGAGGAGGTTGTCTCTAGGCTGTGGACAATCAATCACTCTATCATCTAGTATTGTGTTCTTTTGTCCTGTCATTTTTACAGGACACATTTGCTTTTCAAGGATCAATATTCAATTTAGCTTTCTATACACTATAAATCAAGTCTTTAAAAAGTGAAGAAAATGTGTTTCTGGTTTTGAAGTTATTTTAAACCACAGCCAACTCCTAAGCTGAGCCCAATTAATAAGGCTCATTCTTACAAATTCTAAGCACAAAGTATGAGCTATGAGAGGTAAGGTTACATTTCTTCCTTTCTGTCAAAGAATTTTGCCATAAGAGATATTTTTAAGTAAAATAATGAGCTATAAATCAGTCTAATTAGAGAATTTGTAAGTACTCAGCAGATGTAAAATTGTAAGCTTTAAAGAAATAATTTCTTTTGCTCATTATTTCTTTCTATGGATGCTATAAAATATATTCATGACCAGTAATTTTTATATATGTAAAGACAGAATTATTAACATACTCACATAATATTTTACTATTATTTTATCAATGAGTTAAAATTAACAACCTGTTTAATTTTGAAATGTAGAACAAATGAACCTTATAACGGTTGTGATATACCATCAAAAAACACAAATAAAATTATAAAAGAAACCTGTTTTATGCATTTAAAATAACTTATTTCTAAGTGCCCTCACAAAGCTTAAACAGATCTCTTCAACCCTATGGACTGGACGTGTTTCTGAATTAATTTCCACCCAGATACCCATGGGATGAAAATTCTAACTGTGTGATAAATTAAGTTGCCAAATGAAATGGATTAGTGATCAGTGAAATTGCCTGATAAGCTGTCAGATCCACTTTGAATTGGGATTCATCCTCTTTCTTCACCTGTTCATTAAGCTCCAAGTTCATGGCAACTCTAGTGACTGATTGCACATTAACAAGCTGTTTATGCGGGGAAGTGTAGCTAGTCTAGTCAACATTCCTACACTTATACATTCATTTAAACATAATTCTCTGGTAATTTATTCTGTTCACAATCCCAGGATGGGAAAATATATCTCTACCCTGAAGTTTAACGTTGGACACAACAGAGATGTGATCTGTCATAAAATTAAAATTTAACAAACAAATCAGAGTTATCTTAAGGTCAAAAAAAGCCAGGGAAATTTAAAACCATAAATTTGCCTCTTCAAACAGTTACAAAAATAAAAAGAGTAGTGAAAAGCTGGTGCCACTGCACTGATAGAATGCCAAAACAAAATATTTATTTCTGTCCCTATTCTAAAGCAAACACTGGCTGCTTTTATAACCAGAAAGCTAAAACCAGTTAATAATGTTGAAAAATACTTTCCAACCTTTCTTTCTTATCAAAGTGACCAAAATCTTCCTTTATACTATACTAAGTATAATAAAATGACTTTTTAATCAAAAAGCACCAAATCTGAGCTATAAGAATATTCTTCTTACTCAAGCATCAAACCTTGACTCTGTTCTTTTTAAGTATATAGAATTTACTCCATATGGGGACTATTCATCGAATACAAATTTAATAAAAATCAATAATTCCTCTGAAACTGCTGCAGTTTAAAAAATTTCTATATCAGGAAAATATAAGAATGCTTACTTGCTAGAGATAAGCTAGTGTTCTTCACTATTATTTATGGAGCCTAATTTTTATATGAATTAATGACTAGAATTAAGAAATCAATGTTGCTTTTCCCTTTCCCTACACATATAAATCAAGGCTTTAATTCAAGAAAAATTAAGTAAACTAACAGCCAAGTGATGACAATTATATTCAGCCAACAGAATAGAATGAATATCATCCACATGGTTTGACCCCACAAGAAGAAGCACCCCAAAGTCTTAAAGAACAAAAATAACTTAGAAATTAAGTTGACTTGTATATGAAACAAATAAAACATACAATTTCTTTGGATGAAATAAACAGAAGTGTACATAAAATGATTTTTCAATTTTACTGTATAATTAAAAAATTAAAATTTTAAAAGTAAAAGAGCATAGAGGATTCCATATAAAGTCACACATGATCATTAGACAGCTCCGCGGCCTCATTAAATGCCATCTAGCATTGTCATAAAGTTCAGTTTTTAACTAGATTTAACCATAATCAACTACTGACAAGTCATGCAATTACAAGACAAACTATGGCAGACAGCATTTATGTTTATTAACTACCAATAGAATTACGATTCACTTATCCCGTCCCTTCATTCCACATAAACACTACTGCTTCCCCTTCTGAGGAACTGGTCCCCTCCTCTACAATCTCAATCCAGTTGGCTCAGTGCAAATGGAAAGTAGTAATGAAGGCACGGAATCCAATTTCAGAAGCTAGGAATGGTTTCAGCATATGTCAAGACTCTACAAAGCATGGTCCTGTGGCTTGCATGGCACCTAAGGACTGCCACCCATTCTAGCCCAGGGTGGGCTGAGATTTTCTGGCATAGAGAAAAGGCTCAAAGTTTCAAAGAAACCATGCTTTTCAACAATCGCTAAGAACCAAAGCCATGGTCATAAGACATCCCCAGGACCAAGTGCTGTGCTGGACCCTAGGCGCTGCTCTGAAAGGGACAGAAACAATACAAAACTGAGAAGAGAAAAAAAAAAAAAAAAAGGAAACAGTTTCTCTCATCTCAAGGTACTGCAGTGTCCATCTCTTTCCCCACTACCTTGAATTTCAAGAACAGAACAGCGGCAATGAACATGAGCTACTGGGTTTGTCTACCAAGAATCATTCAGTACTGTTCTCCTGAAGCCTCCATCCAACCCAACCACACCCAATGCCTCTAGGTTACCACCACTAAGCTACCTGTACCTTATTGGCGCCAATAAAATGTTACAGGTAAAATCCTGCATTCAATTCCACAAGGCAATATCAAAAGGTATATTTCCCATCTTCAAAGAAATGGAAATTTAAACAATAATAAATAGGGTTACCCCACGCCAGAGGTCAGGGCGGCAGCCAAGAGGAGCTACCCCACCTCCAAGGAGCGGTGGCTACGCGAGCGCAGGAGGGCCGAGAGCAGCTACTCCACCTTCAAGGTCAGGAGGGGCAGCCATGAGGATATACTCCTCGTCCAAGGTAAGCAGCAGTGGCTGTGCTTTGCCGGAGCAACCGTGAAGAGATACCCCACGTCCAAGGTAAGAGAAACCCAAGTAAGATGGTAGGTGTTGCAAGAGGGCATCAGAGGGCAGACACACTGAAACCATAATCACAGAAAACTAGCCAATATGATCACATGGACCACAGCCTTGTCTAACTCAATGAAGCTAAGCCATGCCCTGTGGAGCCACCCAACACGGACAGGTCATGGTGGAGAGGTCTGACAGAATGTGGTTCACTGGAGAAGGGAATGGCAATACACTTCAGTATTCTTGCCTTGAGAAACCCATGAACAATATGAAAAGGCAACATGATAGGATACTGAAAGGGGAACTCCCTGGGTCGATAGATGCCCAATAAGCTACTGGAGATCAGTGGAGAAATAACTCCAGAAAGAATAAAGATATGGAGCCAAAGTAAAAACAATACCCAGTTGTGGATGTGACTGGTGATAGAAGCAAGGTCCAATGCTGTAAAGAGCAATATTGCATAGGAACCTGGAATGTCAGGTCCATGAATCAAGGCAAATTGGAAGTGGTCAAACAAGAGATGGCAAGAGTGAACGTCAACATTCTAGGAATCAGTGAACTCAAATGGACTGGAATGGGTGAATTTAACTCAGATGACCATTATATCTACTACTGCAGGAAGGAATCCCTTAGAAGAAATGGAGTAGGTATCATGGTCAACAAAAGAGTCTGAAATAAAGTACCTGGATGCAATCTCAAAATCGACAGAATGATCTCTACTCATTTCCAAGGTAAACCATTCAGTATCACGGTAATCCAAGTCTATGCCCCAACCAGTAATGCCGAAGAAGCTGAAGTTGAACGGTTCTATAAAGACCTACAAGACTTTTTAGAACTAACACCCCAAAAAGATGTCCTTTCATTTTAAGGGACTGGAATGCGAAAGTAGGAAGGCAAGAAACACCTGGAGTAACAGGTAAATTTGGCACTGGAGTATGGAATGAAGCAGGGCAAAGGCTAATAGAGTTTTGCCAAGAGAACGCACTGGTCAGAGCAAGCACTCCCTTCCAACACCACAAGAGAAGACTCTACACATGGACATTACCAGATGGTCAACACCGAAATCAGACTGATTATATTCTTTGCAGCCAAAGATGGAGAAGCTCTATACAGTCAGCAAAAACAAGACCGGGAACTGACTGTGGCTCAGATCATGAACTCCTTATTGCCAAATTCAGACTCAAATTGAAGAAAGTGGGGAAAACCACTAGACCATTCAAGGATGACCTAAATCAAATCCCTTATGACTATGCAGTGGAAGTGAGAAATAGATTTAAGGGCCTAGATCTGATAGCTGGAGTGCCTGATGAACTATGGACGGAAGTCTGTGACACTGCACAGGAGACAGGGATTAAGACCATCCCTGTGGAAAAGAAATGCAAAAAAGCAAAATGGCTGTCTGGGGAGGCCTTATAAATAGCTGTGAAAAGAAGGAAAGTGAAAAGCAAAGGAGAAAAGGAAAGATATAAACATCTGAATGCAGAGTTCCAAAGAATAGCAAGAAGAGATAAGAAAGCCTTCCTCAGCAATCAATGCAAAGAAATAGAGGAAAACAATAGAATGGGAAAGACTAGAGATCTCTTCAAGAAAACTAAAAATACCAAGGGAACATTTCATGCAAAGATGGGCTCGATAAAGGACAGAAATGGTCTGGACCTAACAGAAGCAGAAGATGTTAAAAAGAGGTGGCAAGAATATACAGAAGAACTGTACAAAAAACATCTTCATGACAGAGATAATCATGATTGTGTGATCACTCACCTAGAGCCAGACATCCTGGAATGTGAAGGCAAGTGGGCCTTAGAAAGCATCACTATGAACAAAGCTAGTGGAGGTGATTGAATTCCATTTGAGCTGTTTCAAATCCTGAAAGAAGATTTGAAGCTGTGAAAGTGCTGCACTCAATATGCAAGCAAATTTGGAAAACTCAGCAGTGGCCACAGGACTGGAAAAGGTCAGTTTTCATTTTAATCCCAAAGAAAGGCAATGCCAAAGAATGCTCAAACTACCGCACAATTGCACTCATCTCACATGCTAGTAAAGTAATGCTCAAAATTCTCCAAGCCAGGCTTCATCAATACGTGAACCGTGAACTCCCTGATGTTCAAGCTTGTTTTAGAAAAGGCAGAGGAACCAGAGATCAAATTGCCAACATCCACTGGATCATGGAAAAAGCAAGAGAGTTCCAGAAAAACATCTACTTCTGCTTTATTGACTATGCCAAAGCCTTTGACTGTGTGGATCACAATCAACTGTGGAAAATTCTGAAAGAGATGGGAATACCAGGCCACCTGACCTGCCTCTTGAGAAATCTGTATGCAGGTCAGAAGCAACAGTTAGGACTGGACATGGAACAACAGACGGGTTCCAAATCGGAAAAGGAGTATGTCAAGGCTGTATATTGTCACCCTGCTTATTTAACTTCTATGCAGAGTACATCATGAGAAACCCTGGGCTGGATGAAGCACAAGCTGGAATCAAGACTGCCAGGAGAAATATCAATAACCTCAGATATGCAGATGCCACCACCCTTATGGCAGAAAGTGAAGCGCAACTAAAAAGCCTCTTGATGAAGGTGAAAGAGGAGGGTGAAAAAGTTGGCTTAAAGCTCAATATTCAGAAAACCAATATCATGACATCTGGTCCCATCACTTCATGGCAAATCAATTGGGAAACAGTGAAAACAGTGTTATACTTTGTTTTTTTGGTCTCCAAAATCACTGCAGATGGTGATTGCAGCCATGAAATTAAAAGACGCTTACTCCTTGGAAGGAAAGTTATGACCAACCTAGATAGCATATTCAAAAGCAGAGATATTACTTTGCCAGCAAAGGTCCATCTAGTCAAGGCCAGTGGTCATGTATGGAAGTGAGAGTTGGACTGTGAAGAAAGCTGAGCGCTAAAGAATTGATGCTTTTGAACTGTAGTTTTGGAGAAGACCCTTGAGAGTCCCTTGGACTGCAAGGAGATCCAACCAGTCCATTGTAAAGGAGATCAGTCCTGGGTGTTCATTGGAAGGACTGATGCTGAAGCTGAAACTCCAATACTTTGGCCACCTCATGTAAAGAGTTGACTCATTGGAAAACACCCCGATGCTGGGAGAGATTAGGGGCAGGAGGAGAAGGGGATGACAGAGGATGAGATGGCTGGATGGCATCACCAACTCAATGGACATGAGTCTGAGTGAATTCCGGGAGCTGGTGATGGACAGGGAGGCCTGGCGTGCTGAGATTCATGGGGTCGCAAAGAGTCAGACTCGACTGAGTGACTCAACTGAACTGAACTGAACTGAAAGTATAAGTCAAAGGCATAGGTTAAAAAAATCATTAAACTTAACATTGATGAAGGTTGCTAAATATATTATCTTTTAACTTAAGTGATATGAATTCATTTATCCTTTCCATAAAGCTATTTGGTTACATACATCAAAAGTTTAAAAACTTTCTTGCTGCCATAATTTCACTTCAAGGAATATACTCCCCTTGGACTAATCAAAGATTTTTTACAAAGATCTTTTACAAAGATCTTCTAGGATGTTTGTTTCTGCCGGTTGATAACAGTAAAAAAAAGAAACAATATAAATTTCCAACAATGAGAGAATGCTCAAATCAACATTCATGTGTACAACTGAATATCACACAGCAATTTGAAATGACATGTAAAAATGATTGCAGTGTTAAAAAATTAAGTGGTATTTTCTACAATTCAAAATACACCTATGGAATAAAAAGAAAATAACCTGAAGCAAAAGCACTGAACTTAAACAATGATATATATGCTGGGAGACACCATGGAGATGTTTTATTCTTTTCTGTATTTTTTATTTTCCCTATTTTAAATATTAAAGTGTATTCCTTTTGCAATCAGCCACCCCCTAAAAAATTTTAAAACTTTTTTAAACCTATTGAATAGTATATGTGACAAAATATAAACTTCCTAAGTGCACTGAAGAATTCTCAGAAAGAGAAAAAAAAAAAAAACACACTGAAAACATGGAATAAATGCCCAAGCAGTTCCGCTCACTTTACCCCAGCATTTTTTTGAAAATTTTAGTCTCTCAAAGTCCCTTGAGGACTATGCTACTATTTAACTCCAAGGGATATTCCATTAAAAAAAGTGACAAGAGTGGTCAAAAATAGAAGTTGAAAACTCAGAAGGGAATTTTCTGTAAGTCACTCATTTCCTTTTTTTTTTTTTATTTTTTTTTAGTTTTTTATTTTTTAAATTTTAAAATCTTTAATTCTTACATGCTTTCCCAAACATGAACCTCCCTCCCACCTCCCTCCCCATAACATCTCTCTGGGTCATCCCCATGCACCAGCCCCAACCATGCTGTATCCTGCGTCAGACATAGACTGGCGATTCGATTCTTACATGATAGTATACATGTTAGACTGTCATTCTCCCAAATCATCCCACCCTCTCCCTCTCCCTCTGAGTCCAAAAGTCCGTTATACACATCTGTGTCTCTTTCCCTGTCTTGCATACAGGGTCGTCATTGCCATCTTCCTAAATTCCATATATATGTGTTAGTATACTGTATTGGTGTTTTTCTTTCTGGCTTACTTCACTCTGTATAATCGGCTCCAGTTTCATCCATCTCATCAGAACTGATTCAAATGAATTCTTTTTAACGGCTGAGTAATACTCCATTGTGTATATGTACCACAGCTTTCTTATCCATTCATCTGCTGATGGACATCTAGGTTGTTTCCATGTCCTGGCTATTATAAACAGTGCTGCGATGAACATTGGGGTACATGTGTCTCTTTCAATTCTGGTTTCCTCGGTGTGTATGCCCAGAAGTGGGATTGCTGGGTCATAAGGGAGTTCTATTTGCAATTTTTTAAGGAATCTCCACACTGTTCTCCATAGTGGCTGTACTAGTTTGCATTCCCACCAACAGTGTAGGAGGGTTCCCTTTTCTCCACACCCTCTCCAGCATTTATTGCTTGCAGATTTTTGGATCGCAGCCATTCTGACTGGTGTGAAGTGGTACCTCATTGTGGTTTTGATTTGCATTTCTCTAATAATGAGTGATGTTGAGCATCTTTTCCTGTGTTTGTTAGCCATCCGTATGTCTTCTTTGGAGAAATGTCTATTTAGTTCTTTGGCCCATTTTTTGATTGGGTCGTTTATTTTTCTGGAATTGAGCTGCATAAGTTGCTTGTATATTTTTGAGATTAGTTGTTTGTCAGTTGCTTCATTTGCTATTATTTTCTCCCATTCAGAAGGCTGTCTTTTCACCTTGCTTATAGTTTCCTTTGTTGTGCAGAAGCTTTTAATTTTAATTAGATCCCATTTGTTTATTTTTGCTTTTATTTCCAGAATTCTGGGAGGTGGATCATAGAGGATCCTGCTGTGATTTATGTCTGAGAGTGTTTTGCCTATGTTCTCCTCTAGGAGTTTTATAGTTTCTGATCTTACATTTAGATCTTTAATCCATTTTGAGTTTATTTTTGTGTGCGGTGTTAGGAAGTGATCTAGTTTCATTCTTTTACAAGTGGTTGACCAGTTTTCCCAGCACCACTTGTTAAAGAGATTGTCTTTACTCCATTGTATATTCTTGCCTCCTTTGTCAAAGATAAGGTGTCCATATGTGTGTGGATTTATCTCTGGGCTTTCTATTTTGTTCCATTGATCTATATGTCTGTCTTTGTGCCAGTACCATACTGTCTTGATGACTGTGGCTTTGTAGTAGAGCCTGAAGTCAGGCAAGTTGATTCCTCCAGTTCCATTCTTCTTTCTCAAGATTGCTTTGGCTATTCGAGGTTTTTTGTATTTCCATACAAATCTTGAAATTATTTGTTCTAGTTCTGTGAAAAATGTGGCTGATAGCTTGATAGGGATTGCATTGAATTTGTAAATTGCTTTGGGTAGTATACTCATTTTCACTATATTGATTCTTCCGATCCATGAACATGGTATATTTCTCCATCTATTAGTGTCCTCTTTGATTTCTTTCATCAGTGTTTTATAGTTTTCTATATAGGCATACCTCAAGAAACAAGAAAAAAGCCAAATAAATAACCTAACTCTACAATTAAAGCAACTAGAAAAGGAAGAGTTGGAGAACCCCAGAGTTAGTAGAAGGAAAGAAATCTTAAAAATTAGGGCAGAAATAAATGCAAAAGAAACAAAAGAGACCATAGCAAAAATCAACAAAGCCAAAAGCTGGTTCTTTGAAAGGATAAATAAAATTGACAAACCATTAGCCAGACTCATCAAGAAGCAAAGAGAGAAAAATCAAATCAATAAAATTAGAAATGAAAATGGAGAGATCACAACAGACAACACAGAAATACAAAGGATCATAAGAGACTACTATCAGCAGTTATATGCCAATAAAATGGACAACGTGGAAGAAATGGACAAATTCTTAGAAAAGTACAATTTTCCAAAACTGAACCAGGAAGAAATAGAAAATCTTAACAGACCCATCACAAGCACGGAAATTGAAACGGTAATCAGAAATCTTCCAGCAAACAAAAGCCCAGGTCCAGACGGCTTCACAGCTGAATTCTACCAAAAATTTAGAGAAGAGCTAACACCTATCCTCCTCAAACTCTTCCAGAAAATTGCAGAGGAAGGTAAACTTCCAAACTCATTCTATGAGGCCACCATCACCCTAACACCAAAACCTGACAAAGATGTCACAAAAAAAGAAAACTACAGGCCAATATCACTGATGAACATAGATGCAAAAATCCTCAACAAAATTCTAGCAATCAGAATCCAACAACACATTAAAAAGATCATACACCATGACCAAGTGGGCTTTATCCCAGGGATGCAAGGATTCCTCAATATCCGCAAATCAATCAATGTAATTCACCACATTAACAAATTGAAAAATAAAAACCATATGATTATCTCAATAGATGCAGAGAAGGCCTTTGACAAAATTCAACATCCATTTATGATAAAAACTCTCCAGAAAGCAGGAATAGAAGGAACATACCTCAACATAATAAAAGCTATCTATGACAAACCCACAGCAAACATTATCCTCAATGGTGAAAAATTGAAAGCATTTCCCCTAAAGTCAGGAACAAGACAAGGGTGTCCACTTTCACCACTACTATTCAACATAGTTCTGGAAGTTTTGGCCACAGCAATCAGAGCAGAAAAAGAAATAAAAGGAATCCAAATTGGAAAAGAAGAAGTAAAACTCTCACTGTTTGCAGATGACATGATCCTCTACATGGAAAACCCTAAAGACTCCACCAGAAAATTACTAGAGCTCATCAACGAATATAGTAAAGTTGCAGGATATAAAATCAACACACAGAAATCCCTTGCATTCCTATACACGAATAATGAGAAAGTAGAAAAAGAAATTAAGGAAACAATTCCATTCACCATTGCAACGAAAAGAATAAAATACTTAGGAATATATCTACCTAAAGAAACTAAAGACTTATATAAGTCACTCATTTCCATAGCAATTATTTTATTTTGAGGATTCTTTGAGGATTTTAACACCTCACAAAGCTTCTTTTTCATTTAATCTTTCACTCCATCCTCATACAGACCCTGTTTTCTGTCTATCCTCACCCTGGATAAAGTGAAGACACTGATATTCTTACAGCTGGAAGCTCACACATAAACCTGTAGCCAGTGTTAAGAATTCAGCCCTCAAAAAATTGCTGTCACCCAGCCTACACACTCACACCTGTCTGCTCAACTGTATTTCACAGGTTGACCAAATAACAGCTTTCCATACAGTGGTGATTTTGAAACTTTTCAGCAGGTTCCAGCACAACATAGGAGAGAAAGTAAAGGCAGAGAAGGAGGGAAAGTAATTCTTTCCCCTTTGCTTGGCTTCACTGGAATGGGTACTGGGAGAGATCTACAGAGGGAGGTAAGAAGTAGTTTCTGAACACTACTGTCTCCATGCTAACAACTAATGCTCCCAAAAACTTTAGCAATCACCCCATAAGTAATTTGTAGCTAGCTACTGTCTAATAGACAGTTATCCCAAAATAAGAGGTCTAAGATTTCAGTAAATTCATAATGAATATTTGATTTTAATACTGCGTTACTCAACAGACTCGTAGGTCCCATCAAGTTCTTCAGAAGCAATGAAAAGAACTGATTAAAAGGTGGAGGAACCATTTTAAAGAGGAAAAACAATATGAAGAAACATAAGCCAAAGTACTCACTCAATAAGAAGAAAAACACTGCAGAACCTCAAGGAAATCATGAAAAGAAATGGAATATTAGTTTTATTTTGTCTACTTGCATAAAACTTAAAATAACTGTTTACTTGTGGTTAATACTTCAATGGTAGTTCAACTTTTCAGACACGGTGAACTCTAATAAGGACCTAAATGCTCTATAGTTATAATCTCAGGCTTCCTTAAAAGAAGTAAAATTTTATAAGCTATTATTTACAACAAAAGCCTCAATATGTTAACTCAAAATTTACATAACTGCAGATTTTTATTTGACCACTTACAATTTACATTGGTTTCAGTGTGTCTGCCCTCTGATTCCCTCTTGCAACACCTACCATCTTATCTAGGTTTCTGTTACCTTGGGTGTGGGGTATCTCTTCACAGCCGCTCCAGCAAAGCACAGCCGCTGCTCCTTACCTTGGACGAGGGGTATCTCCTTACCACCGTCCTTCCTGACCTTCAACATGGGATGGCTCCTCTAGGCCCTCCTGCACCCGCGCAGCCAGAAATCTAGTCAATCTAGTCACACTAGGACCACAGCCTTGTCTAACTCAGTGAAACTAAGCCATACCCAGGGGGCAACCCAGGATGGGCGGGTCATGGTGGAGAGGTCTGACAGAATGTGGTCCACTAGAGAAGGGAATGGCAATCCACTTCAGTATTCTTGCCTTGAGAACCCCATGAACAGTATAAAAAGGCAAAATGATAGGATACCGAAAGAGGAACTCCCCAGGTCAGTAGGTGCCCAATATGCTACTGGAGATCAGTGGAGAAATAACTCCAGAAAGAATGAAGGGATGAAGCCAAAGCAAAAACAATACCCAGCTGTGGATGTGACTGGTGATAGAAGCAAGGTCCGATGCTGTAAACAGAAATATTGCATAGGAACCTGGAATGTCAGGTCCATGAATCAAGGCAACTTGGAAGTGGTCAAAAAAGAGATGGCAAGAGTGAACGTCAACATTCTAGGAATTAGCAAACTAAAATGGACTGGAATGGGCGAATTTAACTCAGATGACCATTATATCTACCACTGCGGGCAGGAATCCCTCAGAAGAAATGGAGTAGGTATCATGGTCAACAAAAGACTCCGAAATGAAGTACCTGGATGCAATCTCAAAATCGACAGAATGATCTCTGTTCGTCTCCAAGACAAACCATTCAATATCACAGTTATCCAAGTCTATGCCCCAACCAGTAACACTGAAGAAGCTGAAGTTGAACGGTTTTATGAAGACCTACAAGACCTTGTAGAACTAACACCCCAAAAAGATGTCCTTTCATTATAGGGGAATGGAATGCAAAAGTAGGAAGTCAAGAAACACCTGGAGTAACAGGCAAATTTGGCCTTAGAATGCAGAATGAAGCAGGGCAAAGACTAATAGAGATTTGCCAAGAAAATGCACTGGTCATAGCAAACACCCTCTTCCAACAACACAAGAGAAGACTCTACACATGGACATCACCAGATGGCCAACACCGAAATCAGACTGATTATATTCTTTGCAGCCAAAGATGGAGAAGCTCTATACAGTCAACAAAAACAAGATCAGGAGCTGACTGTGGCTCAGATCATGAACTCCTTATTACCAAATTCAGACTCAAAATGAAGAAAGTAGGGAAAACTGCTAGACCATGCAGGTATGACCTAAATCAAATCCCTTATGATTATACAGTGGAAGTGAGAAATAGATGTAAGGACCTGGATCTGATAGATAGAGTGCCTGATGAACTATGGAATGAGGTTTGTGACATTGTACAGGAGACTGGGATCAAGACCATCCCCATGGAAAAGAAATACAAAAAAGCAAAATGGCTGTCTGGGGAGGCCTTACAAATAGCTGTGAAAAGAAGAGAAGTGAAAAGAAAAGGAGAAAAGGAAAGATATAAGCATCTGAATGCAGAGTTCCAGAGAACAGCAAGAAGAGATAAGAAAGCCTTCTTCAGTGATCAATGCAAAGAAATAGAGGAAAAGAGCAGAATGGGAAAGACTAGAGATCTCTTCAAGAAAATTAAAAATACCAAGGGAACATTTCATGCAAAGATGGGCTCGATAAAGGACAGAAGTGGTCTGGACCTAACAGAAGCAGAAGATATTAAGAAGAGGTGGCAAGAATACACAGAAGAACTGTACAAAAAAGATCTTCACGACCCAGATAATCATGATGGTGTGATCACTAATCTAGAGCCAGACATCCTGGAATGTGAAGTCAAGTGGGCCTTAGAAAGCATCACTATGAACAAAGCTAGTGGAGGTGATTGAATTCCATTTGAGCTGTTTCAAATCCTGAAAGACGATGCTATGAAAGTGCTGTACTCAATATGCCAGTAAATTTGGAAAACTCAGCAGTGGCCACAGGACTGGAAAAGGTCAGTTTTCATTTCAATCCCTAAGAAAGGCAATGCCAAAGAATGCTCAAACTACTGCACAATTGCACTCATCTCACATGCTAGTAAAGTAATGCTTAAAATTCTCCAAGCCAGACTTCAGCAATACGTGAACTGTGAACTCCCTGATGTTCAAGCTGGTTTTAGGAAAGGCAGAGGAACCAGAGATCAAATTGCCAACATGCGCTGGATCATGGAAAAAGCAAGAGAGTTCCAGAAAAACATCTACTTCTACTTTATTGACTATGCCAAAGCCTTTGACTGTGTGGATCACAATCAACTGTGGAAAATTCTGAAAGAGATAGGAATACCAGACCACCTGACCTGCCTCTTGAGAAATCTGTATGCAGGTCAGGAAGCAACAGTTAGAACTGGACATGGAACAACAGACTGGTTTCAAATAGGAAAAGGAATATGTCAAGGCTGTATATTGTTACCCTGCTTATTTAACTTATATGCAGAGTACATCATGAGAAACGCTGGGCTGGAAGAAACACAAGCTGGAATCAAGATTGCCGGAAGAAATATCAATAACCTCAGATATGCAGATGACACCACCCTTATGGCAGAAAGTGAAGAGGAACTAAAAAGCCTCTTGATGAAAGTGAAAGAGGAGAGTCCAGAAGTTGGCCTAAAGCTCAACATTCAGAAAACGAAGATCATGGCATCTGGTCCCATCACTTCATGGGAAATAGATGGGGAAACAGCAGAAACAGTGTCAGACTTTATTTTTGGGGGATCCAAAATCACTGCAGATGGTGATTGCAGCCACGAAATTAAAAGACGCTTACTCCTTGGAAGAAAAGTTACGACCAACCTAGATAGCATATTCAAAAGCAGAGACAGTTTGCCGACTACGGTCCGTCTAGTCAAGGCTATGGTTTATCCTGTGGTCATGTATGGATGTGAGAGTTGGACTGTGAAGAAAGCTGAGCACAGAAGAATTGATGCTTTTGAACTGTGGTGTTGGAGAAGACTCTTGAAAGTCCCTTGGACTCCAAGGAGATCCAACCAGTCCATTCTGAAGGAGATCAGCCCTGGGATTTCTTTGGAAGGAATGATGCTAAAGCTGAAACTCCAGTACTTTGGCCACCTCATGCAAAGAGTTGACTCATTGGAAAAGACTCTGATGCTGGGAGGGATTGGGGGCAGGAGGAGAAGGGGAGGACAGAGGATGAGATGGCTGGAAGGCATCATGGACTCAATGGACGTGAGTCTGAGTGAACTCCATGAGTTGGTGATGGACAGGGAGGCCTGGCGTGCTGCGATTCATGGGGTCACAAAGAGTTGGACACGACTGAGCGACTGAACTGAACTGAACTGTTCATCGGGTTCTCAAGGCAAGGATGCTGAAATGGTTTGCTATTTCCTTCTCCAGTGGACCATGTTTTGTCAGAACTTTCCAACATGATCCATCCGTCTTGGGTGGCCCTACACAGCATATGGCTCATAGCTTCACTAACTTAGAAAAGGCTGTGATCCATGTTTTCTTTGACTGTGATTTTCATTGTGTCTTCCCTCCGGATAAGAGGCTTGTGGAAGCTTCCTGATGGGAGGGACTGGCTGTGAGGGAATCTTAGTCTTGCTCTGATAGGCGGGGCCATGGTCAATAAATCTTTAATCCAATTTTCTGTTAATGGGTGGGGCTGTGTTCCCTCCCTATAGTTTGACCTAAGGGTTATGCTAGGGGTTATGACTTCCTTCAAAAGGACTTATGCCAGCACACCCCTCGGTTTCCAGGACTGCTGTATTTAGTGCCCCTGACTCCAAGTCAACCCACGCCTCTGCTGGAGACTCCTGGACACTCACAGGCAAGTCTGGCTCAGTCTCTTGTGGGTTCACTGCTCCTTTCTCATGGGCACAAGGTTTGTCTGTGCCCTCCAAGAGTCTGTTTCCCCAGTCCTATGGAAGCTCTGTAATCAAAGTCCACTGGCCTTCAAATTGCCCAGTGATTCTCAATCTCTTTGCCAGATCCTCAGGTTGGGAAATCTGTTGTGAGCCCCAGAACTTATGCAAGAGGGCAAGAACTTCTTTGATATAATTGGCATAGGAACCTGGAACGTTAGGTCCATGAATCAAGGTAAATCGGAAGTGATCAAGCAGAAGATGCCAAGAGTGAACACTGGCATTTTAGCAATCAGTGAACTACAGTGGACCAGAATAGGCAAATTTAATTTAGATGACCATTACATCTACTACTGTGGGCAAGAATCCCTTGGAAGAAATGGAATATCCCTCTGAGTCAAGAAAAGAGTCTGAAATGCAGTACTGGGATGCAATCTCAAAAATGACAGAATGATCTCTGTTCATTTCCAAGGCAAACCATTCAATATCACAGAAATCCAAGTCTATGCCTAATGCCAAAGAAGCTGAAGTTGAATAGTTCTATGAAGACCTATAAGACCTTCTAGAAGTAACACCAAAAAAAGATGCCTTTTCATCATGGGGGACTGGAATGCAAAAGTAGGAAGTCAAGAAACACCTGGAGTAACAGGCAAATTTGACCTTGGAGTACAGAATGAAGCAGGGCAAAGACTAATAGAGTTTTGCCAAGAGAATGCACCAGTCATAGCAAACACCCTCTTCCAACAACACAAGAGATAACTCTACACATGGACATCACCAGATAGCCAACACCAAAATCAGATTGATTATATTCTTTGCAGCCGAACATGGAGAAGTTCTATACAGTCAGCACAAAAAAAAAGACCAGGATCTGACTATGGCTCAGACCATGAACTCCTCATTGCAAAATTCAGACTTAAGTTGAAGAAGGTAGGGAAAACAAGTAGACCATTCAGGTATAACTTAAATCAAATCCCTTATGATTATAAAGTAGAAGTGACAAATAGAATCAAGGGATTAGATCTGATAGACAGAGTGCCTGAAGAACTATGGACAGAGGATTATAACATTTACAGGAGTCTTTAACCAAAACCATCCCCAAGAAAAAGAAATGCAAAAAGGCAAAATGGTTGTCTGAAGAGGCCTTACAAATAGCTGAGAAAAGAGGAGAAGTTAAGGCAAAGGAGAAAAGAAAAGATATACCCATCTGAATGCAGAGTTCCAAAGAATAACAAGGAGCGATAAGAAAGCCTTCCTCAGTGATAAATGCAAAGAAATAGAGGAAAATAGAATGTGAAAGGCTAGAGATCTCTTCAAGAAAATTAGAGATACCAAGGGAACATTTCATGCAAAGATGGGCACAATAAAGGACAGAAATGATATGGACCTAACAGAAGCAGAAGATATTAAGAAGAGGTGGCAAGAATACACAGAAGAACTATACAAAAAAGATCTTCATGACCCAGATAACTATGATGGTGTGATCACTCAACTAGAGCCAGACATCCTGGGATGCGAAGTCAAGTGGGCCTTAGGAAACATCACTCTGAACAATGCTAGTGGAGGCGATAGAATTTCAGCTGAGCTATTTCAAATCCTAAAAGATGATGCTGTGAAAGTGCTACATTCAATATGCCACCAAATTTGGAAATCTTACCGGTGGCCACAGGACTGGAAAAGGTCAGTTTTCATTTCAATCCCAAAGAAAGGCAATGCCAAAGAGTGTTCAAACTACTGAACAATTGCCATCTCACACACTAGCAAAGGAATGCTCAAAATTCTCCAAGCTAGGCTTCAACAGTACATGAACCAAAAACTTCCAGATGTTCAAACTATATGCAGAAGAGGTAGAGGAACTAGAGATCAAATTGCCAACATCTGTTGGATCACAGAAAAAGCAACAGAATTCCAGAAAAACATCTACTTCTGCTTCATTGACTACATTAAAGCCTTTGACTGTGTGGATCACAATAAACTGTGGAAAATTCTTAAAGAGACGGGAATATCAGACCACCTTACCTGCCTCCTAAGAAACCGGTATGCAGGTCAGGAAGCAACAGTTAGAATGGGACATGAAACAATGGACTGGTTCAAAATTGGGAAGGGAATATGTACATCAAGGCTGTATACTGTCACCCTGCTTATTTAACTTATATGCAGAGTACATTATGTGAAATGCCAACCTGGATGAAACACAAACTAGAATCAAGAAAAATCAATAACTTCAGATACGCCAATGACACCACCCTTAAGGCAGAAAGCAAAGAGAAACTAAAGACTGTCCTGATGAAAGTGAAAGAGCAGAGTAAGAAAGCTGGCTTAAAACTCAACATTCCAAAAACAAAGATCACGGCATGCTGTCCCATCACTTCATGGCAAATAGATGAGAAAACAGTGGAAGCAGTGACAGACTTTATTTCCCTGGGCTCAAAAATCACTGCAGATGGTGACTGCAGCCATGAAATTTAAAGACGCTTGTTCCTTGGAAGAAAAGCTATGACCAACCTAGACAGGAGATTAAAAAGCAGAGACATTGAAACATGTATAATATCATATATGAAACGAATCACCAGTCCAGGTTCGATGCATGATACTGGATGCTTGGGGCTCGTGCACTGAGATGACCCAGAGGGATGATACCGGGAGGGAGGAGGGAGGGGGGTTCAGGATGGGGAACACGTGTATACCTGCGGCAGATTCATGTTGATGTATAGCAAAACCAATATAATATTGTAAAGCAATTAACCTCCAATTAAAATAAATAAATTTATATTTTTAAAAAAAAGAGACATTACTTGGCCAACAAAGGTCTGTCTAGTCAAAGCTATGGTTTTTCCAGTAATCAGGTATGGATGTGAGAGTTGGACTATAAAGAAAGCTGAGCGCTGAAGAATTGATGCTTTTGAACTGTGGTGCTGGAGAAGACTTCTAAGAGTCCCTTGGACTGCAAGGAGACCCAACCAGTCCACCCTGAAGGAGATCAGTCCTGGGTGTTCATTGGTGGGACTGCGTTAAAGCCGAAGCTCCAATACTTTGGCCATATCTGATGCAAAGAGCTGACTCACTGGAAAAGACCTTGATGCTGGGAAAGATTGAAGGCAGGCAGAGAAGGGGACCACAGAGAATGAGATGGTTGGATGGCATCACCGACTCAATGGGCATGAGTTTGAGTAAACTCCGGGAGTCGGTGATGAACAGGAAAGCCTAGCGTCCATGGGATTGAAAAGAGTCGAACACGACTGAACGACTGAACTACAACTGAACTGCAAGGTTGAAGTTTGTAAAGTACTTGGTTGGGAAAAAGTTTTAGATACCAAATCATTTCATTCATGACAACCAGGCATTCCAATGCACTAACACAGACATGGGAAGAGAACTTTACAAGGCGGAAAGTGATGACGCGGCTGCTTTGGAGGCTTGACTGGGCACACTGCCTTCCACTCCCCTCTCACCAGAGGCAGCTCTGGAGTTTCCCGCCATGTCGCCTTGTTCACCTGAAAGTTAACAGCTGTCCCTCTCCTGACACACCAGGCAAACAAAGCAGCATGGCAGAAAGCTGTAAATAAAATCATTACACTGTACATTTGGCATCTCTTTCCATGTACCTAAGAACTTCCTGATGAGGCTGTCCTTGGGAGATGTAGAACATGGCCAAACTATAATTAGCTCAACCAGAGAGGTAAGCTAACAGTGCCAAATGCTTTTCGGAGTTGCTGCCTGCCTTTGTATAAATTCGTCAAACTCTTGTACACTATGTGACCGCTATGAGAAAATTACACAAGCAAGGACAAAGAATCAAAAGAGTAATGGGATGCTTTCCTGTTAATGATGCTTTCTCTTTAGCACCATTTTATTTCACTAAAATTATTTTTATTTCTTGATCAAGTAAATTGCTTTTCTTAAATGAGCCAAATTGTGTTCACTGTGTCAAGTCCCCATTGTTGAATGTGCTATGGGTCAAAGGTGCTATAAACTCAATTGTGTAGTTCAATTTAACAAATACACAGGACCAGGTGTTTATTAAGAACATAAGGACAAGACACTACTTTGAGAGATTACACCAAAAGTGGAAAAAACACCAGTCTATAGCCTCAACGGGGAGATAAATGAGTATACAGTTAACAAAACTCAAGGAAAGCCATGATTACTAGTACTATTAAGTATGCTATCAAGACAAATTCAATGTTATCTTAATAACAAGAAAGAGAAAACTCATGAGCGAGTCTTAAGGCATTTAAGGAAATGAATGTCAACAACTGTACTCCACATGGCAGAACTGGGATCAATGACTGGAAGTTACAACAATATAGAGGAGAGCCAGTGATGTACAGGTAGTGTGAAACTGTTAGTCGCTCAGTCGTGTCCAACTCTTTGCAACCTGATGGACTATAAGCCTGCCAGGCTCCTCTGTCCATGGAATTCTCCAAGCAACAATACTGGAGTGGGTTGCCTATTTCCTTCTCCAGGGGATCTTCCTGACCCAGGGATCAAATC
Source organism: Ovis canadensis (assembly GCF_042477335.2). NCBI lineage: Eukaryota > Metazoa > Chordata > Mammalia > Artiodactyla > Bovidae > Ovis > Ovis canadensis. Next base: position 22,818,398 of record NC_091257.1, on the reverse strand, counting down.
TAGGTCTTTCACATTGCAGGCAGATTCTTTACTGTCTCAGCCACCAGGGAAGTCCAAGAGAGAGAGAGAGAGAGAGAGAGAGAGAGAGAGAGAGAGAGAGAGAGAGAGAGAGTATATATTTAAACTAAATAATTAATTTCTTTAAATTAAAGCTCACCTTTATGGAATTTAGGGCACACACCAAGGAACGTTCCTACCATGTTGTTTGACTTTACACATCACCAGAGTGAAACCTGAGACAACACGGAGCTCTAACTTCTGTATTCCTGGAAAGCAAGGTCTGTCAAGAAATTAACCCGCACCCTTCTGTGTTCTGGAAATCAGCTTACTGCAAAGAGCTAGTCTTCCCCATATGACTGAGATAAAACTCCCAAGGACCCTTGTATGCTATGACAAGACCAAGGCGCAGACTCTCCAAATTCCCATTCTTTGTCTCATAAATGATTAGCTGAACTATTTGTCCCCATCAACCATTCTTGTTGATCAATGCCTGTTAACCAGACTTGACCAAACTTTACTCAGGCTTCTTTCCTTCCTCCAAGCCCCTGAACTTTGACCTACCCTTGAGCAATGGAAGGTGAACAACCCCTCTTTAATGACCCCTTCCAAAATAAACTGGCCTTGAGGAAAAATGTTCCCTGATCAACTGTCCAATCATGCCACCCACAACCAATGTTCACGCCTCTCTGTAAGAAAAGAAAATGTCCTTTTCTGCATGAACTTTGAGATGCTCGCTTATCTCATAGTCAAAGTGGTTCTTCCTATCACAATATTCTTCCTCCTCCCACTGAGATAAGTCTCCACCCCTTATTGTAATAATCTTTTTGAATAATGTTTCTCTTTACCTAAGTCTGCATTTGTTTTTAAACCTTTTAACTTGCAAAGAGCCTAACTTTACAGAACACAAACTAAAATTATGAAATATCCAATTATTGATATTTATTTTTATAGAATCACAAACATTATGTATTTCTTGATATGCAGTCACATGGTAAAATAGATAGAAGATACAGACCACTATAAAATAAACTAAAATTAAAATTTAACATTAATTGTTATTTCCCAATGTTTGAAACCCCAAATTATAAGATCATTAATCATAAAATAAACCATTAAAAGCAAACATGAATAGCTGAAACCAAGCAACTGAGTTTGGAAACTACAGAAATAATTTCTTTATATTTTATTTCTGTCTGGTGTAGATCAAACATCTCTTTACAAAGTCAAAAGAAGGAAAAGCTTAATGAACTTGCTTTTATGTTGGCCAACTATTAACTGAAGCATTACATCAACAATAATACAGCTGCTAAAGTTCTAAGGAACTTTCTGCAACAACCTGTTACTTTTCCAGGGGTCCAGTACCCTAGTTACAACTCAGTATGGATACCATATAAGAGTTAGCACACTAACTGCAGCACATACATAAAACAAATGCTCAGTGTCTTCAATACATGATATCTCTATCTCTGGAAGGGTATTTTTTTCTTAAACATTTGTATTCCTATTTATGAAAAAATATTTTTAAACAATAAATATTTTGTATTGCAACCAGACGGGGCAGGGGGTCCCCAGAGAAAGAGAACCAGGCATGACTTTCTTGACTTTAAAGAAGTCATTTGTGGCCTAAGTTATTTTGTGATCTAAGCCTGGGTAACAATGCTTGCCCTTGAACACATATCAGTAATTACTGATCTTACCGCAAGTGAAGGGACGCCGGAACAAAGGAGAAACAGTCAAGAAACAACAGCTAAGCAGTAAAACAGAGTCCTAGTTCCACCTTAAGGGATACAGATAACAATTTGTGTGAGTTAGGAAAAAGACCCACATCCAGGTGGAGCATGGAAAGATGATAATGACCTTTTCTGACTTCAAACAACTAAAACTTGGGCTCTGTCAACATTTGCCCCAGCTCTAGGCTGAATTCTCCTCTGCTCAAGCCCCTTCATGAGTATGCAAGTATCCTTAGCATAAAAATTCCCCAATCTTACTGTTCTGGAAAACTGCTTTGGAAAAGATCCCCAGCATTCTTTTTGCTGCAAGTAATAAATCTTTCTCCCAATTTGTGGCTTGGTTGTATCTTTTGGCCTGAAGACGCCAACCCAGATTTAGGGCAACAGTATACAAATACATCACAAAATATCAACTACTCACCCGCATTGACTATAGCATCCACCTCTAGCAATGTGATGTCACCTCTATACAGAGAAACTTTCTCACTCAAACTTTTCTTCCCCTGTGATGGTTCCTGAGTATTTTCTTCTGTAATAAAGAAGGGATGTATATTAATAGTAATATTCTTAGTTAACTTAATAAAGACAATTTTAATACAAGAGCCAATAGGGGTCACACTCTGACACATTAGACAAGTGGAAATAACTGTGTAACTATTACCAGGAATGTGGTCTATTCTCTATTTATCAAGTACTCCTCAATGCAAAATGCAGTATCAGATATATAATAGGCATTCAATAAATTTCAGTTCAGTTCAGTTCAGTTACTCAGTTGTGTCCAACTCTGCAACCCCATGAATCGCAGCAAGCCAGGCCTCCCTGTCTATCACCAACTCCCGGAGTCCACCCAAACCCATGTCCATTGAGTCGATGATGCCATCCAACCATCCCATCCTCTGTCGTCTCCTTCTCCTCCCGCCTTCAATCTTTCACAGCGTCAGGGTCTTTTCCAGTGAGTCCGCTCTTCACATCAGGTGGCCAAAGTACTGGAGCTTCAGCTTCAACATCAGTCCTTCCAATGAGCACCCAGGACTGATCTCCTTTAGGATGGACTGGTTGGATCTCCTTGCAGTCCAAGGGACTCTCAAGAGTCTTCTCCAACACCACAGTTCAAAAGCATCAATTCTTCAGCGCTCAGCTTTCTTTATAGTCCAACTCTCATATCCATACATGACCACAGGAAAAACTATAACCTTGACTAGCCCTGTTATATTGGTCAACAAAACTTTCAATTCTTGCTATTAACATTATAAAGATATGAATTTTAAGATATAATTATGTACTACTGGTTTCACAAAAATATAAGAAAAAATGTGCAAACTACCAACAAAATAATGAACAAGTTTATTTCTATTTTGTTCAAGTTACCTAAAAAGCATCCTTGAAAAGAACATTTACTCAGAACAAAAAAACATAGGTTCCACTTTTTGCTATGTAACAAGCTGTCCCTTGGAATGGTAGGGATCAAGAATACAGGACGGTGTGAAACATCTCCTTTATCAAATTCTATAAACCTTTCACTCCAGAGGGCGCTGCTAGATTTAAAAAAGAAAAAGCTCTGTCCTGCACACAATAGTCAGCATGCTGGTATATTTAAAACAAGCCAAACATTACCTTCTAAAACCTGATATACTTTTAATGTTTTACAGCAGTACTATAATTCGTATTTTCATGTACTTTAAACAAATAATAATATTAAAATATATTAAACAAAGCTATATAAAGTCAATGTTTTAAAATACATTGAAATGCTATATATAAAGAGTTTTCTAATATATTTTTAGAAAAGATGATTTATAAATTCAAGTGTCTGTAACTATTTATGAATATGGGCAAGTGTTTCAAGGGGGGAGATAATGCTATTGATTCACAAAAACCCCATCAAATAAGCATGAAATTTTGAGGTATGTAGTGGATTAGAGGAGGTACAAGCCACTTAAATCATCTTTGGGCTCCAATAACCAAAGAAAAAATTGGCCAAGACTAAGGTAATCAATCTGTGGCCATAAAAGTAATCTTTCCTCTCTTCATCTCCAAAGCATCCCCTTCTTTGCAGCCACTTCTCTCCTTAAAGGATTCTAAAATTGGTGGTAGTAGTATGTATGCATGCTCAGTCGCTCAGCCACATCTGACTCCTTGAGACCCCACCAGGCTCCACTGTCTGTGGAATTTTTCAGGCAAGAATACTGAATGGGTTGCCATTTCCTTCGCCAGGGGATTTTCCCAACTCAGAGACTGACTCTGTGTCTCCTGCATCTCCTGCACTGACAGGTAGCTCTTTACCACCGAGCCACCAGGGAAGACCCTTGTTGGTGGTAGTAATACTAATAACGATAAGTAGGAGAATAATGTGAGAGAACTGTATGTTAAAACAACAGAGAAAGATTTCAGAAGACTTCAAAATAAAAAACCCTTACAGCTAACTTGACCACCTCAGGGAATCCTAGAGTGCTATTTTCCTGAGTCAGGTAAAGAGGAAGAGCTCAGGCTTTTCTACCAGACTGTTCAAATCTTGGTTCTACCAATTAACAAGTGGGTGACCTTGGGTAAGTTATCTGTTTTCACCATGCCTCAGTTCATAAATTACTGGCTCCTTTACAGTGAACATGAGGTCATCACTTAGAACTCATGTTCTAAGTAATGTTTGAATAATATTTGGTCCACAGTAAGCTCTCAATTTTTCATTCAGAAAACTAAGATCATGGCATCTGGTCCCATCACTTCATGGCAAATAGATGGGGAAACAGTGGAAACAGCGACAGGCTTTATTTTGGGGGGCTCCAGAATCACTACAGATGGGGACTGCAGCCATGAAATTAAAAGATGCTTGCTCCTTGGAAGAAAAGTTATGACCAACCTAGATAGCATATTCAAAAGCAGAGACATTACTTGCCAACAAAGTTCTGTCTAGTCAAAGCTATGGTTTTCCTAGTAGTCACGTATGGATGTGACTGTTGGACTATAAAGAAAGCTGAGCACCGAAGAATTGATGCTTTTGAACTGTGGTGTTGGAGAAGACTTTTGAGAGTCCCTTGGACTGCAAGGAGATCCAACCAGTCCATCCTAAAGGAAATCAGTCCTGAATATTCACTGGAAGGACTGATGCTGAAGCTTCAATACTTTGGCCACCTGATGCAAAGAACCTGACTCATTGGAAAAGACCCTGATATTGGGAAAGACTGAAGGTGGGAGGAAAAGGGGATGATAGAGGATGAGATGGTTGGATGACATCACCCACTCAATGGACATGAGTTTGAGTGAACTCTGGGAGCTGGTGATGGACAGGGAGGCCTGGCGTGCTGCAGTTCATGGGGTCGCAAAGAGTCAGACACAACTGAGTGACAGGACTGAACTGAACTGAAGCTCTCAATATACATTCCCTTTAACAAAGGTTTTACCAAGGTGACAAGTATTATTTCAGCACCCATATTCAAAATGCCACAATAGTTTTTAAAGATTTTCAATATTATTATTATTCCTTATCAGTGAAAGAAAACAATTTGTGCTCTTACTAATCTGTCAATGCCTGGCCCAATGACAAAGACTTTAAGTCACAAGACCCTGAGTTCCATGACCAATGAGCTTCTATTTTTACCACTTTTACCAAACTAGAAAGTCCTAATTCCCAATTAAAGATCATTGAATGATAATAAATATTAATATTTGGTAGTTCTGTCAGAAAATTCTGGGTATGTGGACTATTGAGAACCTAGATATTATAAAGACTTCTCACCGATGATGAGTTTCAAAGCTCCATCAGGCATTAAATTGATAAGCATATCACAAATGAAAGCAGAAAGATGGACTGTTTCAACTTGGGAGACACGGTAAACAGATTCCTAATCTAGTTGGATTTAGTTCTAAAAAGTATTTCATTTTCTTATGAAGCATTATGTCTATAATACTGCATGTATAGTAATGTGACTTTAAAACATATATGGAAATAAATCATGTATTTTTCCCAAAACAAGAATTATATTAGAAAACATCAAAGTTTAAACCATTTATACCACAGTTCAGTTCTCTTAAAAGAAATCCTAATCTCTCAACTGCAAACTGTAAAATGGTATATTTTAAGCCTAAAGTCTCAAACAATTCAACATCTTTAATATATATACTGCTATAACATGTCACTCAATAAGTTACTCAAAATGGTCTTATCAGAATTATCAGCATCATGAAGGAATACTTTTATCGCTCTTTCCTTTTAAAATTCACATGAGCATCTTTTTTCCTCAAAGCCAGTACACTTGCTGCCCAACTCTTCTCATAGTATACCAAAAAGGCATAAATGTACTGAAAAACTGTAATTTGATAGTATTAAAAATTATCAGTATTTCCTCCAACAATAAACCAAAACCAAATGGCATGTTTTTGACTACCAACTGTTCTCTGTAAATGCAACACTATAAATTGCCACTACAGGCCACAACTTTTATCTGAATATTTAATAGTAATGTACTACCTTCATTTTCACCCAGCTGTGTTCCATCAGCGCTGATTCCAATCTGTCTTTTCCCATATCCTGGGTTTTCAGTAATAAACAGGGCAGACAATTGTCAAGCATTGTTCCCTCACAGACATTCTTTATGTACACGAAGCACTGACTTACGTCGTGTTCCTCACAGGCTTTCACCAACGGAAAGCTAAAATATCTGTTCAGTGTGCACATATGAGAGTAGCTGCTCTCCCAGACTGTATTCTATCGATACTATGCATATTAAAAAACAAAGGTTTTATACAGGAACTACCGCAATAAGGGAAAAGAGATCTCAGTACAGAACTGGGCTCAGTTCCCAATACAGCAAAGACAAGTGGAGATTCATAGCCAAGAAGCAGAGTGAGGATCAGTGGGAAGAAAATTACTATCACTAAGGGGAAACTCTGGGGGTGAGGGAAGATTTTGGTTAAACAGACACACTCTTTGCTGAAGAACTGTCAGGTAGTGAGATATCATTTAGGGTATTGGGTGGGGAGCAAGGGGAACAGAATTTTATTAGACATCAAGGCTGATCAGATATCAAGGATGGAAAATTCTAAATTGATAAAGCAGGATTCTTACAAAAATTGGACAGTGTAAGTTTGGCAAGGATGGGGTCTAGAAAAAAAGAGTTTGAAGGAACCTGACTTGTGTTAGTCGCTCAGTTGTGTCCCACTACTTGTGACTCCACAGACTGTAGCCCACCAGGCTTCTCTGTCCATGGAATTCTCCAGGCAGGAATACTGGAGTGGGTAGCCATTCCCAGCTCCAAGGGATCTTCCCAACCCAGGTATCGAAACTGGGTCTCCTGCATTGCAGGCAGATTCTTCACTGTCTGAGCCACCAGGGAAGGAAGCCCTGTTTAGTCAAGGAACCTGACTAAAGTTAAGGAAGACGGTCTTTGTCAGTCCCTGCTCTTATCTGAAGAAAGAGACATTCTTCTTTGAACAAAGTAAGTCCATTTGTCATTAGGTTGCCTTTTGTCCTTTAAGGACCATCTGAACTATTAGTTGAGGCTTGGTTAAGTGGAGGATATTTGCGAGGTGGCACAAGCAGTCAGGCATTTACTGAGGGGAATTTCTATGAAAAGAAAAGGAAAAAAAGATTATTGATTGGGGCATACTATAAAACTAGTTTCTGAGTCCAGAGGGAAGACAGTTGAGAAGATACCTAGATGATGGGCTTGATTCATCTTTTGCACTCTGAATTTCCTTAGTGATGGCATCGGATGTTTCAGCAGACTTCCTGAATGGCCCTCACAATAGCAAGCATGAAAGCTGTACAACATACATGATCTGTTGTGGTGATTTCTTTGAAGTTCGTATCAGGTCATCAGCTTCAGCCTGCAGGGCTCCAGGAAAGGGGAAGGTTTAGTTCTCAATGAGGCCAAAACAGGAGGAGGGTAGAAAAATTGGAAATATTTTGGAGAGTTGTAGCCAGACACTGGAAGAAACCAGACAATTGACAGCATATGCGAGACAATCAGCAACACTGGACTTTAATAACCCACGAGGGTACACTATAGTTTTCCACTGAAACATAAAATATTTCTGTAGTCAACCTGGCTCCCACCCACCATTTTTATTCTTGTTTACAAAATAAGTCTGGTCTCATTAGATTTAGCCTGATTATTTACATAAGTGCAGCAAGAATGATCATTGACCACTTAGGCCTTTCAGGTTTGCTTTGCTGGAACTTTTCATAAAGAATCTCAAATCAGACTTTTGAAAGCCTCTCAAGGCTAGGAGATGGCAAACAGATGGGCAAACAATGGAAACAGTGACATAACTTTATTTTCTTGGGCTCCAAAATCACTGCAGATGGTGGCTGCAGCCATGAAATTAAGAGACACTTATTCCTTGGTAGAAAAGTTATGACCAACCTAGACAGCATATTAAAAAGCAGAGACATTACTTTGCCAACAAAGGTATATCTAGTCAAGGCTATGGTTTTTCCAGTAGTCATGTGTATGGATGTGAGAGCTGGACCATAAGGAAAGCTGAGTGCTGAAGAACTGATGCTTTTGTACTGTGGTATTGGAGAAGACTCTTGAGAGTCCCTTGGACTGCAAGGAGATCCAACCAGTCCATCCTAAAGGAAATCAGTCCTGAATGTTCATTGGAAGGACTGATGCTGAAGCTAAAGCTCCAGTACTCTGGCCACCCGATGGGAAGAAACGACTCATTGAAAAAGACCCTGATGCTAGGCAAGATTGAAGGCAGGAAGAGACGGGGATGACAGAGGATGCGATGGTTGGATGGCATCATGGACTCGATGGACATGAGTCTGAGCAAGCTCTGGGACTTGGTGATGGATAGGGAAGCCTGGCATGCTGCAGTCCATGGGGGTCACAGAGTCAGACACAACTGAGTGACTGAACTGAACTGAACTAGGCTTGGAAGCCAATCTAAGAACTAACCACCAAATTTAAACCATAATGCCTACAAATTTGGGTAAATTCCTCTCTTCTCAAGGTTCCCAGAACATCCTATGGTTCCTGGGAGTCCCAGGAAGTGACCTTTCTTCCTCATCTGTAAAGCTGAGAACTCTATAAACCATGTGCCAGGCTGGTTTCTCCAAAGGGCTTTATAAGCACTGGCTATATAAAACAAATCTTAGTTCCTTATCACTGTCTCATAACACGAGATTCGATGTCTTTGAGATTCTCATTCTCAAATACAATATTCCAGCCAAAGTCTATACAACTAATTTTTCCAATTATGTCCTGTTACAAGGAAAACAGATTCCTATTGAACTTATACAAATAATGTCACTGTCATGAAAATAAAAATACTCAGTAGATTCTGAATTCTGGAGTGATCAAATAGGGAGAAAAGATAAAAGTTTCATTTTTATTTACAAAATTATAGTTGACTAAATTGCCATGAGTTATAGACAGCTTGAGAAAAGATAAAAAAGAGTTCCTTAAGTAAAACATTAAAGAACCAGCAATGTTACAATGCAATAATCATAAAAATCAAAATCATTCTTTATTGGTTCATTCAGTCCCATGTAACTGATTCTTTTGTCCCCCCGGCATTATTTAATGTATTAGAACAACTACAACAAACTTACTTGTACTTCATTAACTCAATATCTATATTAACTAGTCTTATATACTGAGATCTATTTCTGAATTCTCTGTTCTGTTCTACTAAACATTCTTTATACTATACTCTTTTTTTCTTCATGTAATGGATTTTTGTTCTGCTAGACCTTGGGTCAGTTTTTTGTTTTTTTTGTGGTTTTTTTTTTTTTTTTTTTTTTTTTTGGCTTTTTTAACCAGTCAGCTTCTCCATTAGTACCAGAAATCCTTACTCGATCCAGAGGTATAGTCTCAAAGTTATTTAAGCAATAGTCCCCTCAGAAGCTGCACCCCAAAGTACTTGTCATAGTTCTTTTCATGAATTTCTAAAACAGCCACTTTTTTTGTTGAAGACAAAGCACTTTTGCCTGTAACTGACTACAAGGGCTTTCAAGGAAGAATCACAGTAAAACAAAAATTATCTGTAGATGATAAAAGACTTAAAACAGTAATTGTCAAAGGTCTGAGAATTTATTATCAAAATTTTATACAATTGATAAGGGAATATTTATTTCTATGACATACAATGTTCAACTAACTCAAATTAGGGAGAGAAGGACTATGGGTTTGGGATTAGCAGAGGCAAACTATCACCGATAGAATAGATAAACAACACGGTCTTACTACATTCAGCACAGGGAACTATATTCAATATCCTGTTACAAACCAAAATGGAAAAGTATATGAAAAAGAATATGTTGTTGTCCAGTCACCCAGTCGTGTCCAACTCTTTGTGACCTCCATGGACTGCAGTACGCAGGCCTCCCTGTCCCTCACCATCTCCTGAAGTTTGCCCAAGTTCATGTCCGTTGCATCAGTGTTGACATCCAGCCATCTCATCTTCCGATGTCCTCTTCTCTTTCTGCCCTCAATCTTTCCCAGCAACAGGGACTTTTCCAGTGAGTCAGCTCTTCACATGAGATAACCAAAATACTGAAATTTCAGCTTCAGCATTAGTCCCTCCAATGAATGTTTGAGACTGATTTTCTTTAGGATTGACTGGTTTGATTCCCTTGCAGTTCACGGGCCTTCAGGAGTCTTATCCAGCACCACAGTTCAAAGGCATCAATTATTCAGCTCTCTGCCTTCTGTATGATCCAGCTCTCACAACCGTATGTGACAACTGGAAAGATCATAGACTTGACTATATGGATCTTTGTCAGCAGAGTAACGTCTCTGCTTTTCAACACACTGTCTAGGTTTGTCATAGCTTCCCTGCCAATAAGCAATCGTCATCTGATTTCATGGCTGCAGTCACCATACGCAGTGATTTTAGAGCCAAGAAGAGGAAATCTGTCACTGCTTCCACCTTTTCCCTCTATCTGCCATGAAGTAATAGGGGCAAATGCCATGATCTTAGTTTTTTAATATTTAGTTTTAAGCTGACTCTTTCACTCTCCTCCTTCACCCTCATCAAGAGACTCTTCAGTTCCTCTACACTTTCTGACATTAGGGTGGTATCATCTGCATATCTGAGGTTGTTGAAGTTTCTCCCATCTATCTTGATTCCAGCTTGTAACTCATCCAGCCCAGCATTTCTCATGATGTGCTCAGCATATCAACAAACAGGGTGACATCAGAGAGCCCTGTTATACTCCTTTCTCAATCTTGAACCAATCAGTTGTTCCATACAGGGTTCTGACTGTTGCTTCTTGACCCACATACAGGTTTCTCAGGAGACAGGTAAGATGGTCTAGTATTCCCATCTCTTTAAGAGCTTTACACAGCTTATTATGATTCACACAGTCAAAGGCTTCAGTGTAGTTGATGAAGCAGAGGTAGATGTTTTTCTGGAATTCCCTAGCTTTCTCTATGACCCAGCAAATGCTGGCAATTTGATCTCTGGTTCCTTTTCCTTTTTTAAACCCTGCTTGGACATCTAGAAGTTCTTGACTCGAATAATGCTGAAGCCAAGCATGCAAGATTTTAAGCGTGACTACTAGCATGGGAGATGAGTGCAGCTGTCCGATGGTTAGCACATTGTTCAGTATTACCCTCCTTGGGAACTGGGATGAGCACTGACCTTTACCAATCCTGTGGCCACTGTGGGAGTCTTCCAGATTTGCCAGCATATTGAACGCAACACTTTGATGGCATCATCCTTAAGGGTTTGAATTGTTGTTGTTTGGTCACTCAATCATGTCCGACTCTTTGCAACCCCATGGGCTGGAGCACGCCAGGCTTCCCTGCTCTTCATCAGCTCCCAGAGCTTGCTCCAACTCATGTCCATTGACTCAGTGATGCCATCCAACCATCTCCTCCTCTGTCATCCCCTTCTCCTCCTGCCTTCAATCTTTCACAGCGTCAGGGTCTTTTCCAGTGAGTCTGCTCTTCACATCAGGTGGCCAAAGTACTGGAGCTTCAGCTTCAGCATCAGTCCTTCCAATGAATATCAGGACTGATTTCCTTTAGGATGGACTGGTTGGATCTCCTTGCAGTCCAAGGGACTCTCAAGAGTCTTCTCCAACACCTCAGTTCAAAATTTGAATAGGTCTACTGGAATTACACCACATCCAGTAGCTTTATTAACAGCAGTGCTTCCTAAGGCCCACTTGACTTCAGTCTCCAGAATGCCTGGCTCTGGGTGACTGATCACACCATCGTAGTAATCCAGTTCATTTGGATCTTTTTTGTACAGTTTTTCCATGTATTCTTTCCATCTCTTCTTGATCTCATCAGCATCTACTATGGCTCTACCATTTATGGACTTTATTGTGCCCATCTTTGGGCAAAGTGTTCCATTGGCATCTCCAATTTTCCTGAGGAGATCTCTAGTCTTTCCCCTTCTGTTGTTTTCTTCTAGTTTACACACTGTTCTTTGAAGAAGGTTGTCTTGCCTCTCCGTGCTGTTTTTTGGAAATCTGCATTTAGTTCAATTTAGTTCAATATACCTTTCCCCTTCTCCATTGCCTTTTGCTTCTCTTCTTCTTTAGCTATCTGTAAGGCCTCCTCAGATAACCACTTGGCCTTCTTGTTTTTCTTTTCCTTTGGGTCTTGTTCACTGCATCCTGTACGATATTATGGCCTCTGTCCATAGTTCTTCAGGCACACTGTTTACAAGCTCTAATCCCTTAAATCTATTCATTACCTCCACTGAATAGCCACAGGGATTGTGATTTAAGTCGTACCTGGCTGGCTTAGTGGTTTTCCCCGCTTTCTTTAGTTTAAGCCTGAAGTTTGCTAGCAGAAAAGATGATCGGAGCCACAGCCAGCTCCAGGTCTTATTTTTTGCTGACTGTATATGCTTCTCCATTTTCAGCTACAAAAAATGAAATCAATTTGATTTACTATTGGCTATTTGGTGATATCCATGTGTAAACTCATCTCTTGTGTTGTTGAAAAAGGGTGCTTGCTATGACCAATAAATTCTCTTGGCAGAATTCAGTTAGCCTTTGCTCTGCTTCATTTTGTTCTCCAAGGCCAAACTTGCCTGTTACTCCAGGTATCTCTTGACTTCCTACTTTTTTTTTTATTATTGAAGGATAATTGCTTTGTAGAATTTTGCTGTTTTCTGTCAAACCTCAACATGAATCAGCCATAGGTATACATATATTGTATTCCAATCCCCAAAGATGAATAGAATATCTTTTTTTGGTGTTAGTTCTAGGAGATCTTCTAGGTCTTCATAGAACTGATCAACTTCAGCTTCTTTGGCATTAGTGGTAGGGGCACAGATTTGGATTAGTGATGTTGAATGGCTTGCCTTAGAAACAAACCAAGATCATTCTGTCATTTTTGAGGTTGCACCCATGTACTGCATTTCAGACTCTTGTTGATTATGAGGGCTACTCCATTTCTTCTATGGGATTCTTGCCCATAGTAGTAGATATAAAGGTCATCTGAATTAAATTTGCCCTTTCCCATTCATTTTCGTTCACTGATTGCTAAGATGTCAATGTGTACTCTCACCATCTCCGGCTTGACCAATTCCAATTTACCTTGATTCATGGACCTAACATTTCAGGTTCCTACACAATACTGTTCTTTGCAGCACTGGATTTTACTTTCATCACCAGATACATCCACAACTGAGCATCATTTCCGCTTTGGCCCAGCCGCCTCATTCTTTCTGGGGATATTAGTAGTTCTCCTTCACTCTTCCCCAGGAGCATATTGGACACCTTCAGACCTGGGGGACTTATCTTTCAGTATCACATCTTTTGGTCCTTATATACAGTTCATGAGGTTCTCACAGCAAGTATCCTGGGGTGGTTTGCCATTCCCTCCTCCAGAGTTTTGTCAGAACTCTCCGCTATGACCCACCCATCTTGGGTGCTTGGATGGCAACATGATTCATAGCTTCACTGAGTTATGCAAGCCCCTTCACCATGGCAAGGCAGTGATCCATGAAGGGGAAAAAGGAAACATATATACATATATATATATATATATATATATATATATATATATAAAACTGAATAACTCTGCTGTACAGCAGAAATTAACATAGCCTTGTAAATCAACTACACTTCAATTTAAAAAAACTCAAATTATAGCTCACAAAATTATAACAGGACATATGATGGATAAAAAGGGTACTGGCAAGTTTCTATGAACTTCACACAACTTCTGAAATATCTATTATTAATTTTTATCCACACAAATAAAAGCTAGAGAAAGTTTTTATTTGACAACATGTCACAATTTAAGACATCAAGTAAATCAAATTATTTTTTAACATTTCTTTCTTACTAGGTGAAAAAACAAACCCTCTGAGATTTTCCAAGGCCCCTGTGGGAAACCAATCTCAATTAGAGTTCACAATTTCATTTAGAATTTGACTTTGGGAAGTTGTCAAAAATGTCAAAAGGCTTGAACACTTGAATAAATAGGATCATAGATCACTATGAAACAATCCTTAAGTTATTATAAATGAACATAATAAAAACAATATAACACATAGGAAATCACTTTGATAAGACACAGAATTCTTGTTTCTAAGCAGATAACTTAAAAGATAATGATCTTTCTATGATCTCTTATTAAGAACCGACTAATTATCCAAGAAAACTTTGCTGTTTTAACAGAAAGAAAACCCAACTCTAATTTTGCATCAGTACATTATTAGGCTTATTTAAAACAAAAAACAAATAAATTCTTTCAATCTTAACTAATCTGATCACAGATAAAATTCCTCTTCTGAAAACCATCTGTAACTCTATTATCTATTCAGGTTTTCTCCTGTATTTTTCCTCTTTCTCATTCTGAACTAACCATTTATTTCAAATTAGAATAAAATGACTCTCTTTTCCCTTAACAACAACAAAAATCTTCCATTCCTCACAAACTCTGCATACAGAGTTGTTTCTCTTCTTTATTATTTTTAATTAGTACTCTTTAATTTACAGAAAAGACTAAGAAGTAAACAACTGCAGACTGTCACATGCCAGCATTCTGCAGCAAGGGCTTCCCTGGTAGCTCGGTTGGTAAAGAATCCATCTGCAACGCAGGAGACCCTGGTTCGATTCCTGGGTTGGAAGATCCACTGGAGAAAGAATAGGTTACCCACTCCAGTATTCTTGGGCTTCCCTTGTGGCTCAGCTGGTAAAAAATCTGCCTGCAATCCAGGAGACCTAGGTTCAATTCCTGTGTTGGGAAGATCCTCTGGAGAAGGGAATGGCTACCCACTTCAGTATTCTGACCTGGAGATTTCCACGTACTCTATAGTCCCCAGAGTCGCAAAGAGTTGGACACAACTGAGCAACTTTCACTTTCAGCATTCTGTAGCTGACTAGCAAACTTCATGCATATAGCATCTTTTGATTTCTAGAGACATGTTTTTAATGGTACAATCTTTCAATATGGTAAAAGAACACTTATTGACATATTCAAATATATTTAGCTTTTCTATACTACATTAAAAGAAACCCAAGTACATAAACTTGAAGTTATGTTCAGTAATTAATATTTCAATAACTTATTTTACTTTGAAATAATCATGATTTTTAATAAATATCTATACTTAAGTATACTTGAGGTTACACGGTACTGAAAAGACTTTGGAAACTATCTTTATACAGACATAACATAAAACAAAGTTTGCCATAATTTTGCATTATTACTTGTTAACTATTTTTATAGCACATGCATGTTAGGCAAGCTTTGCAAAGCAAAAACCTAAAAAAGTTAAACATATGGATCTTCTTTTAATGCTATGCTTGATATACAAGATACCATAAATGGCAAGCAATTCATTTTTACTACATCTTTACTTGCACATTTGGTCTTGGGTTGAATTTATAATATTTATAATCTAAATACCTAGTATATAAAACATAAGCTTATCTGACTAGTAAACCCAGTACAACAAAAATGTATGCTCAGTTTTTATATTTACTGCTTATAACTCAGAAGTCAAACTTTTTATTTAAGCCAACAGTATTAAACTAGTTTTATTTACCAAAGATTTACCCAAGTCATGAAAATATGAAAAGGTTTTGGGCTAGTTTTTATATTTCTGAGAGTATTAGGAATATTTTATTTACATAATGTTAATTTATCTCCAAAAAGCCAATTTCCATAGAGTTCTTTAATAGAATTTTATGAATTATTCTGATAACACCATCTGAAAGTAGAAAAATATCACATACATATAACACGTATACATATCAGTACATAAACATACATCCAGACATCCAAACAGAGATTCCACAGCTTTCACTCTAAAATTTTAGCCATGAGTCAGGTATATACGGTAATATACTCTGGTCTTTTCTCCCCTTAATATTTTAATCCAAATTTTGCTTCTGGCAGAAGAACAAGTTAATGTTATCTGCTCAATATGAGAGTTAATGTTTTTTTACCAGTATATGTGGAGGAAACTTTCAAGATTTTTCATTTGCCCAGATATGTAATCTTAGGGAGGCTGTGGACTAAATTTTAGGTGAGAAAATGACAGGAAACATCAAGCAGCTGCCTGGATGTGCCCAAAGCCTGTCTGAGGTACAAAACATCCAGTCTGTTTCCAGTTACCTTTTCTTCCTTTTGAGCCTCAAGTATTAACAGTTGCTTTCAAGGGCCCCTGAGTTCCTTGAGAGTCCCCTGTGAGAAACAAGGGACCTAAAGTTCCAGTGCTATATGAGCTGAGGAGCTTAAGTAGGAAGGAAAAAGTTTAGCAAGGGAGAGAGAGATGGACAAGTTAGGAGTTTTGAAGAGGGATACATCAAAGGACTTAAATGGAACTGAAGGGTACATAAAAGATGTAACAGAAGGAAGAAGGACCAGAAGTAATGGGAAGGGGAGCTTAGTCTTAGAGGATCCAGTTTAAAGAAATTTTAAGTTTCCCAAAGAAGCCAGCCAATGAAGTTCCAAATTATCCACAGTAGTCATGCCAGACTATATGATGGATTCCTACAAGAAAGGAGACCGAGATGGCAGAGCACACAGTCCACAGGGGCTCAAGAAGAGTGTTTCACTGCCTGAGAAGGCCCCGTGGGAATGGCACACCAAACAGAGAGCAGAGGGGACTTACAAAGGCGCTTCCAGCCAAGAGTGAGTCTCTGCTTGAAACAAGGGGCCAAGTAGAAAGATTTCCAACCCAACAAGCACCTTTCAAACAAAGAAGCCTGGACCTCTAACTCAGCTTCAGACAGTATACTTAGAATTTTGAGATTAAAAATCTACCCCTATTGTGCCTCAACTGACAGTCATCTGGGGCTCTGGCTCAATGGAGATCTCCACCAGGCCCTAGAGATCACTAATGATCTCTCCCTCTCAAATGATCTCTGCCTTTCATTGTCTGTGAGCTATTCTATAATTCTGTATTCCCAGGTGACACTACTGATAAATAATCCACCTGCCAATGCAGGAGACCCAAGAAACACAGGTTCAATCCCTGGAGTGCTATTCCAGTATTCCTACCTGGAAAATTTCACGGACAGAGGAACCACAGGGTTGCAAAGAGTCAGACACAACTGAGCAACTATGCACGCACCCACGCAAGTTGTAGAAAATAGAAATAACGCAAATAATCCTTGTCTGTGGAAATGCAAATGAATTATGTTTTCTTGAATGCAACTGATATTGTCCTATGGACAATTTGCATTTACTTGTAAATTCGACTTCAGAGCTCCTTACTGTGAATGTAAGTGTGACTCTTTAAATTCTCCTTTGAACCAGAGTTAATAAAATTGTTGATAAATGTTCAATTTATATTTGTATGACTCATAATCTCATCTATATAAAAACACTTTCCTCTAACAGACATTTTCATTTAGTTCTAAATTATTTAATTAATACTTGTACAGAATTTACTATGTGCCAAGCGCTGTTCTAATGCTTACAAATATTACCTCCTATAATCCTCATAACAAATCGATGTGGTATATATTACCACTATTCTCTCCATGTAGATAAGGAAGCTGAGGTATACAAAAAGAAGGCTATTTGATCAAGCACATATAACTGGTAAATAGTAAACAAGCCTGGGATATGAACCCAGACAGCCATGCTCTTTACCACCAACCTATACAGGTTCTCATTTATCTATTTTTATTTTAAGGTGTCCAACTCTGAATGAGGTATCTGCTATTGAGATCCTGTCACTCCCTTTAGTTGCAAAAAGCATTAATTTCACTCCCCTCCAAAAGCATTACCTACTTTTGCCCTAGAAAAAAGTGGTTACCATACTTTGAAAATAATACAACAGCCTCAGTTATTTCCTGCTATATATTATAAAGTTTCATAACACAAGCACACCAGGGGTTAGAGAACCACATAATAAAATCAAATTTACAGATATTAATCATGCATTTTATTTGTATTTTCTCTTTTTTTTTTATTTATGCAAAATCATCAGACTTGCTGATTCATTCGTCCCAATACCTACTCTATCTGTATTGGAATTCAGTCTACCATTTAAATTTATAAACTTATTCTGAGTTCTGAAATTTGTGTTACTATTTCCACTTCCTCTTTGAGGCATCAATAAACCATTTTATTGATCCATCTTATGAGGTAAGAATATAATGCAATGTTATAGTAACAACAAAAACAAATTTAATCAAATTTACATCACTAATGACATTAAGATGCTTTAGGAGCAACAAACTACGTTAACTGAATTTTAATTAAAATAAACTGACAGATGACCCAGAGAGATGTTATGGGGAGGGAGGTGGGAGGGGTGTTCATGTTTGGGAACGCATGTAAGAATTAAAGATATTAAAATTTAAAAAATAAAAAAAATTTTTTTAAATAAAATAAAATAAACTGACATTCTCCTTGTTTTAAAAGCATAACCTTTAAGACTATAATTATTAATAATATGACTGAGTTTTCATAAAAATCATAATTATAATTTACATTTCAAACTTTTAAAATATATTGAACAAAACTGTCTCATCACTTTTCCTCTGGAACTGCCAAATTATCTAAAGTCTACCTCATACACAGCTAGGGGACCATCACTGGGAACTCTGATCACTCAGAAGACTAAGATGCTACAAGATACTCACTTGAAGTGCCCAGCAAAGTTCAAATTCTTATGTTCCCTCATACTAACATCCTCTGTATTTTTTGATTACACAACTGGCTGCTTATTTTATTATTTTAATTGGAGGCTAATTACAATTATGGTGGTTTTTGCCATAAATTGACATGATTCAGCCATGGGTGTACATGTGTTCCCCATCTGAACCCCCCTCCCACCTCCCTCCCCATCCCATCCCTCAGGGTCATCCCAGTGCATCAGCCCTGAGCACCCTCTCTCATGCATCGAACCTGGACTGGCAATCCGTTTCACATATGGTAATACACATGTTTCAGTGCTATTCTCTCAGACCATCCCACCCTCGCCTTCTCCCACAGAGTCCAAAAGACTGTTCTTTACATCTGTGTCTCTTTTGCTGTCTCACATATAGGGTCATCATTACCATCTTTCTAAATTACATATATATGCGTTAATATACTGTACTGGTGGTGTGTTTTTTTCTGACTTACTTCACTTCATGTAATAGGCTCCAGTTTCATCCACATCATTAGAACTGATTCAAATGTATTCTTTTTAATGGCTGAGTAATACTCCATTTGTATATGTATCACAGCTTTCTTACCAATTCATCTGCTGATGGACATCTAGGTTGCTTCCATGTCCTGGCTATTATAAATAGTGCTGTGATGAACACTGGGGTTACACATGTCTCTTTAAATTCTGGTTTCCTCAGTGTGTATGCCCAGCAGTGGGACTGCCGGGTCATATGGCAGTTCTAGTTCCAGTTTTTTAAGGAATCTCCACACTGTTCTCCATAGCGGCTATACTACTTTGCATTCTACACCCACTCCAGCATTTATTGTTTGTAGACTTTTTGATAGCAGCCAGTCTGACCAGCGTGAGATGGTACTTCAGTGTGGTTTTGATTTGCATGTCTCTGATAATGAATGATGTTGAGCATCTTTTCACGTGTTTGTTAGCCATCTATATGTCTTCTTTGAAGAAATGTCTGCTTAGTTCTTTGGCCCATTTTTTCATTGGGTCGCTTATTTTTCTGGAATTGAGCTACAGGAGTTACTTGTATATTTTTGAGATTAATTCTTTGTCAGTTGCTTCATTTGCTGTTATTTTCTCCCATTCTGAAGGCTGTCTTTTCACCTTGCTTATAGATTCCTTCATTGTGCAAAAGCTTTTAATTTTAATTAGATCCCATTTGTTTATTTTTGCTTTTATTTCCATTACTCTGGGAGGTGGGTAATAAAGGATCCTACTATGATTTGCATCCAAGAGTGTTTTGCCTATGTTTTCCTCTAGGAGTTTTATAGTTTCTGGTCTTACATTTAGATCTTTAATCCATTTTGAGTTTATTTTTGTGTGCAGTGTTAGAAAGTGTTCTAGTTTCATTCTTTTACAAGTGCAGTTTTCCCAGCACCACTTGTTTTCTCCATTGTATATTCTTGCCTCTTTTGTCAAAGATAAGGTGTCCATAGGTGCGTGGATTCATCTCTGGGCTTTCTATTTTGTTTCATTGATCTATGTTTCTGTTTTTGTGCCAGTACCATACTGTCTTGATGACTGTTGCTTTGTAGTATAGCCTGAAGTCAGGCAGCTTGATTCCTCCAGTTCCATTCTTCTTTCTCAAGATTGCTTTCGCTATTCGAGGTTTTTTGTATTTCCACACAAATTGTGAAATTATTTGTTCTAGTTCTCTGAAACATACCATTGGTAGCTTGATAGGGACTGCATTTTAATACCTATAGGCAGGATACCAAAAAAAAAGCTACCAAGAGTGTCAATAAGTTGGCTGGTGATCCCACAACAAGGGCCCTACTGCCAGTTCACCTCTTCTATTCTGAGGATGCTAGTTAAAGTCAGCTTGGTTTTACTCCAGCTGTATATAAACAAATTCAAATTAACATTTTCTCTAAAAATAAAACAAAAATATTAGTAGGGAACCATGCTACAAAAGAAAGAGCAATCGAGCAAATTTCCATAGAAATCATCATTTAAATTAAAATTATAATCAAGATGATGAGAAAAAATATCTTTAGGTTCATTAAGAGACTTTAATGATATGCAACCTGAGAGCTAGAGGAACCCCATGCAGGTTACACTTCTGAGAGATTCTAAACTGAAACCAGCCAGCTTGCTGACCTGCCCACCTCCACATTCTATCTGACTATGTCAGGCTAACCATTATCAGGCCACTAGTCCAGATTTCTGCCTGTTCTGACCTTCCAGCTTAATAGTTCACTTCTTTAATTGGCACAACATTCAATCCTTTGCCTCTCTTCTTATCTCCAAGTTAAAGAGAACTTCCACAGATGAAAAAATCAGCAGCAAATTCCCTTTCTTTTAAGCCTCAGATTCCAAATTAGTCCTGTCAGAGAAAGTCAAGGAAACCATCAGATAAAGCACTCATATTTGGGTGAGACCTCACTTGAGTAGCTAGGCAGGAATCCAGGCATAATAGCCATACTAACCAATGCAGGAAATCTAAAATCCAGCCAAGTTATGAATCCACATTCTATCAGAATAATAAAGCATACACAAATAATAAAGCACAAATAAACTTCAATACAGGGAAGAACATTACAAATGCCACGAGAAAGACTTAAAAGTACTTCGAGGTTCACACAGAACGCTCAATAAAGTGTAACTTTAGTGGAGATATCCAAGCTGAGTTTTAAAGGATCAGGAAGAACATCAGAGGACAGCAAGACTGGATGAGAGTGAAAAAAAGAAAAGCACGCCTAAGTCAAAGGGACAGAAAAGAATGCTTGCCTTGAGGAACAGTAAGTATTCATCCTTGATGAGAATATGAAAAGGATGACAAACTGGGGAGTTGGTGGCAGATAAGATCAGAACTATTCAGGTTCAAACCAGATGACAGATGGCCTCAGTTAGGAGCTCTTTGAGATCCATTAAAAAGGCTAGAGAGTAAAGAATCTGCCTGCAATGCAGGACACCCAGGTTTGATCCCTGGGTCAGGAAGATCCCCTGGAGAAGAGCATGGCAACCCACTCCAGTATTCTTGCCTGGAGAATTCCATGGACAGAGGAGCCTGGTGGTCTACAGTCCATGGAGTCGAAAAGAGTTGGACATGACTGACCGACTATACTTTCATTTTTCAAAGAAGTCACAAATTGACAGCTTTTTCTTGAATTTAGCCAAAAGATAAGATTTTCTTCAGTAAACAGTATAACTATTTTTGTTTTTCAATTTGCATTTCAATTTTCGCATTCAATTAAATTTTAACATTCAAAGCCAAGAGATTTCGGATTGAAACTTAGATTTCCTTGTTCTCGTGAAAAACAAGAAGGTCTGGGAGTACTGGTCCCACATCCTCACATGACATGTGAGGATAGGCTACACCTTTTGACAAGCATCCTCTGCTTTCCAATTTACAAAAGTGTATTTTTTCATACCTGAACTAGGTTGGCCTCACTCAATTACATTACTCTTGCTGTCTTCCACAAGCATTTGGTTGTTAGCTTTCTACAGGAGAGAGTCCAAAGGTTAATGACTATACATCCAAGGTAACTATTAAAAGTCTATTCAAAATAGAAAATCCTAAAATAGCACGAGAAGAAAAAATTGTGGCAAGTTTCCATCAAATTAAATGTTCATATATCAAACAACAGACTGCAATCAAAACTTACACAGGGATCTATGATGCGGTAAAAATTCACTAACTCAGAAAGTGCTTCATAAATTGAACCATAAAGACTTCCAAATAATCAATACTTCCCTTTATCTATGTCCTTAGATAATCCTCTTGCACATGACTCTTGAGTTTTTCCATGACATTTTCTTTGACCAATAGGGCATCAACAAACATAACCCCAACGGTAGCTTAACGATTTGCTTGAACATAAGTGTCTGCACCCTCCTGAGATGCCAAGAGCACCATGTAACAAAGCCCAGGCTAGCCTACTAGCAAATAAGACGCCACCTAGAGCAGAGACAAGCCATCCCAGCTAAGGTTCCCTAAACCAACCTGCCTGACAATTGCCAGTCAGACAAGTGAGTGAGACTGTCCAGAGTCACCTAAACCCAGCCAATTCACCAGCTGACTATAAAACCTCCTCATTAACCAGAGACTAATGAGAAATATTTTAAGCCACTAATTTTGAAAGAGTTTGTTGTACAGTAAAGCTAACTGAAACAGGGAGGAGGAGAGGATAGGGAGGAGTAAAAAGGGGCTTTGAAGGAAACTCAGCACAAAAATGAAGTTACAAACTCCCAGCATAACAGTTATTATGAGTTATCCTAGGAGAGAGAGTCTTCTAGTGTAACATCTACAACACCTGAAAGAATCATGAGATCTAAGAATGAATGGATACGCTGGAAGCGGCAGGACTGTGTGCAGGAGAGGGTGCAGGGTGCTCACCACCATGCCTTTAAATAAGAACAAAACACCCCTCTGCATCCATCCTAATTCCACCTCTTTCCTAAAATGATACATTCAAATGTTTACCCATCTATTCTGTATGGCCTGTTTCTCCATACTGGGGCTTCCTAGGTAGCACAGTCGGTAAAGAATCCATCTGCCAATGCAAGAGATACAAAAGACATGGGTTTGACCCCTGGATCAGGAAGATCCGATGGAGACAGAAATGGCAACCCACTCTGGTATTCTTGCCTGGAAAATTCCATGGACAGAGGAGCCTGGCAGGCTAGAGTCTATAAGCTTGCAAAGAGTCGGACGCAGCTGAACACACACATGCCATTATCAGCAATTTGAATCATAATTATTCTGTTGAGGTAACATGAGTTTGAACAGGCTCCAGGAGATGGTAAAGGACAAGGAGGCCTGGCGTGCTGCAGTCCATGAGGTCACAAAGAGTCGGACATGACTGAGCGACTGAACAACAACTTAAGGAAACTGAGGCACAAAGAGATTGAGCAACTAACTTGCCCAAGGTTTTACAACTGATGGAGACAAGATTTGAACCCTGGAAATATGGTTCTAGAATCCTTGTGTTTAATCACTGTGTAATAATGCCTCATGATAAGGATCAGTCTCACTAGATTAAATGAAAATTAAGATTCATATGTACTTTAAGTAAGGACACACTTCTTTCTTACAGGATTTCTTTTTTTAAGTTTAATGTGACTATCCTTGAAGATGTTTGAGGTGTGAGCTTAGTGTTTTATCCTAATGATAAACTCTGCTAAAAATAAATTTAGTTTAAAATTATGATATGGCTACAGAGAATGGCTCTTAGTTTAAAGCTTATATAAGAATAATGCAGCCTAATATTTAAAGTAATCTTGCATAAAAATTAGTCGATTAAGTTATAAGGTTATACTCCAAAGAGAGAGAAAATCAAATTTCTATACTTTTAGTAAATTTAACAAATCATAATTTTTAAAGACAGATAAATAAATGCTGGTTCAAATAAAGAAATAATAGAAAAGACCTAAAAAAACAGAAAAAAAAAACAGCAGCCTATTTAATCATGTTTCCTTTTAGACTATTTAAGCGTAAGATATTTCAATGTGTGGATTAAGATCCATTTATGGGTAAACCCAGTTTGATAGATTGCAACCAACTTTTCCACAAACTGAGACAGAATAGAACTAAAATATTACAGTTCATAATATATAGTAATAAAAGTATTGTTTTATAAAAATTTTGTTTCCCTTACATGCACTTAGATACACGTATTTATGGGTTATAATACGTGTTTATAACTGGATCTTGCGTAAATAGATTTTTGAAATCACTGTCTTTGTGTTCATCTCTAATCTGAAACAAAAATGTTTTAAAATAGCATTTAGCTATTTTATCATTTCACAAAAATGCAAAATTTAACAACGAGGCTTCAAACAATTATGCAGTGAACATTTCTGTAAGATTTCTGGCATGTAGAAGCAACATTCAAGTAATTCACTAACATCTCATGATTTTACAGGATCTGCAACAGACACAGGTATCTAGTAAGCTCACAACACAGAATTCATTGACCAGTCGATTACTGACTATATATAAGAGGACCTAGACTGAAGCGACTTAGCAGCAGCAGCAGTGTGTTCTTTAGGAGTCAAAATGCATTCTGTAAAGCCCATAATAATGGACTTCTCTGCAGTATCACATACAAAGTTGTGATAATATAAATGAAGATTTAAATGAATTTAAGTGAACTGGTGCAATTTAAATGAAAAGTTCACATTTTCAGAGGCTTTGATGTAACTTGTAGTAGATACCTGAATCTAAATGATACTGGAGAAACTAGGAATTACAAAGATTAATGAAAAGAAAAAAATTAGAATGCCACAGAATTTTAAAAAGAGACCTTGGAACTGTATAGGTAAAGAAACCAAAATCGTAAGAGATGACACTGCTTGCTCAAGTCACAGACTAGCTGACAGCATACAGTATTCCTCACACTCCATAATGATGACTCATACAGACCAATGCAAAGATATAGAGGAAAAGAGGAAAACAATAGAATGGGAAACACTAGAGACCACTTCAAGAACATTAGAGATACCAAGGGAACATTTCATGCAAAGAGGGGCAGAATAAAAGGCAGAAATGGTATGGACTCAACAGAAGCGGAAGATATTAAGAAGAGGTGGCAATAATCCACAGAAGAACTATACAAAAAAGATCTTAATGACCCAGATAACATAACAATGGTGTGGTCACTCACCTAGAGCCAGACATCCTGGAGTGTGAAGTAAAGTGGGCCTTTACTTCACAAACAAAGCTAGTGGAGGTGATGGGATTCCAGTTGAGCTCTTTCAAATCCTGAAAGATGATGCTGTGAAAGTGCTGCACTCAATATGCCCACAATATTGGAAAACTCAGCAGTGGCCACAGGACTAGAAAAGGTCAGTTTTCATTCCAATCCCAAAGAAAGCAAAGAATGCTCAAACTACTGTACAATTGCACTAATCTCACACTCTAGCAAAGTAATGCTCAAAATTCTCCAAGCTAGGCTTCAACAGTACATGAACTGTGAACTTCCAGATGTTCAAGCTGGATTTTAAAAGGCAGAGGAACCAGAGATCAAATTGCCAACATCCACCAGATCATAGAAAAAGCAAGAGAATTCCTGAAAAAACATCTACTTCTGCTCCATTGACTCTGCCCAAGTCTTTGACTGTGTGGTTCACAACAAACTGTGGACAATTCTTAAAGAGATGGGAATACCAGACCACCTGACCTGCCTCCTGAGAAATCTGTACACAAGTCAAGAAGCAAGTTAGAACTGGACATGGAGTGACAGACTGGTTGCAAATTAGGAAAGGAATCCATCAAGGCTGTAAATTGTCACCCTGTTTATTTAACTTATATGCAGAGTGTGTCATGCGAAATGCCAGGCTGGATGAAGGACAAGCTGGAATCAAGATTGCTGGGAGAAATACCAATAATCAGATATGCAGATGTCACCACCCTAATGGCAAAAAGCAGAGCCTCTTGATGAAGGTGAAAGAGGAGAGTGAAAAAGCTGGCTTAAAACTTAACATTCAATTATCTAAGATCATGGCATCCAATCCCATCACTTCAGGCAAATAGAGAATGTAACAATGGAAACAGTGACAAGACTTAATTTTCTTGGGCTCCAAAGTCACATTAGATGGTGATTGCACCCATGAAATTAAAAGACACTTGCTCCTTAGAAGAAAAGCTATGACAAACCTAGAGAGCATATTAAAAAGCAGAGACATTACTTTGCCGGCAAAGGTCTGTATAGTCAAAGCTATGGTTTCTCCAGTAGTCATGTATGGATGTGAGAGTTGGACCATAAAGAAAGCTGAGTGCTGAAGAATTGATGCTTTTGAACTGTGGTGCTGGAGAAGACTCTTGAGGCCCTTGGACTGCAAGGAGATCCAATCAGTCCATCAGCAGAAAGGAAATCAACACTGAATATTCCTTGCGAGGAATGATGCTGAAGCTGAAGCTCTAATACTTTGGCTACAAGCTGCGAAGAGCAACTCATTAGAAAAGACCCTGATGCTGAGAAAGATTGAAGGCAAGAAGAGAAGGGGACAACAGAGGACGAGATGGTTGGATGACATCACCGACTCAATGGACAAGAGTTTGAGAAAGCTCCAAGATGGTGAAGAACAAGGAGGCCTGGTGTGCTCCAGTCATGGTATCACAAAGAGTCAGACAGTCTATTGTCCATGGACTGCAGCATGCCAGGCTTCCCTGTCCATCACCAACTCCCAGAGCTTGGTCAAACTCATGTGCATCAAGTTGGTGATGCCATCCAACAATCTCATCCTCTGTCGTCCCCTTCTCCTCCTGCCTGCAATCTTTCCCAGCATCAGGGTCTTTTCAGATGAGTCAGTTCTTTGCATCAGGTAGCCAAAGTATTGGAGTTTCAGCTTTAGTTCTTTCAATAAACATTCAGGACTGTTTTCCTTTAGGATTGACTGATTGGATATCCATGCAGTCCAAGGGACTCTCAAGAGTCTTCTCCAACACCACAGTTCAAAAGCATCAATTCTTCGGCGCTCAGCCTTCTTTATAGTCCAACTCTCACATCCATACACATGACTACTGGAAAAACCATACCCTTGACTACATAGACCTTTGCTGGCAAAGGAATGTCTCTGCTTTTTAATATGCTGTCTAGGTTGGTCATAACTTTCCTTCCAAGGAGTAAGTATCTTTTAAGTTCATGGTTGCAGTCACCATCTGCAGTGATTAAAGTCTGACACTGTTTCCACTGTTTCCACATCTATTTTCCATGAAGTAATGGGACCAGATGCCATGATCTTAGTTTTCTGAATGCTGAGTTTTAAGCCAACTTTTTCACTCTCCTCTTTCACTTTCATCAAGAGCCTCTTTAGTTCTTCTTCACTGTCTGTCATAAATGTGGTATCATCTGCATATCTGAGGTTACTGACATTTCTCCCGGCAATCTTGATTCCAGCTTGTGCTTCATCCAGTCCAGCACTTCTCAAGATGTACTCTGCATAGAAGTTAAATAAGCAGGGTGACAATATATAGCCTTGACATACTTCTTTCCCTATTCGGAACCAGTTTGTTGTTCCATGTCCAGTTCCAACTATTGCTTCTTGACCTGCATACAAATTTCTCAGGAGGCAGGTCAGATGGTCTTGTAGTCTCATTTCTTTAAGAATTTTCCACAGTTTGTAGTGATCCACACAGTCAAAGGCTTTGGCATAATCAGTAAAGCAGAAGTAGATGTTTTTCTGGAATTCTCTTGCTTTTTCAATGATCCAGTGGATGTGGCAATTTGATCTCTGGTTCCTCTGCCTTTTCTAAAACCAGCTTGAACATTCAGAAGTTCACAGTTCATGTACTGTTGAAGCCTGGCTTGGAGAATTTTGAGCATTGCTTTGCTAGCATGTGAGATGAGTGCAATTGTGCAGTAGTATGAACATTCTCTGGCATTGCCTTTCTTTGAGATTGGAATGAAAACTGACCTTTTCCAGTCCTGTGGCCACTGCTGAGTTTTCCAAATTTGCTGGCATATGACTGCAGCACTTTCACAGCATCATCTTTCAGGATTTGAAAGAGCTCAACTGGAATCCCATCATCTCCACTAGCTTTGTGCATAGCAATGCTTCCAAGGGCCACCTGACTTTGCATTCCAGGAGATCTAGCTCTAGGTGAATGATCACAACATTGTGATTATCTTATTATTATTAAGATATCAGGCATCTAAGTAAGAATGAAAGTCTTGACTATTTAAAATCTGCCAACCAATTCAAATATTAGAATCAGT
This sequence comes from Ovis canadensis, assembly GCF_042477335.2. Lineage (NCBI taxonomy): Eukaryota > Metazoa > Chordata > Mammalia > Artiodactyla > Bovidae > Ovis > Ovis canadensis. Next base: position 22,789,957 of record NC_091257.1, on the reverse strand, counting down.
GAAATAAGGGCTACTGATTTTCCAGAGAAAAAGACTTTCCCCAAAGACTTCATTACCTGGCCAAGACATACAAAGGCTCACCAGGTATACAACTACTATGCACATTCCAAAACACTACTAAAATAAGTGGTTAAGCCTGTCTGTAAATAAGACACAATAATCCAAGAGAAAAAACACCATGGCATAAATGGACTGGTAGTGGCACTGAAACCATGCATCTAGAGAAAAATATTCAGAGTCTTCTTCTGAGGACATAGGTGATTAGAGTTCCCCCGAGACTCCAACCTAGGTCTCAAAATGTGCCCACTGTGCAATGCCTTCTGGAATTACTCTGAGATCAGAAATCTCAAGTATATCCTCAGTCTAGTCTCTGGATGTTTCCTCAATTTTCTGGACTTCACTGAAACTTAGCTCTCTTCTAAGAATGTCAATTCATTTCAAATAGAGGGTTTTTTGTTTTTTAAACTCTAAGCACTTATCCTCAGGGCTAAGAGGCACGGTAAAGGCTCACCGCTCCAACACCTAAACCACGTCTGCGCCTTCCTCTTCCAACCCCCAAGGATCATTCTTCACTGGAGCCCTCCTCCACCCTCCCGCCACTGCAGACCACACTCTGAGGTCCTGTCCTCTTTCTGTTTTACTCCTGTCATCATTCCCAGGAACATCAACATGCGCTTGGCCTTTGGTTCCTCGGCCTTCCCACCTCTAACAATCGCTCCTCTACTTCACCTTACTCATCCATTCCTACAATATGCACTATTTTCAAAATATACTGTCCAAACTTTCATTTCTGATTAACTGTCTCCTAGGCCTTGCCCCCCTTAATTTTCTTATCAAGGTCAGTAATCATTATTTTTATTCTTTCTCAGACCTGCATCATAGCAAAACTTCTCAAAATGGCCATATTCACTTTCACCACATCTTTACTTCACATTCACTCTTTCATTGTTTGGAGGTTTTTTAATAAAAATTTAAAGCAGATCATACACAAGATAATACATTAATAAAAACCTTTAAAGAACAGCACTTTTTACAGTGAATATTCAAGTGTCCACCATCCAGCTTAAGAAATAAACCATCACCAACATATCCGAAGCTCCCTTCTTGCCTCTTTTCTATTAATTTATTAATTTATTTGTGTTTTTTTCCTTTGACCTTTGACAATATTCATGAATCCATTTAGGAAATATCAAATTTTTCTATCTTTGAAATTTATGTAATAGAATCAAATAGCGTATATTCTTGTGTGAACTGCTTGTTTTGATCAATATTATGTTTTGAGGATTCATCATGCTAATGCACATGGCTATAGTCCACCAACTTTTGCTTGGAACAGCAGTCCATTTTACATATCAATATATAGCGGTTTATTTACCCATTCTTCTGTTGACAGACATTAGGGTTATTTCTAGTTTGAGGCTCATATGAACAATACCACTAACGAGCAATCTTAAGCATGGCATGTCTTCCAGGCACACAAGTGCAAGACCATCCTGATGTACCTGGGAGTGGAAGCACAAAGTCATACAGTACTCACAGATTTAGCGCCAAATTGCTTTCCTGAGTGGCTGGACCAATTTATACTTTCACTGTGTCACTCTTCAGCCTTCTACAGTCTGGCTTCTGATGCTATTAATTCACTGAAATGACTCTTGCCAAACTTACCCAAATTGGGAAGTTGTCAAGTTCAACGACAATACATATTATCATACACAATAATCACCTTTTGGATCCCATCTCGCTCAATTTTTTAAGAAGCATTTTACAGACATAACTACTCTTCTTGAAACATGTCTTTTCCTTAGCTCCTATGGCCTCTTATTATCCTAGCTTCTTATCTCACAAGTCACTCCTTCTCAGGGTCTTTTTAAAATTTTTCTAAAATTTTATTTAAGGATAGTTGATTTACAATGTTGTGTTTAATTTCTACTGTCCAGCAAAGTGATTCAGTTACACGTATATATATTCTTTTCCATTACATTGTTCATCACAGTATCTTTTGCTGGCTCTTGCTGCCACCTTTGTATGTTTAAAAGGTTCCCCAAATCTCAGTCCTAAGCACCCTTTCTTTTCTCTACCCATGCACTCACTCAAAAGGATTTCATTCAGTCCCACGGTTTTAAATCCAGCAATACGAGTGGCTCCTGAATTGATTATTGGGCCCACATGTCCCCTGAAATTAAGCCTTCATCAGGAAGTTGTGCTACATTTACAGTACCCTCAAATCCATCTACTTCTCTCCATTTTCATTGCCTTCCACTTGGCCCAGGTCACCATAAACCACTCACCTGGACTAAGTGGCCCCCATTTTCATTTTTCTCCCCTCCCACAATATATTCACAGGGATGAGGGTACTTTTTTAAATAAAAGTTCAACCCCTGTTGAAAGCACTTCAGGGGCGTTGTGCTATATTACTATTTATCCCCCAATACCTGTTCTCCATTTCTTATTTTTATTAATAACCCACACACACACACACAAGTTTTATGAGGCCACAAGGCTAACAAGCTAGGGATTATGCTGCTAAACCTCCCATGCTAAGAGTGCACATGTGACTAAATGATGACTAACAATTTAAGTGGAAGCTTAAAAAAGGAAGTCACCAGTCCTTGATTCCCTCTTTGCAAAATTAGAGACGTAGACATGTAGATGGTAAGGCAGCTTGAACCACATACACAGGGCTAACACCTTGTCAGATGGTTAAAGACCAAAATAGAAGGAACCAGGATCCTTACACAACCTTGTGGAACAGAGTCAGTTATCAACTCCATACTGAGCTGCTGCATGAGATGCGTCTGTCTTGTTCAATGCCCTACAGTTGACAGTCTTCTTGTTATAAAAACTGAACCTATAGTTTCCCACTGAACTTAGAAAAAGTCCAAGATCCTTACCAGTTCAACACCGGCTATCTTCTTTTCTCAATAACTTTTCCCCAATCCAACTGAAACCCTGCTCTAGATGCCCTTCCCCTAGGTTTTCATATGGCTGAAACTTTCTGTCAGTATCACCTCCTCAGAAAAACTTCCCTCATTATATCACTTAAAGTGGCCCCCTCTCCTCATTCAGCATCTTTCTGATTTTTCATCTTCATAGTACTTATCACAGTCTGAAATTATTTTTGATTTGTTCTAGGTAAAATGCAACTTCTTTAAAGGCATAAACTTCACTCATTCATGACTACATCTTAAATACCTACTACCATGACTGACAGAAGTAGTAAGTAATGTTAATAAAAGTTCTTCAAAGGATAAAACTCTGTACCTCATCAGGGCATTGGCCATTCAACCTGACTGCTCATCACCCACTCTATGTCTCTTCCTGCTCCTTCAAGTCTCAGCTTAAATGTCACTGCTTCAAAAAAGCCTCTCTGACCAACCTAAGACAGAGCCTCAATCCCAATTGCAGTCTTGATCATCTCACCCTGTTGATTCCCTTCCTACGTGTTAGCTGCACAGTCGTGTCCCACTGTTTGCGATCCCATGGACTGTAGGATCCCAAGCTCCTCCATTCATGGAATTCTCCAGGCAAGAATACTGGAGAGGGTAGCTAATCCCTTCTCCAGGGGATCTTCTGACCTAGGGATTAAACCCGTATCTCCCACATTGCAGACATATACTTTACCATCTAAGCCACCAGGGAAGCCCTTTAGGATATGAAAGTATCACATCTTATGTACCTATCTATTGACCATCTAACCCAAATAATATTAAGCTTGATGAGATCAAGAGCCCCATCTATCTTTTTCATTTATATTCTTATTTGCCTAAAACAGTATGTGGAACCTTAGTAGGTATATAATAAATTTGGGGGTGAATAAATTAATGATTATAAATGTAGTTATAAAACATAGTGTTAAGTCTCATGATTAACTCCTGAAATTAAACAAAATACAAAACATAATCCAAAAAATTTAATCAATCAAAAACTACATAAATAAAAGGTAAGAGTGAGGAAAAAAAAAGGACACGGAAAATGAAATGGTTTCAACTTAAACTAGTGGAATTGTAAAAAATTTATTTATGATACAGGTAATTAGAAAAACATATGTGCAAATATTCAGAGAAACTTAAAGTTTCAATTTAAAAACAAAGTTTTATTGTCTTCACACACACACACGGAGTACATTACCATTGCCGTTTAGTCTCTAAGACTCTTTTGCAACCCCACATATGCCCACCAGGGTCCTCTGTCCATGGGATTTCCCAGGCAAGAATGCTGGAGTAAGTTACCATTTCCTCCTCCAGGGGATCTTCCTGACCCAGGGATCGAATCCTCATTGTCTCCTGCATTGGCAAGTGGATTCTTTACCACTGAGCCACCAGGGAAGCCCCAAAGAGTACAACAATATCAAGAAGCATAAAAATAAGAAAACAACAATTATGATTATGAATGAATAAAGTTTAATCACCTATACACACAGAGTGTATAACAATAGCAATAAAGCATAAAAATAAAAAGACAACATTTATGATTAAGAGTGAAAATAAATAAAAATTCCTTTGTAAAAGTCAATGACTCAAAATAAGTAAAAATTCAAAAGAGGAAAATAATTTTTAAAAAGTAGGGCAAAGATATAGCTGCCAAAAGAAAACAAAACCAAGGCCAGAAAAGAATTTGGGCAGTGGGGAGAAACTTTATTTTGTTTGGAATCCATCCTGCAATACAAATACACAGCAGGACACAAGAAGCTGGTTGAGACCATACAAGCATTTTAGCTGGATTTTTTATCAACTGAGCTATCAGGGAAGCCTATACATAACCGGCAGAGGCATTATTTACAGACACCTTCAGCAGAACAGTTGACAAACTTGTGGTTAAGTCATACTGAATTTCTACTATTTTAATATTAATAGTATCCTTACACTATAGCAATATTTTTGTTTCTTGTCATTTATATACTTTTGTATATTTTTTTAAATCAGAGTGCAATATACATGCAAAAAAGCTCACAAATCATAAATTATACAACTCACTGAATTATCCTAAAATCAGTATACCCATGTAACCACCACTCACGTCAACAAATAGAACATTACTAACACATAGACGTGTTTTGAATTGTTGTTGTTCAGTTGCTTAGTCGTGTCAAAATCTTTGTGACCCTATGGACTGCAACACGCCAGGCTTCCATGTCCTTCACTAACTCCTGCAGTTTGCTCAAACTCGTGCCCATTGGGTTGGTGATGCCATCTCATCCTTGTTACTCCTTCTGCCCTCAATCTTTCCCAGCATCAAGGTTTTTCCAGTTAGTTGGCTCTTCACATCAGGTGGCCAAAGTGTTGGAGCTTCAGCTTCAGCAACAGTCCTTCCAGTGAATATTCAGGGCTGATTTCCTTTAGGATGGACTGGTTTGATCTCCTTGTTGTCTAAGGGACTTTCAGGAGTCTAATCCAATATACCACAGTTTGACAGCATCAATGCTTTGGTGCTCAACCTTCTTTATGGTTCAACTCTCACATCTATACAATGACCACTAGAAAAACCATAGCTTTGACTAGATGGACCATTGTCAGCAAATGACATCTCTCCTCTTTAACACACTGTCTAGGTCTGTCATTGTTTTTCTTCCAAGCAAGCATCTTTTAATTTCATGGCTGTAGTCACCATCCGCAGTGATTCTGGAGCCCAAGAAAATAAAGTCTGTCACTTCCATTGTTACCCCATATATTTGCCATGAAGTGATGGGACTGGATGCCAAGATCTTCATTTTTGGAATGTTGAGTTTTAAGTCAGCTTTTTCATGCTCCTCTTTCACCTTCATCAAGAGGCTCTTTAGTTCTTCTTCACTTTCTGCCATTAGGGTGGTGTCATCTGCATATATGAGGTTATTTATATTTCTCCCAGCAATCTTGATTCCAGCTTGAGGTTCACCCAGCCCACCATTTCACACGATGTACTCTGCATATAAGTTAAATAAACAAGGTGACAATATACAGCCTCGATGTACTTTTTTCCCAATTTGGAACCAGTCCACTGTTCCACGTCTAGTTCTAACTGTTGCTTCTTGACCTGCATACAGGTTTCTCAAGAGACAGGTAACGTGATGTGGTATTCCTGTCTCTCTAAGAACTTTCCACAGTTTGTTGTGATCCACACAAAGGCTTTAGGGTAGTCAATGAAGCAGAAGCAGATGTTTTTCTGGAATTCTCTTGCTTTTTCTGCGATTCAATGGATGTTGGCAATTTGATCTCTAGTTCCTGTGCCTTTTCTAAATCCAGCTTGTATGTCTAGAAGTTCTCAGTTCACGTACTGTTGAAGCATAGCTTGAAGGATTTTGAACACTACTTTGCTAGCATGTGACATGAGCAAAACTGTGTGGTAGTGTGAACATTCTTTGGCATTGCCCTTCTTTGGGATTGGAATGAAAACTGACCTTTTCCAGCCTGTGGCCACTGCTGAGTTTTCCAAATTTGCTGGCATATGGAGTTCAGCACTTTAACAGCATCATCTTTTAGAATTTGAAATAGCTCAGCTGTAATTTAATCACCTCCACTAGCTCTCATCATAGTAATGCTTCCTAAGGCCCACTTGACTTCATACTCCACGATGTCCAGTGGTACCCAGACCACCTCCTGAATATCACTTCCTAATCATTATCTGGTCCTCCTCCCCAAACTAACCACTACCCAGAGGTCTAAACGTGATTAGTCTTGCCTGTTCAATTTTATATACATGGAATAACATGTATTCTTTTATATCTGATAACTTTTAATGGACAAGTATTATTTGTGAAATATATCCATGCTTGGAGCTGTCATTTGTGCATTTTCATTACTCTACTCATTGCTGTGTAGTGTTGGATTAGAATACACAATTTACTCATTCATTTTACTGCTAATGGGCATTTTTGTCTTGAGGTTTTGACTTAACACAAACAATGCTGCTTTGAAAATGACTGTAGTTGATTCTATTGGTTATCTGCATGAATTCTTATGACACTGCTGGGATATACAGGTATCTGTGTACAAAGAGCTTTAGCAGATGCTGGCAGAACTTTCTAAGTGGCTTTTTGGCAGCAGTGGAGTTTCACTGCCATTCACATTCTGCTGACACCTGATAGTGTCAATCTTTTAAATTCTAGCCACTCTAGTGAGTGCTGTGGTAGTACCTCATCAAGCTTTTAATCAGCATTTCCCTGGTGAATAAGTTGAACAGTTTTTCACATACTTATTAACCACCTGAATTATCCTCTTTTCTAAAGTGCCTGTTCAATTCTCATCCCCCTTTTTCTACTGGGTAATGTTTTTTTCATTATTGATTCACAAGGACCTTTATAAGCACGGATAAACGCCCTTTGTCTGCAACATGTGCTCTCTTTGCTTTACTTTTTCTCTTTTACTGGTATCTTCTGATGACAAGAGTTCTTAACCTGTCAATGATGGAGCATATCATCACTTTCCTTTTATGTTACAAAGTTCTGTATTGTTTAAGAAATATTTTCCCACTTTAAGATAAAGCAGATACTCTCTTATATTGTCCTATGGAGGCTTCATTATTTTACTTTTCATGTTTAGATCGTAAATCAAATATACATGTGGAAAGCAGAGATCGGGGTTCATTTTCTTCCCAATTGAGTATCAAAGTGACCAGCAACATTTATTGAAAAGATTATTTTAATTGATGAAAAGGAAAATCCATTATGAAAATACCAATGGCAAACTTTAAGCATCACATAACACAGTACTGAAACATGTTTTAAAAAGTGAGAAAAACGACAAACACACAACAGTAATATAAAACTTTAATCCTAATAAGTTATAATGGTTGAAGTAGTCAAAATGTAGAAGGCATCTGAAATAAAGTGAATAAATAAATAAACATAGAGAACTATACACCCTACAGGGGACTCATCTTTTTTCTCACTGCTTGGAGAACATTTTAAATATTGATCTTGTATGTATCACGAGGAAAAAAAAATTATATGGGCCTTTTTCTCTGCTTATATTATAGTAAAACTATAAATTAACAACTGTTAATATATACATACACACACACTTCACAATTTAAAAATACCCTCCTTAAGCAACTCTTAGGCCAAGAAGAAAACCAGTTGTATTTACTGAGCACAAAAATAGGATACATCAAACAATGGGGCTTAGATATGGGCATCAGAGGCAAATTTAGAGTAATAAAACCTTTAACAAAAAAGAATAAAAATAAGTGGGCACACTGTTAGAAAAGCCTAGAAGAGGCAATATAGGTAAAATTATGTTTTTTCCATTGTTATTGTTTAGTCGCTAAATTGTGTCCAACCCTTTGTGAACCCGTGGACTGTAGCCCACCTGGTTCCTTTGTCCATGGAATTTTCCAGGCAAGAATACTGGAGTGGGTTGCCATTTCCTTCTCCAGGGGATCTTCCCAACCCAGGGATTGAACTTATGTCTCCTCCTTGGCAGGCAATTCTTTACCACTGAGCCACCTGGGGAGCCCTAATTTTGCAATCAGAGAATAGAAAAACAAAAGAATTCAAGATAATCCCAGTACTTCAAAAATATCAATAAAATACACATACCTCCATCTAATTACTTTTTAATGAAAAAAAAGACATAAAATTGGCAATGATAAAAGGATTTTAATCAGATACAGAAGAAATCAAATGTTATAAGGAAATTTTATGTAAAACTGTTTGCTAATAGTTTTAATTGGGTGAAGCTGACAATTTTTATGGAAAATAAAAATTATCTTTACTGTCAAAAGCCTGAAAAAACTAACAACTACAGAAGAAATTGAACAAAATAGCAAATAAATACCTCTACAAAAGGCCAGGGGTAAAATCTAATTATACCATGTATCAAGAGCATCCATTAGCATCCTGCATAATACCAGAAAAACTTCTGTAACACACTCCAAGATTCCATATAGAAGTGATAACCAGTTATTTAGGTTTCCCTGATAGCTCAGATGGTAAAGAATCTGCCTGCAATGCAGGATACACCAGTTCGATTCCTGGGTCAGGCAGATCCACTGGAGAAGGGATAGAGCACCCACACCAGCATTCTCGGGCTTCCCTTGTGGCTCAGCTGGTAAAGAATCTGCCTGCAGTGAGGGAGACCTGGGTTGATCCCTGGGTTGGAAAGATTCCCTGGAAGATGATCTCTGAAAGATGAACTCCCCAAGTCAGTCAGTGTCCAATATGTGGAGATCAGCGGAGAAATAACTCCAGAAAGAATGAAGACATGGAGCCAAAGCAAAAAAAAACACCCACATGCGGATGTGACTGCTCATAGAAGTAAAGTCCAATGACATAAAGAGCAATATTGCATAGGAACCTGGAACGTTAGGTCCATGAATCAAGGCAAAGCGCAAGTGGTCAAACAGGAGATGACAAGAGTGAATGTTGACATTCTAGGAATCAGCGAACTAAAATGGACTGGATTGGGGGAATTTAACTCAGATGACCATTATATCTACTACTGCTGGCAGGAATCCCTTAGAAGAAATGGAGTAGCCGTCATAGTCAACGAAAGAGTTCAAAATGTAGTACTTGGATGCAATCTCAAAAATGACAGAAGGATCTCTGTTCATTTCCAAGGCAAACCACTCAATATCACGGTAATCCAAGTTTATGCCCCGACCAGTAATGCTGAAGAAGCTGAAGTTGAACGGTTCTATGAACGCCTACAAGACCTTCTAGAAGTAACACCAAAAAAAATATGTCCTTTTCATTATATGAGACTGGAATGCAAAAGTAGGAAGTCAAGAAACACCTGGATTAACAGGCAAATTTGGCCGTGGAGTACAGAATGAAGCAGGGCAAAGGCTAACAGACTTTTGCCAAGAGAACCCACTGGTCATAGCAAAGACCCTCTTCCAACAACACAAGAGAAGGCCGTACAAATGGACATCACCAGATGGTCAATACCAAAATCAGATTGATTATATTCTTTGCAGCCAAAGATAGAGAAGCTCTATACAGTCAGCAAAACAAGACTGGAATCTGACTGTGGCTCAGATCATGAACTCTTTATTGCCAAATTCAGACTTAAATTGAAGAAAGTAGGGAAAACCACCAGACCATTCAGGTATGACGTAAATAAAATCCCATACGATTATATAGTGGAAGTGACAAATAGATTCAAGGGATTAGATCTGATAGACAGAGTGCCTGATGAACTATTGATGGAGATTCGTGACACTGTACCGGAGACAGGGATTAAGACCATTCCCAGGAAAAAGAAATGCAAACACAAAATGGCTGTCTGAGGAGGCCTTACAAATAGCTGTGAAAAGAAGAGAAGTGAAAAACAAAGGAGAAAAGGAAAGATATACCCATTTGAATGCAGAGTTCCAAAGAATAGTGAGGAGAAATAAGAAAGCCTTCCTCAGTGATCACTGAAAAGAAATAGAGGAAAAAAACAGAATGGGAAAGACAAGGATCTCTTCAAGAAAATTAGAAATACCAAAGGAACATTTCATGCAAAGATGGGCTCAATAAAGGACAGAAATAGTATGGACCTAACAGAAGCAGAAGATATTAAAAAGAGGTGGCAAGAATACACAGAAGAACTATACAAAAGAGACCTTCACAACCCAGATAATCATGATGGTGTGATCACTCACCTAGAGCCGGACATCCTGGAGTGTGAAGTCAAGTGGGCCTTAGGAAGCATCACTATGCACAAACCTAGTGGAGGTGATAGAATTCTAGGTAAGCTATTTCAAATCCTGAAAGATGATGCTGTGAAAGTGCTGCACTCAATATGCCAGCAAATTTGGAAAACTCAGCAGTGGGCACGGGACTGGAAAAGGTCAGTTTTCACTCCAACCCCAAAGAAAGGCAATCCCAAAGAATGATCAAACTGCCGCACAACTGGACTCATCTCACACGCTAGTAAAGTAATGCTCAAAATTCTCCAAGCCAGGCTTCAACAGTACATGAACCGTGAACTTCCAGATGTTCAAGCTGGTTTTAGAAAAGGCAGAGAAACCACAGATCAAATTGCCAACATCCGCTGGATCATGGAAAAAGCAAGAGAGTTCCAGAAAAACATCTACTTCTGCTTTATTGATTATGCCACAGCCTTTGATTGTATGGATCACAATAAACTGTGGAAAGTTCTGAAAGAGATGGGAATACCAGACCACCTGACCTGCCTCTTGAGAAATCTGTATGCAGGTCAGGAAGCAACAGTTAGAACTGGACATGGAACAACAGACTGGTTCCAAATAGGAAAAGGAGTACGTCAAAGCTGTATACTGTCACCCTGCTTATTTAACTTATATGCAGAGTACATCATGAGAAATGCTGGGCTGGATGAAGCACAAGCTGGAATCAAGATTGCTGAGAGAAATATCAATAATCTCAGATATGCAGATGACACCACCCTTATGGCAGAAGGTGAAGAACTAAAGAGGCTCTTGATGAAAGTGAAACAGGAGAGTGAAAAAGTTGGCTTAAAGCTCATCATTCAGAAAGCTAAGATCATGGCATCTAGTCCCACCACTTCATGTCAAATAGATGGGGAAACAGTGGAAACAATGACAGACTTTATTTTGGGGACTCCAAAATCATTTCAGATCGTGACTGCAGCCATGAAATTAAGACACTTGCTCCTTGGAAGAAAAGTTATGACCAATGTAGACAGCATACTAAAAAGCAGAGACATTACTTTTCCAACAAAGGTCCGTCTAGTCTAGGCAGTGGTTTTTCCAGTGGTCATGTATGGATGTAAGAGTTGGACTATAAAGAAAGCTGAGCACCAAAGAATTGAAGCTTTTTAACTGTGGTGTTGGAGAAGACTCTTGAGAGTCTCTTGGATTGCACGGAGATCCAACCAGTCCATCCTAAAGGAAATCAGTCCTGAATATTCACTGGAAGGACTGATGCTGAAGCTGAAACTCCCATATTTGGCCACCTGAAGCGAAGAACTGACTCACTGGAAAAGACCCTGATGTTGGGAAAGATGGTTGGATGGCATCACCGACTCAATGGACATGAGTTTGGGTAGACTCCAGGAGTTGGTGATGGACAGGGAGGCCTGGCGGGCTGCCATCCATGGGGTTGCAAAGAGTCAGACATGACTGAGCGAATGAACTGAACTGAGCCAATTATTCAATCATTTGTTCACACAGACATACAACAAATATGTTATCTAAATGAGGGTCTTGTATGTACTGAACTTTGTGCTAAATACGAAAGATAGAAACATGCACAAGCCAAACATGATTCCTGGCCTCTGGATGTTATAGAGCATGGACAACCAAACAGGCAGTTTTAATATAATGAGATGCTTTGTATCAGGAGAAATCAGAGGTGGTAACAAAGAATTTTGACTCCCTAGCCTAGTCAGTGAGGATGGAGAGAAGAAAGTGGACAGAGAATGGCCACATGCTCAATGCTTACTCTGTGCTGTATCGAGTGCCACAAAAAGACCTTCTCCTTCACTTCTCAAAAGAACTCTAGTGTTAAGCGTTCATAACCAAATTTTTTGGCTCCAAAGCTCCAATCGTTCCCTAATGCCATTAAATAAGTCTAACTGGTTATGAAACACACACACACACACCCCGCCCCCCCACCCCTCTACTGAGGCGAGATAAAAGATAGGAAACAACCAGGGCTGAGGTACAGATCCAGCGGAGTCAGAGATGGAAGAGACTCTTCAGGTTAATTCATGCATTTTGGCAAGCGATCAGTAGAGGGCAGCATTGCAAAGCCTATGAATAACCTTTAAGTTAATAGAAAAAAAGTGAGGTAAAACTATAAAAGCTCTTCTTTTTTAAGTACTAAAATTAAGTAAAGAAAATAAATGCACAGAGTTTTCTTCTTACTCAAAAACTTGGGGAAAATATTTCTTTGGAGTCTCACAAAACAGATTACTGTAATGTTACTGAAAGATGAATAAGCCTATAAATATAAAAACTCATTTTCTAAATTATCTTTGTTTTAGCAGCTTTTCAGTTTGAAAATAATCACATATCTTTATATTCCTGACTTATTCCAGCAAATTTACATTAATAAAATTAATTGATCAAGCATATAACTATGCTCACATAGGCAGCCTATAATTAGATCATTCAGTCAGGAACTTAAGCTTTGAGAAAGTGTTTTTAGCAAATGGCAGAAGAAAAAAAAGTTCTTCCAAAAGGAATCACTGTCTGTGCTCCCTCACCTCCCAGTCACTCCACGATCCAGAGTTTTCTGGGTTCTGGCCCCACGAATTAGTCAGTGGCTGCTCAGTACCAAATCTGAAGGACTCTCTGCGTTCTTTGCTTGTGTACCTCTCCGTGGCAAGTGACACAACTGAATGAGTTTCTTCAATGAAACTGACTCCCTGCCTCTAGCATAGCCACGCCACCAGCCTCTTCGACCGTGAACAGTACTCTGTTGTTCCTCTCACTGCTCATTGTTTAAAGTTCACAGTTCCTTGGGGTTCCATCCTCAGCCCTCTTTCTCCTCTCTCACTGGAACCTTTTTCCTTGGAGAATTTCATTCCACTTCCCAAAACTTCATTCCTTGGCCCAGTTCAGACAACTGTAAACTAGCTGTCTCTACTTGGAGATTCCACAAGCCAACACATCATCTTTTCACCAAACGCATGATTCTTCCCATACCCTTTAGCCCTTAGTGGGTCTCTTATTGTCTCTCAAGACAGAAACGCTACTTTCCAAATAACTTATCTCTGTCATCACTGTAACCACCTTGGTTTTGATCAGAAATTACTATGTGAAGGGTGTTTTGACAGCACAATGTGGATTCCCTGGGGCGGGGGTGGATGGTGAGATGAACACAATGCTTTTCCTTTCACTGCAGAACCTGCCCTTCCTTAAGCCTTACACGCTGATACTTCTGTATTCCTTTGATCTGTCTGATCCCTTAAGGAATTTGAGTTTGGGGGTGGTTCAATTATTTGGACTAACACCACACTACTTAAGACTGTCTACCTGGGATTCAAGTCCCCCATTTTACCTCTCTCCAATTCAGCCTTCACACTGACACAGGGTTGTTTCCTACAAAATGCAAAGTGCAAAATTAACCACTTCAGGGACTCCTACTCTCATTATCTACAGGTTAAGGGACCACATGTGACAAGAAAACTGATAGACGCTTGCTTGCAGCCTCCTCTTCCACCACTCAGCTTTCTAGTTTGAGATACTGTTATAGCAAATGAGGAGTAAAGGAGAGGAGAGAGCCAGCTTAAAACTAAATATTAAAAAAAAACTAAAATCATGGCATCTGGCCCCATAACTTCATGGCAAATAGAAGGGGAAAAGGTGGAAGTACTGACAGACTTCCTCTTCTTGGGCTCTGAAATCACTGTGGATGGTGACTGTAACCATGAAATCAGAAGACGAATGCTTCTTGGCAGGAAAGCTATGACAAACCTAGAGAGTGTGTTGAAAAGTGACAAAGGTCCACATAGTTAAGGCTATGGTCTTTCCAGTGGTCATGTATGGTTGTGAGAGCTGGACTGTAAAGAAGGCAGGACGCCAAAGAATTAATGCCTTCGAACTGTGGAAGACTCCTGAAAGTGGGGATAGCAAGGAGATGGAACAAGTCAATCTTAAGGGAAATCAACCCTGAATACTCATTGGAAGGACTGATGCTGAAACTCATCTGAAATTGGATGAAACTCCGGTATTTTGGTCACCTGTTGCAAACAGCCAACTCACTGGAAAAGACCCTAATGCTGGGAAAGATTGAGGACAGAAGGAGAAGAGGGCGTCAGAGGACGAGGTGGCTGCATGGCAACACCGATGCAATGGATGTGGACTTGGGCAAACTTCTGGAGATGGTGAGGACAGGGAGGCCTGGCGTGCTGCAGTTCATGGGGTAGCAAAGAGTTGGACATGACTGGGCGACTGAACGATAGCAAGTGACCTGCAACTTGGACTCCAAAACTAACTTCCCATTCCAACTGACTGGGATATCCATTCCTATCCACTTGCTTGTAGTCTTTTCTTCACCTGTCTACACCTTGCTGAACTGTCACCTACTCTAAAAGTTTCCCGTGTTTTCCAGGAATCCCCTTAGCAAATTGGTTTGTGAAGATTCCAATTATTCATTGGATTCTATCTTCCCACTCAATAGTAAGATCCTTTATTGAAGAGATCACATTTCACTTTTTCTAGTATGCTAAGCAGTGTTAGTAGGGAACTGGGACAGAGGGGCAGGAGGAGGAGGGGATGACAGAGGATGAGATGGCTGGATGGCATCACCGACTCGATGCACATGAGTTTGAGTGAACTCCGGGAGTTGGTGATGGACAGGGAGTCCTGGCGTGCTGCGATTCATGGGGTCGCACAGTCAGACACGACTGAGTGACTGAACTGAACTGGTCAACTTCCAAACCTATGAACTTACCAAATTACCTCCACTCAACAACTCCCTTCCACAGCCAATTAATAATCAGGTGCTTTTTATTCTACTTTCTGTGTATCTCTTGCCTCTGTCTCCTCCTCCTCTTCAGCATCACACAATCCTTTCTCCTTGCTAAGTCTAATGATGACCACGTCTCCTCTTCTACCCTTATGTAAACAAAATTTTCTTAAAATGAGAGTTTGATTACATATATACCTTCAAGCTCCATAGAATAGAGGCAAAATTCTTCATAGTAGTAGATAATCTTCCTGTTCAAACTGTGGTTAGGGAACCAGCAGTAACCAACATCACTTGGGAACACCCCCGCACCCAATTCAGGGTCCTACTCCTGCCTTACTCAGAACCTGTATTTTAACAGGCAGGCCATGTTTATGTTAGTTCACTCTGCCACACCAAGGCAATGGCCCGTGAGGCCTTTCACCCGGTGGCCCTGACTCCCTCTGCCACTCTCTCACCCGCCCTGCTTACACAGAGAACCCCCATCCTCAGAAAGGGCTAACAGAGGACTCTAGAACTCTCTAGGTCTTTTAAGTCTCACAAACCCTTTTTTCTACTTTCTGGTGCCCCTCCACCCACTCCCAAGTTGATTCTCTTAGGTCTCAGCACTGTCATCACCTCTTCTATTAGAGTTCTCCCAACCATACCTCCTTCTCCTTGGTCCCTATAGTCCCAAAAAGACTACATACTATTTTACAATTTAAAATATCTTAGATGTCAGAATCTGTATCTCACTCTTCGTATTCAAAGAACCTGAAAGCAACACCGACATTGGGCTAGTCGCTCAGTCGTGTCTGACTTTTGTGGTCCCACGGAAAGTAGCCCGCCAGGCTCCTCTGTCCATGGGATTCTCCAGGCAAGAATACTGGGAGTGGGCTTCGCTTCCTTCCCCAGGGGATCTTCCTGACCAGGGACGGAATCCGGGTCCCCTGTATTGCAGGCGGGTTCTTTACCATCTGAGCCACCAGGGGAGCATAATTAGAAGTGCTTTACAAATGTCAGTTGAGTTAAACTATAAATGAGCATGAACAGTTTTGATGGAGTAGCCTGGTGTTTTCTATTCTGAGCCAGTCAGTTTCTGCATAGAGGTAATAAATACACATTCTGTTCCTTCACTGCAACAATAAAAATAAACAGAAGTAAACAAGTCAAAGCTAAATTTAGAGGTCCTGTTTCAAGAAATAACTGGTGATGACTCTGGAAACTATTTAATAAAGATTAGTAAACTCAACTAAACAGCACTATGAAATGAAAGTGTCACCTTGAGCTATTTCTGGAAAAATGAAAATTCATCATACAAAGAATCCTTTGACAAGATTATCTGTACAAGTTTAAAGGTAGGAGGAAATTGCCACCTTGGATAATTTTGAACGGCTGATTATGTATGTGACTGTAGGGGCTGGAGTGGGAGGATGTGGTTAGAATCGTTGCCACTACAAGCAGTTAATGCTCACAAAGTAGATCTGCACAGTGACCAAGTAGTAATTTAGAAACCAAAGTTATCTCCATGGGTAAGAAAAAAGGAGGCGTACCACTGACAGATTATGTAATTCTTTCAGAGAAAGAGTCAAGTATGAATTCTCTACTTGAAAAATTATGAAAAGGAGGAAGAGCATTTAAGTGCTTAATTGGCTGGTCTTGAAAAATGGATTTGTAGATAGCAAAGTTTCACTAAATCCTTCATCCTAATTCAAGGTAAAATGTGCCTGAATGAAAAAGTGAAAGAATTTACCTTACGGTTTATGAATTTGTCTGTGCTTATTTTTAACAGCTATATTGCTAAATAATTTCTATATAAATTTCATTATTTATTAAATTCTGGACAAAGTGAACCTTGAGTAAATCGGACACTAAAAATTGGTACTAATTGTAACAGGAAAAGCATCTATGACTAATGGTTAATAAATGACTTCTCAAGTTTTTCACTGACGAAGTCCCAAAGACTAATTCAATGTAAATGCTATCTAATACCTGGGGATCTTCCCAGTCCAGGGACTGAACCCAGGTCTCCCACATTGCAGACAGATCCCTTTACAATCCGAGCCACCAGGGAAGCCCAAGAATACTGGAGTGGGTAGCCTATCCCTTTCTCCGGGGGATATTCCTGACCCAGCAATCAACCCAGGGTCTCCTGCATTGCAGGAGGATTCTTTACCAGCTGAGCTACCAGGGAATCCATCTAATACCCAGGCTACACAGAAGACCAACAATTAAGTATGACATCTAACTGGCAATTTGGTAAATCAGCAAGTTTGAATTTTAACTGGCTGTTAAAGAAATATGTATATCTTTTATACACAGAAAGGAAGAGAAGCTTAAAATTTTTTTTTTAATGATTCATCTTTTCTTGTTTGGATCTCCCTAGCTGATCAATGGTTCACAAAATCAAGTCCTGTCACAGACAGGAAGTACCCACAAGCCATCTTTGAATTGGTTAAGGAAAGAGAATAAAAATGGAAGTTTATTGAAAAAATTGACATAGAAAAAAAGAGTAAGACCAAAACAACCCACATAAATGCTTAAAAAAGAAAGGAGATTGCTAGGCTCAGAAGATATGCAGTATAATTTTCTTTGTCTCAACCACAGTGGAAATGGAACATGAAAACTGATTACATCTCTGCCAAAGCAACTATGTCCCATATCCACTGCTGTCATCAATATTTAGATTCAAATTATTTCAAGTGGATCAAATTAACTCACATTTATGGAGCACTTACTAATTGCCAAATGCTAGGCTATGTGAAATGGAGACAAAGGCTCATTAAAAACTGTGTGTTAGAAAGTTCTTTAGGAAGCGTAGAGAATTTCTCAATATACATTTTATACTTTTCCAATCTCTCAGGATCTACCAGAATTACTTCTGCCAATATTAAATGAGGACATACAAAGTACCAGGGGTAATACAAAGCACAAGGAATATAACGAAAAAGATCTTGCAGGGTTATAAAGAGGCCCTTTGTATGAGTTCAGTCCTTTATCACAGGACTTTTAAAGGGTAGGGCACCAAAAGAGTGACTTCATCAAATTTACCTTTAGAAAGGTGGTTTTGAGAATGGTATGGATGGGATGAAGCAAGATTTTAAAGATAGGCAGATGAGTTACGAGGGTACCATTATAACCCAAATGAAAAATATTTAGAGTCTGATTTCAGGCGGTAGTTAAGGTGACAGAAACAGAAGCGCCAAAAAAAAAAAAAAAAAGACATTTTAAAGAAGACATTTTAACAATTTAGCACCTGTTGGAAATAGGTGTTACTGAAGAGCAACAAATGACAACTTCAGACAAGTTATCCAGCTATCTGTAACTGAAGAGACGAAAGGATCCTTCTCCACAGGGTGAATAGGCTTGAAAAGAAGACAATGAGTTTAGTTTTGGCCAAAGTGAGTCAGAAACAAAAAGTAATAAATTTCAATACTTTGTGGTCATACACTATGGTCCCAAACTATGGGATAATGTTGGATATTTTCAGAGCCACTTAACTATTTGACAAAGTGTACTGATTGACTCTGAAATGTGCCAGATTGTTCCTAAATTTTGGTATGTCTTATGTATTTCCATACCTCATTGAATAATACTGGTTATAATCAGTAGTCATCAAGTAAAATCATCTCAATTTTCTCTCTCAATATAATGGAAATATTGCTATTCATAAAACTGTACTTTCAATTACACCTAAAAGCAGTAAATGATTTCCAAAGTATTTTCAGCTCTTAAGAATACAGTTCTATGCCCTCTAATATTTTTAAACCAGTGAATAAAATAATAACAATTTGTTTGTATAATCTTGATAGTTTTCAAAGCTTTCCTATCCATTGTCAAATCTTAAAAGCCAAATAACAGGTAAGTCTTTAAAACATATGTATGGCAAATACAGAACCACAACTCACAAATCAGATTACAGTTTATGCTGTACACACACATATATTAGACTTGATTACAATACTGTACAAAACTATTTGAAGTTTAGAAAATACTGGTTTATATAATCCTTCGATAACCCAGCTGAAAGGAGAAAAACATGGCTAATACAATTTATATAAGTTTATAATTATATATTAAAATAATCAAAGGGACTTATGAGTATTCAAGCTGAGGGAAAGAGAAAGGGTAGAGACAAAAATGAAAAGCAAATAGAGCCTCTGCCTGTGAAACCTGAGTTCAGTGGCTTGACATAATGGGAAGCTTAACAGTAAAAATTCATCTTTATCCCACAGACATTATGTTTTTTCCTCAAGTAAACTCAAGGTTAATTGTTTTTTAAGTTATACACACAATTCCCTGGGCATAATACAAAATAAGTTTAAAGTTTTGTCTCCCTCAATACTATAAAAGCATTTCCTAACACTTCCAGATCTATGAACTATCACTTTTCTGTATTTCACAGTAACACTTTAACACTGATACCCTATGAACTCATGAGGTTACCTGTACAAGTCTAAGGAAGCCACAAGTATTTACTAATGCAGTAATTTTCCTTATGTAATAGTTATCAGGTCTTAAAAGGTAAATATTCTTATATTCTAGTTGAGCAAAGTAATGGCCAACTTCACATCTACATGTATTGCTATATTAATACCACAATCTCCAAAAAACAGTAAAGCTATTAATATTTACTGACAGATGCAATATTAAAATTTAAAATCAACTCTCTATTATGGGGGGATTCTTTCCTGTGTACTCCTATTTCCAGGAGAGCCCTGAGTACAAAGTCCCTATAGCTCAGAAAACAGAGGCCCAGAAATGTTTTGGTCAGAGCCTGGTTCACAGCGCCCAGTTCTAGTTAGTGTGTTGTTCTGCAGCACAGAATTCAAACAACATTCCACTTTCTCCTCTTTACACTGTTGGATGCTCCTCTTCTGCCTGCTCCTTTCTAAGGAGAAGGAAAGAAGGGCCACAAGTAAATTCAATTAAATTTTGTTGGGCAATTTAGTGTCTCACATTTGACCACATTTCAGAAGTCCATACTATCCCTGACTCTCATTATCTCCTATAGATAAAGCTGGCTTCTATCTTAGTGTTCCCATGGAATCATAATCCATAGTGCATCCTCCTTATTTCATAGTAATAGCAACCTATATATATGTGTGTGTTTATGTTGTGTGTGTGTATCACTGACCACTACAAGTATTTTTATAAAGTTATAAAATACTATAAAACTACATTTAAGTACTTTCTTGATAATCTTTAAACTCTTCCTGAAAAATTATAAAAAGGAGTACTTTCACAGAAATGAATGTGATAATACATATATGAAAAGGGAAAAAAAAAGATCATCCCTATTTCTCATCCTCCATCCTATATTTCAAGATAATTATCTCTTATCTAAAATATATAAAACATGTTTCATAGAAACAAAGTTTTTTAAAATAGGATACACTGTGACTTATACCTAACTTTCTTCACTTATTAAAAAAAAAAATCACACACACTCCTTAGAATGAACAGAAAACCCATTTTTAAGAGTTTCATAACATTCCATCACAACCATTCTTCCTCTTGATGTGCGTTAAAGTTATCTCTAGCTTTTTGCCACAACAAGCAATGCAGTTAATAAACACATTTGTACAATTTCTTATGTCAGACTGAAACATCATCATGCCATTTCACATACACACAGAACCACTCTGCATTAGTAAGAGGGTACTCAGAAGAGAGCCCAGTGTACCAGAGGAACTTTCAATCGAGAAATCCTCCTTGGAGAAAGAGGAGGATAACATATTCTTGACTACTGAGATATTATACTCAAAAAGGATCACAATGTATCCTAAAAGTCCTTAAAATAAGAAAAGTTGGAATTAGAAACAAGGTTCAGAATTTGTATTAGTGGTCTGGAGATCTTAAACAACCAATTACAGTTTCAAAAACATAAAGTCCTTCTGACTTCCAAAGAAAAGCTGCCTAATAGAATGAGTACATTATTTTTTTTAATGCTTAAGTAAAATTTAAAACACACACAAGCCAAATCCATAAGATGCTTGTTATATAACACAAACTAATTTCCAAAATTTGAGATAAATGTGACATTTAGGGTCAGGGTTTATACGAAAATCAAACTCAATATTTAGTGAAAAATTAATATAAGATCAGTATCCACATTATTACAACATATTTACTATTTAAAGATTTTTATTTTGACATATACAGTAAGTCAAGGTCTGTTAAAATATCAAGAAAAATAGGAACTCATACGATGACACACCAAAAACAGCATGATTATTTAAGTGTAAAAAATAAAATCTTAGCTTTCACCAAGGTGACTATGGATATCAAATTGGAGAAAACTGACCACAATGATGAAGAATCATTATATTTCATGTTGACAATCTAGTATTTATTGACAAAAAAAAAAAACACAACCTACAATGGCTGGTTTTGCGAACTACAGAAATTTAAAATGCAGGAGGGGGTACCTTACAAAGCTCTAGTGATAAGTAAATGGACTACACTTTTCAGGTTTTGGCAGACACTATATATTTTCACTCATCCTTGGAAGCACTGCTGAAATAGAAGAGTTCCATCATTCACAGAGGATAAAGGGGTGGTTCAGAACGTGAGAAGAATTTATGCTAACTGCACAGCAGAGACAAAAAGTCCTGGGAATGAAGCATCAGGTGCCTTTCCACATTAGTAGATGGCCAGTACTTTCCCACCAGGCCCCACGATTTTCAGTCATTTCTTAATTTTCTCTTCTCAGTTCTCCATGTTCTCTCTATGAAGTTCTGCTGGTGTTATGCACACACCAAAAACATGTGTTTCTATCTCCCTTCTGGTCTGCACAACTTCTCTGAATGGTATTTCTTTTTCCTTCTTCAAAACAGACTCTTCTCAAAGGAGTTTTCAGTGAGTCTTTTTTGATTCAAAATGGACTGGAAGACAAGATGAAATAAAAGAGCTCTTTTCCTAGTGTTCATGCTAGAAACAAAAAAGGAAGAGAAAATGACACAAAAATCTCTGTGAAGAACATTTCTTATTTCCATTCAAACAAAAAAGAAGAAAACTACCAGCATACCTGTCATTTCACTTCCTTTTCCTTGGTCAATTTTATTGACATATCTGTCTATATCCACTTAATTGAATTGTGATATGTTCCAAATGCTCTAAGTGTTCAAAAACAACTCCCCCCGCACTCATGCATACTTCTTACAGTATCATTTTAAAAGCACAACAGAATTAACAAATTATCAAGAATACATCTGAAGATACCATTTCTAAAACTTCAGTAAGTAGTACCTAGAAAATCTCAATGCAATTCTCTGCCATACAGTTTGAAGAAAATGATTTTTTGCAATGTGTTTAAGTTGCACTGTAACTAGCACCGGGCTCCTGGCACTTGAGACCACTATTCTAGAGAAAAGTGACAAATGTAAGACTTAAGGTGCTCCAGTCAATCAATTGCTTAAGTGGACAGCAGTGTTAAATCTTCATGCCAAAGACATAAATCAGTGTCAAATGGTTAGATAACCAATTAACACGAAAGAAAAAATAACAATTACAAACAAGCTTTTTAAGCATATATTCAGAAATTTAAATTCAATATCATTCACAGATCTAAACATTTGCCATTAGTTTTTAAAATTTGCAACTAGGTAATCTATTATGTCAGCATGCTATGTACCTAAATGTTCTTAGTGAATCTTAACACCACAGAAGTGAAATCTGTGATTCAAGAATAGCCTCTTTTATTTTGAAGATGACAGAAAACATTGCGTAAAAGCAGAAAAAGAAAAAGACAGAAAGATACTGGTACTGTTTCCCAACTGTTCTATCACACTTACAAAAGACTGCTGCCGCTGCGGCTGCTAAGTCACTTCAGTCGTGTCTGACTCTGTGCGACTCCATAGACGGCAGCCCACCAGGCTCCGCCGTCTCTGGGATTCTCCAGGCAAGAACACTGGAGTGGGTTGCCATTTCCTTCTCCAATGCATGGAAGTGAAAAGGGAAAGTGAAGTCGCTCAGTCGTGTCCGACTCTTCGCGACCCGATGGACTGCAGCCTACCAGGCTCCTCCGTCCCTGGGATTCTTCAGCCAAGGGTACTGGAGTGGGTTGCCATTTCCTTCTCCAATGCATGAAAGTGAATAGTGAACTACTCCTTCTCATCTCCCACCTCCCACCAACCACTCCTCACCCCTTCCAAGGAAAAGAATTATTTTCTCCAATAGAAACACAGCAACCAAGTAAAACACATAAGAAGAGTACCTGCAGGACTTTTCTTCCCATAGCTTGTCCCAGGCAAGGATCTTCAGGCACTCGCTCTCTCGTGATCCTCTACCACTTCTTCAGCCATTAGAGAAGCATCCTCAGTGATGGTGGAGGGGTCAGAGGTTTACAGTAGATGTAGCATACTGAGATCAAGGATCATATCCATCTCCTCACAAAAAGGATGGGGCCTTTCAGGTGGTCCAGATCACCACTCCACACCTCTGTGATTACACTCACATGTTACTGTTCTGATACTGAGCAATTCCCACTCTCACCCCAAAAACCCCACCAGAATATACCTCAGAATCTTAAATATGGAAGGTTTTCCCTTTATTAATCATTAACATAATTTATTTACATCCTGACTCATTCCACAGAAGGTGTTGGATTGATACTACCCTTTATTCATAAAGCAATACCTAGAAAATATCCTTACTTGAAGGTATTCTCCACATACATAGCCTCTCTCATAAACTTCACATGCAACAAAGGAATTAGCACTCCCTGTCCCAATGTTTTGGGTAAAGAAGGTTCAGAGAAGTGTGTGAAAATACACTTTGGTTGAGAATCTAGGAAGTAAGGGAAGGAGACAGTTGCTAAGAAGTAACAGAAAAAATTCTACACTACAAAGAAAATTATGGACTTGAGACTATGTGTAAATCAGTGCTTTAGGTAATCCCTGCTAACCTCATGTTGCTCTCTTTTCCACGCAACATTACTTTTAATAACTTATTGTTTAAATAAAAATATACTCCTTATAAAATATGCTTTAAGAAAAATGAAAAGTATTCCTCTCTCATCCCTCCATCCTTTTCCCAAAAGGAGATCATTCATGTCCTTTCATCTTTCTCACTCATATTCAAACATGCATATGATTTATGATCACAAACATACTAAAATACTATTCTCCCAACGCGTTTATTCACTTTATGTGTATCTTGGCCATCTTTGCACATCTGTATATACTGATTCCTGTTAATATTCAACACTCCCTCACATTCCTGGAACACTGGTTCCATGTCCCATGTAACTTAAACAAATGCTCATATTCTAATCTCCATCTTTTAAACGTCAGGTTCTAGGATATTTCCTCAACCTTACTTCTAAATCATTGATTCAACTTTCAGCCCTTCCTCTGAATATTTTTTATTTTAGCAATATTTTTTGTTTCTGAGAACTCTGCAGATTGCTTTCAGAACAAGCTGGCTTATTTTTTAAGCTGCTTCATGATCTTAAATCTCTAAGGATGCAAATTACATTTAGGTTCTACCTACATCTTGCATCATTCTCATTTTCCAGGAGTCAATTTCTCTCAGTTCATCCTCTACTCATATTTTTGGTTTTCTGGTAATCACTGGTCTTCCAAATTTGTTAATGGTATCCCAGAGTTAGCTAAATAGCCAGGGTTTCTAATGTAGATCTGTAGGTCTGTCACTTTCTGAAGGAATCTTCCCTGAACTGGAGAGTTGATTTCAGGATGAACGTGAGTGGGCAGAGCACATCCAGAGGTTTTAATTTAGAATGTATGTCATAAAGCGTGTTGTTGCAAGACTGCAAACAACAGGAAGATTTTACTTTTGGGGCAGACTGTTTTACTGTGTTTCATACCCATGGAACTGATCTTCCCTTTCCTCCCTTTTGTGTTCCAGGCTCCACTTTGCTACTCTCTCCACTACAGCATCCCCAATCAGAAGCCTTTCCTAGATTCATCACGTGCAGAACAGAAGCCATGTCTCCTATCCTAGAGACAAATACCACTGCTGACTATCATTCTGTACAATTGAAGATGAAAAGAGTCCATTTGGTACAGGCAGTTCTTAAATTAATTAATCTGATGATTATGCCACAGACCACTTGAATCCTCTGAAACTGTTAAAACGAATGGGAGTTTCTTGAAGTCTACCAAGGAAAAACTTGTCGGTTTCACTTGCAGTTTTTTCCTCTGCTCTTGTTTCTCTTTCTCTCTCATTCCATCTACTTTCTATCTTCAGGGAATCCCCCCAAACTTGCTATACCAATGTCACCTTTTTTGCTGCCCAACATATTTTTCTTTAAAAAAAATACATTTTTAGTCATTTCAAACAGATGTGATGAAGTTTGAGAGAGCTGATACGCTACCATCTTTTAACAAAAGTCTTCTAATTTTCAAGATTTCTATATTCCTTCATAAGTAAAAAGTATCCACTTCTGTAGTTCTATGAATAGAAATACTTTACATAGAAAACTATGCATAGTATTCTTTTACTTTCCTCCCTCCACTCATCACCTGCCAAAGCCCAGGTTTTATTCTTATTAAAACATCTAAATCTTATTTCCTAGTGGTCATTTTTTCATATCTTCCATTTTATTAGGAATATTTTCTCTGTTTCATTTTTACAAATGATACTGGTATGAACATCCCTATTGCATTTATACATAAGTTTTTTAAAGGAAGTGTTTTTCAAACTACAGCTTACAACACGCCAATAAAATCACATTAGTAGGTCAAGCTCATAGGTTAGAAGTAAAGGTAAAAGGGAAGAAGTGGTAAGGCACAGAGGTGGATCAAAGTGTGTTATATACAGTAAATTTTGTTTCCTGAAATTTTGACTTATGTTATGGTCAAAACAGATCAATAAATAATGCTTAGGTATATGTAAGCATGAGTATATATACATATACATATATATATGTGTGCAGAATTTCCAGATCATTGGAGAAATGTTCATTCAAGCTTCCTAGATATTGCCAAATTACTCTCGAAAACATTTATACTTCTGCAAACTTAAAAGAGTTCTTGTTGTTACATATGCTAACCCATATAGTATAGTCACACTTAAATCTTTTTAACAATCTGATACCTGTCTGAAAACATATTTCAAAACACTTGTTTTTGTTTGATTTTTCTAGTTACTTTCAAGATGGTATCTGGAATCTTTTAGTATTTGAAGGCTCAATTCTCTTACGGCATCTACTGTTGTTTAAAAGTCTGCTACTGGTCTAATTTTATACCTCTGCAGGTAATCTATTTCTGGTTACGTTTATTTTCCTTTTGTCCTAGGTATTATCCAGGTATTTTGCTTCCTCTGGATTTACTGTGGGTTTTTTTTTTTTCAGTCTAACAATAGATATCTTTTAATTTTGGAAAACGCTCATTCCTTCTTTGGATATAGACTGTCAGTCTCCTCATTCTCTTTTTCTGAACTCCAACTTCACACATATTAAGACATGTTTATTCTTCTGACTCTATGTCTTTCATGTTCCCATATCTGTTTTTTCAAATCTATCTTCTAGTTCATTAATTCCCTCTTCAGCTAGGTTTCATGTATTTAAGCCATTCAATGTTTTCTAATTACAATATAATTATTATATTTTTCATTTCTACAAGCTCTTTTTCAAATCTTCCTGGTACTTCTTGACAGCATTCTGTCTCTTGCTCTTGTTTTTAATCTTCTATTTTATTTCTTTTAACATTTGTATATAATTCCATACTCCTATTAATTTTAATATCACAGAAGTTTAATGTTGCTGGGGTTTTTTTCCTGCTTACTCTTGCTCATGATCACTGATTTTCTCCAAAGCATTTCATTCAGGCTCTACCAAGAGACATACTAAAAGGCTCATCTTGAAAGGTACCCCCCTTACAGAGCATTTACTTTTGTTTCTGTTAGGTGCTTCGTAACACTACCAACATTTGACGATTTTTTAAAAATTTTCTCTGCCTACAGTTTCCTGAACTAGGCAGTATAAATTAGAATCTCACACCCACATGAAGACAAGCTTATGGCCACAAATTTTTAGGGGAGACTTTTTAGTCTTACACCGAAATGCCAAGGGAAGAAAACTTCTCTGATGTTCTCTGCTGAAAGTTAAATTTCATTTTCTGGAGACTCTTTCATTAAAACCTTATCTTGAAGACCCTTGGCCTTATGCAGAGGCCTTAATTATAACTTCTCGTCTACTAGAAACCCAAAGATCTCTCCCTTCAAAAGCATGTGACCTGTAAATGTAACTGTTTAAGTCAGCAAGTGTTCTGTACACAGCTTGAATCAACTCAGCATTCTGGATTCCAGTACCTTCTATATTTTTTGACCTCCACAGGTTGTACTTGGCAATCAAACTTTTAATTGTCAAGGGGTTTTTTTCACTGTTATTTTCTCTAGAAACTAAATATTTTCAGTTTGCTTTTTTTATATATTAACTGATTTTGGGGCTATTTGCTCTGCCTATTTTAGAATGAGTCCTCTGTTTAGCACTGCTGTGTGCTAAGTTGCTAAATTTTAGTCGTGTCCAACTCTGCAACCCTATGGATTGTAGCCTGCCAGTCTCCTCTTTCCATGGAATTCTCCAGGCAAGAATACTAGAGTGGTTGCCGTGCCCTCCTCCACGGGATCTTCCCAACCCAGGGACTGAATCTGCATCTCTTGTGTCTCCTGCATTGGCAGGTGGGTTCTTTACCACTGGCACCACCTGAGAAGCCCTCAAATATAAAGTATTTCATCATTATCTTCATCTGTTTAAATAAAGACCTAGATTTTTCAATACTTAAGGCTGATTCAGGACACTGCTTTACCTTAAGAGTCTCCCCAGCTCCCACCCTTCCCATAATAAATGGTTGTGAGACTTTCTAGGTGGGTTTTGCCCTTAGTGTGGTAAAGGGGAGAAACTAGTATATGTCTCATCTAGATTCACTGATCCTAGATTCTACCTACCCCGATATTGCCTACAGGCAATTTTCCCTATGCTATAAGCTGTTCAGCAGTGGTTTTTAATAATCTAATCAGTCTTATATTTACCAGGAAGTCCCCAAATGTTCACTGACAGCATCCTTTCCTGTTTTCCAGAGTTGCGATGGATTTTTTATTATTTTCTTTTGTCACTACAATTTGGTCTTGGCCAACTAACATATACTTGCAAAAAAATTTTTAAATCCTCGTACTCCTCATTTCACAGAAATCATATCCTCAAAACACGGATTTCTCCCCCTAAAATAGCATGAACAACAGAAAATTGAGGGGCACATCTTAGGGGAGTCTCAAATAATTACCATCCTATATACACACCTCTTAGTTTACAAAGTTCCTTCCCCCACCTCCTCTATTTTAGTAATCTTCTTGTATCTTATGAATAACCCCTCCCCCTGCCCTCCCAAAAAAACAAAACAAAACTCTCCAACTCTTCAATTCTCACTTCTGGTTCATCATCTACTTAAAGCATAAAGAAATCTGAAAGTAGAAATTAGAAATTTTTTTATCCTGGACAATTTGCTTTCTGTTTTAAGCATATTCTTTATTATAAAAGTAATTAGCCATGCTATAGAAAATTTGCAATCTACAGAGTTTCAGATGATATAAAATAAAATCCCTGAATGAACAAACAACAGTGATAAATAAACTCAGACTAAGAACTATGCCAATTCTACTGACCTCTATTTTTCTTCCTCAGTCAAGTCTAAATGGCAATAAAACAAAGTAAAAGTAAAAAAAAACAAAGTATATTTTTATCTGATTTAGTTTATTACACAAAAAGAATGCTTTATACTTCCTCTGTTAATGGGTGCAAATTCCACACAGAAAATACACCCCAGGACAGCATGCTAACTCTTTAATTTGCTCTCCCCACCACTCCCCTACTTAAAGGCTCCCTATCACCCACCTTGTCCTTCTTTTCTTTGTGAAGTCACTTAAGTAAAAAAGCTATTATCATCCGGATACTTCAAGAATATATTCATGTCACTCTACAAGTTGAACGATGATGGTCATATTAATAAAAAGCAGTGGCAACAATCAAAATGTCCACTGACAGAATGGCTAAAGAATATGGGTTATTTGTGTGTGTGTATGTATGTGTGTGTGTGTATATATATATATGAATATTACTCAGCCACAAAAAAATGTAATAATGCCATTTGCAGCAACATGGATGAACTCAGAGATTATCATACTAACTGAAGTCAGAGAAAAAAATATCATATACTACCAGTAATGTGTGTAATCTATTTTTTAAAATGATGTAAATTAACTTATTTATAAAACAGAAACAGATTTAAAGATATCAAAAACAAACTTATGGTTACCAAAGGGGAAATGTGGGGAGGAACAGTAAACCAGGAGCTTGGGATGAACATACAAACACACTACTATACACAAGATAGATAACCAACAAGGATCTACTGTGTAACACAGGTAACAGTATTCACTATTCTGATAATCTATATGAGAAAAGAGTCTAAAAAGGAATGAATATACATATACGTATAACTGAACCACTCTGCCACTCACCTGAAACCAACGCAACATGTATATCAACTATACTCCAAAAAAACTAACAATAAAGTGGCACATTCAGGCCCTGATCTCACTATCTAGAATAAAATTAAAGGCAGTTATTAACACTGCTTTTACTCACACCTATTAGATATTTTAAAAAACAAAATACTGGGTATTCAAATTTTCAAATTTATATCCTTTTAATCTTTCACCACAATGTTTTACATTAAAAAAAAGAAATACCTATAAACTATTGGTATTTTTATGTATACTTTTATGTAGGGCTGAACACTGTGAATATAATGAGCTAAAGAAGTAAATTATTTAAAGAAATATTGTGTTCAATGCTTTTGCAAATCAAACAACCACCCCCAAATTATCTTTTTTTAATAAACTCTAATTTTACTCAGGATTACTTAAACGTGGGGTTTGATAAAATAAAATCCAAGAAAAATATTCCCAAGATTTAAAACAAAATGTCTCTTTGATAGTATTATTCTTTTCAACAACCCAACAAAGATAACTGGTTAACACTTTGATATACTGATACTATATATAGTAACTGAATGCTAAAATGCAGGGCTCTTTCTCAGCCTTATTGATCAGCATTTTATGTTTGTTAGTTCACTAATTTCACAACTTTCCAAGACCCCAACTGACTTCAAATGCAACCACTGACTGCTCAAACCTTTCTACACAATGAACTAATACATACCTTCAGGATCTCTATGAGAGATCTCTATGAGACCATCAATGTGAAATTTTTTGTCTTTTATGTTCAGAATTAGTTTCTTCTTAAATGTCGAGCAATTAAATTACTTAATATTCCACCCCCACCAATCTTTTAGTAGAAATGGTGCTTAAAAGAGTAATACATTTTATTGCATGGCTTCACAGACTCCCTGCTAAAAATTCACAGATACCTAAGCACTCCAGTCTGAGCAGCAAGTTCACAGACTATGTTGCTAAAAGTTGCAAATTGTAGTTTATGTTCAATACATGGTCCATCTCACTAACTTGAAAAAAAAAATTATGACTGGTAAAAAAAAAATCTAAAAAAGCAGATGTTTTAAAAAACTTTCAATAATTCATAAGTACAAATTTGGAATACAGGTTGAGTTACAAAGAAAAGTGAATAAATCCTGTGTAAAGTGGTACTCATTATACATCTACTTGAGGGAACAAAGCCATCTTCACAATGTTGACAATTTTTTGACAATTATTAACAATTTTATTATCCACAACAACTTTACTTTTTCTACAGTTGTTTAAGTTAAAAATTAAATCATGCCAATTATGAATTGTAATCCATAAAAATTATACAATGCACAGCGTAAAAAACATCTTCCAAAAATAATTAATAATAAGCACACATCACATAAAAACATAAGCAACACTTTCGCAAAACCAAAGCATGCATTATCAGAGGGTAAGTGAAGAGCACAGAAAGCCAGAGGGCCTCTCCCAAACCGAGTGTGACCTTGGGCAAAACCACCATTTGGTAACTGAGCTTCCTCCTTTGTAAAGTATCATAATCCCTGTGGGGATTAAGCCCATGAGGCTGCTGTGATGCTTATATAAGTGAACATCTGTAAAGAACCAATGTCTGGCACATATTGAGCACTTAAGCAACTCCTGCAGCTCAATTTCAGAAAAATAAAAGACCCAATCAAAAAGTGGGACAAAGAGCTAAATAAACATTTCTCCAAAGAAGACATATAGATGGCTAAAAAACACATGAAAAGATGCTCAACATCACTCGTTATCAGAGAAATGCAAATCAAAACCACAATGAGGTACCATCTCACGCTGGTCACAATGGCTGTAATCCAAAAGTCTACAAGCAATAATTGCTGGAGAGGGTGTGGAGAAAAGGGAACCCTCTTACACTGTTGGTGGGAATGCAAACTAGTACAGCCACTATGGAAAACAGTGTGGAGACTCCTTAAAAAACTGGAAATAGAACTGCCATATGACCCGGCAATCCCACTGCTGGGCATAAACACCGAGGAAACCAGAATTGAAAGAGACACGTGTACCCCAATTTCATCGCAGCACTATTTATAATAGCCAGGACATGGAAGCAACCGAGATGTCCATCAGCAGAAAAATGGCTAAGAAAGCTGTGGTACATATACACAATGGAGTATTACTCAGCCATTAAAAAGAATGCATTTGAATCCGTTCTAATGAGGTGGATGAAACTGGAGCCTCTTATACAGACTGAAGTAAGCCAGAAAGAAAAACACCAATATAGTATACTAATGCATATATATGGAGTTTAGAAAGATGGTAATGATAACCCTGTATGTGAAACAGCAAAAGAGACACAGATGTATAAAACAGTCTTTTGGACTCTGCAGGAGAAGGCAAGGGCGGGATGATATGGGAGAATGGCATTGAAACATGTAAGTTATCATATGTGAAACGAATCGTCAGTCCAGGTTCAATGCATGATACAGGTGCTCGGGGCTGATGCACTGGGATGACCCAGGGGGATGGAATGGGGAGGGAGGTGGGAGGGGGGTTCAGGATGGGGAACACATGCACACCAATGGCAGATTCAAGTCAATGTAAGGCAAAACCAATACAACATTGTAAAGTAAAATAAATAAATAAATAAGCAGGGGAAAAAAAAAAAAACCAGAATATTTCCTAATTCCAAGGGAATGTTTGTTTCCCTTATCACTCAGTTCAGGCAGTCACTGAGTTGTGTCGGACTCTTTGCAACCCCATCAACTGTGGTATGCCAGGCCTCCCTGTCCATCACCAACACCCAGAGCATGCCCAAACTCATGTCCACTGAGTCAGTGATGCCATCCAACCATCTCATCCTCTGTCGTCCCCTTCTCCTGCCTTCAATCTTGCCCAGCATCAGAGTCTTTTCCAATGAGTCAGCTCTTCACATCAGGTGGCCAAAGTATTGGAGCTTCAGCTTCAGCATCAGGCCTTCCAATGAATATTCAGGATTGATTTTGTTTAGGATTGACTGGCTTGAGCTCCTTGCAGTCCAAGGGACTATCAAGAGTCTTTTCCAACACCACAGTTCAAAAGCATCAATTCTTCGGTGCTCAGCTTTCTTTATAGTCCAACTCTCACATCCATACCTGAAGTGAAGTGAAGGTGAAAGTCTCTCAGTCATGTCCGACTCTCTGTGACCCCATGGACTCTACAGTCCATGGAATTATCCAGGCCAGAATACTGGAGTGGGCAGCCTTTCCCTTCTCCCGGGGATCTTCCCAAAGCAGGGATCGAACCCAGGTTTCCCACATTGGCAGGCAGATTCTTACCAGCTGAGCCATCAGGGAGGCCCTCCTGGAAAAACAACAGCTTTGACTAGACAGATCTTTGTCGGCAAAGTAACATCTCTGCTTTTTATTTGCTGTCTAGGTTCATAGTTTTTCCTCCAAGGAGCAAGCGTCTTTTAATTTCATGGTTTCAGTCACCATCTGCAGTGATTTTGGAGCCCAAGACAATAGTCTGTCACTGTTTCCACTGTTTCCCCATCTACTTGCCATGAAGTGATGGGACTGGATGCCATGACCTTAGTTTTTGGAATGCTGAGTTTTAAGTCAGCTTTTTCACTCTCTTCTTTCACTTTCATTAAGAGGCTCTTTAGTTCCTCTTCACTTTCAGCCATAAGGGTGATGTCATCTGCATACCTGAGGTTATTGATATTTCTCCCAGAAATCTTGATTCCAACTTGTGCTTCATCCAGCCCAGCATTTCACATGATTATGCAAATAATTTATTAAACAAACATGCAATTCACTTAGTATGGTACTTTGTCCATGGTAAGCTTAAACAGATTTTAAAAAATGGCTAACAAACATATTAAAATAGGTTCAACCTCTGTCATGACTTTAAAAAATAGAGCAAGCAAAGAGGAAAAAATAAAGCACAGTTGATAAAATCCATCTTAAGACTGAAAACTGAAACATCTGCCAATTGAAAACCTTGAATTTTTTGACCTAGCAATTTCATGGCTAAAAATTATCCTTATGACATAAACATATACAATACAGAGATAAATATACAACATGCTATAAAATATTAATTATACTAGCAGGACCAAAATTGATGTAATCAGAATGCCCATCAATAGAGAGTGATTAAATAAAATCCCAGTACTTCCACACAAGGGTAGACAACAAAGATTTTAGGAATAAATAAACCATTATAATTTCTTATTGAAAAATTTCCACAACAGATCATGAGGCGGAAAGAAGAAAGTATTAGAGCATGATCCTATGAGTATTTTTTTTCTAAAGGATAAGGGAGTTAGTTCTAAATACACATTTCTATAAATACAAAAATTTTCTATAGCATACGTGAAATATTAATGGTGGTAACAGATTTGGGAAGTAAACCAAAGCTAAAGGCTCATTTCTCATCTTATGCTCTCTGCACTGTTTGACTCTCCATGTGCGTGTATCACATTTATTAATTTCTTGGATAAGAACATTCAACACTACTAAAATATCAGCCTTTTTAAAGCCTTACAGGAGTTTTTTTAAATAAAATATGAATAGAATTCTATTCTTTAAATAGAGCAAAATCTAAAATCAGTCGGAAAAAGTATATCACATTACTATGAAAATTCTGAACAAGAATGAGAGATTTTTCCCAAACAAAATATCAAAATATGTAAATAAACTAAACTATAGTAATTATGAGAGTGTAACACCGACACAAGAATTGACAAATAGATCACAATGAAATAGAAAAAAAGAGCCCAGAAACAAATTCTTGCATACGTGGAAATTTTAGTACATGATTAAGAAAACACCAATGGGCATAACTAGATATTCTTTGGAACAAAAGTCCAAGACCACCTACCTCCTACCACACAAAAGAAATTTCAC
Organism: Ovis canadensis; assembly: GCF_042477335.2. Lineage (NCBI taxonomy): Eukaryota > Metazoa > Chordata > Mammalia > Artiodactyla > Bovidae > Ovis > Ovis canadensis. The sequence goes on along the minus strand of NC_091257.1, from coordinate 22,755,328 downwards.
ACAGATGACCAACCTGTAAGTTACCCAACTTTTTGAAGAGACTAAAAAGTCAGCTTTCACAGATATTAGAATGAGCACAAGTCTTAATTTAACAAAATCTCAAGTGCAAAAGACACTAAATAAGACACTAGCAAATGTGATCAAAAATTTTAAATTTTTCTAATAACAAGACAGCGTTAAGTGACAGAAGCAGTAATTACTATAAGCTAGTACTTTGAGAGCACTGGCTAAGGGTTAGGTATTATTCTATGTCATTTATAAATTACTAATATTTTAATCTTCACAATAATTCCTTGAGGTATACCATCATTAACCTTATTTCAACACTAAAGAAACTGAAGTAGGAAGACTAAACAACCTTCCCCAAGATTTGGCAGAGCCAGGACTTAGCCTGGCCGTCTGTATCAAGTCTGTTTTCTTAACTACAAAACTCTTCAACAGTAGGCTTTTAAAACATTCTGCAACATTTAAAAGTTAAAACACAAAAACAGGCAATCCAACAAAAAAGTGTGAAAAAATTATAAATAGATTAATTCACAAAAGAAACTCAAATGTCTAATAAATTGGAAGTATTCAAGAAATGCAGTTTTCAACAGCACAAGTTATAGTTTTTACCCTTTCCACTGGCAAACATTTCAGGCATTAATGGCATCTTTTGTTGGCAGAATTATGAGAAAACAGGTAGTCATACAATGCTGATGTGTGTATAAATTATTTCACACAGGAAAGGACGAATGTTGAAGGACAAATTAACAATATTACCAAAATTTCAAGTCTGCACTACCTGTGACCCAGTTCCACTTTTAGGAATCGATTTCACATAAAATCTTACACATCTACACATGGGTTATTAACATATTCATCATAATGTTTTAGTAACTGTGGAAAAAAAAACCCTAGTGTCCATCAAGGATAAAATAATTTATGGTAAGTAAATTTAAATGAATTGTGATAAAACATAGTTTTTAAAAAGCAAGGCCAAGTCAAAATATAGTTTTAGGTGGAAAACGCAAACTCCAAAAAACTATGTATATATGTTAGTTTTTCCTAAAAACTAACAAAATATTATATAAGAGCACATATACAGTACAGTATTTGCATTACAAAAGCATTAAGAGGCAGAAAAATTAAGAGCATAGACTCAAGGGACAGACTGACTAGATTAGACCATAAATTAACTAACCTCTCTGGGTCTCAGTTTCTCATAATTTATTACTTAGGGTAATAAGTACTTAAAACCGTATTCAAAATAACTCTCCACTATTTGCTAACGCTTAGAACAATGCCTGACACATTGTTGCATTAAATAAAAATAAGCTAAAAATTTATAAAGGTTTGGAAAAACAAGAGCCAAATATTATCAGTATTTACTTGTTTGGAATTCAGTATTCAGGAAAGTGGAAACTCTCATTGTTAATTCTTCATGTTTTTATACCTTTTGAGTGCTTTATCATAACCACAATTTAATGTACTCTTTTGCTTTATAAAAATACAACAAAAAATAGACATACAAATGTTTAACAGTGACCACTTCTAGTGGTTTCCAATCTCTTTATATCATTATTATACTTAACATAAATTCCTAGAATAAAAATTCGATTTGTTACAATATATTCTTAAAAATAATTTTAATATAAATAATATTTAAAGAAAAGCTACATGTTATTTACTTGTAAGTAATGTTAACTCATTTTAAGAAGTAATTACAAAGCTTTAAATAAATTACTCATTAATTTGTAGACATATTTCATGTCTACATTTAAGAAATTTCTTAACATTTCTTAGCATTTAAGAAATTCATCAAAGTAATGAAGTTCAATCCATATGTGTACTGAGATACTATATATTTACTTTAAATAAAAAGTACTTCAATATATTAGAAATATTACCAGAAAAATAGAGCAGAGAGATGTATCAAACACTTAAAAAAACAGTACAACTCTATTTAGAAAAAAAGATATGTTTCCTCCCATTGTTTTTATTACAATGAAGAACATATATTTACTCAGTAAATCATTCCATGAACATAAACAGTCTTTAAAATTCCAGGTTGGAGCTATTCACAAATTATGAATGGCCAAAAACTAAAGTGGAAGTGTTATTATCACTATCATGATTTTCAGTAAAAGCAAATCCCAGATAACTTGACATCTAGATTGGGTACGTGGAAGAAAATAAGAAAAATATGTATCTCTGGCTCTCTTTCTTCCTATAAGATGCCGATCCTTCATCTATTTAATGTGCTCCCCAAATGTGTTTGAACAATCCTCGTTAATGAGCATTTGAGCCATTAACAGGAAAGGTCAGAAGATTCCTTATGTAGCTGTCTAAGTATTGATAATTCCAAAGAGTCTGGCCAAAAGTACTCTCTAACAACAGAGAGAAAGGAAGGAGGGAGGAAAGAAGAAAAGAAAGTCATATTCATAAGACTTTTTTAAAAATTAAAAATAAAATTGATAGTAGCCACTTTCACAAACTAAACCTTAGAAGAACCAACAACTTTCCTGGGCCCCCAGAAAAATGAGGTAACATTTGTAGTGAAATCCACAAAGAGAAAAGTACTATTCCTTGAATCTATACTTCCTCTGGGCCAATCAGTGTTTCAAAGAATGCCATGGCTTAGTGTGTTTAATCACTTAATTAGAAATAGAACAGAAATATGTATTTAGCTGTCTGTCTTACATTAAGCAAAAAAATCACTAATGTTCCAATCACCAACAGACAGCATTGATAAATTACTGTCAACAATCAGAAAAGGGAAGACCACTTACATAAAATTAAATTATTACAGAATAAGAATCTCAACAATCAGAAAGACACATCACACAACATTTTGTTCTATTACTGCCCAGTAAAAGAAGTGCTTTCACTTTGTCTGATATTCATCCAAAACCTTTATGAATAATTCCAATGACAGAAAAAGCACTGTCAGAGTCAATTCCATTCAGAAACAACCAGCAGTGTTTAAGTGTTTTCCTGTATTGTTCTAAAATCAGACTGTCATAACTTTAAGCCAGTGCTCCAAATAGCTGATCCATCTTACCCTTCACCTAATCATCCAAAGTAAAGAACTTGAAAAACTGAAATATAATTTTTAATACATTCTAATAACCAATATTTTCAATAGCTTAGATATAATTTTCTAAAAGTCTTAAATATTAAAAAAAACAGTTGAATTTCAAAACAAATTCAACATACTATATACATCTTCAACTGCAAGATACCTTCAAAAAATAAAAACATTTTAACATCTCTGAAACTGGCAGGTGCCTTATAATTAAAGGTATTTACAGTTGCTGCCGTGGAGGTGGTGGTCACGACAGTCTTCACTGTGTATGGGAATTTATCACTTCTCATGGTGATATAATTAGACAACTGCAACCTCTCAACATTTCAGGCAACAATCCAAATGACCACTTGAAGAAAGAACATGAGTCCAAGTATTGGTTGAAAACCTTTCATTAACACCATCTGTTAATATCAAGAATATGCCAGCATTAAAACTTACAGAATAGTTATCAGTGGTTTAGAAGAAAATCCCAGACAAAAGCAGGGTACAGAGGCAGTGCTATATCACCAACTTTTGTAACTGTACATAAATAACTCTATGGAAAAAACACATCAACTATGAATGGGAAAAACTGATTCAGAAGTGGATTGAGGCAAAGCTGTTTGAGTAAATCTAAAATAATTTCTATTTTAAATATAATGAAAGAGGTAAGAGTGATTATGATTAGATGGCATTGTGTACTTATTCAATTGCTAACACTTTCCCCCTTCCTTTTTAATGAAATATAAAATAGTGGTGTATCTTATAGCTCATTCAAACAGAACATGGTAGCTCAAGCAAGCTCTGTGCATGGCTGGTAGGGGAGAAATTATTAACTGTTCATCAAAACCAGTTTCCAGTTTCATCCTCTTCCTAAGTATATGGTTAGATTACATTTTTCAGCCTGTCTTACAATTAAATATGGCCATGTGCCTGAGATCTAGCCCAACATATGTGAGTAAAAATCAAGTGCATGATCTCTAAGGGTTATCTCGTAAAAACCTCTAACACATCCCTCTTTTCCCCTTTCCCCTAAGGTTCTCCAGGACAACCTCAGAAGCAACACGTTAAACAGGGCATAGGCTTGATCAGCTCTGTTGCTAAAGGACTACATGAAATAGAATGCTCCCTCAAACACACCCCCACTCTCACCCCCCAGTCCAAACACCACCACTGCCAGCACTCCTCCACTGACACTAATCACACTCACTCACAATGGACTGTTTGGCAAACTAGAAAAACACTTATCAGGGTAAGCCCCTGAACTTGAAGGTTACTTTGTTAAAACAGCCGTCAGTTGGTTTTCATATCTGAAATTATAAAGTTCAAGCAGAATGGTGAACCAGATAGCTTCAACCTCTCATTTGCCGATATAATCAAATACAACATGCAGAAACTGTCTGAATCAACTTTGCCGAAATTCTGGAAACAGTCTAAGGTATACAGAAGCCAAGCAAACACCCAATCAAGAAAAACCCATTTCCAAAAGAGTAGGAAACTTTTGTAAATATTTTCACTCATCCTTGCCCTACACCCTCCTCAGCAAAGCAGCAGTCTTGGTCTTGAGGCAGTAGCAGTGGTTGCCAGTTCGCTCCTGAGAATTAGAACAGATCTCATTTGCAAATTCTTATGTAAGTCAGTTCTCCTCTATCTGGTGATACTTGAAGAACTGATGGAAAACATTCATCCCTACTTCAGCTAACTCAAAACTAAGATAAAAAATCAGCAGGCAATGCTCATATAAGAGCTCATAAAAGCTCTAGGCAATTACAGACTCACAGAAACTGAGTGTGAGCCTGGGACAAGATTAGGAGCAGACATACAACAGACTATAATGTGCAGATGAGAAGAGAGGATGAGGCTCTCCCATCAAAAGAGAGAATTTGGCAGAATGGATCCAACTATATGCTGCCACAAGAGACTCACTAAGGACATAAATAAGTTAAAAATGAAAGGATTTTCAAAAAAGATATTCCATGCAAACAGTAACCAAAACAGAAAAGAGGTGACTCTACTAATTGCAGACAAAAACTGTTACAAGAGATAAAGAATGTTATATATTGATTAGAAGGTCATTTCATCAGTAAGATATAAATCATTATGAATTTACATGCACCAAACAACAGAAAATGCTCCCCAAATTATGTAAAAGAATAGTGACATACTTGAAAGGAGAAATATAGTTATACAATAAGAGATTTAAGTATCCCACTTTAAATAATGGATGGAAAACCGGACAAAAAATCATAAGGAAGCAGGGGACTTGAACACTATAAACCAAAAGGAGCTAACAGGCATATACAGAACACTGCAGCCAAAAATAATGTCACCTTCATGTGCACATGGAATATTATCCAGGATATTATGCCATAAAACAAGTCTTAATAAATTCTGAAAGACTGAAATGATACAAAGAATCTTTTCTCATCACAATGGAATGAAACTAGAAATCAGTAACAAAAAAAAACTGGAATATTAACAAATATATGAAAATTAAAGAACACATTCTTGAATTAACAGTGGGCAAAGGAAACAATCAGAAAATACACTGACACAAGTGAAAACATACCAAGAAAAAAAGAGAAAACTAAAATTTCTAAAATCAGAAATAAAAGTAGGGACTGGATTACAAATTTCACTTATATAAAAAGGATCATAAGGGAATACTACAAACAACTATACACTAAAAAACTGGATAAACAAAATGGAATGGACAAATACCTAGAAACACCTATCAAAACTAATTTATCATAAAAAAATACACTACAAGAAAATTATAGCCAATATTCCTTGTGAATAACTACACAAAAATCTTCAACACAAACTGAATTCAGCACGAGCCTAAAGGGAATACACCTATGAATGGAAAAGAAGAAATGAAAGTATCTGTTCACAGATGATATGATCTTATGTGTCAGTTCAGTTCAGTCACTCAGTCGTGTCCAACTCTGCGACCCCATGAATCGCAGCACGCCAGGCCTCCCTATCCATCACCAACTCCCAGAGTTCACTCAGACTCACATTCATCGAGTCAGTGATGCCATCCAGCCATCTCATCCTCAGGCGTCCCCTTCTCCTGCCCACAATCCCTCCCAGCATCAGAGTCTTTTCCAATGAGTCAACTCTTCGCATGAGGTGGCCAAAGTACTGGAGTTTCAGCTTCAGCATCATTCCTTCCAAAGAAATCCCAGGGCTGATCTCCTTCAGAATGGACTGGTTGGATCTCCTTGGAGTCCAAGGGACTCTCAAGAGTCTTCTCCAACACCACAGTTCAAACGCATCAATTCTTTGGCACTCTGCCTTCTTCACAGTCCAACTCTCACATCCATACATGACCAGTGGAAAAACCATAGCCTTGACTAGACGGACCTTAGTCGGCAAATAATGTCTCTGCTTTTGAATATGCTATCTAGGTTGGTCCTAACTTTTCTTCCAAGGAGTAAGCGTCTTTTAATTTCATGGCTGCAGTCACCATCTGCACTGATTCTGGAGCCCCAAAAAATGAATTCTGACACTGTTCCCCATCTATTTCCCATGAAGTGATGGGACTGGATGTCATTATCTTCGTTTTCTGAATGTTGAGCTTTAAGCCAACTTTTTCACTCTCCTCTTTCACTTTCATCAAGAGGCTTTTTAGCTCCTCTTCACTTTCTGCCATAAGGATGGTGGCATCTGCATATCTGAGGTTATTGATATTTCTCCCGGCAATCTGGATTCCAGCTTGTGTTTCTTCCAGCCCAGCGTTGCTCATGATGTACTCTGCATAGAAGTTAAATAAGCAGGGTGACAATATACAGCCTTGACATACTCCTTTTCCTATTTGGAACCAGTCTGTTGTTCCATGTCCAGTTCTAACTGTTGCTTCCTGACCTGCATATAGATTTCTCAAGAGGCAGGTCAGGTGGTCTGGTATTCCCATCTCTCTCAGAATTTTCCACAGTTTATTGTGATCCACACAATCAAAGGCTTTGGCATAGTCAATAAAGCAGAAGTAGATGCTTTTCTGGAACTCTCTTGCTTTTTCCATGATCCAGCGGATGTTGGCAATTTGATCTCTGGTTCCTCTGCCTCTTCTAAAACCAGCTTGTAAAAAAATAAAATAAAATATAAAATATAAAAAAATAAAATAAATAAATAAAACCAGCTTGAACATCAGGAAGTTCACGGTTCACGTATTGCCGAAGCCTGGCTTGGAGAATTTTGAGCATTACTTTACTAGCATGTGAGATGAGTGCAGTTGTGTGGTAGTTTGAGCATTCTTTCGCATTGCTTTTCTTTGGATCTTATGTGTAGAAAACCCAAAATATTACTAGGTTGAATTCGGCAGAGTTACAAGATACAAAATCAACACAGAAAGTTCAATTGCATGTCTGAGCATGTACAAGCAAAGAACAACTGACAAGGAAATTAAGAAAACAATTTCATTTACAATAGCATCAAAAAGAATAAAGTACTTAGCAATAAATTTAACCACTGAGGTGAAAGACTTGTACAATGAAAATTAGAAAACACTGCTGAAAGAAATTATTCTTTATATTATTATTATTTTAAAAAACAGAAAATAACAAGCATTTGCAAGAATGTGGAAGAAACCCTGTACAATGCTGATGGGAACGTAAAATGGCACAGCTATTGTAGAAAACAGTACTGTGGTTCCTCGAAAAATTAAACATAGAATTACCATATAATACAGCAATTCCATTCCTATTTATACAGCCAAAAGAACTGAAAATAGAGACTCAGATACTGGTACACCAAAGTTTACAGCATCATTATTCATAATAGCCTAAAGGTAGAAACCCAAATGTCTATCAACAAATGAATGAATAAACAAAATGTGGCATATATATACAGTGGAATATTATCCAACCATAAAAAAGAACAAAATTCTAACACACACTACAATATGAATGAACCTAGAAAGTATTTTAATAAGTGAAATAAGCCAGACATAAAAAACAAATACATGATTCTACTTATATGAAGTCTAGAACAGGTAATTTATGGAGACAAAAAATAAGTAGAGATTGCTAGAACTTGGATGAAAGAGGAAAATGGGAAGTTATTATATAATGGGTCATGAAGGTGTGTACATGCTAAGTCGCTTCACTCATGTCAGACTCTGCAACCCCAGGGACTTTAGCCGCCAGGCTCCTTGGTCCATGGGATTCTCCAGGCAAGAATACTGGAGTGGGTTGCCATTTCCTTCTCCAGGGCACCTTCATGACCCAGGGATTGAACCTACATCTCTTATGACTCTTGCATTGGCAGGCAGGTTCTTTACCTCTAGAACCACCTAGGAAGATACCAAGTTTCTATTTGGGAAGATAAAAATGTTTTGGAAATGGGTACTGATGATGACTGTAAGTGTACTGAAAAACCACTGAATTGAGAAGCCCTGGTAGTTCAGATGATAAAGAATCTGCCTGCAATGCAGGAGACCCTGGTTTGATCCCTGGATGGGGAAGATCCCCTGAAGGAGGAAATGGAAACCCACTCCAGTATTCTTGCCTGGAGAATCCCATGGACAAAGGAGTCTACCAGACCCCAGTTCATGAACTCACAAAGAGTCAGACACGACTAAGTGACTAACACACACTGATGACTGTAAATGTACTGAAAAAACCACTGAATTGTTAAAATGGTTAAGTAGAGTTTAAACACACTTAAGAACCAAGTTACCATAAATCTGAGTCATTACTTAGCTGAGATAAGCATATGTTTAGTAAACTTAATATGGTCATTATTATCTCAGCTCAGCCATGTATTACCTGCATAAGATGAAGAACTCAGAGACTACAGAGCCCAGAGTATTTTTTGTATTTGTCAAAGACATTTATAAGCATGGTCAAATTCAGTATTCTTAAGAGTCATTTAATTTCTACCATCATTAAAACAACCAAGATGTCAGGCATCTGGGTATCTCCACCCAGACACACCTGCTATTTTAACAATTAAGTAAGATAAATATTTCCAGAGCCCATCCTATTTATATTCCTTAAGGATGAACAGATTGTCTCTACATCAGGACTGGCTTCCTGCCACCTCTTGCTCTCCACTATCTCTTCTCACATCTCCTTTTCCTTTTGTTCCTACATCCTTCACACTTTTCTCTCTCAGGCAGCCTAAGAAACTCAAAATTCCTGTCTGCTTTTGCCTTTACTTTCCAAGATTCTCATATCCACAAATTTTCAAGATATTTTTCTGAACTGAAAGTCATCTCCTCTGATGTACATATTATGCTATTCCCCTAGTATATGAAAGTTGTTCAGCCAGATTTTGTTTTAAACAGAAATTTTTTTCCTTTTCAATGACAATTCATACACATTAAAGGCCAGAAATTTTATTAGTTTGTTATTAACTAAGTGCTAAATAATAATAAAAATTAGAAATTATGAAACAGTAGCCTTTAATTCAGAAAGTATTTTCAGTTTTACATGCCATCTTCTCTCTCAAATCTAATAGTACAAATTTCAAAATTCTTAAAAACCACATACAAGCACTCATAGAAGAAACAAAAAATAAATTAGTTTCTGATGTTTCCAAATAACCAATGTCTTAAATTTTTTTTCCTTGACCAGTTGTAACTCTACTTAGCATACTTACCTCAAACTACAAAATGGGTTGGTAAACAACAACCTCTGCTAGACATCATACATAAATTCTAAGAAACAGTCACACTTCCTACCTTCTATACCAGACAGTCCAAATTCAAACTGTATGTGTATTTACAGTCACAAGCATAGGCAAAAAATCTGCCTTCTATTGTACACTGGCTATGAGCACAAGAAGTTTCACACATGAGGAAGGTGTGTTCTGTAATAAAAAGGAGCTCTGATCTCAATTATGTTCTCATCATGACCTTAAAAAGCAGAAATACCCCAGCGAGGTAACTGAGACATGAGGAGACAAGTGTAGGGATGTCACAGGTTCTCCGGGTAGGGTATACAGCAGCAGAATTGGGATGTGAGGAGAGACACATTTAATCCCACACTCTGTGCATTGCCAGAGGTAAAAAAGAAGACACATATACTTAACAAAATAATAGAAATCATTCCCATTATTATATAGTTGATGGGTATGATAACATTTCAGTTCAGTCACTCAGTCATGTCCAACTCTTTGCGACCCCATGAGCTGCAGCACGCCAGGCCTCCCTGTCCATCACCAACTCCCAGAGCCTACCCAAACTCATGTCCAGTGAGTCGGTGATGCCATCCAACCATCCCATCCTATGTCATCCCTTTCTCCTCCTGCCCTCAATCTTTCCCAACATGAAGGTCTTTTCAAATGAGTCAGCTCTTCCCATCAGGTGGCCAAAGTATTGGAGTTTCAGCTTCAACATAAGTCCCTTCAACGAACACCCAGGACTGATCTCCTTTAGGATGGACTGGTTGGATCTCCTTGCAGTCCAAGGGACTCTCAGGAGTCTTCTCCAACACCACAGTTCAAAAGCATCAATTCTTTGGCACTCAGCTTTCTTTGTAGTCCAACTCTCACATCCATACATGACCACTGGAAAAACCATAGCCTTGACTAGACAGACCTTTGTTGACAAAGTAATGTCTCTGCTTTTTAATATGCTGTCTAGTTTGGTCATAACTTTCCTTCCAGGAGTAAGCATCTTTTCATTTCATGGCTGCAATCACCATCTGCAGTGATTTTGGAGAGCAAAAAAATAAGTCTGTCACTGTTTCCACTGTTTCCCCATCTACTTGCCATGAAGTGATGGGACCGGATGTCATTATCTTAGTTTTCTGAATGTTGAGCTTTAAGCCAACTTTTTCACTCTCCTCTTTCACTTCCATCAAGAGGCTTTTTAGTTCTTCTTCACTTTCTGCCATAAGGGTGGTATCATCTGCATATCTGAGGTTATTCATATTTCTCCTGGCAATCTTAATTCCAGCTTGTGCTTCTTCCACCCCAGTGTCTCTCATGATGTACTCTGCATAGAAGTTAAATAAGCATGGTGACAATATACAGCCTTGACGTACTCCTTTTCCTATTTGGCACCAGTCTGTTGTTGCATGCCCAGTTCTAACTGTTGCTTCCTGGCCTGCATACAGATTTCTCAAGAGGCAGGTCAGGTGGTCTGGTATTCCCATCTCTTTCAGAATTTTCCACAGTTTATTGTGATCCACACAGTCAAAGCCTTTAGCATAGTCAATAAAGCAGAAATAGATGTTTTTCTGAAACTCTCTTGCTTTTTCGATGATTTAACAGATATTGGCAATTTGACCTATGGTTCCTCTGCCTTTTCTAAAATCACCTTGAACATCTGGAGTTCACAGTTCACGTACTGCTGAAGCCTGGCTTGGAGAATTCTGAGCATTACTTTACAGCGTGTGAGATGAGTCCAGTTGTGAGGTAGTTTGAGCATTCCTTGGCACTACCTTTCTTTGGGATTGGAATGAAAACTGACTTTCCGGTCCTGTGGCCACTGCTGAGTTTCCCAAATTTGTTGACATATTGAGTGCAGCACTTTCACAGCATCATCTTTTAGGATTTGAAATAGCTCAAGTGGAATTCCATCACCTCCACTAGCTTTGTTCGTAGTGATGCTTCCTAAGGGCCACTTGACTTCACATTCCAGGATGTCTGGCTCTAGGTGAATGATCACACCATCATAATTGATTAACTGGGTCATGAAGATCTTTTTTGTACAGGTTCTATGTATTCTTGCCACCTCTTCTTAATATCTTCTGCTTCTGTTAGGTCCATACCACTTCTGTCCTTTATTGAGCCCATCTTTGCATGAAATGTTCCCTTGGAATTTCTAATTTTCTTCAAGAGGTCTCTAGTCTTTCCCATTCTATTATTTTCCTCTATTTCTTTGCATTGATCTCTGAGAAAGGCTTTCTCATCTCTCCTTGCTATTCTTTGGAACTCTTCATTCAAATGGATATATCTTTCCCTTTCTCCTTTGCTTTTCGCTTCTCTTCTTTTCACAGCTATTTGTAAGGCCTCCTCAGACAGCCATTTTGCTTTTTTGCATTTCTTTTTCCTGGGGATGGTCTTGATCCCTGTGTCCTATACAATATCATGAACCTCTGCCCATAGTTCATCAGGCACTCTTATCAGATCTAGTCCCTTAAATCTATTTGTCACTTCCACTGTATAATCATAAGGGATTTGATACATTATGCCTCAACTTATACCAAAAAGAAAAAAAAAAAAACCTTAAAGTTTTTGCCCCAACAGAATCACTAGTACAGAAGTATAAAATTTGGGAAATCTCTTAACTCTGTTACTTTCATATGGCAGATATAATCTCAAATCTAAGTTGACGGGAGAATTACCTCTATGATGGGATAGTCTGGATTCTTAACTGAATATATCCTAATTCAATCTCCAGGAAACAAACAAAAATCTGAAATCTCGCCCTGGAGCGAGACCAAACTAAAATGTAGTATTCCCAAACCTCCAAATGCACAAATATCTTCTGCCCTGGCATTCAAATGGCCAGGCATATGGATGTTTATTGAACTTTATTACCTATATTTTGTTACTTGCTTCATCAATAACTCCCAACTTGTCCTAAACCAAAGGCTTCAATAAAACAGTAAATTATATTCAAATCCTTATTTTGAACACTTACACATACAGGAAAGACAATCAAGGTGGGGACGAGGGCAGGAGGGAACGTTGACTTTGGCTACCACCTGTCTACAACCTATCCCAAAGTATCTGTCTGCACTGATCAAATAGATTTAAGTAAAACCATACTTACCAGTATAATTCATTTAATGGGTTAAAAAAGAAAACTAACACAATCTGTGGTGAAGTTACAGACCTACAAAATACACAGAAAGATCTTTTAATCCTGTGGTTTCAAAACTGGGTCATATTTACATGTATCAAAAAAAATTTATTTTTGTTTCTACATTATTTTAAAAAACAAGTTTAAATACAAGGACAATTTACATAGCACTTGGTGGCACACAATGCAATGTGCAATAAAACTTATGTGTTGTTAAAACTGTGTTGGAAAGTAGTTTAGAAGACCAAGGATGAGATAAAGGCAGAGGAAAAACAAAACCCATGTAATGAATTATGAATCCCTATATAATTTCATATTCTTTTTCCTCCATTTTAGAAGTTAACCTTATTTCACAAATGTCTGACTAAACTGATGCTTACACCTTCACCCAAAATACCACTACACAAAAATTGTTTATATTTTCACACATTAGTGTGAATGTCATTTATCCTCAAAATTCTCTTACTCAGCTTAATTCTTCCATGGGAACCTAATTCTTTATCTGTAGCCAAGTTCTTTATTGACACAAACCAACAAACTCAGTAAAGGGCTTAAACAGGATATAATAATAATTTCTAGGTTGTTTTATGTGTCAAAAATCAATAATCACAAAATAAAGATACTCAGAATACCTGAAAATTTTTCCACACTTAAAACTGTTGTTATATAATAGGCCTAAGTTTCTATATTTACACTCATTTAACTTTTGTTGACATTTAAGCACACAGAAATTAAAATAATGATGTTTAGTTACTAAGTACTACAAATAACAATATACAATGCTGATGTATGCACTTAACACATGAATTCTCATCCTTGGGTCAACTAACTAGTTAAATATCTATATAGTAGTTCTGTAAAATCTTTACTGTTATTTATCATTCAGTTCAGTTACTCAGTCATGTCCGACTCTTTGCGACCCCATGAATCGCAGCACACCAGGCCTCCCTGTCCATCACCATCTCCCAGAGTTCACTCAGACTCACATCCATTGAGTTCGTGATGCCATCCAGCCATCTCATCCTCGGTCGTCCCCTTCTTCTCCTGCCCCCAATCCCTCCCAGCATCAGAGTCTTTTCCAATGAGTCAACTCTTCACATGAATTGGCCAAAGTACTGGAGCTTCAGCTTTAGCATCATTCCTTCCAAAGAACACCCAGGGTTGATCTCCTTCAGAATGGACTGGTTGGATCTCCTTGCACTGCAAGGGACTTTCAAGAGTCTTCTCCAACACCACAGTTCAATAGCATCAATTCTTCGGCACTCAGTCTTCTTCACAGTCCAACTCTCACATCCATACATGACCACAGGAAAAACCATAGCCTTGACTAGACGGACCTTAGTCGGCAAAGTAATATCTCTGCTTTTGAATTATACTATCTAAGTTGGTCCTAACTTTTCTTCCAAGGAGTAAGCGTCTTTTAATTTCATGGCTGCAGTCACCGTCTGCAGTGATTTTCCAGCCCAAAAAATTAAAGTCTGACACTGTTTCTACTGTTTCCCCATCTATTTCCCATGAAGTGATGGGACCAGATGACCTGATCTTCATTTTCTGAATGTTGAGCGTTAAGCCAACTTTTTCGCTCTTCTCTTTCACTTTCATCAAGAGGCTTTTTAGCTCCTCTTCACTTTCTGCCATAAGGGTGGTGTCATCTACATATATTAGGCTATCTAATCTTTAAAAGAGTAAGACTGACCTTATATTACAGATAGGAAAAGTATTTATTATCTACAGTAAAAACAACTGGATTAATTTCTAAGGCCATCATTCCCACATGAATCTTTATAATTCAGTGGGGAAAAAAAGGTGAGAAGACAAAAAATAATGTATGAAATGAAATACCACCAGGCAAATAGTTTATCATTTATTCAAGTCACAAAACAAATACTTATTAAATATCTACTGTGCATCAAGCATTATGCTAGATGCCAGGGATATAAAGGAGAGTTAAGACAGACAACATGGTCCCAATGTTCATACTAAGTAGTCTTTATAAGGAGATAAATCTTGATCAGATAATTCTATGATTAAGTACATTAAAAACAAACTGTTACCAATGCTGTATGAAAGTATTTAATATAGGAACCTGTTTCAGAGTAAGGGCTCAGGGAAGACTTCAGGGAGAATAGAAAGGTTTCAATCTGAGAAGTGAAAGCTGAGATGTGAAGATAAAAACAAAAGGAATAATCAGCAGTGGGAAGGAGCACAGCACATTCCAGAAAGAGAAAGGACAGTGTGGCTAGTTGCAGAGACCAAGAAAAAGGGTGATATAATAAGAGGCCAAAAGGAGAAAGGCCAGATCATAGAAGAATTCAGATCATTTTAGGATTTTAGTCTTTAATCTGTGTGTGCTGTGTGCTAAGTCACGTCATTCATATCCAACTCTTTGTGACCCTATCCATGGGATTCTCCAGGCAAGAACACTGGAGTGGGTTGCCATTTCCTTCTCCAGGGGATTTTCCCAACCCAGGGCTTGAACCCAAGTCTCTTATGTCTCCTGCACTGGCAGGCAAGTTCCTTACCACTAGAGCCAGCTGGGAAGCCCAGTCTTTAGTCTACTTTTCACTTCTGGAATAAAAAATATGTTTCTAATATAAGCTCTACTTGGGCAACATCTTCACAGGTAATGGAAACTTCACAAATAAATGTTAAAAGAATAAGCCTGAGTGATCTTAGGTACCTGAGGCAAAAAGAGATTTCTGTTTTTTAATTAAATTCATTTTAAGATCATGGGGAAAAAAATCACCACCCACTGAAAACTAAAGACTTGTACCTAATAAAGTTGAGTGTTCTGCTCTGAGCTTTCTTCTGCTTCTACAGATTATTTTACTTTTAAAGCATAGTGCTCAAACTGAAAATAATATTAAAAGGAATCAATATCAAAAGACTATAATAGGAAACCTACCTTTCCAATTTTTATAACCCTACTAAATTCAATCCTGTTATAAATACCATGTTTCTAACTATTCAGTCATTTTAAATTGTGGCCTGTCTTCCAAACAACATTAAATATTTAATAAAAATAATGCAGTTAATATAGTTTAAAAATCTGTAGCAAAGCCCACCTCATCATAGTTACTAAAATTTTTTAATTTGTTTTGTCATATGGTCCCTTACCCCGTCCATCTGATTTTCAGCAACATAATTATATTCTTATTTCCTCATATCTGGTGATTAATAAATATACTGACATTCAAGAAATAGTTATTGCTAATTTACTAAGGATAAAAATACAGGGCTCTGCACTGGAACTGAAACATGACTAAGATACTCTTTCTTTGATGATTTTTGAATATCAATAGTCAACGTGGGACATAGGTAAAATAAAACAAAATTCAAAACATTGAAATAAGATCTCAATGTGATAGAGAGACTCAGGAATTTGGACTTAACTTTTATTTCTTTGGTCAGCTATCACCTCTTATAGAAATAACATATTTTTTGGTTTGCCATTACCTCTTAAAAATCATTCAAAAGTAGAAGTTAGTTAAAGAGCAAAAAAGGCTGAACTTCTAAGTTAATCAAAAGGAACAAACACACATGCCTCCAGTCAACCCACAAATCTCAAAATATTTCTATACACCTCAAAAAATGGAAATTCAGACTTACTAAGACTTCACAGTTCAGGTACTTTCTAGTTAAATGTTTTCAAATGACCTATAAATCAGATTTGAATATTACATATAAGATATGAAATATCAAGTTTCTAAATGACCCTTTTCCTATTTTGTCATACCTGAATAAAATAATTTTATAGTTTCCACCTAACTCATCTTCATTATTTTAGTTCTCATCCCTTACTGTTCCATATAAACATTAGAAGTAATGAGTCACAATCCCCCTATAACTATAGCTATTTTCCCTAAGGGCAACCAGTAAGAGACAATTAGCCTAAGCATGGCAAAATCACGTTTCTCTGACTGGTATTCTAGCAGAACTTTAGCAAAGAAAGTAGCACAAGAGTACAGAACACACACCAATTAAACCTGGGAACTGAACTTTTGTCCCGACAAAGAAGCAATGCCATCCTTCTATTATATCATATCCACCCATCCATTCATATATCTTTGTCTTTCTACTATATCCTAGGACTGCAGTTTAGTAATTGTATGTATCTGTACAGGTACTAACTTTAAATGAGGCATTCCCATTTATCACATGCAGCAGCAGCAGGACTGGAGAAAGATTCACAGAGAAAAAACCTTTGGTTACTTTCATAGGATTTCAGAAAATCAACACAATCTGAAAACAGGCAAATAAAAAGAAACCTACATGTATTTGCCTTTTCTATATAAATTATACTGCATGAAAACAAAAAAGTTGATAAGGAAAAATTCTTTATAGAAAGTCCAACTAATAAACAAGGAGGAATGATAAAACTGGAATAACACTATTTTGCAACCCCTAATAAAATAATGGATCAGTCATCAATGGCTGCTAAATTCAGTAGGCAAAAAGTTGATACGGAACATTACAAAGAATGGATTAGGTAGACAGTATCTGAACCTAGTGACCAGTCTTAATCATCACAGAAAGCAGTAACCAGACATTATGCAAAAAGAAGGTACAATAATCTATTAAGTAATCTTTCCAAAAAATAAAACTCATGTCTGACCAAGCCTCTGGATTTAACTACCAGCTCATAAGAAACACAGGGGGACAGAGGAACATGCTAAATGACACAACAAAGATGCACTGAGTAAAATCCAAAATGTGAAAAATTCTATAAGACAAATAGCCTACTTTATTCAATGGATAAATTGCAAGAGGCAAAAGGACAGAAAGAGAAGAAACTACAGGTTAAAAGAGACTTAAGAAATATATCAATTAAATGCAGTATGTGAACCTTGTTTAGATACTGACTCAAGAAAACCAACCATACAAGAAAGCAAAACTCTTTATGAGATAATGAGAAACATTTGAATACTAATTGGACATTTAATTAAAGAATTCTTAATTTTCAGGTGCAGTAGTAGTGTGGTTATATTAAAATAACAAAAATGTGCCCTTACCTTTTACAGATGCATGCACAGGCATATATACATGTATTTACAGATAAAGTTGGTAAGATATACAGGAATTGCTCCAAAATAGTCTGGGAGAAATGTCCAGGGAACATACATGACATAAAACTAATCATTATTAAATGTTGAAATTGGATGGTGGGCACATAAAGTTTCATTTTACTAGTCTATTTTTATATATCTTTTTAAATGCTCATTTTATTTTATTTTTTTTAATATAAATTTACTTATTTTAATTGGAGACTAATTACTTTACAATACTGTATTGGTTTTGCCATACATCAACATGAATCCGCCATGGGTGTACATGTGTTCCCCATCGTGAACCCCTCTCCCACCTCCCTCACCATCCCATCCCTCTGGGTCATCCCAGTGCACCAGCCCTGAGCATCCTGTATCGTGCATCAAATCTGGACTAGCAATTTGTTTCATATATGATATTATACATGTTTCAATGCCATTCTCCCAAATCATCCCACCCTCTCCCTCTCCCACAGAGTCCAAAAGACTGTAAAAGAATACATCTGAATCAGTTCTAATGAGGTGGATGAAACTGGAGCCATTATACAAAGTGAAGTAAATGCTCATTTTAAAGTCTGAAAAAAAATTTAAAAAGCATTGTCCTTTATAGACTGTTAACCTCTGAGGCATTCTTATGTAATGTACTAACTGAGCCCCCCTAGGCATAAGGCACTATTACAGGTGCTAGAGAAATAGTATAATAGGAGAAACATGTATTTTAAAATTCCCTGCAACAGAGCAACTGACAAATGAAGAGATTACATAATTGCTAACCAGAGGAAGAAGTAATCAGAAGCATGTAATTTCAGAGATTTACTAATGGTAGTTGACAAACATAAGCACGAATAATAAGCAAATGGGTTTTTGGGTATCAGTCTTTTGGGTAATCTCCCATTCTTTCTTCTACGGGTCCCTGCTGCTGCTAAGTCACTTCAGTCATGTCCAACTCTGTGGGACCCCATGGAGAGCAGCCCACCAGGCTCCTCTGTCCACAGGATTCTCTAGGCAAGAATACTGGAGTGGGTTGCCATTTCCTTCTCCATCTACAGGTCCCTAGCTTTCTGATATTATCAAACTAGTAAGTCAAAGTAAAAAATATCATCTACTTGCTTCTTCCTTTCTGCAGAAACATTGATTTTATATTATTTGGCAATTTTTGGTTTCCTTTTGTTAAGACA
Organism: Ovis canadensis; assembly: GCF_042477335.2. Taxonomy (NCBI): domain Eukaryota; kingdom Metazoa; phylum Chordata; class Mammalia; order Artiodactyla; family Bovidae; genus Ovis; species Ovis canadensis. Next base: position 22,736,296 of record NC_091257.1, on the reverse strand, counting down.
GCTTAAAATTACAACAAATACATTTGGCCACTCTCATTTTTATTTAAATGTCTATTACAATAAAATAATAAGCAGCATTTAATTAAAGGAAAACTGAACAAAATTAAGAAAAAAAATTTTAAATAGCTTGAGAATGTTCCATGTAATCATGGACATCAAGGCCAAAATGGTCTTCTGTAAAAACACAGATAATAAACAATAAACTATTAAACTTAAAATTGGAATATTATGTTTATGCTAGCCCAACAAATATTATCCCTTTCCTACAAATCAGAAACTAAATGACATAGACTCATAAACAGATGTCTTGTAAAACTGTTTGAAATCTTATACTTAAAAGATTATATTATTATAAATACCAATATCTACTTATATATTAATACATATACATTTACAAGCAGTGGCTTAAACACTTAAAATATAAAAATATTACTATATAATTGTCCTTTATCATTTTTCAAAGATTTGTATTTTGAAAGGATCTTTTTAAACTAATAAAATACCAAAACTCTCTTGACTAATATTTCAGTATAATTGAGCACTGGATAGGTAACACTGGAAGAAAGCACAATGAAAGATATATATAATGCAAAGAAATATTCCATTTCATGAAAAAGAGAGGAGACCAGTCACCAATTTCTGGGTCACAATACAGTAACATTAAAAGGAAATAAAACACTGTTTAATAAAAATACAATTCTGATACCACCACCTAGTTCCTCATGAAAAACATACACATTCAAAAAACTTGAAGAAAAAAATGAAATTTAGACAGCAGTTGTAAATCACTTACAAAGCTTATATTGGGAGAAATGATTAAAAAAGCTCTTGTTAGGGACTAACAACGTGAGGTGTTATTCAATGTATCTTTTCTGACTGGGGGAAATATTTTGGTCTGTGGTATCTCTGAAAATATCCAACTTTTGAGTTTTCTACAGAGAAGGCAATGGCAACCCACTCCAGTACTCTTGCCTGGAAAATCCCATGGACAGAGGAGCCCCAGTTTAACCGTAAGTCTCTCATGATGAATATTCAAATAGAAGCATAAAGGCCAAGCCTCTACACAGACGTGATCAGACCCAAAACTGGGCAGTGCAGCCTGAGTATCACTATTCCTTTTTCAATTATTCTGACAGCAACAGAAATCTACCTGTTTCAGGATGCAAAATTTGTTTAAATAGATCATCAGCCTTAGAAAATGACCACCTACAACAGCAATGAAGAAAGAAAATCAGATAAACGAAGCACAAGTAAAAGAGAGATTCACCTGTCACAAAAAGTGGAGCTTAAGTATTCACTATCAGTTTCTCATAAACAAAAGAGTAACTGAGACCAAAACATGAAGAGGCACATGGCCCTAGTTCAGAGAAGGCCCAGAAATCTGTCCTCCTGATCTATACTTTTCTTTACACAGCACTGTCTTCTCTCAATGATGTCTTAATTCAACCATTATTAAAACAACTGCATTTGCTGAAGACACTGAGCAAGCAGGTCAGATGTGTACAACTCAATCAGCTTGTTCAGTGACCCAAAAAAAAACCTGGGGTACAGCTACTACCTCATTTGCCCAAGGTCACACATGTTTCCAGGCAGAGTAAGCTCTAAAGAACCCACAGGCTTTGCCTTCCTAGAAAAACAAAATTCTCTCTAAAGCCCAAACACTGAGGTAAAAGTGTTCTCTGCACAAACACCAAAGGCTGATTTGGCTGCTTTTTCCACAGATTTCAGCCATAGGAATTCCATGCTAGTCTTCTTGATCTGGGTCCATAGCATACTCTATAATTCCCTGTCTGGAGCCACCAGGGAAGCCCCAATCTAAGACCACAATCTATGAAATTAAAAGGTTCTAAGTCACTTTCATAAAATTAGCTTTCATTCTCAATATTTATATATCCTTAAAAAACACCATTTCTTCTTAAATTTCACATTCAGACTATTAACACCAATGAGTACTCATTCAGAGATAATATGTTAAACATCCATTAAATCTCTTATGCTTTTTTAGAACTGTTTCCATATACCTTTCTAATACTTAATAGTTCATTTATATTCTAACACATATATTTCCCTGAAATAATCTGGACTCTCATTAGATCATAAAAACTTTAAGAGTGAGTTAACTTTGTCATACAAATACTTTACAGGTAAACATAACATATCATACAACATATAAACTCTTCTCTAAAATTACATGAAATGTTATTTGGTTTTTCTCTGTTCTTCCTAATACACTCTTTCAACTGTATCCAATTCTTAAAATAACTTTACAAATGAACCTAATCAAAACAGACTCAACAGGCCATCCCACCAAAGCAGCATATCCCTAATATCATTTGCTCCAAACACTACTGTAGAATAGATTTTTTAAAGGAACTGTAAAGAAAGCACCACATAAATGTGGTATATTTCCAAACATGAATTACGTTAATACAATTTCTTAAGTTTAAATAACACAGGGTAGATTGCTAAAAACAATTAAATGATAACCAATTATTTCATATAGCAAAAATGACATCTCTTTATTAAGTGCCAGTTATTCCATTCTATCATCAAGTGTCCTGCAGAGGTCATAAACAAATAGGAATGGTATCTACCTGAAAAAATGTTCTGAGAAACTTACCATCATTTTGGCTCTTGCCCTTCATCTCCTCTTTCCACGATGGGATGGTGTTCAGGGGAACATAGTCCCTTATGTATTCTTTGCGTCTCTCCTCTATGGTCATCTTCAGTAAACGTTCTTGCAAAATAAAAGCAGAATCTCCATTTGTATTTAACTTTTAAGTTCAGGAATTATTTTATAATTTAAACATTAACCATGTTAAATTAACCAAGAGTTGATGTGGGCTTGAAGAATACCAAAATACAAATCAGTGACTCCATATTTGAGTGGAATCAAATTAACACTCAGCAGGCAAAAGAAGGTCAAAGCCTGATGAGGAAAACATTCTTGTGACAGCCCAGGAAGAAGCTCTTCCAGACACCGACTGACAGTCCACCATGTGCCAAGCGATGCATTTATACACTGCAAGCACAAAGGTGGCCCTCAACTCTGGAGGAGCTCATAAGACAAGAAAGGAAATGGGTAAGATAAAAAATAACAGCTACATAAATCCAAAATAAAAAATCCTAAGACAAATACATACAAATGCTAAAAGCACAAGAAAACCAACCACCAAGATATTCCTTAATTCTATGATGCCATCAACAATAAAAATGCCCTTTCAATTTAATAATACCTTTGTGGAGGTGATATAGATAATACTTTATAAGTCTTGATTTTAACATTGTAACACTTTTTAAAGTGTTAGACTAATTCTGTGTTAAACACTTAGAATTAACAACAGCTGATGTCATTCATAAAGAACTCACTGTGTGCCAGGACCTTCACATGTATACTTTAATTAAAATAGTCTTTCCAACACTCAGCAAAACTGATAGTATAATTATCCTGATTTTGCAGATAGGGAAATGAAGCACATCAAAGTTCAGCAGTTTGTTCACTTCAAGAGAGCTTTCCATTAAAAGCCACATAGATATCTCCATCAACAACTATAGCCTACACCATTAGCCATGATACAGTACCGCCGTCTCAGGGAAAGCTCCCCAAGAGGTGACTGCAGCACACCAGGCCTTCCTGTCCATCACCAACTCCAGGAACTTGCTCAAACTCATGTCCATTGAGTCAGTGATGCCATCCAACCATTTCATCCTCTGTCATCCCCTTCTCCTCCCGCCTTCAATCTTTCCCAGCATCAGGATCTTTTCAAATGAGTTTGTTCTTCACATCAGGTGGCCAAAGTATTGGAGCTTCAGCTTCAGCATCAGATCTTCCAATGAAGATTCAGGATTGATTTCCTTTAGGATGGACTGGCTTGAGCTTCTTGCAGTCCAAGGGACTCTCAAGAGTCTTCTCCAACACTACATTCAAAAGCACCAATTCTTCAGCACTTAGCTTTCTTTATAGTCCAACTCTCACATCCATACACGACTACTGGAAAAACCATAGCTTTGACTAGATGGACCTTTGTTGGCAAAGTAATGCCTCTGCTTTTTCATATGCTGTCTTGGTTGGTCATAGCTTTTCTTCGAAGGAGCAAGCATCTTTTAATTTCATGGCTGCAGTCACCATCTGCAGTGATTCTGGAACCCAAGAAAATAGTCTGTCACTGTTTCCATTGTTTCCCCATCTATTCACCATGAAGTGATCAGACTGGATGCCATGACCTTAGTTTCTTCAATGTTGAGTTTTACGCCAACTTTTTCTCTCCTCTTTCACTTTCATCAAGCGGCTCTTTAGTTCTTCATTTTCTGCCAGAAGAGTGGTGTCATCTGCATATCTGAGGTTACTGATATTTCTCCCAGAAATCTTGATTCCAGCTTGTGCTTCATCATGACATCCCGCCATTTCGCACGATGTACTCTGCATATAAGTTAAATAAGCAAGGTGACAATATACAGCCTTGCAATACTCCTTTCCCAATTTGGAACCAGTCTGTTGTTCCATGTTCAGTTCTAACGGTTGCTTTTTGACCTGAATACAGATTTCTCAGGAGGCAAGTCAGTTGATCTGGTATTCCCATCTCTTTCAGAATTTTTCATAGTTTGTTGTTTTTCCACAGTCAAAGGCTTTAGCATAGTCAATAAAGCAGAAATAGATGTTTTTCTGGAATTCTCTTGCTTTTTTGATGATCCAACAGATGTTGGCAATTTGTCCTCTGCCTTTTCTAAATCTAGCCTGAACATCTGGAAGTTCTCAGTTGACATACTGTTGAAGTCTAGCTTAGAGAATTTTGAGTTTTAAAAAAACTATTCAAGAATAATTTAATGAAGGTATTAATACAAGGAGGAAAATAGCAACAAAAATTTGAAAAGTAACTGGAAACATAAAACAAAAATGCACAGAAATCTCTATACCATGCCAAGCAGTTTAATTTTACCCTAAAAATTGTTTGGGTTGTTGTTTAGTTGCTAAGTGTGTCCAACTCTTTAAAACCCCATAGCCTGTAGCCCACCTGGCTTCTCTGTCCTTGAGATTTCCCAGGCAAGAATACTGGAATGGGTTGCCATTTCCTTCTCCAAGGGATCTTCCCCACCCAGGGATCAAACCTACATCTCCCGTGTTGGCAAGCAGATTACTGCTGAGCTACCAAGGAAGCCCTTATCCTACAAACTACACCACTAATATAGAAGTTGATTATGCACATCCTAGATGGTGCATAAAATGATCTACTAGGATACAGGAGGAAAATTAATGTAAAAACTCTGTTTGAATCTAAGGGAGTAACAAGTTAAGATTTACTAATATTCAATGTATAAACTGACACTGGCGTCCTCACTCATTTTGTTATGTCAGCTGTCATGTATCATGTACTTTACCAAAGGCCTCCATGATGTAGAGCTATTGACAGTCATACTCGCACTCTCAATTCTCTTTCAGCATACTATGAGGTACAGTAGTTTAGGTAAGTGGTTTTAAGGATAGTATCTCATTTTAGGTAATCTAACCCTTATAAAATAATCAACTTAAAAGATTCTTTCATAGAAATAAACTGAAAAAAGTATTTATGTAAGCACAAGTGAACAAAAACTAGGGAAGCAACATTTTTCCCTACTCCTAGAACTGGCTTACATGGGATATATTCAACACTACAATACTCCAGAGTCAACACTATATTGAATTTAAGACCTCTAGGGCATTCAAGTTGAAATCAAGAATCTGGAACTCAGGAGAAAGAAAACCAGCCTAGTGATTTTAGAATTCATAACCTAAAATTCTAGTCCTACAGTAAGTTCATAGGGAAGGATGAGATAGGAAAGCAAACCTCAAGCGAACAACATTTAGGGAGTGGACACAAAGATGGGAAAATAAAATAAAACAGATGTCACTGGGGGTACAAGGTGAATCAGGGTCCCAGCAATATAGAAACCAGCAGAGAAAAGTGTTTTAATAAGGAGAAGAGGGGAAACCTTGTCAATTGCTACAGGACAATCAGGAAGAACGAAAATTAATAAGCCACACGTTTTTATCATCTGGGTCAAGAACACTGAAAAGAGAACAAAATGGTCAAGAGCCATCTGGATTCTAATGCCAAATCATGCAAATCTATGTGATCTTGAGTTAATTTCTTTGCATCTCTCTTCTTGAGGTAGGCTGGTAGGTATTATTCCCAACGTATAGATGAGACAACTAGAAGAGAGAAGTTGAATAATTTACCTAAAGTTCCACAGCTAGTAAGCAATACAACTAGGATTCAAACCCAGGCAAATGGAGTTCAAAGCTCAAAGCTCACAATATACTACCTCATGAAGTTGTGAGAATTAAATAAGACAATTCAAGTATGTACTTAAAATAGTGCTGGGCATACAAAACCAGAACTCAAATAGTAAGTATTTTTATACCAGTACCATCATCATTGTTATTACTGAATGACTTTAGAAACATTAGTTTCCTTAAAACATAACTGAGATCCAGGAGACTGAGGAACTGAGAAAAGTGAGAATAGCAACTCCAAAGGGAACCCTGTGGAAGGAAAACTACCTTAGGGTAGAAGAGACTTAATTATTGTCATAGGCTGAGAAGAGGAACCCAAAGACACTGAGAAACTAAACATACCCAAATAAGCATAAATGACAATACAAGATCTCAAAGAATACAGATGATATAAAGAGCACAAGCAGATGGGTTAACCTTAGAAACCAAGAAAAAAAGTGTTTCCTCTAAAAAAAGGAAGAAAGCTGAAAACAACGGACATGTAAAGAAAGAAAGATTTTAGGGCTGTTCATGTGTTCATGACATGTATTTTCTCCATGAATAAAAAAGGCAATGTCAGACTTCTCTGGTGGTACAGTGGATAGTTATCTGCCTGCCAATGCAGGGTCTATGGATTCGATCCCTGGTCCAGGAAGATTCCACATGCCACAGAGCAACTAACCCTGTGTGTCACAATTACCAAGCCCACACCCCTAGAGCCTGTGCTCCACAACAAGAGAAGCCTCCGCAATGAGAAGCCTGCTCACAGCAACCAAGAGTAGCCCCTACGCTGCAACTAGAGAAAGCATGCACACAGGAACAAAGACCAATTGCAGCCAAAAAAAAAAAAAAAAACAAGAGAATGTCATTTGTTTAGTGTAGGAGGTTGGGGTCCTGGTGAAACAAGAAGCTTAAAGGAAACAGTAAATATGAAATAATCACAGAGGAAGAAAAGTGATGACTGGTGTTTACCAAAGCACAACCATAAAAGCTCAGATCACTAATAGGGAAATACTGCAATATCAACAATCAGGATCAAAAATATTACGAAGCAACTTGTACTTTTTAGTATCGGAGTACATATGGGAAAGCAACCTGACCTCTGTCATTCCATTTACTTAAAAACTCAACTATGGACATGAAATAAGACAAAAAGATAATTTAGCTTCCAGTACTTAAAATGATAACACACTCTGAGTGCTTTTGAATTAGGGGGTGCAAACTATTAGATCAACATCATTTATTTAACCTATGTGGACTTGAGAATTCCTTAGTTACTTATTTAAACGACGACACATACTGGAGGCCACAGTCATATATACAGTCTCTTCAGTTTTACACAAAACTTTTCCTTAAGGGATATTTCAGCTTTGCAGCCATACTTACTATGCGGTATACTGAGTTAAAATATGTTTATAGAATGCCTTGACATTTCAATGAGGTGGGTAAGCCTTCCTTTAGCTTTAAATAACAGCTACAAAAATACAATAATACCCTCTTCAGTGCAATTCAGAAAAAGGTAATGCATTCCATCCTTAATACTACGATCCTGGAAATCCTTAGCTCCTTCTTGATGGTACAACATAAGATAGAAATTTTATTGAAATATAGTTGATTTACAATATTACATATACTACATATTCCAAAAATAGGTATCCTAATTAAGACACTGACACATTAAAATGTCTTCAAGGCCATACTAACTTTCTCTTTTAACATTCGACTTCATGCAAAAATAGGTTAGTTTTGGACAAGAGAAAAATTTACTTTGTTAAATGCCTTCTTTAACTGTGTATTTGCTTCTCTGTTAGGATATATTAATTTGGTAATATTTTATCCTATCATTACAAGTAAGAGAAGAAAAAAATCAAGACATCAAAGTTGCTAAAATGCTTTTTTTATCACAGTCTAACAGTGTAAATGTTAAATGAAGGAACCATTATAACATTGTTACTTTAGGAACATTATTATGGAATAAATATAGTTCTTAAGTAATTGCTATAATTTCATCAATTATTCATCTATTAAAAACAATCTCCATGTCTTTCACTATTCTGCCTTCATTATTATCAATATCAACCTAATATTTCAAGATTATCAATAAAAATGGGCATAAAAGATTTTTCAAAGCTTACAAGGTAAACTGTTGAAATTCAAATAACTTCTACTGGGAAAACAAAGCAAAATTATTTTACACTACTTTATATATCAACAGCATTTGTTTTGCAACACCAAAATTCAGTTCTATATATGTCCATAATCATTAAAATATAATTAAATGGTATACAACCTAGTCTGTCAATATTTAAAGACCCTTTTAATTGGGTCCTTCAGTTATGCTATGTTAATTCTTGCCAGTAGTTAATGTGGAAAAAAGAATCCCTATTAATCCCTTTATTCATGCGCTGTTTGAAGTAAGCCTTATATTAAAGGATTCTTTTCCCACATTCATTCCCTTTCTTTCATCCGCTGCTTGGCCTTATTTATAAAGACCAGGAGCTGCAATAACAATCCACAGGTTTTAAACATCTATCATCAATGAAATCAACTTTCACTCTAGTCACTCTTTTATCCCCGCTCTATAAAGAAGATAAGGTACTTAGAGATTTGCAGTTCTGTCACTCCTGATATACTAAGTTCAGTATATCTTAGCAGCAGCACTGCAAGTACTTTTTACTACATTTCTGTATAATTAGCTAATTTTTAAAAGAGAGAGAAAAAACTGCAGAGACTGTTGGAATATTGCCTAACTGATGCCAAAGAGAAACAAGGAGAAAGGGGGAGAAAAGATGGTTGAGTCGCACACTTCAGTGTCTTATCGACCTCAATGCTGCCGTCAACCTTGCTGATGTGGGCAAGCTTGGATCTGCACAAAACTCAGGGTGGGCTCATTCACAGAGTGACATCAGTCTCACAATCTTACTCGGAGCAACTTCAGACCGTGACGGAATAGAGAGGAAAAGCACTGAGGAGAAAAACCCATTCGGACTTCTCCAAAGGCACCTAGCCTCGCGGACCAGACATGCTCGCTTTAGGATTCCCCGGAGATCCAGGTTCCAAAAGTCACACTGCGGCGGGCGCAGAAGGAAAGGCCCTGACTGAACAACCAGAGGCGGGGACGCCCGGCCAGCGGAGCACAAGGGAGCGAGGCGAGAGGTGACCGGCTGAGGCTCCGCGGGAGTGGAGCAGCATCAGCAGCTGCAGTCCGGCCGTCGGCCAGCGGGCACGTGTCCGCGGGACACCGGGGCGGGGAATCCCAGAGTCCCGGCTGGGGTCCGGGGACAGGGCGGGGAGCTTGAGAGAGAGCCCGGCAGAGCCCAGGGGCCGCCGCGCAGAGGTCCGCGCCGCCGGCCCGGCAAAGGTGACCGGGCGCAGCGGGAGGCAGAGAGGGGCGTGCGCCCACACGTGCGCGAGCCGCAGGTGCCCGGGGGCGGCGCGTGCACGCCGGCGTGCGCGCGTGTACACACACGGACCTGCCGGGAAGGCGGCACCGGCTGGGCGGGCGAGAGGCAGGAGCCGGGAGGAGCGCGCCGCGGCACACACAGACCCCTGACCCCCGCCCCCACCCCACCCCGCCGCCCGACCCCCCAGGACTCGACGGCCGGGTTACCTTTCTCCTCTCTCCACACCTTTTTCTTCTTGTTGCTGGGGTACATGTTGCCGTGGGGGTGGCTGGCTTTAAGCTGCAAGTTCCCCAGGCTCACGGGCAAACAGGGTGTGTGTGGAGTGGGAGGGTGCGGAGGGGGCACTCGGGAGGGAAAAAGTGAAAGAGGCTCCGGGTCCCGCGCCGCTCGCCGCTCTCCAGTCGCCGCCCTCCTCCCTCAGCCCGCGCTCGGCTCCGGCTCCCACCCGCCTCAGCCCCACGGCCGCCGCCACAGCAGCACCTCAGAGCCTGTCAACTAGGTCACGCCTCGCGCTAACCTAACACCCGCGCAGGCCCCGCCTCCGAGCCGCTAGCCAGCGCCGCCTCCCATTGGCTGCACCGCCCGCCGCTCTCCGCGTTCCAGCCGCCGCGCGCCCCGACTTCGGCCCCAGGGCGCAGGCGCAGGCGCAGGCTCGGGCGTGACGCCGGAGACGTTGGGGACCTGGAGGGGGCGGAGCCAGGGCGCGAGGGGGCTGGAGGTGGCTCACGACTGGGGCGTGGCGTGGGGCGGCCACCTGGGAACTCTGAGAAGAGCTGGGGCTTCACTCCGGTTTCGCTGCGGAGGGAGAACCCGAGGGCGTGGCCTATGAGGAGGGCCAGGTGCGCCAGGTGACTGTAGACGGGCAACGCTGCCGCAGGGCCTTAAGCTGTATTTGTGGGAGGGATGTCAGTCAGCACGAATTGTACTCGCTCGCTCTCGTCGCCCCGTCTGGGCGGATTTTACCACAGAATCTGAAGATTTCCTCGTAGTGGGCAAATATAACTGACAGAAGGGAACGGATTAGGTGATGATTCCAAACCATACACTATCAGCTCCTCGACCTTGTAGTAGAAACTACATATTTCACTCGATTCCGGTGAAGTCTGGAAGGAACAGAGGTAAAATGAACTACTATTCAAGAGTTTTAAGACCCGGGGAGGAGTGAGCAGCCAAAACTTTATATAGAAAATTGAAGAACTTGCATCAAAGTAGGTTCAAGTGGGTGTTAATCAAAGTCCGTCATCTTTACTCTCCGCCAGTTGCTTCAGGTAAAGCTGCTGGTCTAAAGCGTTTGCTTGAATCTGGGCAATACTAGTCTGCACGTGTTCTGAAAACCCAGTTCTACTTAAGTCCTCCATAAGAGTAGAATGATCTAGAATTTAGAGGAAATTTGGTAACCCCCTCCCCAAATTTATGGTGTTTCTAAACATCAGATCATCTACAAGGCTGATTTGATGATAGTGGTGAATCCGCATTTGATAATTGCTATGCCATATGTGCTGTAGGTAAGTCAGATGTGTAAGAGCAAGTAATTATTTGGAACACAGTTTCTTTTAAGAGAAAAGAAAGGGGGAGGCCCCACTTAGAATTGTAAAGAATGAAATGTTCTGAGTAACAGGACTCTCATGAAAATGATTAATAACACAGGTAAAATTTTCATTGTGACAGTGCTTCTGTTTTTCTCTTAACACTGAGAAACACTAAAAAATTGAGAGAAATAAGGAAAGCTTCAAGAAGGAAGTGAAATTTGAACTAGTAATAAAAATACTCATTTACTGGCAGTGGAAATAAAAGGTAAACTAGTAAAGGGCACATTACCAAGGCAGAATCAATAATAATTGGTAATGAAATAGATTTGGGGAAGAGAATGAGAAAGAGAAAGAATATAGGGTTTCATGGTATAATTGAGGAAAACAACAATATGATTAATAATGAAGTGAACAATACAGAAACAGTTTCAATTTTGTGAGAAAAATATTGAATTCTTAGCTAGAAATACAAAATGTTATGTGTTTACAGGAAAGTGTATTATATAGGCACCATCTCTTCTGTTACAACAGAGAAGCTTTTACCCCAACCCAGAGCCAGGCATTCCACCTGTGCTTTCTTAGGAATACTACACTATTGATTATCCTTTATCTCATGTTGACTTATAGAACTGGGACCATCCATCAACTTTTAAACTTTCTCAGATCTTTACCACGTTAAAAAAAAAAAAAAAGAAAAGAAAAGTTCCTCCTGTGATCCCACACCCACTACTACTAGCAGAAGCTATAGCTTCTTCCTTTCAAAATATTGTGTGTGTCCATTTTCTTACATCCTGCTTTCTGCTCTGCAGTTCACTCAAATCTGGGTTCTGGGTTCTATCCTATAAATCAACAGAAATGGATTTTGCTAAGGTAATCAATGACTTTCATGTTATATTTAGTGAACACTGTTCAATCTTTCTGTTACTAGAGCTTTCAGCAGCATTTAACACTATTAACCTCTTATTGCTCCTTATAGTGTTCTTTTCCTTTGATAGACCAGTTGGTAAAGAATTTGCCTGCAATGGAGGAGACTCCAGTTCAGTTCCTGGGTCAGGAATATCCCCTGCAGAAGGGATAGGCTACCTGCTCCAGGATTCTTGGGCTTCCCCGTGGCTCAGCTGGTGAAGAATCCACCTGCAATGTGGGAGACCTGGTTAAATCCCTAAATTGGGAAGATCCCCCGCAGAAGGGAAAGGCTACCCACTCTAGTATTCTGGCCTGGAGAATTCCATGGACTATATAGTCTATGGGGACACAAAGAGTCAGAAACGACTGAGCAAGACTTTCACTTTCACTTCAATTTGAGTTTCCTCCTGTCTGGTCATTCCTTTTAGTTCAGTTCAGTTCAGTTGCTCAGTCATGTCCAACTCTTTGCAATCCCATGGACTGCAGCATGCCAGGCTTCCCTGTCCATCACCAACTCCCAGAGCTTACTCAAACTCATGTCCATTGAGTCAGTGATGCCATCCAACCATTTCATCCTCTGTTGTCCCCTTCTCCTCCTGCCTTCCATCTTTCCCAGCAACACGGTCTTTTCAAATGACTCGTTTCTTCACGTCAGGTGGCCAAAGTATTGGAGTTTCAGCTTCAACATCCGTCCTTCCAATGAATATTCAGGACTGATTTCCTTTAGGATGGCCTGGTTGGATCTCCTTGCAATCCAAGGGACTCTCAAGAGTCTTCTCCAACACCACAGTTCAAAAGCATCAATTCTTCTGTGCTCAGCTTTCTTTATAGTCCAAGTCTCACATCCATACATGACTAATAGAAAAACCATAGCTTTGGCTAAACGGACCTTTGTTGGCAAAGTTATGCCTATGCTTTTTAGTATGCTGTCTAGGTTGGTCATAGCTTTTCTTCCAAGGAGCAAGCGTCTTTTTAATCTCATGGCTGCAGTCACCATCTGCAGTGATTTTGAATCCCCCCAAAATAAAGTCTCTCACTCTTTCCATTGTTTCCCTATCTATTTACCTTGAAGTGGTGAGATCAGATGCCATGATCTTAGTTTTCTGAATGTTGAGTTCTAAGCCAACTTTTTCGCTCTCCTGTTTCACTTTCATCAAGAGGTTCTTTAGTTCATCTTCGCTTTCTGCTATAAGGGTGGTATCATTTGCATATCTGAGGTTATTCATATTTCTCCCAGCAATCTTGATTCCAGCTTGTTCTTCATTCAGCCCAGCATTTCTCATGATGTACTCTGCATGTAAGTTAAATAAGCAAGGTGACAATATACAGCCTTGACATACTTCTTTCCCAATTTGGAACCAGTCTGTTGTTCCACGTCCAGTTCTAACTGTTGCTTCTTGACCTGCATACAGATTCCTCAAGAGGCAGGCCAGGTGGTCTGGTATTCCCATCTCTTGAAGAATTTTCCATAGTTTGATGTGATCCACACAGTCAAAGGCTTTGTCATACTCAATAAAACAGAAATAGATGTTTTTCTGGAACTCTCTTGCTTTTTCGATGATCCAGAGGATGTTGTCAATTTGATCTCTGGTTCCTCTGCCTTTTCTAAATCCAGCTTGAACATCTGGAAGCTCATGGTTCACATACTATTGAAGCCTTGTGTGGAGAATTTTGAGCATTACTTTGGTAGCATGTGAGATGAGTGCAATTGTGCAGTAGTTTGAACAGTCTTTGACATTGCCTTTCTTTGGGATTGGAATGAAAAGAGACCTTTTCTAGTCCTGTGGCCACTGCTGAGTTTTCAAAATTTGCTTGCATATTGAGTATAGCACCATCTTTTAGGATTTGAAATAGCTCAAGTGGAATTCCATCACCTCTACTATCTTTGTTCGAAGTGATGCTTCCTAAGGCCCACTTGGCTTCGCATTCCAGGATGTCTGGCTCTAGGTGAGTGATCATATTATGGTGGTTATCTGGGTAATGAAGATCTTTTGTGTATAGTTCTTCTGTGTATTCTCGCCACCTCTTCTTAATATCTTCGTTCCTTTACAGTCCCCTTTTTTGCCCCATCTTTCTTTTCAGTCATTACATTTTGGAGTTCATTGACACTCAGAACTATAGCTTCTTATCTCTTTTCACTTTTTCCTTTGAATAATTTCATCCATATTCATGGCTCCATTTATAACTATAATTCTCAACTAGGGGCAGTTCTTTCTCCCTTGGGGACACAAGCAATGTCTGTGGGCATTTTTGGTTGTCACACCTAAGGGAAGAATGCTACTGGCATTGAGTGAGTATAAACCAAGGATTCTGCTAAGCGACCTATGATGCACAGTATAGTCCCCCACAACAAAGAATGTCAATACTGCTGAGGTTAGGAAATCCTGAGTTACATCAATGACTTCCAAATTTATTATTTCTAGGAAAACTTTCTTCTTGAACTTTAGACCTACCATGTACTGGATCTTAACTTTAAGAGGCAGTGTTACACACTGGTAAAAAGGCATGTGGAGCCAGTTCATCTGAATTCAAATTCTAGGTTTACCCTTATTGATTATGTGACTCTTGGCAAGTTACTCAAGGTCTCTGAACTTTGTGGGGAGGGGGGTTGATCTGTTATATGGAAATGAAAATATAGTATCTACCTTATAAGACTGATGTAAAGATCAAATGAGTCAAAACACAAAGTGACTAGCACATAGTAAATGTGGCAGAGATGCTCACTAATATAATGTGTTCTTTCTTGGTCCATAACAAGACCATATTTTCTAGTCTCCCTTGAAGTTGGTTGGCTTCTCTGATAGCTCAGCTGGTAAAGAACCCATCTGCAATGCAGGAGACCCTGATTCAATTCCTGGGTCAGGAAGATCCCCTGAAGATGGGATAGGCTACCTACTCCAGTATTCTTGGGCTTCCCTAGTGGCTCAGCTGGTAAAGAATCTGCCTGCAACGTGGGAGACCTGGGTTCAATCCCTGGATTAGAAAGATTCCCTGGAGAGTGGAAAGGCTACCTGCTCCACTATTCTGGCCTGGAGAATTCCATGGACTATATAGTCCATGGGGTCACAAAGAGTCAACATGACTGAGCAACTTCCACTTTCACTTGAATTTAGTTAGTACATATGACTGCATCCTGGGTCAGTTATGGGACAAAAGTTACACATGCCACTTCCAGGCCTAACCATCAGACTGTCTGTGCACTCATTCATATTCTCTTTCTTTTCCACAGTGATCACAGAAACAGTATCTCAAGAAGGAAGGAACTTAGATCCCTGAGTCACTGCTTGAAGGAGTATCTCTGGCCTCCAAGGAGTACCACATCAGGCTATGATGTAAATAAGAAACTTATGTATTGTGTTAAGGCATTGGTAGTTAGAGGGTCCTTGTTTCAGTATTTAGTTTTAATTACTCGACAAAATACCATTGAAAAGTGTTCAGTTCAGTTCATTTCAGTCATTCAGTCATGTCCGACTCTTTGCTGCCCCATGGACTATAGCACATCAGGCTTCCCTGTCCATCACCAAATCCTGGCGCTTACTAAAATAAATATTTAATATCTCAGAAATATTTGAAATGTACCATGTAACACACTGATCTTTTCCCCACTCTTAGACCTCTTCTAGCATCTTCATCCAGAGAAGGCAATGGCACCCCACTCCAGTACTCTTGCCTGGAAAATCCCATGGACGGAGGAGCCTGGTGGGCTGCCGTCTATGGGGTCGCACAGAGTCGAATATGACTGAAGTGACTTAGCAGCAGTAGCAGCAGCAGCATCTTCATCTCTTTGAATGGCTTCTTCACCCATTTCAGTTGAGCAATATAGAAACCTAAGCACCATCCCTGGTACCTCTTTAAACTTTCTCTCATTTCAAGTGAATGGCTATACTTCTCAGTTTTATTTCCTGTACTACTGTTCTTGAATTACTCACCCTTCCAATAGCACTGCAGTAAGCTAAGTCTGAATAAAAGACTTCCTTACTGTCTGTCCCCCTGTCGACTTTTGCCTCTCTTCTGTCTGTTCAATGCCCTGCATCTAGAGTTATCAAATGTGATCAAGTCATTTCACTGCTGTAGCTCATTAAGTGACTTTCTGATGGTCTTAATTATAGATTGAATTGAGTTTCCCCCAAAATTCATATGTTGAAACTCTAACCCATGATATGGTTATATCTAGATATAGGGTTTTTTGGAGGTAATTAGGGTTAAATGAGATCATAAGGGTGGAGCTCTAATCCAGTAGGACTGTGACCTTTAAAAAAGAGGAAGAGTTCACACGCTTTCTCTCTCTCTCTCTCTCTCTCTCTCTCTCTCTCTCTCTCTCTCTCTGTCTTCCCCCTTCCCCCTGACCCCACCATCCTGACTCTACTGTCCCCCATCATGTAGAGACAAAGTGAGAAGGCAGCCATCTGCAAGAGAAAGAGAGCCTTCACAAGAAGCAGATGACGCTGTACCCTGATCACAGACTTCCAGCTTCTAGAACTGTTAGAAAATTGATTTCTGTTGTTCAAGCCACACAGTATTTTGTCTTGGCCACCCAAGCTGACTAAAACAATCATTATTAAAACTGAATCATTTAGGAGTGACCCTCACTACCAATTCTGCTTTATCTTATACCATGCTTCACCCCGCCACCCATCTCTGATTCCAACCATAGCAGCCCTTAGAGCTTTTCAGCTCCTTAAGCACATCTTATTCTCACCACATGGCCTTTTCACATGTTTATCACTATACCTAGGACATGTCATGCTTAGCCAACCCATTCTCGTTCTTCAGAGTATAGCTGGTAAAATTCTCTCCCTGGCAAAGCCTTCGGTGATTCTGACCCTATCTGACCTCTTCACACGGTTTCCCCTTATATGTCATCAGTACTCATTCATTTTCCAATAAAACACTTTTCACAGGTTTTTTGAGATTATTTTATTAATACTTATCTTTTACTCTGGACTTAACAAACTCTCTGAGGACAGGAAATATATCTTGTTGCTCACCATTCACAGAAAATGCCCGACGCCTGGCATATAATAAAGGTTTGTTGAATGAATGAAATGTAAGGAAGCATCTATAGAGAAATGTTAGCAAAATTAAGGAAGAGTACATGAGACCAAAATGGGAGACCCTAATTTTAATGTGAAGAACAAGAGAGGAACTAACAAAATTATTGTGAACACCTCAAAGAGTGTCACCATCCATCTTTAGCATACAGCAGATTTTCAACACGTGAATGAATGAGTGAGGATGCAGTGGAAGAAGAATGAGAAGTTTATTCAACAGTGTAGAATATTGCTTGCAATTCCATTTTCAGAAAAAAACAATACTATATTTTCAAGAAGAGGTTAATGATTAGAAATGTCAGATTTCTCACAGAGATTAAGTAGGATAAGAACTGAGAAAACATAATTGGGTTTATCGTCTATGTAAATTAGTGAAAAGAAAAGCAAATAGTTGAAGAATAAGTGAGAGGCAGCAAGACAGGAGCAGTGATTATAGAGCATTCTTTTGAGATATTTAGAGGCTAAAAGATAAATAGAGAAGATATTAATATCAGTAGTAAGGATACTAGAGTCAAAGGAAAATTTTTCTAGGAGAGATGAAGAGTTTTTAAATTAAGAAGAAGATTGATACAAAAAGATTGAAACAGAAAGAAAAAGAGAGAGACAAAAAGGGGAAAAGAAGAACAAATGCTAAATAGATTGAAGTGCCAGAGAAAGTAAATGTGGATAGAATCAAAAGTGAGAGAAGTTTGGACATGAAGGAAGGAAGTCGAGGGAAGATAGGTCAAATGGCCATGGTTTGAGTGAAAACAAGAAGCAAAATCATCTGCAGAAAGATGCTGATAATTCTGGATCCAAATGGGGACTGGTAAAAAGATTGTGTAAAGAACATTTAATGAATGACATTAAGAGTTTAAATAAATTTTATTTAGAGACTTTTTAAAAGCACAGATGTTATGACAGTTTTATTTTGAAGTCCCTTAGTGAAAAGAAAAGATATTAGGGACTCTGGAAGACTAAATAATGATCCCAAAGATTTCTAGGACCTAATCTCTAGAACCTATGAATGTTATTTTATGTGGCAGAAGGAACTTTGCAGACATGACTAAGGATCTTGAGATGAGATTATCCTGTATTTTGATGGTCCCTAAATGTAATTGCAAGTGTCCTAAGAGGGAGACAGAGGAAGATTAAACCACAGAAGAGGATAAAGCAAAGTAATGGTTGTGCAGAGATTGGAGTGATATAGCCACAAACTGAGAAATGTGGGCAGCCACTAAAACCTGGATAATTCCAGGCAAAGAATTGATTCTCCCCTGAACAAACTAGGTCTACTCTCTCTTTTTCTTAAACACTTTTTAAAATTTATTTGGCCACACCAGATCTTCTTTGCAGCACATGGGATCTACTTCCCTGATGAGGGATCAAACCCAGGTCCCCTGCATCAGGAGCTGGATATCTTATCCACTGGACCACCAGGGAAGTCCCTAGATCTGCTCTTAATTTTGGTCCTGTAAGAATGCTTTTGGACTCCTGACCTCCAGAACCATAAAAGAATAAATTTCTGGGGTTTTTGTAGTATTCGTCACAACAGTGACAATAAAGGGAGTAAAGTAAACCTGAAAATTCAAGGCAATAAATACATCTGTTTCTGAAGTAGTTATCTGAACACACTGTAAAAGTCGGGTATATTTTAGGTATGATTCCTCTACTGGCTCCTTTCTTTGGATAATGTTAATATTGCCATACTTTTACCTAAATACTCAGGCTTCTCTGATAGCTCAGATGGTAAAAAAAAAATCCACCTGCAATGCAGGAGACCCTGGTTCAATTCCTGGGTCAGGAAGATCCACTGGAGAAGAATACTCCAATATTCTTGGGCTTCTCTGGTGGCTCATCTGATAAAGAATCTGCCTGCAGTGTGGAGACCAGGGTTTGATCCCTGGGTTGGGAAGATCACCTGGAAAAGGGAAAGGCTACCCACTCTAGTTTTCTGGCCTGGAGAATTCCATGGATTGTATAGTCCATAGAGTCACAAACAGTTGGACACAACTGAGTGACTTTCACGACCTAAATGCCCATTTTAATATGTGGTCCTAGCCTTGAGGGTATTCATTTGTGAAATGCCCATGTATTTTAAGATAATAAATAAGGCATTTTAAAACACCTTTTATAAAAATGTTTAATGAAGCACTCTTTTTAAAATGTAATTGATTGAAATTTGACTTGATCCCAGTAAAACATCAGCAGTTCCTTACTTGAACAGAGAAGAAACATTTTCACCAAGATGGGGACAACATAGTTGTCCATATGTTTCTTGTCCACTGTACCCTTGAGATGTTAGATTAAAGGATGATGTCAGGTTAGTTCATGTGCTTAGTTGTGCTTTCCCATAATTGCAGCTTGCACCTCTGGAGGTAACATAAAAGTAAGAACTTCCAGCAACTCTGAAAAGAGTTCAGAGAGCAACTCCTACCTATTTCAAGGCCACCACTTATCTCTTACCAGAGAAGTAGCAAACTAGATATGGTTCCTTGTCCACAGCCTGCTCTGTCCTTCAGCCGCCATCATTCCAGGTTGAAAGGAAATTCCTGGCAGCTCATTGGCCCAAGAGTAAGGAAATTGTTGCTTAGCAACCAAGTCCTGACCCCTACAGGCCTGAAAAGAGAAAGCTTGTGGGCTAGCCACCTAGTTCTGCCTGTGTTACAGTAAGAAGGAGCTACTTAGAAGATGAAGCCCTTGTTCCTGCTAATAGAGATATTGATAATTCTTGGGGTCACAATTAAAAGTAAGTTTTTCTGTCCTTATGGTTCTCTATGAGGGTCTTAGCACTAAGAGTAGAATCTGATTAGAGAATTGTAAATAACTTCACAATATTTCTAAATAACACAATTTTTGGATAAGTACTTTAAAATATGCAATAAGGATAGATAGCAATGATACTCTCGTTTAAGACAGTACCTGGGAAGAATATGTGTATATGTCTCTGTGTGTGTGTGTGTGTGTGTGTGTGTGTGCGCGCGTGTGAAAGAGAGAGAGAGAAAGAGATTAAAAGAGAGAGAAGAGGGGCAGACATTGAGCAAATCTATGAGAAAAGTATTATAATAATTTTTTACCATAGGGATATTTGACACAGGTTGAGTTTTGTTAAATCTAGAATATCATGAAGATCTAGTTCTAGAATTTTAAATGAGAATTATAGGACTCAAAGAGTGGTAAAGTACTTTAATTGATATTCTTATAGTCTCTTACAATCTTTCCACAATAACAATTCTACTTTCAAGGTTTCCATAATTCCTAACTAGTTCAGTTCAGTTCAGCTCAGTTCAGTCGCTCAATCATGTCCGACTCTTTGCGACCCCATGAATCGTAGCACGCCAGGCCTCCCTGTTCATCACCATCTCCCGGAGTTCACTCAAACTCATGTCCATCGAGTCCGTGATGCCATCCAGCCATCTCATCCTCGGTCGTCCCTTTCTCCTACTGCCCCCAATCCCTCCCAGCATCAGAGTCTTTTCCAATGAGTCAACTCTTCGCATGAGGTGGCCAAAGTACTGGAGCTTCAGCTTTAGCATCATTCCTTCCAAAGAACACCCAGGGTTGATCTTCAGAATGGACTGGTTGGATCTCCTTGGAGTCCAAGGGACTCTCAAGAGTCTTCTCCAACACCACAGTTCAAACGCATCAATTCTTTGGCGCTCAGCCTTCTTCACAGTCCAACTCTCACATCCATACATGACCACAGGAAAAACCATAGCCTTGACTAGACGGACCTTAGTCAGCAAAGTAATGTCTCTGCTTTTGAATATGCTATCTAGGTTGGTCATAACTTTTCTTCCAAGGAGTAAGCGTCTTTTAATTTCATGGCCTAACTAGTTACTATCTTAAAATGGAAATTATTTTTCCAGTCTTGTTTCTCTGGTCATTTATTGAGTTAATTTTTACCCAGTCCTTACATAATTTGCTCATCATGAATTCAATTTAAGAAATACTTATTTCCATTTAACCTAGGAGTGCAAGGTTGGTATAATATCTGAAAGTTAATTGCTGTAACACACTACAACAATAGAACAAATGATAAAGACCACATGATCATCTCAACTGATGCAAGAAGAGCACTTAACAAAGATCAACTTCCCTTTTGTATAAAAACACTCAATAAATAAGAAATTGAAACACTATCAGCCTGATAAAGGGCATCCTCAAAAAACTGGCACCTAATATATTTAATGGTGAAACACTGAATGCTTTCTCCCAATGGTCCCCTAAGATCAGGAACAAGACAAAGATGTCCATTCCTGCAATTCCTGTTCAATATTGTACTGGAGGTTTTAGCCAAGGCGATTAAGAAAAAGAAATAAAGATTGGGAAAAGAGAAGTAAACCTCTCTGTATTTACCAAAGACAGGATATTATACACAGAAAATCCTAAGGTTTTCAATTTTTAAAATATTCAGTTCAATTCAGTTCAGTTCAGTCGCTCAGTCGTGTCCGACTCTTTGCGACCCCATGAATCGCAGCACGCCAGGCCTCCCTGTCTATCACCAACTCCCAGGGTTCACTCAGACTCACGTCCATCGAGTCAGTGATGCCATCCAGCCATCTCATCCTCTGTTGTTCCCTTCTCCTCCTGCCCCCAATCCCTCCCAGCATCAGAATCTTTTCCAGTGAGTTAGAACTGATAAATGAGTTTGGCAGGGTTGCAGGATAAAAGATTAATAGACAAAAATTGACAAAAATTTACTCTATTTCTATACTATCACAGTAAACATACCAAAAATGAAATTGGTTCCATTCGTAATAGCATCAAAATGGATAAGTTACTTAGAAATAAATTTAACAAAAGAAGTACAAAGTTCACCCTCTGAAACTGAAAAAGTTGTTGAAAGAAATTAAAGAAAATCTCAATAAATGAAAACACTTACCATGTTCATGAATTGGAAAAGTTAATATTGTTAAGATGGCAATACTCTCCAATTTGATCTATAGATTCAATATAATCCCTATCAAAATCCCAGCTTATTTCTTTGTAAAAATTAACAAAATCTAAAAATTAGTATAGAAATGAATGTTCTTTAAAAAAAGAAGAGGACACATACTTCTCAAATTTCTCGAACTGCAAAGCTGCAGTAATCAAGACAGTGTGGTACTTGTATGAAGATAGATTATATAGATCAATAAAATATCATTAAAAATTCAGAAATAAATCCTCACATTTATTATCAA
This sequence comes from Ovis canadensis, assembly GCF_042477335.2. Taxonomy (NCBI): domain Eukaryota; kingdom Metazoa; phylum Chordata; class Mammalia; order Artiodactyla; family Bovidae; genus Ovis; species Ovis canadensis. The sequence continues at coordinate 22,713,991 of NC_091257.1, read as the reverse complement.
TCAATTTTTGGCAAGGATGCCAAAATATTGAGTTAATGGGGAAGGGGAAGAATAATTTCTTCAACATATGATGAGGACAGCTGGAGACACACCTATTTCACCCCAGTCAGACACCTACCTCATAATCTATATGAAAAATAATTCAAAGTGGGTCTAAGATCTGAATAATAGCTTAAGCTTTAAAGCTCCTAGAAGAAAATATAGACATAAATCTTTTTGACCCTAGATTAGGCAATGATTTCTTAGATATGCCACCAAAAGCACAAACAGAAAGAAGAAAACCATCAACTGGACATCACCAAAATTAAACACTTTTATGTTTCAAAAGACATCATCAAGAAACTAAAAAGACAACCCACAGAATAGGAGAAAATGTTGCAAATCATATTCAGTAAAGGTTTAGAATACAGAATGTATGAAAAAATCTTAACAACTCATCAACAAAATAACACACAACCCAGTTTTTTTAACCCCATTTTTAAATGGGCTAAGGATTTAGATATTCTTCCAAAAGATATGCAAATCACCATCAAGTGCATAAAGAGATATTCAACTTCATTGCTTACTAAGAAAATGCAAATCAAAACCACAATGAAATATTACATTGTATGCAATCATGTGACAGTCCTGGGTAAATCTAGAAGGTTGGTCACTCTCAGGAGAAGACAATAAAGGAGAGAAAAGGTTGAGGAGGTGGAGGTGAAGATGGAGAGAGGCAGAAACCAGAGGCAAGAAGCAGGCAAGCTTGTACGCTGGTGTTTTCCAAAGGGGCCAGAACATGGAGTCATTCTCACCAGCTGATAATGCAGCTTTCTACAAGCTTAGCATCCTGTCTTCCCCAGCTGAGCTTCGCTTAGTACGGCTATAATTTAAAAAAAAGGAAAATAACAAGATTTGGAAATGATGTGGAAAAATAGGAACCCTCACACATTGCTAGTGGAAGTGTAAAATGGTGGGAAACAGTTTGGCAGTTCCTCACTAAGTTAAATTTAGAATTGTCATTTGTTGTTGTTGTTCAGTAATGACTGAAGTACTGTCCATCTCTTTGTGACTTCTCAGACTGCAGCATGCCAGGTTCCTCTGTCCTTCACTATCTCCCAGAGTTGGCTGAAATTCATGTCCATTGAGTCTGTGCTGCTGTCTAACCATCTCATCCTCTGCTGCCCCCTCCTCTTGTTGCCTTCATTCTTTCCCAGCATCAGGGTTTTTTCCAATGAGCTGGCTTTTCTCATCAGGTGGCCAAACTATTGGATCTTCAGCTTCAGCATCAGCCCTTCCAATGAATATTGAGAGTTAATTTCCTTTAGAATTGACAGGTATCTCCTTGCAGTCCAAAGGACTCTCAAGAGTCTTCTCCAGCACCACATTTGGAAAGAACTACCATATGACTCATCAATTCCAATGACCCATCAGTTCTACTACTAGGAATATTCCCAAGAGAAGTGAAAGCATATGTCCACACTGGAAGTTTGTATACAAATTCTTATAAAAGCATTACTTTTTATGGTTATAAGATGGAAACAACCTCAATAATGGATAAGTAGGTAAACAAATTGTTGTGTATACATACTTTGGAATATCATTCAACCATGAAAAGGATGAAGTACTGGAATGTACTACAAGTTGGATGAACAGCAAAAACGTCATGACAAGTGAAAGAAGCCAGATACAAAAGGTCACATTATTTTATTTTTATTATATGAAATGTAAGTGAAATATCCAGAATAGGCAAATCCATAGAAATAGAAAGATTATTAGTGGTCGCCAGTGGTTGTGCAGAGAGAGAGTGGGAAGTTATTTAATGAATATAGAGTGTATTTCAGGGCTAATGAAAAAGTTTTGAAAGTAAAAATACATAATGGTTGTGAATACACTAAGTATTACTTAATTGTGTACTTTAAAATGGTTACTTAGTATGGAGAAAAGACAATCTTTTTAACAAGTGGTACTGGGAAAACTGGTCAACCACTTGTAAAAGAATGAAACTAGAACACTTTCTAACACCATACACAAAAATAAACTCAAAATAGAATAAAGATCTAAACATAAGACCAGAAACTATAAAACTCTTAGAGGAGAACATAGGCAAAACACTTACCAATATAAATCACAGCAGGATCCTCTAAGACCCACCTCCCAGAATACTGGAAATAAAAGCAAAAATAAACAAATGGGACCTAATTAAAATTAAAAGCTTCTGCACAACAAAAGAAACTATCAGTTCAGTTCAGTTCAGTCACTCAGTCGTGTCCTACTCTTTGCGACCCCATGAATCGCAGCACGCCAGGCCTCCCTGTCCATCACCATCTCCCGGAGTTCACCCAGACTCACGTCAGTTGAGTCTGTGATGACATCCAGCCACCTCATCCTCGGTCATCCCCTTCTCCTCCTGCCCCCAATCCCTCCCAGCATCAGAGTCTTTTCCAATGAGTCAACTCTTCGCATGAGGTGGCCAAAGTACTGGAGCTTCACCTTTAGCATCATTCCTTCCAAAGAAATCCCAGGGTTGATCTCCTTCAGAATGGACTGGTTGGATCTCCTTGGAGTCCAAGGGACTCTCAAGAGTCTTCTCCCACACCACAGTTCAAACGCATCAATTCTTCGGCGTTCAGCCTTCTTCACAGTCCAACTCTCACATCCATACATGACCACAGGAAAAACCATAGCCTTGACTAGACAGACCTTAGTCGGCAAAGTAATGTCTCTGCTTTTGAATATACTATCTAGGTTGGTCATGACTTTTCCTCCAAGGAGTAAGAGTCTTTTAATTTCATGGCTGCAGTCACCATCTGCAGTGATTTTGGAGCCCAAAAAAATAAAATCTGACACTGTTTCTACTCTTTCCCCATCTATTTCTCATGAAGTGATGGGCCCAGATGCCATGATCTTCGTTTTCTGAATGTTGAGCTTTAAGACAACTTTTTCACTCTCCTCTTTCACTTTCATCAAGAGGCTTTTTAGCTCCTTTTCACTTTCTGCCATAAGGGTGGTATCATCTGCATATCTGAGGTTATTCATATTTCTCCCGGCAATCTTGATTCCAGCTTGTGTTTCTTCCAGTCCAGCATTTCTCATGATGTACTCTGCATAGAAGTTAAATAAGCAGGGTGACAATATACAGCCTTGACGTACTCCTTTTCCTATTTGGAACCAGTCTGTTGTTGCATGACCAGTTCTAACTGTTGCTTCCTGACCTGCATACAGATTTCTCAAGAGGCAGGTCAGGTGGTCTGGTATTCCCATCTCTTTCAGATTTTTCCACAGTTTATTGTGATCCACACAGTCAAGGGTTTTGGCATAGTCAATAAAGCAGAAGTAGATGTTTTTCTGGAACTCTCTTGCTTTTTCCATGATCCAGCAGATGTTGGCCATTTGATCTCTGTTTCCTCTGCCTTTTCTAAAACCAGCTTGAACATCAGGGAGTTCACGGTTCACGTATTGCTGAAGTCTGGCTTGGAGAATTTTGAGCATTCCTTTACTAGCATGTGAGATAAGCAAGGTGAAAAGACAGTCTTCTGAATGGGAGAAAATAAGAGCAAATGAAGCAACTGACAAACAACTAATCTCAAAAATATACAAGCAACTCCTGCAGCTCAATTCCAGAAAAATAAGCGACCCAATCAAAAACAGAGCCAAAGAACTAAACAGACATTTCTCCAAAGAAGACATACAGATGGCTAACAAGCACATGAAAAGATGCTCAACATCACTCATTATCAGAGAAATGCAAATCAAAACCACAATGAGGTATCATTTCACGCCAGTCAGAATGGCTGCGATCCAAAAGTCTACAAGCAATAAATGCTGGAGAGGGTGTGGAGAAAAGGGAACCCTCTTACACTGTTGGTAGGAAGGCAAACTAGTATAGCCACTATGGAGAACAGTGTGGAGATTCCTTTAAAAACTGGAAACAGAACTGCATTATGACCCAGCAATCCCACTGCTAGGCATACACACTGAGGAAACCAGAATTGAAAGAGACACGTGTACCCCAGTGTTCATCACAGCACTGTCTATAATAGCCAGGACATGGAAGCAACCGTGATGTCCATCAGCAGACGAATGGATAAGAAAGCTGTGGTACATATACACAATGGAGTATTACTCTGCCATTAAAAAGAATACATTTGAATCAGTTCTAATGAGGTGGATGAAACTGGAGCCTATTATACAGAGTGAAGTAAGCCAGAAAGAAAAACACCAATACCATATATGGAATTTAGAAAGATGGTAATGATAACCCTTTATGTGAGACAGCAAAAGAGACACAGATATATAGAACAGTATTTTGGACTCTGTGGGAGAGGGAGAGGGTGGGATGATTAGGGAGAATGGCATTGAAACATGTATAATATCATATAAGAAATGAATTGCCAGTCCAGGTTCAATGCAGGATACAGGATGCTTGGGGCTGGTACACTGGGATGACCCAGAGGGATGGTATGGGGAGGGAGGTGAGAGGGGGGTTCAGGATTGGAAACATGTGTACACCCGTGGTGGATTCATGTTGATGTACGGCAAAACCAATACAATATTGTAAAGTAATTAGCCTCCAATTAAAATAAATAAATTTTAAAAAATAAATAAAATCAACTTGAATCTGAAAAAAAAATAAAATGGTTACTTGTATGTTATGAATTTCACCTCAATTTTTTAAAATCATACAGTGCTTTGGAAAACTGCCTTATAGTTCCTCAAAAGATTAAACATAGAATTACCATATGATCCAGATATTACACTCCTAAGTACATATACAAGGAAACTAAAAACTTTTCCATGCAAAAACTTGTATACAAATGGCAGCATTATTCATAGTAGCCAACAAGTGGTGAAAAACTGATCTTCACCAACCAATGAATGAATAAAAAACTTCAGTATATCCATGCAATGGAGTATTATTCAGCAATAAGGAAAGTACAATATGGATAATAATTTAAATATTGTACTAAGCCACAAAAGCCCACATATTGTGTGATATCCGTAAATGAAGTGTTCAGATTAGGCACACCCATGGAGACAGAATGTAGTTTACTGATTACCTAGGGCTGGGAGGTGTAGGATACTTGTAGGAGATTATAATTAAAGGACACAAGATTACTGATTGAGTAATGAAAATGTTCTAAAATTATAGCAATCATTGTACATATCTGTGAATATACTAAAAGCCATTGACTTGCAGAGAGAAGAGTATTTAATGAAAGTTATATGTCAGGGGTATGGGAAGAATATAGTAAAAATTATATGTCAAGGATATGTGAAGAATATCTAAGACACAATCCTTATCCTTGAGCAGTTAAGAAGAAAACAAACTATAAGTGAATAAATTATAAAATGTTGCAGGTATTTGGCTTCCTGGTAGCTAAGCAGTAAAGAATCTACCTACAATGCAGGAGACCTTGGCCAATCCCCAGTCAGCAAGATACCCTGGAGGAGGAAATGGCAACCCACTCCAGCATTCTTGCCAGGAAAATCCCATGGATAGAGGAGCCTGGTGGGCTACAGTCCATGGGGTCGCAAAGAGTCAGGCATGACAAAGCGACTAAGCACATAGGTATTTAAATAATAGCATTTATAAGGTACTATATATAGGGCACAAATCAGGGAATGGCCAATTCTACCAGTTTGTGGAGCAGTCAGAGGGCTTCACAAATGAAATGGCATAAACTGAATCTTGAAAGATTAGTGAGTGTTCACTAAGCAGGCAAAAGAGGAAAACATTTTAGACTATGTAAAGGGAATAAAGACATAGAGGAATAAAAGAGCGTGGTGTATAAATAAGTATGGAACACAACGTTTTGAGGCTGGAGAAGTAGGCAAAGACTGTGTGATAGGCTTTGAAGCTTGGGTTTGATCTTGTGAGCAATAGGGAGTCCTTTAAGAGTTTACTCATTAAAGAACATGAATAAAATTATGCTTTTTAAAAAAATAGTCATTTTAGCAATTGAGAGGTAGGTGGGTCGGCTGTGATAACTGGTGACCATATAACCAGTAGCAGACTATTAAATGACCCAAACAAGAAATGACGAGGACTTCAACTATAGCGACAGCAGTGGGGATCAAGGAGTACTGTAGACGGAAAACAAAACTAAAGAGAGTCATAAGAGTTCAGAGTGAGAGCGTGCCCGGAAGATGAGAATAACCAGTAGTGCCAAATGCCAGAGAGAGTAGGGAAGGGACACAAAGGCCAGTGAGTGAACACTGGATTTATTATTTTTTTAATTATTTATTTATTTATTTTTTATTTTACTTTACAGTACTGTCTTGGTTTTGCCATACATTGACATGAATCTACCACAGGTATACATGAGTTCCCAATCCTGAACCCCCCTCCCACCTCTCTCCCCATATCATCTCTCTGGGTCATCCCAGTGCACCAGCCCCAAGCATCCTGTATCCTGTATCGAACCTAGACTGGTGATTCGTTTCTTACATGGTAGTACACATGTTTCAGTGCCATTCTCCCAAATCATCCCACCCTCTCCCTCTCCCACAGAGTCCAAAAGTCTGTTCTATACATCTGTGTCTCTTTTGCTGTCTCTCATACAGGGTTATCATTACCTTCTTTCTAAATTCCATATATATGTGTTAGTATACTATACTGGTGTTTTTCTTTCTGGCTTACTTCACTCTGCATAGTCGGCTCCAGTTTCATCCACCTCATTAGAATGGATTCAAATGTATTCTTTTTAATGTCTGAGTAATACTCCATTGTGTATATATACCACAGCTTTCTTATCCATTCGTCTGCTGATGGACATCAAGGTTGCTTCCATGTCCTGGCTATTATAGACAGTACTGCAATGAACACTGGGGTACACGTGAACACTGGATTTAATAGCTGGAGAATCTTTACATGTCCAAGACACTTTTATCAGAGAAGCAGAGAAAAAACTTGATTTCAATTGGTAGGAGTGAACAGGAGGAGAGCGAGTAGAGACAGCCATGATGAGTACAGAGCTCTTCTGGGATTATCACACTTCACAGGGTCAGAGGAGTTTTCAACAGATCATTTATGAGTTGCAGGTATATAGAGACCCAGAGGAGAAGTTCGTAAGGGAGAAGTGAAGTGAAAATTGCCCAGTCGTGTCCAACTCTTTGCGACTCCGTGGACTATGCAGTCCATGGAATTCTCCAGGCCAGAATACTAGAGTGGGGAGCCGTTTCCTTCTCCAGGGGATCTTCCCAACCCAGGGATAGAACCCAGGGTCTCTCGCATTGCAGGTGGATTCTTTACCATCTGAGCCACCAGGGAAGCCCAAGAATACTGGAGTGGGTTGTCTATCCCTTCTCCAGTGGATCTTCCTGAACCAGGAATTGAACTAGGGTCTCCTGCACTGCAGGCAGATTCTTTACCAACTGAGGTATCATGGGGGAGAAGACAGTTGCTTTCCAAGCAAGTGCTAAAACACCTAAAGGTCTATATGTAAAATCAGTCCTTAACCCTACTCATTTTTTCTTCCTGACTCTCTACCCCTAGTTTTCAAGGCAAAACAGGTGTCACCTTTTACATTCACATATACCTTGTGAGCTTGCATATTGCCTTCTTATGCTTTTTTCACTTATATTCATTTTACTTTGACTTCACTTGTGTGAAATTATTGAGACAGGAATGATGCCATAACCGCAATTTTTCCCTGACTCTGCATTCATCTCAGGAGCGTTCTAAAATATTTACTGACCTTAGGTTTCCCTTTTAATAAATGCTCAAAATGAAGTAGTTGATGCTCATGGAAAGACTGAGCAGTCTATCCCAAAGTGTACCTTAGAAAATGGAAGTAAAACAATGGTCTGTTTTCTCTCTATCCACCCTACCTGTTCAGCCACTGGTTTAAGAGGTAATATAAGATACATAGGGGCTTCTCTAGTGGCTCAGAGGTAAAGAATTCACCTGCAATGCAGGAACCACAGTTGGCCTGGGTTGAGAAAATCCCCTGGAGGAAGAGGGCATGGCAACCCACTCCAGTATTCTTGCCTGGAGAATCCTATGGACAGAGAAGCCCGGTGGACTACACTCCATAGGGTCACAATGGTTGGACACTACTGAAGCAACTTAGCACATGTGCACACATAAGATATATAACTGAGGCAAAAAGAAGATATTGCCGGAAGTTGTGGCTCTAGATCACTCAGGATCCAAGGTTTCTCTGTCCTATCTCACCTTCTGGTAGTAATTTCTCACTATCATACGCTTCTACAATTTAAAAAAATAAAATAAAAATAAAATACATGCTAAAATAAAAAGTTCACAGCAACTCTCTCCACTGTTACCCTCCCACCCAGCAACTGTCTTTCCCAGTTGAAAAAGGCAAGAAGCTTATTGATCTCACTCTAATCAGAAGTCAGAAGCAATTGCCTAGCAATCACATCTACATTCTTGGAGAGTCCAGAGAGGAGCCACATAAAGGGCAAGTCCTGGACGTGTTTTAGAGGATGCTGGGTATAAGCAGTAGAAGCAGGCAATGTCTTACTGCTTCAGAAACGTACTTTTTATTACCAGCTCTATTATATTTTGAATAACTTGTGAAATCCAGTTTTAAATTCCCTTTGTTTCCTTTCAGTCCCTTACATTATGCCTCTAAATAGGGAGAGAATAAATTGCCAGTATCTGGAGCATCTTTCCTTGCAGAGAAGCGGGAATGAGCAGGTGTGTCATGGGGTAACCACTGACTACTAGAGAGAGCTTTGGTTTCTATGTTATGTTAGAGATCAGTAAGGAAGCTCATTCCTCTTGTGAATTGTCCTGAAATATGTAAGCCTTTTCCTTGTATTCATATCCTAGAGTCTGAAATGTTTCTATATTAACAAGTTACTATTCCTCTTTGGAACCATTCAGTAAGACAGCACTTGGTGGGGAGAAGGCAGCCCTCTACCTGAGGATCTAGGGCAGGATAGACCCCCTTCCCCAGCTGCTCCCATGAATGCCCTGGCATCAGCTTTATTTCTGGTCACTCTGTCTGCTTTGAGGAACTAACTTCTGCCATGTCCTTTTGTCATATCAGAAATCAATCTTTCCAATTCTACTCCATTTTCTCCATGAAAAGGCTCATGTCTCTCCTACCCCAAGAATCCTCTCTGCCAGTGATAACTGTGCATGTGTGTTAAGTCATTTCAGTTGTGTCTGACTCTTTGCAACCCTATGGACTGTAGCCTGCCAGGCTCCTCTGTCCATCTGGTTCTGCAGGCAAGAATACTGGAGTAGATTGCCATGTCCTCCTCCAGGGGATCTTCTCCACCCAAGGATTGAACTCGCACCTCTTCTGTCTCCTGCACTGGCACGCAGGTTCTTTACCAGTGGCACCACCTGGGAAGCCCAATAGCTGTCTACCTGTTCTTAACTGATTCTAAGATCTACTTCCCATCTACTGAGACTGCTTTCTTAAAGAACACCAATAGCTGTTGATTACCAATCCAGGGGGCTCTTACTGTTCTTACTACTTAAACTCTCTGCAGCATTTGACACTGTGCACTGTATTCTTTTCCCTTCTACCTCTGTACGATCTTCTTAGATGCTTTCACTGGTTTGTCTTCCTCAACCCTCCCTTTAAATGCTAAGCCCAAAGTTCATTGCATAGCTTTCTTAGTCTTCATATTCTGTGCTTCTGATGCTCTCTCCCAAGCTTCAATTATTTTTTTTATTTTTTAGTAATTGTGACTTTTATATTTATTTTATATATTTAATTTATCTATCTACCTGGCTGTGCTAGTTCTTAGCTGCAGCACATGGGATTTTCAATGCGACATGCTGTTGTGGCACGCAGGGACTTTAGTTGCAACATATGAACTCTTACTTGCAGCATTTGGGGTCTAGTTCCCTAGCTAGAGATCAAACTAGGGCCCCTTTCATTGGGAGCATGGAGTCTTAGCCACTGGACCACCAGGGAAGTCCCTCAGGGCTTCATTTACACCCCAGACCTTCCTCCAGATCTCTTGACCTGCGTATCAGCTGCATGATTGTCATGAATAATGTATAATCTGCAAACATCTTAAATTGACCATTTCTTCTCCAAGTTAGTTTCTCTCTTATGTTTCTTGTCTTCTTAATGGCATCAACATCTCTCCCAGCATCCTGGGTTCTCAGGTGCAAAACCTCAAATTCTTGATCAAATGGTTAATAATGCACTGAAAAAAGAAAGTGTAAGGTACTCAGTTGTGTCCTACTCTTTGCAACCCCATGTATTGTAGCCCGCCATGGAATTCTCCAGGCAAGAATACTGGAGTGGGTAGCCATTCCCTTCTTCAAGAGATCTTCCCAATCTGGGGATCAAACCCAGGTCTCCTTCATTGCAGGCAGATTCTTTACCATCTCAGCCACATGGGATGCACTAAGAATCATCTAATTCAATGTTTTTACAGATGATAGGACTGTCTTCCAGAGTCATGAAATTAATTCACCACCATAAATCCACAGCATAGCATCCTACTAATCTTTAAAGGTCCGTTTCAAGTTTTACTCTTCCAATAAAAAGCATTTCCAAGCCCTTCCTCATAGAAAATTGTGCCTTTATTTTCTTATGCATCACAGTCTCACAATTGAGTTAGTTTTTACCCTTCTCACTAAACTGTCAACTACCTGAATGTAGAGATTGTGTTTTCCTCACCTCTAATATTTCTTATAACCCATTGCAGAATTAATTTGTTTTAAATTTGTTAAAATTGTTTTTAATTTGTTTCAATTAAAATGTTTTAAAATATTTGGATGATTGATTGAATTTATATTTTTCATCTGATTGTTTGGTAGTATGTAGAAACAGCTTATGGCAAGTAAATATGATAATGAGGCAAATACTCTGAACAGTCTACTTTGGAGAATACGTAGAATAACAAACAGATGATAGGAAGTAGCCCATGGGGTCACAAAGAGTCGGACACAACTGAGCGACTGAACTTAAATGAAGGTTACTGGGGCTGTTTGGGGAATCATGGAGAATTTAGAATGACCTGAACATAGTCCAGTGTTCTGATTATTTTCAGAGGAAAACACTTACTTTCAAAACAGACTTGAAACCATGTGTCTAAGTAATTTGGTACACAGAAACTTTATAGGCATTTTAAAAGCAAATCAGTTAGTCACTAAAATAGTCACATAAGGGTAGCTGACAATTACTGAGGACTTACATTCTACGCACTATTATAACTGTAGTCTATATAAAAACTGACTCACTTAACCCTACGAATATGCTATGGGATAGTGATTACTAGTATCCTCATTTTACAGAGGGGCAACTGAGATTCAGGTAGATTCAGTATCTTCTCCAAATTCATATAAGTAACAATTGGCAATCAGAATTTGAGCTTGAGTGGTGTGATTCTAGAGTGTGCACTTTAGATCTACTTTTGTTAGAAAAAGACACAATTGAAATGCTATTGGCAAAGTGTGAAGTCACCCAGAATAGGGGTGCCCAGCACATCCTGAGCATGCAATAGACATTTGCTGAGCAAATGAATAGACAGATTTGTAGCTTATTTCTGCCTCAACATTTTTACATATGATGTTCATCTACCTAGAATGTTTTCCCATTTTTCAAAAAAAGGGGCTCTTTAAACTTTTTTAAAACTCTATTTTGGAGCATAGTGATTAACAATATTGTATTAGTTTCAGGTGTACAGCAAAGTTATTCACATATACACACACACACACACACATATATATATAATGTATGTATCTAGTCCTTTCAAATTAAAAGGTAGCTCTTTTTCAACAATAAAAAAAATTAAATAAAAAATAAAATGTACTGTATATTTGCTTCTGTATAGAACAAACAGCTAGGTGATTGATTTGCATTACTTACTTTTCAACCAGTTGTTTTGGCAGAATGATGATTACATAAACTTCAACAATGGCATTTTATCAGTTTTTTCTTGATTCTGTGATATTACTACTGTATTTGTTAGCTATAACCATCTAATTTTATTTATATAGTTTATCACCAAAGAGATATGGTAGGCAAGGGAAACTGGTTTCCCCAGATTGGAAAAAGTAATATATACCCTGCAGCTTCCCTCAGAGAAGAGTTGTTTTTAAAGGAAACAGATCATCAGTCCTGAGAAACAAATGTCTGTGTTGAAATGGAATTAGGAATACCTAAAGGACAAGAAGTAGAAATGGATTGAAAGAAGAAACTTCTGCCAAAAAATGTAAAACGAGAATATGGCTAGAGAAAAAAATGTACACATGGATTTAGGAAAAAGGAGAGGAGCCCCAGGGCAAAAAGAAAGGATTGTTGGTTGAAAACATTAGAAGCAGCCTAGCAGTTCTGACCCCTACTCCCCTCATCACTGCATGGCACTCCCACCGGATACAAAGGAAAAGGCAACAGGTTGATTGCTAGTAAAAAAAGCCTAGGTGAGGGGCTATTTGGACTAACCCACCCACTGAAAAATATGACACAGAAGCATACAAATGAGTTGAGAAGTTAGTAAAGGACTACTAGATTTTTTTTTAACATGTAAGAAATTGCTGGAATGAAAGAAGTAAATACAGAATACCTGAGCAGGGCCAGGACTTGCCTTACCCTGCTCCCAGCCCTGTACCTGAACACCAAAACAGCTTTTGCCCTGAGCCAGATAAACTTGGGCTTTGTTTATAGTTGCCTCACAAAGCAAGGAGGATGGAATCTAGTCCTCAAGACCAGTCCGAGGTGAGGCGTCTAATAGGAATCCTTGTCAACATTAACCTAAATCCTTAAAGTGCTGTACTCTTAGGACAAGGGCAAACCAGAAACAAATACATCTCTTCCAAAGTCCAGGGATTTGCAGAGTCTTGACACTTAGAAGAGCAGGGAGAAAAGGAAAAAGAAAAAATACATTTCTAAGAAGTTGTGACCTCCAGCCCTCCTGGAGATTTTCAGACTTGGTTATCCCAGGTACTCTACGTCTAGTACTAGATCTAAGATCTATAGTGCCCCATGCACTTGGCAAAAGCAAATTTATGTTCTCTTCACAGGAAGGCGATTTCATTGTAGGTCTCAAAGAATTCACTCAGATAAGGTTTTTAGTACTTAATAAAATAATTAAGCACACAGGAGACAAAGCACCATTAAGTGGGGGCATTTTGGGGTGGGCACTTGAGCCAGAAATACAGGTTACAGCTGCAAATGTCTAGTGATACTCAGGGAACCTCTATGCCAGAAGACTAGCTCATGTCACATTCTAATAGCATATCCTGCAACACTAAGTTACTAGCGGCAAGCTAAGTTCATTGTTACAGCATTCACATACAGGTTAAGAGGGAAAATCCAAGTCCAACATGAATATAACCAAGACTTACCAAACATTTGACAAAAACTAACACCATAAGAGAAAAGCATCAGCCTACACACACACACACACACACACACACACACACACACCTGATAACGCCTGAGGAAACAGAACAAGTAGAACAGATGGTTGAAGACTTTAGTAAAATGATTGTCATAAGATGTATTTAGAGAGGTTATTGTATCCTTGAAACAAGAGTGCATCTTAATAAAAAGAAGATGAGCTACTTTGTAAATGAAATAAATAATGGTAAAAAAGAAGAAGAAGAAAGCAAAGCCTCGAAGCTGAATAGCAAAATTGAGGGCTGAAGAGCAACTTGGCTACTCAAAGATCAACCTGAGAAATTATCTTAGACCACAGTGTGAATGGACAGAGAAGATACGTATAAAATAAAAGTCAAAGGCCTTGGAGGACCCATCCAAAGCTACAAATCCACAAAATGGGATTTCCAGAAAGAGAAAAATCAAAGCACTTAGAGAAAGAAATAAAAAAATAAAAGTCCTCAGTGTGAAAGAAGACTCACATTTTTAAATTAAATTCCACTGAGTGTCGAGTAAGAAGACTGAGAAAAGACCCATCCTTAGAAAGTAATGGTAAAACTTTAATATTTCATGGACAAGCAGAAAATCCTAAAGACTTCTAACATGAAAAAAAATATTATTTATAAGGAAAAAAACACCATATTGACTTCAAATTCATCAGCAGTGTTGGGTACAAAAAGATACTGGAGAAATATTTTCTTTGTACTGAGGTGAAATGATTTTGAATCTAGAATTGTATAATCTGACAAATCCTCAGACAAGTGTAATGGCTAACTAAGACATTTTCAGACAAGAATGGATTCAGAAAATTTACCACTCAGAAATTTTAGATGAAATATTGACTAGAAGATATGCTCTATCATAAGGAAAGGAGGAAAGAAAGCTCAGGAGGAACACTAAAAATCAATGGTAAGCAAAGAAAGCCTTAAGACTTAGGACTACTCATTAAAGTTCATTTTAATTTTTAAAAATATAGCAGTCACAAATTCAGGATTGGGGTTCAGGATTGGGAACTTATGTACACCCATGGCTGATTCATGTCGATGTATGGCAAAAGCAATACAGTATTATAAAGCAAAATAAAGTAAAAATTAAAATTAAATAAATAAATAAATAAAAATCCCGTCCACAATAGCAATGGAAATTATAAAATACCCAAGAATCAATTTAATTAAAGTGAAACAATACATACATGAATAATACAGATGAAAATTTTCTGAAGATTATTAAATAGAAAATTTGAATAAATTAAGGCTACACAACTGAATATATCTCACTATTGTAAATATCACAAGTCTTTATAAATTAATATATAAATCCAATGCAATCTCAGAGAAGATATCAACACATTTTTTGAAATGGATCTGACAACCTTATTCTAAAATTTTCCTAAAAAAGAAATTATGCTAGAATTCCCAATATAAGTTCTTAAAAGAGGAACAATGAGGGTGTACTTCTGTGGATCTTCACAGAGATTCTCGTGCAACCAGATTGTATAATACGCAATTATTCAGTTCAGTTCAGTCACTCAGTCATGCCCGGCTCTTTGCGACCTCATGAACTGCAGCACGCCAGGCATCCCTGTCCATCACCAACTCCCGGAGTTCACCCAGACTCATGTGCATCGAGTCAGTGATGCCATCCAGCCATCTCATCCTCTGTCGTCCCCTTTTCCTTCTGCCCTCAACCCCTCCCAGCAACAGAGTCTTTTCCAATGAGTCAACTCTTCGCATGAGATGGCCAAAGTACTGGAGTTTCAGCTTTAGGATCAGTCCTTCCAGTGAACCCCCAGGACTGATCTCCTTCAGAATGGACTGGTTGGATCTCCTTGCAGTCCAAGAGACTCTCAAGAGTCTTCTCCAACACCACAGTTCAAAAGCATCAATTCTTCGGTGCTCAGCTTTCTTCACAGTCCAACTCTCACATCCATACATGACCACAGGAAAAACCACAGCCTTGACTAAACAGACTTTTGTTGGCAAAGTAATGTCTCTGCTTTTGAATATGCTATCTAGGTTGGTCATAACTTTCCTTCCAAGGAGTAAGCATCTTTTAATTCCATGGCTGCAATCACCATCTGCATTGATTTTGGAGCCCAGAAAGATAAAGTCTGACACTGTTTCTACTCTTTCCCCATCTATTTCTCATGAAGTGATAGGACCAGATGCCATGATCTTCGTTTTCTGAATGTTGAGCTTTAAGCCAACTTCTGGACTCTCCTCTTTCACTTTCATCAAGAGGCTTTTTAGTTCCTCTTCACTTTCTGCCATAAGGGTGGTATCATCTGCATATCTGAGGTTATTGATATTTCTCCTGGCAATCTTGATTCCAGCTTGTGTTTCTTCCAGCCCAGCGTTTCTCATGATGTACTCTGCATAGAAGTTAAATAAGCAAGGTGACAATATACAGCCTTGACATACTCCTTTTCCTATTTGGAACCAGTCTGTTGTTCCATGTCCAGTTCTAACTGTTGCTTTCTGACCTGCATATAGGTTTCTCAAGAGGCAGGTCAGGTGGTCTGGTATTCCCATCTCTTTCAGAATTTTCCACAGTTTATTGTGATCCACACAGTCAAAGGCTTTGGCATAGTCAATAAAGCAGAAATAGATGTTTTTCTGGAACTCTCTTGCTTTTTCAGTGATCCAACGGATGTTTGCCATTTGATCTCTGTTTCCTCTGCCTTTTCTAAAACCAGCTTGAACATCTGGGAGCTCATGGTTCATGTATTGCTGAAGCCTGGCTTGGAGAATTTTGAGCATTACTTTACTAACGTGTGAGATGAGTGCAACTGTGTTGTAGTTTGAGCATTCTTTAGCATTGCCTTTCTTTGGAATGAAAACTGACCTTTTCCAGTCCTGTGGCCACTGCTGAGTTTTCCAAATTTGCTGGCATACTGTCTGCAGTAATTAGAGTATTAGAAGAAGAATGGAGAAATAGATCAAGAAAACAGAACAGAGAGTTTAAAAATGGACCCATGTATATATCGGAATTTGGTACCTGAAAAAGGTTTTTTAATTCAATGGGTAAAAGATTGACTATAATGAATTCTGTTGTCAAAGTGTACATTCATTTATGAAACAATGTCAGATTCTGCTTCATACCAATCTCAAAAGTTGATCCCAGAGTATTTAAAAACTAAAAATTAAAATCAAAACTCTAAAAAATAGCTGAAGGAAATATAGGAGAATGTATATTCAACTGTTGGTAAGAAAGCCTTCTTGAACAAGACACACACAGGTTGTAAGTGAGAAAAAGATTGATTATTTTGACATTATCAGAATTTAAAACCTCTACTACAAAGGACACCATAAATAGTTAAAAGGCTAACAACAGATTGAAAAATATGTTTACAACATATACCTTAATCAAATAATATCCAGAATATATAAAGAACTTCTAAAACTACATATCTTAAAAAGCCTTATCGAAAGGTGGGCTAAATATCTAACAGTCAGTTCCTTGGAGAGGATATATTTTACAAACGTCCCTAAATGTAAAGAGATCACTAACCTTGCCAGATAATTAATTAATGATCATTAAAAGATCATTAATTTCTATGCAAACTTCAATACACTGGCAAAGACTGAAAATGTTTGTAGAGTGAGGAAAAATTAATATTTGGTATACCATATGTGGAATTATAAGTCAGTGTAGCTTTTGGGGGAATGACAATATGCAGATGCCACCACCCTTATGAGAAAGCGAAGAACTAAAGAGCCTCTTGATGAAAGTGAAAGAGGAGAGTGAAGAAGTTGGCTTAAAACTCAACATTCAGAAAACTGAGATCATGGCATCCAGTCCCATCACTTCATGGCAAATAGATGGGGAAACAATGGAAAGAGTGAGAGCCTATTTTGGGGGGGGAGGGGGGCTCCAAAATCACTGCAGATGGTGACTGCAGCCATGAAATTAAAAGACACTTGCTCCTTGGAAGAAAATCTATGACCAACCTAGACAGAGTATTAAAAAGCAGAGACATTACTTTACCAACAAAGGTCCGTCTAGTCAAAGCTATGGTTTTTCCAGTATGAAAGCCAAAGAATTGATGCTTTTGAATCGTGGTGCTGGAGAAGACTCTTGAGAGTCCCTTGGACTGCAAGGAGATCCAACCTGTCCTCCTAAAGGAAATCAGTCCTGAATATTCATTTGAAGGACTGATGCTGAAGCTGAAGCTCCAATACTTTGGCCACCTGAAGTGAAGAACCAATTCATTGGAAAAGACCCTGTTGCTGGGAAAAATTGAAGGTGAGAGAAGAAGGGGATGACAGAGGATGAGATGGTTGGATGGCATCACTGACTCTATGGACATGAGTTTGAGTAGGCTCCAGGAGTTGGTGATGGACATGGAAGCCTAGCATGCTGCAGTCTGTGGGGTCGCAAAGAGTCGGACACAACTGAGCGACTGAACTGAACAGAATATACCATTGACTATCAAAAATTAAGTTGGGCATATTACTTCTTAAGTGAGCAAATCTATTTCTTGTTGTCTACTCTAGCAAACTCTTATACCTGTTTCACAGAAAACATGTTCAAGATTATCCATTACAGTGTTATTGTTTGTAATAGCAAAATCATTGAAAATATCATGTGTCTATGGGATCACAAAGAGTCAGACACTACTGAGAGACTGACCTGACTGAACTGATCCATTAAATAATTAAATCTAACATCATTGTAGAGATGACTCTCTTCCAAACCTGAAATTCTGGATTTTACTTTTAATATGTCAGAAGTCCTCAAGAATGGTTAACAAAAAATTCCTGTACATAAACAAACTACTTTCTTATCTCCACATTAAGTAGATGTTGAACATTACCTCAAGTGCTTACAGTATCCAGATTACTACACATTTCTAAGATCAGGTACATAGTTTTCTACAAATGCATCTTTGTATAAAACGTATGTTTTGTATAAAATGTATATTTGTATAAAATATACAAAATATACCACAATACAAATGCTTTAGAAATGTTCTACATGGTTATTTCCTGTGTTTGGTTGATTTAATATGCCCAGATAAATTATCTTTCTTTCAACTTCTGTCAGTTTTGATCCCTACTGCATTAATTATTTAAGTAATTTTAATCACCCCAAGCTATTCATTTAGATCACTGGAGAAGACAAAATGTGGTAAACATAAATGCCTCACCTCAAATCAATTAGCACATCCATTTACAAGGGGAACTAAGACTAGAGTTAAAGACTTCTGAATCGTATTACCTTGCTCTACTGATAATCTACATATTCTTACTTTTAAAGAAAGACACATTGGTAAATAAGAACATAAGAACTAAAAGCTACAAAGTTCTAAACCTGCTCTAAAACTACTTCTTATAATACTCAAAACAAATCCTCCATATCAGGTTGCCAAAAGTAATCAGTCAAATACTTCTGTGGTTTCAATCAGTCAATTAATTCTACATATATAAGAATATATGAACTTAAAAGCACCTTCAACTTGGTCAGCCTGTTCCCAGATTTGTAATGTTCTAATGGTAGAGCAATATGGATAAAAATTCTATTGGTAGCTAGGGGGAAAAAGAACAGTAATGTTATAGTCCTGTGTCATCTTTGTTTCTGAAAAATGGTATATTATATAAAGATTTAAAAATAACACAACTTCATGAATAGAACTACTTAATTCAAAGTTGTTGCAGGGATAAGCATAGCAACAGTAAAAAAAAATTTTTTTTTAATAGGAAAGCCACATCTTTGTGTAAAATTTTTCAAAAAATTTGTCTTTGTGGCTATGTAATTTCATTTGACAATTCCAAACCTGAGATTCTTTGATTCTAAGTTTTCAGTAGTAACTTTAAAAGCATTTTTTTTAACTTTAGATCCAAGAGCAGAATTATATGCTATTATAACAAACCTGTATAGTTTCTTAGTTTTATTTTGATGAGGGATGTGTTTATCTCACAGGTGCTAGTGCAGTTTTCTTTTAAAAGATAAGCCTTTGGAAAAAGAGAAAGAGACATATTATTATTATATTTATTATTATACTGACATTTATTATTTAGCTGCCATGTATTAAGTAAAACACTGAACATTACACTTTAATTCTATTCTGTCTTTATATCTGCTCTAAGAGGTACATATGGTACTGATATTCCCATTGTATGCAAAACTGAGACTCAGAGAAGTTAAAGTATCTAAGGTCACATGGCTTAAGTAAGAAGACTATATAGAGTGAAGTACGTTCGAAAGAGAAAAACAGATATTGCATATTAACGCATACATGTGGAACCTAGAAAAATGGTACAGATGAATCATTTGCAGGCAGGAATAGAGATGCAGACGTAGAGAATGGACATGTAGATGGGATGAGGGGGGAAGGGGTGATGGGACAAATTTGGAATTGACACATATACACTACCATGTGCAAAAGAGAGACCTCGTGGGAAGTTGCTCTTCCCACACGAAGCTCAGCTCAGTGCCCTGAATGACGCAGAGGGGTGAAGTGGGGGATGTGGAGGGAAGGGAGTTCCAAAAGGGGGAGGATATATGTATACATATAACTGATTCACTTTGTTGTACAGCAGAAACTAGCGCAACATTGTGAGGCATCTACACTCCAATTCTTATAAAATAGCTATGAAATAGTTTTATGTCAGCAGAGGCTTTGATGGTAGAGATTTTGTGCCTACTTGTTAATTTGGCAAGATTATGCATAAACACAGATTATTAGTCTTGGGTCTCAGGTTTGTCTGTGTCTCTACCACTAATTTATATTCCTTAGGGCATACACTCAACTCTCCCCAGCTTCTAAATATATTATCCTTTGTCCTAATAAATGTATAACATTTTTAAAAAGAAGGTATGAAATGTTATTTCTAAACATCATTCTTGATGATATCCAAAGCTAAGTATCTCACAAAACAAAATAAGTGACCTAAAATCATATTTGTTTTTATTTAAAAAGTTTAATGTTTAGTCTTTTCAATATGAATTGTTAAAATTTAGGGGAAGAAAACTTAAAAAAAAAAAACAATTAGTAGCTAATGAAGCAGAGATTATTTGGATTTGAAAAATAGTTGTGAATGTGGAGTTAAACCTGATTAGGAAACCTGATTAGGAAACCAGAAGTCAAAATAGGAAGTTAGCCATTGTATAATAAGATGTAAGGACTTCTAAGCAGATGCATGCATTGCTGGAAACAGTACTTGGGTGAAATTATTCTGAGGCAAGAAGTAAACCAGATCAAAATTAGACTCACTTCAGTTCAGTTCAGTTGCTCAGTCATGTCCAACTCTTTCTGACCTATGGAGAGCAGCCGCCAGGCTTCCCTGTCCATCACCAACTCCTGGAGTTGACTCAAACTCATGTCCATCAAGTCGGTGATGCCATTCAACCATCTCATCCTCTGTAATCTCCATCTCCTCCTGCCTTCAGTCTTTCCCAGCATCACAGTCTTTTCAAATGAGTCAGCTCTTTGCTTCAGGTGGCCAAAGTATTGGAGTTTCAGCTTTAGCATCAGTCTTTCCAATGAATATTCAGAACTGATTTCCTTTCAGATTGACTGGCTTGAATGCCTTGCAGTCCAAGGAACTCTCAAGAGTCTTCTCCAACACAACAGTTCAAAACCATCAATGCTTCAGCAGTCAGCTTTCTCTATAGTCCAACTCTCACATCCATACATGACTACTGGAAAAACCATAGCTATGACTAGACGGACCTTTGTTGGCAAAGTAATGTCTCTGCTTCTTAATATGCTGTCTAGGTTGGTCATAACTTATCTTCCAAGGAGCAAGCATCTTTTAATTTCATGGCTGCAGTCACCATCTGCAGTGATTTTGGAGCCCCCCAAAATAAAGTCTGTCACTGTTTCCATTGTTTCATGTATTTGCCATGAAATGATGAGAACGGATGCCATGATCTTAGTTTTCTGAATGTTGACTTTTAAGCCAGCTTTTTCCTTTTCTTCTTTCACTTACATTAAGAGGCTGTTTAATTCTTCTTTGCTTTCTGCCATAATAGTGATGTCATCTGCATATCTGAGGTTATTGGTATTTCTCCTGGCAATCTTGATTCCAGCTTGTGGTTCATCCAGCCTGGCATTTCACATGATGTACTCTGCATATAGGTTAAATAAACAGGGTGACAATCTACAGCCTTGGTGTACTCCTTTCCCATTTTGGAACCAGTCTGTTGTTCCAGGTCCAGTTCTAACTGTTGCTTCTTGACCTGCATACAGATTTCTCAGGAGACAGGTCAGGTGGTCTGATATTCCCATCTCTTTAAGAATTTTCCACAATTTGTTGTGATCCACACAGTCTAAGGCTTTGGCATAGTCAGTGAAGCATAAGTTGATGTTTTTCTGGAACTCTCTTGCTTTTTCGATGACCCAGTGGATGTTGGCAATTTGATCTCTGCTTCCTCTGCCTTTTCTAAATCCAGCTCAAGAATCTGGAATTTCATGGTTCATATACTGTTGAAGCCTGGCTTGGAGAATTTTAAACATTACTTTGCTAGCGTGTGAGATGAGCACAATTGTGTGGTAGTTTGAGCATTCTTTGGCATTGCCTTTCTTTGGGATTGGAATGAAAACTGACCTTTTCCAGTCCTGTGGCCACTGCTGAGTTTTCCAGATTTGCTGGCATACTGAGTGCAGCACTTTCACAGCATCATCTTTTAGGATTTGAAATAGCTCAGCTGGAATTCCATCAGCTCTACTAGCTTTGTGTGTAGTGACGCTTCCTAAGGCCCACTTGACTTCACATTCCAGGATGTCTGGCTCTAGGTGAGTGATCACACCATGGTGGTTATCTGGGTCGTGAAGATCTAGTTCTTCAGTGTATTCTTGCCACCTCTTCTCAATATCTTCTGCTTCTGTTAAGGTCCATACCATTTCTATATGGTATTAGATAAATTATGATTCAATCCGTTGGAGGGCTGTTTTAAGAATGCAGGCCTGAAACAATGATGATCTCATTCATGCTGTGCTTTCCACAGGAAACCAAATACTCACTCCCACAAAATCCTTTCACAGAACTTTCTCTGGACCCATACAGGTGCCAACCCTCCCTCTTCTTACTTCTACGTTTCTACAGTTGTTTACTCATTTCTTGCTCATCTACACACTTCTGTGCCCACCCTGACCTACCCCCATGATTTCAGTCCCAAGTTTTCAAACTCCTCAATGCCTGGTTTTTGCTCACCACTTGTTTCACCTCTGCCAACCTGATTCTTTCTCTGGATTCTCCTGTAACCCGTTTTCCTGCTTTCCTTCCATCGCAGTTTGATTCGCTCGGTTTTACTTCTTACATGGCTGCTTGATACTTGTCCTGGAATCAGCACATTATCCTTTCCCAGCTCATGACCTCCTGCACTCACCATCTGTCCACTTCAAAGCCCTTCCTGGTTGCACTCAGCCCTTAGATCACACCAGAGAGAAAAGGTGAGGACCAAGCATTGAGAAATACACAGTCATTAGTGGATATAAAACCACAGAGAAACTCTAGCATAGGGGTTTGAAAGAAAGAACGATATCCGGGGTAGTGTAATGTCATAGAAGCCAGTGTACTATGCAGGGTCTAAAAGGAAGTTTGGAAAGAAACCAGTTGCTAATATTTTTTACACCAAATGAATCAGGTGAAGATCATAGTGAGGCAGAAAGCACCATTTTAGAGAACCAGGACAGGAGAATCAATAAAATACTTCATTTAGTTTCATTTGTCAGTGTTGTATGAATAAAGAAACAGATTTTATTTGACTTTAACTCCCCAGGCAGATCCTGCCTGAAGAATAGAAGTGTTTTTTGCAGAACTTAAGTCAGTGAAAAACATCAGTTATCCTGATGTTCACTTAAAGGAAGATAAACCATGTTATGGAAAAAAAGGAGGTGAGCCAAACTGGGGGATTTCATGATAAAGCCAGGAGTTAATTATATCAAGCCTTTCAAGAGAAAGTAGGTCTGAAAAGAACTGTGATCAAAGCAATATTTGGGGATATTATTTTTTCAAATCTTTTTCTCAATGCTATGAATGTATTATTTATATATGACTTATTTTGGCATCATATATTGGTCTAATGTGGCTTCTGAGAATTGAGAATTCTATCCAAGGAGTCCTAGTAGGCTGAAAAAATAAGCTTATTTCAGTTATCAATTGCTGCATAACAAAACCCCCAAACTTAGAGGTATGAAACAATGATTTATTATTTGTTGCAATTCTCTTTGAGGTTGACTGGGTGGTTTTTCCACTGGTCTCACCTGAGCTCACTCATGCAGCTTCACTCAGCTCGTAGTCAGTGGGGACAGCTGGGTCTCTCTCTCCATATGCTCTTTTACTTGGATATGATAAGCTCAAGGCATTTTTCCAAGACAGTAAAAGAGACTGAATGGCCCAAGTACTACCCTTGGAAGTTAATATCATCCACCACACTTCTTTTGGCCAAAACTAGTCACAAAAGCAACCCATTCAAAGAATAGGAAACATAATCTCCACCTCTTGATGGGAGGATTGGGCAAAATCACGTGGCAAAGGAGCATTTGTTGTTGTTTAGTCACAAAGTTGGGAATACCAGACCACCTGACCTGCCTCTTGAGAAATCTGTATGCAGGTCAGGAAGCAATAGTTAGACATGGAACTGGACATGGAACAACAGGCTGGTTCCAAATGGGGAAAGGAGTATGTCAAGGCTGTATATTGTCACTCTGCTTATTTAACTTATATGTAGGGTACAGCATGAGAAATGCTGGACTGGATGAAGCACAAACTGGAATCAAGATTGCTGGGAGGAATATCAATAACCTTACATATGCAGATGACATCACCCTTATGGCAGAAAGTGAAGAAGAACTAAGGAGCCTCTTGATGAAAGTGGAAGAAGAGAGTAAAAAAGTTGGCTTAAAGCTCAACATTCAGAAAACAAAGATCATGGCATCCAGTCCCATCACTTCATGGCAAATAGATGGAGAAACAGTGGAAACAGTGGCAGATTTTATTTTGGGGGGCTCCAAAATCACTGCAGATGGTGACTGCAGCCATGAAATTAAAAGACACTTACTCATTGGAAGAAAAATTATGACCAACCTAGACAGCATATTAAAAAGCAGAGGCATTACTTTGCCGACAAAGGTCTGTGTAGTCAAGGCTATGGTTTTTCTAGTAGTAATGTATGGATGTGAGAGTTGGACTATAGAGAAAGCTGAGTGCTGAAGAATTGATGCTTTTGAACTGTGGTGTTGGAGAAAACTCTTGAGAGTCCCTTGGACTGCAGGGAGATCCAACCAGTCATCCTAAAGGAAATCAGTCCTGAATATTCATTGGAAGGACTGATGTTGAAGCTGAAACTCCAATATTTTGGCCACCTGATGCGAAGAGCTGACTCATTTGAAAAAACCCTGATGCTGGGAAAGATTGAAGGCAAAAGGAGAAGGGGATGACAGTGGATGAGTTGATTGGATGGCATCACAGACTCAGTGGACATGAGTTTGAGTAAATTCCGGGAGTAGGTGATGGGTAGGGAGGCCTGGCGTGCTGCTGTCCACAGGGTTGCAAAGAGTCGGACATGACAAAGTGACTGAACTGAACTGAACTGAGTCACTAAGTCATGTTGAGTCACTAAGTCATGAACTATAGCCCCCCTGGGTCCTCTGTCCATGGGATTTCTCAGGCACGAATACTCGAGTCGGTTGCCATTTCCGTTTCCAAGAGATCTCCCTGATCCAGGGATTGAACCAATGGCTTCTGCATTAGCAGACGGATTCTTTACTGCGGAGCACCAGGGAAGCACTAAAGGGGCATAAACGTGGGTTATTGTGATTCTCTGGGGCCGTTAATGTGATAATCTACAACAGTCTACCCTTGGTTTTGATGATTCACATCTTTCTCACGTAATTCTCCCCCCTCCCCTTCCAAAACTGTCTGTATCTCATCCAGTCATGACATAGGGCTCAGAATCCACAATCTCATAATCTGCATCAGGTCAAGATGTCAATGAGGCTCCTTGGTTACAGTTCTTAGATTCAGAGACTTGTGAACTAAAAAGGCAAGTTATCCGCCCATTTCCTCAGGTACCAATGTACATTGGAGAGAGAGAAAAACCACACTCTAGTAGACACTGATGTTCAAAAAAGGAGAGGGGAAAATGTGCAATAGTTACTGGTCCATGACAATTTGGAAACCCATCCAGGTACATGCTGGCAAGTTTCTATACTCCAGGAGTAGGCAGAGTTCCTTGATCCTACTCTCCTGAAATATATGCCTAATCTTCTGTCCTTCTGGGCTCTGGGCAACACTCTCTCAGCTCTGCCCTCTTGGTTGTTCTTCCCTCTCAGTAAGAAATGACCCCTGCTTGTAAGAGAAAAGTTTTCCCATCCTATTTCCTATTCATTGAAAGATAGAGGCCCAGAAGCCTCTTCTATTTCTGTCTTTCACTCCAAGCTGTGATGATTTTTCAACACAACTCTTTTAACACCATGTGGATATTCTACAAAGTTGTTCAGGTTCACTCTATAACCCTAAAAGCACAGGAATAATTCTTTTGGAGGCAGTGAGCTGTGTAGTGCTAGCTTCTTCCTTACTTTTTCAAAATCCTTCTTTCTCAATGAAACAAGAATGTGTTAGTCACTCAGTCGTGTCCGAGTCTTGCAACCACATGGACTGCAGCCCATCAGGCTCCTCTGTCCATGGAATTCTCCAGGCAAGAATACTGGACTGGGCAACCATTCCCTTCTCCAGGGGATCTTCCCAACCCAATAGGGGATAGTAAATTAAAGCTCTTATGTACATAAAAGGGTATATTTCACATTATGCAAATAGACATGCCATATCAAATATTGTGCATAAATTGATTTTTTTATAAAGACAGTAGAATTTATCTCATTGTAGAATTTGCCATTTGATCTATCATGAATCCTTTGGTAAAGTTTGGAGACTCAGTAGGTAAAAAAAGGGATAGGATAGTTCTGGAGTCAGACCTGCATTTGAATCCACTCTGCCATGTGACCTTTAACAAGTTACTCATGCTCATTTGGTGTCAGTTTCCTCATCAGTAAAATAGCAATATAGATATTCTGTGCTTACTATCTTGCTGGGTTGCTAAGGAGAGTGGAACTAAATTTTGCAAAGCAACTGACATATAATAAATTATAGTTAGATTACAGATATAGAAATAAACTTATGGTTACCAGGGAGTGAAAGGGGGAAGGGTTAAATTGGAAGATTGGGATTGACACATACAAGCTACTATATATAAAATAGGTAACTAAAAAGGACCTACTATACAGCACAAGGAAATCTACTCAATACTCTGTAATGGCCTATATGGGAAAAGAATCCAAAAATGAGTGGATACATGTATGCGCATAACTGATTCACGTTGCTGTACACCTGAAACTCACACAACATTGTAAATCAACTATACCCCAATAAAAAGTTTTTAAGTAAATAAATAAATATATTATACATAGAGCTACAATTTTGGAGCTGAATAAAACTTTAATCCCCTTCCAAAGCTAACTCCATATCAAAACTTTTTGATGGTTGCTGTTATATATATTATTTATAACAGTGATATACTACTGATCTTATTGTTGTACTTAGTTGCTCAGTCATGTCTGACTCTTTGTGACCCCATGAACTGTGACCCCATGGACTGTAACCCACCAGGCTCCTCCGTCAATGGGGATTCTCCAGGCAAGAATACTGGAGTGGGTTACTATGCCCTCCTCCAGAGGATCTTCCCAACCCAGGGATCAAACCCAGGTCTCCAGTATTGTAGGCAGATTCTTTACCATCTGAGCTACTAGGGAAGACCCGTACTACTGATCTAGTATATTATAAAACACACCCCAGAAGTAGAAATTATAAAAGATATTTTTTAAATTATGCATAAGTAGAAAGTCTAACATTTTCTTCCTGTACCCAGTAGACTGTGTTTTTCTCAGGGAGTGCTAAAATTTGTGGCAATATCCATATTCATATAGAGAATGAAAGTGCAACAGGTCTCCAACAATCATAGATGTCTCTCAATTAATATAAATGTCTACCAGAAAACATTGTGCAAGGTACTTTTTGCAGCAGAATGGTTTCCCTGGTAGCCAATCAAAACTTTGTCTTATCTATATGAAAACCTAGAAGTCTAATATTTAGAAAAGAAACACATACTTTGAAATGAATTTCAAGAGTTTTTTTGATTGTGCATCTTCTGTTGTAAATAATGACCAACTATATTTGTCTTCTTTTTGTGTTTTAAGCTATTAGTTTGTTCCTTGAGTTAGACTATTATATCTCCTCCCATTTCACTAATTCTTTTAACTACATTTATTTTACCTTTGATAACTGCTTTTAGCCCTGTAATTTTCATGTTAGTTTTTGACCAACTGACAGTTTGATTTTCTGGTCCAATGTATAATACATACTTTATTCCATTTAATATCCATAATTTTCTTTTCTTACTCTAATACACATGACACTTTATACTTCTTATTCTGTGTCTGTACATTCCGTACATACTAACTTTAATTTTACTGTCTGTACTTTGAATATAATAATGGGAATCTATCAAATCACATTGCTTTTTCTAGTTATTGTTAATGGCATTTTTAAGCTAGTAGACACTGACTATGACTGTAGTATCAGTCACTGTCTGATTTCTAATACACAAATATAATTAGACTAGTTTTGAAGAAAGTACTTAATTGAGAAAGAAGGCAAATAGCCAAAGCATTAATAAATTTTAATAGTGTATTAAATCTTTAATAATTCTTTATCATAGTCTTTTTAAAATACAAATTTACAAGTACTATTATCTTGAAGGCATCTAAGTCCTTTAAAGAAGTAAGCTTCATATAATAATAATTGTTATTATTTTTGTATATTTTATATATTAGTGTATTAGTCACTCGGTCATATCCATATCCATCTGTTTGTGATCTCATGGACTGTAGCCTGCCAGACTCCTCTGTACATAGAATTCTCCAGGCAAGAATACTGGAGTGGGTTGCCATTTTCTATAGCTAACATTTAAACATACTGAACATGTATTAAGTACTGTGCCAAATACTTTACCTAGATTATCTCATTTGATTAGCATAACACATTAATGAAATAGATATAAAATTATGACTTGAATGCAGACCTGTTTGACTCAAAGTCCGAATGGTGGGTCATGATGCTATATGTTGCCTTTGATAATGAGTATTCATGACCCCAAAATGATCACTTGGCAAACTTGGGATAAAGAAAGTTTTATTTGTAGTAAACACTATAATTCTGGGATAATTTATTTTACATTCTGAATCTAAAGAGCAATCTTGATGTGTATAATTATTTGAAACATACATAATCTTTTAAAGTTTTCATATGCTTTATATTAATGCATTTGGCAGCATGTACTTATTGGATTTTTATTTAGAATTTGCCAACTGTTTCTCTAATTTGACAGAGGACTAAATATCAAATAACCTGATCAGTTTGTATAAGATCTCGCTTAGAAAGTAAACAGAACTATGAGTCTAAGTGCTAAAGTTCATCAGTGACAGAAAGGATAAAACATATCAAATTAATTTTTTTAAAAAGTCAAAGATAACATTAGAACATTGACAACCTGCTTTAAAGCACAAACTCATATATTGGAAATGTAAAATTTTGACTTCCCTATATTTGTCTTGAGTCAAGTTTTTCAGTCTGTAAAAGGTGAATGTATCACATACATGCATGTTTTACTTCAGGAAATATGTGGGGTGACATTTTTGCTGTCCATCAAATAATTTTTCAGTAATTGAAACTGAGTAATACTAATAAAGTAGTTGACATGTCATGATTACCAATTGTTATTATCAGGTTTTCAAATTCTTATTTTTCTAAATATGTAAGTTAATAAAATTCAAGTACTATGCAAAAATGAAATATACCAATGTGTGGATCAAAATAAACTGTGGAAAATTCTGAAAGAGATGGGAATACCAGACCACCTGACCTGCCTCTTGAGAAACCTGTATGCAGGTCAGGAAGCAACAGTTAGAACTGGACATGGAACAACAGACTGGTTCCAAATAGGAAAAGGATTACATCAGGGCTGTATATTGTCACCCTGCTTATTTAACTTCTATGCAGAGTACACCATGAGAAACACTGGGCTGGAAGAAACACAAGGTGGAATCAAGATTGCCGGGAGAAATATCAATAACCTCAGATATGCAGATGACACCACCCTTATGGCAGAAACTGAAGAGGAACTAAACAGCCTCTTGATGAAAGTGAAAGAGGAGAGTGAAAAAGTTGGCTTAAAGATCAACATTCAGAAAACGAAGATCATGGCATCTGGTCCCATCACTTCATGGGAAATAGATGGGGAAACAATGTCAGACTTTATTTTTCTGGGCTCCAAAATCACTGCAGCCATGAAATTAAAAGACGCTTACTCCTTGGAAGAAAAGTTATGACCAACCTAGATAGCATATTCAAAAGCAGAGACATTGCTTTGCCAACAAAGGTTCATCTATCAAGGCTATGGTTTTTCCTGTGGTCATGTATGGATGTGAGAGTTGGACTGTGAAGAAAGCTGAGCACCGAAGAATTGATGCTTTTGAACTGTGGTGTTGGAGAAGACTCTTGAGAGTCCCTTGGACTGCAAGGAGATCCAACCAGTCCATTCTGAAGGAGATCAGTCCTGGGTGTTCATTGGAAGGACTGATGCTAAATCTGAAACTCCAATACTTTGGCCACCTCATACAAAGAGCTGACTCATTTGAAAAGACCCAGATGCTGGGAGGGATTGGGGGCAGGAGGAGAAGGGGGCGACCGAGGATGAGATGGCTGGATGGCATCACCGACTCGATGGACATGAGTTTGGGTGAACTCCGGGAGTTGGCGATGAACAGGGAAGCCTGGCATGCTGCGATTCATGGGTTTACAAAGAGTTGGACACGACTGAGCGACTGAACTGAACTGACATATATAGTCTATTAATATATGGTATATATAGTCTTCTGTTTATAAAAAGAGTCATTAAAAATTTCTTGTGAAAATGTTCTCAAATTTCAAAGCTTGATATAATTATACTACTCTACATTTCTCAGATATTTATATCATTCAACTGTATTAATTTTTAGTATCTCTCTGCCACATGGATGAATCTATAAAAATTTAAAAGATTATATTCCCTCTCCTATGTTTTTAATATTCTCTATTAATAGCATTTATTTATATAGATACATTTTAATTAAATTATAGCTCAGAAAGTTTTCCACTGTTGTAGTTAACTCCATTATTTGTAGAACTCTTTCAGGTTATATCAGTTTCAGGATACTTGATTAAAGTATTTAGATTATATCTGGTGTCAGGTTACATCCTTAAAAATTATCAGTGAAGAAATTAGTTTGTATCACATTAATAACTTTAAAGTTTTAAATTGTTTTTAACTATTATTCTTAGAATTCTAAGTTATCCCACAAGTTTTTTTAACAAGAAACTATACTTAGCAAAATTTTTTAAAAATTTTAGTATTTTATAAAAATGTTTTGTGTATTTCAGCTATTGAAGCAGAAAAACATAGTAAAAAGCAGAAAGGAAGAAATGTCACCGCACAGGTAAAAATTTTGCTATATCATATTTTTCCAACACAAAATTAAGCTATACCTATTAACAGCATTTATTTGGTATGCTCAGAATTTCTTAAACAACGAATTTTTAACTGTTCTTTCTGTTATTTTTTTTCCAATCTCAATCCACATTTTTGGTTCATCCATTCAACAAACAGTTACTCATTCCACTGTGAGAAGAAAAGAATGTCATCAGGCTTGAGCCTTCCTATAAGTCATGACTGAGGTCCTAAAATACCAAGACAAAAAGGGCAGACAGAGACCAGCCTGGCTTATAGAGCCACAGATGCTTGTTAAACTTGATTAACCTCAGGATGTCTCCTGACATCTTGAAAGAATTCAGCATTTTCCGTCTGTTCTCAGCCCAGCAACCCTTGCTCCTTTCTTTGAAACCCTTTAGTGGCTTCCCATCTCATGCCAAGTAAAACCAGTGTCTTGCTTAACAGGCTCTGTGAGCTAGTCCTACTGCTTTTTCTCTGATATCACCTCCCTTACACACCATTCTAGACACACCAGGCTCTGTGCTATTGCTCAGAAACCCCCACACACGTGCCCACCTTTCTGTTTTTTCTGCCTGGAATGTCCCTGAGCCCAGATATCCATGTGGCTCCCTTCCCTTGCTCAAAAATCATATTTTAGCAGGGTCTTCCCCTAGGCATTCTGTGAAGTTGCACTCACTCTATCCAAAATTACTAACCCTATCACAACACTTTATACCTCCCTTCCTTACTGTAACAGAGCTATCGTTATGTAACACTCTGTGATGTCTGCAGCCACTCTCCCTCCTCTAGCACATAAGCTCCACGACAGCAGGAGTTTTCGTCTCTGTTGTTCAGGGCTGTTATCCCAGTAGCTGGAACAGTACCTGGCACTTAGCAGGCACTCATTAACTGTCTATTGCCTAATGACTAAATCTAAAATCCAGACTAAACAGGTAAACTTTGAAGAAATGTTTGCATAAGCTAAAAACTCTCTCCATTGCAATATTTTCTAAACCCCTCCAAATTTAGCTTTCCCCCATTACCATAAATACCACATCCCATAATTAGCAGTGGGATTGTCAGCTGCATAAATAGAAGTGATCTTGGCAAAAATCTCAGTTTGTCCTTGAGCAGGTGGAGACTGAAGGACATGTGCTTCATCAGGTCATCTTGTTTTCCATGATGCCTTGTGATATGCAGTGCCTACCCAATAGCATGTAAAAGCCTTCTTTGGGTCTGAGGATCACCTTACTGCTTGGGACCAAGGATATTGCTCAGGCTCATAAGTGTCTTCCCTGATGCCCAGCATCAGTAGATAAGGCCTATATAGTAAACACAGGAAAGGACCCCAGCTTCACCCACGTATAGCCAAGAATAAAAAGAAAAATATGAACTATACTAGAGATATTAGAATATTTGGAGAAAAAAAAATACTATTTTCATGTCCAAGATGGGAAAATATGCAGACTATCTGTCTCACAATTCCCCTGGAGCTTCTCCTTTTCCTGCCTTCCTGAGAGCCATCCTCATAGAGCACAGACCGCCAAGGTGAAAAGACCGATGACTGTAAATGGCTCTAATGCAAAGTGCCCTTATATCCCTGCTTCACTACAGCCAGGATAAAGTAACAGTTTACTCAACTGGCCACATTGTTTCATGACTCCCTTATAATAAAAAAATATTATTTATAATATTTAGGAGTCAGGATGTAATCTGGCTGAAATGCCCTCCTCATGTCTCTACCTTCATTACAGACACAGCAAATTCTAGTTGTCTTTCATAATAATTACTATTTGTACTGTAATTTTTTTAACCCTTACTTAAGTATAGCTAGGGCTTCCTTTGTGGCTCACCTGGTAAAAAATCCGCCTGCAACGCGGGAGAACTGGGTTTGACCGCTGGGTTGGGAAGATCCCCTGGAGAAAGGAAAGGCTAACCACTCCAATATTCTGGCCTGGAGAATTCCAGGGACTGTATAGTCATGGGATCGCAAAGAGTCGGACACGACTGAGCAACTTTCACTTTCACTTAAGTATGGCTATGTAAGTGTAGCTAGCTTCCCTACACTTTCTCTTTCTGGCTTTAGAACTCTAAAATCCACAAGCATATCACCTATTCCTCCATTCCCCAACATATAACTTTCTAAAAACACACCTACACACTTAAAATGATGTTTAAATACACTTTGTTTTGTGTTGAGGATCTAATATTTTCAGTTCTGTGTATTACTCCCTTCAGTATTAAAGAATGATCATGATCATAGAGGGGGTAGACGCTCAGGTGTCTAATGTCTTACAGGGGAGTAACTGAGGCCCTGAAAGGTAGCAATTCAAGTGTATGGCTGAGAGACCACTATGACAACCACCACCACCAAGAGTGAAAATGAAAACTCTGAAAACAAGAAAAGGGTAGCCCAGCTCTCAGCATTGCCCAGTTTCACCAGAGGCCCCAGAGTTCTCAGCTCCTTTCTCTGTTTCACCTAAGCAGACACTTTCTGCTTGTTTTTGAGATTAACACATTCCTTCTAAGAGTTAGATTTTTTTTTTTTTACACATCTTGGTACTTTGATTTATATTTTACAGTTATATAATAGTACTTTATACAACCCCTTCACATTTACTATTCATTTCTCCTAACCTTTCTGTTACAGAAGTTATTTAAATAGCTAATTATTATCCCCATTTACAGATTAGCATAACCAATCCCATTCAAATATAAAAGATCTTTATAATACAAATTTCATTCATTCAACACCATGCCTGCCAGTTACTGGAACTTGGAATATCCAAAGGTTCCAGTTTTTTTTAGCTTTGTGAATCCTCCATTTGATATTGCTTAAACTTGATTGTGAACTTCTAAAGGGTAAGAAAGTATAAAGTATATTTTCAAACTTTTTTGCATGTAGTAAGATACAATAAAAGTTTAAAGATTTAATTAAATATGCTGCTACAATTCTCCACCCACTGACTCTTTTTTCCTAATCACTTATCTTGGTGTCATACTTCTCCAAATATTGTCTTCACATTCATTTTAACTGAAATCTGCTTGCCTCCTGAGAACATTCCCTGCAGCCCTCTCAAGAATTTTCTCCCATTGGATATATAATATCAGTCCTAGCTGGGGTGCTGAGTATTGCTGCCTTCTCACTGAGAGAGTAGTAGGAAATAGGGACAGAGAAGTGACTCACAGGCTTCTCTCCAACTCTGCTCTATTATTCTAGCACCCATGAAGCCTAGCCTCTTAATTCTGTTCTTTAGATCTTTCAGCACCAAGATTTGCACGCTTCTCTCTGCTCCCATGGTCATAAGCTCAGCGATGTCTTTTTCAAATCGAGCGTTTAAGGCTCCAAGTCTTTAATGACAACCTGGTACTCTCTAAGTTACTCTGTCAATCCTTCAGTCCCACCGGGACCTCAGATCTATTTGTACCTTTTACTGCCATCGTCCCCCTCACATTCTCACTTCTTTTCCTACTTGGCTTTCGACTTGGTGGCTCATCATTAAAGGACCACAGTTTCTTTTCCAAAACCCTTGGGAACAAGTGCGTTTCAGAACTCAAGGTGGTTGTTGTTTTTTTTTTTTTTTTTTAATAATTGTTGTAAAATATACATAACATAAAATTTACTCTCATAACAATTTCTATGTCTACAATTCATTAGTGTTAGGTACCTTCATTCATATTTTGTACAACCAATTTCTAGAACTCTTTTCATCTTTGAGAACTGAAGCTTGATGTGTATAAGGTAACAACTCTCCACCACTCCCAGCCCCTGTCAACCGCCACTATAGTTTCCGCCTCTGTGAATTTGATTACTCTAGGTGCCTCATGTAAGTGTTTAAAATCATAACAGTATTTGTCTTTTTTGTGACTGGCTTATTTCACTCAGCATAATTTGCCAAAGGTTCATCCATGCTGTAGCACGTATCTGAATTTTCTTTCTTTTTAAGGGACAGAACAGAAACACTAGTGAAAGTTATGAGAAAAAAGCTCTGATGAAACACAGATTACCAGGGTTACCTTTTGATTGTAATAACCTGTTTATTCCCTGTACCATGAATACCTAATATGGCTATAAGTTTAACTATAATGCTATGCTCCTTGTATGTAAAAATACAGAATATAAATATTCTAATATGTATAAGTTCTTAATGTTCTCTAAATTCTTAAAGCTACCCTTATAATGCATCTAATGATTAGTAGAATGTTATATTAGCACTATATTACTAGTATCACAGAATCTGCATGCAATGCAGGAGATCTGGGTTCAATCCCTGGGTTGGGAAGATCCCCTGGAGCAGGGAAAGGCTACTCACTCCAGTATTCTGGCCTGGAGAATTCCATGGACTACACAGTCCATGGGGTCACGGACAGGACTGAGCGACTTTCACTTTCACTGACGTTATTTTACTTTTCCCTTTTTACCTTCTACTTAACCATTTCCCCACATTTCTCACATATCTTTGGATTGCCATCTACAGTTGTTATTCTGTGACTTTTGAAGGTAGATGTACAAATAGACAATAATCAGCGAGATCCACTGTGGTGTTGGAGAAAACTCTTGAGAGTCCCTTGGACTGCAAGGAGATCAAACCAGTCCATTCTGAAGGAGATCAACCCTGGGATTTCTTTGGAAGGAATGAGGATAAAGCTGAAGCTCCAGTACTTTGGCCACCTCATGAGAAGAGTTGACTCATTTGAAAAGACCCGGATGCTGGGAGGGATTGAGGGCAGGAGGAGAAGGGGATGACAGAGGATGAGATGGCTGGATGGTATCACTGACTCGATGGATGTGAGTCTGAGTGAACTCCGGGAGTTGGTGATGGACAGGGAGGCCTGGCGTGCTGCGATTCATGGGGTTGCAAAGAGTCGGACACAACTGAGCGACTGAACTGAACTGAACTTGCCAAGAGAAAGAAATGTTTTTGCTGATGAATGAGTTATTCTTTGAAAGGGGTGGCTATTTTAACGAGAGGTGGCTATTGCCATATTTGCTTTAGTAAAATCTTAGGCATGTTAGAAAAAAGCGTTTTCAGATTATTTTATATTCTTAACTGAACATAGCCCAGGAAAAATGAAAAATAAAAAGATCATTACCCAAAATATCTTTGCTTCACTTGAAGCATCTCAAGTAAAATCTTACTTTAAAAGAGAAAAACTATTAAATCGGTGTTATTTTCAAATTTAAAACACCAGTCCTTGTTTCCCAAATATATGCATACTTTTATTTAAGATCTAGAAAGCTTGAGCCATCTAACTTAAATTCCTGGTAAAAACTGTAATTCAGACAACGTTAACTTCAATCAAAATTTTATACTATTTTATTGGTGTACTTTAATCCCATTTTAATTTGCTGTCTACCTTCTTCACTACTACCTGGGGCAGGGTAGTAGGACACTACTACCAAACTTTCACTTGCATCAGAAACACCTGGGGGGCCTGTTAAAACACAGGTTGCTGGGCTTCATCCCCAGAATTTTCGATTCTGTAGACTTTTTGAGTGCAGATGAGAAAAATTGCTTTTTTCCTTTTCTGCGGGAAGAGTCATACCAGCTTCTGCAAGGCTACACGCTGGGCCAAGTTCTCCTGGATCAAGACCTTCTGTGGATGCACTGCCAGAGCTTATTCTGCCCTCTCTGGCAGAGCCCTGTAGCCCCCACTGCTCCCCGTGGACGAGGGCCGCTAATGAGGAGGTGCTCAGCTAGTCCTGGTTTGCCACACTCTCATTGTCTTCCGCTTTCAGTAAGCTCCTACTTTTCATGTGCTTTTTGCCAGAGATGTTTCTGAGAAGAATTTAGGACATTACACTGTACCCAGGAACAGTGACTCTTTCAAAGTATGTCAGCCAGGAAAAAAAGAAAAGGGACACAGATAGTTAAGGAAAGCAAGGTACACCCCTGACTTTTGAGCCCTAGGGAAAGTAAGTCTGACAGGCAAGAGCCCTTCCCTTCCAGTTTTTCTTCCACTTCTCGGTATCTCCTATTTGCAAGGAACAAGGCTCACTTTCCGTTCCATGGCAAACATGACTCTCACTCCCACTTAAACAAAAAAAAGGCAAAACATTTTTTTGTTTTCCATGTATACAGTCACACAATTTGGAGACATGATCACATGTACAGGTATGTGTGTGGAGGGGTGGAGGGTGAGACCGATTCCCCCCTCCACAATTCCTCCTGGCTCCCCATTCTCCTTCACCCTTAAAACTGGAATCTCCATCTGCTCAGCTGGTTCAGCAAAAAAAACAAGAAGGTACCTTCAATTTTGGCCTGGGGGACAAGCCTATTCGATTCAGTTCAGTTGCTCAGTTGTGTCCAACTCTTTGCGACCCCGTTAACTACAGTGCCAGACCTCCCTGTCTATCACCAACTCCTGGAGCTTGCCCAAACTCACGTCCATTGTGTCAGTGATGCCATCCAGCCATCTCATCCTCTGTCATCCCCTTCTCCTCCTGGCCTCAATCTTTCCCGGCATCAGGGTCTTTTCAAATGAGTCAGCTCTTCCCATCAGGTGGCCAAAGTATTGGAGTTTCAGCTTCAACATCAGTCCTTCCAATGAACACCCAGGACTGATCTCCTTTAGAATAGACTGGATGGATATCCTTGCAGTCCAAGGGACTCTCAATAGTCTTCTCCAACACCACAGTTCAAAAGCATCAATTCTTCGGTGCTCAGCTTTCTTTATAGTCCAACTCTCACATCCATACATGACCAGTGGAAAAACCATAGCCTTGACAAGACGGACCTTTGTTGACAAAATAATGTCTCTATTTTTCAATACGCTGTTTAGGTTCGTCATAACTTTCCTTCCAAGGAGTAAGCATCTTTTAATTTCATGATTGCAGTCACCATCTGCAGTGATTTTGGAGCCCCAAAAAATAAAGTCAGCCACTTTGTTTCCATTGTTTCCCCATCTATTTGCCATGTAGTGGAGGGACCGGATGCCATGGTGTTAGTTTTCTTAATGTTGAGCTTAAGGAAACTTTTTCACTCTCCTCTTTCACTTTCATCAAGAGCCTCTTTAGTTTTTCTTCACTTTCTACCATAAGGGTGGTGTCATCTGCATATCTGAGGTTATTGATATTTCTCCTGGCAATCTTGATTCCAGCTTGTGCTTCTTCCAGCCCAGTGTTTCTCATGATGTACTCTGCATAGAAGTTAAATAAGCAGGGTGACAATATACAACCTTGATGTACTCCCTTTCCTATTTGGAACCAGTCTGTTGTTCCATGTCCAGTTCCAACTGTTGCTTCCTGACCTGCATACAGATTTCTCAAGAGGCAGGTCAGGTGGTCTGGTATTCCCATCTCTTTCAGAATTTTCCATACTTTATTGTGATCCACACAGTCAAAGGCTTTGGCATAGTCAATAAAGCAGAAATAGATGTTTTTCTGGAATTCTCTTGCTTTTTTTGATGTTGGCAATTTGATCTCTGGTTTCTCTTCCTTTTCTAAAACCAGCTTGAACATCAGGAAGTTCACGGTTCACATATTGCTGAAGCCTGCCTGGAGAATTTTGAGCATTACTTCACTAGTGTGTGAGATGAGTGCAATTGTGCAGTAGTTTGAGCATTCTTTGGCATTGCCTTTCTTTGGGATTGGAATGAAAACTGACCTTTTCCCAGTCCTGTTCGGACCAAAGAGTTCGGACAAAAGAGTCCAAAATGCAGTACTTGGATGCAATCTCAAAAACAACACAATGATCTCTGTTTGTTTCCAAAGCAAACCATTCAATATCACGGTAATCCAAGTCTATGCCCCAACCAGTAATGCTGAAGAAGCTGAAGTTGAACAGTTCTGTGAAAACCTATAAGACCTTTTAGAACTAACACCCAGAAAAGATGTCCTTTTCATTGTAAGGGACAGGAATGCAAAAGTAGGAAGTCACGAAACACCTGGAGTAACAGACAAATTTGGCCTTGGAGTACAAAATGAAGCATGGCAAAGGCTAACAGAGTTTTGCTAAGAGAACACACTGGTCATAGCAAACACCCTCTTCCTGCAAAACAAGAAAAGACTCGACACATGGACACCACCAGATGGTCAACACCAAAATCAGATTGATTATATTCTTTGTAGCCAAAGATGGAGAAGCTCTATACAGTCAGCAAAAACAAGACTAGGAGCTGACTGTGGCTCAGATCATGAACTCCTTATTGCCAAATTCAGACTTAAATTGAAGAAAGTGGGAAAAACCACTAGACCATTCAGAATAAGCCTATATCCAGCCTCTAACTGCACTACTTCCAAATCTTACCCTGAATCTGCTCGTGTAATTTATCTGCACTGCTTCTGCACTCACCTGAGTCGCATCATCCGCCACCTGGTTGACTATGATGGTGTCTAAACTGTGCTTTCTGTCCCCACTCTTTTTTTATAATTTATTTTTTGATTAGAGGAAAATCACTTTGCAGTGTTGTATTGGTTTCTTTTGTACAACAAAGTGAATCAGCCATAAGCATGTATATATATACCTCCCTCTTGAGCCTCCCTCCCCTCCCCTCACCCCACCCCTCTAGGTCATCACAGAGCACCAGACTGGGCTCCCAGTGTCCCCCCTCTTAATCTGGTACCATCTGAGCCTCACAAGTCAGCCAGAATGTTTGTTCTTTCTAAAATGTAAATAAGAGCCTTTCACTTAAAACCCTTCATTGTCTTCCTCTTGTCTTTTGAATAAAATGTCAAATCCTTAACATGTCTCTCCATAATATGACCCCTACTGCTCTCTCTTTCTCTTTTATAATTCTCCCCTTAGCTCACACTCCTTCAGCCACTGGGGCCTTATTTCCATTGCTAGAACATACACATTTGTCCCCACTTTAGAGCACTGGTACTCACTATTCCCTCTGCCTGGAATGCTCTATTCCATATCTGTGCAGGACTGCTTTCTTTAAAAGCATTAAACACCTGTCATTAAACTCTTGGCTCCCAAATCACCTCTTCAATGAGGCTTCTTGGACATCCAATCTAAATCGCCTGTACACCAATCCCTCTTCTCTCTGCATTTCACTCTTTTTTACATCTCCTTGTTTTATTCTCTTCAAAGCACGTATTGATACCTGCTACTAACTTGTTCATTTATTTTTTTTACTGGTTATTTATTATCTGTCTACTCACAGATGAATGAAAGCTCCATGAGATCAGAAAGTTCTGTCTTATTTGCCTCTATGTGTTCAAATCCTAGGGAATGCCAAGCATAAATGTGTTGAATGAATGAATCACTGATTTGTATAGAAAGAACAAGATTGGTTCATTACTTATTTTATACCTGTTGCCTACCCAAGACTATTTTATGAGGCTGATAAAGTTCCATTAACATTAGTTATGTTACTGTTGTCAAAATTCTATTAAAGAACTAGCATGGAATTTGGGGCTAATTTACACTCAGTATCAAATATATCCCAGGCAGCTGTTGGGTCCTAGGACATGCTAAAATTGCTCTTCCCCGACTTTAAGTGAAGTTAGTTCAGAAAATGTATGGCATAAAAGTGTTTTCTACTAGTAAAAAGGTTTCTGGGTATTCTGCTTAAGAGATAAAAGAAATATATTTCAAAAAAACTAACAA
Organism: Ovis canadensis; assembly: GCF_042477335.2. NCBI lineage: Eukaryota > Metazoa > Chordata > Mammalia > Artiodactyla > Bovidae > Ovis > Ovis canadensis. The sequence goes on along the minus strand of NC_091257.1, from coordinate 22,673,604 downwards.
TGTTTACTGAGTTTCTAGGCTGAAGTCACAGTTCACCAATGAACAGAGAAAATTAAATAATCAGAATACCTAGGTCCTGGTAGTTTAGAATTTGAAACAGAAAAATAGAAATATTAATTTTTAAAACACAGCCATATAATAATAGTGATAATAATAATATTTATCCTAATGTCTTATTATTCCTGTGTGAAAGGATCTTCACACGCATGAACTTATTTGACCCTCATGATTATCCAGTGAAGTAGGCCCTGGCAGCTCAGATGGTAAAGAACCTGCCTGCAATGAAGGAGACCCTGCTGGGGAAGACCCCCTGGAGGAGGAAATGGCTACCCACTCCAGTGTTCTTGCCCCAAAAATCCCATGGACAGAGGAGCCTGGTGGGCTACAGCCCGTGGGGTAGCAAAGAGTCGGACACGACTGAGAGACTAACACTTTCCCTTTCACGGGGCAATGTTATTACCCCCGTTTTACATTTACACTTAACAGTTTAACTGAACTGAGTCACAGAGAGGTTAGTTAACTTGCCCACAGTTAGACACATTTAATTAGTGGTGAACAGAAAATACTATGAAGGGAATGAAAATAATAATTTTAAAATCTGTAGTACATTTATTTGGGGATGTGAGCAATTTGGATGAACAGTTATCTGTTTATACATTAACAAGTAAGCAAAGTTTCTTGTGTTTAAAATGTAAAGTCGTGTGTTTTTAAAGAATAAAACCAATTAATTATCTTCCAAACAAAACAGAATAAGCCCTTAAGTCAAATCACTAGCCTCAGCAGGATACCTTACTCTTTTAAACACAAAGCTATTCAATGTGCATCCTGTATCCCAGGACTGTTTTTGCTTGTGTGTTTGTTTGGTTTTGCTTTCAGGCAAAAAACCATAGGACTGGCCCTTCTTTGGAAATGTCTCTAGGCACAAGAAGCATGAAAGAAAAAGAGTATAGTTGCTCAGTCGTGTCCGACTCTTTGAGACCCCAGGCTCCTCTGTCCGTGAAATACTCTAGGCAAGAATATTGGAGTGGACTTCTATACCTTTATCCAGGGGATCTTCCCAACCCAGGGATCGAAACTGGTCTCCTGGGTCTACGTCACTGCAGGCAAATTCTTTACCGTCTGAGCCACAAGGGAACATGCCAGGCACAAGAAGCATGAGCTAGCCACAAATAAATTAGGATTAAATGTAGGATTTAAATGTGAGATAAATTCAACCTTCTTTCCTCAAAGCTCACAAATCATTTAGTTTCTCTTGAAAGAAGATGTTCCTACTCTTCCTGTGCTTTGAGAAAGCAAGGGATTTCCCACAAATAAGGAAACCCACACATCCATCAGGATTCCCTCTACTCAGGACACTCTACTTGAAATGAGAACTACACTAAAGAGTTTACAGTGCATCTGGAATTTGTTGAGCAGATATAACATGAAATACATGACGTAGAATAATCTCAGCTGTTGCTTATGAAGAAGGGACGCTGTCACAAGGTCAAAGGAGAGGGAGATCACTGTGGGTCAGAGAGAAGTGGAATTTGAGTTGGGTCTGGGGACAGGAGTGGTATTTGGGATAACAGGAAAGAGGGAGAAATGAAGACTATATAAGCAAGGTCTTCAGGAGGAAGGAAAGAACCTGTTCTATTTGGGGAACAGGGAATAGAAGAGTTTGGCTGTTGCAGATGTTCGTGCAGGTGTGGGAGTAGTAAGAAATAAGATTACTATGACATTTTCAGGCCATACTCTGAACAGTCTTAGATCCTGTGCAATGGATTTTGATTCTATCCTGTTGTCACTGAGGACTGAGGGATTGTGAGCTGGTCAGTGATGTGTTCAAATGGATCCTTAAGAAAAGCTCATCTGGCATGAGTTTCAGGAGACGGGGGAGTGAAGAGGCAGCAGAGCCAAGTAAGAGATTATCAAAATACTGTGCCACTCTGATCAAGAGCTATATTCAGTCTCTAATGGGGCTTGGAAGTTTAAAAACATACTTCCAAAGCATATACTTCAAACTTGGAGTTTAAAAACATACTTCAAACTGGGTTTTCTGTTTAAAAACTAAAAATACACATGAATCGTCTTTCCACAGAAAATCCTGCCAACGATACCTCTGAAACATATCCAGAAACCAGCCACTATCATCACTTCCATCTACCATCTTCTGACTTGACTGCCACCATCAGCTCTCACCCAGTTCACTTCAGCAGTCTCCTTTTTCCCCACTCTCTCTCCAACGTAGAGTATCTTCTACACAGTATCCAGGGCGGTCCTTTAGAAATTTAAGTCAGGATCGCTCTTCCGCTCAGAACGCTCCCGGGTCTCTGCTTCACGCAGAATGTGATGGGCAATCCTGGGGGTGATCTCAGAGCTGCCGCTCTGTCTTTCATTTCCCCACCACCCCATTCCGCTTCAGTGGGCTGTCTTACTGCACCCCTGCTTCCTCCTGCTTCAAGTCCTCTGTCTTCGCTATTCCTTCTCCCAGGACTCTCTTTCCAAGGTGTTTGTATGACTAACTCCCTGCTTCCCCACAGAGGGGTCTACTCAAAAGCTATCTGAGAATTTGCCCCTTACCATCCATGTCAAAAACACCAACTTCAATCAATTCCATCCCTTTTACTTTTGCTTTTTTAAATCTCCTTTAATCAGTTGACTCTTCTTCCCAACCAGAATCTCAGCTTCATGAGGACAGAGAATACTTTTGTTCATGGCTATCTCCCCAGATCTTAGAACAGGGTCTGAGATAGAGAATAAATACTTGCTGTTGAATTATATAATTTTTAAGATTTAGAGGAAGGCTCTCTGTCTGCCGGGGCTCCCTGATACTTGCTCCAGCTGGCTGTGGTTCTGCCCACTCCTACTGGGTGAGAAAGGAATGAAAATCGGGAAACAGCTCTGTAGAAGGAGCTTCTCCAGGGGATCTCCCCAAGCCAGGGAGGACACTCACACTTTAAAACAATTCATTGCTTATGTAATTCTGGAGAAGGTGATGGCACCCCACTCCAGTACTCTTGCCTGGAAAACCCCATGGACGGAGGAGCCTGGTGGGCTGCAGTCCATGGGGTAGCGAAGAGTCGGACACGACTGAGTGACTTCACTTTCACTTTTCACTTTCCTGCATTGGAGAAGGAAATGGCAACCCACTCTAGTATTCTTGCCTGGAGAATCCCAGGGTGGGGGGAGCCTGGCGGGCTGCCCCCATCTATGGGGTCACACAGGGTCAGACACGACTGAAGCGACTTAGCAGCAGCTTTAGCAGCAGCTTAAGCAGCAGCTTATGTAAAATTCAGATTTAACTGGGCATCCTGTATTTTTATTTGCCAAATATGGCAAACTTACGATAAGAATAAAGTCAAGTCTCCATACAGAGACTTGTACGTGAATGTTTATAGCAGCATTATTCGTAATAGTGAAAAGGTAAAATTAGCCCAAATGTCCATCAGTGGACAAATGGGTAAACAAAACGTAGTGTATAAAGAATCGTATCTGGCCATGTAAAGGGATGAAGTGACGATAGCTACAACAAGAATTGAGTGTGAAAACATTATGCTAAGTGAGAGAAGTCAGTCACAAAAATTCACATACTATATGATTTCATTCACAGTGAAGTCCCGAAGAGGGGACTGTGTAGAGATACAGAACACAGATTAGTGGTTTCATGAGGCTGGGAGTAGAGGGGATAGGAGCAGAGGGAGGGTAACAGTTGGAGGATTCATGGTTCCATGAATTCACTTCCCTGGTGGCTCAGACGGTAAAGCGTCTGCCTACAATGCAGGAGATCTGGGTTCAAAGAAAATGGCAACCCACTCCAGTACTCTTGCCCGGAAAATCCCATGGAGGAGCCTAGTAGGTTATAGTCCATCAAGTCGCAAAGAGTCGGACACGACTGAGAGATTGCACTTTCACTCTGAGGCTGGGAGTAGAGGGGTTAGGGGTAGAGGGAGGGTAACAGTTGGAGGATTCATGGTTCCTTCTTGAAGTGATAAAAAATATTCTAAAATTGACTATGGTAATGATTGCACATTTTATGTTACTGTTCTAAAGACTGTTGAATCATGTTAAATGTACAACTATAGGGACTTCTCTGGAAGCCCAGTGGTTAAAGGCTCTGGGCTTCCAATGCAGAGGACTCAGGTTTGATCTCTGATCAGGGAACTAAGATCTCAAATGCTGAATGGCATGGCCAAAAAGTAAAAATAAATGTTTTAATAAATAAACAAATGTACAATTATACATTTATATTATAGTATATGAATTATATCTCAGTAAATCTAGTTTTAAAGAGTCTCTTGTTTCATTTTAAAACACATAAAAATGAGCAAAAATGTTTTTCTTTATAGGCATCAGTGAACAAAGTCAAACGATATTTATCAAATGTATTGGAACAAAGAAAACCAATTAATGTAATCAGTAAAAAAGAAAATCTCTTAGAAAATAAGAAAAATCATCATAAACTAAGACGAAAAGGAATTCAAAATAAAGATCTCTGGAAAAGAAATAAAGATCATTGTAAGTAGAATTCCCTCTCACATATAAATTTAAAATGACTTCATGTAATTTAAAATCAAATTTTATAGCTACTTTCTAAGAAATCTTGGAATATAGTCATAAAGATTTATATCCATGAAAGCCTTAAATTTTGTTAGCTTCTATCCCCTGACTTGACTTGGAATTTGTACCAATGATAACAAGCAAGGTAGGACTCATGGATAAAAAAATCCATAATTAGGTAAATAAAACATTTATCAAATATTTTGCTAGTGGAAACTCTCATTCTCTAAAGAAAACTGAAGTTAATACAGTACACTTTCTTTCTGTTCTAGCAATCTAAAACTCTCTCTAGTAAAGCCGTACCTGATTAGTTGATAGATTTCTCTGGTGCAAGAAGAGTTTAGAAAAATATAAATAATGTCTCCACAGGTTCTGTGTGCAGGAGCTAACTGGTGCTCAGTTGCAAAACTTAAGACATTTTCAACATTCCAGTGTGGTACATGAAAGCTGTCTCTCTTCTAACAAATACGTATGAATGTCTATCATTTAACATCTTATGTAAGAGAAGGAATCTTCTTTGGCAGAGAAAAATTAGGAATACCAGTTTTTAATGGCATTATAAAAATGATATGTACATATCTTAAAGTTATTTTAAATCTAAGTTATAAACACTGAAACATAAATTGGACCATTTCTTGACGTAGAAACATGGCCTGCCTTTTATTTAGATTGGTATTTCCAGTGTAAAGCACACTCAAACTGTATTATCCATGATTTCCCATCTCAGATTTTTAATGAAACAAAGTGCTAAAAACATTTATGGAACAACTATGAGCAAAATCCTTCCAGATATTTACTGACTTTCCCCCCAGTCATATATAAATGGTTTACCTACAATTAAATTTGATAACTTTTAGTGGCTCTCCTTATCACATTTTTCCATAATATTTTGATCACTTTACATAGAAACATTTTCTTTTTGCACTTATTTTAGTAAGTTTGCATATTGTTTGGTTAAATTCTGTAATTATAATAACAACAAGTACAATTGATGCAAATAGATTTGGCAACAAGCACTCTTGATCTTTGGTAAATATGCAAAGGGTGGAAACAGAAGTAACACCTATACAAAAGAGCATCCCACTAGCCGCAAAGCATTCAATATGCTGCGGAAGTCAGTCCGTAAATTGGATAGAAGACATGAAAATCATTGATTAATTTGGCAAATAAGATAGGTAGAGATTGATAAAGACAGCTTCTGCTTTTTAAAAGAGTAACTAAGGCCACCCTTCAAATGAGATCCTTTTCCCTTATATGGAACTGGTTGTATTATGCCTAATAATAATAAATAATAAGCTAACTCTAACTGAGCATCTCCCATATTGTTTTAATGTTTAGTCAACTTGATAGGTTATATGATTTCCACTTTATAAGGTGTGAAACTTGCAACACAGAAATAAAGTAATTTTCTTAACAGTATAAAACCATTACTTAATAGGGAAACTAGGATTTGAACTTAGTTTGGTGCCCAAATCCTCTAGCTCTTAGGGGACCATATGCATCTCACAAAGTAAGTCGACAGTATTTTGCAAGTAAGCGTGGGACAAGTGCTTTTAATCCCATGCTTCTCAAAATGGCTGAGGGCAAATATTGAACTAAATGGCAAAGATGCTCAATTTCCTGAGCACAAAATTTACTTGATTATTTTAAGGGGGATAAATAATTGTAAATATAATCATTGAAAACATTTTCAGTTTAGAACTAATGGTATAACGTATACAGTATATTTCAAAATTCACATTTTGAATTATCAAACCTAAGACTTTAAAAGAATGTTTTCCTCTCCTCCACATCTCTAGGGAGTGTACATGCATTCATCGCTGCCTTTATAAACGTTTCAAGAATATTTGAGAAGCCCTGTCTTGCAACAGTCATAACATCCATTCATAAAGATTTACATAAATTAGAAAGTGTTTCTTTCTGGCATAAGGATTATAAGTATTGGAAAGTGATCACTACTAATAAGAGCAATAATTAGAAACTGAGAACCAAGGGATTCCAGAAGAGAGAGAGGGGTTAGTTTTAGAGCTAGAAAGACTCTTACTGACTCTATTCTCTGCTTGATCTTTATGAGTCTTGCCTTGACAAAGATTTTAAATTTTTAAAATCTTAATATTTTAAGAGTATTTTCCCATATTTATTTCAAAAGATGGTTCACTGCTCAGTTGAAGAGTTGGCTCTATATAGGACATAAAAATGTTGACATGCATGTGACTTGAAGTATCAGGTAGGATTTTTACAGGATATAAATGACACATTTAAATTGGGTCATATAAGTTCAGTTCAGTCGCTCAGTCATGTCCAACTCTTTGCGACTCCATGGACTGCAGCAAGCCACACCTCCCTGTCCATCACCAACTCCCGGAGTTTACTCAAACTCATGTCTATTGAGTCGGTGATGCCATCCAACCATCTCATCCTCTATCATCCCCGTCTCCTGCCTTCAATCTTTCTCAGTATCAGGGTTTTTTCCAATAAGTTGCTTCTTCACATCAGGTGGCCAAAGTCTTGGAGCTTCAGGTTCAACATCAGCCCTTCCAATGAATAGTCAGTACTGATCCTTTAGGATGGACTGGTTTGATCTCCTTGCAGTCCAAGGGACTCTCAAGAGTCTTCTCCAACACTACAGTTCAAAAGCATCAATTCTTCAGCACTCAGCTTTCTTTATGGTCTAAATTTACATCTATACATGGCTACTGGGAAAATCATAGCTTTGACTATACAGACCTTTGTTGGCAAAGTAATGTCTCTGCTTTTTAATAGGCTGTCTTGGTTTGTCATGGCTTTTCTTCCAAGGAGCAAACGTCTTTTAATTTCATGGCTGCAGTCACCATCTGAAGTGATTTCAGAGTCCAAGAAAATAAGTAAAGTTTAATCAAGGGCCTGTTTCTGAAAGGGCACACAGAGTGTAGAGAATCCACAAAGTAATCCCCTGCCCCAGTATAGTAACAGCAATCTCATTACCACCCCTAGATCTGAAGGGTCTTAGGGCAGCAGTGGCTACAGTGATGCTGAGAAAGAAAGCAAGAGGTGTATAGAGAGGGCTCTCTAACAGGAGTATGACCTTAGGTCAAGGACAAAGCCAGCCCATAACAACCAAGACCTGGGAAACCAGGGAATACTTAACTCTCTTCCTATCCTTCAGGCTTCTAGGTGATGCCTCTCAGCCAAATCTAAGCAGAAGCCTGAGGGCAAAGGAGTCCTTTGAAGAACCCATGTGGGCATAGAGCAGGATGGAATGGCTCTAGAAAGAGAATCAGAAGACAACCAGACTTTTTAAACAAAGGGAATTAAATAGCATAACTGAAAGGAGGAGGACTTTTAGTGGCATGCATTAGAAGCATAGTTATTAAAAGTAATATTATAGAATCTTAGAATTAGGACACATTAGTGGTCATCTCGGCCAGTATCTTTCATCAGATATTACAGGCAGATAATAGCAGCTCCTACTTAAATACATGCGACTAAGCTCACTGCGTCATACAGGGCAGCCTGTGACGTTACTGAAGATATCTCTTTCTTATAAAGTTCTTAACTTACATTAAACCAAAATCCCTTCCGCATGGTGATCTTAGGCAGCTGGAGCTGGACAGAATAATCCTGCTATGGATGTGGACTCCAGTCACGGAGCTGTTGCCCCCATCCTCACAATCCTGTGGCGTGTGCTCATTGTTTCTAAGATTCTGTGAGCTGTTTCTGGCACCCACTTCCAGTGATGATCTGTGACAAAGTTAGAGCAAGCTGAAATCTTTTCTCACCTAAAAGTACTATGCCAGTGTATCAATCAGGGTTCAACCAGAAAAAAAAAAAAGAACCAGTAGGTGATATATATATGAAGATTTGTTGTAAGGTACTGGCTTACATGATTATTATGGGAGCTGGGAGGGCAAGTCCAAAATCCATGGGGCAGTTTATCAACAAGGGCAGAAAGGAATTCTTGGGCAGGACCTGAAGCTGCTGTTCACAGCTGGAATTTTTTCTTCTTCAGAGAAACCTCAATTCCATTCCTAAGGCCTTTCAACTGTTTGAATCAGATCAACCCAGATCATCTAGGATAACTTCTCTTATTTAAATGTGGCTGTTAAATACTGTCACAGCAACAACTAGATTCATGTTGAATTTAATAACCGGGGACTATATCCTCACCAAGAAGAAACACAAAACCGCCCATCACAACCAAGTCTCTCCTCATCCTTTTGTGTTCATCTAAAGTTTTGAATCTAAGTGAAAGATTTTACAGTTATATGTATTAGTTTCATTGTGTTCATTTGGGATTATTTCAACCTATTTATTATATCAATCAAACTCTCCTAGTTTTCTGTCATTCAAGTTTCTGATGAGCATGCCTATCAATCTTTTATCCAAATCCTTGTAGAAGGTAACAAGGCAAGACCAAGTTTAGAGCCTAGAGCCCACAATAATCCACCATAAATCTCCAGTATTATATTTACCCACTGGTGACAGATGAAAATCTACATGTGATGAGGTTGAAAACATAAAATTTTAATTATGAGAATGCCTTATACAGAGTGCACTGCCCTTGTTTGGGAAGACGCCTTAATAAGCATTGGTAGACAGAAAACAGGCAAACACCCTCTCCTGTCCCCCTTCTCCAACCCCACACAGAAGCCTGGTGTCAGGAAACTGTAGAATTAGCAGTTAATAAAGTAGAGAAAGCCATGGAGAAGTAACCCTTCCTTAGACAGAAGGTGTACAAGCTGTAAAATGAGCCTGGAGCATGGGTTACACACGGTTATTGTGCTCAGTCGCTCAGTCGTGTCTGACTCTTTGCGACCCATGGACTGTAGCCCACCAGGATCCTCTGTCCTTGGGATTTCCCCACCAGGAATCCTGGAATGGGCTGCCATTTCCTCCTCTAAGGAATCTTCCCAAACCAAGGATTGAACGAGTGTCTCCTGTACCGGCAGGCAGATTCTTTACCACTGTTCCACTTGGGAGGGCATACATGGTTATAGAACTGGCTGAAAACATTGTTAATTTTCATTCTCATGCAGTTTCCTTTTCACCTTTTTGTGCATAAGATATCATAAAACATAGGCTATAGGTGTTTTATATAAATGCTACTCCTCAGACTTCAGAAAAGAAAAATGAGATTTAACCTAATATTCTCCAAACCACTTCCTAATTCTTCATGATCGTATCTCCTTAACTCAAGGTCATAAACTGCGTATAAAAATTTGTTCAAAAAATTAGAACTTAAGGAGGTTGACATCAAGCTGTTTCTAGAATATGAATGTGTTTTTCCACATCTTGAAAGTAGAGGAACTATTTACCAATTTTCAGTCCACTAGCAGTTTTTCCTTTTCCTAGAGGTTGAAACTAGAACCAATAGCATTTGTATTCCCTTTACTTCAAGGCAAGATCTATGCCTAACATTGTGTCTGTCATACTTAATATGAATAAGTATTTGCTGAATTAAATTGAGTTGAATTCTTCCCGTACAGAGCTAAGATGTAAACACAGATCTTCTGAATTCAGGTTCAGCAAGCTCTATAATATAGGTGCTGCATAAAAATAATAAAACCTTAGGAATTCCCTGGTGGTCCAGTGGTTAGGACTTGGCGCTTCCACTGCAGTGGGTCTAGGTTGGATCTCTGGTCATGCAACTAAGATCCCACAAGCTGTGTGACATGACCAAAAAATAAATGAATAATAACAATAAAGCCTTACATTTTTAGAGTATATTTGAATAGTGTTTCAGGGCTGAACACAATACTTTAACATCCCATTACAATTTTTTAATGGCATGCTCATTTTCTCTCAGGGTATCTTATCACTATAATTTCAACAATTAATACTTCCTTCTGAGTCAGAATTGAGTCTAATAGAGTAATTATCTTTGTTAAATTGTTAGCCAGACAAATCAATAATTAATCATGCAGTGGGAACAGTGGAGCCTATTCCTGCAGGAAACTGGAACACCAGCTTCTTTGTCCTTCCTGACCAGATCCTTCCTGGCAGTTCTTGGAATTAAACCCTCATTAATTTTGGTGATCAGACCATATCATTCCTTCGTGCTTGGTTGGCAGGGGGCAGTGTCTTGGAATCTTACTTTAAGCTAGTCTCCACATTTTTTTTTTCCTCACTTCTGGAGTCTGTGACCAGCTAGGCTAAGTTTATCATTTGATAAACTTGACTGACTTTGGAATGTATGTGGAGGACACTGGGAAGTGCCATGCAGATTCTCTCTTCAATGGGGAACTTGTTGCCCAGTTACTGAGGCAATAAGGTTCACAGACAGCCTTCAGCAGCAGTTCCTTCAGGGACTATCTTAGGTGCTGCTGCTGCTGCTGCTGCTGCTGCTGCTGCTGCTGCTGCTGCTAAGTCGCTCCAGTCGTGTGCGACTCCATAGACGGCAGCCCACCAAGCTCCCACGTCCCTGGGATTCTCCAGGCAAGAACACTGGAGTGGGGTGCCATTGTGCAGACAACTGCATAACCCAAGGTTATGCCTCCTTCCAGGAAAAGCCCACTTCTAATGACTAATCAATTTAGGCGCATAAAGCCTTGACCATGTCAGCCTACTTGGGACAAGCTAGAAGAGACATGTTAACTCCAGAGCACCCTGTGTGGTCAAGAAAGGGTTTTACTGGGCTTTTTACCACGTGCAAACTTGTCCTGTTCACCATGTGACAGGTCAGTAAATCAAGAGATGCATTGCTAGGGTGAGGAATAGTGATTTTATTCAGAAAATCAGTGACCAAAAAGATGGTGGATTAATGTTCCAAAGAACCATCTTACCTGAGTTAGAACTCAGGCTTCTTTTGCATTAAAACAGGAAAAGTATGACTTGCTGAAAACTTTTTGGTGGAGGAATCCTTTATTCTTGCAGCTGTCCAAGCAGATCTTTTGACAATGTTCCTATAAACCTATTATCCTCCAGCAAGACAATTGTTATTTTCCATTCTGCAACTTTTTAACTCTATATGAATGGAAACGTGCTATGCCTTTAAAGACCAGAAACTTGAGAATAGGCGTTCAAGTATGTTTCAGGCTACAGGCAACATTCTTTTAGGAAAGGTGAAGAGCCAGCTTGAAAAAGTACAGGCAACAGAGCACAAGGCTGAGAGTTAAAGGAATAGATGCACTGTGGAGTCAGGCTTATTCTTTGTTACAGGCCTGCATCATAGCTTCTCTCTCTCTGCCCAATCCAATTTCTCCCCCAGATACCCAAGGTTACCTCTTAATAACTAACCCCCCAAAAGTCTGGTTATTAGGGAACCCAATCTGTGTACCCTTTAATAGCTTTCCTATTACTTACTGAAAGTTTTCTTTGAATCAACACATTTTGCAAATAAATTGATTTTTTTAAATCAAGTTTTAAATCACTGAAGCTCTCCTATTCTGCAAAATGGTGATCTAATTCAATATAAAAATCCTACTGCTACAAATAGCTAAAATTTACACTTAAAGTATCCCAAAACTCTTTTTAAATGCAGAGCTGGGCTCACAAGAAACTGAAATCCCCAGGTGCTAGAAATAATGAAAAATAAGCCTGTAAATTGATGTTTTGGCAAGATGTGATCAGAGCTGGTAATGCATGAGCCTTGAATTTTAATCCCAGGCTGGGTAAATAAAATAGACATAAGGAATTTGACAAGAGAATTGGAATGAAGAGCTATGAGTAAAGCGAAGAGTCTCACAAAGGTGTGTATACAGTGAAAGAAGAGATTAGGAAATACCAACAAACCACCCACCATTATAGGCAAATATCAAGGAAGCTGTTCCTCCTCTTGGGCTCTCACAGGGAAAAGCATCTCCCTGGAGAAAACTTACACCACATTCCTGCACCTTATATAGATTTGGATTTGAATTTATGCCACCCAGTACTTTTGTGAATGCTTTTCAAGCCAATATGTTCACATATATGAATTTCCTTCCACCAATAAGTTGATAAATCTGGAAACCTGACAGAAGCAACACAAAATCACTTTTTGGAGAAACATTTCCACAGTTTCTACATTAAAAACCTTATTGGAGATAAGCTTTCATGAAAAAAAATTTTAATGAACCAAGTTAAAAAAACTCTACTCAGCGAGAGTCAGTTTGCAAGTACATGCATCCACCCACACACACAACATATAAGGCATAGACCCCCCCAAGTTTAGGAAAATAAATCTATGAAATAAATGTATTTTTAAATGATTAAGAAACCATAAGAAAAAAGAGAAGGCATCATGAAAAATGAATGAGCATCTGTGCCAAAGAACCAAATAAAACTAAGGAAAAACAAAAGCATATTCATTTAAATTAAGTGAGCAGATGGGTAAACAGAAAAATTAGATACTGTTGAAGAGAACATTAATGAAATAAGAAAAGATCAGAAGAAATTTCCCTGAATGCAGCTCAGAAAGAAAATATGAAGTGAAAACAAGAGAACTTTAGATTAAAATAAAAATATTGTACTCAGTTGTATACCATTTTGAAGACATATACTTTAAGAATGACACAAAAAGACTTAAAGTAAAAGGACTGAAATGATATCTCAAGCAACACTAAGTGAAAGAAAGCTATTATTAATTGTATACAGAATAGACTTCAAGGTAAAGACATTTAATAGAGAGAAGGCATCACCACATAGTGTTCATAAGAACAATTCACCAGAATGATATGACGTTGATCTTGAAAAATTAAGGAAAATCTGTTAAACTATAAGAATTAATAGAGTTTGGAAATGTTGCTTGATTTTAAAATTAATATATAAAACTCAATAGCATTTCTGTATATCATGTATGAAAAGCAAAATATAATGAAATGACTAAAGTATTATTTAAAATAGCAATAAAAAGTAAAAGATACTTAAGAATAAATCTAATAAAAGATATACAAGATGTTCGAGAAAAGGAAAAGCGTAAAACCTTTTTGAATAATATATAAAAGAATAGTTATTATTATTGTGAATGGGAAAATTCAAAATTGTAAGATAGTATATCTTGTCAAATTAGCTTAAAAATTGATCAAGAGGATTTTCACGATATTTGACAAACTAATTTTAAAAGCATTTGTGAAAACTGAGCAGAAGACCTAAACAGACATTTCTCCAAAGAAGACATACAGATGGCCAATGAACACATGAAAAGATGCTCGACTTCACTCATTATTAGAGGAATGTGAATTAAAACTGCAGTGAGGTATCAGGTCATATCAACCAGAATGGCCATCATCAAGAAACCTACGAACAATAAATGCTGTTTGCAGGAGTATGTGGAGAAAGGGAACCCTCTTGCACTGTTGGTAAGAATGTAAATTGATACAGCCACTATGGAAAACAGTATGGAGATTCTTTTAAAAACTAGGAATAAAACTACCATATGACCCAGCAATCCCACTACTGGGCATATCCCCTGAGAAAATCACAATTCAAAAAGACACATGTACCCCAGTGTTCACTGCACCACTATTTATAATAGCTAGGACGTAGAAGCATTCTAGAAGTCCATCGACAGATAAATGGATAAAGAAGTTGTGGTACATATATACAATGGAATATTGTTGTTGTTTAGATACTAAGTTGTATCCAACTCTTTTGTGACTACTTGGACTCCTCCAGGCTCCTCTATCCATGGAATTTCCCAAGCAAGAATACTGGAGTGCGTTGCCATTTCCTTTTCCAGGAGATCCTCCTGACCCAGGGATTAAACTCATATCTCCTGAATTGGCAGGTAGATTCTTCACCACTGAGCCACCAAGGAAGTGAATATTACTCAGCCATAAAAAGGAATGAATTTGAGTCAGGTGTAGTGAGGTAGATGAACCTGGAGCCTGTTATTCAGAATGAGGTAAGTCACAAGGAGAAAAACAAATATTATATACCAACTCATATATATGGAAGCTAGAGAAATGGTACTTATGAACCTATTTGCAGGGAAGGAATGGAGATGCAGATGTAGAGTGGACTTGTGGAAGTAGCAGAGGAAAGAGAGGGTTGGATGAACCGAGAGAGTAGCATTGACATATATACACTACCGTGAAAAATAGGTAACTACTGGGAAGCTGCTGTATAACACAGGGAGCCCAGCCTGGTGCTCTGTGATGAGCTAGAGGGGTGGGAGGGGGGAGAGATTGGGAGGGAGGCTCATGCGGAAGGGGATATACATATATATAACCATATACATATGGTTATGATTGACTTGTGTTGTTGTATGACAGAAACCAACTTAACACTGTAAAGCAATTATCCTCCAATTAAAAAAAAATAAATTTTAAAGTGTATGTGAAAGCAAGTCTAAAAATAGCCAAGATACTTTTGAAGTAGAATGATAAGGGGAACTTGTCCCACTAAATTCTTCCTATAAAATGATGTTTTGGCACATAGATTGAAAAACAGAAGAGAGTCTAGAGTCAGTCTTATATATACAGAGGATTTTGGTATGTAATGACAGAGGTGCAATTTCATCTTCTTTATCTGTTCGTCTATTGATGGCCACTTAGGTTGTCTACACATCTTGGCTATTGTGAATACAGAAGTGATGAAAACACGGGGGCATATATCTTTTCAAGTTAGTGTTTTCATATTCTTTGGATACATACCCAGAAGTGGAATTGCTGGATCACATGGTAGTCCTATTCTTAATTTTTTTAGGAACTTCCATACCTTTTCTCATAGTGTCTGCATCAATTTACATTCCCAACCGTATACAAGGGTTCCTTTCTCTTCACACCCTCACCAACATTTATTTCTTGCCATTTACCCGAAAAGGGAAAACAACCAAAGGTCAATAAATATACTTAACTTCGCTTATAATTGAAGAAACAAATTCAATAGCAAAGAATAATTATTTCACAATGATTAGCAAAACTAAAAGATAACCCCATGAGTGATCCAGAATGTGAAGAAACAATAACTCTCATATATCAGAGAGTGAGAGTGAAGTTTGGTACAACCTCTTTGAACAGCAATATGGTAATATTTAGTAAAGTTTAAGATGCATATATCCCACTCTGCACATGTACTTTTAGATAAGTTCTCACACATCCGTAGAAGAAAATGTGCACGAGGATTTTCATTGCAGAATTGTTTTTGGTAGCATACAAGTGGAAAAACTGAATGTTCATGGAAGGCCTAGGAGACATAATGAAGGAATGAATAGATAAACTGGGCTTCCCTGATAGCTCAGTTGGTAAAGAATCCTTCTGCAATGGAGGAGACCGCAGTGCGATTCCTGGGTCTGGAAGATCCCCTGGAGAAGGGATAGGCTACCCACTCCAGTATTCTGGCCTGGAGAATTCCATGGACTATATAGTCTATGCAGTTACAAAAAGTCGGACACGAGCGACTCTCACTTTCATTTTCACTTTCATTCATACAAAGAATTTTGACCAGACAGCTGGCACTGTTAAAATGAATGAATGAAGCTTGCTTGAATCAAGATGAATAAATCTCAAACTGCGAAAAACTTAGTTGCAAAAGTATACATAGTATGATGCTACTTATATATAGAAATAACATTGGGTACACATATGTAGTAAAAGAGCTACACAGTGGACCTTCCTAGTGGTACGGGAAGAATCAGCCTGACAATGCAGGGGACACAGGTTTGACCCCTGGTCCAGGAAGATTCCACACGCCACGGAGCGACTAAGCCTGTGTGCCACAGCTACTGAACCCAAGCTCTAGAGCCCGTGAGAGCCCCCCTGCTGCAACGACTGAAGCCGGCGTACGCTAGGGCCCATCAGGCCACAACTACCAAGCCTGTATGCCCCAACTGTTGAAGTCTGCACGTCCGAGAGCCTGCGCTCCACAACAAGGGAAGCCACAGCAACGTAAAGCCCACACACCACAACTAAAAAGTAGCCTTTCCACAGCTAGAGAAAGACTGTGCACAGCAACGGAAGACCCAGCGCAACCAAATAAATAAATGAAGAGCTACCCAGCAACTTCAGGAAAATAGCCACCTCTGAAGAGGGAACAAGGGCCAGGGTTGTTGGGAGGAGGCTTGCGTGTATCTGTACATTGTTTCCTTACAATTGATACATAAAACAAGTGAGGCAAAATATTACCATCCGTTAAACTGTGTGTGAGGCTGGGAGGGTGATAGTGAGGTATGTTTCATTTTCTGTACTTTTTTTGTATGTTTGAAATAGTTCAGGTTATTTAAAAAAAATAGAAATTAACATCACTTGACATAAAAAGAATCTACAGGTGAGTATAAAGTATTCTAACTATCAAAGTTTTAAAGTTTGTGTGTGTACCACTTAAAATTATTTTATGCGGTGAGAAGAAAATGGGAGAGCAGGATTGACATATACACACTGCCACGTGCAAAATGGATAGCTGGTGGGAAGCCGCTGCACAGCACAGGCAGCTCAGCTCTGCGCTCTGTGATGACCTAGAGGGGTGAGATGGTGGTGAGGGTGGGGGACATTCAAAGGGAGAGGATATATGTATACATCTGTGCTTCTGAACTGTGGTGTTGGACAAGACTCTTGAGAGTCCCTTGCAAGGAGATCCAACCAGTCCATTCTAAAGGAGGTCAGTCCTGGGTGTTCATTGGAAGGACTGATGCTGAAGCTGAAACTTCAATACTTTGGCCACCTGATGCGAAGAGCTGACTCATTTGAAAAGACCCTGATGCTGGGAAAGATTGAAGGCGGGAGAAGGGGACGACAGAGGATGAGATGGCTGGATGGCATCACTGACTCAATGGACGTGAGTCTGAGTGAACTCCGGGAGTTGGTGATGGACAGGGAGGCCTGGCATGCTGCGGTGCATGGGGTCGCAAAGAGTCGGACACGACTGAGCGACTGAACTGAACTGAACTGAACTGATAGGTGATTCACTTTGTTGTACAGCAGAAACTAACACAACATTGTAAAGCACCTACACTCCAATAAAAAATTATCCTACATACCCTTCGGGAATCAGTGACCTAAGGTGCTACAAATTACCATGTACACCGAAGTGTCAAACCAGCCACTTCCAGCAGGCACTCTTGTCCACCCCAGAGGACATGAATACAGCATGCCACTTTCTTTTCTTGCCCCTTCTGTTCCTCCTCACCGCTGAAGGTCTTTCCATTATCCAAGGCCTCCCATAAGCATTGTCTTCTTACATAATCATGTCCAAACCAACCAGACTGGGAATTATCATGTGTGTATAATGATGCTCTGAATCATCAAGACCTGGTTAAATCACGCTCATTATCTTCTGCTGGGGAAGGTGGAAGAATATATTGTACCCTTTTTAGACGGATTTACATCAGAAAATAGTCAAAAAGAGATATGATTCATCTAATGGGGAAAATGATTTATATGAAACATATTTCTCAAGAGTCAGGTAAATGAAGTATTACTATAAAGAAACAACTATAAAATACTTTAAACAATTACAGTAAATTTATTTTTAAAATGTATTTTGGACCTTTTTTTCAAATTTTTCATCATTTGATAATAACTTTGTGTTTAACACATGATTCTGCGTATTATGTAGCTCTGAGAAGTATTATAGGCTCTGTGCATAAACCAACTCATCTGTAAAATGACAGCCAATGAGAAAATTGCCTAGGACCCAAGTGGTTTATGAATATTAGCACCAATTATAACTATAACTATACATTATTTGATTCTTCACTTCTTTTATAATGCATGTCTTTCTGATAAATTAAGGATTTTAGATCATGAATTATATCTTTCTAAGTCAGGGTCTCTCTCATTTTAAGCTTTGCTTAGTAGATATTTGAAGAGGAAAAAAAAATTTTTTTTTACTTATAATTTGTCTGCCATTTCCAAGAAATACCAATGGAGGCATTTATGTCTGAGGACAATGATCTGGGGACAGAATGAATAAATTTGACTGTTGTAAATATCTGTGCTGTATTCAAGTGGATTTGAGTTGATGGCATCTTTATCTGACTAAACTCTGCTGAGTCATTCTTTCTTGGGTGGAATATTATTTTTAGAAATGGATCATTACTCTCCCACCTTATCTGAGATTGTATCTTTCTAGCAGACATTAAGGGCAAATGTGAAGAGCTCTTCTGATGCATTATTCGGAAAATCAGAAACTGAAGTTGGTTTATATTAAATACAGTTAAAATTAGATAGATGCAGTGTCTGTGGAGGCAAGCTTTTCTGCAGAGCAAAGATTTTCCTGTTTTTCTGTATCATTTTAATGGTGAAAGCACCTAATTTTTAGTTAGATTAAAAGATATTCATCTCCTTTAACTCTCAATGTCAAGACATTCTTTTAACTCTCAGTGGTCCTGTATGTGATTCAAGAAGTAATAAAATTTGAGATTCAAACTAAGGAAT
Organism: Ovis canadensis; assembly: GCF_042477335.2. Taxonomy (NCBI): domain Eukaryota; kingdom Metazoa; phylum Chordata; class Mammalia; order Artiodactyla; family Bovidae; genus Ovis; species Ovis canadensis. The sequence continues at coordinate 22,654,795 of NC_091257.1, read as the reverse complement.
TTAATATATTTTCCCTTTTATTTTTCTAGATCATTTAGATAATATTTATATACTTGAATTTAAATGTTAAAGTATTAAATTTTCTGATGAAACATTTAAGAAAATGAGTAATGCAGATTAAGGCAAGGGAAGGAACTGAGCAAAGATAGAGTTTCAAAATTTAGGATTTTGAAGAGCAAATTGCACTGGCGGATTGGCCCCCTCCCACAAGCAAGGGAGCTGGGCTCTTTTACTTCTTCATCCATCAGTCAGTGGCTAGAGGCCTCCAGCACCCTGCAGGATTGAACATCCCTGTTGTAAGACTTTGCCTTACTTGCTAGACCTCCTGGATTCTGGTCAACTTCATCCCTATTTCTCCTCAGCCATTTACCAGCCACACGTAGAGCCATTGCACCAATATAATTTCAGACTCAAAAGCAGCGATCTCTGATCAGGGCCAGCTTCCTGCCGCTTCTTATCCCTCTGTCTTTCTCCTAGCAATCCTGCCTTCACCGTCACAGTGCCCTGAGTCGCCTCCTCCCTTTCGTTCTTCACATCTCTGTCCACTCTCCTCAGTATCATTGGCTGCCAGCTTTGACTGCCTGGCCAGCTATGACTTGCAAGCTCTCTATCTTCGTTTAAAACATACTGCCCACCCCAGTTATTCTGCACCAACTGTTTCCTCCAAATGGAGTACCAGTTTCATCTTCTTGGTCTGGCAAATTCCTACTTACCTTTGGAGAACTGTCTAAAGTGCCATTTCATCTGTGAAGACTTCTTTCTTTCACTAGGCTAGAGTAAGGGACCTGAAGCGGGTGGGCATTTGCTGTTTGTGGGCTTCCCATCATCCATTTTACCCTTCTCACCATCCCAATTTCCTTTTCTGGAATTAGGTTTCCCCCAATGGATACATTCTTATAAGAATGTAATGAGATGCCTTGTCTTCCCTACTAGACTCATTAGACTCATCAGGGAGCTGGAACAGAGAGAGGAAGGTCTTAAAAGGATTCGATCCTCGTCCATCCCAGTGGTCGCGTTTGCCACTGTTTACAAGGATGCTTTGATTCCTGATCAACCCCATTGAATCTGTGAACCTCCTAATACATTCCTTCAGCTTAAGTCAATCAGATTGGGTTTCTGTGGCTCACAAACAAAGAAGGCCCCTGTATTCCCACAGTGCCTTCTTATGTAGAGCCTACCAGATGGCCTTGTAATTTTTGGTAAACATGTTTGTCTCTGCCAGGCTAATCTACAATGTTTAGCATTGTGTCTAACACATGGTAAGAATCAATTCATACCAGTTAAATGAACAAGTAATGTATGAATGGCAGAGAACAAGTTGTCTCCAACTTTACTCTTTCTTCTTATATTTGAAACAAGCAAGTGGGCCATTTTTCTTCTAAAGATTTGCTTCTAGTCATTATGAATGAGCGGAGAAGGTGATGGCAACCCACTCCAGTACTCTTGCCTGGAAAAGCCCATGGACGGAGGAGCCTAGTAGGCTGCAGTCCATGGGGTCATGAAGAGTCGGACACGACTGAGAGTCTTCACTTTCCCTTTTCACTTTCATGCATTGGAGAAGGAAATGGCAACCCACTCCAGTATTCTTGTCTGGAGAATCCCAGGGACGGGGGAGCCTGGTGTGCTGCCATCTATGTGGTCTCACAGAGTCGGACACGACTGAAGCAACTTAGCAGCAGCAGCAGCATTACGGATGAGAGGATTCTGCATGAATTCCACAGTGACAAGTGACAGGAGTTAAGAAATAGACTTGATTAGAGAATTTTACAATTGAAGTATCAGAAGGAAGAGGCATAGATTCCTGTTCATCCCATTGTCTCAGAAAAGTGATCTGGGTCTAGAGATCGATGGTTACTTGGAAGGTCCACCAACTACACTGTACTTTGAGTACAGTAATGAGAACACAGCCTTGTCAGAGGTGGGCTGCTTGGGCATCCAGTTGTCTAGGAAAGTCAGAGGTCCAGTCCATCTGGAAACCTTGGAGGCCCATGGGAAATCTCAGTCCTTCTTGCTTTTAGAGGGTAGCCACTGATTGGAGCTGAGTTTGGGTACCTCCCTTCTTATGGGGAGAAGAGGTAGCTTGTTTTCCATGTGATCCAGAGCTAGCATCAGTATTAGTTGCCAGGGATACCATAACAAAATACCATAGGCAAATTGGCTTAAGCGGCAGAAATGGATTTTCTCACAGTCCTGGAGGCTTGAAGTCCACAATCAAGGTGTTAAAGGGTTCATTCTCAGGCTTCTTTCCTTAGCTTATAACTGGTCACCTTCTCACTGTGTCCTTATAGTGTCTCCTTTCCATGCCAGTGTACTGCTGGTGTTTTTTCTGCTTAAACAAACTTCCAGTCATATTGGATTAGGGCTCCACTCAAAGAGCCTCCTTCAATCACTTCTTTAAAGACCTTACCTCCAAATAAGGTTATATTCTGAGGTACTGGGGGATGAGACTTCAACATACAAATTTTGGCAGTTACAATTCAGCCCATGACAGTCCCCAAATTAGATTGATAATATTGATAATAAGACTGAAAAAGTAATAAAATGTCTAGAACTGTCTACAAACTATGTCTCTGACAAACACTGAAGTCCAAATTCATCTAGTTGGAGCAAGTTCCACAGTTGCTGCTGCCTTAGATACTCCTCTGGCACACCTACTCACCCTTTATCCCTGAGGCTCATCCCCAGCCCTTCCCAGTCACTGGAGAGCTCCTATCAGGACAAAGCAACAGGCATCCACTGGCCGGCTGTTCAGAGGACCCCAGAGTCATGAAGGTCCTTTACAACAACTTCAGGGTTGTCTCCTCAAATCCTCAAATCATTTCCTGACTGTACTTTACCCAAATTTGGAAATCATTAACCTATACAAAGAAAAAGTGTTGTCAAGTTAATTTTACTGGTAATGAAGCCCTCTTATAGTACATAAAACTTGTATTTGAGTACATTTGGAAAGGCCCAAATAAAATTACATGTAAAGGTAAAAACCATGGGTAGAAATCTATAGTGGTAAATCATTTCTCATATGTATATGGATGTAGAGACAACCTTTCAACATTTATTCTCCCTCTTTGAAAGCATCTTAATAGGACTGATTGCCATTCCAAGCACAGATTAATATGTTTTCCCATTATTTTTCCTCTTTAATCGTTAAGTATAGATAACCTATAACTCAAAGCAGAAATTAGACACTAAATGCGTCTGGCGTTACTAAATTGATTGGATAACTTTAAGCATTCAAAATAATTGTAACCTGGATTGTAAATTGTAATTTTTTTAATTTACAAAAGAAAGTGGGAAGTTCTGATAGCATGTCAGGAGGAAGAAAAATAAGAACCACTTAAAAATTTTTTTGTGGTCTTGTTAATGAGGCATCAAATCCCAGAATGCCTCTCCTTTAAAATGGCTTCACATGTGGTTCACCTAATCAGAGGTTTCAGTGAGTGTCATAATGGACTTCAAGAGGCACTGTGATGCTATGGAAGGGTGTGTATGTGTGTGTGTGTGTGTATGAATTGGGGTGGGGGCTCTAAGGCAGACTTTCCTTCTAAACAGCTTTCCCCATCTGTAAACTGGTGATATGCTTTGAAAATTGTGAATTGTTATATAAATGTTTTAGAAGTATTATTATTGTAGCAGGTAAAATTATGTTTCTTAGTTTCCTTAAATACTATAAAATTTTACTCTGAGGTATCATCCCACAAGGCAAATTATTACTGATCCCCTCCTTTGTGCCTTCTACCCTGCCCACTTATTCCTGACGCTCATCCCCAGCAGTTCTCAGTCAGGCTAGAAAGGTCTTAGAAAGACTCTGGGGAGGATGAGGGAGCATCTCTCCTCCAATCCTGAGCACACACTGCCCATGATATCTTCTGGTTCAGACAAGAGAGCTGAGCACTGGGCTAAGGCCCAGAGAGCAGGGCACACCCAGCCACCGCCTCCCTAGGAGGCCTTGCTTCCTGTCTTCTGCTTGCAGGGCGTTGCACCCCTTTTTCAGACTGGGGACATCTCTCTCCCTCCTATCATCAGAAACATCCATCTCTCTCCTCCATCCTCCAAGACCCTTTCACAAAAGAGAGGAAGAGAATACTTTCGTAGACAGCTTCTACCGTCTAGCCAAAGGTAGGGTGACCTTGAAATGCAGAGGCTAAAAAATAAGGAGAGCAAACCCCAAAATAATATGCCAGCACATTATTTTTAAAATGTAAAACACAAAATAATGTTATTTTTCCTTGTTTGTCCACATACAGTAGAAAACCAAGCAAAGAACAATTTCACGGATGAAGGAGACCAGCTTTTTAAGATGGGCATCAAGATCCTCCAGCAGTCTAAGAGCCAGAAACAAAAAGCAGAGTAAGTCCACCCAGCACTCAAGCCAAGTGCAATTTCCAGGTTGAGAAAAGAGAGCAATCCAAAATCTGATTTGTCATTAAAAGCTTATTGGTATAACAAATAAGCTTATTTGCCTATAAACTTTTGTTTTTAAAAGGATCAAGTGGTGTTTAAAGAATCCTACAAATTATCAGCCTAAACATGTGGAAGACCTTATATATGAAACCGCAGTCCCTACACATTAATTGAAACGCAGAATAAAGGCACTGATCTAAGCATTCAAGCAAAAGTATTGTTTTGGCTTTAATTGACTCAAGTGAAACAAAACATGTACTATTTGAAAAAAAGATGTATTGTTTGAACTGGAGTAGTTGTTGTTTTAGAATGCTTTATGCTGCCTAACAGCTTTTGTGCCTCGCTTTATGGTTTTCAGAACACTTTCATGTACGTGATGCCATTTTATCCCCAGAACAGAATTATGCGTTAAGAAGAGCTCCATTTTTACCCCGTTTGAAACTCTGGGGACAGAGATGCGAGGATGGTAAAGGGAGGTGATGACAAATCCACCGCTGGGAGGTGATCAAGCGGAGGCCATGTGGTCTCACACCGCGGCCCTGCTTCTCGTTTCACTTCTCTGCTCTGTCTAAATGGGAGGCAGAGCTATCTTTAACCCCCGTCCCCAGGAGAGAGGCACAACCTGAAGTCCTACCAAGTCTATAGTGACAACCTTGGAATCGAACTCTGGCTCTACTGTTTCCTGGCCGTGGAACTGAGAAAGTTACTTAACCCCTTGTGCCCTGGATAATGCAGTCTAGCTCTTAGAACCATGTCCGACACACAGTAATAAGGAGAAAGTGTTTGCCATTTTTATTTCTAGTCCTTTAACTGGTAAGTGGAAGGTGTGGAAGAGAAATCAAGTGTGTCTTGAACCTTAATAGAAGGAATAAACTCTGAACCTCCAACAATCCTGTTTCTTTTGTTTTCATGTGGATTAGGCATACCAGCCCTATGGGATGCTTCCCAGAGCTGGGGTAGCCAGCCTGAGGCAGGGCAGCTGCAGAGTCCATGAATTCTTTCCCAAAGCTCAAAGCCTCTGAGACGAGCGTAAGAGTGTAGAGGATCAGTTCAGTTCTGTTCAGTTCAGTCGCTCAGTCGTGTCTAGTTAAGGCTATGGTTTTTCCTGTGGTCATGTATGGATGTGAGAGTTGGACTGTGAAGAAGGCTGAGCACCAAAGAATTGATGCTTTTGAACTGTGGTGTTGGAGAAGACTCTTGAGATTCCCTTGGACTGCAAGGAGATCCAACCAGTCCATTCTGAAGGAGATCAACCCTGGGATTTCTTTGGAAGAAATGATGCTGAAGCTGAAACTCCAGTACTTTGATCACCTCATGAGAAGAGTTGACTCACTGGAAAAGACTCTGATGCTGGGAGGGATTGGGGACAGGAGGAAAAGGGGACGACCGAGGATGAGATGGCTGGATGGCATCACAGACTCAATGGACGTGAGTCTAGAGGATAGGGTGGGGGGATTAAGTATGAACCTGCTTATCACAACATCACAACTTCCATTTTTCAAGCTCCTTCTTTGTGTGACTTGTGGGATATTCTTCATTGTTCACAATGATATTGTAAAACATAAATTATTATCCCCAGATTATGGAGGAGGAAATAGGTCAAAAAGATTTTGATTTTTCCAAAGTGACAAGAAAAAGGAAGTAAGGCATTTGATCCTCTCTCTAGGGAAAGTTAAATTAGAAGCACTTAAGAGCTGAGCACCAAAGAATTGATGCTTTTGAACTGTGGTGTTGGAGAAGACTCTTGAGAGTCCCTTGGACTGCAAGGAGATCCAACCAGTCCATTCTGAAGGAGATCAGCCCTGGGATTTCTTTGGAAGGAATGATGCTAAAGCTGAAATTCCAGTACTTTCACCACCTCATGCGAAGAGTTGACTCATTGGAAAAGACTCTGATGCTGGGAGGGATTGGGGGCAGGAGGAGAAGGGGATGACAGAGGATGAGATGGTTGGATGGCATCACTGACTCGATGGATGTGAGTCTGAGTGAACTCTGGGAGTTGGTGATGGACAGGGAGGCCTGGCGTGCTGTGTTTCATGGGGTCGCAAAGAGTCAGACATGACTGAGCGACTGAACTGAACTGAACTGAATAAGAGCAAAAGAAACCATCCTCAGCAAAAACTCAAGCCTCATGCTAAGTGTCCCTGGGGACTGTCATGATGATGATGGAGTTAAACCAAGCTCCAAAAATACGATCCAGCCTTAGAGGGAAGTCAGCTCATTTGGGTGCCACTGAGCAGATGAGTAAGAAGGACAGGGAATCCTGAGCCCAGCCTAGCAGGATGAGAGAACAATGGCGTTCTGGGAAGGGCTTGTCCCTGAGATTCAACCTAGCAGGTGAACCCAAGGTGAGGGGCCCCATTGAGTCCAAGGGATTCCTAGATTCAGCCTGATGGGACAACATCACTCTTAGAAGGTTCTGCTTAACCTTGATAGGTGCCTTCCTTTTTTGACTTGAAGGATGAGGAGAAACCGAGCCCTTCACTGCAGGGCCATTAACCAGTGCAGGAACCTTCATGCCTACATGGTGTCACTCAATCTCAGGTTACTCTTTCCCAACCTATCCTGCTCCAGTCCTTGCCCAAGAATCCCAGAAGAACAGCTTATGTGTGCAGCAGCACAGATACGTAAGAGGGTACATACACCTGAGTCTGCTGACTGTTCTAGGCTGGCAGCAGCAGAGAACAGAAAACAAATCTTTTCATAACCAGAGACCCCAGGAGTTTGTGGGCAAGATGTGTGAAACTCCTTCAGTGTTCAAGATTGTCTGCTTTACAGCCAACTTAGCCATCTCTAAGATTCTGGTCCGGGAAGAGAAAAGGCCACACCCCCAGAGCAAAGGGGAGCCATTTTGCTACTCTTCCTCCTGTGCCCTGCCTGCCCCTTGCCTCACCACTCCTCACTGAGGGTAGCACAAGCCACAGGTGCTGCTAGTCCTTTTGCCTCATCCACACCCACATCTTGGCCTAATTCATTTGTTCAGTCTCTTCATATGTATGCGAGGAAAATTGTTGAACAAGCTCGTGGTTTTAGAAGTACAGATGTTAAACAAGCATATGTCAGGGAAACACAAACTTGTCTGAAAGAGCTGAGAAGCCTCCATGATATCCAAGGTTAACCGTCATTAAGAATTACTTATCAGCGAAGAAGGTTTGGAGATAAGCCTCTGACATGTCCTGCTGCTGCTGCTAAGTTGCTTCAGTCGTGTCCGACTCTGTGTGACCCCGTAGGCAGCAGCCCACTAGGCTCCTCTGTCCCTGGGATTCTTCAGGCAAGAATACTGGAGTGGGTTGCCATTTCCTTCTCCAATCTGACGTGTCCTAGAGATGCATTTAGCCTCCCCTTACCCCAGTATCCCCCCCCACCCCCCGCCAAGCATCCAACACCAAATCCTCTAGAGACACTCCAGACACCTAACTGAACTTTCTTTTGTGGACCTACCCCTCCTTCCCAGTTTTTCCTACTTTTTCCCTCGTGGGGATTGCAGTCCAGATCTTAATCCCACCTAATTTGCCATGACTTTTCTTCTACCCTGGATCCAGCTTCTGGTATTCCACATATCAGCTTGGACTGCCCTGATAGGGGACAGAGGTACCCCTCCTCCCTCAGACTCAAAGCCACCTGGAGGGACTGGTTTTGCAAATGTTTGCTGCCTCTTGGGACCAGCAACTACATGTACTCCTGCCCCCTGCAAGTCCATCCCAGGTTTCTCTGCTCTGGACCATGTTGGTGCCCTTCTAGTCCCAGCAGACTGTGTTGTTGCAGCAACAAGCCATGTGACAGAAGAGCTCCGGGGAATCTGTACTTGGTGCCATACCTTTCCCGTGATGCCAGACCCGTGCATTCAGTGACCTTTGAAACCCTCTCTCTTATTATTTGCTTTCTGGCCCCCAGAACTTACACTTGATTTGACCACAGCTATTTTTTTTGCTAGATCTCCTGGCTTCTTTTGGTTCCACTGTGATCTACTCTCTGTTTACCATCCAGGACCCTAATGCTTACCTGGATATCTCTCTTTCTTGGCCCTTCTGGCCTATTCTATTTGGCTCCAGCCTTTGACCATGAGCAACTTATTTTAATATCAGCATGGGTAGGGGTGTATAAAGCTGAATCTCCTAATCCTTCTGAATTGGTAGATTTGTGTGTTTATTCCTGCATTTGAGTCAAGGTCCCAGGCAGAGGTTAATGCTTTGTGATCTTACTGCTACCAAAGGGGAAGTGATAAGAATAAAAATAAATCCTCAGAGCACTCTGTCTCCAACACAAGTTTTGACCTTGCAAGGCTCTCCATCACTACTTGTTACACAGATCAGGTCTGGGTGACTTCTGACCAGGACTCATAAAATATACTGCAAGGCAATCCTCTGGTGTCTATATTTATAATCAGTAACTTTATGTGATTTACCCACAAATTATAGGAGAACAATCACCATGCCATAAAACTTTCTATGCAATAGTCTTAATAATAATTATGGCTGAATTTATTGAGGGCTTACTGTATATCAGGCAGTATGCCAAGAACTTCACATGGATTATCTCATTGAATCTTCCCAGCAGCCCCATAAAGTAGATGCTATTATTATCCAATTTTATAGATGACAGAGGCACAGAGAAGTTAAGTAACTTGCCTGAAGCTCTCAAACTAATTAATGGTAGATTTTAACCCAGTCAATCAGACTCTAAAGCCCTAAAAATCATTACGGTTTTGTTTCGTTATTGTTTTTCCAGAGTCTGGTTGTGCTAAAGAATATGCTCTGCTTCAGAAAAATATTTTGGAATGTAAAGGGACAGTTGTTCTCAATCATGAGAACTTCTTAGGTGTGACATTGCAGTTTTGATTTCTTAAAATTGATTTTAATTATATTGTTCAGAGTTCATTTTATAAATCAAATACTCATAAGTAATGGGATTTACTGTGGGAAGGTTTACTATTTTAGGACAAATGCCCCAGTTTTTCACTCCACTTGGTCTATAAGCTTGAAGCATGGATGATATAGCTTACATATTTCTCCTTTTCAGCAGCTTCATTATTTGTCAGATATATTTGAAATTATAGTCTTAGACTGGCTTAGGGCTGATAAAAATCTTCTGGTATAGAGATGTAATGGACTATATAGTGAAACTGTAGTGTTAGTAGCAATGTCAACTGGGTCCTTCTTGTTAGAAGCAAAATGAAGGAGGAGCAGAAATTTTCATTTCTGATACTCACACTTCTAACTTCATATTCTTGAAACAGAGCCTACATATTCTTTGCCAAAGCAGCTGATCTGGGAAACTTGAAAGCTATGGAGAAAATGGCTGATGCTTTGCTATTTGGAAATTTTGGCATGCAAAACATTACAGCAGCTATCCAATTATATGAGTCCTTGGCTAAGGAAGGATCATATAAAGCCCAAAACGTGAGTTTTAAGAGAAAATTAAATCTTAAATAGCTACCTCCTGAAATAACTATAGACAAATAACATGTGAGAGGAGTTGAGCCTCTGATGCACAAGCCCAGGCCTAGGAAGGTTACTGCAATGCCCTAAATGTTCCACCAGGACACAAGGCAGGAACCTGGGGCAAGTCCTTCTAGCTCCTGAGTGACTTTCAGGAGCGGAACAGAGCTGCTCTCTAATCCCCCTTCCCATCTTCCACGTCCATGTGTGTGTTTCAAAATAATGTGAGAACTCCAAGCCCCTAACATAGTTAAATTTTATAAAAAATACACTGTATTTACCTATGCAAAGAAATATGGAACTAAATCTATTTGTTTAGGATGATGTTTGCCTGGTTTTCACCTGGTTTAAATATTTTACAAGCTATATAAATTTGCTTTTCTATTTTAATGTGTGTTTCATTTTATGGGGCTTTCTTGGTAGCTCAGCAGTAAAGAATCTGCCTGCAGCGCAGAAGACACAGGTGTGATCCCTGGGTCAGGAAGAGTCTCTGGAGAAGGAAGTGGCAACCCACTCCAATATTCTTGGCCTGGGAGATCCCGGAGACAGAGGAGCTTTGTGGGCTACAGTCCGTGGGGTCACAAAAGTAGGCCGTGACTTAGTGACCAACCAACCAACCAACATTTCATTCTATTCCCAGAATAACATAAGCATTTTATAGAAAATCTGGAAAACAATGAAAACAAAACAAAAAAAAGCCTCTCATAAGCCAGCCATCCTGACTGCACTACTAGTCAGGACCGCTTTGTGTTTCTGTTTGGCTTCTTTCCCTTTTTACAGCACCATCATCACAGAGGAAGCGCACGCATTGTTTTGTTTTTGGCTGCTTGTACTTAGTGTGGTAGCAAAAGTATGTTTTCATGTTCTTGGCCTTCTTAATGAAAACACTTCTTTCTGGTTACAAATGAAATTTATACTGATTACAATTTTTTAAAAAAACAACCCTGTGAATTCAGAAAGTTTGAGGAAGAGAGTAAAAATTACCTAAAAGCTTTCTTCCCAGAGATTACTTTTTTTTTCCCATCAAGTAAATGTAGAAGCTAAGCTTTGGAATCAGACAGATTTAACTTCAAATCCACTCTACCACTTTCTACTTAACAAAACCCTTTCCCCTTCTGCGTTAGAATTTGACCTTTGGTTCACCCTCTACTTGTGATTCCCCTGGTGATATGATAGGAATAAAATGTTCTCTATGTTTCCAGGTAGTATTACTTATCGTTGAAATGACCTCTGCTTGGTAAACTACCTTGGGAGAAACTCTTATGAGCTATATGTACAGGGACCCTGGGCAATATGGACTGACTATGCCTATGGAGTTCTTACACAGGGAATGAGGCTTTTATGTCAGGGCGGCTGCCACACCCCCAGTGTAGATCTCATCTCCTTGAGTCTGGTCTGTCGTCTGAAGCACTAAAGATGAGGGCTGCTGGAGGACTGTGTGACCAGCTACAAGGACTCCTACCGAAAGGAGGCTGATGCTGCCCTCTGGCAAACTCTGGTTGCTATGCTACGTCCACCTAAGCAGACTGACAGGTGTAGCCTCTTGTAAGACTGCATTCATTTGAACCAGAAGTTGGACCAGGGGAACTCTGATGGGTGTGGCAACGTCCCTAATTTTCATCTGTAGAGTTAGGATAATGATAAAACACCAGATATTGTGTTTATTTGGTTCACTACTGTATCTCTAAAAATATAGTGCAGGGCCTGGGACAGAAAAAAATATGGCTCAATAGTGAATTAATTCATGATGAATGAATGAACAAAGTTGTGAGTATTAAAATAGTGTGTGAAGGCATTTAATTCTATACCTGTAACTTTATAATCATTCACCAGAAAAATATATATATATAATTATTATTATTCTATTATCCTTCTAGAATTTTTTCTATAGCTTTGTAGAATGTGTTTTACAAAAATGAGACATGGTTTAATTACTGTTTCCTAATCAGCTCTTGATTCCCTTAATAATATATCATATTGAGTTAGTCAAAAAGTTCATTTGGGTTTTTCCATAAGCTCTTATGAACAGACTTTTTGGCCAACCCAAATAGATCTCTTTCCCTGTGAATATATCCCATATTTGGTTAATCAAAAATATAAAGTTCCAAAACAGACCAAATGCTATCATCATGTCCACCACTACAAATAATATTACCTAGCCCCTAGGTAATGAAGTAGTGAACATGTGCTTTGTCAGTGGGTATATTAATTAAGTCAGCAGTGGTTTCTTGGACATTTACTATGCGCCACACACAATCTTGTTGATGGGAAGAAAAAATTAATAGGTCAAAGTCCTTATGGGCCAATCTTAAATATAAACAAATACTTGCAGCACAGTTTAGGTGGACTAGAGTTAAGGTATAAAGTGCTTTAGGCACGGAAAAGTGTCTGACTGGCTTTGCCTGGGGCAGGTAGAAAAGGCTTCAAGGATGAAGGAACATTTACACTCAGTCTAGAATACTGGATATAGGCAACATGAAGGATTTGTCTGAACTTGAATGACATATCTGATGCAAGGTCAAAACACTACTCCCAGAAAAGAAATCCCAAATTAACATAATTGGTACATTAAACATATGGACTGACAGCTGACATCAGAGTTTTATTCCACACACTCTAGGTAGCATGGTTCTGTGGCATGGACCACAGACAAGGAGGGCAAGAAAGCAAAATGTGGATGAGGACAAATGTTTCACCTAAAAGGCCAACATTAACCTGATATGCAAAATTCAGCCACACTGTAGAAGTGCTACGATACTGATTGGAAAAAGTCTCTGCCCCAAGCTCCTCTTGTGCTCTCCCTGACAACCTGAACACTCTTATTCTTCTCTCGGACTCCCCTTCCTCACTTAGGCTCCCATGATATTGAGCCAAAGTGTTATCTGGATGGGCAGGGGGCCTAGAGGACACCCTGGTCCAGTGCTACAGCTGGATTCTATTCTAATGGATGCCGGATTCTAGTCTGGAATTTTAACTTTTATCCCAGTCATCACTACAGGAAAATCTATTTCCAACAGCAAGTCCTTGTGCAGTTGATTTATCTCCTTGTACAAAGCACAGTTAAAAATATTCTGCGGTAGAAACGTTGCTTTGTTTGATGACTGGTTTCTGGGACCAGGCTGGCCACATGCCATATTGATCACAGTTCTCTAACAGGACTGGCCAGGTGACCACCTTTCTTCTCAAGCTGTTTGTGCCAGGTTGATATAGGAAACGTTGCTGGGAACTGTGGGGACAATGCAGCAACAGAAATGTGGCTGAAGAAGCTGAATTGTGTACTGAGAATGACAGCAGAGGACGGTGAGAGGGACAGAGGTAAAGAGAGAACAAAGACACCTGTCTCTGGGGGAGAGGTCAAGGGCAGCTGGAAATGCTGAAGGGGATAGATGGGAGAAGCCAGGCACCAGCGGGCTTGTGGAGCCCTGGTTTAACAAAGAAAGCGAGAAAGATGTGAATTCAGATTATAAAGTGGCATTGAGGGCATAGGGGGAGAAAGGCAGCTTCAAGCTACGTATAAAAGGGAAGCTGATGGAGGCAAAGAGGCATAATTATTTCTTTTCATGCACCTTGAATGGTTCATCTGACAAAAATCCAAATAAACTGAAAGAAATCCCAATAAGGGCAATAGAAGCAATTAAGATTGTGAACAGAGTTCACTGAATTGATTTTCAAGACAACTGTACCTTCTGAAAAAAACTATTCATGAATTAGTCTTCATAAAAATGGTGAAAACTGAAGAAAGAGCAAGCAAAAATAAAAATAGAGGATCTTATAAGATACTGCACTATACCAGCTAGAGGTAGTTAGGTATTTTTTATTTCTCTGATTCTCATTTAGGAAGCAGAAATTCAGAATTAGAAAGGCTCACTCTTTTCAATAATAGTGATGAACGATTTTAATAGGAAAATTTGTTTGTTAATTTGCCAAACAAGAAGGTAGGGCCTAAACCTCATTTGCTTTAAGAATCAAGAAATGGATCATTCACATTGTATCACCTTAAAATTAATTGAATCATGGTAATGATTATCAGCACTGTGCTACAACTGAAAAAAAATCATTTTAGTATCAAATAATCATTTTGATAATTCTAGGACTACCTGTGTAGAGCATTTCTTTTTGTTGTAAATCATCTTTTTGTATTAAGGGTACAAAAAGGAACTGAGCTTTTCATCAGGGTTGATTCACATTTTTGTTCGGCTTGCAATTTAATCTAAAAAGAATGACCACAGATGCTTTCAAGACTCGTAAAATAATTACAATAATTAAATGCTTGATCTTTTTTCTCTTTTAATTTCTTATATAAAAAGTAAAAGGAGGAATATTTAATTTTTAAACTGTTAATATGGAACCTGAGTAATTTACTTTGAAATTGATTAAAATATCCTCTACACTTAACTCTTTAAATTTAAATCCCAGCTACTATAACACAGCATAGTGGTTGAGTTCAGAGTCTTATAAACAAATCTAATGTGCAGAGTCTGACCTTTTAAAACCACCATTGATGTCATCACTATAGCGTAGCTTCTCTTCAATTTACAGCATTTATTTTTCTAGGTTAAGATTTAATCATTCTATAATCCATCTCATTGCACCTCAGCCTCATCTCAGAAAATACTGAAGACCAAAAACTTATTACTATAAAGTTTTAGGTGACAATGCCCAACTGTAAAGAAATAAGACAACCCTGACTATAATTGGCATATTTACTACATGATAGCCCATGACATCTTTTGTCTTCCACGAGTGCCTGGCATGTTTTAAAGAGTGAAAAAAAAGTGGAGCCCTCCAGAGAAATAATTTAAAATCACTCGTCATTTTTCTGCTAAAGAAAGAAGCGTGCTCTTTGAGTTGATTATTTGAGGCTTCAAAAGTCATGGTTTTAGTTCCTTATTTATAGTCTGAGCATTATACAGATAAAGCACCCTCCCCCCTGCAATCATAGGATAAAAATTAACTCCCCTACAATCCACAACCTCCCAACCTCACAATTTTCTCCAAGAGGATCAGGCCAAAAAGCATGGTAGGCTCTGCACAGAATGATTCAGTGTTGGTGAAAGTATCTTAAAATACATGATCAACTAAGTAGAACAGTATCTTCACTTCTTATACAAAGGTCAGTATATTTGTGTTCTATCAAAGTTTCTACATACACAAGATTCTAAATTGAGCAAAGTCAAAAATTGCTAAGAGCTGCAAGAAAAAATAAATTATTTTGCCAATAACATTGGCTAAAGATATTTTTGCAAGGAGCCAATTTAACCATTTTAAATATAACTATAGAGGTTTGAGGAGTATCAGGATTCCAGCCTTTCTTTTGTAATAACAGCCTTTATGATCAACTTTCCCCAAAATGGAACCTTTGAGACTAAAGAGAAACTGACAGTATAGTAAGTTTTTTTAGTGTATGAATTAAGTAGACGACAAATTATAAACCACATAGTAGAGCTATTATGCTTTTAGGAATTGAACTCTCTGCATTCAGTTTCCTAGTTTAAAAAGTAACATAGTTCTTTGTCCTTGAAATTATAACAAAATGTTTAAGAAATTATTCATTTTCTGTTTTGATGAAATTATCAGACCTTGTTGTATCCTGATTTTAGGGAGACATCTAACAAAGTCTTGGATTATGTTACCATAAACTAGATGAAAAAGTAGAAATGTGGGCTTTGATAGTAGTAAATAAAGAGTATAGACTAATGGATTGATGCCAAGGTGAAAGATTTTCTGGCAGTCCACCACAGGACACTGCCTATGACCTTGTGCTCTTCAAATATTCCATCAGCTATTAAGCTGAGTGCGTGTGTGCGTGCTAAGTCACTTCAGTAGTGTCCTACTCTTTCAGACGCTATGAACTGTAGACTGCCAGGCTCTTCTGTCCATGCGATTCTCCAGGCAAGAACACTGGAGTGAGTTGCCATGCCCTCCTCCTGTGTCTAATACCAAATTGTTCTTAATATGAAGCATGAAAAGAAATCCGAAAAGAATCGTAAAAGAGGATGCTGTTAAAGTGCTGCACTCAATATGCCAGCAAATCTGGAAAACTCAGCAGTGGCCACAGGACTGGAAAAGGTCAGTTTTCATTCCAACCCCAAAGAAAGGCAATGCCAAAGAATGCTCAAATCACCACACAATTGCACTCATCTCACACGCTAGTAAAGAAATGCTCAAAATTCTCCAAGCCAGGCTTCAATAGTATGTGAGCCATGAACTTCCAGATGTTCACGGTGGATTTAGAAAAGGCAGAGGAACCAGAGATCAAATTGCCAACATCTGTTGGATCATCGAAAAAGCGAGAGAGTTCCAGAAAAACATCTATTTCTGCTTCATTGAAAGCTTTTTGGCTTTTCTATGCCAAAGCCTTAGACTATGTGGATCACAACAAACTGTGGAAAATTCTTGTGGGAATACCAGACCACCCGACCTGTCTCCTGAGAAACCTGTATGCAGGTCAAGAAGCAACAGTTAGAACTGGACATGGAACAACAGACTGGATCCAAATC
Source organism: Ovis canadensis (assembly GCF_042477335.2). NCBI lineage: Eukaryota > Metazoa > Chordata > Mammalia > Artiodactyla > Bovidae > Ovis > Ovis canadensis. The sequence continues at coordinate 22,638,456 of NC_091257.1, read as the reverse complement.
GGGAAAAGAGTACATCACGGCTGTAAATTGTCACCCTGCTTATTTAACTTATATGCGGAGTGTGTCATGCAAAACGCAGGGCTGGATGAAGCACAAGCTGGAATCAAGATTGCTGGGAGAAATATCAATAACCTCAGATATGCAGATGACACCAGCCTTTTGGCAGAAAGCGAAGAAGAACCAAAGAGGCTCTTGATGGAAGTGAAAGAGGTGAGTGAAAAAGTTGGCTTAAAACTCAACATTCAGAAAATGAAGATCATGGCATCTGGTCCCATCACTTCATGGCAAATAGATGGGGAAACATTGGAAACAGTGGCAGACTTTATTTTGGGGGATTCAAAATCACTGCAGATGGTGACTGCAGCCATGAAATTAAAAGACATTTACTCCTTGGAAGAAACGTTATGATCAACCTAGACAGCGTATTAAAGAGCAGAGGCATTACTTTGCCAACAAAGGTCTGTTTAGTCAAAGCTATGGTTTTTCCAGTAGTCATGTATGGATGTGAGAGTCAGACTATAAAGAAAGCTGAGTGCCAAAGAATTGATGCTTTTGAACTGTGGTGCTGGAGAAAACTCTTGAGAGTCCCTTGGACTGCAAGGAGCTCAAGCCAGTCCATCCTAAAGGAAATCAGTCCTGAATATTCATTGGAAGGACTGATGCTAAAGCTAAAACTCCAATCCTTTGGGCACCTGATGCAAGAACTGACTCATTGGAAAAAAACCCTGATGCTTGGAAAGATTGAAGGCAGGAGAAAGGGCTGACAGAGGATGAGATGGTTGGATGGCATCACTGACTCAATGGACATGAGTTTGAGCAAGCTCTGGGAGTTGGTGATGGACAGGGAGGCCTGACATGCTGCAGTCCATGGGGTCACAAGAAGTCAGACACAACTGAGTGACTGCACTGAACTTATGGAAAGAAAGGTGTATTATCAATGATATGCAAAAGAGTGTGGAATGAACCTCTAAAATGGTGATAGGAAAGACAAAGTTACAAATGAGCAGAAGCTTGAAAATATTAAGACCACCAAAACAGACTATTACAATTATTCTGACAAAAATAATATTATGACTCTATTGAGAAGAGGAGCAAAAAGAAAAAATAAGAAAGTCATGTAGATGACCTAAATTATTATCTATCATGTAGCAAATCTATAGCTAAATGTGTGAAATATATAAGTTAGCAGCAAGTAGTAGCAATTTATCAGGAGTCCTAATGATGGTAATTATCAGCAGAAAACAGCCAAAATAATTAAAAGTAGTTTTCTATGAGGAAAATAGGGAGTTTCTGAGAAAAGAGCAGGGCATTGCTGTTTAAATTTTAAGCCCTCAGAAGTATTAGAATTTTAATTTTTAATACATATACATCTCTTAATTTGTTAACAAAGAAATAAAAAGTTAAATTTATATATTCATTCTTCCCCCACAAAGGAATTATCCTTAAAGTAAACAACAGACGTCCTCTCCCACTGAAAAGAACCCAACTCCTTTGGAAAATGTCAAATTCCAGGTCTGGGGCAAAAAACGTACAAGATGATATTGAAGCATCTTATCCTATCTGATAGCAAAGAACTTGTCAGAAAATACCGGGGTTGAGAGTTCCCTAGCAGTCCAATGGTTAAGACTCAGTGCTTTCAGGTGGGCTTGTAACTACCTCAAACAGGTGAGTTTGCTGGAAGTGACGCCACGTCGCTTTGAAGGCTGAGTTGTAAAAAGGATACAGCTCTGCCTGGCTCTCGCTCTCTCAGCGTGCTCAGTCCTGGAACACAGTTACCAGACTTGGAGAAGCTCGTATGATAGAAGACGTCCCATGTTGTTGTTCTGGCTGTTAGCCTCTGCTAAGATCTCAACCAACAGCTAGAATCAACTGCCAAACGCATGAAAGAACCAGAATCCACACTATGGCAACTCCAGCCTTTGAGTCTTCCAACTAAGGCCCCCAGATCATGAATCAGAGAAAAGCCATCCCCACTCTACCTTGGCCAAATTCCTGACCCACTGAATCCTTGGCATAATAAATGGTCATCATGCCACCAAATTCCTGAGTGATTTGTTACACCAGCCACAGTAACTGCAACAGAGACATTAATGTTCAGAACTGAAAGACAGATTGCAGTTTTCTCAGAAGCATCCGATACCTTGGCATCCTTGTTGAAACTCATTTGGCCATATATGTGAGGATTTATTTCTGGTCTCTTTACACTGTTCCATTGGCCTATATGTCTGTCTTTATGCCAGTACCATCAGATTTTGAATCACTCTAATTTGTAATATATTTTGAAATCAGGAAGTGTGAGGCCTCCAGCTTAGTTTTTTTCCCTCAAGATAGATGAGCTATTTTGTGAGTTTACATATGAGATTCTATATAAATTTTAGGATGGTTTTTTCTATTTCTGCAAAATGGCACTGAGATTTCAACAGGGGTTGCACTAAATCCAATCCCTCTGGATATAAAGTAGCAATATTACTTCTTCTAATATATAAACATAGGATATTTTCCATTTACTTATGTATTTTCAGATTTTTTAAGCAATGTTTTATAGTTTTCAGTGTATAAGCCTTTCACTTCCTTGGTTAGTTTATTCTAAAGTGTTTATTGTTTTTGATGCTATTTTTAATTAGACTGTTAATTTCCTTTTCTGAATGTTAATTGTTAATGTATGGAAAATCTATTTTTGTGTGTTGATTTTGCATCCTACACTTCTTCTAAATTTATTAGTTTTAGCAGTTTTTGTTTTCTACATATAAGATCATGTCATCTGTGAACAAAGAAAATTTTGTTAATCTGTCTGGTTGTTCTATCCATTTTTGAAAGTGGGGGATTAAAATCTCCTACTGTTATTGTATTAGTGTCTATTTCTTCTTTCAGCTCTGTCAGTGTCTGCTTCATGTATTTGGGTGCCCTGCTCTTAGATGCATATATATTTATAGTGGTTATATCTTCCTGGTGAATTGTTCCTTTCATCATTACACAATATCCTTTATCTCTTGTGACAGTTTTTGACTTGAAGTCTATTTTGTCAAAGTGTGATCCATCCCTCTCTTTTGGTTGCAGTTTACATAGAGTATCTTCTTCCATTCTTTCACTTTCAGACTATGTGTTTTTGTATCTAAAATAAATCTTCTGTAGACAGCATTAAGTTGGGTCTTGTTTTCTTATCCATTCAGCCTTTTATGTCTATTAATTGAGTGAATTTAATCCATATACATTTAGAGTAACTTCTTAAAGGGAAAGACTCACTACTGCCATTTTGTTCATTATTTTCTGCTTGTCCTGTAGTTATTTTGTCCTCCTTTTCCTCTCTTGATGCCTTCTTTTGTCTTTCATTTATTTTCTGTAATGGTATACTTTGATTCCCTCCTCATTGTTTGGGTGCATTTTCCATAGGTATTTTCCTTGTAGTTACACTTTGTGTGCATGTGTTAGTTGCTCAGTCGTGTCCAACTCTTTGTGACCCCATGGACCATAGCCTGCCAGGCTTCTCTGTCCATGGCACAAGACAAGGCAAGAATACTGGAGTGGGCTGCCATTCTCTGCTCCAGAGTGTAGTTACTCTTGGGATTACATAAGATGTCTTATAGTTACAACATGCATGCAGTTGTTCAGTTGTGTCTGACTCTCTGTGACCCCATGGACTGTAGCCCACCAGGCTCCTCTGTCCATGGGATTTTCCTGGAAAGAATACTGGAGTGGATTGTCATTGCCTCTTGCAGGGGATCTTCCCGACCCAGGGATTGAACCCATGTCTCCTGCATCTCCTGGATTGGCAGGCAGATTCTTTACCACTGCACCAATCTATTTTAAATTGATATTGACTTAACTTCAATCGGAGAAGGCAATGGCACTCCACTCCAGTACTCTTGCCTGGAAAATCCCATGGGCAGAGGAGCCTGGTAGGCTGCAGTCCATGGGGTCGCGAAGAGTTGGACACGACTGAGCGACTTCACTTTCATTTTTCACTTTCATGCATTGGAGAAGGAAATGGCAACCCACTCCAGTGTTCTTGCCTGGAGAATCCCAGGGACGGGGAGCCTGGTAGGTTACTGTCTATGGGGTCACACAGAGTCGGACACGCCTGAAGCGATTTAGCGGCAGCAGCAGTAACTTCAATCACATATACTCTGCTCTCCTCCCATTTTATGTTATCAATGACACAAATCATATCTTTTTATATTTTGTATCCATTAGCATAATTTTTTAGTTATAGCTATCTTTTATGCTTTTACCTTTTAAATTCTCTACCAGAATTAAAAGTGATTTATCTACCACCATTACAGCATTATATGATTCTGTGTTTGTCTATGTGTTTATTATTACCAGAGAGCTTCATATTTTTATATGCTTTTGTGTTATGGCTAGCATTCTTTCAACTTGGACACCCTTTAGCAATTCTTGTAAGGCAGCTCTAGCGTTGATGAATTCCCTCAGGTTTTGATTATCAGGGAATTTCTATTTTTGTCTTCATTTTTTAAAGTTAGTTTGGCCAGATACAGTGTTCTTGGTTGACAGCTTTTTCTTTCAACATTGTGAATGTTTCATCCCACTCCCTTCTACCCTGTAATGTTTCTGCTGATATGTCTGCTCATAATCATATGGAAATTTCTTTGTATGTGGCAAGTCTCTTTTCTCTTGCTGCACCCAGTGTTCTGTGCCTTTGGCTTTTGATAGTTTGATTAAGGATATGTCTTGGCATTGGGCTCTTTGAGTTCATCCTACTTGGAGTTCTTTGAATTTGAATTTGGATGTCTATTTCCTGTCTCAGGTTTGGGAAGTTTTCAGCCAAATTTTCTTAAAATAATTTCTCTGCCTCCTTTTCTCTCACTCCTCTGTGACTCCCACAATAGGTATTACAATGTTATTATATGTAATGTAATGTTCGGTTTGCTGATGTTCCTTAAGTACTGCATTTCATGGTAGGGTAGGTTCTCTAGAGTTGCAACAAGTCTCTAAGCTCTCTTTATTGCTTAGAGGTCCCTAGCATCTGACATTCCAGCTCTGCCAGTGCTGTAAATCAGATGAGATGAAAGTCAGATCTTTGATCAGTTACTCCTTGAAAGTCAGAATTCCTATCCCATTTTTCTCTTTTTTTCCTGATCACACCAAGCTATGCTGGCTTGGGGAGGAGTGATCGCAGATTAAATAAAATGGCTTTTCTGACCTATTTCAATGGGCTATTCTTTGCTGTGAGTTTGACTGGGTAACAGTGATTTCTTAACTGGTCCCTTGAGTTCTCATAAAGGCTTTTTGCACTATGTATTTTGGCTCCATTGGAGGAACAAGGCCTGGGACTTCGTATTCCACCATCTTGATCTGTGTTCAGACTTTAACCTTTTATTCAATATAATTTTTTCCTGTTCAAACTTTTTATATCCATTGCATTTTATTTTTAAAATATGAAGAAAAATATTCAAATTCAAATTTTAACATATTGGAGAAAAATGTCTTTACATTTCTAAAAAGGCAAACACATACAGAGCATTGGTTTATATTATTTTATCACTATAATTATTCTAAAGTTCAGTAAGTATTAGCTTATTTCCACATATACAAAGCTTTCATTATTGCCACCTTTTCTAAATTCGTGCTGCTTTAGTAAAAGTATAATAATGCAACTTGCTATAAGAAATAAGTTAACAATACAAGTAATTATAGAGCAGACATTTAAAACAACCCTTACTAATGTTGGTAATAACTGTAAAATAAATGGATTTATTGAATTTTTCTTTATCTTTTGGGCTTTAGGCCTTAGGATTTTTGTCTTCTTATGGAATAGGAATGGAATACAATCAAGCTAAGGTAAAGTCATTCTATTTTTTTTGGAACAAAATATCAGTTTTTTAAAGGGACACTGAATAGAGAGTCTATTCTTTGAGTGAAGAGCTCACTCTAGAGTGGTGGGTAAGAGCACAGCTCAATAGTTAGAGAGGGTTAGGGCCTGAATGCCATAGTTTCCTAATGTTCCCTGTAATAAAGTTTCAGATAATATCTACTCCATAGGGATTTCATGATGTTTTAATGAAATATCATGTACAATCCCCTTTTCACAAACTTCAGAACTCAATAAGCCCTCAGTGAATGCCAGCCATCTTTAAAGAGGAAGAGAATGAAATTTAGGATTTATGTGGGAGTAGTTCGAGGTTCATTGCTGGGCTAGGAATAAAAAAGCAGTGATTGGGTTTGAGTTTCAAATTTAGATGTCAAATAATTTTTTTTTTAACTTTAGGCACTGATATATTATACCTTTGGAAGTGCTGGAGGAAGCATGATGTCGCAGATGATTTTGGTTTGTAATTAAATATTCTTGAGCCCAAATAGGTGTGTTATAAATATAGCATTGTCAGAATATTAAGAATGTATATGCCTGTGTTTTAGGGGTACAGATATTTGTCAGGAATCAATGTTCTACAGAATTGTGAAGTTGCCCTAAGTCATTACAAGAAAGTGGCAGATTATAGTGAGTAATCCACATAGTTTATTTTAAGATAGACTTGCCAAGAAATTAAAAAAATTAATCAATACTAGTTGAAGTATTTATAAGGTATTTAAAGACTGTGCTTTAACATCAGTTATAATACAGCTCTTTCCATACAATGTGAAGCTTCTGATTTCTTAAGTTACTTTTCAAAAAGTTCTAAATGATTGTACTCATCTTTTATTTTTGTTAGCTCATGTCTCCAAATAATTCTGTTTTACTTGATCTGGTGATCTTCTTTCCTTAAACTGAGAATTTAAATATAACATCAATAAATATTAAGTATTTTTTATAAGTCAAACATTTCAAATATAAGATGCCTTGTTAAAAAATTCCTGAAGCTATGGATGTACATACATTGTACAATGTATGTGCAAGATACATACACTGGCAATCTCTATCACTGCATTTGAGAACAATTCAAGTAACCATTACTCTATTACCCTATCCTTTGTCTACAAAAAAAAAAAAATTGAGCATGAGGTTAATTATTTCTAGAATTTTCAAAGTTGCATGTAATATTTCCACACGCAGCATCACTAAACTGGACTACATAATGGAGTATTAAATAAAAGTCTAAGAAGTGAGTAAGCTAAAGTCCATTTAGTTAGTTTCTATAATCATAATAACATCTAAATTTACATCTTTGTCATGATTAGGATCTGAGAAAAAACTGCTTTTGAATTTAAGATGCTTTATATAGCAAGATGTTTTTATGTGCTTAATGAAACTGAAATTATTTGATATATATATATTTCAAACTGCTGTTTTTTTAGGTTTACTCAAGCATATTTACAGTTTATTTTCAGACTATCCATAGGAAGTAAATAAGAAGCGGTTCTTACTCTTATATTGTAGTTTCAGGATGCCCAGAAAAAGTCAGTGATAGAAAGGTTGGTTGCCTTCTTCTGACATCTATCTTTCCTGAGTCTGCCTGGCTAAGGTCTTCAAGTAGGGTCTGACATATACTGATACAATGATTATACTGGTTACAAAGAATAGGTAGTGTCATACTTTTCTCAGAACCAAATCAACAAAATTAGCAGATTTCTGTCTCCTAAGGGTATTTCTTTTCTGTTAGTAGGCCCAATCTCGGCATAGTTTAAAGAGAACCAGCTGAATAGTGCTTGCTCTAAGATGACTGTTATATATTGCTCTTGCTTGTTTCTGTTCACAGTTGCTGATAAATTGGAAAAAAGTGAAGGTATTCCAGTGGAAAAAGTGAGACTAACTGAAAGACCTGAAAATCTGAGTTCTAACAGTGAGATTTTGGACTGGGACATATACCAATACTATAAATTTTTGGCAGAAAGAGGAGATGTTCAGATACAAGTAATGTATACAGATGAACTTAAATTTTTAGAACATTTTAATGACAAAGGCCTTGGTTCTCTCTGAGTCCTAGAAGGGTTAACAGCAATGCCCCATCCAGAATAGGAAAGGAAAGAGAACCCCCTCCTCTTTGTTCTGCTCTTTTTTTGTTCCCTAACTTGTAGTTTCTTACAGCTTATGAAGGAGCCAGTTGCCATAGTTGTGGCATTTTGGGGGCACTTACCCTAAAAAACTTATTAAAAAAAAAACTAGATTGTAATTATAGAAAAGAGTTACCATAAATGTTGGTTTTAATATGAATGAACCCTTATCAGGAGCCAGAAGCAGCCTGTCTTTGGAAATAAGAATAGAAATGAGACATCATTTATGTGACCTTTGAGAACCAAAAGTTAAGGTCACTAGTGTGCCTGGGCATTGCTGTACATCATCAGGCCAGCTTCCTGCCCCTGAGGAAGCTGCGTACCCAATGTCAACCATTTACCCAATAAAACACAGAGTCAGGAATGGTTTCCTGCCTCTTTTTTAAAGACACGCTAACTGCAGCAAACTGGATTGATGTACTATAGCAAAATCATCAGGTAATTTTTTTCCCTTTTTCTTTGTTAAAATAAATACTACTGCTAAAATTATTTTCCAAAACTCCTCTTTTCTAGGTATCTCTCGGACAGTTGCATCTAATTGGGAGGAAAGGTCTGGATCAAGATTACTATGTAAGTCCATCTCAATCTTGAGTCATGTGGGTGGGAAGACAGGGGTAAGGGAAGCTGAGGGTGGGTGGACGAGCTGCCCGGGAAAGCTCACCGCTGCTTCCTTTGTCAGACCTGCTTTCCAGCTTTTGAAGGAGAACAGAGTTCGTTAAAGAAAGCACTTTTCCTACCTCCTCTAAGTATGGAGGGTAGAGGCCTGTGAAAGAGTAGCTGGGGGGCAGTTTCTGGGGTCCCACTGAACCCGCCCTCTTCCCACCAAGACTCACAATGGCCCTGGGGCTAGGTGAGGAGGACACGCTCTCTCTAAGGCCAGCTGTGGCAAGTCCACCTGGGAATCTCCTGCCAGGGAGCCTGAGGATCAGCCTCAACCCCATTGAGCTAAATCAGAGGGCAGGCTTCTTCCAACATAATTGGGTATATTATTAAGCTTCTTTATAAATTTGTAAAGCTCCTTTCAATCACTTAACCTCATTTTATCCCAGTGAAGTTAGACGATTAATTAACAATTCAAATATACGGTGGAGAAAAAAGCAAATAAACTTAGCCTACACAGGATTCTCCTCAGTAAGATGCCAAAGCCCATGGACGAGATCTTCTCTCAACCCTGATTGTAGTTTTAAGGCCCTAGATCCCCATAGATCTGGGGAAGTAGCTGATATTCTTCTTAAAAGATGACTTTGTAGCCCTTGTCATTTTATAGGAGCCATGTGCTCACTGTCTCAAAGGAGTATTTGCTCTACTTCAATCCCAATGGCTAAGCAATAGAAATAACTACTTCCACAGCAGTTACATAAAAATCTGAACTGTTATTACTCTCTGTTTCACTTTACATTGTTATTTCATGAATGTATCTTTGGTACTATAGTTTGTGTTTTATATGAGGTACTATATGCTTTCAATGGGCTTCCTACATGGGCTGGTGGCTCAGCTGGTAAAGAATCCACCCACAGTGCAGGAGACCTGGGTTCAATCCCTGGGTTGGGAAGATCCCCTGGAGAAGGGAAAGGCTACCCACTCCAGTATTCTGGCCTGGAGAATCCCCTGGACAGAGGAACCTGGCAGGCTATAGTCCATGGGGTCACAAAAAGTCAGACACGACTGAGCATTGACCAGGTTCGGTCCCTGAGTTGGGAAGATCCCCTGGAAAAGGAAATGGCAACCCACTTCAGTACTCTTGCCTGGAAAATCCCATGGATGGAGGAGCCTGGTAGGCTGCAGTCCATGGGGTCACTAAGAGTCAGACACGACTCAGTGACTTCACTTTTCACTTTATACGCATTATGTAAATGTCAACGTTAATTTTATAAAATGTGATAAAATAGGTAGCAGTTGAAATAAACATATGCATCCATCTCAGGACAGCTCAACTGAAGGTCTTCAACTAAGGTTTTATCTTCTTGGATGAGAACTTCTGGATTCACAATATTATGCCAATATCAGATTTCAGCCTGTCATGAGTTTCTTCTGCTAACTACAAGATGCAAAACTGGGAAGAAGTTCCCATTTTCCATAAAGACAAAATTTGATTATGAAGGCACCAAAACCACACCTATACAGAATGCCCACTAACATCTATAGAGTATATAAAACCCCACAAAGCTAAGCGCTTCCAGTCAGCTCCAGCCACATGAACACCAGAGGGGAGCTATAGCTGCCTCCAGGTGAGAATGAGGTGCAGTCCCAAGGCTGGCAATAGAAGAGTCTGGTGCTGTAGCAGCAATGGCTAGGCAGTCGAGCCTCAGCTGAATGGCCCAGACAAGCTCTGCTATGGGCTCATTCACATTCATTAGCTCTGTTTTACAGATGAGAAGCTGAGGCTGTAGATGACAGATGATAGATGATGTAAACTGTTTCAAATCTCACAGCTTGGTAGTAAGAGTGTTAAGAAATAAAAGTCCAACTCAGTATTTCTGTATTCAAAGCCTGTGCTCCTTTCATTAAAACTTACTTAAACTCAAGTTAAAACTTACTTACTTACTCTTGACCTGAGCAAAAACAAAAAACAAGTTTATAAAAACACCAGTCATTGATATCTAGTTTTCTTATTCATAAGGCAAGAAAAAGAAATGATGTAATCACTCAGGTTGCTTCTAATTTTCTGTTGGTAGGTTGGGCCCCATTCTTCCCATCCAGACATCTCAAAAAGACTGGTTTAATTCCAGAACCATCCCAGCAGTAGGGCAAGCACTAGCCCTTCCTGCTTTCCTTAGCCTAAAGAAACCTGAACTTGGATGAAGGATTCCCATCAAGGCATCAGACCTCAAGATTCACTGGCTATTCAGTTAGCTTAGGCTGCCATCATAAACCACCCCCAAACGTAGGTACCCTAACACAACCACCGTTTATTTAATTCACGATTTTGGCAGGTCAGTAGTTATGGCTGGGTTCCCCTGAGTAATTCTTCTGATCTTGGCTGGGCTTGTTCACACATCTAGAGTTTGCTAGAGTTTTGACCAGGGCTGGCTGATTTATGATGGCCTGGTCCATGGCAGCTAGGATGACTTGGTCTCTCCACATGCTCTCATCCTCCAGCTAGCAGGCCCACTCCTTTTACATGGCAGTCAAATGTTTTACAAATGCAGTAGTGAAAGTCTCCTGAGGCCTAGGGTCAGAAACGACAGAATCAATTCTGCCATATTCTTTTGGCCAAAGTAAGTCACAAGGCCAGCCAGCATTGAAAGAATAGGAAAAAGAACTTCTCTTAACAGGCAGACCTGCAAAGTATTATGGCTATTTTTGCAACTTGCCACAGCTTGAAGTAAAGTGAAGTCACTCAGTCATGTCTGACTCTTTGCAACCCTGTGGACTGTAGCCCACCAGGCTCTTCCATCCATGGGATTCACCAGGCAAGAATACTGGAGTGGGTTGCCATTTCCTTCTGCAGGGGATATTCCCAACCTAGGGATCAAACCCAGGTCTCCCGCATTGCGGGCAGATGCTTTAACGTCTGAGCAACCAGGGAAGCCCTGCACCAAAATCAACTCGGAATAGTGTGAGATATGCAGAGAGGAGTGGGGAGATCTCCCCATGGCTAGCTTCTTATCCTTAAAATCTTACTTCCTCAGAGAGGATTTTCTTGATCAATTCTACCTTTTTTTTTTAATCACTTATCTTATCATGCTGTGTTTATTTTTCTCTAGCCCCTCTCATTCCTTGTATTTTACTGATCTTGGCTTGTTAACTGTCTTCCTGCAGTGCAATGTAAATTCTTATCCATCTTATTCAAAATGTGTGTCCTGTACTTAGATTAAAAGCAAGGTCCGATGCTATAAAGAGCAATATTGCATAGGAACCTGGAATGTCAAGTCCATGAATCAAGGCAAATTGGAAGTGGTCAAACAAGAGATGGCAAGAGTGAACGTCGACATTCTAGGAGTCAGCGAACTAAAATGGACTGGAATGGGTGAATTTAACTCAGATGACCATTATATCTACCACTGCGGGCAGGAATCCCTCAGAAAAAACGGAGTAGCCATCATGGTCAACAAAAGATTCCAAAATGCAGTACTTGGGTGCAATCTCAAAAATGACAGAATGATCTCTGTTCGTCTCCAAGGCAAACCATTCAATATCACGGTAATCCAAGTCTATGCCCCAACCAGTAATGCTGAAGAAGCTGAAGTTGAATGGTTCAATGAAGACCTACAAGACCTCTTAGAACTAACACTCAAAAAAGATGTCCTTTTCATTATAGGGGACTGGAATGCAAAAGCAGGAAGTCAAGAAACACCTGGAGTAACAGGCAAATTTGGCCTTGGAATGCAGAAAGAAGCAGGGCAAAGACTAATAGAGTTTTGCCAAAAAAATGCACTGGTCATAGCAAACACCCTCTTCCAACAACACAAGAGAAGACTCTACACATGGACATCACCAGATGGTCAACACTGAAATCAGACTGATTATATTCTTTGCAGCCAAAGATGGAGAAGCTCTATACAGTCAACAAAAACAAGACCAGGAGCTGACTGTGGCTCAGATCATGAACTCCTTATTACCAAATTCAGACTCAAATTGAAGAAAGTAGGGAAAACCACTAGACCATTCAGGTATGACCTCAATCAAACCCCTTATGATTATACATAAAAGTGAGAAATAGATTTAAGGGCCTAGATCTGATAAATAAAGTGCCTGATGAACTATGGAATGAGGTTCGTGACATTGTACAGGAGACAGGAATCAAGACCATCCCCATGGAAAAGAAATGCAAAAAAGCAAAATGGGCTGTCTGGGGAGGCCTTACAAATAGCTGTGTAAAGAAGAGAGGCGAAAAGCAAAGGAGAAAAGGAAAGATATAAGCATATGAAAGCAGAGTTCCAAAGAATAGCAAGAAGAGATAAGAAGCCTTCTTCAGCGATCAATGCAAAGAAATAGAGGAAAACAACAGAATGGGAAAGACTAGAGATCTCTTCAAGAAAATTAAAAATACCAAGGGAACATTTCATGCAAAGATGAGCTTGATAAAGGACAGAAGTGGTCTGGACCTAACAGAAGCAGAAGATATTAAGAAGAGGTGGCAAGAATACATGGAAGAACTGTACAAAAAAGATCTTCACAACCCAGATAATCACGATGGTGTGATCACTCACCTAGAGTCAGACATCCTGGAATATGAAGTCAAGTGGGCCTTAGAAAGCATCACTACAAACAAAGCTAGTGGAGGTGATGGAATTCCAGTAGAGCTATTTCAAATCCTGAAAGAGGATGCTGTGAAAGTGCTGCACTCAATAGGCCAACAAATTTGGAAAACTCAGCAGTGGCCACAGGACTGGAAAAGGTCAGTTTTCATTCCAATCCCAAAAGAAAGGCAATGCCAAAGAATGCTCAAACTACCACACAATTGCACTCATCTCACATGCTAGTAAAGTAATGCTCAAAATTCTCCAAGCCAGGCTTCAGCAATATGTGAACCGTGAACTTCCCGATGTTCAAGCTGGTTTTAGAAAAGGCAGAGGAACCAGAGATCAAATTGCCAACATCCGCTGGATCATGGAAAAAGCAAGAGAGTTCCAGAAAAACATCTACTTCTGCTTTAATGACTATGCCAAAACCCTTGACTGTGTGGATCACAATAAACTGTGGAAAATTCTGAGAGAGATGGGAATACCAGACCACCTGACCTGCCTCTTGAGAAACCTGTATGCAGGTCAGGAAGCAACAGCTAGAACTGGACATGGAACAACAGACTGGTTCCAAATAGGAAAAGGAGTATGTCAAGGCTGTATATTGTCACCCTGCTTATTTAACTTCTATGCAGAGTACATCATGAGAAATGCTGGACTGAAAGAAACACAAGCTGGAATTAAGATTGCCAGGAGAAATATCAAGAACCTCAGATATGCAGATGACACCACCCTTATGGCAGAAAGTGAAGAGGAACTAAAAAGCCTCTTGATGAAAGTGAAAGAGGAGAGTGGAAAAAGTTGGCTCAAAGCTCAACATTCAGAAAACGAAGATCATGGCATCCGGTCCCATCACTTCATGGGAAATAGATGGGGAAACTGTGGAAAGTGTCAGACTTTATCTTTTGGGCTCCAAAATCACTGCAGATGGTGACTGCAGCCATGAAATTAAAAGACGCTTACTCCTTGAAAGAAAAGTTATGACGAACCTAGACAGCACATCCAAAAGCAGTGACATTACTTTGCCGACTAAGGTCTGTCTAGTCAAGGCTATGGTTTTTACAGTAGTCATGTATGGATGTGAGCGTTGGACTGTGAAGAAGGCTGAGTGCAGAAAAATTGATGCTTTTGAACTGTGGTGTTGGAGAAGACTCTTGAGAGTCCCTTGGACTGCAAGGAGATCCAACCAGTCCATTCTGAAGGAGATCAGCCCTGGGATTTCTTTGGAAGGAATGATGCTGATGCTGAAGCTCCAGTACTTTAGCCACCTCATGCGACGAGTTGACTCATTGGAAAAGACGCTTATGCTGGGAGGGATTGGGGGCAGGAGGAGAAGGGGATGACAGAGGATGAGATGGCTGGATGGCATCACTAACTAGATGGACGTGAGTCTGAGTGAACTCCGGGAGATGGTGAAGGACAGGGAGGCCTGGCGTGCTGCGATTCATGGGGTCGCAAAGAGTTGGACACGACTGAGCGACTGAACTGAACTGACGTACTAGGTACTTACTGTCTACTGAATAAATAAATGATAGCATCCTAAGAATTAGATGTTATTTCTCAGCCACTTGAGCGAGTATGCTAATATTTTAGTCCACTAAAGAAAATTATTGGGAGGTTCTTTATAAATATATTGATGCCTGGTTGTTGTTGTTCAGTCACTCAGTCATGCCTGACTCTTTGCAACCCCAGGGACTGCAGCACGCCAGCCTTCCCTGTCCTTCTCCATTTCTTGTAGCTTGCTCAAACTCATGTCTATCAAGTTGGTGATGCCATCCAACCATTTCATCCTCTGTCATCTCCTTCTCCCCCTGCCTTCAGTCTTTCCCAGCATCAGGATCTTTTCTAATCAGTTGGCTCTTTGCATCAGGTGGCCAAAGTATTGGAGTTTCAGCTTCAGCATCAATTCAGTTCAGTCACTCAGTCATGTCCAACTCTTTGCGACCCCGTGAACTGCAGCATGCCAGGCCTCCCTGTCCATCACCCACTCCCAGAGTCCACCCAAACCCATGTCCATTGAGTCGTTGATGCCATTCAACCATCTCATCCTCTGTCGTCTCCTTCTCCTCCTTCTCTCAATCTTTCCCAGCATCAGGGTCTTTTCCAATGAGTCACCTCTTCGCATCAGGTGGCCAAAGTATTGGAGTTTCAGCTTCAACATCAGTCCCTCCAATGAACACCCAGGACTGATCTCCTTTAGGATAGACTGGTTGGATCTCCTTGCAGCCCAAGGGACTCTCAAGAGCCTTCTCCAACACCACAGTTCAAAAGCATCAGTTCTTGGCACTCATCCTTCTTTATGGTCCAATTCTCACATCCATACATGACCACTGGAAAAACCATAGCTTTGACTAGATGGACCTTTGTTGGAAAAGTAATGTCTCTGCTTCTTAATATGATGTCCAGGTTGGTCATAGCTTTCCTTCCAAGGAGCAAACATCTTTTAATTTCATGGCTGCAGTTGGCATCTGCAGTGATTTTGGAGCTCCCAGAAATAAAGTCTCTCACTGTTTCCATTGTTTCCCCATCTATTTTCCATGAAGTGATAGGACCAGATGCCATGATCTTAATTTTTTGAATGCTGGGTTTTAAGCCAGCTTTTTCACTCTCCTCTTTCAACTTCATCAAGAGGCTCTTTAGTTCCTCTTCGCTTTCTGCCATAAGGGTGGTGTCATCTGCATATCTGAGGTTATTGATATTTCTCCCGGCAATCTTGATTCCAGCTTATGCTTCACCCAGCCCAGCATTTCACATGATGTACTCTGCATATAAATTAAATAAGCAGGGTGACAATATAGAGCCTTGAGACTTACTCCTTTTTCCAATTTGGAACCAGTTTGTTGTTCCGTGTCTGATTCTAACTGTTTCTTCTTGACCTGCATACAAGTTTCGCAGGAGGCAAGTGAGATGGTCTGGTTCCCATCTCTATAAGAATTTTCCACAGTTTGTTGTAATCTACACAGTCAAAGGCTTTAGCATAGTAAATGAAGCAGAAGTAGATGTTTTTCTGGAATTCTTTTTCTATGATCCGACTGATGTTGGCAATTTGATCTCTGGTTCCTCTACCTTTTCTAAATCCAGCTTGAACATCTGGAAGATCTCAGTTCATGTACTGTTGAAGCCTGGCTTGAACAATTTTGAGCATTACTTTGCTAGCGTGTGAGATGAATGCAACTGTGCCGTAGTTTGAACATTCTTTGGCACTGCTTTTCTCTGGCATTGGAATGAAAACTGACCTTTCCCAGTCCTGTCCCGGCACTGTCCAGCAAATTAAAAATCAAAATACTTAGAAATGACTAGCTTGATGTTTTCACCCTCCTCATTGTTTGATTGAATTAATTTCTCTTATGAGTTGTCACTATAGGCAACATTTTCACCTTCTCCCCACAAGATTCTTAATTATTGGAAAGTATTGTATGTGCAAGTCTTGATTACATTGTCTTGAATTTGTATACATACATTTTAACGTTATTTGCTTTTCTAAATATATACAGGCCCAGGATGAATTGGATTAGGAAAAGCTGGGTGTTTTGGTGCATGTTATTAAAGTGGATAAGGCATAATTGAGTTAATTAAGTTATAACCAGCAGAGAAATAATATCAAATATGTAAAGGCAACTGCTTTATCCACTCTGCCATCCATGAAAAAGAAAAGAGCTAATGCTATCCCTTTTAAGAGTGATTTACAGAGCCTGAGATAAAAGAAGTATTCCCAAATGTTTTTGAACAATACATTTTCTTGGCGTTTCATGCTAGAGGAAACATTGCAAACTGATTAAACTAGGGATTTTCTTAGAACCAATGAAAAATCATGTTCAGGTTAAAAAAAAGAGAGAGATGTGCATTCAAATAATAAAACTTCACTTAGCATAATGCCTAAGACACACTATATTTCATCCTAAGACACCATCAGTTATAAGATACATTATGTCTTACTGAGCAAGAGAAAACACTGCCAATATAAATTATATGATGCCATTGATAGTAAAAAATGTCCTGATTAAAATGAGAGATGGGGGTATACATGTTATAACCAGTAAAATATGATGGTAGGTGCTCAGTAAATATATGAAGGAAGGAAGGATGGATGGATCCTGTTTTTGTTTGAACAATTATAACAAAAATACTGAGTACTTGGTGGCTTATGCACAATGGAACTTTATTTTCTCACAGTTTTGGAGGCTGGAAGTCTGAGATCAGGGTGCCACCATGTTTGGGTGAGGGCCCTCTTACAATCTGTAGGATTTTCCTTGTATCCCTGCCTAGCAGAAGGGTCAAGCTAGCTCTCTGGGGCCTTTTTCAAGGGCACTAATCCCATTCATGAGGACTCTCCCAATCACCTCTCAGAAACTTCACTTCCTAATACCATCATGTTGGGTAGTAGGTTTTCAACATATGGATTTGGGGGGAACAGAAATAAACAGAACACAGCAGATGGATAGATGAACGGATGGATGAATACTTGACTCTAAAAGCAAGAATGCAGGTTGGCCCGTGCATGGCCGCTGAAGCAGCTTGCATGATACTTTCACAGAGTGTTTAGTAAATGTTTATGCAGTTGAAACCGTGGCTTTAAAGGCATGTGAACTCAGTCATGTCTGACTCTTTGAAGCCCTATGGACTGTAGCCTGCCAGGCTCCTCTGTCCATGACATTTTCCAGGCAAGAATACTTGAGTGGGTTGCCATTTCCTTCCCCAGGAGATCTTCTCCACCCAGGGATCAAACATGCATCTCCTGCATTGGCAGGCATATTCTTTACCACTGAGCTACCTGGGAAGCCCAACATTAAAGGCAAGTTAATGTAAAGAGAAATTAAAGAGAACTGAGATGCCAAGTAACCAAGGAAAGTGGAAGGAGAAATTAGATCCTCCATTTTTGGTCTTTATGGACTCATTATATTGAAGGATGGGGAAAAACTCCAAGATTCTTATTCGCTTCTGGGGAATGGGCTATTCTCTTTTAACAGTTTAAATCTAGTTTCCCAGAGCATAACTCTCCAATGCCAAATATTTGAGCCCAAACTCTAAAACTGCACTTTGAAAATGAGTTTATAAAATCATAATTTTAGAGCTGGAAGGGACCATAAAGATTAAAATTCAGTCCTTTTGTTTTAGAGATTAACAAATTAGTTCTTTCATTCACTCACTCATTCATTCATCCCAGAAACATTTTCTGACTGCCTAATATACAGTAGATACTGTGCTAAGTACAGAGGATTCAACATTGGGGGAAACAGAAAATTAAGCAGACAGTTAAATCAGTGGATGCATGCTATGATGGGGAAAGACAGAGTGCCCAAGAGCACGGAGGAGGAGACCACGAATGAGGGAACAAGGCTGGAGATACTGTGACTTGCATGCATCATGGTTCTCGATGGATATATTTGGGTCTTGGTTCAGCAGGGATATTCATAAGAAATATTTTTATATTGATGTTCGTTGATAAATGTGATTATTAAATCATACATTTTATCATACATTTGATTTATTTACCAATATGTAATTGGTATAGTAAATCATACATTGCTATAATTTTCTCCTATCCAACTGACACCTACATTATTCCAGACATTTTCAGCAGCATTTGTTTCAACCCTCCCTCATGCTCATGAATCTCCACTGGTTTCTATTTCTAAACCAAATAAAATAAAAGGCCTTAGCCTGTTAATAATATTGCCCCATCACAGTTTAGCACATCCTAGCTTTTGAGTGCTCTACTTCAGCCATACAGAAGAAACTACTATTTCCTGGACACA
Source organism: Ovis canadensis (assembly GCF_042477335.2). Classification (NCBI taxonomy): domain Eukaryota; kingdom Metazoa; phylum Chordata; class Mammalia; order Artiodactyla; family Bovidae; genus Ovis; species Ovis canadensis. The sequence goes on along the minus strand of NC_091257.1, from coordinate 22,619,567 downwards.
CTTTGGACACTCCCACTCCATGCTTTGCTCATGTTGTTCCCTCAGCTCCTGATGCCCCCTGTGTGGTGAATCCTCCCCATCTTTTGTGTGACTTTTATCATTTGAGCCCTCGTTCTTTAAACCATGAAGGCAGAGTGCCGAATGCGTGGGAATTGGATTTAGGCTGCTGGCAGGATGCCGGTATCGGCTTCTTGACTCCAACTGTCACTAAATAGCTCAGATATTAGTAATACCTTCCTTACAGTGCAGTTTTGAAGATGAAGGAAGAAAAAGCTTATAAAATACTTAAAAGGACTAGGTACAATTTCTGTTGTTCTAAACCCCTCTAATTCTTTTTAGTGTCCCTTTTATTCTACCTTTCACTTATTGTCATTGCTATTTATATCTACTTTTTCACAGCAGTATTGCTAAGAAGCAAAGTAGGAACCGTGGTTTTTGTTCATCTATCAATCACCTGTGATACCTAACATATTACCATATGTATGGCAGGTATCAGTCAAGATCTTGGAAGGATACGTGAAGAAGAGAAGGATGGGTGGATGGATCCATGACATGATGAGGTCCAGGATGGTGGCTTTTGTATTTACTTTATGTCCGCGGCAGACTGACTTGGGACATAATGTGTATAGTTCTCAAATAAGTTGCCAATATTTCTAGAGAAAACTTACATATAAAAGAACTACCTACCTTTCTTCCTCAAGCATTCTCTTCTCTTTGGGAAGGGGCAGATCCTTGCCCATGAATTGCAGACCCTTACAGTCAGTCAAGGCTTTTTAAAGAGAGGAAAGTTGTGTCCTACTAAGACACTTTGGAGCATGTCTTCATTTCTCATTCCTGGGACTTATTTCCTTAATTCTCCACAAAGTCTCTGACAAGAACTTAGGGAAAATCAGGAGGAGACCTGAGGAATGAGGCAGCAAGAGACAGGTGACCTCCCATGCGTTTAGACTGAGCATTTCGTTTAATGTTATGACCCGGAGAGAGTCAGAAGGTTTTCCTGGCCCCCTTTGACTTTCTTTGGAAAGAATTGGTCTGAGGTTCACCTCTGCAGAGAGACCTGGACCAAGAAGGCAACCAGGTGTGTCTGGTCTCATTCCCTCTACACCGTAAACATTAGGATGCTGTATATTTAATTCTGCCAGTTACACAAACTGTCTTACACAGTAACTACATACTGTCAACATACAAGTGTAGTTTTTAAAAAATAACGGAGTATTTAGTTCTACAGCTGGGATTTATCTCTCCTCCCCAAAGCAACATGCCCATGATGCCTTTCCAAATGTGAAAAACAAGCCCTCACATTCTAAAACTGTATGTATGAAATATATATATATTTATCTCCCACTCTCCAGGTTCATGATTGAAATAGCACTTGGAGTAGTGAGTGCCTTGAACGAAGCAGGCATTTCACAGAGGTTTTTTAATGCATGTCAAATGAAATAAAGTTTAATGCAAAAGCTATTTTACAGGGTATGTTTATGACTGTCAATAATACTGTTCCTTTTCTCTCCAGAAAGCATTGTACTACTTCTTAAAGGCAGCAAAAGCTGGGAGCGCAAATGCTATGGCATTTATAGGAAAGGTACAAGCTTCATCTTGATCAATAGTTTTCATTTCTTAAAACCTAGTAGTACCAGCTAACTGAACCAGTGTAGGGTAATAGGTCTGCTTGCCTTTTTCATGAAAGCAGCTAAGCAGGGCCTTCAGCTACAAACTGACAGTGGTATTCTTGAGGTGACAGTTTGGGAAGAAGTCCCATGCAATAGTGGTCTTTATCTGGGGTACCAAAAGCAGTCTTTTTTAACTTTTAATTTTATATTGGAGCATAGCTATTAACAATGTTGTGATAGTTTCAGGTGGACAGCAAAGAGACTCAGCCATATTTATAGGTAAGGTAAGGTGAAGTCGCTCAGTCATGTCCGACTCTTTGCGACCCTGTGGACTGTAACCTACTAGGCTTCTCTGTCCATGGGATTCTCCAGGCAAGAATACTTGAGTGGATTGCCATTTCCTTCTCCAGGGGATCTCCCCGACCCAGGGATCGAATCCAGGTCTCCCGCATTCCAGGCAGACGCTTTAACCTCTGAGCCACCAGGGAAGCCCATAAAGTATTATGGCTATTTTTGCCACAGCTTGAAGTGAAGTGAAGTCGCTCAGCCACGTCTGACTCTTTGCAACCCCATGGACTGTAGCCCACCAGGCTCCATTCTCCTCCAAACCTCCCTCCCATCCAGGCTGCCACATAACATTGAGCAGAGTTCCAAGTGCTATACATTCTGTCCTTGTCGGTTATCCATTTAAAATACAGCAGCGTGTACACGTCAGTCCCAAACTCCCTAACTATCCCTTCCTCCAAAGCAGTTTTTGAAAGTACCAGTGGCCCAGGGCTCCTGGCTGAGAGTAACTCGGAGCCCTCCCCATGAACCCCTGGTGTGTAACAGGAGAGCTGATCTAATTGTACATCAAACCCTGGGACACACCTCCACCCAATGTGGTGCCTCCTCCCACTGTCCCCGGAATGAGAACCAGCTCCAGACTGACCAAAGAACCAGCTCCTCCCTGACTGACGGAAGGAGCCTTTGTGGAAGGTTCCTCTGGAGAGGCACCTTCTCTCCTTACAAGACTACTCACTCCCCTGCACACTGCCCTTGGCTCCCACAGCCAGTCTGTATCAGTAACCATGGGGATGAGTGCCCAGTTTCCAGAAGTACTACATAGAGTAAATTTAGATGCAATAAAACATGAAAAAAATACCAACAGGATTCTTTTCTCACCCTTAGGTGAGGGTACTCTAGAGTGTGTGTACTAGATTGTATCCTTAATTTTTCCTTTTATTAAAAACGAGGAGAAATTCAAATAACATAAAATTGCCCATTTTAAAGTGTGTGCTTCAGCAGCATTTACTACATTCAATGTGTTGTGCCATCATCACCTCGATGTCATTCTAAAACATTTTCATTGCCCTCGAAACCTTTAGTTTTTACATCTTTTTATTTGTGTGTGTGTGCTTTTTTGTAGATGTATTTAGAAGGGAATGCTGCAGCACCACAAAATAATGCTACTGCTTTCAAATACTTTTCTATGGCAGCTAGTAAGGTATGTACGCCGCCCATTCTGTAGACACATGAAACATTTGCCTGTATTAACATGCAGACTGGGGCTGAAGCATTAACTCTAAAGCCCTGTGCCCGATTAATGGGCCTGGGAGGGGTGTAGGGTCCTGGTAAAGAACAGCGTCACTGACAATAAAATAGGAGGTTGGGGTAGGCAGAGACCCACCTCGCCTTCTTGGTAAATGGAAGATGGCATCCTAGCTGCAGGCCAGACAGCTCAGCGTCCCCTCCACCATGTGGTACATGAGGCCATCTAGCTCAAGAAACAAAAAAGATGAGGGCAGAGGAAGGGAAAACTCCGTCAGTAACTGCGGTAAGTTGAATACAAAGATAACCAAAAAATGCCCAGTTTTCTCTCCTCTGACCTTACTCAAAGGCTCCGGCTCAGGCAGAAGGCTGTCCAAGAGCCAGGGCGAGATGACTGAGAGCAGAGCTCTGGAGACAGAATCCCTGGTCTGAAGGCCAGTCCTTCAGTTGACTAGCTGTGTGACCATAGATGGGCCACTTAACCCCTCCACATCCCAATTTCCCTCTCTATAAAATGGGAAGATAAGAATACTTGCCTCATATTGCTGGTTTCAGGATTTGATGAGCCAATAGTTACGTGCCTCGTATTAAAAATACTTGAAGCCGTGCCCGTGCATAGTGCGCGCTGTGTGTCAGCTATTATCTTTCTAAGTCTGGGGCCCGTTAGGTAGAGTGGATCTCAAAGCATATCCAAGGCAGAATGGATTGGATCTGTGAGGAAACAGAGGAATCTCAGAGTATGGCTTCTGCCATTGAAGTTCCTGCCTTGGTTCCTAAGCTCAGTGAGGCTGGATCTGTCAGGTGAAATTTAGCAGACTCCCCTAAACCCCTTTGGTGTCTAAAAGACATCCTCATAGCAACACCCACCACCCTAACATTGGAGAGCAGCCTTGATAAACTTTCTATCCCTGCAGCATAAGAACCCTTTTGTTGTCTTACACCATCTTACTGCAACACTGGCAGTAGAGATGTGCTCAAATGGGGAATATTTTCAACTGTTCATGCTTTTTAAAAGCCCACATGCTGCTTTAGGAGCCTATTTATAAATGACTAGCACCTCGGAACTGCTGCTATTATGGCGTAAATTACTGAGAAGGCTGGTAGTCGGCTCCTCTCCCTTGTAATTTATATGGAATTGCTGCTCAGCAAGACAGTCATCCAGAATACCATTAGATTAGGACGACAAGGAGAGCAGACCCAAAAAAGAGGCGGGGTAATGTAACAGCAAATAGTGCTGACCTGTCAGTGTAAAGGAACAACGCCAGGGAGCTGAGTGCGTAAATTAACCCAGCGCCCAAGCTGTTCAGGGCTATGTAACCAGTTGTGATCTGAGCTACTCGTGTCCTAAGCCTGAGCTGCCCTTCTTTATGGAGGAAATCTAACATTGTATTTAAGGTCATTCTTCTGAATGGCATCAGGTAAATATGACCATGTAATCCCTTATCATCTCCAGGACAATTTATTAGATTTCTCCCTTGGGCTCACTACCAAAGTATAGAGCTTCTGTCTCCACTCCTGCACACTTGTACGCTTCTCTTTTTTAAAATTCAGTATTACCATCTCTTGGCTGTGCTGGGTCTTCGTTGCCCCACGGGCTTTTCTCTAGCCGCAGTGAGCAGGGGCTGCTCTGTCATCGCGGTGCAGGAGCTTCTCATGGTGGTGGCTCCTCTTACGGTGGAGCACGGGCTCCAGGGCACACGGGCTTTGGTAGTGGCAGCATGCGGGCTCAGTAGTGCCAGCTCCTGCACTCTTGGGCACACGGGCTTTGGTAGAGGCAGCACGCAGGCTTAGTTGTCCTGTGGCATATGGGATCTTCTGAGACCAGGGATCGAACCCATGTCTCCCGCACTGGCAGGCAGATTCTTCACCACTGAGCCACCAGGGCAGCCCCATAATCTTTTACTGTTTTTTTTTTTTTTTTAACTGCTGCTTTTAAAGTTGTTTCCAAGTCACATCAGTACCACGATGCAAAGCTGTGGACTCTCTGACTTCTTGTATCTTACTCAGAAACATGAACAGTTATCCAATGTGATGCTGGGTCCAAGTTGGACCATATTCTTCTGGTTTTCTCTCTCACGACTATGGACACACCGGGCCCAGCTCCACCTTCACACTTTTGTCATCCCCTCTCCCTTCCCAGAATCATTCTGAACACCCATCCCCAGTGCAAAGCACTGTCCTCTCTCCCCCACAAAGCCTTCCCTGCCTCCCTGGCACACTTCATCCTCTCCCTCTTCTGAAAGTGCCCTGTGTTCGCTCTGTACTGCTAGAACTTCACTGCTGCTACGCTGCGCCCTCTCTCCTGGTGTCTGAAGGCCATGTCTCTCCACCGAGAGGAGGGCAGTGGTCTTCGTTCCTCACAGGAGTTCCTCAAATATTTCCATAATAAGAGCATCTGCTCCCTAGGTTCATGTCAGTTCATCTCAGCCAGAGCACTGAGCCCTAACGTGGAAGTTACGTATAGGGAGAGGGATTGCCTACGCGTATATTTTTTTCAGCTTGGAAGGAGTTTTAAAAATTAGGAAATTTCATATCAAAATCTGGGTGTCCAGCTTTTCTTGGAAACTGAGAAGAGCTGAGCACATGAGGTGGCCGTTCCACGTGAGGACAGTGAGCCGCAGCGGAGCAGAGGAGGCGCCGCTGCCTTTAGACATGCAGCTGCTCTTGGTTCGCCTCAGTCTCCACCTCTCCCCCGTAACCTGGCTTACGCACGTCTTACAGTACCCACTTGGCTCAGGGGCCCTCTGAGCTGGCCGCTCTTGATCTGAACGTTCTGAACAGGTTTTGTTGTTGATTGGTCACTAAGTCATGTCTGACTCTTTGTGACCCGTGACCACATGGACTGCAGCACACCAGGCTTCCCTGTCCTTCACCGTCTGCCAGAGTTTGCTCAAACTCATGTCCATTACTCTGGGCCTTAGACGGTTGGTGAGTCATCCAGTGAGCCCCTGGTTCCCCAGGGATTCTCTTAAAGATGGAAAGGAATTTGTCCCCAGTACTCTAACCTTTCTCTTTCTGCCTCCTTCCCTTTTCCTTCCTCTCATTTCCCTTCCCTCTCATTTCTCTCAACATCTAAATGAAGATAGGGACTTCTCTGGTGGTCCAGTGGTTAAGAATTCTCCTTGCAATGCAGAGGGTGCAAGTTCAATCTTTGGTCAGAGAGCTAAGATCTCACAAGCCCCAAGCCCAAAATACAAAACATGAAACAAAAGAAGCAATATTGTAACAAATTTAGTAAAGACTCTGAAAATGGCCTACATAAAAAGGTATAAAAAGTAAATAAATGAGGGTGGCTAAAAGGAGGCAGATTCAATACTCTACCACATGCCCCACGCTAGGCTTTACCCCCAGAGCAGACCATCCCCAGACTCCTGGCACTACAGGTCGACGTAGTCAGGGGAGAAGAGAGAAGAAGACAGTAGACATATACCAGCTGTTTGAAATGCACATAGACTGTCCTCAAGAGTTCTTACACGAGCTGGCCCTTTGAATAGAGATAGGTTCAAAGTTTAGCACCTTGAAATAGTTGTTGAACTATGCCGTCTCTAGTTACGTGTGATTTCTGTCTCACCGAGGAGTACTCTATCTGCATCTGCAATAACTACATTTCAATTATTAAATTATTAAAAATAATTACAAATGAATATGTTTAGGCAGTAAAAAGAAATTTGGAGAGTTTCCTATCAGAACTTAAGTTCCTGAGGAAATACTATAAACCTAATAAACAGTAAAATTTGAATTAAAAAAACATAGGCCAACAGTGCTTTACCATCCACAATGGCTAGATTGAAAGCCACAGAGTCTCTAAAATGTTATTTGGCCACTTACATCAACCTCCTTTGCCCAAAGCAGGTAACAAGTGTTTAGATAGACTTCTCCCTTCTGAAAAACTCCCACATATCCTTTAAGATGCAGCTCAAATGTCACCACCTCTAACGACTCAGCCTGCTCGGTCCTGCAGGCAGTTGAGTGTCCCTCTTCTGGGCTGCCCACAACACCATCCATCTGTTTCCACTGCAGGACTCACCACATTTGTCACGATTAAGAGGTCCCTCCTAGTGGGTCAGAGCCCACGGATCTGTCAGGCTGCCTTTAGACATGGAAGGTGCTGTCTCAGAATCTTTTGACTTTCACCTCCTACCTCTGCCCGATGCCTCTTGTGGAGTCACACCAAGCAATCCCTAAAGAAATGTTGAATGAAAGATTGGGACAGAGGTTCAAGAGGGAGGGGTATTAGTATACTTATAACTGATTCACACTGTTGTATGGCAGAAAAGGCAATCATTCTCTAATTTGAAAAAAAGTAAGAAAAAGAAGATTGGAGGAAAGATGTGACTGTCATTTCCCTCTTTTCTGGTCAGAAGGGGGCTATGAAAGTGTGAAAGAAAGTAGAGAGGGTCAGAATAATGCCAACTGCCTCATTAACCTGCCTTAATTCAGCTCCTATTGTGAATGTTTCAAATTTTGTGAATGATTTTGCAGCATTGTTCCTTATCATGAATTCTTCTAAGACGTTACTTCGATTTTTAAATCCATTCTAGGGCAATGCAATTGGTCTTCATGGGCTCGGTCTTCTTTACTTTTATGGGAAAGGAGTTCCTGTGGTAAGTTAAATAGTTTTATCATCTTTCATGTTTCCAGAAATTGACTAGGGTGAAATTCATGACCATTGATTAATTTAAAGGAATTAGTCTCTATTACCTGGTTCGTGGAGGTATCATATCTAATAATACAAAATAAAATAATCCAGTGAAATATTTGCCAGAGACATAGAGTAAGCTTATGACAAGAATAACAACCCTAATTAATATCTTAGAATCATAGATTCTAAGTAAATTTAGAAATCATCTAACCCAAGAGGATTTTTTTTTTTGGATAGATAAATTTGTCTTCTCAGTTTAACTTTTGTCTTTTTGAGTGACCTTCCCCCAATATCTAACAAAACCTATTGTCAGTGTAGGAACAGACATAATTTACAATGATAATGAGATAATTATTTCTTGGTAGAATCTAATATAACAATGAAATAAAATGTGTAATACTTCTGATACAATTTTAATTAGCTTAAATCACATAGGGCACTAACTACACTCTTTAAAAAAGTGGAAGGCAATTGTTACCATGGAGTTATGCATGTACCTTTGAGTAACAAAGTGTAATTATCTTGCAGAATTATGCAGAAGCGCTTAAATACTTTCAGAAAGCTGCAGAGAAGGGATGGCCCAATGCTCAGTTTCAGTTAGGCTTCATGTACTACTGTAAGTACTATACATGTGGCTGCTTTACTTAGGATGACAAAGGCATCATTAAGTCTGACCCTTTTTTAACACAAATCAAAGGGTTGGTGTGGATGGTTTAGACAGAACAGTCAGGCAGCAATTTGAGGAGGAATTTGAAGAAGACAAGGAAAAGTACACTATTTGGGGGAGGGGGCAATGAGGCACAACCTGAAAGGTCACCTTAAAAAGCCAAGTTTGAGCAAGTATGAAACTCACAAGAAAGGTCAAACTTGAGAGAAAGATTTGGGTGGCATCAACATATAGGTGTTAGTTAAGAGTAGCCAAGCTTCCAAAGGGAATGGAGAGAGAGTGCAAGAGAAAGGCGCGGTAGGCCACGATAAGAGATCTGGTGATCCTTGGCACCATATTGAAAATATGGGCAAAGAAAGAGTCATCACAGGAAGACTGAAAATGCACAGTCAGAGGGATGGGGTGGGGAGGAGGTTATCTTAAGGAGGACAAGGGTTAGAAATTTCAAGAAAGAGTAAATGAATGATACTCCGCTGAAATTCAGTGAAAAGCCTGGTTCTCACTTTCTGAAAAAAAAAAGGGCAAAGTGTCTGTGGAACTTATCAGTAAAGAGGATGTTTGTGAGGTCATCGAACTGGTTGAGAGGGAAGCCAGATACAGCGGGGTGAGGATTACATGCGAGGTGAAGAGGTAGATGGGTCCAAACACTACTGAAAGTAGTGTTCCTTTAAATGGAGGAGAGAGATGAGATAATAGCATCAGGGAGATCAAGAATCAAGAGAAAGTTGTTTTTAAGATGGTGAGAGACCTGAATATAATTTTTTGCAGAAAAAATGAAAGCGAGTCAACCAATGGAGGTGGTTAATGGGTCACTGGGGAGATGAGATAATTGATGAAGAGGTTCTGGAAAAATTTAGGTGGCCTTTCTGATCTTACCTGACCAGTGGCAAATCTGCAAGTATCTGATCAGGTCCAGGGAGCCTCACTAGCTTTGACAAAGAGGAGGGATTTCTCATCGTCAGAACTGGAGAGATGATGAAACAAATGGTGCAGTTGTTAATCTGAGGAGAGAGGCAAGTGAGGAAAGATAACAAGAGGGCTCCTGTAGTGAGCTCAGAAGTATGGTCATTACCTGAGAACAAAGGTGGAGTGATTGAGATAGGTGATCTCAGAAAGCCTTGAAGATTTGTAATCATTTTTATAAGGACTGAGAAAGAGATTGGCCAAGACACATACCCAGAGATCCAAATATATCTGAGTATTCTGTCTCAGTCCGTCCCATCAGAGGTGGAGCAAGGGCAGGAGCAGATGTATCATCAGGAAGCCAGATCTGGCCTAGAGGTCAGCTGGCATTTTCCAAAATAGTCCAGCTTCAGAGTCTGTTCTGTACATCTTGGAAGGTTGCCTGACTGAGATAGCCTGTCCTTCTAGTTTATTCCAAGTCCCAGCCCCAGGATCCATCAGCTTCCTCAAGCTTCTAAAATTAGGGTAATAGTTATGGCTGATGTTTAAGTCTTGATATGCTTTTACTCGGAGAAGGCAATGGCACCCCACTGCAGTACTCTTGCCTGGAAAATCCCATGGATGGAAGAGCCTGGTGGGCTGCAGTCCATGGGGTTGCGAAGAGTCGGACACGACTGAGCGACTTCACTTTGACTTTTCACTTTCATGCATTGGAGAAGGAAATGGCAACCCACTCCAGTGTTCTTGCCTGGAGAGTCCCAGGGGCAGGGGAGCCTGGTGGGCTGCCGTCTATGGGGTCACAAGAGTCAGACACGACTGAAGCGACTCAGCAGCAGCAGCATGCTTTTACTCATTTAGTCCTCTCAGCACATCCTGTGGGGTATCCCACAGTTTATAGGTGAGCAAACTGAGCCATATTGAGGTCACAAGTCTTACACGAGGTCACATGATCACACGCTCAGTGGATCTGGGATTCTAACCCAAATGATCTACCGGCAGAGCTGCTGGTCTCAGCAGCAACATGGCACTGCTTCTGAAGGCTAAGAAATGTTAGAGCTGGGAGGCAATTTCAGAACCACCTGAAGAAAACCCTTCCTTTTGCAAAGGATGTGCCCCAAGGTGCCCAAGTGGCCAAAGGAGTAATGGGAGAACCCCAACAAGAACCCCAGCTTCTGGGAGTAGCTGTTTCTCCACACCAGCTCCAAATACCTCTCCTTGCTCCAAGCATGAGCCGAGTCTGAGCTGGGCCCCTTGGAGCTGGGAGTTGCCTGCCCCAAACTCGATGGTTACGTCTGGGAGGAGCTGTACCGGCCCCCTGGTATGGAAGGACGACAGTGATGGTAGCACACGTCACGGAGGGGCTTCTGGTCCTCAGAGCCTACCACTTGGTCTCCTTTCCATTAACTTCATTAACAATATGTGCCGTATTGAGGAGATATTGTCATGAGACTAGACAGTCCTCCTCCTTCAGTTCGCTGAATGGGCAGAGAACATTCATTTCCACACTCTTACTTCTAATCTAACTCAACATTCCCCCCTCCACCCCGCTCCAAATAGTGAATCGGGAGTGTAGCTTGGCTTTTGCCTGACTCTTCTGAACCTATTTAAAACCGCAGGAACCTATTTAAAACCATGACCATTACATGCATAGATTATAATGTTAAAAAATAATGTAAATAAGGGGTGGCTCAAAATGATTTTAATTTTTCAGCTGGCTCTGGAGTATGGAAGGATTATAAACTTGCCTTCAAATATTTTTACTTGGCATCTCAGAGTGGGCAGCCCCTAGCCGTTTATTACCTGGCCGAGATGTACGCCACAGGAACAGGAGTGCTGCGATCATGCAGAACCGCTGTGGAGGTAAATCAGGAGCTGTTTCTGAAGTACTTTTCATTTGTCACACAGAGGAGGTGATACTGTCCTTAAATTGTGGTGCCTTTGATTTTATACATATTATCTTGTTTCTTCCAGCTGACAATGTGAATACTGACATTTGCCAGAGAGGAAGAGCAGTGATGTAACTCAGCCTGGGAAAGGGAGGCAGAGAAATGATCCTTCCTCTCTCTTGCATTTGGCTTTTCATCAGGTTCAGAGCTCTCCGCAGAATTCAGTTAGGGGGCTCTGTTTCAGTCGTCAATCAAATTGCCAGGGCAACTTGGCACTTCTAGTGGGCTTGGGAGTTGCAACTGGGAAATGCAAGGCTTGATTTAGCCTAGAAAATGTAGCCCGTTTCTTCCCGGAAAGCAAGGTCCTGAGGTTTTTTTTTGATGATTTGGATGATACTGGAGAAAGTAAATTCTTTTAGCCTGGGATATTGGTGCACTTTTCAAAAGAGTGCTTTTAGGATCTTAATGTCCTTCATTGATTTATTAAACACTTCCCCTGCACCAGTATAAATACCTCCATGTTGTAATCTAATCCTTCTGAAATTCGTTTCAAAAGCTCCCAGCTAAAAATCTGTCTTTAGATTTGCTCCTTTGCCAGCTCCCTAATGAACTGTGGGTGGCTAGCCTCTTTTGCGTGCGGAATTACGCGCTGTTCAGCTCGGCTGACAGTAGTCCCGTGCGCTTTGCACACCTCCCTGGTTCTGCCGCCGGTGCCAGCAGGCGTGTCCTCCCCTCGCTCTCTCTCCCACATCAGCTGCCCTCATAGGGCCGCAGTGCCCAGTAAAGCCCTTACAAAAACAAAAACAGAAGTTGAGACGTTCTTGTCCTGCCAAATAGCCTCTAAGTCAGAAAAGTATATTATGCAAATTTAAAGTAAGCTCAAGACAAATAAAATACACACTTATAACTTTTGTGCCTATGAAAGATATGAACTCCTCACTCTAAATAATTTTCAAAAGCCATGCTTCAGACCAAAAATCCTGGCCTGACCAGCCAGGAGGAACTAAAGACTGATGTCAGTTACCATTTGCATGGAATTACATGTATTGGCTAACTAGTCTGCTTGATTTTTCTTTCCAAATACAGCTTTATAAAGGTGTCTGTGAACTAGGCCACTGGGCTGAGAAATTCCTGACAGCATACTTCGCTTATAAGAATGGTGATATAGATTCTTCTCTTGTTCAGTATGCACTGCTTGCAGAAATGGGGTATGAAGTAGCTCAAAGCAATTCAGCGTTCATTTTGGAATCTAGTAAGATAAGTTAAAATTCTCTGCAATTCCCTAATCATACATATGCATGTTTGACTTTACTACAGGGACACCTTAAGCCTTCCTAATGGAATGTCTCCTTTTTTTTTCTTTTTTTAAGAAAAGGCTAAAATTCTTGAAAAAGAGAAGATGTATCCAATGGCACTTCTCCTATGGAATCGAGCTGCCATTCAAGGTATCCAAACTTAGATAAAAATGAGCACTGCCTGGCCCCTGTCCACTATTATTCCTCTGATTTGCTACAGCTGAGCTCTTGGGCACATAGGCACAAAGGTGCAGAATATCTAGTACGTGGTATTTCAAACTGATGATAGGGTCAGTCTTTGGTTGGAGGTCATTTCCAGAAATTTCTTTTGTTATTCTCAAGGTCCCCAGTTTAGCATATGGTGGGAATTTTTCTATGGCTCTGTCTCCATGGCACCTAAACAACTTTCTGAAACTTGACAGTGTTACTCAAGAAATTAGTTTTCTTGGTCTGGCTTCAGTCACTCATTTGCTGAGTTTTTTTTTTTTTTTAACTTATCAGAGATATTATCTATCTTTCAAGGAGTTTATAGATAAAACTACTTATGGCTGTAAGACTTGCTTGATTCTTCTTTTAAATATCACTTTGAAGATTACCACAAACTTCAGATCCTTATTGTAATGATTAGTATGGTAGCATCAGAAAAAAAAATTAATTAGCAAGATCCAACCCCCTTCCCTTCCTGGAGTTCCTAAGCCCCACTACAGGGATCACATGTGATGAAGAAGGTAAGATAGGGTGGTGGGGAAGCAGTGGCAGGTGGCATTTGCATCACTGTGTCTCCTTCCATTCTTTCCCTAAAATCATATTGCTAAAAGCAGAGAGCTTCTGCAAAGCTGTCACTATTGGCATTTGGATATGTGAGGAACTGTCTTATAGTAAGAGAGCAATTTTACTTCTAATTAATTTCTTAAAGTCACCTCATGCTAAGGTCGAATCATCCCTTTTCTCCAAGAAGTGAATGGGATAAAAAAACAATTCTCAGTTGATGAGGCAGAAGGAAAAAGCCACCATCGTGCCTTCTCGGATTCAGCTAAGCTGCTACTACAGGGACAAGCCATCCATGTGATTTTAGTGAGAAATTCCCGAAAAAAGAAAAACCCATGTTTTCTAAAATTTAAAGAAGACCTTGTTTGGAGTGGAGAAACAACACCAGCAATCTCTCATCTATGGCAAATCAGCTCAATTGTACAAATACAGGTTTATCCCAAGCCATAAAATGCTGCAGAAGCTGCACCAAGGGAAAGAGACCTTGAAAACGAGAGGACATTAATATTAAACAGAATTCACCAATATAAAAATGTCAGACCACTAAAAATAATTGTGTGTCAAAAGAGAGGTCAGACATGAGTGTCCCTGAAGATGTAGCCGCTGGTGGCTGTCTCGAGGTGAGGAAATCTAGTCGAGCAAGTTAGACTTCCAGTCAGTTACTGGTGGTGCTTGCCTTCAGGAGCTGCTGTGTGTGATGAGGCTGCTGAACCATCATGATGGTGAACTGGAGGGGAAATCCCTCCACCCGTCTAGTGACCCTCTGGGAGCCTGTCAGGATTGCCACCTGCCCCCAGTCAGTCCCCTGAGTAGGGTGGAGCTGAATCCTCTGGAGAATCTGCTTGATCACTACCTTTCATTCCTAGAGACCTCTGGGGTCCTGCTTACTGCTTGTAAAGCTCAAAAATGCAGAGTCCTCTTCTTTGTGGCTATGGTGCAGAAGGAACCTTGGAGTCAAACGTTAAGGCAGCTTTGGGCAAAATTAGAGATGGAGCAGGTTTCTCTTTAGAGCTCAAGGGGTCTCTTGCCTCTCCAGGCCCCTCTGGGCCCCTCTTCTGGGCATCATTTCTATGAGGTCTTGCCCCCAGCTACCTGTACATTTTGAAGTACCTGGGAAGCAAAGCCTAACAACCAATATCTTTGGCAGCTTAAGAATTTTATGACGTTATTTCTAATTATAGAAAGCTAAAGGTGGTTTACATTTTAGTACAGGATTCTAGAAGGTTAAAAGAACTTCAGAACCCAAAGGAATTAATTTCAAAAATTTTTAGGCTTTGTATTAGGCCAAATGGGGAGAAAAACTTAGAAGGAGTCCTATAGCCCTTAATGATATGGACCATATCGCACAAGGTTACTTACCAGTTTTCCAAGTAAGCCTAGATTGTGCATCAGGGTTGGCCGCAGTTGAAGTGGAAGTCCTGCATGAGCATTCCCTCATCTTTCCAATCAACATAGTCCTGGTGACTGAAAATACGGGCCCCAGAGACCCCCTTAGAGGTCATCCCTAATTAGCCTTCAAAAGACTGAAGTCTCACATCTTAAAAAGTCATGTGAATTATTTTTACTTTGACATGAATATTTTCATGTTTGTTGGGAATTAAGATTGTAAAATACTTAACATCTGGGAAAAACATTTTCTAAAAAAGTTCCCTATTATGTCTATCCACTCATTCCATAAATATTCATCAGGTTCCGTTCCAGTTCTGGGACTGTATTAGTGATCAAGAGGGTCAAAGTTTTCTCTCATCAAAGAGGGAGAGAAAATAAACTAGTAAACAAAATAATAATGTTATGTGCTATGAAGAAATAAAGCATGTAGATGGGACAGATAATTACTGGAGTGTAGTCTGACAAGGTGGTCAGAGAAGTGCTAGGCAGGAAGCAACATTTGCAGTGAGGTCAGAAGGATGAGGAACTCCAAACACGCCAGGCAGAGGGACCTGAAGAATCTTACGGGGATCCTGAGGCAAGGATGAGCTCGGTGTGTTGAAGGAATATAAAAAAGTCCAGAACATGCCAAGAAAGTGATGAAAGATAAGGATAGTCAGGGAGGTAGAAGACAGACAAGGCATCGCTTGCAGGTCAGGTCAGGAGTCTGGGTGTTATTCCAAGTGCAAAGTGAAGGCACTGGACGGTTTTCACATAGGGAATAACATGATTCAATTTTACATTTGAAAAAAATCATCTTGGCTGTTGTAATATTCCAGGATGAGACTAGATGGTAGAGGAGAGGGTAAAAAATGGGTGTGTTTTAGAGAAAGAGGACTTGCTGATGGATTTGATAATAAAAGTGAGGGGAAGGAACTGGGGATAATTCTGCTAGATTTATGGCCTGAGAAGTGGGCTGCTGGTCCTGAGAGAGGAAAGAAACTGATGATTTTGTTTGGAGGAAGAGGGAATGGGGTGTTAAGATTCTCTACCGGATGTCTTAAGTTTGAGATCCGGGTAGGGAAGTCAAGAAGGCACCTGTAAGAATCTGGAGCTTATGAGAGACAGGACTGTAAATACAGATTCAGAAATAGTGACCATAGAGAGCCGTGGAACTAGATGAGATGACGTGGAGACAGAGTTGAGACAGAGCAGAGTTGGGGAGAGGAGGGGACGGCAGGAGAGGAGAGGAAAGAAGGGAGAGAAGCTGGAGGAAAAAAATCGGTGATAAGGCCTTAGCAGTCGGACATTTCGAAGTTAGTGGAGGAAGTCAGGCAAGAGTCTGTAAAGGAGAGGCCTATGGGGCATGAGGGAAGGCGAGAGAGGAAAGGACTTGGGCAGTTAGTCCCAGGGCTTCCAGCGTGGCTTAGCGGCCCAGTGCGATGAAGACAGGGATGTGGCCGGGGTTTTGACTGCATGGAAGTTATCGACCACCTCGAAAGCTGCAGTCTCACGGAGGCAGGAGCAGAAGCCAGGCTGGGGTGGGTTGAAGAGTATGTGGGAGGAGAAGCTTTCGAGACAGCAAGTATAGAACACACTTTTGAAAAGGCTGAGTGTGAAGTAAACTGAGAAATGGGGCGTTGTGACAAGGAGATGCCGTGGGATGAAGAAATGGGATGCAGGGTTTGATGTCATTCACAGAAGATACCAAAGGGTGTTTGCATGACTGATGGGACTAGAAAGGGGGAGAAGCTGGTGATGCAGGAGAGCAGAGCTTCTGCAGGAGTGAAATCTGAGAAAAGAGGGATGGGATCCAGTTGACCTACCTTCAGAAAATTAATCTAAAAGGTAAAATTAATAATGTTATATTCTGGGACTTCCCTGGTGGCGTGGTGGATAAGAATCCGCCTGCCAATGCAGGGGACACTAGATCCCTGTCTGGTCCGGAAAGATGTCGCATGCTACAGGGCAACTAAGTCCGTGCACCTCAACTATCGAGCCTGTGCTCTAGAGTCTGCGAGCTGCAGCTGCTGAGCCTGTGTGCCACGACCACTGAAGCCCCTGAGAAGCAATGGCTGTGAGAAGCCCCCACTCTCTGACCCCCGCGGACGCCCACGGCAACAGTGGAGACGCGGCATCACCAAAAATAAACAAAAGTATAGCAGAGTGTACATGTAAAGAAATTGTTATAATGTTTTACTCTTTAAGAACATTTGTACCACATTGTGGGAATTATCCTACAATGAAGACAGCTAGTATTATGTGTTACATCCATAAATCATATCTAATCCTGATTATAGGATTCTAAGTGGGTTTTTTTTTTCTTTTCTATATAGATTATCATTAGGTTGAGTTACTAGGAACTACACCTGAATCATTTGAGTTATTCTTCTTCTCTTTCTGGTATTTCTATCAGGCAATGCATTTGCTAGAGTGAAAACTGGAGATTACCATTACTATGGCTACGGGACCAAGAGAGACTATCAAACAGCAGCCACACATTATAGCATCGCGGCCGACAAGTATCACAGCGCACAAGCCATGTTCAACCTGGGCTATATGTACGAACACGGTTTAGGTATCACAAAGGTAATTGTGCAAATCATCCAAACCTAGCAACAATGGCTGTACAGGAAGGAAAATTTGTAAATATTTTCCATTTCTCTGATGTCATCAATGGAGAGAAGAAGCCTTAACATTTGCTGAGCCCTCCCACAGACCAACACGTACCATGGACCCTCACATAGACTCCATAAGATCGGATTTATTTTCTCCATGACGCCTTAGGACATAACTAACAAGTGGAAGACACCTGGACTGCATGTGGTGTGTGAGTGTGATAAGTCATGTCCGATTCTTTGTGATCCCATGGACTGTAGGCCTCCAGTCTCCTCTGTTCATGGAATTTTCCAGGCAAGAATCTAGTGACTGATCTGATTCACAGTGAATTCACGCTTTTCCCAGCAACACTAGTGGGCTCTGCCCCCACTCCCTTCCACCTCCAGACCTCTTTCCATTAGTTTCCATTGACTCTGTAATAACCTAAATGGGAAAAGAATGTGGAAAAGATTAGATACATGTATGAATCTGTGATATGGATCACCTTGCTACGCACCTGATTAACACAACATTGTTAATCAACTGTACTCCAAAAAAATACAAATTAAAAAAAAAATGTGTCCACTAATTCTCAAGCTCTCAGTAGTAAGGAAAAAGTGAGAATGAGGTCCCAGCTGAATACTGGTAGGTGCTTTGATCCAGAAATGTCTTTTGACACACCACTGCACACATGACACAGCGCTGAGAGCTCTAGGAGGCCCAAGAAGATGGATCTCCATCCTTTAAAAGCTACACTTAACTTGAGGAGACGAGGCATGTTCATTAAGAAGCTGACAGTCCGGTGGGAGAAGAATATTGAGTAAATCCTGTAGTAAGTGTAAGTAAGGCAGAAGATGGCACTGGGGTCTGACAGGGTGAGGAAGGTGTATTACATATCAGTACTGAAGATCATGGCATCTGGTCTCATCACTTCATGGGAAATAGATGCAGAAACAGTGGAAACAGTGTCATACTTTATTTTGGGGGGGCTCCAAAATAACTGCAGATGGTGACTGCAGCCATGAAATTAAAATATGCTTACTCCTTGGAGGAAAAGTTATGACATAAGATAGCATATTGAAAAGCAGAGACATTGCTTTGCCAACAAAGGTCTGTCTAGTCAAGGCTACGGTTTTCCCAGTAGTCATGTATGGATGTGAGAGTTGGACTGTGAAGAAAGCTGAGCACTGAAGAACTGATGCTTTTGAACTGTGGTGTTGGAGAAGACTCCTGAGAGTCCCTTGGACTGCAAGGAGATCCAACCAGTCCATTCTGAAGAAGATTAGCCCTGGGATTTCTTTGGAAGGAATGGTGCTAAAGCTGAAACTCCAGTACTTTGGCCACCTCGTGCGAAGAGTTGACTCATTGGAAAAGACTCTGTTGCTGGGAGGGATTGGGGGCAGGAGAAGGGGACGACAGAGGGTGAGATGGCTGGATGGCATCACTGACTCGATGGACGTGAGTCTGAGTGAACTCCAGGAGTTGATGATGGACAGGGAGGCCTGGCGTGCTGCGATTCATGGGGTCACAGAGTCGGACACGACTGAGTGACTGAACTGAACTGAACTGAATGATAATAATAGCCAGGTGTTGGTGTATTGTGTGTACCACCTCATCTTAGTCACATAACCACTCAATGAGATGCATCCTATCATTGGCCTCCATTTTTGCATCAGGAAACCACAGAGCAGGTTAAATCACAGGACTGAGTTTGCAGGGCTCATTGGTGGTGGAACCAGAATTTGAACCCAGACCTATCTGACCCCACATTTCTGGTGGGAAGAGTGGGCCCTGCATTAATGCATTTTCGATGCTTTCTTATTCCTTCCAGTTGTGCTAGTAACTGGGAATCATTGCAGGGAATTTCCTGGCTGACGACTGCTCCCATGCCTACCGCAGCAAGGGCTTCTTGTTCAGGTGCCCACAGCCGGGTGGGAGAGGTCCTTGCCTTTCTGCGCTCCCTGCACCTGCCTTTTGCCTGATGACTCTCCATCTTCCCGGCGCCCTAAGTCGTGGAAAGACTGTCAAACCCAAATGCAGTCTGTTATCCCTGTTCTTAGCAGATGCAACTTTCCTGTGTTGATGAAATGGGGGGCAGAGGGGACGGGACCAAATGGCTAAATTGGTTGATTTTTTTGGATGTTATCAAACCACACTCCCTCCCTTCCAGCTGTCATCCACATCTGTACAGCAGAACAGGGATACAAGCCCTGCCCCAGGCTTTAAGGATGAAACGAATAAGCCTTTGTGAAAGGGCTTGTCGAGAAACAGTGTGTGGAATGGCTGTTATGTAGATCAGAAGAGAACTTGAAAGATTGCTAAATCAGGCTTCAATAGGATTAAAGCTTTTGCTCCTCATTCCCCATGTAAAATATAACCACGCTGGTGAGAGGAGCATTGTATAGAGGATGAAGGTGACCCCACCCCGTGGGTTAGAGTCAGATGAGCTCTCCTTCCCGCCTCGCCCCTCCCCCCTCTCTCCCACGTGAGTCAAGGAGGACTTGACCGGCCGTGGCCTCACCGCCGTGAGGTCGTCTCGCCCTGATTCCCCGCAGCGGGGAGGGCGGCTTTGCCGGGACTCGGGGTTGGCCATCTACACAGCCGGCCCGCCACCTCCGGAGCTTCGGTTTTCCTCCGCGGAGCCACTGCTGGGCTCTCTCCTAGGCACTTTCTTCACGATGTCAAATAGTAGTTGTTGAGAGAGACATTTCATAAATCTGGAAAACACTTTGAAGTTTCCCTCTAGTCACATTTCTGTTCTTTTCAGTCAGAGTTCTTGTTAAGTCATGGATAGTTCATTTTGATCAGTCTCTCAGTCACACATATATTTTTTCCTACAGAAAGTCTCCACATTTAACCAAAAAAAAAAAAAAAAAAGGAAAAGCTGCACTTAACCTCAGACCTGGACACAGAAATTTTAGATTCAGTTAATGAGGAGACGTTGCTTTTCATCTTTATTAATTTATTTTGTTTAGTAACTAGTAAAATAATAACCAACTACCCAGAGGCCAAGTTTAATTAATCTTGCTATCTTGCCGTCAAATTAATGATGAGATATCACTTCTTCTAATTCTTAAAACAAATATGCGGATAATGAAAAGCCCAAAGCTTGTTCCAGAGATGTTTAATGAAAGCAAAGCAATTAGGAGAACAGGTAATTACGCATGTCTTTAACAAGGCTCTTCACCATCCTTTGTGTTACTTAAACCTCATGCAAACCAGTGGAAAAGGTGAGTTTCACATTTTTAATAGGATTTATCAGAGAATCAAATAGGGTTTTGGTAAACTCTGTAGTTAAACCTTCTGGAAAAAGAAAGGTACAAATCAACTCTTGGTAAATCAATGCAAAAATATGGGTTATTTTTCTCATCCTTCTTTAGGAGCAGATTTGGGGACTAAGGTGATATAGATGAATTATCCTAATGGCTTCATTGAGAAACATCTCAACATCTCATTCTCCAATATCTGACTTCAAGTTAAGCTCACTTGGCTTAAACTGCAGACCAGGACTGACGGCACTGCTCTTGTTTTCTTGTTTGGCCATACCACATGGCATGCAGGATCTTAGTTTCCTGACCAGGGATTGAACCCAGCCCCCTGTAGTGGAAGCATGGAATCTTAACCACTGGACTGCCAGGGATGTCCCCGCACCATTGTTTTGGAACACAAAATAGTACCTGGAGAGAAACTGAGAAATGACCTGAACTAATTTAGAAATATAAGCACTCAGCTCACAAGTTAATATGAAATTCCTTCTCAATTTATACTTGATTCAGAGGTACTTCAAAAATTTAACCATGAGAAAAAAACAGTTGCCCATTCTCTCCTGTCTGTTCTTTTGTCCTTATCCTGGTTCAGGCCAAAGTTTCTATTTGTTGTAAAGGCTTCTCAGGATTCTCTCATTCTAATGTTCTTCCTTGAACTGTATGGCAGAGAAAGCTCTGTCCACCAAAGATGTGTAATCTCTGATGGAGGAAATACTCACTGCTGAGCTATGGCTCCTAGTCTGAGGCTGCACTTCGCAGTTCCCATCACACCCACGTGACTACTTTTCACTGAAGGAATGGATGTGAAAGGGAAGAGTGTAATTTCTGGGCCAAGGCTGCTAAGAAGTAGATGGAGCTTCTCCCAGAGGCTGTAGCACAGAACCACCCCAGGAAAATTTACCACCAACCAGTAACATCCACAATGGACTGCTGAATGTGTTAAACCACTGAAATGTGGGGGTTTGTTTGTTACAGATGTTAGCATTACTTCAGTTAACATACATACATCTAGTGAAGCCCCACCAGGTTATTCTTTATACTTTAACCATCTAACTCTGGTACCGTTACTCTGAGACTTAATTTCCCCCAAAGTGTGCATGCGTGGACACACACACAGATATAAATATGAGCAAACGCAAAAATAAAAAAGAGTCTTACTGATTTTCTATTGCCTAATGAAGTCCAAACTTCTTACCCTGGCATTCAAAACCCTCCTTGACCTAACCTGCCTTGGTAACAATGGCTGGATATGCCACTATTTCCCTATATATCTTCTAGGCTGCTTTTCCTTTCCCCCATGCCCTTAAACTGCACCCTCCTGACTTTAGGTCATATTGCCCCACTTGCTGGAATGATCTCCTCTCACATTTTTGCCCATTGAAGACCGATCCATTTTTCAAAGAATAGCTCCAATATCATCTCCTCTATGAATCCTTCGATGAAACCCTAGATTTAAAAGATTTAGAATCCCTGATTCTAAACTTCTGTGGTACCATGCCTTGCTTTTCTTCATTCAGTTACTTACTCAGATATTTATCAAGTCCTTGTTTTGTGTCCAGAAACACTGTGCGTGACTCTAGCGATACAAGAACAAGGCATCCTTCAAAGAGTTCACAGTGTGCTATGAAGAGACACATCCATAATGAAGATCAAAGTGCAAAATGGTGTGTGTGCACACATGAGAGAGGGAGGGAGTGATAGTCGCTCAGTCGTGTCCCACTCTCTGCGACCCCAGGGACTGTAGCCTGCCAGGCTCCTTTGTCCAGGCGAGAATACTGGAGTGGGTTGCCATTTCCTTCTCCAGGGGATCTTCCCAACCCAGGGATCAAACCTGGGTCTCCCGCATTGCAGGCAGACTCTTTACAGTCTGAGCCACCAGAGAAGTGGTGGCTTCTAAGTATAAAGACAGATCAACTTAAAAAGTATCAGCAGATACATGCTTGACTTTATCTTATAATCTATAGACAATACATTAGAAAATGTAATGAATCCATAGACTTTTTCCAAAGGAATACCCGAGACAGAGGTAGCAATATAGTTGTAAATGACAATCATCAATCAGATGAAATAATTAACTTTGTATGAAAAACAATGTTCATTTCCGTGTTGCTGAACATAGTACTCTTTTTGCAAAATAAATCCTCTACTTCAAATTACTGTTTGAATGCTTTAAGAAAGGTTATGACTCTTTCTAAAAGATGTATATTTTGTCCTGTCATATTTCTGAGAGGGCCATTTTAAAATCTAACTTTAAGTTGGCTTTTCCAGAAAATAATTCTGTTCTGGTGTTTAAAGCTTCAGCTCTAACACTCAATAGGTGGTCAAACCAGACAAATGAGAAATAAAAATGCTTTGCAATAATTACTTTTATTTTTGACAGATCTATTTGTAGTTTATTCAGTAGATGTGGTTTTGTTTTACCTGCAGGAACCAAAAAAAATGTGTTATCTTATATGTCTAACTATAATATATTGAAACTCTAAAGGCTAATTTCCTCTCACTTTTTGTCTTAATTTGGATAGATTTTCTAGTCAATGTCTTAAAACATATATGCTTTCTTCCACTTTAGAGTATCAAAACAACAAGAAAAATAGTGAAAAAACTCCAAAAATAAAAAGAGTATCATGTGTTTCTTACTCTCTATGTAAAAAAAAAAAAAAAAAAAAATTTAGAACAGAACCTGACAATATGATTCCTCAGCCCGAATGAATAGTTTTTTATTTTACAAACCTGTAAAATTTCAGCTCTGCCACTTACAAGTCAAATGAATTTGGATGAGTGACTTAAGCTCTCTCTGTCAGTTTTTTCATCTTTAAAATGGGGTTAATATCATCTGCCCTACAGCATTGTCATAGGGTTTAAATGATACCACAACAGTGGTGGCTGTTACACAGTAAATATTTAATAAGTATTAGGAGAAGGCAATGGCACCCCACTCCAGTACTCTTGCCTGGAAAATCCCATGGACAGAGGAGCCCCTTAGGCTGCAGTCCCTGGGTTTGCTGTGAGTCAGACACGACTGAGCAGCTTTGCTTTCACTTTTCACTTTCGTGCATTGGAGTAGGAAATGGCAACCCACTCCATTGTTCTTGCCTGGAGAATCCCAGGGACGGGGGAGCCTGGTGGGCTGTCGTCTCTGGGGTTGCACAGAGTCAGACACGACTGAAGCGACTTAGCAGCAGCAGCCATTATTCTGCAATACTGTGCAACCATTAAAAATACAAATATTATAGACTAATATCTTAGAATGTGGTATATTGCTTGAAATATATTGTTAGCTTAAGAAAACAGAAGACAAAGTATCATACAGAGTGAAAAATTCCTTAATTAAAAATATGTATACATGAGTATAAGAACACTGAAATGCTAGTAGGATGTGTGTGGAATATCAGCAGTTACCTCTGTACAGTGAGATTGCGGGTGTTTTCCCTCACTTGTTCACCTCTATATTTTCAAAGTTTACACTAATTTAACGTATTTATAATAAGAAAATAAGAATGGATTGTTAAAGAAACTATCTCTGTCCCAGTATAAGAAATTTTTGATGACACCCAAAGATTCCGGGCTGGAAAGCCCCTGCATCATGTGATTGAACAATTTTCATAACCCAGATATTTTATTGCTGGAGAATTCTGTACCTTTGAGTTGTGAGCAACTTTTGAACATGTGAGCATTGAACAGGACTTCAGCACACCTGACATTATAGTCAGAAACCTGTAAGAAGTCTACAGATAGGTTTACATAATCTCCTAATCAGAGACTTTAAAGCAAAATAAACTCAAATGTACCACAGAAAAGTTAAACCTAAGTGGACTAGATGTGCAATGGACATATGTAATGAACCTTGGGAATCACCAAAGCACTGTTTATCAAGGGGAATTTTTGTGTGGCAATGATATTGTTTTTTTTTTTTACTAAATAAGATCAAAGAACAAGGAGTCTTTTCCAGAGTCTAGTAATAACATTTTCTTTCTATGAGTTGCCCTAATTAGTCAGAAACATTCAGGATTTTCTTTCTCTGGTAATTTTAAAGAAAGACTTTCCTATCTCATCCTACCCCCTCTGCCAATGGGGAGGCTGCCTTGGCCAGGAGCCAGCTCATCCCTCTTGAATGGTACTTCTTTGCTATTTTTTATTTATAAGCCAAGTGACTCACTTGTGATATTTGTACCCCAAGAAATGAATTAATAACTCTTGCTGGCTTTAAATAAGAAGGAATGCCTGAGATATTGACACAGGCTGCCTTTTTCCGAACGCCCCATTCAAGTTAATATGCCTGTCACGTGTGGGAGTGACACCACTGTTATCATCTGCGGGGTGTTTTCAAATGAACAGCCACTGAATTTGTTGGAATTAGAGACACAAATTAGAGTTTTTACAACATCCATTTTCTCTGTTGCCAGAAAGATTTGTTCTGAACAGTCTCCTGAATTTTAAGTATTTTAAGCAGGCCTTATTCCTCTTTTTCAAACATAAATTTACCAGTCCACAAAACTTTGGAAAAATTTAAGAAATGACAAGCAGAACACAGCTGAGAGGATACCACCCAAGAAATGTGTTTAGCCGAGGCTTCAGGATTCACAACTATTAAGGCCTGTGTAATGGGAGTCTGGGAGAAGGCAATGGCACCCCACTCCAGTACTCTTGCCTGGAAAATCCCATGGATGGGGAGCCTGGTGGGCTGCAGTCCATGGGGTCGAGAAGAGTCAGACACGACTGAGCGACTTCACTTTCACTTTTCACTTTCCTGCATTGGAGAAGGCAATGGCAGCCCACTCCAGTGTTCTTGCCTGAAGAATCCCAGGGATGGCGGGGCCTGGCAGGCTGCCGTCTATGGGGTCGCACAGAGTCGGACACGACTGACACGACTCAGCAGCAGGAGCAGCAATGGGAGTCTGGGAGATGGAGGGGAGACAGAGACTTACAAGACGACTGCAGTTTGTAAAAAGCTCTTCTCCTTCCCCTTCTTTTGAAAATAATCCACAGGCACCCAGGCAGAGTAGACCTTTAAAAGAGTAGACCTTTACATTCTACTTAGACTTTCATTATTCTGTTTGGGGAAACAAAACAACTACAAAGCAAGCAAAAAACAAGCCGTAAGTAGGTGAAAATGAAAGAGAACCACAGTTTGATCTGTCATGGCCTAATTTAATGGGAAGAAATGTTCCTAAAAATATAGTATGTCATTTATGGAATCAAATTCCAGCCTGAGAGCCAAAGTAGTTTATTCACTCACTTCTCATTTATTCACTTTTTGATGTGTTATCAAAGACTTACCATGTACTCGACACTTCATTAGGCACCGGGAATTCAGGGGCAAACGGGCAGTTCAAACCCTTGTCTTCAAGGACCTAGAGACAATGAATTAACAAATCCCAAACCTTCAAGTATGATAAGTACATGAAGAGAAGTAGGAAGTTTAAACGCTTATCACTGTCCATATTGCCATTTGCTTTGGGAGCTGTATTGTTAGCGTCTGTCCTCCTGCCCCTTTAATTGGAATCATAGCTCTGGTTCAGTGATACTAAGAAAGCTCTTTGGAGATTCTGTTGATTTTCTATGGCTGCTGTAACAGATTACCACAAAAACCACACACATTTGTCTCACTGTTTCTGTAGGTGAGAAGTCTAGGTGAGCTCGACTGGGACCTCTGCATAGGGTCTGCAGGCCTGAAATCAAAGCTGTGGTCCTTACAGAGGGCTCTGGGGAAGAATCTGCTTCCACACTTGTTCAGATCATTGTCCAAATTCAGTCTCTTGTGTTTATAGGACTGGGGGCCCCACTTCCTTGCTGGCTGTCCACTTTCCTTCTCCTGTCCAGGGGGCCCTTCCAGCAACAGGAAATTGAGTCCTTCCCATGCCTAGAACCTCTGACTTCTCCTCTGCCACATCTCTCTGCCTTTCTCTTCTGCTCTGTGAGAAAACTCAGTGTTTAAGGGCTCATGTGATTACACTGAGTCCACCAGGTGCTTCAGGACAATCTCCCTATCTTAACGTTTGAAACCTTATTTATATTTGCAAAATTTACTCTGCCCTTGTAACATAACATTTTTAACATTCGTCTTTTAAAAATTTTAATGGACTTTAGCAATCTTGTTTTTACGTTATCTTTTTAAAATTAATTATTTGCATCTTAGCTTCGATACGCAAACTCTTAGTTGCAGCATGTGGGATCTCGTAGCCCAGCCAGGGGTTGGACCGAGGCCCCCTGTGTTGGGAGCTCCGAGTTGAGTCTTAGCTACCGGACCACCAGGGAAGCTGGTGGTTCCAAGGATTAAGGCATGAACATCCTGGGGTAGGGGGTAGTGGGGAAAGCATTCAGACCTACCAAAGATAAATTTCAAACAGTGGCTTTCACTTAATTACTCCTTAAGAATCTGCACCTAATAAGTATGGGCTGTTTTATTTCCAGGACATTCACTTGGCCAGGAGATTATACGACATGGCCGCTCAAACAAGTCCGGACGCTCACATACCAGTGTTCTTGGCCCTCATGAAATTGGAAACTGTGCATTTGCTCCAAGATATCCTGTTTTTTAATGTAAGTTTGTCTCAATTAGGTCCCAAATCTCTGGAAACTCCGATGAGCAACTCTTGGGCAGAGGGATGGGGGGAGATGATGTTCTGAATAAAGTGGGAGGCTCGGGTTTATTTTTGACAGAATGTCTCTCGCCTGTAGTTTACAATGAGATGGAAGTGGACGGTACTGGACAACACCATTGGACCATGCTGGGATTTATTTGTAATTGGCCTAATTGTTGCTGTGCTGATCTTCTTGCTTAGAAATCGCTACGGGTAAGATCCGGACCATGGGGAAACCTGCTCACGGAATCAGTCCACTGCAAGTTATCTTCACTAAATAAAAAATTTCCCCATCAGACTCAGGGGCCTGCTGCTGACTTCTTATACGGGCCTTGAGGGAAAATGGACAAAGACTGGGACCTGTCCTCTAAGAAACCATTTCAGACCTTCTGCTTAGCTGAGGTGACTCCTTGTGGGGAGAGGTTTGTTGGAGACTCATCAGCTAAGATTCCCTTACAAACTTCTCGTCTTGGGGTGCTCTAGTCCCGTGTGTTAGTTGCTCAGTTGTGCCTGACTCTTTGTGACCCCATGGACTGTAGCCCATCAGGCTCCTCAGTCTACGGGATTTTCCAGGCAAGGTATACTGGAGTGGCTTGCCATTTCCTTCTCCAGGCTCTAGTCCTGAGTTAGGGATAAAAATCACCCATTTTCAAGTGGTTGTGACAACCTGTCCCCTTTCGAGAGGACAAATGGGTTTGTTTCTTGGCTCCTGCAAACATACTGAACTTGGGAGAAGGGAGAGTTTGGGGAGGGCAAGAACACAGATCCCTCAGAATTTGAGAAAGGCAAAAATTACAAACAGACTGTTATCTTGAGGGAATGACCTGGTGAACCACAGTCTATCTCTGATGAGCCAAAGTTTCTCATGGCGTTGCTGTGCCTAGGGACTGACTCAGCCTCCTCACCAGGGTCTTTCTGTCTGAGCTCCCTTAGCAGCCATGTAGTGAACAGCACCATCTGGGGTCTGTCCAGCATTGTATCCCTCTCTTCCTTTCCTCACTGGACCCTGGGGACTCCCCTGCAGAGTAATCACAGTGGGTAATGGTACAAGCCTCCAAGGACAGAAGGTAAAGGGCCTGGCTCTTTGTCTCCCCTGATGGATGAGGCAGGGTTGGGGCCCAGGGCTGGGGCAGTGGGGAGGAGACCCACGACCGAAGTCAAGGGCCAGGCTTAAATCTCACTCTCACTGAGCCTGTTTCCTGATCTGCAAAATGAAAAGATTGATCTTTTCATGTTTTTCCCTTGGGATAAAGCTACCCACTCCAGTATTCTGGCCTGGAGAATTCCATGGACTGTCCATGGGGTCGCAAAGAGTTGGACATGACTGAATGACTTTTTCACTTCTTCAAGATCTTAGGGAGCTGGTATGAAGATTAACGGGATAATGTGTGTAAAGGAATTATCACAGCATCTGGCATCTAGAATGAATTTCCATAAATGACAACTTTTAATATTCTCTAAAAGCTCATGGGAGATTTGTTGGAACACGGGGACAGTTGAGGTAATAACAATCAGTGTGGTTTCAGTACCCAGAGGTAGTTCTCCAGCCAAAATGCTGGGTGTTTAAGCAGGAAAAGATTGTACTTGCCTACTTGAAAGCCCAAACTAGGGATAGGAAGAGAGTTAATTGCTAATGTTGATCATAATCAGAAAGGAGAGAGCAATGGATTTGGAACCAAACACCCTGTGTTTGAGGTCCAGCTTTGCCCATTAGTAGCTCTGTGACTTTGGGTATAGTTTCTCCAAACCTCAATCTTTCCTCCATCAAATGGGATTAACTCCTACCTGACTGGAGATTTGTGAGATTTCAGTAAGCCTAACTTCACAGATGCTTTGTAAACATTGTATATCCACATGCCAGCCATAGCCTCTCCTTGGCCATTAACTATCCAGGCCTGTCTGAGGTCCAAGTATTTAGGATTTCCCGCACACATTCCTTGACTTACTAGAGAGTTCCATTTCCAAAGGAACAATAAAAGCCTAATTTAAAAGCCAAATGTGAACGGAAGGAGCAGGCGATATCCAAAGCTCAGGTCAGGGGCTAATGCATAGGCTGGCCGTGCAGTTCCATCTCACAGGTGTCTGGAATGCGAGCACATCAGAGATGGGATAAATGCAAAGAGGGGAGTGTAGAGTCGGTGAGCCCTGGCTCCAAGACCGGCTGAAGAATGAACTCCTTCGAGGTGGAGCTTGTGAAAATCGCTGCAGATGGGGCAGAAAGGAGGACGACTTGGCGGTGAGCTGTGTCGAGTGAACACTGCCTGAACCCTAGGAGCGGGACCAGGGTGAGCTCATCACGTCCCTGTTTCAGCTCATTGCTCCAAGTGAACACGAGCCAAAGGCTCTGAGAGCAAGCGTGGTTGAGGGTGTTTGAATCATTCAAACGTCTGTTTCTGGGCTTCTCCTCCAGAGCCGGGGCTGTAGCAGCTCCCTCACCCACACCTGGGCGGCCACGTGGTGACTGACCACCGAGCTCCACACAGGGCCTTCCCGCACGTGTCTGTCAGAGGACTTTTGGTAGCAAGAAAAGATGCTGTGTCAGCTTCCCTGTGGCCTGCGGCCAGTCCAGCTGCACGTGAGCCCTGTGAGGGCAAGGGATCGGCCTTCTCCTCCCTGAGTACCCAGGGCTCCACATACAGAAGGTCCTCAGACAGCACTGGGTGACCAACTTGTCCACAGCCCCCTTCCTCACCCCCAGCCCGGGCCAGCTCACCCCCTTCTCTCAGCACAAGCCTGGCACGAAGTGCACAGTGACTCATGGTTTTATATCCAGCACTGCAGCTGGCCCTTCAGAGTTCCCAGCTACAACACAAGGGAGGTTACAATGGAGTTTATCTGTGATTCATAGTTTTCTATCCTTAGGAAAGCTGGTGCTCTATAACTTTTAAAACTCCCAAGGCTGAATTAAACGAAAATCTCTGAGGGTGGGAGCCAGGCAGCAGAGCCTAGGTCGAGGTCTACTGTAACCCACAACATGGAAGTATGCTCTAAACAGATTCAGTGTAAGGTGCTGACTCTGGGTTTCACTAAAGACTCGGTGCTTGGATGGAGAGCTGTGCTGCGGACATTCACAAATGCACCTCCAGCCGGGTGGGTGCGATGGCTGGGCCTTGGCTCTGCTGGGGTTGTGTGAATGACCAGCCCTGCCTCAGGTTGCTGGACAAGATTCGGGAACACCTTTGTTCCAGGCCTGTCTCTCCAGGGCCAGCTAGTGACCTCAGGCAAATGAGTCTCTCTGTGGGACTCAGTTTCCTCGATTGCAAACCAAGAAGACTTCTCTAATGTCTTACAGCGCCAAAGTTTTATAATTCCAATCCAGACTCTCAGTATAACATTAAGATCTATACCAGAAAACGTCTTAAAATCTTTCCATATGTGGCAAGAATAATTTTTTAGGCTGTGAGATTACTTTAATTCTTAGCTTTCTTTTTTTCCCCTGCCACCTAATTAATTTCATTCAGCAATTGTGCCTGTGATTTGATATGGAAACATTATTTTGTGGTGTGTGCTTATGTGAAATGATTTATCCTAATTTGTGTTTTATTAATCAGAAAATAATTTCTAGGTGAAGATAAAGTGCTTCTGAAAAAAGGAATATTCAATCTTCACCTAATAGAATATTTGAGCAAATCTCTTATATTTCAGGTTTGGATTTTGCCATAGACGCAAAACAGCTGTCTGAGGTCCTATGACATTTTTCTTTAAAAAAGGAATAATGACTTTAAGCAGTATCTGTTTATTAATCAGTCTTTTTGTATGAGCAAGAGGAAATTTTATGTAAGACAAATGGTAAGCTATTCAACATCATAATAGCTATCAATAATTTGTTCTTGAAAGCTTCTCTAAAATTCATTCTGTCTGGGATAATAATAGCCAACATATCATGCTTACAATGTGCTAGGGACTGTTCTAACTGAATGTATTATTAACTCATTAGATCTTTACAACTACCTTTTCTGAAGGGTAATGTATCATCTTCCCTCTTTTCCAGAAGAGGAAACTGGGGTCAAGTAACTTGTCCAAGGCCACACAGCCAGAACAACCAGATCCAGAGTCTGTGCTTTTAATCTCGGCACTGGACTGCCTTGAGAAAGTTCATAAACAACTCTTGCCAGTGACTGCATTCTCATAGCTGAACATTAAGTTTTCCTGCAACTATTCAAATTATTCAAAAAGCCTTCACAATGCCAGGAGTTGTGCTAGGCTGTATTTTCCCAAAACATGTTCACAGTCTTGCAGGGTGCCCCTTGATAAAGGGGTTATTGGGTCATTAAATCTGGAAGATGCCATAAGGTATAGCCTCCTGTGGGGCTTCCCAGGCGGCACTAGCAGTAAAGAATCTGCCAGCCATTGCGGGAGACATGAGACCTGGGTTTGATCCCTGGGTTGGGAAGATCCCCTGGAGGAGGAAATGGCAACCCACTCCAGTATTCTTGCCTGGAGAATCCCATGAACAGAGGAGCCTGGCAGGCCACAGTCCATAGGGTTGCAAAAGTTGGACACGACTGAAGTGACTTAGCATGCATGCACACATAGCCTCTTGTGGGAGATTCACAATGTGGGCATAGTAAAGACTCTGAAGCATCTTACAGGAAAAATACCCACTGAATCTTGTGTGACTCAGCTTTTCCAACCATAGTTACCTCTGGAAACTCTTCCTCTCCCCCCTACTCCAATGCTTATCTTCTTTTGTAGGACCTAGTAACACTGTAATTTGAGGGCTATTGTACTGCACATGTAAGTCATCTTATGAGTTTGGCTTTCCAAGCTTGGCACTTATTCTCTGCTGGGCATCATACAACCTAAGAATGGTTCATGTCAGCAGATAACTGACACAAGATAAGCTGG
Source organism: Ovis canadensis (assembly GCF_042477335.2). Lineage (NCBI taxonomy): Eukaryota > Metazoa > Chordata > Mammalia > Artiodactyla > Bovidae > Ovis > Ovis canadensis. The sequence goes on along the minus strand of NC_091257.1, from coordinate 22,587,605 downwards.
TTAGTGATGGATTCAACAGGCAGGTCTGATTTCAGAACTCATGCTGCCCACTCTCCTGGGCCACCCTGATGTCTAATGACAGCTGGACGCCTTGCCTGCACCAGAGCCTATCATCCCACAGTCTAAGGCCCAGCCATCCTGGTGCAGCCTCGCTGCGGCCTCACATCATGGGTCTTATTTTCCAGCACCAAGCCCTTCCCTGTACCCAGTTCACCTGCCTCCTGCAGCCTGTATCCCCCTGCTCTGTGAGACACTCAGGCTCCACTGGAAACCCAGCCAAGGAGCTGATCCCTGAAATTTGAAGCTGAACTTGCCTGGTGCCCCCACTGCCTGTATTTCCAGGGTCTCATTGCCTCTTGTGCTCACGGGGATCCCCCTGTTGTCTCCCTGGCAGCAAGTCCATCTGGGCCATCTCCGTGGCTGATGAACCCTGATTATAGTAGTGCCACTGCTTAAAGGGTTAACACTTAGCTGAAAGGCAGAAGCTGTGGACAAACATCAAATGAAGGGCTAACAGAGATGGAACTCAGAGACGTTCAAGATGGCCCAGGAGAAAAAGGCACGATGAAGTTGAACTGGATGAAGGTGAGTTTAGAGCGAAAGGGACCCGGAAGAGTTTGAGGGCAGGGGATTCCAAGGGACAGATTCTAGTGCAGGGCTAAGCGTGTTGGAGACCGAGGAGGTTCCAATACACTGGCTGGTACACACTACACTTAAAAGGGGAGAAGAGATGCAGAGAAAAAAGACTAGGGCATCACACAGAAGGCTCTGACCTCCAAAAGAAGGCAGTGTGATAAAATTAAATGCTTCGTCCCATACAAAACCAAAGTCACACTGGCTCTCCCATGTATGTGACCTTGGGGAAGTCATCACAGTCTCTCTGAACCTGTTTCCTCATCTGAAATTTGAGGCAACAGTACTAGCATCTATCTTCTGGAGAGCTGAGATGAAAAGAGAATTGAGCATACTAATCAGAGCCTCAGCACATTGCCTGGCAGAGGTGTAATACCCTCCGGTTTAAAAGGAGGGCTCTGCCAACCCATAGCACCTTGGTACAGGTTAAATGAAGCTGTTTTGGTTGAGAAGTTAAGCTGGCTTCAGTTGAAATCCAAGTTAATGTTGAAAAGACAAGTCCCCAACTGTTAACATGAAGACTGAGCAACTGCAAGGGTGAGAGGGCGATCATGACTCCTCCTGTCTTGGGACCCAGGTCCTCGGACCAAGCTGAATGTTTCTGAACTCACCCTGCTCGAGGGCTCACAGCCATCTTCCCGCCATAATGTGGTGGGGGATTCTCCTGCTCCCCTCAGGGACTCAAGTCCTTATGGCCTTGACTCTCAACCAGTAGGAGGAAGGTGGGAAAAAATAGTTTGAAGAATCCCCTCAGGGACTTGGGAGGCAGGCCTGTGGCCTCCCTTGAGATTGAGAGCCAGACCTTTATTCCACAGGAGAAAACCCTGAGGTCCGAGATGGTGCTGGCCCACGTGTCAGGAACCAGTATGCCAGGACCAAAGCCAGACCCCCCAGCTCCCACTCCCTGCCCTTCCCTCCACTTCCAGTTTCTTGGCAAGGCTGTCCAGTCCTACTCTGGAATTCTCTTCCTCCCCTCCTTCCACGCCCAGCGTCAGCACAGGCTCCTGACCCTGGGGCCTGGGCCCTGGAGCCATTCCTGATTCTTCTTCTGCAGGCCTGGCTCTGACGCACACGCACGAGACTCTGGACAAGAAGTCCAGAGATGGGCCAGACTGCGTTTGGACTACACGCAGTTTATCTTTTTTTGGCAAAGGCCAGCCAAGACCAAGACAGGATTGACTCTGGCTTTTAGATTACCCGTAACCATTTAGTTCTTTAAAAGAACTAAAGAGAGCCTCTTGATGACAGTGAAAGAGGAGAGTAAAAAGTTGGCTTAAAGCTCAACATTCAGAGAACGAAGCTCATGGCATCCGGTCCCATCACTTCATGACAAATAGATGGAGGAGTGGAAACAGAGGCTGACTTTATTTGGGGGGCTCCAAAATCACTGCAGATGGTGACCGCAGCCATGAAAGTAAAAGACGCTTACTCCTTGGATGAAAATTTATGACCAACCTAGACAGTGTATTAGAAAGCAGAGACATTACTTTGTCAACAAAGGTCCATCTAGTCAAGGCTATGGTTTTTCCAGTGGTCATGTATGGATGTGAGAGTTGGACTATAAAGAAAGCTGAGCATCGAAGAATTGATGTTTTGAACTGTGGTGTTGAAGAAGACTCCTGAGAGTCTCTTGGACTGTAAAGAGATCCAACCAGTCCATCCTAAAGGAAATCAGTCCTGAATATTAATTGGGAGAACTGATGCTGAAGGTGAAACTCCAATACTTTGGCCACCTGATATGAAGAACTGACTCATCGGAAAAGACCCTGATGCTGGGAAAGATTGAAGGTGGGAGGAGAAGGAGACGACAGAAGATGAGATGGTTGGATGGCATCACGGACTCGACGGACATGAGCTTGGGTGGACTCTGGGAGGCCTGGTGTGCTGCAGTCCATGGGGTCGCAGAGTCGGACACGACTGAGTGACTGAACTGAACTGAACTGAACCGTTTCCACAGCCTTGTGCCCACCTGAGAGCCTATAACAAGCCCACAGCATCAATAGTCCATCCTGATAACAAGCCATCAGCAGCTGAGGCAGGAGGGACTGAGAAAACCAGGCCGCCGTTGCCTCACTGAACTCCCAAGGCAAGAGCCAGCTCACTCTCTCTTGTTCTTTATGGACTCACTCCATCAGGTTGCTAGAAAATTGATCCCAGGACAGTATTCCTAGGAAATAAAATTTGAAGCCTACTAAATTTCCAACCTAAATTTGAAGCCTACTAACCTTGGGAGGTTAGTTCTACTTCCAGATACCATGGACTCAAACCTCAAGGTAAGCGGATCTCAGCCCCAGGTTTCCGAGGACAAAGGTAACATAGTTTGTGTTGACTTTACACAATTTCAAGTAAGCAGGCTATGTTCAATGCTTTAAGGAACACCGTGGCACACCCTGGGCACCTCTGAAGACAGTGTATTAGTTACCTACCGCTGCCTTCCCGCGTTCGGGAATGGCTTAGCTGGCTGGTTCTGAGTCTGTTGTGAGGCTGCCGTCAGGGTGTCACCTGAGGGTCCGACTGGGGCTGGAGGATGTCTTCCAAGCTGGCTCGCCTGCTGGCAGATCTCAGAGTCCTCTCCAAGAGCTGCCTGATGTCCCTAAGAACGGCACTGTCTCCCAGGGAAGGGATCCCAGACACGGAGAGGAGGAGGTGGGGCCTCTGACTACCTCCTCAGAGGGACACACAGCGCTGCCATATTCTACTTGTTGGAAGAAAATCCCTGAATTCCACCCAAATTCACAGGGAGGAGAATGAGGCTCCACCTCTTGGAGGAAAGAGTATCAGAGAATCTGCAGCACTGTTTCCCTATTTGTTAGCAGCAGTACCTCTGTTACCTTCAAATTAATTTTTTTTTAAGCAGCAAGATAAACACCTGTCAAGTATCCAGGCAGAGAATTAAAGTACACCAATTTGAGGAAGCTCAGTGGTAAAGAATCCACCCAATGCAGAAGTGGGTTTGATCCCTGAATCGTGAAGATCCCCTGGAGAAGGAAATGGCACTCACTCCAGTATCCTTGCCTGGAAAATCCCATGGACAAAAGAGCCTGGAGGGCTACAGTTCATGGGGTTGCAAAGAGTCGGATATGACTTAGCAATACAACATTTGTGAAAAATAACCTGCTTATTAGTTTTCTAAACTAATAAACTTCACATTATTAACCACCACAATAACAACCACCCCACCTTGAGACCCCCTCTATTAAAAAAATGCTCAAAACATTTCTTAGGCAAGAGGCTAAAATAATAATTTATGAAGGAATAAAATATAAGCAGTATGCCAACTATACTTTTCCCCAAATATCTTTTTTTTACATGTTCATTTCTTTCTTATGCAGAAGCCAACTGATGGTTAAATACATAATTTCATCCTTATTTAAGGGATATATACTGAGTTATAAAACCTATGTCTTCAGTATAATGTGAGTCATTCAGTCATGTCCGGCTCTTTGCAAGCCCATGGACTGTAGCCCGCCAAGCTCCTCTGTCCATAGAATTCTCCAGGCAAGGATACTGGAGTGGGTAGCCATTCCCTTCTCCAGGAGGCCTTCCCACCCAGGGATTGAATCCAGGTCTCCTGCATTGCAGGCAGATTCTTTACCATCAAAGCCACCAGAAGCTTGTCTTCCGTAAAGGCCGTACTGTAATTGTTTCCACCTAGTGGATAAACATGGTACTAAAAGGGTATGAAAAACAAAACTGGCTTCACAGCTACTTCATGAGATAAACATCTTTCTATAGTTATAACTTTTTACAATCATGTAACAGACTTGAGGGTCTATGGGTAGCTTCCAGAGCCCTGTTAGACTGACAACTAAGAACAAAAAAGAGTCGGGAGCCTGGCTCATGGGCCTCAGTGGGGTTTGTTATGGGAACCAATTAAGCCCATGCATTTTACTCCAAAGGGGAGTCGTTCTTGTAGAACCTCCTTCCTCTTTCCTACCTTAAACACTGTCCTCAAAACTTCCAATCTAAATTCTAATCTTACACATCAGAAAAGGCAAGAAAAACTGATCCAGCAAGTTAATTTCTGTCAGGCTACTGAGATTGACAGCAAGCGAGAGAAGTGCAGGGAAAGAGACAAACCACATGTTTCTTAGGGTCAGTGCAAGAACAAGCAATGCAGTACAAGTTGTGATAGTAACTGTCAAGTTATAAAGACAAAAAGTTACTAAGTTATTAAGAAAAAAGTTGAAAAGAAATGGTTATGTTCCTATACACTATTTAAGAATGAAACCTATTTTGGAAATACTTCTGATAAGACATTTTTTTAAGTTCTGTGACCTGAAAGGAGGTCCTTAATCACTTGGAAAACATAGCTATTCAGAAAAATTTATTTTCTGAGGGTTCCAAACAATTAAACCTTAATAGATACTTCAAGCAGACATTAACTAAAAAATAATTTTACAGCTGTCACTCACATTAAACAGTAAGTGTCCTCAATTTGTTGTGCTAATTCCTTTTATTTTTGTAGCTTATTTCTAAGAGCTCAAGGTAGAGTCCTCCCCGGCCCCACCCCACCATCCACATATTCTCTGTGGGCATGAAATAAATGAAAGTTAATACCCTTGGTAAGAAACCTCAAACTTTACAGAAAGATTAAAAAGTGAAAGTACAAGCCTCTCTCCTTGCTTCTGCCCACTTCATGCACCTTTGACAGGTGTTCAAACACCAGGACAGGTGCAGACACCTGGTTCCTCAGTCCCTGTCCTCAGCATGGACAATTCTGCATGCATTCTTCAAAAACAACCAACAAACATAAACGTGCATCATTTAGGAACAGACACTGTGGAATGTATCCTTTCCTTAGGGATCTATTTACAATTTAATATGCAAGGGGGGGTGGTTCACTGTTCTCTTCTCCCTTCAAATCTGAGAATTGAACTTAAAAAAAAAAAAAACTCAACAAACAAACAAAAACTTCCCCAAGTTCTGCTTCCTAGGTATTCTTTTTCTTTTAACAACAACAAAAAAACGGACGGTTATCAAGAGTATCCCAATTTCTAATATCAATGAATGTCCCAACTAAACAGAGCAAGAACAGTAATTTCTTTTTCTCCTACAAAATTCTGCTTTTACTGTAACTCAGTCTCTGAAAGGGCACATTATCCACATAGTTGTTTTCTTAAAATTAATTTATTTTAATTGGAGGCTAATTACTTTACAATATTGTAGTGGTTTTTCCATACATTGACATGAATCAGCCATGGGTGTGCACGTGTTCCCCATCCTGAACTCCCCTCCCACCTCCCTCCCCATCCCATCCCTCTGGGTCATCCAAGTGCACCAGCCCTCAGCACCCTGTCTCATGCATCAAACCTGGACTGGTGATTCATTTCACATATAATATACATGTTTCAATGCCATTCTCCCAAATCGTCCCTTCCTCGCCTCTTCCCACAGAGTCCAACATCTGTTCCTTGGGGAGGGAGGTGGGGGGGGGGGGGTTCTGGATGAGGAACACATGTGCACCCGTGGCTGATTCATGTCAATGTATGGCAAAAACCACCACAATACTGTAAAGTAATTAGCCTCCAATTAAAATACATTAATTAGAAAAAAAAGTCTGTTCTTAATCTCTGTGTCTCTTTTGCTGTCTTGCATACAGGGTCATCGTTAGCATTTTTCTAAATTCCCTATATATGCATTAGTATACTGTATTGGTGTTTTTCTTTCTGACTTCACATAGTTTAATTTGACTCAAAATGGAGCTGAATACCTACCGTGTGAGACCCAACCCTGACTGAGGGAGAGCCTGGTGCTTACTGGTAGAGGGCAGGCAGGAGGGGAGAGAGACAGAGAGAAGCAAAGCCTGTAATAACCCCCCAAGGCTGAGGAAGCGGTGGCCTGTGCCCCCGGAATGAAAAGCGCGGCAAGTGACTTGGCACCACCTGGTGCGAACACACCTGGAGTCACTCTGGGTGCCTCGCAGCACCGCCCCACCTGCCCCGCGGCCCTGCAGCCGCCCTCCTCCTCCTGTTCTGCGCTGCTCCCGGTCACTTGGGTCATGACGGCAGGACGGTGGACTTAGATCAGCAGAGCAGCGCCAGAGGCCTGAGACGGCAAAGTCCGACAGCACTGCTCACCACTGCGCAGGTGCCTGACGTGGGATTTCGCCTTTGTAATCCTTCAAAATCCTCTAAAAAAGGACTTAGTTAAGTTCTCCTCTTAACTAAGGTAGAGTGTGAAACGATAGGACTCTCACATGGTGGAGGTGAAAAACAAATAAGATCAGAATTCCGATGGTTGTAAAAAGGCAAGGAAGGATTCAAGAAGATGCTATTCCAAAGTACAAAACTACTCAATAGCTCTAAAGAGGTTCATCATCCTCTGTTCCTCTTTAAAGAGCAAGGAAGACAGTATCACAAATAATTCTGGCTTAAGTATCTTAGAGTAGTTGTTATAAAAGTCTACAATTTTATGCCAAAGAACCAGAAAACTAAAGAATCTACCAACTTGTCCTTCCCCTCATCCCCTCTTCTCCACTGCTAATGTCCTCTCAAAGAAATAACAAAAGCTCAGACAGAGGAAATGTTCATTTATATACATGAACATCTTTGGATTTTTCAGAGAAATACCTTCTTGCTTTTAGGTTGATTCTGCAAACTAGTCTCTCAAATTACTAGATAATAATATCCATATTAAAATAGGAAACATGTGAAATTGAAATCACTACTAAACATAGATGGAGTATTAGGCGATTCTAATTATTAGAAAAGTCTGATGGTAAATAGCTTATATATTGCTTCTTGCTTCAGAATGCAGTAATTTTAGATGTGAGAGTTACCAATCACTGATGAGAAATCTGGACTACATTAACACTGAATAAAAGATTTATTGTGACTTCTTCCCCTGTGACATAAGATCGTTTATTTTTCCAAGCTCTCCAAATGATACGGTTGCCGAACCTCTTTCAGCTGGTTTCGCCTGAAAATAATAAACAGAAAGGCCGTTACGAATAAATATCTATAGCTCTAATTAAACCCTTTAATGCTAGCTTATATTAAAAAAAAATCCCCCACTGTAAGTAAATAAATAAAAAGAAAATGGAAACATCAACACAGGAAGAAAAGTGATCAATATTAATACCTGTGAATCATGATATTTCCATCCTATCATGTAATAGATCTGATATGTGGCAGGCACAGAACCATCCTCATTTCTGTACATTTCTATGAAAACAAATCATGGTTAAATTTTTTTAAAAATGCAAGTAGGAAAAAAAAATCTGTTCAAAAAAAGTATGTCCTCCAAAAGAGAAATGAATATTAGAATACTCATGGGTTTCTGAGAAAGGCTCTTGTGAAAAAATCCTCAACACTGAGAAGCTGACAGTGAAGAAATAGGGCTTTGGGGGAAAAGGATAAACAGTCACAGGATCTGTGTTTTGAGAAAAGGACAAGAAATCTGAAGGTAGCCTAGAAAGGACAATGCGATTTTAGGGGATAAGGATGACAGGGCACGGGACAGTAGTGAGCGTGGCTGGGAGAACGGGCAGCCTCCTTACCTCGGTACACTGCCGCAGCTGCCAGCATCGTGTCTCGGTGCAGGAGGGCTTTTCTATTCCAAGCACAGTTACTCTCACCCATCCCTAAAAACACACTAGAGGTTTGAGATGATTCAGCAAACACCCGAGCAGCTCAATAGCCCAGATTTAATCTTCTCTCATCCAACGGAATACCCGTTTCCCCACCTCTGACAGTCATGTAAGATAATCTCCTTTTGCTCTCAGATCATAGGTAGTGACCCTCAGGCAAAGCTACTTGAAGCTTCTGGGTAGTGAGACAAGTCAAATTCCAGGAGGCAAGCCCCATAAGCACACTTTATTTGGCAGCAATGGACTATGGTAAGCCAGCTGGACCAAAGCAAGGCCACAGGCCCTCCACGTGAGTCATCAGGAGCTGGCAAGTGTCTTTCTAGTGATGCCACGTTTCATGCCCTTTTCAGCGGCTCTTTGAAGAAGGATAGGACATTGGTGCAACACATCACTCCTTCTAAGCCATAAATCTAAGTATGAACGTGAAATCTGCAAGAGGGTTTGAAGACTCATTGAACTGGGGTCTCCTGCGTTGCAGGTGGATTCATTTCCAGCTGAGCTACCAAGGAAGCCTCAAGACTCATTAGGTCGTACCAAAACTGCGTGTTCTCAGATTTTACATTTTACTGATCCCAGATTAGGAAACAATTATGTACATTCTCTTCAGGGGCACTTTTCTTAATGTTTTTAAAAAAGAAATTTTTAGATTTCTTTCCTTCAAATTGATAGCTAAAAGCTAGGATTACGTTATCTTCTTGTTCACTAAAATCTAATGTTATATATTTAATATTTTTAATGAATACAGTCGAATGAAATTACTTTGAAAGCCCACATTTTAAACTAGCTTGCAAAATTAAAAGAATCAAAATTAAAAACCCTTTACATTTATTCTCTATATATTATATGATCAAAAATCAGTTTCTTAGTTTTGTTTTTCTACTTTTAGAAGAGATACCGATAAAATTCCCAATGTCAATGTTCTTTAGTTATTTAAAAGTAATAATCTCCCAGGTTTCCAATGGCCTTATGAAAAACAATCAACAAATTAGGTGGAATGAGTAAATCTGTTTGGTTTCTCCAGTCCCCAAAAGGTCCTTATTATTCCCTAAAATAATAAAACTCTGATACTAAAAGCAATGTGCCATATCCTGTGAGTAAAACAGTCCCAATTCATTAAGAACAAGAGAAATATTATACAAACTAGTATCAAGAGATGAATCGCTATGAAGAGGGTGGATCTTACTCTTGCAGTCATGAAGTAGCTAGATGACCTTAGATCCATCGCTCTGGGGCCTCAAGGTGGCCAGGCTAGATGATCTCTAAAGGCTTCCAACACTAAAATTTTAATGCATTACACAATCCAATATAAAAAAATTATCCCACATAATGACTATCAACGGCAACAAGAGGCCAGAGGCAAACTGGGACTCATATTGGAAGGATTTATTGCTGACGACAATACATGGCGCAGTGGTGCTTTCATTTAACTTCCCACTTGCTATGACTTACACAGTAGAGGCAACACCAGTGAAAAAAAGGTTTAATTTTTTTACTGGAAATACTTAATGCACCAGAAATTCTAAATGCCTTCTACATAACTGGTATTGTGCTGTGCTAAGTCACTTCAGTCATGCCCAACCTCTTTGTGACACTATGGACTGCCAGGTTCCTCTGTCCATGGGGATTCTCCAGGCAAGAATACTGGAGTGGGTTGCTCTGTCTTCCTCCAGGGAATCTTCCAAACCCAGGGATAGAACCCAGGTCTCTCGCACTGCAGGCGGACTCTTTACTGTCTGAGACACCAGGGAAGCCCAGGAATACTGGAGTGAGTTGCCATGCCCTCCTCCAGGGGATCTTCCTGACCCAGCAATCGAACCCATGTCTCTTATGTCTCTGGCATTGGCAGGTGGGTTTCTTGACTACTAGCGCCACCTGGGAAGCGTGAAGAACTGATATACTGGATATACTAATTAAGATTATTAGGTACATTGATTTCTGATACAGAAACTCAAAGACACTAATGTGTTACTAACTGTTGCTAGGGACACCTACCCTTCCCTCACATGAGAATCTTCTCCTTAGAGAGGCAGTGTCATATGGCACACAAAGTCTAGACTTTGGGATCATAATTCCAGCTCTGGCCCTTAAATAACCTGGGGCTTAGCTCTATTAAACTCAAGTTTTAACACCTGCATAACACAGCCTGGTTGACCTTTCCTGGAGATCACCTGGGAAACACATCTGGGGACTTCTGACCAGCTCTGGGCCTTGGGATAACAGAAGGATTTGGGTAACTGTTTAAGACTCTCACAGTGTTTTTAAGGTTAAGTTCAATTGCTTATTTAAAAAAAGGTCTGATTTATTATGGTTTATTAGGAACAATACTGAGTATTGTCTAAAAAAATAACAACTGAACTTACCTTAAAACTACTGTGAAAGCCTCCAAAACTTCTCATATGTTCCTCAGCTGATACACAACTTGTTTTGCAAAATTAGGTCAATGTTCTGGACTTTCTTCTGTGAATGAATAATAGCAGCTTAAATGAGAAACATCACCACCATCAAGAAAAAAGTGTAACATGATGTAAAACGCCGAAAACCCACCAGACGGTAGTACCGTATTCCGGTCCGCAAAGCAGCACCCCTGGGAGTCTGCCGAGCGTCCCCCTCCGGCACTCGCCCCTCAACCACCCTTCTTGCCACGCCAGCTGCCTCGGGGCTCTCTGGGGGACAGTGGCCGACGTCTCAGGATGTGACTGATGCTGCGACCCTGGGCTTAAGCCCTGGCTCTAGCACTTACCCAAGCTCTGCACCTTGGGCTAGTCACTCCTCTGTGCCCAGTCTCCTCACGCAAAACAGGAGAGGGTAACCATGCTAGCCGGTCTCTTCCTCATGAACAGGCCTCATAAACGATGCTGGAGGGTGAGCTTGCTCTCACATCAATCTGACTGTCCCTCCTCCACACGAAATTCTCCCCCCAGACTGCAGGGCTCCCCTGATAAAGTCTAGAAAAGCCTCTGAAGGACTCGCCTACATCACTTCCCATCATCCTCCCATTCTACCTATCTGAGCAATGCTGAATTACGATGCAGTTTCCCAGTTAGGAAAGTGGAGGCTGAATGTCCCCTCTGGAGTCTCCGTGAGTTTACACAGGCCTTTCCCTTGGCCTGGAATGCAAGGCCTGACCCCCAGAGGGGCACCCACCCCTTCCTTCTTCCAGCATGAACTCGCTTCAGCTTAGGTGCTACCTCTTCTGCAGAAGCATCCCTGATTCTGTAAGCAGACTTAGGGATTTTTCTGTGTTTCTCCCTGCACTTTTTAAAAAGAATTATCCCACTTTACAGTTAAAAGCATATGTCTGTCTCTGCGTGTCTCTTTCTCTACTAGAGCGTATGTTCCCTATGATCAGAAACTGTTATTTCCACACTGGCTCATGGTAGATGCTCAACAAACAGTAAGTGAACGAATATAAAATCAACCATTTAATCTTTCTATCAATGTTGATAAATATTATTTTTACAAGTTATCTTTAGATAATTCCTCTTAATCCTCTTAAGAATAAGAAACATTAAAGACTAAAAGACACGATTTGTGTAAAAGGCTTTACAGTAAAGAGAAAAACTCGCAAAGCCGCTTAAAGGTGAATATTAGGCAACAGGTCCTCAAAATATATGACTGATTGAAACCAGCAGGGGGAGGGAAGGTGGGGTTATCAACTGGAAAGGGGCATAATGCAATCTTCGAGGGGCTGAAAAGGTACTAGTCTGTGGTTTATATAATACTTGAAAATACAAGCAGCTGTATGGTTACAATTAGTGCATTTTACTGAACACCTAGGCTAACCCCGATGCTCTGTGAAGACCCAGACCATTTGGCTGGAACCCTCTTCCACTCCGGCTGTCAGACATCAGGCTCCCAGGCCCTCCTCTGATTCAGCAAAGGGTCTGGCACCTGGCTCAGGTTCCCTCTGTACCCCACGTGGTGCCACCACCCTGGAGGACTTCAAGGTTAATAACTGGCAAGCACCAGGGCCTCTAAGACTTCTGAGGCTCTTTACCACCCGTGGGATTCTCCATCACACCACCTCTGCCATCACACCTGTAACGTGTCCTGGACGAGTCAGCACTTCTAAAATCACCAATCCAAACGTCCTATTTTCTGACCATATCCTCCTTCCTTCAAGCGTGTTCATGTCTTTCAACTACGGTCATCCTCTGACCTCTTCTACTTTCTCCCAGTTCATCAGCTCCTCCTCCCCCTTCTTTTTTTCATTACTTCCTTTTTCTTCCAGCTTAGATTTTGCCCTATTATCTCAGTTACATTTTTGGAATTCTTTTTTGCCTTTGTCTTCTTGTTATTCTCAATTAGTAAAGCCCCAAGCCAGACTGATACAACTCTGTTTTGTGCCAGGTCCCCAGCTGCCAGCTATTGTCAGAGAATGTCACAGATGCATCTGACCAACTTCAAATGCATCCTTCAAATTCGACAACTCTCCCTGATCCATTCACCTTCCTATTCTCTACAGTGACTATATAAAATCTCTACTCATTTGCAAACCTCTGACCCTTTGAGTCTCAGTATATGACTTTACAGAGAAGGCAATGGCACCCCACTCCAGTACTCTTGCCTGGAAAATCCCATGGACGGAGGAGCCTGGCGTGCTGCAGTCCATGGGGTCGCTCAGAGTCGGACACGACTGAGCGACTTCACTTTGACTTTTCACTTTCATGCATTGGAGAAGGAAATGACAACCCACTCCAGTACTCTTGCCTAGAGAATCCCAGGGATGGGGGAGCCTGGTGGGCTGCCGTCTATGGGGTCGCACAAAGTCGGACACGACTGAAGCGACTTAGCAGCAGCAGCAGCAGCATATGACTTTACACTCTGCTTGAAGGAGAGTGTCGATCCATCAGATGGGAACCTCCTGTTATCAAACCAAACACCCGTGACCACTGCACTGTCCCTCTTCCCTTCCATGTGGGCCTGTCCAGTCTTGTCCAAGGGCAGCCCTCCTCCTCTGATCTCATCCCCTTCCACCTTCTCGGGTACCTGACCTGATTAATTGTCCTCTCTCTCTCTTCTAGAGTCACTTCTTCTACGGAAGCACTTAGGTTCTTCTAATCAACTGTTCAATAAATTCAAGTCTTAAGATGAAACATAATAAAAAAACTTCAGCCCATCTCCCATCCCTCTCCCCCACTCACACCTGTAACCCTGCCCTCTCTCCCCTCTTCTTCATAATCAAGTTTCTTGAGAAGATGGATGCCTGCTGCCCTAGCCACCCCCTCCATAGGTGTCAACCTACTCCCCTTACCTCCGCCTCTCCCACCAAGCCCATGCCAACAGCAGAGCGCTCCCTGTGGTCACCAAAGCTTCCTCATCTTCCGTCAGTGGACTTTCCTTTCAGTCCACATCGTGCTTCCGAGCAGCATTTGACGCTCCCTTTGCTTTGAACTCTTTAGGGTCTCTTAGTCTAGGTAATACGATCCCTTTCTGCTGTTTCTCCTTAGCACCCTGCTAGCTACACATCCTCAGTCTCTGCAGGCTCCTTCTCTTCTTATGCACTCACTGTGCATTAGGTTTCTAAAGGCTCCAGACCAGGCTGCTTTCTCTTCTCGCGTCAGGCAGCTGCTTCTCATACCACCTATTGACAGTGACTCACAATGTTTACCTGGGCCACTTGCCTCCTCTGAGCTACACAGCCACGCACTCAACCCCTACCTGATGTCTCACCTCAGGGATTTCAGAAGCATTTCCCACACAACATGCCCAGGTATGAATTCAAGAGCTGTGCCTGCTCACACTTGGCTGTCTTCTACTGTTTCTCTATCAGTGAAGGGCACCATCTATCTGGCTGCGAGAACTAGAAACTCAGTGCCAGGTTGGAAATGCCTCTCTCCTTATCAGCCCACATGTAATCCACCAGCAGGAACTGTCACGTTTATCTCCTAAATGTTTCCTGAATCCAATTCATTCACTTCTCACCATCTCTACTGTCACCACCTTAGTCCAAACCACCGTCATTTCTCAGTAAGCTTTACAGCAATGTCTCCCTACTAATTTATCTGCCAATCCACCTAAAAATACAAATCTGACATCATGACCCCTCCCCCATTAAAATATCTCAAGGGGCATTTTAAGAAAAAGACAAACGATCTTAACAAAGGCTACAAGGCCCCCATTTACCTCCCAATTTAATCAGTCCTCTCTTCTTTTCACTCCCTATATTCCGGCCACAATGCCCCTCTTTCGGTTCTCACCATGTTCTCCCCTGCAACAGGGCCTTTGCACATGTCCTTCCTGCTTCTCCCAGTGGCCTCACTTCATTTTTCAGGGTACAGCCATCGCTTCCTCAGACAGGACTTCACTGACTCTCCCAGACCAGGACCTAGCCCACCTAACCCTCTGGCAACCCCCAGTCCTACGGTAAGCCAGCTACTTGCTTTCTTGTGCCTGGATCCGAGCTGCCAAGTGCTGCTCGAGAAAGTCACTGAGGTGTCCTGCCATCCTCACGCACTCCTTCAAGAAAGTCCTGCTGGCCTTTCGTGGGCAGTCACCAAGTTCCCCTACTGCACAGCACCTACCACAAGTCTAGTTTAACATTTATCGTTGTGGCCGCTGCCTCAGGTTGGCTGCACCCAGCTTGTATTAAAAACTCCATCAAGCCAGTCCACTTTCTCCTTACCCAGTGTATCTCCAGGGCTTGGCCCCAGTGCCTGCACAGTCAGCTCGCAAAATACGACTCTCAAAAGGGGCCGAAAAATTCCTTAAAGTGTCTTACCTTGTAAATCTTCCATCAATTCAAACATCCCAGGATAGTTAACTTGAATTTCATCAGTGTCCTATTTAAAAAGAAAGCAGAATCTTCATTTGGCATTCATTACCAAGGATCTAGATCAGAGAAGAAGTCGCAGAAATTCCCCAGACTGATCTCTCACAGTAAGCAGGAATCTTCTTTGCAATCCTCTTTGCAGGTATTATCTCGCTTACACTTGATTTACAAAGATTTCAAATTGCAGGGTACATGCTTGCTATTTTAACAGTAACCTTCCTATAACGTCATCAACTGCTTCTAATTCTCTCCTTGGGATTCACACAAAGTCTGTTCTGTACTCTGTAAACGATCCTTTTCTTCCAGTCTTTGAAAAGTCTTCTAGGACACTATAACTTTTTAGGGGGAGGGTTAGGCTTCTAGACAAAATCTTTACACATGCCAACTTCATTTTTCTCTACATAGTCAATACTAATCTCTCTCTAAATGTGACACCCAGAGTCAAACAGGGTCATCTCCCAAGATGCTTCCATCCTCCTCCCAGTGCTGCAGCAAAACCGCATGGACTAGTTTAGGAACGGACACACAGCTTGACAGACACAGTTTATTTCTTGAGTGACGTGGTGAGCAATGTGTCCCGCTCTTTCTCAAGTTCGATACAGGAGTTCACTGTTGGGACAGTGGCAGAGAGCACTGATGCTCCCCAAATATCCAGGTACTCCTGGACATGTCACAGCCCCACACATGTCTTCTGGCAAAAGAAAAGTGAGGTGGAGGCAGGTAATAAATAGCTAGGGAGCCTTTTCCAGGGCATGTCTGGGGCAGTGACCTTATGGGACACAAGGCCCAGATGGCACAACCATAGGATGGAGATGAGCTGCCCAACCAGAATGGCTGGGATTGATAAAAATTGTGTTAGCCACTCAGATGTAGGAGTCTGTCTGTGATGGAAACTAACCCTGAATATAAAACACTTCCTTTTTTCCCCTGTGCTATCAAAATGCTGCACGTAAGTCAAATTTCATCATATTGGCACTACTTTTGAAGCATCCAGATCTTTTTGTGTTCTGTAGCTTTATCTAATATCTGTCCAATTTTGGACTTAATGTTGCACAGAATCAAGTACAAAACCCTAAAGAACAGTTATCAAAAATACCCATTTTAATTCCTAAAGAAACATACAACAAAATGACCAATTACCATTTTTTTTAAACATTAGAGACACAAAATTACTTAGAAGCAGGAAATTAACATATACTGTTGATGAGGCATGTCAATTAATGCTACCTTATAGACAGTGATTTTACATGTCAAAATCTGAAATGCATAGATTCTTTGACTCAGCAGTTTGACAGATGTGCAGAGATTATGTGTAAAAGAAAATTCATGGCAACAGTTTGAAAGAATATAAAAAACAAACAAACTGAAAACAATCTAAATGTCCATTAACAGAGAAAAGGTTAAATGAAGTGTACCTGTTCAATGAAATACTATATGAAAAGTGAAAGTGAAAGTCATTCAGTCATATCTGACTGTTTGCAACGCCATGGACTACACAGTCCATGGGATTCTCCAGGCCAGGATACTGGAGTGGGTAGCCTTTCCCTTCTCCAGGGGATCTTCCCAACCCAGGGATCGAACCCAGGTCTCCTGCATTGCAGGTGGATTCTTTACCAGCTGAGCCACAAGGGAAGTCCAAAATACTATATAGCTGTCAAAAAAAAAGAACATGGTAGGTATACGTTTGTAGTGGAAGATCTCTAAGACAAGTTATTGACTCGGGGAAAAAAAGACTTTACATAGAAAAAAGAAAAAGAGTATCTATATTGTTGTACATGTATGTTTAAGCAATGTAACTGCACTCCACTCTGTGAGGAAGAGCGTCTGAAAGGACACACACGGCAGCTGACAAAAGGCATCCAGGTGGAGAGGGACGGGGGCGGGGGCGGGGCGGTGTCAGAAGGCAGGAGACCTCCACTCATTTTCGACCTGCTGTGTTCCTCTCTGTCTGTTTTTCTTTTTTTTTCCAAACACATGCATGGATTAAGTTGTATGTGCACTTTTTAATAAGACCATCTCTGGATAGTCCACTTTTCTATGTATTTTCCTACATAGGGAAACTATTTTTAAAAAGAGATTTTAAGATGAAAAAACAAAAGAATTCCTTCTAAGCTGATGCCTACCATTAAACAATACCCTGTGAAAACATTTCAATGAAACCAACTAAAAGCACCATCTCCTTCTCAATCAAAAGAGTACCAAAATAGCCTTGTCAAAGGTCTTATTCAAATCAAGATGAAGGATAATATTCACAGTTTTCTCCTATACTAGTCTGGAGATGATTCTGAAGGGAGATGAGTTTCACTTAGAATGCCAACTAATTAAAAAAAATAATTCATTAAGAGGGTCATATGTGTAAATATAATTATATGATATTAATTTAACTTGATTTCACTTTAAAGATAAAAATCCATTGCAATATAGAAGAAATATATCTAATGTTATATGCAACATAAACCTGCATAATTGATTATATAAAAGCTTATTTGCATAGGAGTTTTTGAAAATTAGTCAGGATGCAATGTAAATATAGCACTTTGGAGACAATGTATATGTCTCCATGAATAAATCTGCATAAAGTTATTATTAAATTACCCTCTAATTTTAAAACTATAGAGAAGATCATATACCAAAGGGAATCTTTCTGGAACACATAACCCACTTTACAACTTAGAAAACTGCATGTTGTTAACATAATTTAGCTTTCTTTTGATGACTCAGGATAGAGGTTTCATCTTTTTCCTCACAGGCGACAACCTTTGAGTCCCCTAATATTCCTGCTGAGCTGTCTGACCAGGCACGCGCTCCTCACATTGGCCCATGAGGGCTGTGTCACCTCCAGTCTAGTGTCTCTTCCCTTCCCTCTCAGCCCCTTCCCAACATCAGAGGCCCTGCAGTCTGCGCCCCTTGCTTTCTGTCAGAGCGTGGACGGATATGACCAGCCATTTTGGTGGGCTGATTTTATGACATATACTCACACTGCTAAGTTGCTTCAGTCGTGTCCGACTCTGCGACTCTAGAGACAGCAGCCCACCAGACTCCCCCGTTCCTGGGATTCTCCAGGCAAGAACGCTGAAGTGGGTTGCCGGTTCCTTCTCCAATACTCACACTACACCTCCTTAAAAAGTTATTTTAATTTTGAGCCTGTCTAACCTGATCTAACCCTGGGCCTCATGAAGGCACAATCTCTCACTTCCGCCTCACTCGACACCACTTTCCTTGAGAGCGGGTGGGAGAGGCCCTGCTGTGAACGCTCCTGACACTGCCTTCCTCCCCATCAGGGATGCTCTGTCTCTCATGGTACACCCAGCTCTGGATCTGAAGGGTCTGATGGACAAGCAGGTCTTAGAAAATAGCCTCCCTGCTAACTGAGGTCCTTTTCTTTTTGAGTTACTTATTTAGGTAACAGATAACTAAAAATTTTACATTCCTACCTTGTGTCAATCAAGATAAAAAAAGATTATTTCTGAACAGTATGATTAATGGGTTACTCGATTCTCTTGATAGTTACCACAGTCAGAGTATTAAAGCCAGCTCTCCCAAGCAGATGTCCTAAGTCATTGACAGCAGTGAAAGGGGAGACGTGCGGAGAAAAGCCCCCTTCCCTTTCTGTTTCCGCTAATTGTAAGGAACACCGGAGTTCAAAGAGCGTGTCACCTCCAAACATTGCACCAATGAACACTCCATCTGGTTTTAAAACATAATGAATCTGTAATAAATACAAACAACAACACGATTCAAAATTTCAGACACAAAATGTTAAAAGAATAACTACATGGAATCTAGATCAGTATTTCATGATTACCATTCTTATTCTGTCAAGTTAAAAAACAGACAATTTAATAAATAATACTCAGACAACCAACTATCAGAAAGACTCTGCAGGATATTATCCTAAAGAAAGATAAACATTTACTGATGGTGTTAATATCTATAAGATACATTATATGCTTTCAAATTTTCTAATAATAGACAAAACTTACTTTTTCAATCAGCAAAATATTGAAAGAACAAGATTTTTGATGTGGTAGGTTACAGAAATCACTGTCCTCCCTGTATCTGTGCCCTTAGACATGTCACTTTGTAACAGCCCCCATTGGGAGAATCTGGACCAGCCCCACGGCTTGCTCTGACCCAAAGAATGCAAAGAATGGCAGTGCCAAGCCGAGGGCTTGATGGCCTTGCTGCTTTCTCCTGCTCTCTAGGAGCCCCGTGTATGGGCCATGCTGTGAACAAGGCTGAGCCGGCCTGCTGAAGGATGACAGCAAGAGACATGGGAATCAGCCAGGAGTCCAGCTGAAGCCATCTGACAGCTCTTGGGCAAGCCACCCCCAGGTCAGACACATGGGTGAACCAAGCCAGACCCAGAAGAATCTCCTAAGTCTGGCCCAAATCCCTAACTCACAAAATCGTGACTTACTTTTTTAAAACACAAAGTTGAGGTGGCTTATTAAGCAGAAAAAGCGAATTTATAGGGAAGCCATTATGATTCACAACTAAAATGTCTAGTAACATTTTAGTTAAATATTAACATATCAGTTAATTTAGTTACACACAGAATTAAGGAAAAGTAACCAACTTATTTTTCAGCTGTAAAACAAAAAACATTTTTAATTGGTAACTTAAAACAGTAGCAACGATCAATTCCAGAATCATAAATGTTTACTCAATCACTCTTGGAACTACAGTCTGTAACTCGTTTTGACTCTACTTTCATATAGGGCAAGGTGAACTCTGAAGTAAATCTGAACCCACATCACGGTAGGCTACTCTAACTCAAGTATATATCTTTTTTAAAAAATTGTTTTTTTTTTTTTTTTTTACTTTACAATACTGTATTGGTTTTGCCATACATTGACATGAATCCACCACAGGTGTACATGAGTTCCCAATCCTGAACCCCCCTCCCACCTCCCTCCCTATACCATCTCTCTGGGTCATCCCCGTGCACCAGCCCCAAGCATCCTGTATCCCGTATTGAACCTAGACTGGCGATTCATTTCTTACATGATAGTACACGTTTCAATGCCATTCTCCCAAATCGTCCCACCCTCTCCCTCTCCCTCTGAGTCCAAAATCTGTTCTATACATCTGTGTATCTATTGCTGTCTTGCACACAGGGTTATCGTTACCATCTTTCTAAATTCCATATATATGTGTTAGTATATTGCATTGGTGTTTTTCTTTCTGGCTTACTTCACCCTCTGTATAATCAGCTCCAGTTTCATCCACCTCATTAGAACTGATTCAGATGTATTCTTTTTAATGTCTGAGTAATACTCCATTGTGTATATGTACCACAGCTTTCTTTTCCATTCGTCTGCTGATGGACATCTAGATTGCTTCCATGTCCTGGCCATTATAAACAGTGCTGCAATGAATATTGGGGTACACATGCCTCTTTCAATTCTGGTTTCCTCGGTGTGTATGCCCAGCAGTGAGATTGCTGGGTCATAAGGCAGTTCTATTTCCAGTTTTTTAAGGAATCTCCACAACTCTTCTCCATAGTGGCTGTAGTAGTTTGCATTACCACCAACAGTGTAAGAGGGTTCTCTTTTCTCCACACCCTCTCCAGCATTTATTGCCTGTAGACTTTTGGATCGCAGCCATTCTGACTGGTGTGAAATGGTACCTCATTGTGGTCTTGATTTGCATTTCTCTGATAATGAGTGATGTTGAGCATCTGTTTGCTAGGCAACCATATGTCTTCTTTGGAGAAATGTCTATTTAGTTCTTTGGCCCATTTTTGGATTGGGTCATTTATTTTTCTGGAATTGAGCTGCGTAAGTTGCTTGTATATTTTTGAGATTAATTCTTTGTCAGTTGCTTCATTTGCTATTATTTTCTCCCATTCCGAAGGCTGTCTTTTCCCCTTGCTTATAGTTTCCTTTGTTGTGCAGAAGCTTTTAATTTTAATTAGATCCCATTTGTTTATTTTTGCTTTTATTTCCAGTATTCTGGGAGGTGGATCATAGAGGACCCTGCTGTGATGTATGTCGGAGAGTGTTTTGCCTATGTTCTCCTCTAGGAGTTTTATAGTTTCTGGTCTTACATTTAGATCCTTAATCCATTTTGAGTTTATTTTTGTGTGTGGTATTAGAAAGTGTTCTAGTTTCATTCTTTTACAAGTGGTTGACCAGTTTTCCCAGCACCACTTGTTAAAGAGCTTGTCTTTAATCCATTGTATATTCTTGCCTCCTTTGTCGAAGATAAGGTGTCCATAGGTGTGTGGATATATCTCTGGGTTTTCTATTTTGTTCCATTGATCTATATGTCTGTCTTTGTGCCAGTACCATACTGTCTTGATGACTGTGGCTTTGTAGTGAAGCATGAAGAAGTCAGGCAGGCTGATTCCTCAGGTTCCATTCTTCTTTCTCAAGATTGCTTTGGTTATTTGAGGTTTTTCATATTACCATACAAATTGTTAAATTATTTGTTCTAGCTCTGTGAAAAATACTGCTGGTAGCTTGATAGGGATTGCATTGAATCTGTAGATTGATTTGGGTAGTATACTCATTTTCACTATATTAATTCTTCTGATCCATGAACATGGTATATTTCTCCATCTATTAGCATCCTATTTGATTTCTTTCATCAGTGTTTTATAGTTTTCTATATATAGGTCTTTAGTTTCTTTAGGTAGATATATTCCTAAGTATTTTATTCTTTTCGTTGCAATGGTGAATGGAATTGTTTCCTTAGTTTCTTTTTCTACTTTCTCATTATTCGTGTATAGGAATGCAAGGGATTTCTGTGTGTTGATTTTATATCCTGCAACTTTACTATATTCATTGATTAGCTCTAGTAATTTTCTGGTGGTATCTTTAGGGTTTTCCATGTAGAGGATCATGTCATCTGCAAACAGTGAGAGTTTTACTTCTTTTCCAATTTGGATTCCTTTTATTTCTTTTTCTGCTCTGATTGCTGTGGCCAAAACTTTCAGAACTATGTTGAATAGCAGCAGTGAAAGTGGGCACCCTTGTCTTGTTCCTGACTTTAGGGGAAATGCTTTCAATTTTTCACCATTGAGGATAACGTTTGCTGTGGATTTGTCATATATAGCTTTTATTATGTTGAGGTATGTTCCTTCTATTCCTGCTTTCTGGAGAGTTTTTACCATAAATGGATATTGAATTTTGTCAAAGGCTTTCTCTGCATCTATTGAGATAATCATATGGCTTTTATTTTTTAATTTGTTAATGTGGTGAATTACATTGATTGATTTGCAGATATTGAAGAATCCTTGCATCCCTGGGATAAAGCCCACTTGGTCATGGTGTATGATCTTTTTAATGTGTTGTTGGATTCTGATTGCTAGAATTTTGTTAAGGATTTTTGCATCTATGTTCATCAGTGATATTGGCCTATAGTTTTCTCTTTTTTGTGGCATCTTTGTCAGGTTTTGGTATTAGGGTGATGGTGGCCTCATAGAATGAGTTTGGAAGTTTACCTTCCTCTGCAATTTTCTGGAAGAGTTTGAGTAGGATAGGTGTTAGCTCTTCTCTAAATTTTTGGTAGAATTCAGCTGTGAAGCCGTCTGGACCTGGGCTTTTGTTTGCTGGAAGATTTCTGATTACAGTTTCAATTTCTGTGCTTGTGATGGGTCTGTTAAGATTTTCTATTTCTTCCTGGTTCAGTTTTGGAAAATTGTACTTTTCTAAGAATTTGTCCATTTCTTCCAAGTTGTCCATTTTGTTGGCATATAATTGCTGATAGTAGTCTCTTATGATCCTTTGTATTTCTGCGTTGTCTGTTGTGAGCTCTCCATTTTCATTTCTAATTTTATTGATTTGATTTTTCTCCCTTTGTTTCTTGATGAATCTGGCTAATGGTTTGTCAATTTTTTTTATCCTTTCAAAGAACCAGCTTTTGGCTTTGTTGATTTTTGCTATGGTCTCTTTTGTTTCTTTTGCATTTATTTCTGCCTTAATTTTTAAGATCTTTCCTTTTACTAACCCTGGGCTTCTCCATTTCTTCCTTTTCTAGTTGCTTTAGGTGTAGAGTTAGGTTATTTATTTGACTTTTTTCTTGTTTCTTGAGGTATGCCTGTATTGCTATGAACTTTCCCCTTAGCACTGCTTTTATAGTGTCCCACAGGTTTTGGGTTATTGTGTTTTCATTTTCATTCATTTCTATGCATATTTTGATTTCTGTTTTGATTTCTTCTGTGATTTGTGGGTTACTCGGAAGCGTGTTGTTCAGCCTCCATATGTTGGAATTTTTAATAGTTTTTCTCCTGTAACTGAGATCTAATCTTAATGCATTATGGTCAGAAAAGATGCTTGGAATTATTTCAATTTTTTTTTTAATTTATCAAGGCTAGATTTATGGCCCAGGATGTGATCTATCCTGGAGAAGGTTCCATGAGCACTTGAGAAAAAGGTGAAATTCACTGTTTTGGGGTGAAATGTCCTATAGTATCAATTAGGTCTAACTGGTCTATTGTATCATTTAAAGTTTGCATTTCTTTAATTTTCTGTTTAGTTGATCTGTCCACAGGTGTGAGTGGGGTATTAAAGTCTCCCACTATTATTGTGTTATTGTTAATTTCCCCTTTCATACTTATAAGCATTTGTCTTACATATTGTGGTGCTCCTATGTTGGGTGCATATATATTTATAATTGTTATATCTTCTCCTTGGATTGATCCTTTGATCATTATGTAGTGGCCTTCTTTGTCTCTTTTCACAGCCTTTGTTTTAAAGTCTATTTTATCTGACATGAGTATTGCCACTCCTGCTTTCTTTTGCTTTCTATTTGCATGGAATATCTTTTTCTAGCCCTTCACTTTCAGTCTGTATGTGTCCCTTGTTTTGAGGTGGGTCTCTTGTAGACAACATATATAGGGGTCTTGTTTTTGTATCCATTCAGCCAGTCTTTGTCTTTTGGTTGGGGCATTCAACCCATTTATGTTTAAGGTAATTATTGATATGTATGATCCCGTTGCCATTTACTTTATTGTTTTGGGTTCGGGTTTATACACCCTTTTTGTGTTTCCTGTCTAGAGACTATCCTTTAGCATTTGTTGGAGAGCTGGTTTGGTGGTGCTGAATTCTCTCAGCTTTTGCTTGTCTGTAAAACTTTTGATTTCTCCTTTGTATTTGAATGAGATCCTTGCTGGGTACAGTAATCTGGGCTGTAGGTTATTTTCTTTCATCACTTTAAGTATGTCTTGCCATTCCCTCCTGGCCTGAAGAGTTTCTACTGAAAGATCAACTGTTATCCTTATGGGAATCCCCTTGTGTGTTATTTGTTGTTTTTCCCTTGCTGCTTTTAATATCTGTTCTTTGTGTTTGAGCTTTGTTAATTTGATTAATATGTGTCTTGGGGTGTTTCGCCTTGGGTTTATCTTGTTTGGGACTCTCTGGGTTTCTTGGACTTGGGTGATTATTTCCTTCCCCATTTTAGGGAAGTTTTCAACTATTACCTCCTCAAGGATTTTCTCATGGTCTTTCTTTTTGTCTTCTTCTTCTGGGACTCCTATAATTCGAATGTTGGAGCGTTTCATATTGTCCTGGAGGTCTCTGAGATTGTCCTCATTTCTTTTAATTCGTTTTTCTTTTTTCCTCTCTGATTCATTTATTTCTACCATTCTATCTTCTATTTCACTAATCCTATCTTCTGCCTCTGTTATTCTACTATTTGTTGCCTCCAGAGTGTTTTTTATCTCATTTATTGCATTATTCATTATATATTGACTCTTTTTTATTGCTTCTAGGTCCTTGTTAAACCTTTCTTGCATCTTCTCAGTCCTTGTCTCCAGGCTATTTTATCTGTGATTCCATTTTGATTTCAAGATTTTGGATCATTTTCACTATCATTATTTGGAATTCTTTATCAGGTAGATTCCCTATCTCTTCTTTTGTTTGATTTGGTGGGCATTTATCCTGTTCCTTTACCTGCTGGGTACTCCTCTGTCTCTTCATCTTGGTTATATTGCTGTGTTTGGGGTGGCCTTTCTGTATTCTGGCAGTTTGTGGAGTTCTCTTTATTATGGAGTTTCCTCACTGTGGGTGGGGTTGTATCAGTGGCTTGTCAAGGTTTCTTGGTTAGAGAAGCTTGTGTTGGAGTTCTGGTGGCTGGAGCTGCATTTCTTCTCTCTGGAGTGCAGTGAAGTGTCCAGTAATGAGTTATGAGATGTCAGTGGTTTTGGAGTAACTTGAGCTGCCTGTATTTTGAAGCTCAGGGCTGTGTTCCTGTGTTGCTGGAGAATTTGCGTGGTATGTCTTGCTCTGGAACTTGTTGGCCCTTGGGTGGTGCTTGGTTTCAGTGTAGGTATGGAGGCATTTTATGAGCTCCTATCAATTAATGTTCCCTGGAGTCAGGAGTTTTCTGGTGTTCTCAGGATTTGGACTTAAGCCTTCTGCTTCTGGTTTTCAGTTTTATTTTTACAGTAGCCTCAAGACTTCTCCATCCATACAGCACCAATGATAAAACATCTAGGTTAAAGATGAAAAGTTTCTCCACATTGAGGGACACCCAGAGAGGTTCACTGAGTTACATGGAGAAGAAAAGAGGGGGGTGTTAAAGGTGACTGGAATGAGATGAGGTGGGATCAAAAGAGGAGACAGCAAGCTAGCCAGTAATCACTTCCTGATGTGTGCTCCACAGTTTGGACCACTCAGAGATGTTCACGGAGTTATACAGAGAAGAGGAGAGGGAGGAAGGAGACAGAGGTGGCCAGGAGGATAAAGAGGGAAATGAAAAGGAGAGAGACAGATCCAGCCAGTAACCAGTTCCCTAAGTGTTCTCCACTGTCTGGAACACACAGAGATTCACAGAGTTGGGTAGAGAAGAGAAGGGGGAGGGAGGAGACAGAGGCAACCTGGTGGAGAAAAAGGAGAGTCCAAAGGACGAGAGAGTGGTCAAGCCAGTAATCTTGCTCTCAAGTAAAAATGGGTACTGAAGATTGGGTTTTTAAAGGTACAAAATTGATAACAAATACCAAAAAGCAAAGATTAAAAATCTAGAGTAGAGGTTGGATTTTCAAAAATACAATATTAAAGAAAAGAAGAAGAAGAAAGGAAAAAAGTCACAAGAATTATTAAAAAACAACAACAACCACAAAATATATATATATGTGGTGTTTGCTTTAAAAATAGGGTCTCTTTTTTTTAAGTAATAGTAGGTTATAAAAATAAAAATTAAAGGAGAAACAGAGGACTTAAAAATTTTTAAATGTTAAGAAAAAAGAAGAAAAAACAAACAAACAGAATGATCGTAAAAATAGTAAAGGTATATTTGGGACTTTCTCTGGTGTTGTTGTGGGCAGTGTGGGGTCAGTTCATTTTCGGATAGTTCCTTGGTCCGGCTTATATTTCCCAAGACCTATAGGCCCCTTCCTATGTAGTTGGTACTAACGACAGGGTTTTAATCTATTGCACCTGTCACTTCCAAGGCGGTTCCCTCTGTTTTAGCTTCTTCTGTTTGCTGGTCTCTTCAGTGTCTGTTTTCTGCCCTGACACAAGGGGGGTGGTGGTGGACACATTTTTTTTTAGCCTCACTTGTTCAGTCGCGCTGTGGGGAGGGAGGGCTGCTGCAAACAAATAACGCTGGCGTGTGCTCGCAGTATCTCAGCCACCCTGGGCCTGCCCCCACTCATGGCGCACACCGCTCAGGCTCTAAGATGCTCCGCCAGGAACCGTCTGAGGCCAGCCCTGGGCTGCATGCACCTCCCCGGTCTAAGCCGCTCAGGCTCAGGCACTCAGGTAGTCCTGAGGCACAGATTCGGTTGGGCCTGCATTTTGTGCCCTTCCCAGGTCCGAGCAGCTCGGGTGTTTGGCGAGCGTGGTCGCTGTGACTTATCACCTTTTCCGTCCCTGCTGCTCAGTTTTCTGGGTGTACAACTGGTGCCCCTTCTTAGGCGGATGGTGACTGTCCAGAATCCCAAGAAGTCTTAGTTAGCAAAGAAGCCTGCTTGCAGTTTGGTAGTTAATGTCTCTCTGGGGCTGCGATTGCCCCCTTCCAGCCCTGGCTGCCTGTCACCGGAGGGGGATGGTCTGCAGCCCGCTAGTTCTGTTCAGTCCTTTGTTCTGTGCACGGTCCTGGTGGTGTCTTATGTTAGAGCTTTTCGTGTGGTAGCTATCCCACAGTCTGGTTTGCTAGCCCAGTTAGTTCGCTCTGGTTACGCTCGGGGCATTCCGTCCCAATTCTTAAAAGGCACTGCGCCTCCCTGCCCAGCCCCCGCTTGCTAGTGGCAGATGCAGGCATCTGAGCTGCTTCTCCGCTGGGGGGGTTACCGTTGGGCTGGTAATCTGTTGGTTTTAATTATTTATTTTTCCTCCCTGTTATGTTGCCCTCTGTGCTTCCAAGGCTCGCCATAGACTCAGCAGCGAGAGTGTTTCCTGGTGTTTGGAAACTCCTCTCTTTTTAAGACTCTCTTCCCGAGACAGAGCTCCCTCTCTACCTCTTTTGTCTCTTTTTTCATCTTTTATATTTTTTCCTACCTGTTTTTGAAGACAATGATCTGCTTTTCTGGGTGCCTGATGTCCTCTGCCAGGATTCAGAAGTTGTTTTGTGAAATTTACTCAGCGATGAAATGTTCTTCTGATGGATTTGTGAGGGAGAAAGTGGTCTCCCTGTCCTATTTCTCCACCATCTTAGGACCGCCCACCCCAAGTATATATCTTGAATGCGTATTTAAAATATTATGAAACAATTTTATATAAAACAGTATATAAACAAACTGACTGTAAAAACCTTTTTCCTTCTGTCCCTTCAGTGTTACTTCGTTCTCTTGCCACCAAACTCTCATAGAACTAAAGTACTGAAAATTATCAGTTTGTTTCTACCTCAGAAGGCTTATCAGTTCCCGTGGATTTCACAAGAATGACTTCCCAATCTCTACCTTGAGTCTGGACAGCTTCCCAGGATCCTATATTTATCTTTTGGCTGCTGGTGCCATAGAGATTTGTCTCTTGGCAAACATACCCCCTGCCCCTCCCCTCAGCATCCCACATACAGAACACATATTCTCAAACCAACTCCCCTTTCCAACTGCTATATTTCTGTTAATTACCATCTTCTAGTCCCTTTATCTGATCATTACCATTCTTTCCCCTACTCTTACTAATTATCTCCAGTCATCCAGACTCAAAACTTGAAGGCAAGCTTTCACTCCTGACTCTTCAATCTTCAGTGCTAACCAGCCACCAGACTGTTGATTCTTACTTTGCAGAGTCCTGAAGACCTCTCTCTTCCTTTTATCTCCACAGTCCATGGGGTTGCAGGGAGTCAGGCACGACTGAGCAACTGAACAACAACTGCCACCTAGGTTCAGTTTATTTCATGCTTGGACCACGGAAACAGTCTCTCTTCAACTTAACTGACTTTCTGCATCAGTTTTCTATTTAGCAAGATGAAGCCGTCTTGCAGCATTATTTCACATACATAAAACAGAGCAGAGTGACTGGCAAACAGTACATGCGTAAGATACGGTAGTTACTCTTCTGCCTAGCAGCTTTTTAATCATGTCACTTTCCTCTTCAAAATGTGCTAGTGGCTCTGGACCACATAAAGAATAAACTCCCAATTGCTTACCCTGTCACCAAGTCCTCTGACTTTGGTCCCGATATTTCTCATCTACACCTGGCACTATACTCTCCTCCCCCAGGCTTCCTCTCTGTCCTTTTGGGCTTCCCAGTCACTCACATGTCCCATCTATCCTAGGATCCAGCCTTCCTGGAATGCATGCCCACTCCAAATACAACCTGTCCTTTCAGGCCCTGTTCAAGAAACTTCTTCCTTTTGAAGCTTCCCTAGGCAACTCCAAGCCACAGTGATCTTCTCTCCTCTGAACATAATGCTTTTACCCACCCCTTCCTTACCTGATTGCTGATAAATATCAACCAACAAACATTTATCAGCACTGTCTTAGTATAAAGCATGGGCGAAGTACAAATGGGTTCCTACCCACAGAAAATTTATAGACAATTAAGGAAGAAAAGAAAGCCACACATAAAATTTCTTATGATAGCAATACTATTTTGAATAAGTTTTAAACATTTATGAAAACTTTAGTAACATCTCCATAATTATATTTCTAGAATTCTCTGGGAGCGGGGAGTCACTCATATACTTCTTAACACGGCAAAGGGTGTCAAGTGTATCCAGCCCACAGAAGATAATAAATTTTTGATTTGCTTCCATTTCCAATTGTCAAAAATGTGAAATAGAAACCATCTATAAGTTTCTGTGTAAAAACAGGCACATCTATAATTTGCTAATGATAAACAAAATAACATAGGCTATTAGAAACAGCACTAAGTTTCTTACCTGTTCAAGTGCTCTAGGAAGGTCATTCACCCAGTGCAAACTAAAATACGAAAGCACATATCTGTTTTAGCTTAATCTGTATAATTAATTAGTACAAGAATCACTAATATAGCAAGCCACAGAAAAGGTGTAAGTTTGGATGTTTGAAAGTGCACATCAAAATTCACGGATTGTTGGGACTTCCCTGGTAGTCCAGTGGTTAAGGCTCTATACTTCCCATGCAGGGGGCCTGGGTTCAATCTCTGGTCAGGGAACTAAGATCCTGAATGCAGTGGCCAAAAAATAAATTCCTTAAGAAAAAAAATTCACTGACTGTTTTCATATAAGTTTTAAAATAAAAATATTAGAGGATGACCTTCCTTTTGTCACAGGAGAAACTTTTAATATTACCTTATAACTTTAGAGCATAACATACCTATTTTGAGGGCTTCCCAGGTGGCACTAGTGGTAAAGAACCCACCTGCCAATGCAGGAGACTTAAGAGATGCGGGTTCGATCCCTGAGTCAGAACTCCTGGAGGAGGGCATGGCAGCCCACTCCAGTATCCTTGCCTGGAGAATCCCATGGACAGAGGATCCTGGTGGGCTACTGTCCATGGGGTCCCACAGAGTCAGACATGACTGAGGTGACTTGGCACACACACATGCATATCTATTTTAACATACATATATTTTTTTAAAGTACAAATGGATTACCAACCTTAAACTGCTAACCACCAGGTCAAATGTATTTTCTCTGAAGGGAAGAAATTCTTCGTCAGCTAAAACGCTGACAGTAGGAATTTCTGTTTCTAGGGCATTTTTCTAAGGTTAAAAATAAAAGTTCATAAACACATTTATATAACATCTTAATTATTAACACAATCATTGTTTGTTAAACATAAGTCATGTTGTATTTACTTGACAGTTTCTAGTTCTTAAAAATTGAAGAAGCAGCCAAAGAGAAAGCACTAAAAAAATATATCTTAAATGACACTTAAGACTGGCCAGAAAAAATGGCTATCTGGTTGGAAAAACAAATGGGATAACGACACCACACCAAACCAAATCTCAGAAAGCTGAAAGTCTCAGTGGAATAATCAAAGCTGAAAAAAGTACTAGGAAAATATGGGTGCACACTTTAGACTCTCAAACGAAAATGCCAAAGTAAACATGACTCAAAAACCAGAAACTATAAAAGGAAACACGGATACACTTACTGATAAACTGATCAAAAACTTCTAAGAAGCAATAAACAATGTAAACAACATGTTTGGGAAAAAATTTACAAAATACATGAAGAAAAATTAATATCCCTAGAAGACACGTTCTTACAAACCACCTAGAATAAGAACAGCCAAGTAGAGAGAGGACCAAGGGACAGGCACATCACAAAATTACTGACAAAACGCACAAATTAAAAAGTACTCATAGCCAAAAGATATCAACAGCTACTTGGTTGCTCTAGCAATCGGAGAAATGCAAATAAAAAGGACAAAACTCTACTTTTCACCTATTAGACTGACAAAGACAAAATAACTGGCCTATGGTTGCCAACGAGGAGGAGGAAAGAGGGCTTTCATTTAATACTGTTGTTCAGTCTTCAAAGGGCAGCCTAGAGGTGGATATTCAAAACTGAAAGGTGAACACCA
The DNA here is from genome assembly GCF_042477335.2 of Ovis canadensis. NCBI lineage: Eukaryota > Metazoa > Chordata > Mammalia > Artiodactyla > Bovidae > Ovis > Ovis canadensis. The sequence goes on along the minus strand of NC_091257.1, from coordinate 22,556,705 downwards.
ATGAATCCATATACTCCACTCTTGGGAATTTATTCCCAGGGAGAAAAATAAATCAAACACAGAAAGTTGCTTTATATGAAGATGCTCACCACAGTGTTGGTTATTGAGAAGCTACAAATTTAGTAAATAAAGCATGGAATATTCCTACACTGGAATACTACATGTGTGTGTGCATCCATCACTCACTGATACAAAAGAATGACGTGTTAGCATAATACTGTTTGTATAAAGCTGTGATGGGAGACAGCTATTTGTCCACAAAGACACAGATGAAAATGTCACCAGCAGTTGCCTCTGAGTGGTGGGATTAATGGTGATTTTTCCTTTCCCTTTAGATTTCCCACACTGTTTAATTCTTCTTTATTTGTAGTATAATCAGAAAAAAAAAAAAAAGAGCTCATTTCATTCTGAAGGAAATAATAATAAAAAGTACAGAACTAAAAACCAAACTAGGAGATCAGAAACCAGTAGCACTGAAAAGCTACCTACCAAAGCATTTTCTGCAATGTCTGTTTGGAAAAACTTTCCAACAGCTTCCTGCAACGCAATAAAGTTGATCAGATAATACAAAAAGACAAGCAAACAAGAGAACCCAGTAACAAAACAAAACAACTGTTGAAACTGCTGAAGGAAAAAGTGATTAATTTGATTAATTTTCACCTCTGTAAGGGTATTTTTCTGAATATAATTAGTATGGTACACAAACACCTTTAATAACACATATTATGTTACACAGAATTAAATGTTTGCAGCCAACCATATATGTAACATATTTAACAGTATTTAATAAAATAGAGAACATAGGTGTGAATAATCAGCATCTTCAGTTTACTCCACTGGGATAAGGTTTTACATGTTAACTTTTCCATAATACGCTAAGAGCTAGTCCTCATTCTTGTGACACAGAAGATCTGGAATGGTTTTCCTGCCTTTAGTTGTTATTGCAAGAGACTGCAAAGAGTAAAGAAAGACCTAACTAACACAGATGCTTGGGAGGGCCTCAGTGGTTTCACTCTCCCCTCTGTTTCACGCATCCTTTCTTCCTTCCCAAAGCAAAGGGCATCACAATACTTCTTGCCCAGCTGGCTACTTTCCACCATGCCCTCTCTTCTCCAGGAGCCTGCTCTTCCCTCCACTACCTCTCCAATCTTCAGTCTCTATCTTCTGCTGCTTCTTGCCTCACCTTACAACAGGAATAAGCTTCCCAATCTTGCAAACTCCTCACCTCGACCCACCTTACGGCTGTCTTGTTTGTAATCCACCGCACTACTTCTCGCCGAGTTCCCCTCGGTTCTTGGTGATCTGTTTCTACCCTCACTGCTCTACTCACATGCTTTGTGGAAGATTCCTTTCTATACACTGGCCCCGAGAGCTTACCTATCACCAAGGTCTGTAGTTCTACCTGGCCTCCTCTACATTGCTGCCTTTATATCCTGCTGTCTCCACACTGGCGGCTGGCCTTTCTCTCTCATGCCTACACTTGCCTTTGACACAGCCCTCTAATTGGTCTGTTTCTCTACACTCTGTCTTCTTCAATCCCTCCTACACACCATCCCCAAACCAACCTTCCTTAAGCATCACTGATCACACCCTACAGCTTGCCACTTCTGCCTTCCCTCCAGCCATGCCTTACATTCCAATCGCTATGAGCACCATCCCAGATTCTATCAAACCTCCGGTCAGATGCTGTGCCTTTCAGAAGTCTCGGTCATATGAACTCCACTGATTTTCCTTTCCCTTAACTCCTGTTGAAGTTTAATGACTGTACCAATTCCACAGCATTTATTATTATCAATGACAGTGTTTTCAGAGACTTATCACATAGCCCTCCCCTGTCTTGGTGCAAGTGTACACTTTTTCGTTAAGTAGATTTGATATAGAAATCCCACTTTGATCTGTGTCCAGCATAGTGTCTATTTAGAGAGGCTAAAACAATTAATGAATGTTTTTTGGTCTGAATTACAAAGTGAAAAATAAAATAGTATACATATTAATAAAGACTATTTATACTTAACCACACACAAAAACTTCTAACCAAATGATAAAGTGACTATTTTTCATAGCTAAAAAAAAAATAAGCTTAATCACTTGTCCCAAATGAATGTCAATGTGATTTTTATTGTGATTTATAAAAAATATTTGAACAAAGTGGGAATCACACGCAGTGTATCGTATATAGACTTAGAGAAACTACCAGTGGGAATGCTGTATAAAATGGATTCAAAGAAAAAATCATTTAAGAAAAAACACAGGAGTAGACATAAAACAAGCTTTGGTTCTATCACTTAAAAAATAACAAATGAGCAATTCTGATGTCATCAAAATCTAAATATGATACAAACTTAATATTTTATTAAGAAAGTTTTTCCTTAAAATTGGCCAATTTTATTTCTCTAAGTTAAATCATTCAATAAATATACCTTATTCAAGTGTTCTGCTATATAACCTCGTCCACAACCAACATCCAAAGCAAGATGGAAATCTCTGAAAAACAGACACACAAGTTATGCTTTGTCTCTAATAATACAGCCCCCATAAAGTAATTATTAAAGACAAATTTTTCTTAAGAAAAAAGATTCTTGTGAACACAACTGTCAAACAAGCCCTATCATCTGCCTGCTCCCTCACATCACCAGATGTCTCCAGCAGAGAATACACTGGGCATGGCAAGGCTGTCCAGACAAGCCGCTCTTAGGGCCTCCCAACCAATGGCTTTCCACAAGGTTGCTCCACGACATGGATCTGAAGAACTGATTTAGTGCAGGTACTTAAACAGATGGGGAAACAATGGAACCAGTGACACACTTTATTGTCAGGAGCTATGTTAGGCATTACTGACAAAATAGAGGCACGGCCCTAAACCCCCTCCCTTTGTTCCGTAGGCACGGACCCAGAACGAAGAAGTTAGGCTTTGTGGTTCTGACTTGTTTTTTCCTTTCCTCAACTGAGTTGACTGAAGAGAATATTAAGGTGCTTATTGTTTTTGAGAGGAGCAGGGAAGGCATAAAGCCTTCTGCAGCTGTGCTCAAAGAATAATTCATAAAGTTAATCACTGACATTTGTTCAAGGACCTTTACAAAAGAGTGTTCCAGGGTGAGCACAGAGGCCGCAGCTTGAGACCATGATAGGGATTCCTATCTGAAGCCTATTTGTGAGAAAAGTGTTTATGGCAAAGGAGTTTGCTGAATTTAGGGCTTAGAAATAATTAAGAGTTAGAAGCTAAAGATTTAAGGATTGCTGTAATGTTACAATATTCTACTATAGCTTATAAAAATTAGGGACTTTAGAGATATTATTAGCTAGAAGCCCTTTCTAAGAAATAGTGAACTTAGGATACTAGGGGAAAACGGGACTTAGAAAGATAAGAAATAAACTGAGGAAAGTGGTATGCAGCCCAGACATTAGCCTGAGTTACAGTATATTCACAAGAACACATGAGAAAAAGTAGATAAGAGAACCGCTGAGGAAGGAACTCCTTTTGAGAGGCAACAATGATTTTTGGAGAAAAATAAATCTGGGTCAATGGGAACTAAAAATATCAAACCTCTGACCTAATGCTTTTGTAAAAGTATAAAAGAGAATCATAAGCTTGAAATAAACAGGCAGTCCAAGAAAACTGAGAGGCTGCCTCAGTTTCTCTCTCGCTGACACCACCCATCCCTTCAGGTTGAATCCCTGGCTGCTGGAGCTGGACTCCGGCACTTTATTTTCTTGGGCTCCAAAATCACTGAAGGTGGTGACTGCAGCCATGAAATTAAAAGATGCTGCCTCCTTGGAAGAAAAGCTATTACCAACCTAGACAGCATATTGAAAAGCAGAGACATTACTTTGCCAACAAAGGTCCGTCTAGTCAAAGCTATGGTTTTTCCAGTGGTCATGTATGGATGTGAGAGTTGGACCATAAAGAAGGCTGAATGCTCAAGAACTGATGCTTTTGAGCTGTGGTGTTGGAGAAAGACTCTTGAGAGTCCCTTGGACTGCAAAAAGATAAAACCAGTCAATCATAAAGGAAATCAATCCTGAATATTCATTATAAGGACTGATGCTGAAGCTGAAGCTCCAATACTTTGGCCACCTGATGTGAAGAGCTGACTCACTGGAAAAGACCTGGATGCTGGGAAAGCCTGAAGGCGGGAGGAGAAGGGAACAACAGAGGATGAGATGGTTGGACGGCATCACTGACTCAGTGGACATGAGTTTGAGTAAGCTCCAGGAGATGATGAAGAGGGAAGCCTGGCGTGCTGCAGTCCATGAGGTTGCAAAGAGTTGGACATGACTGAGCGACTGAACAACAATTTTAATATGATAATATACTCAGACAAAGAATGAAGAGAAGTTAATGTAATTAACATGAAAATATGCGGCATACCTATCAGGAACTTACTACTTATCCCTATTTCTCAAATTTGTTGCGGCAGCAGATAACTTAGAAATTACTATGTGAAATACTATGAAATATAACACGATAAACTAAAACCCAAATAAACCATCAACTAAATAACAGCTTTTACTGAAATCTTATCACGTTCAAATCAGTGGGCTAAGCGTACAGTTAAGTATGTCAATCCAAGGTCATTCAGCTAATAAGCAGCAGTCAGACTTGAATTCAGTCAGAAAGAATCCTGACTAGAATTCTTATCCACTATGCTATGCTGTCTCCTCCAAACATATCGTCTCATACTAAATCACTTTACATATCCAATTGTGAATCACACGTTTAGGAAAAATTTGTGACAATTTTTAAAGAAACTTCATGCACTAATAAATTTTTTCCTATTGGAACTGAGAGTCCCTTTGTTATTTCTATTAAAAACCTATGTCACAAATATAGAACACCAGTACACAGCTGGAGAACCACTGGTGAGAGAATGTCTAATATACCTAATGCCCTGTGTCTTGACTGTGAACACAGGCAGTGTGACCTGGGAAAGCATACAGCCTTTGCAATCACAAAGACATGAGTTAGAATTCTAGGCTTGCAATTTACTGGCTCTGTGACCACAGACAAGAGATTTAATCTTGCTGGATCTCAGTTTCCCCATCTATAAAATGGGTTGGTATGAGAATTTTATCCAGCATGTGAAGTATTTAGCACAGTATAAATGTTCAACAATAGTTAGGAGTTATTAATATTATTATCATGGATTCTAACAGTATTAAGTGAGCCTGAGATAGCACAAATAAGACATTTAATAATCTATTGTGTTAGTTTTAAAATATAAACATAAGATCAGTATTGACAATAAGCTATTCTTGCTAATAATAGAAGGTCAGTGTAAGACATTTTAGATTGGTATTTTTAATAATTTAATACCAAAGAGTTAACTGTTATTTTAAGACATGCTTTTCTAGCTGCAATCACAGTTTTCTCCACAGACTTGTGTTTTGCTGAGTATTATGACGTAGAAAGATTACAAAATTCAATCTGATTTGGAAAATGTAATGTTTCATTTATTAAATCACAAATGACCTAAAATCCAGGCAAATGAATGACTACATCACAAAGAATTAGCTACTTTTCGGATTTTTAAAATAATGAAACTAATGAAGCAGATGAAATGAAGGTGGCTTTTGCAACAATGAAGAATTTTCTTTAATTTTATGAAACTGATTCACCTCATGACTCTTTCAAGTAGCCAGGATATATCTAAAATATGAGTGCAAGAGTTTGTGATTTTACAAAATTTCTCTTTTTTAACATAGACAAATGTAATAAATTCATCCCATATTGGTCTAATTTAATGGATGTCTTTTACACAGAAGAGCACAAAAAGTGATTTGCTAATATCACAGAGCAATTCTATAGCAAAACCATTATTTAACTGGGGTTCCTGCCACCTGTGAAAGTGAAAGCATTTAAGTCTCCAAAAGTTGTGTTGAAAGTTAAAGTGTTAATCGCTCAGTCATGTCAGACTCTTTGTGACCCCATGGGCGGCAACCTGACAGGCTCTCCTGCCCATGGGATTCTCCTGGCAAGAACACTGGAGTGGGTTGCCATGCCTTTCTCTGAGGGATCTTCCCAACCCAGGGATCCAACCCCAGTCTCCCACACTACAGGCAGATTCTTTACCATCTGAGCCGCCAGGGGAATTGATTGTATTTTATTATGACAGTCATCACTTACCTGGCTATGTCATACACTCGATCTGCAATCCGACTTCCAACCTGACAGATTACAAGAGGGAATGATGTACAAAAGTAAAGATGAGTATGTTTAACAGAGAAATAACACTTTTCCCAGTAATCAACAAGCCATAAGTTACTTATATTTCAACATGCTGAGTTCCCTTTATCCCTTTTTCAATTTGACCTCAGCAACTTTTAAAATTCTGAATGAAGTGAAGTGAAGTGAAGTCGCCCAGTCGTGTCCGACTCTTTGCGACCCCATGGCCTATAGCCTACAAGGCTCCTCTGTCCATGGAATTTTCCAGGCAAGAGTACTGAAGTGGGTTGCCACTTTCCTCTCCAGGGGATTTTCCCGACCCAGGGATTGAACCCAGGTCTCCCGCAATGCAGGCAGACGCTTTACCATCTGAGCCACCAGGGAAGCCCCAAATTTTGAATAGGAATTCTGAATAGGAACATATAAATAAAAATAACCAGGGAAACACATTGAGTTAATTACCTCAGAAGTCAATTCAAGGAAAGAAGACTAAATTCTGTATATCTATGACTTTATATTTCATGTGCTGCAAGAGTGCAAAGACAAAAAGCAACAGGATACCCTAACTTAAAAAAAAAAAAGCAACAGAAACATAACAAGCATATCATCCACAGACATTAGTGTGAGGTGCGTGAAAGTGAAAAATTAGTTAGCTGAGGATTATTACAGATCAATGTATAAGTGATAATTTAATACAACTAATTATTTGTTAACTATTAACAAATTTTGTGGAACTCCTAAATGAATAAATAACTTTTCTGAGCAACATCTGCAAATTAGAAATCAGCCACATTTAAAGAAACCTCCTCAATCTCAAGCCAATTTAAAAGAGGTCATAAGGCAGGTGCCTCCTTTTGCTCGGCTAGCTTCATGCAGCAGGAATAAAGATGTGGGAGACTAATATTCCCCACATTCCACTCATTCCCTGGTAAACATCACAGTTTCTACAGGGACTTGAAAGTTCAGAACAGAATATATGTGTATTTTCTTTGGGAGGTGAGGTAGGGAGGAAGGGTAAGGGAGAAGGGACAGCAGAAGTCTTTTCCCAGAGGAGTCCACTTTGTGCATCATTACTGATATGAATACCTTTTGTTTATTATTTTAAAAGACTCTCGTATACTTTATCTCATTTATTCTAGTCCTAAACAATGGTGAGGCCTCAGTCAAGTTGTAATCCAGGTGCCTTTCCTGGAAGAGAGGGTCTGGAAACTCACATCTTCTGAATATTTATATGTGTCACCCTGAGAACAGAATCAGTCATTCGATTTGACCAGGACCTGCACAAAGTTCTGTCCAAAACAAGAGCTCAGTAAGTGTTGGCTGCAATGGCTTCAAAGGGCTCATCACACTTGATTTCAATTTTGGTCTATCCCTGAAGAAGCACTTACATAGGCCTGAGCTCTGTGCTGCCTGTTCAGAGAGTAGAAACTGGCTCAAGTTCCTCGTTCACCTGAGTAAAGAGGAAGAGGTCTCTCAAACCAGCACAGATAAATCAGAGATCTTAATTCATAAAAGATGAATCAGATTCCATCACTTCATTGCTGAAAACCATTCAACAGCCTCCCATTCCTCTAGACTCTAGAGCTATGTTGGCCAAGAGAAAAACAATCAGAGCCACATGAGCAACTTAACATTTTCCAGTGAAAGTGCTGAAAGTGTTAGTCACTCAGTTGTGTCCGATTCTTTGTGACCCCATGGACTGTAGCTCACCAGGCTCCTCTGTTCATGGATTTCTCCAGGCAAGTGGATTGCTATGCCCTTCTCTAAAGATTTTCTAGTGGCCATTTTAAAAAGAGTAAAGAAGTTGATTTTCACCCAAAATATCAAGAGTTTCAACGTGTAATTAATATAAAAATATATTAAGGAAATATTTTACATCCTTTTTCCATATTAATTCACTGAAACCCACTGTATTTTACACTTACTGGAGGGAGGAGCCTGGTAGGCTGCAGTCCATCAGGTCGCTAAGAGTCGGACACGACTGAGCAACTTCACTTTCACTTTTCACTTTCATGCATTGCAGAAGGAAATGGCAACCCACTCCAGTGTTCTTGCCTGGAGAATCCCAGGGACGGTGGAGCCTGATGGGCTGCCATCTATAGGATCGCACAAAGTCGGACACGACTGAAGCGACTTAGCAGCAGCAGCAGCAGCACATCTCAAAGGGCCATTTCAAGTGCTCAAAAGCTGCATGTGGCCAGAAATTACCACATGGAATGTACAGCTGAGATAGAGAAGAAAATCCAAAGTTCTTACCCATTAAGGCCCTCCTGACCTGGACACTCCCTTACCTCCCACTGGAGCTTTCCTGGAGGCCTTGACAAGGCCCTTTGGGCTTAAGGGCCTCTGGGTTCGTCTTCCCCTTTACCTGCAAAGCTTTCCCCCGACATCTCCCAGATCCCAGCTTGATTAATTTCTTGCCTCGTCGTGTGCCCCCGACCAGCGAAGTCGCTTTACTTCTTTACTTCACTACCTGGCTTTACTTCATTAACTGAAATTACGTTTCCGGTTCACTGTCTCGTCTCTCACAAGAATGAAATCTCTTGAGGGCAGCGGTCTTGCTTTGCCCCAGGTACACCTGTAACTCAAGTATTAATACTATCTGCCAAGGACATGAATGAATGAATGAATCGCACCTTGCAAACACCGGAGCCCGGCCCCTGCGCGGTTACAGCAGAGGCCCAGACAGGCAGGGCGGCCTCTCAAGGTCACACGGCGAGGTGGGGGCGTTCAGGTCCTGGCCGGAGCTCCGGGACCCGAAGTCAAGGCGCTGAGCCACCCTCCGCGCCGTCTCGCAGACTCACCTCCTCCTTCAAGTAGTCGAACTTCATCGGCTCCGGCTGCCGGGCCGCCCAGTTCTTTTGCTTCCTCTTCAAATCCCGATCGAAGATGTTGAAGGCTTTGGGCGAGGCACCACTCGGGGAAGAGGCGCCAGAGGCCACCGTCCTGAGGCCGAGGTTCTTCACGGGGACCCCGGCCGCCGGCAGCCGCCGCCACGAGAACCGAAGCGGGGTGAGCAGAGGCATCTCCAGCGCCTACACCCCTAGCCGTCTCAGTTATCGAGCGCATGCGCCAAGGCTACGGCGAGGACGCCGGAGCACTTCGCGGAGGGAAAGCGGAGGCAGTTTGGCCCAGTTCGCGTGCCATCACGGCGGCGTGTCTCGCAGAGGATTGTGGGTGTGGGGCCCCATGTGACGGCGTGAGAGGATTCGGAGTCGGTGAGTGGAGTGGGGCTCCAGGAGAAGAGGGACAGAGCCAGTGTACGACAGATTCTCCGGGTTTACGAGCCCCGCGCTTTTCCTCCTTGCCTTTACGACCCCTCTCCTCAAGCTTCTTTGCTCCTCCTCCAGATCGTGTTGAGGGACTTGAGCCCCAAAGCGTCTCTCAGGTTTGGGAGCTGGGAAGGAGGTCCTAGTTCCCTGGTGTTCTCGGCTTTACCCGGGTGGGTAGGAGGGGCAGGTGGGCACCGGAGATGAGGGCGGGCGACCGAGATGAGGTCAGGTCGCCTTCCTGTCTCCGAATATTTGCCGTAGATCAAGTGGTTTCGTTCTAAACATCTATACGCTTTACCTCTGATAGTTGAATGAAATATTGTTTACCCCACAAGGCTGTTCTGAGGGTCAAATGGTTAATGGTGCGTCATAGTCAAGCCTTGCTTTTGGAACAAAACACTGCTACTTTGTATTTGTTAACTAAGAGAGAGGCTTTACCTGGTTCACGAAGGGTGGTCATATACAAAGAGGGGGAACTTTGTGAACTAAACCTGAATTCATTTGGTTCTGTTAACAGCCTGGTCGAAGTAAAGGCTGTTCTGAATAAAATGAAGTCAGGATTAACGGAGAGAATGGGACCAGAATGTGAAAAAAAAAATAAGACCGAGACTTAAGGATATTTTAATCATATTAGCTTTTACTTGTAACACATACACATATAAAGTAGAAATATGGGATATCTAAATGAGGGCAGTTGGCTAGTAATCATTTGCCTCCCTCCATAAAGACCTGGAATTCTGCTTGGTTTTGCGTTAAGTTTATTTCTTCAAATGCTGTACTCAAAAGAAGATTTTCTGATAGTTTTTCTTTTCTGCATGTGACTCAAGATTTGTTCGGGAAATGAAATTAGACCTCTTATTTTACTTAATGTAGCTTAGAATATAGTATTGTGAATTAATATTTTCCCATAGCATCTTACTTAATTCTGTTACTGACCTTTCATTATGATTTTATTTTTTAGTATTTGATTTCTTCAGGCATTTGTCCAGTTACACATTTAAAAATGGCATCTAAACAAGAAATCATGAGTGACCAACGGTTTAGGCGGGTTGCAAAGGACCCAAGATTTTGGGAAATGCCAGAAAAGGATCGAAAAGTCAAAATTGACAAGAGATTTCGAGCAATGTTTCATGACAAAAAGTTCAAATTGAATTATGCTGTGGATAAAAGAGGACGTCCCATCAACCACAGCACTACAGAGGACTTGAAACGTTTTTACGACCTTTCAGATTCTGATTCCGATCTCTCTGATGAGAATAATAAACCATTGAGTCAAAAGAAAATGAAGAAGAAAAAACCCCAGACTATAAATGAAGTAGAATCAAAAAATCTTGTTGAAGATAAAAAGAAGAAAAATAAGAAAATTCATCAAAAGGATTCTGGAAATAAGAATGATTTGGATAACTCTGAGAAAATTCAGAAAATGAAAACCTCATGCAAATCTAAGAAGATAGATTCAGTAAGTCCTGAGAAAGATAGCAAAGAATTTACACAAAAAAGTACAAAAGGGGAAAAAAACACTGTTCAACATAGCACAGACTCGTTTCCCAAAGAACAGCTAAGAATGGTAGACTCAGGCACCTCTGAGATTGTTCAGTCTCCCAAGGTCAAGTATTCTGAGACAAGAAGAAGAAAAATGCAATCAGGTTGGTTTGAAAGAACTAAGGAATCTTTGTTTTTATATTGTTTATTCTTATACTGGTCTTTTAAAAAGGAAATATGTGTAATAAGTATTTTCATAGTATCATAGGAGTGGTCAGATACTTATTTGGAAGTATAAAGCTATGAAAGATAATACACCATAAGATAATTTTTTATTTGATGCCATAATGGCTAGAAGAGAGACAAAAGTATGAGTCTTGAGGCTAAACCAGTGATTTTAATTTGTGGTGAGCACTAGTGACAGCTGTGTTCTCTAACTAGATAAAGTGTCGCATGATCTCATGATGGGGTAAGAAGAGATGTATCTGAAGAAAGAAAGTAGAGTGGGATACTCAGGCATTGCTTCATTTATTCAGCTACTTTTAGTAGCAAATATGTGGCAGATAGAACATCAAGACATGATTCCTCCCATCTTAGGGCTACTGCTAGTTTAAGTGATGCCTGTGCAAAAATTAGAGAAACATACACCCTTCTAGACCCACAGAGCTTCCAGCGCTCACAGCGTGGTGAGGACAGTACCTTTGAGGGAAGCACAGCCTCTTTTCCTCGAAAAGACACGCTGTTCCTGCAGGTTGTGTGGCTTGGTGATTGGAGTTTGGCTTTGATTGTAGCCCTTCTTGACCCTTTGAAAATCAGCTTTTGCAAATAACTGCTTGCAACACTATGCAATAGCCCTGATCTGAAGCAGTACTGTCCAATAGAAGTCTATAACTTTGAATATTCTATTGGACCCATTAAAAAGAAACCAGTGATTAATAGATACATGAATATATTCTATTTAACCTAATATATCAAACACTATTTCAATATGTAATCAATATGAAAATGTAATAGGATATTTTACATTCTGTTTTCTTACTATATCTAGTTGGACGAACTGTTTTTTGGGTGCTGTTACCATATGTGGTTGCTGGCTACCATACTGGATAGTGCAGATATAAAGTAGAAGAAATCAGAACCATAATACATAATAAGTTTAAGTACCATAGAAGAAAAGGCCTCAGACTTTGGAGGAAGAGGTCACTCAAGATACAGTAATTGGTAAAATTCATTGGTGAAGTGCTATTTTGGTTGGAGTTTAGAAGAATACTCTGGAATTTGGAATCCAGAGTATCCTAAATGGATAGAACTTTTTGAGCAGACGTTTGATTGGGCTTGTTGAGAAGAGATGAGTATTCCTATTTGATGAGATAATATGTCTGAAGGGATGAGTGAATAATAAAGCTAGAAATGATTATTTGATACGAAGTAAGAAATGTCTGATTCTAGTTCATGTTTACAAGTTTTCTAAGCTAATTAGAATTGTCCTATCTGGCAGCAGAAAATTTTGAGTATTGGTATTGCTGATCATTGGTGTTGTAATTGAAAACTGGTGATGTTCAGATAACGCAGACAAAGGGTGGTTATGGTGTCAGTACCCTAGCAGGGTAGGCATCGAGAAGAGACAGAAACGTCTTGACAGGCCATGGTCACATGGGGAAGGTAGGAAGTATCAGGCAGTGGACAGAATTTGAAATAACAGGGACTGAGGGGTTAGGAGTGAGATCTCATTCCATTTGTAGAGGAACCAGGCAGCAAACTGACGTATAGGGAGAAGGGATGCAAGTCTGGTTACTGAAAATGGAAAATAAAATCAGATTGGGAATAGTAGCAAGGTTGGCCTGATGCTACATTTGTGAGCTATGTTAGTCTAGCTTCCTTTGAATTTCAGTAGATTTAGGGTACTGGGTTAATATTTTACGTTATCTTAAGTTTCTCAATAACCATGAGAAATTAGGTTACATTACTTAGGAAACAAGGTTAAAGTGATTTATGTGAGGATACACAGACCTGTAACTCAAGTCTTTGAGTCTTTCTGCCCCACCTTGTTGCTTGCTGTAATTTTCATTGGTTCCTCAATCCAGAAAAAGCATTATCTCTAAGTAGAGATTAAGTGACTCCACATATCACCATCTTTTGCTCATTATTATTCATCACTTACCATTCCAGCAACTGCTATATACAAGGGGCTTTTTTAAGTGCTGTGAGGTAAAGGTGATGTGAGGAGCTTCAGTTTGATATTACTTGTCATTTTAAAATGTTCCCCAGCATTTGTGTGCTTAAGAATTTAAGTAAATAATTAGACGTGTGCAAAGAACGTGGACTGTAGCCCTGTTTTGAAATTTTAAAAATGGTAACATAAGTCATTAGTGAAAGAACATGCAAGTGAGAGTCTCTCAGTCATGTCTGACTCTTTGTGACCCCATGGACTGTATAATTCTCCAGGCCAGAATACTGGAGTGGGTAGCCTTTCCCTTCTCCATGGATCTTCCCAACCCACGGATAGAACCCAGGTCTCCCACACTGTAGGCAGATTCTTTACCAGCTGAGCCACAAGGGAAGCCCAAGAATACTGGAGTGGGTAGCCTATCCCTTCTCCAGTGGATCTTCCCAAAGCAGGAATCGAATCGGGGTCTCCTGCATTGCAGGTGGATTCTTTACCAACTGAGCTGTCAAGGAATCCCTTAAATGAGTTATGATACATCCAAATATGTCTGTGACAAATGAGCTATAGCTCACAAATGTAGCATATGACCATTTACAAAATAGGTTACAAAATTGAGTAGATAGTATGACCAGCTACTTAAATTAGTGAGCATATTATAGAAAACAAATTTACAGAGTTACATACCAAAATAACCAGCCAGTTACTTCTAAATGAAAAGTTACTAGTCATCCTTATTTTCTTCATTAAACCATATTTTTTTGTTTTTCTTTTGTAATCAGAGGACAAATAATATAAGCATTTAAAAAAATAGGTAAGTAAGTAGTAGTATTTGCAGTCGCTACCAGAGCAGTGCCATCTAGAAACAGAGGCAGTTATTTTTGTATTCCCTCATTGTTTATTTAATAGGTTATTTTTGTTTGTTTCTTTATATTCCCTCATTATTTAAAATAAGATTTTGTACACAGTGGGCCTTGAACAAATATTTAGTGAATGAACAAATGTTATATGAGTATACTTGATATTGTCAAAAATATTAAAATACTAGATCATTTAATTTGTTCAGTTTGTTATACGACCCCAAATGTGATATATGTGTACCACTGTTAAATGTGAGACGATATCTTATCAGGTGATATTTAAACTTTTTTTATATTAATAGTTACGTGGTTCAACATCTTAGGGGGAAAAAGTAACCACCACATCACAAATACATGAAATCTGTGACTTCAGGGATATTGTTTAGAACAAGCTGCTCATTTTAATTTTAAAAAAATTCAGCTTCATGAAAAATGTCAGTGATAGGCAAAAATCATGAAAATTACATGATAATAACTGATGCTTAAGAGATACTGCAATACTAGATAGAAATGTGTTCCCAAGGTGTTATTTTAAGCAAGTTGTTTAAAAATGAATTCTGATGCTTATCTCTTACTAATTTACTTTCATAATTGTGGTAGTTTTCTGATCCAATTTCTAGAACTTAGGTTAATGCCCTTTTTTGGCTTTTTCACATCTGCTGGTTAGTTTTCTTTTATGATGCCCCACTCTTGTGATACTAAAATAAAGCTTAGTTCCTACTCTTTCTCCTAACAAAACTTCATTTGGTTAGGCATGAATTTTGCTGAATTTATATTTTCCTTTAGTCTGCTTCATGGAAATTATATTTTTACTGGATTTGAGGTCAAAATAACTTGGATTTAATATAATTCATCGTTTACATTTTCTTAATTTCTCCTTTGACCTTTTTGCAGTGGTTCCATTCATAATGGCAAGAGACAGTGATGGTCATGAAGAGTCAACAGGTGGTAAAATGTTTGACAAAGATGCTCTGGAGGAAGATTCAGAAAGTGCTAGTGAAACAGGAAGTGATGAAGAATCTGAAGATGAAATTACAGGCATTTGTAGGGCTGCTGCTGCTGATCTTCATGATGAAGATGATGATGAAGATGATGAAGATGATGATGATGATGATGATGATGGAGGAGGAATTGAAAATGAGGAGGAAGATGATAGTGAGGAAGATGATGAAAGTGACAGTGGCCCTGATCTTGCGAGGGGCAAAGGAAATATTGAAACCAGTTCTGAAGATGAAGACGATATGGCAGATTTACTTCCAGAGGAATCTGGTTTTGAGCATGCTTGGAGAGAATTAGATAAAGATGCTCCTCGGGCTGATGAGGTAACCTTTTGAATAAATAAGATTATTTTGTCAAGAGTACAAGTAGCTGTTATGTGTGGTAGTATTAATGTAATGA
This sequence comes from Ovis canadensis, assembly GCF_042477335.2. Taxonomy (NCBI): domain Eukaryota; kingdom Metazoa; phylum Chordata; class Mammalia; order Artiodactyla; family Bovidae; genus Ovis; species Ovis canadensis. Next base: position 22,541,366 of record NC_091257.1, on the reverse strand, counting down.
AAGTAATAAGGAAAAGCTTTATTGATAAATAATACTCTTGATGGTGATTCTGGTTAAAACTTCTTGATACAGAATATACCTATATAAATGTCTGTTCCAGCAGTTAGGGGTGAATTTCTATATAAATAATTAGAAGTCATGTGAAATTTTTAGAAAATTGTTTTAACTAGAAGTGTGTATCAGTTCCTACTGTACCTATTAGAAATGCTATAGATTAATATATTAAACTTTCCTACTCCCTCATGGGTGGCAAAATAGCTTAATAAACTTGGTAGTTAAAGAATCAGCTCATCCTCATGTTCTGATTCAAGAACTAAGAACCAAATAAGAGTGCTTTTCTGTTAGTGTTGCTCATCTGAAGTTTCCTTTTACACACTGAAATCACTTAGATAAATGCTATATTAATGATTTCAGGATAGGCATTATATTTACTGTCTTAATTTTGCAAGCATTGGAAATGATATAGAGTATATAATAAGTAATTTTTGTCGTTTTTTAGATTACGTGTCGATTAGCAGTTTGCAACATGGACTGGGATAGATTGAAGGCAAAAGATTTGCTGGCTTTGTTCAATTCATTTAAACCTAAAGGAGGTGTTATATTTTCTGTAAAGGTGAGAATTTACTTCAAATTTTGAAGTATTTCTAAGCATTCTAAGTTAAATCCCTTTTTTTAATAGTCATAGTTTTCCTTTTAAGGAAAATAATTAATCTGAAAGTTGTTCCAATACAGTTAGACACAAAACTGATGAAACAAGTGTGAAGGTAAGAAAGGAACAGGTAAAATTATTGATCGGTTATATGATTGTGTTTAATTTTGAAAACCAAAGTAATCAGTTGAAAAGCTATTATAATAAAGCTCAGTAAAGGGACAGGGTATTCATTACTAACATTAACAAGTAACATTCTATTTTTACTAACAGCAGAAATATATAAAAATCTTACAAATTACCTTATAAACACAACCTATATGTAGTAAGCTATCAGTTCAGTTGCTCAGTCATGTCCAACTCTTTGCGACCCCATGAATCACAGCACGCCAGGCCTCCCTGTCCATCACCATCTCCCGGAGTTCACTCAGACTCACATCTATCGAGTCCGTGATGCCATCCAGCCATCTCATCCTCTGTCGTCCCCTTCTCCTCCTGCCCCCAATCCCTCCCAGCATCAGAGTCTTTTCCAATGAGTCAACTCTTCACATGAGGTGTCCAAAGTACTGGAGCTTCAGCTTTAGCATCATTCCTTCCAAAGAAATCCCAGGGTTAATCTCCTTCAGAACGGACTGGTTGGCCTTCCTTGTAGTCCAAGGGACTCTCAAGAGTCTTCTCCAACACCACAGTTCAAAAGCATCAGTTCTTCGGTGCTCAGCTTTCTTCACAGTCCAACTCTCAAATCCATACATGACTACTGGAAAAACCATAGCCTTGACTAGACGGACCTTAGTCGGCAAAGTAATGTCTCTGCTTTTGAATATACTATCTAGGTTGGTCATAAGTGTTCGTCCAAGGAGTAAGTGTCTTTTAATTTTATGGCTGCAGTCACCATCTGCAGTGATTTTGGAGCCCCCAAATATAAAGTCTAACACTGTTTCCACTGTTTCCCCATCTATTTCCCATGCAGTGATGGGACCGGATGCCATGATCTTCATTTTCTGAATGTTGAGCTTTGAGCCAACTTTTTCATTCTCCTCTTTCACTTTCATCAAGAAGCTTTTTAGCTATAACAATTGATAAATAATATATGAAAAATTGTAAGATACTGATTTCTAGTAAGCCCACATAGTGATTTAGGCTCTAGACTTTGCGGTATGACAGACCTGTATTCAAATCTTGATTCTGACACATGCTATATGATCTTGTGCATTTTATTGATTATTTCTTAAACGTATTTTCTCCTCTAAGTAGATATAACAGTAGTATTTCTTAAGGTAGTGGTAAGGATTCAATGAAAAGCAGATCATATGAAGTATTTACTACAGTGCGTGAAGCAACTCTAAATTACTGTTGTTCAGTTTAAATATTTAAGATATCAGTTCTGTAGTTTTAGTATGCTAAGTCACTTCAGTCGTGTCCGACCCTGTGCAACCCCAGAGATGGCAGTCCATCAGGCTCCCCCATCCCTGGGATTCTCCAAGCAAGAATACTGGAGTGGATTGCCGTTTCCTCCTCCAATGCATCAAAATGAAAAGTGAAAGTGAAGTCACTCAGTCGTGTCCAACTCAGCGACCCCATGGACTGCAGCCTACCAGGCTCCTCCGTCCATGGGATTTTCTAGGCAAGAGTACTGGAGTGGGGTGCCATTGCCTTCTCCAGTTTTAGTACAGTTTCAGTCAAAATCTCAGTGCAAATTAAAGTTAAGAAAAAGGTTGCCATTAGTTATCTAAAAGAATAAACAAGTGAGAAGGACTCATAAGTCTTTGAGAAATCATACCAGTATAAAAGGATTTACCCTACCAGTTACAGCATCACAACATTTTATAATGTTGCAGAAGTTTTCAGGTTTGGGTAGAGCATAGGGACAACTGAGGCTTCCCTCATAGCTCAGTTGGTAAAGAATCCACCTGCAATGTAGGAGACCCCGGTTCAATTCCTGGGTCGGGAAGATCCCCTTGAGAAGGGATAGGCTACCCCCTCCAGTATTCTTGTGCGTCCCTTTTGGCTCAGCTGGTAAAGAATCCGCCTGCCATGTGGGAGACTTGGGTTCGATCCCTGGGTTGGGAAGGTCCCATGAAGAAGGGAAAGACTACCTACTGCTATTCTGGCCTGGAGAATTCCATGGATGGTATAGTCCATGGAGTTACAAAGAGTTGGACATGACTGAGCGACTTTCACTTTCACTTCTCCCAAATGATAGTCAGATGAAGTAAGGAAAAAAATTAAAAATCAAACTGTAGGCAGAAACGAAATAGAATGGTGTTTTTGTTAAATTTTATATTTTAGGAGATGAGTAGTAGGAATCACTGGACTTATAAAGAGGAAAAACCACAAAGAATCAACATGTGACTGCATATATGCTAAAAACTTCTACATTGAAACCCGTTATGGTTTACATCTGTTGCCCTGTATCATCCTGTCTCACATGCATTGTGGATTAATTATTTTTAAATATAGTATTATTATTTATAGACATATTAGAATAAACCTGGCTTGGCTTCATAGAAAAAAACAAAACCAGACTTGTTTTATGCAACTTAGATTAGTGAGAAAAACTTGGATTCCCTAGTCGATAAATTACATATTTCAGACAACTGAAAAAAGCATACATTAGTTAATAAATAAATATTAAGCCTGGTAGTAAAACACTGCAGGTTAATAAGATTATATTTCCTCTCAAAAGTAGCCGGGATTAAAAAAATACCAAAGATTTAATGCAAATTATTTTATCCAGTCGTTGTTCACACATGGGAGCATGTGTGTATGTGCCGTTCTTGCTGTTTGCATTCTGTCCAGTTGTTTAGCTCCTGACCTTCAAAGGTCTGTATATTTTGAGAAGAGGGAAGTATAAATTATTTGATCTTGTTTTTTTGTGTTTAGATATATCCTTCAGAGTTTGGAAAGGAGAGGATGAAGGAAGAGCACATTCAAGGACCAGTGGAGTTATTAAGCATTCCTGAAGATGCTCCTGAAAAGGACTGGTATTAAAACACTCTGGAAAATAAAACTAAACCTCATATGAGTTTGTGTCACTAATTCCAAATTCTGGTCACTTTCATAGTTGGAACTAAAGTTTATATTTGTACCATTCATGGTTAAAACAGGTTGCAAAGAAAGTTAAAGTCTCCCAGAAGTGGCACACTATTCCAAACACATTTTCTGTATAAATATATATTTCTGTATTCATGAAAGTAATTATTGCAGTTTTGAAAAACATTTCATGGTTAGGGTTAGCTGAATCAGTTAGCTGAATCATGGTTACCTGAATCAGTAAGTTTTGCTTTTTTTCTTAGATGTTGATTTCTATGTAAAGGGCATTGAAACTATTTACCTCCAAATTATATAATTTTTCTTAGTTAAATAGAAAAATATAAGAATGCAAGAATAGTAAAGTTCTTAATCATCATAATGTAGAGAAATAAATTTTAAGTACTTTTGAATCCACCAGGTGGAGCTATATGTGCACTTAATAAAAATTGGTGGCAAATTTTTATTTGCCGGATGAAGACCCTCAAAGAATATGCTATAGTTAAGTAAGTTGAACTTAAATACCATTTAATGTTGACATGAATAAAGTTTTACAAGATCAGGTATTTGTTTATCATAAAAGCTAATGCTTTCCTAGCATCTGTTACACCGCAGTGGTCCTCTTCAGTGGATTTACTTGAGAAAGCTGTATATGGTAATAAAACAAACAAAAAATAATCTATTCTAAAAATTAAAATTATAGGTAGCCACATGTAATTCTTGCTTTCCTTTTCTAAATACAAAATTCCAGTCAAGATCCCTAGTCTGTGCCTTGTCAAAATAATAAATTGCGCTTAAGTATTTAATGTGAGGCAAGAAGGCTATTCATAAAGGAAGATGGATTATAATAAAAGCCAGTTTGTAATATGTTTTTCTTGGAACAGTTACATTTCTTTTTTACAAGGAGAGAGGTATTTGTGTTCCTGTCTAAGTAAACCTAATGAGTTTTTCCCCCTTTTCAGGGCCTCTAGAGAAAAACTGAGAGATTATCAATTCAAACGACTGAAATACTATTATGCAGTAGTAGACTGTGATTCTCCTGAAACAGCTGCTAAAATTTATGAGGATTGTGATGGCCTGGAATTCGAAAGTAGTTGTTCATTTGTAGATCTAAGGTAATCAGTGTGTGTGGTACCAGTTCAATCTTGTAGCACAATGTAACTGTAAGAACTGAGATATGAGAATTGGTAATGCTGTCTGTTGTTTCATTTTCTAAGAGGATTTCTCCCTTTTAGTAGAATGCTCTTGTAGAAATCACTCTTTAGAAAGAAAACTGAAATGAGAAAATGCTAAAGTGTTAGATAGAAGTCACCTCACATTTATGTGCTTTCAGATCTGTCAGATGTATTTTTAGGATGGCAGGTTTTATGTAATGATATTTCTTGGCAGCTGTCTTTTAAAACTAGGGAACCAGAGTGAAGTATCGAAAGCATTGAGGTGGAGGCAAAGGAATTTGCTAACAGACTAGTGTCTCTCGATCTGTGCTGTCTAGTACAGTAGCCAGTAATCATATCTGGCTTATTTACATTTAATTAAAAACTTAAAGAATTTAAAATTCATCTGCTTAGTCACACTGGACACATTTCAAGTACTTAATGGCCCCATGTTGGGCAGAACAGAAACAGAACTTTGATGACATCATCATAGAAAGTTCTGTTGGACAATGCTGATGAGTAGATGGTCTTGCTGGCCTTGTCTTCAGACTTGGGCATTATTTCCACCGTGTGCTCAGGATTCACTGACCCAAGCTGAAAAACCTTACATGGTTGGGAATGTCCGTTCTAAGGAAACCAGGAAGCTAAACTGTCGTGTCATTTTATCATTAGCCTAGTTCCTTGAACCCAGTAAACCATTCTACTGTGACACTGTCAGTAGAAATCACTTTTTTTTTAAGATATTTAATTTTAAGTTATCAGTATACTAAGGCTTCTCTGGTGGCTCAGACAGTAAAGAGTCTGCTTGTAGTGCAGGAGACCTGAGTTTAATCCCTGCATCGGGAAGATCCCCTGGAGTAGGAAATGGCAACCCACTTCAGTATTCTTGCCTGGAGAAGTGCATGGACAGAAGATCCTGGCAGCTTACAGCCCATGGGGTCACAAAGAGTTGGACACGACTAAGCAACTAATACTGGAGAAGGCAATGGCACCCCATTCCAGTGTTCTTGCCTGGAGAATCCCAGGGACGGGGGAGCCTGGTGGGCTGCCATCTATGGGGTCGCAGAGTCGGACACGACTGAAGCGACTTAGTAGCAGCAAGCGACTAATACATAGACACATCCATATATTAAGAGCGTGCTTCACAATCATTGATTCTTTTTTTTTTTCTTTTTTGTTCTTTGTTCTACCTCTTGAACCTCCCTCCTGCTAGAAATCACTTCTTTGTATCTAAGTTTGTTAGAGGCTTTCTTGTCAAGATGAAGTATTTTAGGGGAAGAAAAAACTGCATCAGTTGATAGTCACTGGCTTTCATACTTCAAAAGCATTCTGACTCATAGAAAAATACAATTAAAATTTTTTGAAAGTTTGGGGTAAGATTTTAGCATGGTTAAGTATATAGCAAGAAGGACCTATCTCATCAAACAAGCTGTTTCCTTTTCTTTTTAATAATTTCAAAAGGAGGTGCTTGTTTTAAATGTATTAATTGTAGTTACTAAACATTAGAATGTCAGACCGCCTGTCATGAGTTCATGTTTACATGTTCTCAGGATCATTTTGTTCTTTCTTTTCCTTTTTGGGACATTTCCGTGCAGTGTTAGAATAACCTCTGGCAGTACCTAGAAAATAAGATCAATCACCATGGAAAAAACTTACATACCCTGTTTTATTTTGTCGTATATTTTATTCATAAGAGAAAATTGAGTTTTCTGCTGCTATCCTACTATCTAGGGAACTCTTTATTCATCTACCTCAAAATCATGCCTATTGACAGTGTTTAAAATATTGGGCTCAGATGGTTATGTTTCTTCTACTAAATCTATGCAAAAGTGTATGTGGTGGAGGATATTCTGTAGACCTAATGAACCTTAATTTTTCATTCCTTCCCTCAAATATCATTTTTGGTATAATATATAGCTCATGCTTTTTTGTGTGTGTGAAAATAAAATTTATAAAAATGATAGAACCTAAATATAATAATCATGGATCATTTCTCTTTGCTTTTTTCCTCCCATTCATTAGCCTGATGGCTAAGAATTGTCAAACAGTTACAGTAGCTAATTTACATTTAACTGCTATTGTTTGTGATAGAAATTATAAGATAATATTAAAATTTTTAGTGTTGAAGAATCAGCCTTAAGCTTTTCATTATTTTAGTGATATCTTGTTCGTATGATACTTTATTTTCAGAGTACTTCCCCTTTAATAATTTTGTCTGATCTTCAGAATATCATGAAGCAAGTCACTGACTATGTTATCAGGAATCTAGGTCTTTTTGAAGCATGAGGGACTCATGTGTGTTTACACCAGACTCACATTAACTGACTCCTAATGCAGGGTTTCTACCTACAGAGTTCGCTTAGATTTAGTGGAATTACAGATTTATAGCTTACGGATTTCAGAAGTTTTGTGCCGAGATTATTTCTAACATTGTCTACTTCATCTGCATGTGTGTTCTGTAGAACCTCTATGTGGTTCATATGTATAAACTATACTCAATTAGAAGACAGTCTAAACTCTGGTTGTTTATCACTGCAGCATATGTTTAAATGAATTCATTTTTTTCCTTTGTTTCTTAGGTTTATACCAGATGATATTACTTTTGATGATGAGCCCAAGGATGTAGCCTCAGAAGTGGATTTAACAGCATATAAACCAAAATATTTCACATCTGCTGCGATGGGAACATCAACGGTATTTCTTCACTTTAGAAAGTATATAGCTGGACTCTGTTGCTTTCAGAAAAGACTTTGTTATTTACTTACATCATCTTTAGAAATGGAAAGTATTCAAAGTTTTAATGCATAAGTACAAATAGAAATGAAACACAAGTCTATTTGCATTTTTATTTACCCCATCTATTTGAACCTGTTTCCAGATTTTTGTTATGCCTTTAAGCCTGAGTCAGTTACCTGCAAATGTTTCTTTTTCCTCTTCTATCTTTCCCATACAGTCTTACTTACCTAGATTCTTTAATAAGTAATATGTCAGTTATTAATATCCTAGGGAGTAGGGGGAGGAGCTAACACTACTTCAAATCACAGTTAGAAGCAGTGCAAATTTAAAATAGGAACACATTTTTTTCTGCAGATATGACCCCAAATTGTAAAAACAATTGAAGTAGAATAATTCTGGACTACTCAGTGTCACATTCATGCTTAATAATAAACAGCCAAAAGATTTTTGTTGAATTAGTTTGTTACTTAGCTGCCTAGCTTATCTGCTCTCCTGCCCCATGTACCTTTTACCCACAGCTGAACTCTGCAGCAGCCACACAGGCTTCTCATTGCCTTTCTTGTGACAAACTACCATGCTCTTCTGAGGCCAGCCCGGTGGCAGAGAGCTGGTGTATCTGCCACCCACAGCCTGCGGATGCTGTGTGGCCTTGATTAGTTACTGAGTATAGGGAAACCCCACCAGTGTGAAGTCTGAAAGATTCAGTCACATAAAACCTAAGATCGTATTATTTTTAAGCCTAAAAACTAGGCAGGCCTATCCAGCCAGCCAGTCTTGAGTTCCTATGGCCTGGCTGTATCATCCACGTCTGTCTCAGTTTAGAAGTGATTTTGTGCTCATCAGCTTAGTCTTAATGATCAGAATGGAATAATTCTGAATTGTGGAACTAGCAGTAATTTCTCCAACAATGGCAGTTATTTTAAGGATTGGATCTCTTAGTTAATCTGGGGAGATTAGCCTGAGGGGGAAAAAAAAGGTAAGGATGTGGAACCCGCCCCGTGATGGAGATTAAATCTCTAACAAGACTCAGAATGGGGGCTTCGTAGAGGACAGGAGCATGTCCCCAGACCGATTGTGTTAAAGATAAATTCCTGTGTCATGAGGGTTTCCTGTACTTTCAACCAGTAAATGCCTTTGTAATCAGTGGCTTTTAATCTCTTTTGGAAAAAGGACCACACTGAGATTGTTGTAAAAGCTTTATCAGTAAATTTCAGTTTGTAGACCTCTTGAAATGCCTAGAACTCCAGGAGAAAAACATGTTTTGACTCATTCATAATAATGTTAACTTTTTCACTAGTGCAGTTTCTTATTTTCACCACAGTCAGTCCATATACTGATGAATTTTTACTTCCAGTAATAAGGTGCCTTGCATATAGTAGAGAGTTAGGATACAGGCACAGGTTAACTGAAATACTTCCCTTTCCACAGGTAGAAACTTTTGCTTTAAGCATGTTATATATTATTGATTTTAGTATGTCTTTATTAGTTTACTGTTAAACATCCACGTTAACAATAAGTATTCTTTACAAGTTTGGGTTGCTGACATTTCCATTTTTATATGTTTATTTTTTCTTATTCATTGGCGGAAGGTGGAGATCACTTGGGATGAGACTGATCATGAAAGGATTGCAACACTCAACAGGAAATTTAAAAAGGAAGAACTTTTGGATATGGATTTTCAAGCCTATTTAGCTTCTTCTAGTGAAGATGAAGAGGAAATAGAAGAACCACAAGGTATTTGTTTGTCTTTTGGTGTTCTACTTTTGTAAGCATTTGAATACTTAATCTAGACTTACTAATGACAATATGTCTTTGGCAGTAGCTTGAAAGAGAATATCTAATCCTTAAATTGTCTGTGAAGTATGCTCACATGTACAGTATTATATATACTTGTAGATAGTAATTGAAGTTTTTTATTTAGAGATATTTTCTTAGCCTGAATTTCTCTAACCAAAGACACTTTTTTTAAAACCCTAACCTCAACAAAAAAAAGGGTCTGGTCTTTTAGACGACACATGATTCTTACAGTTATGCAATCACCTAAACAAGTAAAATGCTTTATTACCATCCCTTTTTTAAACTAAGAGCTTTTGGATTATTTTTTACATACCATTTTTCTGCTTAGTTAGTTTACAAAGTAGACTCTTCTTGTTCATTTAGTGATTATCGTAGAAATCGTGGCTTGCATCCTTATTAAAGTTGAATACTAATTAATATTTTTACCCTCCTAGAGAAGACAAGGAATCTTAAAAGAACTTTCATGCTGTTCTGTGCACTTTACTTCTTAAGTACCACAGGACATTAATATTACTGTTCGGTTTGCATTTACTCACATTTTCCCTACTTCTTTTGCTCCTTGTTCTTTTCTAAATCTCATACTTCTGTTTGGGATCATTTTCTTTCTACCCTAAGTATATCTGTGGTAATTTCCAAAATTGAGTTTTAGTATAGTCTAAAAATGTCCTTATTTGGCCTTTATTTGTGAATATATTTTCATGATTAAAAAAAAAATTCTAGGTGGACAGTCCTCTTGTTCCCACATTGATGGTAATATTCTGCTGGCTTCTGAATTTGTTGTACTTTCTTCAGTCTTTTGAAGGTTGTCTTGATTTTATTCTTTGCATGTAAAAGTTTTCTGTTTCCTTTTGTCTTTCTGCAGTTTTAATATGAACTAAGAATAGATTTTTTTAATTTATTATGCTTGGGGTTTATTGGGTTCCTTGTATTTGTGGCATGGTATCTTTTAATCAATTTTGAAATGTTTTCAGCCATTATCCATTCAGGTATTTCTTCCCCCTTCCCTGGGACGCCAATTAAATACATATTGTATCTTTTCACTGTAACTTCCATGTTGTTTCTCTCCTATATTTTTTTAATCCACTGTCTTTTTATTTCTCTGCTAGTCTACTTCTGGTTGATCCTTGCCCTGGAGTATATCTTTCGGGGTCCCTACTAAATATGGGGTACTAGTTGGTTTTTTAACTTTTGTCTTACTGGCCTGCGAGACTGCCAAAACTGTTGGTTAGTCTCAGGGCTATTTGTTTGGTAGACCAGTACGTGCATTCAGGGCAGTGGGGCCCTCTCGATAATGATCATCTTCTCCTTAATTTTGATTTGGTAATTCTTCACTAACTTATCAGTTCTTTGAAGTTTTCTTCTTTCTTTTTAAAATAACTTTGAGGCTTGGGTTAGATTTTCTTTGCCCCAGTGCCTTTCTTTTCATAGCTATGAAATGGGGATCATAATAGTACCTGCTCATGGTTGAAAAGATTGAGATAATATATATAGTCTTAGCATACTACCTCATATCATATATTTTTACTTCTAAAACTTTAAGGATTAATGGCTTTTTGTTTGAAATGTACTAATTAAGTTTTTAAAAACATGCATTTTTCTTCAGTATTTTAATTGATTGCAAGCTTACCATAATCTATAATTTAGTACCTCTGATAGATGCAGTAGTATATCTGAATTCTTTGAAGTTACTGGATGTTCCTGTTGTAGTTTATAAGCGGTCATACCAGGGCTTCTTACTGTTACAGTTTTTTCTCACTCCTTGTATAGAAATAAGTCTTTCACAAAGTATTGTCCTTGAATTGGGAGAAAACAGACTTACATGAGTTAACCCACATTTTAGAGCTTCAGAAAGTAAAATTTTAGTACTGGAAAAAATCAATTTAAAGTAGGCCATCAGAGACTTACCACTAAAATTTCAACCTGGAAGCAGCTTGCTTCTAATTATGTTTTCAGAAGTAAGCTTTTAATAGAAAGAAATACATTGCCATTTTGTTAATGCGTTCCTGATGTTTTATCCATTGAATTACGGGATACATGACAGAATTCCATCCAAGATTATTATTGTGGCATAAAGCACAAACAGGAAAAAAATGAATTTCAGCTGTTCAAGTGAAAATGTAAAAGTGTGATAGGATGGAAAGAATGTTGTGGACTATTTTTTATTCATTCAGAGGAAAAAAAACCTATAAAAACATTTATTTAACCAATTTTTTTCACATCACCTTTTGAAAATATAAGGACAATCTGTTAACATTGATGTTTCACAGCTAAATGCTTAATAATATCAGACGTATTTAGTGACCAGTTAGCTATAGCTCATAGAAGAGAGTCTTCTGTAAAGTTTCCCTTTACTGAGGACATTTACTCAATTCAGTTAGTCTGTATGTTTTGCATTAAAACCTAGGTTCTTAATTTATGTTTTGATGTGGAGAATTACAGTGGAAATACAGAGCAAACAAACTTTTCATGTATTAGTTTTCTTTGGTATTTGTTGCCCATGAATTTTATACTATTCCTTTGTATTATGATTATTTTTATAAAATTGGGAAATGGAAATGTGAAGCTTTTCTGCATGGGAAAATTAAATGCACAAGCTTATAATTTGTTCATTTTTATTCTTTATGTGCTAATGAGACCCTAAGAGTAAGCATGCTTGTTGATTATCAGGTGGAAAGGACTCGTTATTCTTTGTTTTAGATAACAGCAGCTTCCTTTATCTGTGTCATTGAACAGCTAAGTCCATGTATCAGATGCATCCCAACACTACTCAGACTCCTTTTATTGACCATACATGTGTTAGATGGTAGGAGACAAAGGGGGAAAAAATGCCATCCCTGCTATCTTGCTTATAGGGTGGAGAAGTTCAAGGATGTTACATGACTACAGGATTATTTTGAGATATAAATTTTAATAAAAACAGTGATTCTCAAGTATACTGTTATCACCGTACTAACTTATATTGCAGCTGATTTTTATTGTAAATAAGATTTAAGTCATTTAATTCATTTTGTGTTGTTTAAGTCTGATTTTTATATTCTGTTGTTACAGTGTATCTGACAGCTTTGAGAAGAGTGCTACAGTGACTGAAATTGAACAGTGAAGTTAGAAGTGATATTATTTCTGTATATTAAGTGAAAATTGATTTTTTTGTTAGGTGATGATGGAGTCAGTGTAGAAGAAGATGAGAAAACAAAAAAAAGTCAGAAGGATGATGAAGAACAAATTGCTAAATATAGGCAACTCTTACAAGTTATTCAAGACAAAGAAAAAAAAGGCAAAGAAAATGATATGGAAATGGAAATTAAGTGGGTTCCAGGTAAGAATTAGATACTAACCAAATGTTCACTGTTTTCCTTCATTTGGGGACATCAGATAGAAAAGAAGGTCAACTCTTTGGAAACATTAACTTTTAAAAAAATCACATTTTCAGGAATGTTTTCATGAGGAAGTTAATATGATATTTGCATACATCATTTAATTTACTTCGGGACTACTGTTTTAGACTCTTACTGGCTTATTCTTGGTTTCTTTAATTTACTCACTATAAATTACCGATTTATGAAAGTAGCCCTTTCCTAGGCTTGATTCCAGTGTTCTCAGAATATAGAAACTTGATTCCAGGCACCATGTATTCTAAAGTCATTAAACTTCTTTTCCAAATATGTAATTCATAAGTGGATTTTTCTCTAGTAACCACTAGTAGACTTTACTTAGTGAGGATTCACTAACACAAAATATGTAATACGTAGTTTTCCATCTCAATTAATGCAATTTTAAAATATTCTTGGATAGTCCAAGAAGTATATATAACATTATGATTTTTATAACTGCCTTGAAGGATTCAGGAACTTTTTAGAGTAGTAAAATACTACTACGATAATAATTAAAACCTTGTCAAAGCTAAACCAAGGTAAGAGGGTAAATGAGGGGTATTTTCTAACATAGGTATTTTTTCTTAACAATCCTGGGCAAATCAGCGTGTATCTTTGTGAATAATACTGTTTTTGCAAATTACTGCTTTTTATATATATCTTAAAGATAAATACAATTTTGGGCAATGATTCAATTATTTTAGCCTCAGTTTGTCTCTAGATGAAAGAATACTGTTAATAACACCATTGCTTAAAAGTTAAGTGTTCTGGATTCATTTAATTCTGTTTCTTACAACTCATTTGTTTTTGCACTGAGAGTAAAATATCTGTTTTCATAGATTTCATCGATTTCATCGATATTTGAGGATAGATCCTTAGAGTAAATTTATCAGGATGTCCATATGTCTCCTACATGTTCTGTAAGAATTCAGTGCTGTGTTTTAACTCGTTTGTTTTAAATGTTTGGCTTTTGCAAGAAGTGGTGGAAAGAAAAAATGAAGTTTAGTAGTATTAGCATATGAACAGTGGCTAAGGGAACACAATTAGTGTAGCCTGGAGAAGAAAAATCTAAAGTGACTTAATATTTTCAAGTACTCGCATGATAAGTATGTAAATGAAGACTTAATCTCAGTTACTATCTCTGAAGTCAGTGTTTCACCAGTGGATAAAAGTTGAATGAAAGGTTTCAATGTAGTATAGAGAGGAATTCTCTGTGTTAGAATTGTTCAGTAAAAGAGCACGGAGGCTGCATTAAGGGATTGTCAGTAAGTTTCGCAGTAAGGCAGTTTGAACCTACCACTCAGAGGTGTGTGAAGAAATTTTTTACTTGAGGTCCTTGGGTTAATGATTCTAAGAAATGTTGGAGTCTATCTTTTAAATCAAATATGTTGGAATTGTAGCTTAATTCAAATCTTAGGATGAGCTTATTGAATGAAGATATTTTAAATGAATGTACTTTAAATTGAGATATTCAGGTGATAATATAAGAAAGAAGATTTAAAATAAATTGATTGAAAAGTTTTCTATTAAATATTTTAGAGAGATATTGAGTGGACCAGATATAGCTTTTGTGTTTATTAATATAGTTTATATAGTGAAAAATACCAAAAAGTGATGTGTAGGAATATTTAAGCAATACAGTTTTCCTAGGATAAACCTCACTTAGTCATGGTGCATTATCCTTCTTTTGATTCCTAGGCTCAGTTTAATAATGTTTTGTTAAAGATTTTTGCACTTGTGTTAATGAGGAATACTTGCCTATAGTTTCCATTTCTTGCAGTGTCCTTAGCTTTTGTTATCAGGGTAATGCTGACCTCATGTAATAAATTAGCAACTGTTCCGTCTGATATTTAGCAGTACATTTTTATCTTGACTTTGCTATTTGTGGATGTGATATTAATGTCATGTAAAATATTTTGAAATATAAAATGAAAAATTATCATCTGTAATTCCATTTCCCTTATTCAGCCACTGAGTGATTAGGTAGATTGTGGTTTAATTTATCATTTCTCTATTGGTGAATATTAAATAATATTTCTAATATTAATCATATTTTAATCATATTTCTAATCTTTCACTTCAGTAGGTCCATGGCATTGAAAAGAAATGTGATCTAAGGCTGTTACAAATCCCAAAGCCAAAAATATCAGTACTTTCTTAGATTTCTTCACTTTCATCACCATTACTCTTTTAGGGTCTTTTACTTATAAAAACAATTTTTTTAACAAAGATGCTCCTCCTCCCTCCCCAGCCCCCTGTTTTAGAAATGTCAGTGCATGTGAGAACCTGCAGAGACCACAAGGAGAGAAGCTAATGCTGGCAGTCAGGCTCACTCGCCAGTCAGTAACATGACTTCCTCACTCACATAGCAACTTGACATATGCTGTGGATCAACCTGTGGTTCTCTCACAAGCTGCTGAAACTACCAGTGTCCAAGCCTCAAATTTAAATCTCAGATGCCAAGGATCTAGAATGTTATAAATAATCTATAGCTTTTTCCATATTTTGAATTGTTTTCATAGGATAGCTTCCCAGAAATAGAATTACTAGAAAAGGACACAGACACTTTTTGTGTCTTGAGATTATTACCAAATGCTTTCCAAAGGGGTTGTACCAGTTTTTAGTGCCTTCAACAATGATGAAAGTGCCAGGTTCATGGAATTATCATCAACATTCACAATATAATTTTTGCTCTTAGTTGAACGAAGGAAAATTGATATTCTGCTATATAATGCGTTTTTTTAAAGTCTTTAACCACAGTATTTTTTGAAGGCCCCATATAGGGTATTATTAACCTGTAGATCCTTGGTGTGGTTGTGCACACGAGTAAGTGTGTGCACTTTCTGTGTGTGTGTGAAGGTAAGGGGTCTGTTACTCACTGACATGTTAGATGAGATAAATGAACTTCTCTTTCAGGATCTCTGTTTACTTATTTGGAAAGTGGGGCTAATAATACCTTTCTGGCTTAACGAGGTATTATAAATGTACTTTCATAGTACAGAGTACTATTCATGTCATAGGTGTATTTTGTTGAATTTGTGTCTTAAGGAATGTATGTTCCCGGTAACAATTACCCTGAACCACGGAACTTTTTTGATGTTATACTTCAGTAAACCACAGAGGGTCAGTATAAGATTGTACTTTATCGCACATCAGTTTTTCTGTGACTTGAATTTCCCAAGTATTAAACTCTTTAGAAAAATAACAAGTACTCTTAATAATCATTAACACTTGTTGAACTATGGCTTCAGTTCAGTTCAGTCGCTCAGTCGTGTCCGACTCTTTGCGACCCCATGAATCGCAGCACGCCAGGCCTCCCTGTCCATCACCAAATCCTGGAGTTCACTCAGAGTCGCGTCCATTGAGTCAGTGATGCCATCCAGCCATCTCATCCTCTGTCGTCCCCTTCTCCTCCTGCCCCCAATCCCTCCCAGCATCAGAGTCTTTTCCAATGAGTCAACTCTTCGCATGAGGGGGCCAAAGTACTGGAGTTTCAGCTTTAGCATCATTCCTTCAAAGAAATCCCAGGGTTGATCTCCTTCAGAATGGACTGGTTGGATCTCCTTGCAGTCCAAGGGACTCTCAAGAGTCTTCTCCAACACCACAGTTCAAAAGCATCAATTCTTCGGCGCTCAGCTTTCTTCACAGTCCAACTCTCACATCCATACATGACCACAGGAAAAACCATAGCCTTGACTAGCCAGACCTTAGTCGGCAAAGTAATGTCTCTGCTTTTGAATATGCTATCCATGTTGGTCATAAGTTTTCTTCCAAGGAGTAAGCGTCTTTTAATTTCATGGCTGCAGTCACCATCTGCAGTGATTTTGGAGCCCCCAAAAATAAAGTCTGACACTGTTTCCCCATCTATTTCCCATGAAGTGATGGGACCAGATGCCATAATCTTCGTTTTCTGAATGTTGAGCTTTAAGCCAACTTTTTCACTCTCCTCTTTCACTTTCATCAAGAGGCTTTTTAGCTCCTCTCCACTTTCTGCCATAAGGGTGGTATCATCTGCATATCTGAGGTTCTTGATATTTCTCCTGGCAATCTTGATTCCAGCTTGTGTTTCTTCCAGTCCAGTGTTTCTCATGGTGTACTCTGCATAGAAGTTAAATAAGCAGGATGACAATATACAGCCTTGACGTACTCCTTTTCTTATTTGGAACCAGTCTGTTGTTTCATGTCCAGTTCTAACTGTTGCTTCCTGGCCTGCATACAGATTTCTCAAGAAGCAGGTCAGGTGGTCTGGTATTCCCATCTCTCTCAGAATTTTCCACAGTTTATTGTGATCCACACAGTCAAAGGCTTTGATATAGTCAATAAAGCATAAATAGATGTTTTTTCTGGAACTCTCTTGCTTTTTCCATGATCCAGCGGATATTGGCAATTTGATCTCTTGTTCCTTTGCCTTTTCTAAAACCAGCTTGAACATCAGGAAGTTCACAGTTCATGTATTGCTGAAGCCTGGCTTGGAGAATTTTGAGCATTACTTTACTAGCATGTGAGATGAGTGCAATTGTGAGGTAGTTTGAGCATTCTTTGGCATTGCCTTTCTTTGGGATTGGAATGAAAACTGACCTTTTCCAGTCCTGTGACCACTGCTGAGTTTTCCAAATTTGCTGGCATATTGAATGCAGCACTTTCACAGCATCATCTTTGAGGATTTTAAAGAGTTCAACTGGAATTCCATCACCTCCACTAGCTTTGTTCGTAGTGATGCTTTCTAAAGCCCACTTGACTTCACATTCCAAGATGTCTGGCTCTAGATGAGTGATCACATCATCATGATTATCTGGGTAGTGAAGCTCTTTTTTGTATAGTTCTTCTGTGTATTCTTGCCACCTCTTCTTAATATCTTCTGCTTCTGTTAGGTCCATACCACTTCTGTCCTTTATCAAGCCCATCCTTACATGAAATATTCCCTTGGTATCTCAAATTTTCTTGAAGAGATCTCTAGTCTTTCCCATTCTGTTGTTTGCCTCTATTTCTTTGCATTGATTGCTGAAGAAGGCTTTCTTATCTCTTCTTGCTATTCTTTGGAACTCTGCATTCAGATGCTTATATATTTCCTTTTCTCCTTTGCTTTTCGCTTTGCTTCTTTTCACAGCCTTCTATTTGGAAGGCCTCCCCAGACAGCCATTTTGCTTTTTTGCATTTCTTTTCCATGGGGATGGTCTTGATCCCTGTCTCCTGTACAATGTCATGAACCTCATTCCATAGTTGATCAGGCACTCTATCTATCAGATCTAGGCCCTTAAATCTATTTCTCGCTTCCACTGTATAATCATAAGGGATTTGATTGAGGTCATACCTGAATGGTCTAGCGGTTTTCCCTACTTTCTTCAATTTCAGTCTGAATTTGGTAATAAGGAGTTCATGATCTGAGCCACAGTCAGCTCCTGGTCTTGTTTTTGTTGACTGTAGAGAGCTTCTCCATCTTTTGCTGCAGAGAATATAATCAATCTGATGTCGGTGTTGACCATCTGGTGATGTCTTAGCTTGACTTAAAAAAAAATTTAGACTGTTTAAACTTCCTGTCTTTTTACATTGGATTGCACAATATAGTGGGCTTCCCAGGTAGTGCTAGTGGTAAAGAACCTACATGTCAATGCAGGAGACGTAAGACATGCAGGTTCAACCCCTAGGTCAGGAAGATCCCCTGGAGTAGGGCATGGCATCCCCCTCCAGTATTCTTGCCTGGAGAATCCCATGGACAGAGGAGCATGGTGCGCTACGGTGCATAGGGTTGCAAAGAGTTGGACACAACTGAGTTGACTTAGCACGCATGCAGTATAGTAACGTTAGGAGTTTTAATTCCTTAAGAGTAAGTATAACGAGAGGCAAATAACAGGTACATGGGTGTAATAACTAGAATGAACTATTCTTTCTGTTGATATTTTAGTTCCTCATGGATGTGAGAGGATGTTATTAATGTTATAAATAATTTAAAATGTTAAATTATAAGATTTTTAAGAAAAGCTGTAATTCATTGTTTTGATGTGGGGTGTTGTTTCCCATCTCATTGTGTTGCTATTAATAGAAAAGTATCCTATCTGACTCATTTTGATGAGCAGAGAAGGTGACACATGTAATTAGCATATTGAGCCTTCGTTAATGAACTTGCCTCAT